>NW_024870698.1:2522500-4970000 GCF_019054845.1 Dipodomys spectabilis | reverse complement strand
GTTTTAGCACCAAATGCAAGGAAATATTAAGGTGATTTCAAGAACCAAAAGTATGTATAAAGATAAAGGACAGAGAGGTGAGCTCAACAGCCCAACAAGTTTCTTGGACTTAAAATCTTACAAGTCTACAGCAAGAAATGGCACACTTCACTGACAACTAAGGCCTTTTGTATTAAGCAGAAAAGTGAAGTCAGACAGAGCAGAGGTCGGGGTGGAGAGGTGGGGAGGGAACTGGGGAAAGGACTCTTTGTGCAGAGATGAAGGCAAGAAAGGGAGAGCAATATTATCTTGAGCTATAGGAAAGGGGGTTTTAATAGCATCTTGTCCACAAACAGTATGGCTCTCAGTCCACACGTTATCTCTTTTACAGACACAAGGTATATTTGGGGAGAGGGAAAAAGGAGGGGAGATGATTCAGTAAGGTCTGGAGCAATGGCAGTTGTAAGATATGGCTGTCAAGGGAAAACATAAGCGCTTTCATTTTAAGTCATTTTCCATTATTCATCATCACTGCTGCTGCCATTAATACGAATCGATGATAGACAGCATTGATACACAGAAATGACAGATGAGTTTTAACCTTGGGGGCTTGACTTTTCTAGGCAGGCAGTCTATTCCTCGAGCTACACCCCCAGCCCTTTTTCCTTTCATTATTTTACAGATAGGGTCTCCCATAGGTGCACAGGCATGCCTAGACCACAATTTACCTTATTTATGAACACAATTTGCCACATTCATGCAGCTGAGACAGCAGAATGACTCACCATTCCATACTTTTCATTGGTTGAGTTGGAGACTTGTGAACCCTTTACCCAGATGGGTTTCCACTTACGATATTCCTGATCTTGCCTCCCAAATAGGATTTCAGGCACTGCATCCAAAGAAAGTTCAGGTATCTTACAAGGTAGTCCTTTCATTTCTTCTTGACTAGGAGATTGTTGGGTCATACTCTTCCATAATTTTTAATTTCCTTAAGAAGTACCATATTGGTTTCTATGGTAGTTGCATCATCCACCTTCCCACAGACAGGGTGCTAGGTTTGCTTTTCTTTTCACAACACTCTCATTTATAATGATCACCTCATTTTCTATATCAAAACCAGCTTACTGGCTAAATGTTGATAGCACCTGTAGACCAGTTTTGTCTCATCTGTTTAGATGTTTAGCTTTAAGGAAAATGTTTTTCTGCTATTGAGTTTTAAAATTTTATTTACAAACATTAGGTATTCTTTTTTATTGTGAAAATACTGTACAGAGGGGTTAAAATTACATGGGCAAGATAACAAGTACATTTCTTATCAAGCATTGTCGCCTCCTCCTTTGTTTCCCCTTCCCATCCCTTCCCATCCCTCTTACCCCCATACAATCTGCCCCCCAACCAAAGTTGTACGTTTCGACATAACAACTTGTACATCTCATTGTTGCAATGAGTCCACCTGTATCCCTAGTTAAAAAAATTGTTTTTTTTTTCCCTCTCCTCCACAAATTATACCAACATTAAATAGAGTGAAAGCAGGGGTTATACCGTGGGGGAGGGACATACAAAGCAACAAAGAAATCATCTTATAAATATGTTAGAAACAATCACATGAAAGAAAAAAAACATTTGAATACTTATGTTGGGGTTTATTTCCCTAACATCAACTTATCTAACCTTTCTGCTTGACTCAGACATATACTAGATTTTGCAAATAAGGGAAACCATGGGGCCTATGTTTCTTTGGGCCTGGCTTACTTCACTTAATATAAGTTTTTCCAAGTCTTTCCATTTCCTAACAAATGGGGCAATGTCATTCTTTCTGATAGAGGCATAGAATTCCATTGTGTATATATACCACATTTTCTTGATGCATTCCTCTACTGAGGGGCATCTGGGTTGGTTCCATATCTTAGCTATGGTAAATAATGCTGCAATAAATATAGTTGTGCTGGTAGCTTTAGTGTAGTCTTGTTTGTGATCATTTGGGTAAATGCCCAAAAGTGGGATTGCTGGGTCATAGGGGAGCTCTATGTGGAGTCTTTTGAGGAACCTCCATACTACTTTCCAAAGTGGTTGAACAAGTTTACACTCCCACCAACAATGCAGTAAGGTTCCTTTCTGTCCACATCCCCTCCAGCATCTGTTGTTATTAGGGTTCTTGATTATAGCCATTCTAACTGGGGTGAGGTGGTATCTCAATGTTGTTTTGATTTGCATTTCTTTTATGGTTAGAGAGGTTCAGCATTTCTTCATGTGTCTATTGGCCATCCTTCTTTCCTCTTCAGAGAAGTTTCTCTTTAAGTCTTTAGCCACTGATTTATTGGGCAGTTGTTTCTTTGAAGATTTAATTTTTTGAGTTCCAGGTATATTTTAGATGTGAGACCCTTGTCCATTGTATGGCTAGTGAAGACCTTCTCCCAATCCATGGGCTTTCTATTGATCTTGCTAGCTATGTCTTTTGCATGCAGAAGCTCTGCAATTTTATGCAATCCCATTTGTCCAACCTTTCTTTGATTTGTTGTGTTTCTGGGTCTCTATTAAGAAAATTTCGGCTTGCGCCAAGGAGACCTAGGGTTTCTCCTATTCCATCCTATAATGTTTTCAGAGTGTCTGCTTTGACTCCGAGGTCTTTGATCCATTTGGAGTTGATTCTGGTGCAGGGTGATATATAAGGATCTAGCTTTAGTTTTCTACAAGTAGTTAACCAATTTTGCCAGCACCATTTCCATTTACTGAAGAGGCTTTCTTCCATTCTATTTTTTTAGCTCCCTTATCGAAGATTAGATGGCTACAGGTCTGTAGGTTCATTTCTGGGTTTTCAGTTCTATTCCATTGGTCCTGAGGTCTGTTCTTGTGCCAGTACCTAGCTGTTTTGATTACTGTGGCTTTGCAGTATTCCAGCCTCATTCTTTAAGGAAATAGAAGAGGCAATTCAAAAATTCATATGGAACAATAAAAGATCCCGAATAGCAAAAATGATCCTCAACAGAAAGAACAGTGCTGGAGGAATATCAGTATTAGGTTTTAATCTATTACTAAATATGTGGTTTCTAGTGTGGGATTAGTCACATATTGATTGTCTTCTTGCTGGAGATGTTTGTATGGCTACTGTTTTCTACTTTGTAGGTTGCGTTTCTCTGTGATCATTGTTTACATATTGCTGTACAGATCTGTTTAGTTTGTTATATCCCATGTATTCATTTTCTTTTCATAGCCTGAGTATTTGTGGTGATATCCAAAGCATCATTGCAGAGGTCAATGTCAGAATGCTCCTTCCTGCTTTCAGTCTTTATGGTACTGTTTATTTCCTTCTTGTCCCTTTTGGTTTGTTTTTTGTTGTTGTTTTTCTGACTCCTTGAGGTTTCTTAGGTTACTTCCTTGATGTCTTTTTTCTTCTTTTTTAATATAGCATTTATTGCTTACACTTCCTTTCTGCAGTGTCTTGCTCTGCACCCCACTGGTTTTCATAGGTTGTATTTGCACAGCCAGTTGTTCCAGAATAGCTTATAAATTTCCTTTCTGATATCTTCTACATGTTGTTTGTACAAGAGAATTATGCTTAATTTCTACAGGTTTGCTAATCCTCCAGGGGCTTCCTTATCAATAAATTATAGAGCCATATCATGATAAATATCAACTAAGAGTATAACATGAAGACCTGGGAATTGTCTTGGACTAGCTATTATTCTAGCCCAGTGAGAATAATAAATCTACATGGTATCTACATAGTTTTGCAGGCAACATTAAAATGTCATGTATTAGATAATATACTGAAAAATTAATCTTAGTTATAATTTGTTTCATTCTTCTTCATATCTGGTACACATTCAGACATGTATAAGCATACACAAACATACACAACACATACACATACTCTGCTTTTATATTAATATTTGTTATATTATTCCATGGAAAATTGAGTAAGTAATTCTCCTGGACATAAATCATGTTTATAATTATTAACAAAGCCTAGAAATAAGAGGCATTTAAAAATAACATTGCTTAAACAAGATGGCTTACAATACAGACTGATTGATTGTTTCCTATCTTAAAATTACACTTTCATAAATATAGATAAATTGCCAGGTTCTGTAGACTTACTCTTGCCTTCCTAGCTACTCAGGAAGCTGATATCTGAGGATCATGGTTCAAAACCAGTCCAGCAGGAAAGTCAGTGAGACTCTTATCTCCAATTAACCACCCCAAAACTAGAAACAGTGCTGTAGCTCAAGTGTTAAGAGTGCTAGGCTTAAGCAAAAGATCAAGGACACAACGTAGGCTCTGAGTTCAAGCCCCAGGACTGGCACAAAAGATGGATAGATAGATAGATAGATAGATAGATAGATAGATAGATAGATAGATAGATAGATATAGGATGTTCTAAGGCACTGTTAAGTATTTATTTGTATATAACTACAAGATCATTAATGAATCCTTTACACATTTTAATGTAAAATGTAACAAATACCCAACACAAGTAGTTGAAATTCAATCTTAGTCCCTGTTCCCGAAGTTAAAATGTTAACATAAAATATTTCTTGCCTTCATTTTTTTTCTGTTTTGGTGAAGCTACTCTATGAAGGGACAAAGGTTTAATTAGGGAGCTGTCATTTTTTTCTTTTAATCATCCATTATCATATTTCAAAGAATCACATATACAAAGCATTATTAACTTCAGGATATTTGAAGATAGAGACCAATATATTTGAATTCTAACTATTGTGCTAGCTTTTTGCATTATTAAAAACTAAAAAGAAAAGTTATTTTTTCTTCCCACCCACCTCTCTCTCCTTTCTTTCTTTCTTTGTTTTTTTTGTTTTTTTTTTTTTTTTGTTTTTTGCTTACCAAAATAAGCACTCACTTTCTTGGATAAAAGCCATCAAGTTACAGTCCTAAAATAAATCCAGCAAGGGTAACTTAAGAAAATACAATAACTTTGTATTTTGATGCCTTTTGCTTTTTTTTCTAATTTCTTGTGTAGTTTAGAGAGGCATAGGATTTATTTTTAGTTGTGTAATTATATCCATGAGCCACAGCT
Source organism: Dipodomys spectabilis (assembly GCF_019054845.1). Lineage (NCBI taxonomy): Eukaryota > Metazoa > Chordata > Mammalia > Rodentia > Heteromyidae > Dipodomys > Dipodomys spectabilis. Next base: position 4,964,983 of record NW_024870698.1, on the reverse strand, counting down.
TCATTGTTTAAGAACCAAAAACTAAATTGAAGACACAAATAAGACATGCAAACAAGAAATCAAGCAGATATTCTAAGCTTAGTAATGTCCAGGCTGTTAAGTACCTTGGAGCAGCAAACATCTCAAATACCTCCACAAGGGTGCCTTCATTTATAAAATCTCAAAACCCTAAGCTCGGAATTGATTCAGTGAATGACTTAAGAAGAGAACTTTCTAGACACGCTCCTCACTTTTGCAAGGGATTCTGCAAGCTGCCTTTAAATCGCAAGCTTCAGTTCATGTAGTCCTAGGACTCTAACCTAAACCTTGCTTTTCAGAACTAGAGCTAAAGCTATCTTGAAAATTGAAAATGTTTCAAATCACCTCTCTTCATTCTGTGATTTAAAAAAAAAAAAAAAAAACCTTTGATGAGCAGGAAAATCAAACGGAAAGCAAGCTGATGGCATGATTGATCTACATCATTTCCCCAGAGTTTAGTTCCCCTGAACAGAACAGTAGAGGCAGACCAGAGTCCCATCCTATCCCGGCCTTCATCTTTGCCCCTCTCTCACCTTTAGCTTTCTGTAACAACCAATATAAATTCCTCCATTGAGTGTCTTTAGTCATTGTGTGGGTAAAGAGTTAATACTACAGGACTAAGACTGCTAAACTAGATGGATTGAGTTCCAGGTTTCCGCTTGTCTGAGAATGAGGACTTCTGATCTCACTGGGCCAAAACTACAACTACTAAATTAATAAATAAAAATAAGGATCCCCAGATTTCCTTCTGGGATTCTGAAACCTCTGTAGATACTAAACTGTGTGCACATGTGACCAGCCTCTTATAAAAATGTTTTTAAAAAGTCTCTAGTGAGTTTTCTGCCATTTGAAATGGCAGAACTTGAGACAGGGGGAATTGAGTATCCCCATGTGACTCCACTGAGAGAAGGCTTGCAGCAGCGGACACTCAGCGTCCTGCAGTCTCTCCCATGTGTCTTTCTCCATGTCTGATTCTGCAGTATGTAACTTCGTCATGAGTCTGGCTTTGTGGTGTAACCTATGAGGATTCTTCATGAGTCCCTCGGAGTGGATGGGATCCTTGGGATTTCCAACACTGTACAGAATGTGCTAGCAAATCTGTTGTGTTTGTAGCATGATCCTAATTTTGTTTTAGTTTTGAGAGAACTGAGGGAAATCACGATTTAAATCTTTTTAATATTTTAGCAAATTGTCCTCACGTTCCATAAAATTGTACATTTTATGAAAGAAGAATTCTGGTTGTGGGTACCTATGAACTAAATAAATCTATAGATTGCTGCGGAGATGCAGACATTTCTCTACTGCCTAAAAATGGAGAAATAAGTCATTCATTTGGTTGTTCCTCTAACAGAAAGTGATGAGCTACTAGAACAGAAGATCATTCCCCTACACGTATTTCCATTAACTAGAGAAGTCGCTATCATGTAATTGAATGAACAAGTAACTAAATAAGAAAGTGAATAAATGCATCCATTAAGAAAGTTACTTTGTGGTTTCTATTAGATGGTAAAGTATAGCTTTGCTTGTCTTTCTAATCAATTCATTCTAGTACTCCAAATTGCTAAACAATCTCTATTATTTATATTTATATCTACTTAATGAAAAATTATATTATTAAAAGGCTTAGAAACTAGCCCAAAATTATACATTCATTGTTTACTTACTCTCTACTAGAGCTATGCCAGTCTAGTAGATACAGATTTTATTTTAACTGTCAAAGAGAAACTTTTACTAAATTTAATAAACTAACAGAAATGTATAATGTGGAAATGGAATGGAATATTTGCCCACTATGCAAACATCTAATTAATATTTGAAAATCATCAGTGTCCCAAAGTTTACCAGAAACAAATTTTGCACTCATTCTTTTGATACCATTGACAGGACTTCACTCTTTTAATCCAACATGATTTTGGTAATGAAAAAGGTGTGCAACTTCCACACTAAAGTAGTGACTGACACCTGTGTATAACATTGGACTTTACACTTTCAAATCAAAGCAATGTGGCTCTGAGTACAACCACTTTGAGGTTCAAATCAAGAAGATAAAAAGAATTTGACCTTTCACCTTTATGTTCTGACCAGTCCTCCAATGAATTGGATAGTACCCACCCACACTGGTGAGAGTGGTCTTGTTCCCAAACTGCTTCAAACATGCCCAGAAATGGTGTTTGACTGTTAAGCAATCACATATATTTACCAGGCGCTAAAGCAAACATGGTCTCAGACCAGGTCTAGAATGTGTGGATCTTGCATCCTGAGTGTGTAACTCCTTTAGTGAAAATTTCCCTTTCCTTTTCTTTGCTATTTTCACATCTTCTAAATAATTATTGAGTCACTCTGCATTTCTTTGCCTCTTAGGAAGCCGGAAATGTTTTCATCACAAGCTTAATTGTTGTCATGCTGGCTGTACTCATTCCAACTTAATTGCAAATACAGAATGGCATCCATTTTTGAAGTGTATTGAGTTGAATCTAACTGCCTTAATAAAAGGACACACATTGTTTGTCTTTATTTATGTTAAGAGCTGAGGACATCTTTTTTTCTCTCTACTTTTCCAGAGAAATGAAAATGTGAGTCTTAGCACTGACTTGCAATGAAAACTGATTTTTTCTAGTGTCTGTTTATAAGACTACCTAGGAATCATCAGGTATAATATCTATTCTACTAGAGCTTTAAAAAAAACTTCAATATTTTCCAATGTGAAAATCTTTGTCAAAACTGAACGTTTTAAGGGATTTCTTCCTTGTGTTTTTTGAAAATTGCACATAATTGCAAATACTTTGGTATTATCAATTCTGTGCATGGAAACTATGTTATGAAATAATTTAATTACTTATAAATGGTGTGGTAATACTGTATCTTTTAACAATTACCTTAGCTCAAATAGGTGCAATACCTGGAATAAGAATTTCTATGAGAGAAATAAGTCAAAAAAGTTTCTAGGCACTTTTCAAAGCAAGGTTTCAAAGCAAGGTCTTGCTTTGAAAAGTCCTAATACTTGACACAGTGTCAGGAATGTTAGAGAGGCTAAGAAGAATTACAGTTCAGCATTACAAAGTACTCCCATCCTCCAAAAAGTATGAAAGTGGAAAAAAATAAGAGCATATATTTGGTTCAGAATCAATTCATGCCAGTTAAAGCACAATCCTGAACTAATCTACTACTGTCACTTCCTTTAATATCAGAGAAACCAATTATTCTTCAGTAAGGAGTTCTTTATTTGTAGTTAAAGAAGAAAATGGGCCACAAGTGCCAAAACAAAGAGGAGAAAGAAAAGGAGAAATTAGAAGATGAGGAGGAGAAGGAGGAGGAGGATGAGGAGAAGGAGGAAGAGGAAGGGGAAGAGGAGGAGGAGGAAGAAGGAGAAGAAATAAGTTGTCAAATAGCTTCCCTAAGAGAGTCAGTGAAGCCCTGGGACACTTGGGTTAACATCCTATCTACTTGATCGTGTTGCAGGGTTTTCTATCTGCAGGAACAGAAGGAATACACTTGTTGAACAAACTTTTCCATTCTATGACTTAATGATTTCAACAGTTCATCTTCTAACATAAATAATTCACAAAGGAGGAAAACTGCCAGGAATATTTCAGTACTTATTTTTTGCCTTTAACAGTCCCCAAGACTTTACTAGGAAAGGAAAAAAAAAATCGAAAAATAAAGATTTCATCTGCAGAAAGTTTGTGTTACATCGTACGGAAGTGAATGTCCATCCTGAGAGACAAGGCCAAATTGAGTGGAACAAAAGTATCCAACCTGGCAATCATTTCTACCTACTGATCATTTATTAGTTTTTATTCTAATATGATTTCTAGATGACTAAATATAATACATTTTCATCTCTATGTCTTTGAGGAACAATAATTTTAGAAGCTACTGCTTGAATTCAGGAGTGTTATGTTGAATAAATCTCTCCTAAATTGTTGTGGAGATTTGAGTGTTATTTTGCTAAGGCAAGGCAGAACTGTGGTTACATATTCATTCTAACTTTTGTAAATATGTGTGTATTTTGAGACCTTACCACCATGTGTGCTATGGTAATTGTTTAGGACTAAAATAGCCAGATTATGATTTGCTCTTTAGTAACAACTACTCTATCTTTAAGACACCCAAATAAACAAATACTAGCGATCTGACACAGATCTTTCTCTGTTAAGTTCATGGAAGAAAACTGTATGAAAGCAAAATCATTCCTAGACTCCATAGAAAGAGTAACCTTTACAATTAAGGTCATAAAATATTTTCAGTGATTTCATATGAAATCCTGCAGGCTAACAAACTTCGTCCTTAAGGACATTTATGTCCATGAAATGGTTGGAAGTTTGGTATCCAGTCTGGGATTATCATCTCTACACCTTTCAGTCATTCTTCATGACTCTCATCACCACCATCAACACACAGAAATAATCTTTACTTAGCTTGTATCGTATACCAGAAATTGAACTTGGTATTTTTCAAATAATATCTCAAAGCATCACAACAAATCTACACAGTAGTTCTTATTCCTCATTGAAAAACCTGAGACTCAGGTGAGATATAAACTCTAAAGCTATAGAATTCAAAGTTCTTAGTGTCAAGATTTAAATATCAACTTATTTCGTTTTCACAATCAATGGGCTCTTCCCTGGGCTCTTCTTTTCAGAATCTCTAAGGCCATTACACACTTGCTTCCTCCTCTGGTCTTCATCTATTCTACCGTACTGCCAACCTTCCCTAATCTTCACAAGACCTGTTAGATTACTAGGACTGCAACAAGTTACCACAGGCAAAGAGGCTCAAAAAGGGTCTGGAAGTTTAAAGTGGAGATGTCAGCAAAGTTCGTTTCTTCTGAGACCAGTGAGAGAATAATTAATTGCAAGTCTCTCTCCCCATTTCAACCCCTGTGGCTTGAACTCAGAGTCTTGATGCTGTCCCTGAGCTTTGTTTGCTCAACCACTTGGAGCCTCAGTTCCACTTCTGGCTTTTGTGTGTGTGTGTGCTAAAGTGGAAAGAAGAGTCTCATTCCTGCTTGGAACTCTGATGCTGAGTTCTCAGCATGCTGAGTAGTTAAGATTACAGGTGTGAGCCATCAGTACCAGGCCTTTCTCCCTAATTTACCAATAGTGTCTTCTTCTCATATCTTCTTCTCTTCCCTCAATACATATCTTTATGTCCAAGATCCTCCTTTTTTTCAAATCACAGCTCCTGGGCTGGGAAGGTGGCTCAGTGGTAGAGCGCTCGCCTTGCATGCTTGAGGCCCTGGGTTCCATTCCTCAGCACCACATAAGCAGAATAAAAAAAACCAAATCCTTTCAAATCACAGCTCCTATTTGTTTAGAGTCTGCCTAAGTAACCTCACTTAAAGCATTTGATTGTAAAGATCTATCTTCAAGTAAGGTCATACTCAGACTTCTTGATGGATGACTTCAACATTTCAATATCAGAAATGATGGAGCAGACCCAGTGTAACTCATGACATGCTAATGTGGTACATATCCAAACATCAATATAATCTTCCTATCTCTCCTATTTTAGCATTACTACCTAAAGTTACCAGAGAGAGCATCCTAAATCTCATAGTGGAGCACATTCTGGCTCATTTAAAAATGTTCAGGCTCAGCACTTGGGAGGTAGAAGGATAGGCAACCTCGAGTATGAGGCTGGCCTGGGCTTCAGAGCAATTTCTAGGGCACTCAGGTTTATGAGAACTTGGTTCATAAAAAAAGCAGCCTTAAGCATTCTTCACTGCTAGAAGCTAAGGTCTAAACTGCAGGCATTGCAAAAACGGGTTTCACCTTCGTCTTCTTTTTCCTCTGTCACACATCCTACGCAATACAGAATAAAAGAATAGAAGTTCCATTAACCAACTATTTTCTTTTGTTGGCACATACAAACAAAACTTACAGTTTAAGCTAGAATAAATGTTGCATGTTTTCAGAGACTCATCCACGGACTTTCTGAGAAGTAATGACTTGTGAGTGTTTTTTATTCTTTACCTGGGTTAAGATCAATGGTGGATTATAACTGAGATCAAATAGGACTTGGAAATATTATTTACAAAAACAACTATCTGTAAGAATTTATCATTATTTGTTCTTTCAACTAAGGAGTGACATTTTTTGTCCAGAATTCTAATTCCAGGCCTTGGCATAGTGTCTGGCATAGAACAGGTATTATTGTTTATTACATTAAAATATACAAAAGATTCTGAGATTACCCAATTTTTTAGAACAAAATCTATAAAGATATTTCATTTAAATGTGTGGGGCTGGGTGTGGTATCTTAAATCTACAGTCTATAAGCCACATGGGAAGTATAGATCAGGAGGTTAATAGGTCTAAGATAGTTCAGCATCCCCTTTCTCTGATTCAAAAACACCATGATACTCCAAACCAGCAGCTGCACATGATTTTAATCTCAGTTGACAGAGAATCAAGGGAAGAGGCCCCCATTCTGAAGCTGGCCTGGACAAACAATGTGAGAGTGTACCCTATAAAAATAATCAAAGATTGGAAAATAAATATAATATCAATCAACATGTTAGTTTTTAGCAAATGATAAAACATCCGATACTTGGTTTAGGATATTATCATGTATGCGTGAAATAATAGTAGTACCTTATTTGGGGAAAAGGGAGAGCTTGGTATTTTGTATCTTCAAACATTTGTGCTTCTATCAAATTGATTTGAAATTATTTCTTCAAAAATGTTACAAAAAAAGAACCGAAGAAAAAGGTCTAAGAGGCCAAGACCCTGAATTCAATCCCTAGTACTCTAGGAACAATTAAACAAGTAAAAACATTTTAAGTAAATTGTCTAGACCCGATTGACCTGAAAGGTGGGTTAATTTTGTTCATTTATTCATTCCCAGAGTCTGTTTCAGTTACTGAGACTGTGTGAGGCGCAAGAACAGCCTCTTTACAATATATTCTATTGTATGAGAAAGCCAAAGTCATTACTAAAATCATAATTTTATGTAAGATGAATGATACGAAGAAAGCCATGCAGGACACTGTACTAAGGAATGCCTATGGAGAAGAGGAAGCAGAAGAGCTCTGAAACAATGTCTGAGGAAGGCTACCTCCTCGAAAAGAGATGGATGAGCAGAGGAACCAGCTGGTCCTCAGTCAAAAAGCACAATTTTCTGGGTAGAAGTGAGAGCGAACTCAATGTTCTGTGTCAGAAAAGCACACTGTAAAATGAATGAGTACAAAAGAGAACAGCATATTCAAATGAGGGGACTAGTACAAGAGAAGCCATTAAATAAGTAGAATTTATCATTATCAGGGGCGATCAGAGCTATTGCGTTTCTCATGGGGGTGAGTGAGGTATAATCAGGTTTGTGTTTCAATATAACCTTCTCAACCCAGAGATGTCATTGTCTACTGCTTCACAACATCTTAATATTAGCTCATTTATTTTTTTGTCTTCCTGAAAAAAAATCCATTTCCTTTCTAAGGCATTGTCTCATTCATGATTACATAATTACATGATTACATAATGGGATAAAGTCAATCTTCTACTAAACCATGAACTTCCTGAAGGCAGAAAAGAAAACAAAAGGTGGTCAATAGTATAACTCCAAACTACCAAAAAAAAATTGGCTAGAAGCGGGCAGGAGAGAGGGAAAGGAACAATATTATTATGATCACAGTAGTTTACGAAGGCTAAACAAAAATAGTTTAAGACATTGGACGTACTAATCACATCAGTGGTTATTGGAAAAAGTTTTGTCTGTGATGAGTTATCTTAACTGTTGCTTCAGGACAGTTAAGATACAAAGCAAATGGCCTTGAAAGGTTAGCAGTAGCTTCTGTGAGAAGATTTTGCTGGGGGCAGGGAAAGAGATTTTTGCAATTTTATACTTGCTTTCTGTTTAGCTAATATAATCGGCATCCAGAACATGCTGTGATTCTAAGTAATATTATTTCTGATTGTCGAGTGGATGCTAAGGGTTACCAATTAAAATGAATTTCAGAAGTCTCTTGAGCTCATGTGTTCCTGGAAAAGAGTATTTTTCCCTTCCCCATTGTTCCTCTCTTGTGTTGAATGACACGGTTACTTTTCAACCTGGATTGCACACAGAAATAAATGCATATTCTATCAGTGAGTGGATCTACAGAAAGTCTACTAAAAAAACCCAAGGAGACACGGGTGACATCACCACTGTTTGATAGCGTGAGCTGGATGCATCATGACTATCACCATGAGATAAATACTTCTCAGAAAACAGTAAGGGGGATTGAGACAAGATATGTTAGCAGAGGTGAGACAGGAGATTATTCTGAGCTAATAATCAGAAAGGCCTTGAAGAAGCAAGGAGGGCATTTTGTAAGGAGGCTGGTTTTGAGTAGAGAAGTATGGAGCCTGTGTAATATGACCAAAAAGTGACTTGATGGATGGAAGGGCTGAGGAAATGGGGTGAATTGACCTCATCCTCCCTAACTCTAAACTGATTCCTTCAAGAATGTATGCTAGAATATTTATTTGGAGGCATAACAAAATTCCCCCCATAATCTAACTGCAAAAGAAAAGGGTGTAGGGAATTAATTTAGCTTGAAAAGTCCTTTCAACTCTAATGAGCCCCAAGAATATTTCTAGTATTCAGTCCTGTTTATTTGTTGCAGTGGTAAAATGAGGGGAATGCTATATTATTCCTATTACAAAGAAGACAACATTCAGTAATATTTAGCAAAAGACAAGTGTGGTCATTAAAATCATAAAATATTCACATTTCCACCAATGAATGGATTAAATAGCATTCAGCTTCCAATTCATATACATGTACATATGTGTATGTGTGCAAATGCTCTTACATTAAATGTATAATATCCTTCTTTGTTCTACATTAATAACATCTAATCCTTCATTGAACAAAGAAAGATGTTCAAAAATAGCTTGAAGATTGTTTTAGTATAATGTTATTTAAGGATATTCTACTAGCTAGATGAAGGTTTTCTGCATCTTTCCAGAAAGAAACCTAATATATATTAATTGATATATTTTTAATATGCTGCCTGTGAAACAATATAAATAAATGTCACCTGGCACTAGTGGCTCATGCCTGTAATCCTAGCTACTCAGGAGGCTGAGATCTGAGGACCAAGGTTCAAAGCCAGCCCAGGCAGGAAAGTCTGTGAGACTCTTATCTCCAATTAACCACTAGATAACCGGAAGTGACTCTGTGGCTCAAGTGGTAGAGCACTCGCCTTGAGTTGAAGAGCTGAGGGACAACATCCCCAGAGTTCAAGCCCCACGAACGACAAAAACAAACAAACAAAAAAGAAATATATAAGTAAATGTATTCTCTTTTAGCTCTTTTGCCATATCTGAAAAATATAGATCTCAAGGTAAATATTTTCATGACTTTAACTTTCTTTCTAGAACTTACCCTACACAAACATAAGTAATAAACCACTTTCTCCTCCTGTTGTCCACTCCTGCTGTGCAGATCTAAGGGTGAACTTCAAACAGCATTGCTTAGAGCTTAGTTGTAAGGCTAGTGTATAGGACAAGAAACTGAACTAATTTGAGTATAATATTCTCTTTCCTGGGGTACAGAAGAGAAATCTTCACATAGAGAATAAACAGCATTTGTTGGCAATTTATAAAATTTATGTCATGCTGAAAGATTGTAAGCTGTAGTCATTAGGATTGTAGTCATTAGGGAGAGAGAAAACTTCAGGCTAAGAAACACAGGTTTATCACCCTCCTATTTCTTCTTAATTCTTACTTTAAAGATGGGGAAGGAGCCTTTTAAACATCTGAAGTTCTTCAGCTTTTCACAGAACTGCTTTCTCCCTAAAAGTTCTGCTAATTCCTCGACTAGTAGAATGGCAGGTCTTCATTACAGGTCTTTTGAGTAAACATTGTTTTTATAGAAGAGAATGTCAATGTGCTTGGCATGCAGGCCATATGAATAGACTTCTCTTAGATTCTACTAAGAGTCTGCCATCTTGACTCTTTCTACAGCATTTGTCCAAAGATATATGAGAACTACACATGAAAGAGTTTGGCCAAAGATATGTTAGCCAAAAGAAGAATTAATGAAGCATCGGTAAACATCAATTCCACTTCTATATACTACCAACAAGCAATCTCAAAGATTAAATGGCATAAAAAGAATAACAGTCTTAGAGTAAGTATAGCAAAAGAAGTAAGACTTTAATAAGAAAAAAAAAAGAAAACATCATTGGAAGACATTACAGAAGACATTTAGCTCACTATATGTAAGCTACTGACTGGAAGGCATGATATGATTTCTCTTAGATCTTGGTATCTATAATTCAGAAATAACAATGAACTAAATTTCTACAATAATAAGTGTAGCATCAATAACAGTCTCCTTAGTTCAGTCTGATATAACAAATACTATAAACTAGGTAGTTTATAACGAACAGAATTTCATCCCAATTCTATAAACTGAGAAGACTAAGGTCAATCAGATCTGGTGACTGGTGAAGGTAGGTTCCAGTCCAGTTGGCCCCTGACCATTTGTTCAAAAAACTTCCCTTTCCATCACAGAATTATCTTGGTGTCCTTGAAGAAGATACATAACAATAAATATATGGGGATTATTTCTGACCGCTCAACTGTTCATTTGTATGTCTATTAGTCCCACACAGAATTTTTTGACTTTCTAAAACAGGGCTGCTCTAGGTATCCCAGATTGGCCTTGAATTCTGGAGTGCCCTGATCAGCTTCCTTAAAGCTGGGATTGAAGACATGTACTGTCAGGCTGTTGCACAATCTTGACTACTGGTAGTGGTATAGTAAGTTTTCAAATCAAGAAATGTGAGTCTTTCAACTTGTTGAAAGTTTTCATGATTTTTTAGATGACTTCTGAGTCTCTTGTATTCCCAATTGTATTTTATTCTTGGCAAAAATATTGGAATTTTGAGAGATTGCTTTTTATCTATATATTGCATCAGGGTATTTTGCTATCTGAAAAATATCTTTCAAATTATAAAACTATTTTCTAGTTATTGTAGTCTTCTGTAACGTCTTTCCACGGTTTTATTTTTTTCTTAGAAGAGTCTTATTTCTTTTGTTATACTTACGTTAAGACTGTTATTCTCTTTATGCCACTTAATCTTTGAGATTGCTTGTTGGTAATATATAGAAGTAGAATTCAAGTTTATTGATGCTTCGTGAATTCATCTCTTGTGTATAAGTATTTGTGTGTGTGTTTGTGAAATAGATATAATTTTACTTCTTTTTCAATCTGAATTCATCTGAATTTTGAAATCCCTAAAGCTAGAGTCCTCCAAATATAAACTCATATCCTTTCCTATAAACAAATTAGGGTCAGGTTATGAAGACCCTAACTTGAAGAAGAGTATGGCAGAATATGAGATGTGATAAGTAAATGAAGGAGATGACTAGGGAGGACTTTACTAACATGCAGAGGAATATGGAGCTGAGTTCAGATGAAACTACATTAGTGCTTCAGAAAACTCAATGTCTACATGGACCATTAACTGAAGGAAAATTCACCTGTAATTATTCCTGGTTTTCTGCTTTGGTAACTTGGAGGATAATAGGCTCATTCATAAATCCACTTGATTGATGTATATAGAACTATTCATAAATACACAGAGTAGGAAGGGTTTAAATATATTTTAGTAGACTAGATCTGTGACTACACTGATTTATTTTTAACAGAGAAGTGCTGCAGTTTATGAAATATTGCCTGAAATTGACCTATCCTCCTTGTATTGAACGTAATAATTTAAAATTTAGCTTAACCAGCTGGGCACCAGTGACTCAGGCCTGTAATCCTAACTACTCAGGAATCTGAGGTCTGAGCATTTGAGGTTCAAAGCAAGCCAGTTTAGGAAAGTCTATGAGACTTTTCTTTAATGTTTTTTGTTGTAAAAATAGTGTACAGAGGGGTTACAGTTACATGAATAAGGTAATGAGTACATTTCCTATAGAGCATTGTTACCCCCTCCTTTGTTTTTCCCCTACCATCCCTTCCCTCCCCAAGTTGTAAAGTCCGTTTTCTACATCTCATTGTTACAATGGGTCAACCTGTATCCTTATTTCAGCATTTTATTATATCCCTTCCCCTCCCCAAATTAGAAAAAAAATGTATATACATGATGCGGGGCAAAGATATCAAATACAGTGAAAACAGGGGTTATACCATGGGGGAAGAACATACAAAAGAAACAAAAATTCAGATAGTACATTTTAGATACATTAAAAACAATAGCAAGAAAGAAAAAAACAAGTTCAGTCCTTATCTTGGGGTTCATTTTACTTATCATCTTATATGGTCATATGTACATAGCTTTTGACCTTTTCTGCTTGTCCTTGACTTATACTAGTTATTGCAAATAAGGGAAACCATGGGATCAATGTTTCTTTGGGCCTTGCTCACTTCATTTAATATAATGTTTTCCAAGTCTGTCCATTTTCTAACAAATGGGGCAATGTCATTCTTTCTGATGGAGGCATAGAATTCCATTGTATATATATATCACATTTTCCTGATCTGTTGATCTACTGAGGGGCATCTGGGTTGGTTCCATCTCTTAGCTATCATAAATAATGCTGTGATAAACATGGTTGTGCTGATAGATTTAGGATAGCCTTGCTTGTGATCATTTGGGTAAATGCCCAAAAGTGGGATTGCTGGGTCATAGGGGAGCTCTATGTGGAGTCTTTTGAGGAACCTTCAGACTGCTTTCCAAAGTGGTTTACACTGCCACCAACAATGCAGTAGGTTTCCTTTCTGGCCACATCTGTTATTATTTGATTTCTTGATTATAGTCATTCTAACTGGGGTGAGGTGGAATCTCAATGTTGTTTTGATTTGCATTTCTTTAATGGCTAGAGAGGTTGAGAATTTCTTCATGTGTCTATTGGCCATTCTTATTTCCTCTGCAGAGAAGTTTCTCTTTAAGTCTTTAGCCCACTTATTAATCAGGCAGTTGTTTCTTTGAGGATTTCTTGTTGGGGGATTTTGTTTTTTGAGTTCTAAGTATATTTTAGATATGAGACCATTGTCCGTTGTGTGGCTAATGAAGATCATCTCCCAATCCATGGGCTTTCTATGATCTTGCTAGCTATGGCCTTTGCCATGCAGAAACTCTGGAATTTCATGCAATCCCATTTGTCCAAACTTTCTTTGATTTGTTGTGTTTCTGGGTCTTTATTAAGAAAATTTTGGCCTGTGCCAAGAAGCACTAGAGTTTCTTCTATCCCTTCCTGTAATGTTTTCAGAGTCTTTGCTTTGACTTCAATATATCTCTGTGAGACTTTGATCTCCAATAAACTACCAAAGGAAATACAAAAGTGGATATCAAGTAGTAGAGCTCTATCCTTAAGCAAAAGAAGCTCAAAGACAGCACTTGGGCCTTGAGTTAAAGTTCCAGGTCCAGCACACACATCAAAAAACAAAAATAAAATAAAATAATAACCAATCCCAAAGCATCAGATACAATAAAATAAATATGTTTCTTTACTTCTACTAACAGCTGTGAATGCTCTTTCCTCTGTAAAATTTGTGAGCCAATGTGAATTGCCCTTGAGTCATGAACCATGGAAACTGAGTTAGAGCTCTGTCTGTAAGAAAGCACAATTTTCATTACTGTCAACTGGACATTTAATTAATAATATTCATGAACATCACTTCACTACTTATACTTAGACACTAAATGACCTCTTCTCTGTAGAGATTTATTTGTAATTTTGAATGTCAAATATGCTACTCATTTGTTTAGTGAGAAGAAACAGTAGCTCTGTGAGAACCTGACAGAGAAGTCCTGTTAAAACAGATCCATATTTTTATTTCCCCTTCCTACTAATCTATCTGAAAATGTAGCTTTCTCTTATATTAGAAGCATAGTTTCCATTGGAGGTTACTTTTATTCTTTTGTATGTGTGTGAGAGATGAGTGGCAGATAAATTCTTCATTGAAAAATTCCCAGAATATTTAGGGTGTATACATTTCACTTAATCCTCAAAAGAAATGAATAATCGAGTCGTCATGCTGAAAACCAGCATGAGTTTACATCATAAGTTGTTCAAAGTCTGCCTGATAAGGTGATGCTAACTTGTCTAACTAGAACAGAGGATCAAGACATGAACAAGAGCATGTGGCAAAGATCAGAATAGTCAAATTACTTTCCAACCAATCAGAGGCAGGATGAAGCAATTGTGTTGTGACAATGTTAAACTCAGGTATAGATAATCTGGATAAGATCAAAAGGTCTCAATGAATCAGAGGCTGGAAGGAAATCACCCATCAAATTGTAAGTAAAAGGGCAAAGATGTTAGAATTTGGAAAAAGAACAAGGAAGTAAAAGACTTTACCCTAACATTTTCTTTAAACCAGTTTTGTGCCAATTCCCCTTTGACATATAGTGTGGTCACTATTTTTTTTGGCGGGGGGTTCCGGTCATGGGGCCTGAACTCTGGGCCTGGGCGCTGTCCCTCAGCTCTTCAGCTCAAGGCTAGCGCTCTACCACTTGAGCCACAGCACCACGTCCGGATTTTTTTCTTTTTGCTTATGTGGTGCTGAGGAATCAAACCCAGGGCTTCATGCATACAAGGCAAGCACTCTACCGCTGAGCCACCTTCCCAGTCCGTATGGTCACTATTTTTGCATGATATAGTCCCTTGTTTTGCTTAACTCTGTGGTCTGAGTCTAGGAGACCAAGGGAAACACAGTGCAACAGATCTGAGGGGTGATGTTGATGAAAAAAAGCTTAATTTTTATGTTGTTTTTTATCTTCTGCTATTGTCAAAACTTGTCTTGATCAAAAGCTCCCTCCCCTAGCACTAACACACACACACACACACCAATTTCTTTGAATAACAATAAATAATATTTTAAAGTTTAGAGGTTAGAGTTATTTCTTTAAAGGGAAGCAGATCAGTAGGGAAAAGTCAAGTCAATTAAAAATAATAAAAATCATACTTATTAAAACAGCGTCAACAACAACAACAACAACATGACTGCACAAAGAGAAAACCAACAGGGTCTAGATCCCATTGGGATTGGCTAAGAATGATTAAGAAAAACTTCCTAGCTACTCAGGAAGTAGAAATGATGATGCTCATATTTTGAGACCATCCTAGGCAAGATTCCATTTTAACAAATAAGCTGGGCATGGCAACACATACCTGTTATCACAGCTACACAGTAAAGATAGAGAGGGTGATCTCAATCCAGTACCAACTGGGAGCCAATAATGTGTTATTTTCTATCTGAAAATAACTAAAACATAAGAGAATGAAAGGATCTGGGGTCATTGCTTAAGTGGTACAACACTTTCCTGCCAATTGCAAGCCCCAGAACCCCACAAAATATTCACAAATTTTGGAGGTTACAAGGATTTAAAAATCCCTATTTATTACACAATTTTACTAACATACTTTTGGAAACCATTAATTGTGCACTCTGTCACTGTATTTTATTGACATTATAACTCATTCCCAGATCGCTATATATATGATCTGTTAACTGCTATTACTATTACATGATTACAAAGCATGACTGAGAAGTAATAAATATCCCTGAACTAAGGAATAAATGGTTTGTTTGCAAAAAAAAAAAAATGCTTAACGGTGAGGTATCAGTGGAACTTCTTCTGTATTGTAATACTACTCCAACTTGTTCTCTCTTGAGAAGGGCAAAGAAGTCACTTCATACCAATCTTCCTGGATCCATTTGAGGGAGATTTTTACCGAGTTTACAAACAACAATGATAGCGGATAGCTTCAAAATAAGTCAGTGCTTTAAAAAGGGCTGAAATGACAATCATTACTTTCAAGATAATAGATTTTTCAAGAGAATAAGTATCTCTCCACTAGAGATTTGAGAATAGCTATAACTAATTTGGTGAATTAGATTAATACCTAACCTGGTACTCAAGTACATCACATAAATATACAGTACTCCACTTCAGGAATCCCTTATTAGAAAAATAGATTCTTATGAGTAATATACATGAAGAACTAGATACAAAATACTGATATTTGATATAAGTCCACTTGTTCAAGGAAATTTATTCCTTTAAAGTTCTCAAGTGTACTCATTACTTTACTCATGTAATTATAACCCCTCTGTACACTATTTTTACAATAAAAACATTTTTAAAAAGTTCTTAATTTCCTACAGCCACACAAAAAAGAAAAGCTACTGGAAATGGTCATATCCCTCCAATTATTTCTTAGCAACAATAAATTCTTAATGTGAATGCTTTAAAATTTATGTATTTATTATTTTAAGCTGATTTTATTCAATAAAGCTATATTGTTGTTGTCACCATATACATAATTGTAATTTTTATGATTTAATGCATTTGTATATTTACTATCCCATAAGATTTTTTTCATAATCATCCCATAAGGAAAATAGAATATGTATTTACATTTCATAGACACTCAAGGATATAAGCTTAATGACTGAGTCAAATTTGGAAATGTAATGGTCAACAGAGCTGGACTTAAGAATTTCTAAATAATTGGCCAAAAATCTTAGACTAATATGTTAATTGACCCCAAAAATCATATAAAAGATCCTTTTCATTTCCAAAAATGACATAATCAATTACCTCAGTTCTAATCTGTGGGTATAATTACAGCTCACTTTTCTATTACTCTGTATTTCAAGAGTCATGATACTCTGTTGGTGATTCTAGAACTCATTAATATTTGTGTATCTTTTGGAATAAATGTTTTTATTGGCCTTGTATGACTTCTTGCTTGCCCAAGACAACAAATGAATACTCATTAAACAAAACTAGCTTCTACCTGCTGTGTGGCAGAAGCTGGTCCATACATGGAAGAGTCAGCCATAAACACATTTCAACAATCTGCCTTTTTGGAACTGGCAGAATATAACTCAAGATTATCAGCCTCCTAAATTCTCATTATCTGTCACATTTCTCTGTCTCCTCTGGTTCATTTCTTGTCTCTTTCAGGCAGCGCTTCTCATTCATCCTATAGATCCATGAAAATTCATTACAGTATGAAAAGATTAAGGGCTGAAAATGAAATAAAAGAATATAAAGGTTTCCTAAAGATGGCTGAATGGAGTATTGTTGTAAAATACACCTCTCATAGTGAAAAGTAGCCTTTGAAACCACAAACATAGGGACACTTAGGAGGATGTACTGAAAACAAAATGAAGCCCAAATCGTGGATGATTCCAAATGATATACAAAGGAATTCAGATTGTATCTGGCAGGCAAAATGAATAGTAGTAGCAACTTTGTGTTTTTCTTTGTCTAGTGGAGGTCCTGGCATGGAGTTCCTACAAGAAAAAAACATGTGTGGCCTGTGTTAGTGAATGATTAAAGGCTTATTTTTAGGACTAAGCTTCAAAAATAAAAAATAAAAAAAAAAATCATTAGCTCTAAGTATGAGAACTAGATGAGTCTGGGTGAACAGTATCTCGTTATATTAAAATATTACCATAATAATTCAGTTTAAAAGAAATAGAAGGTTTTTAGAGGAATAAAGTATTGAATTCCTGAGAAAAAAAGGAAGAAATAGGAGGCTAACTGATTTAAGGCCACGTGGAATTTCTGGTGACCAGAACACTGGCAAGTTCTCTTTGTAACTGCCTTAGTGGATATGTTGAAGAGAAGGCCCCATAATTATGCACTTTTATTTCCCAGTTAATCCTTTACCCCATAAAGCAATCAGAAAATTGAAATACCCCTGATTATTGAAATACCCCTGATAAGAATAGGTTCAATATGTCCCTTCAAATTTATGTCAATGTCTAACTTCACATTCTTTACCTCAAAAATGTGACCAGGTTTAGAAATGAGACCTTTAAAGAATTAGTTAAGTTAAAATAAGGTAATTATGGTGAGCTCAAATCTGATGTGACCCGGGTCCTTATATGAAGAGACAGGACACAGGAGAAGCAGAAGCACACGAAAAATTTCATAAGGGACTCACTTACAAGGTGACCCTCTTGGAGCCAAGGTGAGCAGCCTTAGGAGAAGTCAAACCCTTTGACACTTTGAGCTTGGATTTATAGACCTCAGCACTCTGAGATCACAAATCCTTACTGATTGAGCCACTCAGTCTGTGGTTAGGGTGGTTAGCAGACTAGTTAAGTAGAATATAATTTCAGCCAAAGAAATAATTTTCTTTTTAAGTTCTAATAAAATTATCTACTGTCCTAGAACTGGGTTGAAACCTTCCTTAAAACCAAACTTCTAAATCTATTCTTCTACCCTGTCATCTCCTTCCTTCATCTAAAAACACCTCCTCAGTTTTCTCTTTACTGCTAAATCCACAGATGAGTAAAGAATGATTCGAGAATTATGTAGAATCTTGAGAAATCATACAGCATCCCAAGAAATTGACTTGGAAACAACTTTTCTTGCATAAATGTCATATAGTGATACATATATTAATATTTAGGGTTATATTATTTATTCAAGTATCTTCTTACCAGAGTGTAAGGAAAAACAATCAAACTTTAATTAAATTAGCATTTTGTTAAAGGTTCTGCAATCAGGAATGTTAGAAATATAGATTAGTTGTTTCAGTACTGTGCACTAGTCAGGCACATTCTGTATTATTTTAATCTATAATAAAATTGTTATCTACTATACTTAAACACTCAGCCTTTTATCAAGACAGATGATGGAGCAATTATAGTTTTGCTCATTTCTTTGAAAACTTTGGAAATCTTCTAAATCATCAATGCATCAATGACCAAGATTCCATTATAGGATTTTACTGGGGGGTTGAAGGCTGTTTCCTTTAAAAACAATGGAACTAAATAATATCCCCATAAAATAAGTTATATATGAAAATTTTCCTCTGGATTCTTGACGCTCAGCTCTGGGTGACACGAGCTTGCCTGTGAGAGCATATTTTTCTTTTACTAGAAAAGGGGAACTTGTCACAGAAAGAAATGTAGAAAGTGCTATATTTAGTTGATTCAGATTTCCAGTCATTTTTCACTCCAAGATCCAAGAATGATGGAATCAAACTGTGAAGAAAATTAGCTCAGTGGGTAAATGCCATTCTTTAAAATACTACTTCTATAAATCTTTGGCCAACTGTGTGAACCCATCCACGCCATCTAAGCACCATCTTCTGTGGTTGCTTTAAAACTGATACTCTAATAGCATGATACTTTGAGTACCAGAGACCTACTCCTGAGTTGGAAGTTTGCTGATGACAGTCAACTGCAGTAATCAGCTCAGGCAATTAAGCTTTTGCCAGTTTGTCATTAATTTTCTTTCTTAGCTAATGTACAGTGATTCATGAGTGGCCAGGTAACACCGCAGCCCCTCTTTGTGCATCTCATGGTTCAACCAAACACAAATCCAAAATACTTACATATTTGCATGTATGCCAAAAAATTCTCTTTTATCATTATTCCTTAAACAATATAGTTTACACAGGATTTACATTGTACTATTATAAGTAATCTAGAAATAGTTCATGATCTAATGACACACCATCCTTGCTCACTTGAACATCTGCAGATCTGGGATTCTTGGTGGAGGCAAATCCTGGAACACATGCATTATGGATTATCCATTTGATTACCCTTTGCTCAAAGCATCTGTTTTTGATCAGCTAATATAAGATATCCCAGACACTGTATGAAGAGCTTTGGCCCTGGAAACAGAATGTAAAGGTCCAAATCTTAGCTCTACTATTTAGGAGGCCAGTTGAACAGACAATGTCTCTCTAGGGCTTCTTGGCTTTGTGTATAGACTACACTGGCTTTCTCAGAGAAGAGTTTAAGTGATGATTAAGTGAACTGAGGAGAATAACTGATGTAGGCAGCTAACAAATTGTAACTATAACTGACTTATGTAATCCTCATGAATGGAATTCCTCTATAGGTTGTTACTAAGGGTCTCCTGTGAGCCAAAACATGAATGATATAGGAAAGGCATAAGAAGCCTGGCTTGCAGCTTTAAAGAACTTATATTCTGTAAAGAGAGAAAGTGGGAAATCGTAGTTGTCCCTTGCCAAATTTCTCTTGTTTAAATAATAGATTTCTCTACCATGGATCACTCATTCTGCCAAGCATTATATATGATGAGTAAAAAGTAAATAAATGAAAATGCTGAACACCACCGAACAAAATAAGTATAAAACATCTTAAGGCAATGGAAAATTTCAGACTGGAAACAAACAAAAACTAAATCCAAAAGCTAGAACCCAAAGGAAAAAAAAAGAAAAGGTTACTCTGGACAAGAAGAGCAAAGCCAGGGTAGGAATGATCCATTTTGACAACATTAGACCTATAAAACATGGAAAAGGAAAAAGACAAAGAGGCCAAACATTAAACATACCAGGAACACACACTGCAAATTGGTGAGAAATAGGGAAAAGAAATGGACCTAGATAAAGGAATACATGAGAAAATAAAACTATGTAATATGATTACCTAAAAACACTATCTCAGCAAATCTAGATGAAATACAAAATAAATACCTCATGATCTAACAATACTAATGGATTTGTTTTTATGCATCAGGAAGATGAACAGCATATGATGAATAAGCTATAGGAAGAAAATAGATGAACCTGGAAAAATAATATTGAATGAAGTAAGCCTGGGTCAGAGAACAAAGTTCATATGTTTTCTATCATATATAGAAGTTGAACCTAAAACATAAGCATATATGAAAATACATACAAGCCCATATGCATATTACACAATAAGCTGACTAAAATATGGAATTGCAGGATGGGTTTCCATGCTTGCAATCCCTTTGAACAATAAACAGTTCAACAAAATGAATGGCAAGAAGCTGAAATAAGTCTTTGTCTTTGGAGAATGGAAGCTAAAGAGAGTGTGCAGACACTTGGAGAAAGGAATGGCGGGTGAGCGCAGGTATCATACTCAATGTGCATACATGAGCATGGAACTAGGTAACCTGAGGAGACAATTGGGCTGGAAGAGAGGAGGAGCAAAAAGAGAGAAGGAATGACACTGATCAAGATGCATTGAACTCATAAATGGATGTGGCAAATTGGAACCCTTGGTACAACTATTGAAGATAATAGAGAAAAAATCCCAAGTCAAAAAGAGAATGTTAAGAGGCTCATGAATTTAAACCATGCAGATTTGTCATAAGTTAGCTTTACAAGGTGAGATGACATTTAGGTAAAAATGAGAAGCAAGAATTGAGTAATAATTTAAGCATCATCACCAATTTCTTTAAAAATCTAAAGTGTTTTAGATTGTTCAGTTTTACTTAAAGTAATTTTACATCTTAATGATTCTCCTTTTGAGTATGTAAGTTCTACTATGACAGGCTTGGAAAAAGACCAGTGGTCTACAATTTCCATCTTTAAGTTCCATACTGAAGAATGGACGTTGCTCATTTTTCCCAACACTGGTGTCATGATAAGGAAGACTAGTTTTACTCTTCACCCAGACACTCATCGGCTCCGTTAGTATTGTCCTATCAATATTACTGGAAGATCAAGTGAAGGAAGCCAGGCCCAAGAAACATAGGTCCCACAGTTTCCCTTATTTGCAATAACTAGTACATGTCTGAGTCAAGCAGAAAAGGTCAGATAAGTTGAGGTTAGGGGAATGAACCCCAAGATAAGTATTCAAATGTTTTTTTTGTTTTTTTTTCCTTTCATGCAATTGTTTCTAACATATTTATAAGATGATTTCTCTGTTGCTTTGTGTGTCCCTCCCCCATGGTATAACCCCTGCTTTCACTATATTTGATGTTGGTATAATTTGTGGAGGAAAAGGAAAAAAAAACAAATTGTTTAACTAAGGATATAGGTGGACCCATTGCAACAATGAGATGTACGAGTCATTATGTCGAAAAATGAACTTTACAACTTTGGTGGGGGGTGAGGGGAGAATCAGGTGGGGGGAGGGGGGTATAGGAAGGGATAGGAAGGGGAAACAAAGAGGAGGCAACAATGCTTGATAAGAAATGTACTCATTATCTTGCCCATGTAATTGTAACCCCTCTGTACGGTATTCTCACAATAGCAAAAAAGAAAAAAAAGTGCCAGATAAAGCTATGGTGCAAATAAAAAGATCTATGCAAGACATGAGATTTCTGACCAATAGGAAAGGCAAGGAGGACTAAGATAGAACATTTAATTTCCTCTTGCATTGTTAAATTCACGGCAGACCTTGGATGGTTTTCTAATCCTCCCTCTCAACCTGTGTCTTAGAAATTTTTTAGCCCTATAAAGAATAATGATTCTGCATGCAAGAACAGCATACTGGCATTGGCCTCATAGAATTTTATTCTAGTGGTTTAGGATATATCATTTTAAGTTGCACGGCACACCTATTGGGACTAGAGAAAAGTTTTCATATGTGAAGCAAGGGAACATTATTAACATATAATAACTCATTCGTGTTAAATAGATTTTAATAAAGCATTGTTGCGTGTTTCTTACCTCAAAAAGCAATTTTTATATTGCCTCTACCCCTACCAGAAACAACATAGCTAGTTAATTTATTCTCAATTGCTTTCTTTAAAATACTCTAATGCATATGATTTCTTACCTGTTATGTGGTAGATCATATTGATTCATTTTTGAATATCAAGCCTGTCCTTAGGGTTCTGGAATAAATTCTACTTGGTTGTGGTATATGTAAAAGAACAAATAAAACATTCTGATACATCAGGAGGTTGGAGCAAGCAGGTTAAATTGATCACATTCCGCATGTTGCAGTGAACAGTTCTTTCCCTATTCTTCCTTAGACCATTCTCCTCTGACTCTGTTTTTCAGACATCTAGAAAAAAGGAAATTATCTGAGTAAACATTAGAAGTCTCAGCCCTGTAGGTCTCAGAACGATAGATACTAAGTTACCCATATCCAAATAATTTGGCTCTCTTCAATTTGAAGGATGAAAAGAATGCATAATGACTAAAGTGAAAGTTTAGAAGATGTGGCAAAGGTTTATTGTTGTGTGTGTTTTTTTAATGTTCTTCTGGAACAATTCCTTGGGAACTCATAGTGACCTTGTGCTAGCTTGCAGAATTCCATGTTAGGGGTAACAAGGAGTTTGTGTGGCAACATTCAAAGGGCTGATTTAGAGAAAGACACAGGGCAGTGATACTTATCACATTGTCTTGGTAAAGTGATCTCGGGGAAGGGAGGGAGTGAAACTCCTCGGGATATGTTAAAAAAAGGTTAAAAACCCACGTGGAAGTAGAACTTCACCCGATAAAATCAACATAAACTAAATTAAAAGTAAATACAAAAACAAAAGACACAAGAAAACATTCTTAACGCTTTCTTTTTAGGCACAGACCACTGTAGTTCAGATCTATAATCCCAGCACTTGTGAAGAAAATCACATGTTTGAGACCCTCTCAGGTTCAGTAAGGACAGCTTGTTGCAGAAAACAAAGAAACAAACTGAAGCATGTGCTCCCTTTTCATTGGTTGGTAAGACAGACGGCTAGAATGAATCAGTGTCACCTATTATACTTAACATGAGGGGCGCTGTTGCATCCTTACCTCCTGCCATCTTTGAACTCATGTCATTTGACCTTCACAATAACCTGCTGCTTATCATCCCCTTAGTTCAGTGTGCTCAACAAAGCTATACAATAAGTACAAAGGTACGATTCAGTCTATATTATGTGGGTAATCTGGGTACCCATAATACTTGAATCTGATTGGACTTTGAGAAGATTCATAGAGAGAGAGCTTATCCTCATTCTATTGTCCTCTACTTATCCCTCTCTCATAATGGATCAAGGTATGACTCCTCACACAGAAGCATTCTTGGTGACTAATATGGCATATGATGTACATCCTGCTATTCACAATTTACCAGTGCATACAAATCACTGAAAGATCTTATTAATATGCAAATGTGTGTTCAGTTGCTCAGAGGTGGGTCCAAAGATTCTGCCTTTCTCACAAACTGTGAAACAAAGCTGATGCCAGTCCATTTTAAACAGGAAGAGCATAAAAGAAAGGAGCGATCCAGTGTAAGAAGGCCTGGAAAGGAGTCTCTCAGATGGGCATTAATTAAATCTTTCCATCTTCTCAGTTACCCAAATGTTCTCATTTTTATAACATCCAGGACTACGTACCTAACCTGCTTTTTCTCATAGGACTTTGTTTTGGAGATAAAATCAGATAGTGCTATACAACATGAAACAAACTAAAATGGTATACTTAAATATCATCGCCATGAGGTTCAGATTTTTCAGCTAAGGATGTCAACGTTGACACAGACTTCAAATTTCTCTTTGGTATATCTACAGTTTTCAGACAACTCCCCAGCTCTTTGCATTTGGGATCTCAAGATCACACTGGATTCAATGGATTTACTCACCCAGAAAATAAGATAGGATCCATAATTTTCCTTACACAGGAAGTCATTTTCAGGAACTTCCTATGAAATTTTAGCCTGAAAGAACAATATTGCTTTTTCTCTGTAACGATAGCTTATCTCAACTTCATAACTCTCCTCTGTTCCTTTTTACGACCCACGCGTGTCTTAATAGCATCTCTCTCTCTCACACACTATTCAAGTTATTGACAGTGCTGGCTGCTCCACCTCCACAAGTTCCCACCACCTTGTAGCTGAACAGAATACCATAAAGTAGAGCCTGGCTTTTCAAGTTCTCTTGCCTCAGCTTGCTGATTTCCACTGTCTTACTATGACAGGTTTACCAGGATTTCACATTTCAGATGGGCCCAAAGAAATGTTTATTGACTTTGGAAACCTTGAAAAAGAAAAGCCATGAACAGGAACTCCCCTTCCTCCCTTGAAATTCAACCTGTGATTCATGTATTCAACAAATACGTTTTGAACAGCCAATGCTCAGCATCATGCACAATGCTAGGGAGACAGAGATGAAATACAGTATCCAGGTACCTTAGTATTCTGACAGACCTTTTAGATAATGTACACTCCATTCATTTCTGGTGTTCTGGTGTTGGGTGGGATAAACACTCCTTCATTCAAGGTCTGCCTTTAGAAATGAGCCCTAGGAAACTTAGAGATGGCAATATTAGTAATGTGCATTTACAATGTTGAGCTGTAGCAAATTTCTCAGATATAAAGGGTACAGTTTTCCTATTCAGCCCTATTATCCATTTCCTGGAGGTCTAGAAGCCAGAAAAGAAATCCAATATAGTATAATATTTTGAATGAGGAAAGAGATAGATGCAGGAATAACGGGTAATTTTTTTCAAATTTATTTCAGTTTCTGTCTAAAAAGTTTACTTCTCTCCAGTAAAACTATAAGATCACAGCAATCGCATAGATGAGCAGTTAATGAGTCAAGCCTCAACAGACAATAGAACTGAATCATATGAAAATTTTTTCAGGATTAAATGTTTAATCCTGTTGTGTTTAGGATGAAGTCTAATTAGATGATTTATGCAGAAATTATTTCTTATTTGAAGAACATGTTCTTGAAGTTTTCAAGTGACTTAGGGTGTACGAATTTTTTCCTATTTTTTTTTTCAATAATAGGAATTGAACCCAGTCTTGCTTATGATAAGCAATTGCCGTATCGCTGAATCATCATAAAAAAAAACCAATTTAATGTCTTCATTGATTTTTCCTTATGCCTGGCAATGACAGCCAGTTGTTCTCTAAACTTAAAGGATACAACTTGGGAGTAATATTCTGAGCATTTCATCATTCATTAAGTCTGCCAGCTTTGCAGTTACAAAGTTGTTGACAAGCATCACAAAAATCTAAGAGTGGCATTACTTCCAAGTATGCACTTCTTATTTACATGCCACTCTCTCAGATTTGTTTCCTGGATACGTTGTTCGAAAAAGTATTCTAGGGATACTTTGATGTAGTCAAGATGTTGACAAGGAGGTGTCAACTTGTTGACTTGTTGTGGCATTAGTTTTCTTTATAGACATAGCCCCCAAGCTTTCTGAGTAATTGTTAAAACTAGTTTTTTGTTTTGTGGATTTTTCCCAGCTCAGCTTCTAATGCCTATTTACGAGGACAGTATTTCACTTGGTGTGCCCACTTCATGCATTAGTTACTAAAAATCAAATTAGCAGAATGAAGCACTCATATCTATCTCATGAACACTGATTTGGTTTTGCTAGTAGAAGGTTTAGGATTAAAGAGGTTTTGAGCTGCACTGTTTAATTGCATGTCAGTCACGTTTGCATTAACATAATATATGGATATCATTTGTACCTCTCCAGTGAATAATATTATAACTAGTAAATACATTATTTCAATGAAGTTGATCAGTTGGAATTTTCACTTTTTATGTTATTTTTCTAACTGCCATGAATGTGCAAACCTCTTTTTTCTATCATGTGATGGAAACCTGTGTTGGAATCGTTAACTACATTCTCAGATTTATAGAAGTTACCTAAAATTTCTGAGACATGTGGGCTGTGTTCCTCTTCTTATAAGGACCCTAATTATACTGGACTAGGTCACTATGCAAAGGATTTCACTTTAGTTTAATCACCTCTCTGAAGGCCTTTTCTTTACATCTTGTTGGGTATACTGAGAATTCAGTCATGATATGACAGTGAATGAGTAAAATTCAATCCACACTAGGAATTATCTGTGGGGTAGACTAAAAGGAGTTGGTCTGTGAAAGTCAAGCCATCCTTTAAGGAGCATGGCCAGAGGAAGCCTCCTGAAACAGCAACTTTGCAGTAAAGACATGAGCAAGGTAAGGTAAGACATTTCAAGCATAGAAATCAGACCTTGACCACAAGGCAGATGTGGAAGGTGGGAGAAGGGACAGAATGATGAGGTGAAGGATTGTGTATACTTTATAGGACACATAGGAATCATTTCTCAGAGATATGGACAGTCATCTGATATTCAATGAATTGTGATTGATGAAGTAATTTATTGATACCACCAAAACTGGAAGACACTTATTCGACATTATACTGCTTCATCTGCCATGAATGCTTAGTCTCAACTGAGATTTACCTAAGACATTCAGACAATAGAACATGTTAGTTCAAATGCAGTGTGCAGTAGATTCGCTTGACTGGGATGAATATACTTAGAAACATTTGCAAAAACTGCCCGTGGCAATAAGAAAATATCATGGGTTCCTATTATATCTTTGTATTTGGGAAACTATGTAGGATAACAATGCTTGCTATAAATTAGAAATGAACATGTCACCATGTTCTCTGATGATGTTGAAAATCTGTTAGTTTATATAGTTTATTTTTCGAGGAATGTTAGAAGGAATTACCACAAGCTGGGTGACTAATAACTCCTTTCCAAATTTTAGAGGCAAGAAATATTAATTAAAGTGTCCGCGGATTCTTTCTGGAGACTCTAAAGGAAAATGCCCCCTGCATCTGTGCTAACTGCTGGTTGTTGCTAGGAATCCTTGGCAATCCTTGGCTTGTGGGTGGTTTTACTATAGACTTCCCATGGACATCAATATCTCTCTCTCAAATCATTCATTAATCAGTAAATGAATGAATTTTCTCTATTCTCTCTCTTCTCAATCTCTCTCATTTTCCCTACCCCTTATCTTTCCCTTTATTCATAAAGATACCAGACATTAAATATGGGACTAATTCCAATCCAGTATTATCTCATGTTAGAAAATGACATTCACCGAGGTTCTATTTCAGGAAGAAGTCACATTTTGAAGTTCCAGAATGAATTTTTAAGGGACATACTATAATTCAAACTGGAGCAACAGCCACATAGAAACCACTAGAGAGTCATGAAAAGGTCAAACACCTCTATGGGCCAGGAAACTAATAAAAATAAGACCTGTCAACCAAGATGAACAGTAGCTGATTTGCTTCTGGATATTGTATTGAGAAAGAAAAGAGGGAAAACTGAGGCAAGCCAAAATTACATTCTGGAAGGGACAGCTCCTACACAGACCTATATGATGATTGCCTTTGAGGCAATAATTGTACAGACAGATGAAGTATAAGATTTCCTATTTTTCAGAAACCAGAAATGTACATTTTAAGGAAAAATATATTTGCTTGTTATTATTCACTATTATATAATTTAATATAAAATATTATGTGGGCTAAAAAAACCTCCAAGTCTAGCTTGACAAGAATAGGTTTTCAATGTCAAAACTAAAATATGACAGTCCTTAAGAAGATCTGTTTTGCTTATAACAGAATGAGAGCCTCTAGTTTAGTTTCTCATTTGAACCATCTGACACAATCGGGCTGGCATAAACAGATATAGCTGAACATTTTGAGCCACCTTGACAGGAGAAATCAGGAGTAATAGACTGTAAAGGTTCAGCTTCATTGAACATCTTATCTGATTTCTCTTCCAAATACCTGGCATGTGGTTTGTATACCTTGTCATATAGCCAATAAATATTTATTGGCTAAGTTGATGAATTAGCAATTTCATTGGATAAATGCATTTTTAAAAGCTGAAGATTGAACACAATGACCCCAAAAGTTTGAAGATGGAAAAGCAATATCTCACACTGGAAATTATAATGGATGATATGTTGTTTCTCTCGGTAGTTGAAGTATTGTGCAGGAACGATTACTTCATTCATCTCCTCACTTCCTTGAGATTAGTAAGTGTCACATATTATTAGCCCCATTTTTCAGATGAAGTAATTGGATCTCCTAGTGCAGCTCTCTCCTCGATTGCTTTATTATTTTTTAATATTGCTAAGAGTTTGATGGATGTCCTTACAGAAAATGGAACTCAAGACATCATTGCTTGCAAAGCAGTGGGAGTCACCAAGTTTTCGGGAGTATGTTCAAGACAGGGCAAAATAAAGAGTGTAACCGAGAAGTCGTGGGAGCCGGTAAGAGCCACAGTAGGAATGGAGGCAGGGATCCCCTTGATGAAGACCATGCAATGCGATACACCTGATGGGTGAGCTACAGCTAGTGTAGTGTGAGTGGCAATGTTAGACCAACACTGAGGGCAGAAGGCAAGTGCTTGCAGCCTAATACCTGTTTATAAACTGCATGCCTCTAGCTCTCATTTCTCCAGCCATCATTTTGCTTACATAATATTAGCTGCCACATAAGGCTCTTCAGAAGATTCAAAGACATAGAAGCTTGTAAAATACTTGTTACTATTGTCAGAGCTCAGTATTTTAGGCATTATATATCTGGATGTTTCTTTGGGACAAGATCATGTTCAAGGACAAATTTAGTGGAGTGTCTTGTACTGTGCTTGATTTTCTTTTTTTTTTGTTCATATTGAACATCCTCACTACAATGTAAGCTTCATAGGAGTTGAGACTGTTTTCTTGTCAGGTCACAGAAGGGACACAATGAATATTGTTGGTAACAAAATCATGAAGCTATGTTACATCTCTCCTCTGTCCAAAAGTCATCTTTGCTCCCTCTCAGTCTGGGTAAAAATAAAAAAAAAAGCCCGGTGCCATCAGCTCATTCCTGTAATCCTAGCTACTCAGGAGACTGAGCACTAAGGATCACAGTTGGAAGCCAGCCTGGGCAGGAAAGTCTGTGAGACTCCTATCTTAAATTAAGCACCAGAAAATTGAAAGTGGTGCTGTGTCTGAAAGTGGTAGACCATTATCCTTAAGCAAAAGAGCTCAGGAACAGTACCCAGGCCCGGAGTTCAAGCCCTATGAGTGACAAAAATAAAAAGTTGAAAGATTTTATTATAACCTAAGTGACATTATAGGATTTTATACTAACAGAAGTTGAATAGAATGAACAAAAGGAAACTGAAATGTGTTATTAAAGGTAGAGGTCAGGTGACTAGCCAATCCACAGGGTGGCCTGGGCTATGCTTAAAGATGTACAATAGTTACTATGCCTGGGGTTGGAGAATTATAATGCTCCATTATAAAATAAATACTCTGACTAAGAAAGAATGAACTTGCTGGCTCACGCCTGTAATCATAGTTACGCAGGAAACTGAGATCTGAGGATCACAGTTGAAAGCCAGCCCAGGCAGGAAGGTCTGTGAGACTCCTATCTCCCATAAACCACTCAGAAAACCGGAAGTGGTGCTGTGGTTCAAGTGGTAGAGCGCTTGCCTTGAGCTGAAAAACTCCAGGACAGCATCCAGACCCATAGTTCAAGCCCCACAACCCAAAAAAAAAAAAAAAAAATGAACTTTATATCTCAAATCTTATTTTCAAAATAGTGTGTATTTGTGATCTGTTTTTGTCAACCTTACCTGTACAGAGATTTCTTATTCTAATTCTGACTTATCACAAAGGAAAACTGGAGCTGTGATGCTCTGCTGTTAAAGAATCTTTAAAATGCTGAATAGTTCTGCTAGAAGATTTTTAAAATGGGCATGAGAATTTGTGTGAGCTTGAGGAAGAGAAACAGCACACACACTAGTATTTAGGCATCATTCTTACATGTACAATAAAGTTATTGTAGAAGTCACACATAAGCAGAAATTTGAGTATTGGCACTTATTTTTAATGATATATCAAAGAACTTGTTATTATTATTTTTAAATCATTTTTTACTTTAGATTGTGAGCCTTTATCACATTCCTCCTAGCCTCCACTGGGAAAGAGAGGAGAGCTTCAATCAGCAGCTGTGTGTACACAGCCTCATTTGAACCTCCTAACCACCCCAGGCAACCACAAAGGCTGCCATCTTTATTCCCAGGATACCAATGAGATCAGAGAGGTTCAGTGAGATGAAGTCACTTTTCCAAAGTCTTACAAGCAAGCAGTGACAGAGCTTAAATTCAAATAAGGTAAAACTGACTCCGAAACTACTACAACTCTTTGTTTTGTAGATGTTAGCCAAATACTGAGATTTATAGTTTTCTATTTCATCTTTCCTACTAATTTCAGTGATCTTGAAGAAAGCATGCAATTGCAGTATTGACAAGGTAATGAAGTAGTCATATGGTCAGTGACTTACCTTTAGTCTGTGGAAACAGATCCAAATAGTCATTACTGTGGCACAACATACACTCTGCCATCAACATTAGGACATTTCTGGACATGTAAAGGGGATGATAAGAGGTAGGGTATTGGGACATCATTCGTCAGTTGTCACGGCCTTGGTCCAACCCAAGGAGGTCTTCTCACATTTCTTACAGTTTTAACAATCTGTCCAGAGAAAATAGAACATTGGATTCCAGTGGTGAATCTGAATGTTTCCCAGGAAATTAGATTCCTTCATGTAGCTGCTTTCTCTAGCCAGTATTCTCCAGATAATTTGACCAGTAAAGCAAGACAGTAATGCATAATCATCACGAGGCCTTACTACAAGTTGAATATCCCTAATCTGAAATTCCAGTGCTTCTGACTTTTAAAATAGGGTCCAGCCTCAAAGGACAAAGTCTGCAGATATTATATAATACAGAGACTTCTAAAATCTGACATATTTTTTCACATAAGGGAAATTTAACATGTACTAAATTTGGAAAGCATTGTAACTTCGACCATCTTTCTGTTCATTCATATTTGTGTAGGAGAATTTATAATTTTTTATTCTGAAATGAACTTAACAGCATTCCCTCCTAATAATTCATAAAGTACACAACCAACACAAAATTGAATAATATCAAAAGAGACCCTGCCTTACTTGAGTAGAAATTTGAGGCAGAAAAAAGAGAAAGGGGGAGAAGGGAGAGGGACAAGAACAAAGAGAGGGAGAGAGGAGAGAGAGGGAAGGGGTGGGAGGAGGGGGAAGAAGGAAAGGGATTGAAAAAAGAGAGGAAAGGGGAGAAAGGAAGGCAAAGGGAATGGGGAGGAGGGACTGGGAGAGGGAGATAGAAGGAGATAGACAAAGAACTAAAAAGACAGGAGAGATGTAGATTGATATCTTAAGGAATAGAGAGTCAGAGAGACAATAAATCAGGGAAACTCAGACATAAAGTTTTTTTAGAAAGAGGAGAGGGAGACCAGTAGGTAATGATGAAAATATAGTGTCAAAGAGCTAGGGAAAAGGAAAGGAAAGAAGAGAGAAGGGGAGGAAATCAGAAGAGAGAAGAGAAGAACCAGGAAAGCTAGGAACGTATATGAATGCACTGATAGGAAAACACTAATTATTGGGAAAACAGCTGTTTTTAAGTCGCAGCTATAAGTGGAGTCAAATTTATTTTATTTGCATTTAAATTCTGTAGATTATTTCCAGTAAATTCAAGCACCTGCTGATTTCTTCCTTCTGATTTAACTGAGGGAGACGGTAACTGCTGTACAATCAGGCAAAACAAGAGATCAATTAGGAAGGTCAGGGTTTTTTTAACCAACAAAATTCAAGCATTATAAGATGAAATGTACATGATTCTCCTTGCATTTAGTCACCAAAACTGCTGTCACTCTTCTTAAAGATGAACAACTGGGGATTAAAGGCAAGACCTTATAGCAACTATATAGAATACTAAGCAGAATATGAATTTTTAATTATCTGAACTCCTCTTTCCAGAAATCATTCAAAAATAAAATGAACTCTTTATATGTAGGTGAGTGTGTGTGTGTGTGTGTGTGTGTGTGTGTGTGTGTGTGTGTTGAGCCATAATCTCATTTGAGAAATAGACATCCTAGCAGATAGTTCACATATTCAACTAGTGAAGAATATACTTCCAACCTCTTGTTTCCCAGTCACTACTAATGAAGTAGCTTGTCACTGATTCATATAAGGATCCAATGGGCTCACATTGCCTCTCACATTCCTGGTGCTTTTTGTCATAGTTATTGATCCTTGGGAAGACACTATGTCTGGTGAAAGTTTATTAGCCATTTTGTTCTACTCAACAGCTTCAGACTTAGAAGCTAGAAAGAAAAACACTGTGCATAATTCAAACATGCAGGATAGAACCTGAATAGGATGGTGAATTATGGAGTAGGAGCCTTCATTTCCAAGCAAAACTACAGAAAATATAATTTTTGCTATCCATTGTCCAAGAAAAGCAAAGAAGATGAACATAATCCTCACTGTGGTGAAATGTCCTCTTCTATTACTATCATCAAAACTTGTTGAATTCTTAATTCATGGCCAATCACTCAGCACTCAAACCTGACATTTATATATAATAGCATTTTTTGAATAGCAGAGTAAGCAGCCAGGGAAAAAATGACTACCTTCATGGAGCACTATTAAGAGAAATGGAAAAATGAAGGAGATGATGAGCTGACTTCCTTTCTATGGCATGAGAAACTTTGAGATGAAACATTGCCCACTGGTGAAAACAAATGCTGTTCTATTCATTCCAATTAATAATAAGAAAAAATGCCTTCAGATTTGCACACTTATTTTTAATCCTTTGTTATATCTTTTGATATGACTTAATTTGTGCATTGAAAATGACAATAAGTATTAATTTAATAAAATTGAATGTTATTAACCATCCAATATATCTGTTAGTGGCTAATATATGCATATACTGTGCTAATTATTAATAACCAAAGATACTGTCCCATCTCTTTTTTTTTGGCAGTCATGGGGCTTGAACTCTGTGCGTGGGCACTGTCTCTGAGCTCTACAGCTCAAGGCAAGCATCTCTACCACTTGATCCACAGTGCCATTTCCGGTTTTCTGGTGGTTAATTGAAGATAAGAGTCTCACAGAGTTCCCTGCCTGGGCTGGCTTTGAACCATGGTCCTTAGATCTTCACCTCCTAAGTAGCTAGGACTGTAGGTGTGAGCTACCAGTGCCCAGCTTGTCCCATTTCTTTTAGGTGAAAAAATAATTTCAGTGAGTTCTCCAGACAACCATGCTTAGAATAACAAGTGCTCCCCACCCAACTTTCCATCTCTGTCGACTGAAAGAACTAGCTAGGCCTCATCTTGTTTTCCATCTGACAGGCTTTATATTTCTTTGTACTATATTTTTTATTCTGTTTCTGAAATATAATGAAAGGTCCATTAAAACAAGAATTTTTCATGCATTATTCTTGGTTCCCTGGACAGTGCCTAGTAGAGACCAGCCACTCACTCAGTGGGTTTATTTGTTTGGAAAAGCAACATTTCTTTCTTTCCTTTTTTCTTTCTTTCCTTTTTTCTTCCTTTCTTTTTTCCTTTCTTTCTTTTCTCTTTTTTTCTTTCATCATGGTGATGCTAGACAACTCCAACACTACAAGACTTCTGCTAACTTCACTTGAGTCTTGGCCTTGCAGTAAAGTAACCTCTGCCTGAGAAGCATTATGAAGCCTCACCCCAGAAGCAGTGCTAAGTGCTTTGTCAGTAACCCAAATTCAGTTCTTACACAAATTTTCCAATATTTCTTAGCACACGGACATCACTTCTGACTTTGTGCTGTCTAGAAATTTCAACCACTTCAAGAGCCTCATTTCCTTCCTTCATCTTAGAATATTACAACCGTGCTTCACCTCCCAGATCTATGGAGGATGTGCCAACAAGCACATCCTCTTGAGTTTCTCTAATCTCAATATCATAGTTCTCAACATCATAGAATATTTTTCTGTACTCAAAACCCAGATACCTAAAATAGATTATCCAGTATATATAACTTTGTTTAGTAGGACAGCATATGCAACGATGCTTATTCTTCAAGGGGTATAAATAGAAATCTTCATCTATACATTGCAATAGGAAAGTTATATATTTAATATATGATTGCCTGATTATAGTAATAATACTTCCTATGAAAGAGAGAGAAAAGAAACTATGAAAAGCTATTGTAGCAAGTCATGATCTAATGTAGTATATTGTATGAGGGTTTACTCAGAAATGTGTAAGGTTTTAGGAAAGGAAAGAGCACTCAGGGGGAGGTAAAGGTGAAGAAAGGAAAGTTTATTAGGATACTCTCCCAAGCAAACTCCCTGGTTGGGATCAGAGAGGTCGCCTAAAGTCTGGTTGTAGCAGGGTTTATATGGCTGGGGCCAGCAGGAACTTTTGGCATATAACTTATTTTGTGAGTTTGAACAGTTTCAGGCTAGTGCCCCTGATGGACAATTGGAACTGGTAGTGTACAATTGGGACAGATGGTATATAAGGAAGTAGCTTTTCTCAGCTGCCTCTGCCCTCCAGTGGCCTGTCAAAATGATCATTGAATTGAAACCTAAAGGATGAAGAGGTATTAGTTGGGCAAACAAAAGATCAAGAGAAGTCTGAGATGTAGCTCACGGCATAAAGAAGGTCTTGAAACAGAGAGCAATATGGTATTCCTTTAAGGAAGTTAAAAAAAACAATAACAATAATCAGATTTAATATTTACTGAGTGTCCGTGATGTTATTATTCCTGATGTATTTTTTTTTTTGCCAGAATCCAGTACGTTTTTTGAATTAGATACTATTTTCAGTTCATTTTACCAAGTAGAAAACTGGGATTTAAAGATCCTGAGCAACTTATTTATCTCAAATAGTACTTGCATCTGACTCCAGCCTGCTAAATGACAGCACTTAAACACTTAATGCTACATTTTAAGGAAAAAAGGGTAAGATAACCTAATAATAGAAAAGTGGGAGGTGGAATTGGAGAGAGAAATCAAGGAAATTGTATCACACCCACAGCCTGCCTTCTAGAAACTTACAGTCACAAGGAAGAGGAAACACTAGACAATTTGATAATCATGCATAAATTATGTAAATATTCTCTTAAAAGTAACATTTAATCTCTGCTTTAACAACCAAAACAAGCGAAATCCTTTGCTTTACATAGAAAGACAGCAATCTGATGCTTAATCATCTTTACAAAGTCACTCAGCTTGAACTAGAAAAACAGGGACTGAAATCTTAGACTTCTAACTCCTAATTTGAAATGGCATTCTGTCTACATTATCAAATTGAAGATGAGAGAAAGTAAGGTAAAATTAATAGCTATGAGTGCATGGGAAGGGAGTTTCTCCCTTCCCACACCAGACCTGAGGGTCAGGGAAACTGACATAGTGATTGATCTCAGCAGATGCCAGAATTTAAAGGATAAATAGAAATAAAGCAACCATCAAATATAACTTGAGTATCTGCTACAATTGTAGAGCCTGAGTACATATCAAAGAATCAGATCTGAAGCAAAGGGTATGGGTATGAGTCCCTATACTTCATACCATAGAAATCTGATTTAGAAAAAATGAGGAGACCCTTATTAAAATAGGGTCTCATCTAGATACCCAGCACAGTAGGTTGGAGTACTCAAACAGCAGAGCTGGCTAATGGAGACTCAAAGGCCAAGTTTGCAGGAGGAACATGTGTTTGAACTGTTATGAAGACAGTCTGGGGACATAAAATCTGACCATCAGCTAGAGTTGATCACCTTGAGGAAGCAGGACATGCTGGGGCCCTTCAATCAGAAATGACAAATGCAACATCCCTGCGCCTACTTGAAGAATATCCATTTTTCATCCAGCGGATACTAGAGTGAAAGATGAAGAAATGTCCATGCAGTGATATCTCATAGTTAATATTTTAATATTAAATACCATTTCAATGCCACCACAGGTGGGGAATGAGTCTAAATGTCAGACATGATCAAACCCAAGTTGTCTATCTTACCCTCTGCTTTTATGTGCTCAAATTGTCTTGCAGCTATCTTAAGAGAATAGCTCAAAAGGGCACATTCCAAGAAGTGGATAAAAGAATACCAGGAATCAATAAGAGAAGTAGATTTTATAATGGATCTAGGAAACTAGAAAGCAGTAAAAATTAGTACCCTCAGGCACTCATTCCTGTCTTTTGACAGGATTACTGCAGAAGGTCAAACAATCACACAACTAGAGTTTTCCACCAGCATAATTCATTTTCCATGTACAGCAGTCAAACCTGTAGCTGTTCACAGTCCTCCCAGGGATCTAGAGTTCCCACAAAGAAAGCGAACCAAAACAAAATTCCCAGAGAGGTATGCAAAGGATATATACTCCTTCAGAAATGCAGAAGGAGAAGACAAATTGAACAGTGAGTGTTTTATGCAAGGTCAGCAGTTTAAAAGTTATATACAAATCTAGGAAATGAAATCTGATCTTTAGATATCCAAAGTCAATCTGTCATGCGCTACACTACACAGCCAGCTCATGGGATGTCAAGTGAACAAGACATTCCAACCAGTCAAGTGACAATGCCAGAGAAAACTCTGAGAAATGAGCTCCAGCAAAGGTCAAAGGACAGTGTGGTTAATGACTAATGATCTTAGGAGTAAGAAGAAGGTCTAGTCAAACTGTGACAAGAGGAGGCAAGACAAGATCATGTAAGCCCTTGAGGTCCTTCTTACAGGACAAAATGAAGTTCTAGAGGACATTTGTGTGTGTGTGTGTGTGTGTGTGTGTGTGTGTGCGCGCGCGCGCGTGCAAATATTAGAGCTTGGTCTTGGGACCTGAGTGCTGTGTTTTAGCTCTTTCAATCAAGATGTCACTGTACTTGAGGCACAGCTTGACTTCTATCTTTTTTGTTAGTTATTTGGAGATAAGAAGCTCATGGACTTTCTTGCTCATTCTGGCTTCAGACTGAGACACAGATCTCAGACTCTTGAGTAATTAGAATTTCAGGCATGAGCATCAATGCCCGGCCAGAGGGCTTTAAACAGAAGAATCAGGGCTTTAAACAGAAGAATCAACTGATTTGATTTCTAGCTATACAGCTTCATTCTGTTTCCTCCATAGACAAAGGAAGAGCAAGTGGGCACTGACGGTGGAATGGAATAGGCCCACAGGAGTCAAGACTGGCTTAGAATTCCAAAATAAGAAGTACAAAGTGAAAAACAAGTGACATCTTTGCTAGGTCCCAATTGTAAGGATGGTTTGACCTCAATTTAAATTGGATCTCTTGTTGTTGTGTTAGATTCTATGTGTGAGAAAGCCATATGTAGTAACATGCAAAATTAAGCTTTGGTGTGCGCAGCATGGTTAAGTAGATGATGACTTGGACCTCTGGCTTTTGACACTAGAAGTTGTTTGGGAGTTTGCTGGCTTGCAATTTGGCCACTGTTGATTTTCCTCGAAAACTCTCCACGTTCCTCAAGTTACAGATGCCTGTCTATTCCTGGGGGAATGTTTTCCAAACACAAACCCTGATTCCTTTGGAATTGCTCAGTGTGAGAAAATGCCAGTCACTAATGTCCTTGTTGTGGAAAATGTGTCACACCGTCACATCTCCTGGCAGGTCAGCACATACTAATGAAGCTCCTGTGTATCAAGGACACTTTTCCCCCCACTTACTTTCAGGGAAGGCAAAGGTACTAGCAGGTGTCTATAGTGAGTATGGATGCTTTTCACAGGACGTCTATCTCTTCTGTAATCAACCCTGGGGCACCATGAGAACAGACAATTGGAATGTGAGCCTTTGAGGCTGGTTCAAATATTGAAATTTCAAATCCAGTGAACTCTTTTTAGTGATATTTCCTTTGCTGCTCATCTAAGGCTAAAAAGGGTCACC
The DNA here is from genome assembly GCF_019054845.1 of Dipodomys spectabilis. Taxonomy (NCBI): domain Eukaryota; kingdom Metazoa; phylum Chordata; class Mammalia; order Rodentia; family Heteromyidae; genus Dipodomys; species Dipodomys spectabilis. The sequence goes on along the minus strand of NW_024870698.1, from coordinate 4,926,786 downwards.
ACATTGTAATTTTGTCATGCCCCAGATAGCCTTTCAAAACTCTTGTTTATTCTTGCTAATTGTGTTTACCTAATACAACATAAGAAAAAGATTGCTAAAGAAAACACGAATACAGAGGCAAGTATTTGGGGTGGGGGCTGGTCTCTACCCACTGGCTGTGATTGTTTGAATGGCTGGCTGCATCCCCAATCCTGCCTGGGCTTCCCTCATAACCCCTATGGCTCAAGCCCATTCCACTGTGCGGTTGGCGCTAACAGAACTGATGGTGTATTTTCTAGGTTTCCTCTACGCTCAGAACAACACCAAGCGCAGCATTAAAGAGCGGCTCATGAAGCTCTTGCCCTGCTCAGCTGCCAAAACGTCGTCTCCTGCTATTCAAAGCAAGTTTGGTTTTCTATTCGCCCTCCCCCGCCAAACAGACAACAAACTGTTACTTTTAATTGTTTAGGTCTGCATGCATTGCAGTGTGCTTGGCTTTAAAAAGAATCAATACATCATCTACTGCAAAATCCACTTTATTGACATGCTTGTGTTTACCTGGAGCACTTTTGTGCAATTATGAAGCATTTCCCTTTTGGCAAATGAGCAACACACTGTTAGTTCGAAGAACATGTGCTACAAAACACTGGGAAGTTTCGGCTTGAGCTGAGGAGTAAGAGCTAGACTGAAGTAACACTGGGTTTTCCTGTTGCTTAATGTAGGCAGCAGCAGAGTAACTGGATACTTCAAACAGTATTATTGTTAAAAGCCTTTTCCTTTCTCTTAAAAATAAAAGTTACATGAAAATCACGTTGCCAGGCGCTAGTGCTTCAGTCTTGTGATCCTAACTACTTAGAGATTGAGGGTAGAGGATTACAATTTGAAGCCAGCCAGGGCAGGAAAGTCAGTAAAGTTCTTACCTCTAGTTAAGCACCAGAAAGGCCAGAAACTAGAGCTATGGCTCTAGCCTTGAACAAAATGCTTCCAGACAATGCCTTGAACAAAATGCTTCCAGACAATGCCCAGGCCTTGATTTCAAGCCCCAGGACCTGCGCACGCACACACACACACACACACACACACACACACACACACAATAATATTTATGCAGCTCATTGTGATATTTTTTCTACATGTTACATTGTATAATATTCAGACTGGAGAAATTTATCTATATACTTAATTATCTTTCATTTCATTGTAGTGAAAACACTCAAAATCATTTCTACTAGTCTTTCTAGAATAAAAATTCATCATAATTTTGTATGGCCATCCTATTTTACAAAAGACCATGAGAACTTATTTCTCTACTGGATCACCTTATCTCAGCCCTCTGTCCCTTCACTCACAACCACTGGTAGCTATGTACTGGCAATTTCCACACAATCAATATTTTGTGATTGCACATACATACCAGCTATGATGTGTTTGTCTTTCTCTGTCTGGCTTATTTCACTAAACCTAATGATCTCACATCCATGTTGTTTCAAATGACAGTATTTCACTCTTTCTGTACTTGAATAGTATTCCACGTTGTTTCTATCCAGTCATTGTAGACACTCAGTTGTAGACAAATTGATTTTTTTATTTTGGTTATTGTGAAGAGTGCTGCAATAATTTTGGGAGTGCAGCTGTTTCTTAAAAATACTGATTCCATTTCCTTTGGATATACAAACAGTAGCAAGATTTCTGGATCATATGGTAGTTCTATTTTTGAAGTTTTGGAGAAACTTCCAAAATATTTTCCAGGCTAGTTTTATACAGAAATGGAATTTATGTACTGCTAGGCTTCAAATATGTCACCAGATTAGAAAAAAATACTAAAAAACAAAAAAATTAATATGACTAATCTTTGCTTACATTCTCTTCTTATCAGCCAGGGCTCTGTGTAAAAACTGAACCCATACAAACATACATACATATTCGTACATACACACACAGATAGAGGAGGCTCACAGGTCTGGGGGGGTGGACAAATTTCTTGGCAAGGCTGGAAGGCTGAGAAGATGCTATAGTCCTGGGTTAGCCTATTCTTAAGAAAACTAGTTTTATCCTAAGACCTTCAACAAATCAGACAAAGCCCAACCATAGTATACATAGTGAGCTACTTTTTACTTAATTTAACTGATTGTAATCCTTACTACATATACAAAATAACTTCATATCAACACTCAGATTAGGGTTGGATTATATAATTGGATGTTATAGTCTCATCAGACTGGTATGTTATATTAAACACGCTACTCACTGTAAACTCTTTCCTTCCAACTATGTGATATCCTTTTTAAAATATTATTTTTAAATTTTCTTTGCCACTTGAGCCTTGCCTCAGTCCATAATTATCTAAATGAGCAGAAGACAGAGAATGTCACATTCTAAAGATCCTGTATAGAATTTATAATGTAGCTGTACTAATACTCTTTCACTGATTTTTTCCCCAAGAATCAAACAACCCTTAGAGTCAGATAGAGAAGTTAGTGCTCTTTGTGAGATACTTAATAGAGCATTAACAAACTAACACCTTGCTGCAAACCATGATCATCAGAGTACCTAGGATTACAGACACAAGCCACCAGCACCTGGCATAAACTCATTCTTTTATAAAATATTTATCATGTCAGTTCATGCTCCTTTTGCTGACAGAGGTAGCAATCAGTAAGACAGATATAAAATACAGAGCAAAATTCAAACCAACGAATCAAGAAAAGCTTTATGCTTCTACAAGTTAGATTACCCTCTGTGGGGAGAAATGAGACAGCACAAAGTAATTCTTCTCAGGAAATCCCATGTGCAGGAACTGAAATTATGGTAGCATATATAGATTTGTGGACTTTTTTTGGTTTGTTTTATTCTTCACTGCCTATACACTCAATCCATCTCATGAATAATTTCCACCATGTCCTCAGCAACCTGGAAAGCCACTGAGAATTGCCAAAGCCTTAATCCTACAGGAGACTAAAGCTGTAGCTATTATTTCCCACTATTTGTATGTGACTGTTGGTTAGTAAAGTCACAAATTTTCTCCTTACAAGTTGGAGCTGAAATTTCTTAATTTACCAGATGTTAACTGAAAAAAAAAAAGAAAAGTCATTTGTGTGTGCAGACCAGTAAAAGTGACTTTCGAGTGGATCTCAATACTTGGTAGCTGAGGAACTTCCAGAACATGCCATGTCCTGTACTATTGTTGTGCACCAAGACTTGGCATAGCCATGCCCCCAAATAAATATTTATGAGACATACAGGTGAATTTAAACTAAGTCATTTCCTAAAGGGATGTTTCTTGAAAGTAAAAATATAAGCAGAGTATAATAAAAGAAATTACCAAAATAACTAAAACTTACATTTTTATAAAAATGGAAACTGAGAGGTATAGAAGCCACACTACACTTGGTCTATACTACACTTGGGTTGTAAAGTGCAGGAAGTGTAAAGTCACAAAACTCTGTTTCCAAGTAGTCAGCATATTTGCCAGTAGCCCTTTATCACAGGCAACTCCAGTGTATTTCAGTAGCTTACTTTGAAAAGAAAGCTCCTCATTCCATTACTACTCTAGCAAATGTGAGACTAGGTCTTAAGAATGGAGCAATGTACCAAGTAGATGCCAGAAGATTGGGCTAGCTAAGCAGACCAGATACCAGATAGGCCACCTAGAGGATAAATACATTCAGCCCATGTTTGCCTGCTGGCTCTCAGAGATTCCCAGGATGAATCTTGACCTGACTAGTTCTTCAGCACAAGGGAAGGTCAATAACTGATAACAGTTCTCTACTTGATCTTATCAAGTTTCCAGATCAAGAGGACTAAAAATTAGTTCCTGGCATATAATCCCAAACTATGGCTGAACTCTAAAGCACTGAGACTCTCCAATCAGAAACTTAGTTAATAAAGGGAATATAAGAAGACATCTAGCCATGCTCAATGTTATTATTATGCTCACCTTTGGTCCTCAGCTCCACCCAGACCTGGGCCCCCCTCCATTCCCGGAGTTCCCTCCATACAGTTGGCCCCTCCCTCTCTCCACCCAGACCCACCTGAGCTCATCTACATCACTTCCTATCTCTCAGACCCTCCTGCTACCTGGATGGTGTCGGAGGCCATGTGCTCCCTCTTGGGAGAAATATGGCTCCTCTAATAAACTTTATAATAATCTTTCTCCTGTGCCTGCCTGCCTCTGCGTGGTCCTCTGGGATGGATGTGAGGGATCCTTCATTAGTGGTGGCCTGTACCAGAATAAGCTCCCCAGTGGATTTGCCCCCCCTCCCTCCACTTCAGAAAGGGGTTTGACCAGCTGCCTTAGGACCTATTCTGAGATCCTACACTCCCGTTGCCAGAGAACCACCAAGGTAACTTTCTCCTGACAGAGTGCTCTTCCTGCCCATCCAACACCACTAATTAAGTCCTACCCAGGTTAGTAACCAGTAACCCCAGTTCTGGGTTTCTGATTTCTGTAGTTCTGTCCATAGGCCACTGGGGCTTCATGGGCTAATTGAGCCCTACCCCCTGCCGTCTGACCGAAATCTTGGCCAAGTGCCCAGAACTCTTGGCCTACCATGGCCAAGGACCGCCATGGAGAAAACCTGAGGACATTTCTCACTGGCGCTCCTCCCTTCCCTTACTAGTATGAGCTGATGCTCTGTGGCAAGCGCTTGGCTCTTGGTCACTATACCAGGGGAAGGACACTAAATTTCTTTATATTAAGGTCACCTGGGCCTTGGAGGGCTGCTGAGCCCCCATCAGAGTCAAATTTGGCCCCAAATTTAAAACTCCACTTCTGTGAGCGCTTGGGCAGATATGTCTCTCTGTGTCTCTCTCCTTCTCCCCTTAAACTCTTCCCCTTGCTGTTCCAAAATTAGCTTCTTGTGACCTCTCCCTTCTTCCAACTAAAAGTATTCACAAGTATTTCATATGCTAAATGCCTTGGTTAAGCCCTGAAAGAATGTAGCCAGCAATACTTGTTTATACTCTTGGAGATAAAAAATGGATAAGTTAGCCGGCGCTGGTGGCTCAAGCCTGTAATCCTACGCCTGTAATCCTAGCTACTCAGGAGGCTGAGATCTGAGGATCGTGGTTCAAAGCCAGCCCGGGCAGGAAAGACCGTGAGACTTCTATCTCCATCAGAAAACCAGAAGTGGCGCTGTAGCTCAAGTGGTAGAGTGCTCGCCTTGAGCTGAAGAGCTGAGGGACAGCGCCCAGGCCTGTAAGGTTTAAGAAGGTGGGAGAGAGGCTTGTATCCAATGTGCAGCGCCTGGTGAACCTGGGAAAGAAAGCTGTCTGCTTGTGCCTCGGGAAGAACAACTCGTCCTTCCAGGGACCACCATCCCTGTGCTTCCTGGGAGGCTCCCTGGTGCGTAAGTTCCTCGAGCTCCTGTGGGGTATAAGAGGGTTGAATTGAAGGCAATACCAGTAGCAAGGGAGCTGGAAGTTGTCCCTGGAGTTGTCTCTGGGCTGCTAGCTTTGCCTCCCGGTCTGCTTTTGAATTGCCGACTGTAATGGCATCCAATCCTGTCTGGTGTCCTCTGCAGTGGATGACCGCTACGTGGTGCAGTTCTTACTCGGCTACCTCTTTTTAAAAACCTAACAAGGCCCAGAGTTCAAGCCCCAGGAACGACAAAAAAAAAAAAGGATAAGTTTAAGTTTAAACTTACCGCCCCCCCCCCCCCAAAAAAAGGTCCACAAGTTTGGATATTACCAAAAGTATATTAAATTCTGTTAAATCTCCTCTCTAGCCTTGAGCATGTGGTAGATGCACCATCTTGGCTTCCTGGGCTTACATTCCCCATGTAGTCTAACTGAATCCCTGGTTATCAGAAGAATAGCATGGCTTCTTTTAGAAGCCACTTACTAGATCACTACTGGCTTTCACATTAAACTACAATCTGCCTGCCTTATTTTATAATCATATTGATATTACCCCCTCCTCCTCAGATCCAGGGATAACAAATTCACTCCTTTCTTAACACAACCCTCCTCCTCCTCCTCTCATTTGTCAAATATAATCTTAAAATAGTCGACTATGTTTACCTCTAGTGAAATACATGAAGCATAATATTTTCTGCATGAAGGAGCATAGATTTTTTTTTAAATGTTTGAAAATCAAATGTATCATTAACCTTGAGAAGAAGAAGAAGAAGAAGAATTATTTCTAAACTCCTTGCCTTACATCACACATCTTGGCGCTTTGGTGATTGAAACACAAAACACAAAACAAAAAACTGTTACACAAATATCAAAAAAGGCTAACTGCCTTGGAATGAAATTGGGGAACAACATGCACAGCTTTAAAGACAAGGAAATAATTGATCCATGCAAAGGTGTGTGATTTTCTTCAATGGAACCACTGACTGGTAGTTGAAAGTAAATATGATCTAGTGAGCATTAATTTAAGCTTTAGAGTATCCTCCAACTGGCATTTTATCTCCTAGACAGAAAGGAGAGATACCCTGAGGACAGAGCTAGGATCAACCTTAAGAATTGTCTTGTTCAAATTTAAACTATCCCAGTGTTCACCAAGCAGCCAAGTGTCCGCACCTCTTAGACCTGCTGATGAGAACGAGGCCAAGCCTACTCAGCACTCACTCAATACCAGCCCTCCCTTTCCATTTTCTTGAGAATCAATAGCTGCCCAGTTGCTGAAGTTAGAGATTTCCCTGTGTTTCTGCTCTCCTATACCTTATCTTATTGGTCTTTATGCTTTGGTTAATCTTCTCTCTGAAATATCTTTTATATTTACTTCTCCTTTATATCTCTTGTGGTATTGTTTCTGGCTCAGCCCTTCAATATCCTTTCTAAGAATTACTGAAGGAGGCAAAGATAGGGACCCTCCTGGCACATATTCTAATCCCTCTTGTGTTTGTTACTAAACAAAGTGCCTGGAGTTATTTACATAAATTATCTGCCACTTAACTTTATTCACTCTTTCATTCTACAATGTTCCCTTTTGTTCCATTTTAAGAGACTGTGTGAGGCAGTCCTGATACTAGATTCTGGCCTTCAGTTGGGGAATAGGACATTATTAGATCATTTTTCTCCTGAAGACTATTTGAGAAGAAGTACCACGAATGAAAATAAAGATAATCTCAAGGAAGACAATTGTGGCATGGCATCTGAAAAAGGCATGTGAGGAAGGGAGCAATACAGACTGGCCTGAGGAAATCTCAGTAATGATGTGAAATTTGAGACCTTAAAGCCAGTAGTGTAAGAATCAGGAGACATTGTTCCATAAAGAGAAGTTGTATAGTTTATTCAGGAGACAGAAAGATAATCATCAGCACATTGAATTCTCCATGGATATTAATAAGGCAATTCACACTAAGTTCTTAATACATGAAACATTAACTAATATAAATAAGTGACAAGTATTAACTCCATTGATACTTCTAATCGAGTTCTGGGGCTCACATATGATTTTTCCCAAATAATAGCTCAGTAAACCAAGGCACAGAGAGAAAAACCTCCCCTGTCCATGGAAATAGGATTGTCACACCAAACCTAGGATCCCTTTATTTTCTCAGGCTGATGTGTACTCACCAGCTCTGATACTGATTGAGGAAGGGCCCTGTAGAATTCTAAGAGAAGCTCATTTTTCTATGAATTTTGAAATACTTAATAAATATAGGAAATTGGGACAATAAAATCTCCCTCTGTATGACTAATGGAAGGGAAAGAGAGATAGAGGAAGGGAGGGAGAGATAGAGAAGATGGAAGGGAGGAAGGAAAAAAGATAGAGACAGACAAAGAGAGGACATTAAATTTGGCCTTCTCCATGAAAGTAGATTTGCATAGCCATTTCACAACCAAAACTTGTGCAGAATCTCACGTGGGAAATTGGATGAACAAAACCCTTTACCTAAAAGCCCTCTGTCTGGTACAGCGGTACAGACCTTTACCGAATTAACTATAAAATACCAGATTGTCACATTCATAAATGAAGACTTATTGAAAACATTCAGAGGGAGAATGAAGGAAACTGCCACAGGTGTGGTGCAGAGGAAAGCTAAATGGACTAAATTTTGCCCTATTTTATATCTGAGAAGGCTAGAGAAAGAATTCGCTCAAAACCATAAAGCGATTAAAAGTTTGGGGGATGGGAAACTGCATTCAAAGGCAAATATTTGCCAGTGCCAGAGTTTAAAGATTTGGTATCAGGCAAGGTCCAGGAAGTAGCAAAGGCATGTATGTTTAAATGCTGTGGATGGACCATATGCACAGATGTGGGCGGAGATTCTGGAGCCAAGTAGGCTAGTGAGTGCCAGCTAGGGTAAAAGTAATAGTGTCTCTGTTGATGGTTGTCAGTACATGGAGAAAGTAATAACCAAGGATATCCCGAGAGAAACGAAGGATGCAAATTCATTCTTAACCCACCAAGGAAGAACACAGGAATAAAGACCACAGCTCTGTTTTCTTTCTCTCCTATCCCTTCTAACCAAACTCAGCAAGAAACCAGAGCTCATCAAGGAATGCAGATGTAGTGTCTAGAGTTCAGCCTCCCAGCTGAGAGTAGCACTTAGCAGATGACATAGTCCCAATTCTGTTCATTTGAGCAGCTGGGAAATGAAATCCACAGAACTTAACCACATGCCTTCTTTTCTTTTCTATTTGTTTTTAATTTCACAACATATTCAAGACTGACAACTGACTCACTAATGCTTATGGCTCTTGAATTGGTATTTGTAAGATTAAGAAATTTAACAACCTACTTCCTTGAGGATGGATGATGATCAAGAAATTCTATAGTACGGATATTTCTCCTTACAAAATGAATGTTGTCAAGTATGTGGCTGTATCTCTTGACTTAATAACTGATAGTAATTCACTTTTTAAAATTCTTTCTTTTTTTTTTGTCATAGCGCCTTGAACTCAGTGTCACAGCGCTGTCTTCTTTTGGCACAAAGCAAGCAGTCTTATCACTTTGAGCCACAGTGTGCCATTTCTGGATTTCTGGTAGTTAACTAGAGATCAAAATCCCACAAACTTCCTGCTTTGGCTGGATTTGAAGCACGAGCCACAGATCTCAGCTTCCTGAGTTATGCCACTAGCACTTGGCTCCAGGTTTTTTGTTTTTTGTTGTTTTGTTGTTATTGTTTACTAAGACAAAGTAATCATTTTTCCTAGTCAGTCATAGAATATTACTATAGTAATATACTATACTGTATACTGGATAGTAATATACTATATATATATAGTAATATACTGATAGATAATAGTTAAGAACTAATGCAGAAGATAAAACCTGAAAAACCTAATTATAGGTATATCTTCATTATACACATTTTTATTTAAACTGAAATCATAATAACATCCATCCGGAAATATTTCAGTGCCCATATCCCTACAAAATAATTGATCCACTAAATTAATGCTTTGTTCTGGGGCTGTTAGTTGTTGATTATGAATAGTCACAAAAATGAGTGTGTAAAGGTTATTGTGAGATGAAGCTGCTCATAACAGATAAGCCACAATCAGCATATAGCTGTGCATAATTGCAAGGTACAATTGTCTAACTGCGCTTTAGATTTCCAGTGTCCAATATAGCCTAACTTCTCATAGTGTTTTGTTTTTCCTGGAACCATATGGATTGTGGAAAATTTTACATGCCACTCAGTAGAAGAAACTATCAGACTTTAGATGTTGGCAAATGGTTTTGAAAAGTGACTTGAACTGCCAACATGATGTCAATTAAAAAGGCAGCAATCACAGCCAAGAAATTAACCAAAAAAATGTTTAGCCCTCTGACAATTAATTAATCTCTTGCTAACCCCTCCGTGAATTTAGCTGAAATCTTCAACCTGTGCTTGTGAGCAGGAAAGTCTTCAGATGAACTGAGTTATAACTCGTTGAAGTTGGCAAGCTTTATTTGTAGCTATTTTTCAATAGAAAACAGGGATGCTTCTATTTCACTATATTTTTTATGTTCTATTTCACTATATTTATAAAGCTTAAATAGTATATTCAAAATTCTCAGATGTTATTTTAACTTACGTCTCAAACGTCCAGCACCAGGTCTGTGCCTGATTCAGTTCTCAGTGCTTTATGCAGATTATCTCATTAGAAGCTAAAAAATAATCCTGTGAGATAGGCTTCATTTTGCTCTCTTTGCAGAAGTAACTAAGGCACAGGAAGTATATTATTTTGCCTAAATTTCATCATCAGGGAGAGGAGAGAATGAGGTTGTATCCAGCAGGGTCAGCCCAGTGTATGTCCTTTAGAAGTTCAGTGTTTTAGTTTCATGAAGGAAAACAAAAAAGACAGTGCAGTTGATGTGGCCCCTTAAATGAAGTGTTTGCTGTTTCCTATAGGGAACAGCCTAAATCTTGACCTTAGTCTTACCAAACATGAGTTAAGGACCAGAGACCCTGCCCAGGTCGTTTTCCACATCTAGCACTTCAGAAGCCATGGAGATGACATTGTTTATTTTTGACAAATGGTGGGTGTTTCAAAGGTACCCATGATTTCCTTCTTACTCCTTTACTACCCATGAAATACAGTGTATGGGAGTCCTAGGAATGTCATCTTCATAAAATTCTTGTGAGAACAACAGATTAAAAACTGAATTTACAAGGTGAAAACAAAATGAGAGAGGAAAAGTACAAGAGAGAGAAATAGAGAGAGGTTTACCCAAGTCACCTAAATAGTAACAAATGAAAGAAAAGACCATTCTTTTTCTTGGTCCATCATATTTCTATCCGAAATCTTTATTAAATCACGAATGGGTATCATATGGGAAACCCAGAGCCTGGAGCCCCATAACAGCTGTCTGCTGTTGGCAGGTTTAGTTGATTTCATTTCAAGATGTCAGAGAATTATGGAGCACAGTTTGAAAGGTAATAGTGCCTGGGGAACACACAGATCATTTCATCTGAAGGCTCACATTGTGCTGAAATAAACAGACTTGGGTATAGATCACTCAGATACAACAAATACAAGCAAATTGCTGGGGAGAGAGTGCTAGCCAATAGCACTAGAAACTTACATGTGATACCTCTGGCATTGCCTTTGTCACTCAAATCCTGGTTCCATGACTAACTAGCTATAGACATCTTAGATAGGTTGCTTACCCCTTCTGGAAATCAGAATGGTAAATATTCTATGTTCTTTCTCAAAGGATTAAATGAGAAAGTCTCACATGTACTTATATGGACCATAAATAAGTTAACCATTCTTGCTGCTCTTCTACCCCACTAGAGTGACTGCAATCACTGTGGTCACCTAGATGACACTGAGCAACACCTAGATGTATTCCACAAAGCTGGGTCCTTTGGAGAACAACCATAATGCGCACACACACACACACACACACACACACACACACACACACACACACACACACATATTATACTGTATAATATATATATACCTAGACAGACATATACATTTATGTGTGTATGTATATATTACCTCTTGTAAAATTTATTCATCTGCTGATAGACACCTTGGTTAATGGTCCTAAAATAAAATGAATGTAAGTCTAAGACACAGTTTAAATAGCTTTATTGATTATTGTATCTTTTTTATTTGGGTTTCCTATCACGATGAGATAGTTTTCTTCCCACCTGAGCCTTCTATCATTTTTGTAGTTCTTAATGAGCCAAAATGCTTGGGCTGATAAGTACTTTCAAATACAAATGTAGAAAATATTTATTATTTTATTAATTCTTGGGAGCTTGTTCAGAATGGAGCTTACTTTATTAACATTTTCATGCTTGGTCACCTACATAACTAATTGTAGTTGTACATTCTAGTTTTCATTTGCATTGACCTAAGAAATAATATTCAGGCTAAGTAGGAGTCTAGTCAATAATTTATGGTGTGTTTCTTTAGATAAAGAAATGAGAACCTAGCAGATCACACAGACTCAATTTTCCACCCCACTAGGTGTATACAATACACCTACAGCTATGTTATCTGCTTAGAGTTCAGAGTTAAAGTTTAGCCTTCTTTCTTTCAAATTGCCTTCCTGCCAGGGGATCTAAGCAACGAATGTGATTGGCAGCTTTCCTTTTCAGCAACTCTACTCAACTTTGCTTGCAAGCTTCAAAAAACAAAAGGAAAAGGAAAAACAATTTCTACATATGAATGACACACACACACAAAAAGGCCTATCCTCTTCACCAAAACTTTTTCTTCTTCTGAGACCTTTGGTAACAGGACAATTCTGTAGTATACTACAGTGTTCTGTGAATCTGTTTAGAAGTAAATAAATTCTCTAGTGGATTTTCCTATGGGTAAAGTTATCATGTTAATTTACCTCAATAAAAGTGTAAAAATAAACAATGCTGTAGATGAGCAAATATTAGAAACATTGATGGCAAAATGACTACACAATGACAGCACGTGTGGATTCTTAAAATGTACCATGTCCTCTTCACAATTTTTTTTTTCATTCGTGGGGCTTGAACTCTGGGCCTGGATGCTGTCCCTCAGCTCTTCAGCTCAAGGCAAGCACTCTACCACTTGAGCCACAGCCCCACTTCCACAAATTTTTAATATATAATTCTTCTTGTTCTGTCCAATTATTGCTCACTCAAATCTTATTGTTGTCACCATTTTACAGATGAGAGAAGGAAGGTGGGTGGTCTGAAGTGGTTTATCTTAAACTGCACAGCAACTAAGCAGCAGAGATGAAAGTCAAGCCCAACCATTACATCAGATAGATTGTTTATCTAAGCCTGCTACATGTCAGGCTTGGATGTCAAGCACACAAGCAGGACTGAACTACACACGGATTCTTTATTCTTAGATCCATGTGTACATGAATCCAGCCCATAATGACCTCACAGTCTAATGAAGAACATGGCATAGAAGCTACAACAAATTTCTATTAGTTGTTCTTTCATAGCATCCTTCCCAGGAACTATTTTAAATGTTTTGTGGGCATTATTCCATTTAAAACTTCAGATAAAATAATATCATGGGTCCTATTATTATAAGCACTATAAGCACTTCATCTACATGCTAATAAGACTTAGAAGGAGGGTTAATCAAACTCAATCCAGAAGATCCTAGAATATTCTCAGTTAATGATATATACTAGTTATTAATAATCACAAGTGCTTTCACCTCTAGATTTATATCTGTCAGTAATTCATTTATGAAATTGCTAAAACTGTTATCAACAGTTTATAGATTTTTAAGTTGAAGCTTGGAAAAGTTAAATACATTGTCCAGGGCCAGAATTGGGAAATGACCCCAGGGAAAAATAGAAACTTGAAATAACTGAATGTTTTTTCTGGATTATCACTACTGGGCACTGGTAAACTCATTGTGTTATAAGTAACACCAATATTAGTGTTAATAATATACTACCACAGATAGTAACAAATTGTTAATCAGATATATACTTCCAGGTATTCCATCTCATTTAATTTGTTCAATCACCCAGTTCTGTAATATTGGGCAATATTTTATGGTTATTTTATGTTGGTAAAAATATGAGGAAACAAGTTTCATCAATTTGCCTAGGCACATAATATATATCTGACTGTTACTTGTATGACACAGTCTGTTTCTGAAGCCAGAAACTAGCTGAAACACAGAAGGACCATATCACAACTCAGATACTACCAAACTTTCCTAACATTGTGTTTTAAACATTGGTGTTTTGGCATACTCCCAAAACGTACCTGTAGCATATTACAAAGAATTTATAACTACCTCATTTCCCTGAGCTCCAAAACTAGTGGATTCCTAGTACATTCCTAAAGTACATTCCTAAAGTCACTAGGAAATAAGATTACCAGAGTATCTACTTTCTAACTAAATACATTATCTACTTTCTAACACAATACAGTGACATCTTACATCGTTATATTTTGCAGGAATACAATTTCTATATTTTTATTTATTCTACAGCTGTTCTGTTTAAATGAACAACTTTAAATTCACAAACAAAAATATATCACTTTCCTGTTACTATCTGAAATAAAGTAAGAGGAAGAAAACCTACTAAAGATGAAGAATCAAAAATCGGTCATTGCTTACTTTATCAATATGAATTTCCCAGATGTACTTTCCCACATCCTCAATCTCATGGGCTTTCTTGGTTTTCAGAAAATCAGATGTAATTTATAGAAATTAGGGTTAGAATTGTAAGATTCAAATTCTAACATCATAACTTGCTATTTCTATGTCTTTCCTACATTACCTCATTCCACCCAGAACTCTGTATCTAATTAGAAAAATACAAGTGAAAGAGTTTGTGTCAAGTGTCAAGGCCAGTTACATTTCCAGAATAGCTCTATTTTCTGCCTAGAGCTCTTTGTTACTAATTTTCATATTCTTATTTGGGTGTATGAGATTTCTACGTAATTGGGACATCCTGTGGCCTCCTTTTTCAGTGGTGGCTGAGTAATCAAATAGTTAATCACCTGAATCCTGGGAACAGACTTCTCAGAGTTTATCGCCTACTCTGACACACCGTGATGGCGGGCAGGTCACTTCATCTCTCTGTGTAGTATAAGTGTGTATCAAGAACATGGTGTAGAAGATTTTCTGAGTTAATGAATGTGAAGTACTTACACATAACAAAAAATATATAAAATGTGGCTAGATCTTATTGGATTCTTAGGACAAAGAAGAGAAAGTCTATTAAAGCTCAAGAGAAATTCTTTGTTAAAGGCATTTTGAATTTAGTGAATTAATCTAAGCTATCTTTCTGTATCTCTTTTTCTGTTTCACTACTTTTGAAAATTTTTCTCTCTGACCATAATTGCTCTCAGCCTTTTGCCTTGCCTAATTAGACTATCAGTCATTTTGGGTCCCTATTTATGGGTGATTTCAATCACGTTCCTTTTCCCATTTTCCTCCCCTCCCGAGAAGTTCTATATTTAGATTTTTTTCTCTGTGTTGGGAATGTCTGGACTATAACACTTACTTCCTTCATTTCCCAAACAATCAATTAAGACCCTGTCACCTAAGGAAAATATTTTAGAGACTCATTCAGACTTAGAGCAGTAATAATATGTTTAATACTGACAATAAGTCTTCCAATCAAGTGATTACTTATAAAACTGTAGGCTTGTTGAAGAGTTGTTTATGTTTATAAATAAGCTAGAGATAATCCATTCATACATGCTGTAAGAAATATCTCCCGCGGTTTACTGCTGGGCTGTTATATCTTGCAAGTGATTGAATTCAATCACGAAATTGCAAAGCAATTCAGCTTCCCCGAGAGTGGGAATTACAGTGTCATTGCCAACAAGCACCTTGAACAGAAGATGTTCAAAATAATTGGCCATTTTCAAAATACATCCATTTTCAATGTGATGTATGAATGTAAAATAGTAGAAAGTACTAATTATGAAGGTTTCTTTTTTTTTTCTTTTGGTCCTAAAATACACTCAGGGTCAGAGTTAAAGGGACACTTTTCAGAGTAAGAAAAATAGGGGTTCCAATTGCTCAGAGTAGTCAAGGAAGGGCTTGGACTCCCATGGTGTTTTAGATGGATTCATTGCTTTCTCCTCTCTCCTTGTGGGCAGCCCGTGAGCAGCGTGGAATTAATTTTCATACACTCTGTAGCTGCTGAATATAGCTCCTTGTGGGTGGTTGGGTGAAGGATTATGAGGACAAGAAGAGTCAAGGAGATACCCTGGTCTTCATCTTCTTGAGATGAATAAGGTTGCCAAGGTTTAAAGAGATATTTACAGAGCCTAACCCAGGTTTGAAGTTCCTGTCCACAGAAGTCAAATGGTAGAATAGCAGAAAGAAACACAGGAAGCTAGTGACAGATCCATTTTCCTCATCGGTTTTGAAGTTGTACAGACTTGAACAAATTCTTCATCTCATGATACTAATTCCTGGTTATCAGGCTAACTTCTTTGAGAGGCTGTAGGCCTTAATAAGGAAGTCGATAGCCGATAGCCAACAGCTGATAGCAGGATAGCTTTGTTTAAAAAAAAATTGGGCCTGGGCTGGGAAGGTGGCTCAGTGGTAGAGCGCTTGCCTTGCATGCATGAGGCCCTGGGTTCGATTCCTCAACACCACATAAGCAAAAAGAAAAAAGCCGGAAGTGGCACTGTGGCTCAAGTGGTAGAGTGCTAGCCTTGAGCTGAAGAGCTGAGGGACAGTGCCCAGGCCCAGAGTTCAAGCCCCATGACCGGACACAAAAGAAAAAAAAAAAAATTGGGCCTGGGTGGGGAGTTAGGGGAGAAGCTTTGTCTTGTGCTTGTGTAAACATGAGACAAAAGTAGACAATCACCTTATTCTGGGGTTGTTTCCAACATGAGGGTCAAAAATCTTGAGTAAAATCCTCTTCAATACCTCCCATTGGACCAACCTTCTCGTGTTTGATAATGTACAATGTATCTTTGGAAAGTAATCAACCAAATCATGATGTTATTGCCATGCCATTGCTGGGCTGATTCAATCAGAGGTAACCATGAGGAGCAAACACTCAGAGGGTTATTACTATAAATGAGATCAAGCAACACTAGCCATGGAGGCTGAGGCCTTGGAAAACCAAATCAACTTCAGCTCAGATAAAGGGTTAAAGTTATAGTATTTATGTTTGTTTTTAATTGGTCATGGGTTTGAACTCAGGGTCTGGGCTCTGCCCTTGAGCTCTTTGGCTGAAAGCTAGTGCTCTACCACTTTGAGCCACAATGCCATTTCCAGTTTTCTGGTGGCTAATTGCAGATAAGAGTCTCATGCACTTTTCTGCCTGGGCTGGCTTTGAACTACAATCCTCAGATCTCAGCCTCCTGAGTAGCTAGGATCACAAGCCTGAGCCCAGCTTGTGCCCAGCTTGATTTTTGTTGTTGATGTTGTTTCATAATGAAGAATAAACACATTTTTAAAGAACAGTCATGTTTTAGTTAGAAATCAGAAATCCTGTGCATATATATGCTGTCCTTGGAATGCTCCAAATAGTGACTAATTTATTTGACAACTTTTGATTGAGTACCATTAGTATGTCTAATTAGATGCTTCTGGGCCAGGTTGCCAGACAGAAGGCTATAGCATCCCAGAAAGGGATTTACTCTGTATGGCTGGTTTGCGTTCTAAACTGACTTCCTCTATAAAGTTGTTTGGTATTCTGAATTTCAATTCCTGCTTACACATTCATGGATTTAGAAGTCAGTACCCACACTTAGTATTATAAAGCAAAATATTCTGTAGTTATATCTGGAGGAGTATGGTTTGACCTTAGATAGAGTCAAATTTGCATAATTATGAGTTAGGCTGCAATAAGTTTTTACTGTATTTTAAGGGGAGTTGTGAGAAAGAGGAGAATAATGGCTATTTTTAAAAAGTCTCATTCTGTGGTTCCCTGGAGATTTGAATTCCAATTTCTAGCCCAATTGTGTCATGACCTAAGGGGGCTGTTGACTCAGACATAGGACAACCTGAGCTCTGAGAGACTTAAATTTGAAGAACAAAGAACAAGAAGAGACTACTAAGAAGTTCAAGGATATCTGGGTTTGGTAATTCATTGTCTGATTAAAATCCAATCTATTAGAAGCCACATGAATTAAAATGCTATTTGTATTTGCCTTGTCTTGGAATGCAAATTTAGCATTGAATTCACACCATGCTCTGGCAAAGCCTGCAGGCCTTCAGGAGGCCAGAGATCTCCTGCTTTCAGCTTTTGTACCAGATAAACTACTCAGCCACCCTAGATCTATAGTTCTCCTGATATAATGTGGAAATATAAAAGCCCTCTGTGACATTGCGAGCTGTGAGATTCAATCTGCCCTGCAAATACTTATATTCTTTGGCTGTGAAGTTATCTATTGAGCTGATCATGCCTTTGATGCACCTTGAGGTTACTTGACAGAGAGAAATGGAGGAACTGGAAGTTAAGTGGCCATTTATCCCCTAGGATTTTGAATCTAAACATATAACAACTCTCATTTCTTAAAAGAGTGTATTACTCCTGGAATCCCAGTTCCTCAAGAGGCTAAAATTAGAATGATCAGAGTTTGAGGCCAACCTGGGCCAAAAGTTAACTTGACCTGATTTCAGTTAATAATCTGGGCTTTGTCGTATACTTGTGTGTTCCCAGATACATGGAAGGCAGTTATAGATAGGAGGAGCAAAGTCCTAAGCCAGCCTTCCGGAAAAAGCAGGAGACCCTATCCAAAAAATAAAAAAAGCAAAAGGAGCTGTGGTATGGAGTGCACTGTCCTAGAAAGTGTAAGAGGTCTTGAATTCAAACCTAATACCATATGTGTGTGTTATTTACGAGAATGTGAATGGACAGATACTCATATATACATATACCCATCATATATGTATATGTATGCACATGTACAAATGTTGTATAATTTAAGTTACATATTCCTGAAACCAATGATCATTAGTGTCACAAAGCCAGAGGTCAAGTTCCAGCTCAGACCTCACCTTGCTTAGCTTATTTAACCTACTCTATTTATTCCTTGTAAAAAATAAGAGAAACAAAGTATCTCACAGAATTTATTAGTATTAAAATAATACTCTCCTAGGTGGAGAGCAAAATTCCCTGCAAGGTAGTGTTTTTATTAACAATCTACACACACACACACACACACACACACACACACACACTCACTCATTGTGGAGGTTATTGTGAAGACAAAGTTCAACAGGTGCCTCATCTGCATCCTGGCCTAGGAAGGACTCAATACAGGTGAGGCTCCATGCAGAAGTGCTCACAATTATGTGCTCTTGATGGTGGCTGAGGCACAAGGTGACTCTGGGTCTTGTGTAGAGTCAGGCTGCACTTCCCACAGAATTCTCCTCCAGGAACCAGAGCTGATTACATCCTGTGGTGTTGCTTTTGCAGCTTCTCATCTCCTGGCATTTGATAATGATTTCAGGTATGTTTTTAGAGCCTGTCAGCCTCCTAAAAATAGGAACAGCCCTTTGGCAGGTAAAAGTCATTAAGAAGAAAGGTAGCAGTCAGCCAGGAAAACATGAGAGCCCAAAGGCAGACTCTTGGAGTGTGGCTCCTTTTGAATATTTCATGTGATCATCATCCAATCACACACACACACACACACACACACACACACACACACACACAAACACACACTTAATTCAGTTATACTGACCCTCTAGCCTTGGGCTTTTTCTCTAGGTGTAGAATCTACAAGTCTGTGACAATTCAAGAAGAAACAGTTAGTAGTGTGACTCAGACAGCAGGGTGGAGAGGCTGAGAGGTTAATGTGCTGTTTTGTTTCTCACTAGTGGAGGAGTCAGGAGGTCTAGACAGGGTCATGCTGTGATTGAAAGGCTGCAAGAAAATCTGATTAAAATCTCCTCTCCTTTTGCTTATACTCTGCTTCCAGGAGAAATGAACAGAGACCAGCGATTCTAACTGAAGACATTTAAGGCCCACTATCAGCTCACAAGCCTAAGTTAAAAAATATGTCTCAAAGAAATAGAGGTTTGAGAGACTCTAGAGGAGTGAAAACTTGAACAACAATATCATTTCTTTATTCTTTTATACATTCATTCTTTTATTCACCAAATAATTTGTAACTACAGGGTATCAAGTAGAAGCTTTCTATTTGTTATTACCTATGTTGATCAGGTCTACTGTATGCCACTTTTGTTCTATCAGGAAAAGTACAATAATACACCTCAGGTCAAGTCATTGGCTCAACGGCAATCATAGTAACACTTTCCTTCAAGGTCATTGAGTACAATAGTTCTATTTGTTCAAATGAATGAAAGAGAAAATTGACATAGTCCTATTTCTGCTTATTTGATATTTTCCTATAATGCACAGCCTGAAACCAATGTTAATGTTCCAGTGTCTTTTCTGAGGAACTTTGAGCTCTTTCTACCACTTGAGGTAAACATCCTACTCATATTCTCATCAGCTTTACCCTTACCAATTCTAAATGTATTAATGGCTTCCCTCTCTTTTATAATATTTTCTTGTATTTTTAGCCATCAATTTGTATTCTGAAGCTTTTCTAGGTCACTGTTTCCAAATAAACTATTAGAGTATGAAAAGTAATGACTACATATTTGCTCTTGACTTCTGTTAATGGTTGGACATATACAACCATTCCATGTGTTTGTTTCATCGTTGTTGGTCTTCTGTAATGTCCTTGAGTTTAGAGGGTTGGATATGCCTTGGTTAGAGTTGCTTTGACTAGAATTCTACTTCCTGTTTAGGGAGAAGTTTGACCCCTTGATGGCCTTAATGAGGTAGAGAGTAAGTGCATACACATATCAGCAAAATGCAGCATTTTGGGTGTCAAAAATGGTACAATGGTCAGAGAAATGACTGCATTTCTCACTGACCCATTGACACAGAATTGGATTGCAGGTCCTGGGATAGAGGAGCTGAGAGGTGACTCTTCTCCTTAGCCTCACTGCTCTGAGTCTGGCATTTGTGGTCAAGGTGAAGGAATTTAATGGGGAAATGCCATAGGTCCATATGGAACCTGAATTCTTTCTATGAAGTAGGGACTGCATTACAATAGGGAGTATTTATTTAGGAATCTATTTCACCCAAAGATGTACGGAAGGGTGCTGTGATTGAGACACCACATCTAGATCCTTACATTTATCAGGCTGTAAGGCAACTGTAAAGATAATATCAATGTGGCTTGGGGGTCAAAAAGATTGTGTGGACAAATAATTTGGTGGCTAATTGGGAATAGCAAAGTTTAACCAAATCATTTGTGACACATCTTCTCAAAAACAATATATCCCAATATTTCATCCCCAAATTACGTGAAAGTTTACAGAAGTTCTCCAACAGGTTAGCACAGAAGTCTTTTTGCACAGAATCTGAGAAATTGTAGAGTATGGGTATACTTCAGAGTGATATTCTTGTCTATAATTACAAACTCTATGGGCTACACAATTGACCCCAGTGCCAATAGGGTACATCTACAAACCTGAACTGCTGGAAGAGTGATGGGAAAGCTGCCCACTTCACCCTGGTCAACCCCTGATCTGAACAGGTTGTTCAAAGCCCCACGGGAAAGAGCAGATAGGATTCTCATAGTTGCACAATTAAAAAAAAAAAAGATGAAGATGCTGACTGTTTAAAAACAATTCCAATTAGATAACTTGATCTTGGTGTTGGTGTGCAAATTTCAGATTGGATTGCTGGGTTTATTTTACTTTGCAAACTGTTAAAATATAACTGTAAATGAATGTGAATATTAAAACTTCAGTTGTATATGATAACCAAAATGTGCAAAAACATAATCATTCATAGAGAGGTGTCTCAGCCTAATACTATGAACGCTGAGGAGTGAAAAGGTGATTATTGGTAGTATAGGACCCTTCCTCTAGGCATGAATTTCAGATATCTAACAAGCAACCATTTTGTCTCATTTTCTTGGATTGCTTATTATGAGAGCTGGTTAGCATCAGCCGGCCTAAAGGGTCTTTCTGGTTTCCCTCCACAGATAGTGTGGAAGATGAACTGGAGATGGCCACAGTCAGGCATCGGCCTGAGGCCCTGGAGCTGCTGGAAGCCCAGAGCAAATTCACCAAGAAGGAGCTGCAGATTCTTTACAGAGGATTTAAGAACGTGAGCATTCTCTATGTTGATCTCCCTTTCACCCTGTTCTCAGAGGAGCATGGAGAAATGACGGGCATGGAGGGGAAGCACATTATCTCGCAAGAGCTTTACCCTTCATGCATTGTTCACGGATCCTTCCTGAGGTGAAAAGTCATTTTCCACAGAGAGTTCGATTCGCTTAGATGTGAGATACTAGTCCAGTGAAGCTGCCATGGCACCAAGATGGGTGCTTACAAAGAAAGGTTGACTTGGTTTAAGTTTAGTTAACAGTATTGTCTTCCTCAGCTGTAATGACATCATTTCAAATATCTCTTCATTTCTCAACTATCAGTTGGTGCTTCATCGAGCAACTCCATTTCTAGCAGTGGATACATTTTGTTATAATCTTTATTGTTAGTAGAGAACCACGCTGCCAAAGGTGGGAATCACAGAGATTGGTAGACAGTCACAGAGTCTGGTTCTCATTGTCTCAGTATGCACGTGGCCTCTTTCCTGGATGGATGGTGTTCAAGAGAATTGAGAGCCTGTGCATACAAGGGAATGGGAGTCAAGGAAGGGGTCTCAACAATGTATCAGCCACACATGTTTTCTGAATAACAGTTATATGCTTTATATACAGCTAGATACAGTTTTCAAACACTGGAGAAGATACAGATCAAAGAGCTTATGATCTGAAATCTTACTATGAAAAGCCTACTATGAATTCTTATTATGAATCTATCTGAGGATAACCTATACTTAAAGGTATTAAATGTTGCCAGGCATGGTAGCTTATCCCTTGTCATCCCTGAACTTGGGAAGGAGAGGCAGGAATATTGAAAGACTCTGTTTCAAAAAATCAAAACAATTTCAAATATTTTTGTGTCAAATTGCATAGGAACCATATACATGCTTATGTATAGTGTGTGTATATGTGTGTGCATGTAAACAAAATTGGTATTGACAGATGATTCTGGAAATCCAAATTGCATTGCTTTGACCCTTCCCAAAACTCACCCCAAATGCCATGTCATACCAAAATGCATTGTGTCCAAAACCTTCTGCAAATCTGCCTCTCAACTGCTGCCTTTGTCTAGCCTTCCATACCTGATGGAAGCTTTGAATCATCTTTGATCTCTATAACAAAGGTTTATCTGGAGAACTTGCCATACCACCTGTTTTGTCAGAATATTTTCTAGGCCTTCATGGTTCACATTATACACAGTCTTATATTATATCCCTAACTGTATGTCATCTGTCTTCATCCTGTGTCTTGTCTTCAGCTTCTTGCTGCTCTGGATCTTTTAAACTTTTTCCCATGTTATGTAAAATAGCTTCCTCATATCATTCTCCAACTTCAGGCTAATGCAGATGCTCAGGCTCTGTGTTGGCTCACTAGGACAGGGTAAATTATAGTGGACATGGTAGCTCATCACATACTTGAGCACTGGAACTCCTTAAAAGGAATCTTGAAGAAACCTGGCATGGTTCAAGTGGTAGAACAACTACCTAAGAAATGCAAGCCCCTAAATTCAAACCCCAGTTCCATCAAGGAATAAAAGAATCTTGATACGGACTGACCAAGATGATTATATATTATATAAATTGATATATTGATCTATAACATTTGCATGTATTAGTTAGCTTTCTCTACCACTGGGAAAAATACCTGGGAAGAGCAGCTTAAAGGAGAAAAGATTTTTTTGGTTTCCCAGTTTTTGAGGTTTCAGAACATGGCACTATTGCTTCTGGGCTTTGAATGAAGCAGCACATCACAGCAGAGGACTATGGTTGAGCAAAGATTTTCACCTTATACAATACTGGACACAGAGAGGCCAGGGAAAGGATGCTGTCTTTCAAGGCATAATGCTAGTCACATACTTCCTCCATCCCAGCCCGACCCTCTAATAGTCCATTAGACATGAGCTTATCAATGGATTGCCCATTGATGAAGTGATCACTCTTACAATCCAACCATATCTCATTAGTGTCATTTGCTGGAACCCAGGCCTTCAACACAGGAGTCTTGGGGGGAAGGCTGCCTCATATCCTAACCAGAGCAATACATAAAGAGGAAAAGGCTTTGATAACTTGTTTGGAGATTGAGTATTGTCTCTTCCATTGTAGCTTACCGACCTCAGAAAGGAATAGGTACACTGACCACTGGCAGAAGGACAATATTTAGCAGCAATGATGGGAAGAGAAAATAAATAAAAAGAGACCAACATTAGCTAAAGTAGATGGTAGGAGAGGCCCAGTCACAGAATAACCATTTGCATGTATTCACATCAAAATTTGAGGCTCATCTAACTGCTTCTTTTCAGTTCAGTCATCACGTCATAAGCAGGGTTGTTTGTCTTTCTTACACTTTAACCTCCAACATCCCTGTGTTCCTCCCTGGGGTTATGTTATTATTCCTCTGCTGTCACTGTGGGTCTCTCTGTCTGAGATCTTGCTGTACTTCATCCTGTTGGTTATAAATTGGAATCATGATTACTGCCATCATTAACCTTTGGAGGTAGCATCTCTGTAGCATGTCTTATTCGAGTGATACTTCACAATACATTACCAGGCTCCAAAGTCTGCATTCATTGTTTGATTTTATTTTCCCTTGTCCATACATTCTCTCCTCTTCTTTTTTGTACCTTTTCTTCTTTGACCCTATCTGTATTTCTTAACTCTCCTTATCTCTTTCTTTCATTTAATTCTTTTTTTGCTATTTATTTTTTTATTTTTTATTGTGAGAATACAGTACAGAGGAGTTACAATTACATGGGCAAGATAACGAGTACATTTCTTATCAAGCATTGTTGCCTCCTCTTTGTTTCCCCTTCCCATCCCTTCCCATACTTCCCCTCTCCCCCACCCAAACCTCCCCCCTCCACCAAAGTTGTAAAGTTCGTTTTTTGACATAATGACTTGTACATCCCATCGTTGCGAAGGGTCCACCCGTATCCCTCGTTAAACTATCTGTTTTTTCCCTTCCCTTCCACAAATTATACCAACATCAAATACAGTGAAAGCAGGGGTTATATCCTGGGGGAGGGACATACAAAGCAACATAGAAATCATCTTGTAAATATGTTAGAAACCATTGCATGAAAGGAAAAAAAAAACATTTGAATACTTATCTTGGGGTTCACTCCCCTAACATCAACTTATCTGACCTTTTCTGGTTGACTCAGACATATACTAGTTATTGCAAATAAGGCTTGTCTCTGGTACTTTCAGATATATCCCAGTCTTCTTCTTTCTATATATTTCTATTCTCTCTCCCAATTCTATTTTTCTCCCCCATCCAATAACACTCCCTGAGATAAATTTCCATCAGACCTGAATGCATCTAAAGCACATTTTACATACTTCTTAAAAACAAAGAATTTAACTTGCACAAAAATTGCTAATAAATGCCAAATTAGAATGGCCCTTTGATTTTTAAGTTACCCTAGTCAGACATGCAGCACTAACAAATGTGCCCTAAAACACAGCAGTGGCACACCAAAGCGGGTCATCCACATTCATGTTTTACTAAGATGTCTTCCATCAAACCAACTGCTCTTGGTTGTGAAGGCCAATTTTTTAGAACACTGGAAAGCAAAGTACTATTTCCATGGAAACAGCTGATATACTCATTCTTAAAGAAGCTATGTCAAACTCTTTGTATTGTGATTAAAAGAATCATGAGCAACCCAACTTTCTAGACACTCATGCAAATAAAGCTCACCAGAGTTGCCCATTGACAGATTCCTTCTGATCTTCAATACGTCGTTAATACAGATAGGAAAGGGGGGAAAGGGAAGAAGGGTGACAGCAGATTTCGCCTCCCCTCATCCAGCGTATTCCTTGTATCACCTGTAGGTTGCTGCTTCTCTTGTTGCGCATTGAGCTAAGTTTCCAACATTGGACAGCTTATCTAGAGACAAGGCAGTGGTGGAGAATCATGAAGCCTGACGTTTCTCCATAGCTCCTGTGTCTCTGAATCACTTACTTGAGCTTAGAATGTGCATTTAAGTTCCAACGTGCTGCTGCTGCTGGCCCAGGGACCACCCCTTAACTATCCCTGGCACACTGGGCATCACAGCCTTGGGTGTCACTAACACTGGGTTCCATATCTTCTTTCTTTGACAGCTCTTCTGACTCAGTGCCCCATAGGCTTTGTGTCTTTGTCTCTATACAAAAAAAAAAGAACATGAAGTTCAATGAAAAGGGGGAGATTTTACAGAGCACGGCCCCAAGTGAAGTTGTGTGCTTCATCAAAAATGTGGGACAGTCATCGTTGTCCTCCATAGCTCCCAGGAGGCATCTTGGGTATTGGACGGCGTAATTATGTACTAGAAAGAATACAGGATGATCAAAAATATTATCTACAGATCAGCAGTTTCAAATTTCACTGCACGTTGCAATCATCTGGGGAGCTTTAAACATTACAAATAGTTGGGTACCATGCTTGATGATTCTGATGTAATTGCTCTGGGAAAAAGCCTGAGCATCAGGATTTATAAAGCTTTTTGAGTAATTATGATGTGCAGCCAAGACTGAGACCCACGGAACTAAATATAAGAATCTGAAAGGATGTTTCTCTCACAAAATGAGTTGATATAGTTATGATAAACCCTAAAATGTCAAATACCCCTGACTAGACTGGGTGGCATTGGAACCTCATGAGGTCTTGGGTGACTTAGTTATGGACCAAGACTGAGTGGAAATAGTGGAAATAATAGATCTCATATTGGATGATTTTCAATGAGTTCAGTCTAGGCTACATTGGAGAAAAACCAACCTTGGTCATCATCTATCATCTATCTATCTATCTATCTATCTATCTATCTATCTATCTATCTATCTATCTATCTATCTTCCTTCTCTGATGAATAATATGGCTTTTTGCCCCTTTAAAGCACTAGGCAATTACGAATGTTATGCAGGAAAATTAACTTTTAATAAGATAAGGTCCATGCTGTTTCCTTTTTTTAATAATGATGCCTATTTTTGAAAGCATAGGATGAGTAGCATATTCAAGTAGGTAGACTTCTATACTTAGGATGCCTGTTTCTTTTCCTTCAGAGATTTT
The DNA here is from genome assembly GCF_019054845.1 of Dipodomys spectabilis. Lineage (NCBI taxonomy): Eukaryota > Metazoa > Chordata > Mammalia > Rodentia > Heteromyidae > Dipodomys > Dipodomys spectabilis. The sequence goes on along the minus strand of NW_024870698.1, from coordinate 4,900,291 downwards.
TCCCAGCAATCTTATTTTTCACTTCTTTCAGTTGTAAGAGATTACAAAAAGCATTCATTAGATTGAAATCTATTAAGGCATCCTTTTTGCCTACAAAATGTTGTTAAATATCATTTTCAGTGAAAATGGAAGATATTTGATTATCATGCACTTACTTAGTGGCTTAAAAATGTATACATTATATCAGTGTGGAAGACCAGGAAGCTGTAAATGATAGAAGTAGGTTTCCTGGTTTCTCACAATGATACAATCAGATTGTTGGTTGGTCTGCATTTCTTTCTGGATCCCTGGTCATCTTCCAAGCTCATATGGTTGTTGGCAGACTCTGACACTTTGATGATGGTACACTTGAGATTCCAGTTCATTGCTGCTTATCAAACAGAGATAATTCAGCTCTAAACAGCTGCTGGTAGTCCCTAGCCATGGAACCATTTCACAGATATTCTTGTAACATGGTTGCTCACTTCTAAATGTGAAGGCACAATCTCATATAAAAGGTAACATAACCATGGACCGATCATGCCATCCATCACCTTTTTGAAAATTTTGTTTTATCGTAAAGATGCTGTTCAGAGGGGTCACAGTGACATGAGTAAGGCCATGAGTGCATTACTTGTAGATCATAGTTGCCCCCCTATCCCTTCCCTCCTCCACCTCCCCCACTCCTCCGCACCCACCCCACCCCCAGCCAAAGTTGCAAAGTTCCTTTCCAATTTACAGTCCTGTGGGTATCATTGTTGCAGTGGGTCATCCTGTGTCCTTGTTTCAGCGTTTTGTTATTCCCCTTCCCCTTCCCAGATTAGACAAGTGTATAGCCAAGATGCAGGGTACCAAAATCAAGTACAGTGACAACAGGGAGTATCTACAAATTCATTGTGATACCTATCAATATCCCAACCTCATTCTTCAGTGAAATAGAAGCAATCCATATTGTTCATATGGAACGATAAAAGACTCAGAATAGCAAAATTAATCCTTAGCAGAAAGAACAGTGCTGTCCCATGGTTTTCCTTATTTGCAATAATTAGTATACATAATGGCTAATCTTATCAGATGAGCTGAAAAGCTCAAAAGCTATGTACATATGTCCATATATGATGATACCAAGTGAAATGGACCCCAAGATATGGACATAAGAGATCTGTCTTTATTGTTACTGTTTTAAATGTACTATGTGATTTCTTTTTTTGTTTCCTTTGTGTTTTTCCTCCTATGGTATATCCCCTGTTGTTGGGACTGTCTTACTTCACTTAATATGATTCTTTTCCAAGTCTTTCCATTTCCCAACAAATGGGATGGTGTCATTCTTTCTGATGCAAGCATAGAATTCATATATATATATATATATATATATATATATATATATATATATATATATATAATATCACATTTTTTGATCCATTCATCTACTGAGGGGCATCTGGGTTGGTTCCATATCTTAGCTATGGTGAATAATGCTGAGATAATCATAGTTGTGCTGGTAGCTTTAGTATGGCTTTATTTGTGATCATTTGGGTAAATGTCCAGAAGTGGGATTGCTGGGTCATAGGGGAGCTCTTTGTGGAGTCTTTTGAGGAACCTCCATACTACTTTCCAAGGTGGTTGAACAAGTTCACACTCCCACCAACAATGCAGTAGGATTCCCTTTTGGCCACATCCCCTCCAGCATCTGTTGTTATTACATTTCTTGATTATAGTCATACTAACTGGGGTGAGGTGGAATCTCAATGTTGTTTTGATTTGCATTTCTTTTATGGCCAGAGTAATTGAGCATTTCTTCATGTGTCTATTGGCCATTCTTATTTCCTCTTCAGAGAAGTTTTGTTCTAAGTCTTTAGTCCATTTATCAATGGGGCAGTTGTTTCTTTGAGGATTTGTTTTTACAGGATTTAATTTTTGAGTTCTAAGTATATTTTAGATATGAGGCCATTGTCTATTGTATAGATCTTCTCCCAATCCATGGGCTTTCTATTGATCTTGCTAGCTATGTCCTTTGCCATGCAGAAACTCTGCAATTTCATGCAGTTCCATTTGTTTCCCATTTCTTTGATTTGTTGTGTTTCTGGGTCTTTATTAAGAAAATGTTGGCCTGTGCCAAGGAACCCTAGAGTTTCTCCTATTCTTTCCTGTAATGTTTTCAGGGTGTCCACTTTGACTTTGAGGTCTTTCATCCATTTGGAGTTGATTATAGTGAAGGATGATATATAAGGATCTAGCTTTAGTTTTCTACAGGTGTTTAACCATTTTTTCCAGCATCATTTACTGAAGAGGCTGTCTTTCTTCCATTCTATTTTTTTGCTCCCTTATTGAAGAGTAGGTGACTATAGGCCTGCAGGTTAATTTCTGGGTTTTTAGTTCTATTCCATTGGTCCTCAGGTCTGTTTTTGTGCCAGAACCAAGCTGTTTTGATTACTATAGCCTTGTAGTAGAGTTTGAAGTCTGATATTGTTATTCCTCCAGCACTGTTCTTTCTGCTAAGGATTAATTTTGCTACTCTGAGTCTTTTATTGTTCCATATGAACAAAATGGATTGCTTCTATTTCACTGAAGAATGAGGTTGGGATATTGATAGGTATCACAATGAATTTGTAGATAGCCTTTGGCAGTATTGCCATTTTTACGATGTTAATCCTCTCTATCCAGGAGCATGGGAGGTTTTACTACTTCCTTAGTTCTGCTTTAATTTCCTTTTTCAGGTTTTCAAAGTTTTCATATTATAAGTCCTTCACTTCTTTAGTTAATTCCTAGGTATTTTATTTTTTGTTCTCACCCATCATATTTGCATACCTCAACACTCAAAGTGAGGACTTCTTAGAGTTACCAGTCATAGTTAGAGTCATTCCTATTGGGTTTGTAAACAGCCAGCAGTCTCTGCCTAACAAAGTCCTTGTCAACTGCTAGAGTCACATCTCTAACACAGTTTGTCTCCATCTTTGGCGTTTTGGCTTAATCCAGGCATCTTCCTGTGGATCTCACAAATTCTTTTTTTAACCTTGATTATTGCAAGAGTTTTGATGTAGCCAAAGGAGGCAGCAGGAGATGAGAGTTTCTTGATGAGCCTTTTCAACCCCATTCAAAGCATTTGGGAACTTCTACACTAAGACCTTAAAAAATAGAAGAAGAAACTGTGGTTGAAATTACAGGGATCTACATTTTTGACAAAGTGCATTTGCATAAAGAGCACTCCATCCCACTTATGGTGACGAGGGAGAACATTGTAGAGTATGATGTAGTAGTGAGAACAGAGGGAAACAGTGTTAATGATAGAAGGCAATGCTAATCATATGAGACAATTGCTTTATTTGTCATGATTTTTCAGGGGTGTTTTTTGGAAAAGGCCATCACAGACTGATTGTGTGACTTTCACAAAATCACTTCACCTGTACAAGTTCTGTCTCCCTGTCAGCACATTAGAGGTTAGGATCAGCCCTTCCGGTATGAAGGAGGGTAGATAATAACTGTTTTTTTGTTCAGCTCTCCAATGACTCAGATGAAAGATCTTCCTTAAGTGCAAAGTCTTACTCACGTACTTTACAAGCAATGTGTAAAAACAGACTGCACCAGAGTCTCTGTGAGACTTCCAAGGAGCAGAGGAGAGAAAATTGTCCATAGGTCTGACCAGGTCATGTGGTTTGCCTTCTGACAGTCATGAATATATAGAGCACAAATACTTTCCTGATTTAAACCTTCCATCTACCATTCACTAACTTGGCCAGGTGGCTTAGCCTATTTGAACATTTTCAAGAAGATTTCCCAAGTTAATAAACAAGAATATCCACATAGGAAAAGATAACTATTAAATTGTTTGCATAATATCTTTGATTTTGAGCATCATGGATAGATCTTAGACCACTTTTTTTTCTTTTTCTACTTCTTTCAAGGACACAAGTTATGATGTTCAAAATGAAGCCTCTGTGATGTCATCTTGCAATCTGTTTTCCTAAGAATCAGTTCATGTTAGGAATAGTTTGTATTTGTTAGATGTTTCTGGGTTGTCTTACCTATAACATATTTCTCATCCCACTTTGATAGAGGTTATATTCTTTATCATTATAACTGCTATTTTTATTCACATATATAATTTTATTATATATCACATCACTTTATACCTCAGAGAAGGCTCTCTGCTCCAACACTAAGTACCAGAGCTTCAGTGTGTTCTGACAACAAAAATGTGCGTATGCGTTCTATCCTAATCCCATGAGTTTCATTGGTGACAGAGTGAAGACTCCATTCAAACAGAATTTGGGGCACACTCTTCCTTCAAGCAGTTCAATTCTTACAGTATTCCTGTAGTATCAACCTCCATCACTGCATCATTTGCAGTTTGTCATATGAGATGGAAAGAAATGAAAAAGTGAGGAAGATTAGACAGGCATTTGGTAGGTTTATCCAGCAGGGCAGATAGCCTCCTATGCCATTCCAGTGGTCACCAATCAATCAGTCACTTGGTGCCATCTGATTTCAAGGAAAACTAAGCGAAAAAATATAGTCCTATATGCTCAGAAAGGGAATAAAAACTCTGCTTCCTTCAAATGAGAACGTGGTATGAAAGAAAGCTATGTCAATGTTTCCGGGATTAGCCTAGATGTCACATTTTAGAAGATAAATGGGATTTAGTATACAGTCTCATTCATAGGACTTTTGCAACAAGGAGTACAAAGCAAATCTACAAAGTGAATAGAGAATCTGCATAAGGTAATATTTGGAAGAAACCTAGTGCAGGCTTCCAAGCATCTTTTATTAATGGAGTCAACAAAATATGCTTCATTCTCCTTGCCATGAGTGATCATGAAAAAAATCTTGAAATGTTTTAGAGCATAAAATTTATCCTTTGCTTAGCATGTACCTCAGTTTCAGACACTCAAGGAACCAGTTGGGTGTTTAACATAAAAGGTGCTCTATGCATAAGTTATGTACAGTGAGCTGTTCTTATCAGAGAATGTTAGATACTCTTCCAGAGTCTAAGTTCTCAAAAATTAACTAACGTCAATCTATGGAAGTAAATCTTTTCATGGACAGCAAAGTCACACCAGCCATGTTAACTATTCCTGCACAAAAGTGTTCATATTTTGGAGCAAAATTATTTGTGTAGTTAAATTTTCCTTTTGTCTAACTTTGGGTAAAATACCTCACCTCTTGGGGCTTCATTTTTCTCATCTCAAAACTGGAATATTTGCATCTTACAGATGCTTTGCAAAGATAATGAATATGAAGCAAAGACCCAGTGTCATGATGACACTCAAAATGTGGGTGCTGTTATTATTATTATTACTATTATCATTACCATCATTAGCACCATTGTTATGCTGCTACTCTGAATTGCATTACTGTCTAGAACTTTCTGCTTCAAGTGTCTTAGCCTCACTCTCGCTCACACTTTGATTCACATTTTATATAACAGCACCTCCCTCAAAAAGCAGAAAGTGCACATTCATTTTCAACCCTATTGAAATTTACCCACGGGTGAATTTGGAAATAGTTCGCTGTATCATGAGTGCTTTTATTCTGTCTCCTGAATTCCTTGGGAAACTAACACAGTCTTTCTCCAAATATTCCTTCACAATGGTGTTTGAGAATCAGAAGGAATGAGCTGTGATAATGTAACACAGAGATGTGTGGAAAAATTTAAAACAACTTATAGAAAGACAATCCTTACGTGATACAAAAATCATAGGAGCATTTCAAAACACTCAGACACTGCCTATTCACTCTAGCCAGTAAAAGTCACATTTTATCTTCCTCCCAAGTCACAGTGCAGTCCAGACTGAAGGCAAAATTCTCCTCCCTCAGATTGTCATTCAGTGACACAAGTTCATCCCAACACATCATCCTGCTTTCTTTTAACTACAGGGCAGTTTGCATCTGCCTTGTGTCATAGTCAAGGCCAAAAGGAAGATGAATAAATAGTAGACTTGGAACAAGTTATTTTGTCCTAATGTTATATGTGTGTGTGTGTGTGTGTGTGTGTGTGTGTGTGTGTGTGTGTATTAATTCTCAGCAATTAAGATTGTCCTATATTTGAATTGATTTTATATAAATTTGCAAATGGCATATTTCTTGACTTTTTGATTTTCTCTCAGTATAATTCCTGCATCTATCACTTCAAATCCAACCAATTACATTTGTTTAACCATCCAAGTTTTTTTAAATCATTATGCCCTGCTTTGTTCCATAGAGAACAGCAGCAATATTTGTTGAACTACACAGAGAAAAGAATGAATGAAAATTTAACCCAAGTAGCAATTTAGTGCCTTTCCCAAGTAAGTAGATAGCATAATTTTGCAGCTAAAATCCAAGTTAGGTCTTCTTGCCATAAATGGAGTCTAACAGAAAACTCTTTCAGAAGAAAAATCAACCAAACAAACATTATTTGCAAATAAATAAATGTCAACAGAGAATGTGATTAATCCATTATGATTTATTGTCACAGATTGTGTTTTTATGTTAGGTCTCTGAGTCCATGCACATTGTCCACAGTGGTTGAGGGGACTGGGAGTAGGAAGTAATATTCTCCATGGAATTAACAATAGATTAAATATGTTTTAAGTAGCCATACACAACTGAGCAATTTACTGCTTGTCAGTAGCAAAATCAAGGAACCATGTAATCTGTGCACTGAAGCAAATGCTAATAATGCTTACTTATTTTTTTAGAACTACACATAAAATCTCATGCTAGTTCACTAATGGAAGGCAAGCCTATTACCAAAGACACGTTGTGTGATCATTAGTAAATGCTACTCAATTATTGGACAGATTATATTTATTGAAAACCGAATAGGAGCGTGCAGCTAATTACTATCTTTCTTCTTTCTAATTGATTAGTGTTTTCTTCCGTGGAGCATAGCATCTCTGCTGGCGTTGTAAGCACTTGGTGCAGAGGAAGTGAGGCCATCACCTGCGGAACCTGTGCCCCTCGCATGTGATCTGCATCACTAGTACTAGAGACTCAGAAGGGGCGTTTGGTCCAGTGCAAGGTGGATTATAATCTCCACACACGTAATCCTGGTTTCCAATCTCAGCTGGGACACATCATACTCATTTTTTCCCTAGGAAACCTCACTGAACCTCAATATTTGTGGATGGAGAGAATATTATCCACCTCACCGAACTGGTCAAGTGACTGAGAGAAGTAAGGTGTAAACAAAGACAAACAAAACCATAGAACAAGTCAAAACACCCAGGGTTGGTTCCTGTTAAATTATGCATTCCGAGATCTCCTAGGATACCTTTGAGATGACATAACCACACCCTCTCCACACATCTGAGTTATAAATTTGAGTCACAAATTTCTGGGTTATATTGCTACAAGATTTCTACCTTCTGCTTCTCAATTCTGGATTCTTTCTGTTAAAACAAATTGTCGATATCATATATTAAATCAGACACTCTCCAACTGTCATTTCGCATATTTTGTTGTGCTTCTTCAGAAAGTATAACTGCAAAAAAGGTATTTGGGAAGTTAATGGTAAGCAAATAGATATAATTCTTGCCCTGAAGAAGCAAAGGGATTGTATCTTGAGTTATCTAGTTCTTTCTAGATTTTTCTATTGCTGTAGTGGTTGGGCTATCTACTATATGCATGACTTTTTTTAGTGTAGGAATCTTCATTTCAAGAAGCTTAGAAGCTTCCTAATGTTCTATAGTTAACTAGTAGATAAGGTGGAATTATAGATCCCAAACAAGAGAGAATTAATTTAAAATTTTGGGGCCCTGAAGAATCAACTTTTATAAGATAACTAAATAGAGCCTGAATTTGTGCTTCTTTGATCTGAAAAACTGGCCCTACATAAGCAGTCAATATTTGTCACACAGGTGCTATAGGAACTTTCAGGGAACATGCAAAGGGGTCTGTGTAACATAAAGAACACAAACCCAGAGTGCCCACTGTCAGACTGCCCAGAGTTACCCTGATTCTTGAGGATGTCATTTAGAAAGTTCACACTGCAGTTCCTCTAAAAATATGAATCTGATCCTTTTAAGAGCGAAGGCATCAAGTGAACAGATGGGATATTCTGATGGGCAAGAGTAAAGGAGGATATTGAAGAGGAAACCAAAGAGCCTTGTCTTGCTTGGGAGGAGTTAGGACACTCTTAAACTGTCAAGGTGAATTATGGAATGGATATCGTATACACACACACAGAGAGAAATATATAGAGGGAAATAAATATAGAGAGATATATAAATAAATATATAGATATTGATGTATAAATATATGTATACATGTATAGATATATACATAAATATATGTAGAGAAATATATATATATACATATCCATAGTTCAGGGTCAAGTTTTACCTAATAAATACTGGCCAGAGAAGTATGAAGATTGTATTCTCTACATATGACAGACTGAGTGAGGTCACCAAGGGAAATGCTACAAAGTCAGATTGGTGCTTTGTAAATATCCCTCTAACAGCGCAAAAAAAGGGAAATGAGAATGGAAGTATTTGGACCAGCTTGAAACATACTTTAGTCATTCCTACTTAGAATTACTAATGATAGTAGAACTAACTGAGGTAATACAATGGTATGCAAGTATATATAAATGTATTAATTGAAATGCTGTAGATTTAGAGGAGAACAACACATTTCCTTAGACAGGCAAAATCATAGGTTAACAAAATAAACACCATGAAATGGGTACTTGAAAGGAGTTGGAATGGAGTTAAGTTGAGGGCAGATGAATGAAGAGGAGAAAGAATGGAGTAACAAATGCAGTATATAGCCTACAAAATTAAAAAGAGTGAGGGAAGGGGTAGGTTGGAAGGGATGGGTGAGATGAAAAGGGTAAGTATGTTACAAGCTGCTTTAGTGAATGTATTTATGTATTATATATATACACATATATACATATTTGTGTGTATGTATAATGCATGTAAGAATTTAATACTGAGCCGGACACCAGTGACTCACGCCAGTAATCCTAACTACTCAGGAGGCTGAGATTTGAAGCCAACTCAGGCAAAAAGTCCCTATGAGACTCTTTTTGGGTCCGGTCGTGGGGACTGAACTCTGGGCCTGGGCACTGTCTCTCAGCTCTTCAGCTCAAGGCTAGCACTCTACCACTTGAGCTATAGCGCCACTTCCGGCTTTTTTCTTTTTGCTTATGTGGTGCTGAGGAATCGAACCCAGGGCCTCAGGCATGCAAGGCAAGCGCTCTACCACTGGGCCACCTTCCCAGCCCCCTATGAGATTCTTATCTCCAATTAACTTCTCAAAAACTGGAAGTGCCACTGTGGCTCAAGTGGTAGAGTGTTAGCCTTGAGCACAAAGAGGTTCAGGGACAGTGCCCAGACCCTGAGTTCAAGCCCAGGACTGACAGAAAAAGAAAAAGAATTTAACACTGGCTGAGGTTAAAGCATACCGGATGTTATAAAGGCCCATTAATATTGTGATCTGACAGTAAAGAAAGCAGTTTTGCTAGTCTCTAGAGATTAATTTTTCTCTCAGAATTTGTATCATGGATTTCACAGGGAACTTAAAGCTTTCATCTTTAAGCAAGGATAACAAATTTCTCTATGTTTTAAATATGAACACCCAGTCATTTGTGGAACATCTTTGCTAAGCATGTGTCAATTTTGCCTTCACCACACCTTTGCCATAACTAACTCTAGTATCTATCAATGAAACCAAGAGTTTAGATTTGGGAGTCAAGGCATTCTTCATAAGGAAGGACAATTGGAATCAAACAGACTGTCAGGAGTAAAGTGACTCTCAGCTATGTATTGTTTAAAACGAAGGAAGTTAATACAAAATTTTAAACCTTTTTTTTAAACTTAACAAAATCCTCTGTGCACATGGTTAAGTATAAGTATTAAGAAGGTATGGCCATATTTAAAAAGAAGATATATTAACTTTTTAACACTGGTTTTGAGAATTACCTAGATTCTAAGTATGTAATACAAAGTATTACATAGTGAGAAGAAAAAAGGGCTGACATCATATTCAGTGACATATGATAATCCTTTGATGCTTTGACATATTCTGGAACATTCTGTCTTCAAGTTCATTACATTGTACAGCAACAGGACCTCAGAAGAACTAAAACAAAATTGCAAATATTGGAGGATCATTTTCATTCATGTATAAGTTTAAAATTCTAAAACAATTTTTGTGCTTTCTTGGTCTGAGCTTCATTTCAAGAAAATTACATTTGCCTTAGGATGTACAACCAGGAAAAAGTGACCTTGCCTATAGAGGATCAATGAAATAGAAGTAGACATACATAACTATACATAAACAAAACAAATATAATTGGTAGAACATTCTCTTTCTGTTTTCACATGTCTCTAGCATATAACTGTCTTCATGTTAGCTATAAGTATTTTGCTTAGAGAACCTTAGGGTACAATATTGTAAGATGTCCTATGTCAATATTCAAAGTGATAGTATGAAATGGATTCCCTTACGTTCTCAATTCTACATATGTGAAAACTGAAATTCGGTGAGGAATCTTGTTACCCAAGAACACCCAGGTAGGAAGTAACAGTACCACTTTAACGGTCATCCCAGGAAATGCTCTTGACCTCTGTTCTAGGCTCCCAACACTCTCAAACCCATGGCCTCAGTCTCACCTTCTACTCTCAGTTTCCATGCTAGCTCAATGTTTGGTTCTAATATCACCAACCCCAGGCCATCCACTACACTGCCACACTGCCAGCATGATTTGTCTTAGCTCAGGTTGCTATAAAGAGATATTAATTCCATGGCTTAAACAAGGATGAGGCTGGAAAAGACACCGTCATGACACCAGTAGACTGAGTCTGAAGTGGGCTCCTTCTATGATTCAAAGATGGTTGGTTTCTCTTGTATCTTCACATGGTATAAAGCTGAGAGACAAGCTTTCTAATTCCTCTAGATAGGGCCATTAATCTCACTGATGAGGGCCCTAATCACTTGCCCAAAACCCATATTCCCAATTCTATCAACCTCATAGTTCAGATTTCAGCACATGAATTTGAGAAGTGGATACATGCCATCCATTACATGACTTTCATAAGAAGGACACATATTTACATCAGCTCTCTTCAAAGCCATTAGAGAACCGGTCCCTATTCTTTGGTCTAAGAACATATCAATTCCTTTGCATGGCAGTCAAAAACCTTCAGGATTCGGCCTCTTTTATATATTTCGTCCTTCTATCCTTTCTCAATCTGCCCTCTAGTCTGTGTCCTACTGCTATGGAGCTAAACCATCATATCCAGAGCATATGATCTATTCTTCACCATCTCCTTTCTACAGTAGAACTTCCTTTTATTAGTCCAGTCTTGGATATCTGCGAGTAACCCTTGCCCTGTCTCATTCTCCCTGACCACTTTGCATCACTTTTATGACATAGTTACACTGTGATTATTTATGTGTTTATATCTCTACCATAATGTGAGGATGGATTGTGTGTCCATTTATCTCTGGCTCTTAGCGAATGTAAAGCAACAAATGAGTAGATAAGTACAAGTATGTCTGGCAATATGACTGCTTGTTCCCTCGGTTTACAGGAGAACTTTGCTCCTTCTTTGGGAGAAGGAAAGAATGATGGTGCCCTCTCATAGTCTTAGTTCTCTGTGAGAAGTAAATGAGCTTCAATACAGTTAGCACCATATGTGGTACATTATAAATACCTAGAGGTAATGTTGTAATATAATATTATTGTTATCATTATTAATCCAGGGTGTATAAATCCTAGTGTACATATAAATAACAGTGGTAGTGCCCTTTAATTTTGAGTCTAATTTTAAAGAAGGTAATACTTCAATTTCATTTCCATTTTCCACTAAGCTTAACTTCCCAATGGGTGAGTCCAAACCTACTGGGCTAATGTTATAATTGCAGAAAAGCTAGTGGGGTTCTCACAGGTGGAAGAAGCATCTACGTTCTTCATTACAGTATTGCTTGCATTCTTCTGTCCAGACTCTGTGCTCAGGACAATCGTGAGAAACAGCTCTCAGCATCCTAAAGAAGTTAGATTCTTATTTGAACTCATACCAGCAAGATTTTAGCTTTCAGGAAATCTACCAAAGGCTGCCTAGTCAAGGGACATTCTACCCCAAGAGTTAGGGATAGCTGTGTCTCTGAAAGGATTGGTTTTCTTCTAACTTGCAATAGATATTACATCATACAGCTTTCCTAGACTGTCCTGTGCTAACTTTGGTTCTTAGAGTGCCACTTTGGAGTAAAGGCACTGGAAATGATCTACCACTAACTGCACCATCAAGACTTTTTGTTACTGCTATAAATAGGACATCTTTGTAAAGATACTCCTCTCTTTTAATTTTACTGTGTCTTTAGCTATATATTTTGTGTGAAGTTTTATAATCAATATGAATTACATTACAAACTATCTCATAAAGAAGAAGCAATATAATTTATACCCAAACTATGGAACTCAGTAGCAGTATGTACAGTTTCCTTTTCATTAATCCTGCAAATGTCAACTCATTATGGATGCAAAAGTATGAGTCTAAAGCATAACCTTTCACCCCAGCAACAGTAGCTCACACCTGTAATCCCAGCTACACAGGAGGCTGAAATCTGAGGTTCATAGTTTGAAGCCAGCCAGGGCACAAAATCTATAAGACTATTATCTCCAATTCACTGACAAAAAGCCGGAAATAGAGCTGGGGCTCAAGTGGCAGAGTGCTAGCCTTGGGCACAAAAAGACAAGGACAGAATCCAGACCCTGAGTTCAAGTCCAAGGGTCAACACACACACACACACAAAGAAAAATGATCTTTTTTTCAAAATTCTGCTTCTCAGTAATTTATGAGAATCAATTTTTCCTATAGTTAGCATCCAATCTTCACATCTCTTGGAACAACCCTGGAAGGAGTCACCTTATGGAGAAATAACTTTTAAAGACATTATCTGATTTTGTAGCAAATATAGTCATTTGGTTTTAGGTAACATCTGTGGTAATTATATCATCGCACTTGAATTATATCACCTTATTTGTATTTTCATTCAGTCATGTGGGAAATACTAAACATTGGACTGACCACATAAAATACAGGCCCTCGAAGAGCTTGTAACCAAGGAGAGCATAATGAGCAGTCAGGTGACCCATCGTGATAAAGGGAAAGGCTGTAGTAAAGAATGGAAAAATGAGGATTCAGCGTGTCAGCAGGGTCTAAGGAGTGAGACAGAGCCTAAGGAAGATGATATGTGAATTAGAACCTTCAAGTTCAGAGAGAATTTCCTAGACAGAGAGGGAACATTGCAGACATTGGCCCAGGGGCAGGAAACTTAAAATAGAAGCAGAGTTCATTGACGTAGAGGACGATTTTTCATGGTAAAGAAAGTGCCACTAGAATATATAGCAAGTATTCAACCAGCCTGGGATTTATGTGCAAAACGGGGATTTCAGAGTTTAAAATTCATTTAGAAAAGTGTATTAATGTCAAAGAGGCATCCTAATTCCCGCAAATACAATGGGGCCTCCAAATGTACTAGCATTAAAATTCAAACATATAAAATGACCTCGTAGCCTTTTCTGAATCCTCCTTCCTGTCCTAGAGATGGGTTCATCTTTGATGTCATTATTTTCTTTGCAGAAAGCATCCTTGACCTGAAAGTGTTGGCTTGTATTTGACATGCACAAAATATTAACTTGTTTCCTTTTCCACTACAATGCCTTTCAATCCCTGTCAATTCCAACCTGTTATGAAATTCACCTGAGCATCAGAGTATCCATTTTTGTTTCTGCAGCGATATATTTAGACAGCTTACAAAAGAAACCAAGAATTGTTGATGAAAGATAAGTCATGTGCCTTTGATATGAATTGATAAAATTTTGGAAATAGAAAGCCTAATCGTTTTTACCAGAGGCTAAAGATAGTTGGGAGAAGAGAGGAGATAAGAAGATATTAATTAAAGCATTCATCCTTACAGTTAGTTAAGAGGAAAAACATTTTAAGGGAGCTAGCATGCATCAAGTTGACTACAGAAAACAATATATTATATGTAAAAATGTGGGGAAAACCAGGGTGTACTAATTCCTGCCATACTAACTCCTGTCATTCAGGAGGCTGAGGGGGGAGGACTGAGTTTAAGGTTAGTTTGGCCTACTCAGCATGAACATGTCTCAAAGTAAAAACATAAAGAAAGTGAATTCTGATGGGCTGTAGTGGCTCATGTTTGTAATCCTAGATAGTCAGGAAGATGTGATCTGGGGCTGAAGGTCTGAAAGCAATCTACACGAGAGACTCATCTTCAAATAGCCAGCAAAAAGCCACCGCTGTATATATGACGCCAGTGCCACAGCTCTGGCCTGAGTGCAAACGCTAAGTGAGACTATGTGGCCCCTAATACAAGTCCCAATACAGAGAGAGAGAGACAGAGAGACAGACAGAGACAGAGAGAGACAGAAAGAGATAGGGTGTGTCTGTCTGTTTGTCTGTATATACATAAAGGACCCTTACATCTAGTGAATTGATAAGGATGTAATTTATTTATTGATTAGCTAGATTTAAGGGTTCTTTGATATATAAACCCTTGACAGGGAGTGTGAAAAAAAATCATATTGTTTTCTGAGAATTCAAGAAGACCGGCTGGGCCCTGGTGGCTCAGGCTTGTAATCCTAGCTATTCAGAAAGCTGAGATCTGAGGATCATGGTTTGAAACCAGCCTGAGCAGAAAAGCCCTGGAGATTCTTATCTCCAATTAACAAAAAAAGAAAAGCCAGAAGTAGAGATGTTATTCAAATGGTAGAGCACTAGTCTAAAGCAAAACAGCTCATGGACACTGCTCAGATCTAAGACTGGTGCCATGCAAGCACATAAACACACACACACACACACACACACACACAGACTTAGGGTTTGTGATTTAAAGAAAATAGGTGTAATGTTTTGGTCTATGACTATGCAAAAATCCAGTTTACCTTAAAATGTTCAAATAGCAAATACTCCAGTTATTTCAAAAATGGCACACTCTACCTTATTCTGAATATAAAATGACTGAAGAAGAAATCCTCAAGATGAGAGAACTATTCTGTCCCTTGGACGTGCTTTGCAGCTAGCACAAAGTAAATCATAATGATGCTGAATGGTGCTTTGTAGCCCGCCACCTGCCTGGGACAGGGGATCAAATTTAATGTTCCGTGGAGATTAGAGCTATCATTGCTTTTGCCTCCAGTCAGCTCCTTCAGAGATTGCATTGCTGGGACATATCCCTGGTGTCTGCCAGCCCCTGCTCCAAAGAACAGCCACTTCCTCCCTAAAGCATCCTCTCCACCTTCTATGGGTCAGAGCTGGTGAACTTTCCATGGATAACATCTTGAGAAAGCTCTACCTTTCACACCAGATTTTCTGAGAGTGGCTTTAAGAGTGCTGAGGCATTGGTGGCTCACGCCTCTAATCCTAGCTTCATAGGAGGCTGAGATTTGAGGATCACGATTCAAAGGCAGCCTGGGCAGGAAAATCCCTGAGACTCTTATTTCCAATAAACCACCAGAAAACCGGAAGTGGCACTGTGGCTCAAGTGGTAGAGTGCTAGCCTTGAGCTGAAGAGCTAAGGGACAGTGCCCAGGCCCAGAGTTCAAGCCCCACAACTGAAAGAGTGTTTGCTGAATGGAACTCTCTGGATGTGTCAGAGTGAAGTGATTTTGAAGTCATGACCTAGAAACCTCAGGCACATTATACGACCTTTCAAAGCCCCATGCATCTCACAAGCCGAAGGTGGAAAACGGTTGCTAGTTTAAAATATTCATTCCATTTTTTGCGTGGCTACCTACATTTACTAATTCATTTGATCTTTCATATTTAATGATAACTATCTTACATTGGGCAATGACCAACACTTCATGCATTTGTTAGTCAATATTGTACTGAAAAGAATTCAGGTTTTTCAAGATATCAGAACTTCCACGTGGATTTGGACCCATGTAAGAGACACATTTGAAGAGCTGAATACCAGCTCATACAAGTCTCTAAGGGCTTGGAGTATATCAGAAGATCAAGTGGTACCTAGAATTCTGGACATCATCCTACAACCTACTGATTTTGTTACCAGGACTCTTTAATTTACCTCCTCCACTTAAGCTAGGCTTCTGGTGCTATCTGAGTAATAATCTGGACCATTACAGCCTTGAAGGCAAAGATGGCTCCTTCCCTCCATGCTACTTTAAAACACCAGCTACCATTCTTCTCAATAATGTAGACACTGTTCATTTTTAATTAGTCAAGGATTGAGATGCATTGGTAAATCTATAAATAAATTCAAATGTATTTCATAAGTTTTCTTCATGGTCATTTAATGGTTGTCTTATGGTTTTAAGGATATAAAGAAATAGTCACAGGTCATAAAAGTAGTTTTCTTATGATTTTAAGGGTAAATAAGTAAGTCTAAATGGAAAGGTAACCTGGAAGGAATCCCAGTAATAATGATGATGTTGATAAATAGATAGCAATAACAATAAACAGAACCATATTTATTGAAAACTTAACTTTTAGACTGTATGCATTTGAGGAATTTAAGCCAGCTATAAGCCAGGAGTAGAGAAAAAGAGAAAAAAGAAGAAAGAAAGAAGGGCAGGAAGAAAGAAAGAAAGAAAGAAAGAAAGAAAGAAAGAAAGAAAGAAAGAAAGAAAGAAAGAAAGAAAGAAAGAAAGAAAGAAAGAAAGAAAGAAAAAAGAAAGAAAGAAAGAAAGAAAGAAAGGAAGGAAGGAAGGAAGGAAGGAAGGAAAGAAGGAAGGAAGGAAGGAAAGAAGGAAGGAAGGAAAGAGGGAGGGAGGGAAGGAAGGAGAGAGGGAAGGAAGGAAGGAAGGAAGGAAGGAAAGAAAGAAAGGAAGAAAGAAAGAAAGAAAGAAAGAAAGAAAGAAAGAGAGAGAGAGAGAGAAAGAGGAAAGAAAGAAAGAGAGAGAGAAAAAGAGAGAGAGATCTGGGGAAACACTGTCTAGACAAAGTAAAACTGAACCCGATTAGACATGAGGACTTCAAATTGGGAAACAGAAATGAAGATTTGTTTTCCTGAAGCCAGGTTGCCATTCTTTCTTCTGTACCTTAGGGTCTGTTACTGAGAAATAATGTCCCATCCTTGGTCCATAATTCCCCCTTGCCCACATACTGGAAGAATTACCCAGCTATCCCAGAAGGCTCTATTGGCTCTTAGCAGGTTAGACATCTTACCCTGGTGGCTCATACCATCCTCCCTTGCTCCCTCTGACCATAAGGGGTCAGCAGTGCAGACTCATGGTTCGTGAATTGGGAGGGGTAAGGAAAAATGACAAGAGTTGAGTTTATTTGTCCCAGGTCAATGATCTGGTATGAGCCACAGCCTGGAAGAAACCCAGACTTTTTAGTACCTAAATTCACACAATTTTCTTGAGCTTTGTTCCTCTCCATTTAAAGTGCTCACTGTGTTCCAGCCCCCTCTACCTCTTCCCCTGTCTCTTAATTGTGTCCTTTGATTCAGACAAATAATCTCATCAAAACACATTGCCTTAGACATTATCTCTGACCTGAGCTCACAGTGAAAAGACTCCATATGAGACAAGAAATATCAAATCAGATCCATAAACAGATGCCAGAGGGTGCAATAAAATAAAGAACAAAAAGATGGGTGCCAGCATCTGATTCTCTGCCCACAATGACTTTCAGCTTGAACAATGGTGCTCTTTCTCAATGAAAAATGCACTCTAGTGCAAGTGATGAGGGAAATAGTTTCAAGGGATAAGGTGACTGTGCCAGGAGCTAGAAAGAGGCAGAGGAGCTCCGGCCAAGTTGCTGTGATTAAGTCTTAAACCCTGGCATCTGTAAGTCATAACAGGTTGACAGGGTCCAAGAGAGCACTGCTGGAGGAACTGAGTCCGTCTGCCTTTGGCATCTGAGAAACCTTTCCTAAACAGCACCCCTGTCCGTGCTCCGGCAGCAAGGTCCCCTTTCAGAGGCAGAGCTGAGCTCCAGCTTGCTGCGAAAGAGGGAAACAAGAACTGGATAAACAGCCAGAGTGTTGAGGTGAGCCGCAGATACCGTCAATCACCATGGAGCAAGTCAGGTGTGGTTGAGACTTCATGACTTTGGATGTGATAAAAACAAATTGCACTGGAAATAGGGGCGCAGTATGGTCATCACCCACATGTACCTGACAACAGGAAAGGAAGGAGACTGCAAATTCATGGTCCCAGGGATGACGGCTCAGCTTGATGATGACCAGTGAAGGTAGATAGTAACTTTCCAGCTATGTCAGGAATGGAGAGGGAGGGAGGGAAAAAAGGAAGAGAGGAAGGAAGGTGTGTGTGTGTGTATGAGAGAGAGAGAGAGAGAGAGAGAGAGAGAGAGAGAAAGAGAGAGAGAGAGAGAGAGAGAGAGAGAGAGAGAGAGAAAGAGAGAGAGAGAGATTGGGAAGGATTACAAGGAAAGAAAGCTCCTCTCCAGGGTCAGCCTTGCTCTTCTTCCCTGTGTTATGGACCTTCAGGGTGTGAAGAGATTTAAAAGTTCAAAGAACAATAAAGATCTTCTCCTACAGCTCCACATGCTCTCCATATCCCATCCCTAACTCCAACTGCGCCCACTCACCACTCAGGCTGAAGACCCCAGGGTCACATACATGGCTTCCATTTCGTTCATTCTGCCTGGTAAAAAAAAAGTCTCCGATCCAATTTTGTTCATCAGAGTGGCTCACGAGTGCCAATGTTTGTAGCGAGAATGGGCAATTACTGACACTGGAGAAGTCAGACGATTAAGTGTGTGCCTGGGATTGCCACCACACCACAGAAGATATCTGATAACTCTACCAGACACCAGAGTTGTTTTTGCTCCAAGTGTGTCGAGCAGAGATGTGGCTTCACAGATGTGGCTTCATTTCCTTCCTCACCTGGGTGCAGGAAACAGAGAGACTATCAAGCCTTGATTGTGAAGAGTTCATCGGTTTGGTTAAGGATGAGAGAGAACAAGTCAGTAAACGCTTATGGTAGATAAGTAATGGACAGCTAACTTAAACAACAAAGCTACACAGAGATGGGGGGAATGGTTCCCAATGGTGATCATCTCTTACCTAAAATCTTTGCTAACTGTGGACATGGCCCTGTGTGACAGGACTCAGAACCCAAGTGGCACTTAATTGATTCTGAGTATTCCTTCATACTTCCAGCACAGAGGACAAGGGTGGGTCTCCTAGGACACTTCACAAGAGGGACACTTGGCCTCCCTCCACACCCCAACTGAATCATATTAGCCAAAGTAGTGTAAAGTCTACGGAGTCAGGAAAACAGTTACTAGTTTCTAATCAAAACCAAGTGACTGCGTTTATGATTAAATTAATGCAATTCATTGTTTCCTGTAAGTACAAAAATCACTGAGTTGTTAGACTGATCTTTGGGAGAAAGTAACATACAATTGCCTTTAACTACACAGTACTTAGAGATTTAAACTCAACATCTACTGTACTGACATTGTCATTGCTGGATAATAGTCCCTGCTGTGGTCTCCATTTCCCTGCGTAAACAGACACACTGTCCAATAACAAATCTCACACAGAAACTGCATTGGTGGAGACAAGTGGTTTTAGTCTAGCATTTTGGTTGAGTCCTAAACCTACTGAACTTTGCTTGGCCGCGCTTCCCATTACATGCTGTGTCCTTCCACATGGAAAGCATAAAATGGATTTTAACTTGCCTGAAAGTGGAAAGACACTGGCCTTCGGGAATGCAGCAGGATATTTACTTGCAGAGTGAACAACTCTTCCAAGACAAAGGAAAAACTTGGGCATCCAATCTCTCCAAACTTTCAGTCTGTGCTCTAGCCTTGCATAAAGTCAGACCCCCAGAAAACCAATACCTAACCCATTCTCCCAGGCTCCCTAAAAACTCAGCTTTTGCTGAGCCATGGTTTGCCACCAGTGTCTATGTAGAACTGTCATATGAAATTGCCCTGTGAAACTGCTGATACATCTGTTATGGGTGTGCTGGTTGACAGCATTGTTGCCTTCCATGGTGTCCTCTCTCAGACAGTCCTGGGAATAATTCCCATCTGGTCTTAATACAATGGTTTGCGTCTCCTGAGCAGTGATCTGTGCTTTATTGGACAGATAATGGGCAATGGATAACTGGCTGTGTTTTCTAGCAGATATTAATGTGTTTTCTCTCCTGCTTTCTGGAATTGTGCACCCACAAGCCTGAAACTTTCTAAAAAAAAATAGTCCATCGTGGGCTTCTCATGTCAAAATAACCTCTCTAAACAGGCCATCAAGATATTCTAAAATAGGGGAAAACACATTTTTCTTCCTACAGAAGGTTCACCCTGCAAATGATTTTAGACTTTGTTGGTCATGTGTGTCTGTTATATAATCTTTTTATGTCCCTTTTAATTTATGATTTTAGGAACAATTCTCAACTCATTAACCTTACACAAATAATAGACTGTATTTGACTTCAGACTGTTATTTGCCAACTCTTCTTGTAGAATTATCATACAACGTTGTAGTTCTAAAAACCCTTGCCATAATTTGGGTTGGTGCCAAATAACACTGTTTGCATTGACATGAACTAATAAGAAAATAAAGAAGGCTAACATTAACTGGAAATGACATGTTTGGTCTCATTGAAGTCCAAATGTTAAAAAGATAACTGCAGATGCTGTTTCAAAGATCATAAGAGAAGGAGCTCAATCTACAGTCCCCAGAGATATCAGAAACAGACAAATCCCTGGGGTGTGAGTTTGTTCCATATGAAGTGGAATTCTTTATCATATTCATGCTGTGAATGAAATCGGTTCCATACTCGTATGGTGAGGGACAATTTCATTTCCTTGCAATAACAATATTTATCATATTGAGTGAGTTAGTTGGGTATCTGGTAACTCTTCCAATTTCATATTGTCTTTATACTTTTGTATGAAGACCTGTACAGAAGCATTGCAAACCCCAAAACATAGTTCTATCTCTTATTTGCTTGCAGCTCATCTGACCTTACATTAAGCGTTAATTATGTATACATGAAGTTCTTTGAACACACCTTGTTTCTATCACTCTATACTTTTCTCACATACATATTTAAATAAGAAGTGATAAAAATAATTTGAAGACATGAGGATAGTAATCAAGAGAAAATTAAACCTTTAAAGGGTTCTGAAACATTTCAGAAGATGAGAAAAATAATTAAGCTAATGCATTGTAAGGGTCATGGAAATGAGGTTTAGTAGAAGAGCATTTGCCTAACATATGTTAAGCCTTCGTTTTCAACCTCAACATTACAGAAAGATCCAGGGAGCGAGTGAAAGAGAGAAACAGATTTTATTCCTTCTGTTGTCCAGCTGTTTGCTAACTCAACTCTTCTCTGTTAACCGAAAGTTATCTGAAAATAAAATGTTAACTGAAAACTATTTGATAATTCTCCTCAGATAATGTCTTTAAAGTCAGATATTGTGTTCAAAAATGTTACCCAACCATGTAAGAGAAAACAAGGTGGGGGGAAGAAATATATGTGAAGAGTTCAATAGTCAAAGAAATTTCTTGGAACAGTTGCCAACAAAATGACATTAATAGCAATACACAATCCAAAGGAACATTTAGTATGATATTCTTAGGGCTAAACCAAGAGTTTTATGGTTCTAACTTGACTCATCTCTACCCACTTTCCCACAAGAATGTGGACCACAGATTCCAGCCAACCAATCACAGCCCTTCTTGGGAAATTGTGGAACAACTGGGTTTGAGATTCTATTTTTGCCATTGGAGCAAACACTAAGGCAGCTTCTTTTTTCTCAGCACTTATGTGAATATACCAAATTGATTAATTAATTGTATTGGCCCAGGATATTGGTGTTGAAATGTTCAAGTATGATAGTTGTAAACCTCTGGGACAGACAAAATAATTAAAGGAAAATGCTACATCCTTCAGCTATGAATCATCCCTATAGCTGTTCTTAAAGCATACTACACTTTCTAAAGGTGCCACAAGCTACATAATGAACTGTTTTGAATTTTTCCAACTTGAATTCTCTTTATTATGTGTCTAATAGTATGTAGAGAGAATGAATTACATTTGATACCAGTAATCTAGTCACATAATCTTCAGGGCATGAACTTGTCTTGGCCATTCAAAACTCCTGAGTTTAGAGCCTTAGAACAGAGCAGGGAAGCAAAGCAAGTAAGCAAACAAACTCCCAAAGTTTAGAGCCTTAGAACCTAGCTAGCACTTCATGAGTGCTTCCAGGAACTAATAGATGACTGATTTATTTATTCGATAAAGATGAAACACATCTTCAGAATGATTGGTTTAAATCTTTCAATCTCTTGGTATTCTATTGTTCACAATAGCAATACCCACTTGCTAGCTGGAGTCAAGTCCAGCATGGCATGCCTAGATTGTCTACAAAGGGAATCTTCAAGCCGGATTCCAGATGTTGGAGAGCTAAGTTCTCTTCTGGGTACTCTTTAGAAATAATCACTTATGAGAACATTCTATTTGGCAGATTTTAGTTCCTTGAGACTATGTTATTGAGTTTCCTATTTCTTCGTTGACTTACAGTCAGGAGTTGTGCTCAGATCTAGAATATGACATACATCCTTTAACATTGCAACCCAATATCATTAAACTTTCAGTGGTAATTGAAAGTATTCTCCTACTTATAGCTATTGTTTATTCTCCAACTTAATACTTATTGTTTCTTACATCAGTCCCACTCATATATCTTAACATCAAATGTGTCATGTGACATTGACTATTGGGTTTATCATATTCATGCTCAGGGAATACACACCAAGTGATGAGCAATATTGCAGGCCATTCTAGAATTCTTTCATGGAAGACTCTTACAACAGACTCTAGGGCATACAATAGGCTTCGCAAAGTCACAATTTGATATTACAAGCATGTTAGATTAGTACATTGGAGACCCTAGGGTTCAAAAGCAGCAGATCATTTTATTTTCTCTTTGCAGTTTTTGAAATATGTTTTCTGACCTTGCATCTATATACTTCTGAAATAGCTTCTCTAGCAGAGAGAAAAAAAATTCCATTACTTCCCTCCATTAAATGAATGGAATATAAATGTAGACAAAACCAGAAAATATCCTTTTAGAAAAATCTGGTGACACTTGAGCCCTTTCCAGCTTGTAGCGCTGAAATTGAATTTTTATATTCATTGTAAAGGTTGGCAAGGAGAAATATTATTACACAGCCCACAGCCTGCTAGGCCAGAGGATCTGTCCTCATACCTTAGGTATCAGCGCAATGGAGGTCAAGTCATGACTTAAGAGAAATGGAAAATACAGACCTGCTGCTTATTTGAGATTTTTGCTTTTGCACAACGTACTTATTTCTTTGAGCAAAAATGTTCTTATAACAACTATTTGTTGGGAAAGTTCAGTATTCAGATAGCCAACTGATGATGGAATCTAGATTATAGCCATGCACTTAGCATTCATCAAGCCTATTTTATGTATGTTATATTTATTTGCAACCATTTTTATTTGGGGCTCTAAACTATTGGGGAAATTTTTTTTAATTCAACACCTTAAAATTATCAACATAGGAATAATTATTATACTTCCTAGGAGTAGTAAGCAAATGTAATAACATACTTTGTCTGGTCTGATATTAAAATAGCATAAAGGTGCTATTATTAAGTAAATGAAGAGTTAAACAGGATCCCTCACCTACCCATCTCCTCACCATTAATCTCCATACCCACAGTTCAGGTCAGGTGTCACAAACTACATGTTGAATTCTTTTAAGTTTTCCCACATTGAACTGTCTTGCTTTTGTGTATCTGTTTGTATTTAGAGAGAATAATTACATTTTACTCAAGTCTCCTAGTAAGGTAATCTTCAGGTCATGAAGTTGTTTGGGCAATTAAAAAATCCTGTTAAGCTTAGAGACTTAGAAATAGGCCAGACCATGACTTGTCTGATTTATTTAATATGCCAATATCCCTTCCAAAAAATTGTGACCTAAATCTTGAAGTTCAAAAATCAGTTTGGGCTCCTTTCTCTTAATAGTTAGGATTTAAAGTGAATACTAAATTAATAAATATGCATCAAAATTAAATAGCAGTAATATTTGTCAAATTACTGATAACCTAAATACTCAATAACCACTCATGTGTGGTTACAATTGTAAATAATGGTTTTGAAATTAACAGCAACTAGAATTCAGGCAGTAAATTAATCATTACAAAACATTCTTAGAGGGCTGGGAAGGTGGTTCAGTGGTAGAGTGCTTGCCTTGCATGCATGAGGCCCTGGGTTCAATTCCTCAGCACCACATAAGCAAAAAAGAAAAAAGCCAGAAGTGGTGCTGTGGCTCAAGTGGTAGAGTGCTATCCTTGAGCTGAAGAGCTGAGGGACAGCGTCCAGGCCCAGAGTTCAGGCCCCATGACTGGACAAAAAAAAAAATACATTCTTAGATAAACAGAAACATAACTGTGCATACAGATACACGCATATATATCCTTATCCCAAAAAGGCTCCTCTTCAATCATGTCTGTACTACTGCTATAAATGAGATCAATGTGAGAAGACTGGGAGAAACATTCTAAAAAGAAAATGAAATTTCAGGCAGAAAATCATCTTTCTTAATATCAGAAATGTAGCGTTTAACAGTCTTATACTGAATTCTCAGACAGCAACTCTGAAATACTCAAATAAACTATATTCATCTGAATAAAACTGTCTGAAAAATAAAATGTTAATAGCAAATAGGTTTGGAGATAGAAGCATTTGAAAGAGAATTTATAGATGCAATCCCAATATTGCCACGAAATGTGAAAACTGCTTTGCTGGGTGTATTGTGCAGAAAGACAGCGACCATAGTTGGACCACTTCCAGTTCAGGTAGATGAATGACCTGCTTATATATGAACACTGGAAAAGGCCCTCCTGCCAACTGCACTATAAGTAGGTCTTGAACAGGCCTCTCGTGTTGACTCTTTAAGCAGTATTTATAACTGGGGAGAACCACCTTGAAAAAACAAAGTCTGTGGATATAGCATCTTAGAAAATATTTATACTCCTTTTCAGTCATCTTGTCTGGTCAGTATAAAATATTTTATTAAGATGGTGTTGGCAAAGCAGATGCTGTGATATTAAAGGAATTGTAGGAGGCTATATGACATATGGTAGAATGATAAAGAACTAGTGGCTTGGGCCCTCTGATTTCTAATCTAAGAGACTTTCCTCTTCACCAGCTGCTACCCTTCTGACAGCTAACTCACTACATCCTAACTCAGAACGGTCCATGGTCAGACCCCAAAAACACACTACACACTGATCCTTTTCATCTACTTAATTGTTATTTTTGTAACACTCATCAATTATCCAAGATTAGTTTCTCGATGGTTATGCCTAATTTTTATTATTTTATAATAAAGTTTCCCTTCTGTTTGCCAGTAGGAAACTAATTCATGAGACAGGTTTATAATGAAGAAAATTTAAAGTGGTTCATCACATTCTATCCTTTATTATGACCTCCTATTCATAAAGCAGCCAAGCTTTTAGCATGTTTAGCTAACTTCCAAAATCATAAAGACTGTAGATAGAAAATGTATTTACAGATTATTCTCTGAAATTTTCTCATGTCAACTTATAACCAGGGAATCTTGAGAACTGTGCATGTTGTCAAATAAATTTACAGGGAGCTGAGTTAGTTGCCACCACATCCGAGTTCATTGTAGTTCAACGCTACTTCCCTACCTGGGAACTCTGACATCACACCTATGGGTCCCCTATCATGCTTGGAGAAGCAAGTGGCTCATGATTGCATTCACAAGACCAGAGGCACCAGTGAAAGAAGCATGCCCTAGAGCAGGCTGGGGAGAGAGGTGGAAAGAAATAAGGAAGGAGGAAAAAGGGAGAGAGGAAGAGAGAGGGACAAAGGAAAGAAGGAAGGAAGAAAGGGAGAAGAGGGGAAGGAAAAGTCCTTAATCCACTGAAGAAGCCGTTTTATTTTACACCACCAAGCATTGTTCCTACCTACCTCGCTGATGTCATGGACTCAGTCCCTGTTTGACCCTTCTGCTTGCTTTGTTTCCTCTATATCTTCTTCCATCCTCATCTTTCTTGGCATGTGGGTACTTTGCCCTGACTTTCACCCAATGCTCTTCCCTCCCTGCCAAACTCACTTTCTTTCTAATAATGGGTATCCCCAGATTCCAGAGTTGGAGGGAAGGGCCTAGAGAAAATACTTTCAGCCTTTTGTAGGTTGGATTCCTGATGCAGGAATATTTATTTCAAAATCGGTCATATTTCTAACGAATCTACTGGCATTTTCTTCACGAAGTCTTTCTAGCCTCCCCTGTCATAAGTCCCACCTCCTAACACACCTTCCGTGACAGACCATAATACACCACAGGGTTTTCAATGGTGGTGCAGTGGTGCATTCACAATTCTGTTCCTCCATGGGACTGACCCACTGGGAACCAGGAATGTGCATTATGCATTTTATATCGTTTGTGCCAAGTATTAATAACCTCACATCCAGTAACAGTGCAGAATACGTGGTTGTTGGTGTCCTAAAGTAATTAATGAACAAAGGAGCAAAGGAGACTTGAGGGACAGAGGGGGAAGACTGAAAGAAAGGACAACTTGTATTTAGTACCTAAAGGTCCTTCAAAGGTGTTAAGTGTCAGTCTTACAGAATAAATTATGCTAAATTTGTCTACTTAGGAAATTTATTAACCGTTAAACCTGAACATGGTATCTCTCATTCTGACACAGTTAAATGAGAAAGGTTTAAATCCAGCATGATCTCGTCATTGAGTCATCTCTTTCACGGTGTAGTTTTTGTCAAATAAACACTGTGTTAAAAGTGAGTCCTCTAAGTCTCAGTTTTCCCAGGTTAAAAAAATGAGGAATTGGGCCGGGCGTCGATGGCTCATGCCCATAATCCTAGTGCCTCAGGAGGCTGAGATCTGAGGATCGTGGTTCAAAGCCAGCCAGGACAGGAAACTCCGTGAGACTCTTTTCCCCAATAAAACCACCAGAAAACTGGAAGTGGAGCAGTGGTTCAAGTGTAGAGCACTAGCCTTGAACTGAAGAGCTGAGGGACAGCATCTAGGCCCAGAGTTCAAGCCCCACAACCAACAACAACAACAACAAAAAAAAATGAGCAATTGAATATGATGAGCTTTTGCAGCACAAGCAAACTTATTGCGGTATTGTCAATTATTTGAATCCAAACAGTATAAGAATTAGAAATTCTGTGATAAGGTGTCTAAAACAATAATATTGATCCTGTTTCAGAGCTAAGCCTACTATTAAGCGTGAATCTTAACCAGTGCCAAACATCTAGAGTGAAGTGTGTAAATTTTATGATGCTTAGAGTATTCCCCAGCATGAAATAAAGAGAACCTACCCTTCTCCCACACCAAAAAAAAGAAAAAAGATATGTTGACATAAAGGATCCTTTTTGATTCCAATTAAGAGTACTCAAAGAGTTGATTAGATAATAATATATAGAACTAAGAGATACCTGAAGTTCAATTCAACAGAATCTTATATAATACTCAGTTTTTCATATTATAACATTTTGTATGCCTAATTAATACCAGACCTCAGGTCGTTGCTCTGCCAATATTTTGTTCTCAAACATAATCAATAATGTAATTATTGGATGGAAACTAGAGCTAACTCACATGATTCATCTTAATTTCTTGTGTGCTTGTATGACTATATATGCCTAATAGAAAAATCAGTGGAAAGAATTGATGAATAAGAATGAATGTGAAGTTAAATTTTTTTGAAATTTCAAATGTATATGCAGAATTGTAAGGATTTGGTTGGGTTTTGTTTGTTTTGCAGTTTCAGCTTCCTATAATCTTTGAATTAGTGCAGTAAAAGAAATCACACCTTTTTGCTTGTGAAGATAAAGTATAAAAAGCAAGCTAATACATCTTATCTTGTGTCTAGGATGAGATATTAAAACAAAAATTGAGAAAAGTAGAACTCCCCTATTTAGCTTGTGTTTACCTCACAAAGCCCAAGAGAAACAAAATAAGGTTTTTATTCCTTTGCATTTATTATATAAAGAGCAATGCAATAATACCATCCTGGTTTGTTTTTTTAATTAAGATATTTTGAAGGTTATACAAACTGTAACCCAATCAATTAAATTGATACATAAAAGTTGTTGTCACACATGCCTGGATGAAAGACATACATTACCGGGCAAAAGTTGATTAATACTCCTACAAGAGCATCAGCCTCATGCCCTTTCCCATTTCTCCCTTCCTCTCTCGCTTCCATTCCTCTCTCCCTCCCTTTCCACTTTCTGATAGCTGTTCCATTAAATCCAAGAAAGCTAATTAAGTCTTTTCAACACTTGGCAAAATGCATAAGAAGATATTCTTATTCAAAATCACAACCAACAGCAATTTTACCTTTAAATCTTTAGAGTTAGCATCCCCTAACTGTTGACAAATTGCATTCTTAAACTCTTACTCTGTAATTCCTACAACAATGGTCTAAATTCCATCTCTTAATCCCTGATTTCTAACCCAGCCTGCTTCCAGCATGTCATTTAAGCTGTTTTCAATTAGGTCACATCTGTCTTGCTACTGACAAAGTATAGATTTATAAAATGCACTTTTATTTGGTGCTAGGTGTACATTAATATGCAGTTGCCATTGTAAAGAGCTACTCCTATGTACCCTTTCCCACTAATTGTAACACCTTGTCATGTTATTGACCTAAACTGGGCACTGGTGGCTCACACCTGTAATCCTAACTGCTCAGGAGGCTGAGATCTGAGGCTCAGTGCTCAAATCCAGCCCAGGCAGGAAAGCGCGTGAGACTCTTATCTCCAATAAACCACCAGAAAACCAGAAGTTGAGCAGTGGCTCAAGTGGTAGAAGCTCACCTTGAGCTGAAGAGCCCGGTGACAGTGCCCAGGCCCAGAGCTCAAGCCCCACAACCAACACACACACACACACACACACACACACACACACACACACACACAAGATATTGACCTGAATGTAATCTGCTGTTAGAATTCTTCGGTTTTTCTTGTTCTCATTTGAATACCTTCCAACCATGAAAATTATTTCTTGCTCGATTTTAATTCACAGGATGTATTTTATGCTATGAATCCAAATATTTGAGGTTCTACAACGATTCATCCATGTTATGGCGTTGGCTTGGGGAGGTGAGGGCACCATTGTTAGCCTTATTGTACAGATTGGGCAACGGAGGCACAGAGAACTTACAAAACTTGCCCAAATCACACACCAGCACAGTAAGTCGACCCTGGATTCAAACTTACATGGACCGGTTCCAGACTCTAGGCTTTTCAATCTTCCCTCTTTTAATTGCTCTGAGTCTAATTAAAGTTGACTGCGATTTGGAAGGAAGGTCAGGAGATCCGTGAAGCGCTCCGCCTTTGTCTCCTTGACTTCTAAGCCTGACGGTCCTTAGCGCTCTGGCGCTCTGCTTTCTGACCACCCTTCCTATGCTCTTCCTCCAGGCTGTGGTTTTCAGCTCCTGAATATTTGCTTTTCATTTTGAGTAAGTCTTTGGGACATCTCTGTGCTATGTCTGAAGGGGTATCAACCACTATGTATAGACTTAGCACTCCTGGTTGAGTTTCAGATGCATTCCTAATGCCTGGCGCTCTCTCTCGCACGTCTTCAGACTTCGGTGTGTGAGAACCTGACCTAAATCATTTCTTGCCTTTTTAGTCTGTTGCATCTCACAGTGCCCACTGTCAGAGGCCAGTATAAAATGGCTTGCTTGTAGACCACATCAAGTAATTTCTCACAGTTGTAGGACCTGTGAATTCTAAGATCAAAGTGACAGCAAATTCACTGTCTGATGAGGGCCACTCCCTGAGTCAGACAGGATCATATTTTTTTTTTCATGAGAAAGGAGGTGATAGAGGTCTTTTGAGCTCTTTCATAATGACGGCAGCCCATTTTCTGAAGGCTCTACCTTTATGACCTGGTCCTCTTCCAAAGACTCCCACGTGCTCAATACGGGCACTAGGTTTCTATGTGTGAATTTGGAGACACGTCCCACAAAGCAAGTCTGTCTCTTTTTCATTTTTTAAAATAATGATGCTTCCACCCATTCACCATCCCTCTAGAATGCTCATAAATGGAGAGGCACTAATACCTGCAATACTGTGTTTTTATTCATTAAATGAATGTTCAATACTGTTTGGGTCGCTGCTGATTTTGAACTGATAAGCTACATTCATTCAGTTGACACAGATACGCTCTAAAATGGACAGCGCCTGATATAATGGCACAAAATGTGGGGAAAATGCAAAAAAAAAATCAAGCATATTTGTGGTATCCTGCAATAAGCCACTTTCTGGATACAAAATTAAGAAAACTGTTCTTAAAGAAAGGCATTAGTGGTAGGAATTAAAATTTAATTAGAAACAATGCATAAAACAGTCATTCAGACTCTAAAAAATTATCAATTTCCAGCTGAGCATTATAAGTACTGGAAGAATTTTCCTCAATTTTGTATGGATGCTGGGATTTTAAAAAGGAAAACAAAGTGCAATATGCTGAGAGGTTATATAAGGACCAAATCAACACCAGCTTTCTGAACGCTCTACAGAGATAATCAGCAACAAAAGGTAAAGATGCCAGGATTGCAGTCCAAATACTAACCTCTACGCAGGAAGCACTGGGTTAACAGCTGATGAACCAGAAAGAGGAAATATCTGGGAGATGCTGAGGGAAAAAAATAGACATTGCTTTTTCTTCATTATTGTTGCACACAAAGCTTTTTAGTTTTAGGTCTCTCTAGAGAGAGTATGAATTGTCACAGACTCATGTAACCCGAATTTTGAAGAGGACCTCCTGCTGATTGAAATAATATCTTCACCATATTCACAAATAAGTATCTTGAACATACTGGAGCCCTAAAAATGGGTCAGATGGAAAGGGAAAGAGAAAGAGGTAGAGTTTTGCTGATTTGATGCTTCTTTCTTCTACCTAGAGTTTCAGGATCTTTTTGGGGGGGGGGGGTCAAAATTTTGCACAGGAAATAAATAACTAAATATGTACTATTTAATATACTCAAAAAGATAGAGAGCAATAAGAGATGGACTATTTCTGTTTCCAGGTTGAACATATCTGTGAAGTCATTTACCTCTAGTCACCTTCCAGTCCTGTAGCCCTCTTGAAAGATGCTAAACTCCGAACAGACTAACCTTGGAGGTGTCAGTATTACTTTTTCAAGCAGGGTAGACAACTACCCTCATCAATAAATCCTTGTATAAGTGTGCATTACTAAAATTGTAACTAACATAACTATCAGTAATTACAAAAAGAAAAATGTAGAAATAGCCTTTACAAATTAATAATCCTGAGTTACTACTTAGGCCATGGTTTTATTCTGTGTACCTGTGCCTCCCTCCCACCCCGTTTTTTTTTTTCAATTTTAGGAGATCAGAGTCACAGTCTTGAATTCCAAGATTTGGTGAAACCCTTATTTAGCTAAAAAGTAAACTTAAGTGTATCGAGAACATAGTAGATGATCAGACGCAAGACCGCAGGGATAGCACTATGTCTGATTTTGCCATCTCTTTACTTGGCACCAAGCAGATGTTAAGTAACAATCCATTGAGTAAATACCATGACAGAACTAGAAATGGACTTAATTTTTAGACAGGTGCTCGTGGCTCATATCTGTAATCCTAGTTCTCAGGAGACTAAGACCTAAAGGATGTAGGTTCAAAGCCAGCCCAGTCAGAAAAGTCAATAAGACTCCATCTCCAATTGACCAATACAGTGCTAGTACATGTATTAATTATCCTTAATTCTCTTCATGCTCTATAAAAGAGGTATAGTCTCTCCAGATCAGCCGGGGTCAGGGTAGGGGGACAATCCTAGGACCACTCATACATATAAATATCCAAAGATGCTTAAGGTCCTTATATAAAGTGTAGCATTCACATTTAATCTACAGATGTTCTCCCAAGTCCTAGATTCCTTACATCACCAGAGTGCTCACAATGGCTAGTTCAAGGTCAAGATTCTGTAAACAGCTGTACTGTGCGGGACTGGTTATTACAGAGTAAAAAAGAAATTCTGAAATGCTCAGTTCAGAAGCAGTGGTAAGTCTAACTATAGGCAAGAAAAGCTCAGACCAGGCTCCATGGAGAGATGGAGAGACAGAAAGCCAGAAGGCCTGTATCACATGTCACTTCATTTCATGTGACCGCAAGTGTAGCATTCAGGGTGTGGCAAGTTCAAGCCTATTACTTTCAGGATATTTCTTTCCCCCTCCCCCCCCCCCCATTCCTGGGGCTGGAACTCTGGGCCTGGGCCCTGTCCCTGAGCCTCTCTGTGCTCAAGGCTAGTGCTCTATAACTTGGCCGCAGCATCACTTCCTGTTCATGAGGTACTGACGAATTGAACCCAGGGCTTCGTGCACGCTAGGTAAGTACTCTACCACTGAGCCACATTCCCAGTCCAGTTTTTTTTAATATTTAAAAAACACACACTTTTCTCCCTACATTAGGTTGGACCTAAAGATACAGAATGCACAGGTGTTGAGCACCAAATGCAGATCATACTTACCTGAGGATCAATGAAGTCCTTGATCCCTTGCGTGGCTAGCAGGCCCATTACCCCTGTGTAGGAATGTCATAGGGCAGGCCCAGGCTTCGGGGAGGGGTCATATCACAGACCTGTGCAGCACACTGCTGCTTCCTCCCTTTCCAGCTCCAGCTCTGCTGACTTCTGGTTGTCCTCTGTTCTCATCACTTGCTCTGGGAGGTCATCTCCGGAGTTCTTCCTGGATTTGCTCTTCCAGCCTTCCTGCTGTCATTTACCAGCACTAGAACTCATTGATTACCTGTGTGACTCTGTGTTTGCTGCAAATTTTCTCCCATAGACACTAAACTCCACTTGTCTCGTTCAGTTTTCTATGTGTGTTATCTACCTTTAAGTGTCATAATAAATGACTTCGAAATAAGTGTAAGCATTTTAAAAGTTTAAAATATTTCTCTGCAGTGTGACAGACGCAAGTAGCCTAATTTCACAGCCCAGGAGACTACAGACAAGTGATGTCAGGTTGGCCCACTGGTGCTGTGGAAGTTCCATTATGTCATCCGCTAACTTGCTTCCTTATGCTTAAATACATTTCTATTCACTAAAAGCAAAATTGGCCCAACTGTCAAAACAGCAAGTGTGAATCTGAGCTGATTTCCCCCAAGTGTAATATCTACAATGAGGAGATAATATATCTCAGCCTCTTTCCCTGAAGTAGTTAATGTTTTAATCTGGGAGCAAAGCTCACTGTCACCTTTCATAGAAAAGGAAATCGCTTTCTTGAAGGAAACTTACGTGGGCATACATGAGTAAGGGAAAAGAACAAGCCCTGAAGAGCAAGAGCAGAAATTGTTTTCCAAACTCGTAGAGGACACTGCTGCCCCCTTGTGGCGCCACATGGCAATAAACGTTTCAGGCCAACTCATGGGTGCTTCACCTGCGCTCCTGAGTCCTTGGAAGGGTTCTGTGGCCCATTACTGAGCAGGTGCAGGGTCACCTCCGAAACCACCGTGGCCATCAGGAAGAGGCGATTTTACAGCTCCAACTGGGATTCTGGGGACATTACAGTTCCCAGCACAACTTTCCTGCTGGGCAGCATCCTGGTCTTTTGCTTCAGAGACAATCTCTACCAAGGGAAGGAAAATACAAACCTCTTAACTCTTCATAACAGACACAATTTAATTAGCAAGACAAACAATGCTTTGGCTTACAGCCAAGCTTCGGAGACTCAGGCCTGCTTCCTCAGAAATGGTAGATCACAAATCGATAATAAGAAAAGATGGGCAAAGGAATAATGAATTAAATACATTCGGCCCTGACTTGTTTGACATCTCCCTCAGAAGAGAAAGTATGAAGAGAATTTGAGATACATTTCCTCGCCTGACACATTCAGATTCACTGACAAAAAGGAGTTTGACTAATCATGCTGATTTGTCTCAATGTGTTTCAACAGGAGACTGGGTTAGGTGGTTATTTGAATAAAGTCTGCTTCCCCTAAGACCTTGAGTTCCTAAAGGCTTAGAGTCTGCTCTACTGGTTCACTATTATGGCCCCAGTATCCAGCAAAGTACTTGCTATCTACGTATTTGTTGGATGCATTTTTGCAATTGAATGGCATTGTGATAAAAGAAAATCCCCACTGGTTCACTCTTTGACACTCATGTAAAAAGCGTAATAAAATAGAAAAACTTAGTAGTACAACTCAGGTTCAAATTCTCAATCGCACTGCTTAAAATCTAACCTTGAAATTGTCCTTAAACCACTTTTAGTTCGCATCTTGCAGCTGCTGTGAAACACATCTTCCTTCTCTGCTGTTACAGGGATTTAATGAAATTGCGTTACCTCCCACACCGCTGCCTGGCTCAGCCTCTGGAAGACTGAACGCAATCATTAAAAGTTACTTTTATTCACCCCCAAATCCTTACCCTCCCCCAAAGATTCTTTGTGGATACTTTATAATGTAGTTTTCAAAACTTGAGACCTAGGTAAAATAATGTAACTAGATAAACACGCCTAACACTAGATCCTGATGATTCTATACTTCTTTGTCCAAAAGACCCTTCACCAAGTAGACACATTTTCATTTCCACATGAGGTAGAGAGATGTAATAAAATGACCAGAAGACTGTAGCTTATGTGAAGGTGATATGGACTATAAGTAACAGAAAATCAATCAATAAAATTGGCTTATGTACTGAGACAAGGGTGCGATTTCAAATAAGTCCAAAGATGAAGCTGGGTGATGGTGGCTCAAGCTTGTAATCCTAACTACTCAAGAGTCTGTGAACTGAGGATTGTGGTTCAAAGCCAGGCCGTGCAGGAAAGTCCATGAGGCTCTTATCTCCAATTAATGATCAAAGAAACAAAAATGAAAGTCAGAAGTGAAGCTGTGTCTAAATGGTAGAGTGCTATCCTTGAGTAAAAATCTCAGGGACAATACCCAGGCCCTGAATTTAAACCCCAGGATCAACAGGAAAGGAGGAAGGAAGGAAGGAAGGAAGGAAGGAAGGAAGGAAGGAAGGAAGGAAGGAAGGAAGGAAGGAAGGAAGGAAGGAAGGAAGGGAGGAAGAAAGGGAGGGAGGGAGGGAGGGAGGGAGGGAGGGAGGGAGGAAGGGAGGAAGGGGGGGAGGGAGGGAGGGGGGAAGGGAAGGGAGGGAGAGGGGAAGGGAAGGGAAGAAGGAAGGGAGGGAAGAAGGAAGGGAGGGAAGAAGGAAGGGAAGGAAGGAGAGAAAAAGAAAAAAGGAAGAAGGTGACTTCCTACAAGAAATACCAGCACAACTATCACCTCTTCTTATTATGGGTTCTCATTCCTTCTTTGAATCATAATGAGAGTGTTTCCTTTTTTCGACAGCCTTGTTTCCGTCTAGTCTTTGAGTTCTCTTCATGCCCTTATGCCCATAATTCTGTGGGATGGGCCAGGTGTCAGTGTTCTGTCTTTGTCAGGTAGAACAGTTGTAGAATAAAACATGGGTTCTAGGCATGCCTGTTAGTACAAACACCCAAATTTTCAGTTTAAAAGCCTCAAATTACTACCATTTATGCCTCAAAGTTTATTATTTAGTAACTTCAAAGTTGCTCTAAGTCATCAAGCTTTCTGAACATATGGCCTGTAGGAATGAGGGTTAAAAAATATATATATAAACATATTTAAAATCTTAAGAAGTGTGATAGTACACACCGTGCAGAGCATCTCCAAAGAAGCATTTATTTTATATGCAAGTTTGCTTTTATGTTTTCCTGTGATCTAACTGTAGCACCCTTCTGTCACAGTAATGAAGAGGTCTCTCTACATGTTTAATAACAGTTCTGAGTCTTGAAGAAATAATGTTCACTAGAACAAATTATTTAGGAGAGGAATACATTTCAGCTGGTAGGCTGGAGAAATACTGTTGGAATGGATAATGATTGTACTATAGTATGATACGTCTGATTTGCATATCACAGTTCCTTCAGCCTGATTGGGAATGATGAAAGCTTCCCTTACAAAGTGAAAATGGAAGAACACATGTTACATCTCACAAAATAATTTTCTTAGCAATTTCCTATGCATGCATGCATCTCTCTTGAAAACCCTATTCCCAACCCTTCAAGATGACAGGATTTCTAACAAGTTTGCACTCATGTATGCATATGGGAAATAACTTTCATCCAATGAATGAATAAAAGGCCCCTGAGTTTTCACTGACATTTATTTCCAGGGTGGTAGCCTTTATTTTTCTTGGTTGTCATTTACAATTACAGTATCCTCCTTGTCTTGGAGAGTAAACTCTGATGATATTAGAGTAAATTCAATTTATAATGCTTGAGTGAGGGGCGCAGCTCATGGCTGCTTTATAAAATCATAGCATTTTATCAGACCTGTACTATCCTGAGTTCAAACACTGAGCAATACAAGTTAACCCTTGTGTGCCTGCATTAGTGTGATTGTAATCACCATAAAATGGAGCTATGTTTACCAAAATCTAGATTATTGCTATTCTCCTAACAGCTGAGCAATTTATGCTGTTACAGGGAGAAGGCTAAGATAATAACATATATTTTCTTGATAATTCTCCTAACAGCCCTCTGAGATCAATAGCCATTTGATAGAGAAGAACAATGAGCTGAGGGAAATTAAGTAACTTGCCTCAAGTTACACGGCTCCCAGGTGGTAGATCATGACTTCAACCATGTTTTCTACTTCAAAGTTTAAGAGCAAAAGCACAGAGCTACTTAACTCTGAGAATTACTTGGTTGAAAATGCCACTAGTGTGTAACCTTAAAGGTATTTGAGGTGACAAATATCAGCCACCACTTCAGGGAATACATAGGTGACGTTAGGCTGAGCCGTGTACTATGTAACTACTATGTAGTTTCCAGAACCTCCTCACCATTGATCTCTTCACCTTTAGAACTAGATTGT
Organism: Dipodomys spectabilis; assembly: GCF_019054845.1. Classification (NCBI taxonomy): domain Eukaryota; kingdom Metazoa; phylum Chordata; class Mammalia; order Rodentia; family Heteromyidae; genus Dipodomys; species Dipodomys spectabilis. The sequence continues at coordinate 4,863,447 of NW_024870698.1, read as the reverse complement.
CCTCCACGTTGCTCTAAGTCATCAATCTTTCCGAACATGAGACCTGCAGGCTCTGCTTTGCATGTTTTAAATAGGAGCCTTTAGACCATCTCTCTCTCTCTCTCTCTCTCTCTCTCTCTCTCTCTCTCTCTCTCTCTCTGTCGGTCATGGGGCTTGAACTCTGAGCCTAGGCGCTGTCCCTCAGCTCTTCAGCTCAAGGGGAGCACTCTACCACTTGAGCCACAGCCCCACTTCTGGTTTTCTGATGGTTTATTGACAATAAAAAAAAGTCTCACAAACTTTCCTGCCAGGGCTGGCTTTGAGCCACTATCCTCAGATCTCAGCCTCCTAGTAGCTAGGATGACAGGCATGAGCCACCAGTACCTGGCTTAGACCATTTCTCTTTAAAACAGTTTGTCTCTCTGTAATATAGAAGTAAATACTAGCATCTACCCTTGAGATGGGATGGCTCATGTCAAACATTTAACACAATTGCTGTGCATAAAGTGTTCATATGTATTCATTTTTATCACATCCTCATCCTCATCAGTGTCCTTATTAGTATTATTACTTTTATTAGTATATATTAATTGCACAGAGAAGTCTTTATGATATCTTCATACGTGCCTACAATATACATTGATCAGACTGACTTTGTTTATCTTTCTCGCCCTCCTTTAGCAGTGCCTAGTTAATTTTCATACTCAGCATACACTTACAACCAACCTCGATCCCTACTACCTGAATTGACAGGAAAGGGTTATCGGCCACAACCCCATAAAGTCTGAAAACCAAAATGTTTTCCCTAGCTGGCCACACTCTGCTAGTTTTGTATAAGAAAACCTTGCGTGATATGTACTGTCTTCTGGTCATATCATGGTGAAAAGTTCAAGAAGCAGCAAAGGAAACAAGGTCAGCACAGACCAATGTACCAGACAGTAAGAGAACAGGACCACCAGCTCCTCGGCATTATGTGGAATAACCTACCTTGGAACCAGATCCTCTAGCACAGGCCTTTACCGTGTGGCCGTTCATAATAGAGGAAGTGTATGTGGTGAGGACGGTGGTGGAGCGGGCCTGGCTAGACTCTAAGTAACAATTTCAAACCACGCAATTACAAGAATTTTTCCAAGTCTTCAACCAATCTTTTTCTTTCTTTTTTTTTTCTTTTTTGTCAGTCATGGGGCTTGAACTCTGGGCCTAGGCACTGTTCCTCAGCTCTTCAGCTCAAGGCTAGCACTCTACCTTGAGCCACAGCACCACTTCCGGCTTTTTCTGCTTATGTGATACTGAGGAATCGAACCCAGAGCCTCAGGCATGCAAGGCAAACACTCTACCACTGAGCCACCTTCCCAGGTCCAACAGCCAATCATTTTTGAATATTTATATTTATAAATCTCTCTTCAGTTAGAGTTCTGGTGAGCAACTGTGACACATGCTACTAAATCTCTCTTCATCTTCCTCATCTCAAGATAATCCCCACTATTCAAGGATGGTGAAAACATTTAAACAGGATGAAAGCATTGAGCTGTTTATGTTATACTCCGTGAACGGGTTTTATTGTGGTCGTCATGTGGCCGATGCTGTGGCTACCACGATAGCATTTTTGTCCAGATCAAAAACAGGCAAACCACTTTATCCCTTGGAGAGATCTGTAAAAGATACCTGAATGTCCTCAGGTAAATTTCAGAATGAAAATTAGGTTCCTGCAGGGAGTAATTATTGTAGTTTGTTCTTCGAAATGTGTACGTCCACTCCTTATGTCATGCCAGTAGCCACTACTCTAAGAGATTTCCTCATGAATTGGTGATGGTGGCAACATGGCCTGGTAGATTTATTGTCTGGAAAGCAATGTGATTGTTCAAATGCGAAGTTATGAGTGGCTTCCGCTCTTCAGTCCTTTGATTCTCCTTCTGGATTTAGTCATCGAGAAAGAATCACAGATGCAGCCGCAGATGTATGTACTAGAATATTAATTACATCATTATCCCCACATAGTTCCAAAAACTGTTGAAATCATTCAAACATGCAACAGTGGAAAATTCAATGGATGCATCCTAGGGAAAAATCTCTATGTGGAAAATATTCAGGATAGTGTGTAAATTTAAAGGTAAGAGAGAAAATACTGTATTTTGTGTTATTGATATCTACATCTTAGATGTGGAGGCTTCATTATACAGTTTTACCTGAAAACATCAACCTTTATAAGTGGCAGATGGAAATGGAGCCAGAGTATATTAGGAAGTGAATTGATGGTTGTCCTGTCAAAACAGAGGGACAAGGGAATTATTATACAGTACAGATTCTTGGAGGAACTGACCACTGTGCCACTGGGGGAGAGATTTTCAACTACTCACCAACTTTGTGTTCTAATCTTCTTGAGCATGCAAGACTTTCTCTATTACTGCGGTGGACATATTAAATGCTTTCTAACTAACAAAATGAGAATGGAAATATTGAGATGGCTCATAAGACTCTCCCGTGGGTGCTCCTCAGTGCTCTTTTTTCTGAATGTAACCATTGAAGGGACTTTGAAAAGCCACAGGATACAATGGGAAAGTCAATCTTCATTACCGTCTATTCTTAATCATTGAAGAGAGGAAACCTCAGCTAGTCTGTTCATTCATCCTAGACTGATATGTGAGCAAGACAATCTGTGACCTTCTTTTTTCCAGTGGCGAATGCCTAACTAATCAATATGGCCAAGTCATTTATACTGTACAATAAAAAATTGTATAAGATACCAGTTGTACAATTAAAAAATTGTGCTATGTACAATAAAATTTACTTCTGATGTAGAATGAGAGAGAATACATTGGTGGAAGGATCATTCCACAGGAAGAATGAGGAATCTTCTAAAGAAGAGACCACTTAATTCATGAGAATCATACAATGCTTGCTACCTTACAAAAAGAAATTTATACTTCTCAAAATCCCAGCTACTTAGGAGGTGGAGGTAGTAGGATCATAGTCAGACCAGCTCAGGCAAAAATGGAATACCCTATCTGAAAAGTAAACTAAGTGCAAAAGTCTGGGAGTATGACTGGGATGGGGGTGGGGAATGCACTAGTTCCCACAGGAACAAAAGACCATCATTGTCTGGATTAATGTGATTATCATTCCTCTTACTTTGATCTTTGCTAGGGATGGAATACTGGAGGCCCTGCCATCTCAAATTCGTGTGCTAAAATCCTAATCATCAGGTGATGAGATTAGTGAGTGTGGACCTTGGAAGAAGATGAGATCATAGAAGCAGAGCCTCATCACTGAGATTGAGCCTTGAATCAAAGACCTAGCAAGCCCCTCCCTCCACAGCCAGAGAATAGGGAGGCTCCAGTGTACGAGCAGGTGACAGGCCTTCACCAGACCCTGAAATGGCTGATGCTGTGGTCTTAGATGTTCAAGCCTCCAAAATGAGAGAAATCTATGTCTCTTTCTTGTCTTTGGGATTGTTGCTATAGCAGCCCAAGTAGACCTTGCGCTTTTTGTCTGTTTGGATGTAAGCTCTGTGAGGTAGGACCTTCACCTTGCTTATTGCTCCACTTCCTGCGAGGAGCAAGAGATATGTGTCTGCTGGAAACCAAAATGAATGAGAGAGATGTGAAGGACAAGGATACATTTTCCTGGTGAGACTTGCCATCCTGGAAACTTGACTAGAACATTTTTATTTGGCAGGAAAACCCATGATCGTCTGGTACAGGTGTGCGATAAAACACAAACACAAGAGACAGCCAATTTCCTAAGTATTATTTTTATAATATAACATACATCTACCAAATGCTTCTCAGGACCAAAAGCAGCTGACAAGTGTATCGAATGTGCAGGTCCATTCGCTGCTCCTAACTTTTGCCAGCTGATGCAGTTTTCCAGCTCAGACTTTGTACCAATTTTCGACCTGATGGCAGGCAACCAAGTGTCTTCTCTCCCCATTCTATCCCAAACAGATGGCTCTGAATTCAATAGCTCATATATCACAATTTCCATGTGTGAGAAGCCCAACTACAAAGTGTTTATTTGCTGTTTTAATTAGTGTATTGTTGCCAGCTTCTCATTTAATCAAAACTTTGGAGAGGTGAACTGTTAATATACCACTTTACTTCCTTTTGAAAGTTGTAACTGTTGTTAATTCATTTATGTAGTAGGGGTTTTCCAAAGTAATTAAAACTAAATAGAAGGAATTTGTGTGTGTATATACAATTAAATATATATGTTTATGTATGTGCATATATTATGTATACATGCATGATATGATATCTTATATGTAAGATATAAGACACATATGTATATATGTATGTGTATGTATGTATATGCATATACACACATGTATATATATGTATGTATATAAGACACACATGTGACAGAGGTTGAGATTAAGCAACTGTCTCACAAGGCATGGAGATTCTGCCAGTCAAAAATTTAATGGAGGATTTCAACAAGGCAGAAAATCAGGAGAGATTTCCAGTTCAAGTCCCAAAACAATCTCTTGATGACCAAGAGATAAACTAATGGTTCAGATAGAGTCCAAAAACAGTCTAAGGGAGATTTCCCTCTTGCTCAGAGAAATCAGTTTTTGCTCTTTTCAAGTTGCCAACCGGTAGAATGAGTCTCACTGACATTATAGAGAGCTCTTGGCTCTCTGTTTAAATGTAAATCTCATTCATAAACATTTGCATGGAAACATCCAAAATAATACGTGGCCAAATATTTGGCCCTGTGAGGCCCAGACTTGTTGGCATATCAAGACTCATCATCCTGATGTGTTCTGTGTCCTTGCTCAGTTTTAGTCAGTTCTTGTCCTTGCTCCAGTTCTCTGGGTATTCAAAGCCATCCTTGTTTCCACAAAGTGCAACAATACAAGAGCTTTTAGTGACCTAGAACACACAAAACCTACCTTGCTCAGTCCCCTCTGTCTTGCTAGTAACTACCTCTAACTCAAGACCTCTAACCTGTCTCTGTGAGTGGAGATATTCTGGCTACCATTGAACTGGAATGCTAGGCCATAGACTCCAACTGCAGGAGTTCCATATGATAGGTTATATTATATGATAGATTATATTATAATTAGTTATCAACTATAACTGTAATCATGAAGTAGTATGAAAAGAGATGTATTATAGGGCTTTGGTCATGCCACAAGAAATGGCATGTATTTTGACTGTCTTTAGGATATATGAACTGTAGGTCCAAATAGAGAAAGAATGAGAGGAAGGGAGGGAGACATAGGTAGATAAACAGCACTAGACTTGCATGGGTGGGTTGGTGTTTGTCTTAGCTCTAGTTTTAGGAAAGATTCCAGAGATATTGTGAGGCTGTTAAGATAAACAGTGTGTTGGGCAGAGTGTTCTGGGTCCAGGGGAAGTTCTGCTGTTCTCTCCTTTAAAAAAAAAATATTGGAAAGGTGTTGTACAGAGGGGTTACAGTTACAGGTCAGAGAATGAGTACATTTTTGGAACAGCATCATCCTCTCCCTCGTTCTCTCCGTTTGTCCTCCCTCCCCCTCTCAAAGTTGTATACTTCACTTCTAACTTCCCCATCCCCTCTCCAAACTAGATAAACATATACAAGACAAAAGATAGAGAAATCAAGGACAGCAACAGCTGTTCTCTTCCTGAGGGCAGATCTAGTCCTCAATATGTTAACAGATCAGTGCTGTCCTTAGCGGATTCCAAGGTGATTGCAAAGTCGCTGCAGGAAGAACAGCTCAGAGCAGAGGACACAGACACAAAGCAGAGGAAACATTGTTGCTCTTTCCTCCTGTTGCGTTTAAGTAACGGTTACAGATTTATTCATGATCCTATGTTAACAATCTGTAAAGACAAATTCACATCCAAACATGTAAAATGATGTACACAACAAAGATCCTACCACTAAAACACAGAAATAGATTGTTTCTCTTGTGAAACATAATCCATAGAGTAAATATCTAACTGGTTTATTGAAATAAAGAAAGACCAAACAAATTTTTAAAAGGCGTATTAGTATGGGGAACAATGAGGATTAGAGGAAGTTTTTTGTTTTGTTTTGTTTCAATCACTACAGAAAGGGTCACCCTGGCTCAAGCCTAGAATTTTAGCAGTCGAGGAGTGGAGCTCTGGAGGTCTGAGACCCATCAGGCAAAAAGTTAGTGAGAAACCATCTCAAACGGTAGCCAGATGTAGTGGCTCATATCTGCTGCCCCACCTAAGTGCAGGGTTTAAATAGGACAGTCCCTGGATAATGACCAGTTTCCATGCAAAGTCACAGTCACTTCAGATCCACAAGTGAATGGCATTTCAAGGTGTCTCAAAAACAGGAGAATCTAACATCGAATTGTGAGTGAAGATTTATTTTAGCTAATGGGACAAATTTCTTAAAAAATAGGAGCGGGGGAAGGAAACATTTCCTGCTTTTCACACAGGAAACGAGAGCAAAGTACTCACCAGGGTGGCCTTTATCTATAGCTTTTCTCCTTTCTGATCTGAGCAATGCACCCTAGTCCTTAGACAAGGGTCCTGGGTGGGTAAGACAGGGGCTACTCACTATTCTACAGCATGCAGATGTGGTCCATGGCTGCCCCAAACATAGTGACTACAGGTTGATTTCAGGACTTCCCTTTACCAGACATGCCTTTTAGTTCTGTCTACTTAATTCTTCTGTGTGGATTTGCTGTGAGAACAGGAGGGAGAGGCGCTCGGGCCATGCACCCAATCATGAGAATCTTGTCTGAAGGAGGGCGTCAGAGCTTCTTACTCCCCATCCCTCCATGCACAGTGAGCACCCACCTGCAGCTCAAGGTGGAGCTGTGATTCCATAATCAGTCTTCACCTCTCTTGGAGCCTCTACGCTACACCTTGGGTCCCTCACACCAATCCAGGAGTTACTTGTTCAATGCTTTGTTTCTGCTCTGACGTTAACAACTTCTTCTGAAAGTTTAGATTTCATTTATGTTAAGAAATCCATTTGTGTAGCACTCACTTTGCCTTATGGCCTCTACACATCAGTAGTCCAATGTCAGCACAGTTCTTGAGATCAGTATCCTCTGGTCTTGAACAAGTCTTCCAGTGGACAAAATGAGAAATTAATAAACGCAGGGAGCCATGCTCCTTTGCAAAGCCTTCCTTCTCAAGTTCAAAACTTAAGCTCACTTGTTACAAGATTCTTGTCAGAGTTGCTGTTTCTCCTTGAAGCTTCCTGAAACAAAGAACCTCCCTCTCAAAGAAATATATTATTTTCTCATTGTACTTAAGATTATGTAGGTCCACACTGCATAGTTCCTGAAGACACTGCATCTTTCAATATCTTGTTCATATACAGAATAGCACAATTTCCCCTTACCTCATTGATAGCATATCTATATGGGTGCTTCTCAAAGTAGCCGAGTGTTTTCAAATATGCTAGACCTGCTCTGATGTACAAAGACATTTTCATTTCAACTGTGTGTTTTATCCCATGAGACGTGAAAGAAAGGTGAATTTACTTTTGTTTTCTTTGTAATAATGAATGGCTGCTTTACTTTTTCTGTGCAGGTTTGCATAGCAGCCAGTTCTATTTCAAAATGTGCAATAAAATATCCATTTTTATGAACACTTTGCTCATATTGCTTTTCTGCCACTTTCTCTAGGAGTGTCCCAGTGGTGTTGTTAATGAAGAAACCTTCAAAGAGATTTACTCCCAGTTCTTTCCACAGGGAGGTAAGGACAAATGGGAACATGGGAACATATTCCTGCAGTTAGAATTATGCTTGCCAACTCAAGATTGGGTTAATCTTTCATGGCATGTTTCTGCATTTTAAAAATCTTTATGTAGAATAATTAATACCCAGCATTCAAGTGCAAAGAAGTTTCAGTGTATCATAAAAGTGAGCAGCTTCCAAATTACCAAATATCTAAGAGATTACATTTAAGTTTCATACAAGTAATGTGTGCCTTGTCCCGTGTCTCAAAAGCTCACTGCTCCTGACTTTTGCTCAAGAAGCTGAGTTCTGAGCATTGTGGTTTCAAGTCCTACAGAGCAGGAAAATCAATGAGACTCGAATCTCCAATTACTAATAATTTTTTAAGAGCCAAAATTAGAACAGTGCTTCAAGAGGTTGAATGGAAACCTTGAGTAAAAATAAGCAAGGGATACACACACACACACACACACACACACACACACACACAGAAAGAGAGAGAGAGAGAGAGAGAGAGAGAGAGAGAGAGAGAGAGAGAGCTACGAGGCTCTTTAACTTACATCACCATTCTTTTTGGTTTTCAACTCTCAGAATTAGGGAAAATTTAATTAGCTTCAGTTTACAGATATGAAATCTGGACCTCAGAGAAGTTAAACAGTTGGCTCAGGGTCACATTTCAACTCAGTGGTAGGTCTTGGTTATAACCTTGATTTTCCTGGAGCCTCGTCTAATTTATTTCTCGCCGTCCTTTTTCCCTTTTTTTACTGTGACCCCTGCACTGATAGAAAAGTGATACTCAGGTGGGATTTTCATTGGAAAGCTAACGCCAGGAAAGCACAAATATGTTTTGTACATTTTAGACATGACTGAAGAGATCATTTTTCCTCCAATCATTCAGCAGATATCCATCTCCAACCCAGCCTAGCACCAGTTGCATGTGAAGTCTCACTAATGGGAAAGAAATTACAGCAATGGAAGCTAGCCCCCCGCCCCCACGTATATTATCTTTTTGTCTAGTGTGGCAGAGATAAAATGTCAAAATAAATTATAGGTGGAATGGCGCAGTTTGGAAAACATTACTCTGAGAGAGCAAGGTGGGCATCATTGTACCATCAGGAAGAAATGAAAAAGCTCAAGTTCAGTCTGTTCTCAGGGCGCCTGATATGTGCTTGACTCTGGGCAGCTCCTCTCTCACCAATCAACACCAATTCAACCTGTGACCTCTTCTCTGAGTAAATATGGAAATGAAGATACCACAGGTCAATCCATTTCTGAAGTTCTTAGTCCTTCTGATCCTTAGCATAGCTCTCAAAAGATGTTTCCCTGCTGAGGGTGATTTCGGCCAGCATTTGAAGACCCTGCAGACATCCTAGATATATGGAGGATAAGCAAGAGGACAAAACATGAAAAATAAAGGTTTGCGAGAAAGTGCTGTGATTTGAGAAGTAGATTTCAGGTGAAGCATCGAGTCGTGGGTGCAAATGTTTTTTATTTTTTTTGGGGGGGTCCAGTCGTGGGGCCTGAACTCTGGGCCTGGGCGCTGTCCCTCAGCTCTTCAGCTCAAGGCTAGCGCTCTACCACTTGAGCCACAGCGCCACTTCCGGCTTTTTTCTTTTTGCTTATGTGGTGCTGAGGAATTGAACCCAGGGCCTCGAGCAAGGCAAGCGCTCTACCACTGAGCCACCTTCCCAGCCCGTGGGTGCAAATGTTAAGAAATGAGAATTTGTCTTTTGCTAATGCTAAAAGACACTGATAGGATGAAGGGTGAGGTATAATGGTCAGATGCATGTCTATTGTTCACTGCTAGTTCTGGAAAATTAATTTAAGACAGCAGACACTGTCAACAAGAACCTAAATTAGGAGGTTATTTGAGGAAGCAAAATAAAACCTTTAAACAAGAGAGGCGGGAATCAATTATAAATATCTAATGTGATTTTTTAAAAAGGATAGACATATATAATAAATTATTTAAAAAATACATGAAACTGGGCACTGGTGGCTCACTGGTGGCCTGTAATCCTAGCTACACAGGAGGCTGAGACCTGAGGATCATGGTTCAAAGCCAGCCCGGGCAGGAAAGTCTGTGAGACTCTTATCACCAGAAAACCATAAGTGGAATTGCGGCTCAAGCAGTAGAGCGTTCGCCTTGAGCTGAAAAGCGTAGGGACAGAGCCCAAGCCCAGAGTTCAAGCCCCACGACCAACCAAAAAAAAAAAAAAATACATGATATATAGACTGAAAATAGCAGCTTTTAGATTTATTGGCTTTTTATGGTAAGTTCCAGAATAACAGGATCTTCTAATAGGAGGAAAGAGGTTACAGGAGGAGTAGAAACATAGTAGGGATGATGACCTTGTTATAGCTGTGAGGTGCCTGTGGCTAGTTACAATCAACAGGTTCATTGAAATTTCCAGGTCACAGAAAAAGCCAGAGATTGGGGATTATTTGCTACAAAGCAGTGGTTAAGTCTATGATGTAAATGGGGTTACTGGGAAGAGTTAGAAAGTTTTGAGCCCTCTGAGTCAAGCTTGGAAGTATTGGCACATATTAAGGAATTCATGAAGGAAAGAGATAATGTATAGCCACAGATAGGAATAATCACAGGAAAACTGACTGATCAAAATGAAGAGAATGGAAGTTAGATTTAGCTTATAAACTTACAAGTAACTATGTTGTGTTGTATTTATGTACACAAATACATTAACGGAAACAAATAGCTTCAAGGGAGAACTTAGTGTAATTCTTTAGAAAGACAAAGTCACAATTCAGCAATGCAAAGCACTGAGAGAGGGGTGGGGGGAGGTCAAAGGGAAAAGGACAGATAAATGAAGAGGAGAAGAAGGGAAGAATGCAGTCAGGAATGCAGGAATGCAATGTATAGCTTACAAAATTAAGAAGAATGAGAGAAGGGGTGAGTAGGGGAGGGATGGGTGAGAATATGGAAAGGGGTGACATTGATCAAGATACATTGTATTCCTAAACTACTTTGTTAAATGGTGATGCTTTTGTTCAATAACTTAAAGAAAATTTACAAAAAAAAAAAAGGAATAGCCTGTCACAGGAGGTCACAGCTGGTCACATAGCTACTCAGGAGGCTGAGATCTGAGGATAGCGGTTCAAAGCCAGGCCAAGCAGGAAAGTCCATGAGACTCTTATTTCCAGTTAACCACCAGAAAACTGGAAGTGGCACTGTGGCTCAAGTGGTAGAGCACTAGCCTTAAGCTGAAGAGCTGAGGGACACTGCCCAGGCCCAGAGTTCAAGCCCCACGTCCAACAAAAAAAAGAATAAATAAATAAAGGAAGATTGAAAAAAAAGTACTGAAAATAAAAACAAAGAGACAGGATGCTATAACCAAAAAGTCTATTGATAGATGTCATTGAAGTCAATTCTGATATAATTAAGTATAGCAGTAGCGGTTTTCTCTACTGCTATATCCAAAGTTCATGAGACAATGACTAGTTAAAAAAAATTACACCAAAGGAGAAGGTAACAATTCAATAGGAAATGTACTCATTACCTTACTCACGTAACTGTAACCCCTTTGTACAGTATTTTTACAATAAAATATATATTTAAAAAACACCTGATAGGTACTTCTTGCAAAATGAACGAATGGATGGATGAATGAATGAGTGTCACCCATGTGACATGGTAGCTATGTTTGTAAAAGGTATTGAACAGTACACAGCTCTTGAATATTTGTCATTTTATGCAAAAATACAGTTCCCTTTAGTTTCTAATGCATATGGTTCGGGCCATTTCCATGAGAACAAGACAATTCTATGCATGAATTGTCAAATCAGAGGGATTTTTAAAGACAAGTTTTTAAAGACTTAAAATAGAATTCTCAGGAGACACATGAATACCTGTTATTCTATAGGCGTGGCTATTCCACAGGTGACTATTACCCTGTGACCTCCACCACTACATAACACACAGGAAGTGGTTCTAAGAGACCCCAGAGTGTTACAGCGATGATTTTAACATACCCACTGTCTTCTTTAATGAAGGACCAATTTGAGCAGCATTTATTTGCCTCATATATATTTCTACATGATTTTAAATTCTTGAACTCAGGGCCTGGGCACTGTTCCTGAGCTCTTTTGCTAAAGGCTAGTGCTCTGCCACTTTCAACCACTGCACCACTTCTGGTTTTTGAGTGATTAGTTGGAGCTAAGAGTCTCATGGACTAGTTACTCCTGAGTAACTAGGATTATATGCATGAGCCACCAGTACCCAGAAGAATTTTTTAATAACCAACCATCTTGGACCATCTCAGTTTCTGCAGACATACTGACAGGTATGGGTACCGCAACACCAACACAGATGGAGATCATTATTTTTAATTGCTTCAAATCAAGTTATTACATTGCTACAAACTGAATACAGCTCCACATTAACATGGTATCATTATTTCAAAACCGCCATTCCCACATTACAGAATGTCTGCTTACACAGAGATACTTAACTTGGCAGAGGATTCTTGTTACAAGCCCAAAGGGATTTGGGGAGGAAAAAAATCATTTTTACTCTTGCAAATTCCTTGATTATTCATGTTAATTGAATTCATAAATCTAAAAGTACCAGGCATCTTTGAAGGGAATGAAATATTTTAAAGATTGATGACTTCGAATTTTAACATTAGTTACTATTACTCCAGCAAACTGTGTCTTACAGTGATGTTAGCAACAGAAATTATCCCCAGGAAGAAAGAGCACCGTCTCAGATGCAGGAGAATCATGTGATAGCCATGCTCCGCATGTGCGCATCATTTATTGCGATAGAATGTCCGAAAGCAACAGGTTTCTCTTGTTAGGAACATTAACAGCTAGGTGTCTGTTCATTAGACTATCTCACACATTTCCCCATGAAAATGCTTTTCCTTCTGCACAGAACACCTCATGGAATATGTTTTATGTCAGGCTTGTACCTCTCTCAAAGACACAGGGACTTTACCAGGCATCACAAGTTTGGTGTTCTTGATGGATATCAGAAAAACTGGACTAGCTAAATAGAAACATGTTGTTTGAAGAGAATGAAGTACACATACTCTAAAGCAAGGACAGAGGCTTGGGACTATTCATTAAATAGTTACAGAAATACTATTCTAACTCTACCTATGTATGGTACAAGATGGTGGGGATAATTCTCAACTCATGAACAATGGAAGTCCATGCAAACTGCAGCTTCTCAGCTCTTCTTAATTGTGTCATAGAGTTTTTGCATGTAGGTTGACTATAATAGGTCTTTAATTAGCTACTAAGGGAATAAATGAATGGGAATGGGCGTAAGTGAAAAAAATCTGTCAGTAAATATTCACTGGGAAGCAAGTGTATGCAAGGCACTTGGGACACTTAAGACTAAAATAAAAAGGAAAAACTCAACTCATAATAATTCTAAGCATATGTTAACTCGAAAAACTAAACATATGCTCTTTTACACAGCTCTACTCCAGTCCCTGAGATACATAGAGATTTCTTGAAACCAGGAACTTTATAGGTGAAGATGTTACACTTTGATAAAAGAATAGATCACAACTTTTCTATGCAATTGACACGAGTGTGGATTATTTATGAAAGAATAATGGGATGAGCTAATATTTTTTAATATTTAACAAGTTCCCAAACATTTCACATATTAATATAGTATCTCATTTAAATTCCATGAAGACTTTATATTTTATGTTTGCAGAAAGAGAAATTGAGTCAAAGAAACGTTGATTTGTAAAGGTCTCACGGTTAAGCTTTGCTAAAGTTGAGATACAAGGTTCAAGCACTCTGCCTCCACCCTACCATTAACGAAAGCTTCCGTGATGAAATGTAGCCTGGAAAATTGGCTTAACTTCTAGAAGAATTGCCAAAGAGCACTGAGAAGAACAAATCCTCTGTGCCACATTAGTGAACTCTAAGTGTCATTACCAGATGCCAAACTTGCAAACTAGGGAAACCCCATTCAGGAATAATAGTAATTATCATGTAGCCACATGACTGTGATTTGAAAACCTTGTTAAATGCAAACATTATCTACTCAGCGCTATTACTCACAGTGAGTTGTTGCTCACTTCGATAAAGATATTTGCCTTGATTATGTAAACAGGGTAGCAAGAGACCATTAAGCAAATGAAGCTCATTATAAAACAGGCAAAAATCTCTTCTTTTTTCAGCCCTGAAAATAAATTTAACATAATGCTTAACAGCTCCTATCTCCATAGAAGGTGTTGAATAGTTCAAGAAATCTATGAAAAAGTACTGTTGAGTGCAAAACAACTTTGCAAAATAAAATTGGCCATCAACCTTGATTCTTCCATAATGGAACAGCCCAACAATTGCACTTAGCCAAGTGCCCATCAAACCTCTGGTTCCACATCCAAAAGATTCCTTCCTGTAATCCATCAATGCTAGCTAGACATCCACTCTAACATGATGGTTTTATTTATTGTTTAAGACAAATGATGGTGTCTGCTTAGTTCATTAAATATAATGTTAGCAATTTCTATAATAAAAAAATAAGTGACTTTGAGCCAAATGTCACTGGTGGGTCATGTCTGTAATCTTAACTATTCAACAGGCTGAGATCTGAGGACCCCTCTTCAAAGACAGACCAAGCAGAAAAGTCTGAGAGTCTTTATCTCCAAAGAGGAGGCATGACTCAAGTAATAGAGCACCAGAGTGAAAAGTCAAACAAAACACAGTTCCCTGAGTTCAAGGCCCTGTATCAGACCCCCCCCCCAACTAAATAAATAAATGGCCGTTCATATTTTATTTCATGGTAAGAGATGAGTTGACATGCCACTCATATTTTGAGAAATTGAGTATGTGGTCTGCCTCATGAAAGGCACGCATTTCTATATCATTAACTGTGATATATTTCCTGAAGTGTTCAGGAAAACAATCTCAAAGTATTCCATAGTCCCATAGAAACTTGGATTCTGGCAGAAAATAAAAACTTTCAAATAAGTGGAGCAGTGCTACTGGGAAAGAGGAGAGAGCCACCTCTTTAATCAAACAAGGCAATTCTCAATTCCTGCTGCTCTTAGTTTCTTGGTAGCCCTTTAAAATCAATTTATAAAGGAAAACTGTATTGAAGTTTTATTAAATCCCAATAAAAATACAAGCTAAAAGTCAGGAAATAAAAAAAAGATGAGACTTGCAGCAGACAATAAAATGCTAGAACCAATGAGCTAAAAGGTTACATTTTCTTACAAAACAAAAGGTTAAGACAAAAGGCTAGAACCCAAGAGATGAAACATTTAAAATAATCATGTAAATATAATCCAAGGTCAAGCACAAAAGCACTTTAGAATGAGAGCTGAGCACTAAGAAAGCAACAAGGAAAAAAAAATACAGTTTTTAAATAAGAAAAGAGATGAGCTAGATTAGGGAGAGAAAGGGGGTGTGAGGCTCAAACAGAGAGGAAGAGCTGGATTTCAAAGGATGTGGGTGTCCTTAGAAAGCAGCCTAAGAAAGGGGGGATAGAGGACTATTCATACTGGTCCCTACAACCCAGAACAGAAAATCCTCCCCAGGGATCACACAGGGTAGGGGCTTCTGGAGAGGGAGAGGAAGTTAAACCTAGGGCCTTGAACTTTCTAGGCTGGTGTTCTACCAATTTAGTCACACTTCTAGCCCTGTTTTTTGTTGGTTATTTTCAAGGCAGTCTCTCCTAGACTTCTCTGCCCCAGCTAGCCTTGAGCTTCAATTCTTCGGTTCTCAGTTCCCCAAGTAGCAAGGCTCACAGGGATGAGCCATCTAGGATCCTGAGGATCACCTATTGCCTCAGACATTGTCTAAATCACTGCTGTTCTCAATCCATCAACTGACTAGTCTGGCCAGAGGCTCTGACTCAGATTCTTCAGATCTCAGACCAACCCCTTAGTGATTGTGGATTGTGACTTTGGACACGTTTTCTTTAAAAACAAACAAAACAAAACTCTGGGCTTGAACTCAGGGCCTGAGCACTGTCCCTCAAGCTCTTTAGCTGAAGGCAAGCACTCTACCACTGGAGCCACAGCACCACTTCCAGCTTTTTCTGTTTATGTGTACTGAGGAATTGAACCCAGGGCCTCATGCATGCAAGGCAAGCACTCTACCACAGAGCCATCTTCCCAGCCCTGGACACATTTCTTAGTCTCTCTGAGTCCCAATATCCTTCTATGATTTCTAGTATTATTTAAGTCTCAATAAGAACAGGTACTCTACTAAGAACAGCTCATCGTTGATATGCACATTACCTCTAGAAAGAGCCTGTGCCAAGCATCAGCCAATTCCAGGCACACGTCACTTAATCTCCACCCTCATCTATGAGACCATCACCCCAGTGTTGCTACTCAATATCCAAGGCTTTCATGTGTCCAGCCAGAAACTCACAGAGAATGTCAGCTGCGGTTTCTGATCATGTTCCTGTCTTTTGTCTATCTTCTGGATCTCAAGTTTCAACCCTTTACCGAGACAGGGTGGCCATTTAGTTGGAAAGAAAACACAAGCTAAAAAAAAGTAAAATTTATTTTTCTCCTCTTTTTTTTGTTTTGTAAATAAAAGGGATTTGAACCTGCTAGCCGAGTCTCCCGTAGCCATGGAAATACTAACTGAATGCTCTTCTCTTTTTGGCATTTCAGACTGTACAACATATGCACATTTTCTCTTCAATGCATTTGATACAGACCACAATGGAGCTGTGAGTTTTGAGGTGAGACTTTTGCGTCTTTTGATACTTGGAAAGGGATTTTAATCTTCTTCGTGGGAAAATTGGGGGTAGGTGATTTGATCATTTTTGAAAAGCTCAAGGGCTCTCCTCTGATTCAACTGCCAAGAAGCTGCTCTTCTCTTTCAAAATACAAATAACAATCCACGGGGTAGTTTATTTGAAAATATCTTACATCTGTTTGAGTGTGTTTTCCATCGACTCTATTAGAACAATCCCAGAAACAACTGAGTGAGCCAACATTTTCTGGCAACTACCATGGGCCATTTACTGTGGTAGGCCTTGGAAATACAAAGATAATAGACTCAAAAGTTCCTCTGTGGAAAGCCAAGTGAGTGGCACAGACAAGAAAATAAATACAGAAAATACTGTATTCACCAGCCTGACAAGTTGATAAGGAAATGACTTTTAAGTGTATAAATGGAGTGATCTGTAGAAAACATGCAATGTTGCTCCCTGAAATACTGTATATAAGCATCTAGGAGAATGAAATATGTTATGGATGCTCATGAAACACACTTATATACAGTGATAGATATTCATCACATAGAGACAATGAGGTCGTCACTGTGATTCATTGGATCCATAGCAGGTCATAGGTAGTAATATCCCTGAAACAAACTGCTAGCTAAAATAATCATACATTAACTTTGATCATCTGTAAGACAAGTACCTTTTATTATGGGGGAAAACAAGGAGTACAATGTATTACTCATCTGTTGGTTTATATTCTAAATAACTGTTTGGTTTCTGTGGCACAGAATTATCCCATAATGAATTATTTCACTTTGTAATTCTATCTTAGGTAGGTAGGTAGATAGATGGATAGATACATACATACATACACAACATAGATATCTAAATATACTAAAAGTGATGCAATTTCGGAGGCATATTTTGAACACAGGTGAAGGAGGATGCAGCTTATATGTGAGCAGAAACTGGATCATGACTGAGAAAATCAAATAATGGAATAGGTCTTTCAAGGCCAATGCACCAGGGCCAGCAGGGGCTGTAGCCAGGAAGCCTGCTGGTGAGTTGATTAACTCTGAAGGAAAAGCAGAAACTGGCCAAGAGAGGAAAAGTTTGACATAGGAAACACTGAAGCATGAGACAGAAGCCAAGAAAGAGAATATCAGACGTAGGAATGAAGAGAAAATGGAGTCAGACTTTTTATGTGCAGAGACCCAAACTCCAAGAGTTGTAAAGTCAGACCCAGCACACAGCCCTGTAGGCCAAATAGAAACATGGGGAAGGGCAGAGGAAGGAGATTGATGACTTGGCAGCCATGGGAAGACAGTATTGCACTGCAGCTTCTGTTGACTTCAGGGGTACTAACATTTGCCTTAACTCTAAATGGAGTTGGAACTGGGGTTAGGAGGTGAGGAAGGGATGTGTCATTGAAAGAGTCCAAAGTCACAGGAAGGACCTGGTTGATTCTTATCTAAGACTTTATGTCTGGAGGTATTTGGGACAAGTTGCCACTGCTCCATCACTTGAAGGAATGGGAAGAAGTATCAGGAACTGCTGTCTGGCAGATCATCTGTCCCGAGCTGTTCTCTGAGGGTACTGTTGCCATTTGTCACAAGGAAAATAGCATTGCCTGTCTGAGGGGCAGCAGTTGGGTGGAGGTAGGAGGCAGAGGAGCAGTGTGAGGGTGAACTAGG
Organism: Dipodomys spectabilis; assembly: GCF_019054845.1. Classification (NCBI taxonomy): domain Eukaryota; kingdom Metazoa; phylum Chordata; class Mammalia; order Rodentia; family Heteromyidae; genus Dipodomys; species Dipodomys spectabilis. Next base: position 4,845,449 of record NW_024870698.1, on the reverse strand, counting down.
TGGTGAATGGTCTCTAATGCTTCTTCCACTGTAGACAGCCCTGGAGAATATCACTTAATATCACATTATTGTTACCTGTATACTCCCCAGAATGATTCCAGCACTGCCTCTATGTGCTTCTAATGTGAGAGTCAAAGGTTCCAGATTTGACAAAGAGGATGACAGAGACAAAAACCCAGTGAAGTACTTTCCTGTAACACGTATGCCCAAGTTTGCATATGCCTTTAGCCTGTTAATAATGTGGAATTACGTATAACAATGCTCTTATAATTTTATGTAAGAGGCCAGTAATGATGATGAATGTTGGTTACAATTTGAGAAATTAGTTATGACAGTTATGAGTGAAATTCATAGTGGGTACAGTGCCTTTTCTTCTAAAGGCATACTAATAGCTAAATTAGTAATTGTTTAAATGAAAGCAAATTTAAAACTAGGCTATTACATTGATTTTCCTAAATTGATTAGCTACTCAGAAAGTCTCTGGGACACAGAAAGGTTAGAGAAGAAACATGTTTTGAGTAGCAATCAACAGTTTACTGGGAGATGGAGAGTATTTTGATTTTCAGATAAAGGAAAAAAGAAATTTCATACTTAATCTGTTTTTACCTGAAGGGCAAAATAAATAAGTCAGGAGAGGTCCTGGGTTTAAGAATGATTTGATCTAAACTCCTTTCTGGCTTGGGCTAAGTATTTAAACTCTCCAGGCCTTAATGTTCATATCAATAAAACATCAGCAAGCAAGGAAAAAATCACAGGTCAATTTAAGAATGTAAAAGTAATGATGTCAGTAAAGGATTGGCTCTGTCTCTAGCACCAAGCATGTGGCCAACACTTACTGATGTTAACCATAATAATTACTTATGGAATTTCTCTAACAAAAATAATTAATAGTAACAACTGCCATCACATTACACAGTAATCTCTTTTTGAATGTTTTCATGCAATAGCCAGATGATCACTCTGATATTACACAGGGCATATCTGTATCTCATTATAATAAACACGAACTGTATTAAATGTTCAATTTACCACTAGTAATAATAGCTTTACAACAATCATACTGATGATTGTTTAACTTTTGTTATTTTAGGAATTGTATCTAGGTAATTATGTAATAGTATTTAATTTTTCTGGATATCATTATTATCTCCTTGCCATGCATTCAGTTCTGCTCTTGGAGCAATTGTGAGCATAGACAATACCTAACCAAATGGATGTAGCTGGATTTCATAAAGTTTTATTTACAAAAACAAATGGTAGGCCATCATTTTCCAACTGTGTTCCTATTTCTACAGCCTCTGCCCTACTTGAGAGCTTGAGGCACATGTTCGTCAGATGATGTGTAAAATTTGGATTCATGTAATTACTATCACCAGCTGTCATTATTACTATTTAGTAATACACCTAAGTCCAAAAAATCACTGATTAATGACATTATTGTTACCTATACAACTGACTATTTGACAGTACCATCATAATACACATTGCCTAGAATCTCCCAAGTATGCAAGCTATGTTGTATATTAAAGTTTTAACATGTTCTGTTCTTTACAATTCTGGAATAGGTCCACAGCGTGGTCCATATAGCTGATCATGTGACTCCAGAGCTGCCAGTTAAAAGTGACAGAAAAATGCCATTCACTGGCAGTCCAATTCATACGACAGAATGTGGGCCTCGTACCCCAGAGCTGTTCAGTGGAAACAAATACCACCAACCCCAAATCTAATAGCTTTGCCATCCAAGGCACCAACAGAAAGTGTTTCTCTATAAAAACACCAGCTGTGACTGTGGGGTTTTTTCCAAAATAAATGCTGAGGTCAAATTAGTTATTTTCTTTCAAAATAATGGGAGGTATTATTTTAAGAAATGTATCCCCTTGGTCTAGAATTTTATCTGATTTATCAGTCACTGAGTTTTATCTTATACATGTCCCTCAAAGCCTCCAACCTTTACCCTCCGTTCTCTCTCTCTCTCTCTCTCTCTCTCTCTCTCTCACACACACACACACACACATACCCTCTGCTTCCTATTATTACCTTATGCTGGTTCTCTAACATTCTGGGGAGCTCTGCTTTCACTGGAGAGGAAGTAGAAGTAAAACTTAGGTTCAAAGCCAGGTGTTGGTAGCTCATGCCTATAATCCTACCTACTCATGAAGCTGAGGATCTGAGGATCACGGTTCAAAGCCAGCCCAGGCAGGAAAACCGAGAGTCTTATTTCCAATAAACTACTCAGAAAAAGCAGGAAGTGGTGCTGTGGTTCAAATGGTAAAGCATTTGCCTTTAACAAAAGCAGCTCAGAGACAGTTCTGGCACTGATTTCAAGCCTCAGGACAGACACACACACACACATGGAGATTTACTTAATATTTATCAACTCTATTACTCTTGAGATTGCCGATGATTAGCAAAAGAATCAGAACTGTTGTGGTGGTGGAGACTATGTTCTCCCATTTACCGTGACAAAATTCTGTAGACTTCAGCTCCTCTCAAAGCATGGGTTCATCACCTGGGCATCTTCCTACTGCTGTTGACATCCATTTTCTTCTTTTCAAAATCCATTAGAAAAGCAATTTAGCTGGGCACCAGTGGCTCACTCTTGTAATCTGTAATCCTAGCTACTCAGGAGGCTGAGATTTGAGTAAGGATCATGGTTCAAAGCCAGCAGGGGCAGGAAAGTCCCCACGAGACTCTTATTTCCAATTAACCACTCAAAAACCAGAAGTGGCACTGTGGCTCAAAGTGGTAGAGTGCTAGCCTTGAACAAAAGAGCTCAAGGACAGCATCCAGGCCCTGAGTTCAAGCCTCATGACCAACAACAGCAAAAAGCAACTTAAGACCAAAAGTTTATAGACAGAACCATTACGAAGACAAGAGGCAACTCACATCGTATCACCTATTCATAGGGCTGTCGTGACAGTTAATGACACACTATGGACACACACATTCACATTTTATTTCCTCAGCTTTCAGTTAATTCCAGCTTTGTTTCCTTTTGGACCCAGGATGCCATTCAGTTGACATTTCACTTAGTCTCTTCCACACTTCACTTAGCCATGCCTCTGCAGCCCATGGTGGCTGTAGCAGGTACTCATAATTTCTGGCTTTTTAACAACCTTGACTTTTTTTTTTCCTATTAAAGCACTTGTTATTTTATTTTATTGCAAGGGTGATGTACAGAGGGGTTACAGTTACATAAGTAAGGTGATGCGTATATTTCTTGTGGAACAGCGTTCCCTGATTCCTCCTTTTCTCCTGTTTCCCCTCCCATACTCACCAGGGCTTGACAGTTTTTTGAAGAACAGCTGATCATATATTTCTGAAGGGCCCTCATCTGGGAATGTGTCTGATGTTTTTCTCATGATTTAACTGGGGCTGTGTGTGTTAGGCAGGAAGATCACAGAGGTAAAGTGCCATTTTTAATCACATAAGAGCCAAGGAATATATTATTAAAATGACTTAGGACTACTGATGGACTTTGGCCATCTAGCTGAAGTGGTATTTATCACATTTCCCTTTACGCTTTCTCCTCCTACTTCACTTTGTTAAAAATTATCATGAACAGAGCCGGGCGGCAGTGGCTCACACCTGTAATCCTAGCTACTCAGGAGGCTGAGATTTGAGGATTGCGGTTCAATGCCAGCCTAGGCAGGAAAGTTCGTGAGACACTTATCTCCAATAAACCATCAGAAAACCGGAAGCGGCGCTGTGGCTCAAGTGGTAGAGTGCTAGCCTTGAGCTGAAGAGCTGAGGGACAGAGCCCAGGCCTAGAGTTCAAGGCCCACGACCAACCAAAAAAAAATATATCATGAACAATCCACAGATTAAAAAAACAAAACAAAAACTGGAGGTGTGGGCTCTATTTCCTTAAGAGTAAAACATCTAATTCACTTGGAATTTTTCTGCATGGGTGATTTGTCCCTTTTCTCCTATTTGTTAGGTTATTCAGCCCCTTATTTATATCACTGTAGAACCATGAATATCTATTCTATGTTTTGGGTTATAACCCAGCGTGACTTTGTGCATATCGTCACCCAAACTGTTGTAGTTGGACAGACAAGAACTCTTCCTTTTGGCTCGTGTCCCTCTGTGTCATACTTCCATCAAAGCTATTAAGATTAAATATAGACTTAAAGCGTTTAGAAAATTGCCTGGCACAGAGAAAGCACAAGTTAATATTAGTAAGATCTGAGATCTTGATTAACAGCTGGCTGATCTGACAGATTTTTAACCAGTATCTGTCTGTTGTAGTGTTCCTGGACATGTAACTGTTAGAATAATCTTATTCTCCCAGTACCTCATATCCAGTTAAGACCATTTTCCAAATTTTAAAACAGTAATTTTATGTCAGGAATTATGAATTTCTCTCACATTCTAGATGTTCTAAAAATGTCACTAGTAATTGAATTGGAATCACTTTAGTCATTATTTCAATTATGTCCTGTACAGCCAGGAAAAGGGACAGAACATATATTCATAGCATATTATTCTATATAATTACAGCCCATTGCTTCAGTTTTGGCTTAAATGGTAGTTTAGTGTTTGAATCAGAGATGTGAATTCAGTTTCCAGTTCATCAGAGCCTTTTATTTTATGGCTCAGTCACTCATTGTCTCTGAGCACCCTCTTGTATAACATTACACAGTCCATAGATGAGGCTGGGAACACTAACTAGTACACAGGAGCTACCTGATACCAACCATCCCACAAGGCTCATTGCTAATTATAGTCACTTTTACTATGAACTTTCCCCACCAGCAACTCAATACCCACAAATCTCACTCCTTCCCTAAGAACATAAGTCAAAATGAAGGAAACAGAAATATTTACCACCACATCATTTAAAGATAAATTAAAATTTATATATCCAACAATAGAAAACGATGGTGAAATATCTCTGATATCACAAAGCAGTATTAGAAATTTCAAATTGTAAGCCAGGCACCTGTGGCTCACACCTATAATCCTAGCTACTCAAGAAACTGGGATCTGAGGATCACAGTTCAAAACTGGCCAGGGCAGGAAAGTCCATGAGACTCTTATCTCCAATAAACCACCAGAAAACTGGGAATGGTGTTGTGGCTCAAGTGGTAGAGAGCTAGCCTTGAACTGAAGAGTGGAGGAATATAGCACCTAGGTCCAGAGTTAAAGCCCCATGACTGACCAAAAAAAAAAAAATTTCAGGTTGTAACCATTAGTATTGAAATTAGAGAACACCACATAATATTTTTAAAAAATTAATGGAGGAGGGGTTGGGAAGGTGGCTCAGTGGTAGAGCACTTGCCTTGCATGCCTGAGGCCCTGGGTTCGATTCCTCAGCACCACATAAGCCAGAAAAAAAGAAAAAAGCCAGAAGTGGCGCTGTGGCTCAAGTGGTAGAGCGCTACCCTTGAGCTGAAGAGCTGAGGGACAGTGCCCAGGCCCAGAGTTCAGGCCCTACGAACAGACCAAAAAAAAAAAAAAAAATTCATGGAGGAAAGAGGGAAAGAGACATCAGAATAATAATTATAGCTTCTAGTGTACAGTTGTGTGAATGTGTGTTTATCCTAAGTAGTCATTTACAATGTAATTCTTACCTTAGTCTGTGGTTTGAAGTTATGTGACTGCATATGGTCAAGCCATATGAAATTCATCCTTTTGGCAACTATTATCAAGTATCAGCAATTTCCTATGGTTGAACTGAATATGTAATTATTTAAATGATGTCATAATGAACTTTGTTACTTAGGAAAGAACATATAATTAATTTTAAGTAAAACACACTGAATAATACATTACATATAATATATATTCAGTGCATATGTTATACACTGAATAAAATATTTATGTTTAGTATAGATATAAATATTTAATATACATATATTCATGTCTATATCTTTAAACGAAACTCACGTGTACATGTGAAAGAATGGAAATGTTTAATGTATATAGCTATCAGGATTATATGTGATTAGATTTACTATAATTTTTATATTTTCCTAGAATATGTTGGATTTATATGCTATTTACGGTTATAAGTACTACTATAAAATTCATCAATCTTGAAAGCCATCTGTGAGACTAAATAAAGCACTTCCTTATAATTTAATACACTTAAAATCACCTTTAAGAATACTAACATATTTAGCGGACATAATTTTGTTTCAAATTGTCTTCTACATGATAGAAACTAGGGGAAATATTTTTCTTGTTATTTTAGAGATACATTTTTAATTCCAAGTAAATGCAAGCTTTAGACAGTTCCTGAAATTATATCTTTCAAATATTTAGTAGTTCATCCACTCTCTGGCCCATTCTGGGAGGTCTTACTAGAGAAAATAAACCACCTATATGCTTTTTCTTTTTTAAATCATGTAAGCAAGTAGAAAAGAAGACATGCACTTGACATGATGACTTTCTCTAAAGCTTTTCAAACTTTGGTGATTTAAGTTTTTCCATCTGGACATCATTGAAACTTCCCCACAAGGTGTCAGTCTCAACCATGGTGGTCTTTGATTGTCAGCAAAGAAGCCAGCAAGATATTCCTGGTATATTGCCTGTCACTAAGAAACTCAGCAAAAGCTTGCCAGATGAATAAAGGTCACTTTTGAACAAAACCAAGTTATTATAAAGCCATATCCCTATATCTTTTCCTGCTTTTACCAATAAGTGAGGGAAAATGCGGTATAGATCTCACCCTGGTCATTTTCATACACAAAAGAATATATATAACTACCTCATGCAGTAAGGTAACTGTGCAAACTACTCTGAGGGTTTTTGTGGTTGAAAATATATCATTTTCAGAAAAACATATGGAACTGAAGATCATCTTGTCAGCCAAAATGAGTCACTCAGAAAAATAGTGCATGTTTTCTCTCATATACAGTATCTCGATCTAAAATAGGGATGACATGAATATAAAAGAGGTAATGCAATAGGAAGGACAAAGTGGAAGGGAGACATGGTAGTGGAGACAAGAGTGGGGGGAAAATGATGAAGTACACTGAGTTGCCTGCATGAAAAGAGAATAATGAAGCCTGTTAAATTATATAAAAAGAGCAACAGGATAAGCGCAACAGGAGTGACTATAATCAATTAGATTATATGATCTATAGAAATATGGTGAAAGCCCTTTGTACAATCAGTTCATTCTAATAATAAGACTACAATTGGTCTCCTGTGGATAGCCTGCTTTTCTTGTATCATTTTCATGGGAAAGGTGGTAGGTGAACATGAGTGTTTTAAATACAGTATCATTAGATCCTTTTCTATAAATGGTGCACGCTGGTAAAGTCACTCATACCCAGGTGTCCTGCCATGTGGATACCCCAGCACCAGCATGGATTCAACTCACCGTTTCCAACTAAGATGGTGAGAATGTTAAGGCAAGAGCCTTGTTGATGGCCACCAAGAACTCTGCTTAATTAGCTAATTTAACTAACTGTTCAAAATCCAAAGTGGTGTTACTTTTGCTTCTATTATTCAAGACCAAATTTTATCATTATAAACGGTCATTTTCTGTTTTAGGATTTCATCAAAGGTCTTTCCATCTTACTTCGGGGGACAGTACAAGAAAAACTCAACTGGGCATTTAACTTGTATGACATTAATAAAGATGGCTACATCACTAAAGAAGTAAGCAATGCCTCATCAATATACTTATCCACTGGACTAGTTTCATTTCTTTACATTAAACAATGGCAATTATTAGTCTGAAGAATCATCTTTTCAGGAAATCCTAAGTATTTTATGCAGTGATGGTAGAAAGACATACTAGAACAAAAATGTAGGATGGATAGGACTTGTTTATAGTCACTCCCTGAAGAAAACAGATCTTCCATCTAGTTATTTGCATACTATTTTAAGAAGTCCTGGAAATGGAATAAAAATTATAGTCAGAATGAGATGGGAGAATATGTTTCCAAACCATGTTTGAATATTTGGTCTAAAATTTGCACATACACATACCCACACAGACATATATGGAAACCGAACTTTCCAATCCAGAAATTGTCCTATGGAATAACTGGATATAATAGTGGATTCTCCAAACACACTTGTAGGCAGGTTCTATGTGAAAGGTAACTTCCAGATTAGCATGCTCCTGTGACACATTGGTTAAACTAACTGCCAAGTTGCAAAGGACAAGTTACAAGCTGACTCCATATAGAATGTGCAGATGGGTCACATCCTCCGCACACGCCACGTTCAAATGATCTGCTTCTCTCTGTACTTCAACAGCTTCTCTAGAGTTGAATTTTAAACAAGGGACTCACAAAAAGGGTTGAGGATCAGTGACGTGAACCTGCTCTATCAGGCACACAGAGGGACGTGTACACCCGGCTTGATTAAGTACTCCGGGGTTCTGTGTGTTAGACAGAGGCCACAAAGATGAGAATAGTATGACCAATGGGGCTAACTGAAGGCCTTGTAAATATTAAGTGCTCAGTGTCTGGAATATATCCCAGTCAGTACTTCCTGTACAGGAGCACGCTCGAGCTTAACTACAACATTTGTAACAAAAGCTTCACAGAATGTTTCTACAGTATAAATGTTCATTATACAGTTTTATATCTTTTCCTTGTCTACTAAACATTTTCTCCCACAGAAAAATTGAGTTAATTCTAAAATGAACAGTCGACACTATTGAACCATTTAGGATTCTGTGTAGTTTCCTCTCCTTGCCAGTTTTGAGCTGGTGATGAGGAGGAATATCTGGTAATCATGATAAAGAAGAGCGGATGTACCTAAGGGAGTATGGAGGGGAGCAGGCACTGAGATTAACGAGTTTTGGCATGTTTAGCTTCTGACATCAATGAAGTCATTCATTTGCCATGTTCTACTTTGTTACCTGTCGATCAAGAGTCTACATCACTTTCATAATGATCTTCAAGGGATGAAAGTGCTATCATCTTATCCTACCCAGGCTGAGTATGGGCCACACAACACCTGGTATTGTAAACTGATGTGTTAATATCTAGGTAGCTCATAGATAATTTATAATTATCATTTCCAACTTACAATAAGAATCATTAACAATTATTAATAATGTACAAATATGTAACTCAGTAAAACAGTGGAAATCCAGAACATTCCTTTCTTGTCCCCCATTAGACACACAGGAATCTGTTCCGTTTTTGAACTAAGATCAAAATGGATTGATATTCTGATTCTGCCTCTTTTAAGGCAAAAGTCTGTTTACTGCCTTCATCCACGGAAAACCCGCAGGCACCTCATGGAGAATCTATTGAAAACAGTTTGTCATAGCTTCTTAGTTTGTTCGTACTCAGTATGCAGCGTCATGCAGGTATCTTTCCTTTTCAGGAAATGCTTGATATAATGAAAGCCATTTATGACATGATGGGTAAATGCACATATCCTGTCCTCAAAGAAGATGCTCCCAGACAGCATGTGGAGACATTCTTTCAGGTAGGAATGTAAACACAAGTCACAGATGGTGGGAGGGAAACCATGAACAGGTTTCCTAAGGTTTGCAACATGCCATGATTCTAGATACTGAAAAGGAAAAATAATCTTTACTAAGAAGGATAAAATAACACCCTTTCACTCATTTGGCAGTTCTTTCTGAAATTATTGTAGCACTAGCAACCATAGTTACCAAACATTCACTATACCCTAAGTAGAAACGAGCAAATCTCACGTTCCACTAGTTATTTTCACCCAGTTCTCACAAGGGCCCCCTGAAATGACTAATTCTCATTTTGTTCATTTTACAGACTGGAAGGGCGGGGGGAGGGAGGAAACAGGGATCCAAAAGTTTCAGTAAATTGCTTAAGCTCTGATATGTTTAGAAAACAAGATTTTACCTGTCCACACAATTACAACATACTGAGTTAAGACCATGGAAGGTCTATGGAAATCGAGACACAAGCTATTTTCATCCAGTTGTCAGACCTCTGTGATATTATAAATTCTCACTATTTTCATTTTACACATGCTCTGAAAGATTCAGCAGATTGCCTGAGCTCAGTTATGTTGACAAAACAGAATTCTTACCTAGGGCAGACTGACTCTAGAGAATACAGCCTGGAACAATTTGCATGTGGTTCTAAGAAATCACTGTATTTCTGCTATACTAGTTACTTCACATAAATCAGCAGATGGGCAAGCTAGCCTTCCCTCCATTCCACCTCAGGTTCAGTGGGTATCAAAGGGGTATAAAGAAGTAAGTTTGAATGATAATGCTGTTTTTCCTGCTCAACAGAAAATGGACAAAAATAAAGATGGGGTTGTTACCATAGATGAGTTCATCGAAAGTTGCCAAAAAGTAAGTCATGAGAGGAAAAATTAGCCTTTTTGTTTTCCTAACAGCCACCATGAGTATAGCTAGTTAGCTAACATGAACTGAGCCAAATATTTTATATTTTCCTGAGTCTGGCATTTCTACAGCAGGCAAATAGCCTTGATATATTCTGAAAACAAGCACCAATTTATGCATTCTTCAGTCAACTTTTGAGAGTATCTCTCTTTGAGGTAGGTCATGTTGGAAGTCCTAGAAATATAAAACTTACCCATTAGTATTTTAACTTTACATAGACAATTGGAATTCCTCCTTTCCATGACTTAGCATATGATATGTAACGACATGCCAGCACAGCAAAGTACGCATGAAGCTTATGTGCTTTTTTAAAGACAGATAAGATTGCTTTCATGAATGTGGGTAAAGGAGAAGGTTGCAATGCTTGACAAGAAATGTACTCATTATCTTGCCCATGTAATTGTAACCCCTCTGTACAGTATTTTCACAATAAAAAAAAAAAGAAATGGGCTGAACCCAGTAGGTCTTCAGTTACAAAAAAAAAAAAAAAATAGAGTTGCAAATACTCAGTGGAAAAAAGTGGGTTATGAATGGCCATCTGAGAAATCAGTGTTAGCTTGCTAGAGGGTAGCATAGTGAAGAACTTTAAAAATAAGTATAGGGAAAGTTTATTGTACTTCTTGTTTTCACTTTATTTGCTCATCACATTCACTTTTCTTGATGCCTATTCATTTCTCAGCTATTTCAAAGATGTCTTTGCAAGAATCAACTTCAGCAGATTGCTTCGTAGTGATGTTTGTTACTTGTTTCTAAGCCATTACTCTTCAGCCACAATTATTATTTTTTGGCCTGATTAAGAGACACTTATTTGTGCTCTGCTGAAACTTCTCTGTCTCCTGTTTTTGTGTATTTTTAAAATTATTAACTAGTTTTTAATCTTTTTATATTATTATTATTAGGTAGTTGTACAAAGAGGTTACAAGTCCGTGCATGTTAGATTCTTTATCAGGGCCACTCTTTCTACCATTCTCCCCCCACCTCCCCCTCCCATCCCTATCCTCATGCTACATTGTACAATTATCTGCAATGTAAGTGACTATAATGACTGACTTTGCAGCTACCGTTTATGAGGATAAACAGCCCACAAAGAGCATATGGCATGTAATTTCTAAGTGTTTATAAAATATCCAGTTTATCATTCCTTAAGAATATGCTAATATGAATCCAGCCACTGCAACAGTTAAAACTTAGTGAATCTCTCTCTGGCACTGAGAACACTTTCATTTTTAAAGGTTCCTAAAGGCCGCACAGTGTTAGTCATCACTGGCAGGCAGGGAAAGGTGATGTGGTCACTAGAAACATCCACTACAAAATTGTTTGCCAGCTCCTGGGTTTAAGACTGTGATGTGGTTTGTGATCTACCTTTGACCATGATGTCAAAATTCTTATTTGCTCCTTTTCATTTAGCCCTGCACTCTATTAACATTTTGGCTTTATGATTTGAGAAATATCCTCTGCTAATAAAAAGAAAAATTTAAATGACGTATTTTAAGCCTGCTAGACACAAGAAAACATAGAACAGGCCTTTATGGTAGTGTACCAGAGAAATGACTAGAATGGCGTTTGCGTCTTGCAAAGAGAATGTGTGCTGTTGGCAGAAGTCAATACAAAGGAGGCTACAACTGTATACTTCCCACTGCAGATATACTGAATTTAGTGCTTTTCTATTTCTCTCTTACAGGATGAAAATATAATGCGCTCCATGCAGCTCTTTGAAAATGTGATTTAACTTGTCAAATAATTCTCAGACCAATGTGAACAACTCTACCACATTTAAAGATGGAGCTACCACTTTTAGCATAGATTGCTCAGCTTTACACTGAGGCATATTATGCAACAAGCTTTGTTTTAATATAAAACCATCCCCCCCACCCCCCAATTTGTGTTTTCCCATTATAAATCTGCATCCGTTTCATAATGTCACTGAGTTCATGAGATGTTCTAACTCATTTCATACTCTGTGAATATTCAGCAGTAATAGAATCCAGCACAGTTTTGATTCTTTAGCCAAGGGATTAATGAGGCTTTCACATATCAGTGATTTTAAAATATCAGTGATTTTGCTACTCATTTGTATGCTATCAGTCCTAGGATTTTAAATGGGTTTTCTAAAATATTTACATCGGCTTTTAATTTCCAAAAACCAATTTTCATTTAATTCCATTAGCATAACATTAACAACAACCACCAAAATTATGACAACCATAGCAACAAACAAAAAGCCCCACACAGCCGCAATTTCTATGAATTCTCCACCTTCTGTTAAGGACATCAATTTATCTGGCTTTTATTAAATAACATTTAACAAGTTATGTTTGTTATCAGATGTCATTATATGTCTAACAAAGCTTATTTTATTAAGCATTTATTTATTTTCTATGATGCATACTCTTGCCAAGGCCTCAAAATACATATAATTTAGGATTTATTCCATTATACAGGTGGACTGTTTTCTACTTGATCACTAAGCTCAAGAGGGTGTGATACAAAGCAAGGATGTTTACAGATCGCAATCTTCAACAGTACTAAAGTCCAATTCCATCCCTTTCTCTTAGCATCCTCATCCTGGCATCCTCACAGTATGCTTGTTTTATAAGCCCTTCAGGGACAGAGACCTGACCACCCTTAAAACTGACTAGGAACAGAGAGCAAGCAGAGTTCCCTAGGAAAACACCCTGATTCCATCATATTAGGAACTACTACCAAGATTTCATAGGAAATGAATATAAACATGGAACAACTCATCTGATTGCATTATGATTTAGCTTATCATAAATCTCCAACAATGCAGATTCCTTTTAATGATATTAAGGCAAAACTGTAAAGCTGCCACAACTATAGAAACACTCATCTTCCCTGTTTTGTGGAAATATGAAAAAGACAGAGAGGCTACAGGAGGAGGAAATTTGCAACTGTCTTTGCAACACTAAATCAGGTATCTATTCTGGTGTAGAGATAGGATGTTGAAAGCTGCCCTGCTATCACCAGTGTAGAAATTAAGAGTAGTACAATACATGTACACTGAAACTTGCCATCGCGTGTTTGTGTAAACTCAATGTGCACATTTTGTATTTCAAAAAGGAAAAATAAAGCAAAATAAAGTGTTTATAACTCTACTGTCTACATTCTAGGACTTTTTTTTTTCTAACTTGATTTAGGATTACTATATTGTTTTTCTTAGGGAAAACACACACACACACAAAGCGAGTTATAAAGCAAAGCCAGTGGACAGGTAACTCACATACCTGGTGTGACCTGAGAATGTGACAGGAGCTAGACATAAGGAAATGAGTTCCAGAAAGCCCAAGGCAAATGTCTGCAGGAAGATGGGTCTTTCAGCTCTGCAACCCCTCAGAAACTACCTGTGTTCTCTCACTTAACAACAGTGAGACTCTCTGAAACAAGAATTTCAAACAAAGTCAATCTCGGTGTTGCAGAGAAAGAGCAAAGAAGGAAAGGGTGCTCTCGGCGGTTCTGGACTATGGGATTGCTCGTCTCTGCGCTCTCTGAAGTATCACGCTGTGTGAATGTGGTGCAATCACACAAATCGTTGAAAGATTTTGTGCCAGTTCCAACCTCTTACTCATTTTTCCCATTTTTCTTTTTCTACTCTCCTCTTACAGGTATATAATCCATTCCAACTATGTCAAAACTTCTGAATTTTATCTATAAATTATAATTTGAAAACTTTTAAAGAGGGCTGGGAAGGTGGCTCAGTGGTAGAGTGCTTGCCTTGCATGCCTGAGGCCCTGGGTTCGATTCCTCAGCACCACATAAGCAGAAAAAGCTGGAAGTGGTGCTGTGGCTCAAGTGGTAGAGCTCTAGCCTTGAGCTGAAGAGCTGAGGGACAGCGGCCAGGCCCACAGTTCAGGCCCCACATCCAGAAAAAAAAAAAAAAAAAAAAAAAAAAACTTTTATTTATTTATTTATTTTGGTCCAGTCGTGGGGCCTGAACTCTGGGCCTGGGTGCTGTCCCTCAACTCTTCAGCTCAAGGCTAGCACTCTACCACTTGAGCCATAGCGCCACTTCTGGCTTTTTTCTTTTTGCTTATGTGGTGCTGAGGAATCGAACCCAGGGCCTCAGGCATGCAAGGCAAGCGCTCTACCACTGAGCCACCTTCCCAGCCCCCCCAAAAAACTTTTAAAGAGCAAATCATTGTTAAGTACAAGCCAGAACAACAATACCATTGAATGCATATAAGTATTTTAATTTTTGAGTATCTTTGTATGTACATCAATATTTTCAGGCTATGAAATTCAATTAACACCTAAAGTTTACGCAATTTTAACAAGTCGTAAAAAACTACATAGTTACAATAGAATTCGAATATTTAAAACAAACTTCCTAAACTAGAATTCTCTGGAATGAAATCCTTCTAACCATTCTACATTATAAAATGCAAATTTAGAAAAAACTAAGAGTGAGTTCCCAAATGCTTATATTCTATTTTAAATTTCTCTAGCTCTAAAAAATAATACAAAAAGCAAAAAATAGCCAAAAGAACAATCGATAGAAATAAGTACACAGCTACAAAAAATTGCAAAGAAATGTTTTAAATAAAAATGTACTAGAAAATAAATACATCTGATCATATAAATTCAATAATGGTTTTTCATACTATGATCTAACCAAGAAAAAAAGACCTACAAAGTTATACTATTATAGAATTCTTTTAATAGCTTTGCATTATTACCTGTCTGTTTTTGTTGACAACATTTACTATGATTCGGCTGGACTACATACACTCCCCTTGATCGAACAGCTAGTGAATTGTGGATGTGATCTATAAAAGAATAAGCTGAACTGAATAAATGGTCCATGTGTACATGTGGCTCACTGTGTGACACTTGCAAGAAAGAAGCAAGACAACTCTTGTGGTTTCCCTTTGTCAACAGCATATAGAGCAGTAAGTTGGAATTTTGGATTTGATGATTAGAAGGCTTGCCTGTCAATAGGAAAAAAATATAGCATCATTAGTACTATTTAAAATTAACCTAGTATGTATTTATTATACTTGTAATATACCCCAATAGTTAAAAGTCAATTCAAAACAAATAAAATATAAGAACAAATTTATAGGATAAATAGAACTTTAAGAAAAAATACAGATAAACATTCTTGAGCATTTAGAAAGGAAGAAACCAGACCCAACTTTAAATTTAGGTTTTCTTACCCTCTTTTCTGTTAAACCTGGACCAACTTTCCCATCTCATTCCTTGATCTTTCAAGGAAGGTTTCAGCAAAAGCTATCTCAGAAGATTGTCAAGAATAGATAAGTTGACATGATGAATTGAAACTACTTTATACAACTACTAAAATAATTTTTAAAAAGGTTAATTGAAGCTGGTGGCTCATGCCTGTAATCCTAGTTACTTAGGAGGCTGAGATCTGAGGATCACAGATCAAAGTCAGCCCTGGCAAGAAAGTCTGAGAGACTCTTATCTCCAATAAACCACTCAGAAAACTGGAAGTGGCACTGTGGCTCAAGTGGTAGAGTGCTTTCCTTGAGCTGAAGAACTGAGGGACAGTGCCCAGGCCCAGAGTTCAGGCCCCACAATACCCCCACTCCTCGCAAAAAAAAAAAAAATGAGTCTCATTACTAATGTTTAAAAAAACTGATATGTACTTTTGAAGTTCTTAGAAAGAATAGTATTTATTGAACTCCTGAAGGAATACAAAATAACAAAAGGAAGCAGCATAATAATTAAGCCAACAGAAAGTTTTCAATATGTAATTTCAATTTTTAAAAGTCTATTGCAATGATATCATTACAGATATATTTCGTGAGACATAAGAGAGAAAGTAAGTCTGAAGAAAACAGATAATACTTAAATAGGAATTTAAAAAAGAAACACTTTCTTAAGCAACATTCAAAGCTGGTAGGACTATGTGGCAATCCAGAAGAACTTACTCTACTCACGCCCTGGACTGGGCAAGCACACTCCCTGTACTCAGCTCCCAATCTTAGAGTGTTCTTTCTAAAATTTATTACATGTCAACTCACTCCTCTCCCTTGCCAACAACATACGGACATCCATAAAATATCACAGGAAGATGAAAAAACTGTCTGGGGAGGGCAGGCTCATTAAGAAGCTATCATCACTTCTCAGGGAAGGAAAAGGGCAGATACCTTTTTGCACTCCAATTCTTAAAACAGTAAAGTACGTTTGCCAGCAAGCCCTTCACCCCTCTGCTAAAGGCAAAGACAGATAGGGCTGGGTGGGCACATTGCAAATATTTTGTGCATACTGATTCTTTGCCTAGGACATAAAACCCACAAAGAAGTTTGTTGTCTAGCAGGCTTAGGGATTTATTTATTTTTTATTCTAAGTATACCATAGAAAGCACAGAAATTATTGAAAAAAATTATTGAAAGTAGGTAGTTTATATAATTTAGCCAAACCCATTTTAAAGCTGTAATACAATCATACCAACTTGATTGCAACCAATTCTTTCAGAAAATATCTAAAATAAAACTAAGTTCTGCTGGGTGCCAGTGGCTCACATCTATCATCCTACTATTCAGGAGGCTGAGATCTGAGGATGGCAGTTCGATGCCAGTCGGGGCAGGAGACTTTTATCTCCAATTAAAACACCAGAAAACCGTAAGTGGTGCTGTGGCTCAAAGTGGTAGAGGACTAACCTTAGGAAAATATCTCAGGGTCAGAGCCCAGGTCCTAAGTTCAAGCCCCACAACTGACAACAACAACAACAACAACAAAAACCACCTAAGTCCTGTAACGTTAAGAAAAATGATATGCACTTCTATCATCTGATAAAATAATCTCCATGGATTATGAAAATATTTGCAAAACTATGAGTCTGAAAACGTCTCTCAACAGTAATAAAATATCACATTCCTGCACCTTGAAAAGTTAGAATAATGAGCGGAAGTGTTTCAGAGTGTGGCTCAAGTGGTAGGGTACTTGCCTAGCAAATATGAAGCCCAGAGGTCAAACCCCAGTACTGCCAAAACAATGGATAAGAACATAAAATAAAAATGAAGAGGAAGAAATGTATACCAGTGAGTGCTCTGAACAAATCCTTTCATTTTTTACCCTTAACTTTCCAATGGTCAAAACAAAACTCTAAAGTAGTTTAGGAAAAATCTAAGCCTATTCCACATAGAATGCCACACAGCAAGCACAGGGAAAGTGTATCACTTCTACTTACCTGCCCTGTTTTTCAAAACTGTGGCCTCAGCAAGACAGATGCCCTGAGCTCTAAAACTAAAAATAACTCACCTTCATGGATTGCATGTAGCTGACGTGAGATAACATATGCAAATATGCGGCCAGTTTATTCTAGCACTACAAGCAAAACGACAACACAAAACCACCAAAGCCCACATATTCTACTTACATTTCCACCATGCTGCTCAAGCTTCTGTAATGCACTAGTGATGGGCTCCTTGAACTTCTTATCCATTAGTCTCTTGGAAAGCTTTTGAAGTAATATTGGGCAAAGGAGATTAAAAGATTGGAAAAAAGTAACAATACTCATCATAAACAGAAGTAAACTTTATAAGTAACTCTTCATTTAAGGGCTTGAGACTTCTTTTATGTAACATTAACATCCACATATGATCGACAATGCTCTATTTGTTTAAAAATGAACTTACATTATTTCAAGTATTACAATATCTACTACACAGCATAATACTTAGAGTAAGTTCCTGTGAACTGGTATATTTTCCATTTGTTATATGGAAGCACGTTTGGAGCACTATGATAGAAAGCTGTACCTCTAAAATATAATGAGAATGAAAAATGGAGAAAAGTATGCTTTGAAAACATAATTATGTAAGATAGCATATACGCACTGCTTATAATTCAAAGCCAATCCACACAGGTATAACACTATACTGTTAATTATTTGTACTCTTTAAACTTTTGCTTACTTTTTATTGTAAGTCTATATTCTGCTCTTCTAAGCACTTACAATTAAAAAAACATAAGAGTTTTCAAGACACCTTAATGATCAGTTGGAAGACATTAAATTACAAAGAAACAAACACTCTACCATGTTCTATTCTCTGTAGTACTTACGCTTGTCAGCAGGTGTTTCAGATGGTCATTAAGAGAAGGACCAACGACAACACTTAATTGTACCAGGGCACTCAACCCTCTCACAAACACGTCATCATCTGAATGGATCTGTGTGGATGGGGGGCGGAAAGGAGGAGTAGCAAGAAGGGAGAACAGGTAACAAAAAAGAGCAACGGGTGAAGAAAAGGACAATTAAGCATTTAAAATAAGAACAATCACTAAACACCAAAAGTTTTAAAACTTTCATTGTAGGACATCCATAAACAAAAAACTAATTTTCAAACTTTCATCTAAAGCACTATTTAGAATATACCAAGCATACAAAAAAAAAATAAAACTTGAGGCTTAGTGACTCCTCTAATTGTATGTGGCCTTACTCCACACATAGGTCGAACTCACAAGGAAAGGCTATTTTGTATATAATTGTGTGTGTGATGGGATATTCTGCAGGTGTTAGAGCTTTATTTCTCTCATGTATTTTAAGATAAAGAAGTGCGGTGAGATAAATGACATACCAGAGCCGCCTTTAGCACAGGAATCAGTCTGGGTAGCAAAGGTACAGCCTTTTCAGAAGCACCTTTAACTAAAAGTAACTCTCTAAAACCCTCCTTGGACACAAAGGTGTATGGATGCTTTGTTTCTCTCAGACCCTGCCAAATACAACATAAAAAACAAAAGCAAAATTAGGATTCATGGCTATTTTATTCTATCAATTACAGAAAAGCTAAATCCTCATTAGCCTGAGTGAAAAATCCAAACTTTAATTATTGTTTTGCTCATCATGATGTATAATTTCAGCAATTATGATTTCAATTACACTGAGAAACTGTGGAACAAAAAGATATACATAATAAAGGAGGAATCTTTATCCTCAGAACAGGAGGAAGAAAGACAATACGAAAAGTGAAAGGATTGGGAAAAGGAAAGAAGAGGTAAGTAGGAAGTAAGGAAAAAGAAGAGAAAAAAGAAGGGAAAGTAATGGTACATAAAAAGATAAAGGAGGGGCTGGGAAGGTGGCTCAGTGGTAGAGCACTTGCCTTGCACGCCTGAGTCCCTGGGTTCGATTCCTCAGCACCACATAAGCAAAAAGAAAAAAGTCGGAAGTGAAGCTGTGGCTCAAGTGGTAGAGCGCTAGCCTTGAGCTGAAGAGCTGAGGGACAGCGCCCAGGCCCAGAGTTCAGGCCCCACGACCGGACTCAAAAAAAAAAGATAAAGGAGCATAGTTTTGTATAACTGCTGAATACTGCCTGAAAGCAAATTAGTCTAGACAAGTATATCCACTCTTTCAAAATGGGCCCTCAACCAGTGCAGCTATTTTTCAGCTTGTTTAATTAATTCCTAAAGTGCATTCCGTTTCTCACTGTACCTGTCACTCTAAATGCATTACAGGAGTAGACAGCAGTTTTCTGACTTAACCCCACACTATGTGTCAAGATATAAAAAAGCAACCTGACTATGAAAAGATTTTTAAAAAAAGGCAACACCAACACTCCTTCAATGGGAGGCCGTAAACAGAAAAGGCTGCAAAGTCAGGCTTGGAAGGGCTCATTTTCAACCATTCCTCCCTTTAGGCCGAAGTGTTTGCTTCCGGCCCATCAAGGATTCAGCTTCTAGTATCGCAACGCTGTTGAGAACACTGCTGCCAGCCCCACGGGCTCCATTTTGGAACACAGATGCTGTGGTGTCAGGAGTACCTACCTATATCCTATCCATCTTCTAGATGGACAATCTCAAGTCAAAAACTGAAGTGGGTTTCAATAGTGGATTTCCTGAACTACTTCTCTTCTATTAAATGAATAGAAAGGTAAAATGTTATCTAATTCAGCCTAATTCTTAATACAACAGTGGTGCTCGATTGTAGATAAAGTTGGCAGAGTCTTGGCTTCAAGTGAAAGAGCAAGAAACTAGAAATTTAAATGTAAACTATCTAGACAATGCATTTCTCCTCTGTGATGCTAAAGGTAGGAATAAAATGTACAGAAGATATGGCTGCACATATCTTCTAAGATTCCGAAACTTGTTCCTGATGCTTTTGTTAAATTACATCATGGAAACATTTGAAAAACCTTCTATAAAGACTACCTCCATGATAGATGCTAGAAACATACAAGTAGAACATGGAACTGGACATTTAAGAAGTTAAGACTGGCCGGGTGCCGGTGGCTCATGCCTGTAATCCTAGCTACTCAAGAGGCTGAGGTCTGAGGATCAAGGTTCAAAGCCAACCGGGAAAGGAAAGTCCATGAGACTCTTATCTCCAATAAAGCACTAGAAAACTGGAAGTGGCACTGTGGCTCAAGTGGTAGAGCATTAGCCTTGAACTGAAAAGCTCAGGAACAGCGCCCAGGCCCAGGGTTCAAGCCCCATGACCAACCAAAAAAAAAAAAAAGTTAGTATCAATTCCCCTTAATTCCCCATCACATTAGCTGGTGGTAGAGAAAGAGGACACTTATTATGATGTCATTTGTCTTAATTCTGCTGTTCTCGTGATTAGTAAAAAAATAACAATAATCTTCTTATGCAATCTTCTTATAAGTCCAATAATAAATTATGATTACTTCATCTTTTATCCACAAATCCTTGTTAGCCTAACTTAATGTTTATAAAATTGGTTTATCAATTTCTAATCAATACATGACAACCATAATTACTTCTTACTGGTGTAAAGGTTTAATACTATTGTTTGGTTCTGCTTTTCTTTTTGCTCACCTTTGGCAGTACTGGGTATGTTGAATTCAGGGCCTCATGCTGCTAAGCACACTACCACTTGTGCTACCTACCTCTTCAACCTCTTTTTGCATTGGTGATCTTCAAGGCAGGATCCTACTGTATGCCTCAGCTGGCTGGGGCTGGGACCCTCATTCTTGTTCCTCTGACACTGGGGATAACAGGCACTCAGCCATTACGCTGATTCCCTGGTAGCTAGGATAACAATTGCATAGCACCATAACCCACCACTGGCTGTGAGATGGTGTCTGATAAACTTCTATGCCCAAGCTGACCTTACATTCAATATCCCTATCTCTGATTCCCTAGTAACTAGGATACTGGCATGAACCACCACGACTGCTTACTGCTGTCCTGTTCTTATTTCAAAGGTACATAATGAGATTTACTTATAACATTTATTATTATATTAAATAGGACTATTTTCATGAACATTCAGGTGAAACTCTTTGTTTACCTCAGCTAAAGTAATAAGAAGAGGGTCAAATGGAAGACTTTCAGGAGAGCAGTCCCACTGTAACCTGTGCTTTACTGAACCATGGACCAATCTACAATACGAAAGTCAGTGAGAGACAAAAAAGCACAATTATTCAATAGGAATCTTACCATACACATACTCTTCAAAGAGTATATATCTGAATACATGTATATGTATATATGTGGCTATATATGTGTATATAGCCACATTAGAATTAGTTTATAACATACAGATATCATAATTTTTAAAGATAATTCAAGGACATTGTACAAAACAACGTCCACTGTCCTACAAAGTCCTACTCTTTGAACGAAATGGTTTAATAGCCCTGTATTTGATATTGCTCATTATGAATCTGTTTCCCCACTAGTGTATTTTTTTTCTTTTGTGCCAATTGTGGGGCTTGAGCTCAGGGTCTAGGCACTATCCCTGAGCTTTTGTGCTCAAGGCTACACCACAGTACCATTTCTGGCTTTTCTTTTTCTTTTTTTTTTTTGATGGAAAATTGTAGATAAGAATCTCACAAAGTTTCCTGCCCAGGCTGGCTTTGAACCATGATCCTCAGATCTCAGCTTCTTGAGTAGCTAGGATGGATGATAGGAGTGAGCCACAAAATAGGTGACATCCAGAAAAGAAAATATATTAACAAAACAGTACTGTTTTATAAACAACACTGCTTTTCACAAAGATCACTGAAACATAACACTAAAAGGAGGAGTAAATACACAACATACCTGCCACCTAAGGAGAAAACTGAGGACAAGAAGGTAAAGGGGCTCCAACAGGAGCTATGAAAATGGATTCGAGACCCTGGATTAGGGTCTTTGCTGTCTCATTACTTTAAAAAAAAATGTGGAGCCATAAGAAAATTTTTAATTATCCATTTTATAATGTGAATAAATTTCCCATTGTTTCAAACAGACTAAAACTAGTCCAGGGCAAAAAGACCTGACCCAAAGGGACAAAAATATGCTTAAGTACTTACAACTTCACCAATGACAGGATTTTCTAATTTCCAACTTGAGGAAGTTTATGAATGCCTGAATTGATTGTTTTAGAAAGTGGATCATTCAATTCCTCAAATTATTTGGTAATTTACCACAGGTCTCAGTAAGTACATTTTGGGATTAAAATGGTTTTCTTCATCAATGTCCAGAGATCTATACCAATCCAACAGTGAAGAAAATAAGTCACCTTTATTTCAACCTAGTAGAACTTTCAACCCATTTTCACTGAATACTGTATTGATTTTGCTCAATTACTGTGAATAATATGGTCAGTTATACATTGTATTGATTTTACCTGCAAGGAATACCTCCCTTAGAATAAATAGCTGCGAATGAAGAAGGGGCTCGTGACTGTTCACCAAACTGAAATAAGAAATAGAAAAACTACAATTACCTCCACTCTGTGATAGCTAATCAATTTTAACTCTGCTGCTGAATTTAGAGGCAAACAGTCACCCTGTCAAATCAAAACTCTGGTATTATAAGAAGCATTCCTGCTTAGCAGGAATGAGAAAAATGGTCACACTTCCAGAATAACAAGACTACAACCAAACAGTGTGTAGTTTTGTATCTTTAACTCATTTCAGAGGGTCTGAACATGGCTGAAAACATGGAAATGGATAGATCTTGATACTTTCTACCTTACTCTGACTGTTCAGGTGTTGGCTAAGTGGAAAAGAAGAGAATGGTCTGGTTTTAGTCACTAACTTATCTCCTACTTGCCTTCAGCCAAACAGAGATAGTGTGGGTGATAAAAAGAAAAAAAATCTCTTATTTCTCTAAACTAGCTTACTGCTTCTATGGAATGAAAATCAAATATGAGGCAAAAGTCTCAAATGCATTTGAGTATACTGTCTTAGATTATATAATTTGACAAGCTTCTTGTTTTTCTGTATATTCAAGGACACACTAATTCTATATTTAGAGTTGCCTTGAAAATATCAAGGGAGATTAGTATTACAGTAAGACTTTCCAGTGGAATAAGTTTACAGAATATTGACATTTATACAAGTACTGAAGTACAGATATCATGTAATAACCATAGAATCCAAGTCTATTCACTGATATTAGAAGGTCAAACAGCATAAAATATTGAAAAAGCTGTTGTATAAATTATTATATCTCTACATTATGCATCAATGAGTCTGAATGGACACAGAAGCAGTAACTAGTTTAGAATAGCAACAGAGGAAACCTGGGGTAGCTAATATCTATCACATTTACAAATCCAAATTAGGATTCTGTACTTACAGGATTAATTGTTTTAGGGTTTAGTTTATCGCTTGGTCGAGGATGAACTTTTCGGACACACTCTGGAGAGCTGGTGGAAGAGGAAGATTTGCTTCGCTGAACTGTAGTCTTGCGTTTTATTTGTGTACTGGTGGATGTCCTTTGATCAAAGTTACCTAGAAAAGGCAGAGCATCAATAAAACCAGGCAAATCCATATGGAACACAGAACATCTCACAAAAAACGTTGGCCTCTTCATGTAAAATAACAAAGCTCTGTACCTGTTACTCTGCTTTTCACCTGTACATCTGTAGGGCAATCTGATTTCTGCATTGCTTCCTTTCCAATCCTGTAGTTAAAAGAAACTTGATTTCAAAATGTGTTTATCTCTAACATGAACAGAGCATAAAGATAGAATAGTTGACATAAAAATTTAAAAATCCCAGTATGGAGCCAAATACGTGAAAAGACTAAAGAGAAAATAATTTCAGTAACACTGAAATAAAAATTAGAGAAAAAAGCAGTTTCACTAATGTATAATTACACAATAGAACATGTGACCACTGTTTTTAATTTACAGCTTCCACAGAAATGAAAACTTGTAAAAATTGTAAAAAAATTGTAAAAAATTTGTCAAAATTTGAATTGTCAATATATACTCAGTTACAACATATACAAAATTCAGTATACTGAATATACTGTATATGGTTGGCACATCTCCTACCTTCTCCATCTTCTCTGGCCTCTATATTTCCTAAACTCTGAATGCTAATGTTGATATATCATGGTCGGAATTTCCAGTGACATAATGAACTCTCTTACCTAATGCACCGTGAGCTCTATAAACAGAATGGAACTACAACTGAAGCTGCAACCGGTTTTCTGGCCACTCAGCTAGGATTATGCGTGCCTCCTCTTCTGCACTGATAATACTCAAGCCTAGAGTTGTGAGGAACAAATGATGGGTACATCTAGGGTTGTATCTCAGCTTTGGCAATTACATGTTTGATGAATTTCAGCAGATTTAACATCCCCCAGCCTTGCCTTCATGATCCATTGACAAAGAGACATAATACAACCACTCAAGGATATTATGGGGAATATATGATTATACATAAAGTTGCTTACCCAATAAACGTTGGTTCACTCTCCTTCCATTTTTCTCATTTCTACTAAGTGAAGTGCTAAAGATTTCCTGCTTAATCCAACCTGAATCTAAATTTGTATCTCTACAAAGAATACACAAATATTTCCAGATATATGCCCAACTGCCTACTGGTACGCTGAGGCTGAGCTCCACGCCAGATTCTCATGCCACCTTTCCTGACCTTAGTGAAATACACATTTCACAAACATCTTGAGTTTCCAGCTTGTTCCTTTATGTTTGATTCCTGATTAGTGCACGTCATAGTGTATGATTTTCATTGTCAGTATATACAACTGTTGTCAAACTCCACAGTGTAAAAACCTTCCCTTGTGACGACACAAGTTCCCCTCCACTTCCAAAGGACAACTTTTTAACTATGTGAGGACACAGACTCAACTCCGTAGGTTCATCTGATTCAGGATAAACAGGATACTTCCATAAATGACTCTTCATCGGAGTCATGAATTCACCTGACAATTAGAAATCTCCAAAAGGAGAAAACTCTTGGAAACAAATTTCAACCTGCTGGGGAAAATCATGTCTGTAATCCTAGCTGCAAAGGTTGCGGAGATTCGGATGTACGCAAGACCCCATCTCATCCAATAAAACCCGGGGCCTGTCCCTAGACATCCCTGGATACCCAGCAAGATGTACGGGCCAAACCCGGGGCCGGGACCGGGAAGGAAGCTCCTGCCACCCTCAGGCCAGGCCGGGGACGGACGCTCCCGCCAAACCCGGGGCCGGGACCGGGAAGGAGCTCCTGCCACCCTCAGGCCAGGCCGGGGACGGACGCTCCCGCCAAACCCCAGGCCGGTCCCCCGTCGGCCCCGTGCTCTCCGAGGAGCCGACTCCAGGGTCGTTAGCAACCGAGCGGCGGCCCTGGCAACAGAGCAGGAGGAAGCCGGCGGGATTCCCGCACCCCGATCCACAGCTCTGGCGACCCCTCCCGAGGCCACACCTCTCCCGCCGCGACGCGGACACCGGGGCCTCCGCCCGACTGTCTCTCCACAAACCAACCACAAATCACGCCGACCACCACCGAAGATACCCGGCTTTACCCGCGCCTTCGCACCGGGCGCTCCGCAGTGACGTCAGCGGCGGGCCGCGTCCTCTCGACCAATGACAACTAGGGAGCGGCGGCCGTCCCGGAAGTGATCGTTGCCACGGCAGCCGGCCACTGGAGGTTCCAAGGATGGGTCGGGTGTTGCCAGCGCCCTCTCCAGGATGGGCGGACTCATGAAAGCGAATCTTGTGGAAATTGACTGGCTTCCTCCCTGCACTCCGGGATGTTAAGGCCCAGCTTCTCAGGAGCGCTTAGTGCCCTCCACCCGCAGACTGGAGGATTGTGGAGTTTGCCTGGAATCACTGGCTTGTGCAGATGTGGGATGTGTTAGCTTCCTGCCCTGTCTACCTAATTCATAAACCCTGCTGTCAAGTTCCGGTCCTGGCCATTTTCCTAGTCCTTATGTGTGCTGATTTACACAGTGCATCCCTGTTTGCATAGTGAAAGAATATACATTTTATCCTTCATAGTATTCTAGTGAAATGAATACAAGAGGAAGATGTGTATTCCCTAGCAATCCCACCAGCAGCAATTTGGACTGTCTTAATAAAAAGACTACAAACACTCCTAAGACCTGTCCACTGCCCTCTCTGTCGTCTTTTTTATGCCTTGGATTTTAGCTTAAGTGACATATTGACCTCCAGGTTGTTTAGCATTGCATGTCCTGTAGCTCTATTCTTGCTGTCACCCCAGAAATGGTTTCATTATACTGTAGGATTCTTCAGGATAAGGACTATGTCATTGTTCTTTTTGTTTCTCCAGAAAGATTCGAAGAAAATAAAAAATGAAGGAAAGAAGGAAGGAAGGAGGGAAGGAAGGAAGGAGGGAAGGGAGGAAGGGTGGGAGGGAGGGGAAGAAAGGGAGGAAGGGAGGGGGAGGGAGACAGGAAGGGAGGAGAGAGGAAGAGAGGGGGAGGGAGGGAAAGAAGAAAGCAAGGAAGGAAGGAAAGAGAGAGAGAAAGGAAGAAAGAAAGAAGGAAAGAAAAGAAAGAAAGAAAAAAAGAAAGAAGGAAAGAAAGAAAGAAGGAAAGAAAGAAAGAAAGAGTAGTACCCACGTCACAGGACCCCCACCAAGAAGACCAAGGAGAGTCAGACGTTCTAATGCAAAACCAACGTTTTATTTAGACGGACTGCAGCTTGGGCCTTGTCCTATGCTCTGACACAGCAGAGCCTAGGAGGAGAGCCCAGAGCTAAAGATTTGCAGGGCTTATAAAGACAAACAACCAGGTGTTTGGATTACCACCACGTGTTGCTAATTGTTGGTCTAGGTTTGCTCACAGGATTTGCTTAAACAAGCAACAAATGGTCACTGCCTCAAAAAATGGAGTTATTTTAACCAGAAAGAAGAAAAGAAAGAAAGAAAGAAAGAAAGAAAGAAAGAAAGAAAGAAAGAAAGAAAGAAAGAAAGAAAGAAAGAAAGAAAGAAAGAAAGAAAGAAAGAAAGAAAGGAAGGAGGGAAGGAAGGAAGGAAGGAAGGAAGGAAAGAAAGAAAGAAAGAAAGGAAGGAAAGAACTATACTAGATAGTATAGTAAGTATGTAGGTACTGGAGGAAGGTTCTTTTGGTTAATGAAATTAATAAATTCTGCATATATCCAATTTCACTAATATTTTGTGAATCTTGCATACAAATTTAATCTTAAAATTTATTATGAAGTACATGTCTTCCCACTAGGTAACTTGTCTTCTAGCCCTAGTTTCTAGCACAATTCATGCTTACTAGTTTAAAAAGCATGGAAAGGAAATGGTTCCTTTTAGTCTTGTCTGGTTTTCTCAAGCTGTATTATATTTTCCATACTCTTAATGCTTTCAGTATCCAAACTCTTAGCCTTTTATCCCCTCTTCCCTGGACCATAACAATGATTTGTGTTATTTTAGAGAATAGTGTATATGTTCTGCAACACTTATGACCTCCGGAGAGGAGAGCGAGACAATCCTTCGAGACTCAGACAGTGAAAAGTGGACACGAGAAGTTTATTTACACTATGTATACCAGAAAAGGGTCCTGAGCCTACCTTCTCCTGCTAGATACCCAGAACCAAGATCAGCCTCAACCACCAAACTTCCAAGCCTCCAACAGCAGTCCTGACCCCCGACCTTTGTTAGTGGGTCTGCAAACGACCAATGAGTCAGTCTGCAAACCTCCAACCCCAGACCTCCAAAGCTCCAAAGCTCCAAACCTCCAAAGGGGAAGGCTTTTCCCTTTCTTCCCTTCCTCCTTCTCTGCAGGCCTCTCCACTCTCCACAGGCCTGCCCTGCTCTGCTCAGGGTGGCCTCTCCACAGGCCTCTCCAGAGGAAGGCCCCAATGACCTCCAGAGGAGGTCCCAAATGACCTTCCAAGGCCTGCCCTGCCCGGAAAGCTTTTCCTTCCAGGATCCTCCACTCCTACTCCTCCCCTTCCTCCGCTCACTGCTTACCGATGGTTTTCCCTAATGGTTTTCCAACTGCCATTCATGCTCCTCCCCCAAGCTGCCCACTGTCCAATCACTTCCTGACAGTTCACCGTGTGGGCCTCCATGCCCCACCCCTCCAGCAGCATGCCCCACCCCTTTCAGTGGCATGCCCGCCCCTTTCGGCGGCATGCCACGCCCCTCCACGGCGCCCCGTGGGGCGGTGACGTCAGCCTCTCAAAGCCCTGCTCTGTCCCATGGCCGGGTCTGTGGAGCAGTGAGGCTCGCCTCTTGCTGCCCCGCCCCCTCCAGCAGGCGGGGCCACAGGACCAGCTGACTATTGGGCTCCACTGATTACCGGGGCCCCATGGGTTATCACATAGCCAAGCTCTTGAGATATAAAAATCATCTCTCCCTATTACTATAAGGCCATGTGCCAAACAGCTCTCAGTATAGATTTCCTCACTTTAGAGATAAATAAGAGTGCAAATAAAGTAGCTGACTCATTTCAAGCACTCATTACATCATTATTGCAATGATAAAAAACAAAACCAATTTGCAGACCACCACTAGTGGCAGAAGTGTCAAACTATGTGCAGGTGTAAAGATCATAAATGTCATAAGCTGTTCACAGCTTTACAATAACCACAGTGAACTGTATTATCTTCTCCTAATGGTAATCAAATAGCCTGTTCTAAACTTTCTGATTTTGTTTTAGAAAATGAAGTAACAGGATTATTTACATTGCAACTTTGAGAGGATACCCTTCAAATGAACCGCAGATGCTTTCTTGACCATACTAACTGCAGAGGCCTGGGAGACGTCCAGATATAGATGACAGAGATCATTGGACATGCTCTTGTAGAGGGTGGGAAAGAAGTTTAGGCCGAGTTGTGAATAGGTAAATGGGAATAGGGATAGATGAAGTTGTGGAAGAATACGTTGCATGTGAGAAATACAATGCTGGTTCTGATTTTAAGATTTGATTCTAGATTGGGTGGATAAAAGGAAAAGGAAGGGAAGGTGGCTTGTGTGTGTAGACTAAGAATTCTGAAAGCAATACAATACACTATTTTCTGTTTGCTCCTACAGATACACTCCTCAGTTTCACCCTGTTGTCCTCCCTAGGGAGCTTATGGGAATAAACTACAAGGCCACCATTCTGCCTACCTTCTGTTTGGAGAACATGAAGAACAAAATAAATAATTAGCAGGGAGGGGAATGAAATTAGCATGATCATTTCTCTGTTCCTACATCTAAGAGACTTCCCTGGAGCTAGTTGTATCCCTAAAAAAAATGGTAGCTTCTTTTTTGTTAAGTTTGAATGCTTGAATCACCCCCCTCCAAGTTTTAACTTTTTAATTATTTCCTCCAAGTAATGGGATTTGGAGGTAAAGTCTTGCGGAAGTGATTAGGCCATAGGAACAGAACCATTATGAATAAGATTAATGTCCTCATAATAGGGGCCTGAGAAAGAACCATCACTCTTCTCAACATGTGAGAATATAGTGAGGAGTCACCACCTATATCCTGACAGGAGGTCCTCATTTGAAATGGAATCTGTTGGTGCCTTGCTCTTAGTATTCTCAGCCTCCAGAACTATGGGGAGGAAATATTTGTTGTTGATAGGCATTTTGTTATAGCAGTCTGAAGAGTCTGAGACACTTTATCAATGTCCAACCCCAGATCAAGCAGACAACTAACCTGGATTACTGTCCTGATTTCTCAAATTATTCTATTTCAATGTGTTAGTACATACACTGTAACATTATGAATTACATAAGAAATCTAAGCGAAGTTCATCATTCAAGGTGATTTTCTTCTCATCGTTGTGTTTCTCTTGCGAAGGACTGATTGAATTAATTGCGATCCTTTAGTAACGAAGCAGTTTGAAGGGAACATCAGTGGAATAATGGCTTTCCCTTAATTACTATACAGAAAATTTCTTCCCTTTTATACAAATCACAGACCAAGTAATCATCCCCCAGTGATGATTCCCGAGTCCCCTCATTAGGAAATGAGATACAAGACATTTCCTATGTAATTTCTAGTACACGCTGTCAGAAGCTGTTAGACATTATCATTATACAGTCATTAAAAGTCACTTGCACATGGGAAAATGAAGGAGTGATGTTGATTCCTCAGGTGAAGGCAAATGAGATCAGGATGTAGGAACATAGAAGTCTACTTGATCCAATAGAATGATGACACAACTCACCTGGGAACAATTAAATTTCCAAGGAGGCATGTTTTTCTTATAAATAGAAGCAGATAAGATTAATTGTAGTCACATATTTTAATTGATCTATCCATAATAATATAATTTGATATGTAATAAATCTAAGCTTTAATTGGAATTTTTTCTTGTTAGTATGCTAAGTCTTCAAAATCTGGTGTGTATTTTACATGACAGTACATTTTAGTTAACACATTTTAGTTCAAATTCTGAAGAATCACACATAGAGAGTGGCTAGGAAAAGAAATAGATGTATAAAGGAATAGATGTATAAATAGTTTAAATGGTACATATTGTTTGTGCAATGTACTATTAGATACCTGAAGAGCATGAATCTTAGAGTCAGCACAAATAACATCCATGATGCATAATTATATTGATTTCTTTTTCAAATTCCTTCTGTCCCTGGAGGAAGAGCATCCTTCTCTTCTTGGAATTGTCTTGGCTGCGGATGCTTGGAGGTGCATGGCATCTCATCCTCAGTCATACACCCTAGATCCAAGTAGTCTATCGGTGTGTGTGCCTCAAGCCAAGTGTTCACTGGGCTAGTTCTGTTCCCCTCTGAGGTATTCAGGATATGCTCTGTTTATTCAAACAGAGGTGCATGAAATTCAACTGCTCAGCTGGGTGCAGGTGCCTCACACCTACAATCCTAGCTACTCAGGAGGCTGAAGTCTAAGGATTCTGGTTTGACTTCCCAGCCTGGGCAGGGAAGTCCATGGGACTCTTATTTCCAAATAACTACCAGAAACATGGAAGTGGTGCTGTGGCTCAAAAAGATAGAGCACTACCCTTGAGCGAAAAAGCTCAGGGACAGTGCTCAAACCCTGAGTTCAAGCCCCATGACTGACAAAAAAAGATAGAAAGAAAGGAAAAGAAGAAAGGAAGAAAGGAAAAGGAGAAAGAAAGAAAGAAAAGAACGAAGGAAGGAAGGAAGGAAGGAAGGAAGGAAGGAAAAGAAAGAAATTCAATTGCTCAGTTTTACCCCAGGAAAATACTGTGAAGCTGTAACTGAGTCTTTGAATCATTGGTCTAGACACAGTCTGTGGAATGCTTTGCTGTCCTATGTATGTAGACCCAGTCTTGTTATTTTAGGGGTATTACCCCAAAGGCTGAAGGAGGGTGGAGAGGATAGTCATGTTATCTCTGATTTCATATCTGGACCTTGCCTCTGACTGATGACTATTTTTCCATCTCTTCCAAATAATGACCAACTCTGAACTCGACTTTGGATTTTCCAAAGAATTTCAGATTTTGTCAGGGACTATTTATAACAACCCTGCTCACTCAGTAAGTCTATGTAAAATACTCCAGGGGCAGCATTTCTTATGGAAGAATTCAAAGGGTAGGAGAAAATATTCTCTTACAGAAATGTCTTATCATGCCAATTTATAACTTAGAATTGGTATTTCAGAATCATTTGTAGAAATTTTCTTTGTATCTTTAGATAAACAGCAGTTTTAGAAGTACTTGGGACTGAAATCAAGGCAGATTCTCTACCATTTGAGGCATGAATGCTTTCAGCCTAGTTTTGTGTTGTGATAGAGTTGATAAAAATTGTTTGGTTTTATATATGTATGTGCTGTAAAGCAATTATTGCTATGAAGCTAATTAACCTATCCAACAGCTTACATAATTGTTTGTATGTGTGTGTGAGATAACTTAAGGTCTAGTCTTAAGTTTCAAATACTCAAAATAATATTAACTAGGGTCACTCTACTGTCATTTCCATCTCCAAAACTTACTCATTGTGCATAACTGAAACTTGATATCTTATGTCCAACATCTCTTATTTCTCCCACTCCTCAATTATTTAAAGACATTTCATGTAGAATAAAGTATACTTGATGAATACCTTAGTTCTAGTATCCTGTTAAATCGAAGGTTAAAAATAGGAAAGAGATTGCTTCAATATCTGCCAGAAAATAGAATTAACCACAAAGACATTAGTCCCTTAAGTCATAGGTAATTAATTTTTGTTCTGCTGATTGTGGGCTAATGAGTAGCTCACAAAGTCATTTTTTTAGCAGCACTGAAATCAGTTGCAAGTGTTGACTTCCTCTCTGTCTGAGCTCTGACCTGTGTGCAGCGTGGTGAGGTCGGGTTACACAGCGTGTCTCCATGCTTACATTCCCTGGCCCACTGTCAATAGTGAAGATGTCTGGGGTCGTCATTTGCTGAGGAGAATACATTGGGAAGCACTTTTTTCCTGCAGCAGTCTTGGTTTCTTATTCATAACTGGATCTTTCCATCTTTGGGACCACTGTGAGGTTCTCAGATCAGTACTGTGACGTGGGACATGATGGGGAATCCAAGTTCTGGGGTCCCACCTTCAAGTCCCTGGATGAGAATATGCATTTTACTAAGGTAGGAAGTGCTTTATTCAACTTGCAAAGAACTGAACTAAGCAACGGAAGGCAGAGGGAGTGATAATGGTAGACATGATTTACTTCAAATCTTTAATGAGAACCCCATCAAAATGAAGGATAGCATTGTCCACTGAGATCTGAGAGGTAGTAACTGGAGAGGGGTTTAGTTGAAGTCTAAGTTTAGAGTAAGTCTATATTTCGAATAGTAGGACAACTCAGAACTCTGTTCCTTTGAAAGTGCATGGATTGACATCTTAACTTATCTGGCAATGAAATAATTCCACATGAACTACTTAAGCTACAGTGAAGTCATCCTGGAGTAGGGGGGAGATCATTATCCAATGTCCTGGTGTTTTCATTTACGGAGGAAAGAAGAGGGATTTTAGACACATCCAAGCACAGCGGGAGAGCATTCTGTGAAGATGTTCTTGGAGGCAGAGATGGAATGATGTAGCTACAGACAAGGAATACCAGTGACTGCTAATAAAACACCAGGAAGAGCTTGATGGAAGACATGCACAGGACGGCTCTCTTTCTCACAGCAGTGAAGAGGAACCAGCTTCACCAACAGCCCCCACCCCCCAGAGCAAGGTGCCCAGAGGGTGATGCTTTGTTATGACAGAGCTGGAAAATTAATACATGCCTCAGAGAAACTCCCTGAACTTCCTACTTCATCTTCTAATATGCGTAGGATTCTATTCTGCTGAAAGTTACATTAAGCCTAGAAACAAATTATTTCTTTTAGAGGAAATAAATGACTTGTTGACAAGTCTATGAGACATTGAGCACAGGATTTTAGAGCTTCTATGTAATCTTTGACATAATTACTGAGACATGAAATATTTCAAGAAAACCATTCCAGCTGGGCACCAGTGTCTCACTTCTGTAATCCTAACTACTTAGGAAACCAGGCCAGGCAGAAAAGTTTGAGAAACTCCATCTTTAATTAGTTAGCGAAAACTCAGGATGGAGGCATGGTTGAAGTGGTGGGAATTTCAAGTTGAAACTCTGGGACTGGCAGAAAAAAAAGATTCCAGAATTCTAGAATTATGTGTGTACTTAATGTGGTTGGGGGAAGGTTGAGATTGTCTTTTTGTTTTGTTTGCTCTTAAATATATTTTGGAATTCTTGAAACAGCTGTCACTATTACATTGACCTAACTAAGGGTTCTAGATGTATTTTTTTCTTGTGGCTTTCATCCTAATAGAATGAGAGAGTATATTTTTGCTCCTACCCAGAACTGTCAAGAAAAATCTCTCAAATAGGCTATTTGTGCAATAGACTCTTCAGAATTTTATTATTCTGAAGCTTGAGTGTAGACTTGTCAAAGGAAATGGTAAAAGAAATCAAGCTATGAATAAAATTTGTGACTACAAGTAGAAAAAATGATTGAGGGCTGGGGGTAGGGGAAAAGGCCCATAAAATTAACATAGTAACACAAAACAATAACTATTTAAAAGACTAAATTTTCCCAAGGTGAACCTGTTGTTGAAATTGATTTAAGATTGTGAAAGAAAGTTACAAATAATAGCAGGCACTTGAATGAGATTGTTATGTGCTATGAGAAACTTATTATGTAAGCAAAACACAGAGAAGGCATGGGATAATATTTGGTATTTCTTCTTAAAACCAGACTGCTTATTCAAATTGCATATTGAAATAAACAATAACTGACAATTGGCGCAATGTAGAGTTTCCTTGAGACAGAAAGTGCATTGCTCACTCACCCAAGGGTTCACTTCTCAAAGCTGGTAAAACAGACAGCAGTTTCTGCTGTTTGTGGAGAGAACTGAATGATAATGTCCTGGAACGATTTGATTTCTACTGCTACTATGACCATGGCCACGTGTTAGGGTTTGTGCAATGTGAATTTGTCTTGCAGTTCTGAAGATCCAACATGGATCTGACCCAAGCCCTAATCAAGCTATTTGTAAGGTTGTATTCTTTGAACTCTAAAATGAGGCTATTATAGTTTGGATGCAAAATGTCCCACACAGACAAGTGTTTTGAATTCTTGGTCCCCAGGCTGCACTATTTGGGGAGATTGTGGAAACTTTCCAGGTGGGGTGTAGAGGAAGAAAGTTGATCATTGGCGGTACCTTTGTTATGTTGGCTTCACAGTCCCTTTCTCTTTGCTTCCTGGACTCCATGATGTGAATTGCTCTGCTCTGCTCTGCTCTCTCTGCTCTCCTCTGATCTCTTGGTTCTTATCTACCACAACGGACTGAAATTTTTCTCCTTTTGTTTTATTCTGTCAGTTCTGTCAGTTATGTTGGTCACAGTAAGGAAAAGCCAATACAGGGGCTCATTCAGGTGTCATGGCTTAAGAGATTGGGTCATAGTAGAATTGCAAGCAAGATGGAGATCGCACGCACGCCAACATGAGCAGATAGGCCCTCTTCTCCATAGAGAGAATAGAAACAAGTATTCAGAGCATATGAAGATGTTGTTACAGAAACTTCTCATCCATGGAGAGCTAATGCCAAACACATATAATTATAATTCAAAAGGAAAAACACTCCAATGGAAGCATATGTAAGATTTGTTGGGAGTTGACTCAAAGGAATACTTACTTCTACTTTAATGGTAAAGAGGGAGCAGTTATAGGAAGCTACAACTATGTGGCATTTGAACTTGGCCAGGAAGGAAAGTATGAGTTTTTTCAGAGCAAAAAGGAGTTTGGGGTAACTCTGACCAATGGAAACAGCAGCAAAAAATTACAATCCAAAGACTTTCCTTGAAATGCCTAACTCCACCAATACAAAGAGCAGGGAAATGGACAAGCATAGTACCATATACTATATACTGTATACTATATTTTAATGGCAATGATGCTAGACCCTTGCTAACTGGCTCAGCAGAAGTGGGAAATGCAAACCCCAAACTGTAAAGAGAGCTAACAAATACTAAAATACTAAATCACCAAATCCCAAAGTGGCCAGCAACTTAAAGAGCAATAGGCTAATCTGTGTAGCTCACAGAAAAAGAGGTGAGATCTCTTGGAAAAGATGGAGATACTATGCAGATCCCTCTGGTTTACTACTGATGTCTTCTTGGAAAACATTTCTGTTACCCTGGAAGATGTCTCTAAGTTTGTTTACTGTTGAGGGTCAAGTGGAGGGTCTCTGATATTAAGCACACCTGACTGGCCCTAAGAATAAGGGAATCTGAGACTAAATACCCCTAAAGCTAGATACAGCAATCTTGAACATTAATTAATATTGCATTGTATGTAAATAATACAATTGCTTATCTCTTCATCTATCAGAAGAAGAAGGAAGATGGATTTGTGTTGCTTCTCTATTTGGGCTGCTGTGAATAACACAGGTATGGAAATGTCTCTACACAATCCTGCTTTTCAATCTTGTGGCTTGTGTGATCAAATGGCAATTCTGTTTTCAATTTCCCATCATTAACATTTACTATCTTTGCTATTAGCTATCTTAGTATGAGTGATATTTTTCTCAGTGTGTTTTTATTTCCATTTCACTAAATATGAGTGATACTGAAAAATCTTTCCATATGCTGGTTGGCCCTTTATGCTTTCTTTGAGATAATGTTTTTTCAAAATGTTTGCCCCACCTTTTTTTTTTAATCAGTCGTGGGGCTTGAACTACAGACCTGGGCAGTGTCTCTGATCTCTTTTTGCTCAAGGCAAGTGTCTACCACTTTGAGCCACAGTGCCACTTCTGGTTCTCTGGTCATTAATTGTAGATAAAAGTCTCACAGACTTTTCTGCCTGGGCTGGCTTTGAATTGTGATCCTCAGATCTCAGACTCCTGAGTAGCTAGGGTTAAAGGCATGAACCACTAGCACCCACCTGCCCATTTTTTAATTCGGCTATTTTTGCTGCTGTTCTAGTGTTAAGTTGTAGTTCATTATGTAATCTGAATACTAGTTCCTTCTTGGGTACTTTATTTTCAAGTGTGTCTTACTCCAAAGGAAGCTGTTCACTCTGTACATTGTACCATTGATATATGGAAAGTTTAAAGTTTTATGTTGTCTTACTTAACTATATTTTACAAAGTTGTTAATAACAATGAAGGATTAGAACGCAGTAGTGTCTGCACAGATAAAACCTAAGATGGAGTCTGGGAAGGTGGCTCAATGGTAGAGCACTTGCCTTGCATGCATGAGGCCCTGGGTTCAATGCCTCAGCACCACATAAGCAGAAAAAACTGGAAGTGGTGCTATGGCTCAAGTGGTAGAGCACTAGCCTTGAGCTGAAGAGCTGAGGGACAGCGCCCAGGCCTAGAGCTCAGGCCCCATCACTGACAAAAAACAAAACAAAACAAAAAACATGAAGATGGCCTAATGATTTCCATAAGTTACTAATTATGCACTTTATGCACACATCCCCTTCAATTTACACAGGATTTTAATCTCATTCTAATTAGTGAAGTATGGCAAAGGTGAGAAAACTTAGGTTGGAGGCTAGCCTCAGACAAATACGTGCAAAACAAATAGTTGGGGGTTCTGGGTGCATGACATAAGTGTCAGAGAAGCTGCCTCATAAAAGCAAGGTTCTGAGTTCAAATCCCAGTACCACCAAAACTGAAACAAAACCAGATGAACAAATAGAAACAAATGCAAAATTTCTCAGATGATGCAGAGATAGAGTGTCACCTTGTTTGGCCTCTCTGGGAGAGCTGTGTGTCAGGCGATTTTTGCTGCTCCATGCAGTTCTAGGAATGACTACAAAAGAGCTGCGAGTGCTGATTTTGAAGTTAAAATATAGTTTGGCAAACAGATGAATCAGCAAATACGAATACCATGAATAATGAAGACTGACTGTACTCTAACGGAAAAGTTCTAGGTAAACATGTATTTGCTATCGTGGAGTATTTTAGTCAAACTAGTGAGTGTGATTAGGACTGGATGCTTGTTTCTACCTGAGCTGGATCAATTGGATGAAGAAAGAATGACCTTAGACTCGAAAATTTTCAGATCAGGCTCTCTCTATAGACGAAATCTTTCATACCTTTCTTGAAAGATACCTTTATGCTTGCTAGTCACAAGATTCATATTTCTAAGCATCAAACCCCAAAGGACTTAATTCTAAGTAAAACGGATTTCTCAGCTTCAAGGGATAGCTGCTCTCAAAGTGAGGGCATTGATTGAAAAGACAATTGAGTCTTGGCCGGAGTATGATGGTTTACACCTGGAATCCAGCTACACAGTAGGCACTGATAGGAGAATTGTAGTCCAAAGCCAAACAAAAGCAAGCCTACCTGACTAAACATTTTTAGAAGGATATATCACAAATCAAATGGAAAAACAATAATGTTAGAAAAACTTTATTAATTAAATATCTTCAGTGAAGTCCTGAATAATACTTATGGATTTTTGCTTTTATCATTTTGCTTTATATGAGCAATGTTATCTGATTCACTATTATTGAGATATGTTTAGTACCTGTAGACCTAAATGTAATATAGTTGTTCATCTGTTATAATTTTATGCAATTTTTAAATAAGTAAGACCTTTTAAATGGACAGACCAAACACAAGCACATTTATTTCTCTTGTTAGAGGAAGATACAAAAACCAGTCATCTTTCCTCATAGCCACTAGATGGCAGTAAAAAACTATATCTTTTTACTTTGAGGCACTCAACTCCAGCTTTTTTCCTTTTTTCTTTTTCCTTTATTTATTTTTTTTTTGTCACCTGGCAAATTGAAGTATGTAAGGTTTCTTGACTAGAGATGTTGAGCAAGATAGGCAAACAAAACACATATTAATGGAGAACAAAGCAGGTTTTGCAACTCGATTGCTAGCAAAAGCCTATCTTTTATTGTTATGTATTTATTCCATTAAAACACAAAACAATGGCCAGGCAAAATTCAGTCAGCATTGACTAGAAATGTTTATCTTGACTGAATAATAAGGGAAGTAGGTGACCATGACACAATATATCTGCCGAGATGCTTTGTAAAAATTGTTTTGACCACATATAATAGACTATTTGTGTTGGCCTGATACCTGCGTCCAAGAACATGGACAGGGCTTCAGAATGACACAAAGGATCCTTTCTGCTTGAGTTTGTTTATGCCTCAAAGTCATAAAAAAAAGTTTCTACTGAGAAAGCTTGATTCAAGAAAGATTTAAATGCGATCACTGGTCAGCCCTTCCTTCAGATATTGTACTTAAGACTGGGTTTTCCTGGCTTGGATGGACATTTACCAATGGCAAAATTCTGACCTTAAAATACATCAGGTAGAGTCTTTGGCAAGTGGAAAACGTACGGAGAATTACAATAATGGACTGATGAGAAGCCCAGGCCTGCTTCCCTATGAGCCTGACAAGGAGATATTAAAAGCCACAGACCACTGTATTCACAGCCATTAAACGCTGTTTAAGCAACAGGAGAAACATTCATATGCAGTATAGTTCTTTACCAAGCAGAAAGACGCTAGATGGTTGGAGAAGTTGAACAGAACCTGACCGCAATATTTATCAGTATTGTGCAGATAGACTACAAACAATCACCTTTCATACTAAAGTGAGCACACTAGTCCTGGTCCCACCCCCACCCCCTTCACCCACTTCCTGTGCCCTTTCAAAGCAAGACCCCATGCTCAGCACATCTAAGGGGGCAGAATGTTAATGTATGCTGGGGGGGTTCTCATTCCCAGCCATACCATCACATTACTTCGCACTTGCTGAGCAAATGCTCAGTTACTGAGCTGTACCCCACTTTTTCTTCGTAAGCATGCCTGGCTGAAGCTCCTTTTGCTTAAGGTGATGAACCCCTGTCCCTGTTGGAAATAACAATGGAGAAATAAATGTTTACATATTGCCTGTTATGTTCCAGATCTCCAGGTAGTAATTAGGAAAGAATTTTACAGGACACTTAACCCGGACTCCAGGGAATCTAAAACAGTTAATATCTC
Organism: Dipodomys spectabilis; assembly: GCF_019054845.1. Taxonomy (NCBI): domain Eukaryota; kingdom Metazoa; phylum Chordata; class Mammalia; order Rodentia; family Heteromyidae; genus Dipodomys; species Dipodomys spectabilis. Next base: position 4,805,546 of record NW_024870698.1, on the reverse strand, counting down.
CCCTTAGACAATTGCTACCAAAGGGTTACTTCTGGGAGGAAATCTATTTTATTCTCTTCATAAAAGAGAAGCAGTTGGTGGACGGAGTGAGATACGGGTAGATGTACATTCTTAGTATCTTTAAAGGCAGAAAACCATAGGCTTCAAAAACCTTCAATAAATCAAAGCAGAGACCTTTAAAAGATAGTGATATATGCCAGATGGCACACATAGGAATCGATCTTCTAAATCCTTCAGGGATGGGACTTCATTCTTTTGAATAGCACGTAGCATCTGATGTAGAGACTTGTACTTAGTGGGCACCTAGTTAATATTTATTGAACTAGATTCAATTTGGCACAAGCACACACACACACACACACACACACACACACAAGCTAATCAAAAAATCCATAGCCTGAAGAAGTTGCGAATGCTCCAATCTTACCAGACAGGGATGGTAGAAAAGACATGTTTCAGCTACAATTGCTTACTTGCCAAAAAAACAAAAAAACAAAAAACTAACAAACAAACAAACAAAACACAACCTTTTCCCTTTCTGATCTCAACAGCTGAAAAACTTGGTTTGAGAGGAAAGAAGGTTACAAAGAAAGAGAACAATAAGATGTCAAAGGCGTTGTCTTATTCATTCATTGGTCAGATAAATAGCCTGTGATAAGATAAATAGCAGCTCGCCCGTGCTGTGAAGGCATTTACAGTATGATGAATGGCTCTTTGGAAGCACAGCCATCACAGGACAACATGCCCAAGACGATCTTTGAAGCATGGGTAGGTAGCCTGGGCTCCACGGCCCTCGGGTGAAATGGAGGCCTTTCAATGCTGGAGAAGAAAGTTAGTTCCGAAGCCTCAGGCCTCTCTTCTCCATCTTCCTTTAGGATGGACAGGCTAAAACCTGCCTATTCCAGCTGGCTCCCTAATGCACACTTCCATCAGGAGGCACAAAAGGGAGGCTGCAGGGCAGAGGATTTCAAGGGGAGGCTCCCTGGGCTTTGTACACACACATGATGTTCCCAGCAGCGTTAGGTCAGAGTAGCATCTGCTTACATTGAAAAGATTGGTGCTATGTTTCTCCCCATGGGCAGAAACAGCAGTCGGCAGAGCCCTTTCTCCATGGGTTCAGATCTAAGCTCACTTGAGAGTTGCCCAACATTCTGGCTCCTGAAAACTCTTTCCTGGGAGAGCCGTGCGCAGCTGCCTGCAGTGCCTGTCATGTCTGGTTCCTTCAGCATCGTCCTCCAGCCCTGAGCTAACTCACTGCTAACACGACATGCTCTTGCCACTCATGACACCTTCTCAGATTCCCTCACCCGGCCCTGATGAACACGCGCGCCATGTTATTGCTGTATGGCTAGAAAACGGAGCAGCCGCCTTGGGAAGAAGAGGTCGAAGCTGAAATCTTCATTCAAAGGCCAGCGACTGCATGGTGGTCTCCTGTCTCCAAGACCTGCAGTCAGCAAATGCACTTTAACACTGTTAGGAATCTGAGCCAGGAGGAAAGAAAGAACAAAAAGAGGAAAGAAAGAACAAAAGCAACACCAACAAGCCAAGTCGGCTCCAATGGAGAGCTGAATTGGGACACCATGGTAACTGCAGGCAATCAAGGAGCCAGCAGACGGGACAGAGCACGGAGACTGCAGAGGCTTGACGGCCTGGTGCCTGAGCTGGTCAGGGCTTAAATAGGGTCAGGTCAGGGGCCGGGTCACAGGAAACGCCCAGCCAGGCACTGGACTGACAGGTTTAGTCACCAATCAGCCAAGTGCCTGCCCCTGTCTCCAGGGATTCAGCCATCCCCTGAGTGGGTGGGGCTTCACCTTCCCCCACCAAGAAAACAAGATGGCAGACCCTACCATCCACCAAGTGGATGGCCAAGATGATGCGGGCCAGACCCGATCTCCCCACTTTATATCTTCACTTTTCCTGAACCACGTTCATCATAGCACCATCAACAACCAGATACACAAGGTACCTACTTGTGCCTGTGTCCTCCAGCTCTTGTGGACTAGACCCTTCAGGGAGCAACGAGGGGGCGGGCTTGCTTCACTGATGAATCTCCACACCTGGAGCACTCCTTTGATTGTGTACAGGTTTTCTGTTGAAAACTGATGAATGAAGGTCCGGTGAAAGAATGAATGAGAGAGCTTTGGTTGTGACCTTTACACTATGATTTCCCGTGTGTGTTCTACTCGCCTAACCTATCATCAGCCTGGTCTGTTACCTTCCCCAGACTGAATTTATCTTTGACTTGACACTTTGCATGCTAGTTGGTAAAGGGATAAAACTCTTTAATATTGGAGTGTTTAGGGAACATTTCTCCACGGTCATCTCCAGGGAAAGTCTGAACATATCTGGAACGTTTAGGTTGTCACATTAGAGGAGTAAGTTCTTTCTGCCAGCAAGAGAGTGAGAGCAATAGGGATGCAGCTAAAATGTCCACGAATATTTCCAAGAACTCCCCACAACAAAGATTTATTTGGTCCAAGAAATGTTAATAGGGGCCACTCCAGAGAAACCCTGGTTTAGACATTAACCCCTGTTTAGAAGCAAGGGATTCCAAAGATCATATTTTAAAGCACCTTTCGGTCCTCTGAATTTTTTGCTGTGTCTCTCCAAAACCAAGTATTCACAATGGGAAAAGAGAGAGAGAGAGAAACAGACAGACAATTTGGTTAATCATGGCCAAAGACCAGATGTTTCTTTTTTGTTTAAAAAAATTGACATTTGGAATCAGGCAGACAGAATATCCAGATGACTGACTAACACTCAGACTCCTTGGCTGCATGTTGGAGAGAGTTATTATAGACAGACCCTATGATTAAAAGTGAGCTAGTCATATGAGAGCTGGGTGTGCTGGGGGGTGTAGGGTGGTGCTCAGTGTGTTGTACATGAAGCTACAGAGGAACTGTTTCAAAGGATAGACAGAATTGTTTTTATTGATCCAAATCCCATAATAATAATTATAAGAGCCAGCTGGTCTCCCTCCAGATAATCTCAAGAATAGCCATTAACCAGAGACACAGAGTTTAAAAATGAATAAATCACTTGGGTATTTGCATTTTGAAGGTCATTTAGATGAACCAGGTGGTTTCCTCTTGGACTTTAATTATCAAAATCTATTTTCTTAAAAAAATAAGAAAGGAAGGAAGAATTGGCTCACTTGGGTAATTGCTATTCTGATGAACTCCAACCCTAAACTTCCCCCTTCTCCTCCCACATTTCCTTGAACAAGTTCACTCTATCATCTTAGCTACCAAAATATCCACAAGATATATTTTTCTTCTCAGTGTATGGCAGTAATCCCATCTAATATATCAAATAGAATACAAAGGACTCTGTGATCATTATAAATTTTCCCGGCACAATTCCCAGAATCATTACTTAGTGTCATCTTCTTTCCAAACGATACTTTCTAAACCTTTTTTTTCAGTAAACACAATTTGAGCCTTCGTCCTGATTCATCATTCTTTAAATTACAACTTTGCTAATCAAATAATTAAAGATGGTCATTAAAAGGACATTTAGTTGGTCTCACATACTTACAGCTAAAATTGCAGTTGTTTAAAGCCATTAAAAATACTTTGTCCCAGCGGGTGCCTATGATATTTTCCAGATAAAATAGAGATGTCAAGCTAAATGTAAATATTAGATAAATAAGCACTTGCTTTCAACATAAGTATGTCTCAAGCAATATGTGGGATGTACTTGTATTAAAAAATGATTGTTTTAGCTGAAATCCAAGTTTCACTAGGTGGCCTGTATTTTTATTCAAAAGAACTTCACAGCCTTTAGAGCCTATCTATCTAGGCTTACATCTTTGTAACAGTCTTTAATAAGGAATTACTTTTAAACAATATCAGAAATAACTTTGTTTTTAAGATCTGTTGATTTTTCTCTCCCATTGAAGACATTCATAACATAGTTTAAATCCACAGGAACGTCACTGGAAAATCATGCAGTTGTAAACTGATTTCAAGTTTTGTACCCATAACTACTCTGCAAATCTCTGTGATAGAAACCATTTGCAAGGAGAGTAGTTACTGTTTCTTTACACACGGAGGCTGCACAATCTCCATCCCAACTCTCCCCTTCTCTTAATCGCAGTTCCCCGAGGGAAGCCCAGTGATTCTCCCTCTTGGTTGATGGTCAGTGGAAATGGCATGTGAAGAAAATAACTACTTATCTGTGCCACACATGGTCATCAAACTGGACTTGGGCTTAGCTGAACTGATTACCTGAGTTTTCTCCTGATTAATTCAGAATGACACAGAGAAATCAATCATGAAGACAGCCAAAATAATCATCAAGTCAGTTGATTCAGTTATATAAACTTGACCTTCACCTTTTCCTCTCAACCTATGTTTATGGTAAAAGGATTTCAACAAATATGAGGAAAAAAAGAAACAAAAGTTATGGAGGTAATGCGTTTCTCAGATTCTATTGTCTTACAGGCCAATAACTTTAATTGATTGCATTAAGAGTACAATTTATTAGCTCAAAGAAATCTTTTGTTCTTTACAATTTCCTTTCTACTAAAAGAACACATAGTATAAAATCTTAATCGCTTTAAGTATCTAATATGCATCGACTATTAAACATTATGTAATTCCAGAGGAGCCATTCAGAACTCACAATACCTAAACCAAGATTCACGCTAATAATAAACAGGTGATTTGTATTTGTGTACAATATATGCTTCAACATGAAATACTTTTTAGCCTTTCTTTTTCTTTTGTCGGTCGTGGGGCTTGAACTCTGGGCCTGGGCACTGTCCCTCAGCTCTTCAGCTCAAGACTAGCGCTCTACCACTTGAGCCCCAGTACCCCTTCCAGTTTTCTAGTGGTTTATTGGAGATAAGAGTCTCACAGACTTTCCTGCCTGGGCTGCCTTTGAACCATGATCCTCAGATCTCAGCCTCCTGAGTAGCTAGGATTACAGGTGTGAGCCATTGGCACCCGGCTAGCCTTCTTATATTACAGAGCATTGTTAGAGAAGTTTCTTCTCCAGGTCAAACTTGAAGAGAAGCTGTTGAAAATTATGTCTGCTTTCACTAATGTAAATATCTTTCTTAAAATTTCAAAGAGAAGATTCCTAAATACCATGAGCTCATGAATTATCCAGGTACACCTAACAGATGGATTATGTTCCCAACTCAGTTTTGCCTTGTGAGGAAATTTAAATCTGTTTGCAACCTTCATAATGATGTACTTTGCCACATAACATGTCTGTAGATCAAAGGAATAGGTGAGTATCTTTGAAGGGGAGGCATTGTTCTGTGTACTATATTCTTTTTAGACATTGACGTTCTGAACCTAAGGATTTGGTATCCCAACTACAGATGCCATGGAAGCTTTATATTATAGGATTCAGGGGAGGAAAAATTTCCATTCTATCAACTGTTCTCTGCACAGGGAAGAGCCTCAACCACTCTAGAACCCAAGTCTCAATATTGTTACTTTGGTAGGTTTATTAGAATAGAGAACTAGGCTAGTTGGATTATGCTTTACTGAAAGTGGAATAGTCTGAAAAGAAAAAAAATAGAGGAAAAAGTCATTATTAAGTAGAGTAAGAATAAAAGACCAAGTAAGTTGGAAGATCTTTTCCAGGTGGGGTGAACATGCAAGTCTCAGAGGACCATGTTTTCCTGTTGCTAGGCTGACTAACTCTGGTGGCTGAGTTGTTTATCTTAAAGAAAACATCCCTATATCTTTTTTACTTGACAACTACAATATAATCTGTCTGGGAGTTGTTCATCATTTAAGAAAGGGTGAAAAAAAAAGTCCTCTCCCAGAAAGTGTTCAAATCCGTGAGCTGAGATGATGATAACATCATGAGAGGTATCATAATTTATCTGGAGCATGTAAATCACCAGGGGACCTCTCTGAGGATGCTTGCTGCAATGATGGATAACTCCGCACGTCGGAAGAGCAACCCTGAGGAATTGGCCAGGCATCTTTTGACAGGATTGCTGCTTCCAGTCTCTCCCAGTTGGGAAGAAGCTGTGACTTAACAGATTTGCAAATTCTGTTTCGAAAACCACTTGTTAAAATGTGATGTTCAAGACTTTACCCACAAAGGCACAGAGCATTAAGCAATGAAGAATTGCCATAAGAAATGGAACAAGAATCGAGGCTGGCATGAGTCGTGCTAGCTTACTGGATTGTTGTGTTTTGTTGTTGGTTTTTGTTGTTGTTTCACATGACATTTTCTGTTATATCTCAACTTGCTGTCCTTTTGGCCAGGGCAATTGGTCTTAGAACCAAACCATTTTGTGTTTTCCAACACAAAAAAGGTCTCTAATGTGTTCACATAATCTTTCTGCCTCCTGTGTAGCATTCAAGTGAAAATATTGGAAAAAGGGAAATGGCCTATGGTGTGTTTTCCTATGGAAAAATCTAACATTTACAGTCAGCAGATCGAAAGATAACCGTCTATTGCGGTTTTTGCTGTATCACACGGTGCAGGTGTAGATGAGAAAAATCGATTTAGTTTTTAGCAACTGTTATGTGTATGGTGAACCTTTCACCTCAAGTATGATGGTACGTAGCAGAGGGACTTGGTGGGAATTCATCTTAGATGGTGTCCTGGGGATTCTGTGATGGGAATAGAGTTTGTAAAAGCACAGAGAGCCTGCTCCCCTCTCCTGAGCACACATTGGGAGATGCTAGGTGAGCACCTATGAAAAGATGGCTTTCTGCAACCAAGCACAGAATTCTTGTCAGAAACTGAATCTCCCAGCACCTTGATCTTGGACTTACCAGGAGTTGATATTGTGAGAAACAAAGGCCTGTTGTTTAAACCAGTTTTGTTTTATTTTTCAAGAGAACACCAAGTTATGAGAGTCATTTAAGGGAGAAGAGATATCTTATTTTCTTATTGCCTGTTACCTATCATGTGCTTTGAGTATCCAAAACAATCGTTACTATGAGGATGAAGGTATTATGACTGTGCCTGTGAGGAACGAGGGTTGACTGCTCACCCTGCTCCAGCCACTGCCATCAGCACATCGAGTACTGTATATCCATTGTGTGCTGCATATTTTATATCTCACTGAGTTCTCACAGTACCTTCACATCATGGCGGCCCACCAATCAAATCTCAGCCCACATTCACATGACCACCTTTTCTACCGCTCTCCATGTGTCCTCTCTTCTCCTTATTAGGTTACCACTCAGGGGGTGTACAGCCCACTGGAGGCCAATTTGACCTCTACTGACCTAACTTCGTTTTCTAAGAATCTATTTTCCGGCTGGGAAGGTGGCTCAGTTGTGGAGTGCTTGCCTTGCATGCATGAGGCCCTGGGTTCGATTCCTCAGCCGGAAGTGGAGCTATGACTCAAGTGGTAGAGCACTAGCCTTGACCTGAAGAGCTGAGGGACAGCGCCCAGGCCCAGAGTTCAGGCCCCATGACTGACAAAAAAAAAGTCTAAGAATCTATTTTCCTATAATATCACATCCTGAGAGTCACAAAGATGAATTCTGAAGAGACACTAACCTGGTACTATTTATCTCATTTTCACCAGGTATGGTCTAAATGATTACATCCAGCCTAGACTTCTGTGCTGAAACCCTTCCTTTCAAGATGATAGCATTGGAAATTAAAGATTTTGAGATTTGATCAGGTAGATTATGGAGGCAAAGCCCTCACCAAGAAGATGGTAGCTTTCCATAAACAGGAGTAAGAGTCAAGTATATTGACAGATGCCTGCAATCCCAGCTACTCAAGAGGCAAAGGTAGTGGCATGTGCTTGAGGCCAGTCTTAGTCAAGTTATTGAGTCTCTATCTCAAGTGCAAAATATAAAACGAAAGGGCTGGAGGCATGGCCTAAGTGGTAGAATGTATGTGTAAGGCTCTGTGTGTGACCCTAGTACAGACAGAGTGAGGAGGAAGGGAGAGGAGAGGAGCAGTGGGAAGGGAAGGGAAGGCAAGGGGAGGGGAAGGGAGGGGAGGGGAGGGGAGTGGAGAGAAGTAGAGGGGAGGAGTGGGGAGGGGAGGGGAGGGAAGGCCTTCAGCCATAGGATAACACATTAAGGAGGTCTCTGTGAACCAGAAAGTAGACTCTCACTTGATACCAAATCTTGCTTGAATCTCACATTCTCAGTCTTTACCATGGGAACTAAATGTCTGTTGTGTATACGCCTCTAAGTTTATTTTATTCTCTTGCAGTAGCCACAGTTCCTCTAAGACAATGCCTCTGGAGTTCCATTTCTTCTAGTAAGCTGAGAAAGCCACACAGGCTTTGATCAAGAAACTAGAACTCTTTCTTTGTGTATCTCTTCCTAACTCTAGGGACCTCATCCTCAGCTTCCTGGCAGGGTAGCAGTATGTGAGATGTGTCCTTGTTATTCTGTCTGTCCACCTGACGTGCTTCATTCATTCCTGAATAACATCTTTGATATGGTCCTACAAAGTCCACTTTCTCCCTCTGTCTTCACATGATCATCCTCTCTAATGATGTATGTCAAAGTTCCTTCCTTTATATTGAATTAAGACCATGATAATGAACTCATTTTAACTTAACCACCACTTTAAAGACCTTATCTTTAAATATTTCTATATTAAGACATGAGGGTTAGAACTTGGACACATGAATTTTAGATGAGGCCTTATAGAGGAACTGAAGAACATCAGAGATAGACCAACCTCCGTTCAAGCCACGTGGCATGAATGGGTCAATGACTCTGTGGGGCTTCGGTCCTGTCAATTATGAAGCAGGATTGGGGAGACCAAGGGTGGACAAAATGCAATGATTGGTCTTGGGAACTATTTCTTGGTTGCTGATATTCAGTGTCACCAAAGATCGGTTTTGAGACTTTGGACAGCAGATTCCCTGTTGCTATTGCTTTTCTCTTTTCAGCATAGTTTCTGGCAGCCAGAGACACTTACTAAAATAAATAAATAAATAACTAAAATTGCCTAGCAGAGTCTTCCCTGCTTATCAGGGAAGTCAGAACAATGAACAGTTTTCTGGCGTCTCTTTTGTCTCTGTTCCAAGCACTGGGTCTGCACTTTGTGAACCTCTTCTTGACTCTTACTGGAAATTGAGAGACAGAGAGAGAGAGAGAGAGAGTGGGGGGGGAGAGGGAGGGAGGGAGGAAGAGAGAGAGCGCACGCAAGAGAGCACAAATTGTGGTCTTTGCCTTCCAGTAACATAATGGAGTCTGTTTCCTTGGGGTTTGGCAGAAAGAGGCAGTGGTGGCAGCGTGACCGTGGGGGGGGGGTCATGCCCTTGTGCGCATGCTCGTTGTTCCAGCTGAGCCCCCACCCCCATCCCTAAATACAGACAGAAGCCATGGGGAGCCCACAGTAGACCTGTCACCAGGCAGCCCTGGGAAACACCAACCGTGTTTTGGATTAAAACAAACAAACAGCCAGCCTTTGAATACTCTCACGCCCAAGGTCATTTGTGTCACCCACGTGGACCCGTGGGACCCCAGAGAAACATAAAACCCGCCAGCAGCCCTTTGAACTCCCACCTTCTAGGGAATGTTTTAATCAATTAACCATGAAGTCCATCCCCTTTGCTCATGCAGGCCTATATATAACATGACTTTGGTCTGGCTGACACTTTACTGCAACTGCGATCAAAGATTGAAGCAAGTGCCAGGTTGAGCCAGGATCATTCTGAGACTTTACCTCCCCCAACTCACGGCCCGCTGAGCTCTTAGCAGCACTTTATTTTTGCAAGGACAGAAAGGGGGGTTGAGGGGATGCTGATGGATGTGTGCGCATGCACCCACCCCCACCCAGGGGAAGGGGTAGCTGGCTGAGGAAGCTTGGGGTAAACTCAGAAAGAAACCAAGTCCTTTTGAAAGTTAGCAATGTATGTGGAAGGAACAAAACAAAGTGAGATTTTCCTTCTGAAGGAAATTGAAGAGTTGGCCTCCTCTCTGGGAGTCAGTACAGAGTTGTGATGTTAATTAGATTAATGGAAGCAGTCACTGAAACCCCTGGACGCTGGTTTCACCTAATCACTGCAATTAATGATAGATGATGCCATCATTCTCTAGGATAAAACTCGTTTCCACACATGCATGCAACAGGGAGTGGACTTTGGGGAATGGATCAGAAACCCCCACCATTTTGTTCCAATAGCGAAGTTGGGGGTGATCTTTTGTAAGGAGCCAACTGTGACTAAGAAGAGCTGAAATTTTACATATACTATCAGTCTGTGTCATCACAATAACTCTGAGAGCAGGAAGAATATATTACCCTCATTTCCTAGATGATCAGCCTAAATCTCAGAGCAATTCAAAGTCTGAACTGGTGGTCAGACAATGACTTCCAAACCCCAGCACTTTAATAACACGCACTTGTCATGGCTCAATTGTATAATTTTTCACCAATGGGCTTCATCTTGTGAAAGATTTGGTCTGCCATAAACCCTGGAAAAATTATTTTCTTGATTTCAAGCACAGACATCTCTAACGGCGGATCATAGCTCTTGGTCAGCATGAGCTAACTGATGTCAGGACACAAAGCTCATCCATCTTCAGAGAAAAGAAAGAAACTGCACCATCATCATAGGAAAATAAATCACATCTTCTCAAAAGAAGGAAAATAATCACAATTTATTAAGCCTCTTTTATATACCGGACATGGCTCTGGACACCTTGCTCAGAGTATTATTATCTTTTATATAGTCTTGAAACATAGATATTTCGGCCTCATTTAATAGATATAGAACCCATGACTTCAAAGTTTCTCAGCTGGTAACTGTGCTATTACTACTTTTTAAGAAAAAAATGTGGCGAGGAAGAGTGAGCAAATGTAGTCATTATATTCAATGTGTAAGTTGTTCAATTTTGGGGTGGGGATGGGAGGGGAATAGGGAGAAAGAAGGAAGGGGTGACATTGATGAAGAGGTACTGTACTCAAGCTGAACCAGAATAACACTCTATGTACAACTATTTAACAGTAAAATTAAAAAGGAAGAAACGACGTTCTTAAAAGACTCCGAGAGTTCATGAAGCGATCGGGGTCCAGCTCTTGATCTGCATGTGAGCATCCAATGGCTACATCACATGGAGTTCCTTGATGCCAGCACCAGACCATGTAATGGGTCGTAATGTTTAATTTTCATTTCTCTTGAAAGTATTCCCTAATACTGATCCTAATAGGAAAAGACAAGGGGTTATTTGGAGGCTTTCAAAGATAAGTGGCATCCCATGCTGTCATACTCAGCAGAAGAAAAAAAAAATTACAAAAGAGCAAAGTAAAATAAGATTTCCATTTAATTCCCAGGAAAAGGACAAGCTGGAGAGACATCCAAAGCCTAAATAGGCAGGGTTGAGCCGCAGTCATCCTGTGAAGCAAGTGGAAAGTTTGGGGAGAGATTTGGAAAGGAAGATAGCATGGCCCTGTGGCTTGAGGATGGTAGTGCGGAGATCTGGGGTACAAGTCCCCCCCTCCACCTCTGGCACCCTTAACAACCCGTGTGGGAAAACTGAAAGTATTGAGTGAACCGGAAGAAGCAGATGTCTGTGTGGTCAGAGGTCAACGTGGTTGAGCAGGAATTTTCAATAATAGAAGGGTGCTTTAGGTTTGTGATCAAGGAGGAAAACAGCACAGGAGGAGGTTACAACACGGGAATCAGCTCTCACATGCTCTGATTGGGTTTGGAATATCCCTATCCAAGACAGGGAGCCTTCAAAAGAAATAAAAATTATTTAAATAGGAAAATGGAAAGAATGAAGAATGGGAATGCCTGGAAGGGGAGCAGCATGGGTCACAGTAGTTCATACCTAGAGGATCTTTAATAAGGAGTTAGTCTAACCTCTTCCTATTGTTGAAGTCGTTTGATCCTCAACCTTAATGTGTATACACTGTTTATGGATGTGAAATCTGAGCAGTTGGAGATAAATCACCTTGACCAAGGTCACACAATGGATACATCTGAGAAAACGGTTTAACAATCAGATTGACCGTGGCGGAAGCTCACGGTGCGGCCATATTGTGATGGTTCTCAAAGCCTGGTAGAACCATGAGGCATTCAGACAGCTCCCACGCCTGCTACATTCCCTCCAGTAGGTTAGGAGATTTCACTCCCAACTGAAGAACCAAATATTCCCTTATTATTGTGTCTCATTTTTGCCCAAGCGTTCCCTTTGCTAAAATACGCAAAGTAGCAAAGTCTCAATAGAATGATTTTTTTTCCCTCTAGGAAACCACTTCAGCCAAAGTTTGGCAAATTCTGTTTGTGAAAAAACTGCCTCAGGGATAAATAAACGAGAGGTCTAGTCACTAGAGCAAAGCAGTGAACCCGTAAGATGAGGTAAGTTCTCTTACTCTGAACAGCTGCTCTACATTAAGCACCTAAGTTGTAGCACTGTCCACATGAACATAAATGTCATCCATCCCTGAAGAAAAGGAATTGGAATGGCATTCTAAGCTCCCAGAGCAAGAGGCTCAGCGGTATTTTGTTTCGTACAAATATAGGTGCCTTTCCCACTTATTCTAGTGCCTTCTCCAAATAAGGGAAAAATCAAAGGATGAACAGCCTTGCTGCTGTGGCCATAGCCTATTACATTGGTTGTCTGATCTGCCATTTTTACCTAAAGTTCAATTGTGACAAAAAATCAATTCAATATTCATGGACGATTTACAGAGGTCTTCCATAGCTAATACTTTTTAAATGGACTGAAGCTAATGTAACATAAATGTCATGATTTTAGTGATTTTTGTGTGTCTGTTTCAGTAGTGTTGAGTACACTCACCTTGTTGTAAATCCATCTCTTCTATCCATCGCTAGAACTTGCTTAACTTTCCGATGAAGCTCTATACCCACGAGATAATTTCCCTTGCTCCCTGCTAGCTCTGTTCATTTTCTGACTCTGTGCTTCTGACTATTCTAGGTAAGCCTTGTAAGTAGGATCCAGTACTTGTCATGCCTGTCTTAGGATATATTCAAGTTGATTAAGATGCATTATACTCAGCAACTGTCATGTTGAATGGAAACTCCTACATACAAATAAAAATCAATGAATAAATAAAATATATCCATGGTGACACATATATCAGAATCAGCCACATATATTGATCTGTTTGTTTGTGGGTCGATAATTGTGTTTCTACCATCACTGAGCAATTGTTTAAAAGTTTTTGACCATATAAGTCCAAGAATTATTCTTATTTTTGCTAATGTGGATATAAATTTTTAAGAGATTATAGACATTGAGAAAAAAAGAGAAACAGACAGAAAAGGATAGGATACAAATTATACAGTTGCCAGGTGCTTGTGGTTCAGGAGGCTGAGATCTGAGGATCTCAGTTTAAAGCCAGCTGGAGCAGGAAAGTCCCTAGGAGATTCTTATCTCAATCACCAGAAAAGCAGGAGTGGAGCTATGGCTCAAAGTCGTAGAATGCTAACCCTGAACAAAAGTGCTCAGGGACAGTTGCTAAGGCCCTGAGTTCAAGCCCCACGACTGACTCCCCCTCCCTAAAAAATTATATACTTGTAATCTTTTCTATCTTTGCCCCTGGGTAGTTTGCATGTATGCATGCATGTTTATAGTCCCCCCTTTTTTAACCTTTTTTTATTGTGAGAATACTGTACAGAGGGGTTACAATTACATGGGCAAGGTAATGAGTACATTTCTTATCAAGCATTGTTGCCTCCTTTGTTTCAAAAGCAGGGTCACCAATCATGCCTGAGGATCTTTGTGTGTTTTCCCTGATCAGACAGCTGCTTACTTGGGTTTTATTTTATTAGCCCTTATAGAATTAGTTTTTTCTTTCTTTCTAAAGTTGGTTTTGGTCATAATGTGCCTTAGAGGGAAATTACAATGAGAAATAGTTCTAGAAGAATTATTATTCATTTTGGGCTTTGGTGGAGAATGTGACCCATTTTCTAAACCATTATCCCATCCATAAAACCTCTCTCAAGTTTCCATGTCCATAAGTACTGGTTTCTCTGGACAGCTGACACATTTCCAGGTTTTGGATATGAACTATGCTTGTATTTCCCACTGCTAGAACCCTGGTTTGCGAGAATTTAAAGTTGGTCTCTTGCCTCCCTCCCCCTGCCTTTTTTTAAAGAACTTAACACTTATTATACTAATTACATTGACTCTTTCTCAAAACTTGTTTTATCTTTCTCAATTTATGAAGCTGATAGTTCATCATAGCGCAAGCCACATTTTATCATCCATTCACTTTTTGATGGACATTGTGTAACTTCTACTTTGGAATATCTCATCAAAAGCATTACAGTTTTACAGAGCTCCACATTCTAATCTATGTGTGCACGCCAGCAACCAATGAACAAAAACGTCCATTAAAAATCTCTCCTCTGACGTCTGACCACTCATTGTGTAATATTGCTCATTAGCTATCATTACCCTAGCTCATTTCCTCTTTTCTCTAGGAAACAGCTAGCCTCGTTTGTCCAGCTTCCCTCAGGCATTTGCAGTCAGCAACACTCTCCTAAAACAATGCTCTTCTGCTTGCTCACTAAGGAGTGGTAGAAGATCACCACAATCTTGTTGAGGACACTCTAACTCTATGCAGAAGGATCTTAAGGTAGTGTGGAAGAAAAATATCCATTTTTTTTTTTTTGGTTTAACCTGAAAAAGAAACTAACTTCTATTTTTGGAAAACTGAGATGTGAGGTTATTTATTATAATGGATGACTCCCTTTTCTGTAAATTGGAGAATCAACATTATTCTACAGGGTTATTGTGAGGAGCAAATGAGAATTCCTGTACATATGCTATCTGGAGTCCAGCAGGTGTTCCATTAGCTACTGTAATCATCAGAGCAATCATTTCCTAACTCAAGTGTCTTCAAGTTGTAAAGTCTTCTGAGAAGCCCTCCATGGGGATGTAGCCCAGATTTCTTTCTGGTTTCTCTGGTCTCATTCCTACTTTACTTTAGCTTTATCTTTCCTTCCTTTGCCCTCATCCTCTGATTTATTCATGAAGGCAGTGTTACCATTGGGCATAGACTGGGTATCCCCAAAAATTTATAATAGAACAAGGTTATCAGAACACTGAACATTTCCAGTTAGCTGGTGGACTTCATTATTCTGGAAGAATCACAGCTGTGTTCTGTTCCACAGGCTTCCTGTGGGTCATCTCTGTCACTAAAACATGGTCTGCAGCTGCAGTCTCTACCTTGTATTCCTAAGAGCAAGACAGTCAAATATCCATATCAGACTTTCATAGAAACCTTTAGAAATACTGTAACAGGCATGAATTTCTGAACACAGTGAAAGCTCAGCCTTGTCTGCATTCCCAGCTTTTCACCAGGTCCTCCAACTGCTTTCCGCAGAGCTGAGATCAACCCCATGAAACACCATACTCAGATATTTTCTGAAATGGGGATCTCTTCAAATTTTTACCTGGATTATCCTTAAATTGTAATTCTCCTACTCTTCACCTCCTGAGTGGCAGGTATTTCAGAAGTGAGCCATGGCACCCAGCTCTTTATACACACTTTAAAAAATATACTTTTATTGTCTGGCTTTCTTTATATTCTTCAATTACCCAGTTGTTCTTGCCTCAAAAAGTCGGTCATCAGATTTTTTTTTTTTGGTCGGTCGTGGGGCGTGAACTCAGGGCCTGGGCACTGTCCCTCAAGGCTAGCGCTCTACCACTTGAGCCTCAGTGCCACTTCTGGTTTTCTGGTAGTGAGAGTTTCACGACTTTCCTGCCTAGGCTGGGTTTGAACTGTGATGCTTAGATCTCAGCCTCCTGAGTAGCTAGGATTACAGGCATGAACCACCTGGGCCTGGCTAGTCACCAGATTTTAATAGGCTTCTTTGTCATACCGTTTCCAAAATATCTGTGAGACAATATCTCAGCATTGAGTTTTGGCCCTTGTAACTGCATGACCCATGGGAACACCTATCATTGAATGATCGTTGCTTGGCTAAACGAATGGTGAACGAATGAGGAACAGCTAAGTGAGTGGGAGGAGGGCATTGGAGGTGGCACTTGAAGAAGATTCTTCCATCTTTGCCTGCTGCTAGAGTCTTTGAAACGGGGGTAGGCTTTGCAGTACAGTGGATGCAGCCATACATACCATCTATAATCCTTTCAAAACCAGCCACTAACCCAGAGAGGAGAAGCAATGTTAGGATCTAATTTTTTTTTTTTATGGCACCTTGACAGGAACTTCTTGGTGGAAGCAGAGAAAGATCGTGTTTCTTCCACGGAAAACTGCTGGAGAAGGAGAGGTTGCAGGGGCAACATTTGGTAGAGAAGAATCCAAGATTCATCATTGGAACTCACTTAATATCACCAGATGTGGTTCTTGTTGGAAACACATGTGACACCCATAAATCCAGCTTGTTGCAATATATACTACACTTTTGTCAACACAGACAGCAGTGAGGATTTGAAGGTAATCACAAGAATTGCATTACCTGGGTCAGCACACGCCTAGACACAAAATAATTGTAATAATAATCCCCTCTCTCCGTTTTTGTAGGCAAATGACCACAATTCCAGGAAGGGGGAGAGAAAGTAGCCACCAGGCTGCCTGGGAGGGATCTGAGCAGTGTGGAAGCTCTTACGTGTGGCCTCCTCCCTCTACCTCACTTCTTTTCCCATTTCCATGGCCAAAATCGGACACTACTGACCTATAGTGTTATGTAGATGCCCATTCAGGTAGCTCATGCTACTTCTCCAAGTATTTTATTTCTCCTTCCCTCTTGTTCTTCAACCTGCCTCATTTACTAGCTTTTCTTCTCATTTGGCACCAGCATTGAAGATTTACACCATGTACATTACTTTGCTGAATGGCTTTTTCCTTATACAAATAGAATTCACGTGTTAAACCTATCTCCATGACATTTATCTACTTGAAGAGGACACAATAGTGTCCATTCAGAACAAACCAAGTGGCTGAGATTGCTGGAAATTTATATTTGTTATTCTTCTATTTCTCTTATGTGATTTTGGCTTCTGAGAAAGCCTTTTAGGCAATGAATAGAAGACAGAAGCTAAGATGTCTCTCTAGGTCTCTAAGTCTCTTATCTGGGAAAGTACTTAAGGCTAAAATACAATCATAAAATAACAAGCAATAAATAAATAAAGTCCACTGAAGGGTACTTACTCTGATGCCAGGAACTATTCTAAGCACTTTAGATTTTTTTAAAAAGATATTTTATTAGCATATATATGTTGTATAAGGGGGAGGTTACAATGATATTTTCATACATCTAATGTGCCCCAATCAAACCCACCCTCCTCTATCTCTCTCCCTCTTTCCCCTTCTTCAAACAAGTTCAACATATCTCATTATTTTATTCCCATACACAGGTATACAGTATTTTGGCCACATTCATCCTCCTTTACCGATATTAGTTTCCTAAGATTCTTTTTTTAAAAAAATAGTAATTTCAAGTGTTCTAATCAATCATCTCACAGTATCTCATCTTGTGTTCCCAAGTGAAAGAAGTAACGAGAGACTTGCTTGACTTCACAGATTTAGTTGAGGATGGTGGCATCTGAATCCTGGCTGGAGAGTTTCTTACCTGTTCAATAATTCCATGAATCCCCAAAGGAATGATTCTCTAGTTAAATTTCTACTTTGGTTCAGTTATTTTTATTATCGTTAAGTAGTTGTACAATGGGCTTACCGTTCAACAAGTCAGTTGATGAATGTCATTAATATTGTTAAAGAAAATATGTCCAGTAACATTTGTGAAGGAGCAAAAAGGAAGAACTTTCCCAGGTCTGTGATGATAGCTATAGAGACCACTGCAATCAGAAAGAAGGGGGAGAGAAGGTCATGTGCAAAGTATTCTCATATGTAATAACTTTTCATTGAATTTGTTATTAATGTATTTTTGATAGTTCTGAAGTGTAATTTCAGGACCTTCCCCTTGCTAGGCAGCTATTCTTGTGCTGTGCCTCTGGCCCTTTTTGCTTTATTTAGTTATTACAGATAGAGTTTCACGTTTTTATTTTATTCTTTTTGCTCAGGTCCTACTGGGCCCTGACCTTTGTGCTCACGTAGCAGAGGCGGCAGGCATGTGCCACTGTGCTTGTCTTTCTGTGTTGTGATTGGGTCTCACTTTTTGCTTGGGTTGTGCATGAACTGTGAAACTCCCAACCTCTACATTCTAAGTGCTTGGGATTACTTATTATTGGGGATTATTTATCACATCCCGCAACAATATCCTTTTAACAGCCACACGCGACATGGCGACAGGTTGGAGACAGCGGAAACAAGTGTTTCTGCCTACATGGAAAAAGTTTGTTCAACAGAATTCAGTTTAGAGTTGAAAAGAATAATTTTAAAAAAGTGATCTGGGATAAATGCGGTGGGGGGTATGGAATGAAGTGTTTTACTTCAGACAAAGAAATATTTTCCTTTTCCTATTCTTTGTTTTCACTGGAAGGCACAGGAGCAGGATGGAAGGAGGCATCCCAAGGAGAAGAGAAAGGCCTGGACATGCTGGGGAAGAAGGCAGAGAGATCATGGAAGCCCAGTGCTACACTGTAGACACTTCCTTCAGGACTCGAGTCTGTAGCAAAATGCCCTCGACCAGGTCTAAGTAGAGATTCCAGTTCACATGGTACTAATTCTGACTTTACCTCATATAATGAAAAAAACATGGTAACTGTGTGCTAGGCTCCTGCTTAAGGCTTGGTGCCCATGGGCTGCATCCTACGCTAATGGTTAAAGACGATGGGATGGCAGCCCTCCACATGAGCAGAGCACTTCCAGAACTTTTCCGACTCATGATTTCTTCTTTCCATAAGATCAGCCCACCATCGTTAAATCCTCCCACCCTCGCTGAGCCCACTGCTTTTCCCTTAAGAGTATTCTTTCTAGTTTTTGCAAATAAGGGAAACCATGGGACCTCTGTTTCTTTGGGCCTGGTTTACTTCACTTAATTTGCAATAACTAGTATATGTCTGAGACAAGCAGAAATGGTCAGATAAGCTGATGTTACGTGAAATGAACCCCAAGATAAGGACTCAAATGGGTTTTCTTTCTTGCTATTGTTTCTAACATATTTATAAGATGATTTCTTTGTTGCTTTGTATGTCCTTCCCCCACAGTATAACCCCTGTTTTCACTGTATTTGACATTGGTATAATTTGGGGAGGGGAAGGGAAAAAAATCGTTTAAATAGGGATACAGGTGGACCCATTGCAACAATGAGATGTACAAGACATTAGGTCGAAAAACGAACTTTACAACTTTGGCACTGGGGGAGGGATGCGGGGGAGATGCGAAGGGATGGGAAGGGGAAACAAAGGAGGCTGCAATGCTAGATAAGAAATGTACTCATTACCTCGCTCGTGTAATTGTAACCCTTCTGTTAGGTGTTTCACAATAAACAATATTTTGAAGGTTAAAAAAAGAATATCCTTTCTGTCTCTCTAATAAATTTCTTGCTTTGCCATTAAAAACAATAATGCCTGCTGCTACAAACTGTTCTCAGTCGCCAAATCATCACTGTTTTAGATTTTATTGCTTTTTTTCTTCCTATCCCTTATCTTTTCATATTATCAATTATAATTAGTAAAACACTGCATATGCTGGCCTGTTGCTGTAATCCTTTGTCAAAAGGCCTCAGTATCACATTAATACTTGATCTCCTCCACAGTAGAAATAGCTTCTCTTAATAGTTCTGGTTTTTCACAAGGTCTTGAGTCCCAGGAGACTACCTTTGCCATGGGCGGGACAATTTTTGTCACTCACCCTACCAGAAAAGGAAATAGAGACTTGTCTTAGGACACTCACTTTCCTAAAGTAAGGAAGTCAACAGAAGATAACAAACATGTTGAAACTATGCCCCTCTGGCTGTAGGAATGAATACCTGTTCTTAGATTGTCCGTTGAGAATCCATAGTCAGATAGTCTACACAAAATTGACAGCACACTGCAATGGTAGAAAGCACATGGATATTTTCATGTATCTATCCTCCTTTGCCACTGCTAAAAGAGAAGAAAAATATATCACTGGGCACTCCAAAAAATTTACCACTCTAAAACATTTAGCTGAAGGGTATTGATGTAATGCCCTTTATTTGAACATTCTAATAAGAATCGAGGTTTTTCACAATAGGTAAAGAGATTAAACATGATTCTTCACACAACAAGAAAGCTAGAGATTGATAGCAATAGGTTTAGAAAGTGGGCAGACACTTCCTAATGGGACTTTGTATTGGTAATTAGGGCAGAAAGGTAGCAAAGCACTTTTGTTAAAAGATCAAGGGTAGGGAAGAGAGGGGCTTGACTGGTAAGGACAAAAGGCATTCATCTTAAATGCCTTTAGCAGAATTCCTTTCTAAAATGAGCCCTGTACTTCCAGGCTCAGGCCTACTCCAGAGGATGGCTTAAAGGAGACAATGATTTAGTCAGAGGAGTTCTTATCCAGGCTGCTACAGTAAAGGTGGTTATGACGGGTGTCACCTCTGCAGACCCCTTGGCTATCCCTGAGTGGAAGTTTTCTCCTTCCTCTTGGGAGCTAAGAAGTCCACAGCAGCTCAGAGCGCTCACTTCCTTTAGCAGCTGTTTCCTTTGTCCTGGGTTTGGTGTTGGGCCAGGGAGAAGAGGATTAGAGGAAAGAGAGTGGAGGATGTAGATGGTTGATGGGAGGAGGGAGGATTGGATTAGCTGGAAACCTACCCAGATGGTGAATTTCCTCTTTCTGCTTAAGTCTGGAGATGAGAGAAGCTAGCTGCATACCCCTGGGGTAGTTCCTTAATAAAAATAATGAGTCTGTGAAGCAATCCTGCAGAAACTTTCCTCCGAATAAAGTCCTATCATATTTGCATACATATTTATATAAAGTTATCACCCAGGAGAGCAACTTCCTACTGTCTGGTAGATCTAGAAATGGTGACTGTGTGGATAATGATAAAAATCTCTACCTTAGCCTCATTTGGGGATCATTACTGTGACTTAAAAATTCAAGATATATCACTTTCCCAGCGAAGGAAGCCTGAGCGTTGACACAAAGTCTTTGGGTGATTAATGATTGGAGTCCCTGAAGAGTGAGCTCTGGAGAAGCCAGACAAGATAGAATTAAAATGTTGTGTGTTACTTAACATTTGCTCAGATGACTCCCTGGCCCGTTGTCATTTATTATATTCTCTTAAAACTCAGTTACATTACCAAACACTGAGAGTTTAGTGCAGGTCTTGATTAAAGTAGAGTTTCCTTTCGTTCCCTGTATTTTTCCCAAATGATAATTGCCTTTAAGATGAATGCTCCATTATTTTCATGAGTCTGGTTCAACAAGAAAATACAGATATTAATATTTATGCCCTTAGAATACTATCAGAATGAATAAAATAGCACAGAGGAACCGCCTCACATAGGAGCTAATACCACGCCTGTCCTCTACAACATTGTAACCATGGTAGGTACTGTTATGTGGGATGGACATTCCTTGTTCAGGTTCCCAAATCCAATTCCTGTCATTCTTAAAGCAACACCCCTAATTGCCTTTAGAGCTCCAGCTCTATCCCTGCTTCTTACTCTATGTTTCCATGAGTCCAATCATATTAAGAAAGTCATTCCATAAGAAAGAGAAATAATAAAAAGGTTAATAATAAAAACGTTGCCAGATACCAGACATGATATAGATCATATAGATTATATAGATGATCACATTGTCCAGGGCCACAGGAGAAAGGTGACCAACGAACCCGTAAAGGACACAGGAGCTTATATCTCTGTTCTGTAATTGTTATAATGCCATTGACCAGGCAAGCTGGGAGACCTCTGCTCTATATGGTCAATGAATACCCAGTTCTTTCCATCTGCAATTTCTCAGTCATTTTCAGGACATCATCCTCTTAAGTTCTTGAGGATGGCCTTTATCCATGTTTGTGTTTTAGGTGCCCAGGTAGGAATACAGAATATGGGCAAGTTATGCTAACTATTTCAATTCCCAGGTCTAAAAGGGACCTGGTACATTATTCCACAAACATACCAAATATCCAGGAAGAGTTGGGTAGAACTTGTGCCCAGTTTGGTTGAATCCAGAGCAGAGAATATATTTCAATCAGCACTGAAAGTCACACATGGTGGAGGAGAAATAAGTATCATTGCTTTAAGATGGGAAAACAGTGATGCGGTCAGTGCTCCATTCCCAAATAAGTCTACCAGGTAATTCCTGTTACACACCTGTTTCTCAATGTCTCTGCCCAAAAGGGTCTGCAGTCCTGAGGACAGGATTGCCTGGCTAGCTTACACTGTTAATGGCTCCACATTAGGCCTCATGCATTGAAGGGCAAGACTTGGCAGACGAATTACCAAATTACTTAATATACCTTAATCTTTTGTAGTACAGTTCTTAGATGAGTACCATCATGTCAGCATGACCCTTGGGAGAATGAACCTTGATTTCCCACAGCAGGGACTTTTCATTCACACATCCTTCATTATCTTTTATCATTCTGTTCTCACTTCCCCTTGTGTATCTCTTGGGATGACCTCCTGCATAAATTGCTTGCATCCAAAGCTCTGTCTTGAGTTCCTGTCTGGGCATTAACATTAATGAAGTCATGTAGTTAGTAAATGAGCAGCCAGAATTCGAACCTGGGGAGGGAATCTCTGCCAGATCTCAGCAAAGCTTTCCCCTAGTTCAGAGAATGCACCCGGGGGCCTCGCTCCTCTTCTGATCTGCTGCTGCTGAGTACTGTGCTTGGTACTTGGAGGGAAGAGCAGATAGTTTGGTCTGGAATGAGGGTTTTCTGTGCAACAGGAATGACACTAGTTACTGCAATGCTGTAATTTATTTTATCCTCCCCCCAACCCACAGGTGCTGCATAATGCCACCAGCCTTCCATCTCCTGCCCTCAGCGCAGGGACTGGCAGAGTGTGTGCTCAGCAAAGGAGTGGGAAATAAGTAAACTTAATTAATTCATCATTCTTATGAAGCAGTAGTTTTCAACGGCCACAATTTCATCTTCTTCAGTGAAAGAACTCAACCTGAGAAATAGACTGAATTTCAACAGCTGGAAAGATGCAAATGAAGGCATTCCAGGTTATAGTTATTTGTTGTAATCTTTACCCTATGTTAGGAGATGCATTCCTAAGATCTTAGTTAATCATTCCAGTACAATAATCCGATGGTAAGTACTGCTTTTCAGAGGCAGAATTGGGATTCAGAGGTAGAAAATACTCACTCAACTCATTGGAGGCAGGGCTTTGATTAACAGACACATCTCTGTCCTTTCCAGTATAATATGTAATAGCCAATCACAGCAAACATTTACCGAGTTCTAATTATTTGACAAGCACTACACTAAATATCTTCCTCAGGTATTTCCATTTGCACTGGTAATAACCCCATGGCTCTGACTAAACATGAAATAGGGGCTCAGCCCCATTGTTTCTCAGCCCAGCCATGGCATGGCAAGTCAGAGTATCATTCAGCAAGCATGCATGGCAAGTCAGAGTATCATTCAGCAAGCATGCGTGGAACAAAGTGGCTCTTCTTATGATCTTAGGAGGCAGAGCTCCAGAGAGAGGGAGTGAGAGGAAGAGAAAGACAGGCAAAGATGGAGAGAGACAGAGGCTGGGAACTCTCAAATTTAATTTGTTTTGGAAGCAAATGATAAGGGAAGAAAAATTAAAAGTTAAATGGGGGAAGGCAGCAGGTCAATGCTAAGATATTGAAATCAAAAGGTTAATGGTGTTTATCCAACTTACATTAAAAATATCAGCTAAAGAAATATAAAGACTAAACAATTGGATCAAAATAGGCACAGAGATTTATATAAGACAATTATGAATTTTCTGTTTTTCTTGAATGTCTCTTTAGATTTATATCTAGACTTCTTTGCAGGTTGCGTGAGGCTGATTTAGGCTGAGGTGTGAGGGATTTGCTTTTCTTTTCTTTTTGAAAGACAGTACATGGCTTTCAGAGTCTGAGCTGCTGGCTGATTCCTCTATTGTTTGACACAAGGCTACTTGGCAGCCAGACATGGTGCAGCTGACTTTATTAGACGTCTTCTCAGAGGCCCTCGTTGGTAGGCAGGTCCCAAACACGTGAAGGTTTTCCAGCGAGTCCTAAGCTCTTTCCTCAGTGGGACCTACCAACTCTGTTCAGATGCCTCTGCTGTCTGGCCCAGCAAGAATTCCTGTTTTCCTGTCTCCTGATACTGCTGCCTGCCAAGCATCGATGGCTGCTGGCTTTCTGGCTGCACCTTGGCTTCCTGAAGCTTAAAATATTTTTGTCCTTCCCTTCTGGCCACTCTCATTTCCCTTCCCATGCCTCTTAGAAATGATTTATATCCAAGTCCTGGGGTGAAGCATCCAGTGTGTTATAATTGTTTCTTGACCCAGGGCTCCCAGAAAGAAACAAAACCAAACAAACTCTTGATGGCCACTCTATCTGTTGCTCTCTGGGATCTGAATACAGAATGTCCGAAGTCTAACCTACCTCCAAAATCCCCGAGCTGGCGCTAAGGCTTACAGGTGTGCCCTTTCTCTTCAATTGAATTTGGTGGTCCCTCAGAGAGACCACCAGGCATTGACCTGGTATTTTCCGCAGTGATTTCCTCTCACCCCGTTGAAGAGCTAGGAGCCAGCTGCAAACTCCTGCTGTGACTGCTACCCTGCAGATTCCTGAGTCCTCTCAAGTCTCATTCTTTCTACATTCTTCCACTCTTCCTTCTCAGAATCCGGTCATATCTGTACCAGTGGAAACTTCTGGTTTATAGCATGAGGATGTTTTGGCTTTCCCTTTGAGGCTGGCTGTATAGCCACGTGGTTGAGGACAGAGTCCCTTACTGATAGCATCAGATTTTGCTTTGTTCCTGGGCTAGACTGGACTGTTATCCTCCTATCTGTGTTTCCTACAGTAGTGGGAATGACAGGCATGTGAGATGACATGCTGAAAACTCACCGCCTGTTGAGCATTAAACTGTGATCCTCTAGATCCTCCCAAGTATCTACCTTTGGAAGTCTTTGTTCAGAAACCCTTCTTAGATGACTAGGACAGCTGTACAAATCTCTATACATTGGATGGCTTAAAATGACAGAAATTTACACTATCCCAGTTCTACAGGGTAGGAGTTGAAACCAAGGTATCCTGGGAGCCACAGACTCTTTGAAGACTGCAGAGATGATTTCTTCACCAGCTTCTGGGATTCTCCTTCATATCATTTCAGGCCTTCATTTGGCTTGTGGCAATGTCGCGCCAATCTCTGCTTTCATCTTTATGTGGCATCATCATCCTTCTCAATTAATTTTTTGTTGGTCATCAGCCCATCTAAGATCCATGCTATTCAGGGGTCCAACAGTCTGATCTAAGGGCTAAAAATTTCCATTTATTTAGACAGAATTCCTCTTCTAATCTTCCACAGCTCTTTGCCCATGTTGCTGTTATGGTACCTAACCCTTTATGGGACAATTATTTGTTATGTCTTCATATCTTAATGTGATTGTTGGTCCTTTCAGGACAGAGAAGAAGAGTTCATTTACTTTGTATCACAATTATTGAGCAGAGGAGTCAACATATTCTGATCTGTGTGTGAAGCCTGCCTTGCTGCCAGCTTGTGTATGAGCTGTGAGCTAAGAATGGTTTTTACATTTTTAAATGATTGAAAACAAAAGAATCTCATGATACACAAAGAGGAAAATTATATGTCACATACATTTCAATGTCCAGGATAAAGTTTTGTTGGAATAGAGCCAGTGACTTATATTGTAAACTAACATTGGCAAGTCTGAATTTCTGCAAAAGAGACCATAAAACCCTCAAACTGCAAATATTTACTATGCCATTATTTGAAGAAAAAAATCATTAGGCCCTGGGTCTAATGCAGTAAAGCTTTTCCAAAAGTAATGCGGTCAGTGATTCAAGAGGCAGGTAAAGTCTGGGCTAGAAAAGAAAGAAGAATTACAGGTAGTACTACCTCACCTAACTCTTTTTCTAACCCCAAAGTAATATAAGCTATACTTTGTTGCTGCCTTCAACACATTCTAGAGGCGAAGTAAGATTCCATGTCTTCATTATAGAGGACTTTGTAGCAATGGGTCGAAATAAGATTCAAGTGAATGGAGGAAAAAGGATTATTCATAGAGAAAGTGAAGAGAAAGCCTGCTGAAAAGAGAGGCAGTGGACATCATTGGTAATGCCTCTTACAATGCAGATATTTAAGGGATGGGTTAGAATTTCAGTTAAGATGCAATCTCTCTATTCAATGACTTCATCTTTAACTAAAGAAATTCAAATATTTTCCCTATTGCAATCCTTTAAAATCTGGTCTCTATTTCCTCCTCTGATCCTAGTTGTTCCTTAGCCCGATTATATGCTTTCTGTCGCTCAAGTCCTCTTCCTTCACCTTAGGACCTTGCTGGTTGATTTTATTCAATTTTTTTTTTCTGAGATGCTGTTTCTTCTTGACTGAGCTCATCATCCTCTGTCAAAACATTGACACATGTTTTGACAAATGCTCAAGCATTATCTACACACTTGAATCCTTTCTGATCCCCTCAGAGCAAAATGAGTTCTTCCCTGTCAACATCTTCTAGCCACAAAGCCGTCTCAGAACTTAGCACGACTTGGAGTTATGTAATTACTTACTGGTTTCTTTGGTTTGTTTTGGCTTCCTCCATATATTGTAAATTCCAGAAAGATGGGAATGAATTTCTTTTGTTGGTATGTTATACCCCACAACCAAGCTCTTTAAAATTTACTACACCACTCTGTATTTAGGAGTTTCTCTAACTTTGGAAATAAGAAAAATGAGTCACCGAGTAGCACAGAGCCTGTTAAAGAAGATCAGTATTTGAGTGTTAAGAGCAAGAAAAAAGACTCTGGTTAAATAGTAATGGTATAAAGCTATATATTATAAAGGAAGATACCAAACATTGAGCTTTATTACATCTTACTTTACATTACCATTATCTCCCTGGTTCCCCTGTGAGGTGACTGTATGCCATTTTCTGATTCTCAAAAGGTCATTGCATTGCTGCTTTCTCCTTGCCACAGCATGGTTGAGACAAGAATGTTTCAGGTTCTGTCCCCAGGAAGATGGCTTTACATGCAGAAGGCTTATTAGGGGAAGAGGGACCTTAGGTTATCACCTGAGAATGAAGGAGAAGGGGACTTGAGCAGAAAGAAAAGTGCTATGTTAATTTCCTAAAAGAAATTGTTTCAAGTGGTGTTCTAGAAAGGTCTGGAGCTGGGGTGTCTTCAGACAAGTCTAGCGCTGGGGCAAAGGAGAGAGGCCTTTATTCCTCCATGAACATTCAAGCCCTTGCATGTGGTCAGTTCTGAGAAAGGTGTGTGACCTTGAGTAGGATGCTTCTTTACAGCTAAGCAATTCCAGAGCAGAGTGAGAGCTCCTAGCTGCTGGCAGGGGAAGTCTTTTAGTTTATAAATGCTTTCGTAGTTTTTTAAGACCCATAGGAGATGGGCTAGGACATGCGGGGAGTGGGGTGCTCACACACAGCATCTTTACATAGTAATGTGGAAGTGACAGCATCACTGGGGTAAGAAAAAAACCCACCAGAAGCTCCTCATGTTCTCAAGCCTCTGGACGATTTTCTCCATTCCATGGGGAATACAGTTGGGCTCCATATTTTATGCTAACGGGCAATTGAAATGGTGCTCTGTGCACTAAGATTGAGCTTTCCAGGGAATTAAAATCAGCCAAATATAAACATAGTACACAGAGCTGCAATTATTACTTTTAAAAATTTGGAGTTCAGTTAAGTCTTTGGGAAAGATGATTTTTACCTTTATTTCTACATGTTTATTTGTGTGTGTGTGTGTGTGTGTGTGTGTGTGCATGCACAGGCAAAGTCTTGTATGTAGTAGAGTCTGAAGGAGCTGGTCTAGATGTGGCTCAGTTGAACCCACTGCGCCTCTTGGGCATTTTGCTAAGATAGCAGCATGGATAAGAATCATTATTTTCCAATAATAGACTGGTTTCCTGTTGGTGTAATACTGTGTTTATTTTTCTAAAATAAGAAAGTATTTACAAGGAAGAGGACAATGGAAAATAAGATTAAATGAGGAGACAGATACAAGGATTTCCACTTCATCTTCTGAGTTGTTAGCCCATCACACTCTCTTCTTGCCAAATGATAAGAGATTTATTTCCTAATCAAACTGGGTATTGTGCGTGTCAGTTGGCAGCGTGTTCCTGCTCATTTCACAGCTCCAAAAAGGAGTTGACAAGCATCAGAAGAGAAGAATTGTGGCTAACATAGGAATAATAGGAAGAAAAAAATCAATGTGGAGATGTAATTGAAAGTAAGAATTGGTAGTGGAGGTAATTGAATGGTAATGTTGTGCACAGAGACCACGCTGGATCAAGTCACTGCAAGATTGTCAGTTCACAGATGTGCGTCTGTCTCTTCTCGTGACAAAGCGGGCCTCTGAGATTGGGGATAGACATTATCAGACATGCTCATTCAAATAGAAATCCCTCTCTAGTTTTTTCCTTCCTTTCTTTCCCATGGCATTTTGTTTTGTTTTGTTTTCCTTTACAAAGGATACCTGGAACCAGTCCAAGGATGTGACTTTGTAACTGATACAACAGGTTGAGGGCATGTTTGATCCTGTTCTTGTGACTCTCTTAGCAGCTGAATTCAATTACTCTAGGACAGCTCACTCAATCACAACACACCAGACCAGAACGATGAGAAATCCTGAAGCATTGGGATAAGATTGTCCTTTCAGCTTCAGTTTTCAGAATAATAATAATAATAATAATATAACCTCAGTTAAAAGAAGTATTCATTTCTCTTTATCCAAAGAGTTATTAGGAATAGTTTAATATTTTAATTTGGTTTGGGAAGTGTGTGTTATGTCTTGACATTTTCTTCCCCAAAGGCAAAAACATTGTCCTTGAGAATTTCTTATTCTTCTAGCATCACCTCGTGAGGCCATTCACAGAGTTTGCCTATCAATTCCAGTGAAATCAATATTGCATTATGAGTTGAGTCAGGAGGTCTGGATGGTGTGACCTTGGGCAAGTCACTTAATCTCTCTGCCACCATCTAGGTGGAAAACCAATGACAATAATTCTAGCCACTTCACAAAGGGAGCAGAAGATTAATGACGGTAAGTTTCTCTAGACAATGGTCTCTGTGGCTATTTCTCTTGCTCTCTGGTCTTGTGGGTGTGCTTTTATTTTCCTGTCCATTTTCTTTGGAATCTAAATTCAGCCACCCACATATTGATACAAAGATAAAGCTAGCTCCCAAGGCAAGAGGGTCATGCCACTCATGAGTTAAATTTTACATCTCTGGACAATGTGTTGGCTTGTAAGTCCTGTTTTACAAGGAAGAGGATGGCAACAGCATTCCGCTGTGAAAAGGTTTCTTGCAAATAAATCACTCTCTTTAATTGGGGGATTGTGACTGCTTTTCCTTAGGCATCATCTTGCTTCACCCACCCTACCTACCATGTAATTGAAGACCCACTCTGACCTTGTTCTTCCAGTTTTGACCTCAGTATTCTTTCCAGAATTTATCTCCAGACTTTGTCTCAGATATTTATGACTATAGCTAATAAATCAACACTTACTGGCTCACTGAATGACACCTTCCTGATCTCAACAACTTTTCAGTAACCCTTTGGATTTTTTTATATCAGAAGGAGGGAGTAACAGTGCTCTATAGGAAATGGGCTCATTACCTTGCTCATGTAACATAACCCCTCTAAACAGTATCTTTACAATAAAATATATGTATATTTAAAAATTAAAAAAGAAGTCAGCCTATTAGTTTTAACTTCAGGCTATTCTGCTAGTGTCTTTTCAATCTCACTAAACTATTCTTTCATTTTTCCCTCCATTTCTGAAAAGGTTAATATTATCTAAAGATAGGTGCTACTCTTCTGGTCATGTTCATTCTGATCTGTTTATAAATTAGCTTAAGCAAGTTTCCTGGCTTCAACGCCCATCTTTATGTAGACTTTCTTTTTTGCTTTTCTTTATTGTCACTTAGTTTTTAAAATTATCTTTGAGCAGTTGTAATGCACTTGCAATACAGTGCAGTGTATCTTGGTCAATGTCGCCATTTTCAATATTCTGACCCCTTTTTTTCCCTCCATACTCTTAATTTTGTAGGATATATATTGGATTCTTGCCTTCATTCTCTACCTCCTTTC
The DNA here is from genome assembly GCF_019054845.1 of Dipodomys spectabilis. NCBI lineage: Eukaryota > Metazoa > Chordata > Mammalia > Rodentia > Heteromyidae > Dipodomys > Dipodomys spectabilis. The sequence goes on along the minus strand of NW_024870698.1, from coordinate 4,775,504 downwards.
CTCTTCATTCATCTATCCCTTTCTCCTTGACCCCACCCATTTGTTTTTAGTACAGGCTTCCTGGCGTTTTATTTGCTGAACTTTGACTTTGCTTTTCTAAGGAATTAACTAATTTGAGTTTCCCCTTGAATAGACTGTGTTTCAGTTCATACATTTGTATTTACTTATAAGTTTATAAGCTAAATCTAGCTTTCACATCTAAGGGAAAACATTCATCCTTTGTGTCTCTGGACCTGACTTCACATAATTTTTTCTTGGTCTTTCCATTGCTGTACAAATGGTACAATATTATTCTTTCTAATCCATGAGTAAAATTCTTTTGTGTGTGTATACCACATTCTCTTGATCCATTCATCCACCAAGGTTCATCTGGGCTGATTCCATACCTTGGCTATAATGAATAGTGCTGCAATGGACATGGTTGTGTGGTGGCTTTAGTGTATCCTGGTTTGTATCTTTTGGGTAAATGCTCAGGAATAGAATTGCTGGGTCATAGGATAGTTCTATTTTTAATTTTTTGAGGAATCTCCACAGTGTTTTCTTACTAGACATTCCAGGCTATAAATGGTTTTAAGATGCTTTTATCTTTTTCTGACATTTGTCATTCTAGGAGTACAAAGAGCTGATTTAAGGAGGTTTCTTTATGAGAGTCCAGAATATCAGGCCAAAGAGTTTTGGGGTTTGTCCTAGAGGTGGAATTCACCATATTTTTTGGCGGGGGGGGGGGGGTCCGGTCATGGGGGACCTGATCTCTGGGCCTGGGCGCTGTCCCTGAGCTCTTCAGCTCAAGGCTAGCACTCTACCAGTTGAGCCACAGTGCCACTTCTGGCTTTTTTCTTTTTGCTTACGTGGTGCTGGGAATTGGGCCCCATGCATGCAAGGCAAGCGCTCTACCACCGAGCCACCTTCCCAGCCTCTCAACATATTTTTATATGTTCTAGAGGAATATAATGTTTCATTCCTAGAGTGGACTGTGGGTTGGAAATAGAAGGCTGGGGCTTCCAGATCAGCAGTTGTAAATTTCTATGGTATTTCCAGTCTAGTGCAGTGACCATGAAGTATGCAAAATCCAGCTTTACATTATTTTTGTACGTGGTTTGAACTCAGGGCTTCACACTTATTAGGCCAGCACTCTACCACTTGAACCACAATTCTAGCTTTAGTTATTTTTCCAAGAGTCTAGAGTCTAGTGGTTTTCCCAGAGGCAAGCCTTAGACTTCAATCTTCTAACCTATGTCTCTTGAGTAACTCAAATTTCAGGAGCCAACCATGTCCAGTCAATATTAACTTTAATGCACAGATATTTTCTCATGGGTTTCCAGTTGACTGATGCCTAAGTTTCTGGCCTTGAAATAAACAGAATGGAAAGAAAGCAGATTGGCAACAGTAGTTCCTCTCATTTAGGCTTCAGCAGCCTTTCTCATAAACATTTCTGTGAGACTATGAAAATAATCTCATTTCATACTTTTGAATGCTAGCATAAGTATTAATATTTTCTATGTTTTCAGAAGCATTTTGTTTGGAATTTGAGGGGAACTGTATTAAGCATAGTTAACTCACTGCTATTTGAAAATGGAAATCTTTTTGTGTGTCATTTTGGAAGCCTGTTTAAAGAGATGCTTGAAGAAAACTGTGGTCTATATTCACAGAGGTGTTCTTGGTCCTGGTACTAGGTCTTTCTTGGTGCCTGGACATGGTTGCTCAGATTTTTCATTCAAAGACTGACACACTCTACCATTCTGGACACAGTTCCACCTCTAAGTTTTTTTTATTCTAGTTAATTGGAGGTAAGAGTCTTAGGAACTTTCCTGCCTGGGTTGACTTTGAAGAACTATGATCCTCAGATCTTAGCCTCTTGAATAGCTTAGATTACAGGTATGAGCCACTTGTGTCCTGATCATTTAGAGAATGTTACAAACCAGAAAGTAACCACAGTTGGTTTACACACATTAAGTAAATGCAGACATACAGACTTCTTTCACTCCTCAGTTCAGCGCACAAGCAGGTATTTTTAGTTTACACCTGTATCAACCTCTCATTTCCTCAGTGGTAGATCTTATTTATGCTTCTTAATTTGGCCTAAAGATTACTTCTGCAGAGAGCCTTTCAAACCTCTTGATGCATATTTGACTGAATTCCTTTCTTGTGATTTCCAATATACTGTAATTTCCTTAAAGTGTCTTTATCAAATTGGAATTATGCATTAGTTTTATCTCTGTGGATCCTCTATTACCCAATTTAATTCAGCCCCAAGTGCATTGAATGTGAGCACCAACAAGGTACTGTGGTCTGTTCCATCTGAAGCTATCCTAACGATTTGGCATAATTTCATGCATTTTATAGAGATAGGCACTAAAAATCTGTTGTTAAATGACTTGAGAGTACATGGAGAGGATTGGAAATGAAAATAGCTTCTATATTTTATATAGCTTTTTAAGCTTTATATAAAGCTTTACATAAAACTTCATATACTTTTTATAGCTTATGTATTTTTACAAACATTACTTTTGAAATAATGGTCACTACATGAGGCAGATGACACCATAAAGCTCAAGATCCTTATGCCCAGAATCGATTTCAAGTCTTTTAATCATTTCTCCAGAAGCAATTGCTGCTGAGAAAGCACATCATCCACAGGAAAAAAAAATGCTCAGAGCAGTTCTAAAGTGAGGGTTAGTCTATCATTGTTTAGAAATAACTTCAGGAAGTCTGTGGTGAAAACAGACTTCAATGAAGGTGGTTATTATTCAATGAACACATGTCAGACTCCCAGTGAAATTTCTATTGGTGCCTCAGACATGAAGGATTTAAAAATAAACCCATTAAAGATATTTCAGAACTTCACTTTTACAGATTAAAAGTGGACACTAGTCTCTTATAGTAGCTTTCACTCCAAATGGGGATGTTTTAAAAATTGAATTCTGTTGCAAAAACAATAGTTTTCTGTTTGAAGAAATTCTGCTGTGGAAGCCTTATAAGTAAGAAGCCAGGTAGAACATGAATAATTGCTCTTAATTAGTCTCATTTCGGTAGTGATTCGTTGGCTACTGGCATTCTCAATACCCAGCTCCACCACATAAGGGAGTCTCATCACAAGCCCAGCTATCCATGATGAAATTCACTAAACAGCTCAATTTCAGGGAAACAATGATACTTTGTGCCTGCATGATCATGAAGGAGGAAGAATACTATTTGGAAACTACCAAGACTTCACTTTTATTCATGTCTTGGAAAGGAACAGAAAAGTAAGATCTCTAATCCATGTTACTTAAATGTACATGATTAATACAGAAAAGCTTCCATGGACTAACATTTTTCCAATAGAAGTGGCTTAAAAGTTGTTACTGAGCTAACGTTTGTTCCCTGTATTTTGGGATGTAGACTATTTGGTCTGAATAGCCAGAGATGGAGTTCTACTGTGTTTTCAGGCACTTGATTCCAGTGTAAAATAGAGAGCACAGTAATTTCACCCATTGATATGGGTAAATGTGAGATTTCAAATAATACTCTTAGTGTGATATCTGGCATCTAATAAGCCATCAAAAACATTCACCATTAAAATATGGTGCATCTATAACAAATCTAAAACATGTTATCTTTGCAACTGTTTCTTTGATTAATGAATGATTCAAAAGCCTTCAAGAAAAGGCACAACCAAGAGTAATACATAAATGTTTCATAATGGTTATAGAATATTTATATAATCTAAGTGAAGACATTTTAGACAAGAATGAATAAATGATTGGATGCCCACATCTGTGGGAGAGATTTGTATATGTTGCTTGTGTGGGGGGGACATAGATGCATGCTTTTTTATTTTTTTATAAAGAGATATGAATAAATTTTATCATTGTGGCCAAAATTGCTTAATCTATCTGAATATCTACCAGGTCTGGATGGTCTGGTTCAAACTGAAGGAAAGAATAATAATAAGTGAAGAAAAACACTTTGTCTTATTTAGATTTCACTTAAGAATGTTTTCTTTTTTGTGTATAGAGGGGAGGAAATTAATTTAATATGCACTTTATCTTAGTAAAGAACATGCTATTTTATCTGTATCTTTTAGGTGGCCATTCGAAAGTCTCCAGATGTGAAACTATGTTAATCTCATTCCACTGTCCACTGTCTGGCAGCAAACAATAAAGGTTGTCTTTCTCTTTCTGTGTTACTGAGGAGCACTTGCTGGGCTGGGCCTGAAAACATTACATAATTTCTAAGAAAACCACCAAGCTGTTATGAAGTAAATATCTGTTTAATTTACAAACATCAGTAGTGTAACTGATATTAGTCTGGAGGAAGAGAAAGCACACTGAATTATACATGTACAACTAATTTTTGTGAAAATTAAAAAAAAAGTTGTTTGGAGAAAAAGAACATCTTTTTTTTTTTTTTCTTGACAGGGCACTGCGGGATTTTAATGATGGAAGAGCACAGTCCACTACAAATAATCATTTCTACATGGCAATTTAGCAGCATACATGTTAACATGGGAACATTAAAGTAACAAAGGAGCTTTATTGTTTGGAAAAAATTACAGTTTTTGACAGAACCGTCGTTCTTTTTCCCACCCTCCCCCATAAAGAGGCAAAAAGAAAAAGTCAAGGCAATATTAAAGTTGTAAAGGGTCTACTTTCTAGGGTTGATTGCTACAGATCATTTCTTTCCTGTGGGGATTCAGTGAAGATGGGCCCTTCTTCCTTCCACAGATATCACCATCTCACAATCAGATCTCACAGGCAAATGAGTATTTTTCTCCTTTTAGACTTTGCATACACTCTGCAAGTGTTCCAATGAGGCCCTGTTTGTAGGTGATGCCAGAGGTCAGATGTCAAGGCCAACAAACAGATCAATCATGTATTTGTTCCAAGATGACACCATAGCACCCTATGTTAGCACTACTGCCAAACAAAAAAATTTTCCTGATTTTTAAGTTTTAAAAATGTACAAAAATATCAGGATAATTATAAATTAATATATATTAAAGCATTGAGAAACAGCGAAAGGATGACCTAAAACGTTAAGTACAGTGTACTTCGATACAATAAATATTCCTCATTGAAACTGAATACTGAATAGGGCTGTTTAGAATTCATAGAAACAACAAAAAATTCATATTATTACTAATTTATTTATCAATAATCTATTGGTTCTTTATTATCTCATTTATCATTTATATTACAAAAAATTAATACTGGAAAATGGTAAATAAACACTTTTGTGTGCTGCTCTCTGCTGACGTGCTGACATGTGAAAAAGAAGGTTAAATGTATCCTCTCCCATTTCATCTTGTGCATGGAACCCAGAGCTTTGGGATGTTCCTCATCCCCTTGCTTTATCGATGCTTTCTGAAGTTCCATCCCCCTGCCTGGCACTCCCATTCACACATATGTACTTGATATGTCCTTGTGAACTGCCTGGATGGATGTAAATAAAGGGACACAGGTTTTATGCTCTGGGCAATTTCAGTGCACCATAGCTGTCAGTCTCTTGTGTGTGCTTCTGCTAGTCTTCGCATGCTCCAAAGATGGACATGCTGTCGTGGTTTCCATCACGGTTGTTTAGGCTTCCAAGTATAGCTTTCTTCATACTTCTCCAGCATTGGGGAAGCTTGAGTTCAAGCGTAATTTATTATTATTATTTTTTCCAAATGCAGAAAAAAGTCTTTAATCTCATAATAAAAATAAGTCTGTTCTGTATTTTACAATATAATTCAAATATTTCCACTAGGAAGCATGAATTAGTCCAACATGGTCAAGAAGTATAGAACCTTTGCCGGAGACTGAGGGGCTGCCTGGACACCGTTTAGGATATGCACCTCATACACCCACACTTCACCACCTTCTCAACTTCATCCACAAAGGAAGAGCCGTCCGTGCATTCAAAGGAGTATTTCCGTCTCTTGCTCCTAAGAGGTCCACAGCATTGCCCGCCAACACACCCGCCTTTACATTCCAAACGAGAGACCTTCTTCGTTGTTTGACAGGCGGCGTAGCCCTGTTGCTTTTGGTAATAATCTCTGATCCGCTCCCCTCGACAAGAGATTTCTAGAAAACAACAAGAAAGCCCAAGCATTTAAAGGGTCCACATCTTCATCTGGAGGGTCTTGTCTGTGATTTTCTTTTATGACTGTTATTTTTAGCGTTATGCTCATATTATACTTTATGGGCTGCCAAGTTCCTGGACAAATACTTCTTTTGGGTCTTTATTTTCAGCAAAGTGAATGCCATATAGGTAGACTATAAATACAATCAGATTGCACTGACAAGAAAATTGGATTCCTAAATCTTTTTCCTTTATTGCAAAATAAAGGGGGGGGGAGGAAAAATACACATCTTCTGTTTTTACACTACTAACAGCTGGTTTTGTTTACCACGGGAAGCAGTTTCAGAAAGAATGCAATTTAATTTATTAGACCTGGAATTTAATATTGTCCAATCTGTTACTTAATACAAGTAACATTCCACCAACTTCATAAATTACCCTCTCTATGAAGTAGTTCGAAAACAGAGACATCTACTAAAGCTTCCACGGGCACGTCCATCTTGTATCTTTCCTCAGATGCACAAAATAAAGACCATACTAGCTGGAAGGCAAATTCTGATCATGAAAACAAAGGAAAAAGGGGGAGATGGGTGGAAAAATCCGCCTGTTTCCATCCCTCTCACCTGCATGATTTGATGTGATCAATCAGATCAATCAGGTCAAAGATGATTTTTTTTTAAAGTAAAACCAGACAGAATTATTAGCCCCCACTTTTCTGAGCAAGAAGATGAACAGCTGGTGTGTATCAGTGAGAAAGAAGCACAGGTAAAGATGTGGGAATCCTAGAACCCTGTGGGGACTGTGCAGGAGATGTGGCTGATGGTTGAATGATACTGGTAGAAAACCCTGGCAGTGAGTGCGTGACCTTCTGCAGTAATCTCGTCAGGAGACGGGAGAAGTCTCTTCATCTCTGAGATTCTAGTCTCTTACAGAAATGGAATGTGCCTCTTCCTTTGTATTCTTGTAATTTCCTTAAACTAGCCCCAGGCCAATCTGAAGATAAAAGAGGAGGGTGGGGGAGAGAATTTCAGGGTAATCTTCTCTGATGTTAAGTCCATTCCTCCATCAGTGGTGCTATTGGATTATAACTTATTTAATATTAAAATGTGTAAATATGAGCTATCACTGCTTGGGCACTTCCTTGTCCTTCTCCACAGAATCTGCTGGTCAGAACTGGCGTTAAGGTAGTAGAAGAGCAAGAGAAGTGTAAAATGGAGAGTTTTCATTGCAAATCTGGATATGTGAGGAGACATGTAGAAGCTGTGTAACATCTTATAATGGAGGTGTAGGGCAATTGAAATCTGGAACCTTCCTAACAAACTTAAAAATAAACCAACAGCTGTACCTGAAAGTCACGTGGCAGATGGGCATTTTCTTACCTCGTTTCACCTTTTCCTAGTTCTTTCCCCATTTACATCTTTTTGTATCAAGGATTAGTACCCCTCGTGCTTTGCCAGAAGAAGGGGCCTTGCTAGGCTGGCCTACCTCGGTCACAACTGTCCCCAGTGTATCCACTGCTGCATTCACAGTAGGGCTGTCCGAGCCCCGAGAGCCTGCACTTGCCGTGTTTACACTTGATGGTCTGGCAGGGGTTGAAGAGATCTTCTTCTTCATCACAGAGGACGCCCCCATGGCCCTCCAGGCATTTGCAGCTGTAGGAGAATGCGTTGATGGGCAAGCACGTCCCATGCATGCATCTGCAGGGGAACAGGAAGGAGCATGTAGTGAGAATGGATGAGGATCACAACATAAGAATGAAAGATCACTGACTGAAAAAGAGAATGAACTCCAGTGGGAGGGTTCTTTGTGAGTATTATCCCTACCTCTTGTCCTTGGCTCCACCCCAGCCCTGAGCCCCTCCCTGCCCTAGGGTTACAGCTGGCCACTTCCTCTCTCCACCCAGACCTACCTGTGTGTGCACCTACCTCACTACCAGCCCCAGACTACCTGCCACTTGGATAGGGAGAGAGGCCATGTGCTCCCTCTCCCAGGAGATATGGCCCCTCTAATGACCTATATAAACTCTAATAATCTTTCTCCCATGCCTGTTTGCCCCTGTGTAGTCCCCTGGGATGGTCGTGAAGGATTCTTAAATTCTTCCCTCCATCTTTCCTTCTACCTGACTTTCTCCATTTCCTTCATTTCCTTTCGGGCTCACTCATAGGTTACCCAGAAACCCAAACTTACTTGTTTCCAAGGCAGGGGTCATTGGTCCGCTGGTCGCAGAGCGGCCCCATCCAGCCCTCCTCACACTCGCATGTGAAGCCCGTCGGGCTGCCAGGCTGGCAGGTGCCATGGGCACACACTTTCTTGTGACATGGCTCACAGCCGGGCAGAATGCCTGTCTGCATGGGAACCTTCTGAAAGTCCTGCAGCTCACTGTTGATGTAAAGATTCCTGATGCAGCCATGGAAGCTGGTGCCGTTCTGCCCGGGGGCCTGGCGTAGAGATGCTACATTGTTCTTCCCAGGCATGCCTGCAGAGGGACACCATGGGAGAGGTCAGACTCTGGGGCCTTTCAGAAACAGGCTATGCAGATAGATGCTCTGGACCTTACCTCAGCTCTACTAAGTTAGGATATCTAGGCAAGGGTACTAGGTTGAAAAAGATCTGTGTATTATGTTTATTGTTTTTGTTTCTGGAAGATTCTGCAGGTACTTCTTCTAATGTATAATTAAAACAACTAGTTCACTAGGTCCATCTTTAATCTTGAACATTTGTTTCCAACAAAACTTTGCCCTAGACACATACATATATAAAATTAAGAACCACAATTGCTGGACTTAGAGAGATTGGAGTTTCCTTTATTCTAGAGTCTCCTCTACCAGACATTACAGATTTCCAGGGAGCCCAGAGCTCCACAAAGCTCCTTGAAGTCCTCTCAGAAGTTCTACCTGGTTAGAATTAGGCTGATTACAAAAGGCCTTGCTTTGATTCTAGATCCAAGGTTTAGCACCATATTTCAGAGGGAGAATGTGGAGGCTCAGAGTGACCTTCATCTTGGCCCTGACAAATTCTAATTTAAACAAATTACTAGGAGCAATGTTCCAGCTCAAGGCAGGATGTCAATGCCTGGAAAACTCACCCCTGTGGCTTATCAACAGCACTTCATGGACATCATGATTTTGTTTTGCCTGCTACTGAGAGCAAAGACTTCACATTCCCCACATAAATCAGGAATACAAAAGAAATTCCTTCACAAACAGTATTTGCAAATCTTGGTGAAGATACATTCCACTAATGTCAGTCATCTGGTAACTTTCATTTTGGCAAAACTGAAGAATCTTTCCATGGCATGAGCCAGACCCTGAAATAGTGCTTGAATGGTATCAGGCATGAGGCAACTTTCCAGGTCATTGTGGGGTAAGGGAGGAGGGGAGCCAGAGGTCTTCCGAGTCCTTGACTCTCTCACAGTGCTCAGGTATCAACTGAGCCTGGACCAAAAGCTACCGGATTCAAGTTCTGGGCTAGGAAGTCAAAGGTTTGCTCTCTTCCCAGGAACTTGTTTATAAATCTAGGGACAGAAAGATCTCAGAATCTTCCCATTATACTGTCTCTTAAGTCCTAACACACACTAAAATCAGATAGCTAGGTTAGAGGTCAGGTCTTTGGTTTTGGTTTTTAGTACATTTGGGCTAGTCATTTCTCTTCTCTGGAGCTCAATGTTCTCAATGATATCATAAATAGTTGGACACAGCAGTTGTTCCTGAAATTTTTGACCCTGGATTTTTTTCAGTATCTCAAGATGGAGGGCAGGCACAGAATTCGGAATGACAAAATGCCGCACTGGTGACTGATGCGAGGTGATCTATGGTTACACTTGGACAGAGTCAATGACAAATCTTGGCTTTAAGCTCCATTTGTATAGGTTTTTAGTGAGCATCAATCTGGCCTTGGAAATCAGGTAGTGACAGCAAGGTCAAAGATATGCAACTGGCTATGTTGAAGGAAGGTCTTTGTTCTGGGGTCTTTCTAAATCATATTCACCCACAACATTTAATGTCACGTGTTTATGGTCCTTTCTTCAGAGTACAAATGTACTTCTTCCAGAACTAATTTGAACAGCTCATTCATGATAGAGGTAGTGTACCCCTATGTGTATTTGTCAGAATTAAATAGAGTCTAGCTAAGTTCCTCAGCAGGGAGAAAGGCAATCTTTTCATTCCCAAAGTTCCCAATTATAAAATGGTCTTGCTTTGATTACAGTCATTTGTAAATGAACATGGCTATATGTTATACATTTATTTGACTTTTAATAGGATATAAATAAAGAACTATTTTATTCTATTCTTTCTGTTTATTTGATGCTTAGGATTGAACCCAAGGCCCCTGGAATATTAAGCATACCACTTTACCTCTAAGCTAGACTCATGTCAAGACATTCTGAGTCAACCTTTCTGTGGGCTTGCTTAGGACTCGAGGTTGTAGTTGATAAACAGAAGCAGAAATATCTTTTTATGTTATTGTTGTGATAGCTAGATCTTGCTCTTTTTCTTCTCAAAACCACAAAAAGTTGTGTCATGTGACAGAAAGGATGCATTAGGGGGAATGATGAATGCAAGGATAGGTTAAGCTAAGTGACTAGTTTCTCAGAGGACACTTCTGTGAATGATCAGGTGTTGAGATGCATCAGCATTGGGCCGTCCTCCTTTGGAAGTGGATGTATTGACCTCTTTTTGCTTTTGACTCTTTCTCATTGCTCTGCCATATATTCTTCAAAGCTCTGTTTTTATGTATTTCCTTGTATTTAAAAAAATTTGGCTTCACCCTTGAGACCAGAGTCTGCATGGGCAGAGAGCCAGCCCAGGCTCCGTGTGTTTTCCGGCAGAGAGGAGGGGTGAAGATGGCTTCCTCCAGGCCTAGGACAGAGGTGTCTGTATTCTTGCTAGGTACTTCATCCTCAGAGGAATTAGCACTTTTCATTCGGGAGCTTAAAACCTTTTTCTTTTTCCTCCTTGAAAAATGAAAATGTTCAGACCTAAACAATCTCAGGCTTTATTAAAGTAAAATTCATACCAAATCCTAAAGAGGTTTTTAAGAGATCCAGTGAAACAGTTTCTAATAAAAGCATAATAAAATCAAGTGAAGCACGAGGTCAGAAATAAACAACTAAAAGCCACATAACTTAAGATCACTTCACTTTCAGATTTGTTTTGGTGGTGGTGGTGGTGTTTTTAAGGACTGAGTGGCAAAATGATGGCTCTGGAGTCGGGCAGACCTGAATCTAAATGAGGTCTCCCATGTAATAGCTTTGTAAACTTTGGCAAGCTTTATAAAAATCCTTGAGGCTCAGAGACTTTTAAAAAATGAAAATGTTTTCTCCCTCATATCTCTAGAGATGAAGGCTAAGAGAAGCACTGCATTGGGCGCATGGAACATCCTTTTTGCTTTTAAATAGTAGTTCCCATTATGACTTGCTTTCTTTTTCACAAAGCAATTTGGTTAGCAACAAGGGAAGGCTTTGTTGTTGTTGTTAAATGGGACTCACAGTTGGGATTCCCATGGTACAAACAGATCAGGCTACTTGCTGAGAAGGGTCAGTGTGTAAGATTTTAATTACGCAAAGATTAAACGGTGTATCTGTGGTTCCCATTTTCCTGGGAGTCGAAGGCAGATGTATTATTGTTAGCATAGACTGATTACATGAAGGAAGAGGTTTCTGGGCTGGAAACGTGGTCCAAATAGTAGAAATACCATCTAGCAAGTGCTGGGTTCAATTCACCAACTCCCCCCCACCCCCCATACCAAATGAGTTTCACAGTGGTGTTTCCATATGCTTGTACAGTCTACTTTGATCACAATCATCTGCTCTATTACTCTTTCTTGTCTCTCCTTCCCCCTTTCAAATGTTTCTTTCTTCTTATTCTCCCAGTACTTGGATTTCAACTCATGCCTCTTGCTTGCTAGGCAGTTGTTTTAACAGTTGAGCCATACCCTAGACCATTTTTGTTTGAGAAACTTTTGAGATAGGTGCTAGAGTTTCTGGCCTCAGTCAAGAATGCCCTACTCATACCTCTCATGTAGCTGGAGCTACAACAGACATGCACTAAATACAATATGCTTATTTGTTAAGATTGAGTCTGGTAATTTTTGTCTGAGAGAGCATTGAACCATGATTCTTGTGATAACCACTTCACTAATAACTCAGATTACATGGATGAGCCACAGTGACCTGTGCAATTTTTTAAAATGGGCTTCATTGTGATGTCTTCTTATTCTTTGAGCATTTCACTTTGTATGCTCTATTCTTCCATTAACTTCCTTGGGCCTAGAGGTATGTCATAAATATTAACAGAATTGAACAGAATTTTGAACTCTTTGAACTCTTTTGCTTGTAAAAAATAGCACATTGCTTAAGATACTGCAAGTTTTCTATACCAAAGTTTTTCAAAGTAGAAGTTCTCTGGACTTAGAGGATAATTCCAACAAATGATTTTGGAGAAAGCTTCAAGTGGTTAATTATAGCATCTTAAGGTTAGAGTTGTATAAAGGGTAATATGAAGTGAGTGAAAACACACATCTTGGTAAAGCATTCAAGGGCACTGACTTATTCAGAAACTTCAGTCTCTCAACTCATCCTATTTCTAAACTGAGTTTAATTTTATCAGCTCAGTTGAAGACCAATCAAATCCAATGCATCTCGATTCAGCATCACCTGCTGTTTTGGTCCTTGGTCTGAATTGTCCAGCTCTATGTCTGCATTTAAACTACTTGCTTCTCTAGAAAGGGTGTGAGCTCTGCCCTATACAGTATTTCTTTTTGGCTCCTTTGAATTTGGTCCTATGTCGCTTTTTCATTTCCTCATCTTCCTTCATAGTGCTTAAAAATAAAGCCTAGGGTTTTAAATTCACCTTTTCTAGTCCTAATTTTCTAACCTGCCATCATGTTCATTTCCCAAAAGTCTTGCCAAGAAGAACTACTTCCTGTGCACCTAATATAATCTGTCATTTGATTCTTCCATTCATTCATAGAGTTTCAAGGACAATTATCCTACCATGTACGTAAATTTGCAGAATTCATTCACAGAAACTACAGCATGACAACATTTGGCTGAGCTGATAGACTCTGCCTCCTTACAGAAGAAGCTGGCTGGGAGTCACTTGCTCTGCAATGTTCATCAAACTTGTGTCACCATTTTCTTCTTTGTTTGGTTTGGCACGAACTAGTTTTCTTTTTCTGTGAGACAAGATGACTAACTATAAGACTGAAAATGATCTGATGCATAAGTCACCTGTTAGGTGACAGATCACAAAGAAATATTAACTTTCTACTCTGTCAATAACACACTTAAACCAGACCCAGGACTGCAAAACAGCCTCTTAATGTTTATCTTCAATAACTGTTTATCACTGGTTATGGTCCCTGGCATCAATAGCTTCAGTCTGTGATGAGACTTATCACTTGAGTGATGCATTGTATTGAGAGACAGCTTACCTCCTACGTAGAGTGGAGAGTCGAGATTCAGAGTGGACTGTTTCGACAAGTTGGTGATGATTTTGGGGCTCCCTCCATCCACGGAGAGGGAGAGACTCTGATCCAGGGCAAGCAGCTCCACAATATGGAAGTTTCCATCATTGATTGTCTCCACACTACAATGGGAAAACAATTGAGCTGCTTCTTCCATTTTCTTTTTATTAAAGAATAGTCATTAAACTAATACTTTAATAAGCACCATTTAGGAAAAGATAGTTGTAAGTAATGTTAAGGAAGTTGAGTTTTAATTAAAAGGATATTTTCAAGGAGATAATAGGTTTCAAGTTCTCAGAGACTGTACACAAAGTTTTTCCTACTGACATAATTGAAAATGACTGGGTCTATTCATGATCTAGTCAAATTCCCTTAATCTCTGTAGAACTCACAAAGAGAAAATGCAATTGCTTTTACTAATTTATTTTTTATTTATTTTTATATTTTGGGGGGTCCAGTCGTGGGGCCTGAACTCTGGGCCTGGGCGCTGTCCCTCAGCTATTCAGCTCAAGGCTAGCGCTCTACCACTTGAGCCACAGTGCCACTTCTGGCTTTTTTTCTTTTTCTACTTATGTGGTGCTGAGGAATTGAACCCAGGGCCTCATGTATGCAAGGCAAGCGCTCTACCACTGAGCCACCTTCCCAGCCCCTACCAACTTATATTTGAACCCAGGAGCTCTCTGTACTTGCCAGGCAGCCACTCCTCCATTTAAATACCCTTTAGCTTTATTGGTTTTAGGGTAGAGCCTTTTGTTTTTCCCATGCTGGCCTTTGATTGTGGTTGTCCTGATTTCTACCTCTGGAGTAGCTCAGTGCATTTGCTTTTAATGCCCTAAATGTTCCATTTACTAAGTAAGATATTGATTATCATGCCAAATAGAATTAAAAAGACATGACACCTTCACCCATGCCAAATACATTCTAGAATCTCTAGAGGATTTCTGGCCTCTGCTCTCATGACCCTGCATCAGGACGGGCGATGTCAAACAAACACAAAAAGTACAAGAACGAGCTGAAGAGGATTTTTGTATTTTGTGAAATTTATTAACTGATACTCTATTTTTCCTTCCTGTGCAGTTATTCCAAGACGTCTCATTGTGAAGTGATATCCCATTAAGGTATACCACTGTGAAGAGATGTGCTCAGTGGACGAGCAAGTTAAATAGGATGCCTACAGAGTCATAAGGACAGCGATTGCCCAGTGTCCTTTCTGCAAGAATTGCTAACAATTCTTACAGTTGCCATCTAGGCACCTTGAGGAGATATATAAAAATGCATAAAATAGATTAAAAAAAGGTTACAAAATGAAGATAAGTAGACAATGAAGACTGAGAAATAAGATGAAGTTGGTACAGTCTGTTAATAGGTACTTAGGGTTTTAACTTGTGGTTTCAAACCTCATTGTGGTATTACTTCAGGCAAAAAGTTAATGAACTTATAAAACAGGACCTGAGAAGAACACAGTACTTTTGCACAGTACAACTTCAGTAATACACTCACATTTCACTATACAGGTAAAAGACAGTCTAACAAAGGTTGTGAACATTTACCAATGAACATACTGGGACATTATTTAGGCTAGGATATTACTGATAAAATAACGTTGCATAACACTGCTGGTCTTAAATATTACTCTTTCCTAAGGAGATATACTAAGTTGTAATATTGGTGTGGGAATTTTCAAGTCGGATAAATCTGGATTTGAATCCTGGGCCTGCATCTATTAAATATTTGACCTTTGATTATTGGAATACTAATACACTTCCATTTTCTTTTTTGTTAAATGCTACTTTCCTATGATTAATTTGAGATCTGCATGAAATTATTTTTTATAAAGATGCATAGCAGAGCCAAGTTATATATTCAGGATTTCCATCAACATGAGCACCAGTGCCATCAGCGTATAAATAAGTAATCCAATACAATTTTAGGATCTTCTTCAAGAGGAAATTTAACTTGGCTCATTTGAAAATATGAAATGCAAGGTAATTTTAAAGACTGGCAGAAATACAACTTTTTTGTTACTAAAGTTACTAGAAGTTCTAAAGCATTAAAATAAAGATATACATAACAATGGAAGCCAATTGCTTTTTGCTTTTGTGGTCAGATGTAATTCTCAAAGTGGTTTTAGATGGACATTCTATAAAATTTGACCTTAATTAGACTATAAATATTAATATATGTAGCCCCCCTTTCCCCTTTAAAATTGCAAAGAAAGATCCATATGCATGGAGGAAGGAGTTCTTGATCACATATTAGGCAATCAATTCAGACATGTCGGTGTTAATGATGGCGTTGGCCGCATGCAGTCCAATGACTTCAGAACATTAAAGTTGTATGCATCCTAATGCAGTGCTCAGCTGGTAGGTCATTTTGTCACCACCTTTCTTGACCCACTTCTTCTTTATCCCCTTCTTTGTTCTTCTTGTCATGAGTGCACATTTTTAATGCTCACTACTTTTAAGCCACTTTAATGTACTGGTCATGTATTGCTATTGGGGTATTTCTTAAAGAGATATTCAGAAGAACATCTCACCTATATAGTAGATGCTTAATCAATACATGCTATGTAAATATAATGGATGTTATAAATATAAGCAAGATAACCTAGGAATAATCTTTTTTCGGGGTGTAGGGGGAAATCCTGGGGTTTGGACTCAGAACCTGGGCACTGTCATTAGGCTTTTTTTTGCTCAAGGCTAGTGAGTGCTCTACTATTTGAACCAAAGCTCCACTTGCAGCATTTTCTTTTTTTTTGTAATTTATTGGAGATAAGAGTCTCACAGACTTTCCTGTCCCAGCTGGCTTCTAACAATAATCCTCATATCAAAACTTCCAGAGGAGTTAAGATTACAGGCATAAGCCACCAATGCTTTGCTTTAGAAATAACTTTTTATCAATATGAATGAAGTTATAATCAACAGGCTTCAAGTTTATTTAGGAAAGTTCTTCAAAAAGATGCATGCTATTAACAATTTTGGATTTTCAGTGGTAGTAACTTGAAGGAAAATTCTGAGAGATAAGTTACGGTCATCTCATTAAAAGTATGACCCTGGCTTGAATTGTAACTAAGAAAAGCAAGAGTGATTTAGCACATACTATACTACTGGATGAGTAGTGTTCTAAAAACTGTATGTGTATCACTCTTTTTAAAAAAAATTGTTATTGTATAGTTGATATACAGAGAGGGTACAGTTACATGAATCAGGCACAATCCGTACAATCCTTTTTGAAACATGTCTCCCCTTCCTTTGCCCTTTCCGATCCTCATCCGTAAGATAGAGTTCATTTTCCACATAGTGTCTACTGAGAGGGCAAGAGAGGGCACATAGAAAGCGGAACAATGATGAACACATACAACAGTGACACTCACTAGGCAGTCTATGTATCACTCTTATTTAAGCCCCACAAAGGGCTATTCGTGTTAGTCAAGGTAATACAGCAGTTAATAGATGAACAGACTTGAAGCCATACTTCCTGGCTTGAATCTGTGTGTTCTTAATTATTATATATCACGCTTGTAAAAATACAAAATATCCCAGTGTCATTCAGATGGCATGGAATGTTACCACTACATCCTCTATACACGATAACCATCCACCAAACAGCGCTAGGTATAGAGTTACACAGAGGACACCTTTATAGGATGCTTGCACAATGTGTTACCTTTACTAAAAACCATTGATTTATTAAAAACAAGGAATAATCTTATATGACTTATATGAGTTTGAAGGTCATGCAAGTACATGTAAAGTTTGTGGATTTGCAAATTTTCTTTGGATTCTGTTTTCCCAGTTATGAATGAATTTCAGAGTAACAGTTTTAAAGGTCCACTCTGATCATTTTGGAACATGCTAAGGGTTACCATGGACTTTATTCCATTTATATCCTTTTGGAATTAAGCTAGATCTAAACTTGACTTAATTTTTGTGTGTGTGTGTGTGTGACAGTTCCGGAGCTCTAACTCAGGGTTGAGCTTTTCTGCTGAAGCCTAGTACTCTACCACTACAGATTTTCTTGCTCAGGATGGCTTAGGACTGTGGTCTTAAGATCTCAGCCTCCTGAGTAGCTAGGATACCAGGCGTGAGGCACCAGTGCCTGGCTGACCTTGATTTTTTTTTTTTTTTTTTTGCCAGTCCTGGGGTTTGTATGCAGGGCCTGGGCATTGACGTTGAAACTCTCTGTGGTAAAAGCTAGTGCTCTATTAGTTGCAGTACCAGTTCTGAGATGGTTTAGGACTGTAATCCTCAGATCCTAGCCTCCTGAGTAAGTAGGATTACAGGTGTAAGCTACTGGTGCTTGGCTGATTTTGACTTCTTGCAAACAAATACTATCAAGTCAATATTTTGAGATATTTTTTAAAAAGATGGTAGTGTGTGCATAAATCCTAAAGTGAAACTGTCATATGAAGAATGGTCTAAATTGTTTTTTTCACATTGTCTTTTTCATCATGAGAGACTAGGAGACACCTAAAAGTCCTTGCACTGTGTTTCCTTTTAATACGAAAGACTGACACCCAGTTGTGTCGCTGTGAGTCAAAGTTGTCATCGATTTTACAGTCCATCACATTCAGCTCCCGTGTCCTCACTTACAGTGCATAATGTCCTTTGGGGTTCTGATAACTATTGATAAATTCTCTCTCACCACTCCCGAGGGAGCTATATATTTGATGACTCACAAAAAGTAGCCAGTGAACCACTTAACTTGGAGCCTTTCTACTAGGAACATAAATTTCATTTTATTACCATTTGTATGTAATTTAACTTTACTACCTTCATCTATTATCTTAGATTTTCTTTTCCTGAGTTTCTGGACTGTGCACGGATATATGAAAATCACGCAATTTTTATCACACCGTTTGCAGTTTGTTATTATCAAGACAGTGTGAAGATGATACAGGGCTTCAAAGAAAAGAGGAGTACTATAATGTTTTTATTTTTAATTTTCTTTCTCCATTGTACTTATGCAGGACACACTAACAATGTCATATTTCCGTATCTACTATTTCAGTAGCTTAATAAAGATAAGAATCCTACTTTGCTTATGTGAGTTCCAGCCTTAGACTTGAAAGAACTTAAGTGAATGATTTGTATAGGAATCCAAGATGAAATAAACAGAACTGGTCCTTTCTCACTTTGTTACCTGTGGCCTGAGTGTACAACATTTGAGACATGAGAATCTTATGGCTAGAATAGTACTAGCAGAGGATTGCAATAGCTCAATAGCTATGTACATATGATCATATAAAATGATGATAATAGAAATAAACTCTAAGATATGGAAACAAAATGTATGTTTTTTTTTACTGTACTGTGTGAAGTTCTTTCTTTTTTTTCATTTTCTCCCTGTTTCACTATTTTTGGTCTTGGTACTCGGTGTCTTATATAGACATTTATCAGATTTGGGGAAGGGAAGAGGAATAACAAAATGGTGAGACAAAGGACAAAGGGTGAACCAATGCACCAGCGATACTCACAAGACACTATGTTGGAAATGAACCTCACAGTTTGGGAGGAGGGGAGTCAGGGAGGAGGGAAAGCAGGAGAAAATGAGGGAGGGGGGTTGACACTGTTGGACAAAAAAGGTACTCATTACCTTACTTATGTAACGGTAACCCCTTTGTACATAATCTTTACAATATAATACAATACAATAAAATTTAAGAAAATAGTAAAGAATCTCTGCCTGTCTTTTTAAGTCAAAAGAAATAGTAAGCCAAATGAGATAACACATATGTCTACTATAGTTGTCCATAAAGTTATGCTTAGGAGTTTTTCAGAAGAAGATTTTAGAGAGTAGCTTTTAAGTTTGTGCACTGGTGGCTACTCAGGAAAATGACATCTGAGGATTGCAGTTCAAAGCCAACCTGGCAGGAACACCCATGAGACTTATTTCTAATTACCAAAAAGCAAGAAGTTGGGCTATGAATCGATCAAGTGGTAGAGTGCTGGCCTTGAGAGAGAAAAAAAAAAGCTTAGGGGCCTTCTATAAGTACTGAGTTTAAGATCCAGGACTGGTAGTAAAAAAGAAAAAAATGAATCTTCTAAGCAATGTATTTCAATTTTAATTAGAATGCTAATACAAATGTGGGAAAAAGGAATAGTTCTTATTTTAAATATCTAGATGTAAAAGGCAGAAGATGATCACTCCGCCTAATAGAAATGTTTTCCCTCATTTCTGTCTTAATGTCTAGTGCTGAGGTTAGCTTTAAGGTTAGGCTGACAACTCATGTATTTTTCCTTCATTCATTTGTTCAGACTTCCACTCATGGCACTACCACTGAGTCTTTCTATATACCATTCTCTAAGTGCTGTAAAAATGAGACACAAATGCCAGACTCTACATGCACTCATTTACTAGCAGCTCACGTCAACTCTGTTGTTACTGATTACTTTAAACCAGGGAGGGTTGGCAAATGCTTAACCATGGGATCTCTAGGGGAAAATGAGTCTGGATTTGCAGCATTGGCTGAGTGCTGGGTGGAAATACTGCCGACATGTCTGATGTTAAGCCAGCTCCAAGCATGATGTCATGGGACTTGAACACGGGGAGAGAAGTGTATCATCTGCTCTCAAAGCACAACTCAAATAGAGTCATTTTCCATGCACAATTCTTAAAGTGTCGTGTCTGGAACATAACGTCACCTGGGAACTTGTTGTAAATGTAAATTTTCAGTTGGGGGTCTCCCAAAGCAGAAAGGCATAGGGTCTTCCAGCACACCTGCTCCACTCACTGCCCAGGGTTGGGAATCTATGCCTGTCTCAAACAAGGCGTGAATGACCATCTGGTGTAAGAAATAACATGAGGATCTGTGCAGGCCATGTCATTCCTACTGGTAAAGGAGTAAGTTCTGCATCTTGCATTTCTTCAAACACACTTAACGGCTTGTAACCACTGTCTCTCTGTCTGTCTGTCTGTCTCTCTATATTATTCTATTTTATTTTATTTTGTTCAGTTGTGGGGCTTGCATTCTGGGCCCGAGTGCTCTACTCCTTGAGCCACAGTGCCACTTCTAGTTTTCTGATGGTTCACTGGAGATAAGTCTCAAGGACTATCTTGCCCAGGCAGGCTTTGAGCCACAATCCTCAGATCTCAGCCTCTGAGTAGCTAGGATTACAGGTGTGAGCCACTGGTGCCCAGCTACTATCCTAATTTTTAAATACTATGTTTCCAAAGAAGCTACCCAGTGAAGAGAAGAAGAATTTGAGTGTGAAGGTACACACACATATTTTTAATATAATTTCTTAAGTATTTGATAATCTTTAAGTACAAAGGAGTTGCCATTCAACAAAGCATTTTATGAATACAATGTGTCTTGATCACAGTCATATAGTTTTCAAGAAACAATCTTTAAAAGGCAGAAAACTATCAATGTAGACAGAATTGTATTCATACAGATTATTTGAAATGAAGAATATCATCAAACAAAAACTTGGTCTTATAGAAATAGTAACTTTTACATGCTTATACTTCTCTAATTTTTAATCAAATTTGATTAACTAAAATAAATCCATTCCCTCAGTGTTAAAAGCTGAGCAGGCAATTAAAACAAAATATTTATTAAGTAAGCAATGGGAAAACTGATTTTAACAGTTTTTATGATAGATTTTACCATGATAAGAGAAATAGTACTTTTCTGTTAGAGATTTTTAGTAAGCACGTGTGCCAGTTTCTGACATTTGGCTAGAAGCCAGAAAATTAGCAAGTGCACAGTTAAGTCTCAGGACAAATTTCAAATTAAAAATGAAGGGAAGAAAAGAATTAAAGGC
This sequence comes from Dipodomys spectabilis, assembly GCF_019054845.1. Taxonomy (NCBI): domain Eukaryota; kingdom Metazoa; phylum Chordata; class Mammalia; order Rodentia; family Heteromyidae; genus Dipodomys; species Dipodomys spectabilis. The sequence continues at coordinate 4,754,226 of NW_024870698.1, read as the reverse complement.
AAATCCAATATTTGTGGAGGACTTGGCAATGCCCTTCTATCTACAAATAATGTGACTGGAATTTAGGATTGCATAAAGCAAATAAAAGAAACTCAGTTTGGGATCATTTGAATTTATGATTCCAATAGCTACCATTATTTACTATTTTCCATTCATTTTTGGAATATTTTACATATGCTACATAATAAAATTCTTACCACAGTAACATAAAAATGGTACTATTGTGCATTACCCTTATTTTCCAGATGAGGCCCTGGCAGCTGATAGAGTGCACCCAGGACCTGCTTGCTTAGGGCTGGCTAAGCTGGGAATAAAATCATGGCAGACCATCTGGAGACCATTGGGTCCTTGCTTTGGCCTCAAATTTTGCGTACTGATAATATTCAGGCATAGTGGTGTTCATGTAAAAGCCTTGTTTATGTCCTAACTCCCTCTCTGTGACTCTTCTTGCTTTATGGAAAAAAGTCATAAAAATAAAAATATGCATATCTTCCTCTGACATGATTGTACTACACACATTTGTTTTTCCTTTTGAGTATGGTATCTTAGAAATCTTTCAATATTGTACATAGACCTTCCTCACTTTCTTCTTCTTTACCTCTTATTTTTATCCCTCTTATTTTTCTAATGTATTTTCTTCATATGTAATTAACATAAGTTAATACATACTCATCTCGAGCACCTGTGTGTGTCTTTGTTTAATTTGTAACAAGGCCTTACAGAGAGGTGCAAACAGTAAATCCTCTTTTGCAACCCAGAACTCATTGCTAATATGAGATTTTGGTATATGTAAGAAGGAATATGATAAAAAATATATATGTATATACTCATCTCAATTTATGATAACTTTTTTTTTTTGCCAGTTGAGGGGGCTTGAACTCTGGGCCTGGGCGCTGTCCCTCAGCTCTTCAGCTCAAGGCGAGTGCTCTACCACTTGAGCCACAGTGCCACTTCTGGCATTTTCTGTTTATGTGGTGCTGAGGAATCAAACCCAGTGCTTCATACATGCAAGGCAAGCACTCTACCACTGAGCCATCTTCCCAGACCCTCAATTTAAGATAACTTTGACTGTCTTCTGTTACTAAAATGTAGTAGCTTTTCCAAAGTTGTCATATCACAACTCACACATCAAGATTTAAATTAAAGCTACATGCCTTACATGTTTCAATTGACTAATCTTATAGAAGAAACATAAAACTTTTGATTTTGAATAAAGATTACACAATATAATATTTTTATCAATGTCCCAGGTTCAAGAAATTGGCAGGAAAAATCTATATTGCTTGGAAGAGGAGTAACAAGAACATAACTTCAAAAAAAGAAAAACCTCTTTAGTGAGTTTCTCATTTGAATATAATCACTTAGCTTTCTAAAACTTACTTAGAAATCTTTTTGGCATATATTACCCATATTTAGCTTTTAATAATCCAGTTCAAAAACTCAGTAGGACCCTTAGGAAATTCATATGGTTTCATTATCACGAAATATTAGAAAAATAAAAATGAGCTATAAATGTATGAAAGCTTTATGTGGGGTGCAAGACTATAAAATTGAAGGCTTATTAGTATCTAATATGCTGGCCTCTGTTCCTCACCAGTTGGAGGTGAAATAGGCATTGTTTACCACTTGAAAACCATTCATTATATGCCTACATCCATGCTTCACATAGTCTCAGTGGAGGTTTTGCTCACCACCAAAAAGAATAAAGTCCACTCATGGTAGCAACTGGTATCTACTTTTCCACAACTACTTATGAAGGATCCAACGCGATGTGAAGGCTTTTGAAGCAAATGTCTATAAGCAAGGGTAATGCCAATAAAATCAAAGTCACAAGTATTCTTTTATGAGTCTCAATCAAAGCCCAATCGCTTGTGACCAAGTGTGTTTGGCCTACAGTGTGTTTTGTTCATAAACATGGTTCTAAAACCTGAACCAACAATCTTTAAAGAAGAGAAAATTTCACATTGACTTCAATAGAAGAGATTTCTGCTTTTCCTGGAAAAACCCAGAGTATGGCCAAATCAGACCCACAGAATTCAAGGACAAGCGAGCAGGCACAGTCTTTTGACGAAGATCTGATCTGAGTTCCTTCCAGACTGCCTCTGCTGTATTGTCAACAGGAAAGCTCTTTGTTGCAGGAGTCCTTACTGCCAGAGTTGGTTCTGTTATGGAATAAATTGGTGGGGGCATATTCCATTCCTATATTTGACTTTTTAATTTAGTTATGCTTGGAAACACTGACTGTATATGAGTTTCTGTTCCCTTCTCTAAAGGATGATTTCTGCAGTTCTTTCTACATATGATAGAATTCACTCAAAAGATGATAGCAGGAGGATGGCAGAGAATAAAACGTGCACTGTGGCTTGAATGTGTCTCTGAAAGTTCATTCACTGGGGGACACACCAGTGCAGCAGTACTGAGGGGAGAATTTGCAGGTGTTCAGGGCTATTCCCTCACTCTCACAAATGGATTGATGCTGTATCAAAGGAAGTGAGTCTGGGTGCTGTAGTCCTAGCTACTCAGGGGGCTGAGATCTGAGGATTGTAGTTCAAAGCCAGCCCAGGCAAGAAAAGTCCATGAGACTCTCATCTCTAATTAATCACAGAAAAAGTGGTACTCGAGCTCAAGTGGTAGAGTGTTAGCCTTGAGCAAAAGTCGCTTATGGACAGCGCCCAGGCCCAGAGTTCATAGCCTAGGACTTTCAAAAGGAAAAGAAAAGGAAAGAAAAAGTGGGTTAGCCATCATGGGAAGGTGAGCCTGATAAAATCGGAGAGTTTAGCCCTCCTTCCTCTCTCTACCCCCATCTTTGGCTTGTGATCTCCTGCCTCTTCATTCTCTAACAGGATGTCACAACTAGAAGGACCTTGTCAGATGTGGGAATCGTGACTTTGGATTTTTTTCAGCCTCTTCTTAATCTCCTTTCATTAGAAATTACCTCGTCTCAGGTATTCCATTACAAAAGCACAAGAGGCACAAGAGAGATGTGGAAAAAAATGACCCCTCTCCACTTCCTGTATTGCCATCACAGAATAATAGAGGAGAAGCAGTGCTTCATTAGACAGTTCACTTTTACCAGTAACTAAGAGATCCTCACCTGTAAATGGCAGAAGCCGGGTGGGAGCCGGTGTCATAGCTGGCCCTCACGCGCCCGCGGTAGAGTTCCACAGCGATGTGGTCTTTGTCACCCTTATACAGGAGGATGCCACTGTCTTCATCGGTGGCAATCTGGAAGAAAAGGCCTTGACATAGTAGATGCCCACTCAACAAATGCATCCCATCAAATGAAGGAAGATTTTTAATATAGCTTACTTTTTCACAATGGCTAGTGGAATCTAATGCACACAGCTGTCTGAAAGCTAACTTGCCTATACATTACTCTGCTGTAAACAAATTTATAAAGAACTGACAACTACTTCAGCTATGTGCTTAGGATTTCCTTTGCTGGAGATTCTCTCTGATGTTCACATTATTCTTCTTATGGGTTTCATCTTTGTCATATACTAACGACTGCATTGAGCAAGGCGGATTCATATCTTGTATTAAAATTATTTATAGTTATGTTAGGTCCATGAGGATTTATCTGTTGTTGGTGTTCATTTTTTAATCATGGTCCTTTTCTTTTTGAGGATATTGAAAAGACTAGAGTTATGTAAAGTTAGGGCTTAAGCCTCATATACCTTGGAAAATGTTCTCTGACTACTCATTGTTGTAAAAATAAATGAATGAATGAATGAATGAATGAATGAATGAATGAATGAATAGAGTGGAAGGTAGGGTGACAGAGTTTTAGAAAAGACCTTCCCAAGGTCTTGTTCTTCAGGACTTCAAAAGTAGTTACCACTCCTCAATACCCAGAGAGTCAGGGCAAAAAAAAGAAGAAGGGATGGTATCTACAGGAAATTGGTTGAAGTCATTTAGATTCAAAATATATTAAGTGATCATGATGAGCAGATAACACAATACTCAGTCTTAATATGTCCCTGCCCCATATTCTGCATTTATTAAACAATCTAGCACCATCTTTCCCCCCCAACATTTGAATGATTTGCTTAAAGGAAAAGATTTCTTGGTGGAAAGACTTAAATTTAAGTTGTTAAATTTCATGTTATCTTCCTGCTTCCCCCACGCCCCCCCCCCCCCCTCAATCCTGGTGCTTAAACTCAGGGCCTAGGCACTGTCCTTTAGCTTTTTCACTCAAATCTGGTGTTCTACCACTTGAAATAGACTTCCACTTCCAGCCTTTGGGTGGTTAATTGGACTTTTCTTTGCAGGCTGGCTTTGAACCACAGTCTTCACATCTCAGCTTCTTAAGTAGCTAGGATCACAGTAGTGACAGCCCACCACCTGACTTCATGTAATAGGCTTCAGCTGAGTTCTGTCTCACTTAAGCCTTTCTTAAACGCAGACCTCCAAGGAAAAATGTCCTCCACCCTGTGCAGTGATTGAACAGCAGTGCCATAAAATAAGTAAATAAGTAAATAGAGTTACTTCACTTGGGCATCCAATAAAGGGATTCAACTTGTTGCTGTCCCTCACCCAAGATAATGGAGTGGATAAAAAAATACCAGTTCCTTTTTTTTTTTAAATACAAAGTTTGAAGAGAAACATTACTGAAGCTTTGCCCACGAGGGGAATGAACATTCTGTCACCGTCTCTGCAAGTATCAGTAGCATTCCCAAACTCCATCATGGGTGTCATCATCTACCCAGGCTGACTCTGGCTCAAGCTCACATCTGTTCTTGGGGGTGGGGAGGCTCACCTGAAAGGTGATGTTTGTCTGTGGCTGCACCTTGGCTGAAGGAATTTGAAGGTAGGACTCTTTGTTTACAAAATTCACACTGACCAATTTTTCACACTTCTCTCCCTGGTAGCCAGGTAAACACTGGCATATGGGCTCATTTATCCTGATGATGCACTGAGCTCCATTCTGACAATCAAAATTATCACAGGGGCTGGTCCGAGGCAGAACCATAGGTGGAGAAAATTCACAGAACAAGCCACTAAAAGATACAGAGGAGAGCGGAAGTTAGTGCAGATTTTATATGGATGGGTGCTGAAAGCACATGTCTATGCAACTGAGTATTTCTGTGTGTACCTGTAGCCTTCGGGACAGATGCACGTGTAGCCGTTCACCGCGTCGGTGCAGTGGGCCCCATTTGTACACTTGTTATCTTGGCAGTCATCAAAATCGATGTCACAGTGCTCCCCGATGTATCCTGGTGTGCAGTCACACCTGTTTGAACAAACAGGTAAAATTTCAGTCTCAATGGAGATAAATCAATAGGCAGATGCATTCCATGTTTGAGGAAATGTCCTCAACTCAACCAACACATCTTTGTAACAGTCTCATCTCTAATTTAACAAATGCTGAGAATACCGAACTTGCTGCAAACTAGCATGTGGTTTCCAACTCTGATCTATTGGAGATGTGGCTTGTTCTGTGAATTTTCTCCACCTATGGTTCTGCCTCGGACCAGCCCCTGTGATAATTTTGATTGTCACAACAGAATAAAGAAATCATGAGTTCTTTCTCTCTCCCTTTTCTCCTTCCCTCCTGTTTTTTTCCTTCCCTCTTGATTAATATATTAACTTTTCCACAGCTATTAGATGCATTGGAACAAAAATACAATTTTCAGGGAAACTAGTGAGTTAATATTAGGCACTCTAATTTTTGACACATCTGGAAAATGACATAACAAAACGTGGTTGACTGTGAAGGATCTGATACCAAAATCCACGGGGCCAAGTCCACAGACAGCTTTTTGGCCTCTGCACTCTGTTGAAAAGTGGCAACTCCACTGAGGATGAAGAATCAGGATCACAGTGGAGCTGACATTTCTAAGCACTTCCTGTCTTCCATGGATTCACTGAATCTCCTCCATGCCCTGAGCCACTGGTGATACCATTATATCCATTGTGTAAGTGCGGAAACTAAGGGACAAGGAGCTGAAGTACCTTGCCTAACGACATGCCACTTAAGTGCCTCAGCTAGAAGTCTAACTCAAGCTGTCTGATCAAAGAGCCTGGATCCCTGGCCACTGCATTTTGTGGTCTGATAATCAATTTCTTAAGGTTCCCTTTAAAAATCTGTCCTTGTTCAGTGCTGGCCAGTAGACAGCCAGGACTCAGGACTTTATCATGCCCTAGGAAAATTGTTGTATACAACAATTGTCAAGCGGTGGCAGTCCATTCCATAGCCTCAGTGTCTGTTACTCATAAATATTAAGTAAGAAATTCCTTAAATAAAACAAACTTCCAAAATTTAAAATTGTATGCCATTCTCAATCGTGTAATGAACCTTTGCAATATTTCATCTGTCCTACCTGGGATCACTCCTTTGGCCAGTCCACACTGTATGACTACCAGCACAATAGTAACAGCAATCTTTTCAATGATCTCCTTCCAGAGTGTTATGGTACTTGTGTTCAGGTCATTTGTGAGATCATGAGGTATTTGTCTTTTGGTATTTAATCAACTTTATGTATCATAAAGTGTAATCTTGCCTAAGATACTTAAATATCACCAAATACTTCCTTATCTAGAATATATATATATATATATATGTGTACAAATATATATGAACATATATATGTATATGTATATATATATACCCCTCACAAGTTAAAGTTATTGGCATAACTTTTGTACAAAATGCATTGATAAATGTATGTTTTGATAAATGGTATTTTTATAAGTTTCTATGTAAGTATTTGTAGTCAGATAAAACTCTTTAGAATTTATTGTAGTATTCACTACTTTATTTTAAAGATAATACTATTTAAATGAGAAAGGACATTTAAAACCATGTGGCATTACTGAATGCCACAGGAATTGTGTGTATTTTAAGAGTGAATGGAGATTGGAACATTAAAAAAAGTGGGAGTATGTAGCTTTTAAGAGCAATGGACATTCTGCCTGCATGTAGGATTTAAGAAATAAAATGATCTCAGAACTTAAGCATGCTTTCTGTGCAACCAGTCAGTTTTAATGCTAAATCATAATAAGGCAAAGTAAATAGCAAGTCTGAAGTTAAATGGACCCTAAGTGGCTGCACACATTTTCAAATAGATGGACAAGAAATTCCATCAATGTTAATGTGAACAGAGCCACTGAAGTGCCAAGCATTAAGAGAAAGGAGAAATGCTTTGAAATACTGAATTATTTATTTGAGAAATCAAAGTAAAAGACCAGAGAGTCATACATTTACCACAGAAGCTCTCTAAAAGGTATTTTGTATTCTCTTATCTCCAAATAATATTCTTCGAGCCCATTAGAAAATGGAGTTACATCACAACCACAACTTGTGGGAGTGCATGTGTGTGCATGTGTGCATGCATGTGTGTGTGTGTGTGTGTGTGTGCGTGCATGTGTGTGTTTCTTCTATTCCTTACACCAAATTTCAAAACAGAGAACACATTTGAATCAGAATCCCTCTCACTTTCCATTTTCAAACAAGTATCAGATACCCTCAAGTTCCTATCTCTCAAGTCTTGAAGCCAAATGTACCATATACAGTTAAGCAGCCGGAGACCCAAATGAGTCAGATGCATTCTTCAAAATACTGCTTAGGGCATCCCAGGGTCTAAAAATATCTCAAGGCCATTTCAGAGATTTATGAGTTATATAATAAAGCAAGAAGAGTAGAGCCAGCTCTGTGAGTTCAGTAATAAGAAAATGCACTTAAACAGGACAACTTGTCCAAAAAGTATTTCTTAGAAATTTTCTTTCACTGCTTCGTTTTGATTGGTTTATGTCCATTTTCTTTTTGCAGGCATGCTTCCCACGATGCACAATTATATCTAAGATGGAAGTAAGGGCACCCACTCGATTTGGTCTGTTTTCTGCTGAGCTAGTTACAGCCAAGGTGTGAGCCTGAGAGTCAGTGGCCACTGAAAACCACGGGCTTCTACATTAATTAACCAGTACTGCAGCAAAATGCACTTTTAGAGGGTACAATGTGGCTGCTCGAAATAGAAGATATTTAATTGAGAATTTACCTTTGTGAATACAAACTCTTAGTTACAATGTATCAAGTCTATTCATTTCTCTGAGGATCATCTTATTTGTTACATAAGCAATGAACTTTTGCCTTGCCAAATTCAAATGTGGGTAGATCAAAGATGACACTAGCTACAACAAGTTAACTAGAGTGGTTGAATAAAATGTAATGCAGAATTCTGCATAAAGTAAAAAATTTATAGTGTTTGCCCAGGGCTGTAATCTGAAATAAGATGAAAGACACAATCAAATCAATCCTTTTCTTTCTCAATAAGGCATTGAATAGCATTAGCATGTCCTGCACGTAGAGTAGTATATTCTAAATCTTTAGATTTTTAACTCAAATTGGAACAAGATATTTTTGTCAGGGAATAAATATTTATATCAGATTAGCCTTTGAAAATCGGGGAAGGTTTCACAATATTGACCTCACGCCCTTGTTTCACTCAAAAGTCTGATGATCTGTTTGAAAAGTACCAAAGATTTACAGCTCAAATACTATTGACTCTTCAAAATTGTCCCTGACCTTCTTTTAAAATTGCTCATGAGTAATTTTTAACTCTCTGAAAGCTATGGTAATTAAGCTTGGGTCACTCTCTGTGAACATAATGTGAAATGAATAGCTATAAAACACTACAAAAACATAAGATGTATAATTACCACATGTCCAGACCATGGCCAATTCTCCATAAATTCTGGGTTGGAGGAACACATAATGCTTTCGGCAAGTTATCTGGTATAACCCCAGCTCAACTCCAGAACCCAGATGTATCATGCCTAAGAATCCAGCTGTTCCTCTGTATCAGACCACATGAACGATTAAACTATAAAATGTCTTGAGAGAGAACATACATTCACCAAACTGGAAAAGCTAGCTCCAGCTCTCCCAATAAATAAGCTAGGGGTATCTGCATAGCCAAGCAAACCCTGGCTCATCATTTCCTTATGTTTATAACAAAGAATCAGCACCAAGATAACCTTGAAGTTACAGCTGCTGTAGATATACTCCAGAAATACTTCAGGATGGAAGCAAGAAAATTATGGAGTTTGCTGTGAAACATTTTTCAGAATTATTGCTTGGATGACAAGGTGCCGTGGTACACTCCTATAATTCTAGTTACTCAGAGGCAGAGATTTGGAAGATTGCACTTTGAGGCTGACCTAGGCAAAATGTTAGAGGGGCGCTTCTCAACACACAAGCCAAGCATGGTGGTACTGACTGTCTGTAATCCCAGTTACATAGCAGGTCATAGGTCCATAGGTGATACAACCCAACCCTGGCAGAAACTAGTAATCCTGTCTGAAAAATAAAGCTTTTATAAAAGGGCTGGAGTCCAGTATCAAGTGTAAAGAACCTGCCTAGCAAGTGTGAAGTCTTGAGTTGAGTATTGCCAAAAACCACAGACACATACCATGCACACATACATGTACGCGTGTGTGCGTGTGCACACACACACACACACACACACACACACATTAAACTCCCCTCCTCCCTTTCTGCTTGGAGAAAATGAAATGATTTTGATGTTTTCAGTTCACTTGCTAGAGCTCTTCAGGAGTATCAAAGCCATTCTTTGGATATAGTTAAGGTAAAAGGAGCACTTCTGCCAGATACTGGAAGCTCAGGGTACAATCCTTGCTACTTAGGAGGCTGAGATCTGAGGTTTTCGATTGGAAGCAGGGCCAGGCAGGAAAGTCTGTGAGACTCTTATCTCCAGTTAACCACTAGAAAACTGTAAGTGTTGGTGTGGCTCAAAGTAATAGAGAGCTACTTGAGCACTTAAAATTTCAAGGACAGCACCTAGGCCCTCAGTTCAAGCTCTATGACCAATAAAGAATAAAAAGTTAAAGAAAAAAGAGCACTATTAACAGTTGAAGTGGGGACACAGTCATAAATCAGGACTGTCCTGGACCATCTGAGTGATGTGGTCATTGCATGGATACTCAAAGTAATATTTCACAACATAACCTTTGCAATTCTGCTGCAAACTTACCTTCAGGTGGTAGTGGAGCCCTGGCCTTTGAATTAGTGGAAGGAAACTTATTGAAAGATTCTGTTATTCCAACAATGACTTTCCAGAAAGTCGTGGAACAGAAGGAAACCTATCTTCCTTCTGTTTGGTGTTCTAAAAGACACCCATGCTTTCTAGGAGCATTGGTGAAACTGTCACAGGCACTAGCCAATAGACCTCTTTCTTTCATGTTGGTTGAAGGCACAGAGCTAGGGCTTGTGGGTAAGGAGAAGACAAGTTCCAAAAAGAGAAGAGCAGAAGCGCTCCTTGCTGACTGGGAGCCCCAGGTGCTGCTCACTTACTTGTATCCTTTTGGGGTCAGAATGCACTTGGAGTCATGCTGGCAGGGGTTCAGGTCCTGAGCACAGAAGTCCAGCTTCTCCTCACACAGCTCGCCTGCAACACGGTCAACTCTGTTAGCTCAGATGGAAAAGCCAACAGCCCTCCAGCAGTCTGTGCCAAGGGTCCCAGACCTGAGCACCACTCATGATCGAAGCAACACAAGAACCCACACACAAAATACGGCAAAAAAAAATAAAGACTGTGAAGAAAACACATATAACCCCCACCCCCCACTCCCAATATAGAACCAAGCAAAGCCCATTGTCCTCATACGTGGCTCAAGTGTGATCTTCTCTAGAATACATTATTGGAATCAGAAGAAGGTGATCAGAATTTTCAGTTTTGCTGATCAGAATTTTCAGTTTTGCTGATTGGTTGATATTATTTGGGGTTGTTGACTGAGGTATTGCATCAAATCGAGTAATCTTTTTTTCTAAAAAGCTGGTGACTATTCATAAAAGCTCCCACTGAAGTGACGTCTATCCACGTTCATAAACCCACCGCTTACCAGCTTCGCCCAGTTTCCCTCATGCCTGCCTCTGGCTACTAATCTCCCAAGGTTAGGTTAGTCTATCTTGTTGAAGTCATAGGTCTCTGGTGTTAGCTCTTTGTAAGTTTGACAGGCACAAACAGAATTATATGATATATATTTCTTTACTTCTAATTTATTCTGTAGCCTAAGGATTGAAGAGAAACCCTCAAATCTTTATACGCTCTAAGGTTTTATAGAAAGTTACATTGTTTCTCTCTTATGCATCAACATCACACTTCTTAGCCATTATTTCCAAAGGTGCCAGCTATCTAATAATTTTAATAATGTGCAACGTTAATGGACAAGCAAAAAGTTAAAAACAAAACCATACAGATTCTAAGCTGTCTCTATTGAATTATGTGACTGATAGTCTCTTCAGACATTTTTTTCAGTACAAATAGCACATCACTATTTAAGATACAGACAGACAGACAGATAGCTAGCTAGCTAGCTAGCTAGAAAGAACCAGGTATAATTTTTCACGGAGATGAGTTTCCCAACCACCAAGATGCTAAGACGATAGGAAGGATATAGCTTTACAATTAAGTTAATTTTAACTTGTTTTATTTGCAAATAAAACAACAAACAAAAAACAAACGTGATATGTCCCAGGGTAGTTGCTCTTTTCTAAGACACAACTTAAACTTGTACTTCTTCGAAGTGTGGACTTAGCAGAACTGGCTTAAAAAAACAGGAGTTTAGTGAACACTCTTTTGTTACAAGGCTATCCTTTTAAGATAGGAGTATTAGGAATTGGTAAAATTAGTTGCCAACTAAATAACCTTATTTAGATGTTAAGGGCTGTTTCCATAGGTCAAGTCTATAAATGTACTCAGTTATTATATCAATCTACCTTTGTTATTTCCTAAAATGAACTTATTGAACAGAAATTCTCATCATATTGCTTCTATAAGATTTTTCTATGCCTTAAATCTATGACAAAAAGTGTTTATAGTTGGTGAGCTATATTTAAACAGGCTTTAAAAATTTACAAGTTTAATTAGCATTATTTTAAGTTAGACATCTTAATGGGGTTTCTTCATTATAATTTATCATACTAACATGATTAAAGCACTTTCTAATCCAATCTATGTAGTGGAGATTAGGATGGTAGAAAGTAGCTTATTTCCAAGTAAGTAAAATTTCCTGCTAAGAGAAGGACCTTTTGAGACAGTAAATATTATTCTGTTCACTTTCAACTTAGTCCCAAATAAACTGTTTCAAATTATAAGAAAAATTATTTTTCCATTCACTAATCCAGTACAATTAGGCCAATATAAACCACAGTTCATGAAGACTGACCACGAAGTACTCTGCTAGATGTTTGGCAACTGTCGTGAATGATTTTACCCTTAACTAGCTTCCAGTCTACCAGTAGGAAGTCTAAGTTTGAGCCAGCATATAGAATGAATTTGGCCTCTTAATAGAAAACAAACAAAATCCACCCTTCTTCTCCAAAAGGAACTTCTCCATGTAGAAGAAATGAGAAGGGGGACAATTCTAGAATAGAAACTGCTGGATGAACAAATGTCTAAAGCTGTACCTCAATATCTTCCAAGTAAGCCTGCTGATTTGAAGGTGAATAGCTACATCATTGTTAAGTATATGCTTATCTCTAGAGAACAGCCCAAGAGCACTTTCAGTTATCACTGAAGCTCTACACCAGACCCTGAGAAGATTGGTTAACTACTTAAAAAAATGACTGAACTCTTCCTTTAAAAAAAAAATCATCAACAGTGTAATTCTAGCAAAGTATTACAAGATTATATTCTGAATTACATTACTGCCTAAGGCATGTTTAAAACCGAATACTGCACCTTATACTCTCACCTCAAGTTTAGTCTCAGATTTATGAATCCATTTTTGATTCATTCCAGATTAATGGTTTACTCTTGGGCTTTAACAACTTCCTTTGGCATTTCTGTTGCTGATTTTTCTTATCTACACTTGTGCTTGTCCTATGGTACACATATTGCATATTTACTCAATAAACATTTATCTAGTTCTTGCTACTGTGTGCCTGACAGGTTTAAACATATACATATGCAGCTGTCTTATATTCACGACATGCATATAAGGTAAGAGCAGAAAGATGCACAGGTTCATATTCACTTTCTGTTATTGAAGTTTATCTTATTCTTTCTTTGTATGAGAAGTAAAAGCACAAGCATGGACATATTTGCTTTTGTATTTACCTAGATTATGACATGGCAATAAAGTCAACTAGTTTTTATTGAACTTGCTATTCAGAGTGAAGAACTCCAATTTACCTAACTCAACTTGGTTTTCATTTCAGCTTTGAAACATTTTTCTCATCAATATTTACTTAAACCACGGTTCATGAATACTAACATAGTTTATGGTTTTCATTTTAAATATTACTTTAAATTGTCCCTGATGGAATATTAGAATAAATGTTTTCATTGGGTTGTTTTGTTCATTTTCCTAATAATATTATTTCCAAATGATATTACTTCATTATTCAAGTACTGAAACATAGTTTTCCAGTAAGAACAGGAGTAAAGTGAGCCAAGATATCCTTAGGTACTACAACGAGAAATGTCCCTAGCCTACTTATATCAAGAGGGCATTATATGATTTGACCTGTACCTTATTTTTTCTATACAGAAATACCACTGAGTTAGTGTAAAATAATGGAAAATAAGGGGAAATTGAATTTTTGTTTCTCTGATGATCTGTGGCCTATGAAACATCAATTACTCTCCCCTTTCTTGAGAAACTATGTGCAAGAAGACATAAGGAAAGATGACAATAATCTTCACTGCACTCCTCATAGTCAGGGTTGTGACTAATTGTCTTCTACACTCGTCTTTCCCAGAATCACTTTCAGGTGAAATGATGTCAGCCCCATTTGCTTGGTTTAAGGCAATGTGGTTGAGTGAAGATTAAACAGACCTCTTAAGAGATGAGTCTAGACTAACCATGACTTGGGGTTCACTCACACAGCAGAATCTTAGGAAACTTGATCTCATTGTTACCTGTCTTCGATCCTCAGAATCTCATCATGACAAAGCAATAATATGGGACACAATGTATGACCAGCCTTTGTGATTTAACTTTTGATTAGGTAAACAAATTAAGCTTCTTCATGTCAGTAGTATGTATATATATGTGTGTGTGTGTGTGTGTGTATGTGTGTGTGTGTGTGTGTTTATGATGTTAAAGACTGATGTCTTGCTTGTCTGTGTTTTAGAGAGGGAATGGTATATATGATGGGGGCCTAGTTATTATATTACCTCTTAGGAAAACAGATTGAATGAATTACTCTAATGAGAACTTTCCAAAGACAAAGCACTAAGTGTCCTGAACAAGGGCATTTTTCTGTGAGAAATGTAAGTCTGCCTCTTGGCTTGTGGTTGTCAGGTAATGAACATACTCCAGAGAGATATCAGTTTGAGCTATAAGGGAGCATGGCAAGATTGGTGCCCATGTATCTAAGAAGCTCAATTTCCCAGACTGAACTTTGAGGAGAGCCCCCAAAACCCTGATGTAGCAGTAATATGAATATTTCTTTTCGCTGGCTCAGGACATTTCTGTTACCATGAGCTATTTCTCAAGAATATACTCATGTCCTTACATAAGTGCCTTCATTTGAATGATAATTGTTATGGTCACCTAGGTATGGCAGTAAGAACTGGGTCATCAGAATTGATGATGCTTGGTTTGAAGTGAAGAGATCCTATCCGCATGGCTGGTAATGACATTTAAACAGAATGGGCTGCTGTAACCATACACAATGTAAGAGAACTGACTGGCTCCAATAAAGTGCACTATCTTATTGTTCTGGATATCTACCCTTCACTGGTAAAATGAAGTTTGAGAACTTATACCGAAGGCCAACTATGGGTCTAATCTCTCTCTCTCTCTCCTTTTCTCCCTCTCTCTGTCTCTGTCTCTCTCTCTCTCTCTCACACACACACACTCTTTTAAGATAAAGAACCTGCTTCTAAAGACATAGTATAGAAATTCTGGGGTTAACAATGTAGTTTATTCATAAATTAGACTGAACTACTTTATTTTAATGAGAAAAGATCATTAATATTGATAACAATGGAAAAGAAATAAATAGTTATCTGATCAACTAGAGAGTAAAACATGTTTAGCGAGTAAAACACATGTTTCTTTGAATATGTTGCATTTTGTGATCATGAAAAGCCTGTCTGGATGAGATCAATTGTACCCTTTTGCATTAACCCAGCAAGTTAAGGTATCAAAGGAAGCAATCAACTGGGTAAAATCCATGAACTTTAATTCCTTATATGCATCCATCTGGAAGGCAAAGGATTCTTTTTATTTACAGTTTTGGATTTTGTCTTTCCGACAACCTGCAAAAGTATGTGCAAAACTACATACTCAGTGAGACCATCTGAGAGAGAGCATTCCTTTCCTTGCTCTGGTGGGTACATACTTTTCAAATGTTACTGAAGGACCTAGATAAGCATGAAAGACAATGAAAGGAAGGGGGCAAAATAAATAAAAGCAGTAACAGATTTGTGTTCTTAGAGCCTGGACTAAAGAAAATCCTTGCAGGCTGGACTAGACAGTAGCTCCTAGATAGTCCTACAATAAGTCCTGCCAAACAATGATCATCACAGAAGGAAAGGAGAGACAGAGGCCAGGAATCAAGACAGTACATTTCAGCACATAAAAGGCCTCTTTGAGAAAGGGTCAGAGAAATAAGGTTTTTTTCTTTTTAAACTGCAATTCAAAAAAAAAATCAATCCAGCCCATAAAAATGACACACTTTCCATTTGTTCCATCTAAAAGAAACAAAGCCATCCCTTAAGTATCTAAGGAACAGAGGTTCCAGGAACGTCCTGTTAGAACTCAGGCCCTTTGTGGTTGCTTATAACCTGGGTACATCTTTTCATGCACTTTAACTCATCTGTAGATCCCTCAGAGTGTCTAATACAATGTGTGTGTTATGGAATAATTGTCATACTGTATTTTGCAGGGAATGCTGATGAGAAAAGAACATGTCAGTAAATATTTACTTCAAACAGCAACTTTCTTCCTATATATAGGATTCTTATTGGTCAAATTCACACATGTGGAAGCCATAGATATGGAAGGCCACCTGTATTTGTGTTTTCTTCTCCTCGGCTGCTAGGCCACTTCTATTTGATATAATGTATGTTAGCTTATAATCTCAGGGACCAGACAGAACACATTAACAATGTCACATTAGTGAGAGTCCAGTCTGCTCATTACTGTATTTACTAATGGCAAAGGCAATAATTACCTTTATATTCATCAACAAGGAAAGGATGGCATAGGAACTGCATGTTTTCTGTGATGTGACTTTCTAAAAGAGAACATTCTTTTTGAGGATTCCTTTCAGTAACCTGTTTTATTTTTATACACGTTCAGTCTTCTGAAATGTGTTCTCCTAGTTAGCAATAGGCATCTGACCGTCAAGCTATGATCTGTGACCTAACTAGACTCACTTTTTAAATTTAAGAGCATCCAGTTATCAGTGTAAAAATGTAGGGAGGGAAGTAGTCTTGAGGGGCTGTGAATTCTTGAAGCTATATAAGCCACTGAAAGCCACATTTCTATGGGAAAGCTGTGCCAAGTATGACACGTGGATATTTGGGACATTTTTGGGATATCTGCCATAGAGATATCCCAAGATCAAGGCAATCACAATTCAATCAAGGAAAAACTGGAAAGAATGTGGTATTATGTACCTATTAAGAGAAGGCAGAGCATATTTAATGTTAATTTTCATTTATATATGAGATGAAATGAGTTCCTCCCTCATGCTTGATTGCTAGACAGTCTGATCACTGTTCATATTGTGAAGGAGTGCTTCTCATTACGTGCAAACAAATAAAGTCTGCATATTATATTGTTAATATACTCAAAATGGAAAAGTAATGCCTTTGCCCTGTTAAGCTTCTGACCTTATCTGAACTCTTTGAAAACCAAAGGCAAAGAGTTTGCCTGGTACACAGGGGAAAAATGTTTTATGGATTTTTATATAATTTTCAGCAATTAACTTGGTGTTCTGCATAAGGTATTTTCTCAGTAAACACTTCATGCATTTTTAAATGGAAAAACTTACCTCTCCAAATAAACAGACTAAGAAAAGGAGGTAGTTTTCAGTATTTCCTCCTTCAAACTCAGATTAAATATTACAGCCAATTTCAACAGCTACTGAAAAGTCCAGCAAATATTTGACTCAGTGTTCCAGATACATAAATCTAAATTAGACTGAATAAGTCTGGTTAAAATAAATTGTTGTTCTGAGCTCAATGGGTACTGTCAGTCAACTAATGAGAGCCAACAGTTCCTTTAAAATGTTTTCTAAGATTCCAATAAATTTGCAAAAAACCTTTGAAAGGTTTTGAAGAGGAATGCAATTCACATGATATTGGTAGGCTGCCAATGTATATTCCCCAGTGAAAGAACCTTAGTTTTTTCTTATTTGAGGATCTCAAGTATATTCACAGCTATGTTGACTTTGATATACAACCCTGCCCCATTTGGATACAGATTAACAGGAGTCACTGTTATGAAGAGATCACGAAAATCTACAAATATACAGAATGCTAAAAAAAATAGAGTTGAGAGTTCTTTAGCTTTCACTATGTCCTTGTCCTTCAAAGTAGAGTAGGGGAATAAAGAGAAACCAATACCTCTGCATAAACAAAGAATATTTGACATGAGCAAATTAAGTATAGTAAAAAAAAAAAATAGCAATTTAAGAAGAGAGAGCTGTGAAAAATATGGGAGAAGTCATAATTCACTTTAGAACTTGTATCCTAATTTCTATAGAAATTCTTCTGCCCCTACCAGTGTGGCTTCAAATAATTCAAATCATGGTGGAATTTATGATGTGAATTTTACACTTGACACCAAAGGTTGCCTACTGTGTTTTCTGAAGTATAGATAGTTCACACTTTCGTCTTTCCTTATACATTCTTTTTTTTTTTAAACAATTCCTTTTCTTTTTGTGGAGGGAAGAACCAGACTCAGAACCTTGCAATTACCAGGCAAGCATTCCTCCACTGAGCTAAACCATCAAACCTATACACTTTTGCTAGTTACTCTCAAACAACTAGGTGAAGAGGAAGATACGTCAATGTCCACAATTCACTGGAGAAAATACATTGAAACTGAGAAAGGTCCCAATCTGAGTCCAGGGAGGGAAAACTGAGCTTCTCTTTGTAATCCCCCTACCCTCAATATCATTCACTTTATGTGACAGAGAAGGCAATTTAGGACTCAGGAGAGAGTAACCAATTAATTGTACAGGCACTGATGGAGTACTTTCTTTTTTTTTTCGTGTTTTAAGTCAAACAGACTGCCTTTCCACATGTGAATATTATGGTGGCAGCTTTATTCTTTTCAAATGTTCATAAGGGATATTATGTATAGCAAGCTGAACAGACAGCAAGGGAGGCAGAAGAAAAGCTTGTTAAGTACAAACAAATCGAGTCACTGAACAACAGGGAAAGAAGCTACGCCTGAAAGGTAGCAGCCCGTAGGAAGGGACTGGTTCTAGCAAAAGGCATCCAATTTGCCATGCATACCTTCAGACAACTTGCACACTGGTTTCCCTGGGTTCCCATCTACAAGGTATATGTGTGTCCTGGAGTAAGCATTTTAGCTTTCCTCTGTAAATGTGTGTGCCTGTCCTCCATTTTGCTGCTCATAGGTAAAGAGTTCTGGTAAATGAAAAAAATGTGTCAGCCATTTGCGAAGATTCTTTTGATGTAAGAAAGTCATCCTAGGTAATACGGAGGCATGCAGATTCTATTTTGAATCAATCTTTGCCTTAAGAATACAGAGAAAGGTTTGACTCGTTTTTTTAAACCAAATTCATAAGTAGCCAGTTTTTAGAACTTGCAGAGACCTTTTACTAACCTGAACTGTAGTGAGCTGTAGTGAAGGTGTGAAGTCATGCCATGATTGTGCTGCCAAGCTGGCTCCTGGGGGCCTAGATTAATATTCTTTAAGGACAGAATAATTGATATAATTGATATTGTGTTTGTGAATAGACTCAGGTCCTAGCCCATTAATTGTGGTAGTATTTGTATAAGGAAAGATAACACTTGGCCAAGGAAGTGTTAGTGTATTCATTGAGGAAAAAAATAGGAAGTTATCTTTTTACACCTTCAAATAAGAAAACATTCTTTTCGAGATTTTCAACTTCCGTCTGCACAAAGCATGACTAAGTGAGCACATGGGAAATCATCCAGCCAAAGCAACAGAAGACAGGCAGAGAGGGAGCTGCTTGTATTTATCCATTGGCCTTCTAATTCTATGCATGCTCATCCACATCTGGAACTATCCAGACCAGTACATGATGTGGTTCATTTAGGACACTGCTCCTGAACTTGGTACTTGCAGGCTATTAACAACTGGAATCATTAAAATCCATTGGAACTGGGCGCTGGTGGCTCACGCCTGTAATCCAGCTACTCAGGAGGCTGAGATCTGAGGACTGTGGTTTAAAGCCAGCCTGGGCAAGAAAGTCACAGAGACTCTTATTTCTAATAAACCACCAGAAAACTGGAAGTGGTGTTGTAGCTCACGTGGTAGAATACCAGTCTTGAGCTGAAGAGCTGAGGGACAGAACCCAGGCTCAGAGTTCAAGACCCACGACCACCACCACCACCACCACCACCACCACCACCGACAACAAATCCACTGGAAAACTCCTTAAGTTTCTAAGACACAATTTCTTGAAGAGTCTGTAATGAATCACCAGGTAAAGATACTAATGAAATAACTTTTCCTTTGAGTAGTTAGGTGGACTAGATTAACACCAATGATTAGAAAAAGCTCTTTTTTTTTTTTTTTGTCAGTCATGTGGCTTGACCTCTGGGCTTGGGTGCTGTCCCTCAGCTCTTCAGCTCAAGGCGAGCGCTCTACCACTTGAGCCACAACACCATTTCTAGTTTTCTAGTGGTTTATTGGAGTTAAGAGTCTCATGGAGTTTCCTGCCCGGGCTGGCTTTGAACCATAGTCCTCAGATCTCAGCCTCCTGAGTAGCTAGGATTACAGGTGTGAGCCACCAGCGCCCGGCAGAAAAAGCTCTTTTTATGCTTTGAAAGTTGACCTACTAACTCCTGCAATACAAATGTGACAGTTTCATATGCTAGATCATCCTCTTGGGTTGTGTAATTTACTTTATAAAATGTTTTCAAGAATATTGTCTTTAGTGTGAAATGCCCTGCGCTAGGCAAACCCTCTACCATTTAGCTCTTCATAGCCCTAGGTATATCTGGTAAAAATGACTTAATAAATGTATCTAAATTCAAATCTTTTTCATGTTTGCTACTGATAAGATTCTCTAATGACATAGGAAAATCCATGCTACTTTAAAATTTTTCTAGCTATAGAAGATCTAGTATAATAAATGACCTGTGGTTTTCATTAAACACACACACACACACACACACACACACACACACACACACACACACAAAAGTAAAAGCATGCTCAACTGGGGTAGGGTGGGGGAGGGGCAGGCATAATTTCAAATGTTCAGCTTTATGTCAAATTATTGAGCTTTTTTGGCATTTGCTATGTTTAATGTTTATGGCAAATAAATATAAAGGAACAAAGGTAAAAGCATACAGACAAGTAGAAAACAGAAAAATGTTAGTCTCTATTTTTAGCAACCTCTTTTTCCCAGCTGAGGGTTGCTGCCACAAGTTTCTAGAAATTGATAAAGTGCATTTCAGAGCCCGGCTTATGGTGTCTGACATAGCTAGACATACATCAAAGATCTGAACGAATGACTTAACATATTGCTTTCTGACTTCATATTTTGTCAACATTTATTACCAGGTACACCCAGTAAAACCTATGGAGCTTTAAAAGAAAGAAGAAAAGTGAAGCAAAAAATCATAGTAGACTTAAAAGGCAACTAACCTTTTTCCACCTCATTCAGATTAGCAGCTGGCAGCGACAAAGACAGAAGAGACAAAAGACTTTTTACATTGCAATACAACAGCAGAGCACAGGAAGGCAAGGTGCAGCATTAAGGACAGAGAAGCCAGGGTGAGAAAGCAAAGTGAAGCCAGGCTTACATTTCTTACCTACAGCAGGGCCAAACACACAAACATGGAGAAAAATGAGGCCAGAGGTAAATGCCATTACAGGGGGGTCTAGGTGTCACCATCTAATCCAGGTGCTGGAAGCACCTGCTACTTCACTGTTTTAAGATGTACACTGAAAGGTTTGTGGGTGCATCTCGGAGACTCGGAAAACAGAAATAGTGGCACAAAACAGAAAAATTAAAGTTCTCTGAATATTTTTCACAAAGTACACTGTAAGGCTTTCCATGCCCAATTTGTAAGAAAAGTTACCAGTTGGTAACTTGAAGGCATAAATTAGGATTCATTTGTGTATGTCCTTCATTGTGTGGATCTATACTTAGGACATGTAGTCTTGACATGTCAGACCAGTGCTTTCACAGTTGGGGTACATGAGAAAACATAATTGTCAATCTAACATCTCACCTAATATGACATGTAGAAAAGGCACCCAGGCATATTTTCAATATTTCAGAGTACAATACTTCTGGTTTTCACTTTATAGGCTTATGACCTTGTCTGAATTACTGAAAACCTTGAAAATTTAGCCTGGTTTTGAGAATAGATATTAGTATGCTTTGTTAGAAAAAGCAAAATCAAGACCTACCATTTCTCAAGGTAGGATTAAAACCACAGAAATAGTTTTTTTTAAAAATTATTTAACATTTCCAATGTCTTAGTCTTCTAATACTAAGCATGGAAATTTTGTTTGAAGATCATAGCAAATTCAAGTTGTCAAAAGTTAATCTTGCTTGAAGAATACCATCATTCAAAGATTATGCATTATCTAACTAGAAGGGCAGGTGGTGAATGAAGCAGGCAGACAGAGAAAAGTTTTGTGATGTGTGATGGAGAGGTTAAAGTTTAAATAATAGAACAGTTATATTATTGGCCTTTATAATTTATGTTGTCAATCTCTTTGGCAAAGGAAAAAAACCTATTTTCTTTTTAATAAATCATTAACTTATTCTGATCTTACTTAGGGTTTCAATAAACTTTGATAAACTTCTCAAAGTTTTTTTTCTTTAATATTTCTAGCCCTGATTTGTAGCCAGTTCATCATGCCAGGATTTCCTTGTCATATTGCCTTCGGTCCTCTGAATTTTCTCTATTGACAATATTATGCTCATTTTGACTCTTGGCATGCAGGCCAAATGCAAACATTGACGCTATAATAACTTATAAGCTTTTTCTATGAAGTTTTATTTGCTCCTATTAGAATTCCCTTCCTCATTGTATGCCTTTGGGATAAAGAGTGAAAAATAAATCTTCAAAGGAAAAAGAAAACTTGTGACTTGAATGAGTTTTATACAATGGCAACATTATTATCGTCCCTGATCACAGCCGGGTTCTGGTCCCAGAACTCATGCTCTTTAATGAGATTCCAAATCTAAAGCCTAATTGTGAACCCCTTCATTGTTCACGAAAGTTGCAATGCGCTATCCTCATGATCTCCAGGCCATGCAACCATGCACTTTCTTTTGAGCTTAGATTTGCCTAGATCCTTTGCTCAAATTAAGGCAAACTCGTATTTGTAAAAATACTGAAAGACTCTGGGTCTGGTCTGGAGCCAAAATGGCTCTTGACAGGGAGTCACGGTAGGTTCATGCATGACAGGTTTTCCTTTTTATATATAAGCTTCACATTTGGCTAAGTGGTTTAACTAAATTTTGGGTTACTCTAATGTTTTAAGGACAGAAATGTGACATCCCCAGGGAAGAATTGATGACACTTCTCAGAGTAAGGTATAATGAACTGAATAGCTCTGTAGAGCAGTAGATGTTCCCAGAACATAAGGTGGGCAGGAGATTGGAAAATGAGGGTCAGTTGTAAGACAAAGACTCAAAAGATAAGAATAAGTAATAACCATTCTATGGCCCAAACACGGGACCTGTTCAAAACCAGCTTGGAAAGAAACCTGAATACAGCTGTACTTCCAAATCTAGGTTTCATCAAATAAGAAACATACAGAGATTCCTGCTTTCTGTGCTCAGGATAGCATGGCATATAAAATTATGTTCATAAGAATGAGGTCCAATTTTCTGGCGAAGTCAGAGCAGATTGGCTCAGAGAGGCCTCCATAAGTAAGTGGGCTTCCAAATCCTTTTTATAATGATCAGAGCAATGACAGACATAAGGAGCTAATCTATCCTAAGATGATGCTACCAAGTAGTAGAATTTGGCTTCTTGCACACATTTAAATTAGCCCAACCATGGAAACCATAAAGGCTCCGTAATCTGTGGCCAAAAATTAATGGCAAAAACCTGAGGTATGACCCACATTGTTTTGGTGGAAATTCAAAGCTATGGAACATCTAACCTCTTTCTAGCCACTTTAGACCAGACACTTGTTCTAAATATTCTTGTTAACCTTTCTTAATGCAAAATATCACAGAATGCTCAATTCCTGCCCACTAAGCACTGTTATATAATCAAATAGTCATCAAAAACATCCACATTGCTTCAGGGAACTTAATATGATATAATTTTATGGAGAGTCTAGTGCTCTACTGGTATAAATAAAAGTGTATCATGGAAATGGTAGTTTCAGAAGGACTCCAGTAGATCTGGGTTTGAAACTGATCTTGTTCTATATAGTATGTTGCCATAGTGCAAAAAAGACTTTCCCACTAAGAAAAGGATTTAGTAAAATGTGGTTTTACAATATTTCATAAAAAGTTGATTTTTCTAAACAAATCTCTGGGAAAACTGTTTATACAGATTTGTGTTTCTCTTAAATGCTTAGCGCAATTAACTCTAGCTACCCACAAGGTTATGTCAGTCTAGGTACCGTTAACCATGCATTCTACTATATGCAAATTAGCCAGGTGCTGGTGGCTCAGGACTGTGAGCTGAGATCTGAGGATTGTGGTTCCTGCCAGCCCAACAGGAAAAACTATGCAACTGTTATCTCCAATTAAACCTGAAGTGGAGCTGTGGTGCAAGTGACAGAGCATTGACTTTGAGCATAAAAGCTCAGGGACAGGGAGAGGCCCAGGCCCAGAGTTCAAGCCCGGGACTGGCACACACAAAAATTTAAACAAAAAAGTACATGCAAATTAAAATTCAAACATCTAGCAAAATCAAAATAGTAACTTTCACAAGGATGGCAGGATCCAATTTCCTACTCAATACATATTCTCGTTTTTCTATTAAATTTGAGTAATTTCTTTAGGACAAATATAGCTATGGTATTTCTATTCAGTCTCAGAAATAAATCATAAAGCTATCTTTTCAGATAGATAATTATAAACTTGATGACTTTATAGAAAATTGGTGTGAAGTGGAAAGAAGTATGGCAGAAGTATGGCAGTGTGTGTAGTCATATTTATCCAACAGAGATTAAGCATCAAAAAAGAAGTGATAATCCCATAAAAAATACCCTAATGCTCGATATGTTCC
Organism: Dipodomys spectabilis; assembly: GCF_019054845.1. Classification (NCBI taxonomy): domain Eukaryota; kingdom Metazoa; phylum Chordata; class Mammalia; order Rodentia; family Heteromyidae; genus Dipodomys; species Dipodomys spectabilis. Next base: position 4,729,867 of record NW_024870698.1, on the reverse strand, counting down.
TAAATGAGTATCATCATGAAGGACATGGAAATAAGTATGGGACTAAGTAATCTCAATGCTTACTCACGCTCTGGCAAAGTAGAGAGATTCCCTCTTTTTACATATGGATTAGTGAGTCCGTTTGCATGAGGAATCTGCTATAAAAACCTCATTGGAAGGTGAGTACAGGTAGCTCATACCTGTAATCCTAGCTACTTAGGAGACTGAGATCCGAGGATCAAGGTTTGAAGCCAGATTGGGCAGGAAAGTCTATGAGACTCTTAACTCCAACTAACCATCAAAAAGTTGGAAGTGGAGCTGTGACTCAAGTGGTAGAGTACAAATCCTGATCCAAACATCTCAGGGACAACACCTAAGGCCCTTAGTTCAAGCCCAGGACTGGCACACACACAAAAAAAAACCAAACAAACAAGAAACAAAAACAACTACAAGAAAAAAAACACAGGGGGTAAAAAAAACTTCGCTGAATTGTGGACAAATGTTTCTTTAGAATAGCTTTCTTTGTTGCTGGGTAAAATGACTTTGTGATGGATGTGTGTACTGAAATGAGCTTGCTGGGTCTTTTATTTGCTTGGGTGAAGCCACCTTAAATCCCTCTTTTTTAATACTACATCTAATTTCTAATACTTCTACCAGTTATTGAATTATAGACAGGCTCAGTAAACAAATTTAACATAGTGTCAGTCATGCGTTCAAACAGATTCACTGATCAATGGCATATTATTTCCTGTTCTTCATACCTGTGTACTCAGGTGGACAAAGGCATGTGTAGTTATTAATTCCATCAACACAGGTGGAATTATTTTCACAATCATTATCTTCACAATCATCAACATTGATTTCACAGTTTTCTCCTTCAAATCCATCAGCACAAATACACCTGAGCATCGAAGAAAGGCAAGGAACATTTTCTTTTTCTTTTGCTACATTTTAAAGCGTGTGATCTAAACAGTTATCAATTATAAAGCTGTAAACTACAAGAAATTGATTTTTAAAATGCTTTGAAGTGATACGTTGCAAGGCTCAATTTAAGGTAACATACAACAAACCAGTAAACATTCAAAAAATTAAAATTTATGCTGGCTGCAAGATGACAAATGGGTCCAGCATCTTAAAAATCAATAAACTCAACATATTTGCAGGTCTAAATCACAAGCCAAGTTTTACTTTACAACCCTAACTATCTTAATGTCAAGATTGCTCTCTAATAAAATATGTCATATTTCTTTGCTCAGCAGTGGGAGGAGCTTGTTCTGATTTTAAAAATTGTACCATCTCCTATTCTATGTATAATGTCCTTGGTGTCTAATAGCAAAAAAAAAACCCCACACACAATATAAAATGTGACTATTTTAAGTCTCAATAAATTCAATATCTCCCCCTAGCATAAAACATTGTATATTTAACCATGACTATATATCAGAATAGTCTCTGAGTAAAGTCTAGATGAAAAAGAGACAATTTCATAAAAACTGTAAGTATATTTCCTCTAAAATCTGATCGTTCTAACAAGCTGTAATGGTACATTTGCATCTTTATGTGCAAGTATTAGTGTCATTAAAAAGAAGTCTATTTAATAACTGGTGAATTGTTTCTGAAGTAATTCTATTGTACAATTAAGTGATTCTAGGTTCAAGGTTCACAGCTTATTTGTCTAACTTATAACTGTGGCCTCAGTATGAATCAATAATTTCCTGTTTCAGTGGAATATATAGAAATAACATGAAACTCAACCGATGAAGACGAGATTTGAGTTTAGGGATCAGTTGGCTATTAAGTTGCCCAACAGAGCCAATGGTTTCTTGTCCTGATCTGACTCGATTAATTATACTATGTGTACATGGGTGCTTTCAATTTTTTAGCTTGGGTTGCATCCTAAACCAAGAAACCCGCGGTCTCTCCATTTGTTTTTGTAACACTGCAAGGACTAATAAATATTTTCCATATTCTAACATTTGTTTCACAATACTGTCCTTTCCTTTGAAAGGGAAAATGCATATTCGCTTACTTATTTCATGCCACCATACTTCAAACACAGGAGATCACACCCCAGTGACTCACCAGAATCCCTCCTTTTCTCCTTCTTTCAGATGGCAAGTCCCTCCATGCTTACATGGGTTACTGATGCAGGCATGAATTGGGACATCACAGTCTTGCCCCTGGAGGACACATGGCCAAGTAAGGATGAATACAAGTAAGGAAGTGCTCAGCACATAGAGAAGGCAGAGTAGACTAATGAAAACACAGTACCTTGAAACCATATGGACAGGTACACCGGTAGAAGTCAACTGGATCGTTGTTACAGGTGCCGTCATTTTTGCAGGGATTTGACAGACAGGGGTTACATTTAGCCAGAATATTGACATCCACAGGACCTAAAAATGTAGTGGAAAAGAAAATCACACGAGAAACAGATTCTACTTGTAGTTCACTTCAAATGTTTGCAGTGCCTTCTTGTAAAAGTACATTTGGCATACACAGTTTTCTATGTGGCTATGCCTGTTTTTCTTCCATAACAAAACTAGGAGTCTCCATCATTCATGCATGTCAGAAGGAGGCTTTTTCACTGGGAGGTACTGTGAGAATTTCTGAACCCGAATTGGAATCTGAGTTGGTGGTTTAGGTAATTAGTAGCTGATGTTAATGAGATCAAAATCCCTTCTGGGCTAATTTATGCAGATGTATTCATAATTATCACCTACATCTCAGCCTTCACTAGATCCACAGAAATGCATGCTAACAACATTCCAGGAGAGAACTACCTGTGCAGTGTGTGTGTGTGGGGGGGGAGGGATAATGAGTTTTATAAACAAAAGAAATGTATTACTATAATTAAAAATTGTATATGTATATGTTTCTTATTACTTTCATACAGGTGATACTCTCTTCTTTCCTCCTTTTCTTCTCCATTGCTTCCTCTCTCCATTTCTCCTTTTCTCCCTTGGTTCTGTCTCTCTATTTCTCTCTCTCTATCTGACCCCAGGGCCACACACACTAAGCATTTTCTCTACCATGAATGACTCTAGGCCCAGTGCTACTTTTATGCACATGAAAATGCACCCAAAAGGTAGTCTCTGTTGTATAACTTCTCCTTCTTATCCTTTTGTTATTTCCTTAATGCAGTATGTGATGAAGGATGCGTCTAGATCTTTCTTTTAGAGAAGAAAATACATCACAAATACCTGTGATCTTATAGTTTGAGACTGTTTAAGTGAGAAGCTAGAAATAGTTTTAACAGAGAAAGTAACTGAATACATTTCAAAGAATTTAATACAATATATCCATACTGGGCATAGTCCCTATTCAGTTTAACCATATAGTTAAAATTTACTTAATAAATGTGTACAGTACAATATCTGTGTAATAAGCACGAACTAATTTTCCAGGTTTTTTTCTGGGGAAATTTAACTTCTGATATTGTAAATTATGCTGAATTATTTTAACATCTAGATTTTTAAGGTTATCTGGAGATGGTTGATCTTGTGTGCATATTACTTTACCTAAAAAGAATCAAGCTAATCAGCTTTCATATTCTCAGTCCTGACATTTCTTAAGTTTCTGAACCATTCTGGTTGCACTGAGTTTTGGAGCAGAGTTTTAATTTCAGTTGGTAAAGTTGACTACTGCAGATATCATTCTATTTGATATCTATCTGTCTGTCTGTCTGTCTGTATCTATGCAGTGCTAAGGCTTACGTCCAGGTCCAGTTAAGTGCTCTTCCTCACCCCTAGCTCTCTCTTTCTTTTACCCACCTATGTTATTACTATCAGATTATTTATTTATATATCCCAACCCTTTGGAAGTATATTCTGTGATTCTCTGTTTTCATCCATCTTCATACTCATATATTTACTATTTTCTACGTTAATTTTCTTTTGTTCGACTGAAAATATTGATTGATTTTTTTTTTTGTATTCTAGCATGCCTTCTCTTGCAAACTTCTGACTGAAAGAAAATATTCAATGGCTTCAACCTATTTATATAGAATAAAGAAATGTAGTCAGAGAATATGGGACATTCTAAGTAAAGTCTCATGAGTTCATAGCAGCAGCATCACAGTGTTCTGGAAGTGAAATAATATCTGATTAGTCCTAAGCAACAAAACGACACCCAGGAGTGCCCCTGGAAATGTCAGGTTCTGAAGTCTAGCTGCTCAATTCACTCCTGTAGATTTGTCATTTAATTTGTGTATTATTCGGATAAATGATTTTTTTCACTTCATTGAAGGTGAGAGTAACAAATGTCTAAAGAACATACTGAAATTTACACTGCTTTATAGACTTCCAATGTATGTGGTTGGCTGTAGGAAAGTGATTCATTTGACATGAAAGACATTCATTTACATGTTTAGTGAAATTTGGATACATTTAAAAACGAAGCAAACCCTGCCATTTATTGTTTTCTTCATAGGGGCGCTTTCTGCATAAGGTAAGAGTGGTAGTCATCTGAGGGGATTGTAGGAGCTATTATGACAATAATCAAGACTACAAGGTCCCAACAAGAGGTAAGTGACAACACCCAGAGTCATTAATTTCTTGTAGATAAGGAACAAGATTGCGTTGTGAATTTGGTTCAGACATCTATCAGAAACAACAGAATAACTTCAAGAAGCAAGCGAGGTCCTCTTTGTTCTTGCTTTGTTTCTTAGAAGGGAACTAAACTTTTCAAATCTTTCTCCTTTTAAAAGCCATTTCCAAGAACTGTTTAAAAATTCCCCCAAGAAATTAGCCCTCATGAGATGTGTGCTATAGAGAGAAAAGAATCTTGCTTGCAGGAGACAGATATTACCTAGTGTCATTGAAATGAGGAAAGCCTGTCTTGGGAGAGTGGGTGAAGATTTGGTCTTGACAAATAAAAGCACTGTTTTATCAGCTCTATGTACCAGAGGTGTGTTTAGCTTAATAATTCAAAGAAAAATGAGGAGAAAGTTTGATTAACTACCTGTCTCTGTCGCTTACTTTAATCTTTTTGGAAGAACTGCTGGACTTCAGATCCATTAAAGTTTGTAAGCAGACTTGCTTACTTGGCTCAAATCACTGGCTATTCACCTGACACCCAGATAGCCACCCACTGGGAATTGAATCTCATTTTGATTTATTACCAAAAGGTCCAGACAAAAACTTCTAACTATAACCCAGAGTCTGCCTTCATTCTAGCATCCATTGGAAACATGACTCCAATAAGAAAATCCTCTAATTCTGCCCCTATATAAAGTCAGAGGTACTTCAATGTTAACTCAAGAAAAATCAAGAATATTTTAGGTCAGATGTAATGAAGCAAATGGAGTCTTTAATTCAAAACCAGTGATTTTGTGTTCCACTTTCTATTACTGAATTTCTTGGCTTTTAATATCAAAGGTATATTAACATTCCCTCATCAAATTGTTCATTTATCAAATAGTTATGGAGGATATACTTATTGCCAGCAACTAGGATAAGTTTCCAGGGATTAAAACCAAGTGAAATGTCTGTGTTTCTGGAAAAACAGAAAAGACATGCAGGTATCAATTAAAGGAAGAACATGAGGAATGAGAAGGTATGCTTCAGAATATGTGTTCTGAGGATCTGTAAGCTGTTTAGGGGGTGAAATATAAGTGAATCATAACAGGAATTTGAAGCTCAGAAGGAAAATCATGGATAGGAAGGTATTTGAGATCACATGCTAAAATCAATCAGGAATTTAATAGGATTTAGGTAAAAACCCAATATATGTTGACATTAAAGAGTGAGCAAAAAGAAAGTGATGTCAGCAAAAAGAATGAAGAAGGAAGGAGAATGTATAGAGAAGAGAAGGCAATCCACCCCTAAGACAAAAGGGTAACTAAGGATCTCTAAAAAGAAACCATTGAAGTTGGCAGATTGGAAGTGCCCTTTTCATTTTAGTTTATAGCTGAAAATAGTTGCCAGATGACATGACTAACTATCCTCTAAATTTGCCTTGCATAAATTGCTAAACAAAAACACAAAGGCCAAGTATAACTCCTGTGGAATCATTAAGCCTAGTCATTTGTTGTATAACAAATCTGAGGCCAGTAAAGGAACTTTTGGAATAAAAATGGGAAACAATACCCATTTATAGGTTATCGTTATCAGAGAGAATATGAATATGAAATATTCCTGGACAAAACATGTTCTCCATGTTAAGTGTTTTAAAGTACAATGAAAGGTGGCTGTTTGTTATTTTATGTGAATGATGCTTTTGATAAATAATTATATATATATATATATAAGCTCATTTTCTTCTTTAGCCAGTGAGCACATCATAGCCTCCAAATTATTACTATTATTAATCCTTAAGTAGTTTTACAATGGGGTTTTAATTCAGTATGTCAATTTATGATTAAAATGCATCTTGCACAACGTCACCCACTGCATCATAGTTTTTCTCCTTCTCTTCTAGACTGTTATGTAATTATCTTCATACTCAGTTGATTTACTAAGACAGTATTAATCAACCATGTGACACAAAATAAAAGTCCTCGGTCTAGCTTGTCAGAATCTCTTCCCAAAAGGAAGGTATTTCTCTTGCTAAGAAGATAAGTAATACTTCCATGTCATTCCTGAGAGATGGGGAATTCCAGTTTTTACAGAATTTTTAGCTAGAAAATAAAGGGGAAAAGAGCAGAGAGAAACGTAACGTTAATTACTTAAAAAGATGGTCACGTTTCCTTGACCCTTGAACTGGCTTTTATGGTTGAAGGGATAAACCTTCAGAAGCATCTCCTCCCTCATTCTTGCCAGACATATTCCTATGTGGGTCCCCATTTTTTCTTAAGTGCTCCACTGTCAGGTCCCATTGGCTCCCTCTGAGAATCTCCTGTAACCCCCGCCCCCAGACCAAATACTCCATAATTGTTTGATATAATTGTCTCTTCACCAACTTTTTTTTTTACAATGGCCTATTTTACTAAATGGATTAGTAAACTATAAGCCCCATGAGGATAAGGGTAATTAGCATGTATGCCATTTTCACACTTGTAGCTGTTCCTGGCATATAATAGGAACTTCAATAATATTTATATAATGAAAGGGGAACAGAAGTTCATTTCTAATTGAGTGTACATTCATTAGCACATTGAAGTGGTTAAATGAATGGCCATCAAAAAATGGAACAATCCAATTGCCATATAGCTGAATCTTCCTAAACCAGGACCTTTAAAGAGAGTACTAGAAATCAATCATGTTCCATGACCCATTTTAGTTTTCTCATTGAGAACTTGAAAAAGACCAAAAAAACTAGTTTTTTTAATTGTAGAGTGCTTGATTACTCTAATATCATCTGATAATAAAAAAATGAGAATAGGATATTTATGTTATAAAGACATATCATGACTACTTCCTACTAAAGAATGCTCTCACTTGGGTGTTAATTATATGTGCTGTCATCATTGTATTTGTTCCACATCAGCTATATGAGTTTGTATCATAAGGAAAAAAACATGAAAAAATGGAGATAGGTTTTATTAACATATTTAACCATTCAAATTAATAATGTTTAATTTTGTAAAAAACATGTAAGTTATATTTGAATACAGCTATGTAAACATAAAAGAATATTTACCTTCCTGATATAACCTGAAATTATAGACAACTTTATTTAAGAGTGGGGCTTGTGTTTACAAGATTCTCATGAGTAAAATAAAAATATGCAACTGGTATAATTATGAGAACAGCTAAATTTAAATATAAAAAACAATTAAAGTTTTTTTTAAAACATATTAGTATATAGTTTCAACCAAAGAAAACATGTGCTCAAGAGAAGGCCCAGCAAAGTTCCTTGAGTGATTTATTGTAATTAATAGGTTACAATGCTTTGCTGCCTACCATCTGTTTATTATGGGCAAGCATTTCTGTTAAAAGATACTCGGGTAATTCAAACTTTCCTTTTCTCGGTATCTGCCACGGTAAGGCTGTAGTCATCCATTCTGATGATTTAAGAATCTTGTGATTAAAATTTATAAAGTAAAATTTACTAGCAAGTTCTGGAATAAGAAATGCAGGGATCAATTATGGCTCCTTTACCAAGAAGCTGAATAATAATATTATACACGTTACTTAATTGATCCAAGTGCAATATTTGCATCTGTTAACTTTAAAAATTAGAAATAGCCCTTATGCAGCAATAAGGTACAGATTAAAAGATAGAAATATATCTCAGTACAATGCAAAGCATTCCAAAAAAGCAGTGAGCAATTATTGTTATTGTTGCTGTTACGCCCACCATCAGTAGCAGTAGCAGTATTGGCAGTAAATCCAGTGCTCCCTGTCATAAATCTTGAACTAGCAGAGAATTAATAAGGCACTGAAGAGTCACAATGTTTTGACAAATGCTGAGATAGAGGAAAGAAAGCACTATGAGTTTCAGTGTTTTCCATCATTTTAAATTTATTAAGGTATACAAAAATGGAATAAAGCCTAGTCTTCTCCATGCAATTGCACTGCATGTGTTGAGTATTGAATGTCTCCCATGCTTGCTGTCTGGCTTACATAGTGACTCTCTAATTTAAGGTATGACTTCAACTATAGATATTGATTTGATTGATATTTTATAAATGTAAATTCAAACTGCCAAAGTTCACTTGATAGATCTTGGGCCTTCTGTCATCTGTTAGTTAACAAGTCTAAAATCTGCTGTCTCCTGGTGGCCCTGGAAAAGGCACAGAATTTTCTAAAGTACATCTCTGTTTCTATAGATCTGCCCACCTGGCACACCATCTTCAAGTTTCTCTGAACAGCCAATGAGACACCATAAAATGCTCACAGCCATCTCCTTGGAGATAGTGCTTCCTCTGAAATCTTTCAATCATGGTGCTATACAGCATGATAGCCGGGGGTCATGTACCAATATTTCAACTTATATTTAAGTGAGATGAAATGAACAGACAGAGAAACAACCTCCTGAGTCACATTAGCTGTGTGATAAGTGCTCAATAGCCAACTGTGGCCAGTGGCCGTCATATTGGCTGGTAATACAGAGGACATTTCCTTCTCTACTAAGTTGTACTGACTAGGACTAAAATGACTAGTTTTCTTGCCAACCGTGTTTACTCATTTCTGGTGTACTAAGTATGTGAGATAATAATTGTTAAATGAAAAAAAGAAAGCAGACAGTTTAGTGAGATAAACCTTGCATTAAACACACATGCATGCATGGTATGTATATGTACACTATTACATATATACCATTATAATTCTTTTCCAGAATTATCTCAGACAAATAGAAATTTATCCAAGGAATGTACATTTAAGAAATAAAAGTAAGCATCGGGATTCTTCATGAACATGTGTTTCTCTGGGCACAGGGATATAACACAACCAGTTTGCAATTTCTCATTCCTCCACAGAAGTGGCCAGCTAATATGTATGAGTAAAAATAATACTTCATGGTTCTTTGACAATTATCTCTCCCTCACTTTATAACAGAAAAAATCGTATAACTCTCAGCCCAGCAGACCCTTATCATAGGGCACTGCCCCAGGAAAGCCTTGGGTTACAAAAAATAAACTATAAATGCATATTCTTTATAAAGGTCCTTATGGTCAAGGACCATACCACTCAAGGGCATTACAATAAAGTTTTACCTTCAGTATCCAATAAACAATCAAAGTATAGATTAATGATTATAATCTTTCAATTGATAATATACTGGTATGAATGGCTAATTTAATTTAGAGAAAAATGTAAAATAATATAGGGATTTATTTTTCCCCCCAGTACTAGAGTTCAAACTTTAAGGCTTTGCGCTATCTCAGCTGGAAATACCACTACTTAAGCCACACCTGCAGCTTGGCTTTTTGCTAGTTATTTTGGAGGTGGAGTCTCAAGGAGGACTATTGTTCCCGGGCTGGCTTCAAACTATGATCCCCTGGATCTCAACCTCTGGAGTAGCTAGGATTATAGGCTAGAGCCACAAGGGCTGAGCTAGAGATCTTGCTTTAAAAATTAACTCATATTTAATTTCACCAAACACATTTAAGAGAAAAACAGAAGTTTCATTTTAAAAGCGTAAATATTAAAAATGTGCTGATACTTATGATACTTTTTACAACTATTTAACCTTCTGAACAAAGCAATAGATGCTGATTTAATAATGTTTGGGGATTCCTAATTTTGAAAATACCTTCTTTAATTATGAAATCGTGGAGTGTTTCCCACCCCCATTTTTGGTACTGTTTGATGTGTTTGCTTTTTTTTTAAAAAAATGAAAATGTGAAGTTTCAAAACATTAGCACTGTTACTTGTTGACATATATTTAGTGCTTACCCTGTCTGTAGCAATACTCTGTACATATTAATTATTTATTTTTTGTTTCAGTGTTCTGTACTGGTCCTGGGGCTTGAATTTAGGGCTTAGCCTTTTCACTCAAGGCTGGTGCTCTACCACTCAAGCCATACATAGCCCTACTTCTGAGTGTTTGGTTGTTAACTGGAAATATGAGTCTCATGCATTTTCCTGTGCAGGTAGGCTTTAAATCTGCATCCTCTGATCTCTGCCTTCTGAATAGTGAGGGTTACAGGCACGAACTGGCCACTGGACTCAGACTGAGACACAGGTTGACTAAGTCGTTAAACTAGAGTTTCTATGTAATGGAAAAATACAACTAGGATATAACCTACCAGAATGGGGTTTTAGAGCTCATGCTGTGAGCCACTGTGTAGTGTTACCTACTTAGAGATGTTTTTCCTACAAAAATGTTTTGGTGATGAAAGTTGCTTTCCTCAGCTAGGTTCAGAAGTCATGGAAGGGTGATCCCACCATAAACTTGTCTGTGCAATCCAATACTTAAGATTTACTTCTACACGGAAAATATGCTTAATCATCATTTCTTGATTGTGGATTTACAAATTTCGAGAGGGTCTTTCCTCTTTCCAATTATTCTGAACATCTTTCTTAAAATGTACCACTTAGGAGTAATGCAAACTCATTTCTCAGGGGTAAGGGTTCTAAATTCATACGTTTGATTGCCCTAAATGGCAAAATACACCAAACAAGTTCAGTAGAGATCATCTGTAGGAATTTTAGTTAATGGTTATTTTTATTTCTTCTTCCAGAAATAAAATCTTGCTTATTTTGTTAAACATTTATCTTATTCAGATTGATTTGCATATATCCCAATAAGAGAAGATAATAATATTTACCACATAATCACCATTTAGAACTTACAAAGCTATGACAGGGAAGAAGAAGGGATGTGAGCAAGCCAGAAAAGGGAACATGGGAAGGTCAGCAGCACAAGAGGCAAGTCGGAAGGTTTGGCTGTAACACCCAGGAGGGCCCGTTTCCCTTACCTGGTATTATGAAACCACAGGGCCCTGGAATCCCTACAGCAAGTGGCAGATTTGGACAAGGCAAAAGCAAAAGATTTCACTTGTTAGAGGCTATGAAAGAAGTTATCTGCCGCTCTCCCTCCATTTCAAGAAGTGTAATCCATTTCCAACAGGCTATTTCTAAGAATTATTTGAAAAGGTTACTTCCTTAATTGGCCATCTTCAGTAATTGCAATGTCTATTTTCTTAAGCAGAAGTATAGAAAAAGCAAATGTTTTCAGTGCTTTTTATGGTGACCATGAAAGTCTAGCAGCATATGGTTGTGCTTGTGTTTTCTTTGATAATTCCTCTTGTGATTCTTAAAAGAGGATATTGAAATGTAATATTTCTGAAAGACAAACAAAAAGCATAAATAATTCAAAGCTATACCTTGACAGGTAAATTTCTTGGAGGGAGTTGTAAGTAACAATTTATCTGCCATTTCTCCAGGACCAGCACAGCGAGCAATTCCAGGTTCCTTATATTCCGACTTTACCCAGTCGGATAACCACTGCATGTTACAATCACAGTAAAGAGGGTTGGCTCCAATTGCTCTGGAAAAACAACACCACAAAAGCACACATACACACACACAACACAGGTATGGAAGCATTGTTATTTCCTAAGGGAACAGAATTCAAAGTGATTCTCAGTAGATCTCTATAGATTTACTCGTGGTAAATAATAATAATTAAGCAGAAGGTTGAGACAGTGGGAATTCTCCTTTTCCTGAATGATGTGCAGTTGAGGGGTTTACGAAAACTCGCATTACATTAAGTTATGAGCTTTATAAGATCTCTTTATACTTGTAGAAACGTAATTTGTATTGGATGTACAATCCACTTCTTTGCTGAGAAGTCAGTCCATTGCAAGCTCCCATGGACCGAATCATGAATAAGACTTTAATTATGAAGACCTCTTATTGCACTAACATATTTCACAAGAAGTGTTACAATATTCTCCAACCATTCCCTTCTGTAAATTGTCTATATTTCTTTCCTTATTAAAGTTTGTGAGTTTTGTTTAGGCACAAACTGACTGACATTTATGCAGAAGTGGATAATTGTAAGCACGTGAAACAAGGAGGAAATGGATCTTACAACAGTTCCCTGAACTTCCTTCTAGGTTTGCCATGGTCTTTACGTTATGACTGGTGGCAACAGAATAAAAAAAATTTGTTCCCCGTGAATAATTAGTCAGTAGGAAAAAAAATGAATAGTTCCATTGCACTTCCAAGAACTTTGGAGGTACAACGAGGCTTCAGTGAGGGAAAATACAAAGGGTCAATAGTTAACATCAACTACGAAGATTGGTACACCTTCCACTAGAAGACTACAGAGTCCTGAAGTATGAAAAGCATAATGGTGCATGGTGTCATTATCCATAATGAATACATTTTGCTTGACAAATGAATCTAGTTTGAAGAACTCAGGGTAGACCATACAGGAGTAACACTTTGGTTGTGACTTGGAAAAGTCTGGTTGGGCCAGACCGAATTCAAGGGGGGCTGAATATGCTAGAACCAAAAAATGAGAAAAAGGTCTGTAAGGTGGGGGAGGCATTTTCGCTGAAGATACACTTTTAACTAAAAAAAAAAAAAAAAAAAAAAAAACCCAAACCGTCAGCTAATGGAAAGTAAAAGCTGAAAGATTAAATTAAAACTGTTTTGGCATAAGGGCATGGCATCTAGGTTGAAATATTCACTTTTTCACTTTTTGGAGATGAAACCAATCAGAGCTCATAAATTAGAATAGAAGCTATAAGAAGCTGTTCAAAACTCTCTTTATAGAGAGGTCAGGATCTAGATCCACAGAGCTAAATACTCACAGGTGTGATAATGCAGAAAGATCATTGAAAGCACCTTCAGGGACGACAGAAATATCATTTCCATGTAAAGATCTACAAGTAAGCAAAAGCAAAATTAAGCTTCCTATATTTCATGCAGTTTAGAAGAATTCTCACACATGAATGAATAGCTTATATAAAGCATTTTAAAGTCAATGAAGAAAAGGATGGTTGGTTCACTCATTAACAGACTTGATGACAGAAAAGTACTTTATATCTTACAAGACCTTACAAAGTAAATTCCAGATGGAAGACTTAAGTATAAGAATAAAATTAACAGTCTATTAAAAGGAAATTTGCTGTTTTGTATAAGCAGAAGATGGAAAAGCCTTCAAAAGCATGACATAAACCCAGAAACCACAAAGAAAAAGAGTAGCTGTTTTAGTATTTTTTGGTGCCATTCCTGAGACTTGAACTCAGATCTGAGGCACTATCCTTCAGCTTTTTATTTTGCTCAAAGATAGAAATCTACCATTTGAGCCTCAGGTCTACTTCTGGCTTTTGGTGGATAATTAGAGATGAATCTCACAGTCTTTTCTACTAGGTCTGGCTATGAACCACAACCCTCAGATCTCAGCCTCAGTAGGATTATAACATGAACCACCAGCTCTCAGGCAGAGTAGCACATTTTTGACAAAAATAACAAAAATCCATGTGACAAAAGATTATATTTAAGGAAAAGAATATAAAATGTTCAAAACCTTTTAACACATTAGGATAATCTTCTATCAAAATATTATGACATGTAATAAATGCATAAAGATATCTGTATTAATATTAAAAAGATAAAATGTTTAATAGATGAGAAAATGATAATTAGCCTTTATTAGAATAACAAGTGCAAATGTTCAATAAACAAATTAAATATATTCAAATGCGGGACTGGGAAGGTGGTAGAGTGCTTACCCTGCATACATGAGGCCCTGGGTTCGATTCCTCAGCACCACATAAGCAAAAAGAAAAAAGCCGGAAGTGGTGCTGCAGCTCAAATGGTAGGGCGCTAGCCTTGAGCTGAAGAGCTGAGGGACAGGCCCCACGATCAGACCCCCCCCCCCCAAAAATATATATATTCAAATGCATATTAGTAATGCATGTCCAAACAGGAAGGACAATTTTCAATTTCTCACATGGAGAGAGAAGTAAAAGAATCAGAATTCAATGTTTCTTAGAATGTTTTCAGGAAGGTATTTTTACACCATTGCAGATGAAGAATAAATTATTGTTAAAATGACAAAATCTTGTTTAGGAGAGAACTTGACTATCATTTTTGGCATCCTCCCCGTTAAAGTCAATGCTGATTTGCCCAAGATGAATGTAGAAGAAGTAAATTTGAATTATGCACAGAATAATGAATTTGAAATCAATACAAATAGTAGCAAACACGGGGTTTTTACCTCAGCAATGTCTACTCCAACCTATAGAATATTTGTACAGTTTAATAGGTAAATATCTAGATACAATAGAATAGAAACCTTCTAAAGCACATGTTATGACAAAATAGCTCCAGGCTGTTGAACAATGGTGATGCAGGCCATAGGCCTAGCTATTCAGATTTTCTTCTGCAGGATCAAGCTTTGAACCTGGCTTAGACAGAAAAGCTTGTGAGACTCCACCTCTCATTAGCTAGGCAATTGTTGTATTGGAAGTGTGGCCCAAATGGCAGAGCTCTAGCAATGAGCCAGAAAGATGAGTAAGAGTGTGAGATCCTGAGTTCAAGCCCCTGTTGGTGCACTGCACAATAATCATAGTAAAAGCCAGTAGCAGAACAATAAAATATATTATATACAGCTTTTAAAAGTTATATAAATTATGGGTAGACAGGAAGGGTATATTGAATAAGTATATTTCCACACTAAAAATATATTCATATTCTAAGTGATTTCTAAAGAATTAGGCTTTCTTAAAAAATAGTAACTGGAGATACATAAAGCATATGTTTCAACATAATATATTAGCAAATAAATGACTGTAACAGCAACAAGTGTCACAATAGAGGTCCTATTGTCCACATCAAAGTAGCTGAACAATGACACCTTATTCATTTCCAAATACCCAGGCTCTGAAAAGACAACTCAAAACTTGACAAGAGAGGAATTTTGTTGGACACAAGATACTTACAGTAATCGAAGAGACTTTAATCCATCAAATGTTCGGGAAGGAATACATCTCAGCCGGTTGTAACTAAGAATTCTGAAAGCACACACATGTCAGTTCATTTTATTCAGCAATGGAATAATGCCCACATGTCATTTCAACAATAAAGCAGTTAAGAAATTGATTACTTGAGCATCCTACAAATTGAGACTATACATACACAACATATTTTTAATTCTTGAAGTATTCTCCCTAATATCACACATATATTTTCTAAATACAACTGAGAATGTTTCTCTCTGTCTAATTTGCTCCTGCCATTCCCTGATGTAATGCTTCAAATCTTGTCTTCAGGTTTACTCCCCAATTTGCCACAAATCTCATCATTCACTCATTCTTTCTGTGATGGTTCCCTCTGCTTCTTCATTGAGGTCTTGCATGTTTTTCTCAATGGAATTTATATTCCTTTTGGCCAGAGACTACCTTCTTTACCAGAAATGATCAGTATCTAGTCAATACATTTTTGCACCATAAATTAATGAATTCTCTGAATCACACTTTCACACTTACAAGGTGAGAAGCTGGGTCATGTTGCTGAAGCTTTGATTCGAAAGAGTGCTTATTCGGTTGTTGCTTAAATCTCTAAAAGGAAAAAGAAAGATATGGAGTTCACTATTAACCAAAATACAAATATTAGTGATCTGTAGAAAGACATAGTCCTGGTAGAATTGCAGCACTGGACTAGTATCAGAAAACAACAGCAACTCTGGACTGTATCCAGGCAGATCGTCATGTGTACAATGTTTCATTTACAACTCTCCCTGTTGAAATGAGAAGTGACCTCGTGTCTTGTTCTAGCCAGGGGAATATGGGCACCATGGCAGGTATTGCTTAAAAGGGGGATCTGTGAAGGGGAGGGGTCTCCTTGCCTCTGATCTTGTCTCTGCAAGACTTAGAATATTCTTGGAGATATCCCATGCAGAAACTACATTTTTATGGATGAGACATAAAACATTTCTCTGGAAAGTCCCATCAAACCCACATTTGTTATCCTTGCAGATACAGAAACTCACTAGTACACACACTCAGATTTGACAAATGAATGAATATATGATTTAATTATATCACATATTGGTATTAAATAGATATAATGGTTTAGAACCACCATGCTCTAAGAGGAGAGCACCTAGCCATAAAGGATTGATATTATCTCAAAGCTTCACCAAATCCTGAGTTCTTTGATATTTCCTCCTTTATGAAGTAGAATAAAGATACAAAAATACATCACTCACATAAGTGTTAAGTGCTTGTAGTTAGAGAGTTCCTTCGGGACCAGTGTAAATTGGTTACCATCCAGATACCTAAAAACAAGGAAACAACATGATTTTATAAAGTAAGGTTAAATAGATATAAAACAATGGAACAGTATTATTTTATTTTCAACCAACACAAGAAAATACATGGCAGATATATGTCATAATTCAAGCTGAGATCATTATTTTACAAAAGAAAAGAGCAAAGAAGTTGTTCATCCAGAGGAATATTTGGGGGTCATATGTGCTACACCATAAAATCTAGGATAGATTGGTAAGTCTAAACTGTTTTGAATTATTTAGGAAAGCAAGGCAAGCATCTAGATATTTTTGTGGCAAAAAGAAATTTCACTCAACAAACTGTATTTTTAATTGCCCTCCAGTTTACTCTGTGCAGCAAAAAAATAATAGCATGAAATTAACTAACTACTAAGATAATCTAACTACAGTAATGATGTCCATGCTTTTACCTGCATGTGTACGTAGCACTAGCTCAATAAGTAAGATTTAAGTAGATATTTGAATGCAATTAAAATGTTTTTTAATCATTTATTTTCTTGGTGATAATATATTTAGAGGTTTCACCTATAATCATAACACTTAACAAGTACACAAATGTCATATATCTGAAAAACAAGAGCCATATATGTCTATATATATTCTCTTTCTTATAATCAGAATAATTGGAAAATGGACAATACATGAAAAGAATCTGCTAAATGGAAGAACAAAATAAAAAGTCTTGCCTAAGATGTCACACACAAAAAGGATATTTAGCTCCTCTCCAAGGTTTTCTTTCCCAAATATAGACAGTGAGAGGGAGATGAGTATCTATCAACTTGGTCCATCTGGGCATAAGAGGAGCTGCAAAATAATTCTGACACATTGTGCATATGGTCTCTCCTATCCTATTGTATGAGTCAATTTTGAGATTTCTGGTTGAAATTAGACTTTTCCCTAGATATAGAAGTCACTGAGAAGATGCCTAACATAGTCAGTCATCCATTTCTAATACTTTAAAATGACTAATAGTTACGTCAAAGCACAAGTTGACAAAATATGCAATTAAAATGTGATTAAGACAGGAGCTATCTTATGACTCTTGAGGTCTCAAATGTTATGACTCTTCTTCCTTCTTTCTGCTCTCTATGTTTTCCTTGCTTCCAGTAGAGGGAAGCATTGTTCCATATACTTTAGCAGTGTCTTTTCTTCCAATGTCATAACAGAAGAACAGAAAGATCCAGAATATTGTTCTATGAAGTCTGTATGTAGGACAATCTAAGGGGGATTTTATATGGAACCAATAAAAAATAATGGATACCATTTGCTCAATTTTGTTCACCACCACATCCTTATTTTTAGCCAAATTCTTTAATAATTTAATATAATACACACATGGATGTTTTCTACTATATGCATATATGTGTGTACACACACACACACACACACACACACACACACTCACACACACATATCACTGGCAAGAGGGATCTTGCTGACTTGGTAAGTCCTCTCTGGGAGGTGAAACTTGAATTCCAAAAGATGAGTTAGTATTCTGATCTGTGTAACAACTTATTTTAGAGAAAAACAATCCTATTTTTCAATTGCTTTTGTAATTGTCAAGGTGATGCATGGAGGGGTTACAGTGATGTAAGTAAGGTAATAAGCACATTTCTTGTCAAACTTGTTACCCTTTCCTCATTTTTCTCCTATTTCCCTCCCCTCCAACCCCCTCCTCAAGTTGTACAGATCATTTCCAACATGTTGTCTTGTGAATATTGCTATTGCCTTGGTTCCCCTTGTCCTTTGTCTCACTATTCTGCTGTTCCCTTTCTCTTCTGTAATTCAAATAAACATAACTATATCCAAATCAAATACAGTGACAACAGGGGATAAACCATAGGGGGAAGAACATATAAAAGAAACAAAAAATCACGTAGTACATTAAAAAACAACAACTACGAAGAAAAACCTCTGTGTCCATGTCTTGGAGTTCATTTCACTTAGCATCATAGTTATTGAGCTATTCTGCTCATCTGATAAGATTATCCTAGATATATACTAATTATTGCCAATAAGGAAAACCATGGGACCTATGTTTCTTTGGGTCTGGCTTACTTCACTTAATATAATTTTTTCCAGGTCTTTCCATTTCCTAACAATTGGGGCAATGTCATTCTTTCTGATGGAGGCATAGAATTCCATTGTGTATATATACCACATTTTCTTGATCCATTTACCTACTTAGGGGCATCTGGGTTGGTTCCATATCTTAGCTTTGGTGACTAATGCTGTGATAAACATAGTTGTTTTGGTACAATGTTTTTAGTAAATAGACTGAAGACTCAAATGGCAGAATACATATATAGAATATAGATAATATAAATAGGGTAAACTAAACTGATAGGACTCTGGCAAAGGGACCAAGGCACAGGCCAAGTAAAATGGTAAAAGCAGTAATTTAGCATCAGAGACAACCTGAGTGCTATGCTTCTCACTGGGGCTATTTGTGTAATCAAGACTTTGTATAATGTACACACATCTAATCCAGTCTTCCAATAGAGGAAGGTTAAGATGCCCATATAATCTTCTGATGTAAGGAGAGTAATTAAATATTGAATTACATGCACATAAAGCAGTGCTTAGTTAATTAAGTGGAGTGAATGGTACTAACAGGAACTGAGTGAGCATGTGACTGCAGTTCAAAGGTAGGGGCAAAAAAACCCCACAAAAAAACCAAAAACCAAAAATAAAAGACTAACTATGTGGGATATTGTAGCCCCTGTAATAAATTAACTATGCATCATTTCCCAAGGTGTATTTGATTGACCCTATGGGTCTTAAAAATGCTACATTAAAGAAAAAAAGCGACATGGGCAAGTAAGCGAAGGCTGCCTAATATTTTGCAATGCTACTTGCCATGCTGTACCTCAAAGGTACTAAGAAATGGTCCCATGGAAAATTTTAAAAAAATGAAAACATTCCCCTAGCAATTTGTGAGAGTCCTTGGATTGAGTTTTGCATTACAGGTCTACACTTTTATGTGGTGATTATTAACCAGATCTAAATTTGCAAGCAGTATTCTAATGATTTTTGGTGCATCTCCATTCCTTTGGTATAGGAACTGTCTAGGAAAGGGAAAAACTGGTACTTACAACTCTGTGACATCTCTTGGAATTCCTTTTGGCAAGATCTTTAAGCCCTTGTTGCTACATCGGACAACAGTATCCAAGCAGGTACATTCCACAGGACAGCGAGACAGTGGAGAGCAACTATTGTCATCGTTTCCTGAATTGCCAGAGGAAACATAGGAAAACAGTGGGTTTGCGGTATATCAAGAAGGGATTTTATGTTATTAGGTTAGCAAAAACAAGTGTTAATTCTTGATCACTTACAGTTAATAAAATGTTGACACCATACCTTGAGTTTTCAGACCCTCTGGGGATAGGAATTCAGAAAATAATTTACAATTTCTATTACCAATATAATTGTAATAGTGAATAATTTGTCCAGGTACTTAAAATACATTTTCATTTAGAATTTGTGTATGTAAAATAAGTTATAGAAAATATTAAGGAATAGATGTGAAGAGACATAAAGAACCGTATTAACTTAAAATGTTAAGCAAAAATTGCATGCATAAATCTCATTTAATAGACAGGATTTAATCCAAGTACTCATGGTTCAGGCCTATGAGCCCAGCTATGTGTAGAGACTGCAATTCAAGGATTGCCTTGGCTGAAAAGCTTGTGAGACGTCCTTCTCAACCTATATGTACACGCAGTGATGTGTGTCTG
The DNA here is from genome assembly GCF_019054845.1 of Dipodomys spectabilis. Taxonomy (NCBI): domain Eukaryota; kingdom Metazoa; phylum Chordata; class Mammalia; order Rodentia; family Heteromyidae; genus Dipodomys; species Dipodomys spectabilis. The sequence continues at coordinate 4,709,513 of NW_024870698.1, read as the reverse complement.
TCATCCCAAACTACATGGAAAACTGGAATAAGAAGGATCATTCTTCCAGGGCAGCCAGGGCTATAAATCCATGAGACTCCATCTTCAAAGAAGTTACGTGGTACCAGCGTACACCTATATTCCCAGCAACTATAGGAAGCCTAGAGTAAGCAGAGAGTAGTCTATGGGCAGCCAGGGGGGAAGGGAGACACTGCCCTAAAAATAACAAGTGAAAAATAGGGCTGGAGGCATGGCCCAGTGGGAGAGTGTCGACCTAGCATGATGGGTGAGTCCTGAGTTTAAAAAATGATACTGCCAAATATAGTACCACCCTCAATATAATAAAATTTTATACTTAAATATATAGGGCCCAAATTAATTAGCTCTCTGCTCTCAAGCAATGATAACAGGACAGACTCTACCTACTAATAAGGCTCTTATGGAAATCAAATTCATTGATGGAGAGAAAATATTAAACTGTGAAAACCGGGAGATTGGGACAGATGGGGGAAGGAGGAGGCGACTGATGCTTTTGTACTCCTAAACTGACATGTTGAATTGAAACCATTTTGTACAACTCCTTGATAATAAAAAAAATTAAAGTGAAAAGTTACTTTTGTCATTTTTACTAAAAAGTCTATTAAACAGTCACTTTACTTATTTGAAACTTGTATTTTTCTCCAAAAACTGCTGAAAATAAAAATAAAGGAAAGCCAAACTGAAGTTATATAAATACTTTTGATTACAAACTGGGAATCAGAAAAATTCATCTGAAACATTCAGAAACACACATCAAATTAGATTCTAACTATGAGTCACAAAGACTGACTGACTGTCTTCATAAAATAAAAACCAGCAAACTGGTACATGAAATCTTGGGGGTAGGGTTAAAGAGTGGGAGGTAGAGGAATGAAGAGAGAGGAGGAAGAGCAGGTAGAGAATGCCTATTCTACAAAATGAAGAAAACTGAGAGAAGGGCTTGGGTTGGGAGAGATGGGGGAGAAGGATAAAATGGTAGACACTGATCAAGACACATTGTATTCATCAGCAGAAGTGTTGAATAGCAACTCCTTTGTACAAATACTTAAAGATAAGAAAAATACAATTTAACAAAGAAGTGCCCTGATGCTAAAATGAAACAAACAACAAAGCCAAGAATGAGAAAGTAAGGAGATGGCATAGGGAAGGAGAGACAGCATGCTAGATTGTTTGTATGAGCAACAGTAGCACAGACTTTTGGACAAATGCCTGATGGCCAAAGAAACATCTCAAGTTTAGCTTACCATCATCACAAGTGAAATCCTGAATGGCCACATCCTGGATTGGGATTTCTTTGAGGAAGTATGGCTTTTGACAGCGAGGATTTCCGGTTACAATCCTTTTCTTCCTGAGCCACTCTCCCAACCAAGCCAGGTAGCAGTTACAGTTAAAAGGATTGGCCAAGAGGTTTCTAAGCACCATATGCAAACAATGCACAGTTTAGTTCAGGGCTTTATTTGGTTACTTTTGAAAACCCTAGGTGACATTTTTTCCCCACACAATTTCTTTTGGAATGATTCCTTCTTCATCTCTGTATTCCTGTCCCTCTATTCATGCTCAATCTCACGCAACATATGCTATGCATTTTTTTCTAAAATATTTATGTCTGGAACTTGGTAACAATCAATACTTTCACATAAAAGAGTTCTTCAAATAATTTCATGCAAAAAATAATGTGAAGGCAGCAATTTAGTGTTTATGTAGTGGATCCTGGGAGATACCTCATTGAGAAATAATTGAAACTTGTCAGAAATCTGACTTACTGTCAAACTTTCCTGCACTGATAATGCAGTAATTTAATATAAAGATGAAGGCTGATTACCTTATATTATTGAGTTTAACCTGACATCACTATTTCATTAATTTGTCACTGCACAATTCCTGTCTCTTATTTGCTCCAGAGAATAGGTTTCCTATCTGAACTGACAGCTGAGTTGATTAAATGCCAGTTATAAAAATGAATTTACTTCTACAAATCTCAATACTTTTGGCATCTCACCACTACAGCACAAACCTATTGACAATCCTATTATTTATAAACATGCCAACTCTAATATGCACAAATTAGTCACTCCATGTAAAATGTCACAGTCTATGTGGAAAAAAGATTAAGTAGTTTACTGATTGATGGCTGCTTTCCTCAGGTTATTTCTTCAATGACTTGAAGTGTGTTAAACAGGCTTTTTATTTTTTACTCTAATTATCTTTATACCCAATGCCACTCCTATTGAGTTAGATTAGTATAGTGTTAAATATAGATAGCTAGATAGACAGACAGACAGATAGATTTGATGCCCTCATTACTAGGAAGTTATAAGTTATAACCTTTATCATTTCATGGACATTGATATACAAGAGCCCAGAAATACATATTGTTTATAAATACCTTCTGAGTTCTATAGACCCACTAGACTCTTTATTTTCAAATTGTCTATATAAAATATCTCTTGGACAGACAACTTTGTCTTCAATATTTCCCCATGAATGTCCACTAGTAAACCATTTCTATTGTTGACTGACTCGTCTCATTGTCAGTGTCACTGTCATTGTGAATGATCCTCTTGCTGGCAATGACCTTGTCAATTCTATTTTTGTGATACTCATACTAAAAATACCTCAATGTGAGAATTCTGGAAAGCTATACCATTTCATTTTTTGCAACACTGTCACATAGTAAAAATTTTAACATTTACAAATTAAGTGATATCATTGACCCTATTACTATAAAAAGGATGTACTGAAAAATAATTTGCTAACTTTAATGTAAGACAGTAAGTTACATTTAAAAAAAAAAACTAAGGCTAAAATTTAACAAAAAAATCCAATAGGTCCATTTATAATACCTAGATCCTTGTTCATGTTTTTATGTAATGTCCAATAATGCATCAGGATGCTATTAATATATATGAAGAATGTAATACATTGGCTAAAGCAAGACATAAGGACTGTTTTTCATACTTACAGAGTAGATAAGGAATGGAGTGTGTCAAACGCCCCTGGTGCAATTGTAGTAATTTGATTATCATACAAAGAAAGCAAACGTACAGAACTGAGTCCTATAAAGCTGTCATTCCCAACACAGCTTATGCGATTACTTCTCAACATCCTGAGGGAAAGAAAAGGACATGTATGGAGACAGAGGCTTGGGCAATCCATTTTGCATATCTGAGAATCAAAAGAACAATCCCTCTTTGCAAATACATAGTATTTTCTTTACTATTTTTTAAATGTTCTTCAGCCACCAGGAAATGCTATGTGTTGGAGAACATACTGTAAGAATGAAATACTTAGAGTTACCAATGATAAAACTCAGTTGCCAAAGGCATAGTGATCCTTCCTGTGTGACTTACAATCTCCTGGTGAGGGGAAAATGTTGGCTTTTGATGTTATTTGTGTTTGCATGATTGCGTAATGTCCTAATTCACCTACAGCTGAGTCCTGGAGTCCTTGGAGCTCTGTGATTTGTGTATTCAGGGTACTATGGCATTTGAGGTTGCATAGAAAGGAGGAGAGAAAAGAATCAATAGCTGCTGTAAATGAGGGCAGCTCAGGGACTTGGATATTGAGTCAATGTCAAACAGGGCCTGGCAAGCAAACAAGATGGAGCATCCACAGAGCTTACATAAATTACTTTGTGTATGAAAATCTGTCTACTGTTTCAAGTTCAGGACCTATAAAAGAGGCACACCAGGAAGTTGAAATAGATTTAACTTGAAAACACCCTGATTGATTAGGGTTTTTTTTATTGATATTAATTAATACAATTAACATTGCTGTCCTTTCCCCATCTTTGCTTACGTACTGGCTCACTTTGAAATTCTCTACTATCCTGTTGATTTGTGTGGCTTCCAAAACTTTGCAAAAGCTCTCTCCAAATCCCACCTACAAACACATAGCTGCCTTAAATCTTATTCGGAATACCTGAAATTAAATGTATTCATTTTTTCTCTTAAACGTGAGCTAATTATTCTGCTAGAATACTGCATGATATAAAAGAGTGAATGAAATGAATAAAAGTGTTGCCTTGAATTTTAGAATGCCGGAAAAGAGATAAGAGATAAAAACGTTTGCATCTTGCTAAATCATAGATAGGAAGAAAGGATGGTTTCCTGTATCAAGTCATCATTCCATGTTAAGAAACAAATACAAAATGTGAAATACCCTTCCTTATCAGCTCTTTCCTTGCTCATAAATAATAAAGAACACTTGATCTTAATCTGGTTGGAGTCATGGATCCCTAGGAAGTCTTGAAGAAAACTTTATTCTCTGTTGCTAGAAAAAATTCCATAAGGACACAAGTACACCAAGATTATCCTGAAATCTCAAGGGATGAAAGAAACTTGCTGAAGTATGCAAATGTCTTAGTAAGGGGTGATTCACCCTAAGGGAAATTATACTCTGCTGATCAAACTTATAGTGCGCCAACCTCAAAAGTCCCACATGAATTTTATGAATATATAATATAGATAGATAGATAATACCAGCTATATATATACATATAGATATGGATAAGTTTAGCTAAACCTACTCTATAACTTGAAATACCCTGTGTGTCTGGGGCTCAGTTGTTCAGCTTTGCTTGTGATGGTACAACTGGATTCAAGAGAGAGCCAGTTGGGGTGGGGGGGGGTAGGGACACTTGTGGGTTTCTCCCTATTGTATTACCAAGGGCTCCCCGCCTCTTGATTACAAATAGTTTCTTCCTTGTCCTCCAAAAGCTTCCAGATTTTTATTTTTCTCTCTACTATTTTTTTTATTTTTTATTGTGAAAATACTGTACAGAGGGGTTACAATTACATGGGCAAGATAATGAGTACATTTCTTATCAAGCATTGTAGCCTCCTCCTTTGTTTCCCCTTCCCATCCCTTCCTAGCCTCCTTCACCCCCCACCCAACCCTCTCTCCCCCACACCAAAGTTGTAAAGTTCGTTTTTGACATGACAACGTGTACTTCTCATTGTTGCAACGGGTCCACCTGTATCCTTATTTAAACGACTTGTTTTTCCCCTTCCCCTCCACGAATTATACTGACATCAAATACAGTGAAAGCAGGGGTTATACTGTGGGGGAAGGACATACAAAGCGACTAAGAAATAATCTTATAAATGCGTTAGAAACAAATGCATGAAAGAAAAAAAACATTTAAATACATATCTTAGGGGTCATTTAAAGTCACTATTTTTTCAAACATGATTCTGTACAATTAAATTATAAACAATTAAAAAATATATATTTACTGAAGAGAATTCAAGTAATAAAAAGATGTCACTTATTATCAATTTAATTCTTGGCTATTTTTTTCAAATCTTTTTTGCATTTTTTGTAGCAAGGCATTAGTGGCTCTGTAATCCTAGCTATTCAGGAGGCTCAGATCTGAAGATTGTAGATCAAAGCCAGCCAGGGTAGGAAAGTCTATGAGATTCTCAATTTCAATGAACCACCCCAAACTGAAAATGAAGCTGTAGCTCAATGTGGACAAGCACTAGCCTTGAGCAAAAGGGCTCTGGAACAGCACTCAGGCTATTGGTTCAAAGCACATGACTGAACAAAAACAAACAAACATAGAAACCTTTTAAATTTTTTGCTGCTGGAGTCTTGGACTTGAACTCAGGGCCTGGGCCCTATGTTTTTGCTCAAAGCTGTTGTTTTACCACTTGAAAGACAGCTCCACTTTCATCTTTCGATGTTTAATTGGAGATAAGCGTCTCAAGGACGTTTTTTTGTTTTGGTAGGCTTCACACATCTATTCTCAGGTCTCAGACTCTTGAGCAGTTATGATTACAGGTGTGGACCACCAGTGCCTGGCTATAAAACCTTCTGAAGACCTAAAAATTTTCTTTGTCCCACCTTCTCCAGCCCTGAACCAGTAGGCACAATTCTTAGAATATTTTCCTTACAACAGAGAGTTAAATATTGACTACCAAGAAGTATCTCATTTTTCACAAAACCTGGCAGGAGCAGCACAATGCAGTCTCCAGATAAATAGAGAAATTGTGTTGCAATTGTTGGTGTACACTCTAAAATTTGAGTCCTTAGATCAAGAGGGGATATAAGGTAGATATGACTGAGGAAAAGGAAAGAGGATGAACATTTAGAGGGACGCCGTATCTATACAAAACAAGAACAATTTATTTTGATCAGGGGTTAGTAATGGTCAGGAGTAGCTTTCTTGACCATTTGTTAGCAGCATATTTACAGCAGAAATACTGGATTTAAGAGACTCTGTGTTTAAAGAAGGTTGGTATATTTGTGCCTCTATGTGTGTGTGTGTGTGTGTGTGTGAGAGAGAGAGAGAGAGAGAGAGAGAGAGAGAGAGAGAGAGAGGGAGAGAGAGACAGACAGACAGACAGACAGACAGGCAGACAGCTATTCTAAGATAAAGAGAACAAGAGGCAGAGACTGAGTCAGTCAGAGACTGTTTGTGGGTAGCACAAACAGTCTTCCATCCTGCCAGAATTGCATTGAACCACAAAGTCCAATCTATTAGTAGTAGTACAAGGTAAATCAGAGTACTTACAAAGTTTTGAGGCTTTCCAATCCTTTGAACATCTTATGCCGAACACTTTCCAAACGGTTACTAGTGAAAAGTATTTCATTTACCCCAGATGCTCCTTCAAATGTTCCCTCCTCAATATCTGTGATTTTATTGTTGCTAAAATTGCTATAGAAACAAACATTATAGAAACAAAAGCTCATAAGTGATTCCACTCTAACAAAGACATCAGGATCATTTGCTTGTTCTGAACAAATCTCCACAACCTTTTTATTACCCAGTATTTCATTACACTGCACTGCAAGAGTTCTTTCTGTTCCTTGAAGCTAAAAGGTCAGTAATACTAAGACAGAATGTACCATCTCAGAATGTCGCAAAATGTTCTACAAGGGTCTCCTACAGTACAAAATTCTGGAGGGTTACATATAGGCTTTACTTGCTCCATAAGACTTAATAAGGAATTATTGGAAGACATTTCTCTGATTACAATGGTTGATTAATTAATGGTAAAAAGAAGATATCTCAGTAGTAGGGTGGTGAGAAGAATAGACTAGGATGTGTCAATGCTTAGAAAGCATCAGATATCCATATGGCTACTGGTTTATTTCCAGTTAAACTTTTTATGTAATAATATTTTGAAATAGATAACTCTTGGCACTATAGATAAAACTTTCAACTAATATACACTGCTTGCCCAAAGAGTAACAAGGTCCTCATTAGGGTAACAACTTTGCCGAGGCTCTTTGTTTTTCTTCCTTCCTTGCTCACTAAAGACCACTGGTGGCTCCCCAAAGAAGATGATTTTTATTGATCTTTCATTTATTCCTCTCTCAATATTGCTCAAAGCAGCTGTCCAAAAATTACTGTATTCAAAAATATAATACAGCTAAAAAGAATCAGTATGTAGCACCCAAAAGGAAGACAGCTAAGAAATCAGAACATGCTGAGGAGATAGCATATTAGAGTGAGATGGTTCAGCTGGCTAGGCCACTGAAAGTCTGGTTGACTGAGGTCCATGCACTTGTCAGCTCATGGGGAGGTTAAGGCTCCTTCTTATCTAAAGAGGCTCCCTGTCCCTGCATGGTGGCCTTTGTCCTGTCCCTCTTCCCTCCTCCTCAGGAATATGTAATGCTGACGGAGTATTGTTGAAACTGCTGAGTTTATGAACTTATCTTAAAATATGAGTTGTGGACATGTAGGAACACAGATGAGCTATCAAGCTCTAGTTTACCAGCCATTAATTCTAATGAAAGTTTAATGAAGCAAAAAGACAAACAGTTGGCATGAATGTGCTTCAAGAAAATAACAACGTGATTTGGGGAATAGTCAAAGAAGTTACACAACAGCGCAGAGCCCATTTTCCATGCGCTGCGATGGCTGGATTCATGCTGTGGTCACAGCCAAACAGCTGTCTGCATCAGAGCAACAGACAAAGGCTTTGATTGGCATCATTTGAATATGTGGGGAAAAAATTTAAAATCAGATTTCCTGCTTTATTTAATATTTTCTAAAAAAAATGAATTATCACTCACCTGAAAGGCATAGGGAAAAGACAACAAAACACTACAGCTATTGAAAACCACCACTCTGAACCACTTACATTTTACGTAATTGAGGAAGTTTCTTAAAGATTCCTGTGGCTTCCAACACTGTGAATTCATTGTTATTGAGTCGCCTAGGGAAACAAGACTGCAGGTTACATGATCAGTGACAGGGGAGGAGTTTCGTTTTTACTTATCAGAATAAATGATACCATTATTTAATGACAATAACTAAAATGAGAAGATATAGTGCAATTAACACAGAGATCTATGGGAAGTATTTTCCCACTGCAGTCAAATTTTAGTCATCAAATGGTCTTATAAGCATTCTTTCATATTAAGATTCAGGCGGTCAGAAGAAAAAAAAGCATCAAAACCAATTCTACCTCAGTAATGTCTAGAACATTCTCACCAACTCTTTTCCACTAGTGCCTCTCCGTTGAAGAACACCATCTGGTAATCTGTAGCATTTACAGTGGACTATACACACACTGCTAAGACATTCTGTGTTTTCCTTCTATGTTTAGGACACTAGCACTATATAAATAAGAGTCAATACATGGAATCCTTAGTTGGCCCCAGAATTAACCAATAATTCCACATACACACTTTTTTTCACATCTAGTACATGTTAGGTTCAGGATCAATGTGAGGCTTGTAAACATAAATCACATCACAGTTGCCTTTTGTTTTCCTTGCTCTGTTGTCTACTAGTGAGGAAAACAAAACCCGACACTTTGCCCTTGGCTGCAGGTCCATTGCTGAATCTTTCTGTGAGTCAGTGAAGTGGTAACACGGATCAAAAAGGACTCCTTTGATTAGATTCAAAAACTTAACTAAGATGTAAAATGTAGACACTAAACTATATCCAATTTCACTTATCTCTGTAAGGGATATATACATTACGTTTAAACTAAGTTCTTAGAAGTGGGTTTGTGTGTAGATGACACCCAGAGTAAGTTCAAAAACTCCAATACTCATTAAGTGTAAACTGAATCAACTAATTGCTCCTTCTACAGAGACAAGCTACTTTCAGGACAATGTATATATATCAAGATAAATGCACATACTCGGAATAAAAGTGGCAAGACAAAAATTATTATTCTTTGATACTTTTAGTCCCTTTCTAAGCCGGATGAGGGATTTCTAGAATGAACTTACAGCTCTGCAGTGTACTGGGGAATGTGGTCTGGGATTTTGTTGAGTTTCTGGTTGGAGCAATCTACTGTGGTCCCTTCACATCGGCACTTTTCGGGACAAGCCAAATCTGCGAAGCAGTCTCCACTTAATTTTGATCGGTAATCTTCTGTACCTATGGAGGATTCAAACCAAAAATAAAGAGAAAGATACTGAGTCTAAAAGTCAGAATATTTGTTAACTTGTAGGCAGAAAAAGAGTAAGAAGACTATAGATTATGCAGCGGGGAGACAACTTAGGGAATTTTGGTCAGGAGAGGGTTACAAGAAAGGCTTGGAATTTTCTGGAAAAAAAAGAGTGACCAGATTCACATGACAGGAAAAACATTAATAAAGTTGAGCTTTTCACAGCCGTACTTTCTGCTGATCCAGTTCTGAGCCATTCTAGACTATTTCAACAACTTAAGCACACAATGGCTATGTATTGTTAACAAAGAAAAGAAAAGAAAACAATGTTTATATTTTTTTCTGAGTCAAAAATTGAAAATATCTCCAGTGATCAACATCGTCCTGTGTTATAACATTAACAAATGAGGGCTTTCAAGGCAAATACATGTCCTCAGGTTTGTTTGTTTTGTAATTTTCTGTGCATTTTTATTGTTCTAGCCCTGTCGCATAATCTTCAGAAGTACCTAAAGAGCCCTCTTTGGGTTTTTTGATATTTTTTTTTTTTGGTTTGTTTGTTTGCCATTTAGATTTTATGCAAAGAGACAAGTAAATCCCGATTGGAGCCTCAGCAGCGTGTTATGCTGTAGAAAGCTGCGTGACGTTCCATGGTGCTTGACGGAACCATGTTTTACTCATACCTCGCAACCACATGGTTAAATCAAGCACAACAGAAAATCTCGCTACGTTATCACTACACCAACCACTAGGCCAGAGGTCAGACCAAGAGGAGAGATGAAGGGAAGCAGGAGAACAAAGCTATACAGACGTTTCTGGAAACGTAATAATACTGTTTACATGACATGCATTCTTCCTGCAGAATGTGTATGACCATAGTAAGAGTATTACTACCGGAGAGTTCCTGGAAACACAAAGAAGGGGCTAAGACTCAAAGGTGCCTCTCCAACGTTCCTCAGAACTGCGCAAGGGAGACCGTAGCTTTCAGGAGCAAGGAGTGGAAGGTAAAAGCTACAAGGACAACAGGAAAGCTCAGAAGATTTGTGGTTTACTTCTAAGAGAGGGGAGAAAAAGGAGCAAAAGACTGAGACAAGAAGGTACATCAGGGATTGAAAAGGGAAGATATCATGTTTCAGATCAGACACATTTACTTACAGCCCAAGTGGTGAATTCCTGCAAAAAATAAAAATCACCAAAGAAGGAAAGAAAGACAAGAGTAACCCCAATTAAGGTTAATAGACACATATCTCAAACTATACTTTTGCCTTTTTTTTAAGCTTGTCAATTGTAGGAGAACAGCATGGGAGGATGGATTTGTCATGCTTTGTAAAATTTGTAATTTTTGGAAGCATACTGGCTTCACGGGAAAAGTAATGGCATAAAAGATGCAAAGAACGTCAAATTCTTGTCAATTTCCTTAAAAAGTTGGACTCTTTGCAAGATGTATCAGTAGTATTTAGAATGCTGTATAGAATAGAAATGGGCAAGTACATACCTAAAAATGAATGGAAAACCAACCAATCGTAGGGATCCTTAAGGGCTATAGTTAAAAAGTCCATTGAAGTAGAAGCCTAGAGAATCATTCTGTGTCCTGGGTATTTTAGTCATCATTTTGAATAAAGTAAATAATAAAAAGTATATTCAAATAGAGTAGTTGGAATGATTTGATAATAATGAGATACATGAAATGCTACAATTTAGGGATTTAAGTCATGTTGATATGCTATTCCAAACTTGGAAAATGGCTTTTCTTCAGTTTGATAAAGACTATCACATGATTTTCCAATTTGTAATTATGCAACAAAATAGTACATTTCAAATATTACCAATGAAGGCCAATCAACTGTTCAACTTGTTACATGTTAGTCAAATGAACATAAAATATAAAACATTCCTTGATCAATTCAGAATAAGTACTATACCTAAATATGCAAATCATATCTCAATTATACTTCAATAATTACAAGCAATAAATATCTCCTTAAAATAGCCATCAAACCCAAAGTTTTTTTTTTTTTTGGGGTCCAGTCGTGGGGCCTGAACTCTGGGCCTGGGCGCTGTCCCTCAGCTCTTCAGCTCAAGGCTAGCACTCTACTGCTTGAGCCACAGCGCCACTTCTGGCTTTTTTCTTTTTGCTTATGTGGTGCTGAGGAATCGAACTCAGGCATGCAAGGCAAGTGCTCTACCACTGAGCCACCTTCCCAGCCCAAACCCAAAGTTTTTATTAAGAAAGTAAAGATGATTTTGTGGCCTGACACTGTAGAAATGTCATTTTGTTTACAGCTTTTATAACACATTGTAGTCTAAAATATATGCAGGAAGATGGTAAATGTTGCCAATCAATACTTAACATATATTTTTAACATAATGATTTAAAACAAGTCAGGAGACATTTTATACAATTGGCAGGCAAGAGAAATAACTAATAGAATGCAGTGTAAAGAGCTAGCTCTCAGACCATCAGTCTTTAGTGTGCTGAACTGAAATGAGGTCATAAAACAACACAATTACTTTTCTTAGAAGCATTTAATCCATCTGCCTAAATAATTCAAGGCATTTAGTACCATGATCTTCTAAGGTTTTCCTGATGGACACCAATATTCTAATTGTGGATTCATATTCTCAGTCCATACAGGCAAGATTGCAAAGTCACAGATAAATAAGGAACAAGTGTAGTTAAATCAGCACAAGGCTTCTTTATTTTTATTTTTTATGCTTTGGTATAAAAAGGTAAACCAATAGGAGTCAAAAATGCTTTCTTTAATGTGAAAGACTTAAAAAATATAATTCTCCTGTTGAACATTCAGGTCTGCATGTTTATAACTGATTTCATGGAGAGCTAGCTCTTTGACATCAGAAAGGCTTCTGTCTTTAAAACTAGCTCAGTAAGCTATATTTTAAAAACAGGCTGAAAGATCTGATATATAATGTAGAGAGGAAAATGATTTAAGTAGAGAGCCATAGGTTCAAATATTTTTAGCTACTGTGAGGAATTGTAGATAATGTGCCAAAGTAAAAAGGAGAGGGGAAAAAAATGTGGGAGTTTAATCATAATGTTGAACATCAGAAGCTGCATGCAAAGTTCAGGTATTCAGGAAGACACTACAGGTGATCTATGCATAAGTCACTCTATCTATAGAGTATTCAGTGTTCTTTCGAGAGCATGCATATCAAAGGTTTAGAAGCCATATTTCATAAGGCTAGGAAAGCGTGTCTGCTGTTAGTCCTACCACCGAGCAAAACCTACCTGGAATGAAATACTGTTCTTTAGCTAAATAAAAAAAAAAAGAGAGAAAAAAATAGAAGATGCACCTGAATGTCAGCAAGCAGAGATATGAGTTATATTAGATTAAGAATGGACTACAGTTACCATAGGTAAGTGAAAAATGCATATTCACTAACGTTTAATAATGTACAGTGAATAATAAATGCATCTATTATCATGAACAATATAGACAGCCTGGTTCTGATATTAGCTTTTTAGTATGAATTAATTGCCCAACGTAAAATAGCCTGTAACAGTTAAGTAGCAAACTACCAAAAAAAAAAAAAAAACATAAAACAAAACAAAAAAAAAACAGAACAAAAAAACCCCCACAACATAGATGATACATTAAGTGATCAGAACACAGATAAAAGACTGTCTCAAAACAAGTATGGTCAATATCCAGTCTTCTACATAATAGCAATACTGTTGAATTTATATTTAGCTCTGTATCCAATGTAACATTGACAGTTGGGTTTTTGGAATTAAAATAAAACAACAACAACAACAACAAACAAACGTGTGTCTCCGCCGTGCTATTCAAAAGAAGAGAATGTAAAGTGACCAAAGTACAATTAGAGGATTGAGGAGAGTTTCCTCCTATTTCTGAGCCTGACCGAGTCTCAGGACTCTCTGAAGAAACGAAAACATGACTGATTATTTGAAGCCGGTCAAAAGAGAATAATAATTACAGCACACACGAGACTTCACATATTTTTAAAGGCATTTCAAGTGCACTAACAGGCCCTGACTACCTATAAACCCTGTGAATGCCTCCTGGCACCATTTCCACTTGACTCATTAGGCTACTTTGGGGCTGGCTAGGAGACAAGGGAAGGTGTGCCTGCATTTCTCCTGCTTTATTTCTTCATGGGCAAGAAAGGGGGGCTACAAGGTCTGGTCATCAGGCTTATAGGCAAAATCTCGGGGTGAACGACTTGCTTTTCTTTTGGGGGGGGTCCCCAGGGAAATGTCTGAGGAAGTTAGAAATTACCTGAACAACGGAATTTCTTGCTTTTGATCTGTCCGATTCTTTTGTTTGCCAAGCGGCGGGGGCTGGTGCAGCGGGCACCGCTGGTCTCAATGGGGTTGGTATGCAGATAATCCGCCAGCCACTTCAGATGGCAGTCACAAATAAAGGGGTTCTGCGCCAGATGCCTTGTAACAGACAGAAACAGCTTGATATGGAACTTGCGTGGGCCTCAACTCCCACGTTCAGAGTAAAACAAAACAAAACAAAAAAGTCAAGGCTTGTCACATTTGGTCTGGATTTTCCTATACATACATCGTTTGGATAGCCCGGAGAGCTGAAAAGGTGCCTTTGGCAATGGTCTGCAGCTTGTTGTCATACAGGGAGAGCAGGTTCAGGTTGTGCAGATCCTGAAAAGCATCTACGCGGAGGCAGTTTATCTTGTTGGCATTCAGTAATCTGCGTGATCAGATAGTTGTACAAGGTCAACATGGCACCCGCTCTAGCGTGGCTGTAAGCTTTTCCACTTCTTCAGGCAATGTGACCAAGAAACACATTTGTTTCCATCTCAACCATGACATGCTACCGGAAATACTAATCTTAGATAGGAAGGGCTGGAGATTTGAGGTTTACCTGAGTAAACCAAACAGGCAAGAGCAAATGAATCTCCGTCTGTGATATTTATTCACCTATCCAACGAAATTGACTAAATATATGTTAAGGAGGCTGTAGAGGGGAACAATAGATAACACTAGGTGAAACTCAGCCTCTGGAGTTGAAGATGCTTAGCACATTGAAAACCGCTCCCATCACTCACTGGGAAAGTTCAGTCTGTTTTCAGCCCGAGTGATTATTCCAAAGCACACACATCAGCTCAAGTTACTCTTAGTCATTTTACAATCACCAAACCCTACAGTGCTCAACAGGATAGGTTACCCACTCCTGAGAACTTAGCACATTTCATTTTCTCCTCCTAGTTCCTGTGGTCCAGCTACACAGGTCTTTTGTTCTTTCTTTCTTTTTTTTTTTTTTAAATCCTCTCATCCAACATTCTGCTCCCAGATAATCTGCCTGGCTAGCTAGTCCCTTTGCTTTGATCTGCTCAAATGTTTCCTCTTTCCAGCTTCCCTGACCACTCTTTCATGTTTGTATTTTTGATCCTTCCCAATTTCTAGCTCTCTCATTTCTTCATATTTAATGCGCTTTTTCCATTTTCTTTTTCTTTCCTTTTTAATCTTCCCTTCCTTCTCTTCCTCCCTCCTTTTCTTCCACTTCCATCTCTTCTTTTCCCTTCCTTTCATTGTCTTTTATTTCCTTCCTTCCTTCTCCTTTCTTCCTTCCTTTTGTATTTTCTTGCTATTGAAGATTAGGCCCAGCATTTCCTATACACTGGGCAAGTACGCTATCACATGAACCATGCCGCTCCACCCTGCTCCTTTAAGCCTCTGCCTCGTTGACATCCAAGTTGCTGGGATTGTAGATGTATGCCACATCTAGCTTCTGCTTTCCAAAGTGCACATTCTCTTTTGTTACATAGAATTTATTACATTAGGCCTGGATGCCACAAGGGCAGATGTTACACAAATTCATAATGATATACACTTAATGTTCATATGCTTATGACAGTGTAGAGAAAGGTATTTTGGGTCCATTTCAAAGTGTTGTAATTTCAAGCAAACAGCCATAACCAATGTTAAGTTTACTTGAGTAATCTTGCCCCTTTTATTCAGTTGCATCATTTGGGGTTGAATTGTCTGAAGCCTCCATCAAAATAGAAAAGGTAAACTAATAAAATATAATATTGGGTATAGTAGATCCTCAACAGATCTGAAGCAAACAGATACTTACAGCAGCTGTAAGGAAAATAGTCCTTCAAATAAACTCTTGGGGAGTTCTGTGATTTTATTTCCATAGAGGACACTGAAATACATTAAAATAAAAAAATAAGCCATCAAACAAGCATAACAAATTCATCTAATACGAATGTACTCAAGAATAGAGCAGGTAAGTTGAACCTTGACACATTATAACAGGCAAAATTGAATAAAAGCCTTTGGTTAGATTACAGATCATATGTAGGTTTCTATATAAAACATGAAAGACAAAGACAAAGATTAATCTCAATTCATATAACAACTTAATTGGCCTTTCATAAGCTTTCCCATTAAATCATCATGCTTTCCTATACACCTGTGCAAATACACACATACACATATGTAAATAATTCACAGGCAATGAGACCACAGCATATGCACACTAAATATAGAATCCCTCACTTATTTTAAAGACAACTTCTGGCCTCATTATATTGGTCAATGGTAGAAGACATCCATATAAAATAGGACTTTTGTTTTAAACATACAATATATATGTTTGAGAAATGTAAGATCTGTTTAGGAGAGTGATCATGAATATAGATTTATGAGTTTTGAAATATATAACTTCGGGGGAAGGGCAGGGATGGTAAGGGGAAACAAAGGAAATGTACTCTTCCTTTGTTCTTATTAAGAAATGTACTCATTACCTTGCTCATGTAATTGTAATGGTATTTTCACAATAAAAAACTTATTAATATAAAAAAGAAATATATAACCCCCAAGAAGTATAAACCTGAATGAGTTCTCATGGTATGCAACTCTGTTCAGATATAAAGTGGAGACATTAAATGCATCAAGGAGCTAGCGGATTTTTCCTAACATTGAATTGACAAATAAAAAGATGATCAATTAGCAAAGAAATAAAGTAAGGAATAAATCAAACATAAGGAATGAATAGAAAGAGCAAAGGAGTGGAATGGAAAGGTTGACTTACACCAGTCACTTGTAAAAGGCACACAACCCAATGTCTTATCTACTTATAGTCTTTCAAGGTGAGCATAAGAGCTATGTGTCAAAGAAGGCAGAATTATATTTTGGGAGAACATTTTTGTTAGTGTATTTCAACAACAGTCATAAAATGTTTATCTAAATTTTAACTTGACTCCATTTTACACTCTATTTTAGGAGCTCAATTTTTTAAAAAGGATGATATACAATACAATATTTACATATAAAATATCAGTCACAGCAAAATTTGTAACAGCAAAAAATTAACCATGCATGAAATGCCTCCAATGTAAAAAATAAGAATTTGTTAATATGTTTTCCTTCAATAAGATTCAAATTTTCAAGGATATTTAGTGATGTGAAGGTGTTTGTGCTATAACATTTTTTTTAATTAACAAGTAGTACTTTACAGCACTGTATTACAAGACTATATCAATTGGAAAATATGTAATCATACAAGCAGAACAATGTAGAAGTGTTACAAATTTGGGTTTATATACCTTCTGGTATTTTCGTAGCTTCTACAATAAACATACATTATTTCCCAAGGTAAAAAGATATTCTTTTGGAAGAGAAATAAAAGCATGCCATGATATATGCAGGAAAAAGCTGAAATAACAATCTAAATAATTAATATGTTTGGCAGCTGTACATTATTTCTATGTGGAAAGGAAGAAAATAACATATAAGGTAGATGAATAGAGGGAGGGAGATGCTATTCCCCTTTTAAGATGTCAGAGTGAGGTGCGATGGATGACAATAAATGAAGAAAACTCTCAAGGGAATAAGTAAAGCTGGGTGCTACATGGTGTGAAGAGACAGCCCATTTGTTCAGAAACCAGTATTGGGGCTGTAAAGTACAAGATAAATTTCATTTGTATAGGACATAGATTTTCCTTTAGCAAGGCAAATGAATTACGGAAAGAAAACGATTTTTTTAAATTCAAAGAACAAAAGGGAAAGTTCTGTGTGTTAGGGGTAAGGTGGGAAAAATTAAGTAAAAGTAAAATGTATCAATGTATTCTCTGAGGTCAAGAATAAGAGAGGAGAGGACAGTCGGGGACAGAAGGGAGTAGGTTAATGTGGCAGTGACTCAGGATTTTCAGTTCAATACCTTTTGATTAATTTATTCAACAACTGCTATTGTATAGCTATCTGTGCCAGCCACAAACCCTCTCGTACCAGAAGATGCTATAATGCCACAGTACTTTTAATTTTGCTAATATCAAGGGAAGGCTCTGACTTAAGAAGGGAAAACAGTGAACACTGCAGAAAATGCTAAGTATTAAAATGTGTTGGTTTCTTAAGAGAATGTGAAATATAAAAATGCTGTTACTGTCTCAGTGAGAAAAAGAGTCCGGAGGATGAAATGGTTCAATAGATGCATTTTGAAAGCTACATTGCTAATAAAGATTTGTCTTACATTAATTACACCAAATAATAATAAATGGAATAACCCAAATTATAATGACAACAAACATGTCACTTTATCTATTAGGAGAGGGCTTACACACATTGGCCAAAAATAGTTTAGTTTCCTCCAGCAGATAGAATTTTGGTGGTCAAATACCAGCTTAAAATTGTTAGGAAGAAGGAGTAGAATGGAGCGGTCATTCACTATGCTTACCTGTTCTCTAGAGCCCAGCACCCTGTGTATCCTTTCAAAAGAACTGACAGAGTCCTCAGACCAGGGTCAATGGACTTAGAGACCACAAATAGAGCATCCTCAAGAGCAAAATGAACGTTTCTATTTATTTCAAATGGAAAACGCCATTGTACAAATAGGGCAGCTTAAGCTTCCTTTATTAACAGCAAAACTATAAAACCATAAAATACCTGCTCCTAAACCTGGCCCATTTTAGTTACAGAGGGTGGTCCCCCATAAAAATGATGAGATCCAGCAGTACTAGTTAATATTATTCACGATTCATGTGTTTTCCTAAGCCTAAATTGAAAGTTGGCCACCATGCTGTTTTGTAGATTCTTCTGTCCTTCAGCAAAGCCTTGCAGACTGATACTTACAGTGAATTTAGAGAGCGGAGTCCTTGGAAAGCATCTGGTGCAAGTTCAGAGATCTGATTATTGCTCAGGTCACTAAGATCAGAAATAAGGTTAGGTTAAATTAAATAGGATGCAGTGAGGTTTACTGTAGCAGAAGGAAATTTATGGGTTCTGTAAGTTGGCTTTGCCCTTCTCAAGGGTTCTATAAAACTGAACATCAGAAGAATCATAAATTCAAAGATAAATCACACTTTTAAAATCCAACTATTGGCTATTTCCTTAAGTTCATATTAAAGATTTGCCATATCTTATTTTAAGGAACAGAATGGGTAATAATTTGTTTCATGTATGGACCACATACACTCAACCTGCTGTGAATTAATATGCGAAATTACAGAGAACTTTAAAAAAACAACATAGTTTAGTTACTAAGAATAAACATATTATTATAGAGCTAGACAACAGATAGTCAAATAATTTAATATGCTTAAACTGTCAAACTCAAAAATATTTTATAGTTATCCTTGCATGTGGATAATCTGTATAATTTTATAAATTTCTTTTTTCTAGAATATTCACTTACATTCTTCGGAGCTTTTTATATGGTGAGAAAGCTCCGGGAGGAATGACCTTGATTGAGTTCTGTTCCAAGCGTCTAAAATAAAATTAAAAAAAAATCCAAGTTTTAAATAACAGCTTGTATTCTAAGTTATGCTTAATTTTCACTCAGGATTCATGTCAAGAAAAAGCTAGTGTTGTTTCATGATGGATACTTTCTTTTCTCTTCTCCAAAAGGGACTATTAAAATTAATTGTGCTTCCCTTAAAGGTGGAGCAAGACTGAAAGGAAAAGACAAAGCAGAACCAGACTATCACCCTGTAGTCTACACACTAGAGAGACAGCACTTTTAACCAGCTAACTTGTTAGTATAATTCTGTGTTTGTCTTCTGTTTCCTTGTGGAGATCAAATCCAGGGCAATGTTCATGCTAGATAAGCATTTACGAGATTACGTCCCCAGCCAGAATACATATTAATACACTAAAGATAAGTAAAAGAAATTCACAGTAAACTCAGTTTAAAAACTGTTTAAAAGCTAATCATCACTCTTTCACAAAGAAAATTAGTATTGAATATAGAATTTTACAAAACCATTTTTCCTCTATGGCAAGATATTAGGTTGAAAAACTTAGAATATTCCCCATGTCAATTTGAATCTTCAAATGGGACAAAGTTTGAAATTCCGAATCCATATATGCTGTAGAGATTTTCAGTAGGAGACTCTGGATTGTTGTCTCTGTCATCATGTGAATATTTCATATAAAAACAATGGCTGCAAAATGCATTCGAACAGAACTCTATTACTTTTGTGGCCCACTGAAATCCCTGATTTGAAAATAACTCTGGCATCATCTGGTCTATGGTCCTGCTATCAGAGAGAAGAATTTTATGTTCCTAGTTATAAAAACCCCAAATAGATTTCATTATGTCACATGGTGAATATTTTTATTCAACAAAAAAACGCTGCTTCTCGACCCATTATCTCAACCTAAACATTGTCCACCCATCTCCTCCACTGTTCCACTCTGAATCCCAGAGGTACATCTGCAGAAAGCCACAGAACACAGGCTCCTTTGCCACTGAACTGGCCTCTGTGAAATTCGTCCACTAAGAGCCACATTAGAACTTTGCTTTCTTTCATCTTTGGTGCTTTGGAGATGGTACAAAATTTCTCTGTGCCAAATTCCTACAATTGGTCAACACATTTTCTTCATAGTAAGTCCTTTTTGTTGCACTACCTGGCATGAGATGCATTTGCCTGCCCAAATTAAAAATATATACATTTGCCTGTGTATAAATGAGCATGCATCTATACGTATGTGTACATATATGCATATTAATGTATATATATATATGTATGCACATGTATATACTTATCAATACACACTTAAAAGCATTTTTGCATATGTGTATATATTTTCTGCTCAATGGACTGTAGCTCTGAAGGGATAAGTTTACCCCAGAAGACAGGAAATAAATCATATGAAGAAAATTTGGATTTAACATCTATCTTATTTATCTAGGTCTTAAGAAAGACGATTAATTTGAAATGTTCTAAATGTAGCAAAGAACATTTAAATCATTTCACTGTTACATTATTGATTAGTATACACTGAATTGGTAGTTTACAAACTGTTTGGGCTGTGACCCATTTTTATAATTAATGTTTAAGATTTATGTAATAAATAAGACAAAAACAAGAAGCTATGGATAGAATGTCATCTAGAGACTTTCACCGAATCCAAAAAAGTTTCATACCAATGTGTTAAAGATTTTTTTTTCTCAGCAATATAATATTATGATGACAAAAACAATTCTTTGTGATGGAAGATTTCTTTTTTCATAAATAGATTGTTTCATATAAGTATCATTTTCATAAGTATCATTTCAGGACTTTAAGAGTAATATAAAGCATCCAGTAAATTTTTTTCAAATCTTTCATTAATGGTTAAATATTTTATTCCTTCCCTGTGCAAATTATGTCATATATTTGGAATTTCACTGTAAGCAAATGCAGACCTATTCATACTTCGTCTTTTGTAGGTGAAGCACTGCATTTTTCAAACAGATTTCACAGCTTAATTCTTTGATGCAAATTTTTCCAAATGTTGCATTCACCACTGACACTTCAAAATGTTAATATGCTGAACTAAAAAATGTGACCACACTAATTCTATCATTTATTAAAGTCTCAGATCCCAGATTACTTACATAAAAACACAAATTATTCTAGCTGAAAATATATATTGCTATGATAATTGATGCTTAATATAAAATTAATTTCATTAGTAAACATACCTAGTATGACAAACAAAACAGAAAACATACTAAAGGCCATATTTTTAAAAATATGTAATGAATATGTCATATAAATGATAAAATCACAATAATTCTTGCTGAAATAGCAGTAGAGCTTATATGTGAAAATACTGATTCTAAAATAGGATAGTGATATTACATTGCTCATTGCTGTAAGGCCCCGTGGCTTAATCTTCACATTGCAATTGCTTCACTAACACCCTATACGGTACAACAAAAAGCTGAATTGGTGCTCAGTGGATTTGTTTGCTTTTCTTTACTTTTCTGCTTACTTTCAAACTTGTTCCAAAACAAGTACTTGAAAGAGATCAGGTAGTGATATTTATACTGACTCAGTAGCTATTTGTGACTTTGTTACAATGCCTCAGCTGTCTATTAAGACAAACACTACTGCACTGTACATTTAGAGACAGAATATCAACCATAAAAATACGCTCACTTCCAGAGATAAAACAATTTTTAAAAATATTTTCAAATATTGTGTGTACAAACCATAAGCTAATGTATACTTCCTGTGACATATTGGGATTTTAGGATACACTGTCTTCCTCTCATTATAAAACCTTTACAATATAATTGATGGACTAGAAACAACATCCATCTCAAATAGTTTCTCTGTATTAGAGAAATGGAAAAGTATTTCAACCAACAATTGACAAAGAAAAATATCAATTTTCAGGTTAAAGTTAAAAAAATTAAAAAATTACAATTTCTAACTCTGCTATCCTCTAATCTTCTCCTTTAATGACATAGAATCTGCTGGATTTTATAGAGTGCAAATTTGAATCCATTGTTCCATGAAGAAGCTAATTAAAAGCATTCTAGGGTTAAGAAAACAGCAGAAAGGCTAAGATATATGTTCATGTACAGGATGAAACTTGTCATAATTAAGAGGCTTCCAAATTCCAATCCTTCAGAGAAAGGGAAATATTTTTATTTTGAAAATAGTAATAAATTTAACAAAGAGAATAGCGAAGGATATCCTCTACAAGATATACAGTGTAGAAAATTATATTTTTCATGGAAATGTGACTAGAACACTTTTATCTACTGCATTTATGCTATCACATCTAAAATATTTTATCACTGTGTATGTATGGATAAGTGTATCTACATAAATGTATATATACATGTATAAGTATATATATTATACATAGTAGGCAGCTACCTATCAATCTCCAAAAGATGGTTGTTACTACTTCTTCAAACCAATAAAGAAATTTTAGTTGCATGTTTAACTGAATGAGAAAATCAACACTTTTGTAACTGTTACCTCCAAAACAATGTTGTACATATGCTTAGTCAATAGAAGTTGGCTTTCTTTCCTTGGTGTTTCCTAGCCTAGCATTTCTCCCTCCTTTTTCTATTGTTGATTTATGGTACAAGTTTTTATACTTTTGCAGTTAATTCCTACAGAATTTATATCAGACAATGTTTTACCACTTCTGGTTCAAATATCAACTGTGAACAATCATGGATCACCCTCTTCACTATTCCCGGAAACTCTTAGAACACAGCAATTAGGAATGTTTAGCAGCTCAGAGGAGTCCAGTTGTATCGTTTGTGGATTGGTGACTCAGTGACATATAAAATAATCTGCTGTGGTTGCCAGTAAGACAATCTTCCATCACATAAAAATGAGGCTATACTATGAGTGGGGAATTAAAAAAGTACACCACCTCATTGGGATGATGTTGATATTAAATCCTACTAGGTTATTTTAAATTATACTTTCTATACACTAGCACTTAATCCTTATTATTCTTACATTTTCAGCTCAATCAGTTTTGGAAAAATTTTACAATATAACTTTTATATAATGAATCGTTAATAGCCCTCTTTAGTACATATTTTAAAGTTACTCTATTTGTAGATAATCAAAAAAATCTTTCTTTGGTGATTGAAAGTCTGTGAATAGAAAATAAAGGAATGACATCACTCTTTGTATAACTAATGTAAGCTAAAAATGGCCTAAAATGAACAATGTAGAAGTATGAGCTTTGTACAGAACGACTTGCATTAAGTTCCAATGCATCCCTCGGTAGCATTATGTATTATGTGTCTTACTATAGCTATTCTTCCTTTTTCATGAGTGGCTTGGATTTAGGCAACATGGTGAAAATGGAACTTACTAGAATGTTTTGTGAAAAAGTAATGAGATATAGAGAAAATATGTAGTATTTTCCTTGTCCAAAAACTGGGGCAGTAACAGCTTATGGATCTGTAGTGCACAAGTATCTGCGTATATAATATACTGCATTATGTAATACAAAGTCTGGCACTGTAATTGTCACCCATGCCACACAGGTAAAATTTCAACATGACTTAATCTCTGGTGTGAAATGAATATGTATAAATTCTATTTTCAAGCCAATTAGCAATCCAGCTTTGCAGTGACCACCTATGAGGTACCTACACCAGCCATCATTCAGATCAAGATGGTTGAAGTTTCCATGATTGACATGGGTAAATCACTTTCACCAATTAGGATACTCTCTTAGAAACTAGTAAGCCATAAATTTAGATTGAGAGTATCTATAACACACAGCCCAGGTGTGGATAAAACATAGCAAAAAAGCTGAGAGATTAGTATTTTTTTTCAGGGGGGGAGTGCATTTTCCCCATCTACTTATAATATAAATAGAAAACTGCTACCAGGTACTAGAACATATATTTAATGGCTTGGGTGCAGTGATTTTGGCTTCTGAACCCTGAATTGTTCTCTACGGTCAGTATCTCCTCAGAGGTAAACATCAGCCCTGAATCTGACAAAGAGACCACAATATTCCTTTGGCATTTGTTATTTCATGCAAATTCCAAAGTAAATATTTTATATTTATTTGTAAAGTTAATTCTAGTTACTTTATCAGTTGAAGTCCTTCACAGGACCCTCATAAAATGACCAAGCATATTTTAAACTCCAGTATTATATCTGTTTTGTAATTGCAGTCCCTAGAACTTTTGGAAATTTAATAAATATCTTCAACAGTCGAGTGAATATTGGCCTCCAGAGGGAAATGCTTTGCATATGGCTAGCACTTGCTTCAAGACTATATCCATACTAATTGATTTTTCAGCCATCTCTGTCCTAGGATAACTTGTGTCTAAAAATTATGTTTATTTTTATTCCTTCTGATGTCATTCTAGGATACATTCCCCTGAGTGTAAATTCAATTCAAAATATTATAGTACAGAAAAGATTCTTTTATTTCTCACTTGGTCTTTTAGCATTTAGAGAAAGACAAAACTAAATACATGTTTACTCTTTATTTAACAAATATGGGTACTGGGGTTTAAACTCAGGACCTTATACTTCCTAGATTGAGCCATTCTCCAGCCCCTTTTCTTTTGTTAGTTTTTGAATATCATCTTAAATTTATTTACTCATAAGCTTGGACTGTGATACTCCTATTTACACTTCTTGTCACAGCTAGGGAAACATAATCAGGTTGGGTATTGAAAATTTTTTTCAATGGGTTAGCCTCAAACAGCAATTCTCCAAACCACTGTCTCCTACATAACTAAGATAACAGGAGTCAGCAGGACTATTTTGTGTGTGCTTGTGAATATTAAAATTTTTATTGACGCCAAAAATGAATACAAGTACATGATTCATTGATTTCAGAACACAATAGGTTCATAATTTCAGTAAATCATAAATACTTATATATAGCTGCTCACTTACTTCTTAGCTAAAATTACCAAAAGTGTGATTAAATCTTGTTTTTTTTAAAGAATCAATTATGATTTTTTAAATTAAATGAACACACAATTCAACAAAAAAGGATAAGTATCACTCTGTATACAACATATAAAGAATATATGGACACATATGTATGTACACACACATATAAATATGCACATATATACACACATATATGTCTGCAAATAAAATGTAAGTTGGAAAAGTATGTAAATATAATTTTTCCTCGTAAGCATGCAGTCTGAACAAAAAATACTTTCTCTGTATGAAACAAACATTTGCAACCTTTTCAAGATAATTGCTTTTTTAATGGTCATGATTTCTCAAGATACACATACATAGTTGGGAATTTTGCCAAAATAAAGAAGAAAACCCCAAGTGATTAGTGGTGAATGCATCTGTGACCTATGGATCTACAAATGTATTTTTCATAAGTTATCTTATATAGTGTTATTGTGGAGCTATATTATAAATACTCCACTGTGGTTGTTGGTGAATATGAATTAGTGAAACATTTGTTTTAAACAAACACACTAGAATACTCTTTTTACACTAAATAATGTTTTGGGGCTCTGTATTCTGTAGGGCCCTAAGTTATTATGTCTTTATTTGGATCCCTAGGATAAAAGCATGATATGAAAATGTCAGGAAACAAACTCTAAAACTTTGAACAAAAAAAATATTCTGGATAATAGCTAAATTAAAATGTTTTACATAGTTACTTTATGACTATTTATGACTATTCATAACTAGAAATATAGTTATTTTTCTAACATATATGTATATATATGTAGATATACACCCATAGTTGAAATCTTAGACTTTAAATATACTTTAATGAGTCTTTTTTCATTATTATTCTAAGACTTTTCATTAAATGGCATATCTAGACAAAGATATTTTTTAATAAAAGTAAATCTTGTTCTTTGATAGTAATTAGGCAACAAGGACCTCATTTCTATTCTCAATAAATTTAGGAATTTAGTTTTGAAACAAGATTTTTATGACAACAAGCAATTATTTTCTATAGGACAAAAAATAAAAATATTTTAATAGCCTTTAGGGAATACAGCTTCCTGTGTTCTATTTTACAAAAAAGTAAGATGAACAAGTTATTTTTGCAATTTTTTTTCTCATAAAGAGGGTATTAAGAATGACACAAGATGTTTTTAAAAATGTGTTCATGTATTTCAAAAACGAAATTGTTTTTATATATTAATGAGTTTGAGAAAGAACTCTGAAAATAAAAATTTCAAAGACAAAGTCATGCTGTAGGTTTGCTATTTCTGTGTAGTCTATGAGCTGCAAACACATTACAAATAAATTAAACTGAAAAAATTATCTAATACTTCAGTTATTAATATCCTTCAGTAAACATGAGAACTTACATAGGATTGTTTGATTTCTCCCTTTTGCAATATTTTCTTAACTCATAGGGAAATAAATCATTTCATGGTGAAACTAGTTTCACTTTTAAATTATTAACTTATTCAACAAGAAGTCAGATAGACCAGTTCTTTCTTACAAACTACATAAAACATCCTACCATTTGCCTCACTTAAATGCTTTTATCAATGTTGTCCAAATAGCAAACTCAAGCTATTTACATATGAAGAATTAAAGTATAACTTATATTCATTTTAATAATGTCAGAATGAAAGCAAAATCATCCAATTACATATGATACTTGTGTAGTTACTTGGGATGTTATTAACTACATGCTAATTGATTGATTGTATGTCTTTTCTGTATTTCATGAATATTTGTATTTCTTCTAAACCAGACTATACAGAATGAACTATCTAAAAACAAGCTCATCAAATCTAAATTGCCCAGGCAACTTAGAATACCTTTAGATTGCTAGATTCAAAAGTAAATAAATATAATTTAATAAAGAATTCAATATCTTGAAAGCCATAAATGGGCAAATAGTTTAACATATAGTTGATAAAGAATTTGTCCAAACCCAAATGACATTTCAAAAAGTTGTATTCAGTATCATGAACCTAATTTGCAGAGAAGTAGCACTTGAGGTTCATTGTTACTTTTATTTCTCTATAAGTGTCCATTCAAATTATCCAAAAGAATGTGAAAAAAGAAAAAGTCCCTCCCAGCTACTACTTCACCATGATGAAATGTTTTGCAAGAGACTTCCTCTTCCTCTATTACTGGACTGGCAAAGAGTAGATTAGCCAAGTAGATGCAACAACGTGAGTTTTCTTTACAATTTATTTGCTTCGCTCACTCTCCCTTAAGAGCAGGATCACTTCTGTGAATCCTGCAACTTTGGAAGAGCAGAATTTACCTTCCCCAAATTTGAGGATCTTTCTGATCTTCCTCCAAACAAATGAAAGGCAAAGAGCTGTGGAGGCTGCCACCGGCAGCCACAGGAGGGCGTAAAGGTAAACAATACATATGAAATGGTTACAATCTATGGCTTGCTAACCAGTTGCCACAGTTTTTGGAATTTCTGTACAGGGGTTTGAAAAGGTACTATGCCACAGAAAATCTATCCCTGCATAGAAGAGAATGAAATGTCTGCTCTGTGGTATTCTAATCAAAGCCCATTCAAAATTCCATACCTCACAATGCTATCGCAATACTGGCAGTCGATTTGCTATTCATGATATTGTTGCTATGGACCAGAAGGTGCCTAGATGTTCCCGAGAGGTCACATCACTTTGAGAACAAGGTTTTCAGCTAGCAGAGTTCAAAGTAGGCAAATGTAGCGAACAGTCCAAGAGCCTCTTTTTAATACACCTAATTTTACCTTATAGTACACATTCAACGCTTCCTTACTACAGCTCTCTCTTCATTCAGTCCATATCCTTTCATTGCTTTTGCTTTTATTCTGATGAAAGGAAAAAGGCTGTGTGGAAACTCTCCAGGTTGTGGTGGGACTCCCGCCACCTACCCCAGCCACGTGCACCTTCTACCCCAATGACATGCTACACAGTGGGGCAGAAATGGAGAAAACAAAACACTGATAGGACTTGGCTTCCATCAAAGTTAATATTTGGAAAGTTACCAAAATATGAAATTAAACTCTGATATGCTCCCTGCAGATATGATTCAGGCAACTATGAGAGGTTGTAGTGGAGAACAGGAAGCCAGTCATGATAGCATTTCAACTACTTCAACAGCTGAGGCAGGAAGATCACAAGTTCCCAAAGTAGCCCGGACAACAGAACAAGACCCTGAGGCAGAAAAACGCAAGAAGGATGGGGAAGATGACTCTATCCAAGGCTGTGGAGCTCACAGGGTCGCAAACATTCTTGCAGCCTAAAGCTCAACTTTCAACTTCCAAGTTCTCATCACAGGTTTCATCTTTTCTTCTTTTTGATGTGATACTGGCATTTGAAATCAAGACTTTGTGCATTAGGGACAGATGCTTAACCGCTTTAGCCATGCCTCTAGCCCTTTGTGAGGCTAGGTTATACTTTTTGCCCAAACAGATCTGGACTTTGATCTTCCTATTTTTGCTTTCTATAGTAGCAAGCACCACGATGCTCACTTTTCCTGTTCAGATGGGGTCTGGCAAACCCTTTCCCCTAGGTTTGTCTGGCTATGATGTTCTCCTGATCTCCTCAGCATCTCACATAGCTGGGATGACAGGTATAAACCATTGGGCCCAGCTAGTGATTGAGATGGAGACTCATGAACAATTTAGCCTGGGTTTGTCTCAAACTGCAATCCTCTAGACCCTGTCCCCAATTTGGCCTGAGCACTTACTGTTCCTCTTATCCTCTTCTGAATGTCTTACTTGCTGGCTTCTTTTCAATTTCTTCTACAATTTTCTAACAAGACCAACCTATGTCTACTTTCGGGGGCTTTGGATTTAAGTAAATCTAACATGGAGGCTAGGTTTTTTGTTTTGTTTTTGTTTTGCCACTTCACAGCTGAATTTTTTTAAATAAATTAACTCTTGTTAGTTACTTTCTTTGTCTAGAGATCTGAATTAACTGCCTATTAGTTTCAAAAGAGAAGAAGCATGGCGTTAGAGGAAGATGTTTATGACCCATTTTAAGATGATTGAATTCCTTCACATATCTCAATGAGTGAACTTCTGAACTGCCACATTGGTCAGCTGAGGACAGAGAAGAAGATCTTGAAAACATATAGAGAGCAGGATATAAACTAGTGTGGGCAATGAGGAAAATTAATGAATTGTTAATGTTCTAGGCCTATTGTAGCTCATTTTATTAAACATTCTATTCAGCTTTTTTTTCTGAGTATAGGCTTATACAGTATTATTTTCTCAACAAGAAAGGGATACTTTTAGTAACTAATACTGGTTAATACATCTCTCCTCTCAGAGACAAGTCTGCTTTAGATAAATTTCTTGATAGTGCATTTAAACAGCGGGTATTTACCAAATATGTGTTGACATCATACCATGTGCCAAGGTAGTACATTTGCCATTTACAACACTGTGGTGATCAGAAAGAGCAAATTTCTGTCTTTGAAAAATTCATGTTTTAGTAGGGAAGACATGAAAAATCTGGGGATAGGGATATGACTCAAGTGGTAATGTATCCGTCTAACAGATACAAAGATCTGAATTCAAATCCCAGATGGGCAGTCAGTTAATTAATCAGAATATGCACAACCACACAGTATTTATCTTGCACATTCTACTTTTCCTATTTCTTTTTCTTTTTGTCAGTTGTGGGGCTTGAATGCTGGGCCTGGGCACTGTCCCTCAGCTTTTCAGCTCAAGTGTTCTACCTCTTGAGCCACAGCACCACTTCTGGTTTTCTGGTGGTTAACTAGAGATAAGAGTCTCACAGGCTTTCCTGCCGGGGCTGGCTCTGAACTGCCACCCTTATATCTCAATCTTCTGAGTAGCTAAGATTATAGGTGAGAGGCACTGATACCCCAGGGCCTATTTCATTTTATCTTATGAGCACTCTCATCACAAGTCCATGAGAAAATTAAATGATATGATCTGTGCACAGTACCCAACTTTGCAGATATTGGATAAATGTTAGCTTTTTTTCTATTTTTCTGCCTTCAAACAACTTGAGTCTTACACCATCAATTTCTAATCTACAGCTTAACTAATAAAAGTTTGGGCATATATCAATGTATGAATTTATACTTACAAGAAAATCTAGGTTTTTCTAATCATACTTACAGTAAGATCACTCCTAAATAGTAAAAATGTATTTTCTTTCTTATTAGGAATACATTATAAGCAGTTGCAAAAATTTCATACAGCAAGAAATCAACATTACTGAAATATCTGATGGTGTGAAACGAAGAAATTCTACAGATAACGTCTGATAAAATGCTAATTAAAATATTTGAATAAAAATGTGAGGCATGTCTCTAAGTTTCAGTCCATGTGTTAAGAATCTGAAATCTTCAAAGATTAAAAATGAGTTCCACATTTAATTAATCTTACCGGTGCTCTTTTTTCTTATAAGAAATAAGATTAATTAAGAGAAAGGAGTTACAAAGCTAGCAAGTTATGCCACTAACAAATGATAATGAAGGCATTTTGTTGGCATTGAAGATCAATATGATATATTACCAGATGCTCTACTGATAAAGCTGATAATGTAATAATCAGAGAAGTAAAATTCACCTAGAGCTTCACATATGCCTTTGTCTCTACTTACAGATTTATTTTTGGTTTACCTGACATGCCAACTCCTCGATACAGGCAAACCCACTGGGATAGATGATTTGTATACCTTTCATGCTACTCATATACAAAATTCATAAAACATACAAAGTAAAAGAAAAGTGCTGCGATGAAAATAGACTACATAGGATTAGCCATTTCAAATGGTTCATATGACCTCCAATGTACTGTCTACAAATACCTCTTCCATTGACATGCCACAAGAGCTTTCTACTTTCTCATGATCACATCTGATCCCTTGCTTTCTGTAACTATACTGATTTTATCCCCATGTGTCTTTGCAAACTCTCAGGCTCTCATTTCTTCACAAAGCCTTTCTATTGTTTATTTTTATGCTCTACTTAAAAAAATATTTGCAGGTTGTGGTCCTTTACAATCTGTTTGTTCTCTAGAGTAACAACCAACTTCTTAAAAAGAATTTTCACTCAGCCCTAGTCTTCCATTGGCTCCATACCATCGCTTCCCAACCTTCTTTTTTATTTCCATGAAGAAGTGTCTGACTTACTATCTCTTGGTCAAGATGGAACTCTTCAGTACTAAACACTGGTCAAACTCCAAAACCACCTTCACCTGAGTTGGTGCATTAACAATGTGGTACTGTACCTGCCTCTGCATTTGTTTTTTTTCGCCCCTACTGGTTCCTTGCTACCTTCCCTAGTGAGGCTTTTTGCTGTCGCTATTTAGGTCCTTGGGCTTCTCTTCTATTTCTCTCCTTCAAATTTCCCATTTGATAAACTCTATCCACTTATACACTGTTATTTCAGTTATCCCCAAACTGTCATCTCAAGCCTTTGTCTTGTCCCACAATTATTAAAGCCAGCATCATTTTACTATCTGTATACATGCCATTCCTAGTTCAGTGCTTTACAAACTGAAAACTCACTTTCTTCCCAGATTTCTCCCAGATCCATTGATTCTCATCGGCACAACCAACCCAGTTCCTCGTCCTTGACACTCTGGCATGAAGCTTGGGCCATTGTTCACCATCCTGCATCTGATTATCTTCCAAATCCCACTAATTCTGTTTCTGCACTAGCTATCATATCTGCTTCTGCCTCACCATTCCCACGGGTACCCAGTAGTTTCTTCACTTCGGATTGCTCCCTTCAACCAATGTATTAGACTCTTACTAGGCTTCCTGGCTTGACAAATCAGTGAAATAAAACTGTCAGACTAATTATTTAGAATTCATCTAAGAATTCTTGTCCAAACACATTAAAAATTAAAATGTAATATATTATCAAGACACTTTGAATTAGCTCCAAGTTATGGGTCAAATTTTATTGACTTCTACATTGTTACCTATGAAATACCAAGCAAAGAGAGTTTCTCTTTTATTGCATCTTACATTTTGTCCCTTACCAAAAAATGCTTGCGATATGTTATTGATGGAGAAATCCCATCTTTCATCTCTAATTCCCTTCACACCTATCGTTCTCCAGGCCTCAGTCAAGTGTTTTTCCTGTGCAGCAATCCCTTGACTGCTTTATCATTTGTGGAATGTTCTCTGTATGTTAAATACAAATAGCTACACATGTTACTGCAAACTGATGACAATGCTTAGTTGCATGCAAAGAGACAAGATCATTGAAGATAAGTAAACTGAAAACATAGCATCACGATGTCACAAAGTAACCCTGGAAATTCAACTAAAACTTTCTTTAACCACTAGAAATCCTCGTCAATTTAATGCTTTCTATCACAACTCTATGTGTCTATCACATAACGTTTTACTTACTTTGTACATCATTTCGTAATTACTAAATTGGATACCAATTCGTTTTCATTTGATGAGACACCCCCTAGATAATTTGTGGTGGTTTAACTTACTGAATGAATACTTGTGCCTGGATATACAAATATACACTTTGACAGTTCACAAACATATTGTGCCTTTTTACCACTGACTACATGCTATCTATTGGCTTCTCATGAATCTTCAGGGTGGTTGAAAGTTAGATGGGGATTATTTGATTGGACATTATTTTCTTGAAGTCTCACCATGAGTTGAGTTTATTACGCAATTAGGTTCAATACGATCCCTGTTGAAGATATTCACCGCCCCCCCCTCTGTCCTGCCCTTACTTCTCTTGCATAAGATACCATTTGTCACTTCCAAACATTACATAATTCTTCTTCCAGAACTCAGTTAAGGACATATTTACAAATGACATCTGTGTGGATCAAGCTATCACATAGATGAGAATACTACTACCATGTACACATATTATTTGGTGTTTGTGTCAAATCTCGGATTGTCCATCTCTGCAGAGGACCATGTCTGATGTTTGGTATTCAGCACATGTCAGAAACTATAAATAATCGTAGTATAGCTATTGATATTTTCATATAAACAATAATACTAATGTAGCAATGAAATAAATGCGTAGAAGAGAGAGCAATTTTTAAAACAATGTACTTGTTTTCCTCTATTGCAAGAAGTAGAGGTCCCTGAATATTTCAATCAAAAAGTCAAAACACTTAATTATTCAGTTATATTTTAGAATTGACCTATAAAGCTGTAATGCAATAGGATAAGTGCCTGGAGGTACTTTCATTAATAATGTGTTTGGAGATAAAGATTTTTCGCTAGTACCAACTTCCCAAGATGGTAAATGCATTTAGATTTACATGTTATGTGATCATGTTTTATTTACATGACTTAGCTTTAGCAAGGATACAGGAATGCATTCAGCACTTGTACACTCAGTATGTTTGAAATACTTCCTCATGGGAGTTTAGCTTTTTTTTTTTTTTTTGGTTCTGGTCATGGGGCCTGAACTCTGGGCCTGGGCGCTGTCCCTCAGCTCTTCAGCTCAAGGCTAGTGCTCTACCACTTGAGCCACAGCACCACTTCCGGCTTTTGTCTTTTTGCTTATGTGGTGCAGAACCCAGGGCCTCTGGCATGCAAGGCAAGCGCTCTACCACTGAGCCACCTTCCCAGCGGGAGTTTAGCTTTTTAACAGAGGTAATCACTTAGGATAAAATATATTTTAATTAAAGAGGATCTTTGTATTTGACATTACAATGCAGGGTGATTTTCCTTTTGATTTGTTGCCATCCCTGTGAAATAGTGGATTTATTTTAGGACTCAAGTTCTTGACCAGACAATGTGTTACCTAGTGATGTTGTGTCTATGCTTTATTCAGTGCATCTGGGTCCCTATTTTCCCCCGGACTGTACTGAGTTGCTAAAGGACAACAGGAATTCTACAAACACAAAGCTTAAGACTGGTTACACACATTTGGATTTTTTTTTCTAAATAGTCTAAAGATAACCCTCTCAAGAGAAGAAAAAAAATAATATTCTTTTCGTGCATTGTATTTCTTTTAATTCTACATGTAAGAAAAAGTATTCTAGGTCCCTAATCAAACAGAATAGAGATGCATACATTAAATTAAATTAATCAGATATGATAAACCCAGGAGGTGCAGTGATAAGGAATTTTAGAGCACATACATTTCTGTGATGGTCTCCGGCAGATTCGTGGGGATCTCAGTAAGACCCTTCCCACGGCAGTCCACAATATTATTGCTGCAGGTACAAGCAGCAGGGCAGTGCAAAACACTACAAGAAGGAGCCATGAATGACTGGTGACCTGGAAGAAGGGATCGTAAAAGCATCCATTAGATTCTTTCTTTAAGTCTCACAGTTGTAAAACATTGATTTAGCACAGTTCACAAAGCAGAAGATAGAAATTTCTCTAAATAACTGATCCATGGTTCTATTATTTCCAAATTGTTATTTTAGGAAGCATGCAATTTGTACTTTGGGTTAAATATTCAGATGAAGAAAGAGATTTTCAAAACTGGTCATACAAAACTTGAAAAATCATGAGGAAAGCTAAATTCAGATTCAGAGTTAGAATTCTATTTAAAACTATTCTAAGTTCCAAGAAAAGCAGCAATTTCAGACTAATGAAGCATCATTTCTAATAAACTTAACTAGAGCTTGGCTTTAATACAATTAATCTGGCTTAATTTACTTTGTTTTACAAAAAAAGAATCGAAAGGTTTCCATCTGGGTAGATATGGCTGTTGTTCCAATTAACTTTTTGTGTTCAGTAAATACAGGAGAAAAATTGGATAATGCTAAGTTTGATGTCTATGTAGGTTGAAAATTGCTGTTTTCTTTGTAGCTATTATAATAATTTCTATGATACTCAGTTTTGTTCATCTCTCTGGCTCTTTTCAGGGCTTCATATACTATAAAATGTTAAGATATGTAGTTATCTTCATATGTGTAACAGTGCTCAGTATTTAGAAATAAAACCATTTTGAAATGGGATTTTATGTTTGGATGATAGATAACACAGTATCAGCAGAGCCATACAGTACAAGCCCCTGTAAAAGTCTGGCTTCTGAGGGTCAGGTGGCCTCTCTCTGGCCTGTGGGGGAAGTATGCTAGCAGAGGTTGGTGTACCAAGAAAGTGGCAAGTCTGCCGCTGACCCCACCCCTTCAGACACATTCCCAGACTACAGCAATATTCTAAGCCTAAAAACAAAACAAGTATGTGAACTTGCCTTCTTCCTCATCTAGAAAGCAGGAAGGAAAAAGTAAAGAGAGAAAAAAAGTGAACTGTTAGTCATTTCCTTATTTATTTTCAATAGCAATCAGAACTAGCAAGAATATCCCATGGCATTGTAAAAAGAATTTTGGTAAGATTATAAAGATCGAAAAACTGTACAAAATGGTCTGAAAGATATTGTTAAAATCACATTCAGTACTAGCAATGTCCCCTCACTCTTTTCAAAACCTGTTAATTTCTTATATTACATTTTCATTCCAGAGTATGCATGAGGGATAGGATCTAGGACCTCTATAGCTAACGAAGTCTACAGAGCTCAAGTCCTTTATAAATGGCATAAAAATTATAGATAACACATGTACATCCATCCATAGACTTAAAGTCATCATAGAATACTGTTACCTAAATTATATACCTAATACCTAGAATAAAGTTACTTACAATATCTAAAGCAAATTTTTTTATGCCATATTACTTTAGGGGATAATGACAAGAAAAAGTATATATATATATATTATATGTACTTATATACACAATAATATATACTTATGAATATATGTATATATGATATATGTAGATATATACATAATATGTTCTTCTATAAACTTATATAGGTATAAGTATATGTTACATATACAAATATCAATATTATGTGTAATTATATATATTACATATATGTCTACTTATATGCTATATACTAATATATACTTATATATGTATATGTAATATGTGTTATATATGTAATATATACTTATATATTATATAAATATATATTCATATATATTTATATATATATATATTCAGTGTAGATCCAATTGTTTTTCAGATTTCTTTTACTTGTGGTTGGTTGAACCACAAGTAGAACCAATGAAAATGAAGAGCAGTTACAAAGGCATTCAAACTGTTTGACAGGCATAGTGGTTAAGGCTCATAATCTCAATTACTTGTGAATGTAGAGATAATAAAGATCACAATTTAAGGTCAATACCTGTAATTAGTCAGGAAGACCCCATCAAAACCAGTTAAGATTGGAGTGTAGTGGGCCACACCTGTATACCAACTACATGGGATGAAAACAAAGCACCCCTTGGTTCAGGCCCACCTGGAGGCCAGAGCCTATTTGAAAAATAACTCCAGCAAAAAGAAGAGGTATATGACTCAAGTGTTGAACATGTGGCTAGCAAACACATGCCTTGGGTTTCAACCTCAATATTCACCCCCCAAATATTTTTTGTTTTTTCTTTAAGGCTGGGTATGTGGCAGGACTTGCTCAGTATGCATGAGGTCTTCAGTATAATGTCTAACAATGCAAAACAAAACCAAAAATAAATTCCAAAGTATGTTTTATTATACATCCTAAACAGATACTTCTGAAGTAGACTTACCCCTACATTTTATAAAATATTTTTACATATATATGTATATGTCTGTGTATATATATGTATTCATCAAAGTACTTTATAAATAAATACACACACACATACACACACACACACACACACACACACACACACACACACACACACACACACATATCCAAATAGTCTCTGTCGGGATCCTTGGACTTGACCATATAAACCAAGGCAAGATTATTATTTTAAAAATATTTCAGTCTCTAATGTAAAGGTTATATATTGAACATGAATTAAGAGGGAAGTAAAATGAAGTAGACTATGGAATACTTGAGATGCTTTAAGCATAGGGAACTCAGTCCATATTAGCTACCAATATTTTATATGGCCATGCTCTTGTTTTTGTCCTCAGACTTCCATTGCTCAAGCCTGTCATTTACCTACAATTGAATCATGATAGTACCTGTGCATACATGAAAAATGTGTCATGGCTTTCCCATAGCAGGGCTCCAGTGAGAGCCCCAGTAGTTGTTAATCTGACTAAGTAAAGAAAAGACAAGGAGTTTCAAGTCTGAACTATAATCTCAGAATTTCCTACATTTCCCCTGGAATGCAAACTGAAAAAAAATCTTCTATGTAAGTCATGGGTCACTGCCAATGAGGTACAAATATCCTAGAATATCTTTTCACTGTCGGAAGTGCATCATTTCGTGTCAGTAAGAAACGCTAGATGCCTGGAACGCATACCTCACTTTCTGCCACTTAATAGAGCACAATGCTATAAGAGAACTGTTCTTTGGCCCTTACCACTGCAGACAAATTCTCGTTTTTGAACCTCGGCGACATTATGACCCCTCAGGTGGGAAGGGCCCATACACTGCGTGTACAGGCCTACTCGAGGCCTTTGGCGAAGCCAGTCGGAGAGCCAGGCCAGGTGGCAGTCACAATACAGGTTGTTGGAATGGAGTCGACTAAATGAGAAAAAGGAGATTTAGGAGGGGAGAACAAAACAGTTATGCGAGAACTTGACAAATTCATACAGAACAATAAATAGCTATTACTTCTCACTAATAGATATGGGAAAATAAAGTAGCACACTCCAAGCTAAGCATTGTTCAAAAGTATGAAACTGGTTCACAAGCACAGAATCAAGTCTTTTCTTTTACACAGAGTTAAGCAAATATCCAGAGGCTAGAGTGGGATGGTAGCCTTATTTCCTCTATGTTTACCCGAAAAGAGTAGAGAGAAAACAAGGCAGGTTCACGGCAGTCCTAGTATCCTGAGAGTAACCAGGGGTGGCAGGGAGAAAGTGGAAATAAACAAAGAGCTGTGGATCTCAGCTGGAAATATCAGGAACCACCCCCCTACAAGTGATCTCTATAGCAAGCGGTTGCAAAATCTTTTTAGCAGGTTACATTTTTGCTAAAGAAGACAGAATAATTCATTAGAAAAAAAATAACTTGTTCACATCGGGATCCTAATTTCCTTCTTTCTTCTTCTTCTTTTTTTTTTTTTAATCAAAGAAAGGATTAACGGCTTCTGGCTCTTGGGGACCTATCTCCAAAGAGCAGAGACTGAAATTAAAAGGCCTAAGTGGCTGGGAGTGAAGGAATTAAGTGTGTCCCCTCTCTATCGGCGGGGTCCACCCCAGAGCATGGATGGCTTCCAAGTGGCAAATGGCATTTCTCCATTAATAAAATATCAGACAAATGTATCCACTAAATTAAGTAAATGACTTCAAACTGGCTTTTATGGTTTTTTTTTTCAAACTAAAGGACAGGGCCATCTAATGCTATAAATCAAAGCATCCTTCGCAGAATAGTCTATGACACAGTAATACCATTTTAGTCCTTTTTGCTGATGTATTCAATTCTAACCCAATAATGCTAATGGATAGTAAAACATGGAACTCGGTCCAGAAAGATAATTGCACTATAAAAATGGAGTTTCTAAGTAGCAATGATAGTAGAGAATAATGAACCAACCAAAGCCAAGAGAATAAAAAAGTTAGATGAACGCTTTTTGCATTCTGCTAGAGCTTGTGGAGAAGAACCAGGATTTTCTACACCAATACTAGATGGAATGTGGCTAGAGCCATGGTTCAAGCAATAAAGCACCTGCCTTTCAAGGGTGAGGCCTTTAGTCCAAATCCCAGTACAAAAAAACCCAAATCAAACAGAAACCCTAAATCTAGAAGTCACTTACTAAACCCAAACCAGTATTTTGGCAAAGTTTTTTGGGTAATCCCCTCACAGGTGGCTTAATTGTCAAAATGCCATCATTTGAAAGCAAAGAGACCACATTTCACATCATTGTCCACTAAATATTCCCATCTAAATGTAGCATTGCTACAAGGACATAAATTAGGTTTATGAAAACTTGAAATGAAAGCAAAGATATAAAAAGGTTTTTAAACATATTGGGCAGACAAACAAGGGTACCTCTATTAGAAAATAAGACATGTTCTAAAAACTACAGATTGGTTTGTATTTTAGAGGTTGTTCTACTGAAAGGATTAGGAATCATGACCACTTAAAAAAATAATTAGATAAAGTTAATGGTAGAGAAATTTTGTCAATTATACTTTGAGTGAAATGGGCTATTCATTTAATTTGATAACCCAAGAGTTATGTTAATTAACTTTTAGAGTTCTTTTCTTTTGCTAAATCAAATTCCATGGGAATTATAATGTTGAGATTTCATATACAGAGTCAAATTTTAGTAAGAAAAATGATATTAAATTGGTATTGTGTGATTCATGGAAAAGCAGGCAATTCCATTTTTTTTACTAAAGAGAGAAAATAAATGTAATATGTTCCAAATTCTAAACTGTTATAAAGTGCGAACAATTTTGAAAATTGAATCAAAATATATTTGCCCTACTTAAACATAATTTTCCCCAAGAAATACACTGTTCTGGTTTTGTTTCCAATCATTTCTCACATGCTATGTATAATACATTTTTTAGGTCAGTTCAAGTGAGTTTTACCTGTGAAAATTCTATAACTGTATATACTCCCAAACTGGAGTATAAGGATTTCTTCTTTTTAAAGAGAAAACAAAAATGTTGTAGCTGATACTTTGTTAGAAAAGCATTTTTATTTCTCCATATATATTGAGATCTATCTTTAAGCCCTGAAAGAGTATTTTAAAATCTAAACATTAACACAACCTTAATTATAAAAGCACTACATGGTGATGCTATAACTTTACATTACAAAGAATGTAGGAAAACCAGTTTAGCTTTATTAAGTCTGCTTGCAGTACAGTAATAAAATCATAAAGATTTCCCATTTATCATTTCTGACAGCCAATCAAGGAGTCTCCTATTTCTTAATGAAATGTGACCTCTACAATATTTCAAAGTAATTTTTTCTCCAAACTTCCATAATGCATACATTTAAAACAACACACAAGAAAGTCTTCAAGATTTCAATATAATTGTATATATACTAAACAATCATTTCTAGATTTTTCTTTAGTGTGTTTTCCATTGCTTATTCCAAAAGAAGCTAGTGGTCATGTTCCTTAACTAAACATGATGTGTGAGAGACATGGTTAAATAATTAAATTCATATACATATATGATAGATGATAGATATTACAAATACTTACAAAGTTCGAAGTTTTGGCATATGGTTGAAACTTGCCACAGAAAGCCTTGTAATATTGTTATTGTTGAGAGTGCTGTGGAATAAAAAAATTAAGATATTTTAAATAGGAAAACGTGACCATTTATATAAAAGTATATAGACAGCATCTGATGGCAACATTCATTAATTTATTTATAAGCAGAGCAACTAGCTGCTTGCGATAACACAGATAATACACGATTTAATAAGACCGGTGATAAACGCTCTTCATGTTTTCACATACATTCCATTTTATTCAATGTTGACTATAAGAAAAGTATGACTTCATCAAGAACATTCAGACTTACATGGTATTTTCTGCATCTATTCATAAATTTTCTGTTTGTAAAATATTGGTCACACAATGAATGCGAGGCAACCACAGTTGGAAATTTTTCACAAACATATTTCTTTAGAGTGGTTTCACATGTAGTTCAACATCTATGAATTCTCCAAGTGAACTCAGAATAACAACATATAATCATTACTGCCAGGTCTTAAGAACAGAGAGCTGCTTATTAGTCTTTAAGACAGACATCCACTGAAGTTGCAATTTTGGTAAAAGACATACCTCTGTATTTGGTATTTGAATCAGGTGAGAAAGAGTTAGGATGTTCTGGCACTGTCTTGAAAAATTAATGTATTCTAACAGATCTATTATAGCAAGATGCATTGGTCTTTTGTTTAGTGTGGTTACAATCATAGTTTCTCGAGGAAGAGTGAGAAAGATGTGTGGTCCACGGAGTTACAGTAGAAATAAGTACAGTCATACTTGCTTCCTATTTTTCTTACTATTCTCCACCACACACATACATAATTTAGTAATTATTCCTACTTTGAGGATGGTCAAAAGGATCAGTTGAAAGTAAGACTTCTAGATCATACTGAAGGATAAATTTTAATGGTGTCTGAAAAAAAATGCCCTTATTTTTCAGGACACAAATATATGAGCTTTTGGATAACAGGAGTCAACTAACCCAATGTTTTACAGGTTCTTTTGTGACTTAATTCCATTGACTAGTTAGTTCCTATGTCTTTGAATACAAAGCAAAACTGCTGCATTTACTGTAAATTCAGTGCGTGACCTGAGCAATGTAGGTCTGTAGCCAAATCGCTTTACAAAGAAATCAATCCAATTCTTCAGTCTCAGAACACAAATTTTCATGTAAAATACACTACTAACAATTGCGACTTCCAGCATCACATAGGTATTTTATTTAGCCCAAATACCTTTACTTCATAGACTGAGAAATATCTGAATTAGTTGCTATCTATCTATCTATCTACTATCTATCTATCCATCTATCTATCTCTATCTCTATACACACACACACACACACACACACATATATATATATATATATATATTTTTTAAAACAAGACATCTCAGTGTAGTGGCTCACACCTATAAATCAAACTGCTCAAATTTCAAGCCTGGTGGGGCAAAAAGTTAGTGAGATTACATCTCAATCTAAAAGCCAGTGTGGTAATATAGACTTGTCATCCCAGTTATCTGAGAGGTCCTGGGTAGTAGGTAGTCATCTCACAGTTGAACACTAAGTCCCCATCCAAAATTAACTTGACCAAAAACAAGAAAGAAAAAATGAACAAGAAAAAAAGAGTGGGATCATGGCTAAAGGGGAATGCTTGCTTAGAAAACACAAGATCTTAAAAACCAAACAAACTGAACAGGACGACAGATCCATATTTAGCTTCCAGGGGAAAAGTCAATTCACTTGGCAGTCTTCCATTTACAGTAGGACAATACACACCTGGATTGAGCTGTCTACCAGAGGCCTCAGTGTCCCCGGCTTCTGTATTGCTTTTCCCAATGAATTTTTTTTGTCCATAGCCAGCTTCTCTCATTTGTGCTCCTTGCCTCATTTGCAGAGGCAACTACATTGATAAATGCAATGCAAACGCACTCTAGAATCAACTACTGTCCTTCTGGATCACTGTTCACAGCTCTGTGGCCTTCTTCAGACATCTGCTCTCTTTACTCCCTGTATCAGTGCATTGCCCATCTAGTCCCAGCCTACAAACATTTCCATTTACACACTCCACTCATATACTTTAAGATGACTATGCCATCACTTGCCTGTCACAGCCAGACTCTTCCTCAGGGAATCAAAATCTCTCTTCTTACTCTTTCTTATTAACTGTCATTTGTCTAATTCATCCCCCACTGGTTTTATCCTTCAGAAAGATTTTTAACTTTCCAATGCTCTCTTTTCCAACACTCAACATTTAATCCGACACAAAATGGCTAAAATCATCGGAGTATATGACATTCTGCATTGTGGCCTTGGGAATATGTTTGTTTAAGTAGTTCATAGAGAGTAGACCTGGATTAGTTTTGAAATGCAATTTATCACATCTCCATGCAAAGAGAGTTCTTATTGCACGTCAAAGCCCTGTACTTACCATTTTTAAAGTCTTTTCCTAAGATGTTAGTTTATATAAGACAACAGGAAAACTAAACAAATCTTCCTAATGTTTTATTCAGCATATGTTTAATTTGAGTATTTTTGGAGTGAAAAATAAGTGAAACCAACAAAGTTATTCTGAAAGTAAGTAGAAGTGGCATGATGACCGGTATATATTGTTGTTGTGACCAATTCCTATTGTAAAACAGGATAAATTTATATATCATATCTAGTTTGGAACACTTTCTCCTTTGTGTAAAATATAAATTACATTTTTATTATTTTTAAGTAGTTATACAAAGGAGTTACCATTCAACAAATGATATGTACAATGCATCTTGAATCATGTGATCTACATTTCCTCTTTACCATGTGAATAGTTCTAGAACAAAAGACATTGTGTGTGTGTGTGTGTGTGTGTGTGTGTGTGTGTGTGAAATATAAGCCTTTATAATCAGGAAGGACTTCTCACACTTAGATTCTGAGTTAACCTTTCTTATTCCCTAAGAGACAAGCAAGAACAGGACTTGGCAGAAATCTTATATTTGATGGATATGTCTCAATTAAATTAAATCATGTCCATTGTGTGAACAAGAAAAAAAAGAAAAAGTATAACTAGCTGTTTGGGATCCATTTCATTTTCTGAGTTCAGTGTCTAAAGGAAAAGAAAATATCGATCTAGATCTCGTTTCGAATGTTACTTTTTGCAATAGTATATTCATATTAAGAAAATAGTTAATTCTGCCAACCAGAATTCCAAACGAAATCCGTTTGCCACAAGCAATAAGCAGTGAACTATACCACAAGACTTTTATGTTTCTTGACTTTTCATTTGAATGCTTGTACTTTCTTTGCTCCTTCTACCAAACACATGCCCTAACCTAAAATTTTTCATCATCACCCACAATAACTACTCTGTCTTTTCTAGATTGACTTCATTATAGCATGACATTTGAATATGAAATTAAAAGTAACACGTAAAAGGTGAGAATATAAAATTATTTTGATATACCAGTTATTGTCCCTTCATATTTCTCCAAAAAATAGAAAGATACATCCTTAATGCATAGTCTCCACTGTGGAACTCTTTTGCATGTAAGTATATTTTTTAAAAGCCCTTGCCTGAATGGTTATAATAGGCAAACATTTTCTATGCCTGAAAAAAGATCTGAGTTTAATTAATCTTACTCT
The DNA here is from genome assembly GCF_019054845.1 of Dipodomys spectabilis. Classification (NCBI taxonomy): domain Eukaryota; kingdom Metazoa; phylum Chordata; class Mammalia; order Rodentia; family Heteromyidae; genus Dipodomys; species Dipodomys spectabilis. The sequence goes on along the minus strand of NW_024870698.1, from coordinate 4,665,721 downwards.
TTTGGGTGATTTATCTAATTTGGCCTTAAATTCTTCATCAAACAAGTTTTCTAAAGGTTACTGAAGTATGAAGATTGTAAAAAATAAAAATGATATCTGCTTGACTTTAGGAAGTTTTACTATAAAAGATTTAAATATTTAAATGGCATTCACATTTTCTTATCATATGATAATTTTAATTACTTTCTCTGTGAACAGGTTCTTGTCATCATTTATCTCTTTGAAATGTATTAAGGACTCAAAAGAGTTCCCAGGATTGTCATTTCTGTTCTAATTTCATGAACTCTCACTCTGCTAAGTTTCCTCCTGTTAAAATAATCTTTTAGATATACTTTATTACGATGACAAACAAAATGATCGATTACATTTCCAAACTTAAGGCTTCTAAAATAATCCCTTCAGTGTACAACAAATAAATATATACATGGTTATTGTATTTGTGGATGAAAGTTGGTTTCTGTGCCTAGCAGAATGGTTGGTGTCTCTCTCTCCTATTCATTCTCTCTTTTTCTAACATATACTAAGCAGTTATTTCATACACACATATGCACATATATGATAAGATATGTATTACAGGATCAAATATATGTACATTATACAATGATGAAATATAAATAACAAGCTGGAGAGTTGCCTACCTAAAAAATTTAGGTTTTCTCACTTAATAATAAAAATAAAGTACTTTGTGGTGTTAAGTTCATCCAAACCTTCAGTAAAGGTTTTAAAAATGCCTGTAATTCCATTTTCCATTAGGAACATTAGCTTACTATCAGATTCTGGGGCTTGATTGGCTCTGTGCAGCTCAGTGCCCTTCATGATAGATCCTTCACCTTGGAAGTTCAATGACACTGACAAGGGTTTTAGCATCAAAGTGTTCTCATAAAACCATCCTTGTGACCTAATTCTTACTGAAATAGCATTCCTGATTTCTGTATGTTAAAAAAAATATAGGTCTAGTATACATGGTCTTATCACTAAAATTACTATAATTAACACTTTAAACATTTTTTGTTCTAGAAAAAATAAAGACTTTTCAAAAGAAGTAAAGGTAACCTTGTACACAGAAAACATACATATTTATACAATAATCAATTGTAAAGAGTGACAAAATCTTACACATAAAAAATTTATGTGACAAATTTTACATGTGAAAACATTCATATATAATCTCTAAAAGCAATTGGTTACTGAATACATAGCATAGCTAGAAATTCTATTCACTTCTATGCAATAAAATTAAAGATCATTCAGAAAATCCTGCTAGTGGAAAGATTATTTTTATTTTTTTGTTAGAATTATATTTTGTTCCTTAAACTCAATCAATAATAAATCTTTTTAGAGTGTCAAATTTGATCGTTTCGAGTAACTTTTAACACCTGGACTAAAAATTCAAAACTCTTTGAAGTTTAATTTTGTATTTCTAATTAACTTACGTGGAGGATGACATAAGCCTGGTGAAGAATAATTTGTCTTTACGGAGATAAATGGGTAAGCATCTTTTAAAATTTGGAAATGTGACTGGTTGATGAAAAAGAATTCTAGAAACTTTCAGCGACATAAATTTCTCCAGTAACTAGAGGTTTTACTAAAATGAAATGTATTAAAAGTCCTTCATCAAAATTATTTTCATATATCAAACTCAACATATTTTACTTAGTTGCCTCTAACTAATTTTCTCAGGCATGTATGAATATCAAAGAGAGAACTCCAGTTACAAGCCAAGGGTCTAAATTGTGCATAGCATAACAGAATCAGTAGTGAAGACGTTGAAATGGACCATTGAGCGGCTTATTAAAATTAAAATATAGACTTTAAAGCCACACCACCAAAGTTAAAGTTCAGTTGCCTGGCTTAAAAACAAAGCATCTTTTCATTATATAATAACCACAAAATAGACCAAGATACCTGCTATTAAGAGAGTTACTTTTTGGGGTTATTGTTTCTACAACATTGATTTTTTTTTGCTTACATGTTTAGTAATTTAGAAAATACTCACACATCCTGTGTATCCTATCAGAATATTTTATCAAAAGGAAAATACTTAAATACACAGTTTTAGCTATTCCATAGATACAATATACAACATTTTGCATACATACATGGTGTTGATGGTCAGTCTCTGTCTTTCCCCATGAGTTATTTCTGGTACTTCTTTAAGAAACATTTTGACAGAAGGATTGAAGAGAGCAGATAAGCCTTCACATTATTTCTCTGCAGACACAAAGCTCCGGTGAACAGAGTAAGAGAAATGAACCATACTCACAGCACTTCCAGGTCCCGGAGAGCCCGAAAAGCCCCATCTTCAATACAGCTGATCTGGTTGTAATCCAGTTGCCTGTTAAATGGATTAAAAGAATATATGTAAAAAGCAAAGCACAGTAGGGAAGGTGACAAGAAGATTCCTGAAGGGACTAGGAGGCTCTAGTCACAGTAACTGGTTTCCCAAACACACTCATCTGCTTGAGAATGTCACAAGCCATTCTGGCCTCCCTCTACGCTGCTACTGAAATCTCTTTTTGTTCTGTTCTGAACTGTCTGTGCAAATAGCAGCCCTTGGAAAGCTCCAGTAAATAATAACTGCGCCTTATATTAAATGCCATAGGAATGCAATTTCATTACATCAAGAAAAGCTATCCATTAAGAGCTTTCAGCGTCATTGCTGAAACAATTTCATTAAGGTAAAGGACTGTAAATCACTTAATGTCACAGGCACCCCCTCGGTGACCTAACGGAATCCATTTATCAGAGAAGACCAGCTGCATGTTAATTTCACTATCCTTGGCAAGAACGACTAAGACTACTTTTAGGTTTCTGCCTTTTAAAAGCAGTTTCCTTCCAGAACTCCAAATTGAGAAAGAAATAATGTTCTTGATTTCTCCCTGCTGTTCCCAATCAGAAATATACTTTAGAAGGCTGGCATTTTATAGATAGTTTCATTATTCTCTAATTCATTGTCATTATATGAAAATGTCCTGAAATGTAGATATGGGGTTACAAAAAACTTTCAGAATTGCCTGGCTACTGGGAAAAATAAGTTTTGAACTTGTAAGAGATTAATAGAACTTTTGATTTTCTCTGAAGTGATCATTTCAGCTGAAAAAAAGTCACACTACAGGTACATTATTAAAACACTACACCTATCTATGGTAACAAAAATAGTTCTCATTCTGCATCAGTTCATTCTAAATGATATATAGTTCAAACAAATGAATCTGAGTAATCTAAGTTCTCTGTATTAAAGTCCAGTGGTGGGAAATTATATATATAAAATGGATCCTCTAAACTGGGTTAGCCTTACCTTTTCTCCTTAGTTTTTAGGATTAAAAACTTCTGTCTATATTAAGGACCTACTCTCTTAGAATGAAGAAGGAGTAATGACTATCTGCACTCTCCCTTTGATCAAACAAATAATTGCTGTTTAAGGGAGTAGCTTGGTGCTTAAGGATAATATTATTCCAATAAAGAAAAAGCATGTTACTACTTCTCTGGAGACAGTAACGAAATGTCTATCTGTACCACTATCAGCTCTATAGGCATTGCCGATACAAGGTAGTTATAAGGAGCTAAGACTAGGGTCATTATAGGAATGAATCTTCTTGTTTCAAGTTGGAAATTCAGTCAAAGGGCTAATTCCCATCAGTGGTCTGTGTTGAAACAACTATTAAGTTGCTGATTCCCTTACACAACCAAAGAATAAAGGTCCAGTGATTTCACCTGGGGATTTTTAGAAGAGTCTCTTCAGATTGCTTACTGTAGAAATTATGTACGTAAAGAATGTCTCATGAAAAATGCATCTTGTTTTTACAAAGGTCCCCAGGGCACGCAAACACATACAGGATTATATTCATGCCATGCACATACAACGATCTAGGACATGCTGTATAAGAACTAGGGCACTTCAGAAAAGATCCCATTTTATTGCTTTTATAAATTTTGGCTTTCACCAAATAATAGCTACCACTCATGCTGCTCTAAGAGCCTAAAGCATTTCAACTTATTAAGAAGCAATGCAGAAGTGCAATTTCATTTTCCAAGACTTTTAGAGCCTCATGATATAAAATGGCTGCTGTGGTTCCAAGAAAACACTTAGATCCTTGGACACTCTTTTCTTTTTTTTTCTTTTTTTAATAGATTAAATTCAGTTAACAATTAAGTTAATAGCCTTTTTATTTCCAAGGGCTAAATATGTATCTACACTAGAATTCTCTAACCCCTTGAACAATCTATCAAAGCCATTTAAATTAGCCCAATAGTATGAAGTGTTACCCTTGACACACTACAAAAGAGAAATTGTTTCCAGACAAATTGGCAAAATCTCTTAATGCTATCAAATTTGCCTAATGCAGTCTCCAGGTTAATCTGTAAAAGGGTGAGCAGTAGGTTTGCCCATATCTTATTATCCTTAGCTGTCAGTGTATAATATAAATCAGTGCTGACACAGCTTCTTCTAAATCATGCATTCAACATACAAAAGGGAAGCCCAGGCCTGCCCGAAAGCACTCAAGCAAATCTGTCCTACAAGATCTGAAAGGCCGTGCAGCTCTTTTCCTATCAGAAGAAGTTGTGCTATCCAGTAGTTTGGAACCTGGATGATTTTACTCCTTTCGTAGTATTCTGTTTGCTCACATACTGCTTTTGATGCTTAAAGATATTTAGGTCTTAATGGCTTTTTGAAACAATAGGGACTTTCATCGGACCAATGTTTCCTTAAAATCTCTCCGAATAATGTTCTATCCGTTAACACCTCTTCTAGGGATAAAAGGATTTCATTAAGAAGTTACTCACAGGACAGCATACTCAAAATAGAAGAAGTGAAGTTTGTTCATCTCTGTATGGATTGTGTGATATTCAAGCAATTGTTTATAACAAAAACGTGACTGCATGAGTGAGCATGAGCAAACTCTCTCCATGCGGACTTCCACTTTTTTTTTTTGCATATGTGGGAGATAAACAGTGTCAAAGCTGTATGAAAATGTAATTTATTTCAGGGTTTCTGGATTCTTTCCTTGTTTCTTGTTTCTCTCACGCTGTGCAAGTCTTTCTCTACTACCTCTTAAGCTCTAGGTACTTGTGCGTTCTATAAACAGGAAAAGATCTGTTCCCAGCCATGTGTTTAATGGTATGCTTTATTTAGGTGTGATTTTATCCCCAACGGCATCCTAAAATTATTCTGAATTAAAGAAATAGTTACAAAGTGTCGTTCTGTTTCATTTTGCTTGCACATCTCCATAAATAAGGCTTCAGCTCTTCAGTTTTACCTAGGGTCAATTTGTTGGTTGGTCTTCAGCAGAGATTCAGATGAGAAGGGCCTTCCATACAACAAGGAAAGCTTTAGGATGCTTTCCTGATAACGCAACTGTTTTCCATGGGGTACTGTATGGGACTTCTCTTATTTCGGGGGGCGGGGGGAGAATTATATAGTGGTTATATTTTATTCAGTACTTCTACTCTAGCATGTATTTGGATGGCTTCTTCATTATTTCCTGCTTCCAACCCTTTGCATCTGTTCAAATTCCAAATCTCTCTTTATCTGACCCTTCCTGGTACTAATTTGTGGTTGGTTTAAAGCACAATTTTAATCTCATGAAAATAAGGAAGTAGAAAAGGAAAATACTCCTGGTCTCTCTAGAATTAACATATGATTCTCTTTTTAGAGGGGAGAAGAAGGCCTTAGATATCCTAAAAATCCTTAGACTGCTCTTGTTTTAAGTATGGTTTGTGAATTTAGTCTTGGACAATGCCATTTGCCAATAGAACTCATACATTAAAAAAGATCGTTCCGTATCTCTGGCACATGAAATTTCTGAATTACAGTCTGATTTTATTTAATCATAAAATTAACCCTTAGATCACAGATGTGACTTATTATAGGCATGAGATAATGTATAATACTTCTAAAACATAATTTTTAAAATAGGTATACTAAATAAAAAGGTTAAAACATTTTCATAGTTAATATATAAAGATGATTGGAATTGTATTCTATTCCATTAAAGTTTTCAGAGATTTCTTACTTCCTTGCTTTAAACTTTAGATATCATATTGTGTTTGTCTTATACTATTAAAACTTGCTTTTGTGTATTATTTCAGTTGATATGTCTCTCTCTATACTCTATTAAGTATATTGAATGTTTTCGGCATGGTAAGATCTTATTTCTAATTGATTTTCCTTTTGTAAGAATTAGAATACAAGACATATGCTTAACTGCGAAACAATATAAAACATAAAAAAACCTTTAGTAATGCCTAAACAAAGCAGGATTTGTCAATACCACAACAAAATAGGTACAAATATATTTCAATTTATGTTACATTTTGTTTTAGCAGTGATTTTGATTGGACAAAAGATTTCAAACATGTAGCTTACTTAGAACATTGAAATAATTAGAATCAACAAAATGCAAGAACATTTCACAATCGTCGAAACCCTGATACATCAGGAATCATTTGTGGCGCGGGAAGAGGAAAAAAAACACTGTTAAGGTACAATCTCTTGTACTTCTTCCCTCTTTGTGTAACATTCAAGTCAATAAAATTGCCTAAATATACCAATTTGATGCCCGCAAGTACTCTAAGGAGTATTTACAACATATTCACACAATACAAACTGAATCAGATAAATAATCCTAGCTTTTATAAATTTAAAAAATTACATATTCTCTTCAGTAGTAAATGGGCATTGACAAGGATTCTTCTGGGGAATCTAAAATGACTGGCTTGATTTGCAACTAATCCTATTCACAATCTTTTAAATGACAATTCCTTTTTGTTAGGAATGAGGAATCTCAGTGGTGAATACAGATACGTATAGCTAAATTTATGTATCAATTTTTAGGAAAAGAAAAAAACATATTCTAATAAAAGACTGAAGTGAATCTCTTTTTAACAGAAACCATGGGAAATAAGTAGTTTGGTATTTATGTTCTGATATATGTAAGCAAAGTGATCAAGGTGGCAGCAACTACCAGAGTTAATACAAGTGTTAACATTTACTGAGCACATAGAATGTTACTCCTTTTAGTGACTGTGAAAGGTAAATAGTTGCATGGCCTTGATTTTGTAGGTGAGAAGATGGGGTTCACAGTGGGGATGGTAAATATTTTGTTATACTTTGATGAGGAGATATTACTCTGTCCTGATGTTCTCAAATATGAGGAGGATAAAGTAGGTAGAATGCAGATAGAAAGGAAAGTAAGCGTTCTGTGTGGAGGAATTAGCTCCATCCATGAGCAGATGGGAGCCAAGGCGCTGTGATGCTCAAAGGGAACATTTCCAAGAGAGCCGTTCCATGCCAAGCAAAGAATTTGCGCAGAGACGTTGAAAGTCTAAGGTGAAGTCAGAATGTTAGTTCTACTCTGAGGGCCTACAGAAAGTGTAGGTTATAGCATTCAATAGAAGCTGCTGCTTTCTCTGGGAAGGGTTTATAGTCTGATATAACTTGAATAACTAAGACAGCATTTTTCTGTGATAGCTTAATCTTGCCCTAGGCCTAAACTGAATGACATTGACTGGCTAGTGGTGATATGGAGAGGAATGTTTTATAGGAAAGTAATTGAGCACCTCTGTTAACATTTTCTTACAACAATATAAAGTGGAGTCCAAAATTCAATGAATGGGCTATTGTCATAGTTGAGGGGAGCTGATCAGTACAGAGGAAGCAAGCAATTTGAAGGCCTTTCCTGTCTCACAGTACAGCGTGATAACCAAAGCAAGGTCAGGCCATTGCTTAGTTTACAAAATGTACACTGGATTTCCAATTAATCAGTTTTCCTATGTTTTACTTCTGTATTCAAGGCATTTGTGAAGATACAGTGCATAAATTACATATTTATGAGACAGACTTCATTACTGAAGAAAATCACTTAAGGCACTCTAAAGACAAAGTAAAGCTCAAAGTTCAAGGGGTCACTGGCAGCCAAACTCATCATAGTTATTTGAGTTATCAAAATCGAGTGTGGTTCGAAAATGCGTATAAATGGGAAAATTACAGAACCACGGACAGTTCCATGGTACTGAGACTGGCCTCTGCTAAATTGCTAAATTATCTATCTATCTATCTATCTATCTATCTATCTATCTATCTATCTATCTATCTATCTATCTAAATATCTAAATACCTATCTGACGCTTAGTATCCTAGGCAAAACCTGGCTATCTTTTAGATCCATGGGACTAATCCTGGCAGAAATGGAAGTGATATTTATTTTCTACCAATGTAGATGATGAATGATCTCCATAGCTTGGTCAGCAACTTATTCCCTTCTAAATAGGCCCAGTGAAGGATAAGACAATTTACCTTTCAACATCTTTTCAGCCTCCTGACTCAGGGAAACATTCTAAGTGGAGATATAGTGTGGGAAGAGTTTACAATCTCCATTTGATAATCAAGGTGTTCTATTTTTATGATAAAAAGTGTGACAAGGAAAACACACACTGTCTAAAATAAATATTCTGCCATTGCCTTACTATCAAGGCCCATAAAATCTTGTATTTTGTGTTGTATAGTTTACATAGGAAAAAAAGGTGGCAGAGTTACAACAAATAAAATCCCTAAGTAATATATGTATCTATGTAAGAATGTATCGATTATCTCTTTTCTGTTTCCCAGATCTTCTTGTTGGTAATAAACAAAACACCATGAATTAGATGTTTCCTTTCCATACATATTTGTTTCCCCAAAGATATTGTGACTTACCTAAAGAGAGCCACACCAAATGATTGTGTGACTTAAATCTTTGCCTACAAATTAATGCATGTGCAAAAAATGATATCAATATTTCCTTAACCTATGTCTCACCAAGGATTACATTTTTTCTAGAAAATGAGAATAAGATCCATACTAAATGCAGGATGAACAGAATTGGGATAATGTAAGGACATGGGTAAGAAATATGTTCATTTGCTGGGTGCTGGTGGCTCACACTTGTAATCCTAGATACTCAAGAGGCTGAGATCTGAGGATTGTGGTTCAAAGCCAGCCCAGGCATGAAAGTCCCCATGAGACTCTTACCTCCAATTAACCGCTCAAACTGATAGAGTGCTAGTCTTGAGCAAAAGAGCTCAGGGACAGAGCCCTGAATTCGAGCACCATGACCAAAATAAACAAATAAGTAAATAAATAAGCAAATGAAACAAAGAACACAATTTGAAGAGGTAGAACAAAATAAAAGAAGACAATTTGCTTAACATTATCTCATGTGGTCGTATGTACATGGCCTTTGACTTTTTCTGTTTGTCCTAGACATGTACTAGTCACTGAAAACAAGGGAAACCATGGGACCTATGTTTCTTTGGGCCTGGCTTACTTCACTCAATATAATTTTTTCCAAGTCTTTCCATTTCCTAACAAAAGAGGCAATGCCATTTTTTTCTGATGGAGGCATAGAATTCCATTGCATATATCACATTTTCTTGATTCATTCATCTACTGAGGGGCATCTGGGTTGGTACCATATCTTAGCTATAGTGAATAATGCTGCAATAAACATGGTTGTGCTGGTAGCTTTAGTATGACCTTGTTTGTGATCATTTGGATAAATGCTCTAAAGTGGCATTGCTGGGTCATAAGGGAGCTCTATGTGGAGTCTTTTGATGAGCAAAATGTACCCCAAAACAGGGACACAAGAGGTTATTTTCTTTCTTTCTTGCAGGTGTTTCTAATGTATTTACAATGCATTATGTGATTCTTTTGTTTCTATTGTAAGTTCTTCCCCCATGGTAAAACCCCTATTTTCACTGGATTTTATATGGGTGTTCTGCATCTTGTATATATAATTTTGTAATTGGGGGAGGGGAAGGGATATTGCAGAAAGCTTAATTGGGGATGCAGGCTGACCCACTGTGATGACGAGATGTGCAGGACACTATATTGAAAACGAACATTACAAAGTCAGGATGGGGGCGGGACGAGTTGGGGAGGTGGAGAGGGAAGTGATGGTAGGGGTAAAATAAAGGAAGAGGTAACAATGCTCGCTATGAAATGTACTGATTACCCTACTCATGTAACTGTTACCCCTCTGTACAACATTTTTATAATAAAAGAAGAAGTCAAAAGCAGTCTTGGCTTAATTTAGAGGGTACATCTAAAATAATAACAATAATAATACATTCTTATTGTAATTCAATTATTTAAAGTCCTCATACTGAACTCACCAGAGAAAACTAAAAATAGAGTTTGTTTTACAATATGAATAAAAACTAGCAACCTATTCAATTTTCAAGTATTAGTTTCAAGTATTGGTATTAGTTTCTTCTTATATCCAGGAGTAAGTACAGCAGACAATGTTTTCTCATAAAAACAAGAGGCTCTAAAATATTACCTTACTAATAAAGCATACACTTTGAGAACAAGCTCAGAAGTTTCAGCTATAAAGCAAAATTTAATGTGAATCTTCTCCTCAGTGAGCAAATGGAAGCACCTAACAGATACTTGAAAATATGAAGGAGAACATTATAATGTTTGTTTTCACCATTTGATTAGAAGGCAGCAAAATCGTTACCCTGTGGGTTTTATATCTTTTGATTACATATATAAAGTTTTAACGACAAGCTTTCTATATGGTTTTGTCTACCTTTAGATGAAGCATAATTGGGTAATGATAAGGTATAGGTAGCTCGTATTTTGTATCTGACTCTAAAGTGAGAGAGGTAAATGGTACAGAAGAAACTAGGGAAGGCACCATCATTTTGTTGGGATCGTAATATGATTTTATTTCTTCTCATACCTCACTGTCTAAAATGCTAAATAGTTTAATTTGCGATTGAAATAAAAAAGAAGTAGCATAATAAAATAAAATCTAAAAAGGTTTGAACTCAACTATGAAATAAATAGATAAGCAAAGGAAAAACCTCTTTGGGAAATTCTCCCTGGAGATACTTAAGAGCAAGATAAATGCCCATCTGTCGAGAATAGTTTTAGTGTGGCTTGCTTGGGGGAAGGGGGATAAAATCTGCTAATCGGCAAGATTTCCACTGCATCAATTTCAGATGGCAATGATGCTGCCCTGAGCATATTTAGCCAGTCTACAAGACAAAAGTGAGTTCTCTCATTGGAAAGTTTGTGGAAACTGGAATTTACTGAGAAGGCCTGAATGTGGCAAATCCAAGAAACCTGCTAGAGCACACAGGACTGGGCTTTAAGTCAGTGTGATACTAAATATGTCCTGGGTGTATTTTCTCATCTTATCTCTGAATAACTGTATAGTAGTTATCAGCACACACTGCAGTTCTAGCCAACTTTCTAATTTCCATGCTAGGCTGATAAATAGAGCATAGATCCTCTCTTTTTTTTTTCCCCACTGCAGAGTAGTGTTACTACAATCAGTGGTATTTTGGGGTGGCATGGTATTGGAATTGGAACTCAGTGCCTAGCACTGAGTAGGCTGGCTTGCTTAGCACTGTTGCCCAACCACGTAAGCCATGCCTCCAGTCCAGCATTTACATGTTTTGGAAAATGAAACCTCATGAAATTTTTCTGTCCGAATGGTGTTTTACCCAGTCATTGCTTGTCAATTTACAGTCACGTGTATAATAATAATAATAATAATAATAATGTGTGAATTAAAATTTACTCTCAGATTTTCTCTCTCTCTATATATATATGTATAGTTTTGTTTTATAAGGCTGAAAGGTATGGCAAGCCTCATGGGATAAGAACTATTTTTAATGATATAGCATTTTTATTAATTTAGAATACAAAGGAAGGTTTCATTGTTATATTTCAATATCTTTTACAATATATTCCAATCAATCTCATCTTCTCACTATTTTTAATCATATAACATCAATTTTAAATGCAAAATGCCATAGTAGTCTAGTTCTTTAGCCTACTTAGTTAAAGCTGTTATGGTGTGGTATTGCTATGTTGCCTCTCATACAGTTGGATGGACACAATGAGAATAGGAGCAATAAATGGTATATTTTGCTCACTTTCTTTATTCAGCATCCATACAGATTCCTAACCCCATTTGTCCATGGAAATGCAAGTCTCCGAAGTATTATATAAATTATACTCTATAAAATTTCCTCCAAATGCTTCTTAGGATTCATAGTGCTTTGTTTAATATATATATATATATATATATATATATATATATATATATACACATATATTTTCAATTTGTTACACACACTCCTCTATAGTTTGTGTTGAATCTTTCTACCCATCCAAAATCCTGAAATGTGGCCTCAGATAACCTCCTTAATAAATCTTAACTTTCTCAACTCATTCTTATCTACATGTACATAACAACCAACCTTCTTAGGTTCTTTCCTATATTTATTTTCATTTTCTTTCCCCAAGCATTCCATGATAACAACAAGCAATACTCTGAACTTTTCTCCCCCTTCAATCCCTATACTATTTAATGTCTTGTCTAAAATTAATGGTCTTATATATGCATATATTGCAATATCTAGTGTGTTTTTCCTGTGTTGTAGTTCTAGGTCAAATTGATTCATAATAGAACAAATATTATTATTTATTCATTAGAGTCTAATGAATCCTCTTTTTGTACACATTTTTAGGAATAATTTCCAGGCATTGACTAGTTAAATATTACAGAATGAAATACTATATTGTCACAATATTTTACTATTTTGAAAGGTCTTTCATTTCCTGAACAATCACAACAAATTGAAACAACTGTTATATTCATTTTATAAAATTGAATAACGAGGCTTAATGAAGTTGACTGCTTATATCTAAACACAAAATGTAACAAAAGCATTTGGAGAATGCAACGTCAAACTCATCTCCTGGTGTACATCATAACATTCTTTAAATTGGGAGACTCTGTGCCTCAGAGGAAATAAACCATTTAAAAATACACTTCTTAGAGCAATTGGCTCTCATCTCACTTTAATCTCTAAACTTGTTTTAAATTTTAAATGAAGAATAAATAGGGACAAATCCCTCACAACTGATCTTTCCCCTCAAATAAATCCTTCAATATGGAGGAAGTGCTTTTTATACACTTGGGAATATCTGAACAGCTGACCTAAAAAAAGTTGAATATTACTTGTTTTAAAAACTTAGAGATAATTGCAAATGAAATTTCTAAGGAGTACTTACCTATAGTCATTGTTATAGTTCTTATAAAAACATAAAAGCAATGTGGGTAGGTGTGATGGAACAATTTTATGCCACTGTAGTTAGATAAAATATAAAGTGACAGATTTGGCTAGCCTGATTCTATCTTCAGAGTTTTTCACGTCCTAGCTATTGAAGAAAAAAATCCTTTTAACTTGAGTGCTCATAAAATCCTAGGGTCAAAATTTTAATGGCCCCATGGTCTAGCCACTTACACATTTATACTTATAAGCCTGCAGTTTTCTGTTTTAATCTGTATATTTCGAAAATAGATGCTTAGTACAAAGCCCGTTTATACGGAAGAGAAGATGTAAAGGCTGACATCTGTGGCTTTATAAACACAAGTCTTCATTGGCAGGGAAAGCAGCTGTCTCACTTTCACTACTAGAAGAAAGAGCACTGGATTCCACGATGGAGAAGTCTTGAATATAAGTTAATTCTTCAAGAAGTACTGGCTGTGTTTTTATTACTAGCTAAGAATGATTGGGTTGTGATCACTTCAGCAGACAGGAGCTTTTCTTTCTTTATATCCACTATTATTGCAAAAGCTAAGGGAAAAAAATTATGTCCTAATGTTCAGAGTTCACTGAAGACAGCAATCTTTAAAGATTACTGTGCGATATTAACATCTGTAAAGACAGGTTTTGACAATGTGAGGACTGTCATTGAGAACCCAAATTCTATGGGTAGCTGAAGAGCTATAGGCATTCAAAAGATACTTCTAACACAAGAAAACAGATAAATATTTATCAATGAACAATAAACAATGTACTCTATTTTCTTTTTAATCAGAAGATAAACACATCTTCTTCCAGGAAATGGGAGGGAAAAAGATATGGAAAAAAACCCTACTGGAACAGGATCTAGGTATTTATTAAAAATGTTGACCTAAAAGCTCTTAAAAGAAAACTCAAAACCTGAAATGATTTGTTTTAGGTATCTATAACAAAAAAACATTATCTAGACTTTCTAGAACAATTATTCATATTCTGCACTTCCAATAAGAACCAACAGAATCAGAAAAGGGAGTAACTGAAACCAACCAGCATAGGGGAAGAGAAATGTATCAAAAACAGCTTTTCAAAAATGGTGCCATTGATTTCTAAAGATTAATCACAGCTTTATATGTATTCAAATGTTTTTTTTTCTTTCATGCGATTGTTTCTAACACATTTATAAGATGATTTCTTTGTTGCTTTGTATGTCCCTCCCCCATGGTGTAACCCTTGCTTTCACTGTATTTGATGTCGGTATAATTTGTGGAGGGGAAGGGGAAAAACAAATCGTTTAAATAGGGATACAGGTGGACCCATTGCAACAATGAGATGTACAAGTCATTATGTTGAAAAATGAACTTTATAACTTTGGTGCGGGCGGGGGGGGGGAGCGGGGAAGATTGGGGAGGGGGGCGAGGGGAGGATGGAAGGGGATAGTAAGGAGAAACAAAGGAGGAGGCTACAATGCTTGATAAGAAATGTACTCATTATCTTATCTTGCCCATGTAATTGTAACCCCTCTGTACAGTATTTTCACAATAAAAAAATTTAAAAAAAAGAATAAATTTGGTAAAAAAAAATGGTTTCCAGATTCTTCTAAAATAAGATTCTTTTCAAATGTCAAACATATATATATATATATATATATATATATATATATAATACTATTACAATGTCTTAGAAGCAAGTCAAACACAAATATTTACCACATTTCTCTTGGTATTTTTGAAAAAATATAAAATTAACTTTTAAAAGATATAATTTAAAACTATCAAAAATGGAAGAAAAAGTATGTATACTTACAAATTTTTAATGTCAACTGCCCCTCGGAAAGCCTTCCTTGGAATGGCCTGAATTTGATTCTCACTGAGATCACTAAAAAAAAACAAAAAGCAAAAAAATGAGAATTTACGTCAGAAGATTTTACTTTAAAATGATTCTAACCGAAGTGTCAAGTGGTAGATATCAGCAATGCAGCAACAGAGAAAGAAACTATCGTAATTGTGTTCACAGCAATTAGTAGAAATCTGAAAGCTTGAAAAAAACCTATGTAGCTATAGAATATAGGTATATCAAATGAAAATATTTTACATTCTTACCAGAATAAAAGTAGTGAACCTTAATTTTATTTTGTCTATTGTAAATTGCTTTCCTAAAGTATACTTATATTACCTTTTCTTTGAGTTTATAATTGATTATTGTACTCTTTCAGAGTTGCCCCAATTCTGCAAAATGAAATATTACTTTAAAATAAACAATAAATTGCCCATAACTGTTGCTTTTGTTCTTGATATTTCTCCAAAATCACTGGCATCAATTAGCTTCTTAGAGAAGGCTGGGTAAAATGTGATAAAACCTTGGAAGTGTCATTAAGTTTCCACAGCACTTTAAGTAATCTTGAAAATGGAATATGGCTGCGCCAGTCCAACAATAAAACCAAGTTCCAATATGAAATATTAATAGTAGGCTGATTTAAAACTTTCTTTAAATAATTCTATTATAACCATAAATGCAAAACTGTCTATTTTCACATTTTAATTTAATTAAAAAATGCATTTTAATCAAAGAGAAAAGCATTCTTTGAGTTGAGATGAGAAGTTTGCAAAAATCACTCATTACAGAATGGATCGTTATTTTCCCTTCAGATTCCAAAGAGAGATAATTCTATTAGCTCACACAGTATTATTAGCTTTATCAAGTAGGATTCAACACATACATGTTAAATAAAAATAGAAATTTCCCTTCTAGTAAACTCTTTTTTAAAATGTTATCATATAGCAGAAAGTGGAAATAACAAATAAATTGCCAAATTTGCAATGGTAGTACTAAACTACCCTTATTAAGAGAACTGACTTTTCACAAAATAGATGAAGTTACTGACCACGAGTATGTAGCAGATGAAAATGAAGTGATTTTCCGGCATGTGAAAAGGACCTGGCGAGATGTATCTACGACATCCTTCTCATGAAGCTACCAAGGCATAGTGATTGCAATTCGCACACTTGTAGCCACAGGAACACAAGAGAAAACTGACAGCTGTGGAGATTTAGTGTGTGGTCCTGACCTCATTAGCACCAAATTCTGTATAACTAAGATTTGCTTTTATGCCCCAATATCCTCAATGTTCCAATAAAAATAAGTTCGCTAAGCAACTTGTAAAGAAATGTGAATTATTTAGACAGAAGGTCTTTTGCAAGGACCTGGAAATGTCCTCTATCAAGTTGTAAATTTACAATTTGTGCTTATGTTGGAGTTAAGACAGGCATCCATTTCCTGAGCCATGTAGCTTTATACTGCTTTCAATAGTTCCAAAACATCCCTATGAGTAATAAAACTTCATTTCCTTAAAGATTGCTTATTTCTCCAGCTTGTCATTGATTTGGACTGACTTCCTTCCTTTTTAAAATTACATTTAGTTAAGAATATTTAACAATATATATATACACACATACACACACACACACACACACACACACACACATACTAAAAAGCTTGATGGCAGAAACAATATTCAGGAGACTAAGGAGCAGAGTTTGGAGAGAGAGAAATCAGAAACGGTAAGAAATTAGGAGGAAGAAATGATTGCACTCAAGCAAATATGTTCTACCGTGTACCTTGTCAACCATAAGTCACATTGTTGCTGTGTTTCCTTGCCAGCCTCATGTTTTTGAATCTTTCCCTTCCATGTCTTTTCAGACAAAGAATGCTTCAGAGCTTTTAGATGAGTAAAAATGGCAGTGATGTGCACTTCAAATCTTGGCTGTTCCCAGCCTCTGCTGCCTCCACTCCCCCCACCCCCCCAGCTGGGACCACTTCAGTCCCCACCTGCAACCTCAGTTATGGAGTTAGGTTCTCAACTGGGGCCAGTGAGTGAGAAGAAGATCAGGGAGATGACTTTAGCTGGCTCCCCGAAACATCACTGACAAACCTTCAAAGGCAGGTCAGGTCACTAGGCCTGAATTTATTTTCATCTTTCTGATTACCTTTGGAAGACTCCTAGGGTACAGAAAAGCTTTCTCCGGCTAGTATTGACCAATCTTGTTTCTTCACAAATGCACGGACATTTGTCAGGCTCATAGCCCTAATTCCCCTAGGGATAATACTTTGTGTGTGGCTTCATGGCCTGAGCGGACAGCGCCCCAGACAAGTGCTATGAGCTCTCAGATTTAGTGCCTAGACGATCCACACGGAGGCCAGGATTCCAGTCCCTTCAGTAAAGTGTTTACCTGGGGAAGAACAACCTGACATATTTTCTGTACCTATCCTTTGCCATAGATGATGTTTTAAAAATATTTTAGCCCAATTAAAGTGTGCTTGCTTTCATCCTTATAAACCTCTTGTAAAATAAGTAGGTTATCTTGATTTCACAGGAAAGAAAACAAAGCTTTGAAAGTGCTACACAAAGAACTAAAATAAGTGAGAAGAGAGGGACTACCCGCAACACTGGGCAGGTAGGAGAGCCATTTTGGAGTGTAATGGTTATGAGTGTGAAAATCTTTCTGTATGATGGAGGGATGTACTCCTCAAGTGTTTGGAGGGTGGCTGACTGAGGCAATGTTCCAAATAAAAGCGGATCTGATTTGGACCTTGTTGAAAAGTGTTTATGCACGCAATTCCTCAGCCTCCAGTGCTGAGGAAGAGGGGAATAGGTGGTGAGTAGTACTATTTCAAAGAAAAGCAGAATTCCAGAGCATTTAGAGGCTTAGACTTAGGAGACCCAGACTCCCTGAGAGTATATTCCAGCACTGCTATCTATTAACCATGTGTCTTCGACTCTGTGCCTTGGTATTTTCAACTATGAAATAGTACAATAATAACGCCTTGTAAGACTGTTCGGCGAATTTGGTTCATTTATACTGGGAAAGCGTTTAAAACATGCCTGGCACAGCTAGTGCTACCGGCTCATGCTTATCATTCTAGGTAATAGAATGCTGAGATCTAAAGATCACACTTGCAAGTCAGCTGGGGCAGAAAAGTCTATGATGCTTATCTGCTGGAAATGGAGCTATGGCTCAAGGGCTAGAGTGCTGGCCTTGAGTAAAACAGCCAAGAGAGAATGGCAAGGTCCTGAAGTCAAGCCTTAGTATTGCGACCAAAAAAAAAAAAAACCAAATAAATAAAAAGATCTGGGAAACAGTAAACACCATCGGTGATTGTTTACACACTAGTGATTGGTTGTTGGCCCCATGTGTTGTGCCTGTACTACTCCTTGAAGATCACTGAAGGCACTGACAGCATTGCTAATAGAAGGAGATTGTTCTGTGAACTGTATAGAATGAGCAAAATGAGTCCGAGCTACTGCGTTAGCTACAGGAGCTGCCAAGAGAGGAGTCTGGAATTACATCACTAGGCAATAGAGTGTAAAAACTTGTTTCAGAGGAAAGAAATGGTCTGATTGGAGTTGATTTTTAGGAAGATTAATCTGGAAATTGAATTTCAGAGCAGGCAGGGTTAATGACCAGAGCAGTGGTGTTGGAAGGTGTTTGACAGACAGTGGTCTCTGGAGCTCAAGGTAAATTTTTTTGGAGAACATTAAGCAATAGAATCGGGAGTTGCGCCCAGTTCCAAATATAAGGTCTTCAAGGCAAGTTAAGGTGACTGTCATCTTGGGACGCGCGAGCTTGGAACCACTTGAGTTTTCTAAGTAAGGAAATAACGAAGTGAGAAGCGGGGAAATGATATGTGCATTAATGAGACTAAAATGATTCGACTAAACTGGCTAAGGGTTTATCACAAATGCTCAGTCATCACATAGAATTTTCTTCAGATTATTTTTAAAAAAGACAGCATCGAACCCCTTGAACTTGAAAGGCTAACTTTATTCATTATCTGAGAAGGCAAAGTAGTGAGACTGGCCAGCCAATCGTTCCCACTGGAAGCTAATTACTTCAGCAAAGAGATGAATGACCTAAAAGTAAAGCACTCCCAAAGAGCGAAGAGCTTGCATTGTTGATATTTGCACTGCTGGAAAGACACAGACCCCAGGAAGCCCTACACCTGACAGGAATCCTCATGGCCAATCCCAGGAGCTCAAAAAAAAAAAAATCAGGATGATTGGCAGTAAAGAACCTCATGTAATTACTAGAGTTCTTTTTTCTGTGTGTGGTTTTGCACATTGAACTTAGGGCGCCTTGCACTTTCTAGACCACCATTCTACCACGTAGGCTACACCCACCCCTTTTTAAATTTAGTTTGTGTTTCAGATAACATCTCACAATAACTGTGCCTAAGTCAGTCTCTTAACCACGATCCCTCAACCTCTGCCTTGAACTGCTGTGAATAAAGTCATGAGCCACCACTCCAAGCAGTTCTGTTTCCTTTACAGTGTGCTGTATAGCCCCATCGGAACTGATGCCTCTTGTTACACATGCTGTTTCTTCTACATAGGTCTTTTCTTCTCCAGGTCTTTACGTATCCTTTTATCAATGAGGTACTTTGATCATTCTTTGTCAGATGTGTGAATGAGCTCTTGTTAAGATATGGTTGGGGATGATCCATTATTGATTTTTTTTTTTTTATTGCTAGGACCCTGAAGCTCCTTCTAATACTGAGCATCTAACATTTTCTGGAACATAGTAAAAGCAGACACATTTTTCTTCTAATCTCTAGGACACTTGAATACCAGTGCTACCAGATCTGAATAAAAAGTATTGAAGAAAATTTTCTTACAGCATAAGGACAACATTTGTACTATTCCACTGACATTTAAGTATAAATAATAGTATACCTAGAAATTAAAGAAGATAATACTCAAAGCTAACATTTACTGAGCAATCACTACGGGGAAGATAGCACACCTTGCTCGACTTGTTTCTACAGTCACATCAAGATGGACTCTTTCAGTCTCATTTTGGAGATGAGGACTTGAGGTTTAGGGAGATTACATAATTTACCTGTGAACATGACTCTAGATGCTCTGCAGCTGGGATGAGTTTCACTCACTATTCTGCAAACCACAAAATGCTAACAATGAGCATATTGCCTCTTACTACTAAAAGCAGCTTCTGTAGAAATGCAGCACTATGCCATTGTCATTCAATCATTCTGCAACTGTAATTTCAAAGTACAGCCTAAGGATCACCCATAACAATCATCTAGAGAGAGTTTTTTGGGAAACAGATGTTTGAACTTCACTCTTGAAATATTAGGCAGAATCTGTAGTAGAGAGGTTGACTGGTCCAATTAATCGCTGCACATTGAACTATATTCTCTCCTTTTAATTTTATCTCCATGACAGCTGTGCAGTGCATTTAAGACGTGTCAAGTGTTGCTAACAGAATATGTCTAGATGACATGCAGAGCTCTTGTTTTGTTTTGGGCTAGGGATACAACTAAGAGAATAAGGAAGGCATGGGAACCCACTTGTACAATCCCAGTTATTCTGCAGGCAGAAGCAGAAGAAACAAGGACCTTGGAAAAGTTAATAAAAGAGACTTTATTTCAAAAACAAAATACAAACAAAATGGTCAGAGACGTAGCTTAACTAAAGAGGTTAGAACACTTGCCAACCATCTGTGAGGGCCATGATTCAATTCAATCCCTAGAACCACAAAACAAAAGAAAATAGATGTATTTTCCCTATATTCTTGTTGACATAGAGCCCAAGAAATATTAAAAATCTTTGTATTTTTGTATAACATATATATGTGTGAGTGCATATGTGAGAACAAACTCAATATTTAAATACATACATACAGAGATGACTTAGGTATATATCTTATTGAATCTTACTACATGTAATATAGGCAAGAAAACTTAAATTATTACGAACTAAGAAAGCTTATTTGGTATTTAGAAATGCCCAAATGGCCATCAATATAAAACAATTTCATATTGTGAATCCTGGCGATATTGTCAAGTACTCACTTGAGACATTATTATTCCCTTCAAAGAAGAAGAAGGAAGAAGAGAAAGAGGAGGAGGAGGAGGAGGAGGAGGAGGAGGAGGAGGAGGAGGAGGAGGAGGAGGAGGAGGAGGAAGAGGAGGAGGAGGAGGAGGAGGAGGAGGAGGAGGAGGAGGAAAGGAGGGAAGGAAGGAAGAAGAAAGGAAGGAAGGAGGGAGGGAGGGAGGGTGGGAGGGAGAGAGGAAAAGAAAGGAAAGAGGCAGGGAAAGGGAAAAGGAAAAAGAGAAAGGGAGGACGGGAAGGAGGGAGGAGGCATATGTGGGGCTAATGTGCAAATGTGTTTATGTCACACATTTCTTATATATTTCTTTAACCTTTCTATTTCTAAAAAATTCAGGTGACTTTCTGAAGCATTGTTTCTTTCTGATTGGGGTCTGTAAGGGTTCGAGAAGGTAGAATGTCATCTGCCCATGTGGAAGCTGAAACACCACATCAGCATTGAACAAAGAGTCAAGGCTGCAGTGCTGCGATTTTATTACCCACGACGTATGGTTTCTAGTTGAGTATCCCATTAACCTTAGAGTGCAATGATATCATTTTAATTATATAAATTGAAACAGCAATGTATAATACCTATATCATGTAAAAATGGATTTACTTTATGTGAAAGTGTCTAAACTATCTTTTAGTACGAAGCAATAAATTTGCTTTAGATGGCATTCCTGGCTGTAAATTTAATTACTGGTAATTTTATTTTCCTCCACAGTTTAACCTCTCTTAGAGACTGACCGAGAATACCATAAATCTGTACTTCCATGAACTACTTTGGAAACTACTGAGTAATGATAAATGAGTAGTGGCACAGATTTTTACTTTAAAAAGTAAAGACATATAAATCTAGATAAGAAATAATGATTCCTACATGTCAATATCATCATAGTGTAAATTCCTTGTGTCTAAAAGGCATATTATTTACATAAGGAAATAGTTTTTTGTTCTGATTTCTAATCAATTGCATGGAAAATGTTTCTTTGTGTTTTGGGTATTCAAATAACTGAGTGGAGTGAGAGATTTAAATGAACAAATGTGAATTTAACATGAGAGGCAGATGTTTGCAAAACGTTAAGAGAAAGGCCAGTATATACATACATTAGTTGGGAATTGATAGAGAGGGGTTTAGGGATATAAGTAAATGCTTTATTATTCATCTGTACTTTCTCTACAAAGTAGCTATTTCTAAAGGGAGTAACATTTCAACATAAATTCTAATGTTGACTACACCTGGTGAAATGGCCACATCTCCACGTGAAGAGAGAACAGAAAGGGTAGAACATGGATATAAGAGACATTCAAACCAGGGCATCTGGATCCACATCTCCCTCTAAATGGCTTTGTAACAGGGACAAGCAGATTGACTTCTCTAAAGCTCCCTGCACCTGCAAAATGTTGATTGCTGCAGGCATCAAGCTTGAGGAAAGAAGAAATTTTCGATATTGCTAAGCGTGCCAATGAAAGCTCTGTGCAATTCTGCATATTGTTAACTCTTCATTTGGGGGTGAACTTGAGGACTTGCACTTACAGTATTACCCTGGATGTGCCCTTCATTAGTTCTATTAGCTTTGACCTTGAGATAGTTTTTTTAAATTTTGCTAAGCTTCAATTTCCCAATCTTTGTATTAGGCTAACATTTGAAACACATGTCATAAAGCTGCTGGGAAAATTAGATGAGATAGTCACATAATAATATCATTTGGTAGGTACTATATATTATCATTTTAATGTGGAAATACACCGAAACAAACAAGAGATTGGAAGATTTAGATTAAAAAAATAGCACACCAAATCATACCCGGAGAGTATATTTTCAGATAAAACAGAAGAGACTTTTCTTGTTTAAATATACTATTTGTGAATTATTCTGCTGTCCTTATCAATAAATACTTAAAACCAACCTCAGTAAGCTCTCAGTTATATTAAGATACATTTTAAATTCAGAAAATTTAAATTCATCATATTCCGTTTTGAATTACAAAACAGCATAGAAAGTTCATAACCCATATCCGGGCATGTCATAATGTTCTGAATGTAAAAAGCCATTTTATAAGTTTTGAAAGGCAAATCTAAGGTAATGCTTCCATTAAGAGAATAAATCATCCTTGATTATGCAGCTAGCAAATATTTTGAAGGGATTCAAAGTCACAGTTTCTGATATCATGGCGTTAGAAGTATATATGAAAGAGCAGCAGATAGAGAATCTGAAAGGCAACTTCCAGTTCAAAACTTGATGAGTGGTTCATGGGTAGGCCCGCATGGATTGGAGATCCTGGGGTACACATGTGGGAACCCCATTACCCCCACTGCTTACTGTGGCAGCACAGAAGCCAGATGCAAGGAAGGAGCGGAAGCAGTTAGTCTGCTTCCACGTTGATGGCCAGAAAGGAAATTTCCATAACACAGAGCATTCCAATAGGGAACTCAAAGGAATGACAGAGAATGATCTCCAAGGCAGAGATGAACAGTGAGATGGGAAGAGGAGAGAAAAAGTTAT
This sequence comes from Dipodomys spectabilis, assembly GCF_019054845.1. Taxonomy (NCBI): domain Eukaryota; kingdom Metazoa; phylum Chordata; class Mammalia; order Rodentia; family Heteromyidae; genus Dipodomys; species Dipodomys spectabilis. Next base: position 4,642,244 of record NW_024870698.1, on the reverse strand, counting down.
GTGTATGAGAGAGGTAGGTAAAAGAAGTGTGAATAAGAGGAAGAAATCATAAAAGACGGAGGGCGTGAAACCAATGAGAGAAATCTAAAGGAGTGGGAGCTGAACATCTCTCCTTTCTCAAGATTTCTAATTTTGTTCTTTTATGTAATGTATAGCAACATGTGAGGATTCTGAGACATTCCTTTAATTGCTTTGGTTCTATTATATATCTAAACCTAAAATGACACTGGCTGGATTGGTTGAGTTGGCAAAAGATGCTTACTATTTATGAGAAGAAAGTACAAATTCATTTTTCCCAATATACACATGGAACACAACCTTTGTATCCATCCACTTTGTATTGCTTATTTTTTGTCTGTGCATGCAATTAGAATGCTGCAGATTAGAAGATCATAAAGTTTTGCAATGAGAACACTGAACATATTCTACCTTGACCCTGTCAAAGGATGCCATTTCAATGAGAGAAAATTGACTTTACAATTAGAATGCCACTCAGACACTTTGTTCCTGTGCCAGTTGTCAATAAATATCTTAACCCATCATACTTTACAGAAACTCTTTTAATAATGCACGTTATAACATTTCACAGTTTAAGTTGATGAAGAACTCCATTGCAATACTCACAACCCTGCCATTTGCTTAAAATTCTATTTGGATGCCAGAATAAACCCAGACACAGTTTTGCTGTGTAAGCCAATCTACTAGCCTCTGAATCAATTCAGCCCAACAACTGCTCCAAAAAGGCACTTAAATCAATTTGCTACAAAGGTAGCGCATAAAATGACATATGCACAAACTGTACTTCGTCATTTTACACAGATAATTAACCCCAGTGGATTGAAGGCTCACATTTGAGTTCAGTGCTCTGTCTCAGTACATCTTTGTGAAGAACATCCATTGAAAAAATAATTTCAATACACACGTGCCATTTATGTGTGTAATACGAGAATAACCTTCAGAGTATGAATAACTTTCATTTTGTATGATTTCAGAACTTTATAAACCTTCACAAAATTCAATATATCTTTTTCTGACTTGTAGTATTTCTCTTAGGTACATTAACCACAAAAGAAACCATCCATAAAAGAAACAGTGTGAATTAACTGTTTTTTTTAAGTCAGTATATTTTTCCATGCTCAACTTGAATGAGCAGTTTCAAATCTATACCTCCTTCTCTCTTTTTTTTCCTATGTTATCCAGGTTACAAATATATAGTAGCCGTATACAAACTCCCATGAGACAAGTACAGATTCTTTTTTAGTCAGTCAGCTAGAAAGTCCTTTATAAAGTTGCTAAAACAAAAGTTTAGCTGATAATTTTTATTTATTTTTCTATAGTACTTTTTTATTGTAAAGGTGATATGCAGAGGGGGTTACAGTTATGTAAGTCAGGTACTGGGTACATTTCTTTCTGAAGAGTGTTACCTCCTCCCTTATTTTCTCCCAGTTTTCCCCCTCCAGAGCTCCCATTCCTGCCCAAGTTGTATAGTTCACTTCCAACACAGTGTCTAGTGAGTACTGCTGGTGAATTGGTTCAACCTTTGTCCCAGTGTTTCTGTGCTTCCCTTTCCCCTCCCCAAATCAGATAAATTTATATACAAGACAAAGGGTACAGAAATCAAAACAGGGACAGAAAGGGAATAAACCAAAGAAAAAAGAAAAGAAATAAAAGAACTGCAAACACTACAACTTTTTGTATTCTTTACTCCCAGTGATTTATCTAAAATGAATTCACAGTTCAAAGAAATTTCTTTTGTAGTCCAGAGATGATTTAAAGATTGGAATCCAGGAGAATTCTGAAATTATCTAATGAAAATCCATCCATATGCTTAAGATAAATATAATACGCGCTAACTTTGCAGTGGCTGATTTTTTATTATCTAGGTATTTGATTCAAATACGTCAGTCAAACGTGCAAAGAAAATGAGTGTGAAAGGTTACTGTAATTAATTATCAAAGCAGTTTAGTTGAATGTCTAAGATCAACTATAATAAGTCACAAAGAACTAAGATTTCTTTGTGCTCAAGCATTTGGAAAATAAATAAGTCAGTGGATTCATTTCAAAAACATGTACAGCCTAAAACTGAGGGAGATATATGAGATTGTGTTTATTTCCCCACAGAGGAATCCACATTTATCCATCAGTAAATGACACTGAGTGACAGCTGTTGCTGGTGAAGAAACTTCTAGAGATCTGCAGAAATGCATTCATGCACAACTGCTGTCAGTACAGCAGAGTGGATCGTAAGGTCAGCAATGGCTTAGGCCCCTGACTCAGGCTTTCCAGAGACTTAAACATCAAAGAAAACTGAAACCACTTTGGAGGATAATGTAAAAGCATGTACATACATGCACAACCATACGTGTGCATAATCTAAAGTTTCTGTATTGACTGAGTTTGTCTATTGCTATTTGTTTTGTAAAAATAGATTATTCCATGGCACATGCTGAGGTCAATTTGTTTAAAAAAATTGTTTTAGTCAGGTGAAGATTGCCTCCTCCAAAATACATAGATACAGATGCTAGGATTGAATAGTTCATAATTAAAGCAACAACAATGTAACTCTCACTGTGTTACAAAAAGTATGATCTCATTTAAAATGTAAGCTTTATATGGTGTTTTCCTTCAAAGAATCCTAATGAAAAATTAATTACTTTAGTACATTTCCTCATGGAATACACACACACACACACACACACACACACACACACACACACAGTGTACAGTTAAAATTACCATGGCTAGTTAAGTCAATTTTTTTCCTTATTAGAAATACAGGTATGATGGCTGAGAAGGTGGCTCAGTGGTAGAGTACTTGCCTTGCATGCATGAGGCTCTGGGTTCAATTCCTCAGCACCCCATAAACAGAAAAAGCTGGAAGTGGTGCTGTAGCTCAAGTGGTAGAGAGCTAGCCTTGAGCTGAAGAGCTGAGTGACAGTGCCCAGGCCCAGAGTTCAGACCCCACGACCAACAAAAAGAAAAAGAAAAAAAGAAATACAGGCATGTGGACTTTTTCATTCAAGGAGATTTTTAATAATAGGGCACAGATTCCTACATTTGCTGTGACCCTTGTATTCTCAGATAGTAGTAAGAGGAAAGACTGATCTTTGGTGTTTGTCCTTTTTTACTTGTTCAGGTATTAGCAAAGTATATTATCAAAACTTCAGATGGAATAGAATGAAATAGAAGAGTTAACATATAAAAATATGATATGATATATAAATGAATTATATACAAATTAGTAGACTAAAATTTTAACTTTTTTATAGTGTAAAATGCAGTCCAACACTATATGAAATCTATATGGCTAGAATGGGATTTTATCCTTATCAGATTGTTACAATATTAATAAATATTGTTTTTATTTGTATGTATGGTAAGTCTGAGGGTGGTGTATTTTCTCTTATTCTACTAAAGCTAAAAGGAGCCCAATCAAATTATGATGATTTTTGAGTATATTCATGGTTCAAATCATGTTCTCAGGCATTCAGATAAAGGCCTTGATCTGTCAATTCTGAACGCACAGGAGGTCAAGCACTGTATTGCAGCTTATTCAGCAACAAGGTAAACCAAATCACCTTCATGGTTTTATCTTCCAATGTAAATATTGTAGCTTTTGTATGCCTTGTGTTTTTGCTGTGATGTTTCGAGTTCTAATTATTAGCATTTTAAAATTATTGACAGTGTGTCTAGCATACCACTGATGTTCTCTTTCCTTCCCTTAAAGAAAACTAAACTACAAGATGCATTTACTTCTTTGCAAATTATGAAACAACCCAATCGAATAGTCACTATGTCAATAGTCTCTAGAAATCTGTTGGAATAAAGATATTCAAACATTTACTATGAAGAAACTTCTGCAATATTAAAAAATAATAGTTATTGAAACTGCAAGGTAGACCCTAGCGGGTCTTGGGTCCACCTTACTTCCTTACAGTCTCTGGGTCATTGTAGATTGTTAAAATTTCTATAATGAAAATAATTACTTTATTTAAAAGCAATTACATTGATTGCTTTTAATTATTATTTGTATACCAAAAGCAATTAATCTAATTATCAAAAAAATCAATAAATCTTCCTAATTCCATACCAAACATCAATACTGAAAGCAATTCTAGAAATAAGATGGAATAGTTTCTTTTTTCAATTCCTGCAAACATGAAAATAATTCCTAAAAAATCATACTTTCAAGTTCTTAAAACTGTAGGCACTGGCTTATATAAACTTATATACTTAAATTAACAGTGTACTTAGTGACAACAAACCTGCTGTTTATGTGCACATTGCTACCAATTAATATTTTTGAAGGAGTGGAGAAATGGCTCATTTCAGAAAGATGTGAGAAAGGCAATGAGTAACGAGTTCAGGAGGTAGGCACGGAGTGAGCCCTGCATGTTGCATGTTCTGGCTCCAGTTGTGGCTTTGTGGAGATAACATTGATAAGAACCTATGAAACTTTCCTTTTGATCAATCTTTTCCCCTTCTTCCCATTCACTTTTAATATCTCCAACTAAGAAAGATCTGTGGTGTCCTCTAACACTCATCATTCTTCGTTTTCTTTCTCTGGCTTTTATCTCCTTGGTGAATAGGTTGCTGAAAGCCCTCCATTCTCAAGTTTACTACATGATTATTTCTACATTAATTGTGTGCTTTTGGGGTGTGTGTGTGTGTGTGTGTGTGTGTGTGTGTGTGTGTGTGTGTGTGTGTGTGTGTGTGTGTGTGTAAAAGAGAGAGAGAAGAGAGAAAGAAAGAGTATATACAAATGAGAATGAAGAATGAGGTGTTACTTTTTTCTTTAGAGTTGTTTCTCACCCTAGATGCTGGTCCTTTCTTTGCTACCACCTCTCCCACTCCTGTCCTGCAGTAAGGGCATGTGCTTTTGCTTGTGCCAGGAGATTAAAACCTGTGTCTTTGCGGGAATTACAGCCCATCTTTCTCTCCTATGAGACTTTCCTAATTATTACTTCCTTCTTTTTCTTTCTGTATCAAGAGAGGATGCTGGTATTCACAATGTGTACAAAGAAAGTTTGGGATAGACTTGTTCAGACAGTACCATCTGAAATAAAGCTAGTTCAGCTTTTGCGGCTGACAGTTTGCCACAAAATGAAACCGCCACCTTTCTGTGAGAACTCCCACTTCTTTCTCAAGACAGTTGCATCTGCTTGACCCCTTCTCCCTTGCTCACCAGATGCAGGAATCTCCATCTGACGCAGATCCTCCCCCATCTGACAAGAAATGTTGCTGCACTTCAAAGTTTCTACCAAAGATTTAAGGGTCGATATTAACAGACCCCCGAAGTCAGAATCTTGTGGATAATGTGTGACTAACAAGAAAAAAAGATTTTGTCTCTCCAAAGAATGGTATTAGGTTAGCATATATCAGGATCAACCCTCTGCTACATTTCTATCCTATTCACTCACTGTCCCATGGTTCCCGGACTACAAAAATTCTCCAGCTAACTTTCTCTGCCTCTTTTGTTCTGGGAACATATTAACAATGAAGCCTATAGAAAACTATAATTTCTAAGGCAATCTCACCCCTTTGTTTCTTTTGATAAAAGAAAGAGAAATTTGTTATCAGTTAGATGCTCTGAATGTCATCTGTTTTGTCAAGGTTTCTTCTTTGTCCTTTCTTCATACAACTGATAATGTAACTGGTCTGGAAATTTAGGATTTGTAATATTCTCCATCTGAAACTTAGCTGATATAAGATGAGGGGCCTTTTTCATGCAACTATTTATTTTAAAATGATACACTTTTTTTTTCTTGTGATTTCCACTTTTGAAACTTTAGGGCTCATTCATTAGGTACACCAATATCAGACACAGATTAATTTTGTAGGTTAAGAAAAGAGATAGCAGGTTGGTTAGATCTGAATATGAATTTTGGACTGTTCTTGGCTTTAGACTTAGCAGAAACCCTAGGTACAATTTCAAAAGCTTTCTCCAAACACCTCCTCTTGCATATTCATTCTTTCTTCCTTGTTATCCATTTTCTTTGTTGCTCCTAACTCATACCCCTTTTCTAGGTGAGGCTAGTGTTCAGGGCTGATGGGAACCATCAAGTAGAGGTAGACTGGGCTACCATAGCAAAACATAAACCAAGCTCATAGCTGTGTTATTACCAATAGCAGGCTTCCTTTTCCACTGCTCACCTCCAGAGACAGACTGCCTTAAAGTGGGCGAACTGCTGAGAAAATTTTCAGCTGACAACTGTCTTGGAAAGAGGGTCAAAGGAATTAACCCGTTGTTAAGGGAGGTAAGGATGTGCTTAAGTACTTAACGAGCACGGACAGTTGTACACTGAGCTTTGAGCAGCTGGTTTCCATCTCTGATGGAGAATGAATGAAAGGAAATGGAATAATGTTGTTACGGTAGGAATGATGACTTTTAAATAAAAAGAAAGAAGTCTCCCTGTTTATAAAGCACTTAGTGTAGCCCAGGGCTTTGCATACTTTCTCTCAATTAGCCTCCTTGCCATCCGAAAGGAACTCTTGAGAACTCCAGCTTAGAGACACACTTCATTTGTCCAAAACTGCAAAAGTAATAAGGGGTGCACAGAACTTCTACTTCAATTGAATTTTACAGAATTGCAAAGTCCTTGCCACTACAGCAATGACTCATATTTTATGAGACAAGAGGGAACGTAGAACCCTTGGAAACTCTTATGAAATCCATGGGCTTTTTCCTAGAAAAACACACAAGTATACACTCACATACATGATTTTTACCTGGGGCTTGAAATACAGAATCCTAACAAAGCCCCATGCTCTTCAGCGTGCTGTGGCTCAAAAAGTAGGAGCAAAAAGTAAGCCTGGTTACAGTGTACGAACAATACATTGGAGAACCAAAAACAACAAAACCTGAGCGATGGCCTAAGACCATATCTACTTATCTGTTTAAACATATTCTTCAATGGGCATCCTATATAGTTCTTACCTATAGAAAATTCATTTAGTTCAAAAGCTGTGTAATATCTTTGAAATGAACCCAAATGCACAATCGCAGCAATAAATAGTTAAAAGTATGTTGCACAGATAAGAAATACTTCCTTTTACAGAAGCATATTAATTTTATAAAAAGGGAATTCTAGAAAGAGTTGTCTTTAAGTCCATTGAATTACTGGAGCAGAAACCAATTTATCATTTTAATAATAGATAATTCAATAATAATGTCAGATGTACAGCTCTCTGAATGAATGAGTAGGAGAATGACAGAAACGGGCATGATTGTTAGCAAGACTGGGACTATGGAAGGAATCGGGAGTCTACTGAGTCATTCCTGCCGCAGGTCCACTTACTACAGACGAAATAAGAAGATTTTCAGTGTATGATTGGAGGGTCTAATGCTATGGTAAATAGGAAGAGAGCATGTGCTATGGAACCCAGGCCAAATGGCACTACATCTCAATGTGTGAAACAGCGACAAAGACAACAGAGAAAGCCAGCAGAGACGGTAGCAGTATTCCCTTGGAGTTAGAGAAAATGCACGTGGTCGTTGCCCCGATAATTAGGTGGGGTCAGAATGGGACAGAACACAGAGAACTGAGAAAATGGCAGGGAGCAATACTTGAAAAATATTTGCTTAAAAATGATGTTTTAAAAGCACTGCACCTTTCAACGCGATTGATCAAATAACAGCCATCACAAACATTTATCCCACTGGCTCTGAAATGGGTTCCTCACCTTTAACTCTAATTCTTTCTTGAATTGAAATTCTATTCTTAGATTCCCTTGAGACTTATATTCTTAATAATGTTAAGTAGAGATGAAACTTCAGCTATCATTTTTATTGAAAGGAAAATTCCATGGTGCTAGCTGTAGCAAAACATCCTAATCTTTCTTATTTATTTTTAGAGTAAAGCTCACAATTCTATTACTAATTCTAAAGTGAATGCTGGGATGGGGTGGAAATGGTCTGTATTTTTAGCTGCCGAACCTTGCCATAGCTTAGGTCAGGAGTCTAATCTAAGTGAGTTTGAATTTGGAGCCTGGGAATGAGGCATTCTAGTTATGATGAGAGGTATGGTAACTGTAAAAAAAAGAAAAGCAAAGAAAGTAAGTTCAATTCACATGTCCATTAGGTTGATTTTACACTTTGCTTTCCTGAGATAACCTTCAGGAAAACAGGAAAATAAAGTAAGATTCTCACATGCATTTTGATTTTCAGCAAATCTCCATGAAGTGAGCAAAGGGAGGGGCAAAGATCATTCTACTTTTATTCTTCAACTCCATTTCAGTGCTTTGGCTTTTCAATGTAGGAAAAGGAGCCTGCCTTCTAATTTGGAAATATCTGGAGAGAACCTTTCTTTTCCTTCTCTTTCCGCTCTGTCTGGGGGTGGCTGTCCATTTCCCCTAATGCCCACATTCTTCTAGTGAGCACATACTTTTACCTGGTATTCCTCTTCCTCTCTAAAGAAAATGACCTTGTCATGGTTAAAACAATGGACTCTTCAGCTCAACGTCTCACGCTGGGCTTCCTTTGAACTCCTCAAATTTCTATCTTTCGCCTGGTTCTCTTGGCACGCTGAGAACCCCACTTCCATGCTGTATCTGATGTCTTCCCTGGTGAAGATGTAACATCATGTAGCTCTTTTTGCTTTATCCAGCGGTCTTATCTAGCAAGATTTCAGTTATCACCAAATATTCCAAGATAATTTCTAAAATAAACAGCTCCAGCACCTAAAACTGCCTGGTAAGTGTTCAAAACACAGTTGTTAATTGTGATTACAAAGTCATACAAGGTCTAGTTCCATATTACATTTTTACTTACTCTCTTTACTTTTTTTTTTTTTTTTTTAGATTTTCTTCTCTACCAATAGCTGATGACTTGATGCTTTAGATGTGGCTCAATGAACTGGTGATGAATGAATGAATGATACACTCCAGTGCCTTAAGCTAAAAGGTATCTTCCTGAGCCAAATGCTTTTAAACTTTATGAGAAAATGTATCATTTCCATGCCCTGTCCCCTAGAGCACCAATCTTTGGAACCTTTAGTCCTTAAAGTTTCATCCTGGAGAAATATTTTAAGCCTGTTCTCAAAAAGGAGAGCTATCTCTCATGTGGAAAGAAATTAAATCCAATCTGTTTGTGTCTGCACACAATAAAATATAAGTCAAGGTTTCCATAGCTCTTTTAGAAAAGACTAGAGTAAATCCTTAATGCTCTGCTCAACACTTCTTTTAATAAAAGACTTTCTAATCACCAAAGCTGTGTGGTATGTGCACAAGCCCAAATAATGTGAACACTATCCACTGAAAATGTCACTGCATTCCCTGATATATTGCTATAAAGAACTTGGAGATTTGCTGGACATTCAGATGATCTATGAAAAACCAAATCTGACTGAATTCATGTGCCTCATTCCAATGCTTTTATACTACAAAGAAAGGGGAAAAAAGGTAGGCTTCTTTCCCCTAAATCAATATAGTGTTAGAAAATTTTGTTTTATTTTCTTCACTAACCTCTCTCATCAGAAAAAAAAAGTTCCAAACCATTCTATATAAAAATATGAAGCAGTTATAAAACTTCAGCTGCCATTTCATGTGAAAGAAAAATCCCAGGGCTCAGGATGGCTGTCTAGCAAAGCCTTCTAATGTTTCTTATTTACACTCTGGATAATGTGTACATGGAATAAGAGAAAGCGGTCTCCTGTCTCTACCTCTCCAGCGCACTGTATCACTAAGCAACGTTTTAAAACGCAAATGAGGTCACCTGACTCCTACTGTGCCAAAGCCCCAGAGCCTAAAAAGTGGGCAATGTTGCTGCCCACCCTCAACTCCATCCACACCCACTAGTCAGTCATCACGAAGCTCATCTCCATTTGTGCCTCAATTCTTTCTGCCTCCTACTTTGGTCAAGTGCCTTTGACCTCACTATCCTGTCTATCTGCCCCTGAACACATATCCTCACCAGAGAGAAGAAAGCATATGCTCACTGAGACTTTATTGACCCAGTTTGCCTTTTCCCAGTGCGTTACTCTCTGCCTCCAGCTGTAACATTAGAATTTCTTCCCTTTGCTCTCACACCTACATGAAATTGTTTACTTTTCTTGCTATCTCCTTGTATAAATTATGTGTTTTGTGTTTAGGGCTCTCTGATTATTCAAAAGTAAGTCAAGGACTTGAAAATTATCTAGGTAGTATTTTCCTAATTAAGTACTGTATAGACTTGAGTGGGAATGAGATGATTCAAGAGGGAATCGTAGGTGGAAAGCTGATTCAACAAGGGAACTGTCACCAGTTGTTCTGGGAATGTTGGTGTCCTTGTACCTGGGGGAGGGTATGTGGGGATGGGGGACGCAGGGAGGAAGACAGAGACAGAGGGAGAGAAGGAAGAATGAGAGAGATAAAGAAAGAAAGAAAGAGAGAGAGAGAAAAAGAAAGAAAGAAAGAAAGAAAGAAAGAAAGAAAGAAAGAAAGAAAGAAAGAGGGAGAGGGAGGGAGGGAGGGAGGGAGGAAGGGAGGAAGGAAGGAAGGAAGGAAGAAAGAAAGAAAGAAGGAAGGAAGGAAGGAAGGAAGGAAAGAAAGAAAGAAAGAGAGAGAGAGAGAGAGAGAGAGAGGGAGGGAGGGAGGGAGGGAGGGAGGAAAGGAGGTAAAGGAAAGTGACAGACAGAGAGACACAGACAGAGAAAGACTGAATGAACAAACCTGTTCCTGTTACCTGAAAAGTTCATTTTCATCAGTTCCATACTGGCAGCATGCAAGCTGACATAAATAAACTGTTGGTCACAATAAAATTAAGTATGTGAAGTCAACTTAAGGAAAAAAATGGGACCATTTTTTAAGTAATATCAAGACTTGATGCAAGAAAGTGGCTACCTATTCTGCAGATAAAACAAAAACAACAACAACAACTATAAAAACCTAAGAAAACAAAATAAGAAGAAAAAAATTCCCAATGCTGGTGATGAAAGATCTTAGCTCCCTTTCTCACACAGAGCCAGGATTTTTCACCCTTATCGGTTGAGGGGCGAGTTAAAGTCCACATTAAAATTATTTTTCCTATTAATTGAAAGTTTGCTGTTTGCAAGATGCTTGCCAAAAGAAGGCTTCATACATGTTTCACTGAGCTCACTGTGGCCCTGATTAAAAAGAACCATCGCAGTGTCAGCCATGTATTCGAGTATGTGCCTTGTGAGGGTCTGTGGTTAGGATTTTGATTAAAGCATAAAAGCTCACAATCCTAAAAGGCTTTATAAAGGAATACCAATTCCATCACTCACAAATCTTAGAAATTGTGTTCATATCACTTCCAAACAGAGTATAGCTGAACATATTTTACTTGAGGAAATAAAAACTACCTCTCTCTCAGTAAGAACTCCATTTACCAAATGAATCTATCTTCTATCAAATCCTAATAGCCACCAAAGAAAATCCTAGAGTCTTAAAAACCACTGCGATTCTGCATGGACCTCAGGAAATGGCAATTTTAGTGTTAGAGGGAATGCTCTTCTAAGGATAACATTAAATAGACCAGATTATTTCAGCAAATTTAAATATGCCTTTTATTTTTACATCTTTGTGTTCCTTCCTGTGGTCCCATAGATTAGCGGGTTTTCTTTTTCACAATATACTATGCTATTTACAGACCTGAAAGCAGTCAACATCTGTAGAAAGGTTTTAGAAATTGATTTAAAGTCTGCAACATAAGCATATCCAAACCTAAGAGTACATAACACCATATATCTTCCTAGGAGACACACGGTCCCTTCTCTGACTGGTAATAATACATCCTTGCCAAGCCCAGATGTAGCTTCAACTCCAGGGAGATGTGAGCTAATGATGGATCGGTAGAAGCCAATCTTGCTAACATTTGTATTTGGAATCTCTACAGTGGAGAATGAACAATACTTTCTTTTCTCATTTCTACTACCATATTTTCTTCAAGTATATCAAGATGTTCTGCCAGGATGACAAGCATATGATCAAATTTAATGCTAAGGAAAGAGAGATGGCAGACTGCTTTGTGAAGCAAAATTTCATCACTACAACTTTTAACAACTGCCCTTCTGGAAATCGCACTAAAATTTAAATGAAATGATGGAACTGTTTCATTAGAAGGATTTGGCAAAATAAACATAATAGAGAAGAAAGCTTAATATCATTAAAACTGGCAGGTCACATGCTTTCTGGGTGTTTTTTTTTAAATACAATTTTATGGTTGTCAGTAGGGTGTTGTACAGAGGGGTTACCATTTCACAATTCAAGTAATAATGTGTACGTCTCTCTCTTTTGAACAATGTCACCCCTTCCTTCGCTTCCGAGGGTTTTTTAACTCATAGGCTTGAACCTCATGATGTCTTGTTCTTTTGCTGTATAATCAGTCCCTCAAGGACACAAGGTGCATTCTATTTACTAATCTCTGACATAGGTCACAGCACAAAGTAGGCACATGAAATGTGTTATTAAATTCATGTATAGGTGTAGATGTCAGTGCACTGTGAACTTTGAAATCCAAACTGTTTGTGGCTTGAATTATGTCCCTATATCTGCCCATTGGCATGCTAACTTCCAGTACCTTTGAATTTGGATTTTATGGAGACTGTTTAGAAGTTAAAACAATCAAGTTACATGACCATCAGAAAGTTAAAATTGGGTCATTAGCATGGATCCTAATCCAACATGATTTCTTTCCTTGTTTAAAATAAAAGTTGGGGTTACTGTGAACAAAAAGATAGACGCCACAGCAAATCTCAATACGATGGTGGAAACAAATCAGAATTCCTCTGCAGGTTGAAGAACGCTAGCAGTGGCCGCCAGGACGCCACAAGCCACCAGGAGGGGGCGCACACTCAGCAGGCACCAACTATGCCTGCCCCTTGATCTCAGAATCCCAGCCTCAAGACCTGTATGGAAGACAACCCACTTACTATTAGGCCAATGCAATGTCCTACAAGAAGATATTTCACTTCTCTGAGCCTTATCTCAAAGAAAAACAACACTTCATACTGTGTCTTCCACATGGTGAATGGACAATGAATAAAAAGTGACAGTAGTAAAAAAGAGCAAGGAAGCCAGACATTGGTTCACGTCCTCTATCCTAGTGAATCAGGAGGCTGAGATGCAGAGGATTGTAGTTCATGGCCAGCTTTAAGAGAAATGTCCCAGAGACTCCATTTCTAAAATAATCACCCAAAAGGCAGGCAGGTACTAGAGTGTCGGCTAAACAAGCTGGGGATTCTGAGGTCAAACCCTCATACTGAAAAATAAGAAATGACCAAGGCAAAAATAAGCCATCTAGACTAACTGACCGAGCACCTTTCATAGGGACAGCCCTATGACAGATTCTGAGAAAATATTCATCGAAACTGGCACTCATAGACCTATGTTTAGTGAAAGAAACAGATTGGACCTGACAGGCAAGCAACACACCATGCCGGATGATAAGACTTTTAAACTAGAGAAGTGGGAGGTGAAGTAATGGTTGAAGGAATAAATTCTGCCTAAGTTGGTCAGCATTGATAACAGCTGGTGAAAGACGTGTAAACCGCGTGAGAAAGGAAGTGAGCTCTGTGGAAGCTGGGAAGAAAACATTCCCCAAAGGAAATATTCCACAGCAGATACAAAGGTCCTGAGGTAGAAATCTACCTGACAGAAAGCAAATGTTGCCCAGTAAAATGATTGAAGAAGAGTAAATCACAGGTGAATGGAGCGTCTGTGAGTTTGGGAGGGAACCACTGTGCTGTTTGGGATCGGTGACAGGTTTAAAGGGGAACTGTTATGGTCCAACGAATGCTTTAACTGGGGTCTGCCTGCTGTTTTTAGAATCACAGGAAAGCCACTAAAAGCAAAAAGACCAGTGAAAACTTCATTGTAAGCTGTGTTCCAGGGATCCATGCCTGCAATCCTAGCTACCTGGGAGGCTAAGATCTGAAGATCACGGTTTAAAGCTAGCCAGGGCAGGAAAAGTCCATCTGACTCTTTTCTCCAATTAACCACTAAAAATGCTGGAAGGAAATAGTGGCTCAAGGGGTAGAGCACCAACCTTCAGTAATGAAAGGAAGGGACAGCAGTTGGGTCCTGAGTTTAAACCCTAATCCTGGCAAACACAGGCAAAACAGTTTACTGTAATAACTAAATGAGTGTGGTAGGTGTAAGGTCTGCCCTGGCCAGGCAGGCCCTGTGTGCAGATGCCTCCCTCCCTACCTCTTGGCTAGGTTTTGACCCTGGATCTGTTACCTAGGTAACTGACAACCCTGGAAACAGTCACCTACCCCTCCTGCTAGGTCACATCCTGGGACACCTCTGGTCACATGCCTCCCATCTGACTGTAAGGCAGGTCCCAGGCTCTGAGGTCACATCCAGATCCAGTGTGGCCACACCTTTCCCCCACCTGGCCACACCTCTTCCTGTCCCTGCCACACCTCTTTCTTGGGCTAGATAAATCCTAGCCCCTTTTGGCCATGCCTCTCCACCATGCATGGCAGGGGCAGAAGTTTGGTAAATAAACTTCTTTTCCTGCCTGAACACCACATGGTGTTCTCTTCATCAGCTACCTAATGAAACCTACCTACTTCATACACCTTACAGTAGGTAGCTGGGACCAGGAAGTTGTAATGTTGAGAATGGATGAGATTCAGGACACATTTTGAAAGTAAAGCTAACAGGAGTTACTTCTCATTGACTAGGGTTGTGAGATAAAGAAGACTCAGACTCTTGACTTGAGCAAGTAGGAAATTCTACTATCAAGAGGGAAATACTAGAAGCGATCCTTTTTTTTTTTTTTTTTTTTGAGAAGCTGAGAGAAACACAGGTTTTGCACCCTAAGATCAAGACTCTGCATGGAAGACATGCAAAAGTTGGAGAGAATGTGGTCTTTAGGAAGTGGCTCTTCCTGTCTGGCCAGGGATGTACAATTTGGGAGATTTTTACAGAGTTTAAAGTGGAGAGACTGTCTAAGGACACAAAGTGAATAGGAAGCCAAAACACTACACTCCAGGGAATATTCTAAAGGTTTTACATATGCTATCCCCCTAATCCTTGTTACCAACTCTGTGCAGACTCACTTGTTGGCATTGTGCATTGCCTCTGATGTGTGGATTTACCCAGTTTCACAAAGGAGACTGTTGCTCATCAATTTAAATGTCAGTGATCATAACCAATAGGGAATACTTTGGAGCTTCACAATAGAGTGGTCTTCAGAATCAAAGTGTAGCCCAGTGAATCTCACCTGGATGGACTTTAGATTTTCCATACAGATGGAGCCTGGAGCTGTAGAAAGGGGTGATTTATATGTACTGAAACACTGTATGTAACATTTCCCGTTTCACTCCAATAGGAAGTGTGACTCTGATGAAGCTAATAAAGGTTTGTATTATCTGAGTCCTGATCCTTCACTTTGGAAAAAGATTATTTGTAAAAATCTAATTATTATAAGAAACAAGGTCCCATGCTAGCAAACAAGACCAAATCTAGTACACATGATACTAAATTCTGTAAAAAGCATGGGCTCTGGACTGTTCCGCATCTAGGTCTTCTGATTCACTCCCTCGTTCAAGACAAACTCTCTGACTTGCTCTCAATTCTCCAACTCAAGCTATTTACCCAGATGTTTACTTACTTCCACTTGTATCCAGTGACTGGGTAGTACATTACTTTCCTTCCTTCTCTGCTCTCAGACATCCTACAAATGCCTAGCACACTGAATTCTTCCACACGAAATGGTTCACTTTTGATGAACACAATAAAATGATCCTTTGGCCCAAGCTTCCAATTATACAACAATCCATTTGTACCTATGTGTTTAAGCTTTATGGGTTCAACTGGAACATTTTGATCCACTTATTTCTAAACTTCTTATGCTTTGAGTGAAATATTTCTAGACTAATTTCTAAGATTTGTAGTCATGTTCTTCTCTATGTAATTTATTTCAACCTGTCCTGTACCAATATAATTAATGTTTGGTATGAATTATAGTATAATTGTGTTTAGTCTTCTCCAAAATTTTAGGCTTTTTGAAGAACATTCAAACTACTTACAGTATGTTAACCCAAGTCTCTAAAGCTCTAAGCATTTATTCCATGCTGTAAAATTGCACTGTCTTACTGAACTGCAAAGCCTTGAAGTATAGGACCTTGCTTCTGCTATATCTTCTTCCAAAGGATTTCAGAGCCTTTAGGGCAGAGATCTAATGATACCTATTATAAGCTTGGAAAACTGATTGTCTTACTATCTAGAAATTTAACCTCCCACATGTCAGATACTATTTATTTTTTATTTTTTTATTGTAAAAATACTGTACAGAGGGGTTACAGTTACATGAGTAGGGTAATGAGCACATTTCCTATCGAGCATTGTTACCTCCTCTATCAGATACTATTTATACATCCTCTAGTAAATACTGAATCCATAGCACCTTCTCACAAGTATTAAGTGAAATAATGAAGGAATATTAGCCGAAATCATAGCACAATGAAATAATGAGGGATGTCAAAATTTTCTGAACTAATATGTTCTTCTTTATTAAAAGCAATCTAAACAAGATAAATACCTGCTCACAGAGGATAAGACAGGTTAGGTTATAGTTCAATATTATCATATAATAATTATGATTAGTATTTGCAAGAATAATTAAAAGTATATAGAAACTGTTCTATCATTGCCTAGTGGAAAGTAAATATGTCCATATGTCATATACTCTCAATTTTTGCAAGCTAGGTAAGTTTCGGGTGTACCTGTTATAAACTTTATTTAACAGCTCTGCCATCATTGTTTTGGGTCACAGCTGATCATTTTTCATACAAATTATAATACGAGCTTCCTGAATTCTTTCCAGCCACCACTTCTTCCTGCAAATTTCCAGTCTTTACACCTTTATTTCTCATCAAAGCATTTACTTGTTTATTTCCTACTTAGCTGTGCCCATACATCTGTAATCCACTGTACCCACTGACTAAACTTGCCTACCCACATGACCCAAGTCCTTCAACCTGTCACTAAGGCTCTTACACATCCACTTCAAGCTGTAAGTCTCTTCTGGTATTTTAATAAGGAAGTACACTTATCCTGCAAAAGAATCTCCTATTGAAGTTACTCCTTCTTTTCCCATGCTACAGTCTCCCTTTCTTTATGTTTACCCCAATCTGTGTTGTAGCAGTTTCTAGGGTCCTACCTTAGGCAGATGGAGAAGCAAGAATGGAATTCCGGACATGCTTAGGAATCCTAAATCTCAGCAGCTCTGTTATTATTTCTATTGGTATTTCTCCAAATACAAAACGTGGGGCCATATCTACAAAGAAATCTAGAGATTCAAAATTCTACTCAAAACGTTGTGTATTTATTGTCCCTACTAAATGAACTTTAAGAAAATCTGCTTCTGAAACCATCTGTTTGGGGTCAGAACTAATCACTTGAAGAACTTTACCCCACAAGGTACCTATCATTCATAATCCTTAAAGATGAATACCAAACATTTGAAATCCACCACACTATGCAAAGAATCTTTAAGATAATCAGAAAGATGCAGATAAACTACAAAGTTTCACCTTCTGCCAAAAAGAGAAAGCTAGAGTGAAAAAGCCTATTTTCTGTCCACTCCTTTATTCAGAAAATAACTTGTCAAACCCTACCAATGAGCCTAAATCACGGACTGTGTCTTTTTCACATATTAATTTCCAGTATTCTAATGCTAAGTCATGGACTCTAGCTAGATACAATATCCAAAAATGATTTCATATATTTGGAGGAAAAATAATGCAGCATTTTATTTTGACAGGCAAAACATATGTAGTTTATGATCTTTGGTTTCACTCCATGTAATGTGATTTCCTAAGTAGGAGAAAGAACAAACCAACTGAACATCTGGGAATATTACAACACACCTACTTAACCTTCATTATTTCCATCATTTATTACTTTGTATGGTAACAGATTCTTATTGTAGGTTTAATTGCTTTCTTTAAGAAGTTTTTTAAATTATTATTATCAGATTCACCTATAGTTACATAATTGAAAGCTCCACTTCTGCGGAGTTTCTGGACAGTTCATTAAGGAGGAACACCTGCTGTTTCCTCTTCAGCCTTAAAGCCAACCCAGCACAAAGGCTTTGGAACAGCCCATGGTGGCCTTGAACTCCCTGGTGATTGCTATAAGACTCAAAAGCTAACTAAATAAAATATCTAGTGCTCACCCAAACAGAGATGTTTTTCTATCACTCCTTTGTAATTAGACTTGAATGCTTAGATATTAATATTATACTGCATAACTCTAGGAAATATCCTTTTCTTCTTTTTTGTGGACAGTAGGGAGGAGCGGGGGAGGGTACAATGTTGCAGTGAAGAGAAAATGGCCCATATGAATTGTTTTGAAAAAAATTCAAATGACTCTTCTTAAGCATATTCTGCACGGAGAAATCTGCAAATTAGAGTACAAGTACTTCCATAAGTAAGCACTTCAGTTAAGCACTGAATAACACCCCTCGCATTTCTGTTTGTAAGATTTTTTTCTTCTTTCTGCAATTAAAGTAATGAATCTATTCAACAAAATCAGAGATATTTTTTTTTTAAAAAAAGAGTTCTCTTAGTTGTCTAATTTTTTTCCAGCTTATAAAATGCCTGAGAAGAGCTCTACAGATTTTCCAGAACATTCCCTTTCTATGTCTTTGTGAGTGCTACTTTGAAGGCAGCAGGATTCCTACACTGGGGCAGAATACTTGGGGTCTAGAGACAACACAGGCCAGCCCTAAAATAAGTCAGTCATTTCTTCACACCTCTGGTGGCCAAGTTTTGTTGTTGTTGTGATTTTACAGCATAAAAAAAAAAAAAAGGCAACCATTCTCCTGCAATGAATGAAGGCTCCAAAGCCCTCTCATCACGTTCCAGCCAACTGCGTCCTCATGAAGAGACTTTACCTCATTCCCACACGTTTTCTGACCTATTTTGTCTGCCTTTTTTTGCAAAGGATTTCACTTGCTCCACTGTGGACCAAGCAGTAAACTAATTATCTTGTTTAAATCCCTTTGAAACGCCCCTAATCCTATTAGTTAAAAGAATGTCTGAATACCGATGGCAAACTTTGCTTTCTTCCTTGCCCCCCCCCCCTTTTTTTTTAAATGAAAGAGAAATCCAGGGGTTTGATTCTGGTGAAATTGACATAGAGCCACTTGCCAGCGTTCACTTGACTAGAGTTAAAGGCAATTTTGGCTGTCTAAAATGACAGGCCACCAACCAAGAATGGAAAAAGAGAGTCACGTTTTGAATACATTCAGTTATTCATTCATATTCTCTGTCTATCTCTATTTCTGTCTGTCTGCCTCTCACTCTTTCCTACACACATCCATACACACACTCACGCTGCAGGGAGTTATACTGGGATGATAGGAATACTGTAAAAAAAGGCAAGTTCTAAATACTCCTACTCACAGTAGAGCGCTGTGAACCTTGGCCCCAGCGAGGAGCTCCACTTTGCTTCTCTCTTTTTATCAGGACTATTTTAATGAGAAGGGTGACGCTATTCCAAAAAAGTCAAAGAAGCCATACGAGGTAGAGGAAATGAACAAATGTTACCACAGACCTCTACCAGCCCTCGGAGTCTTAACTTCTTTTCTTCAAAGAACTCTCACAAGTCTTGTTAAAGGACTCTCTCTCTCTCTGTAGAAGACGCCAAGATCATTGCCTCCTGCTGTCTATTACTGAGGAAACTTTAATCACTTTTCCTTTTTTGTTCCCACTGGGGAAGGAGCCAGACTGCAGGGAAAAGCCTGCAGTCAGAACTGATGTTAAAGAGCATGAAATTTATCTGACTTCCATAAAAGCTATGCTCAGCCTTCCATTCCTGCTTTTTCTGTGTAGACTGTTCTTGGGGGGGGGGGGGAGGTAGTAATGGAGAGGGGAGAGCTGCAGTGGTGTGTGTGTGTGTGTATGTGTGTGTGTGTGTGTGTGCGTATACACACATATAAATATTTGCTTTAAACCTAGAGGCAAGAAGCTACCTCCTGGGATCTAGTATGCTTAGTCTCTTCTCCCACCTGCAGAGAATGCCTGTGTTCTTGTACAGTGTCTCCTCTTGCATTATTTTGTGTCTGACTGCACAGAAGATATTATGAGAGCAATTATCTTGCAGAGAATATAATATGTATTAAGGAAGAATCCATCCTTTAACGTATTTCTGGCATCTTAGCACCATGGCACAAACGAGCATGTTTGCACCATATTCCTTGGAAAGAATAAAAGACTTCTAATGTAAGGCTGCTCCCAAACTAAGTAATTGTATACTGATCTACCTTCATCTTCAGTAACCAAGAGTCTGTTTAAGATACATGAAGTTGAGTCCCTCCTGGACAGTGTGTTGGCAGACAGGGAAGCTAGCGTGCACTGGTGGATGTAGGAATGGTGTGTAATATAATACGCTGACATGTCGATGGCGTGGCGTGTATCTTGGGGGTGTACATGTATTTTGCGATGAATGGAAAGAAGTGCAGCGCTTCTTAGATGTAGGGTGAGCTTAGATATTGGGAAAGCAGACTGCAGCGTAGTAATACTTTGCTAGTAATAGTTCCAGTGAGTTCGAGGCTGGTGGCAGTGGTGGCGAGGGGCTGTTGAGCAAGTTTCGTGTTATTTATATATTCTATTTTTTGATGCAGAAAAGAGTCCCTGTTGTTGAAAGAAAATGTACTGGATGCAACAGGATGCACAAATCAATAACGTGGTAAGTACAAGTAAATTTACAGAGGTGCTCAAGGAATGAATAAGTAAATAAATAATACAAATGAACCTTGTGGTACAAATAGATTCACAGACACCCCAGTCCCATTTGAGAGGGAAAGTGATACCCTTAGCTCTATGTGCCTGCCAAGGGTGGAAGATGCCATGGCTTTGATCTTGACATGACATGCATCCCAGCTCTCCGGGAGAAACAATGTGTTCTCTGACTCTACAAACAGGGAGGAAGTTTGCCTAGGAGGCCTTGTGGGGAGACAGGACATGCTGTCTTCAGACACATAGTGCTAGAGGCGAGTAGCACAGCCATGCCCGGCAGAATCCCTCTGAAAAGTCAAGGGTCTGTGAGCAAGAGAGGTTTTCTGGAATCAAACTCCCACAGCTAAGCATGAGCAGGCAACTCTAGCTTGTCCATACTATCTAAATGTGAACAATCCTGTGTAGGTTAAACAAAACAAAACAAAACAACCAATATGGCAGGACCATGGAAAAATAAACATAGAAAAGAGCTTTGCCAGCCTGTAGAGTAATCTCATCTCAGCAATTCTTACATTACCACGTCTCATTTGCCTTTGTCTGTTTGCTTCATTATAATGTACTTATACCTTACTGGTAAAAAAATTTAAATTAGAATCCACGTTTGCAACCTTTAGGAGGATTAGGAATGCAGGACTCCATAGAGACACAGGAGAGAGAATTCTTGCCTTTATCATGAAAAGAAATGGAGACCTCTGATGGAAGAAGTCTTAAAAGCGCTTTAACCTGTCCTTTCTTTCCGGTGCTATAACCACTCCTGCTGGCCCAAGGCCAGGCCCACAGACTGCGCATGTACAGAAGCAGCCCGGTCGTGCAGCTTGGAGAGAGTAAAAGGTCACAGCTTCCTCTGTGCCTTCCAGGATCTGACAGGTCATCAAAGAACCACAGCAGACAGCTTTGTTCCCAAAGTCACAAGACTGGATGAGCAGTGGGTGGACCGACCATCGTTCAGACAGATGATCGAGGAGAGGAAAAGTGACTTGGATTAGCCACCAAGGGCTCTGGGGCCATGGCTACTTCTAATCTACCATTGCCACCAATAATGAACATTGTAGCCTATCAGCAGTTTCCCACTTTACATTACCATAGCTCAGTTACCCTCTAGTAGGAAAAGTCAGTCTTATATCCTAGGAGCCTCTATTAATTACACACACACACACACACACACACACACACACACACACACACACACCATTGAAAAATGAAGCCAAGAACCTTAAAAATCTAGCAATCAGAGGAAGGACTCGTCCAAGAGTTGCATAATGTTGTATTTTCTCTCATGGCCACAGAGGGGCACTCTAAGGCAGGGAAATGGCCTTTTGAGTCTAAATTTTAAGAGATTTTTTTTTTTTTCCCCTTGTGTGAAAACTGCCAACAATATATAAAAAACATAATGCTACATACCTTCCTAATGAATATCGACTCTCTTCACATGAATACAATTACTGTTGTTAACAATAAACCCCCTATATTGAAAAAATAAAAATCGAAAACAACAAACTCAAAACACATTTGAAAGAAAAGAAAAACAAAAAAGCCATTGCCCTGATATCAGCATAGTGTTTTCCTTTAGCTAGCTAGAGGTAGGCATTGCATGCTAAAGAGAGAGGCTTAAGGCAAGTAGGGGTGATGGCAGGGTCCCTTTAGGCATGAATGACAGGTGTGCGCATCTTTAAACTATTGTGTGCATTCCTGTAGGCCATTATATCATTCTATGAATCAATTCTAATTACCTTTACATTTCTCAGTAAGAATTTTGAAATATATAGACTAAAAATAACTTTACAAAAAGACAGTCTCTGAGTACAGAGAGGAAAGCATGGGTTGAAATCTTCTTCCATTTTATGCCTGTTAGAAGTTGCTTGAGTGACTTCATTTTCCTGGCCTCAGTGTCCCACAGTGATATAAAAAGAAAGGGAATCATGATTCCCAGGGCTGTGGTGTAAAGTTTCTGAGTATGAAGACAAGTAATTAGCACAGCAGAGCCTCAAAGTGGACTTTTCCTCCGCTCTCACTTGTCACCATTAACTCTTTCAACGTAGTCTTTTAGGATAGAAATTTACAAACAAATGGAAGCATAGTTAAAAATAGTAGAAAGAATATAGGCTTGAGAGAAAAAAGTGAATTCAGGTAACATGCTATATATGGCTAGGAAGAAAATAAGATGGGTAAAAAAATCAATTTTCTGTTCCTCCTGTCAAACCATTACTGGTAACTTTTTAGGGATTGTTAACTGTTATTGTTAGAAAACTTCACTGAAAAAGAAATACGGGACCAAGCTAGAAAGATAACCAACTAAATGGGAAAAAATATTTACCAGCAATATATCAGACAAGGGGTTAATATCCAGTATATACAGGGAACTCAAGAAACTAATCTCTCCCAAACCTAACAAACCCATTACTAAATGGGCAAGGGAACTAAAGAGAGACTTCTCAGAAGAAGAGATAAAAATGGCACAGAAACACATGAGGAAATGTTCACCATCCTTGGTTGTGAAGAAAATGCAAATAAAGACAACCCTGAGATACACCTTACCCCAGTCAGAATGGCCCACATCCACAAGTCAGCCAAGGACAAATGCTGGAGGGGATGTGGAGAAAGAGGAACCCTATTACACTGCTGGTGGGAATGTACACTTATACAACCACTTTGGAAAGCAGTCTGGAGGGTCCTCAGTGGTATGACCCAGTCAAACAACTTCTAGGCATCTATCCCGAACAACAGGAACCAGAATACAAGGACACGTGCACCTCCATGCTTATTGCAGCACTGTTCACAATAGCCAGGATATGAAAACAACCCAGATGTCCCACCACAGATGAATGGATCCAAAAGCTGTGGTATCTATACACAATGGAATATTATGCCGCCATTAGAAAGGACAAAATAATGGCATTTGCAGGGAAATGGATGGAGCTAGAAGAAATCATGTTGAGTGAGGTAAGCCAAGAGCAAAGAGACAAATGGCACATGGTCTCCCTGATAAGTGGATGTTAATTCCAAAATGTAAGGTGATATGACAAAATTAACAAGACTTAAGAAACCAAGGACTTCTACTCATTTGGTCAAATCACTACTAAATAACCCCATGCTGCTGATCACATATATGGTATATATGTGCATACCGGTGGGAAACCAGGAGGATGACACAGATCTAGAGGGAATCAGGGAAAAACATACAACACTGGGACCCATCAGCTGCACTGGACATTGATCAAAATGATCTAAGCAACTCAATGGCAGCGATGGGAGGGAGGGAACAAGTGGGAAAGAGGGAACAGCTGATGCTATGCAAAACAAAAGAAATGTACATATCACCCAAGGTGGAAGAAATAACTATTGCAAAGCTCATAGAACTTATAAATGTTATAGACCACGATAGACAATTTGCCCCATGAAAGTTAGAATGTGTTTGTGACTTTAACTAAGCATCACTATCCCACAATACTGTGAAAGTTGGGAAATTATGTAACCACTTAATCACAATAAAGAATTAAAAAAACAAAAAACACTCCGGAAAGCCTGGGAAAGGCTTACCTCCATTACCCTCGGCTACCCAGCACGCTGAGATCTGGAGAACTGTGGTTCTCAAATCATCAGATAGACTCCATCTTCCAAATAATCAGCAAACATTTGGCAGGTAGCCTGGCTCAAGTGGCAGAACACTAGCCAAGAGGAAGATAGCAGAGGGAGTGTGAGGCCTTGAGTTGAAATGATGGTATTAGGAAAAGAAGAACATAAATTTCCAGCTCTCCTCCATGTTCCAATTGTTCCCAAACCATGACAATATGGGGTCCAAACAACTAACTAACTAACTAACTAAGTTACTAACTAATACTGGGTGCCACAGCAGTATGCATAACCTGTAGAGAAGACTTAACAATGTGCTGTACATTTTCAACCTTTGAATCCATGATGATAAATTTTTCACAAAAATACCTTGGACATTGCCACTTGTACAAACCTACCATGGAAGAGCACAATGTTTCCTGTGACTTTCCAATACATACATACATACATACATATACACACACACACACACACACACACACACACACACACACACACACACACACAAAATGGATCCTGTGTACACATCAGACTAGACACATACATTAGTGTTTCATAATAAAGACAATGATGGCATTCACACCCTTTGATCTGTGAGTAGCACTTTCTGGGGAGGTTGTGTGGTTTAGTGGAAAGTACCATGTCATTAGCACTAAAGCCAATGGTTCTAGTTATGGATTCTGGGGCATGGCTGGGTGGGGGAAGGCTAGGGGGAACTATTTCTTTTGGACCAGCTTATGTGTCTTAAGGTTCAGGATGATAAACCTTCTCTGCTTATTTCAGACATTTTTCTGGAGAACAAATGAGATAAAATAACCAGGTGCCTGATTGTCTGTGGATGGCTCTACCACCATGCTCCATCAGGCTTTGTTATAGCTAGGACTGGAGAGCAGTAGTGAAAGGTCAACTCTGCAGTTTCTCTCCTTACCTTCCCAGCATAGACAGGTTCTGAGACCCATGGTCAATGAACTGTCCATCTTTCACTGGGGATTCTCTGGGGAAAACAAGGACATTTTCCCCAGATGATTGTTCTGTGGCTTAAATGAAATCATGTGAGTCTGACGAATAACACAACCTTTATCATTGTATTTTATCATCATTATTAAGCACCAAGTAATCTTTTGATTCTACATCGTGGCTTTTCAGCCAAGTCTCATTTCCTGTTCACTTGGCCCCCAGCTCTTCTTTCTTAAGTTACAAATGCAGCCTCTCCCTGTCTCTCTTTTCCTCTTCAAGAAATTTCCAAAACGTCAAGCCGTTTTATTTATCTGTTCTTAACAATTTCAGCCATCACTCCCCACCTATAAATGATCCTCCCTGTCAAACTCCGGAGTCTTGCCTATTAATAAAACGTTACACAGTGATTTTTTTATTGTTGTTGTTGTTCCAGGTTGTCTCTGATCGGATAACACATGGCCAAATCAAATGAAATACGATTATTTTGCAAAACAATTTTTCTTCTGGAATCTTCTGTTACACTAAACTCCCTATTTTCTACAGAATCCAATTTTCCCGACTCCACATTCATTCTGAGCTTTGACTTTGTCTGTGGTGAGATCTATAAATCCTCCCTGTCTATGGCTGTCTCCCACACAGGGAAGGTTTAGCCCACGTGCTCATCTGCCAAGAGTCCTGGTGATACCCTTTCCTTCCCTCCTGCCTACACATTCCAGGCTGTGAACTCCTCCATCCAACCATAGCCGGTCCCAAGCAGCCATGTGTCCAGCACTACCTTGGGCATTGTGATGGAACAAGGAAGGCATCAGTGTTTCTGCCCTGGAGAAACTCACAGTCTAGAAAGAGGGAGAGAGCCAAACACTTGTGTGAAAGCAGAATCTGTCTGCAAGCAAGCTCCTAAAATGACAGCAAAACCCAAAGCTGGAGGACAGGACAGTGCCAGGAATCCTAAAAATGCCATCAGGCAAAGCTCTGGGTAAGAAGTGGCAAGCAGAAGGTGTGGATAACAGAGATGTGGCAGTGGACTGGAGGAGGAAAGTAGCTCAATAAAGTTGGGAAGCAAGCCAAATGAGCGTTCTTCCTCTACTACTTTAAGGGCCATTCTTCTTGTAAAGTCTACATGTGAAATCTCTGATCGTTGATATTTCTAAGACTCTAAAACCTTTCCTAGGGACTTCAAATTACTCAAAAGAATTTCCTAGTTATAGTGGGTGCCTTTCTTTTTTCTCTCAAACTGACTTATGGACAGGAAGATTTAAGGGGGGGAGAAATCTTTAGAAAATATCTGCTGTCCAGATTGTGGAATCTCACAAAAGAAAATTTCTACATAGAGAGCCATGTTCTCTATAGTAGGCATACTACACATACTTTTCTAGACCTTATCCCCAAGACTTTCATTCTTACATGATCAGAAGCTTTACATCAAAAAATACATTTTGAGAGTCTGGTGTCAGTGGCTCAATGGCTATAATCCTAGCTACTGCAGGGCCTGAGATCTGAGGATCATGGTTCAAAGCCAGCCAGAGTAAGAAAGTCCATGAGATTCTTTTCTTTATTAAGCAGCAAAGACCTAGAAGTGGAGTTGTGACTCAAGTGATAGAGCCCTAGTTGTGAGTACAAAAGCACAGGAACAGCACCCAAGGCCCCAAGTTCATGTTCCAGAACCAGAAAACTCCCCCAAAACAAAGTCTTCTTGAGAGATCTGAAAAAAATTAAACACAGGTTTTAAAAACCTCTCAGTTAACACAATCATCAAAGATTATAAAGGAAAAAAAAAAACAAGCACAAAACTTTGCAAGGAAATGAAACATCCCTGGCTATAAAAAAATGGTAGAAAAAATGGAAAGAGTGACACAGATCAAGATGTAATGTATATGAAAACTCACATAGTGACTTGGATTTGTTGTACAATTACCTAAAGATAATTTTTTAGAGGGAAAAAACTGGAAGAGATCAAAGAAACTCACCTATAAACTGTAACCCACCGTACATCACCTTTATATTAGCAATTAAAAAATTAAAAAAATAAAGATTTTACATGCAGAAATTCTATCAAAAGGATACTCATTTATCAAAACCATAAAGTTTTCCCAGGTCCACAAAGTGTGGACATCAGACACAATGTAGAACTTTTATAATACAAAACTCCCTAATAAGCAAGCTTCAAGTAGTGTTTAAAATGCACAGAAAGTTCAGGTAAACACAATGCTTAGGGAGAAAGAAAGGGGTTTGGATGAGGTAGAGTATGCTCCATCTACTGGGAGAAGTACTCAAAAAGAGCAAATAAGTGCAGAAGGGGAAATAAGCAGATAATGTTTGCATGTGAAAATTGGTGCATGGTACAGTCACGTTTGCTGTCACTACAAAGTTTGTGTTAACTGCAGAATTGGGGCAAATGGGCACACATGAGCAGGTAAACAGCTGGAAGCAATACTCAGAGATTGAATAGGAATGTGTTGTAAAGGTAAACCTCGGAAGCAAAAGGCTGTTATACCAAAGGCTGTGACACAGAGCCTTCTCTGATCACTAATAATAGTATATAAATGAGTTCAAGCCCCAGGATTGATGCGTGCGCACACACACACACACACACACACACACACACACACACACACACACACACACACACACACACACACACGGCCTCACGGTCCTTCCTGTCCAGAATGGCTTCAAACCATGATCCTCAGACTTTAGCCTCCTGAGATCCTAGAAGAGGCAAGAGCCATTGGCACTCTGCTTGTGACTGTTGTTGCTGTTGTATTTGTTGGTCATGGGGCTTGAACTCAGGGCCAGGGTATGTCTCTAAGCTCTTTTGCTCAAGGCTAGCACAATATCACTTTGAGTTACAGGGCAACTTCCTATTTTTGAGTGGTTAATTACAGATAAGAGTCTCATAGAGACTTTTTGCCTGGGCTGGCTGGTTTCAGATCTGGGCTGGTAATCCTCAGATCTCAACCTCCTGAGCTAGGTTTGCAGGCATGAGCCACCAGTGCAGAGTGAAACTTTGCTTTTTAACCATACAAACTTCACAAAAACAAATTCAAGTAGGAAGGTAAATTGTACCAAATCAGATTGGATTTCTGTAAATCTAAGTATTTTAATAAAGATAATAATCATGTGAAATGATCATCTAAGAAAATTATAAAATATTGAACATCACTACTTAAATATTAGAATATTTCAACACTGAAATTCTTACATGAAATTGTACTAATTAATCTATCGATTTTCACATACAACAAAGTATATAATTTAGAGAACAAATGTAATTCAACTTTTAACACAATAATTGAGAAAATCCCACAAGTGAAATTTTATTATATAAAATGGTATACTATAGGGGTTATTTTGGAAGATTTGAAAAAGAAACTTGTACGAGACTTTGAAAAATTTATATTCATGAATGATTTTTTCCAATTATTTCAATTTTTTGTGACATAAAGTTAAAAATTATTTTTATTGTCTTTATGTAGTTGTACAAAGGCGTTTCAATTCAGCATGCCAATGTATGAATACAATGCTTCTTAATCCGTGTCCGATTTATTCCAGAATTCAATAGGATGGATAAGTAATCTAGATCAGAAGGAAAGAGTTTCAGAGGATGATGAAACCTTGTTAATTCTTATAAAGTTAAGATGCTCTGAAATTGATAAGCAGATAAAAGTATTCTCTTCAATCAGTTTAACATTGCTAAAAATTGATCCCTGCCAGCAGGAAAAATGCCGGGAATAAAATTGGTCCCGTGCACCTTCTGCTGTGCCAGTACCTTGACAGGAACAAGTGATTCCACTTAGAGATTTAATTTGTTCATGGCAGGAAGCAATGCAACACATTACCTTTGGCTAAACAATCAATCAAAAAAGTTAAATGACAAAGAAGGACTGAAACCGGCAGGAGAATTTTAACTACCCAAGTAAAATATCAAGTCAATCATGTGCCTATGATTTCATCCTCATAAAAATAGGACAGGTGATGCAAAGATTTACTGAAACTTTCATGAGCCTATAATTGATACTCAGTAGCAGAGTAAATAATATTAAAGACAACTTGCCTTACCAAGAGAACTGTAACACAGGACATTTATATTTGCATTATATTTTATGATATGACTTCACTTTTCATTTGTTCTATGAAGACAGCGGCAGTGCTTGGACTGGGAAAATGGAGCGGAGAAATAAAAGTTGGAGAAATTGCAAGGGAGAATCAAATGCAGGCCTCGTACACACATGAGAATTCTACCATCTACCCACGCATCCTCAGGAAGCGATCTCAGGTTCCACCTAGAAGTATTATTTAAATCCTAAATGACAAGTTTATATAAACATGTTCAACACATACACATCAAATTCTGATGTAGACATGGAAAAATAATACACGATAAAATAACCACTTTGCACAACGTTTTCAACGTTGGTCAAGATTCAGGGATGTTTTAAGACTTTCAGAGAATGATCACTTGTTTTATATTTCCTGAGGCATCTGTATTCCCTCTGTCCTTTGGCCTCAGACTCTCTTTCTGGATTTAAATAGCTTTCCACTATTATAGTTAATTTTGTTTTCCAGTAATTTGAAAAAAACAAGAATTCTCCCTTCTCTTCATCAATCTTAATGATTCCTTTATGTTCTGTCTGCGAATTAACTTTGAATGTACTCTGAAATTTTGATTTAAGCTAGGCAAATTGTGCATCACTTCTCTTGGACGGAAAAAAAAGGAATATGGAATGAATGCTGTGAAGAGCAAGAACAGAGATTCCTGGTGTGAGGTGTAGGAAGCAGAAAGAAACTAGGAGAAAAGAAAACAAAAGCTCCCCAAAGGGGAAATAATAGAAATATGTATCAAATGATAAAAAATGTATTAAATATTTGCATATCCACATGCCCAAATATTCCCCTCCTTTCTCTCTGTCCACCCTTCTCTTCTTTATGATCGCTGTTTGTTTCTTTGTTTTTACTTCTCAATACTCTTGTATTATTGCTACATCTTATCCTTAAGAGAAAACAAAACCAAACAAGTCTAGGGTGGTCTGGTTTGTCTCCTAAGACCACAGTCCAAATGTCTCCTCTGGGAGACATTTGTTTTTCTCTACTCTGTCCAGTCCACCTGCCTGATCAGCCTCCTACACTCTTTTGGCCACTACAGCTTCCTATACTGAAGGTAACATATTTGTCTGTGTATTTAGACATGTTATATGAGAATGTAAGCCTCCCGAGGGCAGGACTCCTAGCAGATATATCCACATCGATGACTCTAGTGGTGTGAGGAGCCTTGCATGCAATAAAAACGAAGGAAGTAAAGAACAGAACATAGAAACACATTGATCCATAGGACAGTTTTTTATAATCAAGCAAAATAAACACTTTCATATCTGTAGATTAGAGTAAGGGGGAAAAAACAGATTCTTAGGAAAGAAAACACATGGAAATGAAAGTTAGGATGTTTTACTCTAACATCATCAATCCTGGCATCTCTCAGCATGAATTTTACTGTCAAAGGTTTATTCATTCCCAGTAAACAGCAATCTTCCATAGCAAATCCCTTTTATATGGTCTCAAGGTCAGTCTATAATTATGCATTCTCCTATAATTGCACTCTTCAGAAATAAAAAGCCTAGATAAAGCTTAAGGAAAGTATACTATATATCAAAATCTAGACGGCCCAAAGATTGCATAACCACATTGCAATTGCTATTACTACTACTACTACTACTACTACTACTACTACTACTACTACTACTACCACCACTACTACTTTCAGTCATGAGGCTTGAACTCAGGCCCTGGGTGCTGTCCCTGAGCTCTTTTGCTCAAACCTAGCACTCTACCTCTTGAGCCACAGAACCAATTTTTGAGTGGTTGATTAGAGATAAGAGTCTCACAGAGACTTTTCTGCCTGGGTTGGATTCAAAGCATGATCCTCAGAGCTCAGCCTCCTGAGTAGCTAGGATTACAGGCATGAGCCACTAGCACTTGGCTGAAGTTTAATACTTTTATATATCAAGTAGAATAAATATATCTTATTAATAATGTTCCTTATGAATTTTTATTTTTCCATATGTTATTTTTTTTCAAAATCATGCTATGCCCATGTTAAAAATCTAAGGGAAATTGATTCAGGAAAAGTTTAATTTCTGATAAAATCTTAACCTCTTTACTAAAGGTCTGACAAATTGGGAAAGTATTTACTTATTAACTTTTATTTAATTGTCCTGTTTATTTATCTCATGGTACTGGGCTTTAAATTCAACATCTGGATTGGTTAGAAGTGTTGTACCCCTTGACCCATACCTCTAGCCTTCTGTATTTTAAAGCTATGTTTTCAGATAGGCTCCCACTTTGGGGCCCAGGCTGACATTATTGTATGATACTTGCATCTGTGATTCTTTTTTTTTTTTAATTGGGTCTGGTCGTGGGGCCTGAACTCGGCCTGGGCGCTGTCCCTCAACTTTTCAGCTCAAGCTAGCACTCTACCACTTGAGCCACTTCCAGCTTTTTTCTTTTTGCTTATATGGTGCTGAGGAATTGAACCCAGGGCCTCAGGCATGCAAGGCAAGTGCTCTACCACTGAGCCACCTTCCCAGCCCCTCTGTGATTCTTTAATAAGAGGTTCTCACTAACTTAAATCCCCCCATCATCCAGCCGGACCTGCCCTGAAACTGGTTCTCTTGATCTGTCTGCTGAGTAGCTGGGATTCTAGTCATTCATCTCCATGCCCAACAAACATTTTCAACAGCAGGCTATTTCATGCCGGAAAAGCTTCCAATTTATATTTTCTTATAACACACATATATAATTTCTTATCATACATATCTTATATACATATAAATGTAACTCTCATTGATGCCAAAATGTCTCAGAGGGTGAAGTAGTGAGTCTAATCACGAATATATGAATTAGTGGTCCTCATGGACCACTAATTGATGATAATAAAATATGTGAAAAACATAAAATGTAAAACCAGAAACAAAGTGTGAAGTAGGACCAGGGAAATAAAAATAAAAATAGCCGTATCATGAGCACTGGAAAGTTCTGACTCCGGTGGACGAGGCGCACAGCAGTGACTGCCCCGAGTGGGGTTGTTCGCTTGTTCACTACGGGGCACAGCTCTGAAGCAACTGTGTAAACTACTGGTGAGTATAGACTCCATTTCTGACAAACATGAATGAAAAACTGAAGCACAGATGAGCCATGTGACCTTGTATAGACACACACCAGGACTAGGGAAAGGGAAAAGGAAGGAAGGCAAAAAGGAAAGAAAACATTCCACCTGGGATCTGAATAAACCTACTGTTCCTTGCCATTGGGATTATATGACCGAATCAAAAGACTTAGCAACTCTCCACAGGACTCCTCTCTTCGCACCACAGTGACACAATAAATCTTCTTGCTAGATTATTTCTTAAACAGTTTGGGCAGTTGAGCCAAAGGGAATATTGCTGCTTCCGAGAGGAATCTCTTCAAATTGCAAAAGAAGTGATTTGCAATGCATTTCCAATTGCGTTGTAGGAAGATGTGATCCAAGTGATTTAAAAAGTTGGTCATGAAATCGAAGTTTTTCTTTGTATCCTTCCTCTGTGTTGCACTTTTTAATGCCAACAGGAAATCAAGAACAGAGATGAGCCATATGGTGAAGGGAAGGGGGTGGGGGGCGTGTCATGAATCAGCTCTCTGCACTGGAGGCGGGAAATAAAATGTTTGTATTTTTAAATGTTACTACAAGACTGTTTTTCTGGCAGAAGTGGGGATTCTGAACACTACGCGATGATCCCACTCCAGTCATTTCTGTACCTCCTTGTATTTAAAAGCTGTGGCTACCTGAGTGGAAGAGAACTAACTGTCTGAGGAATATTGCTTCGTGAGTCAGATCCTTCATCTGACTCTTCCTCAAATTTAGAACTCTGAAGTTGATCTCTACCTTAATGTCTAGAGTGCAAGGCTGGTACTATTAACTATCATTTTGTCTTTATTCCTTCTGTTCTATTTTATTTTACGGTGAGGGATCACCCTCACAGTAAAGAAGGGTTACAGAAGGGTTACAGTTACCTGAGTAAGGTAATGAGTACATTTCTTGTCGAACATTGTTACCCCCTCCTTTATTTTCCTACTATCCCTTCCCTCTTTTTGTTCTTGTTCTAGGTACCAGGGCCAACCAAAGCACGAACCATAGCTTAGATTGTTCGGGATGTCCTAACAAAATGCTATACATTAGATGGCTTGAACAAGAGAAATTCATGCTTACCTTTTTCCACAAGTTTAATTGATTTTTTTTCTTGATGCTTCTTAAATTATCTTTAAGTAGTTGTACAAAGGGATTTCAATTTGTCAGTTTCTAAGTACAAGGCATCTTGATCAGTGTCATCCCTTCCATAATTCTACTGTCTCTGTCCCAACCCCAGCTTCCCTTCCACTGACCTGGCTCCAGATAGACCTTGAATAGTACAACTACTCACCCACTCTTTCTGTCTTTACTTATCTACCACTCCACTGCCCTGACCTTCCTGGTATTCATTTTGTTCAACTGCAAGTAGGATGCTAATAGAGTTCTACCATTAGAATCCTCCCTTTAATATTCTGTTGCTTTTCCAAAGGCTGGAAAATCCATGGTTAAAGAGCCATCACGGTAGGTTTCTAATGAGAACATTCTTGCCCTGGTTTGCAGACAGCATGTTTCTCTCTGGTACCTACACTTGGTGAAGAGAAAGAGAGGAGAGAACATGTCTATTCTTAGGATGGAGAGGGGATGGATGCAAACTCAAACAAAATATTATTCCCCTTCGGTGTTTTTTCAAGGTCTAGATTTTTGTTCCTTTTTAGAGCCAAGTAATATCTTTGTAGGCCTGGGAACTTACAGACTTTGATATCAAGTGTACTGTAAAAACCTCAGTTTTATACTTAGTGATTATTTTAATACAATTAATATATTTGTAAAATGATGAGCAATGCTTTAAAGTCTGAATTCACTTTTATATGATGATTAGCAACTTGTCTTGTGTTTCTTGAAGAAAAATGACAAAAGTACTAAAAGATGTTATTTGCAAATTGGAAATGAAAGTAATAATAGTACTTAGTATTCTCATATCACTCGTGGGTAACTCAGCAATTTGCTTTTTTTTGTTTGTTTTGGGCTTTTTTATTCACTGCAACCAAAAGAGGTACAAGTACCTTTCAACAACCTTGAGAAATACATACTAAAATATTCCCTTTCGTCCTGATCAAGAAACTTAAAATATGTGTCCTAAATTGCTGGAATATTACTATCTCTGAAAATAAAAATAGTTCCAAAATGTTTTTTTAATCAACTCAGAATGAGGAGAGAGGATTTTTTATGCTTTTGAGTTGCTGTTTAAACTATGATTATTATTTTCCCAAGTTCTGCAAATACTGATGCATACGTCTAACTGTGAGTCACCTTCCCCATTTTGTTGACGGGAAGATCGAGTTGCATGGAAGATGTGTCATTTATTCTTGATAATATTCTTTATTCTTGCTAATACAGGCAGCAAGCTAAAGAGCTAGGGTTGGAGTCCTTTGCATTCTGGATCTAAAATCACTATCCTAGATTTCTTTCTTGCAAGAGAGTTTGGGGATGAAAGCTTCATGAAGCCCAAGGTTAGTTTATGTTTCTGAGGAGCTTGACAGAATTGATCTCAGTAGCAAAAATTAGCAAGAGTCATAAGTAATTGAATGAATCAATGATTAAAAGCTAAAAGTTAAAAATTAACTGGGCAGGCACTGATGCTATTTAGTACCAATTCAATCACTTGTTATTTTTATCCCCCATTGCCTCAAAGTGACAAAGGAGTTATGAGAAATCAGCTTAAAATATCATTATGCACTACTCAAGCCTAGGAATAATTGCAATGCTATTCTTGGAGGAAAATGGGTTTCTGATTTTAAATTTCATCCTGCCAATGAATCACTAAGCTACAACATGTGGGAATTGCTTTTGAGTTGCTAGTACAGACTTTATAGACATTACTATGGGCATCAATAGCATCGAAAAGCAAATGAAATATCATCCCTTATCAGTGAATGCTACTCAGCAATGTGTGAATCTAGGTAATGTGTAAGTTCACCCTAGGTAACTCCTCTGTGTTAGAGAAGGGCAAATTCAAGTCAACCAAAATGAGCAGAGATGCCTACATATAAAAAATGTGACGTTAAACTGTCCTTATATTATCAATGGACATTTGGAAAATGGGAGTGAGAAGGTAAAATTTACAGAAATAGCTTGAATGGTTTCTGAATTTGTAAGAGGGGGCAGAAAATAAAATATATGTAGACATCTATATGGATAGATCTATATACATCCACATGTGTGCATATCTGTTCTTTATCAAAATGTCTGTATGCAATTACGACAATTTAAGATATGTAACAGAGTCACACATCTGATTGTGGGTGTTTTTTGTAACACTGATTTTGAGCAGCTGATTCACATTCTAGACACTGTAGCTCTATGCCTGTTTCCTATGACAACACTTCAAGGGTTACTATAGTTTATGAATTCTTTGATATTTATAAAGTACTCATAACATTTCCTTAGCAAGGTTGAAGCAACATTCGGAGTCACAATGGTGCCATCTACTGGAAAGATGATGAAGTATAAAAGTAGAAATTCCATGTAATGGAAAGGGAGAGAAAATGCTAGTGTCTAGAGTTAAGTGTGCTAGAAAGCAAGCATTTGCACCACAAACTTATCACACTAGTTTCCTTCTTTATAATTAGACATGATTAGAGTATGTACATGCGTGTTATAGAGATTATACCTTATAGTATAATCTATCTAACTCTATCCTACCATTTGGAGCAAGAGTTAGAATTAGGTGCATGCCATATGGACATTGTACTCCAAATCAATCACCGAGCTAGAAAGAGAAGTGAGAAAACAATTTAGCAAAATGAATGCCAGAAACCTGTTTTGGAGGGAAGAAGAAAGGAGGCAGACAACTGGGAGGGCAGGCAAATGCAGCCATTATGCTAATGTATATGCATGAAATCGAACCAAAGGACTTAAAGGTATGGAAGGGGTTAAGAAAGATGGGGGGAAGAAAAGGGAAGGGGTAACATTGATGAGGATGCCTTGCACTGATGAACTGACATGTTGAATCGCAAAGCCTTTCCACTTAAAATAACATTTATATAAAGAGAAATGAGCAAAACAACAAACTGAATACCATTAAACCTGAACTCTAATGACGTGCCTTATGGAACTTTATATTTGACTTACATGTATCCTACACTACACACTTTGACATAAGTAGAGATGATCGGAGATGCTGACCATCATAGTTCTCCTCCGCTGCCTTTCTTTATCTGTACACCCAGCTCAGTGCCTCTCTGTACAGACTTGGCTATCCTAGGCACTGTCAGTCAAAGTATTTTGTCATACTTTTGCTTTTGATCACAGAACAGGCCTTTCACAGTGCTGTAGATATAATCCCTGATCTTTGGCTTTCCTTCCCTATGTTAATTTTTCATTGGATATTGTATTAGGGGCTTGAACTTTGCAAAGAAACTTGTTTTGTTTTGTTTTGTTTTCCCCAAGTATTTCAAAAGCCCACACCTCAGGCAACCATCCAAGATTATGGGATGCTACATTGTTTTCCCCCGAGTTTGCTGTCCATTAGTTGCATTTGAACAAAAATTCAGGCAAGTGGCGATTTTAAATTATACCATTTGGCCATCTGAAGATTCTTTTAAGCTCCTGCCAATTGTGACTGCGGATGGCAGGCTGGCTTTTGGGGAGAGCTAAGCTGTTCCGATTCCAAAGTCTGGTGTCCCACTATTGTCTGCCAAATCACAATGCCAAATTATGGTAGCTGAAATGATGACAAAGCCAGTGAAAGAGAAGATATTTTTAAGAAATGAGAAAGAATAAGATATAGCAACTTATAAGTTTTCCTTTGGTTTCAGTTTTCCAAAATCTGAAAAATAAACATTGCCCTTATTAGTGTGATTGTTAATACTATGATTCTAGTACAATGATCAAAATAGCCTTAAAAGTTGTTTGCAGACAGTGTTAAGTTTGTGAATGTAAACAAACCCCAGGAATACTGCTGCATGGGGTTTAATGAAACGATTCCATCTTCATCACGGTTAGAAGAAAACAATACATTGCAAGCAACTTCTTTCCCTATAACTATTTTCAGCCATATATCTCCCAGAAGTAAAATTAAATTTTCATTTTTATAATAGATTGGCCTTTCTAATTTGATAGAAATAAAATGTATACAAAAGATGTCATGCACAATTTGGGGCTTGGAATTTTTCCAACATTTTTTTCTGTACAACTTTATGTCGTGTGCAGAAATATTTATTTTGGTGGCTGTTAGGTTGTTTTCATTTAATGGTTTCTAACTCCAACCTTAAAACCCCAAAATGGAAAGAATCTAACTAGAAGCAATAAAGATAAATGGAAATTTATAGAGCTAATCTCATCTAAATGGACAATAGAACAATGGTCAGTAGAAGCTAGTAAAACTGAAACCTGTGATGAACATGTTTTGATACCCAGTTACTAAGAAGAATTCATTTTAGTGTACATCCCAGTAAGGCAAACACTGTCTATTAAAATGTATTACATATTTCAATGTAACTTGTAGAGGAAAATCTAAAGGTTACTAATATGCAGAAATGATGAGTGAGAAAATGGAAATGCTAATTACCATGATTTTTTTATCCGTATACCACAGTTCATATGTCAAGTTTTCATTGCCTACACTGCAAATATGTGTAAATATGTATTCATTAATGCACAAACTGTCACACTGTTTTTGAGATGCAAATGTTATCATGATTACATACCTAGAAGTGAAATTGCTAACTGATAGGACATGCATAAATTTAATTTCAGTGGCTACAACAGAGGCATTCACAAAACAAACTCACAGAACTGCCTAAGTTCTTGTAGTTAGGGTTTTTAGTTAACTGTTTCTAATGGAGAGATAGGTAGCTAGACAGACAGAGATAGATAGATAGATAGATGATTGTTTCAGATAGGATATTTTTATGCTCCCCAAAAGCTGCTTATTAAACTAGAAGGAAATCTGAGAAGTCCAAGGAAATCTGAGAAGTTAATTTACAGTATTTAAATCATATCCTAGACAATTTGCTTCATGTATTTACAAATTTGCTAAGATGTTAAGAATAACTAAATAATACTAAATTCAGAAAGATATAAACTAAAGAGGTGATCAGACTTCATTCAGTATTTTAGTTACATCCCATGATCTTCGAAGGTGCCTCTAAGTACTAACACAAAAATCAATGGGACTGGAAAATGGAGAGAGTTTCAAAACTTTAGGACAAATTGTTCAATTTCACATTTGGACATCACTATAGACAGTCAATTCTTCACTGAAGCAAAATCAAAACTTTAAATTTGCATGTGGCACAAAGAACAAATCACCCAAGCTTCCACATTCCAGGCATTTTGTTTTGTTCAGTTTTGTTTATTTTGTTAACCCAGCTAACAGCCACTGCGTCGTCTTCAATGTCTGCCCTGGATGACTAACCATTATAAACACAGCAAGCAAGCCATTCTACCGTAGCAAATAAAATAATTTATGAAAGCTTTGCACCTGTGATGGGCACTGAAATAAACAATTCTGTAGGACTTTGGTCACAGCACTGACTCATCTGCATCAAAAACACAGCACACTCCTACAGCACACTCCTGCCTAATGAAGCCATTCCCTCTTTACTAATTAAGACAGTATCAAATGAATGAATGAATACATAAGCAATAAATAAAGTTACTTATTCCATCATGAGTCCTGAAAGCTCCCAGTAGGTAGTCTTTTCACAATTCAATTTCCCCAATGGGATGAGAAGAGGAAATGAAACAACAAATTGTTCTCCTGATGAACTAAGCAGAAGCTGCAATACTCCAGGGATTCCTGCTAGGTCAATTAAAGTACCACACTAGTGGAATAGCAATCTAGAAACCAATGCCCCAGCAACAGGCCGAAAAAGCCAAGTTCCTTCTGCTCTTGTAACTCTGTCTCCAGTAGAAAGTACTAGAAATTAGTGCTAATTGTGTATTTTAATATCTGATCATGAACAATAAAAAAAAAATGAGAGAATGACTGCAGGTCTTCTTACCTAGATAATGCACTTACCAACTAAGATATACTGTTTGTGGAATGCTACGTTCTTATTTTAAAATTATGTGAACTAGAAAGATTTAAATAAGGATGATTTCTCTCGTTTACTATCATGTTCGCCCCAAAAGGTAAAATGAAGCTATCTTTCATTTCTTCAATTTTACAAGTCAAATTATACACACACACACACACACACACACACACACACACACACACACACACACACACACACACACACACACACCTGCACATACCAAGAACAAACAAGCTTATATCCAAATATAAGTTGGTGTGGACAATTACCATTAAATCGATTACTATTATGAAAATAAGCTAGATGTGTTGCAAAAGCAGACTATTTCGTATGAATGTTTCTGTAACAGCATTATAAGTTTACATTTATATAATATTTATGATTTCCAAGTATATACTTATATTTGCTTTGTAATATTTTGGCCCAAATATCATATAATTTGTAAATCTAAATCTTTATTGCATTTTAATTTAAAAATAAGTTCATACACCAGTGGCTCACACCTGTAATCCTAGCTACTCAGGAGGCTGAGATCTGAGGATCGAGGTTTAAAGCCAGCCTGGGCAGGAAAGTCTGTGAGACTCTTATCTCCAATAAACCACCAGAAAACCAGAAGTGGTGCTGTGGCTCAAGTGGTAGGGCACTAGCCTTGAGCTGAAGAGCTGAAGGACAGCCCCCCAGGCCCAGAGTTCAAGGCCCATGACTGACCAAAAAAAACTTTAAAAATACATATCAATATCTTCTTAGATGAGTATTCATTTTGTTTTTTGATTATAGCTCTAAAAATGACTGTTATTCTCCTAATTTTTACAAAAGAAGTGAAGGTTTACCATGAGAGTTTTCATTTATTGGTACCAGAAACTTCTTAAAATCTCTGGCTTCTTAGTTTCAAACAAGCGCTTGCATATTTTAGGTACATTGATCCAACTGCAGATGAATTAGCACAGCCTAATTGTCCTAACCACTCAAGGTGAATCACATACGTAAGATGTACGGAAGAATGTGATGAAGAAAACAAAACCTATATAACTTGATCAATGTGTATGTTAAAATCAGTATTCCATATCATTCTTGGTACCTTCATAGCTGTCCTTCTGTATCACAGCTATATTCCTTGGACTATGCTAATTAATTTAATTTTAAAAACTAAATGTAGACAACCATACTGCACTAGAACATCCAACCATAAAAACCAATTACAAATGTTCTGTCTTTCATAGAAGTAAAAGACACTTAGAATATTTCCTCTTAGGTTTCATCATCTTTAGCTCAAAGATGATGATGGATGATAGAAGTGATGACAAGGCTGAAGGGCATGCTTCTTGATTTAGTGCAGCTATGTCCTAACTATAACTTAAACTCACTTGTCCTTTTGGGCTTTGTAGCAGATGCTTTAAGACCCCTAATCCCACTGGAATCCCAATGGCTAGCCCGCTCTGTACATGCAATAGCTGCTGAGTACACACGGCAAATCTCAGACTCCATGACTACATTTGTAAACTTCATGGTCCCATTCGTCGACCTCAATGGGACCAGTGTTCCCCACATGCTGGGAAACCACTGCATTGTAGGCACCATGGAAATACAGAGGTATTAACTAGGAAATCCTTTCACATCCAACAGCCCAAAACAAACCAGTCTGCTGGTACAACTCACTCTACTGTGTCTCTGTTTCTTCTCAGTTTCATTTCTTCTTTTCTTTTTGGGAATATCTATTTCTCCAGTATGACCTTTGTCTTCTAACTCTGGTTACCCTCAGCCTACTGATGCATTCCTATTCTCAAAAAAAAAGCCTTACTTAATGCCTGCCCTCAATCCTCTTTCCTCTCCTGACACATTTGTTCATGTCTTTCAAACTTCCAATTTGAAATTCCTCCATCTTTGTTTCTCCACTTTTCCCACTAGTTTGCCTAAAATGTTCTCAATACAGTTAATTTACTCTCATTATTGACTTATTATATCTAATATAAAATACCTAATTTTTTATTTTCATTTAACACAGTAGGCCCATTGCTTATTCCAACTTTTGCCTAGATACCTAAAGCATCGTATTTCCATGTTTTACTTTTCTTTTTTCATTTCCTTTACTAGTCCTTTCTTCTTTAGTTAATTACTGGATATTAGCAAGTGTTGGGTACTAGTTATTCTGGAGTATTCTGCTTGTCTTTGCTGATTCTTTCCTCCTTCCTAACTCAATCTGATTTTATATCTTTAATTTCTGTCTCCATGTTGCTATCTACACATTTGCATTGACATTCCAGAACTTTCTCCTGCTATCCAGAATCCTATGGTCATCTTAGCATTTTATTTGACCCTAGAATAGTCCAGGTATAATTTGAAGGAAAAATAATTTTACAACAAACTTACAAACTTCTTCATATTCAAGAGGAATATGTTTATAAACTTACATGTCATTTACAAAAGTCAGAAAACTGGAAACTAAGCTATTCTCATCTGTCTTACTACATTAAATCTTGAAAATTCTGTCTTTTAAAGATTTCATAATCTTTCTTTTTTCCTCATTACAACAGCCACCATTCTATACCACAATGGTGACCTCTCTCTCCTAATTTCTGCATATCCCCTTACAACTCTTGGTTTGTTTTCCTCACAATCGTCAAAGTCACATCAAAGTAAAAGTCACAAGACTTAGAGACATGCTCACTAAACCAAATTCACGCAGTTTAAACAATAAAGAGCACATGTCTTTTGTGACATTCTATACTCAAACCTCCTGGACATTAGGGTTCAGAATGTCATTTTAAGGTTTAATTCCAGAAATTTCAGTTTTATGGGAGTAAGAAATCAATAATAGTACCAAAAATACTTGAGTGCATCAAGTCATTGACCTTAATAGAAACTCTGTGGTGTATGAGTCTAGGCTGTCCCCTGCAGCTTCCTGTATCCACTCATTCAGTGAATCACTAAAATGAGAACTGTAAGAACATCTTGCACCCAATCAAGTCTATATGCTGTTTCCTAAACAGATATGTACATACATTTATATGTAGATAAATAAACGCTTACCAATACTACTTTATTCAAGGACAGTGATTTAAAAGTAGAAAACTTTCCAACGTGACTGAATGAATGTCC
This sequence comes from Dipodomys spectabilis, assembly GCF_019054845.1. NCBI lineage: Eukaryota > Metazoa > Chordata > Mammalia > Rodentia > Heteromyidae > Dipodomys > Dipodomys spectabilis. Next base: position 4,599,786 of record NW_024870698.1, on the reverse strand, counting down.
TTGTTCACCTTTATTTGTTTTTTTTTTTTTTTTTTTTTTTTTTTTTTTTTTAGGGTTGTTCAGTAGATTCTTTTTTTTTTTTTTTTTTTTTTTTTTTTAATTTAATTTAATTTTATTTGAGAACATACTGTACAGAGGGGTTACAATTACATGGGCAGGATAATGCATACATTTCTTACCAAGCATTGCAGCCTCCTCCTTTGTTTACCCTTCACCTCCCTTCCCAGCCTCCCCCCTCCCTCCCACCGAATCATACCACCCTTACCCCCCCCCCCCCCCGACATTGTAAAGCTGGTTTTGACATGACATTTTGTACTTCTCATTGTTGCAACAGGTCCACCTGAATCCTTAAACGACTTGTTTGTCCCCATCTCCTCCACATGTTATACTGACATCAAATATAGTGAAAGCGGGGGTCACCTTTATTTGTTTTAATATGTTCTTGTCCAAAATATTTCCGAGAAATGTAGATGGATGTGAAGATACGGTAATAGAATGTAACTTGGGGATACTTTTATGGTATTTGCTTGTGATTCATCTTTGGAAATTTTTCTTTAGGCTAAGTGTGGCGGCTCCTGTCTGCAATTTTAAATATATGAGAAGCAGAGGTAGAAAGATTGTAATGCTAGGTTGCCTCCAGGCCAAAGCGGGGTACCCTATCTAAAAAATAATGTTCAAAAGTCCAGCGATACGGCTCCCGTGGTGAGCTCAATCTCCAGGTGTTGAGGTCAAACCCCAAGAAGGCTAATTTTTTTCTCAGTTTATATTAACTTTTATACTGAAATGTTTAAGCATAGGAACACAAAATAATCCTTATCTAGTATGCTTTGAAAATTTTACCATCGTATAATAAATTGCTTGAAAAGTGAGGATCTTATTTAATTATTTCCTCTTGGTCTTCTGTTAATTTTTGTTGTATTTCTTTTCAAATTTTCAGTGATTGGTCATTATGAAATGAGTTCATATGTTCAGGGCTTGAAAGTCATATAATCAGAACCTAATGTCTGATTCATATGAGACAACTGTAATGACTAAAAATTCATAGTTGAATGGCCCATGTGAAGATATTATTTATGTATTCATATAGGTAAGGTGAACAGTTAGCTCCATTAATGTCATTTAATTTATTCTCCAGTAATGCTTTGACTATTTAAACCAATCCATGAAAGAAAATACCTTAATGACTCACTCTCATTCCTTTGCTGGAAGAATTTTTCCAAATAAATAAATTGATCTCATCATGTATTCCCTGATAATGATCCAAAATGACTATAAAATGAGGTCCATATTCTTTGGTTTCAGGCCATGGATGCCCACTCTCAGAAACTCTGCCCCCTATAGACAACTTAACAAAGCAGCTGTGAGAGAATGATCTTTCTCCATTCACATATCCATATCAAATCTCTCTGTGCTTTTCTCCTTCTCCTGGGATGGAGCAACAAAGCTTTGCCCATCCTTTATATTTCAGCATACACATTACACTCTAACTATTTAAGCTAGCAAAATAGTTACTCTGGAATGCTTTACATTTACAGGATATGGAGGAATCACGATTGGGGAATTAAAATGGTGACATGTGACCTGATATTTTCAGAGATTTTCTGTGCCATCAGAGTTTACCAACCAAAACAGCCAAGTACCACAACCAACAAAATCTTCAGATGATCTTTCTTATGACTGGCAGCGTGCTATCAAGACAAAGAAAAAGCAATTACTCTGTCTACAATGACTGCCATCAGCTACTATAGCATTAGACCTCAGCGTTTTATTTACAGAACTCCCTATGGATAAATGAGAGAATTGCATTATGAGTATACAAATGCCTTTTCAAGAATAGCTCTTGAAAGCTGTGTTTATAAAACTGCCTTCTGGCTGAATTATCTAAATGCACAGTGGGCTGACAGCTAGGAGAGTTAGTAATACAGAAAGGCTTTGTTACTTCTAATGGATTCGGTCCTGAGAAGCATGAAAGGTAGGGGCTAAAGTACTTTAGGAAGGCTGAGCTCTCTCTCTCTCTCTCTCTCTCTCTCTCTCTCTCTCTCTCTCTCTGTTTCTGTCTACCTCTGTCTATCTCTCTCTCCCTTTCTCTCTCTCTCTCCACGTGGTCCTGTAGTTCCTAGAATAACAGATATGTGTGCAGTAGTCTTCTATTTTTAAAAAATAGCATACTGTAGTGCTTTCAGAAAGCCAAATTTGAATAGACAAGATAAGTAGGTTGCTTGGAGAGACATACACCGGAGGAGGTGGAACATGATTATTTTGAGATAGTAATCCAACAAAGACTGTAAACAAACTTTAGATGATTTCACATTTCTTAAGGGAAACTTTTTCAATCAAGTTGTATACACACTACCAAGAAAAGACTTCAAGACACATTTTTTAAGTAACAAAATGCTGTTTTGAAATGAGATGCAGGCTGTAAAAATTTCCAAGGCTTCAAGCTTCTTTTGGCACTGAAATAACCTTATTCTATCTGTCTGTCTTAAACACAAAGGTCAAGAATACACCCTCTGAAATAGTCTAAGGATGCAGTTCTCATACTTCTGACTTCAGCCACCAAGAATTCTTTTAGTATGTGTTTGAGTCTGATGCTATTGTAATGGATAAATTAAAAAAATAGAGTGGGGCACCAGTGGCTCATACCTATAATCTTAACTACTCAGGAGGCTGAGATCTGAGGACTGTGGTTCAAAGCCAGCCCATGCAGGAAAGTCCATGAGACTCTTATCTCCAGTTAACCATTAGGAAACCAGAAGTGGTGCTGTAACCCAAGTGGTAGAGCTCTAGCCTTGAGATAAAGAGCTTAGGGACAGTGCCCAGGCCCAGAGTTCAAGTCCCATGATGACAAAAAAAGAAAGAAGGAAGGAAGGAAGAAAAGAAGGAAGGAAGGAAGGAAGGAAGGAAGGAAGGAAGGAAGGAAGGAAGGAAGGAAGCAAGGGAGGGAGGGAGGGAGGGAGGGAGGGAGGGAGGGAGAGAGGGAGGGAGGGAGGGAAAGAAACTACCCTCCAGAATTAAAATAATACCCACAACCAGCCTTGATGAACTCGTGCTATGCAAAAGCAATCTGCACACAATTCCAAGCAGAAGTGGGACAGGTTATGAATGATGCAGATCACAAACTGGCCCCGGAAAGGATGCTGCGCTAGGTTTTATGAGTACCTGCCCAGCCAGCATTAATGCACATGCTATGCAAAGGAAACTCAGCTAGTCTGCTTCAGCTTAACAAGGCATGAATCGTTGGTAATAAGCATCATCTTTCAAGGTCTAAAAAAAAATGACGATGGCTTCATCTTTCTTATGTAGGAAGTTCTGGCAGAAAGACAAGTATGAAGGGAGGATCAGAAAGATGAAAGCATGCAAGACTGTATTGTAGTGTTGACAAAGCTAGTAACTCCCACAGCTTAATTCAGCCCTTTGCAATTGTGAGGATGCAATGTTTTGCTTAAAGCTAGGGAGTCAGGTAGGCCTCAGGACAAGTCTGTATGTCTTTTCTAAATCCACCAAGAGGGTACACATTCAACCAGAATTCAAACAGTTAGGATATGAACAACTTTCAAGATGCAAGAGCCAAAAGAAAATAGATTATGGAAAAACTAATGACGGGATGAATACACTTGTCAAAAGCTAACAATGCCACACATCAGGCAAGGTTTCTTCCTGTTGCCAGAACTTCTTTCCAAGTTCCTGGACTTGTAGGGGTGGGGGTGTGGGGGGGGTGGCAGCAAGGGAGGGAACTGGGAGCAAAGAAATCAAACCAGACTTTTGTTTGTTCCCAGAGGATCTCAAAAATAGAAGTAGACAAAAATTACTAATGGCATCCATAAGAAGTCTCGTGTATCTTTTGGGAATTATATAAAAAGCACACAGATGCAATAATCATATTGGGGCACCCTATTTCATTTTTTAATTTTTTTAATTTTTTCCCTGCCGCCCCCACAATCCTCCCCCCCCCCCCCCCGCGCCAAAGTTGTAAAGTTCGTTTTCGACATAACGACTTGTACATCTCATTGTTGCAATGGGTTCACCTGTATCCCTATTTAAACCATTTGTTTTTCCCCTTCCCCTCCACAAATTATACTGACATCAAATACAGTGAAAGCAGGGGTTATACTGTGGGGGAGGGACATACAAAGCAACAAAGAAATAATCTAGGGGCACCCTATTTAAGCTAAAGAACATGGCACACTTCTCTGCATTCAGCTAATCGGTGATTGCTAGTATCCTTTACGATCCCCTACTCCTGTCTCAAACTCAGTACCCTTTCTTTCTTTAGGGGTCAGTATACTAGTGTTAGGAATGATTCTGTTGAAAGGATATTTTAAGGATGTTAACAGGGGGAAAAAAGATGGGAAGGGGGAGAAAAGAAGTGCAAAGATGATAATCAATTTACTGAGCCAGATTTTTCAAATACTCTCATTCAGAAACCTCTTCTGCATCAGACATCTGTGACTCATGCCTGTAATCCTAGCTACTCAAGAGGCTGAGATCTGACAATCCTGATTCAAAGACAGTCCACACAGACCAAATCCAAGAGACATATTTGTGTATTTAACCAACAAAAAAGCTGGAAGTGGTGATGTGGTTCAAGTGGTAGAGCACCAATAATGAGTGCAAAAGCTAAAACAAGTGTGAGACCTTGAGTTCAAGCCCCCAGACACAGAGAGAGAGAGAGAGAGAGAGAGAGAGAGAGAGAGAGAGAGAGAGAGAGAGAGAGAGAGAGAGAGAGAGAGAGAGAAGACCTCTTCTTCAAGCTGTATCAGTTTAGTAATTATGGGAATCTATAATCCAGATGACCCAGTCATCATTCCTGACACAAATATTCTATCACCAGTACCATCTTGTTGATGAATCATGCTAAAACATGTTTCAAGCCATCCATTTAAAAGTCCTCGGGTTTTCAACACCACTTTCAACAAACTGTGTCATAAAAATTCCAGCTTCACTCTCATGCAGCTTTCATAAAAGCAATTTATCCGCTAAACAATACAGTCAGCTTCTGTAAAGAATGTACTTTTCTATGCCAAGGATGATGTATCCTCAGTAAAATAAACACTCGCTGAAATGCAGTAACTGGCGGTCCACTTGGTGGTCCCATGCAGTCGCTGCAGTGGTCATGTGGCATTCTCACTAACGTATCTCAGTCAGAGTCCTGTGATGTTTGCTTCTGCCATTTTAGTAATTTATACTTGAATATGCTGATTGGTGAAGAGAAGATCAATATTCTCAATTACCTGAGGCCTTGTATTGTTTTCCTTCAGATATTAATTACTTAGAATACTTTCTATCAGATGGCTGACTCTGCATTTAATTAGACTAGTGAGTTTCCATCTTAGCATGGTACATCTTGATTAAGTAAAACTTGCATCGTCTACAAAAGTGATCCAAGCTTCTGACAGAGAAATATACTGTACTGTGCTTTTGTCTTTTTCTCATGTGAAATATGATTACAGAAACTTTGGAACCTCCAGAGAATTTTGAATTCTAGTAGAGCAGACCTGCATTTCTCAGACTGGGAAAAGGTAGCTTGTGTTCTTGAGGGCAAATAAAAGAACTCGAGTAATTTATGCATTCGGAGTACTCACTGAAATACTAAGGAATCAAACTCATAAGCAAGTAGGAAATAAAAAATAATTTTCAAGTTCCTAAAAAAAAAAAATCACTGCCAGGTGCAGTGGCTCACACCTGTAATCCTAGCTACTTAGGACGCTAAGATCTGAGGATCACAGTTCAAAGCCAGCCTGGCCAGGAAAGTCTGTGAGACTCTTATCTTCAATAAACTACTCAGAAAACGAGAAATGATGCTTTGGCTCAAGTGGTAGACATCTAGCCTTGAGCTGAAAAGCTGAGGGACAGCGCCTAGGCCCAGAGTTCAAGCCCCATGACTGACAAAAAATAAATAAATCACTATCAACAAGTGTCCAGCAAGGAAACCCCAGACATGGATTTAAGCTCAAAGAGCCAATTCTGCCACTCATTGTAGCTGCATGTTTCAGTAGGTGCTGAGCCACTAGAATGAACTCTTCTCTACATCTCATCTAAGATACACAGGGGATTAAAAGAATGAAAAATAGGACCATCCAGCCGATTGAAGAACTTCTGCCCAACTCTTGTGACTAAAGCTTTAGAAAAGCTAGAGACCAGGCTCTTGTATTTATGCTACAGAAAGTTTAATAGTTGGGACTAGATTACGCTGTATTTAAAAAAAAAAAAACCCTTACATTCTCAGTTGATTTAAGGCAAAAGGTAGTAACTTTATTTCTCACTCTTTTAAAAACCTCCTGTTGTACATCAGCTACAGTATTGGCCGCTTGCATATGAACTACAATGGAAACACTCACCCTTTATCACGTCAGAGACAGAGTTCTAGATTAGGGTTCCTTCAGATAAGATCTAAGGTTCCTAAGTACCTCCAAGTTCACAGCTCCCTTCGTGACAATGTTTGGATGCTATTTGCTTTTTCGTTTGTTTTATTTGGTCACAATATAACTCACCTTCAACAATAATAGTAATTACAATTTTCTATTTTCTATTGATGATGATAATAGTAACTCATAATAATAATTATGATGGTGTATTGAGGGAGATAATGATACCTCTTATAAAAGATTTAGTTATAAATTACACCTCCAGAAATGATCTCATTTGGTTATCATATACTTTAAAGATAAGAATTAATAACTATCTAGTGCACATATACACATAAACTACGGAGAAGACTAAAAATAAATACTGAAAGTAGCAAAACTCACTGGATATGCTTAAACTTTGTGTCCATATCTCAACAATTTTGATTCTGCTCTTCCTTCTGACAATTTCTCCATTTTTACCTTCATGTTTTATCAATAATCTAAATATTTTTAAAATTAAGTTCGAAAGTCAGTGCCTTCATTGCTCTTTGGGGGAGCTTAGCAAATTCCATGTCTATACAAGAAATGCAACTTTTATCAGTTATAAGATTTATGAATGTGTTGTCCTAGTATGTGGCTTGATCTTTCTTTCTTTCTTTTCTTTTTTTCTTTTTCTCTTTCTCTGTTTGGTTTCTTCCCTTCCTTCCTTCTTTTTTTCCTTCCTTCCTTCCTTCCTTCCTTATTTCCTTCTTTCTTTTTGTCCTTCTTTTTTGTGCCAGACCTGGATTTAGAAATCAGGATCTAGGTACTGTCTCTGAAATGTTTTTCTCAAGATTAATATCCTACCACTTGACTCACAGCTTGATTGCTAACTTTTCATTGGCTAATTGGAGATAAGAGTCTTATGGACTGGTTCCTGGGATGGCTTTGAATCATGATTCTGAGATCTCACCTTCCTGACTAGCTTACTCCCATTACTGCTACTTAGGCTTTATTTACCCAAAGTAGTCAGGAACTAGTGAACCAGGGTCTTATTAAGTAGTCCTATCTGGTGAGACAGAAAGCTGGAAATGTTTATAGAGAACAGTATTAATGACCACCGTAGAATTTCTACCTCCACCCAGAATCAAGCTCAGAGATATTTTCCAAAGGGTTAGTATATAAGTGACTAAGAAGCTATGAGAGTAACATAGCCTATAACTAGATGCTTCAATATTAAGAAACTACCACCATTCAGTTCTTCCAGTTAAAACACACTACTCAAAATATGAGAGGTCAGGATAACTCATTCATATAGCTATTTTGGTTTGGTAGGCTATATAAACAAGATTATTCTCTTAAACATTCTCTGATCATCCCTGGAGTCAGTATATCCCAGTGCTAGTGTTAAGAACATGGCTAGCCGGGTGCCAGTGGCTCACTCCTGTCATCCTAGCTACTCAGGAAGCTGAGATCTGAGGATCATGGTTTGAAGCCAGCCAGAGCAGGAAAGTCTGTGAGACTCTTATGGCCTGCTAATAAACCACCAGAAAACTGGAAGTGGCACTGTGGCTCAAGCAATAGAGGGCTTGCCTTTCGCTGAAGAGTGCAGGGACAGCGCCCAAGCCCAGAGTTCAAGCCCCACAACCGACCCTCCCACCCCCCAAATAAAGAAGAATATGGATTATGTGATATGTGATATATACAATTGACTCTCAATAAATCAATAGTGAAGAACAATGCTTTTAGTACCAGTTCTGAAATATAAAAAAAATTGAAATGAAGCATGGAAATGAACTCCTTCCACCCCGACACTGAGGAGGCTGAAATAGGAGGGTAAGGAAATCAAAGAGATCCTGGGCCACCCTGGAGATGTTGTCTCAAAATAAAAATAAAGAAATAAGTGTAATTGTTACCTTTATTTTACAAATGAATAAAACAGGCTTGTCAAGTGAAGGTGCAGAAATGACTGCAGAGTTGGTATGATTAATTACTCTCTTTACAGTATTTCCTTTCCAATAAGCCAAGCTTTGTGACTTTGGCCAAGTTACACAACTTCTGTGACTTTCACGGATTTCATTCATATCACCATCCATTCATTAAGTGCTCTATGAACCAATTCAATAGATAGTGACTGAATTCCCCCTCTGAGTCTGTTACTCTTAAAAGAGATGGAGATATTCATTTATATGCATTCGTCCATTCAAAAATAGTTCCAACATTTTCACAGGAATTGGATGGAAAATAGTTGAAGGAAGTTTTACAGTCTAAAATGGCAGTCACACCATAACTACCTCTGCTAAGAACTGCCACAGATAAGCTGGCATAAGTTGCAGAAGTTCTGCTTGCCCATCTGATCGTGTTACAACTGTCTACATTGAAAACCAAAACAACCCTTTGTTCTAGCAGAGGTGTTCTAGTCAATCAAATCCATTCTCCATGAATTAGACTGTAGAAGGCCTAGATAGGAACTTTCACAACGCAGGAGCAAGCAAAGTAGGCAGGTTCTAGGACTTTGATCTTCTTTTGCATTCTGAATAACATTACCAGCTTGGATGACTTTCCTTCTCTGCCCTTGAATGTGTCTTTGCTGTCTGGCTCCCCGAGCCAGAGCATTTACTCAGTTCTTGAATTTTTCAAGTTATACAATAATGTAACTTGCTTTCAAAACTGTAAAGAATATACATATGAAATATGTCACTACTGCTTTAATTACTAACAAGTGCTGCTTGGCCCAATTTCATTAAATAGCAGAAGCTTTAAACTTTAGGCGATGATACACTGTTCTCCTTATGTGGCTATATTCCAGGACCATCCTTCAACAGTTCTTTTCTAAAATAATATTAAGCTTTTTTTTCTTGGTTTGCTTTAATCCACTTAACAGCCCACAGTTTTGAAACAATTACTTAGAAATATCCTTAGTAACAAGACTGTCAGTGTAATTGTTAAGATTTGTCTGAAGATAGAATCTGGTATCTTATTTTTAGTCAGTTTTCCTGAGGCATAATTTATGAGCAATTAATTAACTAAGTTTAAGTATACAATTCAAAGGCTTTTACCAAAATGTATGCAGTTGTGTAGCCACTACCACTGTGATTATATAGAATACTTATGTAAATTTCCTGGATACGATTATACCCCCTAATCTTTCACCCTTGCTATTCAACAATCAGTTTTCTATCCTTATAAATGTTGCCTGTCTTAGAAAATCACATGAATTGAAGCACTGAGACTTTTTACCCAGCTCTTTATCTTATATCTTATAATGCTTTTGAGAGTTTTCTGAACTAATAATTTAGACTTGTTATAGCTGAGTATGAGTAATTCCTAGTATATATTATGGATACACATTCATTTACCTCACAAGAAACTAATGAACAGTTCAATCATTTTTCTGGAGTTTTACAAGTATAAAATGTTACTCTGGCTAGTGTAGTAGCTCCCCCTTATAATAATAGATACTCAGGAAATGGGACACAAGAGGATGATGAGGAGGCTCAGGCCAGTCTGAGCAAAATTAAAGAGATCTGATCTTTGTAACAAGATAAAAACCAAAGGCCTGATATGGTTCTGGAAGTAGAGGCCTTGGTGACTTTATGGAAGGCCCTGGATTGAATCCTCAGATACAGATCTATAAAATTTTAAAAAATGGTTGTGATTTTTTTAGCCAGTAAGTATTTGGGTAGATACAATTTCATTTCTTTTAGAAAAATATCAATAGCAGAAATACAGGGTCAGAAAGGAAGTATCCGTCTCATTTCATAAGACTGCCTAAATATTCTGCAGTGCGGATAAGCCTCTTTGGCATGCCTACCAGTAATGTGTGAAAACCTCACTTTTGCTTCCGTTGTTGCCAGCACTGGGCATCAGCAGTCAATTTAAAGTTACCCATCCAACTGTGTTTATGATACCACTTTGCATGTTAATGTTCATTTTCCTAGCTCCAAGATGCATATTTTCAGGTGTTTCCTTGCCATCCAGGCATTGTCTTTGGTAAAATGCATTCCCAGATATTTCCCCCACTGTTTTATGGAGCTTTAAGTGTTCTTTATGTATTCTGAAATAAAAAATCTGTTCTGAGACATATGAGTTTTAAATATTTCCCCTACAATGCAGCCTTCTTTTTTTTTTTTTTTTTAAATTCTTTAGCAAATCCAAAATTCAGATTTTTCTCCCATGATTCCTCCATGGCTTTAGTTACTACTTTTAGGTCTCTGGTGAGTTGTAAGCTAATATTTGTATGTGGGATGAAGTTAGAGCTAAGGCTTATTGCTTGTGTGTGCAAACAACTGCTTGTTCACAAGTATTTCTTAATTGATGTAGTAATTTTCTTGACAACTGACTAATAATATATACATGGAGGTCTATTTCTTTCTTTCTTTCTTTTTTGTCAGTCATGGAGCTTGAACTCTAGGCCTGGGCATTGTCCCTCAGCTCTTCAGCTCAAGGATAATGCCCTACCCCAAAGTGCCACTTCTGGTTTTCTGAGTGGTTTATTGGAGATAAGAGTCTTATGGACTTTCCCGCTCAGGCTGGCTTTGAACCGTAATCCTCAGATCTCAGTCTCCTGAGTAGCTAGGATTACAGGCGTGAGCCACCGGCATCCAGCTGTAGAGGTCTATTTCTAAAACTCTGTTTTCTGTTCCAGTAATCAATATGCTTGTCATTATTCTAAAATCACACTATGTAGGGTAGTAATTTACACTACATATTAAAATTAGATGTTAACATTTTTCCAAGTTTTCTTATCTTTTGCAAATTGTTTTCCCATGAATTTTTAAATTACCATATCAATATGATAACTGAGATGTCAATTTCTATAGATAGAACTATGGAACACTACAGTGATTTGCAATAAATGTATAGATTAATTAATATAACATTCCCTTAGTTAATAATATGAATCATCTAGTTCACAACAACCTCCATTTATCTGGCTGCTTAGGAGTTTCTTTTATTTGTGTTCTTCAATATTCAGAAAGTTCACTGGCATGAATTTTATTTTTTTTTTTTTTTATTTATTTTTTGGGGGCCCAGTCGTGGGGCCTGAACTCTGGGCCTGGGCACTGTCCCTCAGGTCTTCAGCTCAAGGCTAGCGCTCTACCACTTGAGCCACAGCGCCAATTCCGGCTTATTTCTTTTTGCTTATGTGGTGCTGATGAATCGAACCCAGGGCCTCAGGCATGCAAGGCAAGCGCTCTACCACTGAGCCACCTTCCCAGCCCCATGGCATGAATTTTATATCTATGACATGAATGTGAATAGTGGTTTTAATTTTCAAGTATATATAATTGATTTTTATAATATCAAAGTATTATCTTTAAAAATTGGTACTTCATATTACAACGTGGCAAATCGTAAATTGGAATAGACTTCAAAAAATCTCCTCTAGGTTTTCAATGAAAACAGCTAGAGATTTCTACCGCTTCCCTTCCAAGCAGTATTACTTTGTAATGAGACTCACCATGTTGTCCAGTATGCCCTGAGCTATGCTATAGCGAGTTGGAACAGACTAGCCTTGCCCTGATCTTGAACTTCAGAGGATAGCATTTCACTTACTTGATGATAATAACCAGAGGTTTTACAGTGTTGTTCACTGACACCTCACAGAGCTAGTTCTCTTCTATTTCTAGCTAGCTGAGCATTTATGTCATAAATGGGTTCCAAATATTTGCAACATGTTTTTTTTTCCTTTTTGAAAAAAATCGGATCAGGCACAGGTGGTTCATATCTGTAATCCAAGCTAAGGATCTAAGATCTAAAGATCTTGTTTCAAAGCCAGCCTGAAACACAATACAAGAGATTCTTATCACTAAATAGCCAGCAAAAAGACAGACATACAGGTGTTGCTCCAGTATCAATCTTAGCAAAAGTGCTAAAGAAGAGAGCCAGGCCCTGAATTCAAGTTCCAGTCCCAGAACAGGAAATAAAAGCAAAAAACAAAAAAAAACAAAACAAAAATTATGCTAAGAGCCTAAACTACCTTGCTTGATTTTTCAAAGATTGAACTTAACCTTACATTCTGGGATAAAATCCACACATTTTATTTTAACTACATTTTATGCCTATGCTACGAATGTTAACTTATCATGATATAAATTATACTGAATACCTTAAATTTTTAATCTATAAATAATAAACATTGTTATCTAATCCACATAATCGCAAGCTCTTTGTGGGCCTCTCTAATTTCTAACAGTTCTAAAATTAAAGTGATCTTTTTCTATTTTCAGAATGATATAAATATTAAAGATACAGGATTCTAAGAGGTAAATACTTGAGAAATGGCGACATAAAATATTTAAAATATGACAACACATAAGGCTTGCTATTCCTCTCCTCTGTCAGTTTTATATTTCAGGAGTCTACAAAGTATAAAACTAAGCTCTAAAATTACACCCTTTAGTAGGTTGATATGTAGATGCCATTGTAATTTTATGAGTATGTCATTGAAATATGAAAATATTAACTCATAAAAACAACACTTTCAATTACTGACCAAATACCCAAAGCCATGACTGATTGCATTAATTTCCATGTCAAACAACTAGTTTACCTCCAGATCAAAACTAAACATCCAAACAAAACAACCACAAAAGAAAGTCTGAGCTCATATCTACTAACCTCTATGCTTCATCTGTTGACTTACAAGAAAGAACCTCTTATTCAATATCCATTAAATTTTCATATTAAACCATTTTTCAAAGATTTTTTAAATCTCTAAGCAAAAACATGAATATGAGTAAAATGTTTTAAGCAAAGCTTTATATATTCATCATCATCAATGCTGTATTCTTATTTTTCACATTTAATGTCATGATGCACATTAAACTGGAAATACACAATTCCTCCCCAGGACTAATGTTTTGGTTCTATCTCAAAAAAGTACAGTGGAGAGATATCTCCCATTAGTTGCTAACTTAAAATCTAAATATGACGAATTTGATAATCAACCTAAAAAATGGTGCAGTTTACCAAGCCACAAAAGAAAAAAGAAAAAAAAGAATTCCGAAGTCATTCTAATTGTGTCTAATTGCTTAATATCCATTTATACTCATGCACGCTACTTATTTGGCAATTAACAAATACGCTTCATGTTTCATTGTTTGTCTTCCTAAGTAGATTTCAATGCTACAGAGAAAGGAGAAAGGGAGAGAGAGGAATGGAGGGAGGAAAAATCAGCGAGTAGGATGAAGGGAGGGAGGACACACGGGTGATGGAAAACTGAGAGAGGCAGAGATAGATAACAAAGAGACAGAGTGACAGAGTCAGGGACACAGAGAGAGAAACAGAGAATGAAGCTCAACACCAATCTTGAGACAGCATCTTGATGGCCAAGAGGGCAACAGCTTTCAACTCCACGTCTTACTGATATAAGAGGGGCAGAGTTACCCACGCAGTGAGTGAGTATTATACCAGGTGTGTACTGTACTCTGTGGTGTAGAATCATAACAAAGAAACCATATAGTGATTTCTTCAAAGTGTTCAAAGAAAGACACTCAGTTATCAAACTGAAATCAGGTTTACCAGTTATACGTCTGTTCAAGAAACACACAGGAAAAGTAGGGAAGAATAAGGATAGCATGACAAAGGTAAAGAGGAGGCAAGAAGAGAAAAAAGATATAAAGAGATGGGCTCTGAGAATCCTGGTTCAAAGCCTCCCTAGGCAGGAAAGTCCATGAGCCTCTCATCTCCAGTCACCAAAAAGCAGGAAGTGAAGCTGTGGCTCAAGTAATAGAGCACTAGTCTTAAGCAAAATGCTTAGGGGCAGCGCCAAGGCCCTGAGTTCAAGACCTTGGACTTCTTTGCATGTGCATGTGTGCGTGTGAGCACACACACACACTCTCACATACACACACACACACAAGAAAGAAATGAAACACAATTGTATTACATTTATTCACTAAGAAATCCTTCTGTTAGGGTTAAGAAGGTAAGTTTCTAAAAGCAAGCAAGTGTGGACAAGGGGTAAATACTTCTCAAAATGCTATTGAGTTACTCAGAACAGCTCACAAATCTCCTCTCCATTCAGGACATTTGGTTGTTTGTAGGGACATGCAGCTGGGTTGGGCGGTACATGCTGTATCAAATGTGGCTTCTGCAGTTCACATTCTTCCTCATTCGGACCTTGATTCTTTGCTCTGAATAGGTTGCTTGAAATTAGCCATCTCTTAATCCCAATGAAAGTTAAACATACATAATTTTCATTTTCACTAAGAAGTGGAAAACATAGACATTATCTTCAACATGAGCTCTAAAGAAGTCAACTATTACATAATGAAAAAATATCGATTTGGCATTTTTCAAGTAATAGCTATGAAAAAACATGAAAATTCACCTCTGATTTTTACTTTCCATAGGTAGGGGGTGTCTTTCCTCAATTTTCCTTATTTTGCTTACCAAACTTATCCAACACATCTTCTTTACCCGCCTCTCAAAAAAAAGACATAATCTATTTTTCAGCTCAGTGCTAGTTAAATTGTACCCATTTTCGACCACCAAATTCATTATTTTCTTTTACTTCTTGATACCACAAAAGATGACATCAGAGAAGTTAGTTAGCTAAGTCAGGTAGTGAGTGCATTTCTTTATGACAATGCTACTCCTTCCCTCACTCCCTCTATCTCTATGAACAACCCCACCCCTTGCTTACCTTCCCAAAGACAGATAAATGAACAAACCAGATTTAAAAAAAACAAAAAACAGCAACAAAGGAAAAATAAACCTTGTGTTTCCATTTCCTGGAGTTCATTTAGATAAATATTATTTTATATGATGAGAGGCACACGGGCTTTTGTACCTTTGTATTCCTCTCCAAAGAATAGCCTTATCTAATTCACTTTTTTCTTTTAAGTTCCAACGTCAGATAGCTAAAAATATGACCTTATTTAGAAACAGGATTGCTACAGATGTAATCAGAGAAGATGAGGTCATTTGGGAAGAACTTGGTCAAGTGTAACTGGCATCCTTATTATAGATGTAACAGAGACGCACAGGCTATTCCTGGTGGACAGAACTTCACCGGACCTTTTTTCTAATCTATTTTTTTCTAATCTATTTTCTTCTACAACTTTCTCACTATATTCCAGCACAAACCCCTCTTTCCTCATGGGGCCCCATAGTATCTGTGTTGCCTGGTGGCCTTTCCTAGATTAGGCTGTAAGTCTTCTAGTACTACCCTAAAGAAATACTTCACATATAGCATACCATTATAACCACTGTTTAATTATATGTTTCTCTTCCGAGTTCCTGAAGGAATTGGAAATCAGGTCTCACTTGGTCATTTTCATATTTGTGGTTCCTGGAAAGGCGCTTGTTACATCAAACAGATTCCATATACGAATACTATAATAAATTTGAAGCAACTTTGCAAAAACAGGACTGAGCACAGTGGCACACTTGAGTAATTCCAGATTCACATGAAGTAAGTGTAAAGGGGTCAAAATTTGAAGCTGAACCCTGGGTAAAGAATGAGAGAGAGAGGTGGGGGGGGGGAGAGAAAGAGAGAGAGAGAGAGACAGAGAGACAGAGACAGAGAGACTCTTATCTCCAGTTAACCACTCAAAAACCAGAAATGGTATTGTAGCTCAAAGTGGCAGAGCATCTTGAACACAAAGAGGAGCAGCAACAGTAGCCAGGCAATGAGTTCAAGCCCCACAACCACAAAAAAAGAATCAGATAAATGCAAATTAAACTACATACTGTGGGCGCTCTCTTTCTCTCTCTCTCTCTCTCTCTCTCTGTTGTATATTAGAAGACAAAAAATAGCAGGACTATCATCAAGGCCTTAGTAATGGGTATCATTAAGCTGCTAAATGAATTAAACGTACCTAAAACAAAAGTATTGTAATACCTTATAACTTTCCTTGAAAGAAAATAGGGTGCTTTGTGTTTTTAATAAACTATTTCATATGTTTGTAAGTTAAACATCTCAAAAATACATTACATGGAATTGTAATTGGAAGCATAGAGGAACTGGTTCGATGGAAGTCAACAATGTAGTTGACAGTGGAAAAAAAAAGTGGTTTCCTTGGGAATAATAACAGAGGCAAAATAATCTGATGTTTTTCTTCCAACAAGGAACATTTGGTTCTGTCTTTTAGAAAGCTGCCAAATTAATTTTGATTATAAATTTCCTAACAACTCTAAAATGCCATGGGGAAAACATGGGGTCAAAGGCAGATGAGGAGGCACTGAGAGTGAACTGAGATTAGAAATGCTGCCTCACACACAGATAAAATGACATTTAGCATCTAATATCTATTATTTATGAGAAACTAAGTAGGCAAGGGGAAGATAATATATTTGCATATGTAAACACACTCCTGCCATATGCCTTTATCTAGTGATCCCATTCCAGTCAGCTTCTCCTGTCTTTGGGTTGTGAAGGAAGATCTGTATTTCTCATAAGTATATTTACAACACAGTGGTGTTTTATAATAAAAAGAGACATACTCCAAGAATTCTTCAGAAACTCTACAGAGAAATACTCCTTAGAAACACATTAGATTCAATGTTGGCATCATGGTAGATGAGGCTATAGGGGTTTAAATATCTTCTTGTCTGTGCTTTGACTTTATCTGGTATTTGTTGAAATTATGTAATATATTGGGAGAAAAGAGAAAATATATCCACAAGCATCCTAAAATCAGATTAAAAAGTTCTTAGTGTAAATGTCAAAATGTATCACAATCTTCTATAAAAATTAGCAACGATCCTTTATTAAGCAACACAAAGTTAACTGTGGAAGCTAGGAGATTATTAATAGGCAATACATGATGGAATTAAAGTTTTTAAAGCCCAAGGAACACTTTCATGAAACACAGTTTTATACCTTGGGCTTCTTTTCATTTTATATTTTGTAAAATATATTGGAAGGAAAAACTAATTTCTAGTTATTAAGGCTATGAAGATCCCACACTCTTAAGGCAGACAAACATAGGTAGGGCCAAGCCCTACTCTTTAGGTAACACTTCATATCAACTAAATTCCTTTGAAAAATCATTGATTTTTATAACCTATAAGATGTAAATAAAAATTATTTATAACTTTAATGCTGTCTTGAGGACTACATGAGGTCAGGCTAGCAAACCTGGTATAGCTAAAAAGTGCCCAGAACTGTTAAATACTTGAACTCTGACAGTTGGTAAGGAAATAGGAAGAGAGAGCCCATTTCTCCTCTTGAGGACCATAGGGTTGCATATGATAATGGAGAAATTGAATCTCTTGGCTGAAATGTCTTACACAGCATAGTCCTTAAAGAATCCTAAGAACTAGTTAAGCATGTTTTACAAGTTCTCTTGTAAAACATCTTTCATGACTGCTTTGGGCATTCTTCTTTGTATTTAAAATAAGCAAATGTACCATCACCAAACACATGCAAAATCTTTTAGAAGAACAATATTTGTGGCTGAATCTGTATATATCCTCAGCTACATGGAAAATCTCCATGAAACATGTATTATCCATTCTGTTGACAAAAATTAATTTACTCCGTAGCTCTTTTGGATGAGGCAGTTAGCAGTGGTAATCCCAGTTGCTTTCAATGGCAGGTGAGTGGCAGAAAAATAAATAAATAAGCCCTGTTCTGTGTGGGGGTGGGGGCAGGGGGCAGTTTACATGAGAGCTTGAAACAGGGCTTGCATTGGAAGTCATTCTCGCAACTGCTGAACAAAAGTCGGATAAAGAGAAGCAGATATTCCTCTGGCACCTACAACATGAATTACAGAAATGTGATGGATTGGTTCTGCGCATGAAAATCATCTGCTGTTTTGTCATAAAAATGTGCAAATATTCAAAGCTGTGCTTGGGTATGAGTGTGTGTGCGTGTATGATTGTGTGTGTGTGTGTGTGTGTGTGTGTGTGTGTGTGTGTGTGTATACGAGGGTGTCCCTGAGCCTGCCTAAGTATACATGTGGGTAAGTTCCTGTGTGAATATTAGTGTGTGAGTCTGAGATTGAGACAGACAGACAGACAGACACACACACACACACACACACACAGTGTGAGCAGAAAATATGTGAACTGTGGATTGCTACCTGTGTGCACACTTTCATTGTGCCCTTAGAGATAATGCTTCTGTGAATTTATAATCCTGAATCCTTACAGGCTGATAGTAAAATCCTGACTCAGCAAATAGCATTGTTGGTTTTAGGCATATCCTCTACTATTTACATACATATATCATGAATATATATAAGAGCATGTATTCTGAACAATGGGAAGTTTCTATTGAAAGATATTTCCTCATGAATATATATCCCATCTTGGCCACAGGCATTATATCTATTGCTTCTTCAACAATTAAAGTTAGCACACCAGAAATGCAAGGACCGACTATAACTATTCAATTATTTAACTTTCAAAAAAAGTTGTGGGTTTGCTTCAGCCAATCTATGTGATAAAAGACAGGAATATAATGCATTGTGAAAACCTTTTTGTTTTATTTTATTTTACACATAAAAAATGACCCCAGTTAATGTACTACATGTAGATTTATTGCCAGATACGATGTAAGACAGAGGTCCTCAAACACTGGCAGATTTTACAATCCTCTGGAGTACTTCATGAAACATTACTTGCTTGGATCCCTCTGGATAGTCTGACTCTTTAGGTCCAGGATAGGCCTAAGAAATTTTGCTTCTATTAAGTTCTCTGGATATGCTATTGCAGAAGAGTACATTACAAGAAGCATGTGTGCAAGAAAATTTTCCTCCAGACACTAAGCAGAAAACCTCCATAAGGAAGAAAGGAGATGTTCAAGGTTGAAATGACAGGTAAATCTCTGAGAAGATATCAACATCCTTCAATCAAGACAGTGAAAGCTTCAAATACTAACTTTGCAGGTACCCCCAGATATGACCAACGATAGTTAGAAGCTGAGATAAGACTGGCTCATTGCTCCCTTTCTGCATCCTCTGTGTTACACAAGCAGTGAAGCAGGGGCAGGAAGTGATTTAGACATAGCTTCCTGTTCTTATCTGCCTGGCTTCTCTGAAGAAATCCCAGCTGGTCCTGTATGCCTGGAAAAAATGAAACATGTCGACAGGAAAGGCAGAATAAGAGTGTACAACCCAAGCATGCTAGACATTAGAGGTCAGGAAACACTTTCTGTAAATGTCTAGAAAATAAGTATCCTGGGCTTTGCAGGCCACTTGGTCTTGGTTTCAACTGCTATTCAACTAGACCATCCTTATGCCACGTGTAAATTAATGAGCTAGATTTGTGTACAATAGTTTGGTTAAGAGCTATATACCTTGAGGACTCAAACACCATAGTCTTTGAGTACCTAGTACTCCAGCACTGCTCCCTGCATAAGAATTTATGGGCGCAAGTGGTCATACTTTGGTGGGCAAGAAACAAAAATGTTACTAATAAATCATATTCTAGAGATCCATCAGAGCAAAGACTGAATGTGTCTCTCCCATCATGAAGATATAGAGATTTATCTCTGCTCACATGGTCACGTTGAGAAAGAAATATAGACACAGAAAGGGAAGAATTCCTGACACAGAATTTTACCTTGAAGTCAAATCAAGACTTAGTCAATCCTGATTGAACTCTTCTCAAAGAGCCTAGTATAAACTTGAGAGGTGAATGAAATAACTATTTAACAAAGTTACATTCTCTTGCCATCATTTAGGATGAGCTCCACTCATTGAGAATAAAACATTGCCAAGGTTTCTGCACATCTGAGTGCGATGTATAAATATAAACTTTTTCTTGAAGAGAAAATATGTCACCTCTGATTTCTTACCAGCTCACAGGGGCCTTGCTACATGTTAAGTGAGGATATAAAACAATATGTCAGAACATATGGTATCAAAAGTAGAGGTTTCTCTAATTCCTCACACTTGCTGTTCTCAAAGCACTTGCAGAAATTTACGATAAGCATTCTTCACACACACACACACACACACACACACACAAAACCGTTTTTTCTCACCCCAACTGAAATTATAATTCTAGGACTTAGTGAAAAAAGATGTTTTTAACAGATCCTCCAGAGACCTAAGGCACAGAGTAGGTGTTCAAATTTGACCTTGAATTTGACTTTTATTTGACTGAAATTCAAGGTGTTTTTTTTTTTTTCTTTCTGTGAAACCCCCTCATGAACTTGTTCTAGCGGCACTCATTTTAATCACTACAATGCAGAAAGACTGTTGTGGTTTACCACATACACATATAATTATTTTCAATTGCCTTTTTAAAAAGGCCCAAAACATGTTTTTCTCGCACCAGAAGGCTATTGAGAGCTTTAATCTGAGTCCGTGTGTAAAATGACTAGTCTGAGAAAGTCTTTGGAATCTCCCCCTCCCACTCTCTATCTTATCTTTACACTATTTTGAAGCCTAGAAAATCCAACAATATAGTGCTGGATTAGAGAAGTCATTTCAGCTGAACTAAAAGTTCCCATTAAAAGTTCCTTTGGCTTCAAGAATCATGTTGAGAGAAAAACAACCAAAAGCACACATACGCAATTTATCTACTGAGTCCTCTTATTGTACTACAACCATTCAAGACTTCAAGAAAGGAAAGTGAGGAGAGTTGTGTTATCTGGCTTCTTCAGGAAGCCAATCAATCTTGAAGAGAAAAGGAAACAGAGTGAGATCTCGCTTCCAAAAGGCCCTATTACCTCTTTGAGAATGGACTGCCTGGATTCAGACTCAGGAGCTCTGCCTGCCAGATTCAGGAGATAATGACCGACTGCTACAGTGACAAAGGCATGCTTGAGATGGACATGTCATAAAATATATATTTTATGTATACAATATATAATATAAATTATCTGGAGTTACATTTGTACATAGGATGTTTTCTGAGAGGCCTAAAATATTTCTTTGTCTTGTTTAAAATAAATTCAGGTAAGTATCTACATGCATTTACTTAAGCTGCTTATTTCTACATACTAGGGTTGCATGAAATACTCCATAGCTTGTAAGAAGCTTCAAGGAGACAGAGTTCCTAGAATAGACATTAGTTGCAAATTCTGCATCACCTGTTAAGTTTTCTCTCAGCTTAGGGCATTCTTCTTAAGCACAGACACATTTCAATTGCCATCACTAAAAGGAAGAAACATTCTCCATTCATGGCTTTGCACCGATGCGGCTAGCAATACAGATTTGTTCAAGGATCAGTCGTAGATATCACATATACTATAATGTGATTTTGGACTGCAGTATTTTACAGTATTTCTTTTGTAAACTGGACTGGCTCACTAACTGGAAATTGATAAGAATTCAAGACATAAAATGCCATTAAATGATTTAAATACAGCTCATGAAAACACCAAAATGCTATTTGCTTTGTCCTTTGGTTGCCCTCCTATTTACCCATTTCTTTTTTTTTTATTCTTTTAAAAAATAAATTTTATTGTAAAGATGTTGTGCAGAGGGTTTACTGCTAAGTCAGGTAAAGAGTACATTTCTTTTGATCAGTGTCAGCTCCTTCCTCATTCTCTCCCAGGTTTTCTCCTCCCGACTTCCCTACCCCCCAGTTGTATAGTGCACTTCCAACGTAGTGTCTAGTGGGTTTCACTGCTGACTTAGTTCACCCTTTTCCCCACCATTTTTGTGCTTTCCCTTTTCCTCCCCAAATCAGATAAACTTACATACAAGACAAAAGGTACAGAAATAATTTTTAAAAGTTAAAGTAAATTTAAAAAAGAATTAATATATAGGTTGGAAATGCAGTTTAGTGGTAGAGTGCTTGCCTATTACGCATGAGGCCCTGGATTCAATTCCTCATCACATAAAGAAAAAATAAATAAAAGAAATAAAATTGAAAGAGAAAAAATGGTTTAAAAGTGTTAATACATTTTTTATTGCACTATTTGCAATATCTTTCTCTTTATTTCCTTCTTTTTTCTTTCCTTTTGCTTTTGGTTTATTCCGTTTTGTTTTTTTTATTAATCCATTCCTGTAAAGATGCAGAGAGACTATACTTACTTTGTTGGCAGGTGATGTCACTGAAAGGTAATCTGCACAGTGATTGGTCAAAGACTAGAACTACAGCCAACCAAGACTACTAAAATGACATTGGAACAATGTTATTTGGGACATTGGAAGAAAAAGGGACACCCTGAATCTGATGCTATGACTATCATATACGGTGAGATATACAAATGGCTCACATTTACACAGTGTTTTGAGAACCTGTGTAGAATGGGTCAAAGCCAAGAAAAAAAAAGATTAAGAAAGAAAAGGAGGAAGTGAAAGAAGGGGAAGAATAAAGATAAGTAAAATTTAGATGAACAATAGGGAACAGATCTAATATCAGACCTGTTACTTCCTTCAGTAGCATTCAACCCAGCAATTTCCTGGATTCCCAAGTTAAACAGCATAAAAGATAAAGTCGTTAACTTTACTTTTGGATAGTTGTACCTCGAAGAATCTTGACTCATCATATTATAATCTTTGACCTCAAGATTAAAATATAGCTACCTAATACTTATTACAGTTCATTGAGGTCAAAAAAGATAGTCCATAGGAAAATGAAAAGGCATCTTGTAGGTGCTCAGCCAGAACTGGAGAACCAGGCAATGATCAAAGGCAGCATGCCTACCACTGACCAATCCCCAGCAACATTTCCTTCTCACCAGTCACTTTCCAGCTAGGGCAGCCATAGATAGTATTGGACAACAGGATGTGAGCCAAAGATGGCTAAAGAGAGATGCTGAGAAAACTTTATTTTCCTGAAAAGTGAAAGTTATTATTCAGTTTTACTGAAAAGTGAAAGGCGAGATGGCCTTTTCTTCTTGCTCTATTCACCATCTTCATTCTCCTTGCCTGGATCATGAAAGTTCAAGATGCAGGAGCTGTATTGTAAGCATAACAACAGTCAGCGTAGTATAACTGGTGCAACAAAGAAGCAGAAAGCTCAGGTTCTCTGAAGTCATTTCTGACAAGGTACAGTATCCCTGAATGATGGGCCTACCCTTAGAGATTTTTCTTATATCAGTATGAACAGGGTACTTAAGAACTGGTATATTTCATGTTCCTTTGAATGATTTCTTCTAAAGCAATACAGGAGTGTTAGAAACCACAGAGAACATACAAGGAAAAATTCGAAATGAAACCCAGAACTCCAATGCTTATAGGATTTATAAATGTCTTTGTTGACAATGGAATTTTATGCTTCTATCAGAAAGAATGGCATCGCTCCTTTTATAAGGAAATGGAAAGACTTGGAAAAAATCATATTAAGTGAAGTAAGCCAGACCCAAAGGAACATAGGCTCTATGGTTTCCCTCATTTATAATAATTAGTATATGCCTAAGATAGTCCTGGCAGAGAATCATACTAACTCAAGAGCTATGTACATATGACCATACAAAATGATGCTAATTGAAATGAACTTCAAACCAGGGAAACAACAGGTCTTTTTTTCAGATGTCATCCTTGATGTCACCAATGTACTGTATCAAGCAAGTTCTTTCTTCTTACTTTATTTCATTTTTCTTTTATCTCTGTCTTTGATTCTGGTATCCTCCATCTTTTCCCTTCCCTTCCCTTATAAATATACAATTATCTGATTTGGGGAAGGGAAGGGAAATATCAAAATGATGAAAGAAGTTCAAAGGATGACCCATTGCAACAATGATACTCACAAGACACTATGTCAGAAATGAACTTTACAACTTTGAGGAGGGGGAGTAGGGAGAGGGAAGAGATAGTAGAAGAATGGAGAACCACAATGGAATGAGTAATAATGTTCAACAAGAAATGTACCTTACTTGTGTAACTGTAACTCCTCTGTACAGCATCTTTACAATAAAATAAAATCAAAGACAAATAAATGTCTGTGTAGAACAGTCCATTCCTGTGCTAAAACTCTTGCTAAATATATTGTAAAGGACCAAAGAATAATAAAGGTTGAAAGGAGGAACATAAAGCAGCAAGAGCTGAAGATGGAAAGAAATCAGAACTAATTATGAAGGGATTGATATATCATTCTAAGGAGTATGACTTTATTTAGGAGAGCATATGTAAAATTTATCTGCAT
This sequence comes from Dipodomys spectabilis, assembly GCF_019054845.1. Classification (NCBI taxonomy): domain Eukaryota; kingdom Metazoa; phylum Chordata; class Mammalia; order Rodentia; family Heteromyidae; genus Dipodomys; species Dipodomys spectabilis. The sequence goes on along the minus strand of NW_024870698.1, from coordinate 4,575,457 downwards.
GCACAGGTGAAACATGTTACATGGATGGGTTAATTCGTAATAATGAGAACTTTTGGAGATTCTGTTATAGTAGCCTATAAAGCAGGAAGACCTTCAAGGTATGGCTGTTAACACTGATTTTGTGATTTTATAGTGCCTTCTCATCACCTCTAAAAGTTTGCGTAAAATATTACCAGTTATCAAATTCATAGCCTGTAATTAGCTATTAGATCATTGAAACCACCTGGCTTTTCACTGAGGCCAGGTGCTTGCTTTAGATGATTTACATATGCTAGGGAAAACAGAGTTCAAGCTTTTCTCAAAGCACCTGTACAACAGGAAAATATCATCCATGGGAAAAAATTACAATTAAAGATAATTATGCAAAATTGCAGGTCCATTCTTATATGTAAACATTTTACAATAAAACTTGGAATTGGAAAACAAACTGCTTACAGGCTAGTTACTATCTTATTTTTTAAAGTTATCTAACTTTGACTTAGGTTTGGGGGCGAGGTTTCATTATTTTTAGAGGCCAAAACATGCAAATGAGCAGTTTAGCTTTCTTTCTAGTAGAATGCTAGTGAGTGAACTGTCCCGATATTTTGAAATACAGATTTTTTATGTTGTGATCCTTTGAACCATTCCTGAAAATCAACACTCCCATTTACAAACATGTGGGTCTACAGGACATAGATGGCCTTGTGGATACAGTATTCCATCTTTAAATATTCTGTGGGCCACAGACACCTCATCCCACTAAGTATAAAGTCTTCTATTCAGAATAAATCATTTGCACAGAAGCTGACAGGCATAATACCCAGATGGACAAAAGCTAGACCAATTTGACTCTCCCTGTTCCTTTCAAGTAGAAAAATCAATTGTAGATGGCTTGACTGATCTGATTTCCTTTGACACCTGTACAAGAAAATAACTTTTGGCCAACTTCAAGTAGAACCTGGGAAACATTACTTGAAAATACTTTTGTGATTTTTCAAGCATGACTTTTTTCCCCTCTACCTTCCAGTATTCTAAGCCATTCTTTTCAAGGAAGATAAATTTCCAGCTCCCTAAAAGCTCTACTCTACAACTATCTGGTTTTTCTTTTTTAAAAAAAATAATGTGTTATAAGAAAACACATGTTACCTAGATTTTTATATATAAGCTTTTCCATTTAAATATTCAACTTCCCATCCTTATGAAAATAAACTGATTTCCTTATTCATAAAACTGATTCATAAGCTTTAAGTTTATGCAGGAAGTTTGCAATGTCTGTTGCCATATTTCTTCACTGGGGAAGGGTGGTCTTCCTGGAGTTCATTTTGTTGATGACAGAGACTTTTTTCTACTGTTATTGTTATCATTAACTTACTTCAGAGTTCCAGAAAAATTCTGATTAGGAATACATAGCTATGTTGTAAGAATTAACCCATACTGAAAGCCCAATGGAAAACAGGTGGGCTTACATTACATATTACTGTGGGAGAGAAGTGAAACCTAATGACAGAAACGAAATTAAGAAACAAGGATCTCAATTTTCTCGACCCTATGTTTCATGTCTGCAGAAATAATTACAGTTGAGGCAGAAACACTATTACAGTCCAAATTATCTTTCCAAATTAATGGAGAGAACTTTAGCTTTATCTTGTTTTCCAAAATGACTTTCTGGCTTCATCATATTTTTACTTTTATTTTCATTTCTTGCACATGTTTCCAATTAAGAAAATGATATAAATTACAAATATTTGTGTCTCTTATTTTATATAAAGATTGTTTAGTTTCTGTTTGCTTTTTTGTGAGATTCCCCATAAATCATCCATATAAAAACATAAATTTTAAATTAGACATTTGAAGCAGAATATGATTCTAGGAATCATTTTCTTTTGGTTGCTTTTATCTTCATGGGTCAATAAGCTGCAATTGTTGTTACTGTTTCAGTCCTGGATGATATACTTAGCCACGGTCCAAGTCACAGAGTTTATAAACATTAAAATCTCTTTTTCAAATCTTTCACTCCTAGAAAATGAATTTTTCAGAGGACAATTTTAATAAGAATGGCAAGAACAGCCAAATATTAAGTTCTTTATAACTACTTTTGGTTAAAATAGATTAACATAAAAAAGTAAACAGGAAAGCAAAAGTTTCTGGATTATATTCTAATAAAACTATGTCTTTGTATAAATTTATTTTACAGTCTTCAATATAGAATATCTATTTTTTTTAAAGAGAACATGCACATTGCTGGAGGACACAAAAATTGTGACACTTTGCAAAAGTGGGAAATTAAAACACACCACACACACACACACACACACACACACACACACACACACACACACACACACACATGTTGGTTTTCCCAAATGCTCTCAACTCTGCAGGACTGTAGAATTTAGAGCCAGCCATTCTTTCTATACTCAAGTGAGTCCCTCACTTCTCTGGATATTTTACTGTGTTCTTTCTCATTGTTTCATTCTCATCCAACCTCTCCCCCACACTGAGTCTGAGTCTCACCAAAGTTTAAACCAGCTAAATAGATGCATTTTTAATGATCGGTTTAAATCTTCAGGTGAAATTCACCTTTGGTTGTGTGACCCCTCACCTACCTCAAGAAGGCTGACATCCAGTGCAGGAAAAGGAAACAAGGAGAGGCGAAGAAAGCATATGATAATTAGAGTATTTCCCTAAAAAGACTTTTAATCAGGAAAAACTAATATATTTTGCTTCTGGTATTTAACATGAGGTAGCAGAATGACAAAGGAAGGAAGACAAATAGAGAAAAAAGGGAGAATATTACAAATGGTTTCTTTTTGAGTTAAAGATGACACATGAAGGTACATTTAACATTTCTTAATGAAAAGGTGTTTGGTTGTAGAATCTTTCAGGGTTCAATGTCTACACACATTCACTGAACATATTAATGTACCAAGACATCAGTAATATTTTTACAAGTTGGATGTAATGACATTGCTAATGTTAATAAAGTGATGTGTATCACCAAGAGAGTGTGACAAATACTATCTTAAATATAACGTTTAAATATGTATTGACAAATATGGCAAATAAGATCTTTTGATATAGGGAGTTTTGATCTTTTTCCTTTTCAAGAAACAAATTACACTTTCAATTGTATTCAATATTCTGACTACCATCTGCCAATTTAGATCAACATATCAATCAAACTATCAAGGCCTGATGTTTTCCAAACTTCACCTCACTTTGCTCGAGGCTCATGAAAATTTAGTATTTTTTTTAGGTGTAATGATGAACAGCATATAGGAGAGTATGCCTGATCACTGCCATCCCAGTCTCTATAACTCTGTACCTGGAAACAATTTACATTTTAACGGAGGATATCTGACTGTTTTAGAAAGGAGTTACAATTATTATTTTTTTCAAAATCATTTAGTAAAAGGTGGGTATGGTGGTACACATTTGAAATCTCAGCAATTTGGGACTCAAGGAAAGAGGACTACAACTTAAAGGTTAAGACATTATGCTAGAAAACCTATCTCAATAAAATGAAGTAAACCATGAAAGTGCAAGGGGTGTGTGTTTAATTATGGAGTGCTTCAATAGCATTCGTGAAGTGTAGGTGTCAATACTCAGTGCTGCAATAATAATATTATCTTTTAGTAATTTAATTTTTGTACTTTATTTACTAAAATATTGTACATTTTTTGAAAGAATGTAGCTGCTGCCATCCAGAGTGGTTGGTGTATACTGGGCATCAATAGGCTTGCATAACAAGCACATCCCAGAGTTCAAACCTCAGGATAATCAGGAGAAAAATACATTCAGGATTTTTTTTTTGTCAGTCATGGGGCTTGAACTCTTGGTGTGGGTGCTGTCCCTGCACTCTTCAGCTCAAGGCGAGCGCTTTACCACTAGAGCTACAGCGCCACTTCTGGTTTTCTGAATAGTTTATTGGAAATAAGAATCACATGGACTTTCCTGTCCGAGCTAGCCTTGAACTGTGATCCTTAAATCTCAGTCTCTTGAGGAGCTATGATTATAGGTGTGTGCCACTGGCTCCCAGCCTGTGCAGGATTTTTAAAAAATATCAGTAAAGGGCTGGGAAGGTGGCTCAGTGGTAGAGCGCTTGCCTTGCATGCTCAAGGCCCTGGGTTCGATTCCTCAGCACCACATAAGCAAAAAGAAAAAAAGCCGGAAGTGGCGCTGTGGCTCAAGTGGTAGAGCACTAGCCTTGAGCTGAAGAGCTGAGGGACAGTGCCCAGGCCCAGAGTTCAGGCCCCACGACCGGACCCAAAAAAAAAAAAAAATCAGTAAAATAAAGAACTTGACTTTCAATACATAAAATATAAAACAAATATATTGAAGATCAGTTAGTAACTTACTAATTTCCAATTAATAGTAACTTATTAATTTCCAATGAATAAATATTGAGAGTCTTAGTTGAAAAAAAGAAGGATTTCTATCTCTCAATTTTCTCCTTTGTACAGGAGGATGATAGCTCACGGATGGCTTACAGATTAAACATGCTCATGTGGGCAATGTGGTAGAAACCCTGGCTGGAGCCTACTAAGCACTGAGTAAATGGTATCAATTAGGGGAAAAAAAGCACCTCTTAAAGTTATTATTGCCTCTAAGGGTAAAGTATGCACCATGCGTAGTTCTTTGTAAATTGCATTAACAAATTTAATTTAGCTATTCAAATCCTAAATTTAATTTAATCTCGTGTACTTTTTATGATTTATACAGTTTATGGAACTATTTTCTCAAATTTTTCCACCACTTTAAGACTCGGTACTCTCCATAAAGAATACAATAAGCAATAAGTCATCAGCCTTTTGTCCTTAAGGATTCCTAGTTCAAGAAAGTCTATTTACTAAGCACATTAAAATTTACTAAGTGTTTTCCCACTGCATGTGAGTATAAAAGATCTATTTTTACAAAATATAAATAAAACTAGTAGCCCTAGTTCATAAAAGAGGACCTGAATGTCCTAGGAACTTAATCACCTACTTAAAGTCACAGAAATTTCTTAGAATAGAAACATTATAGAAACTAGGTTATATCATACAAAATCCTTTCTATCTTTTCTTCATTCTGAATTGATTGCCTTTCCTCCCTTCCTCTTTTCCTTTCAATAATTAATCTGTCAATGAAAGGCTTCTACCATATCTAGTTTGTGATTCTCCTCTATGTGAAACCTCATGCACTTGTATTGACAAAGTATTCCAAGATCACACAAAGTTCCCAGTGATCTGAACAAGGACCCGTTTATTCAGTTTTGTTCAGAGGTTAAAAAAAGTTAATTAGTGACCAATAAGATTTGAAACGTGTGGAATAAATGTAGAGGGAAAGTGCGAGAAGGGAGAAGTTTTCTAATCCTTTTGCATCTTTTTTGTCTGGGTGCCGTGCTTTCTTGCAGCTTGAACTCAGGACCTAAGTGCTATCCATGAGCTTTTGTGCTCAAGGCTAATGCTCTTCCACTTCAGCCAGAGCTCCACTTCCAGCGTTTTGTTGGTTAATTATAGGTAAGAATCTCCTAGTCTTTCCCACTCAGGCTGGCTTTGAACCCTGAACCTCAGATCTCAGCCTCCTGAAGCTAGGATTATAGATTACAGGCATAAGCCACTGGTGCCCAGCATTGACAGAGATGGAGAGAGGAAGGAGCAGGTCCTGTTACTGAGCCAGAGCAGGGAGAGAACAGGAGGAAAACTTCACTACTTACTACGTGTGTGTGTGTGTGTGTGTGTGTGTGTGTGTGTGTGTGTGTGTATGTGTGTGTTGCAAATTCTGGGGCTTGAACTCAGGGCCTGGGCACTAGCTCTGAACTTCTGCTCAAATCTAGCACTGTACCACGAGCCACAACACTACTACTTCCAGCCTTTTCTGAGTAGTTTATTTGAGATGTGAGAGTCTCATGGGCTTTCCTGCCCAACCTGGCTTTGAACTGCAATTCTCAGATTTCAGCCTCCTGAATAGCTAGGATTGCAGACAGGTGTAAACCACCAGTGCCTGGCTTTTTTTTTTTTTTTTTTAATATTATCTTTAAGTAGTTGTCCAAAGAACTTTCCATTTAACAGTTTTTTTTCATTAAATGATAATTTTTGTAAATATTTTCATTGTAAAGATACTGTACAGAGGAGTTACAGTTACATGAGTAAGGTAGTGAGTAACCCCCTCCTTTGTTTTTCCTCTACCATCCCTTCCCTCCCCAACTCCTCCCTCACCCCAGGAACCAAAGTTGTAAAGTTTGTTTTCAACATAGTGTCTTGTTTATCTCATTGTTGCAATGAGTCAGCTTGTATCCTTGTTTCAGCATTTTGTTATTTGCCTTCCCCTCCCCAAATTAGAAAAAATGTATATATAAGATGCAGGGCAAGCTGGGCACTGGTGACTCACGCCTGTAATCCTAGCTACTCAGGAAGCTGAGATCTGAGGAACATGGTTCAAAGCTAGCCTGGGAAGGAAAGTCTGTGAGACTCTTATCTCCAATAAACCACTAGAAAACTGGAAGTGGCACTGTGGCTCAAGCAGTAGAGCGCTTGCCTTGAGCCGAAGAGCACAGGGACAGCACCCAAGTCTAGAGTTCAAGTGCCAAGACCGACCAAAAAAAAAACAAAGATGCAGGGCAACAGTATTAAATACAGGGACAACAGGGATTGTACTTTAGGGGGTCAGACCATACAAAAGAAACAAAAAAGATCTTGTAGTACATTAAAAACATCAGTGATAAAGAAAAAAAAAACGATTTTAGATTCCTGCTTTTCTAGTCTTATTTCTCTGCTTTGTTCAATCAAGCCCTAGCTTTTCTTTCTTGGATCCTATAGATCCTTCGAAGAAAGTAGTATTACCAAGCTGATATTATCATCTCCAATCTCCTTCTCTTAACCAAAGCCACTAGATTGCCACCTTCTCAACACATACATCTGAACATTTTCTATACTGCCATTCACAACTTTATTATAGATTTCTATATCTATTAGGGTGGCATGGCCACATTCACATGACTTTTTATGATGCTGGCCTCACAACTTAATCAGAAACTTCTCCCTGTTCACCAAAAAACCTCAGCATGTAACTAGACTTGAATTCCCTTCTTGTTTTAATGACATACTTGGAGATCCCACTCAAAATTCACCTCCTTACTGACCTTCCAAGAACATTACACTCTATTCCCCAAGTCACAAAGTGGATTATGATGACGTTATATCATTGTTGTGACTTTGAAGTACCAGCTCCAAAGGTAAGAGAGTGTGTTCTAACTTACTTTTAGACCCTTACTGTGGGCTTAGTACAGAATAATTCTCAAAGTTGTGTGCTAATTGTTGTAGTTGTCCGCGCATTAGTATGCATTATTCTTCTGAACAATACTAATTTGAACAATTCAACAGACCCAGGAATTCTAGGTTTATCTATCTTTAGGGTGACTACTTTACATACCATCTGAGATAATCTGATTTCTACATTAATTAGAAAGTTAAAAATCAAATGGAAAAGAATATCCTTTGGAATTAAAAATAATTGAGAAAGTTCTGAGTGTAGTTACTCCATAAGTATAAGTTACTCAATTTATAGGGTGAGAAAAAGGATACCAAAAGACATAGAGATCTTCTGGTGATTAAGTAAGGTAAAATATGAAAAGCACCCTCGAGACAGATGGTCTCAAAGTAAGTATTGGTATTTCTTTAAACTTCTACTAGTTTTTGTTTTATGTATGCCATAAAACAGGGATACTCTATTCCCATGTTAAAATTCACTGTCATGAATTTGGGCTTATATCTCATATTTCAATTCTTAACATGCTGCAAAGTGAGTTATAAAAGTTATCAAAGAGAGGTCTGGGAAGGTGGCTCAGTGGTAGAGTGCTTGCCTTACATGTATGAAGCCCTGGGTTCGATTCCTCAGTACCACATAAGCAGAAAAAGCCATAAGTGGTGCTGTGGTTCAAGTGGTAGAGCTCTAGAGTTGAGCTGAAGAGCCGAGGGACAGCGCCCAGGCCCAGAGTTCAGCCCACAACTGACCAAAAAAAAAGTTATTAAAGAGAAAAGAGCTTAATTACAAAGCCAATTCTGATAGTATGAATCAGTAATATCAAACATCACAGCAATTTGATACTCCTCAAGACACTCATAACTAACATATAATCAAAAAGTGAATAATTACCATATGTTGCTACCTTATAGCAGTACTTTCTTAAATGTTAATAAAATCATTGAAATTTGAAATCAAAGTGTATCTTTCAATCTTCCCTTAATCTAAAAGATGAATAAGAATATGATACAGCCTTGATAAGATCATCTCTAGGTTGAGAAGTGAAGGTAGATGTTAATTTATTCAAATTTTATATTAGGTTTATTTATTCTCATTACAAAATGAGAGCCTAACCAATTTTTTTTTTATTAAGTTAGGTTGTAAAGAATATGTTGTTCTAAGTTGTAACTACAAATACAAAACGTTTGGAAAAATCTGGTGTGGTTTTAAGCAGAGAATGGGAAGCTCTCTTTCTATTTTTGACAATTATGAGATCATTAGTTTACTAGAAGATTTCAAAGTGGAGCAGCAGTGGCGGGATTCCCTGTGTCTCTGAGCACTGGAGTCGGAGGTAGAGGACGTGGCTGGAGGCCTGCACTAGAGGAGCGTTTCCAGGCAACCTTGCACAGTGAAGCAGCCACAAGCTCCCGAAACAATGGCTAACGCTGGCAGAGATCCAATAAAAGACACTCTGCAGAGTACACTGAGTGTGTGTATCCTTTCAGTACAATATTTTTCAAGTTTAAAAAAAGTTCAAATTGGAGGTAAATAACATTAAACTGTACAGAAACCAGTCCGTGGAAAATGGGTCTTTACTCCTGTTCTTTTAATGGTTCGCAATGCATGAGTCAGTATTTCAGGAAACAGAACTGATTTGTGTGAACTAAACGTCCATCTTTTCCTTAGATGCCTCTCCGTACAAAACATTTTGCTGTACAGGAACATATAAAGAGCTGATCAGATCTCTGACTACTGGTAACCTTCATTTCCATGCCTGCTTCAGCTTGAAACGAATTGTACTAAAATTAGAATCGATAGGACTTAACGATCATATTCGTGGTCTGGGCCGAGATGGAGGAATAGAGTCAAAGGTTGTCCCATATAGCTTTTGTTCTATCTTCTATTTTGTAAATTCAAGAGAGTAGATTCAAGTCTCAAATATACCTTCCGATACTTGCTTTGTCTAACCTTGATTGCATTTCCACTTAATGATTTCAAGGGAGAGAATGACATTCCAGAATAAAATAGCATAAACAAGAAAAATCTAAATACTAAAAAAGGTTCCTAACATTGTCTTAATTAACTGGCTGGCTTCCCAGTTAATAATCTGATATATAACTTTTCTTAATCCATGTATTAGAAACATATTCCAAATGGCTGCTCAGTTCTATTAGTCTAAACAATATGAGATAGCTTAATAAAATCTGTAATAGTTAACTGTCTTTTATGAGGTAATTAAGAATGGTCAGAGATCTATGAAGAGTATATTCTGGTAGATCATATCAGCATCTCTGGTACTGACATGTTGACATCTCTGGTACTGACAGTCTGAAAGACCACTGGAAATTTCTGAAACAATATGAAGTTTTTTACTTCATCTAAGACAACATATCACACTATCTTCTTTGCTTGGTATTACAAGACTATATGTTTTCATTCAAAGGTTTAATTTCATAAGTTCTCCACACTTAGGTCATCTGAAATTTTTCAGAAAAGCAGTATTTCATAGGTAAACTGCCATCAGGAAAATTCTTCTTGGGCCTAGGAAGGTGTCTCAGTGGTAGAGTGCTTGCCTTACGTGCACGAGGCCCTGGGTTCCATTCCTCAGAACCACATAAGCAGAAAAAGCTGGAAGTGGAGCTAGGCTCAAGTGGTAGAGCGCTCGCCTTGAGCTGAAGAGCTGAGGGACAGTGCTCAGGCCCAGAATTCAAGCCCCACGACCATCAAAAAAAAACAAAAAACAAAACAAACAAAAACAGAAAGAAAGAAAATTCTTCTTCCCCTTTTCTAAAGTCATCTATCATGAGCACAAATCTTCCAAGCAGTTAAAGGATATTCTAGGAAGTAAAATGTGGGCAGCAATTAATGTTCCATATCCTTGTGAAGCAAAGTAAAACTTGGTTTTCTGTTATGATCTAATAAAACACAAATCTTAAAAGACACAAATGAATCCCCACCCAATGGCATTGCATTGAAAGGAATCTATGAAAAAGAGATCAGTTCACAGCTAAAGCCTTATTTGTTTAGTAGGAAAGTAGGTGTAAAATGTATGACTTAAAAAATTCATTCAGCCAGAAGAAAAGCACTATGCATTGAGGGTATGTGTGATGCTGATAATTACATACCTGTTGCTACGATACTTGTGGAGTCTGCAGTGGATATAATTAAAATTCCAAACCTATAAAATAACCTGACCAAATCTGGGTAACTTTAATCAACTCAGAATGTACTGAAAATTCATTCACATTATTTTGATGATAACTGACAAGAAAAGTAAAATAGAAAGCACCTCTAGCTGATATGCTTTCTTTCCTTTCTTTCCTCTTCCTCTGCCTCTGACACACACACACACACACACACACACACACACACACACACACACACACACACACACACACACACACACACACACACACACACACAGCGCAGGTTTATGTTTCAGTAAAAAAGTTTGTTCTTCCAAATTCTGCAAGTAAATGTATTAATTCTGATATCCTTTTTCAGCAAATGGAGACAAGACAGGATTACATTTTTATAGGCTTTGCTCACTATGATTAGTTTCTATAGATCCCCCCCCCACCATTTAACCAGTTAGTCTGTTTGCAAATCCTACTTCATAAAGACATTTGCAACATGATGTGCTCATCCATGCAAACACATTGCCAGTTTATTTTAAGCAGCACAAGGTACTTCTCCTTGTCTTTTCAGTAACACTCCACGAGAAAAAGATGTGCATATATATATCTATATATATCTATATATAGATATATATAGATATATATATCTATATATAGTCACCAAGATTTTAGAACACGTTGAGGGACCTTAATAATGTACATGGTGTTTACAGAGTTGGAGGGGAATTTTGTGCCCTTGGTTGTCCAATCAGTTGAGGACTCCGATTAAGACTGTCAAATTGTGTCAGGACTTTGCAGTGAATGATCACTAGCGTGCCTTTAATCCTCCAAGGCTTTCTCCAATGTCATAGCCATCTGGAGGAGAAGGACCTGCCCTGCTGGGCTCCGCTGACCACAAATTACCTTCTACAGAGGAAGACAACAACAAAAAGCGCTTAATAAATATTTGAAATATTCTCCAGAAAATGAAGCCTAAAGGAAAACCCTATATTTCCATCTCAATTCAACTCAATGTTTTAACACACACTTGTGTTTGTGTGTGTATGTGTGTGTGTGTGTGTGTGCGTGACAAAATAATGCCTTGCTGGCATTTAATTGGAGGTGGATTGCAATATTGTATAATCAATTTTCCCAACCAAGGAAAGGATATTTGAGTCCCTGTTATGTAGAGTTCCTTATTCTTTGCAGTTCCTTCTGGTTTGATAATAATATGATCATTTTATCCTGTGGGATCTTCCTTTTTCAGAAGTTAATATTTCAATGCTATCAAACTTTTGGTAACTTGAATTTAGAATGAGCTAAAGTTCATTGGAATGACTAGAATCTCTATGATTTCTAAAAAGAAATCTAGTTCTAGTTTTCTCCTTTATTTATACAACTATAGGGTTTTTCTCTAAGAAAGGTCACTTCCTTTCCTGGAACAAAAACAAAACAAACACACACACACACACATACACACACACAGGAAAACCAAATCTGCTGCCTTATTTTAAGGAAAACTAAATCCATTAGGTTTTTAACTGTGCTTATCTGAGCTGTGCAACATCAAGGGAAAAAACCCTAATCACAGCGTTGCATAATAGTATAAATTGTTGTTGCAAACATGTTCCGGTTCTTCATTTAAAAACAAAATTTCTCTTTTTGCAAAATGTGGTACATTATATTTACATAGAGCTATGTAAATCATGAAGAATTTTTATGACATGTGGGTGCATCATATCACAATATGACATCATATCACAAATAAACCTCAGAGTACTGTCATTTTAATGGATCGTAAGGTTGTCTATGAATGTATTTTCTTTAAATTTTCAACAAAAATTTTTTGAGTTTCATGCAAATTCCACAACCCTCTTCATACTTTGAAATGAAAGCCTTCCTTTTCCCTACAACCTTAAAATTTTAACTGTTATAAAGATTAATAGTTTTCCTTTGGAAATTGTTCTCTATCAGAAACCACGATATTCCTGCGTGCACATCAATCTGAACAGTATACTGGTTCTTTCCTCCACTAGAAAGCCATTACCCAAAACTCAGGCTCTAACCAGAAGTGAAGGCAAGTTAACATTTTCTCCCATAATGCATCTGTGCTTCTCCTTTAATATTGACACATTCAAATATATTGCCTAATCACAGAATAGTTTGTTTTATAAGGGTACATAATGTACCTTATTTTTCTGTATTATTAGAAATGTGTTCACTGAATTAAATCCTTCCACAAGTCTATGATGAAGTTTAATATTCCTTGAGAACTAGTAAATTTGAAAATCGAAGTTATCCCACCTTTTGCAATAGCAAAGGTTGATGTGCCGTTGACAGAATTTGGTATATTATAGGAACATAATCTTTAACCCTGGTAATTAATATGCATTTTCCACAAACACATTACCCTGGTTTCCTGTTTGTATTAATCTGGGTGCAGTACTACTTCAACTCTTGAAATAACACCACATAAATAATGCCAACATTCCAGTTAAAACCTGAGTATGAAATATAGAAACTATAACTGTCATCCTAAGGAAAAAGTATAACAGGTGAGGAGAGGCTTTTATTCCACACGATCAGCAGGAGTGACAGGTTCACGGATAGAGAGCAGCATTAGGCAATAAGCTGTAGTGATGACTTTAAGGTCAATAAGTGACACTTTAAGTACTGCTATAACACAGAAGTTCAATCAATCATTAGAATGCTAAGAGAAAAATGACTGTACAATGGGAAAAGATCATAGAGGCATACAGCACTGACATTTGGCTAGCATAAACTGAGACTGTATTGACAAGCAGCAGCTGCAAAGTCATCCTCCCTCTTGAAGAGAAACTCAAATCTCAGCATGATAAAAAAAAGAAAAAAAAGGAAAGTAAAATGACTGCCATATGCCAATCATGAACAAATGCAGAGACAAAACTTAGTAAAGCTATAAAGATTCCCCATCAGGAAGCCACATGAAGACACAAACTGCATTATCATTTACAGAACTCTGCTGACGGTGGCTATCGTAAACAAAGCCAGCTGCTTCAGCAGGAGTACTTCTCAGTACCTCATTAAAGCATTGTTGTTTATGTGACATGATAGGTGCTCACATCCTCATTATTAGCACATTCTAAGACACCACTGTCAAAACTGTTTGTCATAGACCAGCAAGGTTTAGATCACTGAAGAAACAGAGAACAATAGAACCCTAAAACAAGCAAAACAAAGTTGTGTGTCTAAGATCTATTCTAAACAACTCCAATGTTGCACTAGTCTTTTTCAAATATTTCTCTGGCACCATTAAAAGCTATTTAAGGGGCCCAGTGCTGGTTTCTCACATTTATAATCTTAGCTCCTCAGGAGGCTGAGATCTGAGTTCTGGTTTCAAAGCCAGGTAGGGCAGAAACGCCATGAGACTCTTATCTCCAATTAACCACCAAAAAATACGCCAAGTGCTCAAATATTAGTCTTGAGCAAAAAAGTTCAAGGCCAATGTTCAAGTCCTGAGTTGAAGCCTCAGGAGCAGCACATATGTACAAGGCTGTTGAGTAGGATATCTATCAGAAAAAATGAATATTGTTAGTATATAGCATTTATAAATGCCAGTTAAACTTATTATAATAGTCAAAGAGCAAAACATAAATTATGTTTCTGTAGTAATCAAGGAATTATTACAAAAATATTAAATATCCTCATAACAATGGGATTTGGGAGAAATGTACTGATCCCAGACTACATTTTACAAGTCTTAAAAATGTATTCAAACAAGAAATGACATACACATTCAAATGAGAAAATGTCATCTACTTCAAGCAAAGAAGTATTTCATGATCAAAAACAAACATTGCTTAGCCCATTAACTAACTTGCAATATACCTGTTAAAATTTAAACTTCAGAGGATTTATAATCTGAATGCAAAATAGGTAATATCAAATTCTTGTCTTTTTTGGTAACATCTGAATGACACAGAGCTACTTCTAGAATGGATTTTAAACATAAATACCGGCAGGCACTAAATGCAAATAATAAGGTGATTTTCTCCACACTGTACAACAATTATGCAGATTCGTAGGTTGGGAGTGGGACTCTGGTGGTAAAACTCGTGCTTAGCAAGTCTAAGGGCCTGAGTTCAAATCCTACATTATCCAAACCTATTCAGATTCAGGTCTTGATCTCAAAGAGAAGTGCAGACATTACATCATGCAGCATGCGGTTGTCAAACGGACATGTGTTTCTTCCCTAGATGGAAATCGAGCTGGACAATGCTGTCCCAGGGTCCTTTGAGTCAGCCCAAACCTCTCAGCTAAACTCAGTGCACACAACCAACATTTCATTATCCATAGCTACATAGATGTCTAATAGGAAATTCAAGTGATTTTTTTCCTTGGTTCCTTTTTCCTTTCTTCTTTCTTCTCTCCTTCCCTATTTTCTTCCCTCTCTCCTTTCCTCCCCCATGCTCATTTGCTTCCTTCTTTCTTTCTTTCTTTTTCTTTTTTCTTCCTTTCTGTCTCTATGTCTCTCTCCCTCCCATCCTCTCTTTCTTTTTTTCTTTCCTTTCCTTCCTTCTTTCTTTTTTTCTTTCTCTTCCTTCCTTCCTTTCTCTACTTTCCTTTCCTTTCTTTTTTCTTCCTCTGTTGCAAGTGTTCCACCACTTAAGTCACTTTAGCCTCCAGTCCTATCTGCTTTCTTCACTTTTTAGGGGTGTGTGTGTGTGTGTGTGTGTGTGTGCTTTCTTCACTTTTTAGGTGTGTGTGTGTGTGTGTGTGTGTGTGTGTGTGTGTGTGTGTGTGTGTGTGTGTGTGTGTGTGTGTGTGTGTGTGTGTGTGTGTGTGTGTGTGTGTGTGTGTGTGTGTGTGTGTGTGTGTGTGTGTGTGTCCTGAGGCTTGATCTCAGGGCCTGGCACTGTCCTTGAGCATTTTGGCCTAAGGCTAGTATTTTATCACCTGATCCACAGCTTCAGTTACCTCTGGCTTTTTGTTAATTGTAGATAAGTGTTCAATGAGATGACATGCTATGTTTTTGTCTGGAGCTAGCTTCAGTCCATAATTCTACCTGCGCCTTCTGTATAGCTGTGAATCTAGGCATGAGCCACCAAGCACAACTTATTTATCCAGATGCCATTTTGATTATTTTTTTTTTCATCTAGACAAACCCTGATTTTTCTAATTTCTTCCTAACAAGTGGTTGGAATTACAAGTGTAAGCCACCAGGCCCAGCCTTTAAGTATATAAAAAACATTAAGATACTGTCTCCTAATTTTACCCAAAGGAAACTTAGAGAAGTTACAAAAGGAAGTTCTTGTGATATGTTCAAATTTCTATAGAAACATAGTGATACAACAGCTGTCAGAAAATTCACCAACTAGCATAAGGAAATAAAGAGATTCAAGAAATGAAGGGCTCAGCTACATTCCTTTTGATGACATCATAAGAACTTTAAGTGCTTGCTTTTAGGCAAAAGGAGCTCATGAATCAATGTAACAGAAAATGAGAGTGACAGTGTGCGATCTCAATGTTAGATCAACAAATTATATAGAGCCCAACAGGTGCACACAACTCCATCAGGAAGTGATGTTACGAATGAAACACAGAGATTATTTCCTTTTTAGATGTATCATTTGATCAGGCAGCTACTTAATGATCACAAGATATTATGTTCTTAGAGCCTAAGTGGCAAATAAATTAACTGCTAGGTCTTTCTGTTGGACTGGGGGCACCATCAAAACATTCAAGAAATGAAGAACATTTGGAAACCTTCTGCTCCACAACGAATTGCTGTACCTCGTGGAATCCAGCCCCACTTCCCGCTGAGCATTCTGGTTTTCCCATGGGGGAATGACGTACCTCCCTCATTATCAGTACAAGCACTTAAATGAAGTTGGCTCTACCCATCGGCAGACTCATGCCAGGTTTACTTCGCCACTTTCTGCTCATAGTACTTTTACCAGGGTGACTTGTTTAAAAGCAGACATGTGCTAAATTTCCACATGTCATTTAATTTGATCCAGCATGATTGAATGAGAACTTGTTGTTGTTGTTGTTAAGGACTATTGGCAAAGGGGCCAGGAATTCATTTCTACAAAACTAGAAATTGGGTGAATGCGCTCCAGCAGTACAGGAGCCCTCTGCATTGGGTTGGAGTAAAGCCAACTCAGGAAGATCAAAGCTAAAGCAGGAGGCAAGACTCTTAAGAGGTAAAGTACAACACCTACCTTCCAGACAACCATATCATGAGAACTACGTCCTGTGACATCATAGTGACTTGCTCTTTGCAGTACTTGCCATGAATTAGAAGGACAAGCCTAATGTGGCTACATTCTAGAAAAGACTCATCTTGGGCCCCCTCCATATCAGCAATAGCAGAATCTGACTTTTAATCAATGATTTTATTGCAAATTGAAGTTTGAGAAGTTCTGCACTGGAGAGAAACAGTTCTGGAAGAGATGATGATATGGTCGCCACTGGAAGGTCTCGGTGCAGGACCTCAATGTTCTTGATTGGATCATAGCAACAGCAGCTACAAACTTCTCTCTCAGAGAGAACCTGGCTCAAAGTCCAGGCTCAATTCTGAGCAATAACGGTGTTTAATTTTTTTTTTTTTTTTTTTTACTGATTTGAGTTGTTGAAATTGTCTTTAAGTAGTTGTACAAAGGAGTTGCCATTTCACAAAGCAGTTTATGAATACACTGAAAAAGATATATTCAAAAAATAGTGTGATCATTTAAAATCTTATAATGCCAATGCATAGACATATAGCATAAAATAGCCTGACAGCCAAGCCCTTTGCTTCAGGATAAAATGACTCTCTTCCTCTGCAGTTCTTTTCATTCTTTATGCGTGTGGCACCTGCCACATTAAGACAACTTGTGAGCTTTATCACCCTCCTGTTCCATCTCTTTCTTATGCTTCAGAAGTCCTCTGCATCCCCACCCCCTCCTTCCCTCTCTTATCCCTATCTCTGATACCTTACCTGCCCTAAACCAATCTGTCTAGCAAAAGAGCAAATAGATATATGGGATTGGAACAAATACACCTAATGCATCTGCACAGATCAATTTATAAAAGACATACCCTTAAGAATTCTTGACACATTCATTCCTCATATGTGGAAGAATTGGTTGGCATTACACATTTTGACTTATGCTTTAGATAGCCCATTACATATGTCATATTACAGACAAAAGCAAAGAAGGAGCTCCTGCTACTCACTGAATGGTTGGCATAGTATAGAGTATACACAACAGAACTGAGATGGTGAGGCTGGAAACAAGTGATTTTGACACAGGGCCTAGTAGCAGAGAAGCATGCCTGGGAAAGAAACATTTATGTTCTGCAAAACTGCAAAAACATCCTGCTGACATATTGGTGCCAACTCTCCTTCTTTCAATTAAGATTACCACTTGTCTACTAATTGACTAATTTTCTGGTGATTTCCTAATAAGATGATTGATATTCCCAAATATGTTTTTCTCACAAAGTAACTCTGAGGAGATCTTCATATCTTAATATATTAGGAGGATAATCACAGGTCCCAAAGTATCCACAGTTGCCAAATGGCGAATCATTGGATGTATAAAGGCAAGGGCAGAATTTGTCTACAAGATATTTTGTTCATTGGTGTTTCTTTTCACAAGGCCAGGCTCAGGAAGCTAAGGGAAAACAGGATCAAGAACAGATAGAATCCCCACATAGAAATCAACATTCATTCCAGATCAGGTTTTGGCCAAAGTTTCTTAACGTACCCACAGGATGTGGCAGGATCTTTTCAGGAAAAAGGGCTCTGTGTTTAATAACAGGCCACCCTCTCAGTCTTGGGGGGGGAAGAGCTCTTCCCTAAATTGGAGCACAGAGACAAGCAATGAAAAGTTTTCAAGGAAATATTAAGGTTTGGACAAAAATCCACCACTATGAAGCAAGATGGAGTGAAAAAGAGATGTTGCTGTTGATTTCTGAGCACTACTTTGTGTGTCTTCAGTCTTTTTAGACTCCTAGGAGACTTTTACATCAGATGAAATTTAATTTTCCATCTTAGAACTTAAAAATAAATGTAACATAGTTTGAAAGATAAGTAGCAGCTTGTAATTTCTTATCACAAAAATTAGCGTAATTCTATCCACAACCATCACACAATTTATAACCCGTACCTAATAGTGGGTACCACAAATATGACTCCTCCCCATATTAGCTGTGCATTTACATTATTTTATTTTGCTTCTATTTCATGCTTAGCTAGGTAGGCATTAGAGAAAATAAAATGAACCTTGTCTTGCCTGGCATTAGAATAGAGGAGAAGAAATAATTTTCAAATGTATAAACAAAAGAAAAGAGAGGAAGAATTAGAGGAAAGATACTCTTCTGAGAGAGAAAAAGGTTTTAGGCAGCTGGAATTCCCTGTATTATCAGAGGCTGGAGGAGATCCTTTTGATTAGAGGTTTTACATTTGGCTACGTGGAAATCAAGGTGACCACTCAGAACATATTTCTGGCTGGTGTATGCAATCCCATGTCCTGATGGAAGAAGTCCACGGAAGAATTCTGGCCACGTGACCAGGTTAAAGTGGGAGGAGTGAATGAATGTTGCCATGCATCTCTCCCTGCCTCAACCAGGAACAACAGATGAGGATTCCTTCAAGTTAAACTTTTGTATATCAAATTGTTGCTAGCAGTGTCTCAGTACAGGCATAGCTGGAGTGACAGCAAGAGAGAAGAGAGAAAAGGAGAAGAAATAGCATCAAAATATTGAAGGAGAAGTCCATAGAAAGATGGATAATAGCTAAGAAAAACATTTTACAAGAATTCTTCCAATTCATGGAATCAGCCTAGGTTCCCAACAACACACGCATGTATCAAGAAAATGTGGTATATTAATGAAGTGGAATTTAATTCATCCATAAAGAACAAAATTATGTCATTTGCAGAAAAAATAGATGAGACTGGCAATCATCATGCTAAGTGAAATAAGTCAGTATCGGAAAGACGATTAACAACCATCTGTCAATCACTCTTGCCTGTGTACTAGCTACTCAAAAGTTAACACAGCCAAAACAGAATGGCCTCAATCTCAAACTCAATCTCTACCTTAATCTACTCAATCTCTTACCTGGCAAAAATATCTGACTAAAGGCATGGCTCAAATGGTAGAGTACCAGCTTGTTTCTACATGTAGAATCTATTTGTTTTAAAATAGATGAAGAAGTAGAAGGGGAACAATTGGGAAAGAGGAGGAGGGCTAGCAGGGGGGATAATTCAGTAAATATGATCATATTGAAGAGCGGATATTTGTATATATTCATATTCATGTATTTATATTTAATATATACATATGTATGCAAATGTCATAATGAAGGTCATTTGTGTACAATTAACATACTCAAAAAATGAGAGGAAAAAATGAAATTCTCAAATAGTAAATCCCAGTAAAAAAAGACACAGTAGAATTAAATATTAAGAGAACATATTAGTTCTTAGAAATGTAAATATAACTAATACATAAATTTTATGCATCTATAAAAGTAATGTCCCAGTCTTCTCATTTTAACAAAGAAATATAACAACTGAATTCAAACCACTGAACAAGCAACAAAATGTATTATTTGGCTTTTATACTGGTAGAGAATTGTTTATAAATCTAACTTAGATTTTGAGTCCAAGAAACAAACACATTCTAAGTAAACCATCTGGAGAGAAATGCAATTTCAAACAAAAATTATAACCTTCCTGTTTGGCAAATATTAACTAAAACAGAATCAAAACTTGTGCAATCACAAATAAAGAATTGATTGCAAAAGGCACAAAATTAGAAAATCACAAGTCAAGTAAAATCTGTCTGATAACAATCAATAAACAATTTCAAGTACTTAGCGCGAACACACAGTATAGGGAAATAATAGCATTTGTTTCTAAAAAGCAGTAAGAAGTGATTTGATTCTTCAGTGAATGGTATTTTTTAGCCTCACACAAACTTAAAAGTGTATGAAACTTACCAAAATGCAGAGGCCTAAAAACTTTTTCTTGATTTGTCTCCTGCCAAGAGATTCTAAGTGTGTTCCACTAAATTAACTTGCAGATGGAATTCTCCACTCACTCCTGGCTGCTTAGGTTTGTATAGAAGGTAAGAATGACAAATGCCTGGAGGAAATTTTCTATCACTCCATTTGCAAACAAGCTTATTAAAATGCATGGGGAAATGTGTTTTAGGAAACAGGGAAAGTTACAGTATGCAAAACAATAGGTGTGGCTATGTGAGTGACTGGTGTGCCTGACTTGAGTCAGAAAAACTAATTGTGGTCCAAACACTGAATAAATATAACGTCTCATGAACTCTTTCCTGCAGAACACAAGACACATTTTTCCATGGGTACTGAAGGGGAAAGCAATTAATTCACCCACTACTTGCTAAACTCTTTCTCTTTAATATATTTGAACACTCATGTATAAACGACTTCCAATAGAAAAGGTCTTATGGACCCTTCTCTTTGAAGACCCCATACTGGCTGTCATTTTTGTGCATCTCCAGGTATATGTGTACCTCTCTATATTGAAATACGCTTTCATGTTTCAACTAAATAAGATATCACTCTACACTGGATCTGAAATTGAAACTATCTCTTTATTTTCAGCTGTACTAAAACATTCCTTATTCTTTTATCTCAGTGAACACAACAGTTTACTGAAAAAATATATACATTTTAATATTTACTTATTTTTATATTTTAATTTTTAATGTGTAAAATATTTAATAAATATTAAAGTATCATATTACACAATCTGTGCATTAGCAATGCTATTGAGCATTCTTTAAAAAATTTATTCTCCACCTGTAAGTTGAACTCCATGATGAAAAACATCAGTAATTTGTTGTTTAGTAATATAAATACTCAAAAAGAAGTAACATTGTAAGATTTAAGCACAAATTTTACTCATCCCATTAGAAAGAATAATATTATGTCATATGCGGGGGAAATGGATGGACCTAGAATAAATCATGTTAAGTGAAGTGAGCCAGGTTCAGAGAGATGAATGGCACAAGTCTTCCCCATATGCGGAAGCTACATGTAGGCATGATAACACCTAGCTAACGCCTAGGCAGGGCTCAATGCACTACATACAAACAAACTAAAGGAGAGTATATGTCGGGGAGGAATCCAAGGTGTGATTCCTCTGAACAACTCAAGTACTACTCACCATGAAGTGGAAACATGTTTTGTGGGGAGCAAAATGGGGACATGGGAATGGGGAGAAGGATGAGCAAATGTAGTCAGTATTCAATACACACTACATAAAAACGAACTATGTAACTTATGAATAAGTAACAGAAAGGGGAAAGGGGGAAAAGGATGACATTTTCTAGGAAGGATTGTACTCATAACTTGATTTATGGAGTTATAACCCCTTTGTTCAACTCAACAACAACCGTATAATAATGAAGAAGAAGAAGAAGGAGAAGAAGGAGGAGGAGGAGGAGGAGGAGGAGGAGGAGGAAGAGGAGAAGGAAGAGGGGGGGGAGGAGGAGGAGGAGGGGGAGGAGGGGGAGAAGGAGGGGGAGGAGGGGGAGGAGGAGGTAGTGGTGGTGGTGGTAGAAGAGAAGGAGGAAAAAGAAGGAGAAAAAGAATTATCATCTCACTGGGCTCCAGTAGTCCACATCTACCTGTAATCCTAGGTAATCAGAAGGCTGAGATCTGAGGATCACAGTTCAAAGTCAACCCAGGCAGAAAAGTCCTTGCTCTACCAGTAACCTGGATGTGGAGCCGTGGTTCGAAGTGTTAGAGCACTAGCCTTGTCCAAAAGAGTTCAGGGACAGTGTCCAGTGTCTGATTTCAAGCTCCAAGATCAAGCCAAAAACAAACAAACAAAAAGGATCCTTGCTTAAAATAAGGTAACTCTAGATGGAATGAAGTGGCATGGAGAATTATCACATCCAAGTAAATATTCAGAGTGTTTTCTGATAGTCCTCCAATCTACACTTTCTGGCTCTGCAAAGATCAGAGAGATAATGAAGGACAACAGGGAGCAAGGAGCAAGGGAGAGAAAACTCCCATTAAGGGAGAGATCAAGACATACTGCTAATTTGAATGACAACTGTTTTATAAGTACTTAACGAACATATACGTGTATATATATTTTGAAAGAGATAGAGATAGAAAGAGACTGATAAGTAAAACCTAAGATTCTGGAGAACACAGCTTTGTGACCAAGTATTCAGATAGAGAGAGAAAAGAGGCTTAGCAATGTACTGTGAACAGTTTGCTACTAAAGATAATTACAGTGGCTCTTGAGTTACTTTGACAATGAACAAGACAACAAACCAATGACATTGGAGCCCTAGAGGACATAGGGGAAATAAATAGCATTAATAACCAGAATGGTATTTCTGACACTGATTTGAGTGATGTGATTTTGTTTTTCATTGCTTTCCTTTTTCCTTCTTGTTTTTTTTTTTCTTTTGTGATCTAGGGCTTTTTTGATAGAAATACAATCATTTCAAAATTACATGAAGGCCTGTCTTCAGAAACTTAGATTTTGTTACTATCTTCCAAGGAGTCTCTGATGCAGCCATATATCATCCCCAGTGGATAATAGCAAGGGTAATATCATTTCATGGATTTTAATTTCACATTTGCTATTTTCCTAGAGGGCCTCTGCCCTCTAGGTTTATTTTCTAAGATTCTTTAGCCATTTCCTCTAGGATTTGTCTGAAAGGACAGAAAAATTTTGGAGCATACATTATTGCTCCTGAAATCCAGATTTTCACGTCTGTCTTGATATTAAAACCTGAGCTCCTGGAAAGCTAGATATATGTATACTTACTGTTCATACTCGTGGCACTAAGATACTTTTTTTAACAAATGGCTTTTAACAAATGTTTACAGAAAATGCAAGAAGTAGGCTCTTGAGAAACAGTAACCCCTTGTCAAAAAATTAAAATTAGGCTCAGCTATATGACACACTAAACAGTTGGTTATTAACTTTTCAATATTAGAAACATTTGCAATTCATGTGGATTACAGCATGTATATCATTTTAACTCACCACACTATACCCTCCATGGATTGATCAAGGGAACAATAGATCGTCAGTATTTGTTCTCATAAAAAAGGAATTGTATAAATAATAGAGGTACCTTTCCCTTCTAACTTCAAACAATTCATTCATATTCTCTTTTTTTTCTGGAAAATGTTCAGACAGTGGGCTCATGAGCTCAATTTTTCTGAACATATGCAGCCATTATCCCAAAATAAGCTTCCCTGTGCGTGTCAGGGAATAAAGTGAGTTGGTCTTGATACAGGGCTCTTTGCCCATTTTCTATTATTTACATGAAACTCTATGGGAGTGTAATATGTAAATCACGTTAGCAGAGACTTTCCATATTTCTGACTAAATGCAATGCTGGGAATACCGTGCCCCAAAGCTGACATCAAAGAATCATGTTCTGAATCTTTTAGGGGAAGATTGCAACCCCAGCCTAAGTCATTTGAATATTACCATGGAAGTAATTTTTGCTATAGAAAAGGGTGTCACTGTGACCAATAGCATACACTGTAAAGTAAAATTGACAATTGTAGACTGGATAGCACCTTGTCCCTTTCAGCGATAGATATTTAAAAATACTTTCATCCTCTGTAATTCTAACACAAGGGAATGAAATCTTTATGAGCAATCCTGTCAGGATGTGACACTTTGAATGAGCACAATTTAAAAATGTATGAGAAACTGAAAATGATTCATTTAAATACATCAAAAAAATCCTCACTTGTGAGTGATATCTTTGAAAAATTACCCAATAATTTATCCAAAATGAGCAACCCTTTTCAAATGAGTGACATTTGGCAGGTTTTTTCTTTTTGCCTTGGATTTTACAACTAATTTATTAAGCAGCTTTCAAGCAATTGCTCTGAACTTAGGGGTTTATTCCACCAAAAAGCCTTGCATATTTGATGGTATCATTTCTTCCTATAAAATATAAATCAACTAGTACTTCTTAACTTTTTTTTGGATCTTCAAACAAAAGAAGTAAAAAAGAAAAGGTCAAATTTGATCAGTTGAGAAAAGAGTATGAAAGCATTTACTACCTGTCAAGATCAATCTGTGTGCCTCTCTCCGCACTCAGGTATATTTGAGCCTGAAAATATTTAAAGATCCAATTCTGGCTTGCTTTATGCAGAGGTGTCATGGTTGCATTTTTAGCACTGAGCTCTAGAGAGACAATTGAATTAAATGTCAAAATTCTAGGTTTCAGCCCTAACTCTACTAAGTATGGTGTTCTTTTCATATCTACCAATCATTCCTTACTTCATTTGCTTCGTATTTAAAAATAATAAGAGTAACTATTTCCTACTGCGATAGTTTATTGAAAGAATTCTAATAAAGGACTTTGGAAGCCCTTATGAGAGAAAGTAGGAAATGATTAGATTCCTTTACATAGTGCAAAGTTTTTCAATGCTTTTCTAAAGACAACTCCAACAAAAAAATTCATCCAGCATTAAATCCTTTAAGAAAATGATGTCGATGTCGTGAATGGTATTGAAGCTTTTGAATTAAAGATGCTGCAGATGTTGATCAAATGACCACAGCCATGATGAAGGAGGAGGGTAGTAGCTGAAAGGTTAATGATGTACAGGCAGCTGCTTCATACTTGGAACCTGAGAAAATTATTCCTCAGTGTGTTCCTCTCTAGAAATTTGCATCTCCATATTTTAAGAGGGGGACTAATTTCAGCTCAATAAAAGAGGGAACATTGGAGTGACTTGTCACAGAAAAAATAATGTGCGCTTCAGAAGCAATGAAAGAACTCTCTTACAGTACTGAATGTTCATGCATTATGTGTAAACTTCAGTGTGTTCAAATTCCACACTGGACTGGGGACTTGTTCACTATCATTCCATGTACATGCAATATAACTTTGAAATGAAACTTCCTGTCCGAGATGCATCTAAAAGAGCATGCTGGTCAGCTAAGTTGTTATCTATCCTTCACTCCAGTGAAGGATAGCATAGCATACGATTGATATATAGCAATATACTAGCAGGATAAAATAGCAGGATTTGGTTGGGCCTGCTTTTTGAAGGATCTGAATCTGCACTTTCCAGTCACTCTGCCTTAAATGGTCCTTCCCCTACTCACACCATTTATCTTCTGCCATGTGACTACTTCCAACCCCCTTTGCCAGTCTGTGGAGCCCAAACAGCATCTAAAGAAGTTGTCCTCTTCCCTGCTTAATATTCCTCATGAGACCTTGGCATTCTATTCTATTTGCTTATATTTCACTCTCTGAGTTAGCAGGAAGTTTGTCTCCTTGATAACTTCAGCATATAAAGTGCCCAACACCATTGTTCTTTAAGGTTTTATAGATGAATCAATAATGAGATTATTGAATGACAACCTTATAATCACAGGCAATCTTATATGTGATGGTTATAAGCACAACCTAACATATCTGTGAAAGTATGACAGCCCACAAATAATGATTGTAGGACCAAGGTATGCAGGGCTGTTAAAGTGACAGGTAAAATCTGACACTAAAAGTGAGATGAACAAACAAGAAGAGATAGGAAACTAATAGTTCACTGGACAGCAACAATAGAAGATTACAAAAAGTCAGATGAGAGACATGTCTCCATAAACTTTCTATCATATTAATTTGCAGATGCTAGTGAACTAGTATGAGCTTCAGGTGCCTGCGTTAAAACTAAGTGAAATTATACAATTTTTTTAACAGCTACTAGTGTAACTTATTCTGAAGCGATAGATGACACATGTAAAATAATTACTTACTATTATATTTGGCATATAGTCAATTCTCCATGTACAGCTGCTGTTATTTATTTTATTATTGTTTTTAAGTACTATTGCCATGTACTAGCACTTCTGAAATATTAATAAATAGTCAAATCAGTTTTGCTCTATGACTAGTAGTCCATAAAGACTTTGGCTGCCCTTCTCTGGTAAGCTGCAGTATTATTCCAACCAATATTTGGTTATCCAGTGTTGATTCTTTGATTCCTGCATTGTCCTGTTTCCCAACTAAGAAACAACTACTGCAGTGAGAGAGTTCATAGCTGAGAGATTTCAATTCTCACTTCTTGACTCACTCCATTCCCTAAAAAAAGCCCAGTAACGTCGATAAAATTCCTATTCATATTATGACAAAGCCTATGAATTATATAGTGCTGTCAGATTCACATCCCTTCATTAAATAATCATCCAGGCTATTTGATGTTTGCTTCATATTGATGCAACTTCTATTATCAAACTTGATGAGGACTGACACTGACCCTGACCTGTTCATCCTGCTTGTTTTCTCCAACCAGATCCAGTCCGCTCTGTCTTAATTTGTACATGTCGTGTAGATTCTGAAGGTGAATACCTCACCATCCCCAGTCCTGTTTTCCAGTTTGGTTTGCCCAGTGGAGAGCACTGCCTAGAAGATCTTTTTTAAAAAAAAAATTTATTGTCAAGATGTATAGAGGGGTACAGTTATATAAATAAGGTAGTGAGTACATTTCTTGACTATTTACCCCTTTCTCTCATTTTTCTCCCTTTCCCGCTCCTCCAACCCCCCCCCAATTGTTTTTTTTTTTGGGGGGGGGGTCCGGTCATGGGGCCTGAGCTCTGGGCCTGAGCGCTGTCCCTCAGCTCTTCAGCTCAAGGCTAGCACTCTACCACTTGAGCCACACTGCCACTTCCGGCTTTTATCTTTTTGCTTATGTGGTGCTGAGGAATGGAACCCAGGGCCTCAGGCATGCAAGGCAAGCACTCTACCACTGAGCCACCTTCCCAGCCCCTCCCCCCCCCCCAATTGTACAGACCATTTCCAACATATTGCCTTATGAGTATCGCTGTTGCATAGGTTCCCCTTTATGCTTTGTCTCACCATTTTGTTGTTGCCTTTCCCTTCTCTAGTTCAGAGAAACATATATACAATACCCAGGGTACCAAATCGTATTAAGTGAAGTAAGCCAGACCCAAAGAAACATAGGTCCCATGGTCTCCCTTATTTTTAATAATTAGTATATATCTAGGATAATCTTAGCAGATGAGCAGAATAGCTCAAGATGATGCTAAGTGAAACAAACTCCAAGACATGGACACAAGTGATTTTTCTTTGCTGTGGTTGTTCTCAATGTACTATGTGATTTCTTTTTTCTTTTGTGGATTTTCCCCATATGGTATATCCCCTGTTGTCACTGCATTCAATTTTGTACTCTAGAGGAACTTTGACTGCACATCTTTCTTTGGACTTCTCTCTTGCAACAGCACTGCCCTTCCTTCACATCAACTATCAATGGCCATGTTGCCTCTCTTTAGACGTCTGGGCCTAAAGAAATGGCATGTTTATTTTGTTAATTGTTCATCTCTGAGACTGTCACCATCCCTTGTTGGTACTTACCCCTTGCCTAATAAATATTTAAATTTATCATTGAAAGACTGATTAAGCACCATCTATCTATGTAAGCCACAGAACTATTTCAAACATAGGCTAGGCTCAATGACTCATCCTTACACCTAATACATAATAGAATAGCACATACTGCATATATGATCTTATTCATAAGATCTGATAAATGTGTATTCATTAGTCTCTTGTACATCTCTAGCTCCAGCCTTCAACAATGTTTTACAGGGCTTCTAACCATCTCTGATCATGAAGCATGGAACATGTGTGATCATCAAAGGAATTTGATTGTACAGGATTGTATTTATCACCAAATTCAATGGTTTTTGATGTGTTTACGTGCCTATTTTCTGGCTGCTGGAGTGGACAGATCCTTTCTATTTCCCACATCACCATTTCTGTGAGCTTGGTTTCTACAAATGCAAACAGTCTCTTGAAGTACAATACTAAGCTCATTAGTCACTCCCTGAAAATTTTCTGCTAATTTTTTTTTTTTTTTGGTCCAATCGTGGGGCCTGAACTCTGGGCCTGGGCGCTGTCCCTCAGCTCTTCAGCTCAAGGATAGCACTCTACCACTTGAGCCACAGCGCCATGTCCGGCTTTTTTTTTTCTGCTTATGTGGTGCTGAGGAATGAAACCCAGGGCCTCAGGCATGCAAGGCAAGCGCTCTACCACTGAGCCAACTACCCAGCCCTTTTATGCTAATTTGTGACTTAACAGTAATATTTGCACTATGACAATCACTTACTGTGCATTATGTACAATTTCTCCCCCTCTGTATTTTCAGTCTGTTTATATTAGGAACCACTAGTGGCTATCGAGAATATTAAGAATTATTAGTGGATTATGTGAGAATAAACCTGAATATACTCTATTCCAAATCTGATGATCTTACATTTTTAATTGAATAGGAATTCTCCTGGCCTTGACTCACAATCAAGGCCTTGTGATTATCATCTATGACTGAATCTCCCTGCCTTGTCTCCACATAGTGTTAGCAACTAAATCCACTAAGCGTGTTCTCACTCACAAACTGGATGTAATCCACTTTCTGTATTTTTGCTACAACTGGGTTATCAGAATAACTTAACATATGTTTTCAGACTTTAACTCTCCAACCTACTTTGCACACTGTAACAGAAAGTTCAAAAAAAATCAGTGATGCCCATTTGACACAGAAGAATAACGACACCCATTCACTTGGTATTCAAGGAACGTATCAGCTTATTCCAGAGAAATGGACCATTCCCAGTGCCAATGACTTATTTTGGAACTTCAATTTCAAGGAAATGTGAACTAGTACGTCACAAACATTCATCACTGCTCTAAATCTGTGCCTTTGTTCCATGTCTTCCTCGAAGACACTGAAATTCTACCCCCAATCTGCACATCTAAATTCGATTTTCAATGACCTTCTCAAAAGCCACGTACTTCATAAATTCTTTTCTTCCTTTTGGGTTGAATTAATTATTTTTTGTAAACGTGATGGACAGAGGGGCTAGGGTTACATAATTCAAGTAACAAATACATGTATTTAGCAGTATCTCTTTTCTCATTTTTCTCTCAGGTTTTTTCCTAGTGACCCCATGCCCACAAGCTGTATAGTTCATTTTGAACATAATGTCTAGTGAGGAACACTGCTGTATTTGTTCACCATTTGTCCCATCATTTTTGCGTTCCCCCTTACACTCTCCAAAGCCGATAAACTTACATACATGACATAAGGTACAGAAATCAAAAACAGCAACACAGGAGGAAAAAAAAGCCTCATTTCCTTTCTTAGTTTATTTCAATAAACATTATTTTATATGATTGTATGCACCTAGCTATTGAGCCTTTGTGATCTTCTCTTAAGAATATCCTCCTTCTTTGGTCTCATTGTGTGAATATTTAGAGTCCTGTTTAATTTACCATACCAAAGTGTAATTTTTTGTCTTCTAACATCTCTTACATTTACTTATAGATTTATAAGCACATTCTAGTTCTACAAATGAGGGAAGCCATGCAAGCTATGTTTCTTTGGGTATGGCTTACTTCATTTAATCTAGCTTTTTCCAAGTCTATTCATTTCCTTAAGAATGGTGCAATATCATTCTTTTTTATGGAAGCATAGAATTCCATTGTGTGTGTGTGTGTGTGTGTGTGTGTGTGTGTGTGTGTGTGTGTGTGTGTGTGTGTGTGTGTATCATGTTTTCTTGATCCATTTGCCCACCAAGGGGCATCTGGACTGTACTATATCTTGGCTATGGTAAATAATACAGCAAGGAACATGTATGTACTGGTAGTTTTACTGTGACCTGGTTTGTGGTCTACTGGGTAAGTGCCTAGGTGTGGAATTGCTGGGTTATAGGGAAGGTCTGTGTTTAGTCTTTTGAGAAACTGCATAAGTACTCTGCTTTCCCGAGTACTTAAACCTTCAAATTTGTGTGTGTCTGTGTGTGCTGGTCCTGGGGCTTAAACTCAAGGCCTATGCTTTGTCCCTGTTGTTTTTATTTTTATTCTTGAGGCTAACACTCAACAACTTGAGGCACAGCTCCCCTTCCATCTTTTTGCTGTTTAATTGGAGTAAAGAGTCTTATAGATTTCCTTGCCTGGTCCAGCTTCAAACAGCAGTCTTCAGATCTCAGCCTCCTATGCAGGTAGGAATACGGGTACGAGCCACTTGCACTTAGCCACAAATGCTTTTGCTATTGCCTAGCAAATAGCAAAATGCCTTTCCCTTTGGCATTGTACTTGTATCTATTTCTTGGTATACTTTTCATGGTCCAGAGAACCTTTTTCTTCCTATATTTATTATCACACAGTACAATAAAACCCCAAACTCAGAAAGCTCTTCCTTAAGCTAAGTACCTTTTTAAATGGCTTTGTTTTGCATCTTTTGAAATAGGTAAGAAATAAAGTTAAAACTACAGGTCAAGGTAGTTTACTGCTACATCAATACATATTTCCTCTCTATTTGGAAGAACTGTTTGACATCTGTATCTTCTGTGGGTTGGTGGAACATAAAGCTGTCAGTCTACATAATCCCATTCCTGAGAGTATCTTGAAAGCAAGGAATTCCAGGATCCTGTGAGATAGCTATCTTCAGTTTTCTTTCTTACTTCCCACATTAATGGTAATACAATATTTGATGGGGAAGACTTCTCTACGCTTCTCCTTTGTTATCTTAGTTTTTTCTGTTCCTTGTCTGTTGTAGCAATTGTATAAAAAGAATGAGGGCTGCATTGTTGAGACACCCTAAGGACAGGACAGAGAGGACCATTCGTCATAACTTAATTAAGTCTTCTCATCCTACTAGCTTAGAAAGCTCTATAGAAGTTTGTAATACAGTTTGGATATAATTTGTCTCCAAGAGTTTCTGTGGTTCTCCTTAGAAGTGTTGAATAGGCTAGACCTGTAACAGAGGGGACTTGTAAAAGGTTGTTACAATAATTGGAGACAGACCCTTGGAAAAACTGTGGGACCCTAGTCTTCCTGGATTCCTGTCTGGCCTTGTAATCTCTATTTCATGTGCCTCTACCATTGCTTGTCTGCATGAGGTGGTGCAGACAAGTGGTGTCTTAACAGATGCTACACTGTATTTTTTTGGAGTCTCATCCTCCAAAACTGTAAGCTAAATCCTCATTTCTTTATAAAGTTAGCCTGCCATGGTTGCTTCATTAGTGACAGAAAATGGACTAATACAAAACTTAACAATAAAGAACACATGAAAACTAATTTTTAGACTCTTTAGGATAGATACTTGCATTGATGGGAGTTATTCTTGGTCTGTAGGGTCTGAATTCAGAGTTAAGAAAATGTTCATAAACCTCTGAGTTATCACTTCTGTTTTGCTTCCAAATATTACCTTCCTCAAATTCACCATAACTTCTTCATACCACATTTTACCCTCATGTGTTTTTCTTTGGACTCTTTATAACCTGATATTTTGTAGTAGCTTCTATAATTAGACTGCTTAGGATTAAATTCAATTATACCAATGACTAATATTATGAATTAAATTTCCAGGAGACTTGGTATTCTCCTATGAAAAACTAGGTTATTGAAACATCATAGGATGGTTGAGAGGGTTAAAATAAGTAATATATGTAATCTTAGCTAAAAAGCCAGCTTACTAGATTGTTTTCATGTAGAAATTGACAAATATTTAAATAAATACAATCATAATCCTCCAATAGAGTGGCATCATCAGTTGCAATAAATTTAATATTGAGTTAGTTCTCAAGCTATGATACATGCTATAGATTTCTCCAGAGGAACTTATCATCTTTCTTTCTACAAAATCACTTAAAAGGTTTCGTAACTGCATAATAGTATTCCTGATACTCTTTATCCCAAAGCATGGATCACTTGGGTGATTGTGAGTGCCAACTGTGCTTTATAGAATGCTTTATCAACAAAGGATCTATGGTTTATGAGGAATCAGTTAAAATATTTAGTCAGCTGCATTTACTTTGGAACAATGCCTAATATCTAACAAGAAATGGATCCTTCAAAAACAAGTGCCAATTAACCCAATTAGTTGCAGCTTGAAAATAATTTTGTAGATACATTTTTGCAAGCTCATTGTGGTTGGCTGGTGGAACAATGAAAGTACTCAATAAATTATATATTATATGTTATCCTCATGCCTATACCTTTGACCATATTTTTTATTACCTCTTAACTCTGAAAAGAAAAATTATATTAAAAATAATTCTCCTTTACTAGGGAAGTGAAGCCCTGAAGGGAAAAGATTAAGTTGAATTGGGTTGAACTCTGAAGTATCACAAAGCCTGGTTATATACTAGACTTGTGTATCCCCACAAGGACTTATTGCTCTTTCTGGATGACATTGGCCTTTCTAAGACTTTATGTTGCATATTCTCTATTTATAGAACTATATTTAAGAAATTCATGACAACTGGTATTGGGTCAAATTATACGTCTTTGGAAAGAACAAAGTAGCAAACTGAAGAGACTAATCTACGCATTCCAAAAAGGAAGTCTCCCTACCTCAAAGAACCAAATAATGAAAAGTCGATTTTTTGGCAAATTGAATTGGCTAGAACATCTTTTCCCTTTGTCATACATAGCCACAGGGGACACCAGAGACATATCTGTCAGTGAAAAAATCCCTACTCCTGGACTAGAGTGTCCCAGAATAATAAAAGCAGGTGTATTCTCAGTCAGTAAAGGTAGAGGAAGAGAGGTGATGTGGTTTTCTTAAATTTTTTTATTGTAAAGATACTGTACAGAAGGGTTACAGTTACATGTATAAAGTAATGAGTACATTTCCTGTCGAGCACTGTTATACCTTCCTTTGTTTTTCCCCTACTATCTCTTCCCTCCCCACCTTCCCAACTCCTCCCTCCACCACCCTGAAGTTGTAAAGTTCATTTGACAGTGACCATCATCATAGTTGTCACAGGGTACTAAACCTAGTCATAATTGCTAAATAAAAACCTACTCATCAAAAGAGACTCCTAAACTGTTATAGAATATTTCCCATTTTCAGAATTAATGGAAATGTTTTAATTTCTGCCTCAATATCAACTTATTACTTCAATATTTTGCTTCTGAAAATCTATAATCAGGCTCTGATAAACAGTATTTCATATCAGCAACTGTAAACTGCAATCCCACTAGTCTAATTTCTGAGAAGTGCTATTTTTCTAGATATACTTCTATAAAAAATTTTTTTCCAGATGTAACCATAACTTTCTCTCTCTAGAATGTCAGTGTGGACTTTCTTACGTGAATGTATGAACCCATACTGAAAAATCACATACTGAGAAAGAAGCGCAAGACCAGGTGTGGTAGCACATGCCTATAGTTCAAGCTACTCAGGAAGCTGAGGTGTCTTAAATGAGATTTATTAATAGACAAACTTACTTCAAATGATGCTTTTGTAAAATTTTAGAACTATTTTACAATATAGTGGTCATGGGTGCATCCTCAGTACTATGGTGAGCTTTTTTTTAATAAGTTTTTTATTGTGAAAATACCATACAGAGGGGTTACAATTACATGAGCAAGGAAATGAGTACATTTCTTATCAAGCATTGTTACCTCCTCCTTTGTTTCCCCTTACTATTCTTACCCTCCCATTTCTCCCCCACCCCCCCCCCACTCCTGCCAAAGTTGTTAAGTTCTTTTTTTGACATATTGTCTTATACATCTCATTGTTGCAGTGGGTCCACCTGTATCACTAGTTAAACAATTTGTTTTTTCCCTTCCCCTCCAAAATGATACCAACATCAAATACAGTGAAAGCAGGGGTTTTACCATGGGGGAGGGACATACAAAGCAACAAAGAAATCATCTTATAAATATGTTAGAAACAATAGCAAGAAAGAAAAACCATTTGAATACTTATCTTGGGGTTCATTTCATCTAACATCAACTTGTCTGACCATTTTTGCTTGTCTTAGACATATACTAGTTATTGCAAATAAGGGAAACCATGGGACCTATGTTTCTTTGGGCCTGGCTTACTTCACTTAATATAACTTTTTCCTAAGAAATGGGGCAATGTCATTCTTTATGATGGCCTACAAGGAGTTTTTGTTTGTTTGATTTGTTCTGTCTTTGTTGTATTTTGTCTTTATTCTTTGATGGCTTTCATATAGGCTTGCTTTAAAGACAATTCTAATTGAAGATCAACATTTCACATAAAATTAGGAATCAGTCTTTAATCTACAACTTATTATATACATTTTAGAAGACCTCTTTTTACTTGACAGTGAATGGACTGCAAGATCAACAAGATCAGGACCCAGGCTACACCTGAGGTGACCTGTGATAGAGCTCTTGTCTAACATGTTAGAGGCCCTAGGTTTAGTCTCCCTCTAGAGGAAGGGATGAGTATTCTAACTTCAAATGTGAATTTACATCTTCTAAATTATTTACTTGTTAGTATAAATTCCTCTTCACTACTACATAGAGTGTCCCAAAATAGCATGTTTCTGAAGAAATAAAGGATGAGAGTTTTAGTGAGTGTAGAATTTTGCTAATAAAAATTTTGCTCTTATAAAATGATATAATTATTGCATATATAATACTTCATATTTTTATATTCTTTAAAGCTATTAATGTATTCTTCCTCACAATCATCCTGAGAACCTGGAAGCTAATATTCTCCTTTAGATATAGGAAGAAAATGGAAGTAACAACTTGTCAAAATCTAAAACTAGTGTTGTCTGATAAATGTGGAATATTTTATTAAGGTGTTAATCTAACACTAACTGCATTAAAATTACAAAATGTATTCATTTTGCTCCATGTTTTAAACAATTACATTAATTTCATTTACATTTGAAAGTTCAACTCAGGAGAAAAGGTTTAGTGGAGCCATCTGTCTTGAGCTTTGCTATGCTGTCTCCTGAAGATGGATTTATTCTAAACTTGAAATTTAAAAAAAAAGCAATCCATGTACCAGTTAATAGAAATAAAAAAACCACAAGGTAAATGGATCATTACGATAGATTCGCATAGCCAATACTTAGGACGGCTGAGGGAGAAGAAGTGTAAAATAAGTAAGCTTGTAGAGCAATGCTTTTGTGTAAGGTTCAAATGGGGGTGGACAACAAAATCTCAAGTAGGGAGTAGAAGAGGCAATGAAAGTTGTGATGGTTAATCATGTCTGCTATTTTGTTTAGGAGATTAGTAAAGTGCAGCTGTGGGAGAAGCCACCATGAATGCAGATGTAGGTGGTACCATCCCATTGGCTGGTGAGCTGAAACCCAGCCAACTCAGCCTCTGTCTATGTGTATGTACATATGTGTACAGGACACACACAACATACACACATACACCTTCTCATATTTTTTTTCTTACTCTCTCCTCATGCTTTCTTTGTTCTCCATGAGGCAAAGAACTTTCTTTGCTACAATAATTAACACCATGAGTCAAACTAAAACGAAAATGATTAAAATTAAGGTAGCTAATAAACTTGGTACCGCCAAGAAGACAGACAAATAAAGAAAAGCTTGCCAGAAAAGCAGCTTATGAAATTTCTCAGGATGCTTGAGACACAAGGAAAAATAGCATCAGTGAGGAGTGGAGTTGGTTATAACCCCATACTTGTCTATTACAAATTATTCATATGCATCAGAATATATTCCCTCTCCATTAAAACATCAAGTATGGTTTTATACACATATGATTAAATCAGCTTAGGTGGTTACAGGAGCCATAGTAGCATCTGCTGTAAAGGATTCAAAGCTTGACTTTGACAAGTACAAGCAAAATTCCTTTTCTAATTTAAATATATGTTTAACTAACACCAGTTGATAGAATACTGGCAGTGAATTCTAGTGTTATCCACCAATCTTCACCACCACAAACTGTTTCATGAAACTTTCTAGACAGGATAAGTGGCTCTTTTTATTTTAAAATAAATATTCTTTATGAATGTCCCACTAAAGCAATACTCTTTAATAGAACAACAGAACCTGATTTTTTTTACTTATAATGGTAGAAAATTATAATAAGTCTAAAAAGATTGCAATCTGTATTTCAGTTAAGTATCTACTTCATATAATATCAATTACAATTCTCAATAATTTTATGATAATATTTTATACATATCTGTCCCATGGTGGGCTGTATCTTTCTTGAAGAAATAATCAATGTGTTTTCGTCTTTGCCTTTCATAGCAGAGTACCAACTACAATTCCTACAGCACAGTTAACACCTCAATAATACTGTTTGAGTGAAGGGCTAGGTGAGTGACTATCTTCACACTTGGCTACTTGACTAAAAGCTAAGCTCTTTTCTACCTACAGGTCTCTGCAGCTCAAGATTTGTGGGAACCAATTTGTCTCATTTCCCATATTCTTCCAGAAGTGAATTCAGCAATATCACCACTGGCCTCTGTATCCTCAGTGTGAGGCAGGGTTCACTCAGTCTGTTGTGGCAGCAATCACTCTGCTGCACTCCAGGGAAGAACAGCCAACCATGTTGACTTGTGAATCCCTGGCCTGGGATTATGCTTTGTTATGTTTCTTTGTTTTGGTTCCAGGTTGTTTTGGGTGATACTGGGATTGGAACTCAGAGCTTGGTTGGCAGTCTCTCACTGAGTTAACACTTCCAGCCCTACTTTTGCATAGTTAATTTTGAGATGAAGTCCATTGAACTTTTGTGCCCAGGTTTGCTTACAGACCTCAGTCTCCAGATTTCACCATCCTGAGTAACTAGGCCTGGGCTACAAGCACACAATATGAAGAGGGTTATATGGCTTTAAATAACTTTTCTGACTTTGCTATGTCAGAAGTGTAATTTATATTTGGCTCATGCATCATATAAATTTATACTGTATTTTTTTTAAATTTTACTTACACATAACACAGTTTTGTCTGTTTTCTAATAAAGGAAACTGACATTACTATCAAAGTTCTTAGGAAAGTGCCTTGCCTACAAGTTACCACATAAAAGCAACAACATTGTATTTATTTATTTATTTTTAAGAATATACTTTTTTTCAGAACTTCTCCCCAGTCTAGTGATGGGTATTATACAACCAAACTCATTTATACTGGATTATGAAGTTTCATTTTATAACAAAAGCAAATTCACTTCCTAGAAAATAAACAAGCAGTTAAAGGGAGAAAGGTATCATACTCAATTAGCCAGACCTCTGCTGGTCCATGTTTAATGTCATAATGCAATCCGATAATCTGGCACACATCACTGTTAGGAATGAGCTTCATTAGGAAAGTCAGGAAAATGCTCTAGGCCGGCATGTCCTCAGCATATACTTGATAATTGAAGCCATATGCCTCAATTGATCTGGAAAAGAGTATGAATAATGGGAAGAGAAACAAAGAAACTTACTTGGAAACCTGTTGTGTCAGATGGTGTAATGCATCAAAAAGTGAGTTTTACTTTTTTAACATGAAATTTAATTTTTTTCTGGATACAAGTCTCACGTTACCACCTAATAAAATGTTTGTTAAGGCAAACATAATCAATAATCTATGCTTTAATCCAGAAGTCTTGGAGTAAACATCATTCCTTCATTCCTCGCAGATCTACAGTACATTCTTTGGTTTGAGGAGAATATACAAAAGAAAAGCAAGCAGCAATCCAAGAGCAATTGCCAAATGTTCTAACTAGAGAGCCAAAACTAATTCAGATACTTAAAAAAGAAATGTCTTTAGAATATTATTAACATGTCATAAAAATAAGGGTAAAGTATTAGAGGAGAAACTGAGACTGGCAATGAGTCAATTAAGCTTATTAAGTCTTACCTAAAGAATAGAGACTTAAGACACAACAGAAGTGAATGGTTGAAAAGCAAAGGGGGAGACAAAAGCATTCATATTCAATGAGATGAAGAGGAAGAGAAGCTCAAGTTTGTGAAGAGTGAGGTGAGTAGTTATGCTTATGCACTATAGAAATCTAGATGGTTGTTGACACATTAAATAAAATATAGGGCTTCTGACAGGATTTAAAAGAATCAAATTCCTACAACTGAACAAGTTTGAATTGATAAACTCAGCCTCAGCCATACAATACTCTTAAGGAGAGAAAATCTGAATGAGAAAACAACATTAAAAGGAAAAACTCTGTTGGCCATCTGGGAAAGACTTTGTGACAATGCAAGTTAGTGTGGAATGTATTTAGATACATAGCTAATAACCTTACATCAGACTGAACAACCCTTAAAATAGAAGTAACCTTACCTACTCTGTAAATGTCAGAATTTACAATTTTTAAATGCTATTTATTCCAGTTACTTCATAAACCAATTTCTGAAGGGTACGTAGAGAAAAATCACAAAAGAGCATTAAAATAGTAAATGGATGCGAACAGGCATATCTGGAATGCTTAATTAAGAAAAGCCATGCTGCTGAACGCTAAATGTTAGGAAGCCAAAGGAAAGCTAAATACAACAGGTTTCTTCATTCCTTTAATTATTCCATCATGAAGAAATACCTTGGGCGAAAATCATAGCCAGATATGAGAGAAAACATTAATTCACACCTTTTTATTTTCTAGAACTGAACTCAAAGGAGAGTGATTTTTGATATTTCAACACAAAGTATTAAATAGAAAAATGAAGGAATATTCATACAAAAATAATCCAATTCAAATTTTCAATGTATGACTGCATGGAAAAAGAAAATAATTCTGATGTGCATAGGGCCAAATACTTAGACTTAAAGAGAAGCCATGCTTTAAAACATGGAATATTCTCTCTTGTTAATCTGACCTAAGAAGTTAGAAGGTGAGCCAGTATAAAAATAATTTCAATAATTCTACTTCAGGATATTTCCTATTGGCAACCTCTTGTACTTGAGGAAGAAATATTTGATTATACTTACACCAAGCTACATGACACAGGTGTATTCTATTTTGGTAATATAAAGTAAAAATCTGAAAGAATGAACAGGGAGCAGAACATTTTATAGGACAGAGACCCAATTGACAGGGTTTTATTTTCTCATTTTTCCCTCAGCATCTTCTCTTCTTTCCTTTTTATATTTTTAATTTTTATTGGCTGATCTTTTGCAATCTAGCCCATCTTACCTCTGTCTTCTCCAGCATGTGGGTAGGAGGGGTGGGGGGTAAGTTTGTATTTCATGACCCAAGTCATACGTTATGGTGGATTTGTCAGAAATGACCCTGTAACACATCACGTTTTCTTTTCTCCAAAGATGTTATGAGTATTGGCTGCTCCCTTGATTTGAGGTGAGATGTGCTTGAAAGCTATTTGAAAGTCATCTTTCACCACCCACTTCTCCTTGGAACATAGTAAAAGGCAAGAAGAAAATATAGGCTCCAAGAGAAAAGAAAAAAAAAAAAAATATATATATATATATATATATACAGGAAGAATGAGGAATGTTACCAGTCTTAGGAGGGAGTTGCAGAAATTATATAAAATTCACATCTTTTTGCCCTTCACTTACATTGCTTTAACTTCTGAACAGAATAACCCCATAATCAATTCCTCTGCTTTAATGCCCTTTGAGAAGGAGCACTGGGAAATCCAAGAGAGGGTGGACAACCCAACCAATGCGCCATTCTAGCTCATAATGTTGCTTTTATGGGCCAATGTCAGGAAAGAGCAATGCTACTAATGGCTCTAGTGACTCCAGTGATTAAACTCCAGGGAATTCAAATGCTTCATGGTTTTTTTAATTCAGTATCCTATACTTGGACTATACATTTTGGGATCTATCTTTTACCACCCATATTCTTTAGTTGGCCTTTCCTTTTTCTCCACAAATGCCCCCAATCCTATGACTTCTTCACCTATTTAAGTGATTAATGCCTCTGCCTTGTAAACTTTTATTTGCCATTAATCAAAAGTTCTCTGATATGTTTTAACTGCAAAATTAAAAATATTTGAGGAACCCATCAAATATTTCAATTAAGTACAAGTTGATCACATTCCGTAAGTGATAAATAGTGCAAGACACGTGGGAAGAATTGAAGAGGAAAAACTGATAATAGATGATCTTAATAGTAATTCTTCAAGTGATGTAATTTAGCCTATGAGAGACCTGTCTAACTCCTTTTGTTATGGTAACTTAAATTCTGCTCAACTAGATTTTATCCACTGCAAAATCAATTAGAATGAGCTATTTCTTTTCCCAGAGACTGTTAAGAGCAAATTTAATTTTGGCTGAACTCTCGTTTTAATTTTTCTTTATGCTAGATTATTCCCCTCTTCATTTTCCTTGCAGAAGAAAGCAGATATAGCTAACATTTAGACTGATTATGAGGTTGATTTGCCTTAAAAGGTAGCAAAAGTAATATTTTGGGTCTTGTTTATTAAATTTTCATAGCTTGAGCTACAGAAACTTTATTTATTATAAAATTATACAACTAGTCGACAATTAGACGTGTATTTGTTCCTCTAAGCATGTATTCTGAGAATCATTTCTATTCTCTATAATATAAACATATTTACTCTAAGACAAAATCTATACTTTTCTCCATGTATATTATTCTCTGTAATTGCATTTAATTGAAAAGGCTGAGTTACTCTTGCCTGGAAAG
Source organism: Dipodomys spectabilis (assembly GCF_019054845.1). Classification (NCBI taxonomy): domain Eukaryota; kingdom Metazoa; phylum Chordata; class Mammalia; order Rodentia; family Heteromyidae; genus Dipodomys; species Dipodomys spectabilis. The sequence goes on along the minus strand of NW_024870698.1, from coordinate 4,534,763 downwards.
TTAGTTTTCACCATAATGATGTAAAAAATATTATAGAAACCCAAGTCCACAATTCATTTTTGAGTTTCAATCTTCTAAAGAAGAAACATAAGATTTTAGTATGTTTGCCTAAGCAGAGGATTTCCACCATAATCGTCTCCATTGTCATTCCACTCTCAGATGGAAGCCTGCACAATTCTTAATCCTCTCATGTGTACAGTGGAGAGTGAAAACATCGCCCTTTTTTATGAGAATCTAATGATATATTTGTGTGAAACTGCTTTGCAAACTATATCATCTTTAAAATAGCATGTGCTCAACTAATCCAATGGCATCAAAAACTTCTTTTACAAAACAGTGTCCCTAAGTTCGGATAGTTAGCTCATGGAGTTGTATTGACAAAGAATAATGGAGCCCAGCATGTTCAACACCATTAACCTGTGTGCTCCTGAAAAATCATCAAGTAATGTAAAGTAGTCCTGTGCTAGACACTATGGGGAATTGAAATAAGGCTTAGACACTGACTTTTATTTCCTAGCATTGTTTTAGTACAGAAGACAAAAATATATAGTGATTAAAAAGAATAATGTGTAACTACTCTTAAAGAAATAGCATTGCTCTAAGATTTCATCTGAGGAGAGTGCCAGGGAAGTGAGACATAAACAAGCTGTGAAGTAAGGATGGACTGAAGTGTTGTAAGGGAAGATTCTAGATGACACCGCAGACTCAGATGACTCTGAATTCACCAAGGGAAACGTTATGAAAAAGAGGCCCAGTGGAGGAAAAACACAGAAAGCATAAGCCTCAAATCTGATTAGCCTAGCTAATGATGACTGTTTTCCAAGCTAACACATTGGCTCTCAATTCCTCTTCGCTCATTATAAACATCTGGAGAGCTCGTTCAAACACAGATTGCAGGGCCCCACTCTCAGGGATTCTTACTCAACAGGTCATGGAGACGACCTGACAGACTGACTTACTAACAATTCTCTGCTGGAGCCCAAGTTCCATGTCCAGGAGCCATCCCTGAGAGCCAAAGCCCTTTCGGCAAAGTCAAGACAAAGCGGATGCTCAGGCTGGAGAAATAACAGACAATATGGTAGATAAGATTTAGGTCACTGTAGAAATACATTGTGTGCTGAAACAAGAGTTGAGATAAAAGAAAGACTAGATTAATACAATGTTCTGAGGAAATAAGCCAGATGCTCACCGAAAATTAAAGTGAGGAAGAAGAAGAAGAAAGAAGAAGAAGAAAGAAGAGGAGGAGGAGGAGGAGGAGGAGGAGGGGGAGGGGGAGGGGGAGGGGGAGGGGGAGGGGGAGGGGGAGGGGGAGGAGGAGGAGGAGGGGGAGGAGGAGGAGGAGGAGGAGGAGGAGGAGGAGGAGAAGGAGAAGGAGAAGGAGAAGGAGAAGGAGAAGAAGAAGAAGAAGAAGAAGAAGAAGAAGGCTTAAATTGACCAATATTGGGTCCCACCCAGTCAGAAGGCAAGATAAGACAGAAAGAAACAGGAAGGGAGGCAGATGGGGTCATACCAAAAATAGTGATAGGATGATTTGTCATAAAGAAATGGGCAGGGGATTGTGCTAGTCAAAAATGTGAGGCATTTGGAGCTAAGGACATATTTCAGTAGTACATAACATGCATGAGATCCTGGGGCACATTCCCAGCACATAAAATACAAAATAAAACAAAACAAAAAACAAAATGAATTCCTAAACATTACATTTTTATCACTGGCAGATAAGAAATGATAATTATTCACCAAGTTGCCTTGAGACATCAATATTTTATATTTAAGCATATGTATACAGCAGGCATTTTAATATTTTCAGTCTTATGTCCATATAAACATACTGTCTATATAATGACACTAATAATTATATTTCATAGTTACATTCAAAGTACTTTCCATAGCTTGCATTAATTGACCAGAATTATACGAGTTCAATAGGTTATGATTCCAGCTTTATAACCAAGGATTTTAGGATTCAGAGAAGTGCAGAATGTGGATTTAAACAGAATTTAGGTGGCCATCTAGAGATTCAGATTCAAGAGTAGGTGCGTCTATGTCTATGAGTCTTGGAAACAGAATTGACCTGCACTGTGGGAGACCAAGAGGGAGCTGAGAAAGAATTCTGGGGCAGAGACTACAGCAGAGTTGGTAAAAATATAAATATGCAGAATAGCCCAACTTACATATTCCCTATCTTTTCCTGGGCATTTTCTCCTACCCTGAGTTATAGCAGAGGTGATGGGAATTGAGAATAGCTATATAACAAACCAGTAAGCCCACTATGGCATACAGAGATTATATCCCTTGAAGCCAGACATCCAGTGTGAAAGGGTCCTTTGATCACTGGAGGGGATCAAGATAGCTCTGAGGTCATGCATGGCCCCCTAAGATGTGCTGGGTTGGGTTTTGTCATGCCTTGGTCTTACTAAGAGACAAGAAACATCTTTATTAAAACGATGTTCCAAGTCTAGGGTCTTCAGACTCTCCCAGGAAAGTTTGCTGGCTATAGGGTTTTTTTTTCTTTTTCCTTTTTTTCCTTTTTTTCCTTTTTTTGGTTGTTGTTCACTTGTTTTGTTAAGGCTGGCCCAATGCCAGGAAAGAGCTAATCCAACTGAGGCTCTAAAATCCACAAGGCTGTCCTTAAGCAGACGAAGAAATCTGTGAACCCTTTTCATTTATCCCTTCGTTTTTTGAGTGCCAATAACGAATAATATACATTGATCTTGACCCTCATGAAATTCCAGGCTGAAATGAATTAAAAAGCACGTGAATAAATATAGTGCCATACCTAGTTAAGTAGTATTAATATTCTTAATCTACATTTGGCCAAAGTAAACATTAAAATGATGCATCATTTTCTAATGTTAATACTTCTTTAATGATTCTAAGTTAGCTCTACAACAATGGTTAATATCTGAAGCACAGGAGCAGTTTTCTAACTGAATGATCACATTTTTATTTTTTTTCCACCTGTCTTAGAAAGCCTTCATAGTTTTAACACACATTTGCAAGTAGCATAATACTTCTGCACTAGTACAATACATTGGGAAACAAATTTGAAAACACAGGAACTACTTAAGAGAAATATTTAGATTGTGGCTAATTTAAATAGATAGTCCACTGGGCAAAGACTGTGTCTAATTCTATGTTAGGTACAGCATATTGCAAAATGTTGGCACTCAATAAATGTAAAATAATAACAACAGTCTTTTCCCCTTTAAAGTATATAATTACACCTACCCCCTACTGTGAGCCAAGCTTGGTGACAGATCTTTTGTTTATTAAATCCACAGCCCCGGCAGGCATACAGTATTGCAGCTTCAATACCCAGGGGCAGTAAAGATCTCTCTACTTTAGGCAAAGCTTTCAATGACTACAAATCCCTAAAGAACATCTTAACTTAGCAGTCCACCATATATATTACTTAGCCAAATGCAGAAAACCGTTTCTGAGTCCCAAAGTGGAATCGAAACACTAAGTGGAAATGTGCTTTCAAAGTTAGTTTGGAAATATGTCATGGAATAAAATTACTCTGAGCTCATTTGCCATTTCTCTCTCCTACGAAACATGACAAGCTGCTGAGCACAGCTCTGTAGGCTTTATGCAGGAAACTTTCAATAGGTTCTCTTGCTTGTGTTCAAAATGAGCCATTATCCAAGTAGCCTGAACTGAGGAGGGGAAAAAAAATGACTCATGTACAGCTTTATCTGAGACATTTGCACTATAATGAACCAGGCAAAGCAACAGGTCAAGTTAAAAAATATTGTTAAAAAAAAAAGTAACAGCAGCCAAAGCCTATTCAAAGGGAATTTTAGATTGGAAAGCACTTTTGATTCATTTCATCATTATTTTCTTCGAGTTTCCCGTGTTTGTGTTTGAATGCTCCCACTTGAACATTAGTTTCACAATCACCTATTCTACTTAGGGTATTGATGAAGTTCAACATATGTTCAGCAATTCACTGCGGCTAAAATAAGAAATGCAAATTCAGCTAAGTGCGCTCCAAGCCTAATGTGAAGCTAGGCCTGCTTTTCTTTGTAGTTTTTGTAGAGTATTATCATTAGTAGAGAAGGGTTAATGGCAGAGGCCTATGATTGTTTAAAAATTCACATTACCAAAGTGGATTACATTGCATCTACGAAGGGGATCAACAATGTAAGCCTATACTAAGCCATTATTGCTGAAACAAAGCTTTCATTTGAAGTCTTTGGAAACAAGCATAAAAATGGACAAAAGGAAAAATTCTTCTGATGTAAGAACAAGGCAAGCAATACATGCTTTTCATCCAAACTCAGTTTTAGAGCCATGATGAATGCAAAAAAACAAAAAAAAAAAACACCCTCTAAAGAATGCACCATTAACTTAAAGCGAACCAGCATTTTGCAAGATGTGTCTGTGTTGCTTAAAATCCAATAGTAAAATTCTTTGTTTCTTTTTGCATTTTGTTGGGCATCAGTCTTACTGTGGAGATGCAGATTATCTAGGGTTGATTCACTACTTTCTTTTATCTTCTAATAAGAGTAGAAAGAAAGATTCTAGGGGGAAAAATTGTTCTTTACGCTTTGCTGTAGTAATTCATTAGCAACAATCTTGGAACGTGATAACTGAAGGCCCAATGACCAGATCCTGACAAGAACAGGCTTTTAGCCTAGGAGGCAATTATTGATGAGTATTTTCTCATTTATGTCCCACAAAAAACAACAAATAAACAGACAAAAAAACCCTTAGAAATTCATTATTCATGTCTCATTTTAGAGATGTAGGTAAGTTTATCTGTTTTGGTGAGGGTAAGGGTAAACGGTAGCACAGAAATGGTGAACAAATGTGGCAGTGATACTCATTAGACTCTATGTTGAAAATGAACTCTAAAATCTGTGGGGAGAAGGGGGATCAGGAAGGAAAAACTGGGAGAAAATGAAGAAAGAGGAGACCCTGTTCAAAAAGAAATGTATCATTACCTGACATGTAATTTTAACCTCTCTATATATCACCTTTACATTAACAATAAAAAAAATTTTGAAAAAATAAAAAAGAGCAACCTGCTCCCACAAAACAGTGATATAATTTAGGGGCATAATTCGCAAATTTTATTTTGTGTTAAATACAACTTTAGAGGATACTTTAAATGCACATTTTAAAAAATTGCTTTCCATTATTAAGAAAAATTTACCATTTATCATTCTGAAAATTACTTTTTAGCCTATGGACAAATGGAAGTTGGAAACAACAATTTTTATTGACTCCTGTCTGTTTGTAAACATCAATAAGGAATTACTATGCAATTTTTAACATTTACCTGGAATTCTATTTTTATTAAATGATAATTATCAGGCCTAAGTTTCAAATAAAATTAATTGTATTGTGAATTCAAATTGATAAATTTTCAATAAAACATTTAAACTATATTTTTAATAAAAGAAATGAAGGACATCATGATTAGATAATTCACTTTGTTTAATTTTAATAAACGATTCAATTTCCTGCCTAATAAAAACTTTGGCTCATGTGTCTACATTCCCATACTGACTTTTAATAAAAGCATATGATTCCATTAGGTGCATGTTCCTTTAATAAATTACCTGCAAAAGCTGGTATGCTGGGGAGGGGAGTTACTGTAATACTTAACTAAAGGTTGATTTCTTTGGTGTTTTCCTTAAATTTTATGAAATAGAAACCCTTTAGATATTGTTTAAACAAATTTGAGTTGAAAAGTACTGCCTTTTCAGTAGATGTAAATTAGCTATAAATAACCGTGCCCTCCTTAATACTGTGTGATAGATATGTGTGACTTGTAACTAGCAAATTCAAGATGTTAAATGTTCCTATTTGTGTCATGTATCCTGAAGGAAGGAATCAGAACCCTGAATTTCAGAATGCGGCTGAGAAATAGTAAGGAAAACAGCAGCTAATAAATTTTTTTAAACTAAAGATTTCCAAGTAGTCAAAATACTAAACATATTTCTTCACCTAAGCCCAGGTGTATTACACACAACAGAATACAACAGGCCCTCATTTGAAGTCTATCAATGTTTGCTTTAAACACAATTCAACTAAATGGGATATCCACTTTCCTTGTTCAAAACCAGCTAATAATAACAAATGAGAATATAGAAAGGTAGAACCAAGGAAATAGGAAGAATTTATAAAACAAAAGGGCTCAAGTTTTTACCAAAATGTAAGAGAATACTACTAAGAAAATACTCAGAAGAATTAAAGGATCCATGAAATATACCAATGGAAAATCCTGTATAGAAAAGAAAATTATTCATATTTCTGTTGTCAGTAGATTTCTCACTTGAGTATAAAATAGAAACCAAGAAACTGTATAAAATATTGAAAATTTTCATAATCAGAGTCTTGGAAGTAAAAAAAAAATCAACTGAAATGCCTTTTCTTTTTCTTCTTAAAAATTCTGTCCCTCAAGAGTTAAAGTTTTATTAGATGAAAGTTATTTTTAGCAGATTAAACAAAACTAAGCAGAAACTGTAAGATAGGATATAACAGATATAAAATCCATATTCTCTATTTTTATAGTATATCCAAATTGTCTTCTGTGTTTCATCTTCTGGAGTTCTCAGTAAAATAATGCCTTTGTCCTATCTATTCACTGAGGATATATTCAAAGGTTAGGAATGGAGAATTTTTGATTTATTACAAAAGTCGATAAGTGTATGAAGATTTTTTATTCTCCTCTGATGAAAATTAAGTGACATGAAATTGATGACACTTTTATCATCTGCACAACTTAAACTTCCTGTAAGCAAAAGACCTGTGAGTAAATCTTTGATCTTACCACAAGCTTAGAAAGCACTGAACCTGGAAATAGTGGAGTCCATATATGCCTAAAGTTCTTTAACTTGTCCAGCTTATGATTCTGAAGAATAGGAGGAAATGAGAAGTAACTTGATTGCGAATTCTATTACTCTATCTGGCTCACTTCCAGTAAGTGATTCAGACTATGCAGAAAAATCACTTACAGACAATGCTTTTTTTTTTACAAACAATAGTATTTACAATATCATAAACATATATCAATATTTAATATATAATTGACAGGCAGTAAAGGAATGTTACACTGAGGGTGTATATATGTATAATGTATGTGTGTGGAAAAAAGCCCTAGGAGCACTCAATGTATTTCAATTAAGGAATTATTAAAATAGCCACTGAACAGCTATTATAATGTAAACCACTGAAGTAAGCCTCCATATTGACCCTTGCATTGACAAGAGATATACTATGCATACTTAAATATGAAATATTTAGTAGCTTGGAATTTCACCTTGTCTTTTTGTTAATTACAACATGACAGGGATAATTGCATCAACAAGTAAATCAGGATGGTCAATGCTTGTGCTATAACATCCCCCATCAACAGCCCCCACACTCAGGTGACAAATATTATTGGATCTAATATTTCTCTATGCTTCTCCATGCTTATAGAATACCATCAAAGGTGAAATTACCATAATTATGAGGTAAGCAGAAATGTGTTCGTGATGATTACAATAACTTCACAGAAGCCCACTTGGCTTTATCTACTTTAATGCTGATGCTTTTAACTCATTTTTAAATATCTAATAATGCTGTGTTCATTGTGTTTTGCTAAACAATGTAACTTTTAAAGAATTTTCTTTAAATTTTGCAGTTTTTTTTCTTTCTGAAACACAAAGAAAGGTGTCAACATGATAGACATAATTTCCTTTTTTTTTTCTTTGTGATAGACAGAACTTTGAGCTCTGTTCTTTCTAGGCAAATGTTCTTCTTCTTTAGCCATGCCTTCAGCCATGTCATATAGCTGTAATCTTAAAGTGTCCCTTTATGGAGGAACCTCAAGATTTTAAATAGTAATGCAATATTTTAAATAGTAATGCAGTATAATGTTAAGGATACATTTATTCAAGGGAGTTTCATTTTTCTATGATAGATTATTATGATTAAGGGCCAAATCAAAGTTATAAAAATTTTTTTATTTTAAACCTTGCTCAGTAACATAATTTTCTATAGATGTAAAAACTCATAGCCCTTTATAGAAATGTGGCCATTTTCTCACACTTTCAGTAACTGTGGGCATTACAAATATGTTTACCTTTGCTAAGTGTATGAACAAAAAGCCCAAGTATTTTTCCTTAATTTCCATCACTCTAATTACTAGTAACAGTGTATCTTTTTCATGACTGGATTGGCCATCTTGGTTCTTTTGTGAATTATCTGTTAATATCATTTACTCAATCTCTCCTCTATTGATTCCTTTCTTAAAATCAATGCATTAGACCAATTTTTATATGAGAAGTAAAAACTCCCATCCTGTCCAACTTCTTCTACCCATTTATTCATGAAAATATAACTCTTTTGTGATCCCAAGAAAATAGGAGAAACTGCTTGAAAAATTTTAAATAAACACTATTGACACCGCAGGAAAGCTTGCAATAGTAACTCTTGAAAATACTAGCACCACAAGGAAAGAGCCTTTTGTTTTGGTAAAACCCAGCAAATAGACCGGAGTCTGAAAAATAGCAAGGGCCTTATCCAACCATACCTTGATCTACTGTGCAATTCTGTGGTAAAAATGAATGTGTAGAAACATTAGCTTTTGGAACAGTAAGTGTGTATTTTCTAAGGAAAGGAATTTGAATTCTACCACCAGACTGTTTTCAGGGGTCACCATATCTTATCTCACTTAATCCTGTGGATATTGTCAGAGTAGATATTGTTATTGACATTTTGCAGAGGAGGCAAATCAAGACTCAGAAAATTGCCCAATATAGTATGGACACTGGATGAAGAGGGGATATAAATTCAAGTGTTTCTCACACTAGAGATATTACTTGCCCCTACACTATACCGATTATTGGTATGCACACCTGAATTTGGGTTGGCAGAAATATGCTTCCCATCTAATTCCTACTATAATTTTCCAATAATTAATAAACAATCTAGACAGATGTTGATGGATCACATCTGTAATCTTAGCTACTCAGAAGGTTGACATCTGATGTTTGAAGCCAGTATGGACAGGAAAGTCCCTAAGACTTTTATCTACAGTGAACCACCAGAAAACTAGAAGTGACTTTGTGGCTCAGAGTGGTAGAGTACTAGCACTGCGGGGGAAAAAGAGCTCAGAGAAGTGGTAACGTGAAGAAAAGACATATGGGAAAACAGCCATAGTCTTTAAGCTTTGGAGTAGTCAGATAACAATTATGTTGCCATTCAATAGCATATGAAATTGCTTGAGTAGCAATCTAAAGTGAAAATCCTGCTGCCCAACTGCCACATAGCTCACTGTGACAATTTAAAACCTTTAGTGTTCTCTTCCATTATGTCTAGGGTTTTCTTCTTTCTTGTCAATGTAGTAGATGGAAAACATTCATAGAAAGTAAGAAGCTTGTATTATAGTTTAATGTTGATCAAATATATTTTACGTGACTGACATACCACAATCTCTCTATTAAACTTTAGACTTCAAAACTATAATCAATTTCCTATAGGCAGATCTGTATCAGATAAAATAATTAATGAAATAAAAACTTATTTCAAATTCGCCATTTTGAAGAGAGGTGAATATAAGGTCTATTTTATTTTTAGTTTAACATACAATTTTATATATAACCATAGAATATACCTTCTGCAAAACCACAAAAATCAATCACTCATAGTAATTATATACATTATTAAAGTAAATAACAATCTAAACATTCTATACTTCTCTCATATTCATCTTCCCACAAAACAGATATCTTCACATTTTTTTACATTTCAGTGTAAAGTGGTGAGGCCTATTTGAAACACATAAAAATGAATATATCGATTGGATGAGAATAAATATGATTTATTATGAAAAGGAAATGCTTGTCCAGCAAATGAACATTTCTCATAAACTCATGCTAATGTATCACATGGACATGCATATTTATAAAATGATGTCAATCTGTTAAAGCAGTGAAATGATCAAAACTAGAGTATCTATCTCCAGCATATATTTCTACATTTGTTTTTTTTTGAAACTATTCTGTGTGTTTTCTTTTTTTCTTTCTAACAATTTTTTTTTGGGGGGGGGTCTGGTTGTGGGGCCTGAACTCTGGGCCTGGGCGCTGTCCTAAGCTCTTCAGCTCAAGGCTAGCACTCTACCACCTGAGCCACAGTGCCACTTCTGGCTTTTTTCTTTTTTGCTTATGTGGTGCAAGCGCTCTACCACTGAGCTACCTTCCCAGCCTCTCTAACAATTTTTAAATATCTTCACAACAACAAAAAGATATTGGTGCTGTAGACTATGATAAATAGAACCTGAACTCCTCTGAGTCACAGTGTGTGTGTGTGTGTGTGTGTGTGTGTGTGTGTGTGTGTGTGTGTGTGTGTGTGTGTGTGTGTGTGTGTGTGTGTGTGTGTGTGTAGGGGGAGGGGGGAGGAGGAAGGGAGGAGGGGAGAGGTTACTACTCCAGCCTTGTTTCTGGTCCAGGCACTACATTGTTGCCTGCATCCAGCTGGACTCCCTCAGCCTCTGATGGAAACTACCCATCAAGCAAACTGTGAGCCAGAGACAGGGGGCAGGAGGGAGGAAGAGGCCAGCAAGAAATAAAGCCCCCAGAACATTCTCAAGTAGATGAAAATTTAAAATCCTTACTATCTCACTAAAGAGAAAACTCCCAACCACACCATCATATATGCCTGACAGTTTTGATGATTATGCTTATTAAACTCTTCTTGGTACACAATAAAATGCCTAAAAGGTGAATAACCTACATTTTCCACGCTGTAATTTAAAACTAGATATTTAACACAGTGAGTGGAAACCCAATATCAGATCCTATGAGAAAGAGTTTCATTTTCTTTAAAAATAACACTCTGAGAAACTCTACTGGAAATACAAACATCTCGGGTTGCACACCTAAACTGTCATGGTCATAAAACGAGACTAAATTCCTTTGCTAATCTTATTCATGAAATATTTCATGTGCTTTTAGAAAATACCACATTGTGGCAAAACGGTATTATTTCATTATGTTTGAAAATAACCAATGGTGTACAGCAGTATAGAATTCAAATTGCATTCCCTGCATCAGAAAGCCAAAATGCTCACAGAAATAGAGGTGATTTTGAAAGCCCTGAGAAACTCAATATACTTCCATCTGAATACTAATTCAAATTGTTATAGCTATGCATTAACAGTGGCTTAATAGACTATATTTCAAACAAAATTAAGTTAATTTTGCAAGCAATCAGGCCTCAGTATCCTGTATAATTTAGCAAAAGTTCTATAAAGAATAATTCATTCTTGATCAGGAGAGTCAAACCCAAATATTATCACTGATTGGACAATTTTCTATAATTCTCTAATGTTGTAACAACTTACAAACCAAACTAGTATGATTTGATGTCAGGAATGGCATTGCAATATATATTTGGGAAGACAATTAGTAAACGCTTTTGTGGCAAAACTTGATAAGTAAGTTTGTGTCTTATCTTGTATTAAGAAAAATATTCTATGGAATCCTTTATAGAGAGCTGTGCATACATCCGATCACCTCTCATCTTTAGCTGTGTACTTAACTACACTAGAAGGAAATCAATATCATTTTATGGCCTTAAAATTTTTTAACAATTTTTATTTTTGCACTTTTATAAAGGCAAGGTTTTAAATTCAGATAGATGTTCCATCGAAACCCCTTTGTACAACTACTTAAAGATAATTTTAAAAGATTTAAAAAGATCAATAGAGAGACATACTATCAAGCACAAAAAAATTAGATATAGTTTAAAGCTTGAAACTTCTTTTTCTTTTTTTTATTGTGAGAATTCATACAGAGGAGTTACAATTACATGGGCAAGATAACGAGTACATTTCTTATCAAGCATTGTTGCCTCCTCGTTGTTTCCCGTTCCCATCCCTTCCCATTAAAGCTTCAAACTTCTGAGGCTGAGGATACTGCTAAGTGTAGAACATGTGTTTAGCAGGCTTGTAGCCCTGGGTTCAATACCCGCCACCACAAATAAAACAGAAATCTTCAGTAATAGCCCACAGCTTTCCTCAAACATATATTTCCTTTACCAAAAAAATTTTTGGGGGGGATCCGGTTGTGGAGCCTGAACTCTGGGCCTGGGCGCTGTCCCTGAGCTCTTCAGTTCAAAGCTAGCGCTCTACCACTTGAGCCACAGCGCCACTTCCGGCTTTCTTCTTTTTGCTTATGTGTGCTGAGGAATCGAACTGAGGGCTTCAGGCATGCAAGGCAAGCACTCTTACCACTAAGCCACCTTCCCAGCCACCACCAAAATTATTTTTGCTATAAAACATCATGCTCAATTTATCAAGATGCATAAACTATTTACAATGTGATTGGTTCTGTGACTATGCCAAAATAAGCTCACTCCTTTTGAGGATTTTAAATAGAAACTAACTTGACATGTGGGAGAATGTGGCCAAAAGGCGATGCAATAGAGTTCATGACAGTTACTTGGTAGGCTGGTTGAGGTGGCAGGTGTAGTCTCTAGAATAAGTATGCTTCTAGCTAGGACAGCCAAAGTGAACCAAGGTAACGATCTTAGAAAGGAATGACAGAAGGCAAAACTGGAGCAAGCATAAACAGAGTAGAAACAGAAGACAGATTCAAGAAAAGTTTCACAGGCAAAACAGACAGGGATAGAAGCTTGCTGGAGGCAAAAATGAAAATCTTAGATGACTTGGGAATGATAGAGTAGCTTATAAAACAATATAGATGTGGATGACATACATCTAGATGTAGACACAGATATAAATATAATGAAGATATGGAACAAATCCCTGGCCAAAAGAAAGAGAAGATCAACAATACACCAAGAATGTTGTTTTGTTTTAGTTACTCGTGTTTTCTTTAGTGTGGATGGTGAATATCTCCATGCCTGAATCTTGAGTCCAGTGATGAAGATACAGATTGGGGTGTTGTTAATTTGTGGTGGCAGGTAAAAATTGCTCAGACTGTTCAGACAGCATGTCTAGAATGAGAGAAAAAAAAAAGAACATAACAGAAATTTGGGGAAATGCTGGTGTGTGGGGAGAGGAGAATGGTAAATTTTGATCAAAGTAGCAGATGAAAATTAAGATAAGACCACCCAGATATAGTAGGAGATTAAAGAACACAAGCAATTATTTTAGTGACATGGGATAAAGCTAAATATTACCACAGTAGCCTAATTAATTGAAAACTGAGTTGTGGATGCAGAAAAGATATTTATGCCAAGACCTTTAACTGTAGAAATTAGATAGGTAAACTGAGTCATAACATTTAAGGAAACACTTAACGAATGTGTTTATTTGTTGGTTACTGAATTTATGGTCACTATAACTTTGTTTTTGTAGTTGAGGGCCAGAGAGTCTCAATACTATGTTTTCAGGGTGAAGAAGAAAGCTAGTCAAAAATGTTAAAAGAAGAGTAGAATTATAATTTGTAAAAAAAGAAAAGAACCTGTTGAAAAAGAAGCAGTTTCAGTGCCTTCCATAAAACAATACCAGGACATATTGATATAAAAGTTAATCCAGAAAATGTGAAGTTAAAACCATTAAACCCTAACTGGTATTATGACTAAACTGAGAAATGTTCAAGGAACAACAAAGTATGTTGTGAAATATATGTGAATAACTTCAGTGGAAAATATCTAGAACATAACTTTTAGAAACATAATAGTCATAGTATTATTTTTAATTGTTTATAGAGTTGAATACCGAGAAAGAGATTCATCAGGCAAAAGAATTACATAACTTATAGTTTGGAATTAGTCATGATAATGCAGTTAATCATAATGATTAATAATGACAATGATGAATCTGATTATGGCATCCTTAAACCTGGAATATTACAGAATTAGACATATTTTCAAAACATCAACATAACCCTTGATGAAGACAGATAAAATATTTTTTTTAATCCATACTAGTAAGTGGGAAAAAAACTAAAATACATTTCCATGCCCTTACCTTCAGAATTTCACTAAATTACATAGCTATATAGGAAGGTATTTCTACAGATACATGTATGTGTGTATGTAGATGGACGGAAAGCTGTTAACTAGAAAGTTGGTACTACCTCATCACTACTACATCAGTATATAAAAATAGATGTTTTCTGAAACTTAACTCATCTTTCCCAACTATTTGTAAGTATAGTTGTATGGATGAACTTCAAAATACAACAAAGCCTAGCAGTGAAGGTGTTTAGGAACAGTTTCTCTAAACCGCAAAGCAGCCTTAAGGCAAAGAACACCTGCATTTTTGAGAAGCGCTGGCTAAATCTGCGAGAAGTAAGGTTATAGGTCAAGATCATGTGGTTAAAGAGAGTGAAAAGCTTAGGAGCAAAACAGATGATGCTTCGAATTAAAACTCAGGCTTTCTTTCCCAGTGTTGCATCCTCTTATCCATTTCCTATTGACCTGACAGTATTATCAAACACTTCTTTGATACTTATCAATAAACTATACACCTCTGCATTCATATCTTTTAATATAACATATATATTATGGCACTTTCGATCACTCTAGAGACTCTATAATTTGGTGAACGTAAAGCCCGCTCCCAGCTTGGTGATGAACTGGTCATTTGGACTATGCCATCCAGATTCTTGACCTTAAACTCCTTTGGCCTGAGGGGCCTTTCTGCATCTCCAGGTACTGGGCTGCTAATCCTTCAAGATCCATCCTTTTCGCACGTGTGGACTATAGCCCTGCATGACGGGCTACTCGTGGCAGCCACAACTAATGGTGCCTTGCCTGGTATCCACAGGACACTTAAAACAGTTCTTATCACTCAGAATCATAATAATTACTTTAATCTCTCCCCTGCTGGAGCATAAGCATTTCAAAGACAAGACAGTATTTTATTCAATGTGGAATCAATAGGTCCTAAAGCAACGTGTGTCACATAGCAGATAACAAATAACGAACTGCACTGTAGTGAAAACAGCGTGGGGTTCAGAGGCCATGTGCCAGGGAGCGTGTCAATTTGAGATCTGTTTCTCATTATCCCTGGGAGCTTGGGCAAGTGACTGCCTGTAAGCTCCACATCCACCTCTGCACAGACATCACATTGCTTGTTTTAAAGGGTTGACTGGAGCATTGGATTGGAGGATTGAAGGAGACTGGGCGTGAAGAAAGCGAGTTTTCTTGAGGACTTGGTAGATGTCAGTGTGTCTGGCCTTTCACCCTCACCTTCTTGGAAACCTGGACATAGAACAAGTAAGGTTTGACAAGAGTCTGTGTACTTATTGACTGGATAAGCATGGGTCATGTGTCTTAATAAAAATCACAAACAATTGTGGTGTCATACATGAGCAGAGATAATTACTACACTCAAAGAGGGAACAATCTTATAAGGGAAATACAAATTTTAAGTGATTAAATGTTTCTTTTTTTTAATTTTCGTGTGTGTCCATGCCGGGGCTTGAACTCAGGGGCTAGTTACCACCCCTTAGCTGTTTCACTTAGCTGGCACTCTACCACTTGAGACAAAGCTCCACTTTTAGCTTTTGAGTAGGAAACTGGAGAAAGGATTCCCATAGACTTTTCCACCCTGATAGGCTTCAAATCTTGATCCTCAGATCTGAGCCTTTAAGTGCTAGGATTACAGGAATAAGTCACTGGGCTCCTGGCCATTAAAAAAAGAAAAAGTAAAGTAGAAACTTACACACTATGATTAAGGCCTCTACTGAGATTTGGGGAAGTGCGGAAGTGCTTGTCACTGGGAAAATGTTGTGAAGTGGTCACCAATAATCTGATGTAAGAAGTGACTATAACTTGTACTCATGGAAACCAATAAAAGAAGCTCTGTCCTAGGAAAAATGTACCATAGGATAAAATGAAGAGAAGCAGAAAGATTTAAAAAATATAAAAAGATATAAAGATAAAAACTGACTTTGTCTGATGCCAAAACCAAAAAAACGCAAAGGTTTCATTATGTATAAACCTCAACTATGGTAGGGGAAGAAATTCAAACACTTAAGCGAGAACTCACGCATTTCACTTACTGTCAGGTTTATAATCCACACGCTTTTTTGTGTGAAGGTATTTGATTCTGCCCTACTTAGTAGGACTTCCAAATTATACAGGAAGTTAAAAGGGAATATGGAAACAAATTGGAGTTCTCTATTATACTGTGCATGGAAGCAAAGTTTGCTTTCTGATTTAGTTGAGAAATGGCAAATGGTGAAGTTCCACTGAATATTAAAGTAGGCTATACTTGACTCAAAGTTTGCAGGATTGGAAAGCAGAAAAACCAATGTAATGCTCAACTATATCCTTGTGGAATAAGAATTAAAACAAAACCACCTCCTGAGAAATCACTATCCTCCATGGACCAGTCTTCCTTCTTCTATGTTCCATACTCTACTGCCCCCTGCTGCCTTCAGTCCCAGAAGCTAAAAAAGAAAACTTCCTGTCATCTTCCCTCAGTGATTTACCCACACCACCATTTTATTTTATTTTTTTCCATTTTCTTCCAGGATGACTGATGTTCTAAAGCTTACTGTGTGGCCAAACTAAGCTTTTTTTTAATCAACGAAGTTATACAAATTAAACAAAACTTACCATGGTGGGGAACTTTCAGCTTTGAAAAGATAGCATGCTGTTAAGTAATCCTGTATGCCAGCCACAATTTGTTTGGGATTGCTCAATTGCACGTTTTTGTCAGGAAGTAATAATTAGCCCCCAACACAATGTTTGCCCCCCATTTCAATGGCAACCCAAACTTCCCTAACCATACCAGCTATGCGTATAATTAGAGATTTCCTGTACATGGCATTCTATGCACGTTAGACTTGCTTTAATATACAGACCACATACGGATTTTTCTACTCTACAAATATGTATGCGATTATTAATGTCAGGTTTTTCTTTGAACAGTAAAATTATACGAGTATCTAGAGCAACAACAGCATTTCCGAATTCTAAGTCATCCAAATAAAATTATACACAATTAGCACACACTATTAAAAATCCAAAGATAAAATAAAAATCCCAGAAAACAGTAAGTTCTGTGGCCTGGCACCATTTTCCCCCCAAAAATTAACATCTCCATAATCATCTGGAAAGAGAGCACTCTTGAGTAAAACCATTGAGACCAGGCACTATTACATATCTTAAGGCAGACACCAGATATTTATATTCACAGAAGTTTAAAACTGTTTGACAATCTAAAATACTGGAGGATACAAATTTAAAAAGAATTATTTGAAATTCAGTTCTCTTTTTCCAGCAGAAAGTCTAGTATGAAACAGCTCTGTAATAACAACAATAACAACAAAAAAATTTTCCTAGAATATATCTCCTTTCATTAGTGGAGCAGTTGTAAGTTTGTACTCTCTTCATGATCAACTAATATTTGTTTCAAAAAAATCCATGAAAAACTAAACAACCAGAAATAATACCCAAAACAACAAAAATAAAACATGCATCATCATATTCATAAAAAGATGACCAAATAGAGCCAGGAAGACTCAACTTCCCTGCAATTTCACCAAATCTGTCATTCATATCAAGGATATGTCAAGGAACATTACAAAGCTTTGGGCCACAGTTAAAACTCCATATTGCTGGGTGCCTGGTAGCTCATGCCTGTAATCCTAGCTACTCAGGACACTGAAACCTGAGGATGACAGTTCAAAGTCAGCCTAGGCAGGAAAGTTCATGAGGCTCTGATCTCCAATTAACTACCAGAAAGTCAGAAGTAGAGCGGTAGCTCAAATGGTGTAGAGCATTAGCCTTGAAGAAAAA
This sequence comes from Dipodomys spectabilis, assembly GCF_019054845.1. Classification (NCBI taxonomy): domain Eukaryota; kingdom Metazoa; phylum Chordata; class Mammalia; order Rodentia; family Heteromyidae; genus Dipodomys; species Dipodomys spectabilis. The sequence goes on along the minus strand of NW_024870698.1, from coordinate 4,517,042 downwards.
GCTCAGGGACAGGTGCCAAGGCACAGAGTTCAAGCCACAGGACCAACATGCATGTACACGTGTGCGAGAATGTGTGCACGCACACACACACTCACACACACCACATATACACATGTGAACCCACAGTATGATTTCAATCATAAGTAGCCAAATGAATATTGCTTATGTACATGTGATTGATGATGCTAACGTTAATATTTTTGACATGCTTATTCATTCATTCATGCTTATTCCCGAAAGGAGATCAACAATGACTGTACTTTGATTATAATAACCCAGTCACCAAAAGCAGCAAGCTTCTGGTAACATATACAGTTCCTCTATCTAGCATTGGCTATTATTAAAACTTCCACAACTAGATCCAAAGATCATGAAACACACCTAATATATCAGTTAGGACCAGTTCAGTCTGAATATGAAATTTCAGGTTTTTATCAGGTACAGTAGATACCATTTTTTCCCCATGATTTCTGCCCTAAACCAATGTCATTTGAACCAACATTTGTTGTTTTGATTTGGGTTTTTTCTTCCTTTCTACTTGGTGCATGTGTGATAGGTGATCCTCATCCAGTCATTAGGCCCCAAGGTTATTTGATAACCAAAAGCAAAAGAAAGTCATCTAGAAAGTTCTCAGAAGAGTGGTTGGCCCAAATGGTAGAAATATCACTCTCAAGATAACTTGCTTTCAAAACTGTATTCAACAGATGTTTATGAGTACTTTCTCTGTACTAAAACAACAGAAAGAGTTATCGCTTTTTTTAGAAATTTAATATCCAGGATACTTGCAAGTGGCCTGTTGTTGCATTGTTGTTTTTTTTTTTTACTCAAATAAATGAAGATATCACAACCTGCTGACTAATTCAGCCTACAGCCATTCTTGCTTCACTTAGAAGTTATAACCAACAAGCTCAAAATTAGTGAGGCAAAATCATAACCACCAATCATCAGCTCTTCGACGTCTGTGGCCTACACAGGCAGCTTTCCCACTTCTCTTGGTACAGCTGGAGCCCTGGAAGGGCTGTGAGTTTTAACCGATCTGACAGAGTGGGCTGGCTGGGAACACAGGTGGCAATGGAGGGAGGTCTCAGTCCATGTGGGCAAACTCAGAGAGTGTATTTCCTGTAAGATGCAACCTTTCACTTGTCAATGACTCAGATGGCCAAGTTCAGGCTTGAGAGGCATGCTACATTACTGGAAATCCTTGCTTTCCTCCTTAATCGAGTACCATTCAGTTTTTTGAAATAGTAATCAGATACATTCTATATTACACATTTCCACTGCCTTACAGTTCAGTATTTAACGGTCTCATCTCTATTTGTGTCCTCTTGTCCACTCTTCTCCCCTACTTTCCCTTGTTTTCTTCTTTCCTTCCTTCCCTCCCTCCTTTCTCTCTCTCTTGCTCCCTCCTCCTCTCTTCCTTTTCCTTTCTGGCCCTCCTCTCCCCCTCCCCTTCCGTTTCCTCCCCCTCTCTCCCTCTCTTTCTTTCATATCTTGTTTTTATTTTTCTGTAAAAACCTCTGGTTGGGCTTGTAATAATGATTAGATGGAGCACAAGCAACATTCACTCCCTGACTAAGCCTGGACTGTGGTCTGTGTAGTAATGCAGAACAGGAGTACCTGTACAAGCTAAGAGCAACAGCCATTCCAGTATCTCAACCACATGGAGAAAAGAATACACGCCTAGTCCCTCAAACCCATCCTTGAAATCACAATTATTTCTGCATCTTGCTGATTGCAAAATGTCACCACACCAATCATTCCACGCATTGTCCCAAGACCATCAGATGAAATGGGAATTCTCGCACGTCAACTAAGATCCCTAGAACCAGCCTTTTTACCTTTCTGTCTGGCTATTTTTTCACAAATCACTGCCCACTCTCCCCTACAGGTCTATGTGTTCATTCTTTCCCTTCCATCCAGCCTGGAGGCTGGTCCCTTCTTCTCCAAAATCAGAGCATATAATTCTCTCTCTACAGCCACATTCAAATTCTTTAAGGCTTCTGTGAAGTCAGCACAAACCATAAGCACGGGCCTATACAGACCAGAACCACCCCACTTCCTTACACTTGTGGCTTCATTGTGGGGGTATCCATTCATTTGGTAGAATATCAACTCTTTGAGGACTTCTGTTCATGACAACAGATGTAGGTTATACACACACACACACACACACACACACACACACACACACACGGCTTGTTTTGTTTTGTTTTTAACTCACACATAGATATGTAGAAGTTCCTTTTTTGTGAATGGTACTGTTTCATGCATGATCTTCAAGTGGAAAGACACTATGTGAGATTTAAGACCTCAGAGCTGTGCTCTTACAATAAACGAAAGTTAATTAAAATGTTCCATGAAAAAATAAGTATATGAAGTATAAATAAAAAAGAGTTTTGATTCCACTGTTGTTCCAGTGACTTGTTAAGCTATGTGGTAGATTTCCAAAGCCATTGACAATGGGCCTCTGAATCTAGCCAAGGAAATCTTATAGAAGCCAAATAATGAACCAGCCTTAAAGCAAGTCTTCCCAGGCTGAGACGAACATACTTTGTGTAACACTATTTTAAGGGATGTTGAGTACAGCTTAATAGTAGAGAGCTTGCCCATAATGTATGAGACCCTGGGCTGGGAATGTGGCTTAGTGGTAGAGTGCTTGTCTAGCATGCATAAAATTTCTCAGTACCACATGAACAGAAAAAGCCAAAGTTGCACTGAGGTTGAAGTAGTAGAGTGCTAGCCTTGAGCAAAAGGAGCTCAGAGACAGTACCTGGGCCCTGAGTTCAAGCCCCAGGACTGACAAAAAAAAATACAAGAACATAAAAGACCCTGGCCTCAGGTCTCAGCACCACAAATGCAAACACATAATCAAAAATGGCTGTTGTTGTTTGGGTGTATTGGGACTTGAGCCCAGGGGCTGAATTCTGTCCCTTAGCTTTTTCACTCAAGGCTGGTCCTCTACCACTTGAGCTCTATCTCTACTAGAAGTATGGTTTTAATTTTAAACAATCACCTTCAGGTCATTGAATCACCGGAGTTTTCAAACATATAGTACACAAAGGAATTATAAAATGCCCCAACATTAAGCTTTATTTATGAAGCAGCTGTAAGGTTTTATTTATTTTAATATAGACCTTTAGGCGACAACAGAGCGCACATTTATGTGATACAAGTTCTGTGCCACATGTAACAGGCACAAATAGCTACGCAACTCACCAAGTCACAGTATCCAAGCTAATGGACCTCATGGGATGATAACGGTTTGGTTCAAGACTGCACCAAGGCTGAGGGCCACCAGGGTCCATGAAGCATTCTATCTGATCCCACCTCACTCCCTCTCCTTTCTACCTCCCTGACTACACGGCACTCCACATGGCATTTCCTCCTGGAGACTGTGATACCCCAACAGAACCTCCCTCTACCAACACACTCCCTTTTTAACTCCTCTGACGCCTCTTGTATGGTTCTAGCTAACTTCTGACATTGATCAGCAATTTCAGTTTCAATATTCTGAAGGCCAGTCATTGCTTTGGATAAGCATGTTCTTCCAAATGTCTATTCGTTGTTGCTGTTGCCCTGGAGCTTGAACTCAGGGCCTGGGCGCTGTCCCTGACCTTTTTTTTTTCTCTCTCAAGGCTAGCACTCTATCACTTGAGCCACAGTGCCACTTCTGGCTTTTTCTGAGGAGTTTTATTGGAGATAAGAGTCTTATAGCCTGTCCTTCCTGGGCTGGCTTTAAACAACGATGCTCAGATCTCAGCCTCCTGAGTAGCTAGGATTACAGGCGTGAGTCCCAACACCCAGTTAGGAGCTGTGTTTTATTTAACTGGAACATCACACATTGCCTGCTGCATAACAGACTGACAGATGTAACAAATGATTGTGTAAAACAGAGTTTAAACATCATCTTTTTACTTAAGTAGTGCATTCTTCAAATCATGAACACTTAAGGCAAACAAATTTAAATAGCATATCTTAATTTTAAGCTAATTTTTCATAGTCAGAGTTCATAAATACCACAAACTGACAAAAACTAAAAATACCCAGATTAAAAAATAACAGACTACAATGCTAGCAGAAGTATAACTCTGAAATGTGCTATAATATTTTTCATCCTTTGGCAATGTAACAGAAAAGAAAAAATTTGCATTTTTCTCACTTTATTTTTGCCATTTATTAGGTATGTATTTTTTTCTGTAAAATGAGGTCAACAATATCACTCTTTTGTCTTTTACAAATTACAAGTTCAGAACTAGAGATGTAGCTTAAATGGTAGACCATCATTAGCCTTAAGCAAAAAGAAGGCAAGCACAAGGCTGTGAGTTCAAGCCCCAGTAAACACATATATGCATCTGTGCATGCACACACACGTACACACACACACAAAGAAAAAAATTAAAAATTACTAGCTCAAAATGCATATTTTAAAATGCATCTTTCCAGTATGCACTAAGATACAAGGTCTGGTTATTAGTACAAGGAAAGAATCAGTTAATAATAATCAGCATAGTTTTGTACCACAAATGTTTGAGCCTGACAAACATTTAGCCTGCTTGTGGTCTAGCATATGTACGGAGAATTTTCCTTTGAGAAATAAAATATTCATCATTTCTAATTATAAGTGGTACTGTTGTCAAGACAACTTTTCTCATGAGGCATACGATTATTTTAAAAAGGTCTTCTGTAACGTTTATTTCAATTTTTATTTACAAATGAAAATATATCAGCCCTACTATTACCTCATTAAACTAAGTATTCTTAACCATATAAAAGAAATGATGTTTTGAAAAGATTCCAATAGAGTTTTCTTCTTTAGTTTTTCTAGAGAAGAAAATTCATGGCATGGAAATTTAACTATGTAGCACTTCAATTAAAAGCTGGAGCCTAGAACTAATACTACATAGAAAAAATGTACAAGAGTTACATGTCCCATTAATGCTTCATCATCAGGACGCTGTAAAAATAAATGAATATTACAAGAATATAATTTGATCAAATATAAATCTACGTGGTCATTCCCATAGATAGGATTCACTGCAGCATTGCAAAAAGTAGACAAAATAATGAATCTCTGGGGTGTGTGTATATATGTATGTGTGTGTATATGTGTGTGCACACATGCACATGCATGCATGTACTCTTTCCCACTTGAGCCACAGCTCCTCTTCTGGCTTTCTGGTGTTCAATGGGAGTCATACCACCTTTCCTGCCCAGTCGGGCATCAAGCCATAATCATCAGATCTCAATTCCTAGGATTGCAGGCATGAGCCTCCAATGCCCAGCAAAATATACTTGTCTGTTCTTAAGATTTTAATGAAGATGTCCTCTAAAATAGTCAATAAAAAATGTAGTATTGCAGTTATGTTACAGTTGGAAACAAAGAAGATGTGTTTTCCTCAGTGTGTCTGCCCAAATCTATAGGTGAAAGACAACTCAAATACTTCCATCATACCTCATAACCTAGTATATATCGATAGGTAACTGGTTCTAGAGTTAAAGTTTAAAGAGTTGTAACTACAAAGAGATTTTGTAATTTTATATACTCTTCACTTCAAGCAATGTCTTTGCCAGTGTAAATCCATGTTACTCTTCAAAATGAATATAATCCTTTAATTGAAAATATTCATAATCTCTAAAAATGTCTCTGACAAAATATACCCAATGTAATTCAATAAGTAAAGCTATTCCTCTTTCTGAACCTACAAGAGAATACAGAACCACACAATTGTGGAAATTCAATATCAACCTAAATGATTCATTATGGTAGACCTTGAACTAAGTCAAAGATCTTTAGTTTGGGGGCAAAAAGAAAGCAAGGTATGTGGGGTTTTTTTCCTTTTTAAATCCATACTATAAGGACATGTGATTTTCATTATTTTATGAATTTGATTACCTTAAAAAGTAGAAAAGAGGTTTTCCTCTCTTTATTAAACTCCTGATAATATACTATATCTAAAGGATGTTTATAAACATTAAAATGTCCTATATCCTACAATGATTCTGTTTTACAAAGAGGGTACAAGATTAGCTCTGCTTTAAATAAGTATATCATATAGCTGAAAATAATGACATGCTTTTCAGAACTCCCAGGGTGGGACTAACCACAATGGATAAATTATTGACCCAAAACTACTTAGCTTAAAATACTGCATCATTTTTGTAGATTCTTTTAAGAGGCTTTGGCAAATGGGCAACTGTAATGAAGCCAAGTTACGTCAATGAACATAGAATTCCCACCCTCCCCACATTGGGCCTAAAAAGTCCCACTTTGACCATCCCTTCACAGGCTTGAAAAGCAAATGAACAATTTAAACTAAAGACAGAGATATACTGAAAAATCTTTGCCTAACCAATTTGTTTTCTCTAGATGAAAAGACGTCATGAAAATCTACAATGTAGAGAAATTCAGGTACCGAGAAATCCACATGAAAATCCATATGTAGAGATGGGAGTTTTACTTTAGTGAATTGTTTCCAAATGAAATACATAACTTCATGAATTTTATGGTATCTTGTATCATCATTACCGTCATCATCATTACCATCACCACCACCAACCACCACTACCACCGCCATCATCATTATCAATATAAAAGTTATTCTTTGAACCAAGGGTACCAAAATGCAAAACAGTGACACCTAAGTTAAAAAGAAAACAGTTCTGTGCTAGTAAATTTTGTTTTAAGTCTTGATAATGCATATTAAGAAGGACTTTAAGAAGAGTCTATATACTCTTACTGGAGAGCAATTTGGGGTTTTACGTCTGTTACCACAAAGCTATGTTATGACTCCATTGTCAGGTAGGTTAGCGTTGACCTACCATTCCTAGTACATGTGAAAATAACTGCTATAGCTAGAGAAAAAATCACCAAAAACAAAGAAAATGATATAGTCCTTATCATTATGATCCTCACTTAGGTACAGGTGGTGAACTCTATGCATCCATTGAGATAAATGTTAAATTATAGTGTGAATCACAAAATTCCAGTTTTGCAAACAGGGAGCTACAGGTCCACCTTTCTGATATCTGTCTCGCTTCAAAAAGCTTTGAAGTCTACTGTGAAAACTGTATATAAAGAAATCACAGTTAGATATAGAGACAAAGGAATTCAAAATCATGAATAAGTTCCAAGACTACATTTTTCTTAGCAATATAGCAAGATATTTCTGATGTACTAGAAAAGTTTATAAATCTTTTTTTTAAATTGTTTTATTTTTCATGTGCAGAGTTTGAAACCCTTAGATTATCAGACATAACATAACTATCATGGCTTCTTCACTTTGAATTGACAAATTCAAACTGATAAAGAGGTAAAAAAAAAAAAAAATTCCCTACCCACATGGAAATACACGAAAGCAGATTGGTTCTGTTTGAAAGAGCAGGTTATATAGAAAATGACTGGTGGTGTGATTCTTTCCCCTTAAGCACATGGAAGGGCTCTAAACTACTGAGTCAGAGCACAAAAGGAAAGGCTAAGTAGAAAAATCAGTTCTGAAACTTCCTATAGGACCATTTCCTTCCCAGAAAACATAAAATACCCATCTTGCAGCTCTTTTTGGCACATAGTATTTATGACCCAGTACTCAAGCAAGTATTTGTATTATCTCTTAGATATATGTGGATTAAATGGACTGCTTACTAACAACACTGTTCCTAAGGGAAAAATCATTTTGGGTTCTAAATAACTCATAAATATTCAGAATATACTGACATCAAAATTTACTGAGATTTACAATAAAGACAGGATACCAATCACTGTTAACTCAGAGTGAATTCATGTGGATTTTCTTTTCATTTCCCCCCTTTCCTTTGTCATCTGCCAAGGGAATGAAAATGTCCTGATGTACATAGGTATATCATTTTTGTTTCGAAAAAAGTAATTAGCAACATGAACACATAATAAATCTCTAAACAATCTTAATCTAATTCGATCATTAGTCACTCTACTCTGTTTCAGTTACCCTATTTGCATTTATTAGATAGTCAGTTTTGCCTGGGGAGATCTCAAAAAGCAATTTTCCAGATTTCTTCGCTTAGGAAACACAGCTTTTACTGTACTAGGTTTGTTATTTATCTGGAATGACTAGCCATTTGCTGGCAAACAGCTCATTCAAAATATTCCAGTTCTTAGCATTCAAGTTGAATTGGGAGAGGAAAAACCAAAAAGGACCACCAACAACAAAAAACAAAGAGCATTTCTTCTCTATACTTCAAGAAAATCATTAGATTCTTAGAAACATAAAGTGATTACAATTAGAATACTTCCAAATTTTAAAATTCAGAAAAATGTTTCATAAGAAGCAAACCATTTTTGATAGATTGCTAAATATATGAACTATTTTTTTCAAAGAATCATAGGGATACTATTCTTCTTGTTTAACTGACTGAAAATATTATTAAGGTTGCTTGTAATAAATATTTTTAAAATAAATGAGAACTACAAAGTGAAATAAGAAATAAATGTGAAGTAAGAAAATTACTTGTAAAAATTGGGGAAAAAAAAGACTGGATTAAAGAGAGGAAAAAAAAAGTGGCACCGAAAATCAAGATCTATTAGCAGAAAACTGTATTTGAGGATAGTTCAACACACTGTGATTCCAAAAAACATAAAGTGTGCAAACATGCAGTGCCACCAGCCTTCACACTGGCAGGAAAAAAAGAGGCAATTTCACACTGGCCCTGGAAAAATCATAAACAGTACATTTCATGTTAAAAATGCTATTCTTTCCATTTGCTTCTAGATGGTGTCAATATATTTACACTTTACTTTGCTCTTCAGTGTTTAAATTCAGTAGAACAGGTTAAAGGAAAGTTCCCATTTGTTCATTTCTCAGACTCTATCCATCTCAGTCAGGGTGGTATGGTAGAGACAAAGCAAACAGCACATTTTGTTAGCAAATGTGCAATATTATTGCATCTGCAAAGACAAGCATTTAATAAAAATTGAAAGGTGGTTACTTCCTGAGGCTATGTAATATCTATAGTCCAACATCTCAGAATACAAGGGCACCCAGGGGTTGTTTACCTGTCAATCACTTGTCAGTCTTACAGGTTCTCTACAAATAGCCCTTGTACTTTGAAACTTCTTTACCAATTACAGTCATTAGAATTTTTAAACACAGAAATAGACACACTTTCAAAAACTTCTAAATTAAATCACCAGCAAACACAAAAGACAAAGGTACTGCCATGGTAACTTTTGTGCAACTGAAAAAATGATTTCTTTTTAACTTGTATCCAGTTCAGAACATACATTTGTTTATTTTTTGTGTGTTTTATTCTCTTTTGTCTAATGAGACATTCCACTTCCAACATCATTCTTTTTCAAAATTTGCTATTGTTTTATGTGGGAGGAAAAAACAAAAGGAGAAAAATGCTACTATTGTGTGCATATTGTATATTTTGTATTTGATTCACTTCTCAGTGTTTTGATGATGCCATCTGTTTCAAATCTCTGTATTCTACACAGATATAATAGGAGCTAGCCAGTGTATTTTTGATAAGTATAAGAAATGGAGTAAGAGAAGGGAATTTGCCTAGCATGCTTGTATTTCTGTAATATCTGAAGTATGAAAAGGGTCTGTGAAAGACAATTTTGGAAATGTGTCTGAAGTCTCCAGAACATGTACAAGGGTTAATCAGATGTCAGTGTATGATGTGGACTCCTATACAAACTGAGAAGTTTCTCCTAGAGCATTCGGGAGTAAAGATAATGGTCATTCGAGCATTCAGTAATATTTGATTTAATAGTATCTGCCCTATGGATTCCTTCTTCTCTTCTCTTGCAAAGCAGTCTGATAAGGAAAACTAAACCTATAAGTTTGAGTAGACCTCTTTAAAATTTCTCCTTACATGAACAGACATTGACAACTTTTTAGAATAAAAAGGTGGTGGACAGAAAAGATATTTTAAATATTTTCTTAAAATCCTGAAAACACAGACTCTGATTTTGCTCTAATTTACTTTATTGGGTTAAACACTTTTGGGGGGCAGTTCTAAAAACTATTAAGATGGGGAAGTAAGGGAATTAAGAGAATTGGCAATGAATTGGATGAGTGGGACTGACCAGAGGCTACGATCGTTGATGGGGTATCTTCTGCCTCAGTACAAACATGACTGTGTACTACCCCCAAAAGTCACAGGCAAAAAAGAATCAATAGCCCAAATTGTCCTTGGCCAAACTGAAGTGAAAGTGATATCATTTCATTGAAATGAAAATTAGAAACCCTTATCCCGGGAGATTTTCACATTACCATTTTTGGACGCACAGTGGCTCAGTGTAAGAGGCCATAGGGAGTTTAGGGGACTCGCAGGCTACTTATGGCTACTTGAAAAAGAGAAATTCTGGTTAATTTATTTCAGCCATTGTTACATCCTATCAGAGCCACTGCTTAAATGGAATTCAGGGGCAGGAAACTTAAAATTAGCATCATTTAGGACATGGTTCTCATACAATCATTCAAACAGTGGAGAAACTCTAGACACACAGCCCAAGCCCTCTGTCAGACTCTTGTAAAGCAGTCATTTCCCAAGTCAAATTAATTCTGTCTTTTTGAACTGTCTGGTCCTTAGTCCTTCATTGAAAAGATAATACCCTGGATGTTCCAAAACCTTTAATTAACAACATGGCTGCCTTTTCTAAACATCCCATGTGTTGTCAGCTCGTTTTATTTTATTTTATTTTACTGACAAATCCTAGTTGAGAAAGTAGCCTATTTTGGATAAGTTTCAACAATTAGAATTCAGATTACTCTCATAGGTAATATACTATTAAAATTACTTTTTCAAATGTGAAAGCAGTCTCTTTTTCAATAGAGAAAAAGAGAAAATGGACAGAAAGAGGCAGAAAACAGTAGATGGGAAGCATGAAGTGGAGCCTTCAGTACAAGATTCTGGTCACGTTTCCACAACATGGTGGTTATTTTGTATACATCACACTAAGCCTATAATAAAAGACAAATGCTAAACCTACATATCAAAGCAGAATCAATAAAACATATCCAAGTTTTGTAAATATTTGCAATTCTAATTATACAGACTCTACGCTGGCACATTTTTATGGAGTAACATAATACAAAAACGTGTCTAAGTCTCCTGTTACTCACTTAATTTTTTCCTAGATATGACATTCATTATCTGCATAAATATTCAGTAAAGCTACAAACAAAGGGATGGTAACTTTAGGAATACTCAGCCTATCTTAAACGGTATGAGAGAGCTTTTAACACCCCTCCTTTTCTTTGACTTCTTTTTCTCTTTGCCAATGGTGCTGGTAAGACACCATTTCTCGATATGAAAAATAGTATGTGTCTCAGAGCTGAAAAGACACGAGTTCCAATCATGGCTCTAAACTTTATAAACCAGGATAAGTCCATTTTCAGTCTACCCAGCCATAACTAAGGCTTCTTCTTAAACGAATGTCACTTGTACAAATTAAAAAGCAATACATAACTTCATGAAAAAGCATAAAAGAAAACGTGAACTTAGGACTGGAAACGTTAAGAAAAATTAAAAATACCACAACACAAAACAACCCCAAATCCCTGTAAGTGAAACAGGAGAATTGATGTGGAAAGCTGACAGTTCAGCATTGACTCCCGTGATTTCAGTAGATAAATCTCAATGTATGATGCATCGGGCTTATGGGAAAGCACTGCCTTTGTAATTGTTTGGTCCTTATACAGAGCACAGATATGTGGGCAAACATGTAACAACAAAAATGGTGAGAATCATGCATAACTTTATGCATGTCAAAGATGTATCCCAATACAAACAAATGCCAAGACTATGGAATAGTAAGGAAAAAAAAAAAAGATGGAAGCCAGGCAATATAAATTCTTCAGAAGACCTTCACATACACATGAAGTTTCCACATTCTGTGCTCTGAGTAGCCAGGGCAAGTCACATGAACTGTCTGGCATCTGCTTTTCTTTTGTCCATTTTTTTCACCTGTCCTTTCTAGCATAGAAAGCATATTGTCTTTTTATTCTAATGTAAAAAGTAAAGGCCACACTAATACTTATGCTCTGTCACATAATGGAATAGAGAATCATGAGTTAGAAATAAAATTAAGAAGTTATTCTAAATTCTGAAACAACAGAAAGGTTTTTACTCTCATAATTGTATTTAACCTTATTATAGGTTAAGAACATCATTTAAAAGGGGTACTAGCCAGGTGCCCGTGGCTCACATCTGTAATCCTAGCTACTCAGGAAGCTAAGATCTGAGGATCGCGGTTCCTTGCCAGGCTGGGCAGGAAAGTCTATGAGACTCTTATCTTCAATAAACCACTAGGAAACTGGAATTGGCACTGTGGCTCAAGGAGTAAAGAGCTAGCCTTGAGGCAGCCCAGAGTTCAAGCCCCACAAAGGACCAAAAAAAAGTGGGGAAGGGGGGTGCTACTGTGGGGGAAAACAGGGAGTGAGAGATAGAAGAAAGAAAGGATGTCCTTCAAGAATGCTTGAAGTACATTATATTTATGCATGAAAATAGAGTCACAAGGCTGGTTAAACTTGTATAAATAAACAATACCATGCATTAATAGCCATTAATTCTACCTACTTAGGAGAAAGAGATAGGAGGATCAAATTTCAAGGCCAAAAACAGTTTCAAAGACTCCATCTCAGCCTATAGCACGGTACAGTGTCATGTGCCTGTCATCCCAGCTAAGTGGGAGGCTGAGATGGAGGAGGGTCACAGTTCCAGGAGAGCTTGGGCAAGAAGGTTATGGGAACCTCATCTCAAGAGGTAAAACAGAACGTGGTAGCATCATCCCATGTGTGGCAGGAAGAATAAAGTGGAGAATCAGTGTCCAGTCTGGCCTGGGCAAAAGGTGAGACCATACCTGAAACATAACAATAGTTTAAAAAAACAACAACAACAACAACAAAAAAAAAACAGTAGGGACAGAGCACCAGTGGCTCACACCCATAATCCTAGCTACTCGGGAGGCTGAAATCTGAGGATCATAACAAGAAGGCCCTTAAGATTTTTATCTCCTATTAATGCCTCATCCAAAAAGAAAAAGTATGGAGTTGTAGCTCAAGTAGTAGAACACTAGCCTTGAGCAAAAGTTAATGCTTAGGGACAGTTTCCAGGCTCCACAACCAGAACAAATGGGTAGAGGAGGGAGAAGATGAGCTCAAGTGATTGAAGAACTGCTTTAGCAATCACAAAACCCTGAGTTTTAACTATCATAGTACCAAACAAACAAATAGATTAAATGATGAAGGAACTCTCTTTAACCCTTGTTTAAAAGTTTAAGATATCCTCACCCCAAACCATCATATAATTTAAATGGCTTCACAAATTCTTTTCTTTTTCTATGAGCACCAGCCTGGGATTGGGACTTTGAGCCATGACTTATTTTTGTTGGCAGTTCCCTAGGTTTTTGACTCTGTTCAATTCAGTCACCATCTTCCTGGAGGATTATCTTGACTAGATCATTCCTGCCTAGGGAACAAAGTTTGAAGCAAGTCCTCAGCCTAGTATTTCAGAGGTGTTCACATGACTCAATTTGCATTTCCTAGATGGTTTCAGTCCCTGGTAAATCCACTAGCACAATTACATGAACTCCTTTCAGTCAATGAACACACTTTAAAAAAAATATTTCAACAATGTTATTCTTTCTATGTAGATGTGTTCTTTCTTCCCTCTCATGCTTTCAAAAACTACAGAAATCCACTTGAAATGAAATAGTATGTTTCCTTCCCAGATATGTTGGTCCACATTGGTCTTTAGTTGTATAGAGACTGGGGCCACTTCATTATTCAGACAAGGCTACAGGTGTTGAAATATAGGGGGAAAAAATGGCCAGCAGTCTGTCATCCTCTAAAACAATTGATCCCATTACCAAATCATTGAATCAATTATATAGACATATTTTGACAATTTTAAGGAAGACATAGAGAAGTAAAAAGAAACTTTTTTCTCTACTCATCATGTCAAATTGGCAATGAACAGCTGTGGTATTATTACTGTTCATCCATGTGAAAATGGCTGCTACAGCTCAAAACTGTACAATATCTAGCTGATAATACAAAAGTCACATTTCATATATTCTCATTTAGTTCTTTTAGCAAATCTCAGAGTTACTCAATATTATTTTAATTCTTCAGAGAACAACCATGGAAATTAACTGTCATTTTACCCAAAGCCGCACATTTAGAAAATGGCTGCACCGTGATTCCAATTAAAATTCTCTGACTCTAAACATACCATTCATTCTTCATATGCTAGAGAAAAAGAAGAAATGAAGTGTTTGTTTTATATTCAAAGATTTAGAGTTTGTTAATAAGTGGGGAAAGAAAAATCCATCATACCTGCTCCTCTAAGAGGATAATTGGTTGATGACTCTTGAAATTTGTGGATCTGCATTCTCAGAAGAAAAAAAATAAAACTGTATTGTGATAGATTTGAATAATCCTGAAAACAAACCTTATTAATCATAGTGCATCATGCCAAAGCACAAGATCAAATGCTATTCACACAATTAACACATGCACACCTATACAGACACACACAGCACAGATTCCCTTCTTAAGGCTTCTGAATGTGACTATAAGAGAAAGCTGAAAATCAGTTTGGGGAAAATGGTATTCATTAGCGTTACATGTTAAATCAAAGTTCTCTCTAACTAACCTGATCACATGTGAAGCCTCAATGGCTTTTTTGAGGGTGTACCTGGATCATTTATAATTTATTGATTAGTCACTACTAAGTACTAATATGCAAATTAACTATAACCATGTGCCAAGTACAGTTAAGATATAGACAAAAACACAATTTGTAAAGTTTTCTTCCTCTTTTTTTTTTTTTGGGGGGGGGTCTGGTTGTGGGTCCTGAACTCTGGGCCTGGGCGCTGTCCCTCAACTCTTCAGCTCAAGGCAAGTGCTCTACCACTGGAGCCACAGCGCCACTTCCGGCTTTTTTCTTTTTGCTTATGTGGTGCTGAGGAATTGAACCCAGGGCTCATGCATGCAAGGCAAGCGCTCTTACCACTGAGCCACCTTCCCAGCCCTAATTTTAAGGTTTGTTTTTTTTTTTTTGTTCGTTTTGTTTTGGTTTTTTTTTTTTTTGTTGGTCGTGGGGGGCTTCAACTCTGGGCCTGGGCGCTGGGGCTGTGCTCTTCAGCTCAAGGCGAGCGCTCTACCACTTAAGCCACAGTGCCACTTTCCTTCTTCCTCATTCTGGGGCCATATGACCACATGCATTATTTCCGTTAAATAATAATAAAAAAAATTAAAGATGTCTTAGGAACAGTCCTAACAGGGAGTGGAAGGTAGGCTGGTTTTCAGTCCATTTCCCTCCCCAGCTGGGCACTAATTTGAAGGATTAGATCAGCACCCTGATTGTAAAATCACATCACTAAAAACTAGATTACCCTGAACAGGCCTTGAAGGATGCACACACTATACCAAAGGCACTGAATTGAATTATAGATATTTACTGACCGTTTTGCCAGGAAAGCCTTAGACATCTGGTCAATGCTAGACAGGTGCAAGCTACACATTCATCAGCTTATTTGTCAAAGTATCTCCTATACCGCCATGCCGGGCTCTGTGACAGGCAGTGGACCAACATCACAGACTAGTTTCAATGTGTGTATTTTTAAAGCAGCTGAGGAAAAAAACAGGCCTTTGCAGGATGCTAGGCCAGATAGACGGGGGCACCTAGGCTAGCCTTTGGGGAAGGAAAGCCCGGTGAAGGGTAAAGTCCAAGTCATCACAGTCCATTTTCTGGTGTTAGAATAAAGTAATTGAGGATACTTTACAAAAATGAAGTTTTAGTGCTCTTACCCATTCTGGGGGCTGGGAATCACCAGCACCGGCTCACCCATCTGGCGAATCACCTTTATTGCTGTATCACAACATGGTGAACATCACACGGTGTGATGGAGGAGCACGCTCCTCTGGCTCCTCTTATAAAGCTTCTAACCCCATCATGGGGCCACAGGTTGACCTTTTCTGATCTTGAGTGTCTCCCAAAGGCCCACCTCAAAATGGTATTATCATATATTTCTACCACCTCTATATTGGGAGCCATATGTACATCTTAGCATAAGCTGGACTCTAATATAAGAGAAAGACATGAAAGCTGCAGGCTGGTGGCTCATGCCTGTAATCCTCTCTTCTCAGGAAGTTGACATCTGAGGACTGTGGTTCGAAGCCAGCTCTGGTAGAAAGTCCATGAGGCTCTTATCTCCAATAAACTAGCAAAATGCTGGAAGGGGAGGAGTGACGTAAGTGGTAGAGCAGCCGCCATGGATGATACCACTAAGGGACAGCGGTCCAGGCACTGAGTTCAAGACCCAGAGTTAACACCATTAAAAAGAAAAGGAAAGAAAGAAAAAAGAAAAGAGAGAGAGAGACGGAAATGGAGTGTGAATTTGTACCAAGTCACAATACCTGTTCCCTGAAGATGACAATTTTCTAGTGTTTAGGTTATCATCAGAAAAGCCATACGAAAGGATACGGAACTCATAAAAATACCAACCCATTTTCTACAAACCACCAGGATGACATATTAAGTTGAAAATTGAAGGTAAGCTAACAATACATGTTTGAGGGTATTCTTTATAGATGTAATTACTGAGTAACTAATATGTGCCAAATACTGTCCAGGCATTACAGAAACAGTAAAAACCTATCTCTACTTGCAATCTACAGTGAAGAAAGAATACATGTAAGTAACTAAACGAATACAGATCTATTTTAATACAGTCCAGGTGCTCATCCTTCAACTGTGTATATACTGTGGAAAGGGAATGCTGTTCAAGCTGGAGGATCATGGAAGTCTTCCTGAAGGAAGTGACAATGGAATCAGAATATGATGAAGCTACAACTATGGATGCAGAACGATGAATCTATACCCACTGAATGATAGTGATCTGAAGTGTGTATAAAACAACTGGTTGTGCAGTTATAGATCAAGATCACAGGGCCTTTGCATATGCAAGGCGTGAAGCTGTTAAGGAAGGAGTGCTTGTAAGCTATGTATGCCCTGCAGCTGTAATACAGAAAAGAATGAATCAGAGGAGAGTGTAGAATGCAGGAAGAAGCTGTCAGGGGTAAGATACACAGGTCTCAGAGGCCCACTAAGAATATGGTTCACATCTTAAGAACTTAGAGAGTCCTTTCATTTGAAGAGTCACGTTTAACCCTTTCCCTCTCTTGCTTCATCTATCTTTCCCTTCTTTGTTTACTCTCTTATCCGTGTTCCTCCTTATCTCCCTTTCCTTCAAGAAATACTGAAAGCATCTACCTGCCTATCATAGGTGACATCACATTGATATCTATGACATGTGATATCACAGATCAGACAGTGAAGAAAATCTACCCTACGGAGGAGGAAGCAGGAAAAAAAATCTCTAACACTGCACAAATGTTACCCACATTTCTGTGATGAGGAACGCATAAGACTCTCTGATCATGGGATTTGTCAACAGTAAATCACCATGTTCAACAACAAAAAAAACTAACTTTATTCATTTTTTCCTCACATCCAATGACATAGATTCATTGTACAAACATTTATAAATAAATACAAATTATACTACACATGGGACAAAGATAAAATAAAGAAATTCATTTGTGACCATGAGAGCAATATCAACTATCATAAGCAAACTTGAATCAGAGGCCTGACATCTGGGGCTTGACGTTGACTTTGAAAATCATATCAGATATGTAACAAAAATATAATAGCAATACTTGTTATCTCTACATGAAGAAAATATTAGGCACAAAAAGATAATTCTAAAAACGTTACTGTTATTCGCACTGGTGAAAAGTAGCCACAATGGAAAACTGATCCTAAGTCCTGCCGTTAGGTTAATGGATTCGTTATAGTCTTTTGATTGCAGAAAGCTCACATCTGTCCAAATCCAGCTTCCCTAAGAAGGGTCATTATCATTTCAAGGAGCAAGAAGTTCAGAGGAAGGCCAGCACATACCCTTCTTTCTATCTTACTCAAGCGCTTTGGTCATGGCCTCAACACAACCAGCAGTGCTAACCAGGGCATCATGCTTCCTGGCTCATTATATGTGGGAAGGAGAAGATAGAAGAGAGGAGAGAGAAAACGAAGGGAGGGTGAGTTGGAAGTAGGTCCCTCCCTATGATAGCATGGAACCAATTTACTTACACCACATAACTTCAGATGAAGAAATCACCTGCACTGATGATTTTAAAAAGAAACTGTGATACTAGTTTGGGCTCTGCTCTGGGTAGATAACTGTGCCCCATCAAGGTCTACTGGGAAAGCAAAAGGAGTAAGTCTACTAGAGTTAAGAAATTAGGCATTCAGAAAATCAAGAGCTATGTTTCCATATTCACAGCCATGTGTCCTACACATGTGTTCAGTAACGTGACACTGTTGCTAATCACCACATCATAGAAAAAGTTCTTAAGAATTTACTACAGACACTACTCTACTGACACCATTCAAGCTCCACACAACCTGGTCTTAGGAAGATATATCACCCAAATTGAATGAATAAGGATGGGAGATAGTAAGGTTATTTCCCACCCGGCACAACACTGAAACCCAGAACTTGAGCCTCTTCCTGTCTGTCCAAAAAAGACTGGCTCTCATTACCACAACATGCTAACTCACATGCCATCATTTTAATTCCAGAATAAATTAACATGCTAACTCACACACCATCATTTTAATTCCAAAATAAATGACCAGAATATACTTCCATAATAAACATGACTGACTACAATAACCTCAAGAACTATTCATCAGGAAATTATGTCATATTGTCAATTTGCACATATGAACATGAAAATCTTTGGCTATAATTTTTATATCTAAGAATAGTTTAAATATGAACTATTTTTTAAAATCATATACAATGTGAGCTCAAGTCTTATTATTATGTTCCAAAGGGGAATTTTCAGTCTCAATAAAGGAAATATGATAAAGGACAAGAATGAAAAGTTTTTAAAAAAAGAGTATTTTAAAACAAGCAAAATTAACTATGAAGTAGTGCCTTGGTTAAATTATGTAACAAGTCATTATCCAGCTCTCCTGTGTGCTTAGGCCTATGGAAAAATGTTCTGAGGAGCATACAAATATTGAAGACTTCGCTCCTTCTGCTAAGATATTGAGGTCTAATAAAAGGATAACTTCACTGATACCAGACAAATGCTACACAAAACTAATCACAGAAAGACGCTCTAGGTCCAGCTATATGAAGAGTTAGCCCTCCAAAATGAGTCTCAGGAAAGGATCTACTCAAGTTCCTTAGGTAGAGTCTTAAATCACTCTACAAAGAACTTCCATATAGGAGCCAAAACCTAAGAGAATCATGTGGTAAAGTTGGACTCATTATCAAGCCAAAAGCGAATATACAGGAAGTATCCATACATTGGTGTGCTGATCTTTTTTTATTTTTTTCAAAGAGGAGGTGATTAGATTCAAGACAAGAAAAAAATAGTAACTCTCTCGAGTAGCTACAAATGAATTGAAATCCTAGGCACAGCACAGTTCTGGGATGCAGTCTGCCCACTAAATGGTGTGTCAGGCTGGGCTGTGAAGGGCTGCTGACCTTTGCTGCATATGATGGACTTACCACCTTCCTTAGATACCTGCCTCATCAGTGTCTTACTCCCATATCAAGCCCTTCACCATAGCCCAGGGTTCCCCAGCTGAGCTGTCCTGATTCACTGCATCTGTATGGCTGGATTTGCTCAGATAAGATAATGGCCTTTTATATGTTCAGGCACTGTGAATTCCTCTCCACCCCTTGTACAGGGAAGACAATTTAAGTGGTAAGGGATAAAGTGCTGGATTTAATACAGTGATCAAACACAAAAGCCTAATAAAAATGTCACCAGTACATGGTCTAAAATGGCAGAGAATTGTAAAAACACACAGAATGAGCTACATTGTGCCTTAGCAGCCTAAGGACAAGAGATGATGGTGTTACACCATCGGCTTCAGTTCTTCCTAGCTTTCCACCATTTTAGATTTCATCGTTATTTTCTAGCAAGGTTGTTGTACTTACAAGCTAAAGGAAATACCCCATCATGCATCCACACATACACACAAGTCTATATATGTAGTAGGTAAGATTTAGTAAGTGATAAAGAAGTCTAGAATAATTCCTTCGCCAGGCTTTCATAAATAAAACAAACATTTTATGACACAGGGAAGAAATTGGTACCAAAAAATACCTGTGTCTTAAGCACTTAATATACTGAATGAACAAGTTCATCAGTTGATGTTCTCTTTAAACTTAGACACTACCAAGGAAGAACAACTACAAAGGTATTTTTTAGAAAAGATAATACTTCCAATGCTTTCTGTAGCTCATTTACCATGGAGGATGATTCAATGAATCCTTTGTGTTCCCTGTAATTTTCCTTCAGCCTGTGAAAACTCGAGTGCCCACTCCACGTGAATACTGCTTTATGAAGGACACAGAAGAATGTAGCCCAAGCCCTCAAGGATTGTACAACCTATGGAAATCATTTTGTTAGTTAACTAATAACCATCA
The DNA here is from genome assembly GCF_019054845.1 of Dipodomys spectabilis. Taxonomy (NCBI): domain Eukaryota; kingdom Metazoa; phylum Chordata; class Mammalia; order Rodentia; family Heteromyidae; genus Dipodomys; species Dipodomys spectabilis. The sequence goes on along the minus strand of NW_024870698.1, from coordinate 4,496,539 downwards.
TGGAAGAATTAAACAATTTCTACAATATGCTAGGTTCATTCTGGCAGCATATTTTTAATTCCCTAGGCTAGACATTTGTGGATTAACTATGTTAAAAAAAAAAGAAGTAAGTGAAAACATGTGATGTCTATTGTTTGTATTGCATAGCAACACAAGAAAAGGAGCCCAGAGCAGGGAGGAGGTGGCACCTTCTGAATAGCAGCCGTCCCAGGCTAGGAAGAAGTAGCAGCAAAGCCAGGTGGGAGTTTCACATCCCCTGAGCAATACTGGAAAGATGACGAGTTCCACAAACAGGGAGAACTGCATTTTAAAAAATGAGAAAGAATGCAAGACAAATCATAGACTTCCCATCCTAATACTCAGGGAGAAGAAGATGGGGGGGAGGGAGAGAGAATTCAGTCAAGAATAATTAACAACAACAACAACAATAATAATAATACAAAGCAAAACAACTAAATAGGACAAGAATGAATGATTTTCAAGATGATAACAAACATCTGGTAATTTTTTTCCCCCTGAATCTAGACTCATTTGCCTAGCTACCCAAAACGCTGAGAGGTGAGGATTCTGATTCAAAGCCAGCACAGTCAGGAAAGTCTGGGAGACTCTTAAGTCCAATTAACAATACTCATCCAGCCCCCCTCAAAAAACAAAAACACAAAAACAAAAAAATCAAGCCCAAGAGATAGAGTGTCATGACACTTTGAATGAAAAAGTTAAGGCCCAGCACCCAAACCCTAAGTTCAAACTTCTGGTACTCTTTAGGGTACAAAGAATTTTGTACCAACTATCACACAGAGGATTGCTAAAGAGGTCTGTACACAGCACATACTCCATCAAACTTCAAGGAAGGGAAATTAAGCATATATATGCACAGTACCCACCGACAAAAACATTAAAGAAAAATCTAGGGTTATGAGAAAAACAAAGGAAGAGGAGGCAACAGTGCTCGATAAGAAATTTACTCATTACCTTACTCATGTAACTGTAACCTCTCTGTACAGTATTTTTACAATAAAAAATTTTTTTAAAGAAAAATCTAAAGCCAAGACTGTTTCTGTTGGGAGCACTACATGTTAAAACAGTTGTTAGGTATCTACAGTCCTGTATCTCTCAAAGTAACAAGAAAATACCAAAGTAAAATTCTCTCAAAGTAACAAGAAAATACCAAAATACCCACTGTCAATGGTGGGTTGCAATAGATGTATTAAGCCAGTGTGCTATAAAAAGTCAGGCACCTAACCCTGTTAGCACTAAAAAAAAAAAAGAATACGCATGTCTCCATATCCATACCCATGTCCAAAAGAGGTTTTTCACAAAAGTCTCAATCTCTTTGTGCAACAACTGAATAATTTTTTAATAATTAAAGAATCTATCCCAGTATTGCTGCTTTTCTAGTCATTATCTACAATGAATGATATAATCTGTAAAAAAAGAAAGTCTCAATCAGAATTCAGAAAAACACAATTATTGCTGGTTAACAGAGGAAATCATGACAGAACAGATCCATATAGTCAAGCACTTTGAGAAGTATTTCAAGATTTCTTTATCAGAGTACATCTTGAAGAATAATACACAAATTTACCTAGGCATCACAGCATGGAATTGGTTTTTTACTATTTCTCCATCTCTTTGCTACAGATTCTTTCCATTACATCTTTCTAAATCACAATATAGGGATTACTTCCTTGAAATATGACACAACACAAAATTAGTGCAACAATAAAATATAAGAGATTAGAACAATATAGGCTTCAGATTTGGGAGAAGAGCTAAACGCAACAAAATTGGACAGTAACTGCATCTGCTTAGGTAAGTCTGGCTAAAGCAAACAGGTTGTAATAGCACATTGATCATGAATCCTTTTACAGCCTGGGTGCCTACCGTTGAACAGTGATCTTCTACTCATTTTAAATTAATGTGGAAAGTACAGAAATATCACTAGACTATTTTTAAAATTAGGATAAAGCTCTGAAGTGAGAAGAGACTGTAGAACATTTGTCCATGTGAATAAAAGTCAGCTAGTTTCCCTTCCCTTGTGTTTCTCTGTAATAGTAGTTCAAATCCTTCATTTGATTTTAGTCTACTGTCCTATGCTAGCACAACATAATAATAGCTACAAAATAATAGCTACCAAAAGCTTAAAAAAATGATAGCTACAAAAGCAACAAAAACTGTAGGGCTAAGAGAAAACAAAATCCCACTACATCATGCTCCCCAGTAAGAATTAAGGGGAAAAAATTCAAATGCCCTTATATGACAATTATTTGCCTGAAACAGCACGACATATTCTTGGTGATTTTTAACACAATTATTGTAGCTACAAGTGTGATTCTTGTGCACAGTTTTACGATGGCAAACACATTCTTTGCTGCAGTAATTTCCAGCCTCAGGTAAATTCCAGGGAATTGCATGGTGGGTGGGAAGAGAAAAAAGGTATTTCCTTTAAACACATGTAACTATGTTCCTTTCTCATTCCTTCAGAGTTCCTGTGCCATGACAGGAATCCCGGGTGGTCACTTGGACTTCCCATTAACAGCTTTCCCTGAAAAGATTCATTAGGTGTGGAAGTCATTCCCCTTAGAGGGAGGGAAAGAAAACCACACCAACTCAGAAAGAGAAAGAGAGAGAAGGGAGAGAGCCCCCGGCCTCTTTAAACAGACTCTAGATTCCATTTTCCTTCAGGGTATTTAGGTTCCATACATTCCGTTCTCCTCAAAAGGTCAGGAAAATCAATTGTCCAGGGTGCATGATGTATTTCCAAGGGAGAATTACAGAAAATCCTCCTCCTCCATTCTCTCAAGCCTGTTACTGAAAAGATGACAACATAGGGGCAAACTTTACCAAGTGCTTCCATTATTTATTCTTGATCTGTCTTGTTTAATTTTTCACTCATGAGACATGCTACCTCGAGTAGTGTTTGAAATAATTATTAAAACTTTCTTTTCTATACCATTTTCTCACACTTAGGGATTATCAAGTATCAAGAAAACTAGTTAGTAGAATCTAACTATCCAATCACGTTTTTTAATTTAAATTTTTAATTATTTTTGTGCCAGAACTCAGGGCTTGGACACTGTCCCTTACTATCATTGCTCAAGAGTGGCACTCTACCACTTGAACCTCAGCTCCATTTCCCCCTTCTTGCTAGTTAATTGGAGATAAGAGTCTCATGGGCTTTTCTGCTTTGGCTGGCTTCAAACCTTGACCCTTAGTAGCTAGGATTACAGGTGTCAGCCACCAGTGCCTAGCTAATTAATTTTTTACCTTAAGTCTCCACACAATTCAAATTTAATAGTAAAGCTACATGAACTTTTATTACTAAGAGGACAGGAAGGAATCTCAAAATCACTCATTAATAATTATCTAATTCCTGGTCTCAATATCATGAATATTATGCTCATTCTTGCAAGGAGTGTGAAGAGTTACTTACACTTACGTGGCTTTTATTAGAGCTAGGATAAATCTTAGATGTAGATCTCCTCCTTTCCCTCAATTATTTTTTGAGCATTTCCCTAGAGCGTTGGAGGCCTTTAGCTAACTTCAGGCAATGTAAGTATATTACAGATAAGGTCTCTGTCATTTGACTCCTACATACATTTAAGTAAACAAACTGATCCTTAGAAAGACTTTCAACAACTTCAATCAGGGTTTGCTTGGCTAGTCACCAGCCGTGCTAAGAATGCAACTACAAAAGGCCTTTGGCTTCTGATCTCCTGATGTTTGTCCACCCCAGCATATTTCTTCACAAATTCAATGCATTATTACTGATCTTTCTCAGGTTTAATTTCCACCAGTCATTCAACTTCAGTTGTAAAGTATGTACTAAATGAGTATAGAGGTATCACAGCAAATCCCACTGTGTTTAATTATACAAAGTAAAAAAAAAGAATAATAAAAAAGAATTCATTTAGTTATAATTCTGCACAGGGTTTGAACACTTACAGTCAATGCAGTTTATGAATTGAAAAATTACATAGTTACCCATAAGGCTGCGGATTTGGAGACTAATCTTTTCTAACTGAAAATTGCAAAAAATAAAAAAGGGATTTACTAATCCATCTGTACTAGTTTATATGCTGCAAATGAACAGAGAAAAACCTAGGACAAGATTCTCTGCAAATTAACACATGTGAAGTAGTTTATCATATGTGATAGCATAGTGCATGAGGAGAAAACAGTAACATGTTTAATAATAAAAAATAAATGACAAAAACTAATACGATAAAGTACTACATGCCAAGCAACTTGTACACTGCTCCTTGCACCTGTTCATTTTGTAATATATTCCACCAGCATCCATAACATATAATCTATAGGATCCTTTGTGTGTGTGCTAGTCATGGGGCTTGAACTCAGGGTATGGGTGCTATGCCTGAGCTTTTGTTTTTCTTTGCTCAAGGCTAGCACTCTATCATTTGAGCCACAGTTCCATTTCTGGCTTTTGAGTAAATAACTGGAGAGAGTCTCATGGATTTTCCTGCTTAGGCTGGATTTGAAGGTTGATACTCAGATTTCAGCCTCCTAAATAGTTAGGATTACAGTATGAGCCACTGGAGGCAGGTATTATGTGTCCTTATTTTACATAAAGGGAAACTGAGGCATGAAATAAGTAATTGAGTAACACTGTCAGGCCTTACTCCAACTCAAACATTCGGAGTGAATATATGATTCATTTGTGAGAAAGAGGAAGTAACTGGGTAGTAGAGAAAGCTTTGATGGAGTGAGACTCACAGGAGAAATGCAGGAATACTAGGTAAGATGGAATCCCAAAGTGTGCTGAGAATCTCTAGGCAACAAGAAGAAAATCTGCTAGCCCTGAGTTGTCATTTATGTGACAGTAATGACAACGCTGAGAGGTAAAGTGGATGTCAACTCTGTACAACTTCAAAGCCATGCAGAAGAGACTGACACAAAAGGGAATCCGTTTTAACCCGTCACTACCAAGGAAAACTCTGAAAGTGTCTAGATCTCTTCTTTTCCAACCTCAGTGCATGATGTGACTTTAAAATAGCTGCCAAATATATTTGCTGCTGAATGATTACATTTATAACAGATAATTCTATTTTTGAGAGGCAAATATGAGATATAAAAAAGGAAAACTAGAATATTTCTGTTTGCGTTTCAACATAGAGATTGAAAATAATTACTGCATGCAGTTCTAATATTGATTCTGTTCAACATAAAATCCCAGCATTCACTTTCCTAAGAGAAAGACATTTTATCTATGCTAAAAAATTCCCATAATTCCCTGAATATTTATCCTCCATGCAATGGAGACATTAAAAAAAAATTGGTTCTCCAGTTCTCAGTATCCCTGCCTGAAAATTTCTCCCTTAATACCTACCCACAGCCATTACCTGGATGGTTTGAAGTAAAAGTAATACAATGAAAACTATATTATTACAAATATTGTCACTATTTAGAACATTAAATAACCATGTACTATTATTCTCCTAGTCTCTTTTGTGCTTCTAAATGTATAGATATTTGTGTCTTCCAATTACTTCAAACAAGAGATGTAAAGGAAGAATTTTTTTAAACTGTGACTGTGTGAGTTTTTGTGAATAGAGAGTGAGGAGAACAACAGCTTCAGGGGAAAAGAAAGAGATCAAGGAGGGGTGGAAATGAGGAAAGTTTGCAGAATAGCTGAAATGTGACTGAAGTAAGGCACGCATTAACACTATACACTGTCTACCTAAAGTCTGGTAAATGAGAATACAATCTGCTTCAGAGCAAGGCTTTCTACTGGGAGATTTTAATAACATTCACTCCCACTCCTTGCTCTCTTTTAATGAAATAATAGAGAGAATGAGCTTTATCCTGAGGTATATTAATTTAAACATTTTAAAAAGGAGATCAGCATTTTACTTTCAGGAGGATTAAAGAGAGTGTAAATAGAAAAGCTACACTGTAATAGCATGTTACTTTCTAAAAGTTTCTTAATAATAGATGACTTGTGAAGTTGCAAATCTAGAAAAAGAAAAAAAAGTGGATATAAATTTTAAAACCTACTTCTAAAAAAATCATGCAAATGTTAATGTGACCAGTTGCTTCTATTTATGTTTTCCAAATATTATTACTTCACCTCAAAATTAGTTTTTAGCTATGTTAAAAGTTTAAAAATAAAGCAATGCATAACATTTATTTTTAAGAAAAAATAATGGAATAATTTAAATTTTTCACATCAATGCCATCATTTTTTATTCACGAAATATTTTACATATACAAATGTTTACCAGAATACTATTTCCAAATTAATTAAGAAAATTATACAAGCATATTTTCTGAAGTGTTTTCTTTCCTATGAACATTTATTTGGGTACAGATTGTTAAAGTAATATGACTACATTGATACATATTTAAAATTAGCACTCCAAATGTATTAAATCAATTAAGATAATTCTAATGTTTTAAAGTAAAAATTTCAGAATGTGGAAACTAAGTAATATTCATACTGTAAGTGTTCACACACCAGGAAAGTGTTCAAATAAGATGTATTTTTAATATATTAGTCTAGGAATTTTTCAATAACCCTACTAGATTTAAGAACCTAATTTAAATTAATAATTTAGGGCAAAAAAAGGGTCAAGGTTAAACTGTTTGTCTTCCTTAAAAAGTGTATAATGTCTTTTGTGTCTCTACTTAGACAAAGAAATCTCAATGAAACTTGGATATTAAAACTTCCCAGGAAACTAACAATAAAGGCTGCTAAGAATTTCACAAGTTTCTCCCCCTCCCCCTTAGGTGTTAATTAAATGATCATTTAACACTGAAATGTAAACACACCATTTTCATCTCCTGACAGCACAGCCTATTATAAATCCGGGGTAATAAAAGTCCGGGTGCTAATGCTCGGAATCTAGTTCCCACAACACTCTAAGATGCCTTGTCGTGTCTAAGGTTAAGCATCTAGACACAAAACAAAGCTTGCGCCTACTCGACTTGCAGTCCAATTTTCCCATCGCCCAGTGACCCAGGCAACACTTGGAGCAATAAAGAATAAATTTAATTTCTCCAGCATTTTGTGAGGATTAAGAACAATTGTTGGCTTGCAATGACTTTTTATCCTTGGATTCTTTTTCCTCCAGAGCATTCCTCTGGTCCTAAAAGAGAATTCTGATGGTTTAAGACATAGAACAAACAGAACTTTAAATTAGGCTTTTTCTCAATCAATTGGAACTGTCGGAGGGGAAGCAATCAACCTTTCTGTGCACTGTTCTCAGCCATTCACATACTTGAGCTTTTATCTTTCACTACTAGAAGAAACCTAGCGTGATGCGGCAGAGCTATCTTTCCCATTCTCTGTCCAGACTTATTTATTTCTCCTTTCTTTGCGATTTTTTTAAACACTTAAATCAAGTTGCCATACTCAGCTATAAACATTCATTTGGGGTCATTTCAAGAGGCACAGATGTTCTCCAAATAACCATTCACACCACAGTGTGGTAGCCTAGATTCGGTGATGTTACAAGCAAGGATTTGGGGTTTTGTTGTCGTATTTTTTTTTTCATTGCCTCCTTCTCGAAGATGTAGTTTATTTTTTAATTTCCATCTTCAGACTTGTAACACCATAATTCCTCAAACTGTTCTAAGGAAAGCCCTCCTCAAAGAATTCAGTGATGGTAATTAATTTGGTTCTGGGTCATAGGTAACAATGAGACACACACCACACTCATCTGAAGGCAATACCCATGTCCCTGTGTAGCATTAGAATGACCGCAAAAGCAAAACAAAACAAAAATAACTTCAAACCAAATGCATTATGAAACAGCACTTCAAACCAGCATGCTAAAAGGTTAGCAGTTGGTACTGCATTTTGACAAAATATGTAGCCTAAACAAAATGCACTTCTAAAAATATCACATGTGCATGTGTTAATGATGATCCATGGTCCAATACATAATTATCTATTATAAGACAAATGCTTTAAATGTCTTAATACTCTTTTAAAGATGAAAATTTTCACTCGGAGAAAAAAAAAAACAAAAAAACGAAAAACTCTAGGAGTTTACATAAATCTTCTGAACTACATTCAAAATAGTTTCCTGCAGAGTTGAAGGAGTTTACTCAGCATCTTCTAGATCATATTTTGCCTCATTTTATCAGTCAGGAAAACACATCATTAAAATAGCTATTTAAATGTGCAGACTAACAAATATGTCTTTGGTCACAGTTACTTTGTTTCTATCCCTAATTCATTGTATAGATGAATTTTAAAACTGGATTAGTCATCAGCTGGGAGAGAGTAAAGAGATCTCATTAACAATATCCTGGCTATAATGTATCTTCTGCAGCCAAGGAAAGAGAAATAATGTGGTACAAATGCACATTTTATGTCAATTTGTCATTGTGGAAAAATTAATGTGCTATGCATATTTATATGCTATTATGCTGAAAATAAATACAAGGGGATGGCAAAATAACATCCAGAATTGTGCAACAGAGGCCAAGTTTCAAGGACATTTGAGTGACTCCTATACAAATGATAAAAATACAAATCTTTTCTAGTACATTCAGAAGTTGACAACAGTCTAGTGAATTCAGAATCTAAATGATACACGATATCCTCAGCAAGTGAGCAATACATACAATCATTCCTATTGCACAGGCAAGAACCTGAATTTCAGAGAGCGTAAATGGTTTCCAAAGGTAAAAGAACCACAAAACCTGAAGTTAACATTTAAGCTCCCTTATGGTATATATTACATCAAATTTTATATAATGTAGTAAAATATGTTAATACGTATGTAAATTAACATTACCTATGAAATGCTGTAACACATATATTTAGGAAATAGTATTTATCTAAAATTCTGTCAACAAATTCTACTCTTGGGATTGGTGTGACTGTGACATTTGAATGATATAGTTGTGGTGTGTATTTGTGTGTGGGTGTGGGTGTGTGGGTGTGTATGTGTGTGTGTGACTGTGACATTTGAATGATATAGTTGTGGTGTGTATTTGTGTGTGTGTGTGTGTGTGTGTGTGGTACTGGCATTGAACTCAGGGCCTGAAGTTCTCACGTGGATTTTTCTCTTAAGACTGGGGCTCTACCACTTGAACCAGATCTCCATTTCCCCATTTTAATCATTTGCACCCAAATCTTAAAACATTAAGCACTAATGTCTATATGTTTTAAGACACGAAAACACATTTGAGAGAAAATTCTCAATGATTGCTGTGCTTTTCATTTGCATAATACAGGACGAAAGTTAGCCAAATCTGAGGACCACATTCCCTCTGGGGTCACAATTTCTGCCAGTTTCTTCTCCCAATATCTATCACAGAAGTCTCCAAATACAGCTTGGCATATCAAGAGTATTTACAAGTGGAAAAATTAGGGTTGTGGCCACACATTCATGTTTGAGAAAGTAAGCACTTAAATATGCGAAGAGCATTTGATTTCCCTATGCTATTAAACCCGCAGAGGATTTCACACACAGAATCCAGTGAGCAGGTTGATGTAACAGAATCTTGCTAAAAGTGGGCCTTCTCCAACATCACCTCTTCTACTTCTCATGCCTTTGCAGTAGCAATAACCAGCACTAGCCTGGCGGCTGGTGGCACCAGTACCTCCTAGCTACTGAGATCTGAAGATCACTGCTCAAAGCCAGCACAGGCAGAAAAGTCACAGTAAGACTTTACCTTCACTTAACCACTTAAAAACCAGAAGTGGTGCTATGGCTCAAGTGGTAGAGCCCTAGCTTTGAGCACAAAGAGATTCAGGAACAGTGCCCAGATCCTGAGTTCAAGCCCCGCAATGGAAAACAAAACTCACCCCACCAAACCACCTTGGTCTTAAAGGAAAATTTCTCAGATATAATTTTAGCACCTTTCAACATGTGCATTTTTTAACCTTTTTGTTCATAGTAAGTGGTAACAATTTTTCTGAGGTATATTCAGATATCCTTATAACAAGTTTTTGGTCTCTTTGCTTAAATATAAACCTCTGAATTACATGAAGGCAATTATTTTCAACCGAGTTCTCTTTATATATCACCATTTTATGGGGCCCACACAGTGTGTTAGGATCGACAGTGAATAAGTTACTTAATAAGTAATAACTGACTTGACACTTTAATTATTATGCAATAACAATAAGTAATAAGTTAATAAGTAATAAAGGACTTCGTGTTTTCATCATTCAAAGTTAATGCTTTTCCAAGTTTTATCTCTTTTACTGATTCCTTGCTATCAACGATTAGGGCATTACTCTATTGCTCTTATATAAATGTCAGTATACAAAGCGAACACTGTTTCCTTATGCCAGACACTAAGATGGAAGCCGTCTCCCCAAGAACTTGGTCCTCAGTACAGGCAGCTCCACAGCAGCCTCAGCCACAAGTCAGGGGTAGATATCAGAACAGTTTGCCAGATGAGTCATGGCATTGAACTGGCTGGACAATGGTAACCCTAGCAACTGCAACCTGCAATTCCTGTACAAGCTCTGTTGGATTTAGAGTGGCAGGGGCCAAACAGGCCAACGGTAAAAATGGCACCTGACACCTCTCATAGGCCCATCTTCAATAAGAGCTGGCAGAAATTAAATGAACAGGGATCTTTTTCTAGAGACTCCACTGTCATATTGTGTTTTAATGTGAGAGGATGAGAATCCTTTCTCTCCAATGTACACGTAAAAAATGTGGGGGTTAATTTTATGTAAGTACAGTGTTTAAAATAAGGTATAATTTGCTTTAATGTGGATCAATTTGACTGTACTGTGTCTATGGAAATATTTCAAAGTTTAGAAAACCTAAGAGAGTCAAACATTTCATTAGTCAACATAGCCTTTCAATTTACTTTAGCTCTCTATTATTCATAATGCCTTTCTCCAACAGAGATATAAGTCAATACATCAAATAATTACTGAGCATTTCCAAAAATGGTACTACATACTAGAACCTGAGGACATTATTGGTATGTATAATTATAAAAAAAAAAACAAGTAAATGTATAATTGCCAATTATGGTAGTAACTTTACCTGGGTGAAAAGATAATGAATGAGATTAATTTTTCTATTTTTTGAGCATTCAGAATCTTTTATAATAAGCATTTCTCTAAAACTACTTTAACAAGAAACAAAAATTAAGCTCCTACAGAAGTGGGAAAATAAAGATAGCTTCATGGTGTAGTTTTCCTGCTTGAGAAACTGTTGTTGGTTTTTTTAACCTTAATAAAACAAAAATTAAGTGTACTGTTTTTCAAAGTCCCACTCAACAGTTTCCAGAAACAATTTGAGATTGTTCTCTGAAAGCAAATGAGTGGTCATCTGCCCATCTGTTTAAGTCGTCAAACTCTTATTAGTCTCAGGTAAGTATATGATGATTGGTCATCAAATGAGTTGTAAGCTTTACCCACCACTGCACATAAAGTGAGATATTTTAATAGCTTAAAATGCACTTGGAATAATAAATGTCACTTCTTAACCAGAAATAAAAACTCTGTCCTCAAAGAAGTAAATAAAATATGCCACTGAGACATAGTTTGTTAATGGGGAGAATCGGGGGGAAGGGAGGAGGAGGTGTTTTAGTTTTGTCTTTGGCTTGGTAGATGCAAGTAAAAATACTGTTTGTGCAAAATGCTGTGGACGGTCTAGTTTATGTTAGAACTCTGAGTAAATATAATAATAATCAAAGAAATAAACCAAAAACCACAAACCAAATATTTACAACCAAAGACCTAACCACAGTATTATCAATGAAATTCCTCTCTAATGTGTCAAGATTTGTAGTTGCAAACTCAGAATAGGAAACTGTGAATCACACACTCATAAGCCACCTTTAAGGTTGTGTTTATCTAAAAGATTTGTATATACTAATCATCAGTTTTGACACATCAAAGCCAACGATTTCAAAATGTATTCCAATCTCTTTTGCAGTTAAACAGCTCCAGATTGTCCTGAAAATAATTCTCTTCACTTTTAGATTAATCCTAAAAAATGCATCTTTGGTTCTGGAAAAGGAACTGAACAAAAGTGGATAAAATCTTTATATACAAGGTAAGAAAACTATGTGCTGTCTCTCTTAGCCTACAACCTTTCACCCTTTAACTTTTAACCTTCAACCTATCACTTTTTAAGTTTTACTTTCCCTTTACTTACACTTTTCATCTGTCAACAAGTACTTGTAATTTTATTACACTGTCCTGTAGTTTACACAGGGTTGGTATTATTTTACACAGTTCTGTTAATGGACTGGATAAATGGTAATGCTATTTAAACTAGTCTCCTGCTCCAACAAACACAGCTGCAACTGTACTACTATTTCTGAGCAAACATCTTGACCTGAACATGCAATGCTCTCTCAACCCGTCCAAAGAGAAATTGGAGCAGACAGCACAGGGAAAGCATATTTGGCTGCTAGCTGCAATCAACCATGTCGAATCATAATTCATATACAGTATACCCTCTTTTCTTTTATATTGCATTTAGGTTCTGCAAAAAGAAAGCATCTGGGAGTCTCCTGGCATCTCATTTTCAGCCAAGAGTCAAATGGTGATTATTCCTTACAAAAACTCAAAAAATAATCTGTGTGATGTCCAATTCATCGGAATAGCTTTCATCTAAACAATGTTAAAAGTCAAATACCAAGGTATGAGCTATATATGAAACTGGAAAAACCTTTTCTTGGTGATGTATTAGGAAAAATACATTAATTGAAAGATACCATAAGAAAAATAAACGGAGATATTAATTAACAGCCTAATAGTTTATAAAGAAAATAATTTTTTCATGAGTTCGTATGGCCATCCTACGTTATGTACTTGAGCAACTATGGATTTGGGGGTGCATGTGTGCGTGTATGGGTGTATGTATGTGCACATGCCCTCCTGCATGCACATGAGCACTGCTACTGGGGCTTACACTCAAGGGCTCATGATCTGATGTTCTTCGCTGAGGCTGTTGCTCTACCAGAGCCACAGCTCCACTTCCAGCTTTTTGCTGGACCCATATATCAAGGCCTTGTCCTCCCAGGCTGACTTTGAGCTTTGAACCTCAAATCTCAGCTGACTGAGTACCTAGGGTTACAGGTGTAAGCCACTAGGGCCCAGCTAAGATTCTTAATATTTACAGACAACAACCAAATATTTTCTTCTCAATTATTTGTCAAAATCTCGGAATCATTTGCTCTGCCACATAAAGCTGGCTTGTACAAGACTCATTTTTGAATGAACATTTTAAAGGACACTCTTGCAATGTAATTTTGGGTATATTTTCAAATTTACTGTAATATTTGTTTCAATATTTATTACTAGGCACCTGAACTACATAAATATACATACACACATATCTGAACCTGCCTCCTTGCTTTTCATAATTGCACTAGCTTGGTAGTCAGATTTATATGCTTTTATCCCTTATTAAAGATTCTCAATGCTTGCTGTTTAATTTAATTAGCAATCCTCAGCATTAAGAAGTGGTCACATGGAGCTTCTAAGTTTTCCTCTCAGGAGAAATACTATGATTCACAATTAACCTACATCTAATTCAAATAAGGTAGTATTAACTCAACTCAAAAGAAAGTTTCTGACTTGAGGATTCAAGAAGTCACATAGCCAGAGCCTATACTGATGGTTGAATAACAAGCAGGGGATTTTTTTTTAGCATTAAGCACATTTTGACGGGTTCTGTTTCACTCACTTCTGAAAGTTTCAAGTCTCTTTCATAGAAGTTTCAGAAACTTACAAAATTATAACAAATATGAGAAATCTCTTGGTCCGCTAATACAGTATTGTCAAAGAGGGTAAAATGTCATGCTAATTTATTAATAGGGGAATTCTGCAAATTCATTACAGTCTTATAAATGCTGGGGAAATGTGTACACATAATTCTAAAGTAAACATTAAATATTCTTGTTCTGTACGACATAGTTGATGTTACATCAGACATTTCCTCTGGAGTTTAATAATTTTAATTGTAGTTAATGCCCTGACCCAATTCATATTTGCAATACATTAAAAACAACTTCCTATACTGCCATGCATGTTTTACATGCACACTGCTAGTATTTCTTTTTAACACTTCAAGGCCTGAAATCAACCATTTGAAATCTTCCCAGTCACCAATAACAAAAGCAGAAAATGGAGTAATATTTAAAAACAACCCAATACCTTTCTTGGAAATATTAAGCACAAATGTTTAAATTTAAGTTTCAGCTGATACATGAATATACAATGTTTATAGCAGTCTACATCCCATTTCCTTGATTAAAGACATATCCTAGAGAATGCTTTTTTAAGAGATATATATACATGTGTGTATACAACTGATACATGAACATACAATGTTTATAGCAATCTACATCCTATTTCCTTCATTAAAAACATACCCTACAGAATGCTTTTTTTAAAAGAGGTATATATACATTTGTGTACACATATGTATAAATATATATCAAATGTATATAAATATATCTCATATATATATATATATTTATATATAGGAACATAGTGATTTTGGTTACCGTCAGACAAGCAATTCAGAAAGTCAGACTCTAGAGAGATGTATGCTATGTCGCTGGCAAAATCGTATCTATGGCGAGTTAAGCTATCAGGAGGATAGAGAATTAGTAGATATGTGTGTGAGGAAGGTCCTCTTACTTCTGGCATGAACTTAGAGGCTACAAAGCCAGATTTGGAGAAAAAGCAATAGGCTCACGTTCTCTGCAAACACTACCATCTGGGACTTCCCAGGTGGGACCACTCTGAACAATTCATTTATTCCCGCAGGTTTTTGTTTTTTCCACGACATACAAGAACATCAATAGCCATTGCTATTTACTCTTCTAACACTTTGTAGCTTATCTCTCATTGGTGCGAAATCATTCAAAGGCTGAACATCTAATTTTAAAAGCTTTAGAAAATGTGTTTTCACTAGAATACATTAGGTCATTGAGCAAGCATTCATTCCAATTAGGAAAATCTGTTTCCACCTCAGACTCGTATTATGCTCCTTTACAGAACAACTTCCTTTAACAGTCTATGACGTATTTGATAGGAAAACCTTTCCTGCTGGTCATTCCTGTGGCACGGGCCAGGATTCTGGCTTTGAAAGAAACACTTAAGGGGGAATTTACAGCACTCTTTACCTTATAATAATATTTTCACACTAATAAACACTACTCCTTGAGCAAAGAAACAATACCAAAAAAGGCTGATAGTGAGAACCTCCAACTTTGCAAGGAAAGCCTGCCAACGTCCTCCTCAGAGGAAGCATCGCACCAAGTTTTCTCTTTCGAATTCAATCAAAAAGTCTCCAATAAGAAATATGCAAATCTCTCCATCACCATGCAACACAAAATAAATGACACAAAAGCAATAATGCATACATGAGCCATGAAATAATAAACCAAATAAAGCCATGTTGGAACCACATAGAAGCAATCATAAATTTACTTCAGAAAATAAGACAAATTTTTAATCTAGTAATCCACTAGCCAATAAATTCCAAGAAGGCTCAAGGAAACAGATCCAAAATACATTTAATAAAACACAAGGTCCTCCCCAAAGTAACAATAACAATTTGTGTCTACTTACAGCCTATATAGCTTCGATGTCCCAAGAAACAACAACTCAGGAAACAGCTGAAGGTGATTTCTGTTTAAACGCCTTTAGAGAAAACAAAAACAAAGCTCATGTTACGCAGAAAATACGTACCCAGGAGTTTGTGATTTGGTAGTGTCATGCCTCATCCTGCATTTCAAGAAAGAATAAAATGACATTCAAGCGAACTCAAGCATTACAAATCCAAAGTTGGTTACACCTTTTGTTATATGAATCTTTCATGCAATTTTCCATTATGCTTAGACAGATGATGATTATTGGCCTTGAACTCTTACACATGAATCCCCTGCAGTGGCAGTCAACCAGAATATGCAAACTGATGAAAGATTCCATCACTGAGACTCCAGTCTGTCTGTCAGGCAGCTTCAACAGACAGCAGAAAAATTCTACACTAAGTGGTGCTTCACAATAATTCAGAGACAGTCTAAAATGCTCTAGATTTTCAGTCAAGTTTAGGGAAATGGAAATTTCAGTTTGTTACCCATTTTTATAAGTTTTTTTTTAATTTTTATTTATTTTTTATTGTGAAAATATTATACAGAGGGGCTACAATTAGATGGGCAAGATAATAAGTACATTTCTTAACAAGCATTGTAACCTTCTCCTTTGTTTCCCCTTCCCATCCCTTCCCAGCTTCCTCCCTCCCCCACCAAAGTTGTAAAGTTCGTTTTCGACATGACAACGTGTACTTCTCATTGTTGCAACAGGTCCACCTGTATCCTTATTTAAACGACTTGTTTTTCCCCTTCCCCTCCACAAATTATACCAACATCAAATACAGTGAAAGCAGGAGTTATACTGTGGGGGAGGGACATACAAAGCAACAAAGAAATAATCTTATAAATGCGTTATGCATGAAAGAAAAAAAACATTTGAATACATATCTTAGGGTTCATTTCACCTAACATCAACTTATCTGACTTTTTCTACTTGTCTCAGACATATACTAGTTATTGCAAATAGGGAAACCATGGGACCTATGTTTCTTTGGGCCTGGCTTACTTCACTTAATATAATTTTTTCCAAGTCTTTCCATTTCCTAACAAATGGGGCAATGTCATTCTTTCTGATGTAGGCATAGAATTCCATTGTGTATATATACCACATTTTCTTGATCCATTCATCTACTGAGGGGCATCTGGTGAAAATACTGGACAGCTGGGTTACAGTTACATGAGCAAGGTAATGAGTACATTTCTTATCAAGCATTGTTGCCTCCTCCTTTGTTTTTCCCCTACCATTATTTAGTTGAAAAAAACTAGTAACTCAGAAAATGAGCATGTGTCAGCCTGATCTGGCTCATCAGCAAAACCTGGAGAAAATGATCAAAGATGAAGGCTCATTCCACAGCATTTCATACTTTACCCAATTTAAGATTTGGAGTTTCAGCTAATAGTGATGCAGCACATTGTTTAAGGAACATTCAAAAGTGTTTAACTGAAAATGGCAAGTTTTAAGTACTTGGAGAAGAATGTGATTGCTGAGAAATGCTGGTAGCTCGTGCCTATAATCGTAGCTCCTCTGAAAACTGTGATCAGAAGATCCCAGTTTAAAACCAGTTTCCAGAAGCAAATCCTTTGAGATGCACATCTCCAATTAACCAGCAGAAAGCCAGAAGTGGAAGTGTGGCTCAGATGGTAGAGCACCAGCTTTGAGAGATAAAGACAAGTAAGAGTATGATGTCTTAAGTTCAAGTCCCAGTACTGGCACACACACACACAAAAAGTAAAAATAATAAAAGGAATTTGATTGCAACTCTAGCTCACTGTAAGCCCTGATTCCGTTACTGAGTTCTTTGGGGCTAGGCATACCTACTATTATGTCTGATATGCCAGAATTCCAATTAAAAATAATTGCCTATCACTCCACTTTTCCCAAATTTAAATAAAACAATAACTAGCTAATGTGAACACACACACACTAGTGTTTCATAAGCTGCTTTATTTCAGAGAAGAACAAGAAGTTCAAGAATCTAACAACCTCACACTGAAAACACCAGCTGTGTGTCTTACATCTTTGAGATCCATGTTAAAAGGGCACAGAAAGAAGATATATCAATCCTGATGTATTCAGTGGATCATTGGGGCAAAGCAGAATTACATTTACTTAGTTTTCTGAGTGCAACAATGAGAACACTGGTCACAATCCCCAGGAAAGTAGGTGAAAAGTCTCAAGCTTAGACATACGCAGAAAGAGAGCTCTGCCTGCCTTGATAAACTCTTTACTACTGACCTCATATATTCATCTTTTTTCCTGATCATATGTTTAAAAATAGATTAAAAAAAATCTGAGCCAGGCCCCACTGGCTTACAGCTGTAATCATAGATTCTCAGGAGGCTGAGATCTGAGGATCACAATTCAAAGCCAGCCCCAGGCAGAAAGATCCCCATGACATTCTTATGTCCAATTAACCACTCAAAACTGAAAGTGGAGCTGTGGCTCAAAGTGGTACAACACTAGCCTTAAGCAAAAGAGCTCAGGGACAGTGTCCAGGCCATGAGTTCAAGCCTCATGATGGACAAAAGAAATAAAGTCTTAGTATTAAGTGTAAAGCTAGAACAGTGTGCTTCAAAACTTTTTCTACTCCAAGATTCCATGAGAATAAACAGTAACCCATGAACTTCAGTTAAACTGATATTCTTTCTCATTTTTTATGTCAGTATGGGCTTGAACTGAGGGCCTCACTTTTGGCTTTTTCTCTCAAGGCTAGCACTATACTACTTAAGCCACAGCTCCACTTCCAAATTCATGTTTGTAAAGAACTGGTAACCCATAGAAATACTCTCAGCACTTAATAAAATATATACTAATAAGGAAAAGTATTGAAAGCTAAGTAAGAGGCAAAGAGGCTGACATTTTAAGAATAAAGCTCATAAATGTTTAAAGTGAAACCAAAAACTATTTTTTCTCTATTAGATATGATTCTTAGGATATAGTACTTCTAAAATCTACTGCTTTCCAATTGCAATAAAATATAGCTTCCTTTGACTCTCAAAAAAACCGATTACAAATAATCACAATAGCGGTCATAAGAAGTTTTGTAGGCAATCCACTACTTATATGTATACACATACATTGTCCAAAGAGCTCATCTATCACCATTTCTAAAAAATAGCAGAAATAGGCTCTCTTAATCATATCCAAAGCATCAGATGAGCAAACACATTGGATTCTCCATCCACAATAGACATGCTCCTTCAATCCTGCCTGCAGAGGCAGCTTTGTAGAGTTCTTTCCCTTCCTGCCAAATGGTACTTTCTTATGTTCTCCGTGTGAAACTTCCCAGTTCCCCTCCATCCAGTTAGATTCTGTCCCCTTGATAACAGTCTTTTACACTGTATTCTGTTTACCCATGTCCTGGTCTCTTTCCCATGAGGCTCTGAGCTTTTCAAGTCTCAAGTCCATATCTTTGTGTTCCCTCCTCCTTCTCCAGTACTTCATTAGGTTTTGCACTGTATCAAAAGACAAAGACCTGGTCTGTTCTCATTCAACATTTCCCAGTCTCCCCTGGCACTTAGTAGATTCTTAGGAAATGTTGAATGAGAACCAACCACTCTCTGCATTTTTATGCCATTCAGCCAGGGCGAAGCATATGCATTCTGTATCAGGACCACTTTTCTCTGTCATGCTAAAATGATGTACCTGTATTCATTTGGAGCCCTACCATCCCTGCTTCCAGATTCCTTAAATGGAGTTTCCTCCTGCCCTGTGCATCCACCTCCTCACCTCCATTCCTCTACTCACAGGTTCTCAGAATCAACTAGAAGTTGGAAGGAACTCAATGTGTTTAAACAATGGATAGTTGCTACTTGCTTTCTTGTCAATGTGTCTGAATTTCCATCCCTTCACAAAGTTTTATTACAGATTGAGTACCAGTAGTGTCTTTCTCTGGATAATTATTTTCATTATTTTCATATTTCTGGTGTTTCTTAAGGTAAGACCAAAAGAAGCATGGTACACACTAAAAAGCAGTGTAAGTTTGCTTTTGTTTTTCTTAAGAGATTAAGTACAGGGCTGGGAATGTGGCTTAGTGGTAGAGTGCTTACCTAGCATGTATGAAGACCTGGATTCAATTCCTTAGTACCACATAAACAGAAAAAGCCAGAAGTGACACTGTAGCTCAAGTAGTAGAGTGCTATCCTGGATCAAAAGCTCAGGGACAGTGCCTAAGCCCCTGGACTGCCAAAAAAAATGTAAGTACATTTTTAGTTCTAGTCTCTCTCCCAACAGTACTAAGGTTAAATGTACATAAAAATGTTAAAGTAAAAACAAAATTCTTTCAAACTATTAAACAAAAAACACTTAAGAGAAAAGAATATTATAAAATGGCCAGGGATTAAGTTAACATATACTAAGAGCATTATGTGATTGTCATTATTCTGAATGTCACATGACTTAACTCTGCCTCTCCTTCACAACACTGCCACAGAAGTGTACTGCTGAAAGGCTGAGGTGGGTTCATGTAGCTTTACTCCCGAACCTACCATCTGAATCCCCCTTCTCAAAATAACCCAGTCTAACATTCCTAAGTGGTCATTCAAAACAAAGTAAGGCTGGAAGTCTGCTGCTCACCAGTCTTTCCTTGAGAAAAACATGGTTGTATATAATCCATCTCTTAAATTAATACATTACACTAAACATAAATCACTGTTTTAATTCTTAATAGACTA
The DNA here is from genome assembly GCF_019054845.1 of Dipodomys spectabilis. Lineage (NCBI taxonomy): Eukaryota > Metazoa > Chordata > Mammalia > Rodentia > Heteromyidae > Dipodomys > Dipodomys spectabilis. Next base: position 4,476,304 of record NW_024870698.1, on the reverse strand, counting down.
GCACTATATTCAGTTGTTTTAAACATATATTTTAAAATGAGAAAAAAAGAAAAATACATTTAGAATACTTTATCTGAATTTAACTATCATTTCTTCATGGGTGTTATTATATTTAAACCCTCCATTTTTATTGGGAGCCTAAGACTAGGTTGCATCACATAAAAATGGGCAGGTAAGACACAAAATCAGTAAAAGTTTGCTTTTGCTTTTCTTAAAAAGTGTATAAGTGCATTTAGTTCTATTCTATTTTCTCTTCCAACAGTACTAAGGTTAAATGGACATAAAAACATTAAGGTAAAAGCAAAATTCTTTCAAAACTATTTTTAAAAACATTTAAGAGAGAAGATTATACTAAAATGACTAGGAATTAAATCTTTAATGAAAAATTTTAAATGTGGACCTACTTTAAAGACTGTTAAGATGCGAAACAATTACATAATAAAATAAGCTACAGAAAATGTAATTTCATGTCTACTATCACAGAAGAATTCCTAGTGAATCAAATAGTTTCATAATGAAAACTCTAATGTAAATGAATTGACATTAAAATGTGATGGTCCAAAGACTAGAAAATAGCATGCAATGAATTAAGGATATTGCACAGGGTTACTGATGGAAGCCAGTGAGAATCGGCATCATTGAACAGGCCACATGAGTTAATCCCCCATTATTTAGAGCAAGGATGCTCAATTGTGTCCAAGAAGATAACAGAGATACTGTGTTATTAATTCTGAAACTAGACTCTGAAAATTCTCTGGACAGTACATCATGGTTTTAGAAAAGCCTGTGATATATTTCTCAAGTATACTTTTTCTTAAAGGAGAGGTAAGAAAAGATCTCAACAACCGATCTGTATTGTCAGCTGTTTTTGAGTGTGACTTCCAGAGGAGTAATTTATCTGTGTTGTACAAAACACCACAGACAACTGAAATGCTGATTCTCAGCAACCTCAATTTGAGCATTATTGACAAGCTTTGTTTGAAACTATCTGCCAGCCAGATGTTCCTGGGAGTGTTCTCCTTTGGTAGAGATTGCAATCTTCTCTTTAAAAACAAAACAACAACAACAACAAAAAACTTTCACCTCAATTCAATTGGTATTTTCGACCTTCCATCTAAAGCAAAATGAACGCAATATTACAAAGGCCAGTCAAAAGATATTGTTAGCACTTACATATCAATGATGTATTTTAGAATCATGCCAGGATTGTAATAAGCACTCAATACATGTTGACTTGATAATTTCTAGGAAACTATTTCTCAAATACCAACGATCAAGGACAGAATGAATTAGCTCCCTTTGTGGCTTCTTTTTATGTCAACTTTCCATTTATCTTTCAAAATCTTGTTATTCTAACATTCTAGAGGAAATACTTTAACATTTTGTATTAAACTAAGGTTTAAATATTTTATAGTTATCAATTGATCTTGTTTCACAGAAGGAAAGTTTGTATTTTCAGTAATGATATCAATTGATAATTTTGTTCTTTGTATTTCAGGCTAGAGAAGTCAACATTTATTAATACAAATGCTGCTTCCAGTTAGTCTGCTTTCCTATCAATATTTCTCCAGATGTTCAGGGAAGATATAAAAAACACATTGAGGTAAAAGTTGAAGCAGAGTTGATAGTTTCTTCCCTTTTAGTGAACTCATGCTATGTGCTAAGAAAAATTAGAATAAAAATAACTGTAAACTCGCATGCATAAATTTACTACCCACATTCTTCAGTAAAGTCATTCCTAATCTCAAACATAAAAGCAATTCCCAAACTCAACTCTTCAGAAATATGACAGGTGTGGTGAAATCTGGATAATTTCCCATGCAATGTCTTCCAAGCTTTTTGTGAAGTATGTACAATTACTTTACTTGAATCTTGTGCTGTATGAGATAGACTGTAACCATCATCCCTGCTTTAAAGGTGAAGAAACAGGTTTTAAATATGAAGCGGTATCAACATCCCACAGGGAAATTGACACTACATATTTTCTGAAGTCTCTCTTACCTCATTTTTTTTTCTGATTTGAAAAGGTTGTGTGGGGGATGAGGCGGGGGGTGCTGGGAAGGTGGCTCAGTGGTAGAGTGCTTGCTTTGCATGCATGCATGAGGCCATGGATTTTATTCATTAGCCCCACATAAGCAGAAAAAGCCAGAAGTAGCACTGTAGCTCAAGTGGTAGAGTGCTAACCTTAAGCTGAAGAGCTGAGGGACAGCACCCAAGCCCAGAGTTCAAGCCCCATGACCAACCGGAAAAAAAAAAAAGTAAAAGAGTATGTGTGGGTGTGTGCACACATGCACAAGCATGGAATCCACAATACAACTGACAAGTATTTGTCTGGCATTCCAAGGAACAACAGACACCAATACAGAATATTACAAGGAATCTAAAATCAACCAATGCTCTGTGCTTTATAACCAGAACCCTAAAACAGCAGCACACAGCCAGTGCATCAGAGTGGGTCACCTATGTATCTGCAGTGGGCAAATGCTGAAAAACCTTGGAAAATGCAATCTTAAAGCAATCTTCCAAGTTTAATAACATCTAATTAGCCCTAGCATGACAGGGCTTTAATGAGGAAAGCATTCCTACCAATATTCCTCATAATCCAGCAGATATACGTGTTTCAAGAAAAGGTAAGGGCAGTCCATGCAAAGTCCATGTGAAGAAGGGGCTCTCACTCTCTCTAAAGTGCTGAAACGCAGTTTGGGAAGCATAATTCAAGCAGAAAGGTATGCAAAGCAATAAAAGACAGAATTCAATGTGAAATATTTGACATTCGCTCCTTCCACAAATACACTGCAACAGTGCAAACTCAACTCCTCATTTCAGGCGAGGTAGAAGGGATACAACATCCGGCAAACACTGCCACAAAGGAGGAGCCCAAAACAGATGTGGGAAAAATAAACAGCTTCACTGCCTCACAATTTAGAAAATGGTCCACAAAGAGGAAACGGGGTCTTCTCATCACCATTTGACTTCAGGGGCCCACAAAAAAAAAAGCAGAAGGAACTCTCAGAAGGATGGGGTACTCTAAGCTTGTCACTTGTCTTACAACTTTCTATGACTCTAGTCAAGACAGATAATGGAAAGTAGGCCATACTGCTTAGAAATGCATGCAAATAATTGGCCTTTCATGAATATCATATCATTTAAATCATTTTTATACAATGTGTATAGGCAGGCTCTGTTACCATGTCATGTATTTCTTTTTAAAAAAGTTCCAAGAAAGTGACTACAGAGTTTTAAATTTATGCACAGAGATGCCAAAGGATAATCTTTTGAGATGAGCTTGCATTCTTTTTCCAAGGAGATCTGCCCAGCTATTTTGCCTTTATAAGTTAAATATATGTGATAGGTGTTGCCTATACAGGATGAGTCAGAAAAGGGTTTCTCTATATCCTCAGAGAACTCAGGATATAGCGCTTTCCTTCAGACCCTTTGCACAGTATATTTTCCCCTTAACTCGTATGTGAAACAACCACAAAAACCAACCTCACACTGTCACTTGCTTAATAATGGGCTGTTCAAGTAGACAGGATAAATCCAGCCATGTTTCAGGGGGGAAAAAAGAAGTGGGCCTTTAAGATATTTCTTCATGAGAATGCAATGTTTCTTTTCTAATGGAGGCTCTACTGTAAAGGAATTTAGGCTTTTCTAAAGTAAAACTCTGAGATTATTTTGTTTTTGTCAGTTTGGTGGAAATTTTAAAGTATTTAAATGAACAACAGACTTATTTTCCAGAATCCTTGCCTCTGATGTGTTACGATAATATTATCAGGACTTACTTTTTCAAACAAAATAACTATCCAAAGATAAAGCAAATAGGACCCCCAAAAAGGATATTTACATACAAAGAGATTGATACTAAGAAAATGTCAAGCAATATTTGTCTGAAAGCATATTTATTTACATATTATTGGTGGAAAGGGGTAATTATACTTGCCTCTATCACTTCTGCAATTTATTTAATGAAAAGTATAAGGAATTGTTAGCCCACATGAAGTCTAATATCCAATATTTTCCATGGCATGCTATTCCTTCTAACATAAGCTAGACACATATGTATTTCCCTTAATTAACAGTATTGGAGTATAGATCAAAGCATCTTAAAAAGCAGTGAAACTCTTGACTGATCCATAATCACAACTGTCTGCAAACTTTAAGTGAGCAACAGAATTTTATTCCAGCCCACAGAATTCCAAGGCCTAAGTGTTATTTTTGTTAACCAGCTGAGAAATATCTTAAATTAATAACTTTGCATGGAGAATAAATTCTGAATATATGCAAGTATTTCTGGAAGTATAAGAAAAGGTTCCCAATGTCTGATTCTTTGCCCTAGCTTATAGTTTCTTCTGCCTTAATTTTCATTGAATTAGCTTGTCATTTAACTACCTTACATTTCCTTTGAACCCTGTGATAAAGCAATAGGAGGCCTGCTAATGCATTGTGCAAGAGACACATTCTCAAGACTTCCTATATTTTTTCCTACACAAACAGATCATAAATGAGGACAATATAGATCATCATAGAAAACCTGCAGTGCACATTTTAGGTCTGGGAATACAGGAGCAAACTTTCAGAAAGAGAAGTAATGTGTTTGAGTTGTTAAGGCATGACTAAAACTTCTTTCTTTTACATGGATGTATAAGCACACTCTGATAATGATCAAATCATTTAAGTCTGTTTTCTATAAACAGAAAGTAGGAGAGAGGAATGAAGGAGGAAAAGGGGGGGAGAAAAAGCCAAGAAAACAAAAGAAGACAGTAAAAGAGGAAAGGAGGGTAGGAGGAAGGATACAGCAAATAGGGAAGGAAAGATTTAAGGAGTTAGCATTCATCTACCACTGGACAGCCTGAATATTCTGAATCACACCCATTTTTTGGAGTGGAAAAATATCTTTCTTTTGTAGCTTTGATGCTTTGGTTTTCAAATAATAGCTTCTCAATTCCATGGTGAAGTTAAATTCAACTTAAAATGATTCTGTTTTTTGTGGGTTTTTTTGAAAATACAAAAAGTAATTAAATAAAATTTTGCATCCAAGGAAAAAGACAGTAATACAAAGTTAAAATGATTTTGTTTTTGAAAGACAAGAAAATATGATTTAGAGAAAAAATCATAGAGCTTCTGTTTTCTTTTTTCTCTAAATCAAGCTCAAACTCAACTGATAAAAAAGAAAAAAGACGTACTAGTGAAATACTTACAAAAGGCAACGTTTAAGTTGTATCATCTTAAAATAAAAATGCTAAATTTTCATTTCCCTAATACATCTAATATTTCTATTTTCTTTTTTGCACGAGAAAACTTACTATTCCCAATATGATATCTAAACATTAATCTACTTTGCTATATCTTTTCATGATTTAGAGTTCAACTTATACTTTTATATATCTAAATAAAAATCATGCATATTTACATGATTTATTGTTAAAAGTTCTCATCCCTCTCCCCCACATCTCTCCTAGTCCCTTGCAGTTATGTGGGGAAACATCATTTTGGTGATGTTTAGAACACTGGATCATGCTACCTGGTATCTAACACAGGCTATCATAATTTGAACAAGGAACTACAAGGTGGTTTTATTTTCTTTTTTGAAAATAAGACAGCAAACAAAATTTAAAATGGTCTGTTTCACAATGATGTGAATGGCTTCCTCAGTAAAAGTGCTTCACCATTTTAGCATATTTTTTTAAAATAAATATTTGAAAAGTGTATCCACAATGTTCCTAAGAAATGGTTTAGAATTCCAGAGTCCCAAGGAGATGAATTGGCTGTCAGATAACAATGTGCTTCCATCAGATGGACTTGGCAGTTGTAAACAAAAGGAATTTTCTCAGCTTTTCCTCACAAATATGAAATATTTGCTCTTGGCCAGCAGCTGGGGTGATGTAAAGATGTCCTGCATATATATTAGTTTTCATTCAAAATTAGAAAGCCTTCTGCAATGCAGCATCTGACTTTGCCTTAGTAAAATAGAAAATTGTTCTGAGATGAAGTGACATTCCCAAGGGAAGTAAAAAAAAAAAAAAGTCAAAGAACAGCACCTATTTACAACTCTAATCGAATTTCACATCACATGGCATCTGGTTAATAATTTTTAGGAAAAGTTAATTTATTCAAGATGAAAGTTCAAATGATACTCTGAAGTGACTGCAAAAAAAATAAGAAAGTGTGTTTTATTTGATTATGTTTTTATCTGTGTAAGAAAGTGTTTTTCTTTGGTGCTCCCAAAAAGATTTAAAATTATAATATAACCAAATTAAAAAACAGAAACATTAAGACTTTTATGACTTGTAGGTTAAGAATCAAGGCATAGATAATAACTAGAAGTTAATTTTACTAGACTGTTAATGCTGAAAAGATTATTTAAGCTTACCTATTCATTTAAAATGTATCAGTGCCTAAAAAACTAGATTGTTTAAGAATATCTTGTGAGTTACAGGGTACTGAATAGTCAGCAAAGCACATGAAACAGTGCAAAGAAGAATTATTTCAAAGTACTTTCATATGTTCACAATAGGTTATGAACTTTGTTATGAACTCAACCAAACATTTCCTGTTTTCATTTACCACCCCCCAATCAAATAAACTAGTGATTTTAGATTTATTTTTAATTCCATATCATATTCCCTATATTTACAATATTCATAATGGGTAAAGTTTCATAGTATAGTAAACTGACATTTCTGTATTTTACTCGAAGTGATAAGTATACAACCTCATATATTGACATATTTGTCAGAAAATAACAAGATTATCTCTCCATTTCTACAACATTACACAGAAGTAACTTCTGTCCCTGAGTTTACTGAATTTGAATGCATTAGGCCTAACATGAACACATTTCATTATTTCAAGTAAGCTTTTATTTTGACCTAAAGTGACTATTAAAGCTGTCATAAAAACTTATTAAAATAATTGCTGCAACTTTAAATAAAGCTTTAATTTTTCCTTAAAATGCGAACCTTCCAAACTTGGCTAATCAAGACTTAGGAACAAGATAATTCCTATTTGACATGGTAAAGTCTGTAGTTTTGCTATTTCAAATAGATATTCTCTTCTATAGACAAGTACTATGAGCATTAAACCTGTCCTTATGTAATGTGTATCAATTCCTATGAGCATTAAACCTGTCCTTATGTAATGTGTATCAATTCCTAAGATTTTGCATATGAAAAAGGTATAATTTTAAGTTGAAGTTTACATTTATATTTCTGGGAAGAAAAAGAGTCCACATTAAATGACCACACTTTGATAATGCTGTTAATAATCTTTAATAATCATTAACTTATTTCTCCAGCAGAAAATGTTTAGAAGCTTCTACAGAAAAATGAAAATAAAACTATAGAAAATCATTACGAACAATGTTAACAAGTATGACATAATCAAAATGTAAATCATAATCAGCAACAATTTAAAACACTTCTTCAACTGTCACAACAAAAAATTATTAAAATATTAGCTGAGCCCTTTTTATATCATAATATACCATTATTGCAAAATATACCACTCTTCTTCCTTCTTAAGCTAATAAGACTAATCAGATGAACACATTAGGATATCTTTAACTTAAAAAAAAGTGTCAGGAAAAGTAAATGTGTACTTTTGTACTTTATTATGAGTCAGTACACTTTATCCAGAAACTCTACTTGTAAATTAGTCTGAAAAAAAGCAAAACTTATTCATCATGCTTTATTTTCTCTACACTTTCAGAAGATGTAAAGTTGAAGACATAATCCTCAAATTCAAGTGCTTTACAAAATGCAGTCATGTTGTCATGAGTTTGGAATTGAAAATACTTACAGTCTCTCCAGTTCCTTAAGATCTTGGAATGCTCCCCTTTCAATGGTGCTAATCTTGTTCTCCATAAGCTGACTGAAATGCAAAATATAACATGCTTCTTAATGTTTGCATCAGGAAGTTTAGAACACAGCATCTAAAAACATGTAACCTATTTGTCTTTTAAAATGTTGCTCTGAATCCCGATCCAATAGTACATACAGTGATGAAACATGTGAGAGCATTCAGGGGGTAAACAGACAGCCTATTCCACAATATATATGTAAGAAAAAATTATTAACAAAGTTCACATGATTTTCCAGTTATGAATCTGAATCTTTAGACTATAGCAATAAATGAACAGCATCTCATCATATTGAATTGTGGCAATTTCTTATTATGCTAGTTTTCAACTAAGTTCTTAACTAAGGCACCAGCATGCAGTAATTCATCTAATACATTCCTAAATTCTTACTTACAGCAATTGGGAGATTTCAAAAGTGCCAAAATAAGTCTTAAAAAGTGGAGACTGAATACAAAGAGTTTAAGGTATGTGGTGATTGAAATGTAAATATTTATAATACTATAGGGGAAAACAATTTTATGTAACACTGATTTCCAAGTGATGGTTTATTTACAGCTAATTTAACCCACTCACTAATTGAAGCTTTAACAATTTTTGTTGGCTACAAAGGCATAAAATCTGGGAAAGTTAATTAAGACCAATTTATTTATATGTACATATTTCCCCCAATTTTGCTGAAAGCCTTTTTGCTTGATTTTGATTTTAATGGAAGAAATTATATCTCTGTGCCCTTTGCAGAAAACAAGTCTAACCATTTCAACCTCTCTTATAGTAAAATGTACATCTGCTTAAATTTGTCTAGGTAAATTTAAATCTTCAAAGTATCCAATGGGTCACATAGTTTGCTCCTATTGTTAAGGCAATTAATCTACATATTTAAGCAAATAAAGCATAGCATAAAACAAATATATGAGCACTTGTCTATAACACTCTGTGGCATATATCCTATCTTAAAAGCCCTAGATTTTTACTAAAAGTTTGGTTAAAAAAAAAAAGACAAAGGACTTTAAAATTTTTGTTCTCATTGCAACACTTGTAAAATCCGAGAAGACTAGAAATTCTAAATATAGTCTTAAAAAACACAAAATACTTTTTAGATACAGCAAGAAAAACTTACAGAACTCTGAGGTGCCTGAGCCCAGTAAAATCTGTCTTCGTAATCCGAGTGATGTTATTTCCATTCAGATCCCTAAGAGACAACCAGAAAATGAAATTTCTACATTATTTCTATTATTTTTTAAATCACATTTGGTTAAATCAAGTAAAATTTAAACTAAGTTAGAGATTTCAAAACTCAAAATCAATTCTATTAATGACGTAACTTAGAAAGTAAATTGGAGAGAGAAGGGCCTTTGAATACTTTGAATAGTGTATAAATGATCTAGTTTACAAAATGTATTCTGTGGGTATTTGACAGAAAAATGAAGCGATGAAGTTACCAGGGAAACTTATTTGTGTATTGTGTTTGGATGTGTTTTCAATTTTATTTTTAAAATTATCTTTAGTTGTACAAAGGATTGCCAATTTTATCCTTTTTATAAGAGTGTGTTGGTAAACACACCAGTAAGGATTCTCCTTCAGGAAGTTAAAACTGAATGATTTTTTTTCTACTATTCAGAAAGAACTTTTAACATTTCAGACCACTAACCATAGGTAGCCTGGTGGCTGAACTTTCTAAAGCAAAGTTAAAAACAAACAAAAAAAATGTGCCAAGAATAGCACTGCACTTCAAAGCCTTGCATTTAGAGGAATTTATTTTTCAGCAATTTTGTTTGTTTGTGTGAAAACTAAACTCTTCATTTGCCACTAGGCTGGGATGGAGAAAGTGAAAACTGAGAGTGGAGGTTATAATGGAGGCTAGTACAGAGGCCTAAACATAATTCTTCTGACTAAGCATCACTTTGCCTTTAGAAATCCCAGCCCTCTCTCTTTCTGGCATCTCAGATCAAGACCTAAACTTTCCTGGTTCCAATGGTTGCAAGTAAAACCAAACCCGTCTTGAGTATGTTCTTTCATGGAAATACATTCCTGCTTAATTCATTATAAACACATAGGTTTACGATCTAGATTTAAAACGTTTACTTGGTCACTGGTAGAATGTTATAAACCAGCACTTCGTTTCCTTTATGAGAGATTTTTAAATTATTATTATTTTTTATCCAAAGCCCCCCAAACTCAATGGCCATTTCCCCAGCTCCTTCCTTTAAAACACAATAGCGCTGAAGCTTTAAAGAAGAGCAGGAAAACGCCGTGTCTGAAGTGAGTTTTCCATTGCCTCCCTCATTCTTCCTACCCTATTTCCCCATCCTTATGGCAAAATACCATCAAGTTTTAAACAAAACAAAACATGGGGCGGGGGGTTTCTACTGCAATAACAGGAGTCCCTGCTCTCCAACTCAGATGAATAAGGCTCAGCAAGACCACTCGGGTAAGGTTCCTCACTTCTTTAGCCCTGACGGCTTGAGGGCCAGATCACTGGAGGAGGGGGGGCGGGGGGGGGGGGGAGCAGTGACCCTGGGAAGCTGCAGGCAGGTGAATCTCTGCGGACATGGGCTGGATCCAGCAAAGGGGCAACAGAAAGCTCCGCTGGCTTCAAGGGTGCAGTGGATGGGGCATGTCCTCTTTGCCACCCAGAGCCGCGGAGCCTGGAGCGGGCGCGCCTGCCGGGTCCGGGTAAGGGACCCAGCCACCCGCAGAGCCCGGCGCGCCAGGGATGGGGGGGCAGGGAGGGGGATGATCTGGCGGGCGCCGGGCGGCGGCTGGACTTGGGCGTTCACAAAGGGAACTGCCTCCTCCACGCTCCACTTCCCCGAGCCGGAGAAGCGCCCCGCTAGGCGCGCGTGGGCCGTCACTCCGGCTCGGCATTTACTTCTTCATTAGAGGCGCGCGCGCGGAGACGGGGAGGCGGGGACGTCTGCGGTCAGCCGAGCGCGGAGACCCGGAGACCCAGAGGCGGTGGGGGGGGGGGGGGCACCGGGGCGCGGACACGTGAAGGGGCGCACGACTGCCTGAAAGGTGGACTGGGGGGGGCGAGGGCGAGGCGGGGAGGGGGGGCACGGGGAGGGTCGGAAAGGGCCCAGCCAGGGTCTCCAAAGCAGTCGGCCCCTGCTGGGAGGGTTCCTAGGGAACAAAGTTCCATAGGACTTTTTGTTCGTAGGACCCAGCCAGGGTCTTTGGACGTGGACCCCAACCTCGCCCCAACCTCTCCTGTAGAAATGGGGTGTGGGTGGGGGGAGGGGGAGGGCTGGCTACCCACTGCTCCCAGGCGAGCTCTGCCCCGTCCCGGGGCAGCTCCAGAGTATCTCGGAGCCTCTCCAAATCCGTGACACCCCCCCCCCCTTTCCTTTTGTCCCCAGGGAGGGCGCGACACAAAGCCTGGGAGCGGAAGTTTCTCTTTGGAGCCTCCCCCCTCCCCGGCCGCCATCCCCTCCCCGCCTCCCACAGGTGACAAGGACGCGGACTGAAGCCGCCCGCCGAGCGGCTGGAAGCCCAGAGTGCACGCTTGTCATTTTTCTTTTTCTACTACTGAGTCCTCCCCCCCACAAACAAAGTCACCTCTCCCTTTGGCTTCTCTGGCGCCTGCATCCTCAGGCACCCCGGGGGAAGCGGGGTGCACACCCGCCCCACCGAGGCCGCGAATGGCGGGAGGAGAGCCAAGGGACCCAGGGGCTGCTGCCCAGGGGTAGTATCTCCCCCCCCTTTTCCCCCCACCCCGGAGGGGGGGGAGAGCCCAACCCAGAATGCGCATGCAGGATCCGGCAAAGCCGGCTCCTCTGAGCTTGAACCCTGGGACGCTAGCCTCAAGGAGAGTGGAGGAGGGCTGGGGCCGTACTCACAGTCGCTCGGTGTTGCGGGGGATGTTCCTGGGCACACTGCGCAGTGCCAATCCGTGACAGTCCACGGTGCTGCCCGAGCAGGAGCACTGCGCCGGACACGCCTGCGGGGCCGCCGGGTTCACGATCGCCAGCACTAACCCCAGCGTCAGGGACAGCATCTGCCAGCCGACGCCGGGCATCTTCCTCCTCCTCCCTCCCCGCGCCTCCGGGCTCGCAGGCTGGGGGAAGGGGGGTCGGAGGGGAGGGAGGCGTCTCTGTATAAGCTCCCTGTTTCCAGAGAACCAAAGAGTCTCTCTGAGGCCCCGTGCGGAGGACCAGCAGTCCGGAGTGTCCAAGGATGTGTGTACAAAATAATACCGATCAGGAGTAATAGTTAAAAGGCGGAGGCAATGCTCCTTCCCCACCCCCCCACCCCACCTACCCCCGGCCCCTGGTCTCTCCAAGCGTCTTTTAGCTCCGCGGTCAACTTTTTAGGTCCTGGCGGAAAATCAATCCTCCGGGTCAAAGCTGCCAGGCGCTGCGGAGAACGGTGGGGAGGAAGGCAACAGTCGGCGATCTCCCACGAGTAGCAACTTGGCGGTAAAAACAGCTGGGGTTGGGTTCCAAACGCCTTCGAGAATGGAGAGGGAGATTGCCTACACGTCTGCCGGCGTGGAACAGAGAGGGTTCTGGCGATCCCAAGCGCCCCTGTGGTGGCGGTGCCCCAGGGAGCGATCAGGGCAGAAGATGAGGTGCTCAAGAGTAATACCGGTGGCCTGGCTCAAAGTGGGCTCCGAGAGGCGCGGCGCGCGCTGAGCCCCTGGGCATGGCGCGCGCGCGGGGGCGCACCGGGCGGCGCGGAGAGAGGCGCAGGGCTCGGCTCGCTCACGCCGCTTCTCCTTTCTCTGGAGGCTCCCTGGCAGCAGCGAGGACCCCCCCCCCCTCCCAACCCCACACACACACCCCTTTCCGTCCGCCTGAGGTCTTCCCGATCTCCCGACAGCCAAGGATGAGGCTTCGCCAACACACCACGCACTTTCGCGGCCGGCGGACGTCTCCAACAATCCCGCCTCCCCGCCTGGCGTCCTTGGCGACGCTGTGCACTGGGGCTGGCCTTGAGGTCACGGCCGAGAGACAAAAGGGCAAATCCGACCAAATCCGCTGCCAGCCCGCAGGAATATCCACGAGTCCGAAGCTTCCTCCCGAGGAAATCCTAGAGGCCAAGATCGGGGACCAGACCCCCTGCGGGGACTAAGTGGGCACTGGCTGGGGGGGGACAGCGCGAGGAGGCAGACGGGACACCGGGCATGGGGGTGGAGGGGCTGGGAAGGCAAAGGCCCCCTCCAGGTGTCCGTGTCCCCGAGGCGGCTTCCACGGAAGTGTCCTGCACGACGATCGCGGGGAAGGTGGAGGGGAGGAAGGGGGGTCCGTCCGCCACGCCGGGGAGAGCCCCCCAGACTACTCTCCGCACGGCCGTGGCGCGCGCGCGCGCGCCCGGGTCGGCCCGGCTGGTCTCCCGGAGACACTGCAGCTTCGCGGCCCACACCTGACGGCCCAGGTAGGAGAAGCCACAGCCAGCTCGGCGGGGGGCGGTGAGGGGGGTCTCCGGTGCACCCCCCCGCACCACCTCCGGGGCCAACCTCGTCCAAGTAGGGTTCTCTTCCCCTCTACCCCTCAAGCCCTTCTCAAAGTGCAGGAACTTTTTCTTTCCCACACCCCCGGGCTCCGGGCGTCGGAACGGCCGGAGTTCGCGGCCAGACGCGGAGACGCCGCCGCCCGCACGCCCGCCCGCCCGCCCGCACGCCGGGACTCGTCACGCTGCACCTGACGCGGCGGCGGCGGCGGCGGCGGCGGCGGCTCCGGTCCCCGGGAGCCCTGCGCCTCCGAAGCCCCCTCCGCACCCCACCCCGACCCCCCCACGCCGCAGGCACTTCCCCGCCGCCCGGCCGCTCTCCGCGCCTCCGGGGGCTCCGCGCCGCCCGGGTCCCCGGCTAGGGTCTAAACAATAGGACGGACGCCGCGGCCCGAGTCCCGCCGAGGGCTGCTGAGTGGGGGTGGGGGTGTCAACTGGAGTTGCGCGGCCGACCCGCCGGCCGCGGCGGGGGGAGGCGGGGTCCCCCCGGGGCTCCCCCTTCTCTTCCTCCTCAGTACTCCCGGCCTGCGCCCGGCAGCCCGGACGCTCCCATCGCTCTCGCTGCCGCCGCCGCCGCCGCCGCCACCGCCGCCGCCGCCGCCTCCTCCTTCTCGCTCTTCCTCTCTCTTTTTTAAACCACCATCTGCGGCAGCCACCACCTCCGCCAACCCCCCGCCGCCGTCCGGGCGCGTCCCCGAGAAAGAGCCTCAAGTCTGAAGTTAAAAAACCCCGAGCGGGGCTTTATATAGCCGCCGGAGCCCCTACTCCCCCTCCCCCTCCCTCCCTCCCGGCTCACCCCGCCCCAGGCTCCGCCCCCCGAGGCCAGGCCCCGCCCACCGGCGGCGCGCGAGGTGCCCGCACCTCGCCCCAGGGAGAGAGAGAGAGAGACCGAGGGAGGTGAGGCCCGCGCGCCCGCCCGCCCGCCCGCGCCGGGGCGGAGGCGGAGTGGGGCCGGCGCGCGCGTCCCCGCGCCCGCCCGCGCGTGCGCCTGCTCGCTCCCACGCTCGGGCAAAGTTTGGTGGAGGAAGGCAGGCAGGCTCCTGGGGAGGGGGGGGGGCGGGCAGGACGGCAGCCCCCACCTCTCGACCACTCCAGAGGTAGCCTGGCCTGGGAGCTGGGGGTTGGCATGGGGAGGATGGGGGCTGGGGAGGGGGAGAAAGGGTGGCTTTGAACGCGGATCCCAAAGAAAACAGGGCTGCGGGTGTTGGTGCGTGCAGCACAGTGGGAGACAGAGATGGAGGGAGGGTGATTTTTAAATTACATGTATAAATATATATATATATGTTACTTTTTAACTCTCACTGAAATAGATCTGCTTGTGGGCATGCACACGCACGCGCACGCGCACACGCGAGTATTGGAGGGAGCTGAAAAGTTCAGTCTTGGCAAGTTGGAGAGCGATGTTTCTCCATCTCTCCTGGCCACCCCTTGGGTTAACCCTTCCTTTGTAGTCCCATAATTAACAGCCCGGAGGTCATCATCCCAAGTCCTGGAGATCCAGTATGCTCCCAGAGCTCTGAGGGTTTCAGTGTGTTTGTGTGAAGTTACTCTCCTAGGAAGTAAAAGAGGAGGAGAAAAGGAGAAGGGGGAAAAAAAACCCTAGCAACGTAAATGGTACCAGAAGGTTTCCTTTATTTCAGGGCAGTTCTGGATAATTTTTTTCCCCTACTGTTTGAAAAGAGAATTTCCTTTTTTTTTTTTTCTTTTTTCCCCCCTTGTCTCTTTAGTGTGATGAGAGTCTGGCAACAGCTCCCACTCTCCCAGCAAAAACTCAGTGTCACTATAGGTTTGAAATGACATTTAAATGACTCAGCTTCTTCCTTGAATCTAAAAGGGATCATCTGCTTCTTTTCCTCCTTCTCAGTCCACCTCTAAGAGACTTTCACCGGAATTCCTGCAAACCCCTAGCCTGGAGCTAGCTTTGAATTGTTTGTGGTATTATCTGTGGCTCCTTTGAAAGGAAGAAGACCTTTGCAATTCTTTTTTTTCCCCGTATTTTTAGTATCTAACAATATGCCAGATGCACTGTAGCTGATCGTTAACTCTTAAGGTATGGTCAGCCTGAAATCTTTCCAATATCCTCATTAGCTTTTTTTTTTTTTTGGCTTCCTATTTAAATTTTCCACAATGTCCTTTCATAATGCTTACCTCTATATCATGTGTCATGCCCTGGGAAACTTAAATTCCTTTTGCGGACATTTCCAAAGGCAGGATGTCAATTCAAAAATGAAATTTGAACCCTTAAGATTACTCTTATTAATGTCATTGATTTATATTCCTCTATTCATTTCAGAGCTCCAAACCTTTAATATTTATTATCCTATATGTCCTTCTAGACTTCAGCTAAAAGGTCTCTTATGTAACTTCTAGAAAGAGAAAGAAGAAGCCATAGTCACACTTTCACACAAAGCAAATAACTGCCCTAGGAGAAGAATTCTTCCCACCTACGAATTTTCTCTGTAAAGTGTGTTGTTAAGAGATATTCATGGATAACATTAATTTATTAAATGTCACAGTGTTAATATCTCATTATCAATAAGATGAATTTGTGTTCAACTTGCCTATTACTATCACTATCACTCATTTTTATGCATTTGGATTGCAAGACTGCTATCTGCATTCCAAACATCTAGAAATAATACCATTGGTACTGGTACAGGAATGAGATTCCAAGACAAGTTCAAGTTCAATTCTCTCTCTAGCTTGCTTTCCATTCTACAGAAGCAAGAGGAAGATGAAACTAATATAACATACATAAGGAACACACTTTTAAGTTGCTGCAAATCTATATAGGAAGATGCATTCCATTAATTTCAGCAAGAGAAGAGGAAGGTGTGTGTGTGTGTGTGTGTGTGTGTGTGTGTGTGTGTGTGTGTGTGTGTGTGTGTGTGATTAACTTTAAATAGAAGTCAGCGCTCTTGTGTCGCTCAGGTTTCTTGTTTTTAAAATTGTTACTATAGCCTTTCTTTAGCATTACTGCAGGATGTTTCTTGGAGGCCTTATATGCTTTGCTAACGTTTAACTCTTAAGTTTTAATTCCTTCTAAATGATGATGCTCCCAAATGAGTTCAGTTTCCCTTTGACTGCTACAGACAGTCCAGAGAAAACTTTCTGTGGTGCCTCTTATCACCACATGAGGTCTCCAGAAAGCCTGACCTGCATTAAGTAGTAGAATCCACTACAATCCACATTCAACTCTTCCGTTTTTCTCAAGAAGCAATCCTGTTGGTGAAATAATTTAGGGGGAAAAAACGGGGCACTTAAAAACACACCAGGAAAAGAAAAAAAAATCCAAATTTGTGGTGTTGGAGGAAAGCAGTTGTGAAGGTGTCATATGCTGGAATTAAGGGAAGAGTAATAATCTTTTAAAAAGTACATAGGCGTGAACGTTCCAGTGCTTTCTCTCTTTTTAACAAAGGTTGGTAACAGGGAGAACAAGAACTGATCAAATTTCTGAAAGTTACAGAGTAAATAAATCTTTAGGTTCCACTGCATTCATGATATACTGTTCCCTTTTGTGGCAAATTGTTTTATTTGGATTTTGTAATTTTCCTCACAGTATCATCTATTGGGGATGTACATATGGAAGCATAATTCTACAGAGATCAAGACTGGACTCAAATATTGGATTGAGTCAAAAACACAGCACAGTGGCTAAGTTCCTGAATGACAGCACTTTAATCATAATTTGAGCGCTCCAGCCTTAAACCTCAATTGTTTTTCATTCATTTAGATGTATTTGTGGATCTCTTGAAACTATGGGGTGGGGGTGCAGAATCAAGGTATCCATATTTCCTTGAGAGCTGTTACCTTCCTATAACAGGCATTCTGTTTCTCTGTACATAATGTTTATGATCATCCTAGGGACCAGTGGAGAGATTGGGCTTATGGCACCATCTCTGCCAGGGTACAAAGACTAAGCCTGCTTCTGCAAAAGGATTCAGTCTTGAGAAGGTCCTCTATCACAATTGTTTGCAGTGTGGTCTCTCCACCAGGAGCCTTGGATTTGCTATATAATTTTAGAAATGCAAATTCTCAGGTCCACCGACTATGAGTGGAGATCAGATCTAACAAGCTTTTCAGAGTGGGTTAGATGTTCTCTGAAGTTTGAGGATCCATGGTCTATAGATACTCTGCCATTGTATTCCTCTCCTCTCAGTTGAGTGAATGTAGAAGCAATGATGAATGAAGGCACCTACTGAATGGGCTTCACCCTCTCATTCCTGGGGTTTGACAAATGCTGTTCCTGATCCCCTCTAGGGGGCACCAAAATATTTTCAAGTCCAGACCCCACAGAGACATTAGTTTTATTACCATTTCCAAGGAAATTGCCTTCAGAAGTGAGAAAATGGTTCCTAGCAACCTTTACAACTAAATATTTAGCAAATTTTTACCTTGCTTTCCTGTTTAATGCTATCTTTCTATGAGAATGATTCCTATTTTTCTGATTATTGTTTAGATGATATCAATAAAACTTCACAGTTCCAACAGGCTCTTATTAAACAATGCCTGCTATGACTTGGATATTCTTATTATGATCAATGGGTGAAAATGTCTCTAAAATATTTATAACGCAAAGAAAAGTTATCTATTCCCACTAATTAGTATGATTTTGGATTGAGTACTAGGAAGGGCAGGGCTGAGAGCTCTCCTCTTAGGAGTAGAATTGTAAGTCAACTTATAATTATAAAGGGCTTGTCCAGTGTCCAGGTCCTGAGTAAAAGAGTAGAGATAGAGGTAATTAGTTCTATGACATTCATATCTGACCATGCTCTTTTGAATGAGTGAGGTCGGTTTCCCATTGCCATCATAAAATAGCTTGTAGCCTGTGCAGTTAAATTAAAATCAAGCCCTCACCTGCTAAGTGGCAAAGGCTTAGGGAGCTTTGAATTTGCCACTTTGATTGTCCAGCTTTAGTTTCCTCAGTTAGATGATGCTGAGATTAGACCAGTTGACCCATAAATCCTTCCCAGTTATTACAATGCTATAACTCTATTAAGTGATGTTTGTGTTTCAAACACTGGGCTGGCCACCATGTATATATTCACTCTTTAGATTCTCATGGCAACCCCTAAATTAGAATCTGGTTTTATTTCTTATTTATCATGGAGAAAATGGAGATTGGCAGGAATTCATTTGGCTGACCATAATTATATTACAGAAAAAATGGCAGAGGTGGCCATGATAGGAATTTAATATCAAACCCCATCTTACAAACATTATAACACACTGCCACTCAAATTTTAGGATTTGGACACATTGTATTGAGGTGGGAGACATTGGAGCAGTTTAAAGTGGTATTTAGATCATAACTATGTAAGATTCTTCAGCAGGAATAATATAAAGCATGCTGATAATGGAAAAACTTTAATGGGACAGTTAAAACAATCCCTATAATATAAATTAATATTCATTATATAATATTCAATATATAATTAAATATATAATATTCAATAACATTTAAAAAACAGGCACATTTTAAAAGCTTAAAAAGGTCCTTGCAGTTAATATTTAAATAACTCTCTGGGATTAAACTGAATTTTTAAGGTGTTACTCTCAAGGAGATATGGATATCGTTCATCTTTTGTCTCTACTAAGTCCAATAACATGCCTTCTGGATTTTCACAGAAAAAAATAACATATTTCAGTGTTAGCAGAGAAAGGAGCAGAACCTGTCATAGGGTTCTGAAGGATCCTTGTGCTAGATTGAAAATGGCTAACCTTCTGCCTCCCAGGTCATAATATCGGGATAAAATTACAAAGAAACTCACTCTAGTCTCACATAAACTCAAAATCAATATTTTCAAATCCCCAAACTAAATATTATATGTTTTAGATGAAAATCACCACTGATTAACAGAGGCAGTTTATAACCACGATTGGAAAAATATAGTTGAAAGCAAATGCCTGCCTGGTGGCCAAAAATCCTTAATTTTTTTTTCACGCAAAACTCATATTTAGTGTCTGAGTACCAGAGTTGGAAAGCATTTTCTGACAACAGCCAGGCAGTAAATATTTTAGGCTCTGCAAACCTATAGGAAAAATGCAAGGGTGTTCTATATACATGTGATAGAGAAAACACTTTCCACAAATGCCTTGCTGATGTAATTAACAACATAACATTATTATACTTGTCTTATAGTACATGTCTACTAGAGAGAACTATGAAATTCTTTTTTGGATGGATGGTGTTACATTTAATTGGGGTTCACAGTGGGTGTTTCCTGCCATCAAACTGATAACATAGTTTCATATGCAGAAAATGTTCAGTTTACTAGCTGTACAAAAACACAAAGCACGTCTGGTTTGGCTGCCCTCCTGGAGTTTGTGGACCCCTGCCTTAGTGTAAAAGGTGCTTGGTTATTGATGTACAAGGTCATCGTTTCCTGAGGGATTATGTTATATCCAAAGAAATGTTGTAAAGATAAATGTTTTAGACTCCAAAGTGACTGCTCTGTCACAGGAAGTAACTCTTTCCCCAGTATTGCCTACCCGCTCTCCCTATTTCATTTTGTTTTGATTTTTTAAACTGGAAAGTGCAATTCTGTTAGAAAACACATAAGAAATGTAAATTCATTTCACTTTAATATAAAATACATGTGAGTATGATATTCCACATGTCCATTTGCTACATATAAACCATGCTTAATTGTAGAAGCGGATCATCCTCATGTATAAAGAGCACAGTGATTCGCATGTATTAAGTATTTCTTAACACAGGCATTATCCTAAGGGTTTTTTTAGTTTCTACTTCATCTTCTTCTAGAACTGCATAAAGTTAAAGACGATAAAGGTGAAGGACAGCAAGCTTGAGCAAAGTCATTCAGCTGATAAAAGATTTTCACCTAGGAACTCTTGGGACTGGTTGTATATGGTAGGAAATTCATGATAATCAATGAAAACTTCATATGTGGAAAAACTATATGCATTGTTCCTGTTTGCCTTTGTGGTTAGTTTCAATTGAAGGTAGTGAATGTAACTAAACAACACATATGCATTTGGTAGAGAATCACTGCAGAGAGCATAATCTGACTGGAACCGACCCTTTGTAGTCCCGTATTTCCATATTAATAGGATTATTTCATTTCTCTTTCATGCTTTGGGAATACACTCTCCTCAGCTACATAACTCCAAAAGAATATGTTCTCGCTAAGACATGGAAATTCTATGCCATATGAGAAACAAGAATGAAAACCAAGTTTATGTCAATTTAGGGGAAAACATTATAAAGAAGAATCTATAAACACACACTAACATTTAATAATGAATTTTTAACTTTTAATGATGAATATTTTTAATTTATTTTACTTGATAGGTTGTTCAAATATCATAGAAGTCATGTTTCATTTTCTTCCTGATTTTTCATGCCTTGGCTGGTGAAATTATATCTGGGAACATTTTGCAGTTGATTTACTTTATAATCACAAAGAAAAGCACGCATCTGTCTGAATTATTTATCTTACAAAGCAAGACTAGTTAGAGCTAAAGTAATATTTGTATGTCTTCACACATATAAAGTTGTGGGAAATTAAAAGATAAACCGCTGACTTTTAAAAGTTAAACTTCTTGCATTAACTAAGACACATTTCAGAACAAAGGAAATTACCAGAGACATTACATAATGATAATAAAAAGAAGGGCTGTGGGCATGTCCTAAGTGGTAGATCGCCTACTGTGCAAGCATAATTCCTTGAGTTCAAACCCAAGTGCTAAAAACACACAAAAAACTCATCTGAAAACTACCTGAGGAGAGATGTATCTCAACTGGTAGATTATCTTTTCATCAAGTGTGCAGCCTGGAGTTCAAATCCCACTACTGCCAAAACAGAATACTCCAAACACACACGCAAAATTAGTGTTTGAAATAGATTACTAACTGCAAGCAATTAAGATTTGACATAGGAAAGTATGCACGTTGCTATGAGGGAGTCTTGTAAAAAAGATACACTTAAATATCTTGATTGTAGAAGTGAATTCCTGAAGCAGTCTGTGTTTAAATTGCATGGATATGCACACACAATAATGCACATGTAATGGATGAGATATGAGCAAACAGTGTGTTATACAAATGCTAGTATTTTGGTGTTGATACTGTAATTATACAGGATGCTAATATTTGGGGGAGTCTGGATGATAAGTACAAGAGATTTCTCTGTACACGTCTTTGCCATGTCTTGTGAACCCATCTTATTTTATAATAAAATTAATTGTTAAATATTTCTAAAAGCCACCACCAAAATTGCACAGTATATTATTATAATATTACAAAAAACTATAAGGAACACTAAAATATAGATTCCTAAGTGGCATATTAATATGTCATGCAAAGATTCAGAAAGATTAGGAGGGAAAGATCTGAAGGAATTTTAAGTGTATACCATACTAGAAGCGAATGGGTAATCATAAGAGGGACTGTTTATGGTGAGCAGGGAAGACTGACGAAGGGAAGTAAACCAGGTTAGATATTGTGCATGAGAAAGGTATTTTCCAGGTTTTAGGAAACACTTTTAGAAAGGAGAAAGGACAATAGTCATTAGGAATTAAAGTGTGGGACCAAAAGCGTGGAGGTAAGGCTTGAAGGATGTATGCACAAAGAGAACCAAGTAAACAGAGGGAGGTGTGTTGTGTCATGATAACGGAGGGAGAAAGAAATTGTATGGATGGCTCAATAGCTTTCAGTGATAATATGGCTCTACCTAGGACTCCACATGCCTCAAGATTATCCCTGTACTGTTCTGATATAGCTGTTGAACTTGTGCTGGTTGCAAAAATTCGCTGGGAGGAGGAGGGTAGGCTAGATGATTTCTAATGTCATCCATTCTATGCAAGTCTGTGGGACTTCCTTTTGCTGAATGCTTGTTGACGTGATGAATGTTGATGATAACAGCTGAAAGTAAAGTATCATTCATCCCTAGAGATTCTACGACAGGCAAAGCAATATGTAAATAATAATAGGTAAATAGTGATATCTTAAATGTTTTGTTGAAGATTAGAGGGAATGACCAAAAGAGAGGTGCATAGCTATAATCCCAACTACTCAAAATCATGATCTGAGGCTGGCCTTTTTAGTAGTGGAGAACACATTGGTGGCTGCCAAGTGAGATGTTTGGGGAGAGAAGCACTTTATCAAATGGGTATGACAAGATAGCATCTGGCAGATCTTTGCAGTTGTGAAATAGTTCTGTGTTTGGTTTGCAGTGGTGGTTATGAAATCAACATCAAAGAACTCTAGCATTAGATGTGTGTATACGAAGTTCCTGACACTCTTAGTGTCAGTATCAAGTAGTTTTTTTTAACAATTACTACTGGGAGAACAATACTACACTTCTCTCTCCATATTTTGGAGTTTATGAAATGATAAAAAATAGGTGTGAAGAATGAGAAGACATGTATAAATCAATATACTATTAGTAATAAGGACAGCCATATTCAATAATGCTTTATTAGAATATTATTTTCTTTTACTGTAGGACATGATTTAACTTTAGAATTAACAGCAAGAACATACTCTAGAACTGGTTGAGTAAAGAGTGATGTCTATTTTCCTTACCTAGGAAAATCAAGGCTATGAAATAGTTTAATTTACTAAGACAGGCCATCAAATACAAATACTGATCAAGATTCATTTATAAAAACACATATTAAAATATGCTGTATATTGTTTCTTTTCTAAAAGGCAGTTTCAGTTAGAGGAGTTTATGTGTATACTTATATTTAACAAGTATATCTGTTATGTTTGTACACATATACCTATATATATATATATATGTATATATATATATATATACACATGTAGTGTTTGTATATATTTTTTAATGAATGAGATAGTCATGCCTCTTATCTGTGCAGCTTATGTTCCAAGACCTCCAACCCCACAGTAAAAAGAATGAGCAGTACTAAATAGTCTCTCCATTTCAACTGAGTACTTGTTGCATACTTACCATAAGAAATAGTTTGTTTATTTTCACCATTTCATGGATAGATTTACACTTGGCATCTCTTTATAAATATAATATAAAATATTTAATTTTTCTTGTTAAATCAATTTATTTTCACTAGATTAAATCTGTGAAATATCCTAATTGCCTGCATCCATCCTCTTGTGCTTTGGGGCCATTGGTAAAATAAGGACCACGTGAACACAGCACCCCAATACTATGATATTGACCTGAGAACCAAGATGGCACCCAATTGCACAATAAGCACATGCATATACACTGTGGCTATACTGGATAAGATGATGGTTGGCATCCTGGGCAAGAGCAGAGCAGATTGGTGAGAGAATTACTCATGCTATCCTGACTGGTGCCTGAGTTAAAACTTAAAAATTTTCTGGATTTTTCCATTTCCATAATGTGGCTGATTCAAATAATGGGAAGACGATTGAATTTTTAGATCTACACTTTTGTTTATAATTTATTCATTAATTTCCAATGTTATTTTGACATAATTATCTGTTCACTATTGCTGCAAACTTAACCAAATGCTATTAAAATGGACACAGATGTTAGACATAACAACACAAGATTTTTGTTTTCCTTTTACAATTATGTAGACATGTATTTATATTTATAGCCAGTGTATTTGTAGTTGCAGATTAGGATTTATTAGCCCTAACAACTCAGGGAAAGCATGTGAGGCAGCAACCCACATACTGTTTACAGTGTTCTTAAAAAAAAACTTTAATCACATATGAAATAGATTCATTAATTGAAACCTACTTAATTGGCAATTAAAAACTGCAGGACAATGTCATCTCTCTCTATTTTCAGAATTAAGTTCCAGCTGTTTTGAGAAAGAAGATTGAGAGAAATTGCCAAGTATCCTGGGGAGAAATCGAGAGTAAAGAACCACATTACCTCTCGTTATTCTAAGATCATCATGCCACCTGCAGCAATTGTAAATGCTCAGGATGCAATAAAAGACAGTGAGCTTAAAAAATACCTTGCTATGCGGACATGGAACTCTCAACTACAAGATGGACAGGAAATGTCGCCCTGTTTTGTCCTTCTGAGGCTTAACAATGGAAACACTTGGTAACATCAGGAGAAATGACCAGTTTCTACCATTCAGTTCACTAACCTGTCAGCCCACACTACCTCTAGTAGGTCTTCTCCTAAAAAAGTCACTCCCTAAAAGACCAGCTTTGATAGAGCCTCCAGCTCAGATCTTCAACTCTCTGGGTATAATATAGTAGTTTCCACATTAATCATAAATGTGGGTTTTTTTAGTTCCTTTTGATTAACCTGAATTTAAAAGATTTGTCAAATATACATTAGTACAAGAGAGACAGTGGTGGAATACATAATTCATTCAACACTGCCATTGGAAAGAAGATGAATACAAGACACATGGTAGACACTAATCTGATCCACAGTTCTGAAATCTCACCCAGTAAAGTTGTTCAAAACTTTCTGTGTTGAAATGGGCCTTGACTGTATGCTGCCCTAGCTTCCTAGTGGAAGATTTTCCAGTCCATTCATTCAAATTGGCTCTGCCCTAATGTCTGTATCTGTAGTGAGCATCAGATAGAATACTTTTCTTCTTTATGGGCTAAGCACTACTCACTCTTCTCCATGCCTATAACCATGAGAGCATGAAGGTATTTAATGGATATTTAGGGTTTCCAAACAGGATATCTTCATTAACGGAGCCTGGGAGAAATACGTGGAGAAATACGTAAATCAAATACTGTCACTTTTTTTGCCATTTGTCTTGGAACACAAATGCCAATTTCTTCACTTTTCCCCGTTTACCATAATTTTAATTAAAATTAAATACCATTTTTTTCTGCCATGAATATCCAATGAAGATCACAGTCACTCAAGTCAGATTGTGTTTTGCTGAAAACACACGTCCCGCTGTCAGAAGGAAGCGACAGCCACTTTCCAGGATCATAATCTGAAAAAAAAAGAACAAAACCCCCCAACAACACTGCAGAGACTCTCATCTTTTCCCCCTTCTGCCCCATAGACAAATGCACTTTCCTTCACACTGCAACAGGGAAACCAGGAGGCATTTGTTTTTGTCTGAGATAGGAATATGATGTGAATAATTCCCTAAGCCATTCTTCCTGTTTTGAGCTGACACTGAACATGTTCAGTGATCAACGAGTATGAATTTGCTGAGATTTTTGTATATACAGCTTCAATTGTTGATTTGATGAGAAAATCTTCCTTGCTCATTTTCCTTGTTTTGATTAGTAAATTGTCATTAAATAAAGAAAAGGCTGTGTCTGATTTCCTAACATTAAGTGGAGCCTACTTAAGAAGAATCTGCTCATTTCCACAATTTCTCAGCTTTAAATTTTTAAGCAGACTACTCTTTTGGAGATTTTGCATGTGTTCTCTTACCCACACTGTTAAAATATCAATATCTATCACTGCCTGCACAGGTACACTCTAAGGAACTGAAAATAAAATCACTTACTATTCAACAATGCACAAAATATGTTAAATTTCCATGTATGGTCATAAATGACCAAAGGGTAACCATTGACATTAACATTTATTTTCAAGTTTGCAAAATAGAATCTTTAAAGCATTCAAAATTATCTATTACATCACAACTTCTACTTCTTATGTGTTACACATGTTGTTTATAGAAATCAAAATTGTAGCTGGGCTAAACCTAGCTACTCAGGAGACTGAGATCTGAGGATCGGGGTTTTTGAAGCCAGCCCATGCAGAAAAGTCCCCATGAGACTCTTATCTCCAATGAACCACTCAGAGACCAGAAGTGGAGCTGTAGCTCAAGTGATAGAGTGCTAGCTTTTAGCACAAAAAGGCTCAGGGACAGTGCCCAGGCCTTGAGTTCAAGCCCCACGACCAGCAACAACAACAAAAAATCAAAATTGCATTAATATATCTTAAGAAAACTCAAGAGCAATTCTAACTGGATGTCAGTGGTTGGTGCCTCTAATCTTAGCTTCTCAGGAGGCTGAGATGTGAGGATTTCAGTATGAAGCCAGCCTGGGAAGGAAAGTCTACAAGATTCTTACCTACAATTAAACACCCAAAAGCCACAAGTGGAGCTGGGTCTCAAGTGGTAGAGGCAAAACAAAATGAAAAAACTAAGAAATATTAAGTTCAAGCGACAGTACAACAACAACAACAACAAAAACTGAGGTGATTTTGATATTATTAAAACCGTTTGCCCAACTAAGAAATAGACACATGGCCCAATCTAAGGTGAATGTGCTACCCATGGAATCTCACATTTTATTTGAGTACCCCAAAGACAGATTATCAGGTATCTTGATTGGTGCTCAATAATTCATTGAGGACAGTACCTACTACAGGAATAATTGTATGTTGTTGTTTTTTCTCATCAAAGACTCCTGGATCCACAATGTCCTTTTTAAGCCTATTTTTTCAGCTTTTCCTTTGATTTGAGCCATGACTTGTTAGTCAAAGCCTTTTTGTAAATTCAGTTGTAGTTCAGTTATTATGTTTCCTCTTTCTCTTCCTCTAATGCACACCCTCATTCCATTGACATTATAATTGGAGTTGACTGTGTATCTTGTTCAGGCCAGTGTAATGTCAGCAATATTAGCAGATATCAATAGCAGTTGATATCAGGGTAAGCTTAAAATGTGCTTGTATGGCGCATGTACAGGTCATGACCATCCTTTTGGCCCCCAGAAGAGACCTATGAAATAAACTGAGGCCACACTTGTAGCTTTAAATCAAGCCTTCCTAAGCCCAGTGTAGGTCAGCCAACTTTCACTTGTCTTGCAGGTATGTAGGCGAGGATATGTGATTATTATTTTGGGTTGCAACATTTAGATGACTTGATAAAATTTATTACTGTTGCACACAAGGCTGTTACAGTGTGTGTCATTTGCAAAACAAAATAAGAACAACAAAACCCCAACACTGCCATTTCTTTCCTCCGTAAGACCGTATTGCAGAAAGATAAAAGACAAAACTCAAAGTCTCACTGCAGATGCACCTCCACTGCAGCTACAATGAAAGAGATTTGTGTTCACATCATACATAGTGGGTGGTAAAGCAACCGGGGAAATCCTGTAAGTTTGTTATCCCAAACCTTTCATGGAGTAGTAGCCTCTTATCACATCTCTCAGGAAATGTTGTTACTGCTCTGTGGAAAAAAGTAGAGCAGGTTCAAGAGTGGTGCTACTTTTAGAGAATTCTGCACTAAAAGTACACTTAGATCCATCTTCTCAGGTAAACCATGTTACTCAACGGTACTGTTAAAATATTCAAGTCGAGAAAAGCTTGTAGACTTTAAAATGTTTAAAAATGTGTTTATGGGAGCATTTGGAGCACCTAATGGGACACTATATCCATTACTATTTCATTAGCGGTCTGATGCTTAAGATGCTTGAAATGTTTAGAATTTTTTTTCATTGTGAAAAACTCTTAAAATTTCAAACCAAACCAGTATTTCTTACTTAGGCAATGATAGTTAATGGTCTATTAAAGTTATTTATGTGTTGCATGGATTAGAACCCTGCTAATGATATAAGATTACCCTGAAAATAATTTCGATCTGGACGTGATGATCAATGTTCTTTTATCAGAAGGACATGCCTTATCTCTTTTGGCAGACGAGTATTTTCTTGCTTTCTACCAGAATAAGCTACTTTGCAGTAGTCTACTTGCATTTCTTATTTCAGAATTGAAAAGGAAATGTAATAAATGGGAGTTATGTATGTCTAGAAGGAACAAAAATGCCAGGGATAAAGCAATCAATTGGTAATTATTTGTATTTCGCTTTAAAGTTTGCCAAGTCAGACAAAGATAGTCAGGGATGAATATGAACAGGGTATCTTGACTCTGCGGTTGCAGTGCAGGTCTTTTGAAAGCAATCAGGATAGTATTAAAATGTTCCAGAGTAGCCAGAGACCTTTCGGAAAATTCTAGTTAATTCCCAAGTCCATATTCTCGTACATACATGATGTATGAAGAATTAAGAGTAAAATATCTACTGGTCTCTCCCAGAGATTCTCAGACACATCACATCATCCATGAGCCTCATACATGAATCACTGTGGTCTTCAGTATAGAAACCAAACACATACTCTTTGACTGTGCTGTCTGATTGCCTCGACTATTGTCTAAATCAATAGCTCTCAATTTTTAAATGATTGTAGTGATTTAAAGTTGGATGACATAAGCTTTTTGTACTTCTGTGAGTGTCATTCATTGGTGGCTTAAAAATCACAGTAAAGTAGTAGTGGCAAGGTTAAAGTGGTAGAGAACCCACTAAGCAAATGTTAGGTGCTGAGTTCACACCTCACTATTGCTACACACACACACATACACACACACAATCACAATCAATTATACTACAGTTATAGATGTCATAGTGTTGAAACAAAATTGTGCTTAGGACTATTTTTTCCAGGTGCTTCAGGAGAATCTGCAGGCTACTTACCTTGATTGGCTTATAGCTTCTTCTTCCATCTTTTCAGGCTAACATACTTAAATTTCTTTGTCTCTGTCTGCCTTTCTCTCTGGGTTTTTCTTCTTTCTTACCTAATTCTTCAATTCCTCTGACTCTATCTTGAGTACTTTTCCCTTTAGAGGACCATGATACTAACAGTGGACATATACAGTAATTTAAGATGAACTCTCTAAATCACAACCCTCAGCTTTAGATATCTGCAAAATCTATTTTGAGGAGTCAGAAATATATACTCAGGTTAGGCAAAACCTTAGTTTTTGGACACTAGTATATGCGAGGACAGGGAACACTGTTTTCTACCAAGATTATAAATCTAATATCAAGACCAAATTTTAGTTAAAATTAATATTTGGAGAGGAAATACTAAAATTTCAGAAAACATGTTGCTGGCAACATTAATATTTATCTTATTACTTTTGTGATGAGAAATGGTTTGAATTGTTCATATGATACACAAATTATTTCAAAATGCTAAATAAACCAGCACAACTATGTTTATTGCAGCATTATTTACCATAGCTAAGATATGGAACCAACCCAGATGCCCCTCAGTAGATGAATGGATCAAGAAAATGTGGTATATATACACAATGGAATTCTATGCCTCCATCAGAAAGAATGACACTACCCCATTTGTTAGGAAATGGAAAAACTTGGAAAAAATTATATTAAGTGAAGTAAGCCAGGCCCAAAGAAACATAGGTCCCATGCTTTCCCTTATTTGCAATATCTAGTATATGTATGAGTCAAGCGGAAAAGGTCAGATAATGTGATGTTAGGAAAATGAACCCTTAGATATGTATTTTAATGCTTTTTTATTTCATGCATTTGTTTCTAACGCATTTATAAGATTATCTCTTTGTTGCTTTGTATGTCCCTCCCCCACAGTATAACCCCTGCTTTCACTATATTTGATGTCAGTATAACTTATGAAGGAGATGGGGAAAAACAAGTCGTTTAAGGATACAGCAACAATGAGAAGTACAAGGTCATGTCGAAAATGAGCTTTACAACATTGGTGCGGGGGAGGGGGGGAGGGGGAGGATTGAGGGGGGGTAGGGGGGGAGGTAGGGAAGGGATGTGAAGGGTAAACAAAGGAGGAGGCTGCAATGCTTGATAAGAAATGTACGAATTATTCTGCCCATGTAATTGTAAACCTCTGTACAGTATGTTCACAAAAAAATTAAATTAAATTAAAAAAATGCTAAATAAATTTAAGATTATTCATCTTTTATTCAAGCACCAGTGGTTCATGCCTATAATCCTAGCTACTCTGGATGCTGAGATCTGAGGATCATGGTTCAAAACCAGCCCAGGCAGGAAAGCCCGTGAGACTCTTATCTCCAATAAACCACTCAGAATACCAGAAGTGGTGAGGTGACTCAAGAGGTTGAGCACTAGCCTTGAGCTGAAGAACTGAGGGACAGCGCCCAGGCACAGAATTCAAGCCCCACAACCTTGCAAACAAAGTATGAATTTTTGAGGAGTGTCATTGAGAGGTAGAATCATAGCATCAAGAAAAAGTCAACTAGAAAAAATATTTGAAAAATAAAATATGTACCTCTCCTTAAGTCTAAAAGTATTAATGACTTAAATTTTTTTTCATACTGCTGGAATTGAACCCAGGGCATTGTTTAAGATAATCCTGTCCTCTGCCCCTGAGATCCACCTTCATCCAATAATTAAATTTCAACACAACAATTCTGAAGGGTTATTAGAAAATTATAATTCCAAACATAAAGCAATATGGTTACAAGATCATTCAGTTTGTCACAAAATTGATCATAATGTTACCAAGCCAATATATATTTTTTGCAAGATTAGCAGGAAATGGAAGGCACAAATGAGGTCACACTATTTTTTCCCCAGAAATATCATGTATATTTGCAGTAGACAATCATCAATTTGGACAAACATATCCTGACAGCCAGAATATTTAGGATAGCACCACATTAGTCTCTTCAAGAAACTATTTGAGAGAGGCTAATTCTAAGATATGGCCACACAATGCGTTGTCATTTTTCAGTTTACTGATTGATTACTAGTAAGAAGTCCTCAGTCTTATAAAAATTTTGATGCTTCTGAAATATATGATGCTTATGCACAAGAATGCCAATAATCAGCCTAGTATGAGAAATCTTGGGCAGTTTTGTCTGGTTTCAGAAATTGATGCTTGATATCATTCATCTCTCCTTCTGGGATTCACCACTGAAGGCACTCCATTCATTGAATTCTTTGTTATTCAAAATATCTAGCCCACATATATATATATATATAAGCATATATATGAATGTGTGTATTATATATGTATGTGTGTATTATATATGTATATATATAAATATGGATAGATCCATAGATAGATAGATCTATCTATGATAGATAGATGTGTTAATTATGTGGTGAAGTCTCACTCTCTTAGTATTGACAACATTTTAAATTTATGGATGTGTCAACTGGTCAACTGACTGGTCAACTGGTCAACTCTGCAATTCAGTACCTCTCAAAAACCAGAACATGGTAGAATTTGATAAATATATAAAGGAAGAAAATATGACAGAAGAATCATAATTTACAATGAGAAGATAAATTGGCTATGCACAGATGGAAAATATTCAAAGGCAACAAGCAAACAAACAAACAAAAAGCAAGGCAGAACAGGAAGCAGGAAAAGGTAGAGGAAA
Organism: Dipodomys spectabilis; assembly: GCF_019054845.1. Classification (NCBI taxonomy): domain Eukaryota; kingdom Metazoa; phylum Chordata; class Mammalia; order Rodentia; family Heteromyidae; genus Dipodomys; species Dipodomys spectabilis. Next base: position 4,444,885 of record NW_024870698.1, on the reverse strand, counting down.
TGAGAGTTTCCAGCTGCCGAGTATCCCATTGGTCCTGTATGTTTGTCAGTTTGTGTTCTGGATCTTCACTGTGTCTTCAGCTCCCTTCTTATATAAATGGAGCTCAGAACCATCAGTTTACATATTTAAATTTTGCATGGATTTCTAATTTGTCTAGCAAAGTTCATTCTTGCATAAGTACATTTTTTCCCTATTCCACATCTGCTTTTTAGCTAGAGAGCATAAACCGCATAGAAAACAACATCACTTAAGGTGTCTGTGATAAACTCCTGAGAGAACTTAAAATTCAAGCTTTGCACAATACAGATGTAAAGAATTTAATGAGCAGTGAAAACAGAATAGGACACTTTCCCCCGATTACAGAAGTTACCTATAAAGAGGATGGACTGATCTCCAGTATAGAAAGAAATAGACATTAAATTCCAAGTGAGTTACAATGCTGACAATGTAAATACTAATGAAACAGTAGTTGCCGGAACTATACAACTTCTTCCAAAGGAACAACAATACGTCTGTAGTATTGAAGGTAGAACTTGCCACAAAATGACAATTAAGATTTCCTATCATTTTAGAAAACTGCATATTTAACAATATCGACAAGTAAATTTCTCCATGTTTCATGCCAAATTTCATGATCAATTCTAGTTTGCTGAGTATGAAAAATGATTGAAATTGTTTTAATAATATGATAGAGAGTCAGTCCCTCAAATTCAATGAAAAAAAACTGACAGCAAAAACATATTGAGAATATGGAAATGCTTTAGAAGTACAATCTAAACCAAGTTAAAATTTCAAGGAAAATATTATATTAGAAACTTTTACTTCAAACTTTTTATTCAAAACTTTTACTTTTACTTTTGTATCAACAAAAGTGGCATTTGTATATTTGGTCAGTATGAGACCTAGGAATAATATTAAATATTTTCTTTTGTTTGTGTAGATTCTCCATGCAGAATTGGAAGCACTAGTGTTTTTCTTTGTGTTTAGATCATTGTGTAAAACCTCTTTTATCTAGCTTCATTGGTGTATTTCCAGGCTTTCGCTTAATAAAGGGTATACTCTCCTCCTGTCAGAATGCAATCATCAAATCAATTTCTAAACAAAGATGCTCTACAATAAGTGGAGAAGGATGTCATAGTTTTACAGGAAGAACCACTCATTGTTATTGTATGAAATTAGCATAGTACATGTTCCACCCATCGATGGCCACAGATACCACTGCTGGCCCTTTGTTGGTAAATTGGAGATAGGAGTCTCATAGACTTTCTTTGCCAGGGTTGGCTTTGAATTATGAATCTTAGATTTCAGGCTCCTGCTTAGCTAGTATTAAGAGCATGAGCTACTGATACCTGACCAGGATAATTTTTTTGTAGCACCCCTCCCCCGAAAAAAATAACTCATGGAAGACATTATTATATAGCTTCTCTCGTGTGCTGTTGAAATCTACTTTCATAAAGTATGTTCTGATCTCTATGTAAAATTAGGTATTCTAACTTATCTAACTTAGGAAAATATGAAGTTTTATTTTCACATGCAGATCTTTTTGGAAAACAGCACTATAAATAAAGATTTTCTTTAAATAAATAATACTTGTTTAAAATTGTGCTTACTAAGCCAACATGGGTTTGGTGAATTACGTTTAATTTTAGATTAGGGAAAAGTTACACAATATTTATGAAATGGCACTGATGTTTTCTAGAGAAGGGCTGGTACTGGTTATGAAAGCATTTAACAAATAGCTATCCTATTATTAAACAAGTAATTCCTCTTCACTCCTAGTCATCCAGACAGAAGAAGTGGTTCATTTACTAATTGCTTTTGTAATTGTTAGTCCTTGTGAATCAGTGATTTCTCTTTTTACATGGTCCTATTTCTTCTAATCAGTAGGACTTAGTGTAGCAAATGTGATTTTAAAAAATCCATGTAGCATTATGTGTAAATGTGTGTGAGTGATCAGAATCAAATGGAAATATTAATTATAGCTAAGTATATTTAATATAACTTTTTCTATAATACTTTGATTTAAAATATTTTTATTAATGACTTAGTTAGAAATCTAACATAATACCAAGGTATTTGTTGAGTTGAATTCTCCTAGGATTTTAATTGTATTTTGGGATGCAGTATTAAATTTGTATCCTGAAATTATAACAGATGAGCTAAAATGTCTTTCAACTACAAAATAGATGAGGACTGATATTTTAAAATATTATTTTAAAGAAGCACTTAAAAATTATATGATCAATCTCTGAAGCAAGTAAGGAAGTCTTCAGATGACATGATAGCTGCATAAACAACCTCAAATTTAGAGCACTATCTGAGTTTGTGGAATCACCAAGGACACCTTCAGACACATTCTCTGACCTAGAGCTTCTAGAATGGCAACTGCTGGGACAGGTGACAAGCCTGGGTCCCTCACATTGAGGAGAATCAGGTTCTTGAACCCTGTAGATAGCTGGTAGTCCTAGGATGCTACTGCGTAACAGTCATCTGGAGGGAGCATTCAGGGGAACTATGGTGAGGAGAGGCCAGATGAAGGATCTGGTCAAACGTGCTTCTGGGTAGGAACTGTTTGAAATATCTCTTGAGACTCTCCCGCAAAGCTACCTCTCCAAATAACTGATAGTTCATAAGTTTTAAACACAAGGTGTGCCTTGTGTTTGAAATTATATTTGGTTCTTTAAAAATACATCTATATATTATTATTATCTTTAAGTAGTTGTACAAAGAAGTTACCATTCAACGAATGCTCAGTAAAACGCATTCTGATCAATTCCACCCCGTCCATCATTCCCCCACCTCTCCCTCCCCTCAGGTTTCTTAGATTATCATATATTATGACTGTATTCTTCCTCACCCTTCTCTTTTAGTTCTTTAATAGAGAAATGATCCTCCAATTCTGCACTCAAGGAATTATTGCGAGTAAAGTTTCTAAAATTACAAATTTATGGGATGGAGGTATGGATCAAGTAGAAGTGCTCCTTTAACATGTGCAAGACCTGAAGTTCAATCCCTTGTAACACAAAAGCACAGCCACACTAACAGACACAAAGGCAGAAGCGTAAAATTCACTAACTACAAGAGGAAACAAGGCACCATGCATGAGAACCAGTAGAAACAAGGAAAGGAGATGCGGAATTACATACAGAACTTGTTTAATGAGTTAAAAAGCCTTTGGGTAGAGTTTTGGATGAGGTAAATGTTTAAAGATTCTCAGTCATGAACACAGAGACAAAGAGAGCAAGTATGTACAAAGGTGCTTGAAAGATTTGAAAGCCAGACCTTCATGTTATAACGAATACCTGTTCTAATTCACAGAAGGCAAAAAAGTAGAACAGGCATAAAAATAATAATTATTAATTTTAGTTTAAATAATATTTTGTGTGTACATTTATTAAACTTTTGATAGTATTTTCATACTACATGGTTGATATTATCATTATTATTTTATTATTTATAGTTGAGGAAAGTAAGTTGGGAATCAATTAACTTCCTCAGGAGTCCATAGCTAAGACTCAATTGTAGAATACTACAAGCTATGTTATTATTATTCAATTGTAGAAAACTACAACCTATGTTATTATTCAATTGTAGAATACTACAACCTATATTATTCAATTGTAGAATACTACAACCTATGTTATTATTCATTTTTCAATTTAATATCTAAAAGTTAAAGAAAATAGTTCACTGGCATGTTTTATTTCAAAACATTTATTTATGAATAATGGCTTATGATTTTACTAATTAACATTATATGAGCTTAAGAATTTTAAGAATTAAGAATTTTCTAAAACCTTACCAAAGCATGAATCTTCAGATTTAGAAATCATAATATAGTCAAGAGGGATTAAATAAAAGAAATCCATATCTAAGCTTATCACCATGAAACTAATGAATATCAAAGACAGAGACATAGACATTTTATTTTATTTTTATTTATTTATTTATTTTTGGGTCTGGTCATGGGGCCTGAACTCTGGGCCTAGGTGCTGTCCCTCACACTTCAGTTCAAGGCTAGCATGCTACCACTTCAGCCATAGCACCACTTCCGGCTTTTTTTTTTTTTTCCTGCTTATGTGGTGCTGAGGAATCGAACCCAGGGCCTCCTGCATGCAAAGCAAGCGCTCTACCACTGAGCCACCTTCCCAGCCCCGACATAAACATTTTAAAGAAGTCAGAACAAAATGTTTAAAGTGGTCAGAAAAATATTTATCTATAACTGGATAACAAGCAAAAAGATTGCTTCATGAACAAACACAGGTATTTCAGACAAATTCAGGTTTCTAAAGGAATGGGTGCATTTTGAGAGGGAATATGATTTCATAACACAGGAGGAAAAATTTTAAATGTTAGTAATACAGAAAATTGTAGACATGTTACAATAATTGTTACAATCATGTCTATGGTGAACAGATTTGAAAAAACAAGAATTTTGTGAGTGTGTGTGTACAAGCATGAGAGAAAAAGAGAGAGATTAAGATAGAGCGAGAGAGAGAGAGGGAGGGAGAGAGAGAGGCAGAGACAAAGAGTGACAGAGAAAGACAAATAGGGAGAGTAAGAGAAAGGGAAAGAAAAAGACAGAGAGACTTGGAAAAAATTATATTAAGTGAATAAGCCAGGCCCAAAGAAACATAGGTCCCATGGTTTCCCTTATTTGCACTAACTAGTATATGTCTGAGACAAGCAGAAAAGGTCAGATAAGTTGATGTTAGGTGAAATGAACCCCAAGATAAGTATTCAAATGTTTTTGCTTTCATTCAATTGTTTCTAACATATTTATAAGATGATTTCTTTGTTGCTTTGTCTGTCACTCCCCGACGCTATAACCCCTGCTTTCACTGTATTTGATGTTGGTATAATTTGTGGAGGGGAAAGGAAAAAAACAAATCGTTTAAATAGGGATACAGGTGGACCCATTGCAACAGTTAGATGTACAAGTCGTTATGTTGAAAAAGGAACTTTACAACTTAGGCGGGGGGGGGGGGGGGGGGGGGGGGGGGGGGGGGGGGGGGGAGGGAGGCCGCAGGGGGGAGGGGGAGGCCGGGACATGGGGGATGGGAAGGGGAAACAAAGGAGGAGGCAACAATGCTTGATAAGAAATGTACTCATTATCTTGCCCATGTAATTGTACGGTATTTTCACAATAAAAAAAAAGAAGAAAGAAAATTTCAATTAAAAAAAAAAGACAGAGAAACTTGAAGTTCAAATGTTCTAGTCCCTTGAATTGTTTTGCTTGAAGAAGTGTTTTTGAGTAATACATACAAGTGTATAAAAGAAAGAGCAAGAGAAGCAAACCAGAGACAATGTTGAAAATAAGAGGATAAAATTGAAGCTATGTATATCAGTGATCACTTGCCAGATGTGGAAAACTTTTATTAAAGTTGTAATGAAATTATTATTTAGTTTTAATGATATTCTATAATGTACTGTTTAACTCTCTATATAAGAATAGCTGTATGAAAACTAGTACTAAATGGTCTATTAGACAAAAGTTAAATTGAATAAAATCTGTGTGGCTAGTAATGATTAAAGGATCAAGTTCCCAGTAGGGTACAATAATTGTAAACCACATACATTAAGTATCATAGCTTTAAAAATTATCAGAGTAAAATTACTCCAATTACATGAAGAAACAGACGATATATCAACATAATTGGATGTCTTAACACACTGCTCTTAGGGTTGGATAGATGAGAAAGATAAAACAAGTAATATATAAATCTGATCCGCCATACACACGTAAAACAGACAAGCTTGATGCAGCACAAAACAGCTGGAGAATGAATATTCTTTTCAAGCTCAACATTTATGAATTGCCAAATATAGCCGCAGGCCACAAAATCTCAACTTACTTCATGTAATTGGTATCATTTAGATCCAATTCTGCTTGCGATGTGATTGATTTAGGGCCATTCGCTAGAAACAAACAACAAATTTGTATACATTTAAAAATTAAAAACTCGTTTTTTAAGAAAAATTATGAACAGGTCTCTCATTTAAAAAAATAACCAAAACAGGAAGACAGAAGAAGGTAATTGAAATGCCATTAGAATTCTGTAAAGTGAAATGATCATTTTCAGTCTCAATAGATTAACATTCGTTAATGAGCATGACAATGCCAAGAGCTACAGTAAGCTACAGGTGGGGGTCTGTATTCCTGAAAACATGTTGGATAGAAGTTGTACTGATATTTTAAATTTGAGAATATATTAAATCTTTTAGCCTTGCATTTGCATTCAAAATTTTTTTATGTATGTAAAGGAAATACAAGAAGAGCCCCACCCAAACCAGGCATAGTGATGTATATTTGTAGTTCCAGCTACTTGAGGTGTGGATGCAGGAAGATGGTGAGTTTTATGCCAGGGCTGCCAAACTGAGTGAAAAACAAAATACAAAAGCAAAGGACTGGGAGTGTTTCAAAATAGAGAGCACCTACGTGTTTAATATGCACAAGGTTTGGGTTCAATCCCTATCACCCCTCCCCCTAACACAAAGAAATGAAGGGTTCCAATAACATTGTAACATGAAAACAACCAATCTGTCCTTTAGCAAGAAAATGAATAAATCGTAGTATCACTATGAGAGAATCTATTATTTTGACCAAATTAAAGAGTAATAGAAAAGTATGCCTGTTTTTCCTATCGCAGTACTTTATTTAATATAGAATTTGAGTTTTCTCTATATTTGTAAGAGGTTGGAAATAGTTTGGACCCATCAGCCTTCATGTCTAACTTTAAGATGTCTTTCTACTTGACACGAATAACTCAGGTCTATAATCCTAACTACATAGGATACTGAGATCTTAGCAGCATGGTTCAAAGACACCCTGAACAGACAAACTCTGATCTTATCTCCAACTAATTAGTGTTGGCATGATTCAAGTGATAGAGTACCAGCTACAAGTGGACAAAGCTAATTGCAAAGCTAAGTGAAAATCTCTGAGTTCATGGCCTAGTACTGGCGTATATAGAGATTTCAGAAAAATAACAACTATTTAAATAGTTGTTTAAAAAAGTAATTGAGAGACTATTTCTCCCAGGAGATAGTCTTCTCACCTTCTTTATAGTTAATAGCCTTATTGGTTTCCAATTCAGTTTCTCTTCCTTCTTTGATAATCTTTTGCTTCTTTCTCTGTGCAGAGAGTTCTGGGATTATACAGAATGCCAATGCACTGAGAGTATAAATTATTCTGAGTTCCTTTTTTTTACTAGGGATACACGTATAACGCAGTTTTGATTGATGTTATGCAAATGATTGGTGGAAATACATGGAAAGCTGTATTTTCTTAATAATAACAATGAAGGCACACTCCGCAAGTGCTTGTCCTCTGTTCTGTGCCAAGGATTCAGGTAAGGTCTTGGTGCTTTCACAGCAGACTGAACATGCAGGTAAATCCCACCAACAAGGGGAGAAGAGTGAGGGAGCACATATTTCACTGTCCAACTCCAGATTTACGTCACGAGAAAAAGAAACAGAAATCCTCAATATACTAATCCATGCTAGTCATGCTTTCTGATGATTGGGCAACCATGTACGGTTTCAAACACTGAAAGTCATTCACACACATTCTCTATCCTCTGGAGTGAACTTTTCTGACATATTTCCAGAGAAGACAAACATTTCAGATACATTTAAGAACGGGTTATGGTTTAAATATTTTATTATTAAAAACATGTAGCTAAGCCTAATGTTTCCATTCTCAAGAGACTATGTGCTTGAGTGTGTGTATGTGTGTGTGTACATGTGCATTTGTGTATATGTGTGGTACCTGATGTGCTAGAGGAAGCTGCTCAGGTGTTTATGGGAGCTAGGTCTCACGATCTGCAGTTGGAAAGCTGGCAATGTATGTGTGTGTGTGTGTGTGTGTGTGTGTGTGTGTGTGTGTATGTAAATCACCTGTCACTACTACAACAATCAGTAGCTTTTCCTATCCCCTGGCCTTTGTAAATCTATTCAATCATCAATTGAATGAATGAAACCGACCCTCACACTTTCAGAGCAATCTACTTTATTCAGTCTATCAGTTAGATGTTAATCCTACCCAGAAACACCCTCACAGACATACCCAGAACAACATGTGCCCAAGAATCTGTTTGTTCTAGGCTGTAAGCTATTTGACCCCCCAAACCAGCTATTTCAGAGCTACCACCAATAGAAGCCCCTCATCCCTGTCTTTGTGGTCTACAGTGTCTGGCTCCTCTCCCATTGAGAGATGAATCAGCATCCAAGGATGTCGACCTCCAAGCATTCCCCTCTCATATGGCTCAAGAAAGCCAGAAAGGCACATATGTGGCATCTGATTATGTTTAATCTGCTGCAAAGAGAAGGACCCATATAGTGATCCTCATTACTCATTCGGAAAATTCCTGACTATAAACCCTGTTTCTCTGAAGGGAGATGGTTATGATGTGCCAAAAAATTTTAATACTTTCTGCCATTCCACATCATTTTTTTTTTTTGGAAAGAGGAACATAAGTCTGTCTTTCAATCTGTCTCCATCTGTAGTATACTAGTCAAAATTCCTTGACATTTTTGACTAATGGTCTTCCTTCACTAATGCTGATTAAAATGTCCTGTGTCATTACTGCTTTTTGCCTGTTTCCTTAGTATTTGGGGAAAACAGCTGGGGAGACCTGAGGTTGTCATGGAGTCGGTGCATTTCCCCTTTGTTTAAATAATGTATGATAGAATATTAAAAAAAAACCCATATATTTGATATTGAGAATACAAAGCACTGGCCTGGTATGCACAAAATCTTGGGTTTAGTCCTCCGTACCTGAGTCAAAACAACAACAACAAACAATGGAAATAAAATCATATTTTTATATGATGGCTTTTCCTGTATACTGTCCTTTGAGTACCTCCCAGCCATTCTATTTCCAAGGTCACTAGTTAACAAGTTATTATTTGAAAATACAGTTTATATTCTAATTAACTGATGTGTATCTCCCATTTGGTGGGGACATTAGGATTTGTGTCTTTCTCTGTCTCTGCCTCTCTCTCTCTCTCTTTGTCTCTATTCATCTACACATACATATATGTCTATATATTTATATACACATATGAATAAATTGTTGAAGCGTATAATCTAAATTTATCAGTATGTGCACCCTGTCATTATTAAAGTTTCATTCATATATATATAGTATGGATTAGAGCATAGATATAGTAATGTATAGCATATATAGTATGTTTTTATGTACATATATATGACTGAAACCTTAATAATGATAGAGAGCACAAACTGATCAATTTAGTTTCTATGCTCCACAATTTATTTCATTCAGGTTATTTCAATGAAAATGAATTTGCTATCTGAATGAACAAATATGAGCCCTTTTTATACCTTAGATATATAAGCTAAATTTCAAAGGATATGGCATTTTTTGCCAATTTATATTTCTTATTATCATTGGCATAATGAAAATGATGCCTCTAGGTTAAAATTACAGATCTACTAAAACTAAATAGGTTTTTTATGCTACAGAAAATCATGAAAGACTGAGCAAGTGACAATTACAATGCAATTATTATTGATCAGAAATATTCTGTAGATGAATGTCACCCTCTTATGCATGTAATCTGAGTTACTCAGAAAGTTGAGTTTTAGAGGACTCTAATTCAATGCCAGTCTGTGCAGATAAATCTGAGAGGCACCATATCCAAAATAGCCAGCAAAAAGCCAGGATGGAGGCCTGGCTCAAGTGGTAGAGGTCCAGCAGAGCAAACAAATAAGTGAGAGGATCTGACTTCATCCCCTTGTACGGGCAAAACAAAAACACACAAAAATACCATTTCAACTGTGCCACCATGAGTTACTATTTTTTCATATAAAATAGATGCTTATAAAAAAATTCTAGATGTTATATGATCTTTGTAGTAGTACTTCTGTACAGATTTGCTTTGCATTGGCTATTTATTATGCAGGCTAGCTTTCATGATCTCTACAATTTATATTATTATTATTTTTACTATGTAAACATATTGGCTATTTGTCTTAGTAAAATTGCCAAAGGCAAATAATCTTTAAAACGTATGTAAATCCAAAGGATAATTTAAAACTAAGGAATAAATAGTACATTAAGCTAAAGAAAAATTGAGCTATGTGTAATCATCAATAATTTGAAGCACGAATCTAACTTATAGAATAGGCTTCTAAATCTGAGTTCTGCATAGTTTATGCTTCTATATTTTATTTTGTGTCAAAGTCAGAACTAAAGTGAAATCTCTGAAAGCTCAATGATCAATTAATAATAGCTACTGCCACACAGTAATACAAATACAAATGAAGCCACTTTAAGAGACTCCCTACTATATTAAAGGTTAGCCCAAGAATATGAAAATGGAATGTTCTAGAAGCATGTACTGGTTGCTATATTTCTTCCAGTCAGAAGAATATACAAGAAAAATCCTTAAAAATCTCATTTGGAGACAATAATGTATGAAGCCGTTGGCATCCAGGGGCTTCATGGCATGAAGACAGGCTTTCAACATTCCCAATTTTATAGGTCATACTTTTAGATTTGCTGTCAGCTTCTCTTTCAGGTCTGACTTTGCCATACCAGACATCACTCACTGTTTCTGCGATCTCTGGAAGATATTCTCTTCCAGTCTTTCTTCATTACAAATATCAGCCATGATCAAAACATCCAATTACCACTGCAACCCTACAGACGGCCTTTGTTCTCCACTTCCTTGTTACCAAATAAGGAAATATCTGTTTCCTAAACCATGCAGTGACACGTGCTCATTAACCACCTGTCTACTCACGTATGTAGAGGTAGTTATAGAATGAATAACAAAGGCTCCGTAGTCAGTGTGGCTGTGTCCCGTCTCTGTCAGGTAGTATCCACACGAGCTAGAACAAATATTAAAACTCTATATTCTTCTCCAGAATGGAGAAACAAAAAATCGTTAAACCACCATTACCATCTTATTTTAGATACTGAAGAATCTGAACACAAAATGCTTAAGCTAGAGCTTGGCCTAAAGTAAGACTGAAATATTAGCAACTGACATTTATTCACCAAAATTATATAGGTATGCTAATGATGTACCAGGTCCTGTGTTTTTCATGAGTGATACAATAAAGAAAATGACAAGAAAGACATTTTTAGGCCTCATAAAACTCCTATCTTAGAGAAGGACAAAGACCTTTTTCAAATAAACAGAGAATTTTTAAAAAATGATCATGGTGTTCCATGTTTTAAAGAAGAAAATGGAGGCATAAACACTGAAAACTGTGGTATGTAAACACAATGGAATTCTACTCAGCCATCAGAAAGTGTGCAAATGGAAAAACTTGCAAAGTAAGCCGGACCAGATCTGAGCTGCATGGTTTCCCTCATTTGTGGTAGCTCAAGGTGCCTATGAATCTACAAGGAACAACACTGAGTGGTTCGCAAGGGGTTACAGATGAATTAACTGAAGTATAATAGCCTCTGTGGAGAGTGCAAATAGTACGATTCTTAGAAAAGACCAAGTCAAAGCCCAACACAATAAGTACCAGGAAATGGATTCTTCCAAGAGGGGTGGGTGAGGCCAAGGGGAGAGGGGTAAAGAACTAAGGACTACTTATGGAGAACACAGGCAAGAATTCACAGAATAGAGAAATGTAAGAGAAAGAATGAGTAGAAGGGGGGTGAAGATGTTTAAGTGGTAACACAGATCAAGTTGTATACATAAACTGCTACATTACATTGCAAATATTCAATGCATAATCTAAAATTAAGCTCAGCAAAGGAAGGGGTGGGTTGGGAGGAGTGGTTGAGAATAGTGAAAGGGGTGGCAGACATGGAACAAGATGATGCACTGTATTCATAAACTGCTTCAGGGAATGGCAATTCCTTTGTACAACTACTTAAAGATAATAAAAATAACCAAAGAAAAATTCAAAACTAGTTTTGATCTGGTTAACAAAGGATTGGTGCTGGGGGATATCTCAATCAGAATGAATTCATATTGTCATGGTCAAAAGGAGAGAATATTAAAAAAAAAATGGAGGTTCTGTGTTGAAAGTAGTCATGGTAAGTGCAAATAGCTGAAGGCCAGAAAGTATTGTATCCTAAAGGTGGCATGGGAGATTGGAGACCTAGATGAAGACAGCTGATACAGGCCTTTGTTGGGGAATTTATGGATGTTGTAAGCAGCATGTCCACATTATGAGATTGATATAAAGGTAGAGTAGAATGCAGAGTGACCCTGTGGTCTGAAGAGAGATAAATCCAGCTATTTTATTTTAATAATCAAATTCAACAGAAACACAATGGGAGTTTCCATTAGAATTGTAGTGATAGAGATGGATAGACCTGGCTTTGTAATGAATTGTACTGGGGGAGGAAGAGGGGAGGAAGAGGAAAGGGACAAGACTCTACTTGTAGGGCTCAGGCAGCACTACCTATAAGGTTGTAAGGTCAAGTGCTTGATGATGACCTTTTTCTTCAGAATTACTCCCCAACATGTAAAATTTTCTTCAGAATTACTCCCCAACATGTAAAACCTTAAAGCTTTTCTTTTCATTAGACAGTTACATTTGTAGTTTTCATGGTCAAAATTAGATGTTTAAATTTAGCACTCAATGATTTTTTTTTTTTTTTACCAATTTCAAATGTTTCTATTCTAACCCTGTCCACATTTTCCCCCACTGCTACTTCCGTTCAGTTGAAACAATTTTAACACTGAACATTGAATTAGCCGTTTCCGTTCCATGCTGCTATCCTTCCTTCCTTTTAACTTTTTGCTAAAAATTAATCTCCTTCAAAATAGGGTTTTATGAGTACAATAAAAGTCTATGCCCACTCAAAGCCCTGTGGGCTGACTGGTGTTTAGTGTTTATTTACATGCAAATGTGCACTTACTAATCCAAGCTTTCTACAATCCACTTTTACTCAGTATATGGGCATGTGTTTCTGCTACCTCTCTTGTAAAATGACTCAAGTCAAGAACTAAGTCTTATATTTATTTTCTATTTGGCCTTTGTTCCTTAGAGTAAACTATAGTTATTGGAACTAAAGGAACAAAACCCTTTATTGTCTGATCATTTTTTTTCTAAGATGGGTGGAAAGTAGGAAAATAGCTGGCTAATTCATGATTTGTTGATTGTATCAAAGCCACAAAAATGTTTCATCACTATTACATCCCCAGATCTATGGAAGGAATTCATTCAGAAATGTCAACATGTAAAGTTCCTATAGTATAACAGTAGAATGAAAATGAGTGTCAGAGCTTTATTAATCCCTGTGTGATCTTAGGCACATTATTTAACCTCTCTGATTCTAAATTTCTTTATTTTCAGTAGGAATATTAATATCTAGTGTACACATTCATAGTCATATTTTTCTTTTAAATTCTTGACTTTATTACATTTCCATGACATAAGCTACTAAATCATATCAATCCTTTCACAAAGTCAGCATGTATTTTGTTGCTTTTCTATCAGTGTTTGCAAAAAGCAAAAATCTAAACAAAGTTTAATTCAAAGATGTTTGGAAATAGTGCTCAAACATGATAGCAATTTCCAAACCTTCTGTAAAGGTCAAATACACTCACTGTCAGAATATTCTAGAACTGCAAAATCACAAGTGAATTAGAACACCCAGAGAGAACTTGTTTTTACTTTGTAGTAAGTACTTTTGTGTTCTCACAAAAGATCTTGTTGTATTGAATGGTAGAAAAGTGCCAAAATGTAGAGGAAGTTAAGCAATATCAAAATGCAATTTAGAACACATTAGTCATAGCTGTGATTAAAGGGGATTTCCACATTGCATTTGTGAAATTCAGATAAATTAAAATTATACTGCTGTTGAATAATAAAAATTTCTTGCACCATTTAAATAAGATCTTAAAAATTTGATGAATATATTGCATGGCAAGGACATTTAAAAAATATTTTCCTCAATAGCAAATTCATCAATCTCTAAGTCAGGATATTCTGTATTTATTTATATTACCAAATGATCAAAGATGAAGATTGTAGAGTATTTTGAAATAGATGTCATGTATCATTTAAAATATATTTTAACTTTTTAAGGACAAGACAATGAAATGAGAGAAATGAGATTTCTTTAACCTTCAAAGTAGAAATTATCATTTATTTATATTTTTTCTAAGTCTATTTATGGAACTAAAGGTGAGAATTAGTTCCTAACATAGAAAAGGTAAATAGCTGAAACCTATCAATCAGGCAATATTGGTTGAAGTCCCAGAGGTTTTAAGGACTCTTCTTTAGGACTTGCTCTAATATCTAGCAAGCAGTTCTGTGCTTTGTTTCTGGAGGCGGAAATGGATGGGGAGTTGGCAGGCATCATTGTCCAACGTTATCAGGCAGTTGGCTGAGCCTGTCCTTTGCTACTGCCAAACTCCTTCGGAGTCCTGTCACCCCAAGGCATGTCCAAGGAGGGAAAATCACCTCACTCCTCTATCATCCCAGCCCCTGAAGATAATGCCAGTGGATGTGACATGTGACATAGAAAGGATCTTCTATCCTTTCTTCATGTTTTCCCCCTTCTCCTCAATGCTGTGCATTGTTTCCTGAATTCCTTTTCATCTTTAGAAACAGTACCCTGAATACAGCAGAAAACACAGTGGAGGGTTAAAGTCAGATTGTCTCAATTCAACCTTCAATTCACTTTCTGTTATGTTGCACAAGGGCCTGAATCAACTATAGTAACACACACACACACACACACACAATCTTTTCAATGTAAGTCAGAGTTCTACAAAGAAAGCTATCGATCTAATGTGAATGATTTTGAGTATTATTAGTAGTATGAATTTAGCTCAAGTCTGAAGATCTGGGAACCAAGAGAAATACACAGAAGATGCTGTTCCCAGATCAACTAGTGAGGTAGGAAAGAAATTCATCCTCCTCCACTTTTTTGCCCTATTCTAGATTTTAGTAGATTGTGTATTGTCCCTACACATTGAACAGTCATCTGTTCTACTCAGCCCAACAGTTTAATCACTGAACTCTTCTGGAAAGCACTTTCATAAGCACAGATAGATTAAATGTTTACCCACATATTTGGGCAATCTGTGGCTCAGTCAAGTTGACATAAAATGAACTATCACAGATGGCTTTACCACCTTCTGACACTGGAATCTGGGGGAATTAATCAATCAGATATGATCTTAGTCTATTCAATCGTTAACTATGCAAATGATAATAAGAGATCTCAAATTTCAGACATATTGAGAAGTAAAGAAATTATATTATGCTTTTGATCTAGAAGCTCAGTTCACATGAACAGAGTCATATCCCTTGAAGTGCATTTGTTGAGCAGTCCTTCTTCTTTTAGTTTTCTACACTTGTCTTGATCATGATACTTGAATATTGTTCCAAGTCTGCACCAATTCTGGAGGCCATTTCATGTAAGATCCTCAGTCTAATAAAACAATTGGGTGGAAGTGATAATGTCAAGTTTTCTGTTAAAGATGTTCCTTAAAATGATGAAACATGTCTTATTCAGAGAGACTTACCCAAATAACTGAGAGACATTACTGCCCAGGTAATAAGCATATATTACTTTTACCAAGGGGTTTGTATTCTAATATTTCTAATAATGAACATTGTGTACTTTGATTACATTTACCCATCCATTACTCTCTCCTCTCTCTTCACCCCTTGAAAGGTAGTTTTAATGGCTTTCATTATGCTACTTATATTATTATAAGTAAATATTATATATTTATGTATTTTTAAAGTGTAGACAAATATATTTTTGTGTACTGATATCATAGGTTATCTCTGTTGTGGTAATTGTTTACTTTATTTGTGGAATATTTATATTTGATACAGTTCTATTTGTCAATCTCTTTATTTCTTCTTGAGCTGTTAATATCCTATTTAGAAAATCATTGTCCAGGCCCATATCATTTTAAGTCTGACATATCTTACTTAACATGATGCTCATGACTCTTTCCAGTTCACTGCAAATGACAAAATTTTATTTTTCTTTATGTCAGAACAATACATGATTGTGTATATACCATATTCTCTTTATCTGCACATCTGTCAGTGGGAACATTGTTTAATTCCATTTTTCTGCAAGAAACATGAGTGTGTAGATTTATATTTTCTCAGGTATACATTTAATGGTGGCAAAGA
Organism: Dipodomys spectabilis; assembly: GCF_019054845.1. Taxonomy (NCBI): domain Eukaryota; kingdom Metazoa; phylum Chordata; class Mammalia; order Rodentia; family Heteromyidae; genus Dipodomys; species Dipodomys spectabilis. Next base: position 4,428,777 of record NW_024870698.1, on the reverse strand, counting down.
AGGATTTTATTCTTCATTTATTTCACAAACCTGCATACTGATTTCAATAGCAGTTATACTAAGTTCATATCTACCAATAGTAATAAGGGTTTTCCTTCCACATCCTCACCAACCTGAGTTGTCTTTTGTTTTCTTGGTAAAAATTATTATGATTAAGATGAGATGCAATCTAATTGTCATTTTATGCATATTATCTTTATGGATAAGGGTGTTGAACATATCTTTATGTATTTACTATCAATTTGTATTTCATCTTTTGAAAACTGTTTCAGTTTTCTAGATATTAATGAAATCCAGTTTTTCCATCGTTATTTGTTCAAAAAGTCATCTTTTCCCTAGCCTATGTCTTTGATGCGTGTGTCAGATGTTAGATGCTACTATGATCTTTCATCCATTTATTCACTATCACTTCATCTGTGTGCTTTCCAGTAAATGATAGTAATTACTTGTCTTTCTCTCATATAACTAATAACTCAACGAACTTACCATTAGGTCCATCCTCAGGACCCAAATGAAATAGTCATATGTTAACTAAGGAAATGAATTTGATAATAGATAATAGCTTACTAGGCAAGAGCATTGCATGATTTCCTATTATGGTCAAATCACATCAAATTGTTAATTCTATCAGATAAGAATTACTGTATAGATTTCATCATCAGATGAGGCAAACTTTTTTTACAGGGATAGGATTCTAAGAACTTAGCAGTACATGCAATGTTCCTTTTTGTGTATAGGAGATTCTCTTGTAGAGAATTCTTTCTCGAGACTTGATATAATGAGCTGAATTCAGCTGTTTGAAATGTTTTGAACTAACAAAAACTGCTACTTCTTTCTCTCACTTTTAATAACTTGGGTAAAGGATACTTTCCTATTATTCCAGCAACAGGGAGAAGGAATTGGGACAATCACCAGTTGGAGGCCAGCAGAAGCTATACCTTGAGATCCTTTCTTGAAAAAAAAAGTGAGTAAAAGGGCTGGAAGGTACAATATTTATTACAAAAGAATCTAATATTGGAGAATATTTTACTACCATTAGTCTTGTGGCTTGCCTGATATTGAACTTGAGAAGAGGACAGGAAAGATGACTCATCGTTCCACAAAAGCTTTTTCCATGTTAAGTCTGGTAAGCAATCCCAATTACTCTATAACTTAACTATCATGTATCTGAAAAAGTGATTGGTGTTTCAGAAAGTTAATATTTGATACTTAGATCAAGATATTAAATAGACCAATGGTAAGTTCCTATCCGGCATCTTATGGCTTGATTATTGCTTCTCCAAGGCTCATGTGTTCAAGGTTTGGTTCCATATTGATGGTGCCTTGAGTCTAAAGTAGAAAGTTTGGAAAGTGAAGCACAGTTATAAGAAATAGATCATTAGGCATGCGTTCTTGAATGGATGTTTGGATCTCCAGCCTTACCTTCCTCTTTCTTTACTTCCAGGCACCCTCTGGTGACCTTCTTTCTCTGCCAGGTAATTCTGTCATGAATTCACCAGACCTAATAACAATAGGGCTAAGTGTCAACAGATTGCAGCTTCTGAAATTCTGAGACAAAATATATCTTTGCTCTTTTTAGTTTAATTTCCTCAAGTATTTTATCATAGCAGAAGAAAACAATCGCACTCAGCCTGTAAGAGGTATTTGTCATTATTTCTAGGAAAAAAAATGCTTGAAGAAGAAAGAAGAGATGATGGCCCTAGGTGTGGATAGCTATTTTCTTCTTCTACTTCATCCTTAGTTTGTTCTTACGCTGATAATTAGTAGTCAGGAAACTAAAGAGATAAAGCCTCGTAGTCCAGAGAACAGCTGATGAGAACTCGAGCATTTGAAGAATTTAGCAGTAAGAGGTGGAGGGGTATTTGTCTCATTCAAATCAGAAGAAGTTGCGAGCGGAAGGGATCCAAGAAGGCTTAAAATGATATCTAGAAACATATTGTTTCTGATCATTTCTGTTTTCTCTGTAAAATGTAAGAGGAATTTCCAGCTGAGAATTGGATGGAGAGGAGGAGGGCTGCTGAGAGGAGAGGAGACAGGAGATTTTAAAAGTGAGAATCTGTGAAATGCTGTCAGGTCTAGGAGGAAATGAAAACAGAAAATCAGAATAGGCTGCAGAGTTGATGGGAAGATTCCGGTAAGAGCTGGGCCCGAACTTCAATTGAAATTGATGGTCTTTATGGCATCATCTATAAAATCATCCCCATTGCTACAAATACAAGTAAAAAGGTAAAATTTCCATCTGAGAATTTATGAATTCAATAACAAATTTGGACACATTTTGTAATAGTACAAAGACACTTTCTATAGAATACATGCATTACATTGTCTCTAGAAGACATTGAACAACTCTTTTCCCTTAGGAAATCAGCCATAAGTTTTCACTATTTATTTGTTTGTTTGTTTATTTGTTGATCGTGGGGTTTGAATTCTGGGCCTGGGTGCTGTCCCTCAGCTCTTCCGCTGAAGGTGAACATTCTACCACTTGGGACACAGTACCACTTCCAGTTTTTTTAGTGGTTTATTGGAGATAAGAGTCTCACGGACTTTCCTGCCAGGGCTGGCTTTGAACAGCGATCCTCAGATCTCAGCCTCCTGAGTAGCTAGGATTACAAGCGTGAGCCACCAGCACCTGGCCAGTTTTCACATTTATTATGTGTAGCTCCCTAGATGTAGAATACAATGTCTTGAATCCAGCCTACTTTAAATCATTAAGTGGATTCCCATTGCACGCCACACAAAGATGAAGATCTAAACCACTAAACACTAGTTTCAGGCCTGGATATTTGCTTCCTGCCTCCTTACTCAGGCCCAACTCCTGATACACATTTCTGCATTCTGCCTCAATGGTTTTTGTTTGTTTGTTTGTTTTGTTTTGTAGGTGTTTTTTTTTTAGAACAGTGAACTATCTGGTACTCTTTCTCTTCAAGTTTTAGTCGAACTTTATTACAAAGGATATATAAGAGAAGAATTGTCTTATGTAACTGTGGTAGTTAGCCAGCACAAATATATGAGCAAATGAGGACTGAGACAGAGAGCTGAGCTGATAATGCATTCTCAAGTCCAAAGAAATCTTCGGAAAGAATTATTTTGCTTTTAGGAACTTTCATCTTTTCCTCTATGCTTAAGCATCATAACCATAAAATAATGGTTGTACTTACCAAGGACATTTGCAACAAGTTCTGGACTTGGAAAGAGTTCAATATATCCTTCAGAGTTCTCTAGAGATATAGGACAAAGATAAGCTATTTATCTATCTATCGTTTGTCTGTTTGTCTATCTACTGGTGCACCATAAATTCATGTTACATAAATGCATAAATTGAGAAAATGTCTTAAGTGATTATGGAGATTAAAAAGTCTCATCAACTTACCACTTCCCATCAGCCAACTGGAGATTCAGTAATGCCAATGGCATATGTCTAGTCTGTGTCCAAATGCCTCTGAATGATGAAAAGCATTTGGGCGACTCCCCCATCCAAGGGCAGGAGAAAACATATCCTACTCAAGCAGGAACTTGTAAGCTAATGGACAAATGCTTCTTTCTTTGGCTTTTGTTCTATTCAATTTTAATGTTTAAAAGATGACCACACTGGAGTGACTCAAATGGCAATCTAATCCAAAAACATCTAACAGACATACCGTATATAATGTTGAATAGCCCTTGTCCCAAACAAGTTAGCATACCTTATTAACTATTGTCATTAGGAATTTGTTATTATAACGGAATCCAAAATAATATGAGTTTCTCTAAATAACTTTATTATATATTAGAAAAATGGTATATGGAAAAATCTGGAGATAAACAGTTTTATAGTACTCCTGTCCAGACTTAGAAATTTAAAAGCACCAGAAAGTAGCTTTAAGAACTCTGGAGTCAGACAGAAATGAACTTTTAAGCCTCTTTTCATTTTTAGTTCTTATAGAGCCATTTCAAAATCCTTTCTATACAATAAAAATTGTAACAATATTACTCTAATTAAAAGTTATACGCCTTTTGGGCATGACAAAAACTCAGTTTTTGATCATCCAGAATAACAAAAGCAAGGGATTTTTTGGTTTACTTATTTCTTCATCCAACAAGTATTCGCTGAGTATCCACCATGTGATGGGTGAGGTTCTGGATGTGAAGATGCATTGGCAAAAAGGCAGACAAAAATGACTTACCCATCTGATGATCAGAGCCTGAGGACGAGGCCAAAAAGCTACACATAAAAAACAGCTGTGTTATACAATGGTAGATAATGTTTAATTCAGTGAGAAAATTTCAACAGATGAAAAGAACAGAGTGAGACTGGAAGCAGTTCCTTAGAAGAGCACCAGGCAGGAATTTTCTGAGACACTGAGCAACTTTAGGGAAAATGAAGGAGGGATAATGCATACAGAAAGTTGGGGAAAGAGCCTTGCATGATGAGTCACAGCAAATGCTGTGGATTCCATGAAAGTGTTGAAGTCTTTATAGCAAAGTGGAGAGAGCCACAGAAAAGGATGCATCAGTTGAGATAAAATAATAAGCTGGGACATCCAGGAGTAAGAATGATTTCAGAGACTTGGTTTGGATTTCAAATGATTTCAGTCAAACTTGATTTTTTAACATTTTTTTTTTGAAATTTCTCTATCTCTCCTTCCTCCTTTTACCTTTCCCAGTCCTGGAGCTTAATCTCAGGGCCCAAGAACCATCCCTGAGCCTCTTTGTACTTGAGGGTAGTGCTCTACCACTTGAGCCACAGTGCCACTTCTGTCTTTTTCTGTGTAGTTTATTGGAAATAAGACTCTCATGGACTTTTCTGCCCCAGCTGGCTTCAAATTGTGATCCTCAGATCTCAGCCTCCTAAGTAACTAGGATTACAGGTGTGAGCCATTGGTTCCTGGCTTTCCTTCCTCTTTCTTCTGTTCTTTTTCCATTTGAATTTAAGAGCTTTTCTTTGGTGTGCAGATATTTCTATAACGCTATTCTTCATGACTTCATTGGAAGGACTTTTGTTCTCTTCCTAGTAGATCATGAAAAAAACGCTACATTTTTTGTAATATCATCAACACACAGCTACATTTATCCACATGAAAATCATAGTATTAGCAATTGCTTTGTAACCTGTACCTTAACCATGCAACCTATTATATCTGGGATCAAAAACAGGCAAAGAACTGGGCAGAAATGCCCAAGCATGGTGAGGCAAGAACATCCAAGCAAAATTTCCAGATCTGTTAATAGTACAGGGATGGCTAACTGGTAAGCAGAGGTAGCAAACAATATTGCACATGATAAATATAATAGCTTTGATATCGTCCCTATGGTTATTTCCAATAATGTGAGGTTACTGTAATTAGAATTGGCCTTTAGCATATACTCCTTTAAACTTTAGGTTAACAACTGAGCACATTTTATATTTGCAGTTCTTTTTTTTAGATAAGTAATTCCTTTTTCCTCAATGAATAGTACATTGAATATTTTTTAACTCTTTAAATAATTCTAAATTAGACAAATCTTTTATTGCTAGCCAGTACAAAATGGGGCTAGCCAATTACTCCAGGAAGTAGTCTGGAGCACAGATTTGGCATACTTCAGCAGCTACCATTGATTTCCAAAGGATAAATAAGATTACCTTTCCCGTGTAAAATCATGGGATTTACTGCAGTAGTCTATAATAGAAGATTATAAACATAGACTTTAACAATATTTACAGCTACATAAGTAAGGTAATGAGTACATTTCTTTTTGAACAGTGTTGCCTCCTCCCCCATTTTCTCCTGTTCCCCACATACTGCATTCCTCCCAAGTTGTAAAGTTCATTTCCAACATAGTGTCTAGTGAATATCACTGTTGCATTGGTTCATTCTTTGTTCCACCATTTCTGTGAATCTCCTTCCCTTCCACAATTCAGATAAACTTATATACAAGACAAAAGGTACAGAAATTAAAAAAAAAAAAACCTGAGACAACAGGGCATAAAACAAAGGGAAAAAAAGAAAGAAAAAAGAAATGACTGCAAACAGTACATTCTAAAATCCTCTTGTTTTTATTTTTTTGGAGTTTATTTTGATAACCTTCATTTTATGTACTCATATACACCAAGCTATTGAACCATTGTGATCCTTTGCTATGAATATACTAAATATATTCTCATTATTACAGTTGAGGGAAACCATGCTGCCTACTGTTTCTGGGTCTGGCTTGCTTTGCTTAGTATATTTTTTTTCTAGTATATTTTTTTTCCCGAGTCTTTCCATTTCCTTTTGAATGGGGCAATGTGAGGGCCTTAAATCTAAAATAAACTTATAGAGCTCAAAAACTTAAACCCCTCAAAAACATTCTCAAAGAAACAACCCCCATGGTTGGGTCTTCTCTGTCCCAGGAAAGAGAGATGGGGTCCGAGGAAAGGTAAGTGAGCTGCTAGCTGCTAGCCCATTCTCCAGCGACACAGTGGGTAGTCAAGTCAAGCAGGAAAAAACTCTTTTATTAACACAGAGCAAGCCCTTTTTAAAGCAAAAAAGAGCAGTTGGCATGGCAGGGGAGGAAGAGGAACCAATCAGTGTCAAGGTCACACCCTCTAATGCACCTAGGCTTTGGGCTGGTTAAGCACTGAAGGTAAAGCAAATTGGGCTCTGCCCACTCAACTCCCTCTCAGCGCCATCTTTGCTGCCCATGTGCTCTACATCCCATTAATAAGTGGACTAAAGACTTAAAGAGAGATTTTTTTTTTGAAGAGGAAATAAGAATGGCCAATAGACACGTGAAGAAAGGTTCAACATCCCTAGCCATAAAAGAATTGCAAATCAAAACAACATCGAGATTCCACCTCACCCCAATTAGAATGGCCATTATCAAGAAAACTAATAGTAACAGATGCTGGCAGACGTGTGTGTCTAAAAGGGAACACTGTTACACTCCTGGTGGGGATATAAACTTGTTCAACTACTCGGGAAAGCAGTATGGAGGTTTTTCAAAAGACTAAACATAGAGCTCTCCCGTGACCCAACAATCCCACTCCTGGGTATTTACCCAAATGACCACAAAGAAGACCACACTAAAGCTTCCAGCACAACCATGTTCCTTGCATCATTAGTTCCCATAGCTAAGATATGGAAACTACCCAGATGCCCCTCAGTCGATCAATGGATCAAGAAAACATAGTATATATACACAATGGAATTCTATGCTTCCATTTTTGTCTTTATAGAAGAGACACAAAACCAAATATAATACAGCTAATCAAAGTTAACCAGATAAAATGAACTTTTCATTTATCAAGTAGGTTTTAGCAACATTTAATTAACTATGAAAATATATCCTATTAGCCTCAAAGTGTCAAAATACATTGCCATTTTAGCATTTAATTTAGTTAAGAAATAACATGAAAGTTTTATGCAAAGGCTGAAACTGTGGATATTACTTGTCAATTTCATTTTCTTATTCCCAAATTTTATTCTGTATGTTTTATTATATAAAGTTAACATTTCACCCACATAATATTTATGGTAGATAGATAAATAAAGTTTTAACAACACAAAAAACCAACTTTCTCTCAAACATAGTTAAAATATTTTACCCCAAATAAGCATAAACTGTGAGGAACTGAAAAATTTAAACCATGTTTATAGAAGTGGGCTTTTTAGGTTGTTTGGCTCAAAAAGTACATTTTTCTGATTAGAGGTTCAAAATCATTATTTGTGCATATGTGTTTACATCTTATCCCTCCTCATCTATCATTGAAACTACCAAAGAATGTAAAATTAAGAGCACATCTATCAGAAATCTTTTCATCAAAGATTAAGACCTTTTGAAGAAGTGCTGTGAAATAGCCAACAGATGGAGGCAAAAAGTGGGTTGTCTGCTAGGTAGATGTGAAGGTTTCCTCATCCAAGGAGTGGAAAATAAATCCTACATTTGCAATAATAGAAGAAAGAGGTAAGGGCTTAACTAATTAGATAATCTGGAAGGGAGTAGTATTGTTAAGAACCTCAAAGAACTAAGCACAAAATATTTTCTCTATCCCTTCTTTGAAATAAGCATTGAAAACCAATAACATTTCATAATAATAAGAGGTATGCATAATGTATCAGCATTATAGTATCTTTTACCTTTCAACTTGAAATGCAAGATAGAACTAATCCTAGGCCACTTTACAGACAACAGTGGGGACAGAAAGCAGCCACCTGCTGCTGCTTAACTGGTTGGGATCTTTTTTTTTTTTTGTAATTTTTTTGTATTGTGAAAATACTGTACAGAGGGGTTACAATTACATGGGCAAAGTAATGAGTACATTTCTTATCAAGCATTGTTGCCTCCTCCTTTGTTTCCCCTTCTCATCCCTTCCCATCCTCCCCCCACCCCCCCACCCCCACCCAATTCTCCATGGTCCCCCACCCTCCGCACAAAATTTGTAAAGTTCGTTTTCGATATAACAGCTTGTACATCTCATTGTTGCAATGGGTCCACCTGTATCCCTATTAAAACGATTTGTTTTTCCCCTTCGCTTCCACAAATTATACCGACATCAAATACAGTGAAAGCAGGGATTATACTGTGGGGGAGGGACATACAAAGCAACAAAGAAATAATCAAAAGACTCCACATAGAGCTTCCCTATGACCCAGCAATCCCACTTTTGGGCATTTACCCAAATGTTTACAAACAAGACCACACTAAAGCTACCAGCACGACTATGTTTATTGTGGCACTATTTACTATAGCTAATATATGGAACCAACCCAGATGCCCCTCAGTAGATGAATGGATCAAGAAAATGTGGTATATATACACAATGGAATTCTATGCCTCCATCAGAAAGAATGGCATTGCCCCATTTGTTAGGAAATGGAAAGACTTGGAAAAAATTATATTAAGTGAAATAAGCCAGGCCCAAAGAAACATAGGTCCCATGGTTTCCCTTATTTGCAATATCTAGTATATGCTGAGTCAAGCAGAAAAGGTGTTAGGGAAATGTTAGGGAAATGAACCCTAAGATATGTACTCAAATGTTTTTTTTTTTCTTTTATGCGATTGTTTCTAACACATTTATAAGATTATTTCTTGGTTGGAAGAATCTTTAAGTAAAAGTTAAAGGTATTTCTTGCTATTCCTCATGGCCATCTGTATCACCAGTCTAGCACAATCAAACCACAGATAGTGTAAACTTTCCTTCATTTTTAGCAGTGGATAAAAAGTTAAACACTCTGAAAATTAATCCAGCAGTAGTATTCCCAGACAAATAGAGCTGTGTCTGAATATATAAAGAGTTAGGGAGATTCTGGGTACAAAAACTTCCTGTATGGCTGTGTATGGCTGTGTAAATGAGAAGTATCAGGGTTAAAAAGAAGAGACCATATTCTTCAAAAGTCAAGAGAGGAAAATTATTGGGAACCATGGAAGAGGAATAGGATAGTTAAAATCCTAGAGAATCAGAAAGGTGACAGAGGAAAGTTAGAAGCCATCTGTTGCTCCAATATTGACTATCGAGGGGAGAGGTTAAGCTTAAGGCATAACCAAAGGTAAGCCAGGTGGACCTAGTAATAGACTGGTTGACCTAACTACAGAAGAAGTCAAAACTTCTAACAAGCCATAAACTCAATTTGGGGACCTGATATGACAGTGACAACTCTTGCACAGTAGGCCAGCATTGAAGAAGAGAGCTATTTTCTCAGCCCTGATAACTCAGTGTGATGTAAACAGATGCATCATTAAAGAGAGCCAGTGGTCTAAGAGAAGTACAGTTTTCTTTAAGTATAAATGGAACATAAAAAACATTTGAGACAAGAAAAGATGAATCCTATGTATCATGGGCATCAAAGAAGAAGAGCAAAGTAAAAGCATACAAAATATTTACTAAAATAATGAGAGTCTTGTTTAATCTTGTTTTATTATGTCCAAGTATAAGTTTTTTTTAAACCATCATTGTTCTTAATTGTATATTTCTAGGATCATTCTATTTACTACAAATGAGGGAAACCATGAAACCTATGTTTCTTAGTCTGGTTTACTTTGCTTAGTATTTGCTTTCCATTTCCTTATAAATGACACAATGACATTCTTTCTGATGGAACTATATAACTCCATTGTGTATATTTACCACCTTTTCTTAATCCATTTGTCCACTGAGGGGCATCTGGGTTGATTCCATATCTTGTCTATGGTAAACAATGCCCAAGGTGGAATTGCTGGGTCATAAGAAAACTCTGTATTTAGTCTTTTGATGAACCTCCATACTGCTTTCCAGATTGGTTGAACAGATTTACAGTCCCACCAACAGTGTCGTGTATTCCCTTTTGGCCACATTCCTGCCAGCATCTGCTATTGTTAGTTTTCTTGATTATGGCCATTCTAAATGGGGTGAGGTGGAATCTCAATGTTATTTTGAGTTGCATTTCTTTTATGGCCAGAGATGTTCAAACATCTCTTTATGTGTCTATTGGCCATTCTGAGAATTCTCTATATAAGTCCACTTATTAATGATTGTTGTTCCTCTGAGGGTTTGATTGGGGGGTGCTTAATTTTTGGAACATATTCTTAGAAGAAAATCACAAAGGTTCCATAGCTATGTGCATACAATTGAAATGAACTTCAAGAAATAGAACCAAGCAGTTTTTTTGTTATTCTGCTCTTATTTTCTCTTTGTTGCTGTTTTCAATTTCTGTACCTTTCGTCTTGTATGTAAGTTTATCTGTTTTGGAGAGGGTAAGGCGTATCAGAGACATAGTGGGACAAGTGTGAACAAATGAAGCAGAGGCGATCACTAGACCCTTTGCTGAAAATGAACTACACAACTTGTGGGGGAGGGGAGTTGGGACAGAAAAAACTGGGAGAAAATAAGGGAAGAGGTGGCACTGTTCAAAAAGAAATGTACTCATTACCTATAACCCCTTTGAAAATTACCTTTACAATAAAAATTTTAAAAATCCAATATGGAGAAAAGCCAAAAAATTTCAAAGACTTATGGAAATAAAAACAAAACTTACCAAAACCTTTGAAGGTAGTGGTTAGAGGAAAGTTTATAGTGAAAAGTGCTATACAGTCTGTATCCTGACTGTGCATTGTCTCTATGCTATAGTATGATGCAAACTATAGGATTATATTTTGTTTTTTGTTGTTGTGGAGATGTAGCATCTCTAACTTTTTTCCTGGGCTGTCATTGGCCTGTTACACTCCTGACTGCTACTCACCAGTAGCTGTGGAAATCACCTATGTCTGCCTAGCCTCCTTCCTCTTTTATAATGAACAAGAGAAATGTCTCAAAAATTGGCTTCCATTTGACTTTTGTTTGTTATAAAGATCATACAATAAAAATTAAGCCATTTCATTCAGCAGTCAACCAATCTTACTAGTAAAGGCAAACAGAGAAGAGAAAATAATACTGATTTCTTTCTAATCCTAAGGAAAATTTAAGATCATTTTCCAACTAAAATTATTTTTAATGCACCAAAATAATTTGTAGCTAAAAGTAAATAATTTCATTTATTTGAAACCACAGAGCAATTATATATATATATGTATATATATTATTTATATATCCAAATGATTATTTGGCTAATTAGTACAACTTCTGCTCTTGTTTAGAAAGAAAAATATTTGAAACACTTGAGGCAACCATTGCTGGGATGCAGTCTTTTAAATAATGCCAACAACTCATGCTTGGAGTGTTTTCCAGATTACGGAAATTGTCTGGGTGTGGGTGAATAGTAACACATACTTGGATCACATCAACAATATTGAAGTCATTAAACACATCACAAACAGCATAACAGAAAAGACATGATATGTTGTTTGGGACATGCTTAATTGTAGGTAGAGAGAAGAGGGAAAGTTCAATCACAAAGATTCAATCTTTGGGAAAAGGGTGTGGCTATAAATTTATCACTGGAGTATGGATATATATATATATATATATATATATATATAAAACTTTTTCATAAAATGTATGTAAAACAGTGATGTTGGCTGCCTGTTTAGTTTAGGAATGAAAAATCAGAATCACAGACACTTTTTATGAGAAGCTTATATTGTAAGTGAGACTTAATTATCTAAGGGTGACAGAAGTAGTGCAGCCCTGGTGGTTCACATCTGTAATCTTAGCTAATCAGTAGGCAGAAATTGTGATGATGACAATTCAAGTCTGACCCATGACAAAAGATCATCAGATCCAAGCTAGACTAATAAAGCTGAACATGGTAGTGTGTAACTGTTATCCAAGCTGTGTGTGTGTGGTGGGGTGGTGGGGAGTGTTAATAGGAAGATTATGGTCCAAGCCAGCCTGAGAATAAATACTAGACCCAATTTGAAAATTGTGAATACAAAAATGGCTTGGGGCACAGCGCATTGTTAAAACATCTGCTTAGTAAGCAGCTGTCCCTGACTTGAAACCTCAATACTGCCAATAAATAAACAAAAACCCAAATAAATAAAACTAATACAATCCAGGAGGTTTAAATGTATAGTAGTCCCTTCCTCTCCCAACTGATTAACAAACACAACAATTACAAACAGATTCATTTCTGATAGTTGTACACTTCAGAAATGGTAACTGATATTGGTAAAGTTGAAAAGTTTCTTACATGAACATTCAAAATATATCTGAAGGCACTTTGTAGAATATTTGCCTTGAGAAGAGATTAGCACTATCCCATAAGAGAAGACTGTGAGGAGTATTAATAACAATCTATGGCATGGGCCATGGAAAAGAGCCTTCAAAGTTCATCCATGAAGACAACATTTATAAACACTATTCTTATCTCTTAAGGAATTTAGGACTTAGAACAAAGCTTTTAGAATTTTACAGGAGGTGTTGTGATAGTAACTATTTTTCCACAATTCAAAGTGCTAACAAAAATTGATACATGCTTTAATGGGACCAGTTCATGTGCATTGAATTCTTGTGGGGGGCGGGGGATAATTGAGGTGCAAATGTTCCACTTGAAGTTGTTAAATTAGAAAGTCAATGAAGTTACACACATGTGAACATACTTTTCTTCTACCATGTCTATGTATTTACTGTGCTTTTTTTTTATTGTGATGCGGAATCTAGACTGATTCAAGTTCTGAAAAACATCTTGAATGCCTTTACAAATGTTACAAAATTTCCAAAACTCTTTTGCCAATCACTGTTTCTTAATTTTATAACTTATGTGGATGTCAGGGGAAATTCAATCCTTATGTTTCCGTTTTTTCTATTTGGCCCATCCAAGTGTTTCATAAGAACCATTCCACATCCAAAAAGTCTTAAAGCCTTTTGGTTTCAAGAAGGTCCAAGATTACTTACTCAGAGCAAAGGAGCATTGAATCAGGAGCATGTGGAAATGAATCTTGAAAAGCCTTAAATTATTTTGAAAATGCAAAGACTGATAAACATCAGTATCTATAGAGCACTTGAAAGTGTACTCTCATCAAATTTAAACAAGCCAAAGAGATTTCAGTCTATTTTAGCATATTTTCATACATTTATACTTTTGTCTTTGTAAGAATACAACAGAATCAGACAACCAGTCACCTGATCAAACACCAAACTGGGTCTTAAATGGTCTGAGTTAAGTGTTCCTACAATTGTATAGATGTTTTCAGTAAAGACTTTTGTGTCTCTTAAAGTCTCTCTAGCTGAAGAGATCTTTAAGAAAATCAGCTTGAGGAGAAACTGTGGCTAGCAAATGACTGATCTCTTAAAGTGTAACTCTTTGGTCCTCAAATGTAACATACAATTCTACTACCTAAGGCTGAATCCTCTGAGCACTGCTTTTTGCCTAGAGAGGTGGCTTTGGATGACATGAGTTTGGGATCATAGTTGTTCAGTTTGAATGCTGAGACTTCCATTTTTTAATTATGTGATGTTAAATGAGTTATGCTACATCTGAAAACCCTTAAATTCTTTACTTGTAATGTAGGGACAGATGCTCATTCTTTCTATTTCTTATGATGTCTGTAAATTAGCTTATAATCCTGTAGCATAAGTGTAGGCTAAAAGTGTATTAACAAGGAACCACATTGGAAAGTGATTATTTGATTGTCTTTTATTTTTGGTAGCATACCAACATAATACACTCTGTTAATTTTTTAGTGTAGTAGATGTTAGGAGGGTTTAAGTGTGAGATTGATGGTTAAAGGATTTATCATTTAAATAAATTCTAGAAATAAGCTTTAAGTAATACATTTAATGTTTTTCAAGATATGTAAATTTACTCTGATAATTTAAAAACATATCAATGCTATCTTTGTAGAGCAAACAAAAACAACATAGGGAAATGAAGAATCTACCTTTTGAGCTAGTGCTTTTATACTATCTAGTTGGCTTAGGGGTTTTCTTTTAAGCTGATGCTGACTAATGTGTATGGATTCCAGCTATTATAACATTGTCATCTTGGGCTGCAACCCACTATTCCTTTAAGCTAAAGTAGAGGAGGAATTTTTCCAGGCCACCCATTCTAAATTTGCTTAGCCCAGACACAAATGCACTGAATGGGCTTGCTTTACTTTGTAATATATTTGGAAAGTGAGGTTTGCTGAGAAATACTCAGCCAGACTCGAGGAAGTCCTTGAGGTCCTTACAAAATGGGCAGCACATTTTTGAGGCCATGAATCATCTAAGGTATCTTGGAGTTAAATTTTTTCACTTTGCTTTCTTGAGTGAGAACTTAAGCATAATAGTAGGAGAAAGGAATAGACATCATTTTCCTTTTTTTTTTTTTATTTTTAACCAAAAGACATTGAAAATCCACTTTTTTCTCTAGTCCAAAGTCATTTGGTTGGTAGGATACATTAAACACATATGCATGCATACGGAAACACACACACACCTGTGAGCATGTCATTTATAGGTAGTAGATGCTAAATATACATGTACATATATGAGCATATATCATAAAATATGCAGAAAATAGTTGAATAGAGTGTAATTGCTCAATATTTGGTGTTATCTTTTTTGTTGTTGTTGTTGGTCGTGGGGCTTAAACTCTGGGCCTGGGCACTGTCCCTGAGTTCTGCAGCTCAAGGTGAGTGCTCTACCACTTAAGCCACCGCACTACTTCCAGTTTTCCGGTGGCTAATTGGAGATAAAAGTCTCACGAAGGATTCTCCTGTCCAGGCTGGCTTTGAACCACAATCCTCAGATCTCAGCCTCCTGACTCGCTAGGATTACAGGCGTGAGCCACCAGCACCGGCCTTAGTATTATCTTTTAAGTAAAAATATTTTCATTTTCTCAAAAGTCATGCAGAATTTTCAATGATGACAAAAAATTAACAACTAAAATTTACATCTTGGTATTGTATTTTCTTTCTTGCTTGATTCTTTAAAGAAGTGCACATTCTCCTTAGAAAATCAAATTAAGGCTTAAGTAAGGCTTTATGAATATTTTTCTACATGCCATGTTCTTTTATATAATGAATAGTCCCAACTGTAATTTGAGATTGACTGTCAATTGGAAGTTGGGTGCTTGAGGTAAGATTTCTTTGAAAATTGAAGAGAACTGAATCAGATAAAGATGTCTTTCTTCTTTCAAAAAATGAATGGTTTTGTACCAGAGCTGTCTAGGTCAATTGGCAGAAGTTTGGTAGAGTCAGCTTTTATTCATTCTTAAAGATTAACCCTGAACCACTTACCAAAGTTAAACTATTTTTAGGAACAGATCATATATGCTTTTCATAAGCAGAAAAGATATATCTGTTCCAAGTCAAAGGTTGGAAGCAGTTACTTTCCTTGAAAGTTTTATGTTTTAGTTTTTTTATTTTCCTGTGGCATCTCATGGAAAACACTTGCTCCAGCCAGCAAGTTATGGATGTATTTTCTTAAACTGAACAGATTCTTACTATGAATAAGCTAATTGAAGCCATGGGAATATAATGCAATTAAAGACATTGGGGTTATAGTAAAATCATGACAATGGAAAGAATCTTGAAAAGTCGTCTACATTAACTTCCTAATTTAGGCTAAAGAACATGGTACCCTTACTTTCCAGAAATAGTAAATTTTCCTGTTTTCAAAGTTATTTGAAAAACATCAAACATGCTTATCAGGTAAGTTTTGTATCCTAGTAGTTCTTGTGATTATAAAGTTCCTTAAATAACTTTTTGTGGCAAATTAAACAGAATGTAATCATAATCTTCTTAAAGTTATTTCTGTATTATTATTTGTAATTGGATTCTGGGTTCCTATACATCTTCATTTATATCTCATTTTCTACAGCTCTCCTTTTGTTGACCTTACAATCAATACAAACCAATCAGTTTTCATCACAATCTGCTGGCTTTGTATGGCATCATTGTTGCTATGTTGACTTTCATTTCCCAGAATGTTTTTTTAAGGTGTGTCTCATTACAGTGGGATATAAGGAAGATTCTCTCCAGAACTTAAAAAGAAAAGGGTTGCAGAAGTAATTTTGTACAATCTGTATGTCCTTCTTCATCTGACTCCACTTCTCCATTAACTGATAGCTGGGCTGCAATCAATCTCTCACCTTTGCCCTTGGATCTTCTTTCAGTTTCTCTGACTTCTGAGCTGGAAGTGTGTGTGTGTGTGTGTGTGTGTGTGCTTAAAGAGATATTTTTGCCAAGTAGGAACAGCAGGAATGTTGTTTTGGCATTGTCTGTTCTGTGGGGAAACGAGCTTATACTCATGAGTTCCAGGGTGCTGGTGATGTTTTTTCTTCTTGACTTCATGGGCTTTATAATGTGCTGTCAGCCACAGGGAGATTTCCTAGTCAGCATCCATAATTGGGTTGGTAAATGCCACATGACAAATCTATGAATACTAACTCATTCTATAGGTGCTGCTTCTCGGGCTGAGCTCCAGTGATCAAGAATCAGGATATTTGGAAAGCAAATTGTTCTCCATCTATATTCCTTTCTAAGCTAGCATCAAGATTTCTTTTGTTTTGAGATCTATTCTATACATCTTCCCAAAAATAGTTGTCAAATATAATCCTGAAAGTTTCTGGAGTCACTTTCAGGTCTAATCAACTGAAAAGACACTAACTCCCATCTTTCCCTCACGATAAATGGTAATTCTCAGAAAACATACTTCACTGGCCCTATTTGAGTCATACATCATGGTCTTCAATAATCTTCTGGATCCAGAAACTTGGTCTCTAGAGAAGAAAGGATTGGGGTGTGACATGAAATAAAGACAAGCTGAACCAAATGACCTTTGGAATTTCAGTGGTATTTTCATATGGACAGGAATAAATGAGGACTGAACCTATCTTCCTACCAGAACTGGTTGCTATTGAAACCTGTGACCTGCTCATCATGACTCTTTACCAAGCTGGTGTCCACATCATCTACCTTGTTAAAGCATTTTCAACCTTAACCCTGACCACAGGAATGCTCATTTTCTTCATGTGAGTGATGTTCAAATGGGTTAATATTTAATTATACACTAGTGTGTACACAACATTAAAACTGGAAAAAATGAAAATGTGCATTCTTAGATGACAGTAAAACAAAGCTATGGTCTAAGAATGTACAATTTCATAAGAAGATAATTCAACTTTGAGTGAAGAAAACATTGTTCTCAAAGGGTAATAAGACTGGATGATTCTTTTTGCTTTATCATTTATTATCTTTTTGATCTTTAATTATATGGAGCAGTAAGTCGATAAGAAAATAGACTCAAGGGTGGGAAAATATGAATGGATAGAAGAAAGAATATAATCATAATATTCTCTGCACATATATGAAAGTGGACCTAGGTTCCAGGAGGGGTTAGGTGGAGTGAGAAGAGATGAAGAATGATGGAGGAGCGAATATTGATCAAGATGCATTGGGCTCATAAATTTACAATATTTGATTAAAACCCTTATTGTAAAACAACGTAAAGATCATTTAAAAAAGAATACCAAAATGTCAAATCTTGAAAAGGAGACTTCCTGAATTCTTACCTCATCACTTAAAAATCCATATAATCTTTGTTCAATTAATTTTCATAGCTGGCTATATTTTAATAAGGACAAGTCAATTAGGAGAATAAAATAATATAAGAAGACAGTGCAGTAGTAATGTATTCCCTCTTATTTCTTATGTCACTGAAAATAATTTTAACCAAGAATTCAACAATTCCAAATACTGAATTTTTAATATTTTTCTTCTTAGTACCATCATAATTTTAATCTATTAATGTATATAGGGTTTTTGATATTTACCATTCTTATATTTGTGGTATTAACCATGCTCTATCAATAAGTAATGAATGTATATATATATATATATATGTATCAATATCAAGTTAAACAATGTATAGATATCAATAATGCATATATTATAATGCATATATCTTGGATATAGTTTTTCAGACATATATCTGAACTTTAAAAAAATCTATATATAATAGATATGAATCTTGATGCACTGACTCAATTGTGAAAGAAAAATTACTATTTTTATTCTCTTCAAATCAATGTGATTCCAGCTTGAAACACATATGTCTCTAAGTTGGCAGGAAATTCTATACTAGTTATTCATGAGTGTCTTTCCTAGCACTAAGGCACATAAACTTTCTGTGATTACAAAATACTAAGACATCAGTTGAAAATCCTGGTCCTTAGTCCTGCTTATTTCCTATTTGCTCCCTAGGCGGGCATTGTTTGATGTCAGGCTCCCAAGCCTCCACTCTCCTCAGAGCTTTCTGTTTCTTGGACCAGACTACAGCCCGAGTGCAGGTCCTCATGTTTTTGAAATTGTAAGTCTCTCCTTAGGACCAGTTTGAGGAAATCTCTTTCTTCCTTCCCTTCCACTAAGTGAAAGCTGATCTCCACTACAAAAACCCTTAATTTAATCTTTTCAATGAAGTTTTTGTAAAAGAGAAGAAGAGAATCAGTCCAGAAATCCTCCAGGCAATGAATTACAAATCCTAACAGCTTAGGGCTGAGTATAGGGAGTGGATCCAGAGCACAGCAATTTAATTTGATAACATGAATTGTGACACTTCCTATTTCTTCCATGTTTTGTAAGAGTTTAAACAGCACAAAATATAGTTCTTTCTCCAGCTTTGCCAGAATGCCTTTCTAAAACCATCTGAGCCTCTACCTTTTCAGGGAATAGCTGTCAGCATAAACTGCTATTTCTTACATGATTATTGGCATATTCAGAATTCCTGTTTTGTCAGGAGTGAATTTTGGTAATGTCAATTTTTCTTTTTTTGAAAATGTTTTTAGTTAAGTGTGCAAAGGTGTGTTTCAATTGAACAGTTTATATGTACAATGCATATTGATCAATGCAATGTCAATTTTTCTACAAAAAAGTTATTCATTTCATTGGGATTAGCCTGTGCAGCAGATACACCTTTAAATACCACTTCAAAATTTTATCTGTGAGATTATGCAGATTTTCTTATTCCTAATATTTTGTGATTTCAATTTTAATTCATTAGACTTCAAAATAGTGTGCTATTTTCCAAAAGCATAGATTTCTGCTTATGTATTAACTATTTTTATCCCTAGTTGTAAATTTATTCACTTCAACCTTTTCAATTTTCTGTAGGTTTTTTTAAAGTTCTTGAGTTAACTATTTCTCTCATTTATATACAGTTATTTATTTTTAATAAGAAATGTTCCTAATGCTGTGTGTATGACACTGTTACCTGTACTGATCCCCTCTTAAATCATTCTATTTATTATATATTTACAGAATGTTTTTTCTTTCCTTGACTAAAGTTTGCACTCCAATGAGATACAAATGTGTGGTCTACCCATACATTGCCTTTACATTTCTTGATCACTGACTTTGACTTTGTAATTACTTTTCTTCCAGGTTGCTGATCATCCTGCCAAATCATTGGATAATCCTTGACTCATAATATAGTTATATACATTTCTCCTTTCAAGCAAATTCCATGACCAGAGATAGTGATTGTAGATCTCTCTATCAGCATGATTCATCTTCATCATCACTGTCTTTTAGAGATTCCCAGAATGGAAATGTAGTGTCACAGCTATCCTCCTTTGCATGGTATCTATATGTACTGAGTAGTTTATATACCAGGCCTAAGTTTTCCTCTCTCAGCTGATCTTAGACAATTCTTCATGAAGTTGGGAGAAAGAAATATAGAAGGACTGGGCAATTTGGATCTTAGAGACACTAATTAATTTAACTAACTTGTGTCTTTTAGACATGCTTGGACCTTATCATACAATACTTCAATTCATGATGGAGTTACGCTTTCCATATGCAACTTTATTACTTGCTGGGTCAGAAAAAAAATAGTTCATTATGGATCAAGTCACAAGGTAACTTGATGGTCTGAGGTCAATCAAGTACAATGGCCCTGAAGTAGGCTATTTTGTTGCTCAAAAAGACAGTGATTATCTGTGATTGACAGCACAGGCTTGTTTCAAAGCCCTAATAGCTCTACTTTTATGCAAATGAGCCTTCCAAGGGTTCCAAAAAATATCTGTCTTCCACAATCACCTTGAGCCTCACTGGATTTCCTGGAACATAACGGATCAATGAGTGGATCTATGGTGTGCCTTCTCTTGTTCTTGGCCTCACACTCAGCATTTCAGGTCAGCCAATAACTGAACTAGAGTAACACACCTAAATGAAGACTATTTGCTACAGTGTACAAAGTCTCTCTCTTGGTTGTAGCAGTGGTCAGACGCAATACTTCATTTTTGGTTTTGGAATGCGTTCACTTGTACTTTGTCTAAGACTTGTCCACATGAACATAGAAAGCCTTAAGAATTTAATAATCTCACTGTTTGACGTCTAGTACCAGCATATCCATTAGACTGTATCATAGGTCTGATAGAGTCAGATTTCTTCTGTTGACAGCTTGCACGCTCAACCAGGCCCACCACAGCCTTCCTTGAGTATGATCATGAAACCTTTGAAACTCTGGGATCCAATCACCTCCATTGTATTTGAGTTTGGGGTTTCTATTGCAACTGAGAAAAGATGGTTGGAGACTCCAGTCTATGTGAACTCCTTGACTTGAAACCCCTCCTGACTGACTCCCTTCCCAGTTTCCAGGACTACTTTCTGTTTGCACAAGTTCTTCGACAGTATTAATTCTGACCAAGCCAGAAGCAACAGGCTCTTCCTAGGTGCTGTTTCTCCTATTTTCAAACCTTTCTCACTCTGTGTTACTGTGTCCCTGTTACCTATAACCAGTGTATGTTTAACATAAATAATGGATGTTTTCTTTACCTCAAGTCAAAGACACAAGAGGTAGTTCACAATTGGTATAGCCTTTTTAGAAAAAGTTTGAGATTATTTTTTGTTATTTTTCAAAAAAATTTATTGTCAAGGTGATGTACATATTGGTTACAGTTACATAGATAAGGTAGTGATGCATTTCTTTTCAAACTTGTTATCTTCTTCCTCATTTTCTTCTACTTTCCTTTTTCCCCAATTCCCTCCCCCCCCCCCCCAATTGTACAGATCATTTCCAACATATTGTCTTGTGAGTATTGCTGTTGCATTGGTTCCCATTTTGTCCTTTGTCTCACCATTTTATTGTTCCCCTTCCCTTCCCTAATTCAGATAAACATACATACCATACACAGTGTACCAAATCAAATACGGTGACAACAGGGAATAAACCATCATGGGGAAAAAACACACAAAAGAAAGAAAAAACCAATTAGTACATTTAAAAATAATAACAACAAAGAAAACCCTCTTATGTCTATGTCTTGGAATTCATTTTGCTCAGCATCATTTTTTATTTTATATTTATTTATCTCTCTATTTATTTGTTGATCATGGGGCTTGAACTCTGGGCCTGGGAGCTGTCCCTCAGCTCTTCAGCTCAAGGCTAGTGCTCTACTGCTTGAGCCATAGCGCTGCTTCCAGTTTTCTGGTAGTTTATTGGAGATAAGAACACCAAAACAGTATCTAATCTCCTTGAAATTAAGGCATTACAAAGGTGTTAATAATAAAGTTATTTATGTACCAATAAAGTTAAAACATTCTTGAGGACTTCATAAGTGCATAAAATTTCTTTATTTTTACAACATAATGTATAATAACGAAATGAAAGTTATCTTCCACACAAAATGCATAATAAAAATTTAGAGCATGGATGGCCATAAATTTAGGTACATGTGTCATAATTTATTCTTCAAGCTGTATTTCTTTAGGTTTCTCATTTGGATACATTTTTAATTTTTCTAAAAATATACCATCTAAAAGTTCGAAATTGACAACTTTTCATATGCCTATAAGCTAACATACATTCTAAATAAGTATTTAGTTAGTCAAATATACTAAACATAAAGATAGAATTAGTTGGAGGGTTATTTAAAGGGCAAACTTAAATCATTCCTAAAATAAATTGCTTCTTGCCTCCAGCTTCTTTTTTCAACATCTTCACTTCCTGGTCATATTCAATATTTGACAACTTGGAAAAAGCTCTATTAAAAAATATTTCAGCTAGCACAGATGAAAACTTTAATGACAGTTTATTATAATAAACGTGACTATTACAGTAACGAAGTAGGCTATAATGGCATAACTTCTGTATTAATATTGCACATCTATTTATTCAAAACAACATTATAATATCTGCTACTAAGTTTGCCTACAAAATAATGGTCATTCAACATGCTGTTTCAACCTTAAACTTGATTCAATTACGTGTACATATTCATGTATTTATAGATGCACATTTACATAAATTCATATATATATATATATATGAACTTGTGTGTGTCTATGCCAAGAAATTAACACTTTCTCTTTTGTGTCTTTGGAAAAATGTCCAAGTTTTCATTTATTTTATGTTATGTTATATGTGCAGTCTTTTAAAAAATAATAATCCCTAAATAAAAAGATCCCTGAACCAAGATTTTAATGAAAGAAAATTCAGATCCTACAAACAGGTGAAAATGACATATATTTGTTTATTTTTATTCTGCTTTTTAAGCCTTATAAAAGATAATGGCTGAGGCTGGAAGATTTCCATTCCTTCAATTCTAATGATTTATTCCTGTTGGAAGTGATATCACAAAACAGTATAAAACCAAGAACGAAGAATAAAAATCCTCCAATGGATCTAGAAGAGTTTTCAGTTTTTATTTCTGTTACAATATACTTAAGCAGATTCTCTTCAGAACCAATGTCATACTAAATAAATTATAACATATGAATAGTTAGGGTATTATGAAAAGGAAGAATTAGGCAATTTTCTTAAAATTCTGATAGAAATACCTTCTAATTGAGCCTAATGTTGATCCCTTATAAGGAGCATCATATCCTATAGTCACTGCTTATTCCAGCGCTTCAGAGATGAAGAGGAAGACTCAAGACCCAAAACAAAGCTAAGAAAACCAGGGAAAGAATGACTAAGTGGTATTAAGATTAATGTATAGAGAAAAAAAAAACTTGGAGAGTTCTAGGGTGCAAAGTATCTTTCCATGTGATTTTGTTTTTATCCTAAGACCTGAACTAGAATAGAAAATTCAGTTAATCATTGCTGGATACTGTAGTACCTCTTAGAGATTTAAAATAAATATTTGTAATTTTCAAAATGGTATGGGTGAATGGGAGATTCTTCTGCTGTATGCAGTGTTGGTAGTGCTGTATGATAGATGTAGAACTCATCTATCACCCTTTACCTTAATTTCACATATGCTGCTTTAGCTTACAGGACCTATTTTATCTCACAAGACCTCTTTCATTGCTTCTCTCTTCTTTGGAATAGATTGAATTTTTTTGTTTTTAATTTTAAAAATATTTCTACTAGGATATATTGGTTGTACACAGAGAACTCATTATGGTATTCCCATATATACATGCAATGTACATCAATCAAACTCTTTCTTAGCATGGATATCTTTAAGAGTAGTGGAGAAGCTCAAAGCACAAGTGTGCATCAAGGCTGTGCTTCTGTTCACTTGGTAATGTCTCATTAACTTCAGCTTCATGTAGTAGCAACCATATGAAGAGGTGAATGCTGGGAAATACAGTAGTTTCCACACACACACACACACACACACACACACACACACACACACATACAGAAGCCAGCCACATGTACTGAGGTTTAAAAACTAAAAGTACTAAGTATTACTGAGTACTAGGTGGCTAACATTTATGCACGTCTGCCCTCCAGAAGGTTATTTTTATTTTAAAAGATATTGCAAAACTTGTGCTTCAACATAAATATTGGCAGGGCATAGAGTTTATTTTCTTGAAAAATACTATTGTCCACCTTATTCAGCCTATTTTGTGATAAGTATTGGGATTTAAAAATATATATTCATCGAATTCTAATTGGCTAAAGAAGAAAAATTCCAACTCTTTACATTCCCGTTTGGGAATTATTTTACCTTCTCCTTTTGTAGTGCTTTTTCTTTACTATCATAAAGATTACATCTCATGATTAATCATATGCGAGCACTTCACCTTTTTGATAGACCTAGTAGACAACAAAACTATGATTTATGGGGAATGATTACAAAGAGATAATACTCATCATGATGCACTGTAGTTAGTGATAAATGTTGAAACCCCTTTGAAAATCTACTTTAAGATAAAAAGTACTTAACTCTAAAAAAAGGACCATGAAATAAGTTACAATGCCATTGGTATAGTAGACTGAAATTAGACAGAGATGATCCACTGGCCATTAATATATTATTATATATTATATATATAATATATAACATATTATATGTGAAAATATAATTTTAAGTCTCTAGTGGCTCTCCTTCCTCAAGATCAGGTGGAAAGTTGGTTTAAATAAATGAAGACATGAACAGGAAGAAGTATGTGTTGCTAGCAACTTAGTAGGCATGAACTTAGTACTTCCATACATGTCTCTGCCATTCTGATTACTTTTAGTATGAATTATTTCATTTCTCTGTAGAATTTGTTTGCTGATAATGTTATCCAGTGATATGATGTTAGATATAGAAGTTATATATAGCTTACAGTGATAATGAAGCGACTTCCTACAAATACAAGATAAGAGAAATAGTACTTGAAAGCATAAGGTAATATCAACTCCTATCTTGCTTCAATTCTTGTTAGACACAAACACACTCCCAATTAGGTAGATATAAATCTAGAATGTTATATAAAGTACATGCAAATCATCATTGCATATATATGTATAACACAAATGTATATACACATATATAAACATATTTTATGTATGTATATCTACATTTATGTATATATATCCCACTATGAAAATCAATTTAGTACATTAATTTCTTCTTCTCAGTGCTGATATATAAAGCATAATATCAAAGAAAATGGAATGCTACTGGCACATGTACTTGTCTCTTCAGTATTTTGTTTATCTTTATTGCTTCATTTTGATAATGTACTCTAAATTAATTAGCTGCAACAGAAATTTTGAATAATTCAAAGAGGCACTTTAGCAAAATTGCATGTTTTTTCCAATTGGCTACATCATAAGTGTTACACTGACTAATTGTGAAGCAACTTGTTGGGTGATTTATTGTTCTAACAGGAAAGTTTTATGATTTCTTTCAGTAGAATTGAGGTTATTTATAGTAATTACCTTTTTCAAAGACATCATTTGCAGAGATATAACAGAATACACAGTAGTATTCATTATTGAAACTTTAAAAGAAAACATGTACTACATGAACAAGAGAAAGTATCAAAGAACTATTATTCAAGCCAGCTGCTTGTACTGGTATAAGACTGAATCCAAGAATTTTTTTTACATCTTGTTTTACTATTATTTTGGACTGAAAACCTTCTTTTCAAGAATGTTAATTTTCTTAATGTAATTCTCTTCAGTCTTTTGCTTTCGATCTTGCTCATTAACAAAATCAGTTGAAAACAATTCCTTGGTGCACTGGTTTTTCTCTGCTTTCTATTTCCCTCACCTCATCCACTTCCCCATGCCAACTACATTCTTGCCTGATTTCTCTTTTTGTTTCTGACTGTTCTCTCTCTGTCTAGAAGTTGATTTCTATATATGGCAGGAGCCATGATTTCCTTAGGTTTTTTGACATCGAATGTATTTAGCCAGCAAGAGACACAATAGGAGTGGAATGGAGCAGAGAGAGAGAGAGAGACAGACAGACAGACAGACAGACAGACAGACAGATAGACAGAGAAAGAGGCAGAGACAGAGAGAGACAGAGAGACTGAGACAGAGGATAAATATAGAGAGACAGAGATAGATTTTGGTTTTTATTTTCCCAACAACCCATCTGCCTGTATTTTCTGGTTCTGTTTCTAATGGCTTGTCCTTGTAAGGAATAAGCTGTCATTGGTTATGAGAGATAATTATGCAATTTTCTCTCCTTTGGCCCTATAGTATTAGTGTCTTTCTATTATTGTCAATATATAAAATGGTCCTCATCTCTAATGGGTTTTCTCATCTTTATCCATATCATTGTAAGTTCACTTTTCATTAAACTTCTGTTAAACCCTTTAGAACAGACTGTTTGTTCTTACTACACTGTAAGGTATACTTTGTGTTTTTTTCCTTCAATTTATTTATTATTACAAAGATGATGTATACAGGGGTTATGGTTAAAGAAGTCAGAAAGAAGAGTATAATTGTTGTCATCCCTTTCCTCTTTTTCTCCCAGTTTTCCCTTCTCTCCCACACACAAGTAATTTTTTATTGTCAAGTATTTTTTTTATTTTACAGAGGGGTTGCAGTTGGATAAATAATGTAATAAGTACATTCCTTGTCAAACTTGTTACCCTTCCCTCACTTTTCCCTTCCCCCAACCCCTCACCCCCAGGTTGTTCAGATCATTTCCAACATACTGTCTTGTGTATGTTGCTTTTGCATTGGTTCCCTCTTGTCCTTTGTCTCACTATTCTGTTGTTCATCTTGCCCTTAATTCAAATAAATGTATATATAATACCAGGGTACCAAAATCAAATACAGTGACAACAGGGGATATAGCATAGGGGGAAGAACATACAAAAGAAACAAAAAATCACATAGCATATTAAAAACAATGACAACAAAGAAAAACCTCTTGTGTTCACGTCTTGGAGTTCATTTCACTTAGTGTCATCTTAAATGGTCATATTTACTTAGCAATTGAGCTATTCTGCTCATCTCCTAAGATCATCCTAGCACCCACACGTTTTATAGGTTTTTTCCAACATAGTGTCTAGTGAGTACCACTGCTATATTTGTTTACTCTTTGTCCCACCATTTCCTTGCCTTTGCTTACTCCCCCCAAAGATAGATAAACGAACAAAGGAAATGAAAACACAAACAACAACAAAGACAAAAACCCTTTTGTTTCCATTTCCTGGAGTTCAATTCAATAAATATTATTTTATCTGATCAGATGCACATAGCTATTTTGCTTATGTGATCCTCTCCTAAGAATATCCTCCTTTGGTCTCACTGTATAAATACCTAGCGACCTGTATAATTTGTCTAGATAAAATGAAGGTGTTGCCTATAATGAGGAATGAGGAAATATATAATTTAAAATATATTGCTGTGTGCTTTATATACTGCATGTCTTTTATCTTCTACCATACAAATTTCAATCTGACTAGACAGAGAGAGGACTAGGGGAAGGAAGGCTCTGGAGACACTTCTACCTCTTTCACTTTACTTGTTGCCTGCTTCTTTTTTTTTGTTTTGCCTACTCCCAGCAGGTAGGTGTTCTATGAACTCAGTGGTGGTAGTCAAGGATGAAGGAAGGTCAAGAAGAAGGAAGGTACATCTTGTAGCTGAAGGAGTAAATAAATCTTCTCTAAAATATATAACTTGAAGAAATAACACGTGAATGTTATTCATAAAGGTTTAGGGAAAAATTAAAAGTTAACCGGAAACATGGATGCTTCATTCCCAGTTTCAGTAACAGGTCCAAGTTTACTTCTAGAAATCATTTCATATCCTTATGTTCACCACAAACTAGAAGGTGATTTTACATAACCATGATCAGATATCTATTGTCTCATTATACAATTCCTTCTTGAACTCATCTTTGCTAAACTGTTGGGATTTCCCATCTATCAGGATTGATGGGGAAGGAGGATGAAGAGATATGATAATAAGTCTGTGAAATGTTGATGTAGTTCTTTTCTCCATGGTGGGGCTATAGTCCAGGGCTCTTTGGCATAGGAAGTTAATTAGATAACTTGCTCTAACAGAATGAGTGATATAAAAGAGACAGTTTTCTTCTGATATACCTAAAGTATTACAATGTTCCTTGGTGGAATAGTTTCTTATTTGAGCATGCTGACTGTGATGTACAAAGGCCAAGACTTCAGGAATGGTTAACAAAAATTTCTAAGGTGGCTTTGTATGAGAAAACATATCCCTAGTGTCCTTGATTGTAAATTTTACCTCTCTGACCAGGGCCTCTAGCCCAAGATTCTATAGTTCCTTCATGGCACTATTGATGGAGTATGGATGACTTGGTAAGACTGGAAAATTCTATGAGAGTGAACTTATATCTCTACTTTCTTTCCTAAGTGGGATACTTGACAATAGATGTAGAATTATTCAAAGTCTAAAGTAGTACTAGTAGAATGTTGTGTGTGTAGAGAAGAAACACATGCCTATATTCAATTCAATGGGGAAATTATCATTGATTTATCCACCTTATGGTTATGCACCATTCCCCATTTTCCCACCAACATGCATGTCAAGCTATACCATATTAACATGCACAATTGGATTAAGCTGCTGGCATCCTGGGTAAATAGATTCTATGCATGTACTCCAATAGTGTTCTATTGTACTTGACTCTCAATAGTACAAGAAAAGCTATGAAGGAAATCAAGACAGGACATCTTTTCTATTTGATTCTGGAATTTACAATGAACATTCTTTGCTAAAAAACACATATGGCACATAGATTTTTTTTCCCCATGAATGCTGTCATTAATATCCTTGTTTTATTCTTAGCCATTGCTGGTGACTCACAGTGACTCCATTCCTAAGGCCATTACAAATTTTTCCTATTAAGGGAATTTCCTTTATTACCCGCTTTCAAGACTTCTGAATGTTTCTATATGCAGAGGCAATTTGCTTCCAGCTGGTGTGGCTTATTGTACTAATCCATCTAGAGAGATAAAGTTTTCTGTCTCTTTTAATGGGTCACAGGGAATTTCCCATAAAGCTATAGGTTACAAGTTAGGAAAAAACATAAGATAGGATGAAGAGAAAGTTTGAGAGGTATCTAAGCCACTTTAGTTTTTATATAATTTATTTGTCTTTTGATCTGCTCCAGTAAAAACATATTTTTCCCAGGTTCTTTGTAGTTGTGCTATAAATTTTAAAAATGGCATTACCGGGATAATTTGATAGGAAATGTGCTGTATGTAAATCATAAAAATCGCTAAAATTTGGCATATGTTTACCTGTGGCACAATCACCATACTCAGGATGATGAATATGTAAATCTCTCCCGTTTCCTTGTACTCCAATGTAATGACTCTATTTTGAGCATCAGATTACAACTGTCACTACAAATGAGTTTATATTTTCTAGAATTTCATATTAATAAAATTATGCATGGTACACCCTTTCTGTCCCTGACTTCTCTTTCGTAGTGCCGTTGTTTTGACTGGAAGTTTGGAGTTTTCAGTCAATTCTTGCCCTACCCCAATGCTTTCCAGCATGTCACAAGGAGGTAAATTATAATGAAGACTGGATTGAGCAAAGTTGGTATTTCTGGTCATCTTTTCACTTGGAATAATTTCCTTTGTAGGGTATTATTTTGGCAGTACAAGTCTTGGTTTTAAATATTTTCAATTATTCTTCCTGTTTTAAATAAAGTTTTCTTACTTTTTTTGTTGTTATGTGGTACTAGGGATTGAATTTATGGCCTTCTGCTTGCTAAACAATCTCTTTGTCATTTTATCCAACTCCCTATCTCTTTTCTCTTTCAGTTTATATCTTGCATAGGGTCTTATTTATGTACTGGGCTAGCCAGAGACTATGATGCTCCTATTTGCCCTCTATATACCTTAGATTACAAGTATATACAACCATGCCCAATTTTGTTTTTTTTAGATAAGCAGTTTGGCTTCAAACTGCTGTCTTTATATCTCTATCTCTAGTATGGTTGGCATTTCCGGTACTTCACATTCTGCCAAACAACTAAACATATTGTTTGTGAAAGCTATTTTCAATGGGCTTAGAATTTAGTGACACCTAGTACTTTAAGTTGGTGTTAAAAATTGGTGCATGTTAAAATTCTAGAGTTTTCAGAATGAAATTTCCATTAGGAAATTTTCATAAATACATTCATATAAGGTACTCTTTAACAACCATTTGTGCTTTTTATCTCTTAGACACTATTAACATAAAGTCATCAATGTCCAGATCGGCATGATGCTTTAGAAATCAAAACCAAGGTTAAACTCTGCAATATCTATTACAAAAGAGAAGATGTGAGTTGAGTACACAGTTTAGATTAATTCTTATCCATACCTTCTCAGTATTTTTTCCTCTGCTGGGAATTGAAGTAATAAAGTGTTAGTTAGGTTAGTGTTTTTCTAATAGGAAGTTTCGAGATACTCAGATTGTAGGCTTGTCAAAAACACAGATTTTTTTTTACTTTGAATTCTTTTTTTTTATTGTGAAAATACTGTTACAATTACATGGGGTTACAATTACATGGGCAAGGTAATGAGTACATTTCTTATCAAGCATTGTAGCCTCCTCCTTTGTTTCCCCTTTCCATCTCTTCCCATCTCCCCCCACCTCTTCCCCCACCCTACCCTCCTCCCCCCCCCACCAAAGTTGTAAAGTTCGTTTTCCATATAACATCTTGTACATCTCATTGTTGCAATGGGTCCACCTGTATCCCTATTTAAATGATATGTTTTTCCCCTTCCCCTCCACAAATTATACTGACATCAAATACAGTGAAAGCAGGGGTTATACCGTGGGGGAGGGCCATCCAAAGCAACATAGAAATCATCTTATAAATGTGTTAGAAACAATTTCATGAAAGAAAAAAAAATTGAATACCTATCTTAGGGTTCATTTTATGTGGTAGAGTGCTTGCCTTGCATGCGTGAGGCCCTGGGTTCAATTCCTCAGCACCACATAAGCAGAAAAAAGAAAAGCCGGAAGTGGTGCTATGGCTCAAGTGGTAGAGTGCTAGCCTTGAGCTGAAGAGCTGAGGGACAGCGCCCAGGCCCAGTGTTCAGGCCTCATGACCGGACCCCCCAAAAATAAACAAACCCACAGATTTTTGAGCCCTATATCTAGAGTTTCTTGATTGGGTCTACCTAGAAGTTGCATATCAGATTAAGTTTTGTGTAATTATGGTGGTATAAGTCTAAGAATGGATTTTCTGATTTGAAAACTAATTCTAGTAGCAAGGGTAATCTTGACTTTTTCCAGTGAAGATACTACATCTAAAAACAGGGTTCTAACAGGCATTAAGGACTATATAATGATTCGTACTTGTTCAAATGGATCATATTATTGAACATGTACTAGAAATTCCATCCAACCTTCACCAGACATCTGTGTAGCATTTAATGGCATTTTTTCTATGCTTTCCCCCTTAGGGATGAACTATTGTTTTTGGTTTAATATCTTGGCAGTGAATGTAGTTTTATAAACTTTAACTTGCCTGTAGTCTAAGTAATAACATGTATATGGTACATATGATAAGTGGTCCTATTTAAAACTTCAAGTGTGGATTAATCTCCATGAATGGCACCATGAGTAGACCAGGCTTATATTTAGAGTCAGAACCTGTGACGATAAATCCCCTGAAAGCTCGGGTATTTTCTTTTCACTGATGCACAGCCATGTTATTAATGGCTGAAGGTCGCCGAGAGAAGACTTTTGGACTATCCAGAGCATTCATCAATGGCTGTGTTCCAAATACTTTCTCAAAGTGAACTGACTTGCCTTTGTACAGAAGGTGCTGAGTTTCTCTATTGTCTTAGGTCTTGGACCAGGGTGAGAGGCTATAGCTCCCATGTGGATGACTTGAATTGGATTTTCAACACTAGATCCCAGACTTTTCTACTTTTATATATGAAGCCATACCTTAGTAGGCTGTTCATCTATTTCATTCTGAGCAATGTAGGTAGGGATCAGCAAGCCAAGGACACAGTTTAAAGCAAGTCAGATCACTGATTGCACTTAATCCTTGCCTTATGAATGTGATTTTATACACTACTTTCTATCTTGTGGTTGAACCCCTGGTATCTGGCCCTAACCACACCGACATGTTCTTATTCCCTCTGAAATACCGAATCCTTTCTATTGCAGCATCTCTCATCATCAGTCATCTTTGGACACTATGAGATGTTTAAAGGTGACTTGGTAAGAAAGGGTGTTCAGGACCACAATTTTCTTTTAGAGTAATTGGTAGCAGATAACTAATCTGATTCCACATAATAAATCCACTTGAATAATCTCACCTCTCTAGCTACATATTTCCCCCTACATCAGCAGTGAGTTTTCAATGCAGGCTGCACATTAGAGTTGCTCAGGGAGTTCATATATCCAATACCCAGCAGCATTCCACAGTAAA
Source organism: Dipodomys spectabilis (assembly GCF_019054845.1). NCBI lineage: Eukaryota > Metazoa > Chordata > Mammalia > Rodentia > Heteromyidae > Dipodomys > Dipodomys spectabilis. The sequence goes on along the minus strand of NW_024870698.1, from coordinate 4,396,390 downwards.
AGCTGCAGACGCCACCTGTGAGTGGACCTTGAACATCAATGCTCCTTAAATCTTCCTTAGGGATTTTTTTTTGGTACAACTAAGGTTGCAAACCACTTGGTAGATCATCATTGAGCCCAGATTTCACTTATCTTGCCTTTTGCATATGGACACAATTCCATTTATGACCTGTCAAATCTCAGGCGAATACACCTAGAATTCAGAGGTTCAAAGTTCTTATCTTTCCTCCTCTGTGTGCCCACCTGTCTCAGGGTTTTAGTCCCATGAGTGCCTTTATCTTGGCATGAGATACCTGGCTGGTGTTTCAGTTCATTGGCCTTGCCATCTGTATAGATACAGTCACATGTCTTTGGATTTGATTTTTCCCATTCAGATCTGTCCTGTGGCTACTGAAGATAAGGTATCCTTTTAAGGTTCTCAGTGAAGCTTTTCGATGTTTCATTCATGTTCTGAAGCAGACCCTTTAGCTTTTTTGTTTTTTTTTTCCCTTCCTTTCCTGCTAGTCTTTATAATAATCGTTGTTGCCATGGTGACTAAGTACCCCAGCCACTTGATCTCCGGACGCCTTCATTGTATCTGCACTTTATCTTGTGCCACTACCCGTGATTATTAGACTAATCATGATGTCACAACATGCCAGAGATTATCAGTGTCCCATTTCTCAAAGTAAAAAAGCTATCTGTGAGTGCCTCAAATATGGTAGTTACCCAATACCAGGACCTATTTTAAGGCTGTTTCCTGGGACCATTTCTTTTGTCAATTACCACATCACTCATGATCCTGACAGGAGACACACAGGGCACCCAAATGGACCAATTAAGGAGCATTTAATAGACTATTTACAGAGGTGTGAGTGGGAATAAGGGAATCCTAAAAGAGATGGTAAAGCACCCTGTGGCTAGAAAAAGCTGAGGGCTTTTAATCATCTCTAAGTATGAACTTTCCTCTCTCCTTGCTCATTCTGATCTTCTGCTTACCACCCTTGGGACAAATTTAACCAGAAAAGCCTTCTCAGAAGTCAAGAGATGTAATATATGCACCCTAATGAATAACCTCCTTCAGATGTACAAAGGCAGGGCAAGCATGTTGGTGCTTAGAAAACCCTATGCAATGTGTAAATCTGATACCACCTATACATTTTCAGATATACTACTTTCTCTGTGACAACTCTAGTTGTAAGTCTTTAAGACATCACACATGTAATGAATTGAAAACCATGTGCAAGACAATCCACCTAATACCACTCTGCCTGCTGTTTGAATTATAATAGTAAGAGAGTGAAGGGTTCCTATGTTACTTGAGCACTATTTTATAATTAAATTTTGTTTGTTCATGAAGTATAAATTGTTTCTTTATCTTTTTGTAGTGTGTATAGTTTCTATCTTAGTTTATACTTTATAAATGAAAAACTGTATTAGTAGTTGATCTCCAAGTGATAGTATACTATTTGCATATAGTGGAAGTGCTGCTGCTATTGTGTGGTTAACATCCTCATCTTGAGTTGGATTTTCAACACTAAATCTAGAACTTTTCTGCTTTTATATATGCAGCAACACCTTAAGAGGCTGCTCATCTATTTCATTCTGAGCAGTGTAGAGATCATCACAACACAGTTTAATGCAGGGCATATCACTGATTGCACTTAATCCTTGCCTTATTAATTATGTGGTTTTACATACTTTATATCTTGTGGGAAAAAAATCCCACAGTGGTTCGATGCTTACTTTGCTTTAAGCAATCACATATCTTTAAGAGGTCTTAAATCATCAAAGCATTAGAATATTGATCTTTCTGTATCCTTCGTCCTGTGTATAAATATGTATTACTGCTGGAGACAATTATCTTTCTGCCTAAAGAACTCACTTTTTGTATTTCATAAAGGGCGGCTCTGCTAATTATAAATCTTTTCAAGTTTTTAATGTGTGAGACAAGATCTTTCTTTTTCTGTAGCAAGTTATTTTAGACTTGCAGGTCAAAATTATTTTTATTTCAATAGTGTAAATGTTTTTGTTCTTTTTTGAAATATTGTCAAACTGAAGGTCTATATTGCTAATAAGACCCTTTACTATGGATGGTAGCATTTATTTCTGTGGCATTTTTCATGTTTCTCCACTATGAAATCAATCTTGATTTTGCTTTCCATCAGCATTGTAGAGAAATCCATTTGTGAAATACATTAAAAGAATGGGGACTTATTCACCACGTGCTTGAAGGGGCAACTCTCTATATAAATTCGTAAAACCTTCACTCAGGTCATCTCTTTATTCCTCTTCTTATTTATTAGTTTATTCTTTTGGAGTCATATGAATTTATTTGTAATTTGGGTAATAATTAATATTTCCTGCATCATATAACTCTCTTCCAGTTTACTCCACAGTTGAATTATATATGTATATATATATTCATTTTTTCTTTTACTTTGAGCACTTTCTGTCTCTACTACACACTCTAGGTTCACACTGTATATCCCCTGATCTAGTGTTAGGCAATCATTGTTTTTGTCAAGATTTCCAGTCCCTGCTTTATCACAGAATAGCATAAGATGCAAAAGTATGGATGCTTGTGCTCATCATTTATTGGGGCAGCAATATTTTGAGGCCCTCTCAAATGATGAGGCAGAGAATCCCTGTGTGTATACATATGTATGTATGTACCTATCACTATAAATGCGTGTATGTAGGATGGCCTAGATGTTCTCATTGGACTACAGTTCTATGTTAAGCTACATGTGAGTTCTATTGCTGTCTGCCCCTCTAATGGAGTGCTGCATTGGCATTGAAGTATCTTCTTGTTTACTTGGAACTCCCACTCATAAAGTGACAAATCTAGCTCTCATCATCTCTTAATCCATTCCTGCATGCTAAATTCTAAATTATATACACAGCAGTACCAGGATTTTTAATGCATATCTCAGTGGGTGATTTTATTTTTGTGGCATTGGATTTTGAACTCAGAATTTCACACTTGCTGGGCAGGCTTCTACTGCTGAGCCATACTTCTAGAGCATTTTTGCAGTGGTTATTTTGAGATAGTCTGTAGCCAGGTGTTTAGGCTGGCTTCCTACTGTAGAAAGAATGAAAGCCATACTCCACTGCACCCAGATTCACACACACACACACACACACACACACGTGTGTGTTTTTACATGTACATACACTTATGCATGTATATATACATATACATGTACATATACTTCTATACACATACACATATATATGGTGTTTTTGTTTTTTTACAAAGGAATTGCCACCCGGGCGCTGGTGGCTCACGCCTGTCATCCTAGCTACTGAGGAGACTGAGATCTGAGGATTGTGGTTCAAAGCCAGCCCGGGCAGGAAAGTCCGTGAGGCTCTTTTTTTTTTTTTTAATTGTGAAAATACTGTACAGAGGAGTTACAATTACACGGGCAAGATAATGAGTACATTTCTTATCAAGCATTGTAGCCTCCTCCTTTGTTTCCCCTTCCCATCCCTTCCCATCCTCCCCGCCCCCCCCTACCCAATCCTGCCTGCCCATCACGCCCTCCCCCCACCAAGCACGAAAGTTGTAAAGTTCGTTTTCGACATAACGACTTGTACATCTCATTGTTGCAATGGGTCCACCTTTCCAATTAACCACTAGAAAACTGGAAGTGGTGCTGTGGCTCAAGCGGTAGAGTGCTCGCCTTGAGCGGAAAAGCTGAGAGACAGCGCCCAAGTCCAGAGTTCAAGCCCCACGACTGACAAAAAAAAAAGGAATTGCCATTCAACAAAGCACTTTAGGAATATAATGCATTTCAATTCTTCTATTGAGGTGGATTTTTTTAAATTTAATTTTATTTTTTTGTGAACATACTGTACAGAGGGGTTACAATTACATGGGCAGGATAATGCGTACATTTCTTATCAAGCATTGCAGCCTCCTCCTTTGTTTACCCTTCACATCCCTTCCCTACCTCCCCCCTACCCCCCCTACCCAATCCTCCTCCCTCCCCCCTCCCCCCCCCCACCCCCCACCCCCACACCAATTTTTAAGAACATTTTGGCCCAGGCTGACCTGGAACAATGTTCTTCTCCATATCAGCCATCAAAGCAGCTTTGATTACAGGCATAAGTCACAACACTCATATGACAGTAACCTCAACTGGAGTACCAACTAGTCTATCTATCTATCTATCTATCTATCTATCTATCTATCTATCTATCTATCTATCTATCTATCTATCTATCTATCTATCTATCTATCTATCTATCCATCTATCCATCCATCTCTCTCTCCCTCCCTCCCTCTCTCCTTCCCTTCCTCTCCTCTTCCCCCCCCCCCCTCTTGCTAGTCTGATAGATCCAATAAATACTCAGGCCATGAGGATACTTTGCTTCAGTGTTCTTAGTAACATGGATTTGTATTTGTAATAGCTGGAAGTTTCCTTCTAGTCTACATTCTATCATGGACTGCCTCAATCTCATAAATGAACTTTATTTATTTAGTACTGGAGTTGGATCTCAAAGCACATATACATTACCACCTGAGCCATGCCTTTAGTTCAGAAATGAGGCTTTTTAAAATGTTTCATATACCCTTTGTGCTCCAATGTTCTATGTCTTTGAAAAACAGTGTGATCCATGTGTTGTGTATCTACTATTGAAATCTTCTTTAAATTATTTTATTTTTATTTTATTTCCTCTGTTAATATTTTAGGTAGAATATTAACAAATTAGCTATTTGTGTTTATAGAGTTTATAAATAATTTATCTATTTCTTTGTAATACCTTCTCTTTGAGTGTATTTACACTGGGGACAGAATTCCAGTTGCTATTTTTTTCTCTCAATGCATTAAAACACATTGTTCTATTTCCACCTGGCTGCTTTCTTGACTTTTCATATTTGTTTTCAAAAGTTTAGCTATGATGTACCTAGATAAAGATTACTTTGTTCTTATTTTTCACTATTTCCTTGTTTTTTAGGGTCTGTGAGTTAAATGGTTTTCTTTTTCTTTTTAAGTGTAGAACCTTATTTCTACAAATACCTTTCTGTTTCATGCAAGAATTTAAATTGTAGACATGTTTGCTAATTTAATTTTTTTCTATATGACTCTAATCCCTTGTTCAGAATTTCTCAGTCTTAAATTTCTTGTGTTCTTTTGTTTGGTGAATTAACACTGATCTCTTTTTATGACCCCCAATTATTCACTTATCTGTGTACATCTGCCATTAGAGCAATCTGAGTGCTTGTGTTTCCTGTCATGTACTTCTCTACTTACAACTGTCAGTTTGTCTATTATCTTATATGACTCCTAAATCTATAATGCCTTTAATGCTCATTTATAGTATAAATGATGCAATGCTCTTACATATATATATATATATATATATATATATATGTTTTTTATTGTAAAAATACTGTACATAGGAGTTACAGTTACATAAGTAAGGCAATGAGTAAATTTCTTATCCAGCATTGTTACCTCCTTTGTTTTTCCTCTACCATCCCTTCCCTTCCTACTTCCCCAACTCTGACTTTTCTTAAAGACTTTGATGACTTATTATACAATCTAAATTTTGTTTTGGAAAATAAATTGCTTTTGTTGAGTAATTTTGCATTTCAATATAGGACACATTTTCTTACTTCTCCTTGCATATGATAGCATTGTACAAGCATATTTAAACAAATAGTGGAAATTTATTAGTAACATCTGTTTATCACAATATCTACATTTATATCCTGGAGAGCGCAAACCCTTTCTTTGATCAGGAAACTAAAATGAACAGCTGCTCTATGAAATTCTACCAATAGCTGGCCTGAAGCTTTTAAATTATGTTTTGCTCATTACTGATTTAAAATAGTATTGCCAAGATTAGGCTTTGCTCTTAGCTTGACTGTCAAATTGTAGTTACTTCTGAGGGGCTTATGCCTCAACCTTTCCAGGGTTTGAGCTAGGAGTGTTTGCCTTCTACTTTTAGCGAATTATGCCACATCTTTGTATCACATCTCAGCAGGGCCCTGGACTCTGAGCATGGCCAGAACTGTACAATCACTGTTTTCTACAACACATTTCATGTTAGCACTGTTTATTATGCATTATTCATCTGATTATTAGGGGAGAAGATTTTTGATATAAAGTACATACATACAAACAACATATATACATATATATTTGTATACACACACACACACACACACACACACACACACACACACACACACACACACACACACACACCACTTCCAGATTCCAATCTGTTTTGGTACCCACAGAGCCATTACAAACTTGCAGTCTTTTCTTTGTCTCTGTGAAGTGTTTCCGACTTAGGCAGGACTGTCCTCACTTTTATACTCCCACTAGACTTTGTTCTTGGAGATTGAAACTTTCTCATTTCTTTCATGATGGGTTTCTTTCTTCCCCGGTATTAATTTATTTAGTCATTTTTTGGCTTTAATGTTTTTATTTAATACAATTTCTCCAAATTCCATCCATGATAGGCTTTATTCTTTTTTGTATGTTTTTTATTGTAAAAATGCTTTACAGAGGGGTTACAGTTACATGAGCAAGATAATGAGTACATTTCCTATTGAGCATTGTTGCCTCCTCCTTTGTTTTCCCCTTACCATCCCTTCCCTCCCACCTCCACAACTACCCACCCCCTTTATTTAAGCTTTTTTACAAAAACTACTTAAATAAATTTATAGAGATGTACACTATTGTCATTATTTTTAATGTATTACCATACCTTTTTTTAAAAAAATTAGGGCTTAATATATTATTTATATAAGGAGTTTGATTGTGGTACTTCTATGTATGAATGTAGTGTGACTTAACTGGAAGGGAGTCTCTGCCACTGTTTGTTTGCCTAGATTTTCTCACTAATATCCTGACTTAGTTTATCTCATCTGTTTTTCTACTTCTATCCAAAAAACTTCATTTATGCCAACACAAACAAAGTTGTCTTTGAAAATTACATACAGCTTTGTGTGCTTCCCTTGTGCACAAAATGCTTTATTTTGGCACAAGAATACAAGGCAATTTCTCTGTGAAATTCTTTAAGTAAATGCCACTTTGTAATGAGACTTTCTTTAGTCATCAGTCTATACCTTTAAATAGCTTAAATGATCTGTGTATCAGTGGCTCAAGCCACCCAGCTACTCAGAAGGCTTAGATCTGAGGATGAAGGTTCAAAGCCAGCTCAAACAAGAAAGTCTAGAAAATTATTGTCTCCACTTAACTACCAGAAGGTTGGAGATGGAATTGTGGCTCAAAGGACAGTGCCTAGGCCCTGAGTTCAAATACCAGGACTGGTGTGCGCGTGCGTGCGCGCACACACTTACAAAGAGCTGAAATGTGTAGCCTTTAAGTACCATAGGACACATGACTTAAACAGAATCATTTTCTCATAGTTTTGAAGACTACAAGTCCATGGCCAAGGTGAAGTTTAATTTCTACACAAGACTCCCTTCCTAGTTTGTAACCACTCCTCTTTTCCCCATGTCCTCCTTACATGACCTTGTCTCTGAGGAAAAGGACGAAGAGTATTTGAGAGAGACAGAGAAGGAGAGAGAGAGACAGAGACAGAGACAAAGAGAGACAGAGACAGAGACAGAGAGACAGAAAGACACTGAGAGACACAGAGAGACAGAAAGACACAGAGAGACAGAAAGACACAGAGAGAGACAGAGAGAGAGAGTGTGTGTGTGTTTCTAGTGTTTCTCTTTTTTTAAATAAAGGAATCCAATAGTTACATTTAACCTAACTTATTCTGTAGAATCCATTATCTTCAATGATGGTCTGTTTGAAGTTACAGCTTCAACATGCAAATTTTAGAAAAACAAAATTCAGTTCCTAATAACTGGTATCCATATCATGTTAAAAATATGACTGTAGCCTGGGGCTGGTGGCTCACGCCTGTAATCCTAGCTACTCAGGAGGCTGAGATCTGAGAATCCCAGTTCAAAGCCAGCTGGGGCAGAGGAGTCTCCATGAGACTCATATTTCCAATTAACCACCCGAAAACTGGAAGTGGTGCTGTGGCTGAAGTGGTAGAGCACTAGTCTTGAGCACAAAGAGGCTCAGGGACAGCACCCAGGCCCTAAGTTCAAGCCTACAATGCTAAAAACAAATTACAAGTGTATATCTCATTATTATGTGTGCATTTTTTGACAGGAATATTGTATTGTGTGTGCCTAGAGAGCTAGATAGCCAATGATCCATTTACCACTGTTCCAAAACCACCTCCACTAAATGTCTGAATCTGTGGGGATATTTTCTCCACATTATTCTGAGGAGACAGTGTGAACGTTCAAGAAGTTATTCACTTATTGAAACTCATTGTGAATCATCTGTATACATCTCCCATGATCTCTCTGTGGAAGGGGTAAATCAACACACCATCTTTTCTACTGAAGTATCTGGAAACCTGTCTACCAGAAGACACTCATCCTTAATTCATTCCTTTCTCCAGTTCTTTCATTTATGTTCCACTGCATCATTGGTGCATAGAAGGTAATCTTCAGCCTTGCTTGCAATTTACTCATACATAGTTAATGGCCATTGAGACAGATTTCCAGCATTCTTCCATCCTTGGTGAGTTATCTAAACCAATTATGGAATTCCCTTTCTTTCCATTATTGGGTGAAGAATATCCATCTAATTCAACTCTAGACTCTGCATGTTGGCTTTCACTCTGAGTAAGTGAAGTATAATAGGAGTCAGAGAAGTATTTGGGAGAAAGGAATGGCAAGCTGAGATTTGTGTTGTAAAGGAGCACTGCTTACCATTGTATAAATCATAGACTGTAGATGGATTAGGTACTATATAGATTGGTTTAGAGACTACTAACATAATCCAGACACCAGTTCATCTTGACGAATAACACCTTTGTCTCGAGTGTTACTGGCAGAGGTGTGGAAATGTGGCCTGATATGGGATATATTTTGAAAGCAGAGCTCACAAGGACTTGCTGACAGATATAAGACATATGTGACAAATGAGGAAGTAAAGATGATTCCAAGGGTTGTTTTCTTTTTAAATAATCAACTGGAGATGAAAAAGAGAAAAAGTAGAAGAGGCCAGGCCAAGAAATTCTAAGAGTCAGAGGTGTGCTTGAGAGCAGAGAAGTGGAAAAATTCGACAGAGGAGGAGTTGCTGTGGTGCAAAAGGAACAGGGAAGTGTGATACTTTGATTCCTAATAAGGAATAATGATTCTGATAGTCATGGTGATCATTTGAGCTAAATATTTCTAATAAGCCCAGTAAGATAAAAGTTGGGAAACAACTTGGATTTAGTAACATAAGAGGCTTTTGATAATGATGAATAAATGATTCCACAGGAATTTGGGAATAAAAGCATATTTGTACAGAGTAACAAGGAACAATGCAGGAGGAGGAGGAGGAAGGAATTCAGATAATGCATGCCTCAGTTTTAAGAAGGTTTTTCTTTTTTCTTTTCTTTTTGTAGGAGTGTCCCTGGGGTTTGAACTCAAGATTGCATGCTTACTTGGCAGTCACTGCTTTGTTGAGTCATCCTATGATCTTTTTTTTTTAGCTCTGATTATTTTTGAGATAAGGTCTCACTGTTTTGCCCCAGCAATCATGGATCTATATGTACTTTCCATCATAGTTGAGATGATAACTTTGATTTTAAAAATCATTTTTTATGATATTTTTAACATGGGTTGGGCTGGGACCATAATCCTTATAATCTCAACATGCTAGAAATGATAGGTGCATGCCCCTGTATCAGTCTAGCTATTTGTTGGGAAGAGGTCATAAAAACAATGTGGCCTGCTAACTTTGAACCACAATCTTACTCATTTCTGTCTCCTGAATATGTAGAATTATAAGATTGTCAAAATAACTAACCCGACTTATGCCTTTGGAGATATTGTAGAGAAGAAGGAAAATCCAATCCTTCTTTAGGGAGGAAAATAATTGGTAGCAGATTTTATTTTCCCCAGAAAAGCAAGAGGTAATGAGACAGCAAAACAGAATTAGCCTCCAATAGGAACATGCAGAGTCTCTAGATAGTACACAGGAGGACAAGACATGCCATGTGGGCTCAGGTGTGAGTGGCTGTAGGCTTGCATGTATGTTTGGGAGGCTAGAAGTTGAATTTTAGTTACTTTTGTACTATTGAGGAAACAGAGTCATTAAGTGATCATGAGACTGTGGCAATGTAGACTGGAATTTAGAGTACAGGGAACGTTTTGCAATGAATTGGATGTGTGGGAGAAGGACTAGATTTGGCAAATAAAACAATCTTGTTGGCTGACTACAAGGTGCTCTGGAGGCCAAGGCTAACAATCCATCAAAGGGTTCTGTTAGTTTCCTCCAAGTACTTTTAGCTACATGCATTCAGGAATTGACTGGGTGAAAAGGTAGATTTATCCAACACTATGTTTCTCCAGTTACTAAGAATGCATAAATGAGTAGGAAAATTATGTATATGACAAGGAATTATTATAACAATGGTCTATAGAATCAAAGCTCAGTTAAGAGACAAGGCAGATATCAGTTGCTTTAAAGGAAGAGACACATATATTGGAAAAATTAGCAACAGATTTCTATTCTTTTTAAAAAATTACATTTCCTGGGATTTTTTATTGTACAACTTTTTATTTGAAAATAAGAATATTGGAAGATAAAACTAAAACATGAGTTTTAAATATGAAAAGTGTAATAAAAATACAGTAATAAACATCATGGTTTCACATCATACTCCCCCAACTTGGTTTTTTTTTTTTTATTATAAAGGTGCTATTCCGAAAGGTTACAGTTACATATGTAAGGTAATGAGTATATTTCTTTTTGAACAGTGTTAACCCCTCCCTCATTTTTACCCACTCTCCCTCTGCTGACTCTCCCTTCCCTCTCTAAGTTCATTGAATGACATTGCCCCATCCTAAGGAAATGGAATGAATTGGAAGAAAAATATATTAAGCAAAGCAAGCCAGAATGAAAGAAACACACACTACATGCTTTCCCTCATTTGTAATAACTAGAATATGTCTAGTATATTCTTGACAGAGGATCACAATAGCTCAATAGCTTATCAGAATGAACTCCAAGAAATAGAAACAAGAGGTTTTTATAATGTACTGTTTGCAGTTATTTCTTTTTGTCTTTCTATTTCCCTATTTGGTTTATGACTTGTTTATATATATATATATTTATATAAATAAACAGTGACAAGTCATATATATATTAAAGATACTGTACAGAGTGGTTACATGAGCAAAGTAATGAGTCAATTTCCTATAGAACATTGTTACCCCTCCTTTGTTTTTCCCCTACCATCCCTTTCCTCTCCACTTCCCCAACTCCTCCCTCCCCAACCCCAAAGTTGTAAAGTTCATTTTCAACATAGTGTCTTATACATCTCATTATAACAATGGGCCATCCTGTATCCTTATTTCAACATTTTGTTATTTCCCTTCCCCTCCCCAAATAAGAAAAATGTTGTCACTGTTTCTGATTTTTCTGTATTCTTTGGCTTGTATATATGTTTATCTGATTTGGGGAAGGGAAAGGGAATCACAGAAATGGTAGGACAAGGGTGAATGCAACAGTGATACTCACTAGACACTATATTGAAAATGAAGTTTGCTGGGATTTTTTTGTCAGTTCACTAGGATTTTTATCCCATGATAGTATAGAACTCTCTCACACCCATACAAAATATACATCAACCATCATATGTCTGATCTAAATATATCCAAATTATGTAAAAATTAAATTGCATAGTGTCATAAAACAACTGACAGCCAAGCTTGAACACTCATTTGTTTATTCATTCAATGTCATAGAAGTACAACTAACAAGAATTTCAAAAACATTCTTGAGAATAAACATTTTCTTTTGCAAAGTAGTACATTAAATTTTACAGGTTCACAATAAGTCTGGACTGAAAGGATTTTATGGCATTATTTTCTAGAATTGTAGGAAAGATAATTAATACCCCGAGAATATGGTAGAAAGTGATTTGTGTTGATAGCAAAGTCAAGGTTAAATGATTTGATACCACAGAAGAATAAGAAATTATCTCAGTTTGAAAGCAATCATTAATCAGAAAAAAAGGAAACATAATACATGGTAGGAAATGCAACAATTCAATGAATAAGCTTAGGTTAAGCCAATTTAGATTGGACTAAAGAACCTGGAGTTTAACAAATGAATAATACTCTAGGAAGTTGAAATATGTTTGTCTCAGGTGGGGAGAAGTCTGAAGGGGAGTGGGGACAGAGGAATAGAGAGAGGAATGGTGGAAAATATAGTCATATTATTCATTTTACATCTGTGAAAATAGAACCCAGTAAATCGAAGAGATGGGGGTCCAAACGGGGGTGGGGGGTGGGAAGAGAATGATAGAAGGGTTGATAATGACCAAGATGCATTGTTCTCATCAACTCACACGTGGAATAGAAACCCTTTTGTATAACTACTTGAAGATAATAAAAACGAAAAGAACCCGGAGACATAGCAGTTACAATAATTTGGCCTTTTTAAAAAAATCAGTTTTCCCAACTTTCTTCTAGTGACCCTTCTTAGAATGCACCAGAAACACAATCGTATTTTCTACAGATCAATTTCCACAGCAATCTTCTAGTCTAATTAAGGCTGGCCTCGACCAGGAAAACTGTACACTATTTGGGAATCGATCTCTATTAACACAGAGAGGGACATGGGCCGGTTGCGGGAGCACCCTTCCTGCCCACGTGGATGGTACTGGAGCAGGAAGCTCTCCTGGTAGTGTCATGACTTTCTTTCACCGTCCCTAGTATTGGGACAGATGGATGCACTCAATTTGTTCGGTTCTGGATTTGTAGAGTCACTCCTACATGTTCAGCCTTTCATCTGTTTCTTCCTAATTCCCAAGAGTCCTAAATGTCTTGCAACACGCAGTAGGAAATCTTTCTCCATTCAAACTAGTTAGAAATGGATTCTGTTTTCAGAAAGCGTCAACAGAAACAGAGAAACATCTCTACAAAGTCACACGTTCAACTGGTCCAATGAATGCTCTCCACACAACACAATTTCTTTGAACCCAAGCTAGAAATACAGGTTCTTCTATTTCCCTCTCTATCTGATCTTGTCTGATGAAATTCTCGTTTTCAACGGATAAAGTGAGGATCAAAAGGTCTCTGTTTTTAACAAACACACCATATGATTCTGATGCAGCCGATCCTTAGCAGAGTTAAGGTTTGTTAGGCTTTGATCCAGAGAAATTATTCAGAAATTCTTAAGAAATTTGGTATTAAGTATTAGTATTATTATATTGTGGAATGGTTTAAGAGAATTTGTAGATGAAAACAAAACAAACACATTTATAGTTCTCAATTCGCTGGCCATGTCGATAGGTGTGTTAGACATTTTGAACATATCTTTATGAGATAGTTAGAATTATTATTATGCCACATTTCTAGAATGTACAGAGTATTAGGTTCTACATCCAACACTACAAAAATTCATAATGTAGGATAATCAATATTTATATTTGGCTATCATTTTGAATAAAGACAGGAATATAGGGTACCCAGTGACATGTGCTGAGCATAAATTAATAAAACTGAGGATTTGTTTTGTTTTGACTTTTTGTTCAATGAGTTTTATATTGGAAACATTGATGCAAGGATTAAAAAAATATATTAACAATTCTTTAAATATTTACCTTCCAAGTTGACTTTTGAGTAGAAATATTAAATGTAAAATTTTAATCTTAATTCAAAATATCACTACAAGCACAATGAAAAGCACATGAATTGTAATTATAAAAAATTACCAAGCACATTCAACTTAATATTATTGGCCTATTTGCTCATTGTTACTTCTAGAAAGTCTTTGGATTACAGCATTAATCACCTTTTGATTTTCAACTCTATATACTAACAATTCCTACAATGCCTAATATTTACTGAATATTCCTTATAGCTTATGTAGTGACCTATGAATTTTAACTGTATTAAGTTTTCATTCCTATGGGTTCCATTTGTGTTTAATTACAAATAGATTTTAATCTACTTGTAAAAAAACTTTTCTGAGAAGTTATTTGAGTTGTACTTGAGTGTCTCCTATCATGCATCATCTTTCTTTATTGATTTTTATAGTTACATTTAAAATATATATGACTTCCATCAAGAAATCTGTTAAGTACATGTTATATAAGTATTAATTCAGTATTAATGCTGAAGATGATTTATTATCTCCAGGTTTTCTAGATATTAATTGAACTTCTTGGATATTTCACAAAATTTTATTCAAAGAAAAGCTTCAGGATATAGAGAAATAGATAAAAACTATGAACATTTGAAGAATAGTGATTGGTATTTTCAGAATATATTATACATGCATAAGCAGGTTTTAAGTCTATGATTTTTCGTTATTGCTTTAACATTGGACAAGACTAATGAATAATTCATTTAAAATTCAGATTGATGTATTGAAACCAGTACTACATGGTGGGTTTAATTCATATTGCAATAACTAATTCAGTTAATCTTTTCCTTTTTCCACAATCAATTACTATTTTGTTTGTGCCTAATAGCATTTTCCCACATAGGAAGATAGAATATTACAGCAGAAAGAAAATATATCTTGAAGCAGATAATGATAAGTACAGTATGAGCTGTGAACTCAGATCTTTCACCTATGTTGGTTAAACCCATGTAACATTACAGACATTTTTACTTCAGGTATTTTCATATATGTTTGTTTGCCTTTTCTTGGGCCTCAGAATCTTGGTTCCTCCCAGATTCAATTCCCTCCTAGCTAGGATGATGTATATATGTTACCATGCCTGGCCTGTTTTGCCCATTTTCAATGGGGGATCATTATTTATGTATCTATTCATTCATTTATTTGTTTATTTTACTATTTTAAGATATATATTTGTATATTCTATATGTATTTGTATATTCTTTTGATGGAATATAACTTGTAAATATTTTCTCCATGTATTCTGGCAACTCCACTATGGTATGTATCCCATGGAAAAAAATCTATATGTTAAAGAAATATTTACCATCCCATGTCCATTGAAACAATAATTATAACATGAAAGAAACGGAAATAAGTCTATCCTTAAAGAAAATGTGGTACTTGTATACAAGGAGTGACTACTCAGTCAGAAGAACAAGTGAGATTTTTGCTATTTGCAATAATGTAGGTGGAGCTAGAGACCACTCGATTAAGTGAGAAAAAAGCTAGGCAAAGAAGAACAACACTACATTATTTCATTTGCATGGGAAATCTAAATAATCAGCCTCATAAGGGATAAGGGTGGCTACTAGAGATTGTGTAGATTGATCCATGGTTATTAAATTAGTGTTCAATAGGACTGGGAAATTCTGATTCTTTTTTTTTTTTTTTTTTGCTGGTCGTGGGGCCTGAACTCTGGGCCTGAGCACTGTCCTTCAGTTCTTCAGCTCAAGGCTAGCGCTGTACCACTTGAGCCACAACACCACTTCCAGCTTTTTTTTCTTTTTGCATATGTGGTGCTCAGGAATCGAACCCAGGGCCTCATGCATGCAAGGCAAGAGCTCTACCACTAAGCCACCTTCCCAGCCCCAGGACTGGGAAATTCTGGACTGTAAATTGACTATAGCTAATAATAATATCACTGTCCACTAAAATAGATAGATAGATAGATAGATAGATAGATAGATAGATAGATAGATAGATAGATATTTGCCCATTTTCAATCAGGTTATTTATTTTAATTTTGATGAAATATAGTGTTTTGGGATAGTACTGAGGTTTGAATTCAATGTCATGGACTTTCCCAACCAGGTTTCTCAGCTAGAGCTCTACTACTTGAAACAGGCATCCTGCTCAGGTTTTTGCTGGGTGATGAAGTCTTGAGGACTTTTTCCTCTCAGGCTGGCTTTGAATTCTGATCCTCCAGGCCTCAGGCTCCTGTGTCCTTAAAACAACAGGCATGAGTAATCAGCATTGCTCCTCTTTTATAAGTTTAAAGACTAGAAGAAAAGATTTTTCAATGTTTTCATTATAAAAATAGTAAATGTTTAAGGATAATGATATGCTAACACCGACGTAACATTAAAATTATATACATATATCAAAACTTTAAATGAAATTTAGTTTAGTGATTATTATAATAAAAATATTAAAACATACTTCTAGATGCTTGTTTAAAACTTCAAAATTGATGAGCTACTGGAACATTTATATAATGTGAAATAATAAAATCATATCAGATAAACTTTTTGAAGATTGAAAGAAATGTTTTTGTATAAATTTTGAATGAATTGATACTTGGATAAATTAAAATATTATATTAGAAACTTTGTGTGGATATTTATCCAATAAAAGTGAATACATAAAACACTTAAGTTTGGTGATCGATTCCTTTCCTATAGCTAGTTGTGTCTATCAGAGAAAGAAAAACGCTAACAATTTAAAATTTACAATTATTTTCCTTATCATACAAGAGTTTCACTGGACAGACTTCCTTTCATTTTATCCACCCAAATGCACGACAACTGTATGTATATAAACATGTTGATTCTCTCCTTAGCAGCCTTACAATATTCATGATTCCAAAATCACTCCTCTTATGTTTGATATAATAGTGCTTCTTTCACGCTCAAAGAAGGCGCCATATCATTCAGATGTAAACATTGCTCTAGAAGCCAAAGCCATATGCTGACAGATGGCAACCCATCTGCGGCTCACTTATTAAAAATAAAACTTTTTGGCTATGTTCAAAAAACGTAGGATATTTGTACCCATTTCTCCCCCTTCAGACATGCTTAGTTTTCAACCAACGATTTAGCAAGCTCAACCACATTTCTCAATACTATGTGATGCTTTGAGTTTCAAAACAAGCTTCAGGTTAGAACTATATGTTAAAATATTCAGGAGAGAAAAAAATATAAAAAAATGTTAATCAACATCTCTAAGTAATACACTGTGGATTTGGTTCAGCTCTATTAGATAGGAAATGCTAACTTTCTTTTTGGATCTAGTGTTGAGGTAAGCGATATTTGATGGGAACACAAACCCCAAAATACTCACAATGTTTTTCATATTGCTCAAACTCCCAAGTTCTAGTTCATAGTTCTTTTTTCCTGCTACATCTTCAAAGCTTCTTAACATTCTCTTTTTCAAAGCTCTAGTGTCCAGTAAGGCTTTAAAGATGAGAAATATTTGTAATAAATGCTACTCACCATAAAGTGACATAATTGCTTGAAAGAGGATAGTCAATAAACATTACATCCAACTTGTAATTATTTTAATTACTTATGTATGTATTTAAGTACGTATTTCCATCCTATACATATATGTTTATTCTTGTTACTGGGGACTGAATTCATGATCTTGTTTCTTTTCTCTTGAGTCAAGCCCTGAATAATTTTGCTTTTAGTTTGCTTTACAGATGGGTTCAGGGCTAAATTTGTTTAGGCTGGCCTCTAGCCATGATTTTCCTACCTCCACCTCCTGAATAATTAGGATTATAAGCGGGTAGCATAAGAGTTATTCACATTTAATAAGGTAAAACTTGACAGCATTTAATAAGGTAGAACACATAGGACCAATTATCTCAGAAGGAAGATTTTTAAGGTAAAACAATTAAGAAAAAAGGGTTCTAGTTTGTGAAAGTCTTCAAGTATATCCATCCATGCTTTTCCTTTCCCTTGGGATCTTGGTCCTACTAATTAAAAGTAGAGAGACTGGTAACTTCTTCCTTCTTGCCTTTCTATGTGATTTCCTTCTCTACGCTCCCCTATCATGCATACGAATAGCTACACATGGTCAGTCATGGTGTTAGCTGGTGGTGGGTCACTAAGAACCCAAGCAAATGATAAGATGTTTAAGGAGATTGACATGGTCAATCTGATTAAACGATGCACAGCTTAAACACATGTTGAAAAACCACCTGTTACTCTAGCAATATGTACAATTTTCAAGATTTTATGAGTTGGTCAGAATAAGTTCGGTAAGCTGAGAGAGGAGTGATAGACCCTCATCTCATGAACTATGATAGTCTGAGAGCTATAATGTGGTGGTGATCAGATACCACCATCAGAAAGAGGGCTGTGGACGGCAGAGAGGAAGCAGGAAGAGTTGCCGGAACGCAATTTCTAAGTTAAGAGCTATTGTCCACCCATCATTGTCCCTTTTGAAGCTTTCTTTGGAGTAACAGACAGAGGATAAACTTAATTTTATTTAGGTACACTTTTCATTTCAATTTTTTTTGGTTCAAGATTTCACTTTTCAATTCAAAGTATCAGGAGCATGAACTGGATAGGAGTGATAGCCCTTTCCCCACGTCTTGGCCTGTCCTTTCTACAGGAATGCAATCATATTACTTTGGAAGAAAAGAAAGTATGGAACACATTTCTGTAATTGTTAGTTCTCACAGCAAGCATGTAAAAATCAACCACCTCCTTTCTATTTCTGATAACACTTTCCAAAAGTAATTTATAGTCATAAATACAAACTGATCTGTGTTGTGAGAAACTTTGTGTAGTAGCTTTGACCAAATAGCTCTTAACCATAAAATACGGTTATACATATATGTACTCATACTCTGACCAGAAACACAAAATATCTGCTTTATCTCAACTTCTATCCTCCATACTTTTCATCTTCACCAAGTAAAATATTGAAGTGTGTTCATTGGGTGGAGTTACATCGCTAGGAAAGGGAAAAAACAAATTGTTTAAATAGGGATACAGGTGGACCCATTGCAACAATGAGATGTACAAGACATTAGGTCAAAAAACGAACTTTACAAATTTGGCTGGCCCGGGGGGTGGAAGGGGGAGTTGGGGAAGGGATGGGAAGGGAAACGAAGGAGGAGGCTACAATGCCTGATAAGAAACGTACTCATTACCTTGCCCATGTAATTGTAACCCCCCTGTACAGCATTTTCACAATAAAAAAACCAAATTCTCAAACTCAGAGTACACAACAGAAAGCTGGCCCTCTGACACAACCTTTCATACAGAGGCATGTACTAGAAAGTAAAATTACTCTCTGGAGAGAATGAAGTTAAAGGTTTTTACATAGAAAATAAGCAAACATCTCCCTTGCCAGAATGAACCTCTAAATATCTCTAGAGCCACATACTACCACAAGTGTCCTAAGCAGGTTTGTCAATCAATGGTCAATTTTAACAAGACGATCAAGTTTTTTCCTTATATCATTAAATAAGGATGGATGAATTTGTGTGGTTAAATTATTTGTTAAAATTACATAGTACCATGTGGGAATACCAGTTTCAGTGTGGTGGGCACTTCTAGGGAATATACTAAGGTGATGTTCAAACTTTAGCTGCGTCTTTAGCATTGATCCTAGAGGACGGAAAGGAAGAGGTAAGGAGGGCCAGAAAAGGACAGGCACAAAGAGGAAATGCAGCTTCATTCCGTTGCATCAAGTGGTATCAAGACATAGGCCACCTGTGCCTATTGACCTAAGATAGATGGAAGGTTTGCAGACACTAGTTAACTCATATTATGCTAGATACATGGCTTTTCTTTCCTTTGCTTTCTGTTCCAGTCTATACCAGCAGTGGCATAATTTTTCTCTTCTAATTTATTTAAATTTGCCAAATATGACAAGCTGTATTGTCTTAGTAATTGCCTTTAGAATCTCCTATAATCTTATTAACTGTTGTTTCAATTTGACGGTCGAGGAATGGAAAGGAAAAAAGCATATGTTCTGTTTCTTCATTATGTACTGAACCTGAACCATGCATTCAATTCTCAGTAATATTGACATCAAGATGTCAAGTTGATGCTTATTGAAGAATTTCCATTAATGAAAGATCCTAGGCTATTATAATTATTTTTCAAAATAGTATAATAGAGGATTACCAAAATATATGCAACAAAGTATTGAATCAGTTTCAATTAGGACAAAAAATTTTCACAGGACCTGGAAGCCTGCAATGTAGTTCTCTGAAGAATGCAAAACATATAAACACTGGAAATAAAGTGTTTTACAGGAAATGTCTCATGCTATGTCTTAAAAATGGATTGTACTGTTGGATTCTCTGGTGAAATGAATTATACTCTTTGATTATCTGAATAAATATGTGGCTACTCTGTCAAAAATATCAGATTAAATCTTGCTTTCACTTCTCACTCACTGGACGGTTATACTTCTCCACTTTCCTCATGGGACAGTAAGGGTGTTGTTTAGAAAACATAGAAAGGGTTGAAGTGTTCAGGTTATTGTGTTTGCTTCTGAAGTTTTCTCTAGCCAATTCTATCCCACACCTTTCCTTTTGCTAGCGTAGGACAAGGACTCCATTTGCCAAGGGAGGACTGTTTCTTGAAGGCCTCAGTCCAACAGCTCTTTATTGAACATGGTGTTTATACCTATAGTCCAACTTATCAGATATATTATGGGGTTATAGATCTGTACTATGTAACCCAGGCCCAACACTCAACACTATAACAAGAACAGCAACAACAACAACCCACACATGAAATCAAACACTATCTATTCCCCACCCCATTCTATCTTTAAGCTGCCTGTCAGCTCCCTTACCTACCAAACGCAACTCTTTCACCCTTTCCATTTAACTGTTTGCTAAATATCATATTTTTAAGCTGGATTGTGGGGGAAATGCATCCTATATCCCATCATTCTTCACTGAGATGTGAATGGGGCAGTTGAAAAAATAATTCTACGTATGAACTGGCCATCCCACAACTGAAAAGCAAAACACAAGTCAACAATGCAGCTAAATGAAGCGTTTTGAAGCATGTGTGAAAGAGTAATACATAGGAATAAATACCTATAGAAGCTAATGTTTAAAATAATTTGATAGTGACTACCTTTTTATTTAAAATTTATTTCCACTAATTACTAAATATATATGTATCAAGCAGGAAATGAAGATTCAAAATTAACATATATCCTCAATATATTTAACCAATTACTTAAATTAATGTGTCCAAAGCTCTTACTGAAAGTCATTTCTTTTACTCTTTCATTATATATTAAGAATATTAAGTGAATACATACAGAAAATACTTTATATTTTTCTTGTGACCATACTTATCTTGGACTAAAGGCTTTGTGTTACCTATAGAGATATTGTGATTATCTGTTGGTTAGAATTTGCTTGGTATATTTTTTCCAGTCTTTTACTCTATGTGCCCGCTCCATCTTCTTACATGTTAGATCATTGATTATTGCAGAGAAGAGTGATGCACCAGCTCCAATTCTAGCACCTATTATTCTGAGAACATATGTAAATTATTGGGTATTTCTGAGTTTCAGTTTCCTCATCTGGAGACGGAAAGATTAGGAATACACTTTTAAAATTAAAAGTTGTGAAATTTACATTACTTTTTTTTTTTTTTTTTTTTTTTTGGTCATAGGGCTTGAACTCTGCGCCTAAGCACTTTTCCTCAGCTCTTCAGCTCAAGGCTAGCACTCTACCACGTGAGCTACAGAGCCACTTCTGGTTTTCTGGTGGTTTATTTGAGATAAGAGTTTCAAGGACTTTCCTGCCTAGGCTGGCTTTGAACTGCAATTCTCAGATCTCAGCATCCTGAGTATACATTACATATTATAGATGAAAAATAAATTTAAATCTATGAAAGTTTTTAGCTTTCCTGAGATACTTCATGGTGCTATTACTTATTACTTTCGCTTTGTTTTTACTTTTTAAAGGAGATTCAATTATGTTCATAGTTAAGTCCATAACAGAGGATGACAATTAGAGACTAAGAATAAAAATTTATGTCAATGTGGAGAAAAATAGAGTGATGGTAAGTTTAATAATCTGAATGTTGACAGAATGAAGTAAGTATTATTTTGTATACATTTCAGAAAATGTCTTTTTCGTTCCTGAAACAAGCCTACAGCAGAAAAGTAACTGTAGTAAGATAACTAGATTCAGCTGGGTCTTTGACAAGCATTTAGGAATTTTAGAAAGTAAAGTGTTCATTTTGTTTGGAGTGTTTGCACAGAAATGAAGTAGCATAATGGCTGACCTTGCTATATGAACCCACTTGGGTGCAAATAATTCTCCTTATAACAGCTCTTAATGCAACTATACATAGATTTCACTAAAGAGATACTAGATGTTGCTTTCTTCCTCACTTTGGAAATGTAATGCAAGCTTCTAATTGCTGCCCTCATAGAGATCTTGTCAAGTCTGATTACTTAAACAATATTTTCTATGGTGTGTCTTCATTCCCTGTGCAATCTTCCAGGTCAAAACTTTTTTGTTTTTTATTGTTTTCTCTCCAGGAAACAGAGATCATAGTTAGACTAGAGTCTGAGAGATTAAAAGAAATCCAACTAAATAAATATTTTGTTAGTACTTACATCTAAGATGGTTGCAAATCATGGAAGCCAGCTTTTGAAGTCAATACTTGGATTTGGAGTGTGTGTGTGTGTGTGTGTGTGTGTGTGTGTGTGTGTGTGTGTGTGTGTATGTGCACGCGCACACGTGTGCATGTGTTTGTGCATGCATGTGTGTGTGTAGGGAGCCACATGTGCATGTTTAAGTGCATGTGTTTGTGTGTGCCAGTCATGGAGCTTGAACTGGACTTGGGTGATGTTCCTGAGGTTCTTTGCTCAAGGCTAGTCTTCTATAACTTGAGCCACAGCTCTCTTTTCATCTTTTGGTGGTTAATTTGAAGTAAGATGCTCAAGGACTTTCCTGCCCAGCCTGTGCTCAGACCTGATGCTCAGATCTCAGCTTCCTATGTAGCTAGGGCTATAAGCATGAGCCAGGAGCATTTAACTAATACTATGTTTTTTAAATCTGTAAATAGAACCATCACTTAGAAAATGTTTCTTATATCCTTCCTAACTTTTAGTTAAATATCCCTTTTTATTAAGAGCAATAGTAAGAATGTTTCTATAAAAATTTAAAATTTTGAATGTCCCAAGTTTTTATGGCCTCAGGAGAGGAGAAATTATAGTAATAGTGAGTAAGTGCCCTCTTGGGGAACAACAGGACATATTCTCATCTTTTGAGACTTTTGGACAATTTTCCCACTGAACCAGCCACCTTGGGATTCTAGCCCAGGTAATGATCCCTGTTTCATACATCCTGGCAAGGATACATCCTAATTATTTAATAATGTGGTTTCAATCTGCACATAATTTTCAGCATTTCCTATCTTGCTGTCAGTGAAAACTATGTTAATTTCATTTTAATTATCCCTCTTCAGGAAGCTTTTGAAATCAATGACTATGACTGTGAGTGGAAAGTTAGGGAGTATGGCCTAGAATCAAATGATTAAATCCTTAAGGAATAGATTAGTTCTTGAGTTTAAGTACATTCTTATATAAAAATGCATCATGTACTACCAATCTTTGGGAGTACATACGGCATGCCTGTGTTTACCATGACACATCCCCTGCAGCAAGTTGCTTGGTGGACAATTAGTGCTTATTAAATACCTGCACAATTCAGTTCTGAATGTAATGTATCAATACATGTGTGTTGGTCTGCATACATATAAATACGCATAGCATGAATATAGGCATTAGATAAATCTCTTTAGTCTCATAGTAGTGATAAAAATGATTCCTAAATGTCTAATGCTATACCAGAATAAATGAACATAACAAAGTGCAAACTCTTACCTGACTTACCTATCCCAAACATGATGTTGGTGAAGCTAATGATTTAAGATGAGGTGCGATCCAGCAAGCAAAATTGTGCCAACGAGGCTCTTCTGAAATGACATTTCCCCAGTCTGTAGGTGGATAATGTGATCTGCTAGACGAAAAGTATTTTAAAAATGCATGGCCTGACAACACAGGTTTCCACTGCCATTATTTGATGAAGTTTCAGTTTGAAAAATTCACTGTGTAACTAGTTAAGAGCCCTGGCAGAACGCATTTCTTATGTAAGTATTTATATCAATTGGTTTCCATAGTATCAAGGCTCTCTCAGAAGTTGGTTTCGCAGAAGACAAATGAAACACTCAAGAACATCCACATAAACTCTGTCAGGATCTAGTGACACTGGGGTAGAATCCTGTGTCCTTGGGAGTCCACAAAGGGAAAGACATGGAGAGAAACCACAGTCTTCTATAAAGAGACCTTAAGAACAATGGAGCTGGGAGATGATGGCTAAAATATTGAAATGAGGTTACTTCCACCATCAGAAAACTTCCACCTGGGACAGAGAGATTGAACAAATCGCCTCCATCAAAGGCTGTCAATACCCGTAGCAGGCAACAGCCCCACTCTTTGTCCAAGGCTTTATAAGGAGGATGAATTGAGATGAGGCATTTACTTGGTAGGGATTATAGACAGAGCAATTGACAGACAGGAGAATAGTAAATGCAAATTGTAGAAATACTGAAGGGTGCGGAATCTTTGGAATGAATAGATGGAATAGATGTTCAATTTTGATAAATTATAAATATACATGTAAGCCAATACAGAATCAGATAGATAGATAGATAGGATAGACACATGCAAACAAGTCAACTAAAGTATGGTATATGAAGAGTAGGATTGCAGTGGTATAACTCCTTAAAACTTATAGTTTAACAAAATGAAGCCCAGGCAGCTGAAACATGTATTTTTTTTGAGGAGAGTAGAGAGTTATGGGAGGGGGTAGTGAATGTAGAGAGGAAGGGTGGGTGAATACAGTTAAGTATTCAATGTATGTCGACATGGAGATAGTGATGTACGGGGTGGCATGTATTGCGATGTGCTGTACTCAGGTGTACACACAGCTGAATTTAAATTCCTTTGCACAACTGCCCATGGGTATTTTTTAAATTAAAAAAAAAAAAACGAAACGCTTAGGTCTTGTTCACATTGACTGTGAACACCATATTCTTCCATTTGGAGAGTGTAAATATTACATCCATCCTGGGAGTCATTGTCCAAAATATCTCCTTTCAACCCCAGCTCCAGAAACAGCTCTGACAACCGCAGAGAATAGTGCCGCTTGGATTGTCATCCATGAAGAGTGGTTAGACGTACTCATATGTACCATGAGAAATATTTGTATGCACTGTGAGAGATATGTTTGCTATACTAAAAGCAGTCAACACTCTCAGCATGCATTTTTTTAAAAGTAGGATTCAGACACATTTTTGGGTCTTACCTGCTGCTGTTTACTAAGTTTCCATTCTTTCAATCTGCTATTGTCCTTCTCAGGACATGTTTAATTATCTACAAACCTTGTTTCTGGGACCATTTCTGATCATTTTGCACTACTTTTAGTTGTGTCTCCTCTTTTGCACCGATGTCTCAGATGGGCCTATGGTAGTATCTTACATACATGCAGAAATACTAGGGAGGGTCTGGCTGTGTCCATCTAAATATCAGACAATGCGAGAGTAGAGGAAAGGAAGGTCAATCACTATTTTTATGAATCGACAAACTTTTATGAGTTACATAAAAGCACATATTCATGAGGTTTATTCTCAGCTGAAAGATAGGAGGCTTTACTTAAACACGAGAGTAAAATTAGAAAGACACTCAAAATTTCTACCCTTCAAAGCTTTATTTTCTTTCTCTCTCTTTCTCTCTGTCATGTTTCCTTAAAGGCCTGTGAGTATATTAGCGTTTGTATACTTTTTGATGTGTCATCTGCCATCTGTGACTTACGTCTTGGCGTATCAGTCTGTGCAACACCTTTCCTCAAAATGACTCACTGCATTTGTGATTACTATCTATCACCTTGGCCTACAGCCAAATTACCCTTCAGCATTTTATAACTTCCTACATTGGGGGTTTGAAAAACTCAGAAATACGTTCCTGCCACAATTTTGTAACCTCATATTGTGGCTTTGCAGTGGTTAACTTCATGGCTCCAAAAATTCTGGGTCAAGTTTTCATAAACATTATTAATCATGAAAGTCTCTTTAAATCTTTTTTTACCTAGTTCCTTTCCTAATTCAACAAATTATGATCTCTTCTATTGGCATTTACATATTTTTCTTTTTTCCCCCACTTTGCCTCGATATGCATTTTACTATTACTCAAATAATTTTGCCGGTCTACATATTATGCCAGGGGCTTTCCTACCTCTATGTTGTGTTTGTTTGTTTTTCTTATTTTGTACTAGTGTCCTAGGGCTGCAATTCAGGGCACTGTTTCTGACTTTTTTGCTAAAGAATGGAGCTCTACCATTTGATCCACCCCTCCCAGCTTTTGGATAATTCAAGATAAATGTCTTGCAAGATTTTCTTGTCCAAGATGGTTCTGAACTGTGATCCTCAGACCTTAGCCAGACATGAGCCACTGGTGCCTGCTGGCTCTATGTTTGTTTCTAATATACATGGACTCATCACTTCTAGACCAACTTAAATTAATAGCAACTTTATCAACTCTATGCTAATAAAGCTTCATTTCTCCTTAATTTATGGTAACTTTTCCTTATGTCTCTATTTGGATGAACACCAGGTATTATCTTTTATTTCCTTCCTAGCTTACCCACTTTGAAATCTATTTTTCTACTCTTGTTTCAAAATGTGTTTATGAACAGTTTTTCACTACTGCTACTGATATGATTGAAGCTCAATATATTATCATCTTTCACCTGAATTTCAAACCAACCCATCACCTGGACTCCTAGCTTCAAACCCCGTGGTATCCTGCCCATCATCATGAGAACAGCCAGGATAGGCTGTGAGTGAAGCTGACAAATCCCCGCACTCCCTGAGCCCCTGGAACACCACAGCATTTAAGACAACCTTTACAAGGCTTTCACATATTTGGTTCTCATGTCAGTCAAGTTTCATATTTATAAACATTTCCTTTCACTCAAACTGTTGCAGTCATGCTAATGACCACTGTATCCCTCATGTATTCAGGCACTCTTTTAGTGTAGTGCAGATATACCAGTATATTAGAGACTAATTTGTAATGGACAGAGATTTATTTCCTTTAGTTTTGTATCCTGAAGAATCTAGGATTAAGGGGTCCGCAAAGACTTTCTTAGGGTCATATAATGGTGGAAGGTGGAAAGGAAAGAAAAAAACCTGTCAAGAGAAAGGGGTGGGGGGGAGAGAAGTGTAGGGGGAGAGAGAGAGAGGCCACAAAGAAAGAGAGAAAAGGAGGGATAGAAGACAAAGAGGGAGAGAGAGAGAGAACAGAGGGAGATAGGGAGAAAGATATATGGAAAGAGATGGAAACACTCAAAAAAGGCTGAGCTCAGTCTTTTATCAAAAACCCTTTCCTGAACAACAGTATTAGCCCATTCCCCAGGGCTCTGTCTTATCACCACTTATCTTCTTAATGGTCCCATCTCTTAGCACTGTTGCCTGGGCAATGTCGCTTCTAAGATAAGAACTTTGAGACACATTCAAACCATAGCCTACCAGTTCTCATCTCAGGCCGGCTGCACAAGCTGCTCCTTCTGCTGGAAGTGCTTAACACCTTCTCCATAAGTGACCAGATGGTTTGAAGGAGATCTTTCTGGGCATTCTTGTCTTTAAGGTGTGGCATACATCCTTCCAGGCTCTCTTTGCTTTCTTGATCTCAGGTGAGAAATCTGTCCTTATTCTGGCTGGTTTTCCTTTGTGGTACTTAATCATTTCTCTCTTAGAGTCTTACGAACCCTTTCCTTGGTCTCTATTGATCCAGTCCAGAGTACAACATGTCAGTGGGGTGCTCTTTTCTGGCTTCATCTGTTTGGAGTTTTCAGGCTTCTTGTATCTGAAAAGGCTTATCATTTTGGATATTTGGGAAGTTCTCTGCTAGGTTTCTGTTAAACGTAATTCTATACATTTAGTTGCCTTCTCTTCTCCTTCCTCAATACCTATAATTCTTAAATTACATATTCTGATGTAGTCTTGAAGATCTTGCAAGTCCTTTCTTGTTTCTTGGATTTGTTCTGACTAATTCTTTGTTATTTCTCTCATTATCTAATCTATTTTGATTTCTGAGAATTTGTCTTCTATGTCTTCTGTTCTGATGTCAAGACTTTTTATTTTGTTTTTTATTTCCGAGCCTTCTAACTGATCATATTTGATCTATCTTTATTGAATATTTCTTTTAAGTCTTGTTTGAACTGCTTTACTCCTTGATTTGTTTATCTGTGTCTTCTCTCCTTTAACAGAGTGACAATCTTTTCACTGGACTCCTTTTCTTCTTATAATTCATTTCATTTTTAGTTGTGGACTTCATAAATTCCTTTAATAATTTTTCTTTGATTTGTCCTATCAGGCTCATAAATAGCCTTGTGTAGACTTTATCTTTTCTTTAAACATATTTATCTGTCAGTGTTTTTAAGGCATTTTGAGAACTAACACCTAGGTCCTTGATTGTTCTTTTGCTTGGTAATGTTCTATGTTCATTGACTTGCCATTTTTCTTATGTTTCTATGTTTTTTTCTGCCCATTTGAAAACAAAAGCACTCAAATCTGAAATCACAAGCGCATACAATATAAATAAAAACCCAACACAAGGCCCTACAATTGCATAGACTGGAAATCAGAGCTTTTAAATCACAGATAGGTATTCCCTTGCCTAAATATTCCTTCACTTTTCTTTGAAGATGGTTATTGTAGTGCAGAAAATTATATATATGTGTGTGTATGTGTACATATATATATGTGTGTATATGTATATATATACATATACATATATATATATATATATATATATATATATATGCACACAAATTTTTTTTAACCAGTAGGGAAAAAAATCTATTGTAAGGATCAGAATAAACCAAACCAAACCAAACTACAAAGATAACAGGATGCTCAAACTAGACAGAATGAAAATGGACAAAAATTAAGTAAGAGAAAGACCAGAAATAAAGCTAAACAAAATAAAAATAAAAGTAAAGAAAGGGAAAAATAAAGGGAAGAGAAAAAGGAATAAGAGATAAAGAAAAGGAAGGGAAAAGGAAGAAAAAAGCAAATAGTAAATGATAAAAATAAATAAAAAATGAATATTTAGAACTACAGTTGTATTTAAGTATACATACCGCTAAGAAATAGGCTTAGCAATCACCATCGACTGTATATCTAACACTAAACAAAATAAAAAGAGGAAAAAGACAACAAAACAAAAGAAGCAAGTAAAAAGAAAAGTGAGATCTCCCAATATCCAGTATGCTGCATATTTGTGGAGGCTTTGTTTTTTTTTTTTAAATTTTTATTGTGGGGCTGGGAAGGTGGCTCAGTGGTAGAGCGCTTGCCTTGCATGCATGAGACCCTGGGTTCGATTCCTCAGCACCACATAAGCAGAAAAAAAAAAGGCTGGAAGTGGCACTGTGGCTCAAGTGGTAGAGCGCTAGCCTTGAGCTGAAGAGCTGAGGGACAGTGCCTAGGCCCCACGACCAGAACCAAAAAAAACAAAAAACAAAATTTTATTGTGAAAATACTGTACAGAGGGGTTACAATTACATGGGCAGGATAATGAGTACATTTCATATCAAGCATTGTGGAGGCTTTGTTTTTGTTGCTGAGATCTTTACCTGTCCTTCAAGCCAAGATCTGGGCAGCACCTGCAGGATTAGTTCTTTTTTACCAGAGGTAGGAGGCTTCTCTGATGTTTGTATTTTGGGATCCACACTGCTTAATTGCACAGAGCTAGGGAATAGTTTGCTTCTGAAGCCTTCTTGATATAAGGATGTGGCTGTTACCTAGATTACCACTCTCAGAACCTTTGGGAAATGGCTAGGATTTTAGGGCCTATAGGTAACTTGCTTATAAATCAAAGAGAAAAGCTGAATTCCCAATCAGTTCGTCTGAGTGGCCAGAAAAATATTCTGCCTTATGTTACTGGTGTCTCTGCAGCTCTACTCCCAGTCTAGATTAGCAGCCCTGGGGGTGTGGCTCTTTAGGTGGCTCTTAAGTGCAGCCTACCCTCTGCTTGGATGTGGGCAGGGCTGTGGCATATCTGTAGCATTCCTCCTTATGGAGAGGTGGCTAGCACCTGGCTTCCTACTCTGAAACTTTCAAACACTCGGCTTTTACAACCTGTCTGCCTTTTCTTTTTTCCATGGGATTGTAGAGACTTTTAGCTTTGTAATTCCAAGGTGCTTGGCTAACCGCAGGCCTGGCTGAAATGCAACCAACCTGGCTGAAATGCTATTCTCCTGGTCCTGGCTCACTGCTACAGGGCAGGGGTGCCTCTCACTGGGCTGGTCTTTTGTTTGCTGCCAAGAAAGCTAGTGTCAGGGTGTCACCTTCCTTTGCCCCTTTCAAAAATGGTTCTGCTTCTCTAGCAAGTGTTTCTCGGGACAGGTGCTCTGGAAGCCTCTATAACGCTTTCAACAAAATGCTGTTCTCTCGGGAGAGGAGGATGGCTTTTGTGGGTTCCCAGTGATGCTTCGGCTCTTCCAAGATGTGGTGGAGTTTCTCTGCTTTTGAATGTGGCCAGCTTGACTATGGGTTCCCATTTCTGATTGGTCCCAGGTGAGCTCGTTAAATTCCTTGGAGAAGATAGATGCATGCAAATCCCGTGGCTCAGTCGCAGGTGTCACTTCCAGTCAGGGTGCTGGTTTCTGTCTTCTTATGCAATCAGGATATCATCTTTCACGGTGTGTATCTCTGTACAATTACAGCTTACTTGGATGTGACTCTAAACACGGAGTGCCTGATGGGACCCTAAAACCCTGCTTCTTTGGAGAGAGCTTTGGTTGTTCCCTCTTCTCTTTCCACCATCTTTCTCTTTCCTCCTCATACTCTTTTTCGAATACTTGCCGCATCCACGTCAAAAGTGAGTTCCCTGCAGCAAGCAGTATTGTATCATTTTTTTGTTCATTATGTTTTCCATAGTTCACAAAGTCCACATCATATATCATACATTTAACAAGAAGATGAATGATACATTCTTTCAGGCAAAGTGGGATAAGAAAGATTGCTTTTGTTTTCTTACTTGAAAGAAAAAAAATGCAACAAAGAAACGAAATTGAGGGATCTCCTGAGAGTTAAGAAAACAAGGCAAACTGCACAAGTTCTCCACATTACTTGCTTGGAGAACCCTTCTGCATAATATAGGGGAAGTTATGGAGGGAGTGGTGGATGGCTTTACTCTCAGGACTGGATAGCTCAGAAGAACAAGGGGCTATAATTTTCAGAACAGTATATCTGGGAGAATATTTCCTAAATAAGCCCCCCAGAGATATGCATTTTGCTACTTTTTAAATATTTATCAAGGTGCCAATTGGTATATCTATGAGAAGAAACAACCTGAGAGAATGGGAAAAAGATCCCTAAGAATTATAGATAAGAGTGTCCAGTACTCATAGTTTTGGGAAATTTTCCTACTCTTGAGTCCTGGAAACCCGCCCTCCACTAAGCTTTTATTTACACACTATAAAAATAAGACTTGAAAGAATCGATTTAATTATGAATCTTTTATGAATTAAGAATCTTTTAATTATGAAAATATACCACATTCAGCAAGTTAATATTTATGATTTCTGGAAGATCTAAAAATGCAAAGAAATAAGAGAAAAAAACCACTACTAATGAAGCAAAAATGAAGTAATTTAATTTGACACAGAACTGAATCAGTGCAGTGCCAAGAAGATAAAGATATAGTGGTTATTATGTGTATACGTACATTTGAAAGGAGAATTTCAGTATGATATATACATATTCATTATGTTGACTGTGATGATTCTACAAGAATGTATATCACAATGTGTCACTCTATATGCATTAAATATTTAGTTTCTTAAGTATTAAAATCCAGTAGATGAATAAATAAGCAGAAGATTATCTCACTTCATTTACCAACCTCTAGTGCTAATATCATTCCATGACGATATTACTATGTTTGTTACAGATGTTATGATACATAAAAGAAGTCATAGCATATATATGCCTATGTATATGAATGTGTGTATGTATTTGGACACATATTTGCATTATTTATTGGACAACAATGCATCCAAAGTTTACATTTAACTCATATATGACAGATAAGTGAATTAGCAAAGTTACTATATTCATCATAATACAATTTTATTTCTACTCTGAACCTCTGCATAGAGTTACAAAAGTACATTATTGCATCCCAAGAGGGCCATTTTGAAATTGGTGAGAAAATTTTGAAATTGAGCATGTTCTTTTCCTCTTCTTGGAGAAACATCTTTTCTTTCTTTACTCTGTTAAATTGCCAATTGTCCTTTAGTCTTCAACTCTAAAACAATTAAAAACAACAAACTCCTTTAATACTCAAGGGTATTTTCTTTTGGTGAGGTTATGAGATTTGAAATCAGGGCTTTCAGTCTTTACTCTTGATAATCAGGTACTCTATTACTTGAGCACAGCTTCATTCCTTTGTAGTCTGAATATGTTTGAGTTATTGTTGCTTTTGGATGTCACAGGTCTTCTAAGCTGCTCCTTGATTTCATTGGGATTAAAGGTGCATGGTAACATACCGTGGTTTTTCTGATAAGATGGGGTCTTGAGAATTGTTTTCCTGGACTGACGTCAAATGGGTAAGCACTCAATCTCCACCTCCCAATAAATAAAATTGCAGGCTTGAATGACTTGCACCTAGCCTCAAAGCTGATTTTAGTTATCTATTAGCTTGTTCTTAGATGCTTGGACTTATCTATAGTAAAATACTATTTAATAGTGTGTTAAGTTCTAAGTATTTACTTCACTGGGATTCCTCATTAAACATGCATTGCATCAAAGAAAGGAAAAGGGACAGCACACACGCATATACAACATCTAATATTGTTAGATATGACAATAAACTAGGCTCCAGTTTATTATAAACATATGACATAAAGCACATAAAAATGCAAGATTCAAAAAAATTACCAAGAATCTCCAATCCCCAGAGTACATGACTGTGACTGAAGAAAATGAAGAGTGACAGAAATTATATCCTTCAGAAACATCTTTGTGTGGTAACGATTTTGAGGAAGTTGTACAGGTATTTTTATTTGCCTAATAGAAAGGTTATTTTGGCATCATAAGTGTAAATGTGTTGTGCGTAAATAGTGGTCTTAGGAGAGAATGTAGATGAACTTTACTTTGCCTAAATTTTGATATCATTTTTTGCCAGAGGGATTCAGTTAAGAACGAAGCACAAAGCACATCATTGCTCTGTTCATATTACTTTGATGCATTCTCATCTTCAAGTTCAAATCCCTATCCTTTCCCGTGGACCGCAGGCTATGTATGAGCTGATGCTGAGTGCTGATTCGGTATTCATTTGACCTCATTTCTGTGCCTCTCCCCTGGCTCACATTGCATTGACCTGATTCATCATTTGAGTCTATAAAAAATGCAGAACATAGTCCCTAGTCAAGGCCTTCGCATGCTCTTCCTCAGATCTTTCTGGTCTTTTCTAAAATAAAATCTCTAATTTTCTTGACTTCCCTGTTTAAATAACTATACCTCTTTATCACTGTATATCAGCTCCCCTTCCTTGCAGAACATTAACAGATAACATAATATATTTGTATTTGTTTGTTTCATTCAGTCTTGTGTGGGGCTCAAACTGTAGAGCACCAACCTAACAAACACAGATTTGTTGGACAGCCTTCTCCCACACTTCAATACATATGGCATGAAAGTAGAGATTTAGATCGCTTTCCCTCAGTAGCTAGGACAGACAAGGAGGTTGGGATTGACAATACATTCGCAAACAGGAACAAACCAAGATTTCTGCTTTCAAATAATTTACATTCAAAGGAGCTCCAAATTTGTGTAACATTTTTCTCCTCAACACTTGAAGAATATCAGAAGCATCTTTGGGGTTAAATGGATGCTCACTGAAATGAATGTATAATTCAGATCTTATCATTTGATGTAGGTCAGAAAGGAGACTGAAGAGAGCGTGGTAGAAATAGACTCATGAAGGGATAACAGCAAACAGTTTTGAGAGAAGAAAGTGATTGAGTTAAGACTGCTTAGGCTCTCATGGTCACTTGTGGTGGGTAGGTATGAAATTATGTTACTGTCTCACAATACTATTATGTTGCAGTCTCATAATACTTTTGAACTGTTTTGAACTATCGAGTCCTTCTTTAATATCTAAATTTGATTATTGATTGCCCTGATGGAGACGAGAATGGAGAATGGAGTATTAAATTCATATATAAAACTGAAATCTGAGAAACTAGCTCAACAGCCATAGGCATTTCAAAACTATCAGCAGCCTAATGACTCACTCATAAACGTTACTTACAGACACACGTTTTTGTTACTTGGTATTATAGTCTTTGTTTATATGTAATGTCCATATTTCAAAAAGACCCAGCATTTTAAATCAAAATCTAAAAAGGCCTTGCCCATTAAGGAAGAAGTCTACTTTCCCCACCCATCACCATGGCCCTGATCCCTTTATCCTTTGAAATAAAGACTTGAAAGAAATCACTACAGGCGTCTCCATCATATGATAGAGATGACTGCAAAACATAGAGGATTTGCTCTACTTTTTATTAGAAATAGCATGATTGGTTTTGTCTGATTATATATTACTAGAGAATGTTCTGGGATATTGTATCAGTTTGGAAAGATTTCCCCTACAAGAAAGAATATCTTGGCAGAAGGGAAAGAAATAAGAGTAATTCTGAAAAAATTACTGCCTGGGTAATTATTATACATTAATCTCAAAATAAATATAATAATTACTTTATTTATGCAGTTCATGGATATTTCTTTTAAACTATATATAGTAAAACTAAATAAACAGTTCTCTCTCACACACATATCCTCTAATATAGTTTAAACAATGGACAGTCAACAATTAACATAACAGTTTTGATTGTCTTCAGATTAGACTGCTCTAATGAAAATAGACTAAAAATTAGAAATGGACATCTTAGTGCTGTCTAGTTGACTTAACAGATGGAAGTGTAATTAGAAAACACTTTAAAAAATCCAAAGCAAAATAAAAAGGAAGTGAAATTTCAACTAAGTTGGCAGCAGAAATAGGATTTTGTAAAAATCAATTTAGCACTAATTAAGGAGGGTGAATCCCTTGCTTTTAAATAGATGGTTCATTGTTTATTCTTAAATTCCTTCCTATTCTAATTCTCAACTCCCAGCTTAGCCATAAATGAAGCCAACTCAGAAGGATATGGAAAAAATAGTGTTTTAATAAAGATACTTTAAATGATAAAAGGAGGTAAATAGATCCTGAAAGTGAAAACCAAAGTGCAGAAGGGAAATCTGATTTTACAGAACTGCACTGCAATATAAAACCAGGTTTGTATACTTATAAATATAAGTTGTGTGCATTATTCTTTTGCCAGGAAACTGCATTAGACACATCTGTATAAAATATATTTCCAATTTAACCAGTCTGGAATGACCACATTCATTTTCTAGTTCACTGCAAGGGTAAGTAACATAATCAGCACAATGTAGCCTCCAAATTTAATAATTTAACATGCTTGCTTAACTTATTATTACCAATGTAACATCTTGGTCTTTGTTTCTCTCTAAGTAAAATGCAGAGCACAATGAAGATACTTGAAAATTTAGAATTAATTTTTCTCTCCTTCAAATTGAGTTAGTGGGACCTGGGTTTATTTTTGTGTTTGCTTCTTCTATTTTTACTCTTCAAATAGTTTTTTTTTTTTTTAATTTTAAATTGAGTCCCAATAGTTAATCATAAACATCCAAACTTCTTGGAAAATCAAAATGTTCTTCTTAATGGAATAAAGTCAAGCTTAGTAACAATCTAAAAATAAGTTTAAGATGTTTATGCATAGAGTAAAGCAACTTTAAAAGGATCATACATATATTACAATTAGAAAATGGTTTATGGTTGATGGAACACAGACATTACGGAATTACTTTTTATTGTGTATTTTTAAATGCAGGAAATATATTCTATGGAGAAGTGGTATGTCATTTCCAGAGGGGCTCTTTTGGGTTACAGCTGAAAAACCAATATTTAAATACATGAAATGTGCAATACAGCAAGGCAAACCAAATTCGTTGAAAGCAGGTGTAATTTTTCTCTCAGTGTTTCCATTCTCAATTTTTATTATTATATCCAAAGTCAATACAAAAAAGAGAAACCCATGTGTACTGGAATCCATGTGTGTGAATAAAAGTGCCTGTTACACAATGTTTTCTGTAAAGTTACTCATGTTTCATGAATTTCCAGACTTGTTCTTTCTGGTGGAAAAGTAAGACTCTCATGACTTCAGACCATGTTGATCTCTCCATATAAAGTCCCACCCATGTTACTCAGTGGTCTAAATACACTTGCTCAGATCTTTTTCTTTCTTTTCTGCATTTCTTTTCTCTATTTTGTATGCTACTTAGTATGCTAATTTAAGTTTTAATTGACTCTCCAAATTATTAATATTACAATGAACCCCAAACTCAAGATACACTAGGAATTTATATCCATTAAATTTCTTCTGATATAAGTCAAATAAACTTCCAAAATTTCTTCCACTTCTTAGAAATATAGACATTCTTTTCTTTAACATATTTTTCTTGCCTTTGTTGTAGTTTCTTTCCATCCTCTTTCCCATAATCCCTTTGTTATAAAATTTCCAGAGCCAATTCGGCAAGATTATGGTTCTCTCATTATATCTAACCTAAAGGAATTATTTCTAAAACATGAAATAATCTTTGTAAATACAGAAGAACTAGTAGCTTTGTGAATGATTTTGTTTGAGGAATATACATGTGTCTTCAAGTTTCTTTGCCACATTCCATTCTTATCTTAAGACTTTTCAAATTCTTATACTATTTAGCCTTTTACTTCTCTTCTTAATTAAAGTATTTCCATAGCAATTAACCTACTTTTAATGATGCTATCTTAAACGAGAGATATCGAAAAGCAAGTGTTGCATTTGGGGTTACACAAAGACTTCCTTTATGGTTTATTAATCAAAGAAGATTAAAACATATTATTTTTTACATGAGTTTCAGAGGAAGACTAACCAAAAGGAGGGTGATAACTTCACTTATATTTCAAAAGATGTCTACATGTCATAATTAAATATGACTAGTATATCTAAACTTTGTGAATGTTTTAGATGACAGTTTGCAAACTTAATAGTCTCTAGTTTGTTTGTTTGTTTTTTATAGATCCCAATTGTTTGATTATGAGAGCTTTTTATGATGACTATGGCAATAATTGCAACAATGAGATGTACAAGTTGTTATGTCGAAAGTGAACTTTACAACTTTGGTGGGGGGGGGGGGTGGGGGGGAGCGGGGAGGATTTGGAGGGCGGGGGGAGGATGGGAAGGGATGGGAAGGGGAAACAAAGGAGGAGGCTACAATGCTTGATAAGAAATGTACTCATTGTCTTGCCCATGTAATTGCAACTCTTCTGTACAGTATTTTCACAATAAAAAAATAAACAAAAAATAAAATTAAAAAAAAAGAAAATAAGAGTTGTCATGGACAGTTTCAAATGCACTTGGAGTAGTCAAGAACTCTACCCATTAAAACCATGTTATATATGCAATGCTATTTGTATGGACCCCTCTGGGTGCAGATGTATGATTTGCGGAACCTTGAAGACTCAGCCTTTCGAGGGGAGAGTGCTGCTCTGTTTGGTAGAGCTGAAAACTTCCTGAGAGTCAGGGTGTTCATAGGTGAGCTTTGACCACTGTCATGGCTGCAGCTTAGCGATTGATGTTTCTGATGAGTTTCTGTGAGCTGGTAGTGAGAATGTCGAAAAAGTCTGGCCACCAGAACCAATGGCTGCTCTCACAAGGAGGTATACCAGAAACAATTCTATTCTCCACATTTTGCTGCTCAGTATCCCTCAATCCCTAACACAAATCCAGTTGGCAATGGAAATTTCATTTGCTACGATCCAGCCCTTAGAAGCAGCATTTGGAAGGCTGAAGACCTACTGTGTGCCACAACCCATACTAACATATCAGTGAGCAAAAAAGTCTTCATTTTCATACACCTTCTATTCTAAAAATAATATTGAAAATTAAAGAAAAAAATAGAGGTTAGTCTAGAAAATAGCATATTATGAAAGAAATTAAACTCAAAGAGCAGAGAAGTGAGGTAGAATAGAATTAGAGGAGAAAAACTATATTAAAAATGTGCCTGGTACTAGTGGCCCATGCCTGTAATCTTAGCAACTCAAGAGGTTGAGATCTGAGGATTATAATTCAAAGGCAGCAAGGGTAGGATAGTTTGTGAGACTCTCTCTAATTAATCGGAAGTGGCACTGTGGTTCAAGTGGCAGAGTGCTAGCCTTGAGCCCAGGGACAGCACCAAGGCCCAGAGTTCATGTCCCAGGACCAGCGAACAAAGAAAATGTTTTCTGAGGAATGAATGATTGAACAAAGTTCAAAAAAAAGAGAGAAAATCTTAAGTTTTGAGATAATACCATCCAAGGAAGAGGAACCAGCCAAAAAGGGTCTTGAGTTAGAACATATCTTGACCTAAGGAAAGGAGTTTTGAAATCAAGACAAGAGACACATCAAAGGTATGAGATTAAGGTTGATTGTTCTCCAGGTACAATGAGGACACTGCTGAGCTTACAGCAGTCTGATTCCTGTCTGAAGAAATTGATTTAGTTTGTTATGTTGAAAATGGACTGTGGATGGGCGAGATAAATCATAAATAACCATAGACTTATATCAGTTGGCTTGCATAGAGTTAAACGACGAAGCAAAACTTAAACACTGGGAAATTTCTAATAAAATCATACTTCTGACTTCTGTAGAAATACTGGAATAACTGGAATAACCAGACTCTTAACATGACAAACATCTGTTTCTAAGTGTCCATTGTCTTCCTAGAGGGACAGAAAAATGATGTTCCATTTCACCAGCAATAGTTCAGTTCTCATTTATTCCCAGCAACTACGTTTCCTTCACTACTACTTTTTGAGTTGTGACCAAAGGTATTTTTCTTACTCTCCAGAAAATGCTTTTAATCATTAACCCATTTATAGTCATTTAGTTTTCTTTTGCCCTTACCTGTTCAGAAAGGTATAAAAACTAACTCTTGTGTCCTGACATGTTCTCATTGTTGGTTCAGAGGACTACTACTGGATACTGAAGAGGAAAAGAACAAGCAGCATTCTAAGTTCTTCTCCATTGTTGTTTTTGGTTAACAGCCAGTCTTATTAGCTCCTCCTTATATCAAACTGTAGATCTCAGAATAACAATTTTGAACAGGTATAGCCAGTTTAGGGTGTCCTCTTGGCATTTTCCCCCTTTGGTATATTCCTTCTCTTGGTGACTTTTAGAAGAAAGAGCATTTGTGATAAGAAATGAACTAGCACCTCATCGGGTTTGCCAAATATGTCAGCATGCTAAAGAGCTGCTTTAAAGGAGCATCTAAGAGAATGTATTAGAGGTTTTGAGAATATCAGAATGGATAGAATGTATGTGTACAGACATAATGTAAGAGAATTGTCATAGGAATGGAGTCACAGACTTACATATTTTATATTTTAAAGACATCTTAAAATAACATTAGCTGTAAGCATGGTGTCTAATTTCCTTCTGTCCTATCCTGAATCCTGGGTTCTAACATTAGCTCAGGGTAACATAAAGTAGGTGGCAATGTTGGGAAGATCTTTGTATGAGATGTTCAACTATAAAAGAACTGTATTTAAGGTTGTTTCACTGATTACAAAATGACTATAAAATACCCATGAAGCAGGAGCTTCACGTGAAGCATGCCTCTTCACGATTGCAACCCTGAAAAGTACATGAAGCATAGAGTGAAAGCAAAGATTCCTTTCATTTTTTAAAATTTAACTTTATTGTAACAGAGAGGTTACAGTTACATGAGTAGAGAGTACATTACTTGTTGAACTTGTTACCCCCTCCTGCATTTTGCTCCCACTTTCCCTTTCCCCAACCCTCCCCCAGTTGTAAAGTTCATTTCCAACATAAATTGTCTAGGGAGTGAGTATCACTGTTGCCTTGGAAAGCCCTTTGTCCTTTGTCTCATTTGTTGTTCCCCTTCCCTTCCCTAATTCAGATAAATGTAAATACAATACACAGGGCACCAAAATCAAATACAGTGACAACAGGGGATAAACCACAGGAAAAAAAAAGAATGAAAGAGAAATAACTTCACATTGTACATTCATGGTATTGTTTCAGAATCTTAATGTTCATTTTGCTTAGCATCATCTTATATGGTCATATTCACATGGCCATTGAGCTACTGTGATCTTCTTCAAGGACTATCCTAGACATATACTAATTATTATGAATGGGGGGTCCATGGAGTCTAACCCCATATGCAGATAGTCTTTTCTTATGGACTATGTGCTTCTGGGCATGGCCTAAACTACTTGGGACTCATTATCCATTTTCAGTCTCAACCTTATCACCTGTAATTAGATTCCTAAAGAAATCACGCCCATAATCAATCAAGAAAAGTATGATGTAATAATTTTTGTGTTTAGACTTTTTGGAGGGAAGATACTGTGCTAAAATATCATTATATTCATTGTAGAGAAAACATGATACAACATGGTTAATGCAAAAAATAATCTTTTGAAAAACCACTTTTTAGTAAAGTTGTATCACAAGGTAAACAATTTAGAGACATGAAGTTGATATTCTTTCTCTCCTAAATAGGAAAATATAAAAGAAGGAAAGAGATGGATAATTCGATCCTTCCCAAGTACAACTTTAAATTATAACCAGCACAGCCAGACAAACTGCTGATGATTAATTTCTTTCTTATTTAATAACACCCAGCAATCCATCACGGCTTCTTTCAACAGTGAGCTCAAGTTGCATACCCTCTCACACACCTCTCCCTTCGCCTGTCTCTGCACAAAGCCAATTTGAAGAAATAAACCTGTTGAAAGGCACACACACGTATACATGCACTGCAAATACTCTCTCATGTTTGAAAAAGAATACTAAGACCTGCTGCCATCAAATTTGGGATTGAAAAAAAATAAAGCCACGAAATGATCTTGCTACTATAAAAATACATATGTCTCAAACAACATAAATTTAAACGCCTTAGCCTTCAACAAAACATTAAATCTCATATTGTTTCTGATTCTTCCCAAAGTCTTTAATAAATGTCAGTTGTTTGTACAGTCAAAAAGAGTATATACGCATTCTCACCATTTCCCTGGTACTTCCACTTGGCTTAAATTCAAAGAGAGATACTTTAGAACAAGACTCAGCCTATGTATATATGTATATATTTGTGTATGTGTGTATATATATATATATTATATACCTTTATATATGTATATAGACATATATACAATATGTATATATATGCATATTTGCACATCCATATGTATACACACATATACACATATATATGTGTATATATATGTATATGTGTATAGACTCTTTCTGAAGACATCAATTACTTAGAAGTGTTTGAGAAATCATAAGAGAATGCCTGTCTAGCAGTATTTGGGCAACTCTTCTAAGACTATGAATGTACTCTGATAACTTCCCAAAGGTTTCCATGTACCATCACGAAAGAAAAAAGATTACCAACCCATGTATTATACTTTACAACATTTCAATTTAACCCCATAAATGAGAAACAGAGCCCTATTTCATGCAGGATTGGTACATACCCAAGTTCAACCCTTGCCAGAACTCGCAGGCTAGATTGGCTGGCACACAAATTTGCCTTCTGCTTTTTTCTTCTGTAAAATGAAACATGAAATGAATAGGTGCAATAGTAAATTCTGTCAACAGATTTTACACTGTGTTTTTATGACACAGTAGCTCAAGAGTTTGAGTGATTTATCTCCTAATTGTCTTCCAAATCAATGTAATTAAATATTACACTTCATCATAGGTTTCATGTAAATAGTCTAATTAGCTTCACTATAGTTCCAAAGGGCAGCTCTACATTTCTGGATTTTTTAAGAGAGCATTTTAATCTTTTCCCCCATAACAAAAGAGCTTCTTGTCTCTTTCGCTTCTTGGTGTGATAGATAGACTAACCTTATCCCCTGTGCTGCAAGACTATTCTGCATGCTTGCATTTACCTGAAAGTTACTGCACATTCTCTACCTTAACTGCCTTGACCTTCGGAATGCCATAGGCAGTGTCACATCATTCCATATTAACATTTGGAAATGGCTTTTACCTTTGGGGTCATTTTATGGTGTCATTGCAGTGAGTTACCCATTTGGAGCACTACTTTAGCTATATGGATAAAATATTCGTTTTGCTCAGTTATAAAATCATTATTTTGCCTTTAACATAATGCATTTAAGATGGCATAAAATTTCTACTCCTTTTTTTAAGGCATAGGATCAGAGAAGTGATAATAGGATGGAATAACTAAGACTAGATCAAATTCCTTAGAAAAGAAGAATAATGTAAGCGGTGACCCTAACATTTCAATAAATTACCTTGAAAGTCAAAATGTAGGTCTTTAGGCAGACAACTGCTTTTTGGGTCCTTTTGCTCACTCTTCTGAGTGGCCTTACTTCCTCTTTGTTAAATAAACTCTTTTTTTTAACATTACTAAAAAAGAAAAGAAACACAAAGTGTATATCTTTAAAGCCTAGAGGAATTATCATGAAGATGTATTAATATGTACTAAAACAGATTCCAAATTTCAAGTCTGTTGGATAGAATGTTTTTTAGCTTCTGAATGGTCTTAAAATTAACTGTGAAACAGTCTTATCATATAGAATTACGATACCTCTCTGATCTTTCTTATATTTAAAACAAACAAATGAAAAGATAACTCCAAACCTAACAAGCTCTGCAGGAATCACTCCATCAGCCCTTCCTGGTAGAAGTAGTTGCTCTTTCACTCCGGTTTGTGTCTTTGAATTCAAATCAATGTCAGAGGTTTCAATCAGCAGTATTTTAACTTACATTTGAGGATGGATCAAGTTTTTCAGACATGCTTAAATTTGTAGGTTGAAAAATAGACTTAACATTTCCATTTGTTTGAATAATTTAGATATTTTTATTCTGATTTTGTTTGACTCTAAAATGCTTCCAGCAAAAATGTGGCTTTTCTCTTTGCTCAAAGTCAAATTATCACAATCCAAGTCCCAGGAATCGTTTAAACCTTTTTTTCCCCCAGTTACACAGAGAAGAGACAGACTCAGCACAAAGTTTCTCAGACAAAGTAGGAGCAGAGTAAACAAAGCAATGAAAAATGAAAACATATCTGTGAACTCTGGGCTTAATAAACCTTTTTTGGAGGATGTTGAAAGGTAGCAGGACTGATTCCAGTTGGACAAGAATTTGTTTATTCTGTTTTATCGCTGGTCAGAACTAATAGTCTTAATGGTTTTGAAGAGCCCTAACTAGTTCTGGGCTGATGTAGACATTTGCAGATTAATGCTTATTTGCAAATGATCATGCTTATCCCTGCCATTTGTGACATACACATTGTAAGTTGTTACCAGAGTTTCAATCTAAC
Organism: Dipodomys spectabilis; assembly: GCF_019054845.1. Lineage (NCBI taxonomy): Eukaryota > Metazoa > Chordata > Mammalia > Rodentia > Heteromyidae > Dipodomys > Dipodomys spectabilis. Next base: position 4,353,187 of record NW_024870698.1, on the reverse strand, counting down.
AAAATAAATATCATCACCTTTTAATACTTTTCAAGATATTGTCCTAGCATCAAACAAATATATGTGAAGGCCTTTTCAAGTTTGGCTACCTATTGATAGATACCTTACAGTCCCGTGGCCAGGCCAGGAAGATGACAACCATCCACAAATAAAAATGAACTGTAAAGCTGAAAGCTGATGGCTCACACTTATAATCGTAGCTATTCAAGTGTCTGAGATCTGAGGATCACAGTTCAAAGCCAGCCCAGAAAGGAAAGTTGATGAGGCTCTTATATCCAATAAAGTACTCAGAAAAAGCCAGAAGCGGCACTGTGGCTCAAGTGGTAGAATCCTAGTGTTGACCAAAAGGAGTTTAGGGACAGTGCCTAGGCCCAGAGTTCAAGCCTCAGGACCAGGAAAAGTTAAAAATAAAAAAAAACTGTTATTTTTATATTTTACTTTGCAGCTTCATACATTATCAACAACTAAATGCAAAAAAAAAAAATGGAAGTAGAGAGTGTAGTTGTGTGGAAACAGATTGGGATAGACTGGAATAGTTAATTTACATATAATTAAACATGCTAAGGTGTGACTTGAAGGGAGGAATCTAAAAACAATGGTCTTTGGGTCTTACTGCTTTGAAATAGCTAGCAATTCTACCTTCCAATAAAGAGATTCCATAAACAATGGTATGGATATTTGACTCAAAAAATCACGGATGCTTGTGTGACTCACTGAAGTAGTATTTAGAATTTGGCTAGACTGGTAACTCATGCCTGTGATCTCAGGGATCAGGAAGCAGAGGCAGGAAGATCGTGCGTTTGAGGCTATCCTGGGCGGTTTAGTTAAATCCATGCAACATAGCAAAAAGCTGCCCTGAAAGCCAAAAATTAACCAACAAAATTCTGCTGGTGCTTGATCCCAACAGATATCAAAGGGAATTGGTTTAAAACAATTGGGGGTAATTCTGGCATTCGATCAATGTTGAGACTCAAAAACAAGATTCTAATGGTTCTCAAACTTCAGTTTTCTTGGATCACATGGTAAACATAGGCTTCACTAAATCTCTGAAGGTTTAGAGAGGAGGTGTTTGATAGGGCCAAGAATTTACACCTTCCTTTGGTCCTATGTGATGCTAGGTGACGTTGATGCTACTGTTACAGGGAGCACTCTTTGACAGTCACTGTTGTGACTGACACATACTTGAGAAAATACACAGTAATTATGTAGTCATGCATAATTTGGCTAGTTGCAAAACTATTTTTCTTTAGTGTATAACAAGATGTTAAAAAAATTTCTGCTGAAACCTCAAACACGCAACACATATCAAAATGAAAAATGGAACAGCCCAACTATTTAAACATAAAGAAGGTGTTCATGAAACAAGTATAAAAATACTCTCAAATACTTTCATTAAGTAGTTGTACACAAAGGTTAGAAGTTCATACAAAGAAACTCTTAAATCTCCCAGGTTGAAGATGAAAAGGGCGAATGATATTTAACTTATCTTTTTCTTGGAAGAAAGTTGGGGCCTAACCTCTCCATGGAAATGGAGAGCAATCCTGATGATTTCTCAATTTGCCAGGTTGAAGGGTTTGTCAGGGCCAGAAACTCTGAGTGCTACGTTTGGGAAAGACCTGAGGAAACTAAGACAGGTGTCAGACTACATCTGTAGTGAAGGAGTAACCTAGTAAAAACACTTGCAAAGATTGAAAAGATTGAGACATAACCTCTGTACGTGAAATCACAATGGCCTTCGGTGAGACTCCTACCTGAGAATATGGGACAAGACCAGAATCATAGACAATGGATATGACACATGGTGTGTGTGGAATCGGTGTGCATTGCCAGAGCAAGGCAAAGCAAACTAGTGTTTCCTGTGGATCAGATCTATGGGAGAGAGCCCTGTGAGGTCACATCCATGCTTGACCAATAGAGCTTCTATGATGAGCTCATGAAGTGCAGCAGACAGAGGGCAAAGGAATTGCTGCCTCCAGTGATAATGGAAGGAATCAATGATGAGCTGTAATTTATCCAGATTAAAGAAGTTAAGGTAAGATTCCAAATGGTAGAGGTAAGAGGATATAGTGAGTCAACTGTGAAAAGTCGCACAAAAAGAAAGGGCATAAAATTTTGATAAAAGTTGGGTAGATAAACAAGTGATTTGCAGATACCTTTTCTTTATTTGTAATGAATTTCTTCAACAGTATTGTAGATAGTGTCATATTACAGCCCATAGTGTTGAACCTCACACTTTTAATTCCATAAATTGTAACAATATCTTAACGATATGTAAGATTAGGAAAATTAGAGGGCACCTAAAAAAATTAAAATTAAAAAGAAAATCTCTCCAGCACATTTCATTTACACATTTTACAAAGTAAAGAAAAAGATAATAAGGAAAGAATTCTACAGACTTCCAGTGAGATGAGCATGGTATCAGATTTGATTATAAGCTATTTTATATAAAAGTGTGATCAGCCTGAGAAATAACTATGAAAGACAACCTCTAATGGGTGTGAGTAAAAAACACAGACACATTGAGGACTTTTTCTCAGTTGTTGACAACATCTTGATGGACCCTTTGTGTCTTCTTGAATGCGTAACTGATAGCTCCTGTGCAGTGTTTTACTAATAGAACAGAGTCATGGATCATGTTCTTAAGTAACCACTTCTAAAATCAGACTAGTGATAAAACAAAAAAAAAATGACTCTTCCTGGAGGTCATCTTCTAACTTTGATATGCAAAGGAAAAAAAAAAAAAACATGATCCTTAAAGGAATAATTCTTTACTTTGCTCTTAGGAATGCAAATATGCATGCATTTGCTCTTGTATTGGTTGAAGTCCAAAGGAATAAAATTGTAACGAAAACAAATAAGGCTGATACTGAGAACAATTGTTTTATGATTGTACATTCAATATTAGATTTACAGTGCTGTCATTACAAAATCCCACAGATTGGGTTGGTTATACAATAAAAAATCATAGTTTTATGAGTATTCTTTCTAGAAGTCTACAATCAAAATGCCAGCTGGTTTGGTTTCTCATGAGAACTTTGTGACTTCAGATTTCTTTGGTATGTCTTTATATTGTCCTCTGTCTGTTTCTGGGTCCTTTTCTCCTACTCTATGAGGCTCTACCACTCTGATAGAATTTACTTTGTGTTTTGAAAGGTCTCGGGTGTATTAATCAAGATAAAAAACAATTCATTGAAAAGTATGGAATAGTAAGAGTATGTAGTGGAAATAATGAAAGTGAGAGAAATTGAGGGCATCAGTTTGATTGTATTACAGTATATGCATATGTGAAATACCACAATGACTCCCTTTGGAACAACTAGCATACATTAAAAAGAAAAAGGAATGACAAGAATGTAAAGCAAATCCTGTCCAAGTTTTAGGTACTGGTGAGAAGACGGAGGGTGAATGTGGTGGGTATGCATGGTCAAATTGCTTCAGGTACAAAACACTTATGTACCTGACCAGGGACAAGACACTTGCTGAGGTGAGTTAGGGAAGAGGATGTGGAGACTGACAGGAAGTGAGTCTGCTCGGGGTCTGATGTGTGTACAGACATGTCAAAAGGACGTTATTAAAAATTGACATTAACACAAATGTGAATGAAAGACTGTGCTTCCAAACACACTCACCTTCTGAGAGAGTGAGCTTCAGCTTACAAATTGTAAAGGGTGTAATTTAATCTATCACACTCATTCACAATAAATAAAGCTCAGCTAGCTAGGCAACAGGAAAGAAAACCCCACTAGTTATTACTTTAGGCTGGTATTTGGCAAATGAGCACCATTCTGTGATCTACGAGAAAGCCCAGAGTTTCAGAGCCTCATCCAAGTTACCCGGATGTACTAAGTGCTGAAAGTGCACCGCAGGAAGATCCAGGCTTTCCTCTTTCATGTCTGGTTACTTCATTAGCATATGCAAATTTCACTTTCTGTTCCAACTGGAGAAATGACAGCAGTGAAATGGAGAGTAAAGAACATCTGTGTTGGGTGAGAAAAGCCATGCAATGGTGTGCGGTCACTTTGTGTAAGCGTGGCCCTTGCGTGCCTGGGTACCCCAGGACCGATCAAGGACAGGTCTGCCCTTCAAATGATGAGCTGTGCTGAGTTCACATTTGATCTCATTGATGTCGTCAGGCCATCCACTGTTATTTATTAGCTCTGCTTTGGTTAATTGACTCCAAGTCAGTTCAGAAGCTTGGTAACATCTAGAACTGTAAATGAATCAGTATCTCGTGGTTGCTGTTGCTTTAATGATTAGTAACATCATTTTTTGGATCTAGTATATTTAACAACAACAATAAGTAGGGAGACAAGAGAGGTATCTGTCTGCACCCAACTCATATAAGAAAGCACTATAGTTTATCACACTTTTAAGAGGCTTGTATATTTGAATATGTTCTTCATGTGTACTTGCCAAACAAGAGGGGACATTTTGAACATGGAGAAATTCAGACTTATTAAGTGGTGTATACTGCAGAGAGGAGAAATCAGTTATATTACTGGTTACCAGGAACCTGTGTTTTTAATGTTAAAATGCCTTAAGGTTGTCAAACAGAGTATTTGAATTTCCAAGATATGTTGGATTGAATTAGACTGCTGAAATTTTAGTTTGTCGTTATTCTATCAGGAAATAAACGACAGAAGTTTTAGTATTCTTTAGTATTCCTTCTTTAAATATGCCTTCCTTTAAAATAAAATACAACACATCTATAAAGCTGGATAGTAATAATAAAAAAGAAATATACTCCAATCAGGGGTAGTCAGATTTAAACAATTCATTTACACGATGGGATGTTGTTATTCAGTCCTAAAATGTGCCATCATTTGCAGATAGATGGATGGAATTGGATGGCATCATATGAAGTGAATTGAGTCACACAGAGAAAGGTCCATAGCTCATGGCCTCTCCCCTATGTGGACATTTGGAAAAACAATCAAGCTGAATGTATGTAGAAATTACTCAGAGGGTAGGTAGAGGGGGAAAGCTGCAAGTTGAATAGCAAGTTCCCAAATACAGTTCAGTAGGAATAATATGTTCTGTTTTATGGCACAAAACAATAACTATAGTCCTCAATCATGAGTCCTATACTTAATACATAGTAGAAGGGATCTTATAGGCTCCAAAGTAATGATAGAACCATTGATTACTCTGATTTGATCAGTATCTATCATATACAAAGATTGAAATATGACTACTATCCTTCATACTGTGTAAAATTGTGTGTGTTGATTAAAATTTTCAAAAATGTTAAAAAAGAACAATGGCATAAGAAAGGAAGATCAAGAACAATTAAGGTATAAATCGTGACGCAGGTTGAGGTATAGAGAATAGATTGTGAACGGGGCTCTAGAAATGAAGTGTCTGGGCAGAGAGAGGCCCCAAGGGATGATATTCCTTGTTGCAATCAGAGAAAGAATATAGAAATTATGTTCACATGTGTATACTTTTTTTGGGGGGTCCGGTCGTGGGACCTGAACTCTGGGCCTGGGCGCTGTCCCTCAGCTCTTCAGCTCAAGGCTAGCACTCTACCACTTGAGCCACAGCACCACTTCTGGCTTTTTTCTTTTTTGCTTATGTGGTGCTGAGGAATCGAACCCAGGGCCTCAGGCAGGCAAGGTAAGCACTCTACCACTGAGCTACCTTTCCCAGCCCCATACATGTGTATACTTTTAATTAATCAAGGATGGATTTTTATATATGTAAATACCAAATCAATGAGGGAAACCCTCAGTGTTGGTGCACCTAGCTGTATGCACCTCCTTGGTCAAATCAATAAATACATATAAACCAAGTGCTAATTGAATATGGGGTCGAAACTAAAGTACTGGATACAAAAGCACTGGCTTACATCCAGATGCTTGTGGCTCATGGTTATAATCCTAGCTACTCAGGAGGCTGAGCTATGAGGATCATGGTTTGAAGCCAGCTCTGGCAGAAAAGTCCATGAGACTCTTATCACCAATTAACCACTCAGAAAACCAGAAGTGGAGCTGTGGCTCAAAGTGGTAGAATGCTAGCTCTTGAGCAAAAAGAGCTTAGGGCCAGTGCCCAGACCCTGAATGCCAGCCCAATGACAGAAAAAAAAATCTGCCTTCCTCAAGTCTGGAAATCATGCACTTAAGCCTATGAACTTCACCATTTCCTCACTATATTATTGAAGCTGAGCACTATTTTAAAGCACCACCCACAAAGGGCTGAGAAATGCTCGAAACACTAGCTCAGGAGCACCTTCGGACCTCCATAACTCATAAGCAGAGTGGTAAAGACTGGCTACCTGTTTCTCCTCCTAACCCCTGCAGACTTTGCTTTGCTCTTATTATTTTAATTCTTGGCTTTCAGATGGGAGCATCGAACTCTCCAGCCTTGTGCATGCTAGGTTCACATTCCATCACTGAGATACATTCCAAAGCCACACATGTGGAGCTTTGTAATCTAGCACCAGCAAACTTGGTGTAAGATAATATGCTGACATTGTGTGCTGGTTGTTTGAAGCACTGGCTCATCTCACGAGAAAGGAGGAAATGAATGAACTCATACATGTTATCTCCCAGTGCCTTGTCTTTTGCCCTTTCCTTGAGAAAATAATTTAGTTATCTGATGTCTAACTTTCTTTCCCACATGCTCTGCTCTCTCTCTCTCTTGTCCTCACCTCATCCACACACATTTTTGCGATGATCAAATTCACCAATGAAAATATATGACAGAACATTCCCAGGAAGAAATCGTTCTCACCCATCTTTCTTCCTATATTAGAACCACATGAAATAAAATTAGTGCAGGGAGATGAGGAGCAGTCAGTAGAAGGTGCAGGATGTCGGATGGCTGAACACATTGACTGACTGGTGGAGATGGTTTGGTGATACAACTGCACCTTGAACACAGCTTATTTTGGCTTATTTCACATGACTGAGCTCATTAGTTTCGTCGGTGACTCTGGAACTGTGTGAACAAAACCTGTTTTAGATTGGAGGAAGGCAGGCTTCAGGAAGTAGTGTCCTTCACAATGCTTATTTGAAACATAACTTTAAAATTTTAACTACATTATGTACCATATTTATTTAATGTGATCACAATTACTCTGAAAGTAGACAGCTCTTGTAAGTACTCTTTCATGTAGTTTAATGTAACTGTCATACTAAAATTTGTTTCTTCCTTTTCTGTCTTCTCTAAATATCATTAGATAGTCATTTGATAGCATAGATTTTGATGGCTGATAAAATGTGTTTTTATTTGAGAATATAAAGTGAAATAGTAAACAGTATTTTAAAAAGAGAACTTTAATTCTTTTAACGTAAGCACCAGCATCATAGTTTAGTGAGTCGATAATTTTACTTGAGAGATATGGCTCTGAAAATGGACCAACTTAGGAAAGTTCTTTGGTAATGTAGCTTTATTATATATGTACATTATTATATATTATATATATTATATATTTATATATAATATATAAATATATTATATATATTATTATTGTTTATGATGTAATTATTATGTATCATGTAATATTTATTTATTATGTATGTATGTATGTATGTATGTATGTTTTAGCTTATAGCATGCTTTCAGATCCTCAAGAAGTTTTCCTTCTTTCAACTGGAGGTGTTGCTATTAAAGCAGGGACAGGATATCATGGACAGGACAGCACTTTGGAATTCCATAGGTAGCCATCCTAAGAATTCCACTAAACATAAATAGCTGTAAATTCTAAATAAGGAAAAAGGAAATCATAAATGTAAATTTCCTAAGAGAGTTGCCTGTTTCAAAATATATGAACTTGTAGGTTCTCAATAGAGAGCAATTATTTTTAAATACCTTTTCTAGGCATCGAACATACAAGATATATACTTGCAAAAGAATTGTGTGTGCTTTTCCACACAAAAATATTCATCAAATGTGTTATCTATTTTTGGTGGCTATTTGTTCGTCTCCATCTGACTGATGAGGAGAGAGGCCATTATAAGCTTATAAGGCTGGTGGCAGCAAAATCGACTTGCATAATTGATGAGTGTCTTCCTTCTTTGGAGCTGAGGACAGTAAAGGGACATTAAGAGAAACATCATCAGAAGACAGAGGTAAGTATTACATAAAGAACAGCATTGCTATTTTTAAGCTGAAATTTTATTTTAAGGCTGAAGTTACTTTCAAAAAAAACAAAGAAAATAATTCAAAGATATAACTTAAACATTGATAAGGGTGATTGATGATTACTTTCTTAATTTACATATGGCATATTTTGTGAACACATCTAATGAGCACAACATTGACTCACATTCTCCATTCATTACCAGGATTTATGGAGCCTAGAAATTAATATTGACTAGGGAAAAACAGCCACTGAATTTTCTTTGCAGGTCAATAAATCTGGTCATAGAGCAAAACTGAACTAGGATTCAGTGCAATTTTTTTCTACAGTAGTTTTTAAAAAAAATTTTCCCTAGGAAAAACATCAACGAAGCGGCCTGCTTCCAGTGGGCCTATCATGTTTTTTTTTAATTAGTAGCTGGACATTTAAAGTCTGTTTCCAATTTACATCATGCACTAATAAGGCACTGAATATAAAATTTCCCTCACATACATTAAATATATGTAGGTTTAATAAAGCCAGAGAATATTTTTCCACATCTAAATTTCATAAATAATGCCCCTGAAAAGAAAAAGTAAAATACATGTGACAATAACCTAGAATTTGCAAATAGTTTAATTATGCCTTTGAAACCATATAACTGATATCTAATCAAGTCCCTCCATCTTTATGGATTTCATGAGTGCTTAAATGAATGCTTTTCAAAAGATAGAGTTTGTAGGTACCGGTTGGTTCCACAATCTGAAAACCTATTTTAAGTTTAGATTAAATTATTTTCATATTTAGATATAATTATTTGTTATTTTCCCAAAAAATATTTATTTAAACTGCTTGGATTCACACAAAAATGATTGGTGTTAACATTATAGACTTTAAAGATATGTTTGATGCTTGATCTGCCTATTGCTTGTAAGTGTGTGTGTATGTGTATTGTGTGTATGAGAGAGAAAAAAGAGAGAATAATATGAAGTAAAACATCACTTTCTGTGCATCAAAAGTTTCTTAAGTACTTAGTTGTTGGAATAGCCTTGTACATTTGTCTGGTTTTCATAAAGAGAGCTGGAGTGCATGGAAATTGTGGGGCATGCCCAAACTGAATAGCTGTGCTGTCCTTGGAATCTATTCTAGTTTGACTTCAAAGATGATGCTCTGAGAGTGGCTCAGCTTCTCTGTCCTTCGTCTCCCTCATTTATAAGCTGAGCAGTTCCCTCTGTGGTGAGAAGCACTGGGAACTTCCTGTTGTCTGTAGGGTCCAACTTGAGCTTCAATTGTTGGCACTGATAGTAGTGCTGCCCCTTAGAGACTACATTTCTCAAGGAAGTCTCTCTTGATTAACACAGAAACTAAAATTGTATGTAGACATAAAACTCAAGTAGCTTTTTATAAAACAAAACATCCTGGGGGGGGGGCGGAATGTGACATATGAGTGGGTTTTTGTTTTTTTTGCATGTTCCTCACTTCTTGGTGATCTGTCTCCTGCTTCTTACATCATCAGATGACGATATGGAACAATCCAGCCATCGACTAGGATGCACCTTTACAACAGTGGAGGGGCCAGAGATATAGTTATAGAGGTCAGGCTAAGTGTCTACTGCTCACAGAGACCTGCATTTGAATTTCTATGATTGAAACATTTGATTGAGTAATAATATTCTAAAGCCTCTTGCCATGGGGATGACACTAGACTTGACTAAATAGCATCATTAAAGAGTAATTAAGTCAGATATTACTCATATTCAGTAGGCAGTTTCCAACTCACTAGTGATACTGAGAAACTTTGGCTACTAAATAAAACCTCAGAGAATTGTCTCCATGATTTTGAAAGGGATCAGTAAGGCTTTATATGTAGGCAAATTCAAGAATTAGGTTATTTAAGTGTAGGGAATCATTCTTTATGAGCATTTGCTCCATTGCATACAACAGTTTCTGTCCTACTCAGTCATGATGATTTCTGTTATGTATTTATATTAATAAGAGTTCCCCATATGAAAAAGATTTTACCTCTAGTTGATCATTCCATTTTGTATGCTTTTTGAGATAATTTTTAAAACTGAAATGTTTCATGGGAATTTGAGATATTCCATGAATCAGAAAACCCTCTTTACAGTAGCCAAGCCATTGGTGAAAACATTCTGGGTGGGAAAATGATGAGATAGAGAGAATGAATGGCAATCTAGAAGGTCTTGTGTTGGACCTAGTCATGTCTGTCTACTGGTAGGATCAAGGGTGATAGATTTCCATTATCTATGAAGTGTGGCTTGATACGCATTTATAGAGGTATTCGGAGCAGAAACAGTACCCTCTATTCATACAGCCATGTCAGACATGCATCGAGAGAGCTAGCCTTCTTTTCATGCTCTTATCATTCCCAATTTCTCCGCACTCCACTTTCTCTCCATTTCACTCCTCATCCATTCCTTCCTTGCCAGCTCCCAGGAAAACATACACTAACCTCTCTCCTTGCCACAACAGTTTGGAAACATCATTGACTTGCCTTCATCCAGTATTTACCCATGTAACATCATTGCTTGCTTAGTTGCTTTGGGTCTTTTAGCTCAGGTTCTACAAGCACAAGATAGCTGAGTCGTCAGATCATGTATCATGATCCCCCAGCATACACAGGACCCCTAAGCAGATACATCACTGCTATCTGCTTCATGCTAGACACTGGAACATGACCCAGTAATCAGTGTTCATGACCTCATAATCACTAGCTATAGATAATATCACCCATTGATTATTTCCCCAAATCATTCATTGGTTCTATGTCAAGGCGAAGATACTAGCTGTGTACCTACCAGATGTCACCAAAGCAGAACAATAAAGGCATTATCTTTCCTCTTTGTATTTCAGCTAGCAGAGGCAGACTGAAAAAAAAACAACAAATGAATGGACCACAGTGCTTCCAAATACTTTATCTGAAGATGATGTGACAGGAGGGCTGGAGGATGATGGGTAAGCAGACACTTTGATGGTGTGATTGGAGAACCTGGTTTTTGAACTGAGAACTGGTGATGAGATGGGGCAGCTTATATAGTCAAAGAGGGAATAGTTTTAGGTGATAAGTATCTCACAAAGACCAGAGCTTCCTGCGGTGCTCTTGGGAGGTGGTAAAGAGCAAAGAGGCTGACTGGAAGTTAGGACACTGAAGGTATGTCATTCAAATTTATATTGGAAATCTAACCTTGTTTCTCTCTCTCTCTCTCTCTCTCTCTCTCTCTCTCTCTCTCTCTCTCTCTCTCTCTCTCTCTTCTTCCTGGCCACATGCGGAAAGCAGTATTGTTCTATCGCCCACCACCCACTCCCCACCATGATTCTCTAACTGGCCGTGATGTCAAAAACAACAGGACTAACTATGGAATGAAACTTTTGTAACTAAGTGTCCAAATGTACCCCTCCTGATGGTCATTTGAATTCCTGAAAGAGGGAATAGAATATCCAAGGTCTCAAGTTAAATGACAGTTTGGGTTGTCCCGGGAAAGGTGACAATCCCTCTATAGCTAAAGTGTGGTATTTGAGAATAAATAATAAGGCATGAAGTCAAATAAATAGGTCAAATATATATGCCCATGTTTTTTTTCATTATTGTGCTATTTATACTTAAATCATCCGAGATATGCTCTATCAACAGCTGCTTCAACAGTCTATTTCCAAGATGGACTGAAAAAAAATTAAGTACAGAACAACTCATGGTTTATTTTATTTTTTGAAAAAGAAAATAAAAGAGCAAAAAAGCCAGGTGCTTGTTAGCTCGTGGCTGTATTCCTGTTTGCCCTAGGAAGAGGTTTAGAGGAATGTAGTTTGAGATCAGCCCAGGTAAAAAGTTCATGAGACCCCCAACAAGACCTGTAGTCACACATTATGGTATATGCTATCATCCCAGCCATGTGAGACTCTCAGATAAGCATATCAAGATTCCAGGCCAGCTCAGGCAGATAAGTTCACAAGAGTCCCCATCTTAACAGAAAAATCCGGGTGTGATGGTATATGCCATCCATCTAAGATATGAAAGAGAGTATAAATAGTAAGATGACAGTTGAGGCAAGCCATAGCCAGAGAGAGAGAGAGAGAGAGAGAGAGAGAGAGAGAGAGAGTTCCTATGTATCTCAAAATAACCAGGGTTTGGGCTAGGTTGTAGTTATTGCAAAGTGCTTGTCTAGCAAGTGTAATATCCTGGGTTGGATCACCAGTGAAACTCCCCCCACCCAAACAAAAGACAGAAAACAATACAGTTGACAAAAAAGGAAGAAGAATAACCAGTGTAAAAAGTGGCTGGTGTTATGGCTCAAATCATGAAATGTCTGCTGTGCAGCTGCAAAGCTTTGAGGTCAATGCTCCATTCTGCCAAAACAATACAAAACAAAACAATCAAAACTAACCTAAATGAAAAACCACACCCAAAATGTATGATAAAGATTCCACTTGTATTGATTACCTTAAAAAACGGACATGTTTGCAAGTATCTGCTTTCTATACTCCACTGAAGGAATATCTCTTAGATAAAAATGAGCAAAATGTTGGAAGAAGAGGAGAGCCTTACTGTCTGAAAAAAAGTGTTTTAAAATCTTTATCCTTAAGAAGTGGACACTGACAGACAAGTATTAGGGTTGCACATACCATAATTTTACAGGAGAAACAATTCCTGTACATTGATTTTCTTCATTAAAGAAGCTAGGGAAGGTGGGAAACATACTTTTACATGCTGCTTTATTTATAAACCTAGCAACTTACTGTTAAAAAGAAATGACAGGTCAAGGTGTCAGGCATCTTGTTTTCCTTCTAGAAAAAAGCAATACACACAAAGTATACACTCTGTGTGTGTGTGTGTGTGTGTGTGTGTGTGTGTGTGTGTCTATACTTTGTGTATTACTTTTATCTAGAAGGAAAAAAAGATGTCTGACACCTTGGCCTGTCATTTTTTTTAACAGTAAGTTGCCAGATTTTTTTTTTTCTTTTACAGATACCATTATGAAATGCCAGGGGAAAAGTTGAGTACTTTCTGTGAAAATCGTTTCACTAAGGGGTTGCCGGACAGCTTAGTGATAAGATAATATGAATGGCAGCAGGCAAGACATGTGAAGTGGTTGGGGGTATAAATGACGGGAAGAACAGAAATGGAGATTTGAAGATGTGGTATGGGCAATAACTCAGGAGACCGTGGGAAAAGCCAGCCCAAGCTTTGTGATATTTCATACTATTTCTATCAGAACTGGAATTTCTCACTGATGGAAATAGAGAAGACAGCTATCAAAAATTATTTTCTTAAGCCAAAACGAATATAAAATGACTTCCTAAAGGGAAAGAAGGAAAAAAACCCACTGGGTTGACATCCTGGGACTGATGCTGAAGGTAATTCTTTTACTTATTTCTCACTCGATTTAACAAGACAGGAAGTGCTAGCCATAGTCTACTGGGTAGCACCTATTGGCAGGTGCTGTGGATCATGAAAAGGTAGGATTTTAAGAGAGGTACTCTGGTCATTTGGGGCATGTCCTTGGAAAGGATGGTGGTACTCCAGTCTCTCAGTTTTTCTTTGTTTCTTGGATCAAGATAGAAGCAGTTTTTAGCCACAGGCTCATTGATGTTCTGTGAGTCATTAGAGCCTCAAACAAAAGAAACAACCTTGATCCTACAGTTGAGTCTCCAGCATCACGAGTTAACAAGAGCTTTTCCATTAGAAATTGTCTCAGGTATTTCATAACAGTAAAATGAAACTTGGGAATCCTTTAGTAAGGGAAGAAGCTGAAGGTCAAAAACTCCAGGGAAAATAATTTATTAAATATCATGTCACTGCCGTGCAATGGTGTTTTAAATGAGCCATTTTGCTCTAACTACTTTTCAGGCTTTTTCTTTTTCTTTCTTTCTTCTTCTTTTTTTTTAAAATACCATGTGTTGTTGAAATTCTTCCCTAAATGTAGACTTTTAGAAACTGTATAATCATCCTTAGAGTTATATAATCCTAAGAAAATGATTGTTGTCTACCTTAAAAAAGAGTTAAGGGTCAACCGGTATCCTTGTTTCAGCATTTTGTTATTTCCCTTTCTAGACATATACTAGTTACTGCAGATAAGGAAAACCATGGGACCTATGTTTCTTTGGGCTTGCCTTAAGGATTCAGGTTGACCTATTGTGACAATGAGATATATGAGGGGTGGGGCCAGAAGGGATGGTAGGGGGAAAACAAAGGAGGAGGTAACAAGGCTAGATAGGAAATGTATTCATTACCTTACTCGGGTAACTGTAACCCCTCTGTACAGTATCTTTACAATAAAAAAATGAGTTAAGGGTTCATCCCTCGATATGCCAGCTGGGGCATTGTTGAATTCATTAATTGGGGAGGGAGTGCATTAGCCTGTTGGGATAGCTGTTCTTAAGTTCACATTTGGTCTTCATTTGTCCTTGGATGAATGAAAGGTGAAGAGATTCCTGTGAGATCACCACACGGTGGAAGTCTAAGGCTCTTATATAAACTGCTTCACTTTTAGGTTGGTCAACAGGAGATGTGATGGTAGTTTTGCAGGAGGAGGGAAAGAAAGAAGCCAAAATATCCACCCCTCCCTGCGTCCTTGTGGTCCCCAGCTGCATTTTCCTCTCGTGCTCAAACCCTGCCAGGCATGCGCACCTGGTTTTAGTTTACTCCAGGTGACCCTTCACTTGTGATCCAGGTCCGTTCCCGTCTCTGTTGCTTGGCTCAGAAGAGCTAGGGTTTCCTGTGCTTTGCCACACAGCCCCACGTCTGACTTCTCAGGTTTTCTACCTTTGTGAAACAAATTCCTCACCACCTTCGTACTCAGGGGAATTCTATATACAGTTAGATACTGACAAACACATCTGTGAACCAAGGGATTCCGGGAACACGGGGGAAATTTGAGATGTGTTGCCTGGACTTGTACTCCTTCTCAGACCCTTTTGGCTGTTCCCAGTGGTTCCCGGGACTGCTCCTCTATGTATTTTTCTAATCTTTGTTCCTGAAACGTGTAAAGCTCCGTCAAACAGAGGTGAACAAAAATAAGGAAAGTGTTGCCACAGAGTATGTTCTAGGAAGTGCATCTGTTTATAATGAAAATTGTTACCATAAGTAAAAGAGCACAAAGAAAAGACTTCAGGCATCAGATAGTCATGGAAAAAATATTTAAAGCATTAAATTGTGTTTCATCTTGACCTGAAAAATGGACTTTATCTAGAGGGCAATTTGCATAGATGTAAGTTCATCTATTATCTGCCCTTAAATCAAGGAAATAATGAATAATGAAACCCGAGGAAATGCGTAATAACACCATAAATGATAAAACCACATGCATGTATGGAAGGGTGCATTAGAAATTAAATGCTATATTGGTTTTGTTACTAACTTTGCATTAGGGTCAGAGAGTTTAAATGAAACATTGAGATCAGAGTTAATAAACTCTAGGAGAAAGACTTGGGCTCATTCATTTACCTTAGCTCATTTTTTGTTTGCAGTTTTGCGAAGTAACATGGTGAACAGGGGATCTTGTACACCATTGGTAACTAGATTTGGCTCAAAAAGAAGATGATTTGAGTTGTGTGCAAAATATGTGCAATTATTTTGAGTCAGTAGGCTAAACATGGATACACTTTACTTAGGATTTCTAGCTTCTCTTTAAAAAGTGGGAATCATAGCAAAAGTTGTTCTAACCCTGCATCCTGCAGCAGGAATTGGGCATTGGCATCGCAAAAGCCATGGGCTCAACCCTCATAATAGTCTCACATTTTTTCTCCATGTCCTCTTAGAATGGTTGTTTTTTATCTATAGACCAGATTCACTAATTATGTCATCTGTTTGATCATATATGCATGGAGGACTCTTGATGAATGGCAAAGCCATGCTTGAGTTCCTAGAAGACTGAGGTTTTATCTTTGTTTTGTGGGCAAAGATTAATGAGTACTATCAGTGTTCCTAGAGTTAGAAGAAGACATGGTTTGAATGTCAACTCTATGAAGTTACAGTTGTGTGACACTGGGAAGTGACTTAGGTTTTTCCACATAAATCTCTTAGATTTACCACATAAATCTCAGTCCATATAGGTACCATGTGGGATGATGGGGGAGAAATGTACATCATGCTCCTTATTGTACAATAGTTTGCAATTTATCAAGTTTCATAGCAATTGTATTGCTATGAAATAAATAAATAAATAAAACACTATTTCTGCCCTGATAGCAAAATGCTTTGATAAGCAAAAGTGAAATCACATCATTTCGTGCTATATCCATCAGGTATCTCATATTATTTAGAAATAAGCCCAGAGATATAGTCAAGTGAGTCTCAGCAAAAATGAAAAAAAAAAGAAGATCTCTAAGAAGAATCAGCCTTTTCAATAGATGATGCAGGGAAAACTGTGTTTTCTCTTTCAGGAAATTGATACTTGACTCCTATTTCTCATGCTGAACCAAAATCAACTATAAATACAGCAAAGACCTAAATAGGAGACCTGAAATTCAAACTATTAGAAGAAATAGAAAGGAAACATGTCAAGACATTGGTACAGGCAACAATTTCTAGATAAGATGACAAAAGTACAGGGAAGAAAAGCAAAAATTGACAAATGGGATTATATTAAATGGAAAATTTTAGCACAGCAAACAATGAAAGAAGTAAAGAAACATTCTACAGGGTGGAAGAGAATATTTGCAAATCACTCATTTGAGAGAGGTGATACAATCCAGAATATATTAAAAATCCAATACAAATGAACAATAATACCAGGTACAAGCAGGTGAATGATCTTAATAGATATATCTCAAAAGAAGAATTACAACAGATATATAAAAGGATATGGAGATATCCTTAGGTACCAGTGAAATTCAAATAAAAACCACAATAAGATGCTATTTCACTCCAGCTCAGTGGCTATCATGGAAAAGTAACAAATGCAACTGGGTTGTGAGGAACAAATAATGTTATTGTTGTGGGAATGTTAGTTACAGCCATTATGGAGATCAGTGTGCAGGTTTTTCAAAATAATAATAAAGAAATACTTGCATCTGATCCAGTCATTAAATTTCAAGTTACATTTCAGAATGAAATATAAGCATGGCTATTTGGCACTACTCACAATAACTAAACATGGAGCCATGATTTGAGTCCATTAACAAGTGAATGAAGAAAGTAGGCTACATACACATAATGTAATACTATTCAGCTATATAAATGAAGTTCTGTCATTTGTTCCCACATGGATCAGAGATGATCATGTTAAGTGCTGTAAGATAGATATAGAAAATAAGTAGTTCATATTCTCTTTCATGTGAGAAAGCTAAAACAAAGCAATCTGGAGGAGAACAGTGATAACTGTCAACCAGGAGGAGTTTGGTGAGGGTTTAGATTTGATCAGTGCATACTGCATGCATATGTGGGAAGTGACTGAACTCCATGAACACAGGCAATAAATACATGTTAATACATAGTATAAAAAACTAGGCTCTACAGCTTTCACTTTTAGTTGTCTGAAAAGTTGTATAATTATAATTACTTTATACGTACAGCAAATATAAAAATAAAATGTAAACATTTCCACTTAAGGAAAATTTATGATTTCTGTATTTTATTAAACACTGTAGGCTCTTAGGGTCCGGTGTCTACAAGAATTAAGACTCAAAACAATCTCAAGTTAACCACTTTTTAACAGTTATAAAGAAATTCTCCTATTTATTTTATTCTCTGAAAAGATGGAGATACAATTCAGATCCTATAGAGTTTTGCTGCAAGTCTTACCTTTGACCTTGACTCTGCATTCATTTGAAAACCTCAAGTACTCCCAATCCTTTGTCAGAAGGATTTTTAACCAACTTTTTAATTCTCCATTAAACACTACTGTTTTCATAGGGGGCTCCAAGAACAGTATTTATTTTGAATTACCTAACACGAAAGGATACTATATGTAATACAATAGGTATTTTGTATCTATTCAAACTTTTCTGACATGTTGTTATTATTAATCAACCCTCTCATTCATTCATTAAGTAGTTGTGTAAGGGGGGGTCAATTCCACAAGTCAGACTATGAGTCCTATGCATTTTTATCAATATCATCCCTGTCATTTCTTCGACTGTTCACTCCAGTGCTTACCCATTCTACCCCTATCCACAAGTTCTGTAATTCAGTTTTTATGTAATGTATGCTGAAGATAATGATTGCAAACACCACATTTTGTATTAGATCTATCTTTCCACTCATTCCAGCGCCCCCTCTGGCACCTCAATGTTTCCTTTATTATCGGTTTTCATATCAGACTTTTAAAGGATCAATCATCTTAGCAATGAGCTAGCGAACACGGTTGAATGCGATTGAGGCTACTTCCAATTGTTAAGCTTACTGCTTTATATTCCCAGGTAGACATAATGAAAACTCAAATTTCCGAGCATGTATCACCGATAAAAACATCATAATTAGAAGTACCACAAATATCAACAAGCCATCTGTCATCATTAGCATCATTCTTGAAAATCATGTATTCTACGGCAGCTTCCACAATGAGTCTTTTACAAACATTACCTCATGTCCAGGGACCAATAAACTCTACAGCAATCAGAAATCAATTCCTTCTATTTCGCCTGGCTTCCGCTACATGGCCTCAAAGGCCTACAGCAGCTTCAACTTGTTCAAACTCCATTGAATAGAAATGAGAGAGAGGAAGATCAAAGGATACACTCTCTCTCTGATGGAGTCCTTTTTCCTGGAAGTGAATTTGGGAGAAGCTAATATATGTATTGACCCTGGGAAAAGAACTGAGCTTGAGGTGTGGGAAATATATCTGGAGATACAAAACAGTGATGCCTTTCTCTTCATTTGATCAAACTGGCTGGACTTTAAGGGAGTTATTATAAAGCAAGATGATAATTGATAAGGCAGAAGACTAAGAAAACACTGCTGGAGGAATCATGCCATGTATATTTTCACTCCTCTCCTTGGGTGTGACAGGGACTAGCTTTGGCCAATAAGAGCTCATCACCAAAGAGAAGTACCTCCCCATACTCCAAGATATAAGTCTGCCCTGGGAAATTGTGGAAATTATCTCAGCTTCCTCTAGGAAGCAGTGGATTCTGCACACCCCCCCCTCCCTGCCAGCCCCTGAAGTGTGCTTTTGGAAAACAGTCAATCCATGTAAGCGTGTCCTTTGAGGAAGGGCAGAAGCAGATATTAATGTATTCCATGTGAGGGTCTGTGTGGACAACCAGCTACTTTCAGCAAATTTCATGGGGTTAGATAATATCTAAAGAGTTAAACAGGTTCCTCTCAACCTGCTTCCTTGCCTGGACCTATGGGCTGAAATATCTGTCTTAGCCTTGAGTAGCTTTAACAAGAATTTTGATAAGTCGGTTTAAACAGAATCCATTAAACTGCATTTGTTAAGTTATCAAGTTCTTCATCACAAAGTATACCCAGTTGATTTGTGATCACTATGTTCTGAGTTCAGAAATCTTGGGTAGTTTTTAATCAGAAAATCCTCAGAAATCCCATTTAACATACCTACTTATCATCCACCCATCTGAATTCTCTCCCCCCTTTCACAAATCATTTTACCATTATGATATTTGAGCTCGAGTCTTGTTTGGTCTTGCTTTTATCCTATTGCATGTAATACTTGTCAAAAAAAATCTGTGTTAACTGCTGTGACTCCTATCCAGTTATTGCTTTTGTTAACAGTTCTTGGGGACAGACTCAAGTCTGATTGGGTCTTTAAAGCTAGCTGATGTAACTATGATTTCACTTGCTAGATAAAGTATAGTTAGGTTTTACAGGTTTTATACTACATAATGACACAAATCACATCATTGCCCAATGACCATAGTGTGTCAAGTGGGCTGGAAGAGAGGAAAGCTAAGAAAAATGAGATTAGCTAAGCAAATATAAGTGGAGAAAAAAGCATTTAAAAAGGAAAATCTGAATTTTTCATTATATAGTGAATCTGAAAGAGAATGAGCAGTTGAACATAGTAACAAATGATTTAGTCTTGGAGCTGTAGGCAATGAAAATGCTAAGTCTAGCTAAGGGAAAGTTGGAATAGAAATACAGGTGCCTTTGGAGAAAGTCAGTGTAACCATTGACCATCTAATTTGAGTTAAAGATGAATCACTTCAGGGGCTGGGAATGTGGCCTAGTGGTAGAGTGCTTGCCTAACATGCATGAAGCCCTGGGTTTGATTCCTCAGTACCACATAAACAGAAAAAGCTGGAAGTGGTGCTGTGGCTCAAGTGGTAGAGTGCCAGCCTTGAGCAAATGAAGCTCAGGAACAGTGCCCAGGCCCTGAATTCTAGCCCTACGACTGGCAAAAAGAGAGAGAGAGAGAGAGAGAGAGAAGATGAATCACTTCAGTGGATGAGGTGACTGGATTCACTAGTGTTCTATTTCTAAACCAACCTTGCAGCTTCTGGTGAACATGTACTTGTTTGTAGGTTCTATGTTAATTTTGCAGTGAATCTAAAAGAACTCCTCTGCCAGCTATCCCATATTTATAGGCTCACTCTAATAATCCTGATCAGGATTTCATGTTCTGCATTTTAGGCCAGGCTGAACGCATCTTGTAGGACCCGATTTCTAATTTTGTAGGTCTAAAAAATTATGCTACTGGATTCATTGATTACAGGTCAGCCAAAATAATTGTTTCAAATGTTTCAATATAATTCCTTTACTTGGACTTCTCCTGTATTTTCTTTTTTTCTTTCTTTCCTTCTTTCTTTCTTTCTTTCTTTTTTTTTGGGGGGGGTCCTGTCGTGGGCCTGAACTCTGGGCCTGGGCGCTGTCCCTCAGCTCTTCAGCTCAAGGCTAGCCTCTATCACTTGAGTCACAGCGCCACTTCCGGCTTTTTTCTTTTTGCTTATGTGGTGCTAAGGAATCGAACCCAGGGCCTCAGGCAAGCAAGGCAAACGTTCTACCACTGAGCCACCTTCCCAGCCCTTATCCTGTATTTTCACTAACAATAAGACTCTGATTTTTATCTGTTTTTTTTTTTTTTTTATCTCCAGTCTCCTCCTTATCTGTACTTTTCATGCTTTTAGTTATATCCAGTTAGCTGTGGTCTGAAAATATTACATGGTTAATTCCAGACATCTGAGCAGTGTGATGATGAAACCTGTCTCTGTCCCACTTCATGTCACCTTTTCTGGTATCCATGCTATAGATGCTACGTACAGCAAATGAACTGTCACTTCTTAACGTCAAAACCCTTTAAGACTCTATTGGCTCATGTTTCTGTAGCCTGTCTTTACCTGATATCTTAGTAGTTCATAATCCATAAGCAAGACGCTAAAATGCTGAGCATTCAGGAAATTTTAACCACTTATTCAATGGGAACTCTGATACCTAGTTAGTCAGATATGCATACTGTAGATATATTGAGGTTAGTAAATTAAGGCCCAGGTTCTCATTCTAAGTCAACACAAGAAATAGAAAACCTTCCTGGTGACACTAGCTCCTTCCTACGGGTTCAAAAGCCTCATCTTTTCAGATCCCAGTGTATAGGTCAGAAGTTTCATGGATCTATACACTACCATCTTTCACCCCATCAGATGGTGTGTCTGATCGAAGAGAACTCACCTAACACCCTAGTGAGATGAGAGGGGAAAGGGACTATGATTCACAGATAAGGGTGCCCTCTTCTTATAATGCAACTTCTTTTTTGATTTTTACATTTATTTATGCATTCATTTATTTTATTGTGAAAATACCATTCAGAGGGGTTACAATGACATGAGCAAGGTAATGAGTACATTTCTTAACAAGCATTGTTGCTTCTTTTCTTATAAGGTTCAGCAAACATTTATCCCTGCCCTTCTTTCCTAAATTTATGCCACAAAAGAAGTAACCACTTTGATCTTTATGGTGCATTCAAACGTGTCTCTAAGAGCTAGCACATATTTTTTGTGGGTGAGTGCAAGGATAATGTACTGTTCCTATATTAAAGCACTATTCTCACTTCATCATTGCTCTACGTTAGGTAATAACAAGAAAAAAAGAAAAAAACAAAAACAAAAAAATCTCAACCCACTTCCAAAGAATTGTCTGGCCTAAGATTTGAGCTAATCGAATAAATATGACTCCTAGAGTCTTGAAAGTTTTGTCTAAATGGAATATATTGAAAAAGGAAAGCACATTGAGAGACCTAAGGCTTTCTCTTCATTCATTTTAGCAAGACATTACTGAACATTTAATTTGACGCAGGCACTGGGCAGATGCTTGCAACAGACTACTTCGAAAAACAGATGTGCTCACAGTGCAGCCCAGAACCAAACAGAAGGTAACAAGGTCCACATTGGGATAACAGGCAATGCAAAGGGGAAAGTGGACAAGGAAAAAAAGATTTCCAGGGCAGCCAGTCCCTACCCTCTGCTTCCATTCATTTCCATTTACAATTATTTACCCAATGTGTGTCTCTTCCCTAAAAATATAAATTCCACCAGGACAGGGTTGCATGTAATTCTTTTTTTTTCACTGCCACATTACTAACATCTAGTTATAAGGGCTGATTTCATAAAAAGCCTGTAGCCTGGGCCTCCCAGAAGAGCCCAGCTCCTCTGATTTAGCCTTTTGTAATAAGTACTCTGGAACTGTGGAGCTGTTGACAGTTACTTTCACCTGGTGGGCAGAGAAGCAAATACTCAGAAGCCACAAGGCAGTAGGGGAGGTCAAGAGGGTCATGAAAAATTCCCTTGGGAATAGAAAATGGAGCTCTTCAGAGCACCTGTTGAAATTCTCACCCTATTCTGGCAGCAGAGAGTGAAGCAGGGTACCTTCCTGGGAATCGGGGACCAGGACTGTTTGTTTTCCTACAAAACTTACCCAATGCAGTCCCTTGGTTTGCATAGCTGTCTTCAAAGAGTCAAGTTCATAAATGCTTCGTTGACAAGAAGAGAAGTTGTATTCCTTGCTTTCTTTATTAATATTTTCTCTGAATGGTAGTTATTATGATGAACAGCAATTCAAACAACTAAATGTCCAACAGTCAATTTTTGAATGCAGGCATATAAGATGGATTAATATTCTGAGTATAGAATGCCCTTATGGACACACTAAAATTTTTAAATATTCAGAATGCAATGAAGACTATTCAAGTCTAACACTCCTACAAGTAAATCAAATGTATATTACCATCTACATACTGTCATTCTTAATATTTTCCAGTGAATACACATGAATATATAAAATACAAAATATTTCAGGAATATGGTCCCTTTAAAAAGTATTATAGTATTCTTTCCCAATATTTTAAGAGTATTCTATGAAATGTCCTAAAATATATTTGAAAGTTGGGCATATAGTTAGCAAAATAATTTGTTTTTATGAGCATTGCAGTGTGTCTGATATTTATTTGATTTATCAAATACTTGATTTATCAAAGGTAAGGAGAAGTGTAATAAATCTTTGTACAAGGAGTGAGATTCCATGTTTTCACTAGCATTTCTAACTAGTTTCTCATATTTAAAAACACCGATGGTCAGCCATCTTGAAATATGATTATGTATAAAATTGTCTAACAGTCCTTAGAATGATTGATCAGCATGGTCTTAGTCATCACTTACTATTTTGTTTTGGTTCTGGTCCTGGGGCTTGCAATCAAGGCCCACACACTGTCCATTTCCTTTTGTGCTCCAGGCTCATCTTCTAAAACTTGGTCCACAAACTTCACTTTTGGCTTTTGTGGTAGGTTAGGTAATAACAAGAGATAAGAGAGACAAGAGTTTCAAGGGCTTTCCTGTCCC
Organism: Dipodomys spectabilis; assembly: GCF_019054845.1. Classification (NCBI taxonomy): domain Eukaryota; kingdom Metazoa; phylum Chordata; class Mammalia; order Rodentia; family Heteromyidae; genus Dipodomys; species Dipodomys spectabilis. The sequence continues at coordinate 4,329,384 of NW_024870698.1, read as the reverse complement.
TGCTTGCTTTAAACTGTAATACTTAGATCTTAGCCTCCTGAGTAACTAAGAGGCAATGACCCACTGGCACCATAATCTAAATTCCTTCCTTCCTTCCTTCCTTCCTTCCTTCCTTCCTTTCTTCCTTCCTTCCTTCCTTCCTTCCTTCCTTCCTTCCTTCCTTCCTTCCTTCCTTCCTTTCTTCCTTCCTTCCTTCCTTCCTTCCTTCCTTCCTTCCTTCTTTCCTTCCTTCCTTCCCTCCTTCCCTCCTTCCCTCTCCTCACTTTCTCTCCCCTCTCCTCCTTTATTATTATAACTTTACTATTATAATCATCCTCCACATGAAATGCTTAAATCTTTTTATTTTTTTTTCATATCTTATAAAAAATGTTCCGGTCTGCGTTTATGTACTATCTTAAGCCATATTTGATGCATTAAAATTCATTTTCAAAGATGTGTAATTATTTCTCCTTTGTTTAGTTCTTGTAATTCCAAACAGCTCTATGGAGCCGCTGGGTGATTCCCTTGGGTTATTTCTTTCTCTACTTTTTTTCTTCTTTCTTGTACGTCTGTCAACATGTCTTCCAGGATTTCATTCTCACGATCTCCCTCCCCATACAAATCATCTTCACTGATTCAATATTTTAATATTCATGGGTTCCTTTCAACTTTCTTTGGAGATTTTCATTTTGACCTTTGAATTTCTTGAACTTTTCTTTCTTTCTGTATACTTTGATGATCTTAAATTACTATTTTCTGTATCCTTTATTTCATCTGATCATGCTTCCCTTTAATATCATCCAGTTATCTCACAGTTTTACAGTTTATGATATTTTCAGGGACCGTGCATTATTACCCCTCACAGATGAGGCTCTCGCGCAGTTATATTGCTTGGCCGTATGTGCTTCTTCCTTTTGGGGGGAATACCTCAGAGGCCTCTCTGTGGGCCTCCTTTCTTACATCCCATCACTTACTCCCCCCCCTGCAGTCCAAATGGAAGCCATCTCCTTCAACCTGGCCCTTCTCTCGGTAGCCTTCAGTCATCTTTAGGGCTCCATACGTGATACGCTCCACTGATTCCCCAAAGTTCATGATTCTAATGAATTTCCACCTTCCCTTTGTCAGGAGAATGTCATTCTGGTTTTTATTTTATATTTTCTTCCATAAAGTTAAATTTGTCTTCCACAATTCTGCTGAATTCCTTTCTGTCATCTTCTAGAACCGATCTTCCCATTAAAAGTAGGGAATATAAAGCCCAGGAATAATGGACAATAAAATCTTCTTTGTTTCCTTTCAGATAGACTGACTCCTCTGTCTTAGGGAGATTTCTAAGAAGCCAGCCATGACATATTTCCTTAATGTGGGACCATCTGTTTTTTAAAGTTTTTGAAATACTATTTATATTCTGGGGGTACATTGTTGGTCACAATGAGTTCGGGCTATTTATCAGGCTATTTATTTTATTTAAATATACTAGTCATCTTTAGGCTTTTGTATGGGAAGCTAGAAAGACTGTAGTGAATTCTAGCAAAGTCCATCTCTCCCGAGAAATAGTTTGGGGCCAGTAGTAGTGGCGGTGGCAATCACGGAATGGGACAGGTTCATCAGCATGGTGGTATTTTAATTTAAGGATCTTGAGATTTGTAAAATTGGGAATCTATGAAGCAAGAAAGGTATTTCAGACCACATGTGATTATCTAGGTCCTGATTAAGTGCACACACACAGAAAGCAACAGGAAAAGAAATTCCCAAGAGGTAAATGGAGAAAGTTGAGCTTTCATAAATCTGTATAATCAGAATCATATTGTAAGATAGAATTTGGTAAGAGAGGATTGGGTTTCCAATGTTTGAACATGCAACCATTTTCTATTTTGATGTGTGATGAAGGTCTATGTAAAGCAGTTTCTAACTTATCTATTTGGAGTAGCGTGGAGCAATTTGTAATCTCAGTAAGGACAAATGTTTCTTTGTTTATAGGGTTTTGACAACAGAATGGTTGTAATTAGATGCATCAGCACTGTGCATATCAGCAGTTTGGGGAAATCCGGATGATTTTATTTGAGAATTAGATTTCACAAAATATAGTAGCACTCTTTGAATTCTTCATAGTCTCAAGTTCTGTTACATGATTTTAATGATTATCACTTATTTCTTGTCACTTTTAAATAATCGAGCCTAGCTTTCTCTCTCTGTTCGTTTCTAGCTCTTGCTCTTGCTCTTGCTCTTCTTTTCTAGCTCTTTCCTCTCTTTCCCAGCTCTCTCTCATTGCCAGGCCTTTCTCAGCCATGTGGAGTGCCAACCTTGCCTGGTCCCAGCAGGTCTACTGAATAAACCTACCCCTTACCTGAATACCACGTGAGTGCTACTGTTCTTACCCCTCTCTCTGCTCTTTTCTAGCTCTTTCCTCTCTTAAAAAAAAAAAAAAAGATAAATTAAATAATCGAGCCTAGTCCATTCTGATAGTACCAAAGCACACATTAAAAATGGTGACATGATGTCATATTGCTTTTATCACATTAGTTGCTAAGAAAATCATTAGCTTAAGCAATATCAACTGTGTTTTAATAGACAAATTAATCTTTGCTTGATCGCCTCATCTAATCTCCCTTGTTCGACAGGAAGTTTTCTGCCTGGTAGGCATTTGTGATCTTTTTGGCAGTAAAGAAGAAATATGATCTTTATAAGTAGAACCTTAAATGATTTTTTAAAGTAGGAATGCATAAATGTTCTAAAAATAAGATTGACTCTACTTGAATGTAAGTTTCAGAGGGAGTGGATTTATAAAGTATTTATTTCAGCTAGAAATGCTATTTGGCAGAAAGCATAATTTCTTAGAGCAAGAGGAGAAAAATAGAGGCAACCCTGGAAAAACTTTATGAAAAATAACATTTGTATGTTTGTAGTCTCTTAATCTTAAGCAAAAATGTATTTATCTTTAGTTTTTGGTTTTGTGTTTAACTATATTCATTCTACCTGATTTGGGAGGTCATTATGAAGATTAATGGTTGCTTTGCAGGGATAACTTCTGTGCAAGTTCTTTGAACAAGAGGATTAATATTTTACTATTCAGAGAAATCAGTGCAGACGGAATTAGTTCAGCCAGTTATACTGGCAGCTGATGCTTCTCAGTAGATACAGAAGTTCAGGGGAAATGATTTTGGGAGTGCCTTCCTCGTTTATAACAATTTCCTGAGGGCTATTTCAAAATGGCACACTGTTCTTAATTATTCCAGGCAATGTTGTCTGTCCCCTTTTATGGCTTCGTAGGAATCTGCAGTGAAAGAAACATGTTTGAAGTTAAGCCTCAGTGTGCACTGGACACTACCAGCTTCCCTACACTAGCTCATGTGGCAAATGCTTGCATATCCTGTAACAATCATGCCCTAACTCATGGTTTCCAGAAGACAAGCATCAGTATTCATAACCACAACAGAACAATTGCATTTTAGAAATTTTTATGCTTAGTCTTCCCATGACCTCTGATATAAAATTTGAGGGAGCTCATACTATAGACTAAGGCACTATGATGTCTCACAGTTACCTTTGAAGATAGAAAAGAGCTTCTCTCCAGAATTCTGAAGTCACTAAAATGCAGCTGAAAATAGGCAAGACGCGGTTCTTCTACTGTAGACTTTCTAACCGAATAGTAAAATCGATAATAAGAATAAAGTGTTTGGAACTAGTATTTACTCTCAGGTGTTAAATACCAAACTGAACTTTTAAAAAATATACAATATGTTTGAAAATATTTATTTTGAAAGACACAAATGACAACCTAGGGAAAAAAGAAAAAAAAGAAAGCAGGTAAACATGACAGATGACCAGCCTGAGAAGGGAGAAAAGTGATCTGAGCTAGGAGTTGTTAATGAGCACATAGAAATAATCCGTGCGAAGGAGAAGTGTAGGAACGATTTCATGAGACGTCAGGCTATGAGCTGGTGTCCATATGAGCACTTCGGTTTGCCCAGTGCCCTTAAGCCATGGTGAACAATTTGTTCTATTATGGGTTTAAGCTCCCCTTTCCTTTCATCTTGGTACATCCCTAGGTTATAATAAAAAGAAATATAAATAAACATTAAGAATCTATTTCAGCTCTTCAGGATTTTTATGGAACTTCTCAGATCAACTTAGATGGATGTGGATGGAATGATAACTCAGATTAATTGTTGTCACTTCTCTGGTGTGTAGACACTGGTATGGTTCCCTAAAAAGCAGGAAGCACTTAGTCAAATGTCATGCTCCCAGCTCATGCTTTCAACTAATTTAATGACGGTGACGAAGATGAAAGTGAGTGCTGCAATAATGCACATTTAACAATATTTGGTCCATTACTGTAGGCCCTGATTAACTGAAATGTGAGCACAGTAATAGATGTCATTTTGATTTGCACTCCAGGACAAGTAAAATAGTTGAGTGTCAACCTGGATGAGATATGTAGGATGTGTTAAACCAATCTTGTCATTTAATATCTGATGAATTACGAGTGATCACCCTGCCTGAAATATGTCAGTTTCTCCTGGTAGAACACTGGGTATTGTCATTTTAGCCAGTACAAATTGCTGTCTAAATGTATGCTCAATTTAACAGCTGTCTGTTAAAGTTATCAACACATTCCAACATCCATTATACAAAGAACTCTTGTATGCAGTGAGGCAGAAGTGTTTATTAAAATGATACAGGAATGGAGGAATACACTGTAGTGCACCTGATAAAAGCAGCACATGCAAAAGTTTGGAAACCCAATTTATTATTAGTCATTACTATTGTTGCATAGAAATATATGGTATACACTTGATGTGTCAGTAAAATTTGAAAGAGAGAACGACAAATAAATTAAAAAGTATGTATTTTGTGTTGACTAATGCCTTCTCTCTCTAAAATATAAAAAGCACAAAACACTTAGAAGCTGTTGAAAACTTAAATTAATTGACACCGTCATCATTAATTGAAAAATGCTGAAAGGAAAATATAAAAAATATCTACTGATGTAGAGAATATTTTTTAAAATATGTAAAATTTGGTTCAACTGGGTATATTTTGTTAGAATACAGCAATCACTACTATATTAAATGAGTGAATCATTGGACTGTTAGGTCATAAGTTGTTTGGGAAGGTTAGAGAGGATATAAACTGGGGGTAGGGAGGGAGGGCAATTGCTACATCAAGCATCCTGGAGAGAAAGGGTGGTGGCATTTTAGAATGAGCATATAAATACAATACTTTCTATATTCTGCTTTGTAGATACTCTATTGGAACATGCTAAACAAATAAAAATGGTAAACATAAGATAATGTTCAGTGTACTCAGCTTTTTTGGCCTCAAATTAAATACAATGCAGTAAATATTCATCAAACATCCCTATGTATGTGACATTGTGCACAATCTGTATGAAATAATATGACTTCTAATCCTCTTGCAATACGGTGCAATTATTGCCTTTTACTTTCTCTCTCTCTATGAGGAGTCCTAGGAATCCATATTGAATGGAGCTAAGAGTCTGGGTTTGAATCTGAGTCTGCGACTTGCTTGCTGTGTAGCATTGGAAGATCTAACTATTTTATGCCTCTGCCATCCCATTTGTAAAATGAGGAGAAGGCCTCTTTTGCATGGGCACATGAGGATTTAGTAGAGGTTAGCATTAGCCAGGGAACTGGGTGTAGGATAGACCATAAATCACCAATAAATTAGGTTATTTGTCCACTGGGTTACCTGTCAGAATACTTGAGGAACCCCTTGAAAATAGCCCACATTGATGAATAGAGTGGTACAACATTTTCATTGTGATATTTACACACACACACACACACACACACACACACACAATAGACACCAACTTGGGATTACAACTTCCTATGTCAACTCCAAGGGGTCAGATACCTAACTCCCAAGCACAGAGTCATACACTGGTTGGCCTCCTCCCAAGTTCCTGCCACTCATAGGCTGCTCCTGGAACCTGCAGAGTTCCACATTAGGGACTGGAGTGCTGGGCTCCTGGTTTTCTGACTCCACTGTCACACTACTTAAATGCTTGCTTTGATTTCCAAGACGCACTTGAGCATGTAGCTAGAAGATGCCTGGGTCTGTGCAAGTCGTTATGCTGAAAACGAACTTTACAACTTTGGTGGTGGGGGGAATGTTTGGGTGGGGGTTGGGGGGAGAATGGGAAGGGATGGGAAAGGGAAACAAAGGAGGAGGTTACAATGCTTGATAAGAAATGTACTCATTATCTTGCCCATGTAATTGTAACTCCTCTGTACAGTATTTTCACACACAAAAAAAAAGATGAAAAAAAATGAACTACAAAAAAAAAAAAAAGAAGATGCCTGGGTCTCAGGCCTCCACCTTTAGTCCACATGGGGTTTTATGACATGGTTGGTATGATCACATGGATGGGAAGTTACCTACACAGAACTGGCTGGTCTTGTCCAGAGATCCAGGCCACAACCAGACTTCACGTGCCTTCCATGTCTGCCCATGCTCATAGCTCATTGGTGTCCACCAACTTGTTTATGTTATGCTGGTATAAATAAACCTAGTGTGCAACTAGACTTGGTTTCTTTAGCTTTTTAGAGAAAGTTGAGTTTGAGAATAGGTGGTGTAATTTGGTATGCCTATGAAGTGAGCAGCCTAGTGATGTTATACAACCACCATCTTGCTTTCAACTTCATAATAGATTCATCGTTACATCCAGTCTCAGGCATCTAACCTGGCACTTGATTTGCAGTGTGTATCTCCGCTATTCCACTTGGAGAACACAAGCCTAAATTAAAACCCTTCCATAAAACCATTCTTCTCACCTGCAGTGTATAAAGTTACATGACAGATTTACACTGGATATTTAAAACTAGTAATTGTGCATGTATGTGCATATACATGGTCACTATTTTGAGTAAAAGAATCCTTTTTTGTTCATTTTGCTGTCAAATTCCTTGTGTTCACTCTAGAATTTTGGAACTGAATCACTGCCCTTAGGTTATTTATAATTTTAAGAACAGTGGAACCAAAGAAGAGAAAATTGGGAAATATTAAGAAAGCAAAAAGATCATTCAAGATGCTACTCTTTTTGTGTGTGTGTGCATATTTTTTATTGTAAAAAATACTTTACAGTTACATGAGTAAGGGAATGAGTACATTTCCAATCGAGTTTGTTACCTCCTCCTTTGCTTTTCCCCTACCATCCCTTGACTCCCCCACCTCCCCAACTCCTCCCTCCCCCCACAGTTGTAAAGTTCATTTTCGGCATATTGTCTTGTACATCTCATTGTTACAATGGATCAATCTCTATCCTTATTTCAGCATTTTGTTATTTCACTTCACCTGCTCAAATTAGAAAAATGTATATACAAGATGCAGGGCACCAAAACAAAATACAGTGTAAACAGGGGTTATAACATGGAGGAAGAACATACAAAAAGAACAAAAAAATTACATGTATGGAACCAACCCAGTGGCCCCTCAGTAGATGAATGGATCAAGAAAGTGTGGTACATATGTGTGTGTGTGTGTGTGTGTGTGTGTGTGTAAAATGGAATTCTTTGCCTCATCAGAAAGAATGACACTGCCCCATTTGTTAGGAAATGGAATGACTTGGAAAAAATATTAAGTAAAGTAAGCCAGACCCAAAGAAACATAGGTCCCCTTATTTCCCTTATTTGTAATAACTAGTATATGTCAAGACAAGCAGAAAAGCTCAAAAGCTATGTACATATGACAATATAGGATGATGCTAAGTGAAATGAACACCAAGATAGAGACACAAGTGGTTTTAACTTTCTTGCTGTTGTTTTTAATGTATTTATAAGATACTACTCTTAAGACTCAGAATACTATAAAATTACTGACAAGTCCACTGAACATGTCTGGCATAGATATGTAGTAAAAAATATAGCATTTATACTTAAAACCAGAGTAGGCAGAAATCATACTAATTTTAGAGGAAATTGAATGACAAAGAAACTGGAATTCTAATTTGCAGCCAAAACCTGTGACTATTCCAAATTTGAGAAAAACTTCAGTAAATTTTAATTCAGAGGATTCTATGTTTATTGACTTTATGGTCAAGTCTTCTTTGTCCTTCAGCTTATTACTGCTACCTGGAAATCATGTTAAAAATGTGCTTAGGACTAAGGACAAAGGTGCTTAAGACATTGGTTGCAGATTTAGTACATTTATATGTAACCAGTTTTGAGTCTACTTTTCATGATTACATGGTAAATCTTCAATGTAGGGTAGAGAAGCAATTTTATTTTGTTGGTGGTTTTATTTTTGTTGGTTGTGGGGCTTGAACTCAGGGCCTGGGCTGTGTCCCAGAGCTTTTACACTCAAGGTTAGTGCTTTACCACTTTGAGCCACAGCTCTACTTCCAGTTTTCTGGTGGTTACAGAGGATAGTCTTACAGACTGGCTTTGACCCACATTATAGGTGTAAGCCATTGGCACCGGCTGCCATTTGATATTTTAAATCCATAAGTAGCCAAATTGTGGGCTGTCAATCAACTTAAAAGCAGGATGTAGGCACACAGCTCTTTAATGAAACCATCCAACATGTATTTCCTCTGTCATTTTGTCCATCCATAAAATCTTCTCTTTCTGTGGATTGTCTAGTACAGAATATTAGAATTTAATTTGTTCAATGTTTTGGTCAAGATTTAAGAAAGTGCTTTAGTTTTCCAGCCTCTAGAAAGATAGGTCTCAGAACTCATTGCCTGTTTACCCAAGAGGTCGTCTACTTTTTTTTTTTTTTCTTTTTGATTGGTTGTGAGGCTTGAACTCTGGGCCTGGACGCTATCCCTCAGCTTTTCAGCTCAAGGCTAGCGCTCTACCACTTGAGCCACAGTGCCACTTCTGGCTTTTTCTGTGGTGCTGAGGAATCGAACCCAGAGCCTCCTGCATGCAAGGCAAGTACTCTACCACTGAGCCACCTTCCAGCCCTGTCATTTACTTTTAAGATTGTATATGAATATGCTTTTATTTCTCTGGGATAAATTCCCAGGAAATTCAACTGATGAGTCCTTTGTTAAGTATATATTTAGTGCCCCTTAATTATATCCCTTTATTTACATTTCTTGATTACTCAAGATGTTGGATATCTTGTGTGCTTATTTACCATCCATTGATGCTGTTTTGGAAATTAACTAATTTTATTTGTTCTCTAATTGTTTCATTTTTCTAATCTTGAATTTTTTTCTTGTTTTAATTATTTGAAGTAGCTGTACAATGGGATTTTAATCCAGCATGCCAGTTAGTGAGTACATGTAACAAAATTATTCCATGCCATTTTCCAAATGGCTGTAACATCACCACACTGGACCACTTGGAGTACCTTGTTATATCTTGGCATTGATGCACTGAGCATTCCCCACTTGACCTATTTCAACCCAGCTAGAGCTGAGTCTATAATCTCCCCTATTGTGTTTGCCTGGAATAGACTAGTTATAAAAAAATAAAAATAAAAAAGGCTTCTGTCTTGATGGGCTTTTCCATTTCCTGTTTCTTTGGCTGACAGAACATGTTGTATTGGATTTGTCTGTTTGCTTTGCTTGTTTATTTTGGTATGCATTCCTTGACATGTCCAGGTAGCTGCCTTCTTTATTAGCCAGTTTGACACATAAAAGAAAGAAAATACAACCAAGGGTACTCAATATCATCCTTTTTGTCCCAAAGTCCTTAGTTATTCTGTGTCTGTCCTCTTTCATTGTCTCCTATATTTGTTTTGTGTAAAGCCTTTAGGAATAAAGAGAAAAATGCCTTTATTACATCTTCCTGGAGGTTCCATTCTTTTGTATAATTAATATCTAACAAGCAGTATTTAGCAATCGGTGGTTTGAACTAGATCCTGGTACAAATTCTTTATAGTTGTATGACCTGTAGACTAAGTGGTATTTATCTTTCTTAGTATGAAAATTATAGAAATAGCATTTGTCAAAATATCATTGATTAAACTCAGATAAAAGCATTGAATAATTATGGTCTTATATAAGCGAATTACTCTGAGTTTTTATTTCCAAATACAAAAAAAAGCCAAAAGAAAAACTTGATGTGCAGGCAAGAATGATTAGTCTCACTTCTGAAACAGAAAGCATCGTATGTCTAGGAGGAGTTTTCAGAGACTGAGTCAATGCTCTTGAGCTACATTGGCAAAGAGGTCACAGCAGGACTTAGCAAGTACTGAAACTATCCAGTTCTCCACGAGAGTAATGGACTAATCTATTGACTGAGAGAAACCAGATTTATTAACCTGCTCGAGGAATTCACTTTACAGAATGGGGAGCTCAAAGAAAGACATTTATAGGAACTTGGACCAAGGGACCAAGTAGGTTAATAAGGATATTTCAAGATGGAGATGGACAGACTTCAGGGAAGTTCATGAGATAGTGGAGAGGGTTGGTGAGGAGAAAAACCACTAGACGAGGAAACTCTTGATCCACAATGTTTGAAGGAATGTCTTCAAGAAAATCATGAAACTGTTTTTTTTTTTCATTTTTTAGTTTTTTAATTTTATCTTCTTTAAGAGTAATTTCATGGAAGGAATTATTGTTCTGTTAAGAAAGGTAGCCTGTGTTTTATGTTGTGGTAGGTAAATGATATGTCTGGATGTAGACCAATTCAGGGTCAAAGTGGTTGAAAATATCAAGTTTACTAGGCATAGAAGAATTATAAGAAACCCAACCTCCTAGGAAAGCAAAAAGTCACATGTCTTTGCTATGAACATGCAAAGTCTAACACAAATGATTCTTCATATTCCCAGAATCTCTAGGTAGACATGGAGCTGCCCACTCCTTAGAGTGCCAATTATTTTTCAGTTTCAACCATAATGAAAATAGGTTTTGGCAGGTTTTCTCTTGTTTTCAAACAAAGCCAGAATTATATAAACATTTGTCATCACCAATACTGAGCTCACTTTTCCCCATACAATTCCAGTTTTAAATCACATTAAATCAAAAAAGACTTTCAGAGAAAGCATGAAGTTGCCTGTATCTTGGGTAAGTGATTTATTACTTTTTATGTTATTACAGCATCATTCTGAAAATTATCACAGGGCCACACAGTGAGGTCTAAGTAGAAAATAAACTCATTTTTTAATTCTTTGACTTAAACAAGTTCTTAAAAGCATTTGGCATGTTTAGGGAATAATTTGCATGGAAATGATTGTGTGTGTGTGTGTGTGTGTGTGTGTGTGTGTGTGAGACATTCCAAAAGGTAGATCTATCTTTCAATCCTACTGCTCCTCCATTACCATAAGTTGACCCATTTTCCTCTCCCATTCCAAGCCTGAACACAGACAATACAATATTTTGCAGGAACAAAAGGAGAAATGATTGTGAACTTTACTAATATCTCCTTCTTGACTTTCTACATGATGCATTAACAACTTAGAAAAACAGGTACTTTATTGTTTTAGTTCATTGAAATTATTGTTCTAGAGCTTCTGTATGATACTGAAAGTAACGGAATATTTTTAGCTTGCTTTGAGGTGATTTTATTCTAGAGATTGAGGTATTGAAATATGGTTTCTATAGAAACTGTTAAGTGTAGCGACCCTTGAAGATAGACTTGAAAACATTTACCAGCTTGCACAAAATTTTACTGTCCTTTCTCATGAGGTCATGGCTGTGAACTTCAGTATCTTAAATTAATTTGAATATAATTCTAACAGTGTGAGGCACATTTTTAGTACAAACATTCTCATTTACCCAAGGATAGCAATCACCTCTCATGATAGAGCTAGGAGCTGTAAGGATATCTTAGGATTACTTTGCAATTGCATATAACATCTTTATTTTAAACTCAAAATTTGAGGTTCAAGTTAATGCTCAGTTTAGAATTCTGAGCTTCACAATCTTATTCTTCAGATATTCAGAGATTATGTCTAGTGAGTTGAATTTGGGAACCCATATCTTCTTTTTTTTTAAATTACAGATCCTAATCTTTTACAAATATAGTCTTCATTTCTTTTATTCGTTGGTCTAAATTCAACATCATATGTTAATTGAAATTTGGGAGGGCGAGGATAAGCTTTAGAAATAATTAGTACCTTATATCACAAAACAGCTATTTTACTAAATCTTACATTCTCCATTAGAATAAAGAAAATACAAGTATGCCTTGCAACTCCATCCATGAAGGGATAAAACTATTGTTACGGCCTTTACTCCTGGTTTGGCCATGACTCGCTTTAGCAAAAGCATCAATAGTAACGTTGGAGAGAGCATTTGGGGGTTTATAAATAATCCATAGAATTTTAGAGGGCAGAAATCATCAAAGCACCAGTGCTTTCACTAACATTGTGAGGCTAAGTTCAAGTGTTCTAGAACCCCCAAATTTACAGAATTAGAATTATTTAGGTAAGAATTGGTCTCTAGAGTTATTTTGGTACTCTTTTCTAAAAGGAAGAATGATCTAAAGGATAGGGTCAACAACCACAAAGGATAATGTACCTGAGGATTAATAGATGGAAACAATATGGCTGTAATCAAGATACATTTTAGAAAATGTGAGGGAATGGGTAGATTTGAGGGACTAGGGAACAATCAAAGGGATAATATTGGTCACGGTGCATTATACTCATAAACTGTTATGTTGAATTACAGCCCCTTTGCATAACTATTTAAAGACAATAAAATATAAATTTAGAAAGGAAACTTAAAACTGAAAAAAGATGAGTTTTGTCTGGTAAGATTATCCTCGATGTATGCTAGTTATTGCAAACAAGGGAAACCATGGGACCTATGTTTCTTTGGGTCTGGCTTACTTCACTTGGGAAATAACAAAATGCAGAAACAAGGATACAGGTTGAGCTATCGTAACAATGAGATGTACAAGACACTATGTTGAAAACGAACTTTATGACTTCAAGGTTGGGGGTTGGGGGAAGGGAGGAGTTGGGGACATGGAGAGGGAAGGGATGATAGGGGTAACACAAAGGAGTGGGTAACTGCTGGAGAGGAAATGTACTCGTTGCCTTATTCATGTAACTGTAACCCCTCTGAACAGTATCCTTATAATAAAAAATACATATTTAAAAAGATAAATTTTGTGCTTATGGTATAATGAAATTTACATAATTTACAAGGCTAAATTTCAGATATACTGTAGAATATAGTCAGTCTATCATTTCTCTCTTGAAAGAGATTATCAACTATTGTGTCAATGTGTAGTGCAGATACCTTGTGTTTATAATTCACATGTCATTCCATCAAAAGGAGAATAAACAACAGCATATCTCAGAATGTAATTTTAAATATGTCAATACCAGACTTTTTTTGCCAGTCCTTTTACTTAAAAAACAAATACTTATTGGTTAGCTATTGTGTTTTTTTCTGTATTTGATATATAAAAGATTTTAAAATCAGATAATAAAGCTAAATTTGATGCTAAAATTTAAATTACATTAAATATAAAAGTATATAAGTAGGTGGATTTTACACCTGAAATATTTTTACTGCTGGTTTGAACTTAATTTGAAAACAAATTAAGTTAGATAGACATCTAACTATCTATCTACTTATATGTATGTATGTATCACATGGGATGCTACTGTACATTTTGATTTAAATATTATATATATATGGCATATATATGGCTATTATACTTATGATATATGTTTATAAAGTATATATTCCATACTGGAAAAGAATTTAAATACACAATATACAATGTCATACTGTGTGCTTCTTAAAGTTTATTTTATCTTCCTCTTCAATATAGACACATTACCAATCAGAGCAATGCATCTTCTTCCTAAGATGGAACTGCAACTTAATTTTGCTTTCTTGTGGTACTAGGGATCAAGCTCAGGCCCAGACAAATGTGACAAGTGTTTGACCCCTGAGCTGCATTCCTGCATCTATCTGCCCACTATGTTATTGTGGGATATTCATTACCTTACTTAAACCAATTTTCATGAGCCTCAGGAAATTATTGGATTTTTTATTAGAAAAATGAAATTTTCATTCCTCAAGCAGTTGAAAGAGTGAGCTTACTTACTCCTACATTGTTAGCAACATGAGATATATTAATTTCATATAGAATCAAAAAAAATTTTAAATGTACATTGAAATACAAAGAATGAAACTGAGTTCTGATGACCAAAATTAAGATCTGAGACCCACGTTTGATTGAAATCTAATATACTTCTGACCTTTTTAGTTTCATGATCCAACAAATTCCTTGAAATCTAGTTAAGTCAGTTTTATAATGTACAGTCTAGAAAGTACTGACTAATAAAATAGGCTGGTGTAAGAGTCTGGATGACATTCTATGGTTCTCAGACTCCCTTGTACAAGAAAGCTCTTGTCTACTTGTTCTCCTTTTATTTCTATGATTTAATTTCATAATAGACCATTGAAAGACCTATCCAAATCCACAGAGATCAAACTTCCTGTACAAAATTCCTGTGGGCAGCTTCCATCTATGACTCTCTGAAACTTGTTGCTACAAGCTCTTCAATAAGCACTTTCATTTTCCTAATGCCTGCAAATTGACAGCAACTAATATAATGCTATTATATTGTGAATTATAACAATGTGTAGCTAGAGTAATTAAAATGAAATGCATTTTCATTTTGCTTAGGTAACTGATTTTTAAACTCCCATTCTCCCATTGGCTTAGCAAGTACCACAACTCCACTTAACTTTCAATCTAGCCATTTATTTAATATAGTTAATTATATAGTTACTTAGGTTTGATGTAGGAAAAGGTAGCCTATACTAATATATCAAGCAGAAAAAAGGTTGGGCAGAGAGGACAAGATGTCAGAGCAGGTCTAGGAGTCAGCATGTTGCACTGGACCATCGCAGTACAGTTATGAAACAGAGAACAGGAAAATGTGGCTCCTACAGGAGAAACTTGCCCATACAATTGCTTTAGTTATCACAATAAGGATACAGAATTTAAATATTAGAAACTGGCTAAGTTAGGAATTCAGATGATCATGGTTCAAACCCAGCCCATAGAAACTATTAAGACCCCATTTCAAGCCATAAAGTTGGGTGTGATTCATCGCTTTACAACTGTGTTCCTACTCAGTACAAGACACCATGAATTACAAAGGCATAGAGAATCCAACACTTACATTTTACCTGGGCTGTTCCTGGAAGCAATACAACTTTCATAAAGTAGTCACCAGAAAGAGGTCACAACAAGCAAGAAAGAAGCAAGGAAATGTTGGGAAAGTTAGTATTCAGGATTGCACCTTGTCCCACTAGTGACTCTAATTGATACTGGTCCCCAAAGAAACATAAAAGGTTTACAGAAAGGTACACTAGTATTGGTATTTATTATGCAGATATTAATTAATAATAATAGAATAAATCTTTAAAGAAACCCAGACTAGAAATAACAATTTGGCAAACAAAAAAAAAAGCATCAATAAGCTGGGTGCCAGTGGCTCACACCTCTAATCCAAGTTACTCAGGAGGCTGAGATTTGAAGATTGCAGTTGGAAGTCAACCCTGGCAGAAAAGTCTTGAGACTCTTACCTCCAGTTAATTACAAAAAAGCTGAAAGTGGAGCTATGGTTCAAGTGGAAGGGTGTTAGCTTTGAGCAAAAATGCTCGAAGTCATATGTAAATTAATTTGACAAACAGTCCTGTTTCTCGGATTGATGGTTAATTCCCCATGTTCAAACATCAGTGAACAGAGTAGAATCCCTATGACAGTTCGATTGCATTTAGAAGTAGGCTGGGGTGATAACTATGAGCCTATAAGTTGTCTATGACGTTCTTCTCAAATGCCTGAACCCTGTATAAAATCCATAGCCTGTTAACACCCTATACTTCCTTTGCCTAAAAGAAGCTAATAGATTTAGGAAACTTGTAGAAGACAGCAAACGTTTATTCCATTCGGAGCATTCATGGGAAATTAGGATCTTTTCAGAGCTAGGAATCCCACATCACTCTGCCTGTCACTCCACAATGATGCCTAATAGGATGAAGGCAGACACAAGACAGTATTTCAAAAGGGGGCATAGGTTTTAGGAGTGTGAGACTGGAAATTAAATCCTCTGATCTAATACGAGTTTGTGGATCCAGGAATCAAAATGAACCCAGAACAAGTATGGATGAAGTAAAGAAAGGAACAGATGGAAGATGCCAATTATATCATTTGCCAATTTTATATTTTCCTGTAACATGATGCAGCTCCATGGTCGTGGAAAAAGAACTGCAATTGATGATAAGCATGGTTTTCTCTCCTGACGTGGTCTCTGGGTTGGATTATTCTTCCTGTGTTTAATCACTTAAATAATGATCACAAACACTCCAGACAAACGTAATTCCTCTGTAATCTCTAGATGAGAAGTAAAATGGTGGGTGTGGGAGGAGAAGCAGAAGTGACTTTGAAACTAGTTTTCTGTACAGGGAGTGAAATAAATGACCACCATGTGCTTCTAGATTGGTGAGCATTTATAAATCAGATAGCATTAAAAACTCCCCAAATTGTCTGATATAAGTGTAGAGGATGTTTGGGTTACAGAAACACTCCACTGCTCCGTCTGTTCTGCCTTTTGTAGCCTCTTCCATGAGAAAGTAGATGGGAAGAGGAAAGATTTCCTGCAAATGCTAACCAGCCAAAAGCGAGTACCAGGATGAGCTGAGAGCCACTTAAGACAATCTAAAAGGATGTTCAGATGGCCTCATACATTCAGGTTGGGTTTATATGTACAACAAATTAAAGTTGGCAGCATGAATAACTTCTACCACCTATAAGAACACTGATCTGTGTATATCTGTGTATGACGAATATCCTAAACTCAAAATCATCCCAGGTCAATTGACAGTACGGGCTGAGAACCTTTTCACAGAATGCAATTCACTTAAGATTTTCTATAATTCTTACTGGATATTGCTCTTAATTCTCCAAAGCAAACAAGAAATATATAGACTTTAAGAATCATTTATGGGTGTCAAGCAAAGTCAGAAATAGGAATCTGTACAAATACCTCAGAGACAGGTATAAATGAGGATCCTGGTTATTGACTGGTTATATTTTGAATCTCCTCTATTCTTTTGGCTAAAGATTTCACTAAATTTTGTGGGGGAGAAGGATGTTATGTAGATGACTCTTTGCTGATCTGGGAGTATAGCTCAGGAGCTAAGTGTCAAGAAAACATACTCAGAATCTATTCACTTCCCAGCACCATGTAGAAATGGGAAAACAAACAATAGTAAAAGCAATAAAAAGCAATGAAGTAAAGTAAGGACCAAATGCAAATATGAGATCCAACTCTGACAAAAATCAGCAGAAAGAGTGTTAGCAGAAGTAATATAAACCAATAATAACCATGAATACAAAAATGAGAAAATAAAAATGAAACCAATTTCAAACTATTGGTATAGTGAAAAAAAATGAAACAGCACAGCATCATGGTGGACAGTGAAGACTTTAATGAGAGGAAGCGAGAAAACTAATTTGACTACTAGAATGAGTTAAAGAGAAAAAATAACTAAGAAAATAAAAGAAGAAAATATATACAGACAAATATGTATAGGCATAAATGAAGGGATATATATATATATATATATATATATGTGACATATCAAATACAAAAAGTAGTCCTAATAAAAAAAGAAATTGTTGTAATGACCAACTGGCCAAATGAGAAAGAATAGATAGTACTACAAGATATCTTACAAGCTACACTTCTTTTTGTGTATTTAAACTATGTACCTCTTGGAAGCAGCTTTACATCCTTGGAGAGAAGAAAAGGCAGGTACGTCTTCTCTTTATGTGTGTTGCTCATGTCAAGATTTCAGGATCAGTGGAGGGCTGTTCAGACTGGAGCTGGTTGGCACATTTTCATTCCCTGCTCATTCATAGCATACAACCTACTCTTCCTTGGCTGGAGCTTACTTAGAACGGATTATCTCAGTATACTCACAGGGTTGGGCTTGGGGCAGGGTCCCACGTATGCTTGCAAAGATGTCATAGAGAATGGATGAACAAATTATGCTGGGTGGAGCAGGTGCAATCAATCCCTTGTTCTCACTCCCAGTAACTATTGTTTTCCACGTCCCACGCATACTTTCAATTGCACAAGCTTGTTCAGTGTTCTAACTCTCTGAAGCTGGTTGCCAACCTGCCAGTCTTCATGAAAAAGAAAGATCCACTATTTTCCATCTCATTGCACATATTTTTCACTGAGATTACATCAGTGATTTTCCACCAGGCTAACCAGAGCCACAAGATAGACACTGGCCAGGAAAGCATGACAAAATATATTCAGCACCTACTCCCATACAGAACATGCTCCTAATCTTCCTACAAATGAACTACCACTTCAAGTATCAATCATTGTGTCTTTTAGTATTATGATTACAACTAAGTTTTCAAATAGTTAAATTTAAATGTGGCAAATACTTATTACATGTTCAGGTATTATACCATGCTTTGCACATATCTACAGAAATGAATGTACTTACAACTTCTCTCAAAAATGATTTGAGATAGTGTGGTGGAAAATAAATGTCCATTTATCAACTACAATATGAAATAGAAAAAAATCCTGTAACAGAGGTATGCAGTACACACAGAAGATGGGTGCATATTTGCATATATACATATGTATGTATATCTCTCTATATAGATGTTATATTTAAAGAGTTATGTTTTAGTCACTTGAAAAATTATGTCAATCAGGATCAGTCATACCCTAGATCATTGCAGCACATCTAATCTCATGGGGTAACAGTGTAAGTGTGCTATTTAGTGAAGCAGTCAGATGAATCATTCTTCAACTGAATATTCACAAATCTATGGTTGAGCCACAAGGTAGATTAACACTTACTTTGCTCCATTCCAATACTTACCACGAATTCCTGCAACTGACACTCATATTTTTCTTGAACATAGCTTAAAACAGTATGACTCACTTAGCAATAATCTGAACTGTGTATGTTTGTGACCTGTTAAGATTAAAATTACATGGGGAATAGTTATACTTTGTGTTCTTTATATCAGTGCATGGTATTATGACTTCTACTCATCACATGACAGGAACTTAATGAGTGGATCAACTCAAGGATGTTGATGCAAACCCAGAATTAGGACAAAGCAATGACCACCAGTGACCAACAAGTGAAAAATGTGGAGACAGTTATATTGAAAGATTATCCTATCCTTGGGTATTGCTCCTTTGAAATATTAAATTATGTAAGTTATATATATATATAATGAGAAAGAGGGGATAGCTGTTATGTTATAGATTATAGATTACATGTTATATCCGAAACTCTGCTCAATAATCTATTGTGGAGAAAAACAAGTCTCCCTAAGAATGCAGAGTATTCTACCTTTCATATTTCAACAATAATAGAATTTTCCTTCTTTTTTTCACTGGGCATGTCATTTGTAAGTGTGAAGGCCCATTTCTTTTCCTTTAAGCCAAATGTTGACATTATATAAATAAAATCCATGAGAGATGTTCAATAGTAGTAAGCCTACAGACCAGAAATATGAACCATGAATGGGAATTTCTTCTCTGGTTTATAAGGATCTCGTGTCAAGCCAGCTTTGAAAAAAATCTATACCTGCAATGTATGACTAAACTTATTGTCAACTGCATTATATTTTCTCTTGGCCTTTTAACCTTACTTTTTGATTTTCTTCAAAAGCATTGCAAAAGCATTTCCTTCTGTGGTAGAAAGTTGGGAATCAGAGAAGGTGTTCTTTCCCCTTGTCTATTAGCTCATACCATTCTCATATTTTTCCTATTCAGAAACCTGGCTTTCCGTTAACATCTACCTCTCTAACATGTCAAAGATGTTAATTTTTAATTTGAAACACTTGTCTTAATAAGTATGGGTGAGGTCATGTTAGCTTTATTGTGATAGCTGAACAGTCCCTTACCAAGTGTGTAATAAAAAGAAACAGAGATATTGCAGCTCCGTCTCATTGGAGGCAAAAATAATAAGAAGTGGGCCCCAGAAAAAATTGATATCAGGTTCCATATTTTGTGAAGTGTTCCAGAAACAATCTGGTTTCAACATAGTGCAGAGTCAAAGATAATTAAGGGGTCTGTGAATACCATGCTTTCCAACTCAGAGAAGTGACAGGATGACATCTTTGACTTCTATAAGCAGAGTGATCTTGTGAAACTATTCAAAAATGGCAAGACTTTGTTTTCTTAATGCTAAAATGGAGATCATAGCTGTGTGCCCCTGATAAGGTTGCTGGTATACCTAAATGGTGCGATGTACATACAGTTTTTGATGCATTGTAACTTTAGTATTTATAACCAATTGTCATACATGGGTAACTCTCTCCACCAGAGAGCTCATCATATTTGTCTTTAATTCCTGACTATGACTTGCCATGCTAAAAATCTGATCTTTGAGGGTTTTTTTTTGTTTTGTTTTATTCAGGGCCTTGAACTCAGGGCCTTGAGCTTCTTCAACTTACTAAGTTTGCATGTGAGCATGCATCCTCTGCTGGCACTCTACTACTTAAGCCACATCCCTAGCTCTGCTTTTTGCTGTCTATTTTGTACATTGAGTCCTGTAGACTTTTCTGTCCAGGGTGGTTTCATGTTGAGATCTTCCATAAAGCTCAGCTGCTGTGCAGCTACGTTTTAAGAGTAACTGGGCTAGTGCCTCTGTGCTTTTGAACTTGTCTCTGTTTTTTAACTTGTTTCTTCAATCTTCCCTGTGACGCTATGCTCTGATATACTAATGAAATATGTCAGCTTTTGCCTTTGTATGTCTGTGCTTTTTGCCTAGAAAAGTTTATTCACATATATAAGTTTGTAAATTTTACTTTGAAGACTTTGGTCCCTTTCTTGGTCACCCGGTGTGTCTCCTTGTCTCTTTCTCAGTCTTCTTCTTCCTGATTTCTCTGATCACTCTCCACCCAATTCCACTCTGTCCTCCGGTTTCACACTTCCCTGCTTTGACTATGCAGACATTCTATCCTTTTCTCAAGGCAAGAGGAAGAAGACATTTATTTACTAAGTTTCAAATACAGATTTTTTGGCTGGTCATAGGTCTTGAACTTAGGGCTTGGACACTGTCTTTCTTTTTTGCTCAAGGCTAGCACTCTACCCGTTTGAGTCACAACACCACAGTTTTCTGTTATTTAGCTGGAGATAGTCTCATGGAGTTTTTTGCCTGACCTGGCTTTGAACCAAGATCTTTGGAGCTCAGCCACCTGAGTAGCTAAGATTATAGATGTAAAGTACTAGGCCATGGCTTACAGAACTTTTTTTTTTTTTTTTTTTACTTTAGTGTGTTTTTTTTTTTTTCTCCCTAATGGAAACCCAGATCTAGCTTTTCAAAAATAAAGTTGAGGGGCTGGGAAGGTGGCTCAGTGGTAGAGCACTTGCCTTGCATGCTCGAGGCCCTGGGTTCGATTCCTTAGCACCACATAAGCAAAAAGAAAAAAGCCGGAAGTGGCGCTGTGGCTCAAGTGGTAGAGCACTAGCCTTGAGCTAAAGAGCTGAGAGACAGCGCCCAGGCCCAGAGTTCAGGCCCCACTACCAGACCCAAAAAATTAAATAAATAAATAAAGTTGACTTCATCTTGCCACAGGATGACTTTACTATCTGTGTTTTTAATGTCTCAAACCTTTCTGTTCTGACTGCCATGGTTAGCATCCATCCCTAAAGTCTCTGTGTGTCATAAGTTTCCGTCATGGAAAACAAAAACACATGCTCTTCTGCCTTTTACGAATGACCTTAGTGCTTCCTGCCCTGCATTTTGGTCATATGGGCATATTGAATTTCCTATCATCATTTTTGGACTAGATCTAGGTCCAATTCTTTGGTTTTATCTTCAGTGATGCAGAGTAGTACAAAAAATGACATTTTAATGTTGCTTGTTGTATTTAAATAACTAATGGTATCAAAACATGAAGATGACTAAAAATAACGATCCACAGGGAAAAGGACATGGATGTTAGTTGTGATTGTCATAGGCTCACATATAAGTGGTCTGTGGTTTTGGGTCATGAGTTTCAATCACAGTTAAGACTAGAGAGCAATGCCACAGTCAGCATTATGAGAGTGAGAGAATTATTTTGGGAATTAGACCTCAAACCAGTATGGGAAGAATTGGAAAAACTAGCATTTAAGTGGAGAGGTCAGCTGGGCGCCAGTGGCTCATGCCTGAAATCTGAGCACATGGAAGGCTGAGAATTGTGCTCCTAAGCCAGCACAGGTAGAAAACGTATGTGAGATTCTTCCCCCAAAATAAACAGCCAAAAGCTAGGCTGAAAGTGTACAAACTCTGGTGCCAGAATAGAGAGAGAGAGAGAGAGAGAGACAGACAGACAGACAGAGACAGAGACAGAGACAGACAGAGACAGACAGAGACAGAGACAGAGGCAGACAGACAAAGAGAGACAGACAAAGAGAGACATACAGACAGTGTGTGTGTGTGTGTGTGTGTGAGTGTGTGTGTGTGTGTGTGTGTGTGTGTGAGAGAGAGAGAGAGAGAGAGAGAGAGAGAGATCGAAGATCAGTTTTCCTCTGAAGTGCTGATTTAGAGGAACAATATAAAGGTTTCAGCCAAGCAATTTTGGCTGTTTAGTGGCTGTTTAGTCCCCACTAAAAGTGGGGACCACAGAAATAGAACTTGTGAAGTCTGTATCTTTTCTTTGGGTAGCTTCTGCCACCATGGATTCATTCAAGTGTCTGATGACAGGCCAGAGTTTCTATTCATCATTGGATGGCACTCTCCAATATGAGCTGGGCCTAAAGCATGGCAGGGCAAGAGCATGCTGGTTTTGTGTCTAATTGCAATTGTTTTCCATGGGAAAACACTATTTCTTTACTTTGGCATTTCAAATCTCTTGCATTTACCATTTAGTTCCCCTAACGTTAACCTGGAGACATATAAGGAAAGGGATAATGGGGAACATAGTTTCCATTTGCTAATCTTATCCAGGTAAATATAGCACAATCCATTGTAGCTTTGTAAATCATTGCTCCTGGAGGACTGCTTTCTGCTTTCTCTGAGAGATGTGGAGGAGGAATAAATGGAGGTCTAAGGGTCAGGGGAGTGGAAAAACAGTCTTCAAAACAGATTTTTGAAGAGTTTAAGGTTATTTGCTGATTATAGTACTGATGCCTAAATTAAGGGCTATTAGGAAGATATCACCCTATATATTGTGCTTAGAATTACACACATCAAAATCACTTCAATTATATACTCTATTATACATACTTCCATTTTCTTAAGAACAAATGGAATGCAGTATAGAGTTTGGAACTTTTGTCATGCCAGGGCTTTGAGCGGCTCTTAATTCCAGATGTGCTTTTCATGTACACAAAACTCAACATCTTTGAAGCCACTTGTGAAAGCCATTTTTAAACATTTTATTTTATTGTAAAGATTCTGTACAGAGGGGTTGCAGTTACATGAGTAAGGTATTGAAAGTCACTTTTTTTGGGGGGGGGGGTCCGGTGGTGGGGCCTGCACTCTGGGCCTGGACGCTTGTCCCTCAGCTCTTCAGCTCAAGGCTAGCGCTCTACCACTTGAGCCACAGCACCACTTCCAGCTTTTTTTCTTTTTGCTTATGTGGTGCTGAGGAATCAAACCCAGTGCCTCAGGCATGCAAGGCAAGCACTCTACCACAGAGCCACCTTCCCAGCCCTTGAAAGTCATTTTTGACCCTTGGTCTATGTTAATTTTGATACATTTTGTCCTATGGACATATAGTTATCACTGTAGATAAGACTTAAACCCAGGTTAAGGAATGCAATATCTTAATTGAGGAGGAGGATGGAGTTTGGTTTGAGCTTCTATAGTACAAAATGTATTGAACTTTTAGTTTAATTGGAACATATTTTTTAAAACAAAATGCTCTTCCCCTTATTCTTTTGCATTTCATGCCATCAACATCCTATCAAACTCACTCAGAGAATGACCAAGACATTAAATAAGCTTCTAAAATTAGACTTTACCTCAGGCCTAGACAGTTGGTGTGATTTATAACAGTAAACCTTCTCTATTTCTTTTTTTAATATTTACTTTTACTTTGGTGTAAAGGTGGCGTATAGAGGGGTTACAGCTATATAACTAAGGTAATGGGTACATTATCTGTTGAACATTGTCACCTACTCCCTCGTTTTTCTCCTGCTTTCCTTCCTCCTCCCATTCCTCTGCTCACGCTCAAGTTATAGCGTTCAATTTCACCCTAGCATCTTGTGGGTATCAATTTGCTTTGGTTCATTTTTTCCTTTGTTTCTCCATTTTGTTATTCCCCATCCTTTACCCAAATCAGATAAGCAAGAAGACACAGGTACCACAATCAAACACAGTGACGACAGGGGATAAACCAAAGGGAAAAAGAAAAAAAAAAAAAGAAAAGCAAAAAGAATTTCATTCAGTACATTAAAAACAACAATATCAACAACAACCAAAAAACCCTCTTTTCCTATATCTTAGAGTTCATTTTGATTAGCATCATTTTATATGGTCATACGAGTTATTGTGATCCTCTGCTAGGGCTATCCTAGACATATACTAATGGTTACGAATTAGGGAAA
The DNA here is from genome assembly GCF_019054845.1 of Dipodomys spectabilis. Lineage (NCBI taxonomy): Eukaryota > Metazoa > Chordata > Mammalia > Rodentia > Heteromyidae > Dipodomys > Dipodomys spectabilis. Next base: position 4,304,925 of record NW_024870698.1, on the reverse strand, counting down.
CTTTGGAGCCCATGTGTCTTTGGGTCTGGATTACTTCACTTAATATGATTTTTTCCAAGTCTTTCTATTTCCGGATGAATGGGGCAATGACATTCTTTCTGATGGAACCATGGGATTCCATTGTTCATATACCACATTTTCTTGATCCATTCATCTCCTAAGGGGCAGCTAGGTCTCTACTTCTTGAACATTAGTAAAGATGCTTGTTCAGATATCTGTGGTTTCAGACACTTTTCTGATTTGTATTACTGAATTAATTTCTTCTAGAAAAATATCCAGTTGCTGCTTGCATTCTTCCTACCATGATCATAATCATTCCATGTTCAAATTGCCTATACCACTAGTAGATCATGCTATTTACTTTTGAAGAGCAAAAGCATGACTGTTCCATAGGTTCCTCAAAACCAAACAAAATGCAACCATCTAAAAACTGTGAAAAATCATTGGCCACATAAAAGTTAGCAAGCCGGATTTGGCCTATGATGCAAACTTTCTGACCTTGAACTTAGACTATTTCTTGTGTTTTGACCTGTGTTTTGGATCTTTGATTCCGCTTTACTTCTCTAATTTATTTGAATGGACATGCTGATTCACCTCACATCCTTAATTTATTTTTCTTGGCTATTTTCAGTAAAGTCCCAATTGTATTTTGAGATGGATAAACCTGATTGATTCTGCATGTCGTGATATATTAAAATTCAAAATAAATCCCCAAGATATTCAACAGCATATGTTAACATAAAGGGAAAAAATGGAAAGCACAAATCTCCCTTTACTGAAAGTATCTCAAGAATGTAATGAAAACTTGCTTGATGAATTTGGCTATCATAGAGGACTTATTTGTATTGTCTAAGAGGTCAGGAGGTATCTTCAATGGCATTCATTCATTTAGCACAGATTTACTTCACCTCTAAATTGTGCTAAGGATTTTTCTAGGCATTATCTAATCAGAATACTGTGAATAACAGCCATATCCTCCACTTAAAGGGATGGGCTTCTACAAGAGAAACTAGACAAGATGAAATGTGACAGATACTATGCAGAGCTTTTATTACCATAGCAACAGAGGGTCCACTGCAACACCTATGGCAACAGTGGAACTCTCCCAAATGGAATCAGGGAGGACTCCTTTCAGACTTCGGGTGTCTGAGTTAATGCTCAACTCTAAGAGTTCAGGCTGATGTAGAAGCCAAAGGGAGTGTTTGTGCAGGGAAAGAATCTTGTGGAAAGGCAGAGAGGGAAAAATAAGGCTTCATTATGCGTAGGGGCTGTGGGGGATTTAACGAAGCTACGTGGTAGAGAATAAGATGTGGAGTGCTTGCAGCTATTCCTGGCACAAAACTGATTCTTGGTCAAAAATAGTTGACAGATTGAGTGCCAGGAGATGAGCCTGGGGAGGGCGGCTGGACCCAGATAATCTATGGCAAACTAGGAATAGTGGATCTTATCCAAAAGACATAGCAGGACTTGATAAATGGACTGGCTTGATGAAATTAGGGGTTTCAGAAAATTTAATGGGGTAGCCTTGTGTGAAGTGATCAGAATGAACAGACAATAAGCAAGAGAAAGGACTGAGCCAGCTAGAAGGGAAGTGTTCTACATCACTTCCTCTACACTTAGTCTTTGACATCACTGTTTTTGATTTTGATTACCCTGTGCCTAGTTTATCTGATTTGGGGAAGGGAAAGGGAATAGCAAAATGGTGAGACAAACAGCACAGAGATTCACAAGACACTATGTTGGAAGTGAGCTTCCTAAGAGAGGTGAATTGGGAGGATAGAAAGTGGGAGAAAATGAGAAAGGGGTAACACTTTGACAAGAAATGTACTCATCGATTTATTTTGCAACTGTAACCAATCTATACATTTCCTTTACAATAAAATAAAATATAAAAAATGAAAAAGGTGAGACAATTACTTCAAATAAGAGGGGAGTTGAATTTGATTATCAACATGTCACCACTTTGGACAATTTTTCTAATAATGAGTTTTGAAATAAAAATAAATGGTAAAATAATGCAGTAAAAACACCAAGATTATAGAAAGATCCTCTTGTGTTTTACATCCCCTTCCCAGATTATTTTTCTTAGCACTTATCTTCAATTTTCAAGCTCTATCATGTTTGCCTTGGTGTGTTTTTGTTCCTTTCTCCAGTGGCTGGTGTGATTTCTAGCACATACTAGTGTTGAATCATCTTCTATTGAATGAATGAGCGAAAATGCTATAAACTATTTCCACAGAAAAATTTAAGCACTAATTTAAATTAAGCACTAATTTAAGACTAGGCAAGAAAATTATAATGAGACAGAAAATAGCACATACTATAATCCTAAGTGCACATAGACAGAATTGCAGGCCAAGTTTTGTTTATTATAACTGTAATTCCTCTTGATCGCCTAATTAATCCCAGAGAGATCTAATTCTTGAAAATGAAAATACTACACTTCTTGTTGCAGGGTTAATTTGTATTTACCATCTACAGTTTGGTGAACGTTTTTGTTTTCACCATGAATATGTATGGCTTGCTCTGGGCATCCAAAGACAATTTGTTTCTCTGCGTCTCACGTATCTGGCCTGCAGTGGGACTGACTTGGGAAGCAGTCTGCTAATTCAGATTGGATAAATTATAAATAACAAATTTAGAGTCAATTAGTTCACTGGGAAAATACAGAATGCACAGAATGTGGATCCCATCAGACATTCTTGATCAGACATTAGCACCCTGCTAATTCAGATCGAGTAAATTATAAACAGCAAATTAAGAGGCATTTGGTTGATTGGGAAAATATATAATGTATACAATGGAGATCACATTCATTTCACTTTTGAATATATAAAAGCCATGGGCTTTCTTCAAATAGTCATGTGATTTTCTCATCTGATGCTGGGTAACTTAATGAGGATATAAAAATTAGAAGACCTTAAATTAAAATTTCAATTTCTGGCATTGCACAAAAAATATTCTTTCCTTTCCCTCATCTTCTAATGTGTATCATAGGTCTCAAAAGAAAAAGAAGCAGCTGAAATGAATGTGTGTTAGTTTCAAGTGTAGTTGTTTGATATAGTGCCTTAATTTTATAAGTAAGGAGTTTAGGCTCTGAACTAATATCTGCCAAAATCTTAACACTTTATAAAGAAGAGATCATAGACAGTGTGCATTGTGTGTGTGTGTGTGTGTGTGCATGCGTATGTGCACATGTTGGTCATGGGACTTGAACTCAGAGTCTGGGAGCTGTCACCTGAGCTTCTTTTGTTCAAGTCTAGTTTCTGTCACTTGAGCCAAAGAGTGACTAGTGCCTTTTTCTGAATAGTTTATTGGAAATAAGAATCTTACAGACTTTCCTACTGAGACTGTCTTTGAACTTCTATCCTTAGATCTCAGCCTCCTGAGTGGCTCAGCTTTATAAGCAGGAGTCATCAGCGCCCACCTTGAGACCATAGATTTTTTTTAAAATCAATTTTTAACTTTATTTTATTTTAAAGATGCTGTACAGAGGGGTTACAGATACATGGATAAGGTAATAAGTACATTTCCTATTAAGCATTGTTACCCTCTCCTTTGTTTTTCTCCTACTATCCCTTCCTTCCCCACCTCCCCCACTCCCTTCCTCAAGATGTTGTAAAGTTCATTTCCAACATAGTGCCTTGTGAGTATCATTGTTGCAATGGGTCATCCTGTGTCCTTCTTTCAGCATTTTGTTATTCCCCTTACCCTCCCCAATTAGATAAATGTATATACAAGATGCAGGGTACCAAAATCAAATATGATGACAACAGGGGATATACCATAGGGGAAAGCACATACAAAAGAAACAAAAAAATCACATAGTACATTGTAAACAACAACAACAAAGAAAAACCTCTTGTGTCCATATCTTGGGGTTCATTTTGCTTAGCATCTTCTTATATGGTCATTTATACATAGCTTTTGAGCTTTTCTGCTTATCTGATAACATTATCCTAGACATGTACTAATTATTGCAAATAAGGGAAACCATGGGAACTATGCTTCTTTGGGTCTGGCTTACTTCACTTAATATGAGTTTTTCCAACTCTTTTCATTTCCTAACAAATGGGGCAATGTCATTCTTTCTGATGGAGGCATAGAATTCTATTGTGTATATATACCACATTTTCTTGATCCATTCATCTCCTGAGGGGCATCTGGGTTGGTTCCATATCTTAGCTACGGTAAATAATGCTGTGATAAACATAGTTGTGCTGGTAGCTTTAGTCTGGTATTGTTTGTTATCATTTAGGTAAATGCCCAAAAGTGGGATTGCTGGGTCATAGGAGAGTTCTAGTGGAGTCTTTTTTTTTTGGGGGGGGGGGGTGGTCCGGTCGTGGGGCCTGAACTATGGGCCTGGGCGCTTTCCCTCAGCTCTTCAGCTCAAGGCTAGCGCTCTACCACTTGAGCCACAGCACCACTTCCGGCTTTTTTTCTTTTTTGCTTATGTGGTGCTGAGGAATCGAACCCAGGGCCTCATGTATGCAAGGCAAGTGCTCTACCACTGAGCCACCTTCCCAGCCCCTATGTGGAGTCTTTTGAGGAACCTCCATACTGCTTTCCAGAGTGGTTGAACAAGTTTACATTCCCACCAACAGTGCAGTAGGGTTCCCTTTTGGCCACATCCCCTCCAGCATCTGTTGTTATTTGATTTCTTGATTATAGCCATTCTAACTAGGGTGAGGTGGAATCTCAATGTTGTTTTGATTTGCATTTTTTATAGCCAGAGATGTTGAGCATTTCTTCATGCGTCTGTTGGCCATTAAGGGCTTCATATCTAAAATATACTTAGAACCCAAAAAATTAAATTCCCCAAAATCAAATCCTCAAAGAAAAAACTGCCCCATTAATAAGTGGGCTAAAGCCTTAAAGAGAGGTTTCTCTGAAGAGGAAATAAGAATGCCCAAGGGACCATAGACTTTTCACTAAAAGTCCAGTGCTCTGCTCCCTGCTTACCTTTTAGTAGCATTTGTACCTCTTGCCAATTCCTAAAAGTTGGCTGCTATAAACTGACTTATTTTATTTCAACTTCAATTTAATTTTAAATTTCAAGGGTTCCAATGAAAAGCCCTGACACCCACAAAAATTATCATTTACATAACTCTAAATTTGTAAAAACTATCATCTATTTAAATCCTGAAAGGAATGTTTATGAGAGAGTATTTAGTACAGCATCATTTGTAGGGAACTGAGAAGAAGTGAGTTACATATACAAAACACAGGGCTGGGTCTAGAAAAGTATATCCCATCGTATTTTTCTATCTACCTATCATCATCTATCTACTTATTTCAGTTTGTTCAGATCCAGTCTTTGTATGTAGCTCAGGCGGGCCTTTTAAAACTTTCAACCCTCCTTCTTCATCTTCTTAAATGGAAAGATTACAGGTGGGTACCATCATGCCTAGATAAAGTTCACTTTTATCCTATGGAATTAAATGACATTATTTGGAAATCTGAATTAATTTTTCAGTTTAATTTTAGTTGTAAGTAGTTTGAACATTGATGATTATTTCTGCCAGTAAACTGTTTTCCCACAGACATTCATTCATACCCTCCTCAGCCTGATATGTTTTGGTGAACCTGGGCACTTTCAGAAGAGCTTCTCTTGCTGAAGGCTAGTGCTCTACCACCTCAGCCAGAGCTCCACTTCTGACTTTTCTTGGGGGGAGGAGTAGATCCTTGGATTAGATAGGAGTCTCATGGACTTTCTTATGGTAGCTGGCTTTAAACTGTGATCCTCAGCCTCCTGAGTAGCTAGGATTACAGGCCATGAGTCACTGGCACCTGCTTTTAGCTGTATTTTTACAGAGCTTCCCTCTACTCTTGCTTTGTGTCTTGGTTTACATAGCCTATCTTCTTAACACTTTCCTAGAAAGATTCATTTAGTAGTGTACCTTCCTCTACCCATCTTATTTCCTTTCACATGGATAGGTGACAAGCAAGCTATACATGTATCCTGCCTGTTTGAGTGTTACGATGGTTACTGTTTACCATTCTCGTCTCCAGTGATTGTAATGATATCCAACATTTACTACATGCTCAACCATCCCCCACTGAGTTAATGTGCAAATTCATGGAAATCACAATATGCAATATTAAGTGAATAGAATAGATGTTGAGCGTATAATGAGGAATTTACGTAAATTAACACTATAGAGAGCAGTGTAGTTTAGTTCTGTTTCAAACTCAGAGTCTGCTACCAAATTTCTTGTCTACATTGTGAGGTAAAAGTCATAAATTTGGGGGCGGGGGGAAGGATGGGAAGGGGAAAAAAAGGAGGAGGCTACAATGCTTGATAAGAAATGTACTCATTATCTTGTCCATGTAATTGTAACTCCTCTGTACAGTATTTTCACAATAAAAAATAAATAAAAATTTTTAAAAAAGAAAACTTTCAAGTCAAAAAAAGGATAAAAAAAGTCATAGATTTGACTTATTTCTTGTTTACTGTCTGTAGGAATAATAAAATCTGTCATGTTTGAAGTTTGTTCAATGAAAAATCAATTATAATTGTCAAATGTAATTTATAACTAATAAATTGTACCTGAAAGTCTTTAGATAAAGGCCTTGGGAATTTTTTATATTGTCATTCAGTTTTTTTGAGTAAAAATTTTTAGGTTTCCACTATCTATAAAGAGAAAAAGAAACTACTTTCCAGTATTAAGAGTTCCTGAATTTAGCACTTTCTGTTGTAAGCCAAGACAACACACACACACACACACACACACACACACACACACACACTCACACACACACACACACACTCACACACACACTCACACACACACACAAACACTGGCATCTTTCCTGAGTAGCCTAGGTAGCTACTAATTCATACATTTGAGTCCAGTTTAAGTGTAATATGTAATGACTGGAATGATATTTGTGTAAAACAAAGATCTACAAATAACAATGTAATACCAGTACAGGATAATTAGATATTAATTCACATAAGAATGAGGGGTATATCAAATAACATGCATTAAGCAAATTGCACAAAAGATCCTGTCATGTGTGGGGTGTATTAAACCTTATCTCTTCAATAGTGATTGCAAAAATTGAATACAAGCAAAAACATATGACCTGAATTACTCTAGCAAGCCTAGGTAATAGAGAGCATTGTTCTGTGAATGAAGAATGAATTATGAATTTCAATTTCTTTCTTTCTTCCTATTTTTCTTTCTCAGTGTTTACACACACACACACACACACATTTGTATGTGTATGTGTATATATAAAATGTGACTACATATTTATTTTTAATGACATATTTATTTACCTTGTTGTTTCCTCTATAGTATCGACACATGAAAAAGAAGTTGTATGGTCTGAGATAACTAAAAAAGAAGGAGCAATGAGTACTATTTTTATTAATAAAAACTCAGATATAAAGTTGATAAGGCAGTTTTTCAGTGCCATTGACAGTATATCAATCTTTCTATTCTGTATGGCTCTCATACATGAAATTTTTTCCTGTGGTTAAACACAAGTGGGAAAATAAACAGAGACAGACTTTAGGGTGAAACATCCTATACATACATATATACATATATTCACACATTAAAACACATATATCTGTGTATATATATTTAATTTATTCCAAAATCTGTACCTATCATCTATCTATCTATCTATCTATCTATCTATCTATCTATCTATCTATCTATCTATCTATCTTCTTTGTAAAGACTGTTGAACTGTGAAGATTTAATCATTAAAAAGTAAAATATTCCATTGGTCCTGAGGTCTGTTCTTGTGCCAGTACCAAGCTATTTTGATTACTATGGCTTTGTAGTAGAGTTTGAAATTTGGTATTGATATTCTTTCTGTTAAGGATTGTTTTTGCTATTCGGGGTCTTTTATTATTCCATATGAATTTTTGGATTGCCTCTTCTATTTCTTTGAAGAATGAGGTTGGAATATTGATAGATATCGCAATGAATTTGTAGATAGCCTTGGGGAGTATTGCCATTTTCACAAAGTTGATCTTTCCAATCCAGGAGCATGGGAGTTTTTGCTACTTTCTAAGTTCTGTTTTGATTTCCTTTATCAGGTTTTTAAAGTATTCATCATAGAGGTCCTTCACTTCTTTGGTTAAGTTAATTCCTAGGTATTTTATTTTTTTGTGGGGCTATTACAAATGGAGTTGCTTTCCTGAATTCAGTCACATTTTTCTCATTTTTGGCATTCAGAAAAGCCATTGATCTTTGAGGGTTAATTTTATACCCTGCTACTTTACCAAAGTTTTGGATCACCTTGAGTAATTTGGGAGCACAGTCCATGGGATTCTTTAAATACAAGATCATGTCATCTGCAAAGAGGGAGAGTTTTACTTCTTTCCCTATTTGGATCCCTTTTATATTTGCATCTTATCTTATTGCTGTAGCTAGGCATTCTAATATTAGATTGAAGAGCAGTGGAGAGAGTGGACATCCTTGTCTCATTCCTAAGTTTAGAGGAAATGGCTTTAGTTTTTCACATTGAGTATAATGCTGGATGTAGGTTTGTCATATACAGCCTTTATTGTATTGAGGAATGTTCCATGGATTCCTAATTTTTCCAGAACCTTCATCATAAAGGGATGTTGGATCTTGTCAAATGACTTTTCTGCATCTATTGAGATAACCATGTGGTTCTGATCCTTGCTCTTGTTGATGTGATGAATAAGAAGGATGGCCAATAAACACATGAAGAAATGCTTAACGTCTCTAGCCATAAAAGAAATGCAAATCAAAACAACATTGAGATTCCACCTCACCCCAGTTAGAATGGCTATAATCAAGAACATTAATAACAACAGATGCTGGAGGGGATGTGGACAGAAGGGAACCTTACCGCTTTGTTGGTGGCTGTGTAAACTTGTACAACCACATTGGTAAGTAGTATGGAGGTTCCTCAAAAGACTCCACATAGAGCTCTCCTATAACCCAGCAATCCCACTTTTGGACATTTACCCAAATGATCACAAACAAGACCAGACAAAAGCTACCAGCACAACTATGTTTATTGCAGCATTATTTACCATAGCTAAGATATGGAACCAACCCAGATGCCCCTCAGGAGATGAATGGATCAAGAAAATGCGGTTTATATACACAATGGAATTCTATGCCTCCATTAGAAAGAATGACATTGCCCCATTTGTTAGGAAATGGAAAGACCTGGGAACAATTATATTAAGTGAAATAAGCCAGGCCCAAAGAAACATAGGTCCCATGGTTTCCCTTATTTGCAATAACTAATGTATGTCTGAGTCAAGCAGAAAAGGTCAGATAAGTTGATGTTAGGGAATGAACCCCAAGGTAAGTATTCAAATGTTTTTTTTTTCTTTCATGCAATTGTTTCTAACATAGTTATAAGATGATTTCTATGTTGCTTTTATAACCCCCACAGTATAACCCCTGCTTTCACTGTATTTGATGTTGGTATAATTAGTGGACGGGAAGGACAAAAACAAATCGTTTAACTAGGGATACAGGTGGACCCATTGCAACAATGAGATATACAAGTCGTTATGTCAAAAAACGAACTTTACAACTTTGGTGTGTGGGGCGGGGGGGAGGATCAGGTGCGGAAATGTGGGGAGAGTATGGGAAGGGATGAGAAGGGGAAACAAAGAGGAGGCAACAATGCTTGATAAGAAATGAACTCGTTATCTTGCCCACGTAATTGTAACTCCTCTGTATGGTATTTTCACAATAAAAAATAGAAAATAAAAAAATAAAAATAAAATATTGTAATAACTAGAAACAGTTTTAAATATATAAAATGCAAATGTTCTTAGAATGGACTAAAACATCATTTTGTTAATAAAAAGTCATAATTTATATTAAATAATAGCTCTAAATTTGAAAAGAACAAGCAGTGAAATAGAGGAAACCTCATCCCTGGCCAAAGAATCGTTATAAAAATATTCAAGGATATGAAAAAAAGACTTCTATAAGAAATTTCATGAGCACAAGGAACCTACTGAAAGAAAAATAGATTAATTGAAATACAAAAAAAAAAACTAGATGAATTCCATGTAATACAAAGAAGTTTAATGAAAATACAGCTACAAATTTAAAGTAGATCAAAGAAAGCATGGAAAAACATCCTAATAAATTAAGGAAGTTTTGATGCAAGACTCGAAAAAGAGATTCAAAAACAGATTGAAATCAGACAAAATGATAAAACTAAAAGTGAAAACTGGACTAGCAGAAAAGGTGAGGTGGAAGACAGTTTCTGGGCTATGAAACAGAATAGCTACAAAAGAGAGAAAGGAAGTAATCATGCAAAAATATCTAAGAATTATAAAAGAAGTTTACAAGTACTTTTTGACTTAATTTAGAGACCAAATTTGTAACTGAAAGGTATGTGGTAAAAGATGCATGGATAATTAAAGGGGTAAAAATATATTTAATAGAATAACAGAAAACTTCCCAATCATTGAAAAAAGAGAAGCTCAGCCAGATACAAAAGGCTTTTCCAGCACTCAACAAACCATGATGTACCATAAGTCAGATCTTTAAATGTAGAAGATGTTTGTGAGAATGTTTGTTAAATTTATGTATCAGGGTATAATGTAGCATTCATCGTTTTACTAGCTAAATCTCAGGATATATTTTACATCTTTATTTTAAAAATCAAAGTTAAATCTCTATATTATATTTAACCACATAACTGTTTACGATGAAGAAAAATTATCTCATCTCAATTCTTCCCAATGTCTACTGTTTATCAAGCAGCACTAAGGATAAAAGTAGACAAGGCATGTATCTTCCATAAGTGAACCTTCATTTTTCACAAGTGAAATAATAATTTCAGGAATCTGAAGTTGATCTTTTCAGGTCAAAATAATTTTGATTATTTATGGACAATCTAGGTTCATTATAAAATATTTAATGGACAAAATACCCTTGATACTTGGAAAGCTCAAAAGTTAGAGGAAGAGACTCCCCCTCCCCAATAACAACATCACATGTGCATATAACTTTTGTCCTGGCGAAACTTTTATTAGCAAGCTTAAAGGAGAAGCCTTATAGATGGTACAAACAGTAAATTACAATCTATTTTTATATCTTTTATGTATTAACGATGGTGAAAAATATATGACAACTGTAAGACTGTGTTTCCACATGATACATAATTTATAAGCTAATTGAACTTCTCAGAGGGGATGGTAATTATTCTGTGACATTTTCAGGAGATATTTCCAAGACTTCAGCTAAGTACAGTAGCAACAGGTGATGCCTGTGGAATTATTACATCAGAGAGTATGTTCTGAGGTTAATTTTATATTGCTATGATTTAATGCCATATCTTCACATTTTTTTTGAGTGGGAATGATAAAGGGTATGCCCTCTGTGTATGTATTTAAATTTGTAATATATAACAAAGTATATGTGCTTTTCTAGAATACTGTTTTATTAATTGTCTTGTTCTTCTAGTAAATGCAATTCATCTGGCAGTTTTATCAAATCTCTGAAAATCAATAGATCCACATAATTTAAACTTGTCTTATTCAAGGGTAAGATTTTAAAAATCTTTTCGAGAGTTTTATGTACACGTTTGCCTACACTTAATCTACAACTTAGATCTACAACATTAATATTGTCAGATAAGAAAAAGTTCTATCTGAAGAAATACATATTTTCCACTGTGTTCTACATTGATTTAGTAGAATTTAAATTGGGTAACTTGCATTGTATTTTTAAATATGTAGGTTCTACCATTCATATAATTATAAGGTTATAGGTTCTGCTCTCATATTGTATATGTCATTTAAAAGTAGTGCTTTTATCACTACTAAGATTGTTTTCAAGTGAATGACCAAAAGCAAAGAAGATCAACATCATAATTGCTAAAAATATAATGAATTTAAATTTATGTTTTAAAAAGCTTCCATTTACCATTCTAGTGGCCATGAAAGAAAACATGAGACTTTCAAGTATTTTCTTTAAAGAAAATTAAAGCCACTGTTGTTTCTGCTTAAGTTTTATTTCTTAGAAATTTTAAACAATGGTTTTTTTCCCATAGCAAGTGTTCCCTTTGCAACTAAATGGTTGTAAACAGAAGAAAGACATATCTTCACATGAGTTATCACAGATTAAATTTATCATTCACGAGATTACTAAAAGCCAAAAAAAACCTTTCTTACATCAGATTCATGGGGTATAAACTACTAAAATATTTAGTTATTTGCAAAAAAAATGACAAATGAGCCATCCATGGCTATTACAGGACTTGAAATGAGATGTTTTCCCAGAAGGCTGTTGGTGAGCTGCAGGAGGGAGAGAGGTATTAAAAGAAGGATGGAAAGTAGAAACACACCTCATTGGAATGGTTTGTTAAAATGCAAAAGATTGTTAATAATTCTTCTAACATTCTGACCTCATGAAGAAATTCAGTCTGTAAGATAATTTATTAACGTTTAGGATATCTTTCATAGTATTATTTTTTCCCCCTGAGAATCTTCCTAAGTTTTTAAAAACACCAACTGTCAGTCATTTATTGTGCTTAGGGGGTTTCTAATTCTTGATGTGGGCTAAATTGTATTCTTGGAGGCAGGAACACAGAATTTATAAACATACATCAGATTCAAACAAGAGTATCTGATCATTTGGGTGGCCATAGAAAAGTGACTAAAACAAATATTAAAGTGTACATTTAAATTTTTAGGATTCATAGTGTGCATGGTTTTATGTGTAAAACATGTGTAACTATGCCTGAGGCGAGGAAGAATGTGTAGACTTATTGATCATCATTATTTCTAAAAACATTTAATATTTATACTATTCATGCTACTCTATATTAATCTCCTACTGTTACACTGTTTCCCATAAATTATTTTTGAAATTTGTTAAGAAATCTGGGACCTTTTATTTTCATTCTAATTCATTGCTCATACAATTTCCTCACCCGGAATTTACTTCCTTTTCACTTTCTACCTTGCTAAATTGGCCCTAGCATAAATGTCACTTCTTTAAAAAGCTTATTCTTATTCACAAATTGAATGTCTCTCCTTTGATTGAATCCACTGTAATATTTTCTCATGTCATTTATCATGCTTTGCCTGACAAAGTCTGTGGGGTTACAGGAATGTTGTTTAAGCTTTGCTTTGTGTACCCATGGAGGGTTTGTTGAAATCATGCTAATTTCTACCAGAATTCATTAATTTTGTAATTTCCTTTTAGTTTTTGCATTTAAAATATAAGTGCATGGCAACTATATGTCAGCTTTGTAACTGAGTAGCCATGAATATGTCTGCATTTCAGTTTGCAATCATCTTCAAAGAAAGTACTATATGGCAAGCTTAATCTTGTATATGTGTATTGTTTCAAGTGGAGAAAAGCAAGGGATAAAAATAAGTTTGTGCATATCATAAAGTATGGGCTCATCAAAAAAAACACATACCCTCTGTGTCACATTTACCCAGTGAACTGATGTTTGGGAGATATTTATCCATCCTTTATATACCAATTAGCCACACATTACTGGCAATAAGTGTAGTAGTAAGTATGCAAAGAACGTTCTTTGTTTCCCCTTCTTACATTATAGCTTGAGGTGAACCATTACACTGATTGTCCCATCAAAATAAAGAACAATTTCTTGTTAATAACAAAATTAAATGATAATGATGGTGGCTCAAATGATGGCTGAACACAGGCTAATTCGGCAGAATCAACTCAAGAACAAGTAAAACACAGAAAGTGCAAATACAGTAATATATTTCTGTTATTGAATGCAATATAAGCAGATTAATTTGCACAAATTAAAACAATATCTGTCATAAAACTAATCTACAGTATTAAAATAATGCTTGCATTCTTAATTTTATTGGTTTTGTAATTGTTTTATTGAACTTAGAAGCAAGCACCTCATCTATTAAGCAACCAGAGGTCATCTTTCTTTATTAACTTTTTGCATAGTACCTTTCTATGTAGTTCATGCTGGACTCATACTCACTATATGTAGCACACGTAGCTTTGAGCTCCTGATCCTCTCCTACCAGCCACTGATGTTCTGAGATAACATTTATTTGCCAACATGAATGGCTTAATTATTAGAAAATATGGTTATTTCATTAAACAATTATTTATTGCCTATATGTACATACATATATGTGTGTGCTTTTATGTATACATATATGTGTGTATGTCATCTGGTAACTAGGAATATGTTACTATACAAGCATAATGTAACTGGAAGCCTAATATGACTACATTATCAGTCAGTCTTTCTAGTGGAAAAAATGAAAGTCATTGCTCCCATGTAGGATTTTATTATATACTTACAATAATATTAGCATATAATCATCAATTTGCATATATTGCGTTAGTGGTTCATGATTATGAAGGAATATAAAATTATGAATAAGAATGAGGAGGCTGATGAACTATCAGTGTTCAATAAAGTGGTCACATGTGAATTCCCAGAGAATGTTTGAAGGAAATATGGGAGTTCCTGTGCAGACAACCATGGGAAAATCATTTCTAACGGAGAGAAATAGCAGGTATGATGATGCCTTAAACCACCTTTGGATGGGTGAGCAAGTTCAAGTTGGAAAGAGCTCAAAAAGCACAAAGGCAAAAAATGAGGTTAGATGGAGGGGTCAAATTCTGAGCCAGACACAGAGAGTTCTGTAAATCACAGAACGGCTTTAGGAAAATTTTCTGAGTCTACTGGGAATCACCAGGCAGATTGTAGCACATAAATGTGATCTGATTTATGTTTAACTAGGATTCTTCAGACTGTAATGTTTAGAATAGATCAAAAGATATTAAGTTAGGAACTATTCTCAGTAGGATGTAACAGAGACCTGAACCAGCATGGGTGCAAAAAGGACTGTAAGAATAGCTTGCCTTCTTGATATATTTTGAAAGTAAAGCCTCCAAGAGTTACTTATGGGCTAGATATGACGAACAGAGGAAGAATTAAGATGATATCATGTTTCCCCCACACACACCTTCAACTTGAAATAGTGAAACAATACAGTTTTCTGAACTAAAATAGGAAAGTTTCCTCTAAGATCAGGCTTGAAAACAGAGTGATATATCAGGAAATCATTTTTGTAAGTGATAGGTTTAAGAATTATTATTATTATTATATGCAATGAAATGTCTTTTGCTGCAAATGTTTATGTTTTACTTTTTGTCCATACTAATACTCTGAAGAGCATAATTAAACCCACATGTATAACTATGTTAATTCTCCTATAAAACATTAATTGATTAGATGAATTAATAATTTGAATATTAGTAGTATACTTGCAGGAGAATAGAAGTCAGAAGACCTTGAAGTAAGAGAAACTAACAATTAAAGCCTAATATAATTATTTTCCACATATATAATTTTACATGTTACCTTCCTTATGAATCTATTATGAATTTCAAAAAGTGAAATTATTATAAAAAAGACATGAAGGTTTTCAGAATTAAAAGAGATAATGGTCATTATATATATGATATATAATTGGCTAGTTTGCTTCATGGTTAGTAGTTATCTAAGAGAAATGTTACATCTGTTGCTCAGTCATTAATTGTGTTTCAAACCCAAGTTTTATAAATTTGTTTATCTTCCACCATAACTTTATGGGATTTATCTGTTCTTACAGAATGCAAACCAGAGATGTACACAGGTTTTAAACAAGCATAAACATAATTATCTTTTATATTTACACTTACCCTAACATATCTATCTATAGTGGTTGATGTTATTTTTTTAAGACTTAGAACTCAAGATAGGACTGAGAGAAAGTATAGGGACAGAATCTGTATTTTTGGTCACGGATCTAAAGATAGATTCTTAGCATCTTATCGAGAAAAAGGATCTGTGAAAGAAAATTACTTCCTGACTTTGGAATCTTCCCTATGGGCTCACAAGAAAGTGGTGTGTTCTGCCACTAAGAGAAAGGGCTTAAGTAGGACTGTGGAAAGAGCATTCTCCCTTCCTCACAGGTGCTGGCCTACAAAGTGAGCACTGGAAAGTCATATGGACTTCCACCAGTGCCCCACTCTCCATAGTCACCTAATTAGCTCTCCACATCAATGGAATCCTCAATGCACTATTGATGGCTTGGTCTATATCCTGCTGTGGTTTCTCAGCATCCCATCAAATTAAAAATGTCAGCATGTTCTTTGAAGGTTCCTAGACAATGAAGTCAACCCAGAGACAAATAATGTACTCCACATAGAATTAAGACTGTGACACTGAAGAGTTCCATTGGTCCTGTAAAACATTAGACTCACTCTAGTGAAAGTCACTTAACCTGGAATACCATTATTTGTGTGGACAGTAACAGATAACCAGAGAGAGAGAGAGAGAGAGAGACAGACAGATAGACAGACAGACAGACAGACAGACAGACAGATAGGTAGATAGATAGACAGACAGACACAGAGAGAGAGAGAGAGAGGGAAAGATTGCAGCAATCTTAAAAGTAAAGAGATCTGCTACCCAGGAATAGCCGCAGATTCTAGATTTATGAATCCAAAATTCATGTGTATTATTTTCAGCCATCATCATTACATGGTATCAATTCATTAGTAACTGGAAAAAATACTGCTTTATTTAACCCAAGTTTATGACACAAGATAGGATTATGATTGACTTAAAATCCTATTTCGTAATTCATATTTATTTTACACTTAACAAATGTAGTACATGTTATAGAAAGCTTACTGTGTAAATCTAACTATGGCTCCTTTATAGGTTGGTCTATACAGTTCCATTTAGCTTATTTGTAACTAAAACTTTTATATCTGTTGAATATCCAGTTTTATCAGCAGAATCTTAAGTACCATAAGGATTTCTTAGCCCTGGATAGCACTTTGTACTTAGTAAGAACTCAACATATTTGTTGAATAAATGACAAAAAGTCAATTACAGAGGATTTTGCTTGTAGACCAATAGAAGTGGTATTCTTTGCTTCTTTCCTTTTATAAAATATAAATATAACTCTTCATAAATATGTAGAAGAAATGAAGAGAGATTTTACAACATGAGAAAAAATGGGGAGCAGACTGGAAAGGGTTGTTGGCCACAGAAGGAGGGACTTGAAAGTGAGTTCTTTTTGTTTCTGATTCATATGACCCACAATGCGGGTAGAAAAATCCAGAAATCCAGCAAGGTGAAAGGGGACACACAAAAAATATAAATGAAGGAAAAACATCACATTGTCCAAAATGAGATGGATTATTTACCTGACCTTTATAACTGTAACCCCTCTGTACATCACCTTTATAATAAAAATTAATAAATATCACACAGTTTCTCTAATTAAAGAGAGAAGAAAGAGGCAGCCCAAGATGACAAAACCTCTTAGACAAGCAATGTTCTACACTCAACAAAATCCACAGGAAAAACAATAATGATCGTGTCCAACCCCAACCAATAAGTACTGAGTAGGGGAGTTTGATCTCTACTCTTGCCAGGCTATAATGAGCACGGTAAAGTCCCTGCTGTTATGTGGTCAGAGAAAGCTAAGATGGCTGCTGGGAGATGAATCCCCACTGGGCAGTAATGAGCATGCTCTCGTGGTGTTTATGGACACCTATGTGAAGCCTGGATATTCAATACACTTAATAGTAATGTTGAGGCCTCCCTCCATTTTTGGGTTGCAATCAGAGGAAGCCTAATGGACACTTAGAACTATTACTACCACTAGTAGTAATTAATCAGTGCTCAGAAGTAAAGTAATAAAGGAGGTTAGTTGGAGTAGAGATAAAAGTCTCTCTGAATGCCTGATCCAGATTAAGGTTAGTAGAGTTCTGGTGGAAAGCTTGAAATTGTACAGAAGAGCAGCACAAACACATAGGTCCTCTACCACTATTGTCTGGATTTCAAAGGAGGCTGAGAGGTTGATGTGGAATTCTCATACTTGATATGTTGAAGGCATTACCCTCCTTGCCTGTAGTATCTGAGTTGAAGGAAGACACATTCATATCAAGATTAAGACAGGATGCCGAATATCATGACATAATGCCAACATGTACAGGTATTGATTTTAAAATCTTGTAGAAAAATCGGATGATATCATCACGAATATACAGAGAACACCATCCAGTGTTTTGAAGACAAAGGTGATAACATTACCTGACAAAAAGTTTTAAGTCAGCCATTCAACAAAAATTTCAATATTCAACTTTGTGCAATAATGAAACACATGAAAAAATAAGCTACACATAGTAATATCAGAAGAAAGAGAAAAGGGACATTTTGGATCTTGAAAATATGAGAACTAAAGAAGTTCAGTGAGTAGAATGGAGACCAGATGTAGAGAGATGAGGAATGAAATAATGAAATAAGGCAGAAAAATAGACCTTTGCTCAATCTAAACAACAGAGATAAGACTGAAAATAAAGCCAAATCAAGTAACTGAACCAAGCCTCAAAATGTGAGGGCAGTGACAATGTTCCTGGCGCTAAAATTCTGGAATTCAGAGAAGGTGTGGTTATGGAAGGAATTTTATTTTCACATTTTAAGGCAGTCAAGCACTTTGTACTGGGACCATAGAAAAAGTTCTTTGAGGGTATCTTGGGAGTAACCCAGACCTCACTAATCTCAGACTCAAGGGTATAAAAGCATGAATTCCATTGCATGAGGAAGCAAAGCTAAGGGCAACTTGATTGTATCCGGCTGCCTAAAACATGTTCTCCATATTCAGTCATCATCCAGGGATCCAATCAGACTCCCGCTACAACTGTGGCCCAAGAGGGTTTAGTTACTACTCTCACTGGAACTAGAGCTAGAGATCAACCATATGGAAATGCTTTTGCAAGCATGCAGAATGCAAGAGTTTCAGGATCCTGGAAGTTTCTATGTATGCCTCAAAAGAAACCCTTATAGAAAAGATAGTGTTTGACAGGGTTGTCATTCTCTGAGATAATGAGAGCAAAGGAAAAAGTTGCAGCTGTAAAGGAGGCCATAGGATATTTGCAATGTTAAGAACATGGAATATATTGCAAGGAAAGGCAGGTGCAATGATCAGAGCCAGCCTGAGTGGATGCTCATGACATACAAATTCAGCAGGGGCTTGGCTGTCCAGGCTCTTTGGCTATCACGTCCCAGCTCCGGTGTCAAGAAGCTAGGCATGGAGCTTTAGCAATTATAGTTTTCACTGCTGAATTTCTTTCCTACACTGGTAAAAACCCTACCTTAGAGTTCTCTTATTCCTCCTTCTTGAAATGGTAATGACTCTATTATGTCATTGTATGTTTCAAGAATGTAACTTGTTTTCTAGATTCACAAGACTCACCACTAAGAGTGAGCCTTTATTCTCAGGAGATACTTTAAACTTGGGTTTTGAGCAATGCTGGAGCTGTTCAGAATTTGGGAACTCTTAAACATAGACTCCACACATTGTGAACTGGATATGAACCTTTGAGGGTGTGGGGTGTAATGTGATATTTTGAATTGGAATGTCCTCAAAAATTGCATGTGTTGAAATCTCTAGTGGGAGGTGATAGAAATTTTAGTATGTGACAGATGTAGGTCCCTGGGGTGACCTATTTTTCTTCTTTCTTTCCTTCCTACCTACCTCCTCTCCCCTCTCGGCTTCCTGGCCACCATGAGATGATAAACTCTGATGTAGTACATCATAGTATCTGCACCAAGGCCCAGAGAGATTGTGTCAAGAACCAGGGTCTAATCAGTTCTGAATGTATGAGCAAATAACCCCCTTTCAACCTTTAGGTTGATTTTTTTCATGGATTTTTGCCACAACATCAGAAGGCTGAATAACATGTTGGTTTATTGGCATGTAAGCCTAACATAAATGGAAGAATGTTTCCACATTGAATTAGATGAAGAATACAAAACTACATAATTATACTGTGTAACTAGACAGTTAAACTAGTTCTGAGAAGGGAATTTAAACCATTGAATTCAGACAATAGGAAAGTAGAAACATTTCAAATCAATAATGTATGTGACCACCTGAAAAACAGAAAAAAGGGATCAAACCAAAAACAAAGAATGTAGAACAAATGAAACATACAAATTATGAAATTTAATGGAGATAACCAAAGAAGAATCATATTATTTCAAAATATTAATAAAATTATGTAAAATGTAGCCAGATAGAAAAATAAAATGATAGAAGTTGCCAATGAACAATACTAAAATTAAATCAGAGAATATGACTAAATCCCCTACAGATTTCACAGGGACAATAAGAAAGCACTACAATTAAACAGGAAAATGAGATAACATGAATGATAAAGAAATGTTTTTTAAAAATATACACAATTATAATATGTTCCATATACCTTTAACATATCTTTTCAACTACCAAAGAAGATTAAATTCATAGCCAAATAAAATGAAAATAAAATTAATCTAGTATCCCAGATGATTGCACTAGTGAATCTTAAAAAAATATTTTATGAAGACTCCAGTTCCATACAATTTCTTCCAGAAAATATGAAGAGATAAAAGCACTTAAATTTCATTGTATCTATTATGCATCAACACTCAGGAAAATATAACATTAAAAATCTAGTACCTAATGTGAATCTGGGTATATAAGGATACATTCATTAATACATTTGCAAGCTGTTTAACAAATCTTAATAAACATCCATTAATGTTTAAATTTATAAAAGTATATATTATAACCAAATAGACTTTCTCAGGGAGGCTTGTGTTTTTCAAAATTGAAAAATAATCAGAACTGTAATCTACCATATCAACATTCTTTTTTTATTTCTTATTTTTTATTTTTATTGTGAGAATACCATACAGAGGAGTTAGAATTACAAGGGCAAGATAGCGAGTACATTTCTTATTAAGCATTGTTGCCTCCTCTTTGTTTCCTTCCCATCCCTTCCTATACTCCTCCCTCCTCCACCCAATCCTCCTCCCCCCCCCAAAAAAAAAGTTGTAAAGGTCGTTTTTCAACATAACGACTTGTACATCTCATTGTTGCAATGGGTCCACCTGTATCCCTAGTTAAACAATTTGTTTTTGCCCTTCCCTTCCACAAATTATACCAACATCAAATACAGTGAAAGCAGGGGTTATACTGTGAGGGAGGGAC
Source organism: Dipodomys spectabilis (assembly GCF_019054845.1). Classification (NCBI taxonomy): domain Eukaryota; kingdom Metazoa; phylum Chordata; class Mammalia; order Rodentia; family Heteromyidae; genus Dipodomys; species Dipodomys spectabilis. Next base: position 4,283,900 of record NW_024870698.1, on the reverse strand, counting down.
ATACAAAGCAACAAAGAAATCATCTTATAAATATGTTAGAAACAATTGCATGAAAGGAAAAAAAAAACAAAAAAAAACATTTGAATACTTATCTTGGGGTTCATTCTCCTAACATCAACTTATCTGACCTTTTCTGCTTGACTCAGACATATACTAATTATTGCAAATAAGATATTCTATGCCTCCATCAGAAACAATGACATTGCCCTATTTGTTAGGAAATGGAAAGACTTGGAAAAAATTATATTAAGTGAAGTAAGCCAGGCCCAAAGAAACTTAGGTCCTATGTTTTCCCTTATTTGCATATCAACATTCTTAAGGCAAGCATACCACATGATTAAGTGAATTGAGAGCAAAATACTTGTCAAACTTGATAAAACTATCAGAAAGGAATTTTGTCTTCTACAGAAAACTATAATTTCATATAAGAAAATATGATATTAAGTGGGAAATACTGAATACTTATTCTTAAGGTCAGATGTAAGGCCGGAATGGGCATTTCTAACCTCTCATTTCACATAGTACAGAAAGCTCCATAAAACACAATAAGGTCAGAAAAATATATTTGTAAAAATGAAAGATACAAGGCTGTCTTTATTTGAAAATGGTATGATCATCTACAAGAAAAAGCCTAGAAAATTTACAACGAAATATCCCTTAGGGCTTATGAATAAGGGTAGTAAATTCACAGAATAGAAAATAAACATAATATCAATTCTGTTTTATTCTGTATATAAATTGACATATGGAAACAAAAAATGTAATGCCACATGTTTACACTCTGAAAACTAAATGAGTTGGTCTAAACATCAGAAAATTGACAAGTTCTTCTGTCAAAAACCATAAAATACCGATACAAAAAAAATACTATGAAAAATGGAGGGCTACTCACCATCTTCATGTATTAAGAGAATAACACATCTAGGATGCCAATTCTTCACTATGCTAAACATGTACAGTATACATTCTGTCATTATTACAGAAAACGTTTTCTTTATTAATGGAGACAAAATCATTCTACAATTGAAATTGAAAGGGATAAAAACTAGAATAGATAGTCAAGTCTGAAAAAGTCAAATGAAGTTGTAGTACTGCTCCACAACTTGAAAGAAATTTTATGTAGCTACTACAACCAAGGCTGAATGGTAATGTCAGGTTAGTACATAGATTAATGAGACAGAATAAAAAACTAGAAATGAATCCATGCCGATATATCCTATTGACTTTGTCAAAGGTCTGATAACTGTTTAAAAAAGAAAATACAGACTTTTCAAAACAAATAGATGAGAAACGTGAGGACAAATAAAAACTTACAGCTTTGACAAAATTCTTTTTTTATTTTTTACTTTTTATTATATTTTATTGTGAAAATACTGTACAGAGGGGTTACAATTACATGGGCAAGATAATGAGTATATTTCTTATCAAGCATTGTAGCCTCCTCCTTTGTTACCCCTTCCCATCCCTTCCCATCCTCCCCTCAGCTCCCCCAGCCAAATCCTTCCCCCCTCAAAGTTGTAAAGTTCGTTTCAGACATAACGACTTGTACATCTCGTTGTTGCAATGGGTCCACCTGTATCCCTAGTTAAACGATTTGTTTTTTCCCTTCCCCTCCACAAATTATACCCACATCAAATACAGTAAAAGCAGGGGTTATACCGTGGGGGAGGGACATACAAAGCAACAAAGAAATCATCTTATAAATGTGTTAGAAACAATTACATGAAAGAAAAAAAACACTTGAATACATATCTTAGGGTTCATTTTCCTAACATCAGCTTATCTGACCTTTTCTGCTTGACTCAGAAATATACTAGTTATTGCAAATAAGGTAAACCATTGACAAAATTCTTATGCCTTATGAAAAAAAATAAATAAAAAAGTACCCAAACTATAGAAAATAATGGGAAATCTTTTGGGTCTAAGGCTAGATAAAAGCATCTTTACACATACAACAGAAACATTCAAAGAAGATAAAGAGTATATGCAGATGATCAATAAACACACTATTGCTAGGGAAATGCAAAGAATTAAAGTTAACAAAATGAAATAAACAAAGAAAATTGTTAAAAAATCAAATGTTTACAAGCTTCCATAATAATTACAATGTTGTTAATATGAGTATTAGAGTCAAAATGACTTCTCAAATTTATCTTCCTTCTCATATCTACATGTGTAGTAAGGAATTAAATTACCTTCTTATATGTCTATTAACATAATTATTGTTGTTAACTTAAAAATACCCTAAGGAATTTCTTGGAATATTGAGCATGCTAACACCAGCAAAGTGCTTATAATGTTCCCCAAATACAATTCCTGCTCCAGAAGTACTAGACATTATCAATATTAATATCAATGACAGGAGAAACGTAAATGGCTCTATCTGGCTAGAACGCTTGGCACTGACAAAAATGTAAAATGTAGACATACAAATGAATATAATATGCATCAAGGAAATGCAAAATTAAACTCATTGGTCCCCCCGATAGCTCAAGGAGGAGAGTGAACAAGCAGCAGTGGGCTTCAGGTCCTGGCTTCCTGGCTTCATGGTGTTCTTGCTGTTTTCATCATTCTTTTCTAATCATGACCCCAAAACTCTGCCAATGCTTTTCCCCTCAGAGAAGGCTGATCCGAACCATATCCTCACCCACAAGTTCCTCACTATCATCCTATATTAATTTGCTGGAGCACCCATTATGTTGTATCAGAAACTGTGTGGCTTATATGATAGTTACGCTTCCATACATTAACTGCAAACAATCTGAAAAGGAAGTAGAGACCACAATCTCATGTATAACAGCATAGAAAGCAAAACGTACTTAGAAATAAACAATGTGCCAAAGGATTTGTGCACAGAGTGTTGCAAAACATTAAAGAAAGACTAAAGATGTACTTAAATAAAATGACATCTCTTCTTCATTAATTGTAAGTCTTAAAGTTACTAAAATATTCATCATGCTTCAAGTAACCTACATAGCAAATTCAGTCTTTGTTGAAATCCCAACTTTTTTGCACAAGGGACTGTAGACAAGGATGTCAAGACTGAACTACTTTAAGAAAGTATAGTCTCTTTATCAAATAGTGCTGGGAATATTCAATACCTACATCTAGAATGATGAAGTTAGAACTTGCAAACCTATCATAAACACAAACATCATCTCAAAGTGGATTATAAAGGCGGAACTACTAACATAAATCTCGTGGAAGGAAAACATAAAGTAGAAAACCTTCATAACACTGATCTTGGCAATTATTTCTTGAGTAACGCAGACATAAAGCTAGGCATCAAAGTTTAAAAAATATAAATAAGTCTATTATACATCTAAAAAGTTCTACACAGAGAAAGAAGCAACAGTGACAAATGAAATGAGGAGAATGTTTTCAGTCATATTTCTGATGAATTCTTGAGACCCAAAATATATAACAAACTCATACAATTCAGTGGCACACAAAGAAATATCCCAACTTATTTGTGGACAAAGAGCTGGCAGAAATGTATCCTTAGAGAAAGTAAACAGTCACCTTAATACAAAAGGAAGTGTTCAACATTGCTAATGATGAAAATGCAAGTCAAAGCCTTATTGTGGTACGGCCTCCCAACTGTCTAGATAACCATTATTTAAAAGCTGCAAGCAAAATTAAAAGAGCAAATGCTGGCAAGATTTGTGGAGAAATTTGGAACCATGTACACTATTAGTGGGAGTTTAAAATAGTATAATTGTACAGAAAACTGTATGGATTTTTCAAAAAAATTAAACTAGAACCATCATTTGATTCAACTATTAGATTTCTGGTAGTTTATCTAAAGCAATTGAAATCAAGACCTTGGAGAGATACTTGTATTCCTATATTCATTGCAACATTATTCAGAACAGTCAAGGGTAAATTGCAACTTAAATATCCATTGAAGTATGAATGGATACCTATTATGGAATATTATTCTACAAAAAAGAAAGCAATGATACAATTAACTACAACATAGATAAGTCCTAAAGACATTTTTAATATGAAATAAGCCAATGATAGAAGAATAAACATAAAGTCACCTATGTGAAGTATCTAAAATTATCCAGCTCACAGAGATCTCCAGAGATCTTTCCAGAGATCTAGGGGAGAAGGAAATGGTAACATGGTATTTGTTAATTATGTATTTTGTGTGTAAAATGTAAGTTCTATGTATAGAAAATTATGCCTAGAGTTGAAAAATGCCATATTATACAAATAGCCATTTGTAAGTGGGAGAAAAAGAGAGCTGAGTCGGCATTACCTTGTTACTATCTACGTGTGAACAGAATGTTAAAAAACTCCGGCAGTCATGATCTGTCCTCTTTTAGTTTCTTTTAATTCTCTCAGGTAATCAGAGTCCTGGGAAATGCTACAGTTAAAGATCCTAGTTCGTCTCAGGTCAGTTTTAGTTAGATGTTCTGAAGTTGCTACAGACTAGTTTGGGTTCCAATTCTTATGGGTTCTCACTTGTCTTTAGGCATTTAAATCTTGCTTTCATACATCTATATATGTGTGTGTGTGTATATATACACATCTGTCATATAAATGTATATATGTATATAAATATATTACTGTGATTTCTATTGCCTATAGTTGCAGAATGAGAAATAATGAAAAGAGACTTATATGGTCTACTTATCTCCACAATTATATAATGTTTAATCCTCACAATACATTTCTTTATATTACTTACATTAGTTGAATTGAACATTTTTAATTAAAGGTTAGCTGTACTTGCTGACAAGACAAACCAAATCTGAGATATTAGATGACAATATATATAAAATTTTACTGGCCATGTTTGCAGAGAAGCAAGATTAAAATAAAAAGGTTTTCACCACTAAAATTTTGTGAATCTACAATACCATCCCTGTGAATATTGTCTATCTGTGAATATTCTTTATATAATCTAATCAATCAGTTTTATTCTTTTAGATTTGTTGTGAATGGAGTTGTCATTCTTGCTAGAACTCTATCACTTGAGCTATACCTCTATACAATTTTGCTGCTGCTTTAATTTGAATTTTTCTTGTTATATGTAGCTAAAGATATAATTGATGTAGGTACCAACTTTGATTACTAAAGGTAATTGCTAGAAGTCCTGATAATAATAATACTTAATAAGAAATGAGAAATCCTCAGAAGCATTCTCATGCACAATTATTTCTTCTAAAATATTAGCTAATTTCAACCAAAATAGATCTATTCCACTAGGGAAAATAATTTGTTTTTATCATCGCTTCTGCTTCATTAGGAGGAAAATGAGACATCCTGTCATTTCAGTGCTTTCCTTATTAGCTGCCTTCTAAGAACATTTGTGGGCAATTTAGTGGACATTTTGGTAACCTGATGTAATCAGGATCATTTTAGGAGTATTGATTCTTTCTTCCCTGTGCAAATCCCCTTTATTATTCTGTCTCCTTCATTGGATGGTTCCTGTATAAAGAAGAAAAATTTTGCCATGAGAGGCATGTAAAATATTAAATTCCTTATCATTTTTGTCAAAGGTCAGACTTTAATGAGATGGATTACTTCAAAGCCCAAAGCATATTTTTGCAGTGACTGGGTAACTGCAAAACCCTTAAAAAAAGAAACAGATGTTTTATGAGCTTTTTTGCAGATTTGAAATGACCAACAGACAAGTGGAAAGTTGAGTCCATGGAAGTGTTCATACGAGACCTCATGAACCCATCATCATCTCATTTGTAAGATATAAAAATACAAAGTGAACTTCCTAAGGGAGAATGGTACTCTACATTATCTGTTATAATATATCATTATGGACAGAGATATGGGTTAATGTTGAGAGGCAAGGAAAGATGATGTGAGAAAGTTGGATTCGATTTGGCTTGGTGGTGCTTTGGCAAAGCTTTCAGGCTGGTTCAATGACTATTCTATAAGAATCATTCTCAAATCAGATAGTGGTCCTGATAGATGCCCATGAGAAAGATAAGATTAGACTGATTTCAACCACAGTCAAGGAGATTCTATCTATAGACAAGTGAAAGAACAAAAATGACACAACAGCCTGCGTACAGGAAGCATCTAAGTTGGTGGTCTTTAAATTTATATTCTAGTTCTACTCTACTGAAGGCTCGATATCTTATATTTCATCTCCTGTAACTGGAGCCTGATTGCTGTTGTTGACTCAGGCCTTTTTCTTACTTACAAATACTCACAAATACATCTGTGTCTAGCCATGGTCCTGACACTCAGGAAGTGAAGATCAGGAGAAAGACAGATGAAGGCCAGCCTGGACAAAAAATTAGTGAGACTCTGCCCCCCATCCCAATCAATAAGCTGAACATTGTTGACAGACAGAACAATGCATAAGAATTATGACTGCCTTTATATTTGTATTTTCTAAACGCTTACACACTCAAAATCCTTTATCATCAACTAAATGTCCATTTGAAATGGGTAGTTATGGGGTGCCAGAAAAAAATTAAAGCATAAAATCAAGATTTATATCTGTCTTAGATGCTACCCTGACTATTGAAGAGTTAGTGACTTAGAGGATTTAGTGACAGCAAGATATTTATGAAAACCCAAAATGAAGAATTTTCCCATGAAGTTATACAGCTTTTCTCCATCCAAAAATCTGAGTATCTTGCAGTATCAAGCTTCTATCCTGATACAGGTACAAATTCCAAAGCTCATCAGCTGATAGATTATGTAATAATCATTTTCTTGTTTGCTTGATTTTATGCACACACAAATACAACACACATGTATACACATGTACATCCAAACTATGTCACTGGATTCTATTTTTGTTTGGTGTTTTCATTTTAGAATTTGTTTATAATTCTAGGCAAGTTCCAGGTCTCAGGCGTTCTAGGAAAGCACCCAGTTGAGGAGTGAAAAAAACCTTTCCATGATGGAATTTGGAAATGTTCTTCAGTCACTTTTTATTTCAAAAGATGACAGGTATTGAGTGTAATTATTATGGCTTAGGGATCTTTTACTACGTTAAGTGTTGTATGAAATGCTTAAATGTTGTAGGTGAACAAATAGGGATAACCTAGAACAAAATTGCAACTTTTCATAACTAGTGATGGTGCTTTATGACTCATTTTTGGATTGTTTGAAAACTGATGCTTCTGATTAGTGACTTTATTGACAATAACAAAGTTATATATTTGTATGGAAACAAATTAACAAGAACTATCCAGATTTTATGGAAATGGAATTGATTTCACTGCTGCATTCAAAATTCGGAGGCATAGCTACAAAACTTCTTTGGAAGAAAAATATTGTGTGTGTGTGTATGTGTGTGTGTGTGTGTGTGTGTGTGTGTGTGTGTGTGTGTGTGTAACATATGTGCAAACTTGCTTTCTTTTCATTTTGTATGGGTGTATTATGTTAGTGTAGGAAACCAGTTATAAAATCACTTCAAGTGCTTTTATATAGGATTAACAATGGGTTCATTTTCTTTTTTTATTGTGAAAATAATGTACAGAGGGGTTACAATTACATGGGCAAGATAATGAGTACATTTCTTATCAAGCATTGTAGCCTCCTCCTTTGTTTTCCCTTCCCATCTCTTCCCATCCTCTCTCCCCCCACCACACCCTACACTCAATCCTCCTCTCCCCCTACCAACAAAGTTGTAATGTTCATTTTCAACATAACGACTTGTACATCTCATTGGTTGCAATGGGTCCACCTGAATCCTTATTTAAACGATTCATTTTCTTTTAGAACAATCATAGAAATACTAGACTTTCAGATGAGAAATTTCTTGATTATATCCCATACCTATTTTGGAGTGGAGAAAACTTGCTGTAAAAGCAAATTATTTGAAGGCTTTTGGTTGAGAATTTAGTTTACAGAATATTGTGTAGTTTTTCTACTTGTGGCCCTTACCCAGCTGATTTAACAGTAAATTTTAAAGTAATATACTACAGGGAAATCTTCCTTCCCCAGTCCTCGTAGAAAAATGCTGGCAAATTATGGTTTCTGTTGAGATTTTTGTTGTTGTTGTTGTTGTGTTCCTTTGGGGTATAGCATGACATGTTAGAATAAAATGTATATGATGGCTTTTTGGAGGGCATTTTATTTTCTAGAGTGTAGCTTTTTAAAAAATACCTTGGGTATTAGGTTGTCTATATTTATAAATGTAGTATTTCCATGGGCATTTTTACTCTAAGGAGTGCAAAATTCTTCTATTGTGAGTGAACTGAATTAGCTATCCCGTAGCTGGTAAGGATAAAATCGTGAAAGATAATATTTACATTTCAGTTCTGTTTACGTTAATCCAACACTGGTTTTCTGATATGTACAGGACAAAGTAGATACCTCACGCTTGCAAGCTGTTTTTCATCCATTGATGGAGAAAAATTTGGCTCACTTTTCAAGGGAACGTCCATTTTCTTATTCTTATTCAGGACAACTGACTGTGTGGTCTTGGTTATTTCAGAATTCATTTCAGCCACACTCAAAGGTACAGTTAATGGGTTATGTTGGGATATGACCTGAGAAAGACATGCAGATTGGCAGAATATAATTATCTATTGGAAACTGACACAGGATACTTGCTGTTCACACATTCGGATGGGGCAGGGAATCTTTAATTACCCAATGCAACTAATTTGTGGTTTCACATCTGAGAGGGAAGAAAGCAATTCCTGGAACAAAGAATTGTAAACTCCATGTAGTTCTGAAGCATTCTTTCTGATCAAAGGAAACTAGGCTCACTTATTAGAGAAGACCACTACAGACATGCGCAGTTACTTCTTCACAAGGAGTTCCCATATATGGCCAGTGGAGAGTATCTGGGATTCAACAGAGAAAGTAGGTGGTGAAGCAAGACTAAAATTGTTGAAACCTCATCTCTATCACCATGCATAATTTGGGCCAGTTATTTAATTCCTAATATCGGATGCCTCTATTGGAAAATGGACTTTATGTTAAAAAGTTCTTTGGGATTCTTAAATAAGCAGCTATACATGTAGCTCTGTGCTTGTCAGATAATCAGGCCTCAATAAATGTCAGTTCCTACACACCAAGTGTAATGGTGTGTGAAGGTCATGTTCTGAATGAGCTGAATAACCTTTTATCCAAGATGCTTGGCTTGAAGACGCTTAGATGTTACAGGTTTTCCTGAAAGCTTAAATGTACACGATGTAATGTCTTGGGGAATAGCACATACATCTAAGGATGAGATTCATTTATGTTTCCTTAGTTAGAAATGCATTTATGCTCCATAGATAGACAGAAGGTAATCTCACCCATTTTGTGTGTGTGTGGCGTGCTAGCATTGTGGACTAGGATTCATCCCATGTGGCAAAGTGTTTTCCACTTATGTGATCATGTCAGAGGCCAAGAAGCTTTCTATTTTTTCAGATTAAAGATGCTCAATTGATATCTCTTCATGGCCCGAAGAAGGAAGATTCCTGCATGGGCTGCCTGTGAGGTGGGGAGGTGGATTTGAACTCTACTATGTTGACTCAGGCTTCCTGCTGTGGGAGAAAACAAAATATCTCTTTCCTGTTTTGCTGCTTCTTAGTTTCCAGTTACTTGGTCAATTGCTTAAGCTCATCAGGCAGCGAAGGCTAACGTTTTTCCTGCCTGCCTCCCAGTATAGTATGGAAGAAACAGGTGTGAATATCTATTTTTTTTCAACCATAAAAACTGTGTTTTCCATCTCCCCCCAAAAAGAGTGAATCTTTTCCATTCACTTATATATAATAAAAGAGTCTTTTGATTGCATACTATAGGCTAGTTATCCTGGTGAACAAAACAGTTACCATTTTAGTCTTACAGGGTTTAGTCATCCAGGTAATCTCTCTTTTCAGGCTGATGCAGGGTAGATATTCACGAATTAAAATTTTAAATTGGATAGAGATGAAGTGCATAGGAATTTGAAGGTCTGTTTTTGGAACCGCTTTTTTTTTGGTGGAGAAAAGTGTGCTACATAATTCCCATGTCACATAAAGTATTTCAGAGAGGTTACACAGTTGCATGTAATCATTCCTTGGTTGGGTTGGGATTCCAGCGAATCCTATTTTCATGTTTCACCTCCCCCCATCATTTATTTATTTTAGGATTTATTCTGGATTAATTTACTTACTGAGAGTTTTGACTCCCCTCCATATTGTTAGAGTTTGGCTTTCCTCTATTTATTAAACACTTCATGAAAGCACAACTAGATGTTTCAGTTAGTAACAATAAAACCAGAGAATAGTAATAAAATATAATATTTTTTGAAGCAAACCAGGATCTAGTGTGTGTGTGAAAAGTACACTTGATTGTGCCTTGAGTGCATGAAGTTGATGACTGAACTTCCCCCTCTCTCATAGGATGAGGAAAGCAACAAATGTTACCATGAAATAACAACTCCTAGTATTATTCTACCAGGCCCATTTCTAAGAACTCTTCTTACTTAAAAAAAAGTGAATACAACTTCTTGACCCTTTCCTCTTATATGTGTGGGAATTTTAAGACAGTGACATAGCCTAGAATATAGACTAACGTCATTTGAAGTAGGTGCTTCTGCTAGAAGTAAACAATAAGGAAGAAGACATCATCTTCTTAATTTCCCTGTCTCTTGTGCTATTTTATGCAGATATTTGTGTAAGGGCAACAAGACATACTAAATTTACCTTGTTTCTTCAAGAATGAATTTAATGTTTGTTTTGACCAAGTCTGGAGACGATTTTGAGTAACAAATTTCCTGTCTCATAGAAAGTGAACAACTTCTCCACACAAAATACTCTGGACAATACTGGTGTTAGCAAATGTGTTAGTTAGCGTTCCGCATCTATGACAAAATACCTTCAACAATCAACTCTAAAAAGAGAAAAGGTTTGCATTGATTCATAAAAGATCTTCAGTGTACTTTGTGAAAATCAAGTTCTGTGTCCTCTGTAGGTTTGGTGGAGGAGCGGAGCCTCTATGCCATATTTCACTGTAGGAACTATTGGTACTAGAGGAGGAGTAGAAATGGAATTAGTCTGCAGAGATTTCCACAGCTGGAACTCTGTTTTACCTGGCATAAATAGTATCACCATGGTGATAGGTAAGACATCTCCTATTTAAGTGTGACAAGTGAATTGTTACTGTTGCTAGAGGAAAAAAAATCATAGGAAGGGGAAAGATATACTCAGCAGCTTGGAAGAGAGAAAAATAGGAAATGCACAGAGATAGAGACCTAATCTCATAAATCATGTGGCTGATAGGAAAGTCACAGATAGGCACAGAAAAGATCTTTGATCCCATAATGCATACCTGTGCAAGGACAGTCAGGTCACGTGATCATTGCCATTCTGACCAGTTTACTTGTTCACTCTTCAGACACCAGGAAGAGTTAAGGTGACCCAGATGGATCGCTACTGGTACTTTCTTTGTGACTTTAAAATACAACAGTGGTGGCAACAGTTGTTATTGCTAAGTGTAAAGTACCATTTGAAAAGAAAAATTCTTCAGCCAGAGATGCAAATAGCACTGGCTGCTATAAATTCTGAGGGAAGAATCTTTTGGGAGCAGAAGCCATGCTTTTAAATGTTTACCTGCATTTAGTCATATAAAATATTGTCAAAAAAGAAAAATATTTTCTATCCCTCCTCAAAGGATATTTTTTATAGCTTTTCAATAATTCCAGAATCAGATTAATGCATATATTCAATTCTAATTTTCTTTGGAGTATTGGCTCTAAGAACATAGATTCTTCACAGTTCACAGTTGCATTGCTAAGCAATACAGGTGATTTGTGATTTCCACATCCCCAAAGTTTTGGCCGTGAAAATCCAGAGAGAATCCATCAATAAACTTCTTTGTTTTTATTCATCTCCTTTTCTCTGCCTACTCCATTATCTAGTATGCACAAAAAAAAATTCAATTAATAAGGACCATTTATTTGGTTGGAAACGGTGTGAAGGGTAATTTTAGAAAAACTGATGGTTTACTGTAGTCTAAATTTTAAGTAATGTTACAAGGAATATTTTATTCTATTGTTCTTACCAACACACTGAAACTATTTGAGATTTATTTTTTGTTTGTAAGTTTTCAAGAATATTGACAAGCAAAAATCCAACCAACTATGGGTTTTATAGTATCTTAGCCCTTGGTTTTCACATGATTGTTTTCCAAAAAAGGCTAATGTCTTAAAAAAATCTTTATCTTAAAGATTCAATTTTACTTCTTAATTCCCTCATAAACATCCAAAGATTCTAAACAACTCTGATATGTTTGCTGTTGGTATGTAGACACATTCATTTAAATACAAATATTTTCTATCCTCTGCCGCTGTATAGAAGCTCCACACTTTCTTCCCAGCCTTTTATTATTTTCCCCCAACAAAACCAAAATTTCAGAGATTATTTCTTGTTCTTGCTCCAGATCCTTTGTTTGTAAATCCAAGGTAAGGTTGTGGGATATCTTAAAGATCTAAGTTTCTGGGTTGGGAAATTGGCTCAATGGTAGAGTGCTTGCTTCGCATTCATGAAGCCCTGGGTTCAATTCCTTAGCACCACAGACGCAGACAAAAGCTGGAAGTGGCGTTGTGGCTCAAGTGGAAGGGCGTGAGCAAAAGATCTAAGTTTCTAAATCCCCATCAGAGATCTACCAAAATGTCTGAGAGTGCAGCTTGGACATTTTTTTTACAACCCCCTGAAAATTTCAGTGTAATTTGTCTTCAGATAGCAATGTTCGTGATTTCTCGCCACCCATACTTACCCATTTCCATGTGGATAAATCAGCAGCTGCGGGCCATTTCCTGTTTATTCTCTGTGTCTGCCCATCCCCTTATGGCCTGGTGACTGGTGCTTTTCCACATGTTCATTCTTCCATGCCTTCTCTTCTTTCTGCTATGAAATTGCTCATCTCACAGCTGAAACAGAGTAATTTCTCCCATACAGTGGACAACAGTAGCTCCTCCAAGGAAAGTGCTTCTTCCATTCTTTTCACTATTTCTGTGGAGACTCGACAATGTTTAGAGATTTTGTGACCCATACTCCTCCCTTATATTTTCCATCATCTATCTTTTTTTCTCATCTCGTTATAACTCCAGGTAGAAAAGATTGGAACTGAATTAGAAATGTAATAATATACAAAGTAAGTTTAAGGTTCTCTCTAATGCTGGGTTTTTCTGTCTTTGTTCATGGTCAGAGTTGACTAATATAGGGATATTTGGTGGTTGAATTAAATAAGGTGTCCATTCTATGTATTCGTTTCATGCCAGAGCATAATGCTTGAAGTTGAAATGCAGTCTGGATCAGATTCCAGCTTCAGGTATTTTCTTTATTAAAATATTCGAATTCATTGCACAACTACCACAAAATACTTGTTGCTCAAATCGCTTGGTGGAGACCACACTAGTTGTTGACCAGTTGTCCAAATAGGTTGATCTTTTCTGTGTACAAAACCATCTGTAGGAACATAAGAAAGTTTATCCTTTTGACCCTCCACACCAAGGTAAAAGAATCTATCTCAATTCTAAGTTGGCAGAGCCAAACCTCCCATTGAAAACTATATTGCAAGAAAGTGATAGGTTACCAAGTACATATTACACTCAGTTTATGTTTAAATGTTTGTAAGCACAGAAGTTAAAAAAATTAAAGTTTATGCCTTTGAGATATTTAGTAGTTGACTCTTCTATTTAAATTACACAAAGATAAAATATCCCAGAAGAGATCTTTTATGACTATATTTTGCTTGCCTTGCCTTTTGATTTTTCCTCTTATAAATATTTTACTTAGTACAGTTGATGTTTTTCTATGAAAGCATTTTTCAGTTATATTCTTTGTTTTACTAACACATTCATAGTTATTGGATACATTGGTGTTCCTCTGAAATGCATACTCTCTAGAGAATTCTTAGTTATGGCAGCTTAGCATGTCAACATCGTTCCTATCTTTCTCCCATTTTGCTAGCACGCTCATAACATTCGTGATTTATTAAATATTTAGTATTGACTTTGTTCAAAATATTAAGACATGTGTCTATGTAATCATGGGTTTGGATGTTCATGTTTTAATCAATATGTGGATGTGGGTCTAGCCATATAATCATAACTTAAATGTGCTGACAATGATCTTGAATATTCTGGGTTATTCATGTTTTACAAATGAGGAAAATACATACCAGAGAAGATAGAGACGTTCTGTCAGGTAATCTCTCTCTCTCACACACACACACACACACACACAAACACACACACACAAAATCTTACTTTGTGCAGGCTCCTAAGTCTTTAGATCCTTCAAAAGATGTTTAGTAAGGTCTTGGCCACAACGACTAGACCAGGACAATCCAAGCATCTAAAAGTGGCAGTAAGTTTGTGTAGGATTGACTTCAATATCCCTTGTAAAACAAGAGAAGCACCGTCTCCAAAACACTCTGAACTTCCTATATCCTCTTCTGAACTCTCACAAAATAAGGCCTACCTAAAATGAGGGGTCACAGACTCAGCTCCATCTATTCTTCTGCAATTTCTGACTGATGGCAGCAAAAGTGCAGGAGCAAGAGTGGGCCAAGAAACCACTGCTGAAGAGAATCCAGAAACCCGCGTCGATGGTTTGTGAAAACAAATGTGCTGGGGAAGTTTGGGTATAATTTCCCATGTTAAGGAAAAAAAGAAGTTAACAATATGTAAACATGCCTTTAGGCAAGCTATTTAATAATTAAAGAGGGATGAGAATTTCATTCAGGCATTGGGAAACTATTGACTAAATGTCGATGTGCCAGGCCCTGTGTGAGATGTTCAGCTGAAGGCCTGGGGACACAGTCCTCATTCTCACATGTGGAGGGAGCAGTGTGGGAAAGCTTCATAGTTCTGAGATGAGAGAGACGGCAGTGGGGGCAGATAAAGGAGGACTGTGTGTAGATCAACCATGCGACCAGTCAATAGAGGCGCATCCATGCAGAACAAAGCAAATGGGCAGAGGATCCAAGAGATGGCTGAAATGGATGGACTGAACTGCTGCACACAAAGGCTTAGACTGAATGCTGTCCCATGTAGCCTGCAACAGAGGGAGAACTTCCTTGTCTGCATGAAAACCATTTGACAACTATTTCCAATAATTATCCCCAGTCTTGGAACTTGCTGCCAATCATGACTCATACAAGCTGTGCCTGTGTCCTTACTTTTCAACCCCCTTTCTTTTCTCCTTTTATAAACTGCCTTTTGAGAGAACTATGGATTGGTAGTTGGGCACCTTGTGGCAGAGATCATGTCTGAGCATCACTTTATAGTCATGCAGATCTGAATGGAACCTGAAAAGTCACTCTTCTACTCATGGGCATGTGGACCATGGCTTTCTTAATAGTCTTCACAGACCATGAGAACTCATTCACACTTGTACAACGTCATAGTGATGGAGCTGTTTGTTGTCTGAGAAATGTCTAGTGACTTCCACATCAGAACTCTCAACAGAAGAGATGTGAAGCATTTGCTAGACTTCATGTTATTGCTCGTGTCTCTGATGATCTGAAACGTCCTATCACTCAGATAAATTTCTAACTACATTACTTACCCAAAGTGGATGAGTATAGCTGTGCATTTTTTAAATGAATTCTCAGTTATTTCTTAGGATGGAAATACTTTGCATAACCACATACCGAACAGAAATGGCTATGGTCTGACCTAAGTTCAGTTTATAAAAACAGCCTGGTATATCATTCAAAACCATTCTTATTGGTAAAATGATTATTTTGCAATTCCCCAAACCTCATAGACTTAATTTCTAAGTCTAAATTGAAAATGGAGCAGGATATATTTTTTGAATACCAGGGCAAAGACAGAATGGAAATATCTGATTACAAATACTTTTATTTCACCCTATGAAGGAATTTATTTTGAAAGAAAGAAATACTATGGGTAATAAATACTTTCATCCACAGAGATTTGGCCTTCATAATTTCATCTTAGGTTTATTTTTGTTGTTGTTGTTAGATTTTGGTGGGGTGAAAGCTTCCAGACTTAAGAGTAGATATGATAGAGTTTGTAAAGTTAATGTATTTGAATTTACTAGCAACAAATAAATGGGTAGACCATCTATTAATTAATTGATTTCTTGTCTTTTATATATATAATCTGTAAATGGATAGGTTTTGTTTGCCCATCCAGACCCATTGCGTGATGTCCTTCTAAAGTGTCACATGAGGGTGGCCTGGTGGTAATTTAGGAAAAGACTCCTTTGTTTTTCAGTATCCAGTTACTTTTGCAATGGTGGTGGAAGCAGACAATAGGTAGAACGAGAACTGACAATGATTGCCCATTTTCTGGGACCTTACTTCTCTTCCTGAAACAAATCTTCTGTTTAATGAGACCTAAGCTCAGTTTGTTCCCCTGCAGCCCATTGGGTTTAGAGCCAGCCATATTCTTGGTTTTTATGGCTGCCTTGTGATTTTTTCCTTCTCCTTGATCACAGTCTGGTAACTATTTCTCCTTGTGTTCTTTTTCGACACTGAGTGTGCATAAAAAATATCCTTGTCAGACTTTACAGTTTTGGATTTAATTGAGATGCAAATGCCATATTTGCTGACTATGCCATTTCAACATGTCTACGAAATTTAAAAGAAGAAACAATGGCTTACAATTCAAACTTAAAAAGTACTGAATCTTTTTCATGGTGTGCCTGCTCATAAAATCCCTAGTGGATCACTTAGTAAATAGTTGGTAAATAAATTTCTTTTGCCACCCATTTAAGAGTCTGTCTTGGAACCATTGTAAGTTTGTATGGTGTTCTTGAGATTGAAATTCAGAGAACTTGCAGCCTAAGGCTTCCTTAGAACTCTGTAGTTTCTATGTTTTCTGTTTGGGGGTAAGAGTGAGCTGAGGATGAGAAACAAAATGTGAGCCATAAAGATAGAAAAAGTAGATTCAGTGAACCATATAATTCCAGGGTAATATAGTCTAGCCTTCCAATTCAGTCATGCATGGATAGCTTATGGTGACTTTCAAAGGAGGCTCCAAGGTACGGAAGTACCTTGGAAGGTACAGTGTCCCAAACTGTAGTGTGGGTGGAATATTTGAGGTCTGTTTTTCCCCCTTTCATTCCATTTTCCCCCTTGATTTGTTTGCTATTCGTTTCATTTTCTGAAGGTAGGACCATACCTCTGAGGTTAAATGCTTCAGATATACAATGGTGTTGAAACAAAACACCATTCTTTTTTTTTTTTTTCTTGGCATAACAACTCAGATCTTTGGAAGACAGTCATCTTCTCTGTTCACAACACCAACCTTTCCTCTCATTCTCGGAAGAAATGTTAAAGATGCATTGGAACAAACCTACTGTTCTGGTTTAAATTTGAAGATTAGGATAAAAATGAATCCTTGTGAGATTTTTCTTCCCCCCCCCCTTTTTTTTTTTTGGTCTCATAATTGTTAGGTTACACAAGAATGCTAATTTGAAAATTGATTATTTGAAAGAAACTACTCAGATGTCAATAGTTTCATCTCTATTAGCCATCATAAAAATATAACTAGGAGACAGCTTAGGATTTGTTTGTTTGTTTGTTTTGTTTGTTTGCTTGTTCTGAGTTTTCCCTGTTTAATAAAATCTGAGTTCTGCCATTAAAAAGCACAGTGACTTTGATTTTGGGTTAGTTAAATAACCTCTCTGTTTAAATTTCTTTTATTCTTAAATGAGCAATAAATATATTCTCTACTTTGAAAGGCTGTGGACCAAGTTACATGAGTTAGTATTTTAATCAATATTTAATGGTAATATTCGGATGCACGTAATATGTGGCAAAAGTGTTGTATTTTAGGGCTAGGAAGGTGGCTCAGTGGTAGAGTGCTTGCCTTGTAAGAATGAGTCTCTGGGTTTGATTCCTCAGCCCCACATAAGCAGAAAGAGCTGGAAGTGGTACTGTGGTTCAAGTGGTGGAGCGCTAGCCTTGAGCTGAAGAGCTGAGGGACAGCGCCCAGGCTCAGAGATCCGGCCCCACCACAGACCAAAAAAAAAAAAAGTGTTGTATTTTGCTTTCACAAAGTTTTATTTTTTTTTTCATTCCAGGCTCCTTTGCTCATTTTCCTTCTTCACTTCTCTTCAACAGCACAATTTATTTAAGCTTTACTTACTGAGGGATGCATACCAAGTTAGTAATTTTACTTTGGGTAGCTCATTTAATACTTACTTGTGAATCTTGGATGCATTTATGGAGTTAAAACTAGGTATTACCATTGCAATGTATTGACTCTAGTGATGAGTCCATACATTTCCATAAAGAATGTGACAAAATCCTTGAGCTCCTTCTATTCATCCTATATAAATAAAGCACTCTTAGCTCATAACCACTTCCTTCCTCTTTATCTTGCAAAGAACCAGTAAAGAGGTATGTAGTAGGATCTTGAAACACTCCGTAATTATTAACATATTTTTACTACTGCAGTAATAGGACTATTCTTTCTTCTGCAGCTTGATACCTGTGATTCTGTCTTCAATTAAAAATGTAGTTCTTGCCAATTGCCATACCATCATTTGACCTTTTAGCCTTCCCAGCTCTCCTTGCTGCTGGCTACAAAGTATCCCTAAGGTAACTTGAAGAGCAACGGTGCTGCATTGGGAGAATCAGTGAGAGTTCTGGGCTATCTGAGCTTTGAAATGTGAAGTCATTATATGCATGTTCATTGCCAGCCTACAGATTGTGGAGAGCAAATTCTCGAAGGCCATGGATGATACAATATACAACTTCTAAATTTTCAGATTCCCACCTCTCAGTAATATGCTTTTATGCTTGGTAATTTTATATTTAAATGATGAACGCCTGTAAGCTATGTTGAAGAAGTCAGCAGCCCAACTAAGACCTCTGTATGCCCTTACACAAACTACTGACTCATATGTGTTTGCATCCAAGACTTATTTTCAGGCTGTAAACATCCCATTTTTTTTTTTATTATTTTTTAGTGCACTGATTTACTGGAAAGGAAATACTCATATTGGAATGATCCTATATTTACATATCTGATGGAAATAAATATGTAAATATATCACACTTAGCTATAACATTTCAACCTTCTTTCCTAAGGAAATCTAATTCAAATATAGTGGGGGAAAATCCTCATTTTGATTAAACTATGTTATTATCAGCCTCCAAATAAATACTGTGTGCTCTCTCCTTGCATTTGTTGTTTAGCTTTCAGGATTTGCTTTTATGGTACCTATTATTTCCAGATGACAGGACATGGTGCTGAAAAGTATGGGAAAATATGGTTAGACTAATGGGCTTCCTGTGGATGAAGCCATTCTGAATCATTTAATGTGGCTTCCATATTATCTCACTGTTGATTAAAGCAGAGGCAAATTACAGTACTGGAATCTCTTTAGGAGAAATTATCTGATGAAGTGGTTCCTAAAGAGGTGGAGACATGTGATACAGCTTTGGACCAGAGGTACATCCTTTTCAAGCAATGCCTTTCTGAGATTCAGTCATAAGCAGTGAATTTGTATTCCCCAGGGATATGTCAGTCTAATCACAGCACATGTATGTCAAGATCTTATCTGAGCTGAAGAATATCTTCCAACTTTCTTAATTTATAAATCTCCAGAATTTTTTTCATAGATGAGCTGGTTTTCTGCATACAGGAAATTAAAAAATGGCCTTAAAAAAGATGAAGAAGGATAGCAGAGAACAAGGAAAGAATAGGAAGGAAAATGTGTCAGGGTTGATTAATTGTTGGAGTTAAAAATATATCCATTGTAAATGGTAGTGTAGCAGTGATTTAAAAATGCATGTTAAATGATGACGGCTTTATGATTTGCATGTCATTTGCTCAACATAGAGATCCTAATGTTGATTGATGGGCTTAGAGATGTCTTCCTTGGGATTTGGCAGACAAAACTGATGTCTCTGCATTAAATCAAATGCTTCCACATCTTCGAGTTCTATTATAACACTCAAAGCATCATTCACAGTGATGTGAAAGACTCATACCCCAGGGTTGTGACGAATGAAATCCACTTATCTTACCCAGGTTAGGTGACTATTTCCCAAACCCTTTCTTAATCTATGCCACGATTGTTCCAGAATTTTCTTCTGTTTTCTACATTCATATCCTTCCTCACATATTTTTTCAACTTGATTCATCTTCCTGGAATTGCCATCAGTTTAGCATTGGCAATTTTTATGGCGCCTCATGTATTTGAAGCAGTAAAGACAAAACCTGATGATTATGCTTTGCTTTTTTATGACTGTGTGGTTGTTAGTAAGGAAAAATGCAGAAAAGGAATTCGTGGAACATCAGTTACACAGAAGGATCTAAGCTGTAAGAAAATAATTTAATCAACCTCCTTACAAAATAATGATGGGACTAAAGAATCAATATGATGTTTGAGACACTAACACTGATTTTAAAAATACACACATGGCAATAAAATAATACCAAATATGAAAACTCTTTTTAATTGTAATCCTCCTACCTGTACACATAATTTAAAATTTTAATTTAATTCCTCCTGGAATAGTCACAACATATGGATTGGTATCACAAGCTGACTTTGAGAATCTTTCAGGAGTAATCCATTTCCAATATTCACATTCCCTGAAACAACTGATTTAACTTTTATAAATGTAATAATTATCATGCTCCTATGCTTATTTACCTCGCAGACTTGAGATTCTTAGAAAAAATTATATTTTATTCATTTATTTAGCTCCACTTCTCAGCAAAATTACTTGGTCCTAGGAAACATTTTGTAAATGTCTGAAAAAAATCTCAATAAAAGATAGCAGATGATACAGATGTTTGGTTTGAAAACCCAATAATATCTGTATTTGATTTTTTTGATTTGTTCATGAAACATATATGAAGTACCTACTCTGACAAGCTATCTAAATTATATTTGAATAACTAGATCTTTGGCTAAAGATGAATAATGATGCACAGTATTAAGGGACTATTATAGAAGTGTTTTTATTACTGTTTGAAAAACTGTAATTTAAGACATTCTGTTTGGAAGACACACAATTAGCATGATTTTCTCCTTTTAATTATCATATATTAATTATACAAAGCAGTTCATTGTGATATTTCTATGCATGCCTGTAAGGTATTCAGATTAAAGTTGGCTTTTCAACAATTTTCTTTATGCTTAAGCGACCTTCTGAAAATTAAAACATAATAAACCACTACATAGAAGAAGATCATCTACTAAAAGCAAATAGGGCAACTACATGCCAAAATTGTCCAGTCCATATAAAAATAAGTAAGTTTGTTTATTTATATGTTATAAATAGCTACTTTAATGGCTCATAATTGGGTCCTTGAGAGAGATATCAGGTAGTAGGCAAAGCCAAAACGATGTAGTGATTCCTTTTTAAATAAAAGTGGTTAATCTCATGAACATACTTAATAGTAATCATTGTAAAGATGTCAACTATATTTCAGCTGGAATAACTTAAGTAATTGAGGTCTTCTCTCTCTCATTTAGAGAATGGAGTGTAAGGATCCAAGGTTTATTCTAACTAAGTAATTTGGGACCTTGTAGTTTTTCCATATCACTCTCAATCTAATGTTTGACTAGAGTGGACCTTTCCATGAAAGCCTTTGAAAGCTAAAACTTAATTTCAATGAACATATCCAATCAAATTGTAATTGATATTTAGATTAATTCTGTTTGAAAAGGCAGCTATCTAGAGATCTATCTAGAGATCTCTTAAATTAGAATATTAAATTAAAAAATTACATAGCATGAAACAATTCAGACAGTGGTAACTTTCTCTTTTGTTAGTATCATTAATATTACTCAGTACCACCAAGAACCGGTGGCACATGCCTGTAATCCTAGCTACTCAGGAGGCTGAGATCTGAGGTTCACAGTTCAAAGCCAGCCAAGGCAGGAAACATTGTGAGACTCTTATCACCAGTTAACCAACAGAAAACCAGAAGTAATGCTGTGGCTCAAAGTAATAGAGTGTTAGCCTTGAGCAAAACAGCTCAGGGACTTTACTCAGGACAGCACTCAGTATTACATTGACTTTGACATTTATAAAGCCTGATGATAACAAATATCATGTTATTTATCCTTGGGATAACTCTATGAGGTAGGCACTTTTATTTAACTTCATATAAGGAGCCTAAGATTTGGGGGAAACGGTATTATACAAATTAGTGCACCAAGAAGTGGTAAGAATTTGAAACCTGACCTACAACCCAAAGTTAACTAAACAAAATTAGTTTTACAGAACACATAATTAATGCATGTTCTCTAACCAATGAAATGAAGTGAGCCTGGTATGATACACTCAGGTAAATTCAGAAATGATGGAACAAAGAATTGACCTTCAGAATCCCCAAACTTCAGTCAAGCAGCCCTGAAGACTCTTGGATCATTTAATTAATCTTGCAATAGCACAACTGTACAGTTGACATGCTTCAAATTTCTACCCATATTTGTAGATTTTCAGCAGAGTTTCCCAACACTATGTAACGTAAAAGCAGTGTTCCTTCCATTTGACTAATATGCAAGCCCATCAGTCAAACGGCTCAGACAGCTCTGTGAGATCCATCAACAATTATAGCACAGTTTGACAAGATGGTTAAGGAAGCATGAAGATTTGGGTGACAGATAAATAACATTGAATTGAAAGAATTAAGGGGCGTGGTAGGTGGAACTGCTAGATTTCTAGAGTCTGCCTTCCAATGAGAAGATGGGGAAGAAACAGTTTTTGCGCGTCTTAACTTTTTCATCTCCAGTTTATTGGAGCTTTTCCTTAAACAAAAATGCCGATAGTAGGATAATGTAAATACTTCAGATTAGGCCCTTATTGCAGACTGAATTGTGTTTGCCCCAAATTGAAATGATGAACTCCTTTCTCTGAATGTTATTCTCTCTGAAAACAAGAGAGCTGCTAAAGCACTTGCTGTCAAGAGAATTGGATCTTGTTCACCATAGGCTGATTTCCTGATGGGCAGGGAAATAGATACTAAAATACTGGCCTTTGTCCTCCTCCTTCTTTGTTTTTCTCTTCCTCTTTCTCTCCTTCTCCTTCTTCTCTCCCTCTTTTTTCTCCCTTCTTTCTTTTCCCCCCTTCTCCTCCCTCCTCCCCCATCTCTCCATCTTTCACTCCCTCACCATCTTCCTCTTCTCTCCTTCCCTCCCTCTACATTTCTCTCTTTTATTTCCATTCCTGATAAAGAATAGGCCATGGATGGAGGCAGCAAGAAAGTCATTATGTATGATCATGAAAAAGATCCCTAATCAGGAGTCAAGTGGGATGACTTTTCTATCAGGTACTTTTAACTCCCAGAACTGTGAGAAAATTAATTTCTGTTGTTCAAGTAACTCAACCATATGATTGTGTTATGGAAACCTAAGGTAACAACGATGCCATCTATAGGAAATGAGGCTAAATTCTGGTGATCCCAACATAATGTCATTTAAATGAGAATCAGGAAATGTGGAGTGTTCCATAAGACATCAGTATAGAAAAATTCCTTTGTGATAATTTACAAGTTTGGGGAGAAATGTTCTGTCATAGGTTTTTGTAGAAAGCATAGGTAAATCAGATTTTCTCTCCACTGCCCCATAATTGGTTGTAATTTTGATCTTTGAATGTGTTTGCTATTTTTAATATGGTCGTTCTTGATTACTAAATATTTGATTTTTCAAAGACCCTGAAGGTACTAATATATAATGCGTGCATAATATTATACAATTCTGCTTGTGTGTATGTGTGTGTCTGTGTCTGTGTGTTTACTTGGACTTGAACTCAGAGACTGAATGCTATCTTTTAGTTTTTTTTTCCTCAGGCTGCCACTCTACCATTGGAGTTACAGCTTCATTTCTAACTTTTTGTTGATTAGCTGGAGATAAGAGTTTTACAGACCCTCCTGCCCAAGCTGGCTTCACACCTCAATCCTGAAATCCCAGCCTTCTGAGTAATTAGGATTTACAAACATGAGTCACTCATACTCAACAATTCTTATTTTAAGGACAGAATGTTACCATAGACATTGCAAATTTGTATTTATTTTATTTTATTTTATTATGTAAAGGCTTTACCTCCCCACTTTGGCTCTTAATATTTAATATGAAAGGGAGAACTTTATCTCTGGAGAGGCAGCGGGCATGTATTTGAGAATCATTAATTTGGGAGTTATTATTCTAAAATCTGTCTAGAATGTTACCAGGATTGGTGTAGACTCCTTCTCAAAGAAATATATTTGTGTGTGTATGCGTGTTTCCATTAGAGATATATATGTATACATACATATATATATATATATATACATATCTTGTATGTGCATATAGGTATATATGCACATCTAGTTTAATTCAGCTAATACACACACACACACACACACACACACATATATGGCCAATTTTATTTAGCTAGTATAATTTAGCTAGCTAGTTTGGGGTTCTTTAGTTTCATACACTGTCCACGTGAATCACTTGACCACTGGTATTTCTTCTGAAGTTAATATTTTAGGAGCAGGACAGAGTAGCCTTAGCAATTGAAACAATAGTGCTAGACTCACTGGTAAATGCGGTCAGGGATTAAGGAATTTGGTAACTTTTCAGGAGAGGGTGATTTGGGGCTAAAGATGAATTTGAGATTTAATTTCCATTTTGTAAATTCCTGATGGAGAGTTTCTGCCCATAAAATACAGGCATTATTTATGTAACTCAAGGTCATCTCTGGTGGGTCTAGCCACACTGTTCCCATTGGACTTGAAAAAAAATAAATTATCAGTGTTGAATTCATTGTTAACATATATATTTTCCTCCAAATGTTGTGGTCTCTATGTTTAAGGGAAATAAAAAAAAATCTTAGTTTAAGGAAAATGCTATGCATTTTAAATATTTTTATGTGGCGTATAAATATAACCTATATTTTTACATATCTTGGCAATATTTCAAAGTATTGTATCTAAGCTATCTTAAGGCCATGTATTAATTTAAGTATAGTTCTAAATAGTTTCATCTGTCTAAGCAGCAGAGATCTTGAAGCATATGCCTTGAAAACTCAATTTATCACCAAAGATCGTGCGTTGCACAAGGGACTTGCATCTGTGCTCAGCCTTTGCCTTCATCTTGAACCACCTTCTCTAGGTGCCCCTTTCAGTGTCAGCCAAGGACTTCCTGTGAATTCCTCATTCCTTTCCCAGGACCATCTTCTCTACTACAAATACCAAGCCGGTTTCCTTCAGCTCATCTTCCATTTCTCATATGACCAATTCCCACTTGCCCTTTTACACATTTCTCAATATCATTACTGCCTTCTCTGAGTGTCCCATGAAGAATTCATGGACTGCAAAACACCAAATACATCTTGCGTTATGAAATATTTACTTACTCATCTCACCCATTTAGTGAGAGCGTTCTTCAGAAGTGTGGACTATACTCATCCTGTATTTTATTTCTGGTTCCTTAGTGCTGAGCCTGGCATGCATTAGCCAGTTCATAAATATTTTGTCACTAGGTCTGCAGGCCCAGATTTGCTAATTCTGTATTGTGGCCTTGAAAGTTTTTAACACGCACACACACACACACACACACACACACACACACACACACACACACACACACACACATACACACACACTTTGCTTTATTCATATGTTGACACATATTATTTTATTCTTTTGAATAATGTTATTATAATCACTGATAAACAAATATATGCTTAGTACACTGATTTGATTTTTTTTTTTTTATGTCCGGTTGTGGGGCCTGAACTCTGGGCCTGGGCGCTGTCCCTCAGCTCTTCAGCTCAAGGTGAGCACCCTGCCACTTGAGTCACAGCGCCACTTCCGGCTTTTTTCTTTTTGCTTATGTGGTGCTGAGGAATCGAACCCAGGGCCTCAGGCATGCAAGGCAAGCACTCTACCACTGAGCCACCTTCCCAGCCACTGATTTGATTTTTTTTAATTTTTCTTTTCTTTTTTTTTGGCGGCGGAGCTTGAACTTGGGACCTGGGCACTATCTCTGAGCCTCTTTGTGCTCAAGGCTAGTGCTCTACCCCTTGAGCCAAAGTGTCATTTCTAGGTTTTCTTGGTGGTTAATTGGAGATAAGAGTCTCACAGGGGACTCTTACCTCTAATAAACCACCAGAAAACCGGAAGTGGTGCTGTGTCTCAAGTTCTAGAGTGCTTGCCTTGAGCTGAAGAGCTGAGGGACAGAGCCCAGGCCCAGAGTTCAAGCCCCACAACGGACAAAAAAAAGAAGAAAAAAAGTGTCTCACAGGGAGTTTTCTGCATGAGTTCACTTTGAACCATGAACCTCAGATTTTAGCCTCCTGAGTAACTAAGATTAGAAGCATGAGCCACTGGTGCCCAGTTACTGCTTTGATTATTTTTTAGGGTACACCTAAAAGTAAAATGGCTGGGTCATCTAGAAAATTTATGATAAGGTTTTGAGGAATCACCATACATTTTTCATTTTCAACGGTTTCATGTCTCATTTTATACCACTAATGCACAAGAGTTCCTACATATCCCTACTCTCCATTTACTTTCTGATTATTGTTTGCTTTAGATTTTATAGTAGCCCTTCTAATAAATGGTGATTATGACTCATTATTTGCTGCTGCTTCTCTTTTTAAATTTACTTTATGCCCAAGATATCTCCCACATTGAGGAAGTAACACAACAGTTGGGACAGCTAAAAATGTCTAGATCGTTTACTTCTCAAATAATATGCCAGCATAACACAATGAAATGAATTACCTACTTCCTTATGATGTGACACCTTCAGGACTGTTCAACTGGAAAAGATCCATACTGACCCAAAAGTATGTTCTATTTTACTCAGTGAGCAAAGAGCTAAGTTTTGAGAATGCGGCTGGGTCACATTACTGACAAGTTACCTCGGGAAAAGAACATAGCTTTAGAGACATAGGGAACACTTAATGACACGTGAAGAGAATTTTCTTATCAACATTCCAGAGGAATACAAGCTCGTTTTATGATGGAAGACAAAGCATTTAGAAAACTCACCTGTCAGCTCTTTGCTGCCGTTTCCACTCCCATTGTTCTGTTATGACTATTTACTTAAGAATCGCCCCTATCTCCTAAGCATAGGTCATGTTACTCTTTGCATGTGACGTATTACAATTCTGTTGCTTCCAGTGCATGCTTTGAAATCTTCCTGGCCTCCCTTTCTTCATTACTTTTTCCAATGGCCATTTGTGGAAAATTCTTCAAAGTATTAGTGCCTTGATGTGTCTTCCTTAGCAGTTTTCTGGGACAGTGATAGATCTACTCTCAGGACTTTGCATTCTGTCTTTATGTTAATGCATTAAAAATCTGTGCCTAAATCAATGGTTCCCTGCTTTTACTACTACATTTCAGGGAAGTGGAATTAAGACACTCGATGCGATATTACTGAATGTTTCAAACTTACACATCTTCTTGCTTCTCTCAAAAACTTAGCTAGTTTGTGTAAGGATACAAGCTGTCTGATCTTGTCTTCCTGTTAATCAGCTTTAAAAATGTGAGGTAATTTTAGAAGTTTGTCAAAAATTTAGGTAAACTTGCAATCAAATGTCAACTATATTCTAAAATCTGTGAAACTTCAAAGTGTTCAGTAACACCAATTTCCTCATTTATAAACTAGGATAATATTAACAACTATTACACAGGATATTTATATAAAAATATTAACACAAGTAGAACACATTCTGCAGAACTGGACACGGGTAGAGTTGGTAAATAATGATAGCTTTTATTCTTGTTCAACATCATTCTCATGTTCAAAAGCAGAACTCAAATACTGTTGCTTCTACCCTTAAATAGTTCTTATGTTAAATTTGTTAATTTATATTTCCACCTAATCATTTTTATTCCATCTCTTCTCCCTTCCAACAAATTGTATTATAGATTAATACTGTATTTTTTATTTTTTCATTTTTATGATATGAGGGTTAACTCAAGGCCTTGAACTTGTTAGGAAAGTGATCATCGTATTTAATATCCATCTCTTACCCTTAACTAAACTTATTTTTCAAATGGAGTCTGATATTTATGACCCAGTTGCCCTGGACCTTTATCTTCTTATTTGTGACCTAGTGCGGGAATCCTTCAGTCTCTGCATCCTGTGTAGCAAGGATTACAGCCATTATGCCCACTAATATTATTAAGTTAAAATTTTATTTCTGATAGGATAAAGGCTTCCATTATTTCATCTTGGTTTGGGCTCTCTGACATGTAGTTGTCGAGGGTAATTGCAGCTACAAGAAATGTATCACTAAGTTGATTTTTGATTGGAAGCATGAAGTGTCAGATCGGTTCTTCAGACTGTCATGTTATATGTTTCCCATGCTTGGAAAAGGAAGAGAAAGATAGTAGACTCAGAATACAATAAATTTCTGAGGAAGTATCCTTGAACCTGATGAGAAATCCCTGACACAAGGTTGCACATGTTCAGACTTCAAGAATGGGTAGGCTAAAACGAGGAGTTCAGAGGCTGCTGACAGTAGCACAGAGGAAGAAGAATGTCTCAGAGAATTATGCCACAAAATCCACAGCAGCCACAACCACAAACTGATCTGCAACTTGCCTCTGAAAGCAGATGTTCTTAATGAAGTTCCAGCAGCCTACGTACCTCCATGGTTAATACACTATTGGAATCCTAGAATCTTTTTCTTTCAATTTTCGAAATTGTTTTTGTGAAGGTGATAAACAGAGAGGTTACAGTTACATCAGTCAGGTAACAAATACATTCCTTTTTGAACAGTGTCAGCTCGTCCCTCATTTTCTCTGCTTTCCTTTCTGCATCTCCTTTCTCACAAGTTGTATAGTTCATTTCCAACATTTGTCCCGCCATTTCTGGGCTCCCTCTTACCATCCCCAGGACAGATAAATGTACATACAAGACAAAAGGTCAGAAATAAAAAGTAGTGACATGGAGAAAAATGAAAACAAAAAAGCAAAATAAAAAATACCTCTTCTTTCCATTTCTTGGAGTTCATTTTGATAAACATCATTTTATATGATCATATGCACATAGCTATTGAGCCCTTGTGATCTTTTCCTAACAATATCCTTCTTAAGTCTTTCCATTTCCTTATTAATGGGGCAATATCATTCTTTCTGATGAAGGCATAAAATTCCATTGTGTATGTAAACTACATTTTCTTGATCCATTCGTCCACTGAGGAGCATCTGGGCTGATTCCATGTCTTGGCTATGGTAAACAACACTGCAATGTATGTGGCTGTGCTCATGGATTTATGTAGACTGCTCTGTGGTCAAGTGAGTAGATACTCAGGAGTGGGATTGCTGGGCCACAGGGAAGCTCAATGTTTAGTCTTTTGAGGAACCCCCATACTGATTTCCAGAATGGTTGAACAAGTTCACATTCCCTTCAACTGTGGTGTAGCATTCCCTGTTGTCTACATCTCCATCAGCATTTGTTTGTGTTAGTTTTCTTGGTAATGGCTATAATAACTCAGTTGAGGTGAAATCTCAACGTTGTCTTGATTTGCATTTCTTTTATGGCCAGAAATGTTGAACATTTCTTCCTGTGTCTATTGGTCTTTCTTAATTCTTCTTCTTAAAATCTTTCTTTAAGCCTTTTGCCCAGGGGCTGGGAAGGTAGCTCAGTGGTAAAGTATATGCCTTGCATGCATGAGGCCTTGGGTTTGATTTCTCAGCACCACATAAGCAGAAAAAGCCAGAAGTAGTGCTTGGGTCAAATGGTAGAGCCCTATCCTTGAGCTGAAGAGCTGAGGAACAGCGCCCAGGCCCAGCCCAGAGTTCAGGTCAACGGGGGTGGGGGGCTAGAGGGGTAGCGGGTGGGGAGGCGGGGGAGGAAGAAAGGAAGCCCTTAAAAAAGTCTTTTGCCCGTTTATTAATTGGGTTATTGTTTCTTTGAGGGTTTCTTTGAAAGGGGGTTAATTTTTGGAGCTCTAAGTATATTTTAGATATGAGGCCCTTCTCTGATGCATCGCTAGTAAAGATCTTCTCCCATTCTATAGGCTTTCTATTTACCTTGCCAGCTATGTTCTCTGCCATACAGAAACTCTTCAATTTGATATAGTCCCATTTATCTAGTCTTTCTTTGATTTGATGTGATTCTAGATCTTTGCTTAGGAAGTTTTGACCCATGCCAAGTATCTCTAGTGTTTCTACCATTGTTTCCTGTAAAATTTACATTGAGGTCTTTGATTCATTTAGAATTGATTCTAGTGCAAAGTGATATATAAGAATCTAGCTTCAGTTTTCTGCACATGTATACCCAATTCTTCCAGCACCATTAGTTGAAGAGGCTGTCTTTCTTCCATCCTGAGTAGTTGGCTTCCTTTTCAAATATTAAGTGGCTATAGGTCTATAGGTTCATTCCTTGATCTATTCCATTGGGCCTCAGGCCTATTCTTATGCCAATACCAAATTGTTTTTATTACTATGGCTTTGTAATAGAGTTTGAAACTTAGTATTGATATTCCTCCAATACTGCTCTTCCAGCTAAGGATTATTTTTGCTATTCAGGGTCATCTGTTATTCCATATGGATTTTTACATTGCTTCCAGTGTATCACTGAACAATGTTTTGGGGATTTTGATGGCTATCACATTGAATTTGTAGATAGCTTTAGACACAATTTTAACCCTTCCAATGCAGGAGCATGGAAAAAGTTTCCACTATTTAAATCTGCTTTAATTTCTTTTTTCAGATGTTTAAAATTTTCATCACAGAGTTCCTTCATATCTTTGGTTAATTCCTAAGTATTATTTCATATATACACAAATAATATTTTTTTCTTTTTTTATTGTGAAAATACTGTACAGAGGGGTTACAATTACATGGGCAAGATAATGAGTACATTTCTTATCAAGCATTGTAGCCTCCTCCTTTGTTTCCCCTTCCCATCCCTTCCCATACAAGTCGTTATGTTGAAAACGAACTTTACAACTTTGGGGAGGATTGCCTAGGTTTTTTTTTTAAGTTATTACAAATGGAATTGCTTTTCTTATTTCAGTCTCAATCTTTTCATTGTTGACATACAGAAAAGTTACTGGTATTTGTGGGTTAATTTTATAACCTGCTACTTTGTCAAAGTTTTGGACCAGCTCAAGTAACCTGGGGGAGGAATTTATAGGAGGCTTTGAATAAAGTACCATGTCATCTGCAAGGAGAAATAGTTGCATTCCTTTTTCCCTAGTTGGATCCCCTTTATATTCTTCTCTTGTCTTATTCGTCTTACTAGGAATTCCAGTGTTATATTGAACAGAAGAGAGAATGGATATCCTTGTTTCATTCTTGATTTTAGAGGGAATTGTTTTAATTTTCACCATTAAGTATAATGATGGCTGTAGGTTTGTCATATACAGCCTTTATTGTATTTAGGAATGTTTCATAGATTCCTAACTTTCTCCAGAGCTTTAATTATAAAGGGGTGCTGAATCTTGTCAGATGCATTTTCTGCATCTATTGACATTTCAATAGATCATGTGGTTCTTGTCCTTGCTTATATTGATGAGCTGAATTATATCAATTGACTACATATATTTAACCAGGTGTGCAAAGCTGGAGTGAATCCTGTTTGAAGATAGTGTATGCTATTTTTGGTTAATTGTTTAATTTGGTTGTCCAGAATTTTATTGAGAAGTTTCACATCAATGTTCCACAATGAAATGGGTTTATATTTCTATTTTCTTGGTTAATCTCTATCTGGTTTTAGAATGGATATCATGCTGGCTTCAAAGAATGAGTTTGGTAGTGTTCTTTCTTTTTCAATTTTATTATAAAGTTTGAGAACTTTTGGAGTGAGTTCTACTTTGAGGGCTTTATCGAATTTGGTTGTCAATACAATGGGTCCTCGGCTTTTCTTGGATGCAGGGTCCTTTATTGGCATTTTAGTTTCTCTACCTGTTATGGGTCTCTTTAGTTGTTTTAAATCTTCTTGATTTACTTGGGTATATCGATATTCTGTAGGAATTCTTTCATTTCTCCCAGATTCTTCAATCTCTTAGCAAAAAAGTTTACAAACTTTCCTTATAATTTCTGAATCATGCTTGTGTTTATTGTGATGTTCCCATTTTCATCTCTGGTTTTATTTGGATGTGTTCTTTCCTTCCTTCCTTCCTTCCTTCCTTCCTTCCTTCCTTCCTTCCTTCCTTCCTTCCTTCCTTTCTTTCTTTCTTCCTTTCTTTCTTTCTTTCTTTTTTTGTTCAGATTTGCTGAGGACCTCTCAATTTGGTTAATTTATCCAAAGAAAAAAACTTTTTGTTTTGTTGATGATTTCTATGGTTATTTAGAATTAGAGAATTTTCTGTGCTAGATTTTGATGTTGAACTCTAATTTTATTCCATTGTGGTCTGACAGGATGCAGTGAACAATTTCAATCATTTTGAATTTGCATAAATTTTCTTTGTGATTTCAAATATGATTTATTTTGAGGAATATTACATGAGCTTCTGAGAATGTAAATTCTGATGCTGCTGGATAAAGTAATCTATAGATTTCTGGTTAGTTAATTAATGCAAATATTTAGGTCTGAGGATTTTTTTTGCTGAGTTTTTGCATAGATGATCTTTCCAGAGGTGACAGTGCAAACATTTTTGCTAAGAGATTGAAGAATCTGGAAGAAATGGAAGAATTCCTACAGAATATGAATATAGTCAAGTAAATCAAGAAGATTTAAACCAAGTAAAGAGACCCATAACAGGTAGAGACATTAAAATGACAATAAAGGACCTCCCATCTAAGAAAAGCCCACCTCCCCACTGCTTTCCTCCAGGATGTAAAGTTCATTTCTAATATAGAGTTTTGTGAATATCACTGTTACTTTGGTTCACTCTTTGTATATATTTTTTCTGGGTTCCTGACAAGGACATTCTCTTGGCTAATATCATGTTCATGTGGGTTTTCTATATGTAGGATGTCTTTAAGTATCTCTATAGTGCTGGTTTGGTGAGGATAAATTGCTTCAATTTTTATTTGTTATGGCATGGTTTTATTTGTCCTTTTGTTAGGACATAGGTACCATATGGGTACCATATCCTTGGTTGATAGTTGTTTGCCTTTAAGTATGTCATATCTCATTCCCGATTCTCTATGCTTTCATAGTCATAACTGAGAAATTTGTAGTTATTCTGACATTTTTCCTTTATTAGTAATCATTTCTTTCTCATTTTTTGCATTTGCTCTGTATAGTTGTTTCTTCTTTCTCTATTATATCTGTCTTTGATCCCTAATATTCTGTCTTCTGTTATCATTCATTTCACTGTCAAAAGTTTATACTTCATTTTTTTACTTCTCTGCCTTCTAATTGATCATTTTGATCACTTCTTCCCCTTTATTGAAGTTTTCTTTAAAATCTTATATGGATGTCCTTACTTCCTTGATTTATTTATCTGTGTTTTCTGTCATATCCCTTAGCTGGTTGATTAGTTTCTCATCGGACTCCCTTTCCTTCTCTTGGACTTTATTTAGTTTTCTGTTTGTAGATTCCATGAATTCCTCTAATAATCTTTGGTTAGTCTCATCATACTTACAAATTACCTTGTGTAGGCTTTCTATATGCTCATCAATCATATTTATCAGTAGTATTTAGAAAGCATTTTGAGAACTATTTTCTAGGTCTCCCATTGACTGCTCTATTGCCTGGTTATTTTCTAGTGTTTAATTAAGCTTCCTTCAATTGCTATTTTTCTTGTATTTCTATGGTTTGTTCTGCCCATTTGGAACCCCTTTTGGTTTAATTTTTTGAGGGGAGACTATGCTCTTCCTAATATGTTATTCTCTGCTTTCTTGGTTAATTATCCAGTTGATGGCTTGATATTCTGTTTGGATTTATCTGTGGTCAAATCTTGAGAGTGTTAAACATAGGATTAGAATTTACTCATATTGAGTATGCTAACACTTTTGGTTCTTGCTGTTTTATCGAAGTATCCTGCTGTGTGCTGAATCATCTCTGTGTCTAGATGTGGCCTGTTTGTCCATGTGTTCCCGTTCCTGCTTTTTCCTATGTGGGCACTTTAATTGCCACAGTGAAAGTATCTGCTTACCAGTTTGCTCATCCTCCATGGATGCACTGCCCCACTCGGCACCTCTTCACAGGTTTCTGTCTTCTTATACAAGCAATTCATGATCATTTAAACAATGCGTATCTCTGTATAGTTATAGATTACTTGGTGTGACTTTCTAGATGTGGATTGACTGCTGGGATCCTAAGTCTCTGCTTGGCCAAGGAAGCTCAAGTTGCTCCTTGTTCTCACTCTGCCGTCTTCATTGTCAGACTCCTTGGTATCCTGGAATCTTTATAGCTCAGATTTGCAGTATAAATTGTTTACTCTGGCTCTGTGAGACATTAATGTCAGATGAAAACCCAGAAGTTTAAGAGTGTTATGAGAATAGCAACCACATAATGATTATATATAACAAGGGTACTTGTAGGACTGTGATACTTGTGCAAAAAAGACTGAGGAAATAAACATTTCCTGTTTATTATGGAGTATTGCTTTCTTAGTATAGAAGGCATAAGAGCTATTATTTCATAAGTGTCTGAAAAATATGGTTATTTTGTTTATAGTAGATTCTAAAAATTTGAAAGTCTAGGAGAAGGGATATTCAGGAACTAGGATAGTTGAATAACGGGACTACTCAGAATGGTTCTGTTTACATTTTTATCTATGCATAACATTTATAATAAGGCTTTCTTACAAAGAATCCAGAGCCCCATTTGGTGACATAAACAAAGAAAGATAGCACATTATATCTGTATTTAGGTTAAGAAATGTGAAGGATGTGAAATGTAATTGCATTTGGAGTTATCCCAAGCAGTGATGTGTTGAGCAAAACTTTCCCTACCTTCCCTTCTAGTTTTCCAGTGTAGCTTATTAAAATATAATAAGTATTCTAAATGATATAGTTTTGAAGTGTCTATACAAGAGAGACAGATTGGACCAGACTGTTAGTTTTATACTTAGTAGCTTTATACCCCCAGGCTACAATTATGGATTACAATGCACCAAAACTGGTTACTAATATCTGACTGTATTTGGAAATAAAATCTTTACAGAGGTTATCATGTTAGACTAGAGTAATTAGGATGATCTCTAATCCAATATGACAGATGTTTTTATGGACATGCACAGAAGGAAATAATATGTGAAGACATACAGAGAGAAAACAGCCATGTGGCAGGAGTGATGTATTTATAGGTCCAGGGAGCCAAGAATTGCTGGTAAACACCAGCAGCAAGAAGAAACAAGGCAGATTCTTCCTTGATCCATCAGACTATGGTCCTGTATACAATTTGATTTTAGACTTCTGGCTTTTAAAATTGAGAAACAGAATGTGCCTCTTGTTTATAAGCTGCCATTTTTGATACATAGTTTTGGCAGTCTGAGGACACTAGGAGAGCTATTTATTTAATTTCCAAATGCTTCTTTCTCTACCTGAAGATGAGAGATGGCAAGCTTTTATGCATTGCCTGGCAAGTAGAAATCTCCAATAATTGTTAATTATGAAATTATTTTGATGGTAAAGAGATAAAATGGCACGAACATGCTTTTTCTACTCCATTTCTGATCACTGAATAGTTAGGAAGATGTGAGACTTGGTCTAAAAAATACATTCATTTCAGCACAGTAACACAGTATATTTTAATACATTTTGGTTCTCTTAAATTATTTAGACTTTATTGTTTTTCCTTGTAATATGTTGATCCTCCTATTGGTGGGGGGGTCGTCCTGGGAAAAAACCTTTAATATTTCGAATATTTATTATTTGCTATTTGAGAAGATAACCAAATAATTTGACACCTGAGTTTTCCCTATCAACTTTACTACTTCAGGAAGTTTCTTTATCCCTCTCAGGTTTCTTCCCTTTATATAAAGACGCTACACTTCCAATCCTTGTGGTTCCTTTGACTTTGAAACCTGACTCTAGTTACCTGACTAAAATAGTATGAAACATTATGTGTGAATGGTTGCCATAATCAGATTTACTATAGGTAAGCCTTCATAAAGTATAGGAAAGGTGACCTTTTATTCTTCATTTTATATTCAGAACTCCACCTCCACATAACAACCTTGAATACTTGTTCTCTAGTTTGATATCTCACCTTCACTTTTGAAATTTCTTTTTATTGTTAATGACACTTGAATTTGAATCCAAATCTCCCAATTGTTAGAGAGCATTCTAACACTAATGATCTAGGCCATAATTTTTCTATTAGGCTCCACACATTGCTGAAATGTCATGTACCTTACAACATCTAAATTCATGATTAAGATGCTGTATCACTAATGTTGTTTTTCCCATGTTGGCCTTGGATCAAAATTATTTAATCACTCTCTTGAATAGCTGGGATGATAGGCAAAGCTAAGATATCTAGACATATTCTTGACACTTGTAAGAAAATGCTTAAAAAGAGAATGAGATGGTGATACATACATGTAGGTATGTACATATTTATGTACACACATATATGACTTTTTTAGATGAAAAAGATACAAAGATAATGTTCCCACCAAGAGGAAAGAGTACATATAAAGAAGTCAATGCTGGAAATTCCATGTGCACTATTCTACTGTGAGGATTTGTGCCATTTATTTTCATTTGGGCTCTGATTAAGTACATTCATTTGCAAGTGGTTTAACATCCTCTAGCTGTTTCCATGGCAGACAGAATACTAATCTCTCAGGAGAATAGTGATACAGGAAGAGCACTCTTGCTCTTGAAATCAGAAAACAGAGGTGCTAAGCAATCAGGTTAGAGTAGAAGTTCTTGTGATAAACTAAGGGATGTAACAGCAAGAAGAACAAACCGCTTGTAATAAGTAGAATCACCCACCATTCATACATTTTAAACTTGAATATACTGAAAAGACAAGATACTCATGGTGCCAGGAGAGCAATATAAATAAACAAAGCAAACTAAATATCTACTTATTCTAGTAGATTTTGAACACTTGAACTTTAAAAACAAGGCTAAGATCCTATCAATGATATCTCTCTGTAGAACTACTGAAAGGTAATCAAAGAAAGAAAAGACTGATTTGGGATAATTCATCATATCAATTAATATTATTTATCATTTCCTTATTTAGTTGGAACTGAAGACAGAAGTAAGACTACAGTGTTCTTCATATACCATGGTAGAAAAAAATCTTCTTCTCATTCATATAATGAGTTTAGCCATTATTGGTATAAACTGTTACGTCATTACCATATGATGCTAAAAGACTCAGTCGGCTCAATATTTCAATATGATGTGAAATATGGTATACACATGGGTTTGTTTTTCTTTCTTTGAGCTTCTAGGGGATGTGGAAAAGTTTAAGAGATATACAAACGTGACCTGTGCACTTGTAGATTATAAAAATCTGTAACAAGTCATTTGGTATTAAGAGTTACTACCAACAATGCATTAGAGAGGGAAGTAGCCTAAAGCTTCTCTAAAATTTCCCATTATCTTGGAACCACACTCATCCCTAGTTGGAAATAAAATTACACTACACAGTCAAAATGTCACTATTCAGAAACATCAGACTTTTATCTGATTTATTTCTTTTTCCCAAAAACATGGTGTTTAGTCTCAAGAAATACTGGCTGAAGTTGTCAGACACAATACCAAAACCCCAAACAATCAAACTGAGGAAAACAAACAGAATCCCAAACACTTTTAGCCTTTCATGACCATGTGTGCTAAATCAGAGTATTCTTCTAGAAGAATTTCTAATGCATGTAGAACAATTCTTCAATTTCTTTCTTCTCAGTGTGTTTGTGATATTGTTTCACAAACTCATCAGATCCTCTCAGTGTAGTTCACTTAGAGCAGCTTGGTTTTTCGACTCCCACCCTCCTTACCCATCCAAGTGAGCTCAGAGTCACCTGGGATGCCAAAGAAGAATCCCTTGTTCTCCTTTGGCAGGAGGGTTGTCAAACTACTCAGTGGCATCTTAGCCACAGAGGTGTTTTGGTGAAAAATGTGGAAAGAATAAGCTGTGAAACAATTAGGGAAAAAACATTTTCACAAAACGATGAACATTTTACTTTTTCCATATTTTGAAACCCTTAAGCAAAAAATTTCTTAGAAGAGTTGATCTGTTTCTTTTAGAATACTTACTGACAAGCACCAAAGCTTTTGCCACTGCAATGGTCA
Source organism: Dipodomys spectabilis (assembly GCF_019054845.1). NCBI lineage: Eukaryota > Metazoa > Chordata > Mammalia > Rodentia > Heteromyidae > Dipodomys > Dipodomys spectabilis. Next base: position 4,245,889 of record NW_024870698.1, on the reverse strand, counting down.
GAACAATGCTGACAGCCTTGGGTCTAGAGACGAACATGAAAGATAGTAACTTTCTCAGAGAACAATTCCCTGATATGATAGAATGATATGCAAAATTCAGTTGTCTAGTGGCTAAATGCTCAGCAGTCATTTTGTCTCTAATGTGGTTGTTTTCTTGCCTTTAAATAAATTCTTTCAGGCTCACTCTGATCATATAAGCCCATTGAAAAGGAAGGATGCTCACTTTCAAAGTAAGAGTCTAAAAACTATGGTCTTAAAACAGTCTAAAAATCAATTCCATATTGCCTTACTTGACCAGCCCAGGTCCTTCGTAATACTCCACCAAACTGTCTCTGTTTCCATCTCCAAGATGGAATACAGTAGAGTAGTTTTGCCTCCATTATGTTAACCTCACAAGTTTATCTATCTATCTATCTATCTATCTATCTGTCTGTCTGTCTGTCTGTCTGTCTGTCTGTCTGTCTGTCTGTCTATCTATCTGTCTGTCTGTCTGTCTGTCTGTCTGTCTGTCTGTCTGTCTGTCCATCTGTCTGTCTATCTGTCTCTGTCTCCCTGTCTCTCTGTCTCTCTCTACCTGTATGTCTGCAAGAAACTATCACTACCATCTATTATTGTCAACATTATCATCTAGCTGTCTGTCTGTCTATCTATCAGTATCCTTTTAGTTCAGATTTACTAGAGAAACTCAACATACCATGGGAGTTTATGAAGTATTCTGAATGTTTTCTTTTCCTGGATGCTTCTCTTAGAAATAGAAACCTCAAATTACCATCATTTATCAGTGTTCTTAGGGATTGTCCAGATAGCAAAGGAGGCTAGCAACAGGAAAGAAACGCTAGAAGAAAGGCAACTCTTTTTTCAATGGTGAGGATTCTCAGTGGTTTTGAAGCCCAGATATACTGTGTGAACCTCCTAGAGACAGACATGACATGGAGTAGATTGGGAACGTTACCCTTTGAGGATAATGAACATTTTAAGTTTCGACATTTCTCTAGCTATTACATCTTTAGATAGTAGTCGATTGGAAATTGTTTATGGGGAACATAGAATTTTCCAAAATACAGTATATTAGTCTTGCATTTGGTCTACTTTCTAAATTTGTTCCTGTTTCACCTTTTACCACAGCCCTTTTTCTAAGACTAAGCTCAGTGAAAGAAACATAGTAATCTTTCAAATATGGAAGGTAACTTGTTTAGAATGAAGATGTTTTTACTTAGATTGTTTCACGAAATAGATCCTTAGAAAGAATTCATAGTCAATTATTTCAGGTGTAAAGGAAATAGTCATAAGGAAAGGAGAAAGTTATTCAAAGGAACAAAACAAAGAAAAGTATATACACACAGGCATGTGTACATGTGCATGCGAGCGCGCGCACACACACACACACACACACACACACACACACACACACACATTAGAAATCATAGAAAGTGTATGTGTCTCATTTACAGCAACTGAGGAATAACAGAGTTTACTATTTATACTAATGCCCACAATTAGATCCTCCAACATATTCATTCTACAATATGCTAGGAAAGGCAATTTGCTGTGATTCTGAGAGAAGCTTGTAGGATAGGGATACAGAAGTGGCTTTTGGACTCCAGGAAGAGCAGGCTACAGTGGGAAGAGTCTAGGAATTGACAAGCCATTGATGGAGACTACAGAGTGAATCGAACAGATTATAGGAAGGCTGTTAGCTGCAGTTAAAATAGACTAGAACCTCAGGATCATTCCATTCATATTTAAATCTCTTCCTGCTACTTCCCATTTCCAAGTAGACCTCACCACATGATGGCAGAAAAACATTCCTCCTGATCTAAGAAGATTTCTAAGCATGGAAGTTGACCACTTGGCCTTTGTTCCTCTAACTTTCTGAAAATACAGTTTAACTTGATGCCACATAGACGCTTATGGTCATAGCAGGCAAAGCCATATAATGACATGGAGCATGAATGCCATTAGATGTAGCTTTGCCCAGAGTGCACTTTGAAATGCAAACAAATTATTTATGTAACTGCGCTTTCACTTTCATTCAATGTTTGCAGATAAAAGCTATTAACTCAGAGGAGGTGACTACTATCGCAATACATTATATGCACGGATAGAAATGTCAGGAGATGAAACCCCTTCAAACAGCCATTTAATATATTCCAGGAAGAAGTTATTTACTTTTAAAAACCAAGATCACCAAATATATTTCACGATTAATGTGGATTTGCATCTCATTTTGTTGATTGAAATGTGCTTCTTTTATAGACAATTAAAAAAGTTCCAACTTAAGTATGTCTGTTACAGAAGAGAAATGGACCAATTTGAATTCCTCAAGAAATCCCAAGAAAGTGGCAAGTTTCGCTTTCTGTCTTCTTCAAGTGGGAATATAGTTAACTTCTGCCAACTTCCCTACATCCTTGCTTCTGTGTAGACACCTCAAGTCAGTGACTGAAATACTGTGAGACTTCTGAGCTTCCTGATTTGGGTTCAGGTTTTTGTTAAAAAACTGAAAGAAAATAAAGTACTTTTTAAAGTATTAATTTCCCATAGGAACTGAAAATTTTCTCCAGCCAAGCCTGATTTAGAATTCATGTGGTATTGAAACTCTCCAAGGCAAACTTTAACTTTCTTTTCTCCTTTATTTTTGTATTTGTGTGGTGTACTTTACTTCTATGTGTCATAGAAAGTGAGTCATAATGCCCAAGAGTTTATAATCTTTCTGTCATTACATGAATTATCTTCTAATTTAGAGAAATCAGAAATTCAAGAGCAGACTTAATTTTCTGGAAGAAAGTTATAATTTCATTATCCTATGTGCATCTTTCATTATTATTAACTACGGCATATGTTGTAGTAGTTTTGCCTTTGATGTTGTATTTTCATTTAGTGAGTGTAGATTGTATGTAGAAAGTGGTAGATTTTCATTTTTGGAAAGACATTACCCTAATGTTTTTTATTTTGTTTTATTGCTTACTTTTATTGTTTGGGATTGACCTGGTCTTTTGTACATGCTAATGTCACATGGTTATTTCTATGTAGCTAACATGCTACTGGAATTTTGATAGTAATTACATAGATTCTGTAATAGCTTTATTCAATACATTTAGTTTAATACCATTACCTCTCACCATAAGAACTGAATATCCTCCAATTTATTTGAATTCTCTTCAGTTCTTCCACCCATGTTTTGTATTTTTGATGTACATACCTTTTATCCTCTTGCATGAAGTTATTCCAAAATATTTTTTTAATTTATTGTAAGTCTGAGATTTTTGTTTCTTTTTCAGAGGGCTCTTTGTTGGTGTATAAGTATGGTACTGATTTCTGGATGCAATTATGTACTGTTCACTATTTCTGAGTTTAATTAATTCTAAGAGGGTTTTTGTAGAATTTACATATTTTTCAAGTCTATAAGATCATGTAATCTGAAGACAGAGACAATTTACCTTCTTCCTTCTCTGATATGGAAGCCTTTTTCTTTTTCACAAATCCCTAAGCAAATACTAGTATTGACATGCACCTTCTCAGAAACAACATGATCTAAGGAATAGTCTTTTGAGTACCTACCTGATGAATCTATTCACAATGAGTGGGCACTAAGCACTATTGAAGTGTGAGGCTGTTTGTGAATGCTTAGAACCTAAGCCTTTCATATTGACTTAAGAATAATGAGGAAAACATGTTGATCCTGAAGTTTATAGTTTTCATACATACCTGTCAGTTCCTTTCTACCTCTCAGAAATTGAGAAATAAATCTATTGCTTCCATCCAAGTCCCATGCCAAACCTAAGCAAGTAAGCAAACCAATAAAAGCTACCTGTTTGATCCAATTTGGCCACTTTAATAAAGATAGAAATAGCTAGAATGGGAGAAATGCAGCAACTATAAAACTTACTGTAACAGTTTTAAAACATTTTCCACTTTGTTCAATTCCCAGTTCTTTCTCAATTACCATTTCAAGAAATTGGGTTTTAGATCAAAATAAATATGTATTTGAATACTCTGAAGCATAAGTACATAAATTTAGTGGGAAAATGAATATAAAATATAATAAAATGTGCCATCATTTAATTATTTGGGCACCAGAGACATTTGAAATTGTTGTTTAAAAACCTAAGAGCATTTTATCTGTAGAAAAATATACGAAGTCCGTACAAAATTACAGGTGCCCATGCAATTTACTAATTTAATATCTGGATTTCAGATTTCACAGTTTCATTTTGGTAGCCTCATTAGGGTCTAACTGTCAGAAAATAAAATATTTCTCATGTAATATGCAATTCTTTAAACTTGATAATCTTGAGAATAGATACAATTCAGAAAAGCATCAATTTCTTCATACTTAATCTGAAGTATTAAGTCTTGATTCTTAAAAAAATCCTTCATGTACATATGTACATATATGTATTTCTTTTTTCAAAAATTTATACTACCGTGAGAAAAGTACTGCTTAATAAACTAAATATGCCAAGATGAAGAAAAACAGGATATTTGTAGATATTTGTTCGAGAATTAGTTTTGTTTAAACATCTTGGATTTACCTTTCAGAATTATATGTGTAAATATGTGTGGTATCTAGGACAGAGCTATATAATGCATGAAATAACATATATTCTAAGACTTCAAAAACTGAACAGCATATGAAAATTTGGCAAAAATATTATGAGGATCTTGCTATGTGATTAACAATCATTTTAGACTTTATACATATAGTTTCTTTCTGCTCTTCATTTTTATTTTTTGGTTGGTGGTGGGGCCTGAACTCTCGGCCTGGGCACTGTCCCTCAGCTCTTCAACTCAAGGATAGTGCTCTACCACTTGAGCCACAGCACCACTTCCGACTTTTTCTGCTTGTATGGTGCTGAGGAATCAAACCCAAGGCCTCATGCATGCAAGGCAAGCACTCTGCCACTGAGCCGCCTTCTCAGCCTCCTGCTCTGTATTTTTCTAAAGTACTCCAAATAATCAGGACAAATGGGATGGGAGATGAAATCCGTCTGGAATACAGAAAAGGATTCCCTGGGCATAGAGAAACAGCAAGCTCTTCTTGGTGAGCTAGTGAATCTCTTATCAAGGAGACTTTTTTCTTTTGAAGCTAAGACACAACTTTAAGAGGAAAGATGTCATAAATTGAAGAAATGGAGGGGACCTTAATGTATGAAAAATGATGACAAAGTTTGAAAAATGATAGAGATTGTTTATTAGTAGAACATACAGAGGTTAAGGGATGATATAAAAGCTAAGTGTGGTCTAGACATGAAGAACTCCCTGTTTTCTACCGTCCTTCAGGAACATGAGATTCATTAAATAACTTAAAAGGGAATCATATTTACTCGAACTGTAAGGATTTGGGGCTAAAACCTTAGCTTGCACCTGTTAATTGATAAAATGAGAATAGTGTAGTTAATTGATGGGGTTTATGGTAAAGCACATGAGGCTTGCTGATGTAATGTCTAGCAGATGGATAGTATTTGATAGCTATCAAGTACTAGAGGGAAAATTATTTCATAAAGTAAGCATCACTCTTTTTATTTAGCATTGTCTCCTATGGGACCATGGATTTATTCAGCCAGAATCATAGCATTGTTTCAGGATAAATTGAATTTGGCATGGTACCATAAATTACTCTAAATGGGTTGTTAAATTTTTGTAGTTTAGAAAGTGCATTTTAAAAAAATTACAAGAGAACAATTTTGTTAAGAACTATTTTGTTAGGAGAATAGATACTCTTAAGAACCAATCAAAGTTATCTTTTTAACCCAATTTTAATGAGTTTAAAATTTGACAAGGCATATTATATGGATGACTGGAAGTGTCATAAAAAGAATTCAGTTTTGAAGTAGCACTAAATAACACATTTGACAAAAAAAATTGTTGTCTTTATTTTCATGGATGGTTTTCAAATAAGTGTTTTATAAAATTTCATAGGATCCATCAGATTTACAACTCTTTTGTTATTGATTTGAAACCAACAAAATTTCTTATGAAATTAGTTATTGACATCTGGAAGTGTGTTGTGGAGAATAATGGTACTTTAGAATGCGGTGTATATTTTGAAATTATTAACTTACACTGCACACTTGAATTAGGGAAATTGCTTATTTGAAAATCTTTGAAATGTATAATACAACAATTTTACTTTGAATAGTAAGAATAGTTGTAGAACACTGGTAAAGACACTGAATTATTAACTTATATTTGTACTTTCTAATTAGCATATATTATTTATGCACAATAATGGGTCTTACTATGGATTTCATACATTCAGAGAATATGCTTCAGCCATTTCTATCTCTAACTATCTTTTGTTATATCCCTAAGTGAATTATTCACCAAATTATATTTTTATGGATATTACAAAACAGAAATCTATGTAACTTTCAGAAAAGGTTTTAATTGATTTTATTTTAGCTTTTTGCTAAAATATTGGATTAAATGTCATTAATATATTTCCTATGGACATTATGTCTTATAAAAAAATTAGGTTTTAAAGTTTCAGGCAGAAGATACCTTGTCACTTTGTTTCATCTTGGATCCTTGATTTGTTGTTTTTCTCTTCCTTTATTTTAATTTCTGACAATGTTGCTAGTAGTAAGTGAAAATCAGGAGCTTCTGATTTTCTATTTTCTGTATTGTCTTTTATAATGGTAGCTTATCAAGGCAGAATGTGAGACCCACTGTTTATGTTATGTTATTATCAGTAATTCTCAATGGGACCTTAATTGCCTTAATTTCTGTTCTGAATGTGGAAATCTGGGATCTGTGCCAGCAGTTCTTTCTCTGAAAATAATAATAAAAATACATCCAGGTTTTGATTTTGCAAACATCTCCCTTGCTTAATTGGTTTGCTGCATGAAATGTTAGTGAATAATATGCCTTGTTATCTTCAATTTTATTGTAAATTCTAACTACAGGGGCTTTGTTGAAAAGAAATTTGTGGCAACTAGTGATAATCTCATAGGAGTTAAATGAAGAGGTTTTGAAAAATCACTGAATTTGTAAAGGTAAATATGACCTTCTAAAATGAATTTTAATTTTTCATTTTGATAGTCTTCCCTACTTGATGAATTATCTGTGAATGATAAGTTGGACTTGAGATAAACCTTAACATTTAACTGTTTAATTTAGAATAGAAGCATCATAGCTACACAGGAGGTAGAGACCAGAGGATGAGGGGCCCAAACTGCCCGAACAGTAAAATCTATGAGGCTGTTTCTACAATAGTTGGCAAAAAGCTATAGTGGAAGTGTGGCTCAAGTGGTAAAGCATCAGTCAAACAACAAGCTGAGAAAACACTGTACTGTAACACGTTACTGCTCTAACACTATACTGGCAAAGAAAAGAAATGAAAACAATTTAGAATCCCATATTTAATGCATAATAAAGGCACTACAAAAATTAAATGATTTTAAGAACATTTATCAGTTGTATAACTATCATGATAGTTTAGAACAGTTTTAGAACTGTTATCTCATAATCTACTATATATAATATTCTATTACACATACTCTTTCCAATACCACAAACGAAGTTTAATCTATAATAGGAAGTTGGCTTTTCTGGATGTATCAAATATGAAGAACAGGGCAATATATGGCATCTGTCAAGTATAATCTATGAGTTTGGTCCATAGTAGAGCATGCATCAGTAGTATTCTCCATTTAGTTCTTGACTAGTGATCTATTTTACAGATCTATTCTACTCACTGTCTTTTGTTCATCAACACGCTATGGATGGAATATGCAATATCCCCGCAGCCTCATGGGTTGAACACTTGGTCCCCAGCTGGTGGTTTATTTTGGAATGATGTGGAGATTTTAGCAAGTTGGATCTAGTTTTAGGAAGTAGGTCCCTGTGGCATGACTTTGAAGGTTTTTTTTGGGGGGGAGGTCTGGTCGTGGGGCCTGAACTCTGGGCCTGGGCGCTGTTCCTCAGCTCTTCAGTTCAAGGCTAGCTCTCTACCCACTTGAGCCACAGCGCCACTTCTGGCTTTTTTTCCCCTGCTTATGTGGTGCTGAGGAATCGAACCCAGGGCCTCATGCATGCAAGATAAGTGCTCTACCACTGAGCCACCTTCCCAGCCCGACCTTGAAGGTTTTACCTGGGCTTTATTCCACTCTCCTGCTTTTACTTCCTGTCCGTCATGTAAATGTACCTTCCTGTGGGTCATGTAAATGTACCAGATGTTCTAGTTCCCCAACAAGGTCTGCCAAGCACATAGGCCAAACAAACTGAACTCTCTGAAACCATAAACCCAAGTCAACCTTTGATCGTTTAGGTTGCTTCTGTTACCTGTTGGGTGAAAGTTATGACAAAACACAGAAAACTATCACAAAAGTGGAGTTGCAGCTTGACTTCATGATGAAGTGGTTTAGACCCTTTTGGAACTGGTGTGTGGAAGGATTTTGGAAGTCTATGAGATACCAACTAGAAAGAAAGCCTGGAATTCTGTAAGCAGAGCTTAATGGATGGTTCTGTTGGGCCTCAGAAGACCAGAACACTGAGCAAATTGTGGACAGAAAAATTGTACTCATAATGTTTCTGGTGAAAATAAGGAGTCTATTGGGCATGGAATGAGAAGCCATTCATATTACATCCTGGCAATGAATTTGTTTACATTTTGCCTGTTTTCTGAGACTTATAAGTGCAGATAAATTTAAAAGTAATGAACTAATTAATTTTATGGAGAAAATTTCAAGGCAGCCTAGGACTTAGGCTACAGCTTGAATATTTCTGACTACACTTAGCCAGGAATAAAGTCAGAGTAAGCAGCAAAAGATAGACTGGAAAAGGTTGCAAAACATGCTGCATGGACAGAAAATTGAGTGCACGTTAAGTTGCAAAGTGGGCTTGGTTGTTAGACCCATTTGCATTATTAAGAGGAAAGCATGTCCTGAGATAACAGGCAAGAGAACTTGAAGGTTTTTCCAGAATTATCCAGACTGCCCTCATTGCAGGTTCAAATCTGTGAAAGATGTGTGTGTGTGGGGGGGGGGGGGTGTGTGGGTGTGGGTGTGTGCATGTGTATGCATTTGTTATGGTAAAGGTGATATGCAGAGGGTTACAGTTATGTAAGTCAGGTAATGAGTACCTTTCTTTGTGAACAATGTCACTTCTTACATCCTTTTCTCCCAGGTTTTCCCTCATGACTCCCTCCCCACAGTTGTATAGTTCATTTTTTTCACCATAGTGTCTAATGAGGATTACAGCTTCATTGGTTCCATTCGCTCCCCATTACCCTCATCAAAACAGACGAATGTACATATAAGACAAATGGTACAGAAATCAAAAGCTGCAACAAAGTAGAGAAAATAAACAAACAAAACAAACAAAAAATAAATAACAAACATTTTTTGCCTCCATTTCTTGGAGTTCATTTCAATAATCATCATTTTATATGATCATATGGATATAGGTATTGAGCCTTTGTGGTCCTCTCCTGAGTTTATTCTCCTTTGTTCTCACTGTGTGAATGTTTACGGTCTTGTATAATTTATCATGACCAAATGTAACTTTTTGTCTTTTGCCACCCAGTGTGTTTACTTGTGGATTTATACACATGTTCTAGTCACAACAAATGAGGAAACCAGGAAACCTATACTTCTTTGGTTTTGACTTACTTCACTTAATATAATTTTTCCACATCTTTCCATTTTCTTATAAATGGTGCAATATGTGGCTGGGAAAGTGGCTCAGTGGTAGAGTGCTTGCATGCCTGAGGACCTGGGTTTGATTCCTCAGCACCACATAAGCAAAAAGAAGAAACCAAGAAGTGTTGTTTTGGCTCATGTGGTAGAGCGCTAGCCTTGAGCTGAAGAGCTGAGGGACAGCGCCCAGGCCCAGAGTTCAACCTGACCCAAAATAAATAAATGAATAAATAAATAAATAAATAAATAAATAACTGGTGCAATATGATTCTTTCTGATGGAAGCATAGAAATTCCATTGTGTATATAAGCCTTTTTTTCTTGATCCATCTGTCCACTGAGGAACACCGTGGTTGATTCCACATTTTGGCCATGGTAAACAATGCTGCAATGAATGTGGTTGTGCTGGTAGTTTTAGTGTGGACTTGTTTGTGGTCTATTGAATAAATGGACAAGAATGGTATTACGGGGCAATAGGGAAACTTTATGTTTAGTCTTTTGAGGAACCTCCATACTGCTTTCTAGAGTGGTTGGACAAATTTACATTCCCACCAACCATGTAGTAACATTCTCTTTTGGCCACATCCCCACTAGCATTTGTTATTGTTATTTTTCTTGATAATGGATATTTTAACTAGGATGAGGTGTTAACTCATTTGAAAGATTTTTTTTTTCTTTGCGAAAACTGTGCCCTTTGCATACATCCCCTGAGTTCAGATTCTCAGATCCTCACAAGTTACAGCCATGGGCTAAGAAAAACTGGCTAATTTAGGTGATGACAAACATTTAAAATGTCCATGAGTTGACAATTTTTAAGGCAAGAAAAGTGCAAGAATTACAGAGCCATGGGGGCTTCTACCCAGATCTCAAAGAAAGTCTGAGAGGCCACGTGTGTGTATGAGGGTCAGGATCTCTGAAGACAGGAAGTCAATGCATGAAGCTGTGATGCCAACATGTAAGCTACACTATTGTAGTGCAGCGTTTTGGAGATGTCAGGACCATGGAATTATTGCAGAAGAAAGCCATGGAGGGAGCCTGTCTGTTTAGGCTGCATCTTGCAATGTCCTAGGAGTAAGAACACACAAACTCACTGGAGCTCACAACCTGGTACTGTGTACTCCACATGCTGCACACAAATGTTCAGGACCTTATGATTGCCCTCTTGGGTTTCGTTATTGCATTGGTTTAATACTTCTGTGCTGTTTCTTTTATTTCTTCATCTTGGAATGAAATCTTTACTACTGTACGGTGTGGTAGTACCAAAACTTCAAATGGTTTGTTTTCACATGTTCTTATAGCTATTGAAGCATCTTACATGTTTTATTTCCCACATTTTTGTTAGCATCAATTAGTTGTACATGAGCCATATACTCTGACATGTATGCTTATGAATACAAGGTAACTTGATCCCATGTATCCACTACATCTGAATGTGGCAAAGCCATTTCACATCACTGATAGAACTGAAATCATCCTCTATGGAACATATAAGAAGCCTTGAGGGCATTATTCTGAGCCTTGGATACCTGGAGCAGGAGATCTGGAGGGGGGTTATTCATATTTCAAATGCCTGTGATGAGACAATAAGGAAGTCATCCACAGAGACCTAAAGACAGAGGATATCTTGGTGGATGATAGAGGAAGCATTAAGCTCAGTGACTGTGGGCTGAATGTCAAATTTAGAGCTGGGTAGAAACAAAACTTCCGTAGCACAGTATTTTCATGGCCTCAGGAATTTTCCAAGGTGATACATATGGTAGGCCTATGGATAAAGTATAGAGTCTCAGAATTCTTTCTTGAACCATGAGAACAGATGCCCTCCTTCCTTAAAACTAAACGTACTTACTTACTTTAAGAGAAGTTCCTCCTAATGCATTGCGCTTATGCAATTATTGCAATGATAGCTAGTGGTAAATGCCCAAATTCTTGTACATATAATTTTTTTATTTGATAGTCAATCTTCTGCATTGGCATGTGAACAGTGAGCCGCAATTCTTTAACTTGTTGTGACATATCTGTAAATCATTCTAACATTGCTTTTGAAAGAGAAAAACACGCATTCATTTTATGTTTTAAAAGAGGACAGTGTTACACTTTTCCTTGTGGAAAATGTGCTACAGTATGTTTTCATTTTTATAAAAAAAGATGAATTAGGTTATTTGTAATGCATGGCTTTCATGATAGACCTGTTAAGATTTTTTTCAAGATGTTTCTGTCTATAAAGGTCTTCCTAGCTCCTGGGCAAAACCATAAAGTGGGATAGCTGGAAAATAAGGAAAATATACATTCTATTTTTTCCTGTGTCAGATTTATTTGTATAAATAGGACAGAAATATATTGCCCTATACATGAGTCCTTTGGTCTTCTCGTTGACAGACCAGAGTGTTGACAGTGGAACCTTCCTGGTAGCTAGGTAGCTTTGGAAGCTTAAGCCAGAACGGTGACTGCCTAGTGGGCATGGCTCGCATTTTCCAATAGGTTCTCGACTTTCAGAGTGCAGAAGCTTGGCAGTGGGCTCCTAACCATGCTTGGCGTGTGTGATGCAGGCGACCTGATGGCTGGCTACTATCACAACTGGGGACACTTGCTTCAGTCTCCACAGACTTCATACGGGTTTTGGAATTTGTGTTCTTTGCTTGCAATTTCTCCCAGCTGGCCTTTATATGTTTAGTCCTGGTAAAATGCATGCTACTCACAAATTTGCAATCTACTCCCTGAAGGATTGAAATTTTTGTGAACAATGCTTCTTGATGCCATTTCTTTGCCATTTTGCAAACTTGTTTGTGTGTGGTATTAAGGCTCTTTTTTTGGTTGGCGGGGGGAGGGGGCATGTCTATACCATAACATGGTTCCCAAAGCACACAGAACTGGAACATCGACTGTGTGTTCAACGTTTAGCTCTTCAATCTCATTCAGAAATGGTGACACAAGGTATGTCATAATGAATGATGCATGAGAGGTTCCACTTCCAACATTTATTGGCTATTGTCTGGAGTTAAGGCTATAGCTATTCTCGTTGGAGTAAATAACATCTCATTGTGGTATTAATTTGTATTTTTTTAGTGTCAAGTGACATTGAATATTCTTCCTTATATGTGTTAGTCATTTGTATATCTTCTTTATTGAATTATATTTGAATCATTTATGAATTTTATTGGGTTATTTGTTTTCACATTATTGAGACATAAACCTTCTCTGAATGTTTAAGACATAACCTTTTTTTCTTTATAAATTTTGGTTTTCTTTTTTATTGTAAAGGTAATGTACAGAAGGGTTACTGTTAACATAAGCTTGGTAATGAGTACATTTCTTTTTGAACGGTGTTACTCCCAACCTTATTTTCTCCAACTACTCCCCTCCCCAAACAACTTCCCTCCTCCCCCAAGTTGTAAAGTTCATTTCCAACATAGTATCTAGCAAATATCACTGTTGCATGGGTTCACCCTTTGTCCTACAGTTTCTGTGATTCCTTTCCTTCCCCAATCAGATAAGCTAGACTTTGTAAGGTATTTTATTATGTTCTGCTGGTTATTAATTTTCCTATGGCTTCAATGTTTTTCAAATATGCATATACTATATTCTAGTCCTTTTAAATGACTCATTGGTTTGCCTTCAAAAAATTCTCACTTCGGCTGGGAAGGTGGCTCAGTGGTAGAGCACTTGCCTTGCATGCATGAGGCCCTGGGTTCGATTCCTCAGCACCACATAAGCAAAAAGAAAAAAGCTGGAAGTGGCACTGTGTAGAGTGCTAGCCTTGAGCTGAAGAGCTGAGGGACAGCGCCCAGGCCCAGAGTTCAGGCCCCAAGACCGGACCAAACAAACAAAAAAATTCTCACTTGCATTTCTGTCATTTCTGTCTACCTTTTCTCTTTCTTAATGTTGTAGTAGATAGTGTAGTATAAAAATAATTAATACATGTATATGTCAGCAACTATTATTCTTTAGATCAGGGAAATTAATAGAATATGAGAAAAGGGGTTTATATTTTAAAATATGTAGTGGAGATGTAAACCATAGTACATTTCCTGTTTTGAAGATTCATTATGCCCTTAAGCATATTAAGAGCTTCAGAATCTATTTTTGTCTACTTAACCATAGTTTTGTAGAAATTTGATTCATATCTATAGAGTACTCTTAAGCTGTATGCTAGTTGCAAATTTGAGAAAATCTAAGATAGTGGTCTATATTTCACCCAGAGCTGTCTGATAAGTATTTTATCTTATATTTGCTTGCAGGTCAACATGGTTGCCATTATTCAGGAAGAATAACTAATCCTAGCCAAGCATCTGGTGACTATTTGAGAAAGTGTTTATACCCAGATCTTCTGTCTCAATGCTATTTGCATCTCATCTGAGTTGTTCCAGGGAAGGCTGGGGCTCTGCTGAAGTATCTATACTGCATCAATTATCTCTGCTGAAATGTCAGCCATGGCCATGCTATCATGAACACAAATGAGTATAAGGTTTTAGAAGTGTGTTGGAAAACCAACAACCTTCCTTAATGTCACATTTACAGAGTTAATATGCACTGGCTTGAACGTTCTTCACAAAGGCCTACTAAGAATTTGGAAGGCAAGTGCAACCAGATGCTACAATAAAAAAGAAGCAAAGAACATGGACAGGACAGAGATGTCACTAGAGTTTCTGAAAGGCGGCAGTGAGGAAATAACCAGGAAACCCTCACAGACTTTTTAAATCTACCTTTTCTAGGCTCTGTTTCCATCTGATTAAATGATGCTTTACATGTATTTGTAGAAAAATCTTTATATTAAGAAATTCACAGGTCAGTTCCAGCTTACCAAATGAGGCCCATAGAATAATTAATTAGAAATACGGAAGTAAATGAACAGATATGAAAGTAAAAGGAAGTAACAGTAACAACGCCATTAAATAAAATACAGATAGAATGGTTCATAAAAATGTGGTTTGAAAATGAGTTCACAGGAACCTTTTTAGGTATAATGTTCCTTTAATCAATTCTGAGATCAAATATAAATAGAATAGAGAATTTGTAAACAGCAAGTGAGCATCCACTGACAATTCTTTTCAAGCAATTTCAAAGAATTTAGTCAATGCATAATGAAATTAACAACATCTCAGGAGATATTTATCTTTTAAAAACAACCATTTTACTTTATAATTCAGTGAATATTCATTTAGTTGCTATTATTTTTCTGGGCACTTTTCTAGGAGTATGGATAAATTGGTAAATGAAACACACTTACATCGTAAGTTCTTACTACAAGCAAATCATAAATCAAAGAAGCTAGTGACAAGCCACCTATATAATATGCTATATTGCATAGTTACCTACGTAGTTGACTGTAAGTGGGTGCAAAGGCTGGGGGAAAAAGCAGTAGAGCAGTGTTTGGGAATGAAGAGCACCCCGAAAGTAAAAGGGACCACAGAGAGCTTTGGCACAAAATTCACAATGGTCAGAGTGATAGGTAATAGGTACAGAGACTTGACACATATTTTACTCATCTTTGATTCCTTACAAATGCTTTATTCTCAAAAGGGAGGTGAATAGATTTATTTTTAACTAAAATAGAAGTTTCCAAGATATCTGTTTTATATAAACATAATTATTTAACTTTTTATATGAATACTGAGTGACTTTGTTTTCATTTGTATTTCTGCAGCTGAAAATGTGAATACAATAGCTTTAGTTTAGTCAATGACATTTCACTTTAATGAATACAATGGATTCATTCATGGAGCAATATTAAGAAAGTAGGCATTATGTTTTACATATCACCATTTTCTCTGAGAGAAAAATTTGAGTCAAGCTTGTAGATATGAAGGAGGTCAAGTTGAGAGGAGAGAACACATGAATCCCATTGTCTACTTGATGGACTCCGAATCAAATGTCACAATAGAACACAAAAAATTGGAAATTAGAACTTGCTTTTCTAAGGTTAAAACTGTTCTTTGTGCTGGGTGCTGGTGGATCATGATTGTAATCCTAGCTGCTCAGGAGGCTGAGATCTGAGGATCAAGGTTCAAAGCCAGCCCTGGCAGGGAAGTCTGTGAGACTCTTATCTCCAACTGCCTGGCAGGGAAGTCTGTGAGACTCTTATCTCCAACTAATCACATAAAAAGCCAAAAGTAGAGCTGTGGCTCAAGTGGTAGAATGCTAGTCTTGAGCAAAAGTCACTCAGGGATGGCACCCAGGGCCAGAGTTCGAGCCCCAGAAATAAAATATTCTTTATAAACATTCTATATCAGAAAGTATATTTTCTTCTACTACATATAAAAATTCAAGGAAGTTAAAGTACTAAAATACAGAAGCATGTCTTTAGCAGAATGAATAAAATGAACGATCAGATTATATCTTAAATCTAGCCTTGTAATTTTTCTGGGCATTATTAGTCTGGCATTCATCAATATTTTGCTTTACAAACTACTGTTTATAATGGGTAGCAATCAATTACCTGGAATAATTCTAGAGCAAGATAATGATATAATTGTATACCAAATTAATATCTAAGTTATCTAAAATTTCTTTATCCACACCCTTGTTCAATCATCCTTCTCCTGAAAACTTACCAGTGAAAATTACTCTTTTGTGATCAAAGTAAGAGCATGACATAATTTTTTTTTGTTTTTTAATTCTTTTTTTTTTTTTTTGGTCAGGGTCCTGGGGCTTGAACTCAAGACCTGGGAGCTGTGCTGTCACTGAGCTTTTTCACTCAAGGCTAGTGCTCTACCACTTTGAGCCACATCTCTACTTAGGGTTTTCTGGAGAATAATTGCACATAAGAGTTTCATGAACATTCCTGTCCTGGCTGGCTTTGAATTTGGATCCTCAGATCTCAGCCTTCTGAGTAGCTAGGATAATAGGCATAAACCACAAGCACCCTGTGAAGACATAATCTTAATGAGACATTTGTGTTATGAACACATAACACAGAGTTGCATATAACACATGACATAACTGTCCAGACCTTTCTTATATAGAACTGCTAATCCCCGCTGTAACTGTATTTAAAGAGAACACCTGTGAGGAGGAAATAAATGAAGTTAAAAGGTAGAATTCTACTACAATAGGACTGACCATGGTGCACAAAGAAGAGACATTACTAATTCTCTCTCTCTCCCTCCTCTCTCTTCCTCTCTCTGCATATGAGTATACTACAAGAAGCTAGACACTTGCAAATAAGGAAGAGATCATTCACTGGACTGTGAGAACCCCCAGGAACTGTGAGAAACAAATTTCTGTAGTTCAGGTCACCTAGTATACTGGTATTTTATCGCATAATCATGGGCTGAAGAATGCTATTTGTCACTAGATGTCATTATCCATTGCACTGCATGTCATAAATAGAAGTCTATGCAGTCCGAGGATGGCAATCATTGGCCAAATATAAAGGTGAAAGTAGTAACTTTCAAGTGTCTCAGCCGGTTCATGTATTTATTTTTTCTTTAACAATGTCGAATGACAGAAAAGATGCAGCTGATTTTATAAGGAGAAAAGGCTAACTTATGTCAGTTTGGGAAGTTCCAATTCCGAATGACACTGCACAGGCCCCGAAGAAGCAACCCCTTTCCTGCATCACCTTTGTGGTACAGAGGTCAAGGGCACACATGCGTACAGGGGCAGAAAGATAGAAAAGGCAGCTGGCCCAGGCTTGCCTGCTTTAAAACAATCTCAGCTGATCCTTGATCATGTGACTGCTAGTCACATGAAATGCATCCTCCTTCCCCCGGACCCCCGCTCCCTCCAGTGATCTAACAACCTCTCTTTAGGCACCAAATCACATCCCAAAGATCCCACTATTTCCCAACATTCCTCCCTGGGGAAGAAGCCTTGAACTTTGGCAACTTCCCTGGGCAGATGACATTTTCTTCCTGCCTTCTCTGCTGCCAGCAATGCAGATGGAAGATGGGAAGCCCATTTGAGATGTGGGTTGTGCCTAGAAATAAAGATACCCCTGGATGGGTTGGATGTGAAGGATTAGTAAAAGTCAAGATTTAATGACAACGTTTAAGTTTGGTGTCACTGAACAACTAGATAGCTGCAGCCATTATCCAAAAGATGCACCATTCACAATGGTGCAGTCAGACAAAGGAACAGTTTGAGGGAGCAAAAAGACTTCTGTTATTTTTTGTTTTGTTTTGTTTTGTCTTGTTTTAACGTTATGACAAATTTCAAGCGGTTGTTAGGAATTTTGCTACAGAAATGAAAGATTACTAGAAAGACAAAGTCAAAGCCTAACCAAATAAGCACTAGGAAAGGAGAATTTGCAAGGGAGGGCGGGTGAGGGAGCAGAAGAGAGAGGTAGACAAATGAGGGAGAAAAGAGGGGGAATGCAGTCAAGAATTCATTGCAATTCATTGTATATACTACAAAATTAGGAAAAGCAAGAGGAGAGGTGGGGGGGGGGAATTGGAAGGGATGACACTAATGAAGGTGCATTGTATTCATAAACTGCTTTGTTAAAGGGCACCTCCTTTGTAAAACTAAAGATAATAAAGTAAATTTTTTTAAAGAAAGAACTCAAGGAGCCCTCAGTATGTAGGAGAATGAAGCTCAAGTGATATCTAGATTAGGCATAGGATTTAGATGAGTTTGATTGCCACAATATTGCTTAAGTGCAAGAGTACGCAGAAAAGAGAATAATGAAACCTAGGACTTAAGCCTATTGCACACTTGTATACACAAGGTCAGAGGCAGAAGCAGTTGGCCACGTAGTCATGGAGACATAACAACCAGAGATGGAGGAGAGGGACAGAGAGCATGGCAAGCTGGAGAGACAAAGAGGGATGTACTGACAAAGCAATGATGATACTCAGCAAAAGGGCTTTGTTGACCTTCCAAGAAAGGTTCTCCTTCTGTGTTGGTGATTAAGCCAAACTAGAGAGTGGTGGAGAAAAGCAAACAAACAGCCCCATGATTTCTTCATATCGTTATGCTAACACTCGTGTGTTCATGACCCCTAAACTTAAATCTAGTTGCTATTTTCTGAATGTGCTCTATTGTTTACCCAAGAATCTGTTCTTTAAATGGGGAACTGTTGAGTTCTGCTCCCTTTGTAGCTACAGAAGCAGTTTGGGGAATATATTAAAAAGAAAAAGAAAAAAAAAAAGAAAACAAATCAAGTCCCATGATACTGGTCTTCAGGCTACATTTTGTTGTTGGGTACTATTAATGAAATAGTCGAAGAATTCATTGTAAGTAGGGGCTCACTTCGTGATCTCCTTGCCATGTTATTAATAACAGATTGTTAGGGTATAAAGAAAAACAAATTTTAAGAGAAAGGATGTTTCTCATAACAATTTCATTTCCTTTTTCTTCCGCTCAATCTGAAAAAAAAATAAATTTGCCAAGTTTTATATTAACTGGGTGTCTGAAGGAGAGAGTCGATTTTAAACGTTCCCTGAAGTCGCGTGTCTCATGGGTTATCTACACAATGAGTTTTTTTTTTTTTGAGTATGAATGAAGTAAACCAAAAATACTTTAAATCATCAGCTGAAATAGTTTCCTATATTTTTTCTTCTCCCCTTTCTCTACTGAGACATGCTTGGCTTTCCTTTTATCTTCTTTTGTTTATTTTTTTCCATTTTAGTTTATTCAAAGTCTGCATAGCTGTGCCCAGGCTTGACTTGGAATCAGAGTGAAGATTCAACCACAGAGCACGTTTTATGGGACTTGTGGAAATTTTTCCAGTGTTTTCCTTTCCATCTTGGAGATGTCTAAAAATAACTTGCAGGTGGGCAACTCAATGTAGAGCCAAATTCTACCTCTGTTCTTTATTACATTATTTGTTGCATGTTTAGAACATTTTACAGCTGATATTGAAATTTTTGATAGATTTTTTTCCCCTGGATCTGTAGGTTTCCAGAGTTATTTTATAGACCTCTGTAAAGTGCATAACCTTGTTTGTTTTTTTTTATCATAATTTTAGTTTGGTAAATGAACAATGAAGTGGAATTTGGACATAGAGCCAGATGCTATTTTTCCTCTCTATTGCAACATTTCCTGGTTGTTACTTGATTCTGATACAGAACATCAAACCTTCAAGTTTATTTTATTTTATTTTTAGTAAATGTGGACATCAGGATATTTCTCTGCAGAAAGGACACCAGACTACAGTGGCCAACCCACTTAACATTTCAAGGTTCAATTGTTGATTAGCAGATATGTTTTCTTTTTCAATTGAATCATTCAGAAGCTGCAGCAAACATCTGCATTCACAAATCCACAATGTTTTCTGCTATGGCATTGGCAATTTTCCTAGACATAAACTCCACTTCTGGTGGTGACATGGAGAGTTTTTTGTTTCTGACTGAAACCACCATACCTCGTAGATAACTATCAGAAAAAAATGCAATTGCTCTATTTTTTTCTAATTGAATATTGCTGTGTGCCTAAAATTGAGCCCTCTACTAAGTATGAGAAATTTTTTGACTATTATCATGCATTTGCATGTAAAAGCCTTGCTACTAGCTCATTATGATTAATCCTGGGAAAGCAATGTGACTATAATTTCTACTCAATTTTATTTCCTTTTTGGGGATACACACATCCTCTTACATTTAGGGAAGACTTTCCATCTTCAGCATTCTCACCATCTAAATCCCAAAGGACACTGATACTTTACTCAGTATAAGCAATACTCGTTTATAGCCGAGGGTCATTTAAGAACAATGGATTCATTATCAGAAAACTTAAATTAAGACATGAGAAAAGGTCTCTTCCTGAGTAATTTTTATCTTTCATTCATTTGATATATTATCTACAAATTCACGAGTATGATATAAACAATATCTCTGTTCCTGTCTCATTCAAAATTTGCCTCCTTTGCTTAAAAGTATTGGTTAGCTTTACAAACTATACATGGATTTTGTATAAGATAAATTGCATGATACACATAAACAGATCTCTTTTCACCAACTTCTTCTTTGAAATTCCTGTCTCTACCACTGAAGATACACTATGTTTATTTTAATAAGTACCGTTCCAAACCTTTTTCTGTGCTATTTGAATAAAAACAATCTTTTGAACTGACAGCCATCAACTGTCTTATGAAGTTGTCTAACATATTCAAACATTATTCATTTCACTTTTTATAAAAATCCTGTTAGTTATATAAACAATTAATCCTACAGAGAAAAACATAACAGCTATAACAGTTCCATCAGAAGCTCTCCACATTTTAAGTCATTTAAGGGATATTGTCCAGAACATCTCTATAAGGCTATAGTATAAACAGTGTACTTCCGTGTGAATGAAATTGGTGCTTGCAAATGAAATTCCTGCTTTGCCAATCTAATGACCAGGAGTAAAGCTCTCCTGTTGGATTTATTGACTTTTCTTGGCATCCATCTTTCTTTCTTGACTTTTCTTGGCTTTTTACACTTCTTCACATATTCCCTTGCCAGTTTTCTATTTTAAATATTAAGGTATGCTTCAGAAAGTCTTAATGAATATTAGATATCAGTCTCGTTTCTCTGCAAATTGGGTGGACTTTCAAATTTACAATTTATCAGTTTCCTTCTCTTTTGGTTACTGTTGATATGCACATCTTGTTTTTGTTTTGTCAAATGAATGTAAGTACTTTGCATCTAAAAATAGAACACATTGGGAGGAAATTTAGAATCAATTAGATTTATTGAAGACTTATTCTGTGTAAGGCATTGTACTAGATAATCATTGAATGAAAATTATCAATAGGCAAAGAACAATGTTTGAAGGTTTTTAAGATTCCTAAACTTAGGCATTTTTTTAGTATTTGATTAGGAATTTCAAAAGACATTGAAGTAGCTACAAAGCATGTTTTGATTATATGTAAAATAAGAAGCTCACATCCTAGAAATATGACCATTCCTTTGCCTCAAAATCCTATCAGGAGAATGCTGGTAGGGGAAGAAATGTTTGTGGTTGTACACAGTCCAGATGTTGCTCTGAGACATTATTTCCTTTGCTCTTCACCTCCAGTGATTAGAATCCAATCCTTTCTTCTTAGTGTGTGTTCTACCCTGCCTCTTTTCTTCCATTTCCCCCCATTCTTCTCATCATTGCCTATCCTATTCTTATCTTCATCAGTTTGAACTGTTATTTTGGACAGTTTTTTCTCTGCTTCCTAAAATCTATCTCCTTACATTTACATTTTGCTTATATTTGGATATTCTTAGGATAAAATAATTTTTGTGCCATTAAGAATAACTAGCTGATTGGGGGGGGGGGGCGGGGGAGGCTGGGAAGGGATGTGAAGGGTAAACAAAGGAGAACGCTGCAATGCTTGATAAGAAATGTACTCATTATCTTGCCCATGTCATTGTAACCCCTCTGTACAGTATGTTCACAATAAAAAAAATAAAAAAAAAGAACATGTGTAAGATTGAAATGTGGAAAACAGTATTGTTGATAATAGACTTTAATCAATTAACTAGAGAAAGATCATTGGCCAAAATTCATCATGTTATATGCCATTCAACAAATATTCTCTGAGTACTAGCCCTTCCTGGAAATTGTTCATAGTGTAAAGACACAACAGAGAACAAAATAAACAGAATCATCTTCTCACTGAAAACTTTCAAAAAAAAGAAGAAGAACTAGCTGGAGCAAGACACATGTATTATATGCTTACATTGTGGGCATGTGTGTATGGATATGTGTGTGTGTGCCTGTGTGTGTGCATGCACGCACGTGTGCATAGCTCAGGTATGAGAAGCAAGAGCACGATACAGGTGTTTTATGTCCTTTAAGCATCTCCCCCTCTGCCCTGGGTGCATCTCAGTGCACTGGTTTGCCATTCTTTGTAGTTACTTGCTGAAAGCCTCCTCATGTGATCCCTTGTCTCATTATCTTCTACCTGTCCGGCCACCTGTGAACACCGTCCAAAGCTCTTCTCAGAGCTTAAACGTTTCGAGGACCCAATCTGAATTTTGAGCTTTTTCTCTCCTACATCCCACGCTTTTCTCTAAGGGCACCTCACAGACTGCTTTGGAAGTGTGTGTAGGTCTGCCTGCAGGCTTCCCATCGAGCCACAGGCTTTCTGAGCACAGGTTTTTCAGTACCTGTTTCCATGGAATGCAGCACAAAGAAGGCACAGTGTCATCATCTCTGTTGAAGCTGTGATAATTCTCTCTTATCCACAAGGAATGTTCCAAAACTTCCAGTGTCTGCCTGAAACTGCAATGAGTGCCAACCATCACAAGTACCAGCATTTTGGCCACACATAGTGATCCTAAAATTTCACACACACACACACACAATATATATATATATGTACATTCATATTCAATCTATACAGTTTTATTTCCTTATTATCTTGTAACCTTTTTACCTTTTCACTTAATAGAGGCTCTTTAACACTACGTCTTTTGCATATTTGAAATCTCAACATTACTACTGTTTGAGGCCATTTTAAGTAAACTAAGAGCTACTTAAACAAGCACTCAGATGTCAGTGATGTGACTATTGATCTTATAACCCAGGCAGCTACTATGTGACAATTGCATAGGTAGCTCACACAGTGTAAAGGCACTGGACAAAAGAACTATTCCTTTCCAGAAGATGAAGAAATGGGACAGTGGGGCATTTTGTTCTGTTAGGAGGGATAATGTAATTTAAATACTTATGATTGCTTACTGATGCAATATCTAATATAGTATTTGGGATTGAGGTTGATTACAGGTAACTGAAATCAGAGAAAAGTAAAACAGTGGCAGAACAAGGATTCTGACAGAGTGGAAGTACACACAGCTCACCGATATTGAATATTAGCTTCAAAGCACAAATCAGCCTTTGTGTTTCTGTCTTCCTTGACTCAAAACACAATCTTTTCTCCTAGCACTTCTCTATCCTTTCTGCTGGAAACCAATTGCATTTCTTGCTTCTCCAATTCTACCTTCCTTCATTTCCTCAGTAACCACACGTGGTGAACAAATATTAGCTCCTCCTTAGTAGCGGGAAACACTGTGAGTTCCCCATAATGAATATGCTGGTCTCTGTTATATTTATTAAAAATACATGTGTCTATTTATCATTTCAGTATAGGATATGCTGGGTGCCAAATTGTTCACAGTAAATATTTTATGAGCTGGGATTTTGTGTTGTTTGTATGGTTTTCATTTTGTTTGTCTGTATTTCTAAATGGCTCACAATGAAAATGTAATCTTTTTTATATAGGGAAAATAGTTAAATTATTTAGAGTATGAATTATTAGGCTTGGCAATTATAGGGTTTCTACTGTCCCTCCAGGAAAATTTTAGGGGAATGGCAAAGGGGGAAACATAATTGTGAAGAGGTAGGCTTTTTTAAATGCTTACCACTTAACCATTTGGAACTTTTCAAATGTCTTCCTGTAATGAACTTTCCATTAAAGTTAAAAATTACAAGATGTTGATAGCTCTAGGGTAATTACGATGAATAATTTAGCAAATTAGTTTTATTTAATTGCTCAGAGAATGACTAGATCCCTTCTTCTTTCTCCACAGCAATGACAGGACGTACTGAGAGTAGCCACCATGCCAGGTGAAAGCTCAGAAGTTATTGAAGACAGGTGGCTGAGCTTTGTGAGGCTGGCAGGAGACAGCAGCATGAACATGCTCTGTACTTTATCATGTTTCCTTTGGATCGCTTCAGTTCCTGTGAAATGACATCACACCTCTCTCCTTACAATTCAAAAGTCTTTAGAAAATAGGTGGCTCAAGATTTCATTGTAGCAATCTCTGGGTATGATAAGGTAACGGAACCCTCATTCTTGGAGTTAGAAAATCATCAGTATTGTAATGTCATGGGCACCAATTCCTGGCTGCATGCACGAGCCCATGAACCTCATTTCTCCAAGTCTTCACTCTGTATCATCCTAAGGAAGCTGTGAGTGTGGATGTGATGATGCCATACCACATGACCTTTGTGATCATCATTAGTATAGTCCATTTCTTTACTATTTCCTGCTCTACCTATTGTTTTCGATTATGTTCGATAAATATTTCAGATTCCCCTCTGAAGGACGAAGACTTGCTAGGGATGTTAGTGAAATCTCTGCCCTGCTCCCTAGAGGAAAATGCAAGTAGAATAAAAGCTGATGTATTATCTCAGGCTATTTGTAGACCAACATGAAACACTCCCATGAACCCAGTCTTAATAGACATTGCTTTACAGTTTTAATTTCAGTTCAGATCCATGTTTGCTTTTATAAATTCTCTGGTGGGCTGCAACTCTCAGAGTCTATTTCAAGGACTGTTGGCCACTAAGGAGTGTGAACCATGTCACCATCCATGAGTACACACAACAAGGCAAATGCCGAAGAGTTGAAATAGCTACATGGCTTTCTGCTGCCCTTGGTAACTTTTCCTGACTCCACTTGTTTAAAGCCACTTTGCCTGCTTCCAGTAGACAAATGAGCATTATTGCTCGATGGTTAGAGTCTCTGATATGTCCATACCTAAATTTTCACTCTTCTGTGGACTGTCATACTCCTGGTGAAGACGAGGTTACAGAGTTCAGTTAGAAATTTCTCAGAATTAAAACTATTTCACTTCTACTCAGTTCTTTACAGCCTGAATAGCCAAACTAACAGACAAATAGAAGCAAACATATAGCATTTGTTCTTCCTTCTGGCTCCCAGAATCCTCCTGGCTTTCCCCAAAGGGCAAAGAAGTAGCTTGTAGAGCAGCTCTCAATCACTGGCTGATAGAGTTGCTCTCACCCCAAGATAAGACAGGTCCAGCGTCTGTATTGTACATCACCACCCAGGGTTTCCTCAGGTGAAAAATGTTCTCGGTGCCCTTCTTGGTGACTGGATTGATTAGCACTCATCATTGGTCTTATCCTGTCTCGTTTCCCACTTAATCAAGAGGTCACTTGCAGTTGGATCATCTGTCAGCCTCTGACAAAATCCAAGTGCAACCTTATCTAACACATTCAAGGGGATGTTCTTGCTTCTAACTTTTCAGATGATCATCTACTTAATTTTGCAATCCTCAATCACTGTAATAATAATAATAATAATAATGATGATGATGATGATGATGATGATGCCTCAGCTGTCCCTTCCCCTGGGAAAGCACAGCTCCACTTCTTCTTGGTTATGGCAGATCTGCCAGGCATACCTGGTGATTGTAATTGAAATGAATACTTGAGAATTTTCAAATTTATTTATATATATATTTCAAATTTATTTATATATATTTATAGTTAGTTATACATTTAACTTAAATGAAGTAAGGCAATTGTACAAAGATTTTCAAATAATTACAAAATGTTTAAATAAAATAAGCTCATTGTGTTCATAGCTGCAGTTTCTGAAGTTAATCAGAATCAGTTACTTTTAGGGTTGCTTTTGTGTACGACTCAGATAGCTGAAGTGAAAATAAAAATATACTCTAATGTATAAGTGATATTAAAATACTTAAAGGGATTTAATTAACTGAGCAACGATTACTCTTTGAAGAGCATGATTAAAGTTTGCTGGAGTTGGTAAATAAAAGTAAAATTTGAGGGGTGTGTTATTGTTTCAAAATGGAGATTCTTGAAAAAGCACTGTGGGCACATTGAGTTCTAAGGAAAGGCTTCAACCTTGTGAATTAACATGGAAGCTTGTTAACAAGTTTCATGCACTTATTAAAGCCACATATTAAGAATCTCCCATGCCAAAGAGATCTTTCTTGTCTTTCTAAATTCTTGTTAAATAAACTAATGGCTGTGTGGAGGTTTTGTTCTACATTTATGTGTTTGCAGTTTGTCTAGCATATGATAAGCACCTATAGTTTCTCCTTTCCCTGTAGGTAAGTTTCACAGAGAGAAGTTGGTATTTTAGATTAGTTACACTAATCTTATAATTCTGTTATGCCTAGATATATCTCAAATACTAAAATATAATTAAAATCTAATATATCTCCTTACAAACATGATTGACAGTCATATATTTGGATAAAACATAGTAGTGCCTGGAGCCATATTTTCATAAACAAATCACCAACTTAAAAATGTAAAAATAAAGCAATTGTTCATGGTTCCTGAGTATTAACTTCAATTTATGGCACTTCCAATTTCTGAAGTGACATTCCTAATTGTACAGCAAATAATTATATACATAACACTTATTGCACATTCTGCAAAGCAGTATTAGGAGAAAATATTTGTGTTTCAGAAGAGACTTTACTCTTTTTTTCAAAAAAGTATCAGAAATGTGTTTCTGTGAGCAGATGTTGAGCTTGAAAATGAAATCAAGCCCATTAAAAAGAGTATTAATGTGGCACTCAGAGAGAAGCCACTGCAGGATAATTTTATCTAATTTGGTGAAATAGCCAATATCTACTACTTCTAATATACTGTCCTAGATGTGAAGGTATGAAATTGAATAAGATAGAGTTCATGCCCTCATGAAACTCACATACTAGTAGATAAATCCCTTAAAGAAAAGATAAAAGTATTATGAGGAGTAGCAATTGATTTGGTTTCTACAAAATGGATAGGAATTAGAGAAATAACTTTTTTCTTCTTATTTATTGTGTATTGCAGCTATTGAAGGCCAGGGCAGTAGGGAATAATCTTGCCAACTTTTAGTCCATGTTGTTCAAGTGAAGTGCACTTACCTCCTATCTCTAAGTGTGGACTTCTGACCATGCTCTGATCAAAAGGAAAATAACATTTCCTTGGCTCAAATGATGGGTTCAGGTTTAGAGAAATATATAGGGTATCATAGTTCTGTTTGAGTTGCTGTGAGAAAATGATACAAACTAAGTCACTTACATACAAGAGAAATTCATCCTTGACAGTGTTTCAGTTCTTTGTTGGTATATAGAAAACATACACACATACATATGTACACTATCAAGGAACAGTTAGAACAGATTCTTTTATTTTTGGGGTCCGGTCATGGGGCCTGAACTCTGGGCCTGGGCACTGTCCCTCAGCTCTTCAGCTCAAGGTTAGCACTCTACCACTTGAGCCACAGTGCTGAGGAATCGAACCCAGGGCCTCATGCATGCAAGGCAAGTGTTCTACCACTAAGCCACCTTCCCAGCCCCAGATTTTTTTTATTATATTCACTTTTGTTCTAATTATAAATCCTTACATTAAATCAAGAAGTTAGAATAGCAATTAGATATAACTATATTTAAACTAGACCCATATACATATGAATCATGATATGTTATATATTTTATAATTGATGAATTATAAAAATACTAAAGAGGAGATGAGAAAATCCAGGCCTCTTCTTTTTAGGTCTGCCAGTCACATGAGGATTATCACCGAGGTGGATCTAGAAAAGAAAAATGTCCCGACCCGCAGGACTTCAACCAGGGCAGTGAACCTAAGCGAGAAGGAATGAAGGGACAAGAGACACGAAGAAGGACAGCAAGACAAGGATTCTGATCAAGCTGCCAAATTTTATTTTTCACACAGGGATATTTATATGCTTAGAATAAGGAAGCTTTTTCATTGGGCGTAGCAGCTGCAGGATGCTTGCTTAGGGCAATGTGAAAAGGTGGTCAATAGCAGCTACCTGGTCTTTGTTTGGGGCAGGATGCAAAGACAAGATTCTGTAAATAGCCTTGAGAGATGTTCCAGCGAGATAGCCAAGCTTATCATGCAGAGAGACTCCCTGCAGGGCTCTCAACATCTCCCCCTTTCTTATTTAGAAAATTGACCATCAATTGTTGGTGCTCTTTTTGAGGGGGTGACAGAGGCTCTGTTCCTCTAAGGGCCCAGGGTTTTTCTCCGCTCCGAGCGAGCGTCCTCACTCGGGGAGGGGAATTTTACAGACCTTGGCATGTTTTTTGAGGAGACGGCTTGTGGGTATGCATGCCAACCGTCATGCACCAGAGCTTGCCACTCAGGGGTCTTGGGTTTTGGGATCTCGCGGATCCATCCCCCTGCAGTCTTACCTGCACCCTTGATTAGAGCATTTCTTCTTCCTCCCATAGGTGCATCCTCCCCCAAGCGGAGGGGCCTATAGGAGGAGGGGCGAACCTATCCCTTATGGCAATAGGTCTTGCCCGTTGAATGGTCAGGAGTTATGAATAAGGAGGGTTTTCTAAATAAGAAAAAAAAAGGGAGGGCTGTTTCCCACTGGAACAAGCTCATGGCAAAACACTAATTAAAAGCCTGGGGTCAATCCTAGATCTCGATGCTGCGGTCTGCCATATCAAGGCGTCTGCCATATCAAGGCGATGGTGATGAACCTGTATGGGCTTAGAAACCAAGAGATTAATCTGTTATTTAATAAATTTAAACAGGATGGTCCATGTCTGGAGTTCTAGCTGCATCTGCAAGAGAAAAGGCATCATCCTCGGGGGGAAGGCTTCCCCTGGGTTGTGGTAAGCCATTCACCTGTTTTATCAGGCGTTCTGGCAGCCACCTTGGGGCCGCTTGTTCTTGATCTAAAATACAGGCTGAACCTCGCCCCCAGATAAGAACAGGATCTGGGCCCTTCCATTTGCCTGTAAGGGGGTCTCGCCACATGACAGACGGGCGGGCAGAACTGGAAGATGGGTGCCAATGCCTGTCAGCTGCCGAGTGGCCTTCATTGTCCAGAGTTAGAAAATTAAGGGCGAACAATGTATGACTAAGGCGATCCCTAGGAGTGGAAAATGAAAAGGCAGAGGCTTTGAGGCGAGTAAGCCAGGTTTTTAGGGTGTGGTGGGCTCGTTCTACAATGCCCTGACCTTGGGGGTTATAGGGAATCCCAGTAGTATGACAAATCTGGAAAATAGCACAAAACTGTTTAAACTTGGCACTGGTATAGGCTGGGCCATTGTCTGTCTTTATGTGGGCTGGTTTTCCCATTACAGAAAAGGCTAGAACAAGGTGAGAGAGAACATCTTTGGCAGTTTCTCCTGAGTGTGGTGAAGCAAAAACAAACCCGCTAAATGTGTCTATGGAGACATGTATATATCTTGTTTTTCCAAATTCAGGAAAATGGGTAACATCCATTTGCCAGATTTGATTGGGTAGCAGTCCACGGGGGTTAACACCCAGATGTTGTACAGGAAGGGAGACAACACAGGCAGGGCATGCCTTTACTATCTCCCGTGCTTGCTGTCTAGTAATTTTACAAAGCAATCGAAGGCTCTGGGAGTTTAGATGGTGGAGATTATGTAATTCTGTAGCCTTTTGGACAGACCCAACAAAAACCGGAAAAATGGAACGAGTGGCCGCATCAGCTTGAGCGTTACCCTGTGTAAGAGGGCCAGGGAGATCAGAATGTGCCCTAATGTGTCCCAGAAAAAATGGATGTCTCCTGGCCTGAATTAGCTGTTGAAGCTGAGTAAATAAAAATGCCGCATTGGAAGAAGTTTTAATAGCGGGTGAAATTTCTAGCAAGGGAACAGAATGAGCAATGTAAGCACTATCTGTATAAATATTAATAGGCTTATCAAAAAACGTCATAAAAACCTGTGTTATAGCAAATAACTCCACAAGCTGGGCTGATTGGTAAGGGGCATCAAAGGTGGTGGTATGGTTGTTAACAACAAAGGCTGCACGGCCATTGCTTGAGCCATCTGTAAAGACAGTGAGGGCTTGAGGAATGGGAGCCTTTTGAGTAACCTTGGGAAAAACAAATGGATGTAGCTGGGCGAAGTGTAAAAGGGGATCATTGGGGAGATGATTATCAATTAGTCCTAAAAATCCTGACAGGGCGATGCCCCATTCATCCCCAGTCTGAAGTAAAAATTGAGTCTGGTCTTTGGTGTATGGAATTAAAATGGTATCAGGGTCCTTGCCGAAATATTGTCGAGAAAGCAAGCGACCTTTGATAATGATAGAGGCTACCTGGGCAGGGTAAACAGCAATAACCTTGGGGGATGTGGTGGGTAAATGGACCCAAAGCAGGGGGCTGCCCTTATTATTGGAGTGAAGAATCTGTTGCCAAAACAATCCTGTGGGTGTATGAGGGGTATGTAAAATAATTAAGACCAGAGGAAGATTATAGGAAATCTGTGTAACAAACTGCTGGGCAATGGCCTCAGTAACTTGGGTTAAAGCATTTCGAGCATTGGGAGTAAGCTTGCGAGGAGAGGAGGGGTCAGAATCCCCTTTTAAAATCTCATTAAGAGGCAAAAGCACGCTGGTGGGCAACCTTAGGTATGGCCTAAGCCATTGAATATCTCCAAGCAGCTTTTGAAAATCATTAAGGGTGTGAAGATGGTCTAAACGAAGTTGAATTTGAGGAACCCGAATTTGATTATTTTGGAGTTCTAGACCCAAATAAGTATAGGGATCCTGTGTTTGAACTTTATCGGGGGCAACCTGTAGTCCCAGGGCAGTAAGGGCTTTATAAAGGTCTAAATAGCAGTTTCTAAGTTCGTGGGTGTCAGGTGCAGCAAGCAACAAGTCATCCATATAATGTAATATATAGACGCGCTGCCATCGTTTTCTCACAGGGTCCACTGCCTGGGCAACATATTTTTGACAAAGGCTAGGGCTATTAGCCATACCTTGAGGAAGTACCTTCCATTGAAATCTTTGCATGGGGCCTTGAAAGTTAATGCGAGGAAGGCTAAAGGCAAAATAGGGTCTGTCCTCAGGATGTAGGGGAATGGTAAAAAAACAATCTTTTAAATCAATAACCATTTTGTAATAGTCCCTGGGAATAGCCACCGGTGTGGGAATGCCTGGCTGTAGTGCTCCCATTGGGCGCATAGCTTTATTAACGGCGCGTAGATCTTGTAAAAGGCGCCATTTGCCTGATTTTTTCTTTATAACAAAAATAGGAGTATTCCATGGTGAAGTAGAGGGCTCTATATGGCCTGCCACCAGCTGTTCCTGTACTAACATGGAGGCAGCCTCCAATTTTTCTTGGGTAAGGGGCCACTGATCCACCCACACAGGGGTTTGGGATTCCCAAATGATTTTATCTGCATGGGGCACAGGAGGGTCAGGGGCCGATACTAAAAATCCGAATACCCAAGCCCATGTCTATCTGTTTTTTGGGTAGCTTGGATGGGCTCAACAATTCCTTCTCCTGATTTCCCAAGACCCGTACCAGGGACAAAATCCATACGGAGCATTTGATGTGTAACCACAGAATTGGGACTAGCAAGGATAACTTTCATCTGGGTCAAGATATCGCGACCCCATAGGTTAACAGGGAGGTCAGGAACAACAAAAGGAGTAACAGTTCCCTTATTGCCCTCTTTGTCAGTCCAATTAAGAACCCTGGAGCTTACCAAAGGGTTTTTTGACTGCCCTATGCCTTTAAGGTCAGTTAGGGACGGGGTAAGAGGCCAACTTGGTGGCCAATATTTTTGGGAAATAATTGTGGCATCTGCACCAGTATCCAAAATTCCCTGAAACTCCTTTCCTTCAATTCGCAGGGTGAGGGTGGGTCTTTTTTGAGTGATAGGCTGAACCCAATACGCATCAGAAGACCCCAAAGAAGCAGTTCCTCGCGGTGTGGTCTGAGCAGTGGAAGAATCCCCTGAATTTAATGGGAGCAGTATCAATTGTGCAAGCCTAGTTCCAGCTGGAATAGCTGCAATCCCATTAATGGCCGTGGCCAAAATTTTTATTTCTCCTGTATAATCATTATCAATAATACCAGGAAAAACTTGGACACCTTGTAAGGTAGCAGAGGCTCTTCCAAGAATAAGGGCACACATATGAGACGGAGGGGGTCCCAGGGTCCCAGTGGGTATTATTTGAGGTCCTTGTACAGAGTCTAGTACTGTGTCGGTGGCGGCACAGAGGTCCAGTCCTGCACTGCCTGGGGTTGCCCGCTGGAGGGAGGCAATTGTGGAGAGAGGTGGGGGGCTTGTGTAGGACTGGGAGTTTGGGAGGGGACAAACCCTATTGCCCCTGGGCTTGTCTTGGGGATGGTCGGGGCCAGGGGCTGGCCCCGAGGGAAGTTTCCCGAAAACCGAGAGAGAATGGGCTGTCCAAGGGCATTTGTTTTGGATCTACATTCATTGGCCCAATGACGGCCCTTACCACATTTGGGACAAAGAGTGGCAGGGAGTGGTCTACCTGTAGCTTGGGAGGGCATTGCCCCTTGGCTTTGTTTGCCGAAGGGACATTCACGTGCAAAGTGACCAGGTTGTTTACAATTAAAGCAAGTATGCGAGCTGGGGACTGAACCTTGAAATGCCTTGGTAAAGGCAGCACCTATGGCGAGCCCCATGGTGTGAGCGGTTCCTACTCCAGCACAAAGCCTGACGAACTCAGAGAGGTCACCCTTGTTTTTATGTGGTCGGAGGACATCTTGACATGCAGGGTTAGCATTTTCAAAGGCAAGATGTTTAACAAAGGCACTTTCACTTTCACTTGGCCCAAGAAGCCTTTCTGCAGCCAAGTTAAGCCGCGAGACAAAGTCACTGTAGGGTTCCTCTGGCCCCTGTCTAACCTTTGCCAGGGAAGTAGTAGCCGATCCCTTTTGAGGGAGACGCTTCCAAGCATAAAGGCCAGCGTTTTGAATTTGTGCCAAAAGTCCAGTAGGAAAGCGTGCCTGTTTAGCATTGGTATCAAAGGGCGCATTACCCAAAAGTTTAGTATAGGTCCAGGTTTTTGAAGATGTTTTAGCCAAATTTTTTTGCGCGGTCTCTCTACATTGTTCCTTAAAGTCCGCATTCCATAAAACAAAATCACCCCCACTAAGGGTGGCACGGGCCAGGAACTTCCAATCATTAGGGGTGAGCCAGCGCGCACTTTGGTTTTCTAACAAGGCTAACGTATAAGGGGCAGTCGGGCCATATTGGGCACATGCATTTTTAAGCTTTTCAACAAACCGGAGGCTAAGCCTCTTATACTCTTGTTGGCCTTTTCCCTGGGTGGGTTGTTCCTCTTCATCCCCAGTATCCTGCTCTTCATCCTCCTTTTCCTCCTCTTCTGATTCATCCTCCTCACCCTCTGAGGCCCTATCTGTCTGGCTCCGAGTTACTGGAAAGGCGAGAACTGATTGATGGCCTGATCTAACCTTAATTTTATCAGGCGTTTTTGGCGTATCGGCCAAGGCCAGTATGCGGAGTTCATAATCAAGGGACCGCAGTTCTTTTAAAAGTTGAAGGTGTTCTCGCCTATGTTGAAGAGTCTCGCGTAAAGGTGCCAGGTTAGGTAAAAGGGGGGGAGAAAAAACATCTGGATCAGGAGGGGCAGTGGGCCCTTGAAAGGCCGGGTTACAAAAGGGAGGGGGCGCATAGGAGGAATGCGGAATATTTGAGGTAGAGGGTTTAGTCTGAGGTAGGGGGTGACTGAATACGGGGGGCCAATCAGGCTGACGATATTGGGCCGCCTCCTCTTCCAGGGTGGCCTCCTCCTCGGGATTTAAATTATTCTGAGGGGAATGGGCTGCCTGGGGTATAGGATAATAATGTTCATCTACCTTTTGAGAAGGAGTTTCAAGATCTAATACAACCGATGGGCAAGCTGCGGGGGGCCGAGAGGCATTTTGGAGAACCTCCTCTCCCGTTTTTACAAGTTTTAAAATTCCACTATCAAACAGAGAACATTTTAAAATGTCATTAATCAAATTCCAATAGGAAAAGGCCGTAGCAGGAACCTTTTCTGAACCAAAGGTTTCATAATAATCTTTTAAACAATCTCCTACTCTTTGCCAGCTTTTTGCATCTATGATTCCTTCAAAGGAGAACCAAGGACACAAGTCCTCTATGAATGAGAAAAATAATTCTAAATCCTTTTTCTTAACCCGCGTTCCTCGTGTCTTGAAGGCCTCCCTGAGGTCTGACAGAAATAGATCATGTGATGATATTGCTTGTCCCATAGTGGGTCACTCACCATGCGCCGTCCCCACTCTCCTCCTGGATCTGTCTCTCGGCGGGGTCTGTCGAGGCGATCTCGCGATCTCGGACTGTACTTGGCCAAGTTTTCCCGGAGGACGGCGTTCCTTCCTCAGTCAGAGGCTCGTGCCCCACGTTGGGCGCCAGTTGTCCCGACCCGCAGGACTTCAACCAGGGCAGTGAACCTAAGCGAGAAGGAATGAAGGGACAAGAGACACGAAGAAGGACAGCAAGACAAGGATTCTGATCAAGCTGCCAAATTTTATTTTTCACACAGGGATATTTATATGCTTAGAATAAGGAAGCTTTTTCATTGGGCGTAGCAGCTGCAGGATGCTTGCTTAGGGCAATGTGAAAAGGTGGTCAATAGCAGCTACCTGGTCTTTGTTTGGGGCAGGATGCAAAGACAAGATTCTGTAAATAGCCTTGAGAGATGTTCCAGCGAGATAGCCAAGCTTATCATGCAGAGAGACTCCCTGCAGGGCTCTCAACAGAAAAACATAAAACAAGTCTATGTTTCTACACAGTTGACTGTTTTCCTTTATGTATATTTCGTATGTACTTGATTCTTGACAATATCCTTTCCATCTCATTTAGGATTTATTTTAGAAAATATAAATGATTTTGCACTCATAAATAAACTACAAAAAGACCATACTAAAGCTACCAACACAACTATGTTTATTGAAGCATTATTTACCGTAGCTAAGCTGGAACCAACCCAGATGCCCCTCAGGAGATGAATGGATCAAGAAAATGTGGTATATATACACAATGGAATTCTATGCCTGCATCAGAAAGAATGACATTGCCCCATTTGTTAGGAAATGGAAAGACTTGGGAACAATTATATTAAGTGAAGTAACCAGGCCCAAAGAAACATAGGTCCCATGGTTTTCCTTATTTGCAATAACTAGTATATGTCTGAGTCAAGCAGAAAAGGTCAGATAAGTTGATGTTAGGGGAATGAACCCCAAGATAAGTATTCAAATGTTTTTTATTTTCTTACATGCAATTGTTTCTAACATATTTATAAGATGATTTCTATGTTGCTTTGTATGTCCCTCCCCCATGGTATAACCCCTGCTTTCACTGTATTTGATGTTGGTATAATTTGTGGAGGGGAAGTGCAAAAACAAATTGCTTAACTAGGGATACAGGTGGACCCATTGCAACAATGAGATGTACAAATCGTTATGTCGAAAAACGAGCTTTACTACTTTGGTGGGAGGGTGGAGGATCAGGTGAGGGGAGGTGGGGGGAGTATGTGAAGGGATGGGAAGGAGAAACAAAGAGGAGGCAACAATGCTTGATAACAAAGGTACTCATCTTGCCCATGTAATTGTAACCCCTCTGTACAGTATTCTCACAATAAAAAAGTTAAGTCCTCAATAAAAATTCAATTTTATATATGTTAATTAAAGAGACTAAAACCCATAATTGTCTCCCAGAACTCACTATACAAATTGCTTTGTCAACAGAGGATGGCAATTACAGTTTTAGGGATATAAGCGTCAATCAGGAGTATATATTCGATACAACCTCGTGCCCAAGAGAAAGATAAATCTAGAAAATAATACAAAATATCACAGAACCTGTTGTACTCTAAACGGACAGCCTGAAAATCTGTCAAGGTTATGACTGAGAAATCACCCAGTTCAGACAGCATATTAGGGTGTATATCTTATTAAAACCATAAGAGGTCTATCCCTTTAGGTGTTCATCTACTGAGACCATTAGAGCAACAGCTAAACTCTATCGGTAGGTGTTAGTAGCAACTTGTAGATTATCTTTTCCCATTTCCATGGATCCCCTAGTAACTTAATTCTTCATAGATATTGAGTTCTGGGATACTGAAATGCTTAAGTGTTTGGTTTCTCAATAGATACTATATGGACCCTCCATTTCTAGTCTAGTTTACGATACCACAATTCCTACGTAGAAATAAATAGCTCTTGCAACAAAACCCAATGTAGGTAAGAGATCTTCCTATCAAATGAATCATCTCATACAACTGAAGTGTAATGTAGAAAGTGCGATATAATTATAATGCAATGCTGTTAAGTCGAAAGGGAAACAAAGTAGTGAAAAGGAAATAACTTAAAAGAGAGGGGATTAGAAAACAAGCTTAATCGCAGTTACCAAAATGTATAATTAGAGGTGTGCGTGATGGTTTTGTCTAATCCCAGAGCAGAAGCAGAGGACTTGCGTTTAAGATCAGCCTAAGCTACATTATAAGATCCTGTCTTTAAAAAACAAAAAAAAAATCTACAATATAATTAGAAACAGCATTATCTCTCCAATTCATCTACATATAGATGATTTGTTTCATATATCTAACATATTATATAGTATGGAACTCCAAGTATAAGTATTAATTGATATTGGAATTAAGTTGCATAAATTGTGCACTACATTTTATAACATTAAATTTATTTATGCTGACATGACATTCTATTTATTTACCTGTGCAGTAAATACTACAAATATTAACCATTCTCATTTTATTTTCTACATTGGTGGATTGCACTTCCCACCATTTTTGCAGTCAGGTGGGGCCATTGGACTGGAGTTCTTGCTACTGGATTAGATAATGAATCTCCCAAATAGGCCCATAAAAATATTTCTGAGGTAATTTCCCTGCATTGCTCCTGATTGGCTGCTGTAGGCAGAGAATCTTGTGGTGACCCCAGAGAGCATGAGGCAGACAAAGAGTACAGAATTTGAACTCTGACAAATTACAGGGTATCTTGCCACTATGCAAGAATATTTTCATTAGACACCGTAAGCATTTGCAATCATTCAATTTTTGTCAAGTAAAGACAATAATACTTCCATATATGTTTCTTAGAGTAACTAATATCAATTTCCATAACAAAACAATATAATGCTTTAAGGAAGCTTTCTAATCTGAATGTGAAAATCATTTGTTATCTCCCAATATCAACTTCACACATTAATTGATCTGGTAGAGAAAAGCTTTGCAAGCAAATTTTGTCAGTGAAGAATAGATGCATTAGGACAAGACTCTATAATGTGAATTTAAGGTGTATGTGTATTATCCCATAAACTAATTTCCAATCAGAGATCAGTAATGGTGTATACCCACTGATAAAATGAGAATTCCAGATGAAAAACAGGAGATTTTCTGGAGTGGATATCTTACTTCTCTGCTTCCTTTTAATGCTTTGTCCTGTACTTCACAGAAATACCTACTTGAGTGGTTGAGGCAAAAACAACTTTTCAAACACTTGTGGGTTTAATCAATAAAACAAATGGCCTTTGATGCAGACATAAAACGATTAAAGTTTTTATGCTTCAACTAGGTAGCCATGTAAACCACAAATATTCATTATAAGTACAGGTTAACAATCTGCGGGGAGGAGAAGTAATAACTCTTCTATTGTTACAAGATATTTTGTAGCTTCTTTTCATCAATATCTAGCAAGTCAAAGGAGAATGTACAAAAATCAATCACCTTCTGGGACTTTTTGTTTGAGATAGAGTTCCGTAGCTTTGAAAGAACTCAGGGTTTCTACTGTAAATAGATAAATCATTCATGATGATAATTATGAGTATAATGAGAGCTAGGCTCACACCTGTAATCCTAGCTACTCAGGAGGCTGAGATCTGAGGATCACAGTTCAAAGCCAGCCTGGGCAGGAAAGTCTGTGAGACTCTTACCTCCAATAAACCATTCAGAAAACCTCTCAAGTGGTAGAGTGCTAACCTTGAGCTGAAGAGCTGAAGGACAGCGCCTAGGCCTAGAGTTCAGGCCCCACGACCACCATCACCACCACCACCAACAAAGTATAATATGCGTGTGTCCACTGTGTGTTGTGTAATACAATGTCACTGATTTAGAAACTTAGACAACAGGCATTTATTATTTCATAGTTTTAATATATCAGGAGACTGGTAATGGCTTAGCTTGGTCTTCAGCTTCATGGTCTCATTCAAGGCTATAATCAAGGTGGGATATGGGGATTTCAATAGGAGAATGCTGTACTTAGATATTTACACCGCCATTGACCATCCTATCGCCTTTGCTCTTTTCTCTTCTTTAACATCATGTTCCTAAGATAAATCCACCTTCAAAGCATGAGCAATATGGTACATGATTTCTTTTATCTTGCTGCTATGATGGCTAAATTCCCGATATCTGTTCTGATCAGCTTTTGCAGACATTAATCCCAAATAGATTTCAGTTACTTAGGTTCTTACGGGGCTATTCAGATTTATTTTATTTTTCCAGCACGTCTGGGCTTCTGGTAAATTCCACCTGATGCAATAGAAAGCACTTTCATGGGCTGCTGTGACCTTTTGACAGGAAGCAGAAGCTACTGATTCTGACATTTAAAATGCTATTAAGCAAAACACAGCAAGACATAGAGTTATGCTATTGATGCTGATGTTGACAAATGATTCTTTTTTGAATGATATTTTGTGATAAATACACTGTACAGAGGGATTACAGTTACATGAGTAAGGTAATGAGTACATTTCCTGTTGAGTATTGTTACTCCCTCCTTTGTTTTTCTCCTACCATTCTTCCCTCTCTAGCCCCCCTTCCCTTCCTGTCACAAGTTATAAAGTTCATTTCCAACATAGTGTCTTAGATGACTCATTGTTACAATGTGTCAACCTGTATCCTTGTTTCAGCATTTTGTTATTTCCCTTCCCCTCCCCAAATTCGAAAAATGTATATATAAGATTCAGGGCACCAAAATCAAATATAGCGACAACAGGGTTTATACCATAAGGAGAAAAACATACAAAGAAACAAAAAAATCACAAAGTACATTAAAAACAACAGCAACAAAGAAAAACCTCTTATGTCCATGTCTTAGGGTTCATTTAGCTTAGCATCATCTTATATGGTCATTTGGGCATAGCTTTTGACCTTTTCTGCTAGTCTCGTAAGATAATCCTAGACATATACTAGTTATTGCAAATAAGGGGAAACATGGGACCTATGTTTTTTGGAGGCTGGCTTATGTCACTTAATATAATTTTTTCCAAGACTTTCCATTTCCTAACAAATGGGCAATGTCATTCTTTCTGATGGAGGCATATTATTCCATTGTATTCATATATACCACATTTTCTTGATCTATTCATCTACTGAGGGGCATCTGGGTTGATTCCATATCTTAGTTATGGTAAATAATGCTTCGATAAACATATTTATGCTAGTAGCTTTAGTGTGGCCTTGTTTGTCATCGTTTAGGTAAATACCCAGAAATGGGATTGCTGGGTCATAGGGAAGCTCTATGTGGAGTCTTTTGAGGAACCTCCATACTACTTTCCAGGGTGGTTGAACAAGTTTACACTCCCACCAACAATGCAGTAGGGTTCACTTTTGGCCACATCCCCTCCAGCATCTTATTTTTTTTCTTTCCTTTTACTACCCACATCCTGGAATAGGATCTTAACATTCCAGAACTTGCCTACTGCAGGTTGACAGTTCCCCAGCTCAGATGGAGGAGGCTGATTGGAATTTTCAATAGATTGGGTTCTTCTATTTCTAATTCTTTGGTTGGAGAGAGTGGACATATTTTTGTGTATATTTTCTATTTCTCTGGACTGCACTTTTTCATGATTTAATCCAATAATAAGTGAAAGATTAAAACATCCAAAGGATTGTCTTGTTCATCAAATCCAGAGTTCTCTAGCCAAGTTTCCTCCTATTCAGATATCATGTTTTTTTAGGGTTGTTTGCTAAATTATTTCCAAGATCTTATAAAGGATTACAGAATAAAAATAAGTTTGTGCAACCTTTCTCTAGAACACACCATTACTCATAAATCACTAAGGATATCACTAAGCAAGGTTATAGAAAATTAAGGTTTCTAAAGCATTCTCAAGCTTAGAACAGCCTAACAAGTATCAACTTGGATTTGAGTGGTACGTGGCTTTAATGGAAGTGCTTTCTCTTGGTCCTGTGATCTTCACAGACTTCTTACTAGGGGGTTGTTTTTGTTATCCTACTTTTCCCCTGAAGGAAGCCCAAGCATAGTCCACAACTATGTATGTATTACACCAAAAGACTTGTAAATGGAGCTTTAAATTTTGATTCCAAAATTATGATTTCCATGAGGTAATCCAGTGAAGGGAACAAATGTTTTAATGAAGCTTAAATTGTTTTAATTTACAACTTGTCTGAATAAATCAAGAAATATTCTACTCGGTAGTATTATCCATTCCTTAATGATGAATAGAATGTAGACAGGGGTAATTGGGGAAGCATTCAAGAAAGAAGAATGGACATTAGCTAATGCCTGAAGTTGGCAAGGTATGAACACTTTTTTACTGAAGAGCTAAATGGAGTGCATTCTGTTTGGAACATCAAGTATAAGGATGAGTATTGTGAGTAATGAAAAGCTTGAAGACTTGTTGTGGATGACCTTGACTGCTGCTTTAGAAGATGTGTTCTTAATTGTGAGGCAATGGAGCATCCTGGAGAGCGTTAATAGAGGACATTTGTCATTAAAACCATGACTTTCAGAAGAGCGCTTGAATGTGGAGAACACAAATTACACTAGATTTGACGAGGAAAGTTTCATGATAAAAAGAGAGATTGGAAAAGCACATGAGAGGTGCTGTGTTTTAATGATTGTATGCACCCCAATTTTTAAGATGATGAAATTATCTTAAATCATGAATGATTATGGAAAAACCCTAATGGGTGAGATTGGTACCCTTTTGCACGAGGCCATTTTAATTAATGGTCTCCATTTTGCGGAATCTATGCCACAAAAGGTTGTTGTTGATGAATCAGGAAGTGGGCCCTCACTGCCCCACAAAATCTGACAGTAACATTAACTCAGAGTTTTGGCTTCTATAACTGTGAAAAAAATAATATTTCTTTTGTTTACTAGCTAAATAGTCTATGGTATTTTGATTAGAAGCACAAACAAAAGTACGTATTCAATGAGTCATAACTCTGTAAGCCATACTTGGATATTTTTGGCTAAGAATCAAGGCATGAGGACTATGACAAGTATAGTGTCTGTCTATGATGAACTTCTACTCAAAAAGAAGTAGGATAATTAAGCAGAAAATGAGAATAGAGTGTGATAAATAACCATATAGGAGAAACAGAAGGCTATGCATACATAACGAATGACAAATGGTTTGGAGCGCAAGAACAAAACAGTTTTTTAGGACCTAGTGACTAATTTGAGTAGCTATATGTCCTGTTTTCCTAGAGAATTTCCTACTTACACCTGTTCCCCTTGTGTAATTATTACTAAGAGCTTCTGCTTCTCTCACAAGAATCCCAGATAGAATAAATAAACAGTGTGATCACCGTGTATCTCAGCAAAATCAGGGATGAGATCCAATTATCCAGATAAATGGCCCAGTGGTGTGAAAAAAAATGCTTCAGTTATAGTAAATGTCCTCCAAATAGACCCATAGGCAGAAAGGAATGTAACATAGTCTAATAGTACTACTAATGCACAATTACTCTTGCTTTAAAATATCTGAAATAGAAAACAAGAGATGAATATATTAATCAGGTTGACTTACAGTTGCAGACTTTTCTCAAAGTCCTTAAGAACTTTATTCTTTGCAGTCAATAGATTGGCGGTGGCGGATGAAGGTTAGTTAGGATTTGATATGAATGTAGAAATACCACTCTTGCAGGTTTGTCAAAAAATAGATTTCAGGCATATGAGTGGAAGGGAAAAATGACTATGGCAGAAAAATCAACTAATGCCTTTTAGAATGACAGAGATGACAGATGAGGAGAAGCTAACCCAGAATATTGGCAGGACTGAGAAGCAAAAACATTGAATGACATTTCATAGTTAACATTTGTAGAAATTGGTGATAATTTCTAGGAACTGGTAATAATTTGTTCTAATTTGGCAGATGAATGAGTAGAAATAATTAAATGCAGGGTACTTTTTTTTCCCTTTACGTTAGCCATTCTGAGGCTCTTACTACTGTTCATGACCAAAGAAGATGAAAAGGAAGTTTACTAGTCACATATATAGTTCAAATTGCAAGACAAGTTAACTAATTTTTAAGAAAAACACATTTTCCTAAAGGGCCAAAGAGAGGTCTTTGTGTGCTAGGATGGAAGATACCACTTATATGTTCTTATGTATTATCGTAAAGATTAATCTTTAGTCAAACTTCACAATAGGTAGAGGTAGAGGGAGGTCACTACTAATTTGAGAAAGAAAATTCCTTCATTCAGTTTCTGAAAAAGAAGGCAGATTATCTATTATCACAAAGTTTAAGAACAGAGGAAAATTTGCCATTTTCTTATGTGGATAATTATCAGTGATTAGATATACATTTCTAGAACCCATGAAAGAATATATGGAACTGTGAATTTTATTTATAATTCATCACTGAAAATGATTATGACTATTATTACTATTTTGTCTTCAGGGTGTTTGAAAGGTCTATAGCTGTATGTATGACAAGATTCTGTAGTTTTAATGGATTCTACTAAACCTGCTAACATTTTAAATATTTTACATCTTTAGGTTTCACACATTAGCAGAACTGCAAGACTTTTGTTTACAATTTCATATAAATAGCTTAAAATTTCTTGGCATATACTGAGTTTAAAATATATTGTTGTTGTATAAATATTTAATTTAGCTGAACTGCTTTATATTTTAATATTTCTGGCCCATTGGTTTATAAATGTCTTTTGAACATCTTCTAAAACATAATGCAAGTCTAAGAGGCTAATAAAAATGTACAGATTGTTGGTAGAATTTTTTAATAGTTAGAGAATGCATTTATAAAATGTTTATATTTTACAATAAAAATTGGTACTTTTTCTCCATAGA
The DNA here is from genome assembly GCF_019054845.1 of Dipodomys spectabilis. Taxonomy (NCBI): domain Eukaryota; kingdom Metazoa; phylum Chordata; class Mammalia; order Rodentia; family Heteromyidae; genus Dipodomys; species Dipodomys spectabilis. The sequence continues at coordinate 4,202,744 of NW_024870698.1, read as the reverse complement.
GAGTAGCATAAGGAAGACAGATTTAAATTCATCTTTTTGTAAAATCTTGAAATTTACTTAAGCAGAAATGGATTGAAATCAATTGCAAGGAATATTTTTTTAATGAAAATATGAATTCCTAGTGGTGAGGCAAAATTTTCACATATTTCCATCTTAGAAACTCTCATCGTGTATGACAAATGATAAGCAATAAATTTATATGAATTAATCGATTTGCCTCTTACACATAATTGAAGCATAAACATTGTCTATCTTTAAGATTTCACTTAGTTTGAAAGACTTGCATATAGATTGCATATGCACATACATATGTGAGTTTGAATGGGTTTTTATTCTGGGATTCATAATGCTAAATTGAATTTTACTTTTATTGCCAAAGGACACACTTTCATCATCTATTTTTATACAATAAATTAAATAATGGTCTTCTTATTTTTATATCTCCCATGTCCCTAGATATGTTTGTTGTTAAACAGGAATGTCCTTACCTTTCTTATTCCTTGCTCAATTTTTTAAATGAAAAGTAGTTGTAATACAAAGGGAAAACTTAAAGAAGACAGGGGATTGTGGCAGGGGGAAGTGGAGAATATTGAGGGAAGGGGTAATAAGTTTGACAAGAAAAGTACTTATTACCCTACTTATGTAACTGTAACTCCTCTGTACATCACCTTGACAATTAAAAAAAGAATATCGTAAGAAAGTTAATAGCAACCCTAGTGTCAAGAAAATGGAATTAAAGAAGAATTTTAGGTTAAAAAAGAAAAAAGACAGGGTAAGATCAGAGAGTCCCTCAGATTCTTGCATTTGGACCAAAGTTATTTCAAAGGATGAACATGAGTCACTCATTATTGTGGCAGTTCTGAGCAGTACATACATCAACTGTAAGAATTGTTTTAAGATAAAAGTATTTTACAATACTTTTTAGTAGATGAATAAATAATAGATATTAAAATTAAATGTGGCTATTTTTTTAGTTCACAAATATCTCCCTGGCTTTGGAAAAAAATTACATATATATCAAACAATAAGCAGTTACTGCTGTTTAGGAAGTTTTCCAGAATGGATCTAGCAACAGGTTAAGAGAAGAGTCAACTTTCTGATGGATTGGAATGACCACCAGCATGCATATTTTCTTTTTTTTTTTTAATTTAATTTTATTTTATTTGAGAACATACTGTACAGAGGGGTTACAATTACATGGGCAGGGTAATGCGTACATTTCTTACCAAGCATTGCAGCCTCCTCCTTTGTTTACCCTTCACCTCCCTTCCCACCCTCCCCCCTCCCCCCCACCCAATCAACCACCCCCCTCCCCCCCCCCACTCCGACATTGTAAAGCTGGTTTTGACATGACATTTTGTACTTCTCATTGTTGCAACAGGTCCACCTGAATCCTTAAATGACTTGTTTGTCCCGGTCTCTTCCACATGTTATACTGACATCAAATATAGTGAAAGCGGGGGTTACACTGTGGGGGAGGGACATACAAAGCAACAAAGAAATAATCTTATAAATTCGTTAGAAACACATGCATGAAAGAAACAAAAACATTAAAATACATATTTGAGGGTTCGTTTTCCTAACATCACATTATCTGACTTTTTCCGCTTGACTCATACCTATACTAGATATTGCAAATAAGGGAAACCATGGGACCTATGTTTCTTTGGGCCTGGCCAGCATGCATATTTTCATCAAAACCCTTATGGGGAAGAGCATCACACTCCAGGTTGAACTCTTGGATACCATAGAAAATATAAAGGCCAAGATCCAGGGTAAGAAAGGAATTTCTCCTGATCAGAAAAAAATGCTGGTAAGCAACTGGAAGATGGACATATTTTATTTGACTACAACATTCAAAAGTAGTCCACTGTTCATCTAGTGTTGAGACTTCGTGGTGTTAAGAAAAGAAAGAAGTTTTACACCATGCCCAGGAGAAAGAAGCATAAGAGAAAGAAAGTTGAGCTGGCTGCTATGAAATGCTGTAACGTGGATGAAAATGGAAAAATTACCCATCTTTGTCGAGAGTACTAGCAACTTCGAGAGACTTTGCAGTGGCAAGTGTTCTCTCACCCACTGTGTCAACAAAACAGAAGACAAGTGATTGTGTATGAATGAACAAAACATAAACTAACAACAACAAAGACAACAGTCAAAACTTTGGTGTGCGCTGATGTTCTGTGTACTGATTAGAAAATGTTATTCTCTATCTTAAACAAAAATAACGCAAAACAGTGTCTTGCACAGTTTGGTATATGCAGAATACACCCTGGACTTCTTTTGGATATATTGCCTAGAACGATAATAGCCATCTACAAATTGTGAAAGCTGACAGCTGTGGAGACAGGAGGTAGAGAGCAGAAGAGCCCCAGTAAGATGGCAGGATGCCTTTCAGAGGAAGAAAAACAGTCAACATGGAATTCCCCATGGTAGAAATGGTAAAAGATGGGGAAAAAGAGAAATGTTTAGTCTTTAGTATAAATTTCTTTCGCAGTAATATATATATATGTATATATATCCACACACAACCCATATATATTTATATTTATATATTTGTTTTTCCCAATTATTCCAACATGTTCGTAAGCATTGTCTGTTTAGTGGATATATGGGCACTCAAGTGTTCTGAGCTGGGAAGAAGTGAGAGGTCTTGATACCCTCTTGCACTAAGTGTGTCATAGGTGAAGATCCACAGGCAAAAGAAAGCAAGGTCATAGAAAACTGAAAGGGATCTGGGTTTCAGAGAAAGCTGGAAAAGGAAACCTCATAACTGGATATCAATCAGATTGCAGTCCCACCTAAATGCACCAGAGAAAAAGGTAGCCTTCATTACTCATTTTCTAGATTTCTAGTTGGTAGCTATTTGATCTTGAACAAGTTAGAGAATCTTCAAAGCCTTTTCCTCCTTGGCCACACTGAGATAATAACAACTACCAACTAAAGTGATGGGAAAAAAACTTGAGATGAGTCATTGAAGGTATTTAACCCATGAGCTGCCGTGTATACAGAATGTCTTAAGAGTTAGCTGATAGATTTACCATGAGTTTATTTTCGGTTCAGTTTTTAGTTTTATATTTACTTGGCATTTATTTTAAACATTTGCATATAGCACTGAATATTTGTAAGGATAATTCTCAATCCATGTCTTAGAGTTTGCTTTATTGAACCACATGCTTAATTCAATCAGTTCTCCGTTTTTGTCCATTGATGTTGTTCATGTTTAAGTATCACAATAGACAACATAAAATGTGTTATTAAAATATAATATAAATTTTGACTAATAGGCAAAAATTATTAAATGCCACTTAATGAGTCAAATCATAAATTAAGGAAACTTGTCTTCAGGGAGAAAACATTTCAAATTATGCCATTTTGCTCATGATGTTTGATTTTTAAGCTCTATAGCGCAGTATCAACTTGTTTTAACCATTGCAATAAAAATCTTATAAATATGAAGGAAACGGTAGCTACCAAGGTTGATTGAGGAAGTTCAGTGTCACTTAGGAGCCAGCTGTCTGGGATCTTTCTTAGTGTCGACATAGTCAGAAAGTTATCTGTAAACTTCATGTATATCTTGGGAGGAGGACAAGGTCCAACTCCTTCACAGCTCTACAGATATCCTTGGTCACAGACCAGAGTAAACATATATTCACTTAGTCCCTGAAAGAGAAGTTGAATTACCACACTGGCTTCACGAGTAACTTAGGGTGGACTAGTTATAAAAAAAAGTCAACCCACTCAACACCAAAGGCTTAAACCTATAATACTAGCTACTCAGGAGGCTGAAATCTAAGAATCACAGTTTGAAGCTAGCCTAGGCAGGAAAGTCTCTAAGACTCTATCTCCAGCTAATCACACACATACACACAAGGAGAATTCACCTTAAAAACAATGCTTAGGAGCAATCCTTTCTACTGACAATATTTTGTGAGTGCAATTTTAATTTTCTCCCCAATAATTATATGTATTTTAGTAAATTGTTAAGTCTGTTTGAGTCCCATTAGGAAATTGGTTTGGGTACAATTTACACAATGCTTCTGTTTTTTTTGTAAAAAAAAAATGCTGTCTGTTGAACCAAATGACAGAGTAAATGGTTATTTGATTGGCTAGTTGCTATCAGGCCTTTAGGGCATTTGGGATACAGTCTATCGGTTGAACTTTATTATCTGGAAGAAGAGAGAATTTTTTAAATACAAAAGAGATATTATAAGCAATAGAAGTCTCTTGAGCAACACGGTTACCCAACAGCTAAATCTATAAATGGACTGTAAATTAAAACATGAGTGTAAGTATAGAGAGTAGAGAAATTTAAGCTCTCGATGGGATAATCCTTCCGTTAAAACGGCCCCACACTGTTTTCCTTGGATTATTTTAAGGCCCATTGTATTTTCTGAAGGCAGTCTATTGAGCAGTGATTGAGTGGTGGTGACCTGGTGCTACACTTGCTTTGCACAAAAGCCCCTCTGCTGGAATGCTTGGCAAGGTTAGACATTGAAGCCAATTGTGACCCTGAAACAAAAATGAAACCACTCATCTAACTCCCAAAAGAGTTTAGCGTGACACATTATATTATATTATAGTTTTGAAAAGTGTCATTTCTCCTGATGGCTAATTATTAACTTGCAAATGGACGCTGTGCAAATTGCAATCAAATATCTTGACTTCATTGAATACATATGGTGTTAGGAAATACGAGTCCACATTAAAAGACTTCACAGTTTTACTGACACCCAAATCTCTTTGTTCTGTTTTGTTTGCCACATTGCTCCTGCTGACCAAGTGGAAATCTTCTTATCATCCTGGATCCTTCCAAATTCCTTGACGTGCATCATTGCACAGAATAAACACTCAGCTAATTTCTAAGCTTCTTTTGTTGTCATTCTTACTTTTTTATTTTTTTTTTTACCTCTACCTGAATGTCTGAAATGTAATGGCCCATTGAAAGGTACTAAACAAGTGCAGAAAACACTATATGTGAAGAGTAGCTATGGAGTCCCAGTTCCATATAAAGTTTTAACTTGACTTCCCTTCATTTCTAAACTTAATTTGCTTGTAGAATATTTACAGTCTGTTTAAAAATACACACATGTGTGTATACAATATTGATATATCATATCATCTATCTACATCTATCAACCTATCAATCACTCATCAATCTATCTATATGATATATATGTATGCTAATTATACGTACATAATGTATATGTATGTATAAGCACTATATGTGCATTTTTACATCTGTACAGCATATATGTATGCATACACATAAACATGCATATACACATATACATATATATCCACATATACATATGAGTATACACACATATATATAGATATATGCATACATCTACATACATATGTATATTTTATACATATACATCCATGTATATGTATAAAATTAGGGAATGCAGTGTAAATTTTAGATTATTTAGAAGGAAGTGACAGTAAATGTATTCTCTAACTAATGTTCATGCTTAAGAATATTGACTTCTGAGAAGGTAGTTTTGATTAGAATTATCCTGTAAATTTGTTTCTATCATATCTAAAAGGAAAAGTTAGGTAAAAACTTAGTGATTTTAGTCTTTTACTTCCATTCCATTCTTTTCAAGATAAGTAGAAATTACTGTTGCAAATACAAACATCCAAACAAAAAGTCTGTACAGTACAATAATGGAAGAAATAGTTGATCACAATGAAAGATATCGGGACTATGATAAAGAAGAGATATATTTTAAATAAGTGTAATTTTCAGGCAGGCATGAGGTTTCATGTTTATTATCCTACCTCCTTATCAGGTAGAAACCAAAGGATTGGACTCAAGGCCAGTCTGCGCAAAAAGATGTTTGCAAGACTTACCAATGGTTATCCATCGTGGACACCCGTCATTCCCAGTGATACAGGAAAAACAAGAAGTATTTTAGTCCAGGGCAGACTAAACACAAAATGAGAACCAAACTAAAAAATAAGTAATACAAGCAGAAGCTGAGTGACTACGGGGGAGAGCTCCTGCCTAGGAGATGTGAGGGCCGAGTTCAATAAACTTTCAGTGGCTATACAAAATGACAAAATTGAATCCAATCAAAACCAATAATAATGAGTAATTATAAGATTGAACTCAGAAAATGATTTTTTTAGGAAATAGCAATTTATCATTAACATTTTTGTAGAATCACCAACATGTGCAAATGACCATAGTACATTAAGAAATTCTTTAAACATTTTCTTCAGAGAGAACATTTCATATTGCCTATACTAAAGATACATTGGCCACCCTCTTCGCTCGAGTGTCTGGTCATTGGGAATTTTAAACGGTTAAAATATGTTGACACTTAAAAATTAGAAGAAGGCTTGTTATAGAATAAATGCTCCATAAACCTGATGGTGATGGTGATCATGATTATGATGATGATGATGATGATGACAAAATGATTATGATACCTCTATATGTAAAAGCGTAATATAAACAGCCTAATCTTTTTAGTATATTTAAGACTATTCCTACATAAGTATATTTAAGACTAGTCATACTCTAGATTCCACATTTTTTGTTTTCATTAAAAGCAAGGGAAAAAACCTTTAACAGCTATGAAGTTTTCATCTTTTATCAAATATATCATTTATGCATTGAAAAAACTTTAGCTATAGTCTTGCCCACCTACTTTAATTTTCTGAGTGTCTCCTCATTCTTCCAGGCGTAGCTTAATTGTTCATTCCCCTGATAACTCAGTATGTCAATGCTATCTTATGGAATTTGGCTGTAGGCTGAGAGCAATAAGAAGCTACTGAAGGGTTTTAAGCAGAAGAGTTATTTGATTTATAGATTTAATTATTTCTTTGTAGTAGAATAGATCATGGGTGGAAGATAGAAAATACCAAGGGAAGGAAGAGTGCTTTGATGACCATAGGAATCTGATCATGCAACAATTTGATATCTGCCAAATGGGGCAGTGAAGAAGGGAGCTGAAGATTCGGGAAGTAAAAGTAATAGTGTCTACTGATGGATATGACTAAGAACAGAAATTGTTTCAGGAAGATTTCTAAGTTTCCCCCCCATGTTAGATGACACATCAATTACTAAGAGGAATGAAATTAGTAGAGATGGCTCCATTCACCAAGATGGATCATATTTTCAGGCAGCAGATTTTGTGCATGCATGGTAAGCTCCATTTGGGCTTTCTTTAGTGTGAGATGTTAGTGAGCATGAAGGTGGATCCTTAAGAAAACATTATGTGGACTCTTAAAAGAGACACGAGTAAGAACAAGGTACCAGGAGAGTGTCATGGGCAAGAAGAGTTTGGAGCTCTGAGTCACACCAAAAGATGCAGGAAAGACAAAAGAACAAACATCAGCAAAAGAAATTAAGAGAGAATGCTCAAGGAGGTACAAGGAGGCTTGGAAAAATATTTAGCTTTCTGGACAATATTTTTTAGCTTTTAGCTATCTGGAAATTTTTTTATTTAAAAAGCCATTAATTTATAAATAACCATTATAAAATAATAATTATATTGCCTTCTGTTACTTTTCAAAAACAGCTAAAACATAATAATTAGGAGTGACAAACTGATGGTGGAGGTGGAGGAGAGGTAGAGGAAGTACTTGAATGTTAACAATTATTGTAATAAGTTGCTGTTCACCTCTGTGATATAAACTTGAGTTGACCCTGGGCTTTGGTCTAAAAACTCTTTAAATAGATGGAAGAAAACCAGAAGAAAACCAATGGGTGGAAGGGACAGTGTCATTCATAATAACTTAGTATAGACTCCAAGATCTGATCAGAATAAAGAAAACATGTCAAATACCTTGGAAATTTTGGCTGTGAGGGTAAGAGTTGTAATCAGAACCTGGTGAGAAAGAGCTTATCCAATCAGTGTAAGCAGAAGGGTTATGCCAGAATAAAATGATTTATGTAGAAATATGGAAAAACCTGATCCATACCTTTTAGAAATTAGTGGATCCTCGGAACAATATGTAGTTATTATGTCTAAATTCAGAGGGCTTGATTCACTCTTCTCAATGGACAATAAAGCACCTAGTGAAGATCAGAGAGTAACCCTTCCAGAAGAAATTGAGTGGGCACAATCTCTCATGAAAGTCTAATGTGCTCAGACACAATGTGTTTGATATACAGTTTACAGGCAGTTGTATATAATGGAAAGAGGAAACACTTTAGAGTCCTCGTAACCTGGCTCAATCCCCAGAGAAGTTAAATGTAATTTTACATAACTTTGAGAAAATTATTTAATCTCTTTGAACTCAGTTTTCTTCTTTGTGAATTTAGTATACTATTTTCTAAATTTTCATGCTAGTCTAAGTGATGACATTCATAGAAAAGTCCTAAAATAGTACTGAAATACTTTAGGTCCTTCTATATATTCTACTTTTTCTCCTTGGGTTTTTTTGATAGTTTGTTTGTTTTGTTTTGTTTTTGGTTGGTCATGGGGCTTGAACTCTGAGCCTATGCACTGTCCCTCAGCTCTTCAGCTCAATGCTAGCACTCTATTATTTGAGCCACAGTGCCACTTCTGCTTTTCTGGTGATTTATTGGAGATAAGAGTTTCACAGCTTTTCCTACCCAGGCTGGCTTTGAACCATGATCCTCAGTTCTCAGGCTCCTGAGAAGCTAGGATTACAGGTATGAGCCACTGGTTGCCTGTCTTTTTCCTGCTTTTTGACTGTAAGTTGTATCAGAGGCAAACAGGCACAGACACACCAGCTTCACATGCTTCTACATATTATGAAGTTTAAAGATGTGTGTTTCCAGATTATTACTATCATTATTATTATTATTTTGTCTGTCATGGGGCCTGAACTCTGCACCTGAGCCCTGTCCCTCAGTTCTTCAGCTCAAGGCTAGTGCTCTACTACTTGAGCCACAGCACCACTTCCAGCTTTTTCTGCTAATGTGGTACTGAGGAATCAAACCCAGGGCCTCATGCATGCAAGGCAAGTGCTCTACCACTGAGCCACCTTCCCAGTCCCTGTTTCCAGATTACTTTTAAGGTTCATTTTAACCATGTAACTTGATTATCTGATATCAACAAGGGCTAAAAGAATGATTATTGTTGACCTATTTGTTCCTGTGATTTCATACTGCCATCTTTACACACACACACACACACACACACACACACACACAACACAGAGGAGGGATACCAACAATGAAATATTAATTTGTAAGCAAAAACATATTAAATTTTGCTACATTTGATTATCCTGTGAGTCTATGCAAATTGAAGGGAGAAGATTGTGTGTTTCCCTACAGCATAATGGAGAGTCAAGGGTTAGAGGAAGGACCTGAAGGAATTGAAAAAAATTGCCACCAGCTCTTTCCAATTTTCCTGCAGGAAATGAGAAAACCCAGGTCTCTCCATGATCATAAACTACACTTAATTCCAGCCTTACTTATGGCACAATTAATGTACATACTTAATTATTTAAAAATTATAGCAAAATATACAAGTGAAGAGCAAAAATACCAGTACAAGTAAATAATTAATTTCTTAAACTCTAATGAGGAAAACAGAAATAAAGTCAGACGTTTTTTTAAATGGAGAAAACACGGTGAACTGAATAGAGAACCTCTAAAAATTTATCTGAGCACAATTTAAATAAAACTAAAATCATGTCACCCCTTTGAGATTCACTATTAGGAGCTGCTAAATTAGGACACATCTTGTTATTGAAAATAATAGTCAAAAATATCCATGATTCCTTTTTAAACCGATATTATCTTCTTCATCCAAAGCAATGACAGAAAAATAATTCATATTTTACCAGAACTGTCAAAATTCAATACTGAAGAGATGCCATATCTCAATTACTGAGCCTAATACTGTCTATTTGATAGCATCTAAAGATAATTTAAAAAAAAAAAGATGTGAAGGAAGAAATAGAGACCAGAAACACAAAGACTCACATCCTTAGAGCCAAAGTAGAAATGGAATTGAAACTGCAATGATACTCACTAGCCACTATGTTGGAAATTAACTTTACTACTTGGGAGTGGGGGAGTATGGAATGGTAAGTGGGAGAATGTGTGTGTGTGTGTGTGTGTGTGTGTGTGTGTGTATGTGTGTGTAACAATGTTTAAAAAAAAATGTACTCGTTACCTTTTGTAACTCTAACTCCTATGTTTATCAACTTTAGAATAAATTAAAAAAGGAAAAAAAGACTCATAAAGGATGTGTTTGCTCAAAACCAGAATCAATATTATAAATATTTGGTAGCTGGTATAAACCAAGGCTGGATGGAATGGTTACTCGTGGTGTGAAGTCCCGGATGCCAAATAGAATTCCTAGAGCATCGTTCAGGGTCCAGTGGCGTTTATAAGGGAATCTGGAATAATAGGAGTTCCCAAACATGCAAACATGTTGGTGCATTTTAATGGTAATAAGTGTTGTGGATCTATTTTCAGCCATGAATATAACTCCTTCAGTTTTGGTAATAAAGCAAACCAGAGTGTAGAACCCCTAGCAGGGCGGGTACTGTGCGTTTGACATGGAATCTTCACATAAATACGCACAATTTAGAACAATGCTATTTTTTTTACGTCATTGGAATCCAAAAGTCTCCACTTACCAGCCTTGGATTATGGCTTGGTAGTAAGCCATACCCAAGATCCACTAATGGAAACCATCCTCACAAGAAATCAGAACATCAAGCAAAACCACACGTGTGTGGAACCTCAAATTATTCGTGCAGTGTAAAAACCCCAAACCGAGGAACTAATCTAATATTGGCCTGAAAATAGAAATCCCTGTAGGGCATTTGTAGAGACAAATGTAAAAGTATTTCTTAAAGATGTCTCCAGAAACTGAGGGGTAAAAAAATTAAATAAACAGGATTCCTGGGGAGAAAACAAAAAACAAAACGTACTGAATGAGCTGTAGCAGACAAAATAAGTATATACCAAAGAAAACCCACAATCCAGGATTGTTATCTAAGGCTACATGGGATAATTCATGTTTGCAAGACAATAGGTGGATAGACAATGTGAATTTTTAAAATAATTATATGAGAATTATGAGAAGATAAAATCATCCAAGTTTCCAAAAGGAACCAATTAGAGATTTTTTTAGAAATAGAAGTTAATTGTTAATATAAACCTTTAAAAAATCATGTGATTATTTCATGGTTGCTAAAATAATGAATACGGTTGGAAATAAAATTTGTGATACTGAAATAGTGGATACATATTATTTAAAAATAGTACGTATTCACACACATTCATAATTCAGTCAAGCAGAAGACACAATACTTAAAATAATTAAATGATGTGGATATACTCAGTTGCAGCGAAAGATAACTTTGGTAATGCTACAGTAGTCAGAAATTAATTTTATCCTACTATGCCCATTTTAGCTATTCAACATTTGAGAAAGCAGAATGTACCAGTGAGATCAATGATGGCTTAGCTATCAATTTCACTATGATAACATTTTCTGGTTTAGACAAAAATCAATAGTTTGGAGTTCAGTCTTGACAAACTCTAGCTCTTCTATGTTTGTGCCATATGTACCAATATGAATGATACTAACATTTTGATTACACGGGTTTAGGGTAAGCTATTTAGCATATGCCCCTTATTCTTCTATTGTTCATACTTCCAGTGGAAAATCACTAACCTGGAATATTCAAAACAAATCTAAGTCATTTGCCTGAAGTAATCTAAATAAAGCTAAAAAATATATTACCTCCCTGTGGAAATTTTTCTGAAGATTATTAAACCACAAGATGCAAATTTAATGTAGATTTATCACTTTTTATTATTTTCTCCCTTATTTTTCATGAATATTTGCTACTTGTTAATTTCTTATTTATATACTATTTTATTATTTATAGCATAGTGACTATTGTGATTGTTGCTCATGCATCTATTTACAGAATAAAAAGCAGCCACTCTTGAAATATAACCTTAAATACTAATAAAGAAATATATCTATCAGGAAAGTGATTCAAACCAGGGTTTAATCCTGGATACTCCATGCCTTGCATAAGTGTGCTCTGCAAGGCTGATTTTGCTTTCTGTCTGAATGTAGCTGTCAACTTTGTGGAAAAATTCTTATGATATTTGTCCGATTTTATAAAATTATGTGGCAGAATTTCTCATTAAACATTAACAATAATGGAACATGATTAAGTCGCTCTTATTTGAGAGAAATAGTATCTTGAATGTAGCACTCCTTGAGATCATCTAAAATCTAAGTTCATTTTAGCCAGGGCTTACACAGGTGATTTCCTGGGCTGTGTTTTATATGTTACCTAGAAGCAAATTATACTTTGGAATTTTTGATGACGTTTTCTACAGTAGAGGAACACTGTAACAAACAATGCTAGCAAATACATTGAAAGCTGCAAACCTATTGCCAAGTGTCGATTTACATTCTCTACTATGGTTTTTAATACTCCTCGTGAATTATTTATTGGTTGATACATAATAATACATAATAGATTTATGTCAAATCTGTCATTAACTAGTTTCTTTTTCTTTTGGCTAATACAATTCTCAAAGATAAAATTATTTCTTTACTTCCAGTTTTTGGAAAACAAATTTTGTTGCTATTGTTTTGTCTGTATTGCTTTCCCTTTGCCTGGATGTTCTCATTTCCTTTCTGTAGTCTCTGGATATAATTAACGTGCTATTTTTTTAACCAAGCTGAAATGATATTCAAACCTAATATTAAAAAGATACAAATATATAAATAAGTGGAACCATTTTTCACGCTGAATTTCTTCAACTGAAATTTATTACTGCCTCTAATGATTGAAGCTATTCTGTAAAAATTACTATTATTTTTAAGTAGTTATATAAATGAGTTGTCATTAAACTAAGCAGTTTATAAATATAATATATATATATATATATCTTAACCAATATCAAACTTTTGAACATTCCCAGCCATCCCTTCTCCTTCACCCCCCTTTCCCCTTCTTAATTTTGTAGGCTATACATTGGATTCTTTTGTGCATTTTCCTCTCTTTTCTCTTAATTTGCCTACCCCTTCCCCCTTGGCTTCACCCCTTCCCAATACCTACTTCCTGGTATTTTATTTTGCTCAACTTTGATTTTGGCTTTCTAAGGATTTATACTATTTGATATCTCCCTTGAGTCTTATATTTAGAAGTCTGAGGTTATCATTCAATGCATAGGTTTCCCAGCTTGTGACTATAGTTACCTCACACACACATACACTCACAAGCACACACACACACACACACACACACACACACATCCATACATTTATATATACATACATATATATATATGTGATAAAAATCATTCATACACATACATAATATTATATATTTTAATATTAATAGCCACCATATAATTAATAGCTACTATGTAATTTTATGTGTGTGTCTATACATCTATATATATACACACAAATATAAAATTGTGTATAGACACACATATGAAATTATATGGTGGCTATTAATATTGTATTTCCTTTAATAGCTCTGTGGCTATTTATTTTCTCTATTTCTCAACAAGAATGCAGTTCTATGTTGATTGTTTGACCCTTAGCAATGCTGGTGTGAGAAGGTGGTTGAGTACACTTCAAAAACTGTCTTCTTTTGAGTTGCTCAAATCCAATAACTGTACATGATGTTTTGTGCTTTGAATGCTGATCTTTCTACTTCTCATTCACAGTCAGGGAAGAAAAGGTCAGTGAATCTCGTAAGGGTTTTGATGACATCCTTAGATTTAGGGTTTAGTGAAACTTTCACTTACACTTACCCCAAATGATACAATGAGAGGTCAATTTCCTTTGATGTTTAAAAGACATACGGTCCAGAGAAATAATAAAAGATAATCATACTTGCATCATGATGTCAGGAGACACCCCTTTGGCTTCCCATTGCAACCCTCGTTCCCAGCAATGAGAAGCACAAAGATGGAAGATAATTCCTATTTGTTAAGACAACAATGGTTAACGATTACTTTGCTAATAAAAATAACATCTAAATATCAAGCCATTGCATTTTTATCCCAATGCTAAGTATTTAAATAGTATCTTCTTGAGTTCCACCCATACCTTTATGAACTCCACTGTTGTTCCCATTTTAGGTCTCAGAAAACTGAAGCTGAGAGAAATAAATAATCATGTTCGCTACCTCAACTAGAGAGAAGCCTTAATGCTTGAACCAGGAACTCTGATTCCAAAGCTCCCATGCTCTGAGCAGTATTACTTTGGACATGACTGCAGTTCCTGGGTCATGCTAATCCATCTCCTTTTGTGTATCATCCTAATTGGCTGTGTCCTTCAAGAAACGTTTTTAAAAGTAAGAAAATGTAAACAGCACTATTCCAGGATATTGAAGCCAGGTTCGAATGACATGAGCTTTCCTTTCTGAAGGGGAAAAAAGTTGTTAAGAGAATGAGTTTTGAGCTTCTTAGATTGTCTGATGCTTATCATATACTGCCTGAGTTAATCTTTCCTGAAAGCTCCTTGGGCGAATCACTGTTAGCACTCAAGTTTGACATTTTAATGCTATTACACTACAAAATATATGTCCTTTCCCAAAATAAACATGTTTTATAATAGCAATACAGATGTCATCAAGGGGCAAGGTTATCAAGAGATAATTAGACCCCAGAGAGATTACAAGCTCTTAGATCATGAGAGTAGTATTGCAAAGCCTGCCTTATTAAATAATTGCAAGAAAGTCAAAGTCAACTATAAATACACACATTTCCCTGTAATTACTTTTAAACGTATAAACCAAAAGTACATGCCAATGTGCTGAGATGATAAGATTTCTCTCCCTATTACCCTAAAATGTCTAAATATAACCTAGAAAAATCAACTTTCAGATTGAATTTTAAATAAGAAAGTGAAAAGAAAGACACCTCTTTCTTCTTTCCCTAACATTTTTAGGTTAGCTGTTGTCAGAATGCTTTAAAACCCCGTTATACGAATGGCTGAGTTCCAAGAAATAATTTATCCATTCCACTTTACCCTTCATTACAAACACTTAACTGCAGGCAATTCGAATGCAACTTCCATGTTCCACAACAACCTCGCCCTGAAAAACCCTTCCTTTGCCTTACGTTAAATTTGCTAATCAAAATGTAACATCAACAGAAGAAACTCTTAACACTTTCTTCAAGACTAGTTTTATAACCTTTGTAAGACTCTTCCCCACTAATCCTAGCCATGCTATGTATAAAGAAATGTTAGTTCCTAGGTTCTTTGGAGGAGAAAGAGAGAAGGAAAGTTTTGATTTGCATTTTCTTTGCAGTGAAGAAGTGAGTTTCTATTGCTTGTAGTACATGTGTAAAAAAAAAAAATTCCAAGCTCTAGTTACTCTTTGCCATTTATTGTATTCTTATTGTGAACCCAGCGAGACAGCAGATCAATTTGCCTTGCTTGTAACTTTTTGAATCTTGTAAATAGAAGTTGCTGCTAAGCTATGTCTGAGCCCTGACCAAAGAGACCATCGGTCAATAAACATCTGCTATTCTAAGTTTCTAAGTTTGTGGAGATCTGTTATAAGATACAAGAGGCAGATAAGAAGAAAAGTTTACTCACATGGAATGCATTTGACCAAGAGTAAAATAGCTAGTGGTAGATCCAGAACTTAATTCAGAGTTTATCTGTAATAGCTTCACTGCCCCAAACCAGCAGGATCTACTATGTCTGCTTTGAATGATAAACTCACAGGACAGAGGGTTTCACGTTTATGAGAAGCAGTACAGTAACAAACAAACAAACGAACAAATATGATTTTGCAGTCGAAAGAAGTTATTCAGATTTTGATTTGCCAAAATAGTACAACTTAGAGACAAAATGCTAAATTCAATTAGACTTTGTTTCTCGTCTGCAAAATAATCTCACAGTGATATTCATTTTAAGATTGTTTTTAAGAAAAATAATGTATCCTATGCATCAAGTCTATAGCCATACAGACACCTAATAAATATGCTTTGTTTCTAGTATGTAATACCTTCTATGTAAGTTTCACAATGATTTAATGATCACTTTGAATAATGTGCTATTTTGAATTGAATTTATTATCCTAACGAATCTACTATTTCTGTTTGAATATGATGCTGGCTTTTAATGACTTCTGCCACATGTAAGATAGAAATATTCTCAGAAGACACATATGTGTGGGACATCTTTATAAGCAAGAAATCAATGTCT
Organism: Dipodomys spectabilis; assembly: GCF_019054845.1. Classification (NCBI taxonomy): domain Eukaryota; kingdom Metazoa; phylum Chordata; class Mammalia; order Rodentia; family Heteromyidae; genus Dipodomys; species Dipodomys spectabilis. Next base: position 4,186,593 of record NW_024870698.1, on the reverse strand, counting down.
GCAATGGATTTCTTGATATTCTTTTTCTATAATCCAAAACCTGATAGGAAGCATGAATGAAGGAGTTAAATTCTATTGCAGGAAAATTCTCTTAAATCAAATGCCTTTTACTAACAGTGGAGATGTAGTAAAAGGAGGTGGCTGAAAGTAAAAGCAGGTAAATTGTACTCCCTAGCACAAATCTTACTTCTATAAGCAAGGGGTGAAAGGTGAGAATAGTTGATAAAGGATTCTTTATGCAAAGTGTTTCAAAGGGCTATGATGAGAATAAATACAAAGGCACTCTGAATAGGAGGCAAATGTAAAGTGTAGACATATACATGTATTTTCAATTTGTCATTGAAATTTCCACGGAGCTGGGAATTTTACAACTGCAGAGAAGGAAGACAGAGAAAATAAAAGATGAGTTTGTATGGATGCAGGCTGAAGAAAATATTCTTGGTCTTATTGCCCTTATTGAATCAAGTTGAGCTGAGGCAGCTAGTGGAAAGCAAATCCCAGATGATTGATGGCATATAAACATCAAGATCCTCTAAGAAGGAATGGAGATCTTGGTTGTAAAAATCTTTGAAAGCCAGCATGAAGACTCAAAAAATAAAAAACCTCAAAGTGAGGCTCTGAAACACAGGAAATACTACTCCACTAATTGTAGAGAATAAATACAACTGGATTCTAGGAAGAAACGTCACTAGTCCCAGTGTCTCTACAGCTAAATACTAATTCCGGTGTAATGTATATGAAACTGTTCTATAAACCTTGTTGTTGAAACACTGAAAATCTTACCACCAAAATCTTCAGCCCAGACCTTGAAGGTCAAATACAATTATAAACTAAAAAAAGATCTAAAGTGTTTTGTAAAGTTTTGCTTTTTTTTCAAACAGCTATCTATTCAACTTGACTGAATGTTTTACAAAATGTATTTTCAGCTATGACTTCAAAGCTTCAGAGGGATTATTACATAAGAATTTTCAGATGGAAGTACCAAAATAGAAGTATATCAAGTGTATATTTATTGAGTCACAACTCAAAAATGTCAGATTAATGTTGTAGTAGCCTTATAATTGTCTTTTTATCTTTAAACCAAGCCTCCTAAAGTTGCTTCTTTACATAGAATAAAAATTTGATGATTATATTATATAAGTCATCTTACATTATTCTTCTCACAAAGTCTGCTTAAAGTGTGGAATTTCATTCAAGACAAAATCCAAAATCTTTATAATATTTGTAAAGCTTTCCTAGTCAGACTATAGTCACATCTTTTACCTTATCTTTTATCATTGTCCTCATCCCTACACAAGACTAGATTTTGCCAACTTTTTATATGATATTACATTACCTCTAGGTACAACAGTGTTAAGAAACACAATACCGATCCCATTGGTCATGTTTATCTTTTGGAATGTTTCAAAGCCATTCTGTATGCTAAATAAGTTATTCCGGAAATCAATCTGGGATAAAGATTTAGGTTAGCTTTAAAGGCCAAATACTTATTTCTTTATTTCTGATACCTCTGATTTATATGATTTGTCACAGACAACCCACACAGTATGAGTTGATAGACTTAAACATGTTTGAAATCTATGACTCAATAATTTTTGACCTGTGAATCTATCCAAAGAATATATGCACAGCTAAAATGGTATATGCATTTATCTATATCATCCAGTTTGCTTGCAAAACTGAAAATTGGGAAGTAATGTAAAGTATAATAATTACTGGATGTTGATAGACCAATACCTCACTTCTCCTGTGGTACCACCTAACATCAGAAATGGACACTACTTTCCACAATAAGGTTTTCTCTTACTGACTGTAGGAAGTTGTAGAGCTGCTATATTTGGAGAGTCCATTAGCTGTATTCTTTTGACAACTGAAGACATAACACTGCAGTTTTCCTCAAATTACATCATTGAGTGTTAAAATAAATGTATACACAGCTTCTGTACGGAAGAAAAGGCAATGGACACCCAGAGTTGTTCTTAGAGTGCTGCATAGTTGGGGATCTCTGGAGAGTTATAAAAACGTGTGCAAAAATATGTATTGATCTTGGAACAACTAAGGCTAGGGATATAGTGTAATATAACATTAATCATAAAGATTAAATAGATCTGCTTCAGAACGTGTAGAGATAAAATCACATTTTATGGCATACTAGCACCAGTCACCAATTGGAATTAATTTATTTATGTAATAGTGTATTTATGCTTGTATTGTATGTAATTTTTGTTTTTGCCTGTCTTAGGGCTTGACCTCAGGGCCTTTGTGCAGTCCCCAAGCTTCTTTTGCTCAAAGCTAGCACACTTGAACCACAGCTTTACTTCTGGTTTTCTGTTAGTTAATTGGAGATGAGAGTCTCATGGACTTTCCTTCCCAGGTTGGCTTTGAACTGCAATCCTCTGATATCAGCCTCCCACACAAGTGTGAACTACCAGTGCCCAGTTACAAATTGGAACTTTATATTTTATTGTAGTGGTTTTATGGTTTAAGATTATATATATGGTACAAATACAGTGTAAATTTCTAGACAACATATCTTGAGGGTTACTTCACTATTCTTATATTTTTGTAGGTTTTGGGGCTTAAACTCAGGGCCTCACTGCTATCCTTGCGGTCTTTTGCTCAAGGCTAGCACTCTACCACTTTGATCCACAGTACCACTTCTGCCTTTTTGGTGGTTAATTGGAGATAAGAGTGTCATGGGCACTTTTCTTCCATGTCTCAGTCTCCTGAGCTAGGATTAAAGGCATGAGCCAATGGCACCTAGGTTCAGTTTTTTTGACAGGTGCATAATGACTGCGATTTGTTCTTTTATAATAGCAAAGAATTTATTTCCATTGCTTTCTTTCAGATATTGCCATTTCTTCATTAGCAAATCTCCTCAAACTAATTGCAATTCTACTGCTTGACTTCATCTGACACTTGCAATGAATATAATATCTTATTTACTTATTTATAAACTGTCCAGTTGGAATAAATGATGAAATCCGTGGCTAAATAAATACTCACTCTGTCTTAGAAAATAGTGGATAACCTTTAGAATATCAATATCTAAGCAGGAAATGATCTTGACTTATGAGGTTGAGTATTTATTGAGAATTATCCTTCAATACTTCTATCAGATACATCTTCACAAGGTTAAAATTTCCAACCAATATAATGAAATCAGGGAAATGCAAGTGCACACCACCTGCCAATTATTTCTGAAAAAGTGAGTAGGCCATTACATAAAACATAAAAGTGTTTAGTCTGCTGTTGAGAATTATGGTTTATATTCACAAATGAAATGGGAACATGACACTAGACTCTGCAGGGAAGTGGAAATTTCAGATATGATTGAGGAGCCATTGAGTGAAAGAAAAATGTGGAAACTTCAGGAGAATACCTCTGTAGACCGAACATGATATATACATAATCATGTCCTCTGACTTTCATGTTGAAATAGACTATATTTCCAGGAAAAAGAATGGTGTTGAAAAGAATTTGGTTTTGCAATCCTTGAGAAATGAGGGAACCAGGGAAAAGAATTCAAGGGAAAGAGTTATTTCAATATCAACTAAACAGAAATGGACATATTAAAGATAAAGCACATCAGAATAAAATCTTCACATCTAGATGAAATGACAGCTATTTGGCTTTGGATTTGGATGACAATAACAAGAGTAATTCTAAAAAAGAATAAAGCCAAATATCTAGATCCATTGTAGTGTTGACAATAAAAAATAAAATTGTATCTGTTTCTTTTTCCTTACTTTTGCATAAGACAAAGTTTGACATCATAGATGCTTTTAATTTCCTGATTACTTCCTTGCTCTAGTAAAACACTAAACAATATCAGCACAGAATAGAAGTTGAAAAAATTATATTAAGTAAAGTAAGCCAGGCCCAAAGAAACATAGGTCCCATGTTTTCCCTTATTTGCAATAATTAGAATAAGTCGAGGACAAGCAAAAAAGTCAAAAGCTATATGACCATATAAGATGATGTTTAGTGGGCTGGGAAGGTGGCTCAGTGGTAGAGTGCTTGTCTTGCATGCATGAGGCCTGGGTTCGATTCCTCAGCACCACATAAACAGAAAAAGCTGGAAGTGGCACTGTGGCTCCAGTGGTAGAGCACTAGCCTTGAGTTGAAGAGCTTAGGGACAGCGCCTAGGCCCAGAATTCAGACCCCACGACCAAGAACAACAAAAAAAGATGATGGTAAGTGAAATAAACCCCAAGATAAGGACACAACTTGGTTTTTCTTTCTTGCTATGATTTTTAACCTATCTGAAATGTACTATGTTTTTTTTTTGTTACTCTTATATATGTTCTTCCCCCAAGGTATCACCCGTTTTCACTGTATTTGATATCGGTGCCCTGCATCTTGTATATACATTTTTCTAATTTGGGGAAGGGAAGGGAAATAACAAAATGCTGAAACAAGGATACAGGTTGACCCATTGTAACAATGAGATGTACAAGACACTATGTAGGAAATGAACTTTACAACTTGGAGGGGGAAGGGCCAGTTGTGGGAGGAAAGGGAAGATAGGAGAAAAACAAAGGAGGAGGTAACAATGCTCAATAGGAAATGTACTCATTACCTTACTCATGTAACTATAACTCCTCTGTACACTATTTTTACAATTAAAAATCATTAAAAAAGAACACTACATAATGACAATTGACCTCTGTGGTAAGATGGAAGTAAAGTGCTCCAAATGGGATGTACTTTTTGTATTTCTCTAATTATAACAAGATTCAGATAGTGATTTTGTTGAGCAAAGCTAAAGTCTAAGCTAGAAAAGAAGTCATCTACAAAGCATCTTGGATTCCATAGAATACACATTTGAGAGCTGGGCTACTAAAGTCATTAAATCTGGTAGTTTGGCAGGAAGTATTCATGGAGAAAGATGGATCTCTGCTTGTCTTGTCCAATACAATGGAAAGATTTGCTTCTAATTATTTATTGCAGCTTGAAGGTAGGAACTTATTTTTTATATGTGATGGCTTTGTGGGTAGCAGATTATAAAAGGAACAACATGTTTAATATTTAGCACAATGGTTCACATATCAGAATTTTCTAAAATAATTAGAACAGGGATAATTATGTCCATTTCGCAGCATTTGAGACAATTTGAGCTCACACTAATTTGCCAAAGGCCATGTGTTTAGTTAGTGGAGAACATTGAGCTCACACATAAATTTTCTGACTCCCGATGTAGCTTTCTCTCCATGTAACCTGTTCTTCCAGATAGAGAGTAAGAACTGGGCATGGAAGCTCATGAACATAATCCTTGCACTCAGGAGGCTGAGGCAAGAGGACCAGAGTTCAAAGACAGCGTAGGATACATCACGAAACAAAATCAGCACAGTGTCTCCACCCGCCCCACACCAAAAGCAAGCCTGAAACACCCCATCCTCTACCCAAGGAACTCTGCCCTCCTGGATCTCAGTTCTTCAAAACACTTTAAGCCTGTTTCCAACCTAACAATCATGTGTGTCTGTGGATAATGATAAGACAGCAAGATTAAATCATAAGATTTAAGTGATGTTGAACTAAATTAAGACTAAGTATACCAAGGACATTTTTGCCAAATATGCAATTTTAAAAATATATCTCTCTGTGTCTCTGTGTCTGTCTCTGTGTCTGTCTCTGTGTCTCTCTCTTTCTTTCTCTTTCTCTCTCTCTCTCTGCAAATGATGAGTTTTAAATTCAGGGCCTTGGGTCCCCTAGGCTAGCAAGCATATCCTTTTAGCATCCTACCAGCCCAACTTTCCCTGGTTATTTTGGAATTAGTCTCCTTAGCTTTTCTGCCCAGTCAGGCCTCACACTGAAGTTCTCCAAAATTTAGCTACTTGTAACTCGTATACGGGCATGAGCCAATAGTGTTCAGAAACAAAAACTCTTGAAAAGTAAATTGAAACTAAATGTTATCGGGCAATTCATTAGTGAAGTAAAGTTTGCAAATATAAACAGTACTTTGTTCGGGGGCAGCCATTTTAATTTTCTATCCAGTTGAAGAATCTATCTAGTGTACTTTATTTCGTTCATTAACATATCTTTGGGAAGCAAATGATTTATTTGTCAGAAAGAATTATCTGGAAGGAAATTACTGAGCTCAGTGTTGCATATCTTTGTGGATATTGCCACGTGAAAATTAATTACAATTATTAATAATGGTTTCTCTCTAGGGGATATGTTTCCCACTGCTTAAATAAGTCATTCTCTGTTCAGCCTGCTTGTGGCCTGTATTTTCTTCCAATGTTGGTGCATATCTTAAGAAGTCTGGCAATAATGGATAACTCTGGATGAAACATTTCAGAGAGCTAAGAAGACATTAGTAATACAACTTCCCAAAAGAAGGAATCCTGGTCAAGTAACTTTATAGATCAGCTGGATGAACAAGGAACAAACATTCTCCGTGTGGGTGAAGTATCCAAAGTATTGCCTACTTAGGCATGTCTATTAGTAATAATCCCACAAATGCTAAGGAAACCTCTGCTTCTCTGACAGAGAAAATAGCTACATTTAGGTAGATACTGTCTGAAATAATAGACAATAGAAATGAGATGCTATTTCTCTGTGAATGTTTTTCTTTTTTTCTTTTGAATTACTTCTGTATTAAAGTACAAGATACATATTCTAAGCTTGGCACACTAAATCAGTTTGTCAGAAGGCAGATTTCACAGAATCCATTGGTTTTTTTTTTTCAGGTGCCTTGAGAAGTTAAGAGATTTTTTATGATAAATCATGAAGATTCAAAGTCCAATCATCAGAAGGGTAATGGTATTAACTGCTCTATTGCAGATTCCTCTGTTCTTTGATATTATCCAAGGAAACACTCCAGACATTGAAAACAATGGCAGTTTCCCCACTGAAATGTCCAACCACAAAATTTGGGAATTATGTCTATTGATGTACATTTCCTATCTCATTAATCCCATAGATACTTCTTTGCTTTGTCAAAGATTCTACTGACCAAATAGTTCTGACAATTTGGGAGGAAGTAACAGCTACTATGCTTACAATGCCAGCTGGGTTCTGAGAATAGTGGGTGGAAAGTTTCTCATGGGATGTGGAACAGAGTGTTCTCAGTTTTTCACGAATTTTGGATAAAGTCTGTGAACTGGAGACACAAAGGCGATGGGAAGGTTGTAAACACATGTGGGCTTTCCAAGAGAGAAATTTTACCCAGACATCATGAGTCACAGTTACCTACGATTATTCTTTGTAAGAAGCACTTAGAGATTTCGAGAAATCAGGTACCAAGTAAAATTTTGTCCCAGGAGAAAAGGCTCGAGCATTCCTTTCTACACTCAGTCATGAAAGAATGGGTAACATCACTACTAAACTCCAAGCAAGGGAGGAGAGCATCGAAATGTGTTCCTGTATATTTGGTGGAAACACATGAATATTTACAGATACACAGAAAGTAGTGCTCTGATTCTGCCAAAGGCCACAGTCAGTAAGACAACAAAGCCCTGGAGAAACTTGAAATAAGACCCATGGAGGGCGGAGACACTTCCTCATCTTATGGAGATGGTTGCCTTGCCTTCTGCTTATATAGTTGTAAAAGTAAGAAGTTGTCATGAACATCTTGCTATGGTCAGAAAATAGCATCTGAAGGAGTAGCTTTACAAGAGAGACCTCAGGCTGTGGAGACTCCCACCTCAGAGCCTGTGTTATGAGATGTTCTGTCACAGAAGTACAACGGCTGAGAAGTAAATGCCAGTGGAATCCAGAAAGGAGGTCTATGTCTCTTCATTGGTATCCTAATCTGCTCCATGTCCTGTAAGAAAGCTTGAGGGTGGAAAAACTGACACAGATTTTACCACAATTTAAGTGCATTTTGCCTGAAAAACTATTCTGTAGTTGTAACACAGAGAAAATTAGTTTTAGGTGAAAATGAAGCGTTCCTATTAGCATAAGCCAAAATTTTAAATCCTGAAAATTTATCAAAACAAAAAGTGACTCTATATCTCTATCAGATCTTTTTCTTTTTCTCTCCTTTATTTCTTTCTTTTCTCCTTCCTTCCTTCTCTTCTTCCTTCCCTCTCTCTTTCACAATCAAAAAGATGTGAGCCAAGAAATCAGTTCACACTAATGATGTAGGAAAAATGACATAATATGATTGGGCAGCATGATGGGAAAAAAAGAGATGAAGTTGTTTCTTGTTCGGGTATTCATCAGCTCTAACTCAACGTAAGTTAATCTCCACAACAACACTGCACAATACTATAGTAATCCTTCTTTTTTCAGATGGGGGGGGTTCAATGATAGAAAATATCTTTATGTTTGATACTCAACAGAACATCTACTAGGTAAGTTTTGCAATCACACACTGAATGGTGATTAGTTGTAACAGGAAGTAGAATTGTATTTGTTTTTATTGAAGTTAATTTAAAATGAAGACGTGACATGCTGCTTTGCCATTACGTGGGAAAGCAGCATTGTGGGTTGTACCCAGTGAACTTGTTTCTTTGGATCATGAGACGTATGAGACATGTGCTCTAAAAGGTACTTGCTCTAGCTCTTAGTAGGAGTTCACATTTCTCAGACATCTAAGAACATACACGCATATACACACACACACACACACACACACACACACACACACACACACACACATTGAGTTAATTTGAGAACAATCTTCTAATATATACACACACACACATTGAGTTAATTTGAGAACAATCTTTTAATATGAAACTGCTTAATCTACTACTCCCTGACTGGATAAAATAGTGGTCTCTCAAAGATGGACTAATGGCCACAAGACTTGGTATTTCCTCACTTCTGATGACATAGAACCAAAACTGGTGCTTACAAACTCATTTGTTTGAATTATATGAGTATATAAGTATATAGAAAATATGAAGAGATTGCCATAAAACCAACGTGGAAATGCATTAAGCATCTCAGAGGAGTCAGGTGGTTTTTGTTGTTGTTATTGTTGTTTTTTAAACAGCACTTCCTGTTGTTAACAAGGGAACTATAGGAAATTTAGTTAACCTGTTCAGTTTCTAATTTTGCATGTGTTAAACTCTGGCAGATACCAGGTCCACATCCCTCAGAAGCTTTTCTGAGTTCCTGTTGATCGCAAATGAGCTGCTGTATGAGAAAAGAATGTGAACGCTATGAAGTGCTACACAGTGTGGATTAGTATTCGTTTGTTACCACAGCAACTGAAGGGCATCTCTGTGACAACAGACCCTCTCACTGAAAAGCCATGATTAAAAAAGAAAAAAAAATTATTGTCAGAATTGAAATACACAATACTTCAGCTGCCAGAAAGCCCTAATAGTGATAATTCCCTTGTGTCCTTTATATTTCCAATCAAGAAAGTGTTACACGCACACACACACACACACACACACACACACACACGTCAACGATTTTGAAAATGCAGAGAAGAGACTATTGTCATTTGATGTGCCCTTTCAATGTCCTATATAGATACATACATACATATATATGTATAGATATATAAATACATATAGGTGTATATTCATACGTTTGTCTGTTTAAACAGATATGAATGACATCAAGCACTTTGCATTGAGAACATACTGCATATTTTATTTGGAACTTGCTTTTTTCATGAAGAACGTATCACTACCCTTTGTGAGTTTTATCCAATATTTTTTCCATAAAACCATTTTAGGAATTGCACAAAATATTATCACACTGTTGTGTCATGTTTCTTTGTTAACTATGTGTTGCATGTTTTAGGTCTCTCTCTGTTTCTATCTTACTTTCTTTATCTCTGCCTCATTATTAAAGTAGTGCAACATTAAATGTCATTTGCTTTTAGAACTCTATGGACAAAAGCTCACTCAAAGGGTAATATATTAACTAGGGCTGTGTGACCAAAAGGAGACAGGTACTGTGGCAGAAGGGAATCAGCAGGGATAAGGCCTTTGTAGAAGTTATATTTGACCGATCAAACACTGAATCACTTCTCCAGGGAGAACTTATAGTTTATTCCTTCTTCTGACTATGCAGGGGATTTGATTAAGTCCTTCACTTGTTCCAGTTTGGATTGTCAGGTTTGAGGTGGACCTCATTCCCTATGGATGTCACATTACACTTAGAGGTACAAAACTGATGCCACGGTCTTCATACATTTCCTACATCCATTTTACCTTAAAATACTTGCCATGCATTGCCTTTGGAAATGTGCTCTGAATTACAGTGGGGCGTGAGAACAGAGCAGTTTACTGTGGTATAAACAAATAGCTAGAGGTGATTTGTACCCACGGAGCATATTGAAAATTATACTGGCATTTAATACAGCCATGGGAATTCTGAAGAACAAACAAAAAACTGTATGCAACTCCTAATCAATTCCTTCCAAAAAGTAATTTTCTGCCATTTCACATCCACAGATACAGAACAAAAACCAAAGAAACAAATACACTTCAAAAAGGAAGAGGAATTTAGTTATGTAATAGACAGGCTCACAGGGTGTATGTAATTCTATGTTTCTATCCTAAACTTTTTGTTCTTCATATGGATAGGGTGACATGTAGTATGAGTAATTTAAAGACTAATGCCACCAGTGTAAGTATAGCTCATGCCTCATTGCTTTGCAAACACATCGTAAGTATTACCTCCTGACACAGCACTTTCTAAACGGAGACCCCCTCCCCCCACAGCATTTAGAGTATGTTAGAAGGCTAGCATTACTTTTAATTTTTTTTACTTTTTGTTTTTTTTATTATCTTTAAGTACTTGCACAGAGGTTTTATGTCAATACATTAATTTGAGTACAATAAACCTCGATTGATGTCACCCATGTCTACCAATCCCACCAATTACCTTGGATTTCCTATTTCCATTGAAACACACATACACATCATCATCATCATCATCATCATCATCATCATCATCATCATCTCCATCATCCCTCCTTCTCCCATCTTTCCTTTCTCCATTTGAAGATACTATAAGCTATTCTATCCTGGTACTTATTGGCAGGCCTGGCATATTTACCCTAAGGGCATGTGCCATATCTACATTGCAGGTTCCCATCCCCTGAATTAATATGTATGCCAGTGTCTTGTTTATACATATGTCAGAAAATGAACTTCAGAACTTACAAATTACTGTACTATTTGTGCAAAATTACTTTATTACACCAAATTTATTTTTAAGCTAGAGAAAGTCAAATGCTTAAACTGCCCATGTATTATTACTGCTGAAAAACATATTGTCTAATCATTGGGGTGGGGAAACAAAGGTGTGTTAGTCAGTGTGTTAAAAATCATAATTTTGAAAAATCATGCAATGTTGGTCCCTAAAATATGAAAGTCCTGACTCCTAATGTGAGTGTGTTGGACATGTGAATGTGAGGATTTTGCAGTGTAATTTGAGTCAGTTGAGTCCTGAAGATAGGGTCTTCAGATAGGATTTGTGCCCTAACTAATACAGGTTTCCATGGAGGGAAACTGAGAGTCCATGGGTACGTTCTGTTTTGCTTTTGCGTGCGTGCATGTGTGTGTGTGTGTGTGTGTGTGTGTGTGTGTGAGTGTGTTATTAGAATGTGAGACACATTCCAGTCTTTTGTGTTTGCTTGTGTCGTTGCTTTTGTGTTAGAATTTAACACTTTTGTCCCATGCTTGCCTTACTGTTCTATCCTCTAGACTACACCTACTGCATAGCTGTCATTCCAGATTCTCAGGCCTGGTCTGTAAGTATGTCACTCACTAATTGAGTTGCATTTTGAACTACATTCTTCCCAATCTGTGCCACCCAAGTAGCTAGGGTTTCAGGCATGTGACAACCACGCCCAGCTAACAAGTTGTTGTTTCTGTTATGGATGAATCCCCAGAAAACATGCTTTGTTAGTTCACAAGAGAATCCATAGAAATTTGGGCCAGTTCCTACAGCTCTCAATGGGAAACAACATCCCATTTTGAAGAGGCAAAAATTACCCTGAATATTTTGATTGCCAGACAATGCTCAGAAACAGGAATTATTCTGCTGGAAGTGGTGGTGCATATTTGTAACCCCATCTGCTTCTGATGTAGGGTCTGCAGGTTTCCAGTTTAAAACCAACCAGGGCAATGGTAAACAGACCTTATCTCAATAAACCATCAACAATCAACAAATCAGTATAGTAGACAGGGTTTCTTACTGACTAAGCTAGGAATGACCTGGAACCTGTGATCTTGTCACTAAGTTTACAGATGTACATCACCAAGGACACCTGTACATTTAATTGCAACTGTTTTAATATTTTTAAAATCCAAATTATCTGATCTGTCATTTGTACATTTTCTTCTGTTTTGTATACTGATAGGCTTTACAAGCACTCCATTATATATAATAGACTGGCTCAGTAACAAAATTGTCCTGCTGTCCTTATCCAAAATAAATACTATGTTTGAAGATAATACAATGGGTGAATCTATTATAGTATATCATGTTGTGAAACATGAGACAAGTTCTTGATAAAGTCTACTACTAATGATGGGAATAGTTCATACAGACGCTCTATGCATCCGGACCAGGATACAGCTTATATATTTATTGACCATAAATTTACAAGTGTACTAGTGTAGGTAGAAATACTGATGATGAAAAAGCCTCCTAAGTTTATGGAAAGCCTAACTGTAGAAATGAGAGCTAGGGAATGTATCAGTGCTTCATCTCAACTAATCAAGCAGTGATGGCTTTTTCATCAGGAAACATGTTGGTCATATTGGCTGGTAGACTTACTAGAACTCAGTTGCACGGAGAAAAAGTGGGAAAGAATTAACTCTGCTAACGACTTGACTGTTAAGAGCACTCACTTTTCACTGTTAGGAGTGGCCAAGCCCTTGAGCTGGCAAATCCATATGATAGGAATATGTTCTTCTTTGTGGACAGTTTGACCAGGATACTTTGACCTGTGGAGGAGGCAGAGTGAGCTCCTAGCAAGTTCTACTTAAACTCTCTTCCTGTGCAGGCCTTCACAGGGGAGATTGGACTATTGGGTTTGGCTTCTGGGAAAATGAGTTTCTTTTAATTTTCTGGACAGTACATGGATTGGAACTCAGGGCTTTAACTTGTTGAACAAATATTCTGCCAATTGAACCATGCCTCTAGCCCTTATTACTTTTTGCTATTTTTGAGGGAGAGTCTTGCTTTTTAATTTTTTTTCCAGATTGGCCTAGGCTATCATCCTCTTATTTTAAACTACTCCTCATAGCTGGGATGACAAAGCTAACCCCTTCCTGTTCCCAGCTAGTTGTTGTGATGACATTTCAAACTTTTGCCTGGGCTGGACTTGAGCTGCATTTTTACTGATCTTCACCTGCTCAGTAGTTGGGATTATAGAGGTGAATCACCATGCCCTGATAAAACAGTACCTCTCAAATAAAGATGAAATGCTTAGTATCAAGTAGCAGAACTCACTCTGTTAATTTCATCCTGAGCAATGGCTACATCCTTCAGGGTGGAAGTCTTACTTGGAATGTGAGGAAGAAGAAAGTCATATTTTGATGTAAATATTTTTCTATGTGATTTACATATGATTTATAGTAACCCAAGGGGTTATAATCAGTGTCCATCCTCATCTATTCTGAAGACAGATACCATCTGTTGGTAAAATAGGTAATATTTACTTCCAGTCACTCTACTAATGACATTTTGCTTGGACTCTTGCAGTAATAATGCCATTATTATATCAACTTGGTGTATGTTTTGCTACTCTTGTTATTGCTGCTGCTGCTGCTATTATGAAAATCACCTAATGAGCTTTTGTATATGTCATCCAATTTTAAATCATTAAGCTCAATATCCTTATAAAGCTATGAAGATCCTTTGTGCAATTATATAAACACAGAAAGGAAGATCTGAAAACATTAAGTTATTTATCATGCATCACAACAGAGATAGAATTCATGGTCAGAAGCTAACTGAGAAAGTTAATAATTTCTTGCTAAACAACACTGCAGTTAACATAGACTTGCCCTTTTCCAGACATAGAGAAAGATAGCTGGAGGGCTGGGAAGAGATTATTCTCCTTTATGTCTGCAATACTTTCATGTGCATAAGGGAGATGTAAGTCCTTTCATATCTATTATTACACATTTAAAAACTATAAAATTAATTAAAGACACTTATTGTATCTGCTCGTTTTCATAGGTGGTCTCTCATCAAAGCAACAGACAATGTGTTCTTCCCTTCCTTAGACACAAGGAAGAACACATTCACAAAAGTATTTTTGGTCCCATTGTTAACTAATGCAACCATCTCTGCCAGCTGTTGAAAACAAGTTAAAAGCATGTGGATTTATTTGAGTATCTTAGTCCTTCATGAGATGATGGGTTTCCTAGAGTATTATCTAGAAAATTAACTTATACCTTCCATTTACCAAGGGTTGACTATATTATTAAAATATGTGTTCTACATATTGTATTTAGTACATTAATATATATTTTAATGAATCATAAAAATACGTAAATTCTGCAGTATATATCTGTATCGTAGGGTGGCAAAACCTGAAGACAAACCAGGTTAAATGATAATCAATGCAGGAAAGGATCCAAGAGATACCCGTCACAGCAAACAATTAAAAGTAGCATGGGCTGTACAGCCAGAGAGGCCTGGGCAAAGTTCCCAAAGTCTCCTTATAATAACTGTGAAAATACCCTATTTTAATTCTCTCCATATAACTCATGCTACTCTAGTTTCTTTCCTTTTAATTAGTTTATAATCACTCTTTTTCCCTAATGTAAAAACTTCCTGAGAAGGAGGATCCTGCTTGGATGTTTTCACAGATTATAGAATCTGTAAGGGAGTTTGATATGAAGTAGATGAATAAGTAACTTAGTCAATTTCCAAATTATTATCTGTGTGGTCTTTTATGCTATTCTGGGTGCCTGGATTTTACACGTGTGAGATAGTCGTTAAAAACTGCTTTCATAAATAATTTATGGTGATTCAGCAGAGTTAGCAAGTCACACTGCTTCTGACACTGAGTTTGTAAGAGTACAGTATATGGTAGCTGTTCAAATAAATGTGCCACCATGGGTGGGCCCGCATCCTTTCCTACAGCCAGTGCGTATGGATCATCGTAGCCACAGACAACGTGGCACTGGCCACGTCCGTTCAGCAGTCTCGCTCCCCTCACTCTTCCCCTGACACAACACGTGGCTCTTCTAGCCCAACACCACACCTTCCACTAGGTCCCAAATAATTTGCATGGAACAGGTAGGAATCCAACCAGTAACTTGAACTTGGGATTCAGCGACCAGAAGACAACTCATGAATAACAGTTACAGACTTTCTTCGAATTAATAATGTCTTAACTTATGGCTTCAAAAGTTATGAGAGTAAAAGAAAATACACATTCAGTAGGAAACACATCTCAGATTTTGAATTTTGATCTTTCTCTTCATATCTATAAAGCTAGATATAGATCTATCCATCTACACACATTTATTTTTATTTATTTATTAATATTCCTCCTCCTATACTGAGCATCAAGAGTGAGGTAAGTTTAGCTCCCCAAAAGCTGTGTTTTAAAATTAAGGGTCAAAAGTTGGCAATCTACCATATACTGTGGTGCTGAGTTATGATAGTTTGAAAATTAGCAGTTTACTTCTAGTCTAAAGCCATAATTCTCCAGATCTAGCCTTCTGCAAGCTATGATAACAGGTATGACCCATTGGTGACTAGCTTAAATACTTTAGCTTATTTCCAACTTCTTATAGGTTTCTCAGGACATATTACAACTCAAGGAGTATTTCTATTTGTTTTCAAAAATCACCGAGAATTTCAAGCTGTGATATACGAATAATATAACACAAAACTTTCTGCATTTAGCATTACTCATGCAAAAATGCCTTCAGTGCGTTCTTAACACCATTGCTCAATTGACAGAGATTTTGTTTTCTTTTGGTGGAATGAGTTTGAGCTTAGGGCCTGTGCTCCTTAGGTAGATACTCCATTGAATGAGCCATGCTGTCAGCCTAAACGTACTGACAATATTAAGAGAGACATATTGGTATACTTGATATACTGAAAATTTGTATAAAATTATGTGCATTTTTATCCATAGTGTTATTTTCTGTAATTCTGCTTATTGTAATATTTATCTAAGACAATAGCATCTATTCTTATTACAAATCAGATATTATTTCCACAACTTTGTCTCTATAAGAATTCCTTAGCTATTAATGATGATTCTTTAGACATTTGGAAAACTCATATAAATCTATTGAATGAGGTTAGGAATAAACACAATATTTTAAAAAATATATTCAACCCAACATAAAATGTTTATGAACTCTAGAAGCTTTCTCCATCAGAAGAAAAGGAATTGAAAATTTTTCTCTAATAAAGAGCACTTGATAGAGAAAGAATTTAGATGGATTTTAAGTGTCAAAGGAAAGGGGCCAGGCCTTCTTGTCACAAAAGTAAACCATGGCAATTGGCTGGCTCTCTTTTAAAATTGCCCAATTTTATTTTGTTTACTTTCCTTAGTCTTTCTTCTTTTTCTTTTTCTTAGCCCTCCTCCTCCACTGAATGCAATCCATTAAGTATGAGTTCTCTGGTCTGTTCCCATCCTAAGTGGCAAAACCAAATACAATATGAAGGTTGGTCAGATAGATCTTCTGCAATTTCCATTGTAGACTTTACCCTGTGTTTACTTTATAGCCTTCAACCACACTTCTTCTACCACCTGACACGTCTTGATTCTTCACCCTCAGAAACATCCTATTCCACAATCTCACAAGTATAATTCCTGAAGCATTACCAAGCCAGCTCCAGAGCTAGTCAGCTCATATTTACCATCAGGACTGCAATGCTTTCAGGACAAAGTCCTTTTTTAATCACCTTTGTTAGCCGCAATGATCAACACGGGACTCGGCATGCTATAGATACTCAATAAATATGTGTTGAGGTCAGCTGGATGCACAGGCGACTTCAAAGATCTGTAAAAACCTGAAAAGAAACATTCTGACTAAACTCGAGCTGATTTTGACTGTGGTGTTGATAAAGGACATTAGAAACAGATTTCAGGATAGAGCAGCAGGCATTAGAAAGATCCTCAGCCCTCTCATGCAGCACAGTTTCAACACTGTGCACAGAAAGCCCTGGGGTCGTCACTAAGTTTCCAGTTAGTGTATTTCTTTCTTGAATTCTTTCTTGATATATTTCTAGGTCCTTCCATAATTAAGGATTAGTGTCGGGCACTGGTGGCTCACACCTGTAAACCTAGCTGCTTAGGAGGCTGAGATCTGAGGATCAAAGCCAGCCTGAGCAGGAAACTCCATGAGACTCTTATCTCCGATTAACCACAAGAAAACTGGAAGTGGTGCTGCGGCTAAAATGGTAGAGCACTCTTCTAGAGCTGAAGAGCCCAGGGACTGCGCTCAGGCCCATAGTTCAAGCCCCACAACCAACAAAGAACCAAAAGCAAAAAAGGAGAACCAACATAGATTTAACAAGAACCAAAAAAAAAAAGTCTAAGCAACCAAAATAAGTTGTGTTACATTTCCCTGTTTGAAAGCACAGTGGAAATATCAAGCAATATCTATCGTGTAGGACTGGTATTAGCCCATGAGAAAATAGATGTGTAATGATAGATATTGCTGTAATTATTCGATGAAATGAACATAATCACTTTTTCTCACTTTATTCTAGCAATAGGCATTATTAGATAGAGAGCACAAGGGGAGTAAGAATATATATCCGTAGAAAAGTCTATCCAGGTTACAGAAATGAACCCGTGATGAGTGAGAAGTATCAAGGCTGATTCTCCTGATGTTACAATTTACTCTCATAGCCAAGAATAGTAGAAGAATCATAAAGAAGCAAGTAGATCACAATAAAGTTACATTTTAAAAGGAAAAAGATGGAGAGAAAAAAAAGAAATCCTTGAAATGTGTGAAATAAAGGTGACAAGTGTATCATTCATGCGATATGGAGTTTTCTTGATAAAGACCTTCACAGTGAGTTTGATAAAATCTATGATGCTATGCTTAAGGAATTTCAAAAACATTCATTACGACTTTGCTTTTATGTATCCTTAGTATGAGCAATGCATTTTATTTTAATGCCAACAAGGGCATGTTACAAGGAAAACCTACTTGGCTGCCACAAAGAAATGAATTGCTGAATAGAACCATCAATAATTCACATGCTCGGTGTGGAAAGTCACAGATTGCTTGACTGCATAAAATGATTCTTACTATGGCGCTAAACCAATCAATTGCTCCTCATGATTCACTTTTATTCCTCCCTACTTGTGTCCTTAATGTATAAAATATCCCTTGTTTCTGTCAAAGTCTTGCCAGATAATGACAGATAATCTTGTATTTACTTTTGTCTTAATCAAAGCAAGACGAAAGATCCATTTTTAAAAAATAGTAGAAGAAATAACATAAATGTAGCACTAGTTAGGTCATCCACTATTAAATACTTTTGTCAATCATATATTTAGGGACTGATGAGGATCTTAAGCCTGGATACACGATTTTGACATTGGTGCAGCGAAATATTAAGGTGATGGGGTTGGATAGTTTTTCAATTAGTTTCTCCTCAGTTCTTTGTTCATGCCAAATGGTTCTGCTGGTTAAAATGAAAAGATTTCCATTGCATACCAGATCTTGGCAAATTTCCTTAGAGCCCCTCATCCTCCCAGTTCAAACAGACAAGTGAGTGGAAGCTAGCTGTATCCCATACCTTTCCTGTTTCGAGGGAGACATGTTCTCATAAATGTACTGTGATCAGATGGCCAGTAGACAATTTGGGCAGTGAAAGAAGAAATAAAATCTGTTCGATGAAGGAAAAGCCAAGAATCGAAACGTTCCCAGGAATTACAGCTCAGCAGAACAGTGAATGTGGGATTATTTCACAGAAGTGATTTTGTAAGTTTCTCCTGGCAGACGCAGAATGATAGAGGGAACTCTGTGATGTACAGGATGTTTCCGTTATGTTCCATAAATTTGCATTAGAGGTTCAGAGCAACATAAATAATGCATGATAAGTCCTCTCAGAAGAGATTCTGGCTGGGATGAGTTTTACACGGGAAGCTATCTGTAAGGCTGTGTTTTAATAGGCCTTGGTAATGACCTGGTTGGCCTTATTCATAACCATCGCAAACTATGGGGTTTGTGATTTGTCAAAAGTTAATGGGGAAAGCAAGAAATATGAATTTGACTAAACATAGAGCTGGTATTCTACAAGAACATGCAAAATACCAGTATAGTCCTGCCAATTCTTCCAAATTATTATATAAAGCAAATGACTTTTTGCTGATCTAGAGTTTATGCACGAATGATTCCACCTTGTATTCTCTCTTCAAATAATACGTTATGAAAGGAGAGAGAAAGCATTTCACATTCTAGAAGGGACAACACCTGACCAGGTTGCTGAGTCCAAATAAGAACTGTTTCTTCTACCAAGTTATGATTCCTGCTAAGTACTTGATTCAGTTGATACCAATATTCAGGTCATTCAATGCCTATTATAAACCTAACACAAAGGTATCATTCTTGAATTGAAGGAAAATAGTGGATAAATGTCTCAAGAAAGTTCGATGATTGCAGACCTGAAAGGTATATCTGTAGAATCTCTATTTCTGATTTAATTTTTTTTTGTAGGAAATGCCTACCTGCAAACACCATGCTTTCTCTGCTCATCAAAATCCTTCATTTGTGCTTCTGTGAAATATTGATGTTGTCTACCTTTTCCTAGCAGGAAGCCTAGCTTCATTTTGAGACTTTATTCTTTCCAGGAAGCCTATTTGCACCCACAGCCTTTCCCAAGGATTAAAAGAAAGATCTCTGGAACTATTGGACTAACACTCTGCCCCAGGAATTTGAATGATTGGCATCCTGAGGTAGACTGTCTGGAGAAACAAGCTGGTATTGAACTTCAACTTTTTAAATTGGTTTTTGCAGTTTGTGTAAGAAACAAGAAGAAAGTATATATTCAAGTTTTTTTTAATCCCTGTACTTCCTATTGTTTGTATTTTCATCTATTATTTAAATCCCTTCCTGAGAGCAAGGACTGAAAAGACTGGATCCACCTACATGCAGAAGGGAACTCGTGGGCACTTTCGGCTTCAGGTCAAGGGATTCTTCCCATGATTCCAAGTCCCAGGGTCAGCCCTGTGGCCACCGGAGCCTAGACAAAGAATCACATTACACCGTCATGATGGTTTTCTTTTTAGAACCGTAAGCAAAAATGTTGGGGTTTTGGCACTCTTGTGCTTTTATTATAGCTCTCATTGAATTTCTGAACTGGTAAAATTCTTGCTAGAGTAAAAATAACACTTGAAGAGTGAGAAACTGGGCGGTGAGAGAGGAGGCCTGTTGTTACCCAGGAAGGCTGTCCTCCACGCCTTATACCACCTGAAAGTAAGGGGGGGTATGGCCTCTTCTCAAATGTCTCTTGGAAAACAATGGCTCTGCGTTTGGCTTCATACAAGCATACTCTACATAAGCTTTTTGTCAACGTGATCACGAATGATGTTAACAGTGAAGAAACAAAGAAAGGTATTTGTAGCTTTCAAGGACCAGAAAAAGTAAATGAAATCCTTTCTCTTATATCTCTGGTCCCTTATGTTGGCTTTCATAAAGGGAGAAATCAGCCTCCAAGCCACATCTCAAGAAGAGACACTTCCCAGTAAAAGAACAACAGCAAGCATTCATTTCACAAACACTTGTGATGTGTTCTTTCTGATTCACACGGTGCCTTGGGTTGGAAAAAAAGGCTGGAAATGGGAAAGATGGGAGGTGAGCCACATGATCATAGGGTAAAGTAACCATTATCTATTCTATGGAGAGAAGCTCTTTGCAGGGATGTTACTGACAAGGCCAGCTGAAGAGTTTTTGCCTTATTTTGTTTTCTGGGGGATGAAGAAGACACTCTTTGAGGTCTGTGTCAGTCTCTTCTTTGTGAAGAGGAAGAATTGGGACCCAGGTTGTTTAACTGATGTGTTGAGTTACACAATCCTTCAGAGGCAAACTTTGGTTAGAGCACAGCTTCTCTGCTGCTTATAGCCAGAGATGATGACAGACAAAGAGGGAGGGTAGAGAAGACTCTTTTTCTCATGTCTGCGGAGAATCACGCTGCTGTGTGGAATGAGAACAGAAAGACTTGGATTTGCTAAACTACCCTAATCATAGAAGAAAAGGAATGCAACCTAATATTACAGCGGAAACAGAATACTTTGAAGTATTTTAAATTTGCACCATTGTGGCCAAGTGAAAAACCAAAGAGCTGCCACAAAAGTGTCCTCATGTCACAGAAGTATAACCTCAAACACTGAGAAAATACACAATGTCAACTGCATGTGCACTTAAGTGCAATTATTTCTGGACCTGGATGAGTTTTCTGGAGGAGTCTTAAAATGCTTAATACAGCTGCTGTGCGCTCCGTGGCCATGGAGTGAAACAGGAGCATTAATAAAATCAATTTTCTCTGTGATGGAGACTTAAATAAAACGAGGTCACTAATTACAGGCATTGGGTTGTTTTGCCCAGCATATTCAAGGCTTTTATGGACTGAATAAGTGTCATTTTAAAAAGGATCTCAAACAAGAATAAAACAAGTTAGATCTGAAAGAGTTTGAAAGCATGAGTGACGTGGTCCCTCTTTTTAACTGCTCTCCCTACTCAAAAATCAGGTTGAGATGAATAAAATAACATTGATTAGAGAAGCGAAGAAAAAAGCTTAACTCTATCTCCAAGGATAAATAATTGTTTTTTTGTTTTCCATACCTTGCATGAAGCCTAGAGCCAAGAGTAATTTGTAATCTTACTTTCGATTACTTCTATTCCATGTTCATTTTATACACATTATGTTTATACTTTAAATGAGTGTGTTCAACCAATAGCAGATTTTTCTCCTCTGAAGAAAATTGTTAATTAAGGTTCCAGATGGGTTTTACAGAGCAAAAGAAGTTTAAAAAATATCAATGAGCATCAAAACTGAATGAACAAAAGTATATCCCCAAGCCTAGCTAATGAGATCCTTTGTGATTGTCTGATGGCAAGGTGGTATGAAATATATATTTGTATATACTACCCTTCAGTTTTTCAATCCTAAGTAGTCTAACAATCTAAATTCCTTTTGATGATTTCTACTTGGCATGTCCCCATCATTTTTTTCAGTAAATGTTCCATATAAACTTGTGGTAAATCATAGTGAATCTCATTAGTATGTGTAATAAATATATGTTCATTAAAATAGATAACCAATCAATGAAGAGACATTTCTAAAAGAATATAGACAGTTGGGTACAGTGGCTCACACCTGTAAGTCTAGCTACTAATGAAACTACTAAAATTAGGAGGAACATGGTTCAAGACTAGCCAGCACAAAAAAGTAAGATTCCATTTCAACCAATAAAATGCTAGATGCCATGTTTCACAGTTATCATTCTAGCTATGTGGAGATCATAAAGAGGAGGATTACAGTACAGGCTAGTTGAAGCATAAATGCAAGATTCTATTTAGAAAATATCTTAAGCTATAAGGGGCTAGGTAAGTCAAGTAGTAAGAGAAAGGTCCTAAACACACACACACACACACATATATATTTCTTATTTTATAACTCACAGAGCTTTAATTATGGGCCTGGTAGCTGTCCCTGAGCTTTTTTTGCTCAAGGCTAGTGTTCTACCACTTTGAGCCATAGCCCTACTTCTAGTTTTCGGGTGCTTAATGGGAGGTAAGTGTCTCATGGACTTTGCTGCTGGGGTTAGCTTTAAACTGATCCTCAGATCTCAACCTTATAAGTAGCTAGGATTATAGGTGTAAGACAACAGTACCTGTCTGGAAGACCCTAAATTTAAATATCAGTACCACCAGAAAAATAAAGACATACAAATATGCTCAGTGGTAGAGTGTTTGCCCAGCATGCACAAAGCCCGGGATTCGAATCCTCAGTACCACATACACAGATAAAATCAGAAATGGTGCTGTGGCTCAAGTGGTAGAGAGGCTCAGGGACAGTGCCCATGCCCTGAGTTCAAGCCCCAGGACTGGTCAAAAAAAATGAACAAGGCAAAATGAACAAGTGATAAAAAAAATTCTCGGCATCACTAATCACCAAGGAATTACAAATCAAAACCAAGGTGAAATATCCTCTCTTCAGTACAAATGGCTATCCCCAACCACCACCCCACCATCAAAAAAACGCCACAAAAACAAATAGCAAGTGCTAAACAGGAAGCAGAGAAAGAGGATGTCTTTTCCTCTAAGAATGTAAATCAATATAGCCATTATGGAAGCATGATGTTTTCTCAAAAAAAAAAAAAAAAAGAATTACCATCTGGGCCTTCAGTCATTTTTATTTCATTCTTCTGCTCACCAGAACGGTGAGAGCTTGAATTTCTATTGTTTAAGCCACAAAGTTTACAGTAATTTGTTATGACAGCCCTAAAAAAATTAATACAGATGGATCACATCCAGATTTTCCAAAAAGTAGAGTGAAGGCTATTCTGCATGCTTGAATTCACAAAAATAAACACTAAAGAATAATTAGGAAGGATAATGTCATAAAATTCTGTCCTTATGACTCAGATGCCCCTAGGATTCATATATGTGAGAATGTCCCACATATCCCTAAGGATATATGTGGGTTTCATGTAATAACACTGAACTGGAATTAATTTAAAACTCTCTCAAAAATGGTTTAATTTATCTTGATGAAAATATGAAACATTGCATATAACTAATGAAATAATTGCATACGTCTGTATATGTTCTTGGATAATGACCGATAATTTATTAAATCAATTAACAACTACAGGACAATATATATAGCAATATAATATTATGTATAATATAATATGTAATATATAATAACCCTGCTTTAAAAGACACATATAACTAATTGTGTGTATTTTCTTAAATTTAATTTTATTGTCAAGGTAATGTACAGAGGGATGACAGTTATATATGTAAGTAAGTGAGTACATTTCTTGTCAATCACCATTACCCACTCCCTCATTCTTCTCCCACTTTCTCCCCTCCCACCAAGTTGTAAAGTCCATTTCCAACATGTTTCCTATGAGTATGGCTGTTGCATTGGTTTGCCCTTTGTTCTTTGTCTCACCATTTTATTGAGATTCCACCTCACCCCAGTTAGAATAGCCATTATCAAGAAATCTAATAACAACAGATGGTGGAGGGGATGTGGCCAAATGCTACTACACTGTTGGTGGGAGTGTAAACGTATTCAGCCACTCTGGAAATCAGTATGGAGATTCCTCAAAAGATTACACATAGAGCTCCCGATGACCCAGCAATCCCACTTCTCAGCATTTACTCAAATGAGAACAAACAAGGTCATACAACAGCTACCAGCACAATCATATTCATTGTAGCATTATTTACCATAGCTGAGATACGGAACCAACTTAGATGCCCTTCAGAAGATGAATGGATCAAGAACATGTGGTATATATACACAATGGAATTCTATGCTTCCATCAGAAAGAATGACATTACCCCATTTGTAAGGAAATGGAAAGACTTGGGAAAAAAAATCAGATTAAGTGAAGTAAGCCAGACCCAAAGAAACATGGGCTCCGTGGTTTCCTTCATTTGCAATAATTAGTGTACGTCTATGATAGTTCTAGCAGAGGATCACAATGTACATGTGACCATATAAGATGATGCTAAGCAAAATGAACTCCAAGAAATGGAAACAAGAGGTTTTCCTTTGTTTTTGTTTTTGGTGGGGTTTTTTTTTGTTTTTGTTTTTGCTAGTCCGAGGCCTTGAACTCATAGCCTGGGCACCGTCCCTTTTTTTCACTTGACCACTTGAGCCACATCATCACTTCTGGCTTTTTCTGTTCATGTGGTCCTGAGGAATCATATCCTGGGATGCCTGCATGCTAGGCAAGAACTCTACCAATAAGCCGTATTCCCAGCCCTGTTGTTGTTTTTAATCAACAAAATTCTTCATTCTTATGTATAATTTTGCATGTACATTTATATATATGTATTTATTGACATAGCCTATATATGTATTTACATAGACTTATGGATACAGGTATATATATATATATATATATATATATATATATACATGTAAATGTATATATATGGGTATTTATGGGTGTGAAAAAGGCTTACGCATCAAACTCCTAGTAGCACTCATCTCTGAAATAATATTTGTTGGATTTTATGTACTTTATAACTAACATGATCAGTAATTAGCTTTCCTGAATTCTTGTTTTAATAGCAAAAATTAATTGTACAAAGGAGTTTTATTGCGATATTTCCCTAAACACATATAATGTACTTTCCTCAAGTTAATTCCTTCCAATACTTTTTTATGACTCCTTCACATCATTTAAACGTGTCTTCAGTGTCTTTCACCATGCAGTTTTAATGCCTATGTCTGTCACATGCTTTTATCATACTCACCTCTATTACTCCTTCCTTGCACACTCCCCAATTATACTGGTTGCTCCCAAACTATTCTTCCTTTACAATCATGTAATACATTAAGAAATGTGCATGTAACTACATTAGGAATTGTTCAACGTTCTTAGTCTTCAAGGAAAAGCAAATCAAATCTCTCTTGACTTCTGTCCTCCAGGTGAGTTAGGAGTCACTCTGAAGAAATAGGAGTGAATTCAGAATATTTTCAACACTGCCATGTTAAGGTACCATGTTTGACATTGTCTCTCTTAGAGATCACGTGTCTGGAATATATAGATCATTTCAGTGGCTCTGAAAAAGCAGTTTTGCTTGTTCCTCAGGCCTGAATGTAGTCATGATTATATATCTGACTATGCCTGGAATGTGCCATTCTTCTTTATTACTTTGCCTAAGTACTATGCACACCTTTACCAATAGTCCTTTACGCATGCTCATCATTCCTGTCCAATATTCACTAAATTTACTCTCCTGACTTTGAATGCATGTGACTGGGGTAAAACTGACTCATGCCTAGAACCCAGATTGGCTGATAGGAATACTATTTCCATCCACATTGGTGGATAATGAGTTAATGCATATAAAATATCATACTGGTTATTAAGAGGCAAACACGGGCATTCTTCCACTCACTTACCATTAAGGCTGATCTGCCCCTGGTAGACAGGAAGTTTCATATTTCTTGTGGATTTTTTTGTCCTTGCATGGGAAAACAAAATTAGAAATAATGGGAAAAAGAGATAGAAGCAGAACTGGGTAATAAAGAACAATACGTCCCCAGTGATGTAATTTGGCCACATTTATGTAGAAAAGTCTGTGCCTTGGTTATCTATGAACTATTACCCACCCTTCTTCTTAATTTGAGAAACAATAGCTCCTGAGCAATCCTGTCGATTTACCTCTTAGCACAAGGAAAATTTTACTTCATGCTAGCTGGCTGTGTATACGATGACTTTGTGTAACATATACAAAGAAATCTTAGGTAAAGGATCTATTCATTTAGACCCATATTTATCTCATGTTTGCTGAGAATCATTTATTTAACATTGTATACTTGCTTTCTATTTTCCTTCCTCTCTGGGGGCACTAGGGAGATGCAGAGGATCACTCATGTGGGCAAGCGGTTCACCGAGCTGTATCACAGCCAAACTGTGATTCCATTTACCATTTCTATCGCTACCCCTATATGAGCTCTGTGTGTATTGACATTGAGACCTACATGAACACATCTCTATTTTGAACCCTGGCTAATCCATGGCTATCCCAGAATGTGTACTTATTCTGTATCCAAATAGAAGTCTTCCTTTTTGTATTCAGGAGCTATTTGGTTTGAAATTCACTGCAATCTCAACAAAAATTGTAAAACTTGACTAAAAGGTGAAAGAAACAGTGTGGCAAGCAAAAAATTACTTGTGATGGCTCAAATAATATCCTCATTTTTCTTAAGTACTAGTAAGGTATGCCTTAATACACCAAATGCTGCTCTTTTTGAAAGGTCCTTTTTGTCTTTCATTGTCTTCTTAATTGCTTGGGCTTTCTTTGTTTAACCATACAGAATATTATTTCCAACATCTATCTTATCCCAGATGAAGTTTTATTCTATTGGCTTCCTTTGTCCTGATTTATAATATCTAATGTCCAAAGGTTTATTTACAAAAAGTAGATCTCTCCATGCAAGGCTGAATTAAAGCTATAAAAGTAAAAAGTAGCAGGCTGAAGCAATATTCTTTTTACTGGGCAAAGAAAATATGAAATCTGGGAGATCCTTTGCTAATTTCTGTAATTGAATTCATTATTAATTTATAGGCATCTTTCAGAAATATACTGCAAACTTTCAACTGTGACTGTTTCTGAATGGACTTTATTTCTTTTCAATATAATGTATTTTTTACCATATTTCCCAGCAGGTATGTTGCTTTTAGCATCACAAAAAGGGATATGCATCGACACAAATAATGTTTGAAATGGACATTCTTGGATGATGTTCTGTGTAACGATTAAGCGATTATTATCAAATCCTTAGATTCTTTTGTTTCTCTGAGTACCACTGCCTCCACCTGACTTGGATATGCTGTCTCTTGAAAATGATGAGCAGAAGCATTGCTAGTTTCCTGAAGATGGTTCATCCCATTCTCTAGAAAAGACTAACCCAGGAGTGCAATCCATTCTACTTTTCCCATCCAAATGGGTACTTAAGCTTTACTCCACAATGCATTGAATAGCACCATGCAGTATCTACCGGGTGCTTCACTGCCACCTCTATGTGATTCTGTGCCTGGCAGGTCTCTGTGGGGCCTTAACTTTTATGATACCGTCATAAATTGAATGAAGTAGTCTTTTGTACCTTCTCCTTGGCAAAAAGCCTAACAAATGAAGGTTAAGCTTGACTGCTTCCACAGAAAGAAGTTATTTCTTCAGTACTTGTGAAGGTCAGCATGAGTCGGTGCTCATTATTCACTATCAAGTAACAAGGAAACGTGAATAGCTGCCCAGGATCTGACTCACATTCTCTTGTATTCATTATGCACTTATGGACATTTTTGTGCACCTGCTGGGGAAATGATGAACAAGACACACTTATTGCCCAGGAGAGACTCTTACAATAATGGAAAAGACAAACCTGAAGAGACAGAATCTCAAATATGAGTTGTGTCAGTTATGACAAGGAAACAATAACATCTGTGGAATTCTGTGCTTACTTCCAGTTTACTAAGAAGTCTTCCTCTTCGCATTATTATAGAAACTCTTAATAGGCCATCACGGTTGCCATATTTTTGTCTGTATTTTATGAGCAAAGACTTGAAATCCAAAGAGTTGATGACTCATTCAAGGTCACAGTGTGATACAAAGTTCAGGCAACCTTCAGAGTTGACAATTCTGACTCCAGTGCCGCTAATAAGAGCTGCCAAAATAGACCAGGAATAATGTGAAGGAGTTCCAATGGGCTATCATCATCACTCAAACTTGTCAATCTTCTGAGTTTTAACCACTGTTAGCAATGCTTTTTGGAGAATAAGTAACTTGAATTCCTTTGAGTAGCAAAGTTGTTATTTCCTTATTTTAAAAGACTGACACATTACTTCTTGGTTGGTGCTATAAACCTAACACATGTGTGTGACCTTGAAATATTTACAACAGCAGTTTACAGGGGTTATCTTAATCACTCATAAATATTTTTTTAGTCTTGTTAGTACTCAATGAAATGGCTATTGGCAATCCCTAGTAGCATGAGGAACTAAAGGCTAAGCAGAATTAGAAATTGAATCAGATACATGATGATGATGATGATGATGATGATGATGATGATGACGATAATAATAATAAGATATAAATCAAGTCTATGTGGCTCCTAATTGGGTCATTCTGGCCTTCAGATGGCAGAAATTACACATAACATTATCAATGGAAACAACTAAAGAAAGGACAGTGTATTGTCTATTTTCTTTAGTATAGTCATATAGTTGAAGACAGATGCTTTATAAAAATTTTATTTGGCTCACAGTTTTGAAGTTTATGACTCACAGTATCAGTTCTGATGTTTACCTTTGTTATACCACACCTTTGTGGATTGTATTATGGTTGGAGCTCAGCAAGAGAAAGAGAGATCACATGGAGACAGAAGAAGACAGAGTTCCACTCAGAGGTGAAGCTGGTTCTGACCCTTGCATTGGCACCATCCAAGTTATAGGATAGTTACAGTAGTTCGTTCTAAGGACAGACCCCTAAGATTAAGTCCACTCTAAGGGACTCTACCTCTTAAAATCCCCATTCCCTCCCATCATTACTGCCATGAACACCACACTTTCAATAGATAAAACCTTGAGGGATATACTCAAGCCTTATACAAGGCATAATACAATGGTACAGCTAAATAAATGTACCAATTATGTGAATCTCTTTGTTGGACTTTGTTGGGATAGCCAGGGCTACTCATAGCATTTGAACAAAATAATGTGGCAAATTTTGTTTAGTAGGGTGAAAATACTTCTGTTAAATGTTGTCAAATAAAAAACTTTGTGTACAATAGCTCCCAAATTGTGTGTTTACTTGCTATATCATTATACATAAATAAATAAAAAGTAACGTAAGTTGTTAGCATCATTTTTCTGGTTAGCTTTGTATTTGCTAAATGCTAATTTTAAGTGAAAAAGTAACAGCATTTAACTCATCTTAGCAATCACTCGTGTGCATATCTGTATTCAGATGTTATCCAAAAAGTAAAGATGCTGTTCAAACCCAATGAACTATTTTGTGTCCCTTTTATTGCAAATATATTCACACAATACTTAGCGATGAGCAATAAAAGATATTTAAAAAAATGAAACTAAGAATTCCCTTATCTCCCTTTTTTCCTTGGTCTGTGTGCTTCTTATCACCACCTTCTTTCTGATAGAAGGTAGCTATAGTTGAACAGAGAACATGGCAAGTGGAGCCATCAGTGACCCACTCATTCAGTTCAGGGTGACCCACTGTCCTGCAGGCTGCTTTAGACTCTGTCACCACCCATTGTACACCCATGGGAATTCTATGCAGCTTCAACTGTTGGAGACTCCTTCCATTGCAGGAAGTAACAGCCCAGGTAAAAATTCAGCTCTCTTCCAGAGGAATCACTGATTTGCTTTTATGTACATAGAGCAGTGGGGAATGAAGTAAGGAGGTCAAGTCTGGCTGGCGCCATATTGGCCATATGGTGAATGGTAGGGTCTGGTCTCTTGCCTTCATGTTGAGGGAAGGTGACATTCCTGCAGCCCATGGGTTGGGTGTGTGCGAATCCCTAGAGGCAGGGGCAGTTCTTGGCTGATGGGTAGCTGGACCTGTCAGTCTACTACTGGGAATGGGAGTTTCCTGTGACCTTGCACCCTGTCCTGGCCCTATTTAGGCCCAGAGGTGTGTAGGGGCCAGGACACCGTAACACGTGTCTCCATATTCTTTTCCTGTTTATCCTGGCTCATCTGTGGTCATCATGGTGTTCCAGTTCGGCTCTCCATCGGAGCTGAATTGCTTTTTTGATATTGCTTTTGTTCTTTCTTTCCTCTCTGGCCTGTTACCTAACAGTGGTAAGTGCATTTGTGGGCTGCAGGCCTTTGTTACAATTGGCTGCCTGCACACTGCCAGCAGTCTAATGAAGACACCAGGATTTGATCTTTCAAAATATGGTTTCAAAATTAGGAATCCATGGAACATTCCTCAATACAATAAAGGCTGTATATGACAAACCGACAGCCAGCATTATACTCAATGGTGAAAAACTAAAGCGATTTCCTCTTAACTCAGGAACAAAACAAGGATGCCCACTCTCTCCACTTCTCTTCAATCTAGTATTAGAATGCCTAGCTACAGCAATAAGACAAGATGCAGACATAAAGGGGATCCAAATAGGGAAAGAAGAAATAAAACTCTCCCTCTTTGCAGATGACATGATCTTGTATTTAAAGAATCCCATAGACTCCACTCCCAAATTACTCAAGCTGATTCAAAACTTTGGCAAAGTAGCAGGTTATAAAATTAACCCCCCAAAATCAATGGCTTTTCTGTATGCCAACAATGAGAAAAGTGTGGCTGAAATTAGGAAAGCAAATCCATTTATAATAGCCCCACAAAAAATAAAATACCTAGAAATTAACTTAACTAAAGAAGTGAAGGACCTCTATGATGAAAACTTTAAAATCTTGAAAAAGGAAATCAACACAGAACTTAAAAAATGGCAAACCTCCCATGCTCCTGGATTGGAAAGATTAACATCGTGAAAATGGCAATACTTCCCAAGGCTATCTACAAATTCAACCCGATACCTATCAAAATTCCACCCTCATTCTTCAAGGAAATAGAAGAGGCAATCCAAAAATTCATATGGAACAATAAAAGACCCCGAATAGCAAAAACGCTCCTCAACGGAAAGAACACTGCTGGAGGAATATCAATACCAAATTTCAAACTCTGCTATAAAGCCATAGTAATCAAAACAGCTTGGTATTGGCATAAGAACAGACCTCAGGACCAATGGAATACAATTGAAAACCCAGAAATGAACCTACAGACCTATAGCCATCTAATCTTCGATAAGGGAGCTAAAACAATACAATGGAAGAAAGACAGCCTCTTCAGTAAATGGTGCTGGCAAAATTGGTTAACTGCATGTAGAAAACTAAAGCTAGATCCTTATATATCACCCTGCACCAGAATCAACTCCAAATGGATCAAAGACCTTGAACTCAAAGCAGACACTCTGAAAACATTACAGGATGGAATAGGAGAAACCCTAGGTCTCCTTGGCTCAGGCCGAAATTTTCTGAATAGAGACCCGGAAACACAACAAATCAAAGAAAGGTTGGACAAATGGGATTGCATAAAGTTGCAGAGCTTCTGCAGGGCAAATGACATAGCTAGCAAGATCAATAGAAAGCCCACGGATTGGGAGAAGATCTTTACTAGCCATACAACAGACAAGGGTCTCATATCTAAAATATACTTGGAACTCAAAAAATTAAACCCCCCAACAACAAATCCTCAAAGAAACAACTGCCCAATAAATAAGTGGGCGAAAGACTTAAAGAGAAACTTCTCTGAAGAAGAAAGAAGGATGGCCAATAGACACATGAAGAAATGTTCAACATCCCTAGCCATAAAAGAAATGCAAATCAAAACAACATTGAGATATCACCTCACTCCAGTTAGAACGGCAAAAATCAAGAACTCTAACAACAACAGATGCTGGAGGGGATGTGGACAGAAAGGAACCTTACTTCATTGTTGGTGGGAATGTAAACTTGTTCAACCACTTTGGAAAGCAGTATGGAGGTTCCTCAAAAGACTTCACATAGAGCTCCCCTATGACCCAGCAATCCCACTTTTGGGCATTTACCCAAATGTTTACAAACAAGACCACACTAAAGCTACCAGCACAACTATGTTTATTGCAGCATTATTTACCATAGCTAAGATATGGAACCAACCCAGATGCCCCTCAGTAGATGAATGGATCAAGAAAATGTGGTATATATACACAATGGAATTCTATGCCTCCATCAGAAAGAATGACATTGCCCCATTTGTTAGGAAATGGAAAAACTTGGAAAAAATTATATTAAGTGAAGTAAGCCAGGCCCAAAGAAACGTAGGTCCCATGGTTTCCCTTATTTGTAATATCTAGTATATGTATGAGTCAAGCGGAAAAGGTCAGATAATGTGATGTCAGGAAAATGAACCCTTAGATGTGTATTTTAATGTTTTTTTCTTTCATGCATGTGTTTCTAACACATTTATAAGATTATCTCTTTGTTGCTTTGTATGTCCCTCCCCCACAGTATAACCCCTGCTTTCACTATATTTGATGTCAGTATAACTTGTGGAGGAGATGGGGAAAAACCAGTTGTTTAAGGATTCAGGTGGACCTGTTGCAACAATGAGAAGTACAAGTTGTCATGTCCAAAACGAGCTTTACAACGTTGGTGGGGGGGGGGGGGAAGGGGGGGGGAGGGGGGGGAAGGAGATGGATTGGGATTAGGGGGGGAGGGGGGAGGCTGGGAAGGGATGTGAAGGGTAAACAAAGGAGGAGGCTGCAATGCTTGGTAAGAAATGTACGCATTATCCTGCCCATGTAACTGTAACTCCTCTGTACAGTATGTTCACAAATAAAATTAAATTTAAAAAAAAAAAAGAAAATGTGGTATATATACACAATGGAATTCTATGCCTCCATCAGAAAGAATGACATTTCCCCATTTGTTAGGAAATGGAAAGGCTTGGAAAAAATTATATTAAGTGAAGTAAGCCAGGCCCAAAGGAACATAGGTCCCATGGTTTCCCTTATTTGCAATATCTAGTATATGTATGAGTCAAGCGGCAAAGGTCAGATAATGTGATGTTAGGAAAATGAACCCTTAAATATGTATTTTAATGTTTTTGTTTCTTTCATGCATGTGTTTCTAACGCATTTATAAGATTATTTCTTTGTTACTTTGTATGTCCCTCCCCCACAGTGTAACCCCCGCTTTCACTATATTTGATGTCAGTATAACATGTGGAGGAGACGGGGACAAACAAGTCGTTTAAGGATTCAGGTGGACCTGTTGCAACCATGAGAAGTACAAAATGTCATGTCAAAAACGAGCTCTACAATGTCGGTGTGGGGGGGGGAGGGGGGGAAGGATTGGGTTGGGGGGAGGGGGGAGGCTGGGAAGGGAGGTGAAGGGTAAACAAAGGAGGAGGCTGCAATGCTTGGTAAGAAATGTATGCATTATCCTGCCCATGTAATTGTAACCCCTCTGTACAGTATGTTCTCAAATAAAATAAAATAAAATTTAAAAAAAATATGGTTTCTCTGAATTCTCACCTTACAACATGCAACATGCAAACATCATACTTAAAAGAAGTGTACACTCATATTTGTTGTAAGGCAAATCATCCCAGAAACCACATTTTAAAATATAGAATATTGGAGTCTTTATTATACAGTTAACAGGCTGTAGGCTGCCAGTTGTTACAAAAGGCTGCAGCATGCAAAAACACATAACACAGATAGGAAACACGCTAAAGAGGAAAGAAATACAAGAACTATTACCAATAAGCCAATTCTCCATTGGAGCTGAATTGGGACGCCATGATGACTGGAGACTAGCCAGGAGACAGGACACAGGACTCGATCACAGAGACTCATATGGCATGGAGTCCTGCGGCTATGCTGGTCCCGGCCTAAAATAGGTCGGTGCAGGAGACAGATCTTCAGGAAATTCCCAGTCCCAGGCACTAGACTGAAGATTCAGTAACCTATCAGCCAAGTGCCTGCCCCAGCCTCCAAGGATCCGGGTCGGCCCATTACCTGGGAGGCAGGTGACAGAGAGGGGGGGAGGAGGTTCTTTTCCCCAACATGAAGACAAGATACCAGACTATAATCCACCATATGGCAAATATTGCAATGGCCAGACCTGACCTCCTTACTTCATATTAAGGGATATACTCTGCTTGTCCAAGAAAAGAAGCAGAGTGTTTTCAAAGGTCAAATTATTCAGAACTTCAGGACAGTGTACTCTAGCTGATTACTAATCCAAAACCAGGGTCTTTCTATGCACCAAGCTTTGTGGAGTTGTATTGGTAGAGTGCTGGCAAAGCTAGCTTCTGATGGATAGAATTGAAAAACAGCAATAAAAATAATCTTTACGAATATAGTTTTACTTAATTATTTGTTCAGTCAATAGTTATTAAGTATCTACCATACACCAAAGTGCTTGGGACCCATCAGCACCCCAGAAGGGAAAGCTTCAACCCTCATGTGGCCTGCATTCTACATTTGTTGGAGAGGGTTCAATTGATCTAGAAATCATAAATCACCTATTTTTAGAAGGACATAGAAAATACATACCCAATGTGCACAAGGCCCTGGATCTGAACCCAAGAGCCACAAATGTGAGTAAATACATGAATGAATGAATGAATAATAAAAAGAAAAATGAAAGAAGTCACACTCTATAAAATAATCTCCTTTTATGGTGAGATTTTCCAAAGACGATTTCATATGTTGGAATTCGCGACATGTGAAAATGAGGGTAAAAAGCTTTTTTCTTTTTGCTCTTTTGATTGTTTTCCTGGTTCAGAAAGCCAAAAGAGTTAATCAAATCATTCAGTCGAATGACTTTTACCCCATTTGTTTGTTTTGTTTGTTTCTTTCTTGGCAGCCTGTAGAAGCACAAACCTCTAATTGGATTTGTCCTAAATTTCCTGTGTGTTTGGGTAAAATGGATGGAATGCAATTCCTCATCAGTTTCCCAGAGAAATGTGCAACTGAGACAGGCCTGGCTCTACAATTAATAAATCACTGATGATGGTTGCTCTTTGGGCAAATACATTTTTCCAGCAGGATGAGCCATTAAGAAACGGTCTGCTTCATCAGGAATCCTGGAGAAAATAGGACTCTGTCTGTTAGGGAAGTTCTCTAGTTTTAACATGATCAGTTGCCCAGAAGACAGAGTTGAAGTGTGGATTGCCCAATTCTATCTACAGAAGGTCAGGAGTTGGCCTTGAGAATCTTTAATAAACTAACAAGTCTCAAGGGGATGTTTATACTAATTGTTCACTTAAATTGATCACCTTCATTGTCAAGACTAGCCCCAAAGTTCCCTTTTCACTTGAAAATTGAATGTATTTGCTTGAGACCAAAACTCTTTTGTAACAAGCTGAGCATAAGAGAGAGAGAGAGAGAGAGAGAGAGAGAGAGAGAGAGAGAGAGAGAGAGAGAGAGAGAAAGGGGGAAGGAAGGAAGGAAGGAACAGGTCTAAATTTGTTTTAAAAGACATTGAACCCCTGCATACAATGTTATTTGGTTAAAAGTTATTTTCTGTAAATGAAGCTGACATATTGTATTTTTTCCAATTGTTCTTGTATTTCCAGGGAGCGATGGTAAGATTAGGCTAGGGTAAAATGAAAATGGATACAGTGGAAAGTTTACTGCACCAATTGGTGAGCTGCAGCAGAAGGAAAGTAGGCAAACGCCTGTAGGCCATACTTCCTGAGGCTTCTCATTTGCAGGTCATTCTCTGACCATATTTCTTTGTTCTCTGGAACACTTCATCATAATTACTAGATTACAAGTAAGTACCACTTGTTCAGAACAACTCATCCAACAACCTTTACTTGTGGACAGTATGAATTTATGTGTTCATAAAAATAAAATAAAATTTAATTTTTCTTCTGAGAATTTCAAACTACGGGTAGTGACAAAACTAAAATATAAATATATATGTTTGTAATATAGAATCTCCACAGAGAATCTAATACATTCTTTAAAAAATTTTATTGCATAAAATTTCCACTGAGAACATCACACACTCTTAGTTTAGAAAAAAGCATATGGAATGGAAATGCCATAATAAAACAGAAACAATGGCAGTCTTTACTCAAAAGGGACAACTATTACTATTTTGTCTTTGGATTCTTCTTGTCTTGGTAAGTAGGGCTTACAGTAGTGCCAATCACACCATATGAATCTCTTTTGTGTAGTTAGTTTTTTTATGTGAAACATAACAAAATCTTAGAAAAAATTTAAAAGCTTTGTTTTCAGTGTATGTAAGTTTTTCTACTTAACAGATGTGTACGAATAGGTATTTAGTTAATTTAACATAGTGGCTTTACTGAAATGAATATAGATCTTTATTAAGAGAAGTGTTCTTGTTCTTTCACACTGGCGTATTTGAAACGAATACTCAGAAGTAATCCAGAAACGAATGGCAGCGCTTCCTTCATTTGCAAGGTTGTTGTGTTCCTATGTATTTAGTGGAACCTAAATTGCAGGACTCTGAATGATTATGATTCCTTCCAGAGTAGAACTAGTCAGATGCAATTATCAATGCCTACATTTGTCCAAAATTAAATGCTCCAAACTCTATAAATGCTATGCACCACAGAGCTCAAATTTTTCCTAGTACACAGCAGTAAAAATAATTTCTATGATGATTCTATTATAACTGGGACCAAGAGAGAAGTCTTTCCTTGAGTTTTCTGAGCTTAGTGGGAGACAGAAATATCAGCCAGACCTCTGGCATCCAGTCTTGTTTTTCCACATCACATAATTTAGCAGTTCTTGAGTCCTCCTTCCTCCTATTTCTTTTCCTGAGCTTATATCATTTTGATCAAAGTCATCTCAATGATTTTATTTTAATTAACCTGAAGGATTTAAGGGATGAAGTGTATTATGTGCATCTCCTTCGGGAAAATATTTGAGCACTCCAAAACCGATATTCTTTGAAAATTTGTTATCGCCAAGTCTTAGAATCTTACATCTACTGCATATTAATTTTTTTT
This sequence comes from Dipodomys spectabilis, assembly GCF_019054845.1. NCBI lineage: Eukaryota > Metazoa > Chordata > Mammalia > Rodentia > Heteromyidae > Dipodomys > Dipodomys spectabilis. Next base: position 4,149,418 of record NW_024870698.1, on the reverse strand, counting down.
GTAGATGTGGATTACAAATGAGAAAAGATATCAGTGTAGCAAATTGCTGAAAGCTCTTTTGGAGATCATCATGAATAACGCATTCATAATTCATACTGCATATTTTTAGAAATATGCAAATCATATTAAGTAAATTGCTTATGAAGTGAGGTGTTTGATAAAAACATTTAATTCAGTTTTTTGCTACAGCATATAAGTGGTATTTAGGGTAAGCACATTCAAATCTATCAGCTTTCTGCTAATTCATAAAAACTTGAGTTATTTAGTAATAATAGGTTCTGTTCTCATAATATCAAGGCTTTGAGCCTTTACCCTCAAATCTTTTTCTTCTATTATTAATCTGACTAAACGAAAATCTCATTATTTTATATATTTTCTAAAGTTATTAAACTTTTCTTATCGGGTTGGTGGTAATTTGAGCAGACATACAAGGAGGGGTCTTCTTATCACCTTATGCCTCTGTCTAGAGTCAGTGCTCATGGCTGGGGAGATAGAGGTGTGAATTCACCCAACACCCCCTGGAAGCTGAAAAGTGACTGGACTCCACTTTCCAGAGGCATTGTGTCTTCCAGAAGAGGAAGGGACACACTCCAGTATGTAAGAACTTGACCTAGAATTAACTAACTAATCAATGCTCATGGAGACAAAGGACAAACAGATCACTCAGTAAAGATGTTATGGAAGATGAAATATACAGACTTTCTTGAGAAAGAAATGGACACTAATTTGACAACCAAGTAGATACACAATATGAAGAGATGCAGTTAAATCTGTAGCAGTAATGATACTAATATGATAGTAATCATAAATAGTAATGAATGCAATGCAAATGGTAAACCAACTGACCCTTAAACACAACACTAAAGGCCTGGAGAGGAAGAAAAGAGGAGAAAATAGTAGAGAGGAGATCAAATAAGAGCATGGGAAAGAATATGTATAACTTTGAAACCAGGTGAAGACTTTCCTCCTAAATGAAATAAGGAGATACTGCTTATAGAGTTGCGAAGACAACATGATCTTTTTAGTTCCCACTGACAAAGGATAGGAAAGTCATAAGTTTGAGAAAGCTTCCACAATTTATTAAGGAGAAAGACAAAGGTGGCTTTGAACCAGTATGGCTGACAAGAGTCAATGTCCTTACACAGGAGATAAGTATGAACTTGTCTTGTTTTTCTGTTTGCTACACCAACAACCATTTCTCCATTACCTTTATTCACATCCTATGTATTGACTATTGTTTCTCCTCATAAACCATGATCCATTCACTACTCCCCTAAGTTTGTTCTCTTATTACCACCTCATTTATCTTGATTTCCATGCCGAGTCTACCTTCCTATGTTGATCTCTTCAAACTTCCTTCACCACAAATTACTATGTCTAATGCCTTCCAACACTACTATCCCAATTATATTTTTTCTTCAGGGATGATTCTCCTCACCTTTAATATCTTGATGGTGAAACCAGCTATCTTCTGTCTCTCCTTTGTTTTGAATCTCTAAGCCACTTTTCAATGCATTTTGCTTTTACATTAATTCATTTTTACATTTTGGTTCTCACACCACATGCATCCCATGTCCTTATGCAGACTCTGAGGAATTTCCAAGCCATAGTGCTTTACATTTACTTTAGCTTGACACTATTTTATTCCATCTTTGTAGCTTATTTAGTTATTTATAAGCTCTGAACTTGCAAGACCCATATTAGTTATGTTTTATCTTTACCATGTCATTGAATATTTGTAGGCATATTTGTCAGATCAATAATGTATTAATCTTTTTAATCCTGCAACTATGAAACCCTACTGTATATTTTAAACAGCAGGTCTGTAGCAACATTCCAAACTTAAAAATATACAACATGAACTTGTCATTTTTTATCTGGCATTTCTTTATAACTTTGTAATTTCACCATTATCTTAAACATCAAAAGATCAAAACTGTTAGATGAACTTTGATATTCATAGTCTTCTTTTACTAGTCTCTACCCTGCTCTATGCCCAGCTCCCCTGTAGCAAATTGGATGAATGCAGAATTTTATCTGTGGTATTTAACATCCTTTACAATCTTCTTTCTCATTTTGAATGAAGACCTTGGATCTTTATCTCTGATAACCCAGACTAAACTAATAATCTATTTGTAAATTGCTTTGCTATATCCTTCCCTGACTTACACTTATGTGTGCCATTTCTTAGAGAGAAAACTACATATTACAACATATCTCTCTTTGAAAGATAAATGGCTTTGTAAAATCTCTAATACTGTTGAGTTATAAAACTTATTTTATAATAAAAATATTAACCCACTGAAAATTACCAGTGGGATACTTAAAAAATAAGCATACAAGTTGCTGTAAGTCATTGATTTTGGTACTAATTAATCTACATAACTGGTTTTAATGTTATTTTGATGTATTTGGGGCAATATGGTATGTCAGAAGAAATGCTATATAATAACAAACCTGGATCTCAAGATACCTTGTGGCTCCATTATATACTCTCTTGGATAAATCCTAGCATCATATGAATATATGGGATATAAAAATGAAACATGAGGTCAGAAAATGCAATGTAAATCAGCTAGGACAAAAACAAAACTGAAAACTCTCCATGGGAGGAGAAACACAGCTCTCTGATTGAGCCTGGCCCCGAGCCAAAAGCCGAGCTATAAAAGAGCACAGAGCTGCTCAGCCAACACACAGGGTCCTGAAAAAGAGTAAAGAATTATGTAAAAGTCTTTGTTCACAGAATTCAGTTATAGAAAGGATAGGCACCTGCTATGGATATGTTTTCCTTTATTTGAAAAGCCTAATGCACATTAGCCTAGGGAAACCCATGTAGTCCTTCACTGAAAAGACTGCTTAACTCTAATCCAGTCAAATTTATTTGGTGAAAGAATCCTTTGTGGTTACCACTTAGAAATTTTGTTCAGAATTCTAGTGCTGAAAATCTTTTGGAAATCCAAATTCTTACAATCTCTATGTAAATCTGTCATCAACTCTATTCTTGCAGGAATGCATTTTCATCCACAATTCAGTTTGTTTGGATGGTGTGCAGTCTTGAGCTTCTTCTACTTTTTCTGGCCTTTGAGGTTAATTTAGAAGAATATCTTTTCTATGACATTTTTAATGTCCATCTTGTTTGCCTGTGATCACATCATTTTGTTAGAACATCTATGGCAATTTGCTCCCATTACTTTGTGGATCTACAATGAACCAGTGAAAGAACTGAATCCCTGGTTTGTAAAATGAACAGTCAGAACTCAGAGGTTTTCAGTATTGCTTGGTGGTTATTTATGTTGTCTGGGCCTGGGTATTCTGTGATGGCAAATGTAGTATATTTATTAAGAACATTTTCCCATTTTGATTATTTTCTATCTTTGGGAAATTCTCAGTTGAGATTTGTAGACGGGTGAGTAAATAAAACAGATAATTATCATCTAATATTCATTACCTAGGCTTTGGCAGAACAGTAAATGCTTCAGAATCTACCCATTGTGTGAGAAGACCCTAATGCACACCACAAAATAAAGAAAATAAGGAAAATAGTTGTTAAGCAAGCTTTCCTTACATGAACTCAAGTATTTTGTCACTTGAACAGGAAGTCCAAATAAAAAGTGTTAAATAACCTCATGAAGTTTAAGTGTTTGTCTTTATTGTTTTCATATTTCCATGTGCTAGGGCTTTATTTTAGATTAGTGTACACATTTATTTACCACAAATTACTGTCTAAAACTACTACAAATACATGATCTTATAGTGTGAAGTCTGACAGAGGCCTCACCAGACTAAAATCAAGGTGTCAGAGAGATTGAATCATTTCTGAAGGCTCTAGGGGTAAAATTAGTTTATTTCACTTTTCCACATTTAAGAAATCACTTTTCGGCCTGGGAAGGTTTTCTCAGTGGTAGAGCACTTGCCTTGCATGCCTGAGGCCCTGGGTTCAATTCCTCAGCACCACATAAGCAAAAAGAAAAAAGCCGGAAGAAAAAAAGCGCTGTGTCTCAAGTGGTAGAGCACTAGCCTTGAACTGAAGAGCTCAGGGACAGCGCCCAGGCCCAGAGTTTAGGCCTCACGACCGGACCCCCCAAAAAAATAAAAAATAAAAAACAAATAAAGAAAAAAATGAAATCACTTTTCATGTATGGTCAAAGCCAATAAGGTGACATTTCTCTTATCACTCTTCTCTTTCTGACTGTAGCCAAGAAAAATATTCTTTTTTAAAGGAACTTCTGTCATTCAATTCATTCCACCCAGATAAAAAATACTCCTTAATTTTACTCACATTGGCAAAGTCTTTTTTGTGAAGGTAATATGTTTCCAGAATTAGTATTTGCACATCTTGAATAAACTACTATTCTACCTCAATTACTGAGAGTCAACTGGATTTCAAATTCATTCTTACAGGAAGAAGACACAAACAACTGTGTGTGCCCAGTGGTAGCTTTATAGCACTTGAAAGAGAAATAAAGTATGATCAGGTTTTACCTAGAATGTATGAATTCCTATTGTTATCACAGACATAATCTTTCTAAACTAGACAATAAAAGAAATGAGATTTCAGACAGCAGTCATGAGGCATCAGAAGAATATGACATAGGAACACTGTATTTAAGTATTTAGATAGAATAGAAAAGTGAGGATTAAAAACATAAATAGTAAACTCCTTAAATTATGAGGTCACCCTTTTTTGTCAGATAAATCTTGGGCCAAATCTAAAAGACAGAGATTATAATAATGGCACTGAGTTTTGTAGCTTTCAAATTCAGAGCAACGTCCACCTGGCAAGTAGGAGATGAATAAGATGAGGAATGATGGCAGAAACAAAATAAAGACAAGATGATGTCTCTCATGTTGCTATGACTACTAATACAGCAATATGCTATGTTAGAGAAATGTACAGGTATTTCTTGATGTGCAATGGTAATGGCAAAGGAAAGTAGTGGTAGTAGTTGAGCTGAATTTTCAAGGAATTCACTATGAAAAGTGGGCAGAAAAAAGACATAAGAAACAAATGTCTTATAGCCATGAACGTGATAATAGTGGATATTTTTTATTTTTTTGAGTTTTTTATAATTTTTATTGTAAGTGATTACTTAAGTTTCATAAATTTCACAGTATTGTGAGATCGTTAACATCACAAAAGCATTCTAACCTTCATGAGGCAAATTGTCATATCATGGCCTATAAAGTGTGAATTCTACGAGCTTTGCCAATACAGCTATTTCTTCCACATCGGGTGACATGTACATTTTTTTCCTTTTGCTTAGTGTCAGCTGTTCCCTCTTTCCCTCTCATTCCCTCCCTCTCATCGCTGCTCTTGAGTTGCTTAGTTCATTTTCATCAATGTGATAGCACGTATTTTTAAAGACTAAATGTCATGAGAGATGCATCTGCCAAACCTTAGTTGCTCATGACCCGTGTAAGTCACTTCATCTCACTTAGTGTGAGCCTTAAGTGATAACTGTTTGCACTGTTAATGTCTAGCATATTTCCTGCCCTATGGTAAACACTAATAATACAGTAAGTTATATCAAATATTTGCGGTTTGAACATCTGTTATACAGGTAGAAGAATTCTAATGTATATGCATTTGTATTCACTGATGTTAGTAGAGACTATTATCCCATGAGTTTTAAACATAAACTTAGTAAAACATCCATAAGTGACCAAATTATGATACTCAAAAACCAGTCATTCAGGGCATGGGTGTCAGTGTGCAGGAGGATTAGAATGACTCAGGAAATTGTGAATTGTGTTGTAAAAAACTTGGATATGCAGCTATATTTGTTCTATGTTGCCTTTTATTCTTCGGGTCATAGCTTATATATGTAGATAGATAGATAGATAGATAGATAGATAGATAGATAGATAGATAGATAGATAGATAGATAGATAGATAGATAGATAGAAAGAGGTATACATATATAGAGAGGTATACATATAATACATATACATGCACATATATGTGTAATATATATATATGTGTGTGTGTGTGTGTGTGTGTGTATCACTTTACGGTCCATTTTATTCTTTAGGTCTATTCCCAAAAGCCTTGTCACAGGATAAGTATAGATACCTATCAATGGATGGATAAAGAAATTTTGCCACATATATATGTCAAATTGTGTATGGTCATGTATATTAGTTAGTCATGATATTTGGAGGGAAATTGATGGAATTTGAGAATGTGTCAAGTGAAATAACTCAGACAAGTATCCAACTTTACTCAGAAGAGCAACTACTTGGGAATAAAAGACCAATCAATAGGAGAACGTAGGGGATGTACACATAGGTAATGGTAAATAAATATGATCAAAGCACCCCATATACTTGTAAAAATGTATAAGACCCGCAATTATGTTTAATTGAAGAAATCACTCAAACAACAACAACAGCAGCAACTACAAAACCCGCTGCACTTAGAAACCAGACAGTGTGGTCTGCAGCTATCACCTGTGCACAGCACACCCCCGCCAGTGCTCCTTACGATGACCTTCCCTTGGTCTCTGAACAACTGTTTCCGGTTATACTCTCATTCATAGGAGAAATTCTAGAATAAGATGGAGGACACTTTCAAGTGTTCCAGGACACAGGCTAAAAGGAACAATATGCTTTAATCTCTGTCCTGTATGTAGCCCTAAAACAGGATTTGCATGTATGTCCCTGGGACTTTTGTAACAAAAGGAACAAGATTGAGGGAAATCACAAGTCAATCCTATGAAGAAGGTCTAGTTTTCCAGGATGGATTACACTATTGGGTCAGATAGTCAGACTTAAAAATACATACAATGCAGGGAATGTATACAATGAATACAATTTATGCAATGCAGCAACTTCTATATCTACTTATTACTTTTGATAAACATATTTAGTAAGGTTATGGATAAGATGCTCAGCACAGATAGACTGAGGCTCTCTTGTTCAGTTCATAAGAATGAGCTGGATTTTCTACATGCTGTACCATTTACATGGTCAGAATAGCTCTTGTTCTCAGATTTTACCAGTCTTATCTGTGCTTTGCAATTATGAAGATCCAACACAGCAACGACACAGTAAACAATGAAAGAAAACATTGTTCTGGAGGCAAAATATTTTTTACTAAATTAGTTTTGTATGGGATATGTATAGTTTTGTAAATTATACTCTGGAAATACATTTTTTTCTTTTGTTACCTATGTATGTGTGCAAAGTAGAAATCAACCACAACAGATATCTTTGGAATTGTCTTTCAGATTGCACCTGAAAGGAGTTATTATATGTCGCATAGCTTTTGAAGCAGAGTGAATATAAACATGCACAGGTCTATTTCTATAACAGTGCCTTTGTGTATTCTGCCCCCCACCTCTATTTGCACATGCAGAGATAACTTCACAGTTGGATGCCTGGTCTATGGTTTATGTTAATAAATCCCTATTCCATGACCCTTTTATACTATGAACTAGGGAGAAGCTATAGTTTATTATTTCTGTTTTATGGATTATTTCACTGAAACCTTAAACCATAAATGGCTTCATGTTGACCCCAACATTATAGTTCATGGACTCATTCCCAAGCAAACAATCAGAAAAGGGCCTGAAAATTTATGTGCATCAATGTATTATTTCTTAGAGCAAAAGGTAGATGAAAAATCCCAAATATTCAGTTTTAGAACATTTATTAAATTCATTATGATCTATTCATAATATGAAATTGGTTTAATACTGAAGTGACATTTTATAAGGCTCTCTCCTAGTGTAAAGAAAGCAGGAGTTTTTAAAATGAAATATCTTCAAAGTTTCACAAATGATCCATTAAATCAAATAGACTAAAATTCATTCTTTTTTTTCAATGGTTGAATTATAGCATTTTTTGTTACACAAGTAACAAAAAAAAAAACTGTGTAGTTGCTGTGTTGGATCTTCATAGTTGCAAATCACCAGATAAGACTGGTTAAAAACAACTTATATCTTGAATTGTTAGAACAATATAAAAATATTTATAATAAATAAAAAACTTGGCTGCTAACTTAGTATTCTGTAAATATCACCTTTATTTTAACCATCCAACTCGTAAAACACATGTACACGCAAATATTCATATATAGAACATATTTCAGTGGTATTAAACTATTGATGTGTCTATATGTATATCTGTGTATAGTATTGTGTAAATATTTTCTTCTTATAATAGAGCTCTTTAAAATACATTTAATATTATTTGCTTTACCTATTCCCAAGTTTACACTAGGATTTCCTAACCTTCAAACTTATGAAATTTTTAACTCTATGATTCTTTGTTGTATAGTTCTTCTGTACTTTGTAAGATATTTAACATCTTCCTGGACTCTAACCCTCTGTTTCTGAAAATTAAAAATGTTTGCAGATGCTGTGAACTCTCCTCTGGGGAGAAATTACTCCTGGTGAAGAACTAGGGTACTTAAAAATAGGTGTGTGATTGTGGTTTATTAATATGCTCCCTGGAAGATCTTATTGGTGCTCCTTTCTAAATTATCTCGTTTGCTTCTTATAAAAAATAATGTTATCTGTTGTTTTGTTTGTACTAGTGATATCGAGACAGTCAATCTTGTTTGAAGATGTCTAATTCAAACAAATAACTGCTTCAAATTTTAATTGAGTGGAAGACCCAGTAATTAACTGCTTATCAGATTTTAATCATTTTGCTTCTCAAATCAGTTTGTCTGTAGAAAACCACTCAGTCTAACACATCACATATATACCAGTCATTCACTTACTCAGTTTTCATGGTAGAATGAGCATAGTTTTCTAATCAGAAAAACATCTGTGTGCAGGCTGTCTATAAAAGTTTAGGCAGATCACTGTTTCTCTTGGATGTATTCTATGTAAGTCTAAAAGTATTGAGTTATTAATGAAGACACTGAGGATCCAACAGAAAAGAGTTAAACATTATTAGCATATTAAATATATTCTTTATCCTGAAGATGTTGTACTAACATTTTTGGGACTACAAATATATGTGAAATCTCTCGTGGACTTAAGAACTCATTTTCTGGCAAAGAAAACATACAGACAAATAGTGCCACACACTGTGTCCAGGCTGGTCAATGACCTGGTTTAATTAGGACTAGTAATTTCTTAGGTGCAGAAATGTTTGTTCATATTTGAACTTTAATATGCAAGCAGAGATGTCTGGTAAGAGTATTGATACATGCTTCAGTAGAAATAGAAAAATTGGCTTTGTTTTAAGAAGTTACAAAAGATGTTACTAGAACTGTTGTTTTTTAATATATCTAAAGACAGATTTCCTAACAAGGGTTAGAGCAGAATCAGAGCCTCAAGGTTGTACAGGTCAGTGAAGTGAGTGCAAATAATTATTATGGGGAACCCAGGGTAACAGAAGCAGAATTGGAAGAAAACAAGATTCAAAATAGTGTCTAGAATTGGCACAAGATTCAAAATAGTGTCTAGAATTGGCAAATGACTATGTAATCTAATGGGGATGTAACTTTTGGCCCATGGGCAGTACTAACTCTAATCTGGAGGAGGCATAAACAAATATTTTTGAGGAAAATAATCCAGTGTTAAAATATAGAATGGATTGGTACTACCTGTTAGGAGACTCAGGGTCTAGTTAAACAAGTCTGTTTCTACGCCATAAACAGAAAGGTAGGATGAATTGAAAGTAAATATACTATAGGAAATGTAAGGTCTAGTAACAAATTGGTTGTATGTTTCAGCAGACTAGAAGCAGCATGTGAAAGGACTTTTCAGGTTCTTGGAATTGGGTGGAAAACTAACACAAGAGAGCTGTTCACAAAATTTAAAAGTATATAAAGAAATGGGAATGGAGATGGGTGTGGGGTAGACAGAGTAAGGAATGAATAGTGGCCCACACTGAATTCAGAATGACTGTGAGATATCTGTCCAGCTGATGAAGATTTACTGGTAATCAGAACAAGTATGTGAGGGAGTTGACTTTGATGGTAGAGGTAAGTTCTAAAGTTGTATACATACAAGTTGTGGATGGATCTGTGGGACTGTGTGAGCTCTACAGCAAAGTCATAAGGGTTACCAGGAAAAAGTGCTGAGTTTTAGGTTGATAAGGAAGGATTTTCTCTCTGTGTTGCTCTTCAGTAGGTGTCTGGGGAAACCAATTTGTACCCCTAAGCATTGAAGGATTGTGACATGTCTTAAGGTGATTTTCTTTAATGCTGATTATTCTCTGTCTGCTAGATACTTAAGGGAAAACTTTATAGGACTTATATCTACCAATCTCCATAAAGAATGAAAAAAGAACAACCAAATTTACTTTGATTAAAGTCAGTACAGCCAACGAAAAGGAGCCAGGAACCAATTATCTCGCACTTTCCTAAAGGATCCCTCAATTCCTTTCTTGTTATTTTGGGTATGGGTGAGAAGAGACAGCAACCACAATCACCTTTATGTTGCTTGGCCCAAAGCTCCGTTTCTTAAGTGAAGTAAGCAGAACTCCTTTCTGAGCCAAAAATTAAGGCTGTGAATTCAGCCATCAATTCCCATTGCATGTGATGTGCAATCTAACAAATTTTCAAACCAGCACTCTGGAAACAATTAAAAGTAAGAAAGCTGCTCTGATCAAAGGCAGCTGATGTTTTAAATGGAATTTTAGTCACCCACAAGTAGTCTTCTAGAATGTGCCTTGCCCTGTTGGGGCCTGGAAAATAAAGAAAAAGTTTTTGCCGTTTTTCTCTGGTGTGACTTTTAAGGCTGTGGGTCATTAGGAAGAAAACACATAAGGGCTAAAAACAATAATAATAATTTTTTGGTTTACAGTCACTTGGGATTTCAGATCGAATCAGATCTCAGCTGTGGTGTGTTAGAAGAATTGCAGCGCTCTATAAAAAGTTTACTGATATGTCACTGTGAAAAGCATATGTCATGTTAACTTCCCAAACAAACATTCACAATTGTGCCAACTTTTAGAAAATGAACACTATCCCATTTACAAAACGTACTCTAGATTTCCATACAAACCTTAGAAGTAAACATGCTTTGTGTACTGAATCCAGTGCCACAAATCCTCACTGATTAGAACATGATTTGAAATCTGGAATCATGAATAATCTTCATCGTCTAGCCAAAGACCCTCCACATTTGACAACATAGCCAAGCATTGGAGACAAAGTGAGCTTTAACTCTAGTTTCATCTAGGAAACATTTAGATATCATCAATAGCTTTAAACATGACCCTAATTTTGGGTACAAATGTATTTTTAGTGCTAAGTACTCTTAATTAGAAGCAACAATAAAATTTTAAAGGAAAAAGAAAATGAGACACTGGCTTGTTTCCATGTCAGTAAACATACACTCATGTGCTTGAAATAATGGAAGAAAATGCAATTCTCCAGTGCAAACCCTAACAGAAGAGACCAGGGCCAAAAGGACTTGAGATACTTTGCTGATGGTCTTAAAGTTAATTAGTGGCAGATCAAAGACTGGAACCTAGGTTGTTGAATTTCTCACACTTACTTTCCCCAGTGCAATATTGTCTTTGCAATGAATATAAAATGTTAAAGAATTCCATTGTATGTGTGCATGTGTGTGTGTGTGTGTGTGTGTGTGTGTGTGTGTGTATCACATTTTCTTGATCCATTCATCTACTGAGGGGCATCTGGGTTGGTTCCATATCTTAGCTATGGGAAATAATGCTGCAATAAACATAGTTGTGCTGGTAGCTTTAGTATGGTCTTGTTTGTGATCATTTGAGTAAATGCCCAAAAGTGGGATTGCTGGGTCATAGGAGAGCTCTATGTGGAGTCTTTTGAGGAACCTACATACTACTTTCCAAAGTAGTTGAACTAGTTTACAATCCCACCAACAATGCAGTAAGGTTCCCTTCTGTCCACATCCCCTCCAGCATCTGTTGTTATTAGAGTTCTTGATTTTAGCCATTTTAACTGGGGTGAGATGGTATCTCAATGTTGTTTGATTTGCATTTCTTTTATGGCTAGAGAGGTTGAGAATTTCTTCATGTGTCTATTTGGCCATCTTTCATTCCTCTTCAGAGAAGTATAACCCCTGTTTTCACTCTATTTGATGTTGGTATAGTTTGGGGAGGGGAAGGAAAAAAACAAATTGTCTAAATAGTGATATAGGTGGAGCCATTGCAACAATAAGATGTACAAGAAGTTATGTTGAAAACAAACTTTACAACTTTGGCAGCGGTGGGGGCAGGTGGCAGGGTGACGGGTGGGGGGAGATAGGAGGACAGGGATGGGAAGGGGAAACAAAGGAGGAGGCAACAATGCTTGATAAGAAATGTACTCGTTACCTTGCTCATGTAATTGTAACCCCTCTGTATGGTATTTTCACAATAAAAAAATTTATTAATAAAAAAAACAAAATGTTAGAGAAGAAATTTAGAAAATATTCACTATTCTCAATAACATTGTATAAAAGCAAACACTAAATGCCTAGAATTTACAAATTTAATGTGTGATTATTTATATGTAGTCTTAAAAAATTCTTAACATGCTTGAACCTAAGCATTGTAACAATTATTGTATAATTCCTTGAGATAATACATTTCATAGGAAGTTGAATGGATTGAAAATTTTTAGTTACACAGACCCTTAATATATATATATTTCCAATCCACCCAGAGTTTGACTATATCATTATATTTAGCTGTGAATTATTTAGGTCAATTAAGAGTTTCTCAAAGGATTTGGATGTTAGCAGACATATTGCCAGAGCTAAATGGACTCAAACAATTGTGCTCAGTCTCCATTTTCATGAGACCACAGTTAAGGTGGTCACTACTATAATCTAACAGCAGAGTTAAGTAGAGCCAAGATCAGTTGGTCTCCAGCTGACCACAGAGGTATGGTGAGATGTCATTGGGACATGTAAATGACTGTTAACATTTGGAAGTAGTTGGTTAAGCTGCATGGTATAAAAATAATGATGACTCTGTGTGTGTGTGTGTGTGTGTGTGTGTATGTGTGTTAAAAGATAACTGAAAGGAAGCATCCATCTGCTGGCCAGGAAGAGAGCTCTTGTATTGTTTTATTTCATATATTGTGTGCATAAAGATTCAATATTTTTTTGATTTTTCATTTTTGCTCTTTTCTTTCATTGCTATTAATATACAAGGCCGTTTATAAATGTCTACTGTGAAAAGAAAAAAATGTTTGTCCATAGAATAAATTTGAAAGCAGTTGTAGAGGTATAGAATAGATCTTATTCTCCTTTATGAAACTCTGAATTGTCTACAAAGGAAATAATTTCTAAGCTCAGTCTTGAGGCGTAATTGTCCATATGTGATGGAGTTAAGGTTCATAGACAAAATCAGCTCAACATCAATGACTCATGATATCATGATGATGAAGCCATGCTGAATTTTACCTTTGGATATTTGTTCCTCATTTGGTTTTATGACAAGAGTAGATAAATATCAGATTCTTTCCCTACCCAGAAATTTGTAGATACTCATTCCAACTTGGTATCAAAGAAGAAGATTTATATGTTAAGGATGCAAATCCAGGAAATCAAAGCACATATATGTACATATATGCATATTTGTATACATGTGTATATTCTTTTTTATCTGTTATATGCATATACACACACACACACACACACACACATATATATATATATATATATATATATATATATATATATATATACACATTCATTACCTAAACAGTAACTTTGATGAGTGAAGGATACATTAGACACGGAAAATAAACTGGAATACCCAGTACATGTGACAAAGTCCCAGTTCCATAGGTTGAGATTGCCTACAGTTCTAGGTTATGATTAGAAATTGACCTTGAAAATGAACTGCACAAATTTGGACTTGGGAGTAGAAAGGAGCAGGTGACTTGTGATACAGGTACAGTGCCCTGGAAGAGAAGCTCTACCATTATTACAAGGATAAAAATATTCTAGAAGAATATCATGCCAAAGCTATTATTTGTTTTTTAAATTTTATTTTGTTTTATTGTAGAAGTAATGCACAGAGGGTTTACAGTTACATAAGTAAGATAATGAGTACATTTCTTGTCAAACAGTGTCAGCCCCTCCATATTAATGAAACACATTTTAATAATAGTTCCTTAATTATTTACTGAAATCCTTCTCTGGATATGCATAACTTCATTTAATTACTGCAATAATCCTATATGGCAAATATTTTTAAATTAATCATCATAGAGGAAAGTGTTGTCAGAATAGGTGAAGTAATTTATCTGAACTTATGTGATACTACTCAGCTACAAAGTAGAAAACATGCCATCAAATATTTTTCACACCTGAGAGTAAAAATTGTTCAGGTTTTCCTAGTCTCTTGCTGATCTTAGAAAATATTTTGAAGAAAGCAAACACATAATCGCCTTCTTGGACCTAAAACTAAGCAGATTCTTGTATTCAAACACACTGTTATACTTGGTCCTCAGATTCCAGTTACTGAACTGTATTAGTGACACGGAGGACTACAGAGATGGAAGTTATAAATATAAAGGGGGTCAGGTACCATTCGCAATTCCGAATTCCTTCTAAAAGAAGGCATAAAGAAGAAATTGTCCCAATATTTCATAGGATATCAGTAGTTTACCAAATAATCCACTTGTTTCACTAGTATTTTGAGTGCCTACTGTGATTCTGGCCATTTCGCAGTATGGAGATGAAAGTGTTTAATAAGATAAACTAAAGACTGAATAAAAAGTTTAAAGAATGAATTGATTAATGGGATCACAGCAAACTTAAAAGTTTCTGCATGGCAAAGGACATAACTCACAAGATAAACAGAAAGATCACTGAGTGGGGGATTTTTTTTTATCATCTATGCACCACACAAAGGCTTAATATCTAAAATATACTTAGAGCTCAAAAAATGAAACCCTCAAAGAAACAACTATGTAATTAATGAATAGGCTAATAGAAAAAGACTTCCCAGAGGAAGTAAATATGTCCAATAGACACTTGAACAAATGTTCAACATCTCTGACCATTAAAGAGATAGTAATATTGATTAAATAATATTGAGGTTCTACCTTAACTCAGTTAGATAGGCCATTATCAAGGAAACTAACAGTAGTAAATGGTGGTGGGGATTTGGTCAAATGAAAACTCTACTACACTCTTGGTGGTGTAAACGGATTCAACTACTCTGGAAAGTAGTATGGAGATTCCTCAAAAGGCTAAACATAGAGCTTCCTATGACCCAGCAATTCTACTCCTTGTCGTTTATCCAATAGAGCACAAACAGGCCACACTAAAGTTACCAGGACAACCATATTCATTGCAGCATTGTTTACCATAGCCAAGGTATGGATTGGCCCTGATGCCTCCTCCATGGAAGAGTGTGTCAAGAAAATGTGGTATATATACACAATGGAAGATATTGTACCAGCTGTAAGGAAATGAAAAGAGTTGGAAAAAATTATATTAAATGAAGTAAGTCAGATCCAGAGAAACACAGGTTGCATGGTTTCCTTCATCTGTGGAAACTAGAATGTGGCTAGAAATCTTTAAGTAAACACATTGGGTGGTATCCAAGTGGTGATAAATGTATTTACTTCATTATAATAGACTCTATGGAGAGCACAAATAGTATAACTCTTTAAGAAAGACTAAGTCAACCCCCACAAAAATAAGTATCAGGAAATTGGTACTTGCAAGTTGGAGGGAGTCGAAGAAGGGTAAAAGAATGAACAGGATGAAGAAGTACAATGCAGGCAAGAGTGCATTGTAAATATCACAGAATTGAGAAAAATAAGGGAAGGTAGGGTAGAAGGGTAGAGGACATTTTGAAGGGATGATACAGATCAAGATGCATTGTACATATAAGTTGCTTTGTTAAATGGAAAAAATACAATATATAACCTAAAAATTAAGAAAAGTAAGGGAAAGGGGAGGGGCACTGTATTCATAAAGTGCTCCATTGAATGGCAACTCCTTTGTACAAATACTTAATGGAAATATTTTTTAAAAAAACTCAATTATTCCAGATGTAATAGATTTTGCAAAAGGATTTTGGCACAGAAGTTGTGAAGCTGATAAGGGAAAGAGATGGTAGAGGACAGTCCCATTAGAGTACATTGGTAGTATGTATAGAAGTATTACTATGAAGGCCCTCCTTGAACAATTAATATATGATGGTACAAATATTTTTCTAAACAAAGTGGGATCAGGAAACACTGTCTTAGAGATGAAATCTAACTAAAAGAGTGTATTCATACCGGAACATTGATGGCTTCTCACCTGTAATCTTAGCTCTTTAAAAGGCTAAGATTTGAGAGTCACAGTTCAAAGCTAGCCAGGAGAGAAAAGTCTGGGAGATTTTTATTTCCAATTAATCACCAAAAAAGTTGGAAGTGGCACTGTTCAATTGGTAGAACACCAGTGTTGAGTGCAAGCCAAGCCAGACCAATATGTCCTAAATGCAATCCTAGCACTGAAACAAGCACATACAACAAAGAACGTGTTCAAGACACCGCTGTTTTAGACAAAGATAAGAGCAAAAAATAAAATAAAATAAAATATCCAAAACCATTCAGCAACTCTTAGGAACAGAACTTGAGTCTGGAGTTGGTGGAGGGAGGATTTATGGGCAGAGGGGTGCTGAGTTTGGTATGGAGGTTGCAGCCTTCACACATTGCATTCCTGAGTAAGGGAGTAGATGAAGTATTTTCTATTTAGGATACTGTGGTTTTTCTCTTTGGAGGCCAACGTACCTCAGAAATGATCATAGACTCCATCTGACCTCCAATATATTCAAAGAAAATGCTGCCTGTTAAGCTTAATTGGAAAATGCTCTTAGAAACTTTTCTTTTGCTAGTGAAATATCTTTGATCAATACTGAGGGAGCTCACTGCACTAACTGAGTCTAACTATTCCACTCCATATTACACATGTTGCAATTGGAGATTACATAGCACTTTGTTGATAAGATCATTAATGTTTTTTTCAAGTTCTTATTAATTGTTTTTCATCAATTTATAAATTAGGCCGCTGTAAACTGGCCCCAGGGTATAAGTGAAAAAAATTGAGCTTTGATTATAATAAGTAAAGTGTTATTAACAAAAGCAATTACAGTTAATAGCTTCAACTAAGGAAAACAAAATGATTGCCTTTAGAGCTTTCCCACTGGGTAAACTAGATTAAATCACTTGCAGAAAAGAAAATCCTTATTTGTGGTCTCTATCAAATGTTATACAGAGTAGTTACCCTTGGATGTTTCTATCCCTTTGGTGCAGAATTAGAGAGTAAGGTTTACGCTGCACAAGTGTATTGCCAATGAATTTCTGTGAAAGATCTGATCATAAAATTCAATATTTTCATTCAGTTATTCTTCGATGAATGTCACAAATGACATTTCTAAGTTTGAGGGATTCTGTCTTACTTCACCTTAGCCTTGTCACTTAAAAATAGGCCAAAGTCACATCATTGTGTCTTCACTCAGAATCCTGTTTATTTTTTTACCTCCCTGAAATTTGTAACCTAAACTATTAGTATTATGTGACATTAAAATAATTTCTAAAGGACAAAAACAATCTTGATTACCATAGTTCTTGTTTATTGTACTCTTCTACCAAAAGTTATATTGCGGTGCTTACTTTATCTTGTTCATCAGCATGACCAAAGGAGGAGGAGAGGGATTACTTAGCTAAGATTTTCTCCAGAAATGTGGAGATCCCAGAAGTTAAGGGATTTGCATATGTTATATCGTCATTGCTAAGAGACACACTATTTGAAATCAGATCTTCTAGCTCCAAAATTTACTCATTTGCTAAAAGTTCCCTAAGCCACTTTCACAGAGTATTTTCCTTTATCTAAATAAGCTTACCAAAGTGGAAGGGAAAAGGTTCAGGATTTCTATCAAGCTCTGCATTTCTAAGGTATGACACTCTTGGTTATTTATGGGAGTATAATTACATCTCAAACTCATTGGTTTGTGCCTTTATCTCTCCTCTTACTTAACCAAATTAGTCCTGTAATTTATTCTTGATAATCTAGTCCATGGATTAATGAATCTATTAACTAGATACCTTCTTAAAGTTTTAGCTTTACTATCTGCTCCAGGATCCCTTTAAACAATCCTTTGTTTATGAACCAACGCCTAATATATCACTTCAATTTTGTTCAGTCCTGGTGTTCAAGGTGGGAAGGCCCCAGGTACCAATAGAACCATCTTCTCTCATTACTACATTAAAAATATTCTATTATGAAATAGAGTCCCAAAAGGAAGAGTCAATTTTGTAATTCATTCAATGTAAGATCGAGAAGATTAACAGAGAAAGCAGAGAGGAACAGAACATTCTAGATCTGCTTATCACATGTGAAACCAGTACATAGTGACCATGCTGTTCAAAGACAGAGGGAGCAGGACAAGGAAGAAGGGAGGAGAAGTTATTGTGTGTGTGTATGTGTGTGTGTGTGTGTGTGTGTGTGAGAGAGAGAGAGAGAGAGAGAGAGAGAGAGAGAGAGAGAGAGAGAGACAGAGAGAGAGGGAGAGGGAGAGAGTGAAAGATAAAATAGAGAACTAGATAGAGATAATAAGCATAGAGATGACAGCTGATAGATAGGTAGGTAGGTAGGTAGATAGATAGATAGATAAATAGATAGATAGATAGATAGATAGATAGATAGATAGATAGATAGATAGATGGATAGACCAGTAAAAATAGACTACAAGAGGAAAAAAATCACCTAATTGTCTCTTCAGTGTTGACAGTAAACACAATCCAAAAATCCACCTTTATCACCTCTCATCAGTCTGTCTCTCACTCCTTGTGGAAAGGAAGACATTAGAGAGTTAAGAAGCTAATAAACTGAGAAAGACATTTTCTATCCTTTGCTGCTAGAGTTCCTTATAAAAATTGTAGGTGTTGACAATTGTATCATATTTTCTCTGTACTTTCTGTAGCCTTCCTAGGAAGTTGTCAGTGAATACTTAAATTTTAGCAGCTTGGAGTGGGTACTGCTCTGCCTGGTTTTATGTGACCATCAATGTTTCAGTAGCAATACAGGTGACATAAAGCATTGTATGCAAGGACACTGGTGGCCTCTCTTCTTTGTGGATTATACTTGGCGTTCATTGTAGGCTAGAGATCTGACCTAGTTCTCAGGTTCTCTTATTCCAGAGGAGAGAATCCGTAACTTCCTACTTCAATCCAATCTGTGGACTGTCTTGAACACTACCTCACACAAAGGAGTCCTGTTAGAACCCTTCTTACCTAAAACCCATGCTCATCATAGCCCAACAACAAGCCGAAGTTCGATGTTAGCTGGCTCTGACATACTTTGTGCCTTTTTTCCCAATTAAATGATGCTCAGCTCTTCCTCTGATCCTAGAATGCTGTCTTGCCTCCTCCTGAGATCATTTTTCCTCTGTTATTTCTTTTACTAAGCTCTCTATTTTACTGGGAATGGTGTGGGAGAGGAGAGTATACGGCAGAACACAAAACAGTTCTCAAATAGAACAATATTGTTTTCAGTATGCTCTTTCATACTTTGTCTCTACCACAAAATTTGCATAATATATTCACTTCTCCTATTTCCTGATTTGTTTGGCTTACTTGTCCTGTTATTTGTTATCTAGCCTCTATGATCTATAGTCTGTGTGACTCCAAACACAAACAGTTATTGCTCAAACTCTGTTTTCAAGGCTCTTGCTGCAGATAGAGGTACCTTAGCAGACATTTAAGTCAGGCATGACTGCTGCTATAATTGGAATGTGAATGAAATAACACATGCATTATGATAGGCATGCTCTGTGAGTTGAAATGCCAGCTCTGCTGTCTACCTATGGGATGATGGAATGAAAACCATTTACTCTCACTTCACACGGTAAGATACAAACACTATTAATATCCATGCTGTGAGGTTGCTTGGAGGGTTAACTGAGTTAGTATTCCTAGGAAGTCTTAGACTTTTGTCTGTACAAAATAGATTATGAATTTGCTTATATAAAATTGTGACACTGAGTGGCATCCGTATTAAGATCCACCTCCCCATAGAGAGCATATGAGATCCATTTTAGGAGAAAATAGGATTTTGTGGGTTGGGTGAAGTGGGTGAGGTATGGAGGTCTCTTGGGACTGAGATAAACATAC
This sequence comes from Dipodomys spectabilis, assembly GCF_019054845.1. NCBI lineage: Eukaryota > Metazoa > Chordata > Mammalia > Rodentia > Heteromyidae > Dipodomys > Dipodomys spectabilis. Next base: position 4,129,362 of record NW_024870698.1, on the reverse strand, counting down.
AGGAAAGGGAAAATTCAGGCACAATTCAGAGAATTGTGCATGAGAGTATAAGAGCGATAGGGAAGAAGAAATGGGGGGAAAAGAAAGAACTTGGGAGAATAGGCTGAATCTGCATCTTAGAAGATCTACACATCATGGTAAGATGCTTACATCAGTCATAATAGAAAACAAGGTTTTTGAGATATGCTAAGGAAATTGGCCTTGTCTAACCGTGGCTGTGGCAGGAGTGTCATGTTTTCTTTTGTCTCTAAAAGCCACAAAGGTGTAAAGAACATTGTAGACGCATTTCCTTCTAAGGCTCCTTTTCCCTTGGGGTGTGTCCATTTTCTTGATCAAGGATCTGTTCACCATGCCAGCCATTCCTGCCAATCACTGTGGGTTACATAAATGAACTAATTTTCTGGATATGCTCGGGTTTCACATTGTTTTTCCTATCCTCACTCCAAATATTCTGAGGGTTTCTCATCGAACTCTTCGCCTTGGTCATGTTTATTCTTGTACTTCCTTCTTGGCCAGGATCCAAACCTCAGGGTAACTAAGAAGAGGCTGCAGTGTTTAGACACTAACCCCTTCTGCAAGGTGACTCCCAGATGAAAAGTACTTTGGCTCCATAGGAAGTATTATCAGACTAACATTTGATCCAGAACTTGAACTACTGAGGATTACCGGATCTCTGTGGAAAGTTCATCGCAGAGTGTGTAAGCCGGCTTCCTCCTACCCAGAGTGAAGGTGATCTTGGGCCGGGATGAGAACTTTCTCACTCTCTGTTCTCAGTTACTTGATCTTGTTCGTTTTCTTTTGTTTCATCCTTAATGTACAAAGATGTGTGGAGCATGACTCATTGTACACAATGCACTTCTCTTCTGAGATGCCCCCATGCTTCTAAAACTGCCATGTTTTGGCTATAACAAATGCCATTATGCAGCTGATAAAATGTCAGGAGAGCACCACAGGATGACCTCATTGTTCACCTGCAGATGGTCGTCTGTATTAGAACACAGTACTTATCCTACATGAAGTCCGGGTCTGAGGGGCTACAAACCCTCCTGCATGCACACACCTGTGTCTGACAGCAGACTTGAGAATGCCAGGTGCTAAATAAGCTTTCATTTTTCCTTTTTCCACATGTTACACAGTTCATATCTTCAAGGGTTTTCCAAATGGAAATGGATGTACTTATCTTCTGATAATCTGTCCCCCACTTTATTCTACTGTGATAAAAAAAAATAAATAAATGTAATGACAGCTGAGCATGGTGGCTCTGGGAGACTGAGACAAGAGGATTGTGAGTTTGAGGCTAGCCTGAGCTACATGGTAAGACTCAGGCCAGCTTGCTCTTAGGGAGAGACACTGTCTCTCATCAGCAAACAAAGCAAGTAATCTGTACCTCTCATGCTCCTATCAGAGGGCCAGGGGGCCTAATTGGAATACTTCTGAAAATGCTGGCTTATTCACTTGCCCAATGCCAACTGTATTTGGGCAAATTATGAAGATTCGGTTAAGTTGTTAGAAATTTTGGCTTATTTTAAAGTTCAAACCCATATGGCTTCCAATTACTGATCACCATTTCATACATATAATTTAGACAAATGCTGAGCTTAACAATCTAACATGATCCAAAGTTATCTGATGATATTAATCTCTTCTTTAGTGATTACTTTCTAACAATTAATAATCTAGATCTCAGTTATTTATTTGATCTATTAAGCATAGAATACATCTCTCTTGTCTTCAATTTTTTTCTTCTTGATATTAAATGTACACACTATTATATTAGCTTTGTTAGGAAAACAGCAGTTCTCTTTTTGCTTTTTACATGAAGAAAGTGACTCAGAATTCTCACTTATCTATTAAAACACGATAGTATGCAATGTTTCCACTGATTTTGCTTGCACTGGCAAGCAAAAAGTATGTTAGTGTATATAGTTTGAAAGTTCTGCTTACATCTATAGAGGCTACGCCTCTTACTGTATAGTCTTCTGTAAAGTCATTTTATTTCTTTAGTCCTCCATTTACTGAATCGTAAAGTGTTTAAAATAGAAAATAGTGAAACTCACCACCAGAGCTATATTGTAAGCATTACACAATTTAATTCTCGAAAATGCTATTAAGAGTAACTACTGAGAACTGAGCATGGATAATTCTAGGCTATTTAGTGCCTGGGATAAACTCTCTTTTCTGTCATCTGCCATTTCTATTTCCTTCCATACCATAATAGCTAGGGTAAAGCTAGAACAGGAACTACTTTTAAAAATGTTATCATCCAATCTTTCTTTAAACGTACATCAACATGTCTTCTTACATATAAACACAGAGTACTACCCATGAGGAACAAGGTTTGTGGTAAAGGAAGACCGAATTGTCCTCATTTTATCCTCAGAATTGTCTCATCTTTTGAGCAACTTAATCAAAGCTCTCGTGAAGATGCTCTGTAACAGTGAAAGCTTCAATATTCATGGAATATTTGCTATGTTCTGTGTAGGTAGTCGGTTACTATTACTATTCTAATTTAGTTTACTGAAATAACTTTTTTTTGTACTGGAGTTTAAACAGTGGGCCTTATGTTGGTGAGGTTGGTGAAATATTGCTGGAGTAAGACTCAAGCCTTGATTTCATTGAGCTGACCTGTTCAGTCTTCCAAGTAGCTACAAATACAAGCACCCACCACCAACACTCAGCACTGACATAGTTCTTAATCAGGCTCATGAATTAGCTTAGTCAGCTAATATTACTATCTTAACTTAAAGATTCAGAGAAGACTCTTAAAGATATGAAGGAGAAACTAATGCTAATGAGAAACAGGGATTGGATTTTTAAATTAGCCTTCTGATTTCAGACTTTGGGCTTTTAACTGTGTTTTTGTGCTCCTTTCTCTACTCTCAAATTTGATTGTTATCATATTGTAAAAAAAAGAACTAGTCTGTCCACTGAACAATTGGTTGTCCCATGATTTGGGGTGTTTGTTTTGTTTTATTTTTTGGTCAGTTGTAGGGCCTGAACTCTGGGACTGGGCACTGTCCCTCAGCTCTTCAGCTCAAGGCTAGCTTGAGCCACAGCACCACTTCCAGCTTTTTCTGTTTATGTGGTATTGAGGAATCAAACCCAGGGCCACATGCATGCAAGGCAAGCACTCTGTCACCTTCCCAGACTTGTCCCGTGATTTTTGTAGTGCCGATCCCATAATAGGTTCTCTGTAAATATTTACTGAGTAAAGAAGCACAGCAAGCATTGGGAACTTCTTATTATTTCATCAGAGGATGTCTAAGGAAGGCCAACTGAATAAAGTTTGAAATGGAGCTGATAACAATAATATAAAATCTTGAATTTATTTCAATCTACCAGTGTTGCAGTCTGTGCACTTGACAGTTTCATATTCAGTAGGGTTTAATCTGCAGATATTTATGGATGAAAGAATAGCATTTCCCATTTAAACATGTCTATTCTTTATTGCCTTTGATTTATTTGTCTTCTTCTTCTAAATAGCAGGAAGAGTGGAACACAATCCTGCGCTCTGGTTTAAGCCTGAAAACCACAACGTGACCAATTGCAGCATACTCTGTGTGATGGAATAACAGGAATCACAGCAGCTCTAAGAAGCCAGGGAGCTATCAAGATGTCAGAAGCCAATTTGGCTTCTAGGATGGAATGACTATGGCTCTGTCCCAGGGCGTGGAGATTTAGGGCATGCAGAAAAGAATGGCTTTAAAGAAAAAAAATATTTGAACCTGTCTACGTTCTTCATTGTCTCTCCAGTTCTCATGGCAACTCAATCCAATCTTATGTCAGAGCTTCAGGTGACTATAAAGTTACATAGAGAGTCAAGCTCAGCAGCACATCTCTTTTCTCATCCCTTTATTATTTTATGTACTTTTTTTATCCTGCATTATCTATAATAAAGTTACTTTCATGTAACAAAGCTGGGCACATATCATGTTGTTTTTCCTAGTTACAAAAAACGCTATTCTCTACCTGTAGTTAGAAAAAAATCAGCTAAGAAAGGATTAGACAGGATGGAAAAATGAATACATACATCCACATTATGGATTTATCCATCATCAATCTTTCAATCTATTTTTATCATCATCATCATCACCATCATCATCTATTCCTTTTTAGCCTGGTGAATCAGGTTTTGGACCTGTTCAAGTATATAGTTGTTTTAAGATTTAAGTTAGTTCATGTGAAGCACTTATACCAATACCTAGTTACAGTCAATGAAGTTGAGGTATTAGTATTTTTACCATTTTGTTTATTTCTATTTTATTGCTACTTACAATAAGCCAAGTGATAAAAACTATTTCTTGTCAGGCACTGGTGGCTCATGCCTATAATTCTAGCTACTCAGGAGGCTAAGATCTGAGGATTGCAGTTTCCAGGCAGGAAAGACCTTGAGACTGTTATCTCCAATGAACCACCAGAAAACTGGATGTGGCCCTATGGTTTAAGTGGTAGAGCACTAATCTTGAGCTGAAGAACTCAGTGACAGCGCTCAGTCCCAGAGTTCAAGCCCCACGACTGACAAAAACAAACAAACAAACAAAAATCCCTATTGCTTATTTAAAGTAACTTTTACAGTTGTGTGTATGTGTGTGTATACCCATCCTCATACTTGAAACCACTGCCTGGGTGCTGTCCTTCAGCTTTTTGCTCAAGAATAATGCTCTACCACTTGGACCATGGCTTTATCTCAGGCTTTTTTGTGGTTAATTAGAGAAAAGAGTCTCATGGACTTTCTTTTCTGGGCTGGTTTCCAATCTCCATCCACAAATCTCAGTCTCCCAAGTAGCTAGGATTACAGGGGTGAGCCACAGCACGTAACCTCTTCTGGTTCTTTTAATGAATGAAATCTTCCTTACTTTAATAACTAACATAAATCTACATCTGAAGTTGAAATTCTTTGCAACCAAACATAGTTTTTCCATCTGTGGGTCTTTGCAAATAACAATCTGCATGTATTCATATGTCTATTTATTACTAATTTGCTGAATTATTTCCCTTTTCTTTTGTCTACTCATGAATGTCTCATTCTCTCTTCTGCAAGCTGCTCCAATTTATTAATTCATTAGTATGTATTAAAGAGATACTATATGACAACAGTATAGGGAGAAGTTTTTTTGCTTGTTTCTGTTTTGTGCAACATAGCTTGCCCTGCACACATATGCTCATAAATATATACACATACAATATTGGCATTGTGCATTCACAATTGTATCATATTCTGAAGAAAAATACACTGTTAGCATTATATTGTAGTTATTTTCAGCATATTTTACCTAGTTTCTGAGGATGTAATTTTGATTAATAAGGCAACATTGTGCCACATTAATCCTATAACTCATTTGACTACTTTAAATTTGCATACTTAAGTTGAAGTAAATTGGTTATGAATGATAATCTTGCTCATGGTATTTTTCTTTTAATTAAGCACATGATTTACATTATTTTGAGACTATAGATGCATAGTGCCAATATATTGTATGTATATATTTATTAAAATATATACTTAGAAAACGTGCTGTCTATTCCTGCCTCATTTCTATACTTGTGTATGTCTTTTTTATTATTAAGTACAATTTGGGAGTTTAACCATAAATTATGAAATCATTCCAAATATGCAGGATGCATCATCAACAGATAATTGTAAAATAAAATAGTATTTCTTTAGCAAATTACCTTGATTTCTCACTCTTTTACACATTTCCTAAAAATAAAGAACAAGATGATAGTTAAAGTTCAATGAACAGGAAATTTTTTAATAACAAAAGAGATCTTGAAATAAATGACTTTTTGTGTATTAAGTGTTTTCATATGTGGAAGTTGTCATTTAACTGTAAGAAAATGAGTTCTTATTGCAGGTGCCAAATGTAAAAATTCTGTGTCCTTGTCTGATTTGTTTTGAGGTAGTTTTTGCCTTGTTTTAGGCTAGATTCTGAGAACCGTTGGCATTGCTCTGTGCATTTAGGGTCAACCTCAAATGAATTTTAACTACACATTCTAGTCTGTAACAAAGCAGTAGAAATACCAGTTGTCTGAGCAGCCATTAAATGTCCTGATCTTTCTCCAGATGTTTCCTGTATCTCATGGAACAACCATTCAGAGAAGAACTTGTTTCCAAATTCTTCCTGTCTTAGTAGGCTGGGTGCTAAGCATAGATATTTGGTAAAAATATAAAAAATCAAGTTCAATTACTCATCAGATTTAGCCTCTTTGCCAGATGTCAACATCTGACTGATTATTATGGTTGCTTTCCAGAAACTCCCCTTACTTTCTGCTTTCTTTCGACTCTCATGCATTTCCTTTCCCTTTGTTTCTAGCAGTTGCTTTAAGGGCAACTTGAACCAGGTTTTACCACATAAAACAATGGGGCTCCATTACTTTTCCTTCAACCTTCCTACATACAACGTACCTTGTGGCCTGAGCTGGTGTATGAAAATTATGACACAAAACCATCAGGCTGTCTGCTGGCCTTGCCTACCTTGGTGCCTTCAGCATCTAAAAGCCTGGAAAACAACAGCTTGACCCTGACTTGAGACAACGGTTTCTCCTTTTGCTGTCTGTAAATCTCAGAAACCCACACCCATTTCCTTTCCGGGCACAGCCATCTCATTTTCAAACCTCCCATGGCTTTGGGAAATGGCAAACCAGAACTTTGGAAACGTCAGAGTTTCAGGATCAGGTTTCAGTTGATTGCTGTTGACCTTCTCTTTTCCTTTTTTGTTTTTCTCTCACCCACAACGGGAGAGGCATTTCATACTTTTATATTTCTCTCATGTCACTGGCTACATCCACTTTCCTTTTATCCCAGAACTGCTGCTTTAGGTATCATTTATAAGTGGCTTGAAACATGGTGCTTAAAAGCAGTATTTTATCAATATATTTCTTAGAAGAGTGTTGTGCAATTCACTGCTATTCTAATGCAAAGTAATGAAAGAAATAGGTACTTTATGTAGTTTTAGGTCACATAAATTTAAAGGCTAGTGTGTATTGATACATATCTACTTGATTGAAATACAATATAAACATATAAGGTATAACAATAAAGTTCCATCATATAACTAATATAAGCTAAGAAAAATATGTATTTTTCTCAATGCATTTAATTTGCTGCTTTTACTTCACTAGATACTAACAAATAATGGTGGCAACAGAGAAAAAAAAACCCAAACAGAAAAGGGTTTTTTTAAATGTAGCATCTGGAAGCATTAGTTACCCAGCTTGAAGAATTTCAAGCTTCATTCTCAAGTTTTTAGACCATTTCTTTCTTAAGTAGATGATGATTCATCAGGTTTATAACAATGTAGACTAGCTCATTAGGAAATAGATGTGATAGAAGATTCCTAAGTGCTGTAAGGAAATTTAAAATCCAGTAAATTTTACCTGTTCATATAATATTCTTCCTAAAATTGATTTCAAAGTTTTTTCTAATGTAACTAATTTAATCAAATGTGATTTCTATTTATTTATGCAATTTGTGAAGAGTCCTATTTTTTAAGGAAAAGGACCTGTTGCAACAATGAGAAGAACAATGTAGTTTTTTAAAAAAATCAGTCCACCATTTCCCTCAAAAATGACTGACGTTACTTGTAAGGTTGGCTAAAATGAGTTGAATGTAACCATTGTACAATGTCTACGTGATGCAATTATTCCTCCTCAGTGACTCAGTTATTTCTTAATTCCCAGCAGTATATTGAATCCACAAAGTATCCCCCTTCATCATTTTACCACATTTAATAATTAATATATATTCTATTCCTCCTATCAACAGAAAACATGGTTGAAAAATCTTCCCATCCTAAGACTGTAGCATAAGGCTCATGGAACTCCTATTTCTCTCTTACTGCCTACTCCCATTCTTTTTTTCAACTTGGAAATGCGAAAGAAAAAAGAACCACATTGAACAGGGCTATTGCAACATTTAGAGATTATTTTGTACATCTAAATAAAAATGATTTGCTGCTATTGTGCTGTAACACAAATAATTTGTTAGGTTATTATGTAAGTGGGAATGTCTTAGGTATATCAGAGTTGTGGAAGGAAACTTTCTGTACATATTTTTGAATTGCAGTATCATCAAAACAGTTGCTAATTATGTTGTGATCAGTCATTTACTCACTGAACTCCCTTAGCATATGTCATGTTCCTCAGAGAGTTGTCAATTTTTTTGTATGTGTATGTGTGTATATGTGTGTGTACTTGTGTCCATAATCTGGCATGAGCCTTGGATGGAATATAGATAATGTATTTGTTTAACATATAGATTTTGTGTTTTTTTTCTTAACAAGCAACCAAAAATAAAACAATTAAACAAGATTTATCTATCTATCTATCTATCTATCTATCTATCTATCTATCTATCTATCTATCTATCTCTATCTATCTATCTATCTATCTATATCTCCTAGGCTGTCTTGGAACTTGTGATCTTCCTGTCTGAACTTCCAGATTGCTGGGATTACAAGGAGTGCCCCAACCCAGGCTTTTGATTTATGTCCAACATTAAGAAAAACCAATAATGCATGTCAATGTCATATAAATTGTTGTTGTTCTATATTAAAATGTTTCTGATATATTTTAGGTTCTATTTCCAGCTAGAATCTTTATTGGAGTCTCAATTATATCGAGCAAAATCTCAAGTATCTAACAGTTGATTCACTTGAGAAATGCTATCTACCATCTGTTTACACACACACACATACGGTGTGTGTAGTCAAGTAATTTAGGAAGGAAAACCTGACCCAAAGAAATGCAAAGGTATATAACAAGCATTCCATTAGAAATCTCTTTCTTGAGTGAAAGTAGGTATTAGTCAACTTGTATTGGACACGGGATAATTTATCTGTGTGTAATTTTGGAGCCTTATTTTTTTTTTACCACATTCAATTTTTAAATAAACTCTCTAACCCATTTCTCTTGTCATTTTTTTCCCCTCGCATAGATTTTCAGGTTTAATAAAAGTTAGAAAATCATTACTTCACATACTTGAGTACTCATATTGTCTAGATCAACCCAAATAATCACAAGCATGAATCTATGATAGGAACAATGCTTAGAGTTGTTCAATGATATAGTTAGCTCAATGAGGTCCATGGTTTTCCAGTCCTTTTGTTCAGATATGACGCCCCATTTTGGAATCCAAATTGTTAGCCATGCAAGATCAACTCTAATAACCATATTCTTTCTCTATATTTTAACATAAGATTTAAGAGGCAGGAAGAAAATTTACCTGTGCTAGGGAAGACTGCATGCAACTCCCCACCATATTTAAGAAAATGTTTCATTGGCCAACAATAAGGTTGCATAGCTTTCTTTAGCTACAATGGAGACTGGGTATATCAAGCAAAGGGCTGGAATAATTTTATCTGATGCATATGTGTCATAGTTTTCTTTTCCATGTCAAGCCATGTTACCATCACCAAAAAAAGCCATAATTCTATTAGTAAAGCTACTTGGATAGGTAATTAACAGTGCCTTCTTTGTGTACTGCTCACATTTTTATCCTCAATCCTGCTGGTTCTATCCTATCTGAGCAATCTAAGAGACTCTCTAGTGGGGAGTACTCCCTCTGTAGTGTGTGCATTTCCTTTTCTTCTGCCACCAGCAAAATACCCTTATTTTTGTGAGAGCTTTTCCTCTATGTATATACCTATTTTAATAGGCCTGCTGTTTTCTGGCTACACTTACCGATTTTACTTCCTGGTCACACTGTTTTTCTGCTTTAGTTTCCAGTTTACATCTACTTTAGTTATTTTAGCAACAAATAAACTAATAGGTCCATGGTTTTCAGAAGTGCTGCATTTGTCAGAGTCCTTTAAAGACAATAGTGTTTTGCTTTGTTCGGTTGTGAGAAATGCTTAAAAACAAATGTTAAAGAGATTTGAACCAATATTCTAATCTCCCATTGAGGATAGTAGCACAGAGACCTATCTGCTTTGACTTTTTATTCATCAGTAAGCTTTCCCCAGCTACACCACACACTTCTCCTCCTGTTAGTTTCCACAGCCCCATAGGAAACGTAATACTGGCATCCAAGACAGGAAAGTCATTTATATGCTACAAAATGGTATGATTGTTTTGAGCTGTTCAGGTCCATGGACGTACCTGTTTTAATGTCATTGAAAATCTCCTTTTCTATTCTCTATTACAAAATACATTTCTTCTATTCCTCTTATCACTAGATCTCCAAAATCCTCACAGCACTCATTTGTATGTACTAAGTCCTACGTACTAAGTTTTTTCCTTAGCTCAAAGAACAATGTCGGTGGGTGTGCCTCAACCCAGCAATACTAAGGAGGACCGAGCTCTGAGCAGCCTGTGGCCAGTTGTAGATTCAGATTCACTCTCCATTTGGGATAACTTGGATGGACATGGCACATTGGCTTCAGTTCATATTAGCCAGCTGCTTATTTCGCCACATATTCAGACATTGGCTGTTGTTTGTTTGTTTGCCTATACATGGCTCTTTTACTTTGTCTGTCTTTTGACTGTCTATCATCATATTCTGCTTTCATCAATTAAATAATCCACCTGAAGTGGAGTCCTTTTGTCAAGGCAGGAGAAACACAGAAAGCACAGGAGGAGGACAGATCGTGATGGGAATCGCAATATCATCCTGTCCAGCGCAGCTTCTGGCACGTCCCACAAGCTAAGCGGGAAATGTAATGGGGTGAGGACAGAGTAGACAGCTGTTGACCAAAAAGTGTTCGAGTCCCTAACTGGGAGATCAGTACACAATGCTTTCATGTAAAAAGTTTATCTATTTTATTCTATCATTTGTTCTTTTATTTCATAAATACTTACACAGTTTTTTTCCTTTTCCTTTATATAGTTATTATAAAGATGATACTCAAAGCGGTTGTAGTTCATTAGTGAGATGATAAGTACATTTCTTTTTTGAACAGTATCATCCCTCCCTTGCGTATTCCCAGTTTTTCCTCCAACCACCCTCTCCCACAAGTCGCATTGGTTCATTTTCAACATAGTGTCTAGTGAGTATCACTGCTGCATTTGTTCACCCTTTGTCCTATATTTTAGGGTCCCCTTTTACCTTCCCCCCAAACAGATAAACCTACATACAAAACAAAAGGTAGTGACAAAGGACAAACCAAGCAAAACCAAAAAGAACTAAAATAACACAAAACTTCCTGTTTCCATTTCTTGGAGCTCATTCAATAAACATCATTTTCTATGAACATATGCCCATAGCTAAAGAAACATTTTAAACGATACAGGTCAGTAAACTCATTATTCAGAATCTATTGCTTCAAAGAATTGCTAATCATATCATTGGTCCTTAACACTAAATCATTAAGATCACTATTTATAGATACTCCTATCACCTAGAAAGGCTTAGCCATTTGGGATAGGAACATGAGAAATGTGTAGGGACTATTTTGTTATTTTCTATAAATTCTATGAGAATTTCCTTGTGTCTCATTGATTAGCCAGGAAATTTATTTTCTGACAAATATGGAAAGAACTGGGTACAGATTGATCAGAGACTAGAAGTCACAATTTATTTGTCATTTAATATCAATAGCAATTTTTCTGTACATTTGTAGTTGAAATTCTTTTTTTTCATAATAGTTATCTTGAAAGCCACCTTCCAGTGGAAAACCATTTTGAGTTATTGCAATCCTTTCCCTTAATTCTTTGTTCAGAAAAATTTATTTGGGTAATTTTCTACAAAGGGACATCAACTCTCTCTGTATTCTCTGGAGCTAAATTCTGATGACCTTCAGGGCCAGTAAGTTTCTGATAAATGGTGACTGCAATCAGAGTGGACTTTAATTGCATGTGTAGAGGAGGCCTGCTGGATTACATTAGTGGAATATAATAGCATTTTATGGAAATGCAAAATATCCAAATGATTTAATTCACAGGACTTGCAAAAACAAATCTTTCATTTGAAAATCACCCTGGTCATTTGTGTTAATAGAGTCGGTTGACTTTTATGCTCTCTCAAACGACCTACTATAAAACATTCTGGACAAGACCTATGATTACGGAGTAACGCTAACTTATGATTAAACTCTGACATGGTCAGAGGAGAGAAATGCATATTTCAAGTGAATAATCTCTAATCTATTTTACACTGGTGCTGTCTCTTGCCTACTCAAATATTTATTGCACACTAGATAGACTGCAAAATATGTGAGTCGTAGGGAATGAGTGAACTGAGAGAGAGAGCCTGGTCTCAAAACATTCTGATCCTATAAGGGGAAGATATATTATGATGGAAATGTTGTCACTTAAGTGAACGGAAAATGTGAGGCAGAGTTCTGGAGTTGAATGACAAAAACTGAACCCTGAGAAGTTTCCTTTGCAGAGAGAAATTTAGGTTGTGTCTTGAGGATGAATTTGTAGATCTATTATTTTTGTTATTGTTTAAAGATGATATTAAGGATAATCAAGAAAAAAGATAAAGAAAATATAGACATGAAAACTGATCAGAGAAATTTTTCTAAATGAAAACCTTTGTGAACCATACAATCTCTGTAGAAACAGTCCAATTCTTCGTTGCAACATGATAGATATAAATTATGCCAAAAAAGAGTAGCTTTGTAAAATTATATGGACAATCAGGCATTGGGATCATGGGTTTGAGTTTACTGACCACTTCCATACTAAATCTCTTTCTAGAAAACACCTGGGCAGTCTCTTTAGTAGCTCTCTACCTTCAGTATCAACCTGATTATTGGAAACTCACCAAATCTTCCAGGACTATAACAATCAAAACTTTGTTTACTGCCAATCATCAAATTGAAAGAGCATTCTTTAAGATATTGAATCTTTGTTTATTCAGAAATGTATGCTCTTTTTAGATGCTGAAGAACCAAACACCTCTTGGGTGTTCATATTCTTCTCTATACATAAAGCACCTTACCTCTTGTACTAATTGTCTTAAATGTTCTAAATGACTTGGAATTTTTGATGTCTAGACTCTTTAGGGTTTGCCCTCTTAGTTTCAATACTCCTCTTCAACCTCAAACACACATCCTTTTTCTGCTTCTTGAGCTAGAATTCCCTTCCCCATACTATGGGCACGTCTAAAACACTCTCTCAGAAGTATCATTTTTCAATATTAGCTGAATATCACTGATGATACCAATGAAATATCTATCTCTCCATGTTTTACTTTTGTGAACAAAATATCTATTTTTCATGACCATAGCCTACCTTATTTTTATTAATATGTTTATATTTGCTAATTTACAGCTTACCTTTAATTCTGAAGTTATAATAAAAGTATACATTTTTCATATTTGAAATAGAATTCTCATCTATTAAATTGCTCACTAGCTAGTAATAGATATTTCACATATATTTCGAATAGAATATAGGGAATCAGAGATACCAAAATGCAAAACAACTGGTCTGTTTTAGCATTCATATTTTAGTGATTAAAACCCAGTCAATCTGAAAGAACTGGCAATGGAATAAAATATATGCAAAGATAGAAAGGCAATCCTACTATTGTAAAGGGAAATTTACATCATCCATGTGTGACTGAGATTTCAATGTCGGGGAGCAAGTCCAAGAACAATGGAGGAGAGTAGCACATTCAATGAAGGAAAGAAAGCATGCTACGGAAAAGTGAATCAGCTACTGAGCAGATGTCTCAGCAAAGTCAAGTCACAATGAGCTATTAATCTTTGTCTCATAAGTTGATTTTTTATAGGATTAAAAAAATGAGCATTTCCCCTTTTTCAAGTGTAATGATGGTGCACCTGGATATGTGTGTTCAGTAACTCAGTCCTGCTTGTGAGTTTCTAGTGCTACACAATGCCATTTCCTCGGTTTACTCTTTTTTTCAAAAAGAAAAATCATGAAGAGACACCACGACCGACCAGCAGCAGCAGGAAGTCTTAACCAAGTAATAATACCTACCGGCAACTACGTGGCTGCGTTATGTTGGACAATCTGCCCAGTTCACTGGGGATGGCTTGAGCCCCAAACGTGATCTGCTGCATTCAGTATCACGAAAGACTCCAAGGAGAACCACACAGATAGAACCAGTCAATATATAAATCCAAGAAAAGTATCTGTGAATCATTAATTAATTCCATCATGTTTAGCATGATTTGTTTTGTAACAATAGGTAACTATTGTAGTAGTTGTTTCAAGTTTCTGAGAAGATGGATGAGACATTTTGTTTGGAGATAATCTCTCCTCTAGTTGCATTAAGAACAAAATGTGCTAGGCAACAGAATTGAAGAGTTAGGAGCCTCTTATAATGCTTGTGTGAAAGTAAGACTATTTTGACCAGTGAATATTAATGTCATAACAAGTACCCATATTATGAATTTAATTTTAGGTAAAAATATTGTTAGTGATTTGAGTGTAAGATAAATGAAGGAATCAATGATTCTTTAATGTATGTCTAGAAAACAGAAAGAACAAATTAGACCATTCATAGAAATGCTTGAGAATACTTTTTTTGTTTGGGGCATCTTATTTTGAGATTTGCAATGAATAAATCCAGGGAAATGTGAAATGGGTAGTTTTATCTATTATCTGGAGTGAACAAGAACATTTTGTGAGAGATATGCATTTGGTAGTCATCTGTCACTAGTGAGATCACCATAAGAGAGCCAGAGATCAGGCAGAGGAGTCGAGGAATTTACCCTTGAAATGTTCCGACTTGAAGTGATGGAAAAAAGAGTGAGCCACAAAAGGTAACTCAGGATGAAAGGCCAATCAGATGGAAGTGGTATAAAGAGAAGAGTCAAAGGAACAAAGTGAATAGAAGATAAAGGAAGAGTTGATTCTCAAATGATTCTGACAAGTCTGGTTAAATGAGGACTGCATTGATCCTTGAATACTGTAGCATGAAAGTCATAGTCATCTTGACACGAGAGTTTCTATGTAGTGTTGAAACAAAACCCTATTTGGACTGGGTTCAGAAGAAAATGGGCAGGAGAACTAGAGTTGCATATGGGATTTTTTCCAGGAGTGTTGTTATTATAAGGAAAAGAGAAAGAAAGGCTACAGTCAGAGGAATAAGGTTAAGAAAAGTAGAGCGATCTTTATTTTACCTTTTATATTATATTTTTGTAAGAAGGTTAGGAGGAGTATCAGCACATGTATAGAATATTGGAAAGTATCCAGTAGATAGATGAAAATTATCCCTGGAAAAAATGCAAGATGTTTCGGACAAACATCCAAAGAAAAAGGGACTAGAGAAATGGCTCAAAAGGTAGAACACATGCCTAGCACAAACAAATCTGAGTTCAAACTCAATTACCACTAAAATCAATAAAAATAAGAGAATAAATAAGGTTAGCCTTCATAGTTACTTTTTTGCTTTACATTTTGGTGTGTTGGTACACATGAAAAGTAGAATTTAACTAGAGCTAGAATTCCACATTGAGCAGAATAAAACCCGAAGTAGATAGAAGTTGATACTTCATGCAGAGGAAATATTATATGGTGCCATAACATTAAAACAAAAACCACCTTTTCATTATGGTAATACAGCTGGAAATATGGGTTCTACTAAACCTCTCCTTGCTAGATGACTTCCTTTCAACAAAACTCTCAAATTAATTCAGTCAACATTTACCGAGTACCTGTTTTGTGGATGATAAAGGATTATAGGCAGAAAGCTTCTGGGAACCATTTTGATACAAAGGGAGAAAGGCTGATTTTTGACACTAGTTACAAAGACATGATCTTATTCTGAGAATTCTTTAGTACTCATTAGAGAGGCATTTTCATGACTCAGATTTAGCATCCACTTAGCATTCACAGTGAACTGAGACCTTTATGGAAAATATAAACAACATTCACCCTGCTTTTATGGCACTTTATATAGGCTACCCTGTGTTTTTGTCAAGTACCTAATAAAGGCAAGAAGAACCTGTTCTAAATTGCTATTATAACAGTGCAACAATTGGGATTTTTGCGAGTGAAAAGTTTAAGAAGTACTTTGCAAATAAATTTGAATCTAGCCATGAAGTTCACTTCTTAAATTATCTCATTTCGATAAAGGTTACTTTGTCTTAGAACATATGCCTTGCTAGAACCCATAATACTAATGGCTCTCCCATTCATCATCCCTAATTCCTTATCAGAAGCATGGAGCATTTTCTTCTTATAAATCTTTATTCTGATCCAAAAGCCAATTAAAGAAAGATTAATCATCTTTCCAGGTAGAAAACTTTCCCATTCTTCAACTTGAATTGAAATTGCTGTTCTGCTTTCAATTGCACTATAAGATTGGGATGGGGGAGGGGAAACACTTACAACCTACATTATACCATTACTAACACAGCTACTTTGTACAGGCTTTGGCTTTTACCTTAGCAACACTCCCATAAATAACTCAAATATTCTCTCTTTTCCTTTGTCTATGTAATTTGAATCACAGTGGGAGTTTTTCAAAGGATTTATATTCATTGAGTAAAGGGTGGATGAAGGTTCTTACTAAACTTATAAATATCTTTTTAAGATTCCGAACTTAACTTTCTTCTTTATACATACTGTATTCTTAAACTGTTTTACTTGCATTTCTTCCTAAATTGCATTGTGACAGCTCCTAGACTTTGTTTTTTTTAAAGACCAATTTTCTCGGTGCAGGTAATTTGAAAGCAATGCTTAGGCCTTTTTCCACTGACAAGCATTTACATAAAAATTTTGAACGTGTGTCATATGAAGTCTGGCTGGTGAGGTATCTCTACTTATTTTAATGCATATCACACAAGCTGTGTCCTCAATATTAAATCACAGAACTTAAATTATCTCGATAAGCTCTTTCTTAACACTGTTTCTCACAAATAAAGATGCTTTAAAGTATTTTTGCTCGGAGCTGTAAGGAACCTGTGAATTAGAGTACATTGATTACTACTTTAAAAATATCATTACCTAGACAACTTTAAAAATGTACATTTATTTCTCAGAGTTGTATATGCTAAAAAAAACTCCAAATCAACACATTCTGAACTTACAGAGAGCCTGTGACTGGTCCTTAAACAACCCTTCTTTTTCTATCTTTTTACTTGTTGAAAGGAGGTGACAGGACTCTCTGGCTCTTCTTTTGCAATGATACTAATCCGTTTGTCAAGGTACCAACACCATGAGCTAACCAGTTCTCAAATATCCTACCTCCAATACCAATATCAAATGAAGAATTAGGAAGCAAAATGCAATTTGAATTGGGGAGATGTAAATATTCCATACCTAAATTTTTGGGAACAAAATAAACCCTAATAAGTTGAGTTCAATGCTCTAACTTGTGAAATGGATTAGGCATTTTGAGACTGTCTTTACATGACTAATTAAAGGACAAATAGGGCTTCGTCCATCTCTAGGTTTCCACATTAGTATTCATCAGGTCTCAATAGATTAGAATTAGTAAATAACTGTACCATTCATACTTCTCTATTTTAGAACCCAATTATACTTACGCAGTTAAAACTTTATTGTAATAAGTGAATTAAGTCAGGCCCAAGGAAACATAGGTTCCATGCTTTCCCTTATTGGTAATAACTAGTATATGTCTGAGACAAGCAGAAATGGTCAGACAAGTTGATGTTAGGTGAAATGAACCCCAAGATAAGGACTCAAATGGTTTTTCTTTCTTGCGATTGTTTCTAACATATTTGTAAGATGATTTCTTTGTTGCTTTGTATGTCCCTCCCCCACAGTATACCCCTGTTTTCACTGTATTTGATGTTGGTATAATTTGGGGAGGGGAAGGGAAAAAATAAATTGTTTAAATAGGGATACAGGTGGACCCATTGCAATAATGAGATGTACAAGATATGTCAAAAACTAACTTTAGGGTTCTTGATTATAGCCATTCTAACTGGGGTGAGGTGGTATCTCAATATTGTTTTGATATGCATTTCTTTTATGGCTAGGGAGGTTGAGCATTTCTGCATGTGTCTATTGGCCATCCTTCTTTCCTCTTCAGAGAAGTTTCTCTTTAAGTCTTCAGCCCACTTATTTATTGGGCAGTTGTTTCTTTGAAGATTTGTTGTTGGAGGATTTAATTTTTTGAGTTCCAGGTATATTTTAGATATGAGACCCTTGTCTGTTGTATGGCTAGTGAAGATCTTCTCCCAAGCCGTGGGCTTTCTGTTGATCTTTCTAGCTATGTCCTTTGCCACGCAGAAGCTCTGCAATTTCATGCAATCCCATTTTCCAACCTTTCTTTGATTTGTTGTGTTTCTGAGTCTCTTTTAAGAAAATTTCAGCCTATGCCAAGGAACCTAGGGTTTCTCCTATTCCATCCTGTAATGTTTTCAGGGTGTCTGCTTTGACTCCAAGGTCCTTGATCCATTTGGAATTGATTCTAGTGCAGGGTGATACATAAGGAACTAACTTTGGTTTTCTACAAGTGATTAACCAATTTTTCCAGCACCATTTACTGAAGAAGCTATCTTTATTCCATTCTATTCTTTAGCTCCCTTATCAAAGATTAGATGGCTATAGGTCTGTGGGTTCATTTCTGGGGTTTTCAATTCTATTCCAATGGTCCTGAGGTCTGTTTTTGTGCCAGTACCAAGCTGTTTTGATTACTATGGTTTTGTAGTAGAGTTTGAAAATTGGTATTGATATTCCTCCAGCACTGTTCTTTCTGTTAAGGATCGTTTTTGCTATTCGGAGTCTTCTATTGTTCCCTATGAATTTCTTCTATTTCCTGGAAGAATGAGGTTGGAATATTGATAGGTATCACATTGAATTTGTGGAGAGCTTTGGGAAGTATTGCCATTTTCACGATGTTGATCCTTCCAATCCAGGGGCATGGGAGGTTTCTGGGGGTGATGTGGACAGAAGGGAACTCTACTACATTGTTGGTGGGAGTATAAACTTGTTCAACTACTTTGGAGAGCAGTATGGAGGTTCCTCAAAAGACTCCACAAAGAGCTCCCCTATGACCCAGCAATCCCACTTTTGGGCATTTTTACTCAAATGATCACAAACAAGAACATACTAAAGTTACCAGCAAAACTATGCAGCATTATTTACCATAGCTAAGATAAGGAACCAACCCAGATGCCCCTCAGTAGATGAATGGATCAAGAAAATGTGGTGTATATACACAATGAAATTCTATGGCTCCATCAGAAAGAATGAATTGCCCCATTTGTTACGAAATGGAAAGAATTGGAAAAAATTATATTAAGCCAGGCCCAAAGAAACATAGGTCCCATGGTTTTCCTTATTTGCAATAACTAGTATATGACTGAGGCAAGCAGAAATGGTCAGATAAATTGATGTTAAGGGAAATGTACCTCAAGATAAGGACTCAAATGGTTTTTCTTTCTTGCTATTGTTTCTAACATATTTATAAGATGATTTCTTTGTTGCTTTTCTGTCCATTTCCCACAGTATAACCCCTGTTTTCATTGTAATTGATGTTGGTATAATTTGGGGAGGGGAAGAGAAAAAACAAACCGTTTAAATAGGGATACATATAGACCCATTACAACAATGAGATGTATAAGATGTTATGTCGAAAAATGAACTTTACAACTTTGTCAGGGTGTGGGAGGGGGAGATGCAAAAGGATGGGAAGGGGAAACAAAAGAGGAGGCAACAATGCTTGATAAGAAATGTACTCATTACCTTGCCCATGTAATTGTAACCCCTCTGTATGGTATTTTCACAATTACAAAAAAACTTTATTGTAAAATGGGCAGAGGAGCCTCACGCATGTAATCCTAGTTTCTCATGAGGTTGTGATCTGGGAATCATGATTCCAAGACAGCCCAACAAGAGTCCATGAGACTCTAACTCCAATAAAATACTCAGAAAAAGCTGGAAGTGATACTGTAGCTCAAGTGGTAGAACGGTAGCCTTGAGCACAAAGAGTCTTAGGGACAGTGCCTAGGCCTTGAGATCAAACACTGGGATTTTCAAATAACAATTATTGAGAAAGAATTGATATCAATAATTCAGAAAAATCAATCAACTAACAAGAAATTCAAAAAACAATCATGAAAAAGTATTGTTATCCAAGAATTCTGAAAAATCAAGAAAAGAAGAAAAGTAACCAGATTTTAAAATGATCCAAAGACCTCAACTGGCATATCACCAAGCAAGAAACACAGATGGTCAATAAATAAATGAAAAGATACTTTGCATCATAACAGAAAATCATAAACTATAACAACAATAAGATATCACTGAACAGTTTATTAAAATGGATTAAAAAAGCTCAAAATTTGACTACACCATATTCTGGCAAATTATGGAAAGCAGGAACTCTCATTTACTGCTGAAGGAAATATAAAATGTTAACAATCACTCTGAAAGGTTGTTTGTTGGTTTCACATAAAGCTAAACATATTCCTATAATATGATATATGAATTAGGCTCCTTGGCACATATCCGTAAAATGAAACTTCATTTCTTCCCAAACATGCACATAGATATTTTATTTTTTATTACTGAAGCTTGAAAACCACCAAGATATCATTCACCTGATGAACTGACACAAGGTGGAATATACAGAGAATTCTGTATTTCCTTCCAAGCCATAAAATAAAATGGAGGAAATGTAAAAACTTATTGCTTATGTGGACGAAGCCAAAGTGGAAAGATCATATAGTGCATGATTCCTATTATAGGACATTTTGAAGACTGATTAGTAATTTCTATGGATAAGGGAAGGATGGATGTAACGGGAAGGTACAAAGCATGCTTAGGCCAGTAGAGCTGCCCGAAACATGGAACTATAACGCTGCATATGTAATCACTGTTCCCAAGCCAATAGAAAGTACAAAACCAGGAGTGATGCCTGGTGCCAACTCTGTACGAGGCAATGATTCAAACTGGTTCACCATTTGCACACCAAACACACCGGAATAAAAAAGCAAGCGAACAAACATACAAATGAGACGTAAAAATGTGCAGCCCTCACTCTGCTGGTTGATAGTAGAAGAGGCTGTACATGTGTGGAACAAGGAGACAGATGACCCAGGTTTGTGACCTCCAGTCAGTTTTGCTGTGAAATTAAAGCTACTGTAAAAAAAAATAATAATATTTAATGATAGTGTTTATTATTATTATTATTATTGAGGGAAATGGTGACCAAAGATTGGAAGAAAAGTTAAATTTAGTAAGTCCAAGAAATCTGTGACACTTTGGTCCATGGACTATTTCAAATCCAAGCAAATTGAGAAAAGAACAGAAGCAAGGCACACCTTCTGTAGATCTCTCAGCATTTGTTCCCTGAAAACACACCATAGTAGCTAGACTTGCCTTTTGCTCCTTTGTCCCTTAGCTCAGGCTAGAAAACTTAGAAATGTCACATGCTGACCTTTCCCTTCCCTGCTGCCCCAAGGTTCATGATGTGACAAGGCAGCCTGCCTAATATAGGGTTCTTACACAGAGTCACAGAAGTGAATTACAGAAGAACTGAGGCCTTGATGCTTCCCCAATCTATGGCCTCTGATTATACAGTGGTCATGTGTACAATCATATTATAATACTACTTCACCATCTCAAAATATGTCTACCTCCCTAGTTCCTTGGGCCTTCATTTTTAATGTACCACATACGACAAAGTTTATATTATCTTGTCATGTTATAGAAGACCCAACCATAGAATTAAGAGTGTGCCAGGAGAGGGTATCATTTTCCCTAATGCTAACAAGGAACAATGTTAACAATGAAATTTCAGTGGGGTGTTTTATCATATACGTGATTCAAGTGATTGGGATCATGTACAAGCACCCTAGGAACACATTTTACGTCCTCTGGATTGTTTTTCTTCAATCTGAATTTGTTTAAATTTTCTCTTAATTGATAAGCTAACTGACTTCTATTGAGATAATACCCATATTGTTTGATATAGTCCCAGTATGGGTACCCTCATTTTCAGATCCCACATAAACATTTAAAGGTCTCATGCTGTTAGCCTTCACAATTAGAGCTAGTAGTGAAGGGGAGGGGGTACGACATTTAAGGAATAACTGACAGTCTATGCTGGGAATTAATGCTGTCTCCACAGACTTCTAAGAAACTTATGCCATCAGAAAAATTTGGGAAGTTACATGAGCACTCTCATTTAACTAATTAATAGCTCTGGAATTTTTACTCTGAATTAGGATCATTAAAATATGTCACAACCAGTTAATTCCTTTTCACATTAGATGCTGAAGCACTGTAGGTAGCAGATGGCAGAGGTCTAGAAGGTCAAACATGGGATATTAAGTGCTGAGCTACTGAACATCTGGGGTAGGCTTTAAAAAAAAAAAGAAGACGAAAAAGAAGGCAAGGTAAATCTATGTAGGTGTCATTAGCTCTCTTTCATATTAGCCTGACAAAGTGTACTTCCTTACAAGTCAGCCATGGGATTCAGATTTTGATAGAACGTATCACAAAAGGAGACATTCCTCTGAGCATCAATCCTCCTCTTCCCCATTACACCTGCGCAGACAATTTATTTGCTGCACCCTCTGGCAATGAGCAGTCTGATGGTGATGGAAATCAGCAGCATGCCCACAAGTACCATCTGTGCAGAGGAGCTAGGCTAATGAGCAAAGTAAGTGGGGTTGACGAGGGACTGGAGGAGTAAGGAGAGAGGGCAAGGTGGTTGGATTTAACTTCCAGGCATCAGGAGCTAGATTTTCAGGTAGCACAGAATCACAGCCACGGTGTGCATTAGGCTCCCGAGGAGGAATCCTTGAGCCTTGTAATGTCAACACTTCATTTCAGATCTAATGATTCCAAATCTCTAGAGATTGGGCCTAGAGTGTAGAGGAGAAAGAGATCCCAGATAATCTTCCTCTGTGCAACCAATTAGGACATCTCACGGACTCTAGAAGAGGCTCCTTTCAAGTTTGGATCCAGCATTTAGTGTTTAGTATTATTCTCAGTGTCGTATGGAGACCCCAGAAGCGGCCCTAGTCAGATGAAGTGGTTAGATTTACAAATTCTTCAACTTGCTGAATAAGCCCTTCAAGGAATTCACATAAAATTCTGAAAAGAGCCGAGTTAGGATGATGCTTTTCTTTGGAAAATCTCTACGAGAACTGGGGGGAAAATGTACTGTGTTTTTTTTCATTTATTTAGTAGATGCTTATGAAAGGTTGTGGAACAGATCCTGTTCATTCAGTTCCTGGGACACAAAGGAGAATCAAAGTTAAGACAGCCTAGCGCTGGTGGTTCACACTGTAATCCTAGCTCGTCAGGAGGCTGGGATTATGAACGGCCGCACACTGACATCAGGTTTTCCTGACCCCATAGGAACTGCCCGTTACTTATTTTTCCTGTGTTTGAACAATCGTAGCTGCACCAACATATTCTCAGTTTTGCTCTGCTCTGCCCTACAGGCCTCAAATCCTCACAAACCTAGGCCTTCTCCCCAATCACTCCCAATTCTTTCACTTCAGTCTTTTCTCCCTTTTCAGACTTACCGCAGACACCTTGTTTTCTTTTCCTATTCCAGGGCAGACAAACTTCCTCTCAGATTCTTCCTTTCTAGGTTATCTCAGCTTACTCATCTTTTTCCTGTTCTGCTAGGTGACCCAAGTTCTACGAAGCCATGGGTTCTGGTTGATTTTGCTATTTTTTTTTATCAGCAGTGACATGGTCAAATAAATGGTGATTGGAACCCTTAATGGTGACAAAATGTTTGAGTCACCTGAAGTATATATTGCTAGCTAAGACTAAGCCAAGTATAGCCCTGACCTATTCTCCCAGCTCTTATCATATAAACACACGTCCTTAGATTCCATTTAGCTCATTTTCACAGATTTATGCTTTTTGTGGTGGGGTTTTACCATTGAAAATGACTTCAAGCATAGTGTTCAAGTGCTATTCTGAAGAGTCAGAGACCGCAATGTGTATCTTAGAGAAAATAATGTGTTAAATAAGCTTGATCAGCCATGATGCACATTATTACAGTTTTGGATTTAATGTTCATCAACATATGCATATATTGGCATAAATATGCATAATGGTTTAGTGTATCTGTACACATGTCGGTTCATGGAACTCTAACACTATATAAGGGTTCTTTAGAACTAGTGGGTCTGTGCATTTGCTAATTCAGTGTTCAGGGAAAGATTTTTAGAATACAGGTCTTGAGAATAGGTTACATTTCCACCATTTTTTCTTAGATTAAATCTCAAAATTATTCTGTCCTTCTTTACTCTTTCATGTTGCAGGTAGTATTGGATATAATCTTAGCGTTGTTGGTAGCTACCTTGTTACATTCAGAAAAAATATTCTCTGAGAATAGAACCAACACAAGCAATGCAAAGTTAAGAAATAGACAAAAATGAGGTAGTTCAGGGAGAAAGGCACACACACATCTATACACATGTACACAAAACAAAGAGAGAGGATGAAGAAAACAACAAAGAAGCTGGAGGTGGAGGGGGAGAGAAGGAAAATTCAGAAAGGTGAGAAAGAGAACGAGAAACAAAAGGTCCAAGAGTAGACACGTTTGAATTCCTTTAGCAGCATCTACAAGAAATCCATTGTGGCCTACATAAAGGTGCTCCTCTTCTTGTCAATTATTTTACACTTGTGATAGAAAGTTTAAAAAACATTGGTACTTTCACATGTATATCATCAGGAGGGATGCCGGGAGGTGCAGAATTTGAGGGGAAAAGGGTAAAAATATACAGCAGTGAACACTGAGGAAAGTAGACTGTACACCTCATGAGTGTAGCTGGGAGGGAGGGACTGAGAATGAGTGAGGGCAGGGAAGATTCTGTACAAAAGGAAAGGTGATGTTTGCTAGCCCCATGTAATTGTGCTCCCTCTTCACATCACCTTCAGAATAACAATAAAGTAAACTTAAACACACAAGACCTATTAACTTACGATTTTGCAATAAGTATGTATTTTGTATCATTCCCTGTTCTAAGTCTGGTAGAACGGATTTACGAGGATGTAAGTTTAAAATGACACTAATCATCTTCTGAAGGAGTATTCCACCCAACAGAGTGTATAAATATGTTGATAAGTGTGAATCTACGTAGACTAAAGTGTAAATCGTTAAGCATACTGATTCATCATACGTCAGGTTTCTAAGGAATGGAAGGACCACTATGTGGAAGGTGATTCAGAATGGAGGCTGAAAAAAATGGATCAGGTCTCCGGCAGATGGTAGAAGATCTCTGTGGGGTGCAGCGTCTACTTAGACACTATAATGTAGCCTAATAAGACTGACATCGTGAGACTCTTGACAATGAGAGAGCAAAGCTCCCCACCTTTGTCATGAAATCAGTAGAAGCATACAAAGATGCTTTCGTTTCATTATAAAAGCTGCCTTGTGTCATGCTTTCTGCTGTGTTATTCAAAAAATAATAATAAATTGGTTCAATCGTAATTACAAATGGGTGTAGAGTTTATAAAAGTGAAATAATTTTCTAACAAGCTCTACTTTACTGAATTCTTCAATTCTGACCATCACTATCAAATGCTAATTTCCATCTGCCCTCAGATATAAGAGACACATCTGAGCCATAATGCATGTATGTCTAGCTTGTGAATCTTTCAAAGATGTCCTCTTCACAATTAAAAAATTAGAAATCCAAGTAACTGACAATAGCTTCTGATGTTCAAATGGCTAACTACTTTTATGTTGCTCTTGTTGATAGGAATTTCACACCGCTCTTTGCAGATCTCTCACCTGCCTTTCCTCTCCATGTTCACTTAATTTAAAATATTCATGTAGCTTTTCTTGAATGCATTCAGAGTCTCTTTTTCTGCTGCCTGTCCTATTTGAGAATGAACATCTCAAATAATAATAACTTGAGGTTAGGTTTGAGACATTAATCCTAGAGAGCTTTTTTTTTGGCTGTTAATATATATTTTGCTGTTATATTACATCGTGTCACAACATAATATGTAGTTATATTATATTGTGTTTTTTTGTTTTGTTTTGTTTTTGGTTGGTCGTGGGGGCTGAACACTGGGCCTGGGTGCTGTCCCTCAGCTCTTCAGCTCAAGGCTAGCACTGTGTGTGTGTGTGTGTGTGTGTGTGTGTGTGTGTGTGTGTGTGTGTAAGTGTGTGTGTGTTCATGTATATTTGTTGGAACTCTGCATTTTATCTTTAGTTTTTTCACTCTTACACTAGCTTTCCTTTCCTTTCCATCTGCACACATATTGTGAAACAAAAATGGTTCGGTCAGTTTTTGAACTGACAAAATCTGAGAAGTGTGAGCTGTTATACAAGTTGATGAAGACTATATTGGCTATTCTCAGCCTAAAAAGAGTTGATGGAGGCGAAGGGAGGTTTGAAAACAGATGGATAAAAATCTAAATAAAACTCTAATTACTGCTGGTCTTCTTATCACCCTGATTTCAACTTTGCTATAACCTTGAGTGTCATCACCAGCATGATGATGGTTGACATAAGACACGTTCACATATTTGTAGAGATTTTCCTGATCCCCATGAGTTTCTTATTATAATGAAAACTGTGGGAATAGAATAGAAGGGCCCATCTGTAAAGTAGGTATATGCTTCAGCAGCATCTACTTGAACTACATGATGGAGGAATTATTTCTTTTACTTTTTGATGATCCCAAATGAGTTGCAGGAGGACCGCAACAAGTCATAGAGCAGGAATGACTTAATATGCTTGAAATCTCCTTTGACAAGCAACAGCCCCAAAACCTGCACTGTTGAGCACATAAGCAGCAGATAAGAGAGGCAGATGTTGGGCTGGCTTCCCTTCCCTCTGGAATGAGTCTGCTGGAGTGTGTGTGTGTGGGGGGGGGAGTTTCCTGCAGCTGTTCCCCACTGGTTAGGTGGGAAGTGGCCTAGGCAGGTATCACAGTAGGCATTGCAGTAAATCAGATAGCATCGCTTCTGGAAGGAGGCCAAGCTGCCCTTAAATATGTTAGGTACAGCTCCCTGGTCGCTCAGGGAGAAGAGATTCATTTCAATCATTTCCATGTACATCCCCAAAGCTAGCTTTTTTGGCAGGATGGACGACTATGTGTTGTAGAACTTCCTGCTGAAGTTATAAAGGAGACATAAAAGCCTTACACTCATATCACCAGTCTCTGACACTGCTGGAAAATAGATTCTGGGCCAGGATTTGTTTTTTAATGCAGGGAGATCTGTCTTAACTTTTACTTTCTTCTCTTTTCTTCCCTGCCTTCTTGCAGAACAGATAATCGCAAAATTTGTAATTGAGTGAAGGAAGACTCTATAAATTAAAGCAGAATTGCTGGACAGTCCACAAGTGTAATAATGCTTGAGGAATGGCCTAAGGAACAGAAAGACTCTTCACAAACTCCCAGAACCCATCTGGTTGATCATGGATAAGAGGAAATCTGGACCAAATAACTGTTTATGTAGTCTTGTTGGAATACCACGGACATTTTTTTTTAACTTGAAAACTCCAGACATGAGAGTTGGCCACATCACTAATTTATTAATTAGCATTCTAAACTTCATTAAATTTATTGAAGTCCTGGTGTTATAAAATATATTGTTTCTTTCATGTATTAAGAATTCTTTATAAGAAATATGAAGAGGCTGTATTAGTTTCAGGTCACTGCTATAATGAATCATCATAAACTCAATGGTGTAAAACAGGACGCATTTATTTTCTTGAAATTTTGTAGGAACAGTTTTCTAAAAATAAATCTTATAGTGCAAAATGAGGGATTAACAGAGGAAAGTTCTTTTGGAAGTTTCCAGAAAGAATTCATCCCTCTTCCCATCCAGCTGTCAGAGGCTATTGTCTACCATTCTTTGGCTTGCTGGAAAATTACTTCGATCCCTACTTCTAACATCACATTGCCTTTATATCTCTCTCACCAGTCTTCCATCTTCCTCTTCTAAGGACATTTGTGATTGCATAGGATAATCTATCCAGCTCAAGAGCATTTACTAACTCACATCTACAATGTCCATTTTGTATTATAAGATAATAGGGAGGCTCCGGGTGTTATACAGGCCAATGTAGCTATATACTAACGACATGAATTTCAGTTCCAATCTTCTCTTCTCCTGAAATAATTGGAGGTAAGATGGCCCTATTATTTCCGCTAGTGTACCATCACCTGAACACTTCTCTCAGAAGTTAAAGAGAAGATGACAGAATCTTTAAGAATAAGGTGGCTCAGTGGTAGAGCTCTTGCCTTGCATGCCTGAGGCCCTGGGTTCGATTCCTCAGCACCATATAAGCAAAAAGAAAAAAGCCGGAAGTGGCACTGTGGCTCAAGTGGTAGAGTGCTAGCCTTGAGCTGAAGAGCTGAGGGACAGAGTTCCCAGGCCCAGAGTTCAGGCCCCACGACCGGACCCAAAAAAAATGTAAAAAAAATAAAAATAAAAGAATAAAATCAAAAGACCTCCAAAGCTTTAAGAAAGATATAATTACATTTACAATATATATGTTCATCTTTGGTGAATGTCTACCATCTTCTTTGTATTTGGAAAACATCATGGAGAAATTCAAATCTACAGCCAAGCATTAGTATAAATTATACGTATTAATCTGTCATAAGAACAGTTATGGTGAGGCATTTTTGTCATCCAAGCCGAAGTTGGAGACTGGCCCAAGCAAACAAGTAAGTTGGGTATGTTTTCATGCACCTGAAACTCCAGTTATGAAAGAGGTATAAATAGGAAGATTGCTATCCTAGGGTGGCCCAGTAGACAAAGGATGAGACCCTATCCAAAATCAAAAAGGGCCAAAGGTGTGGCTCAAGCAATATGGTAACGAAGTGAGAAGCCATGAGCTCCAAATCAGTACAGTCAAAAATAAAATAAATGAAAACCATCGTGAGTGAGAGATGTACTTTTCCCACACATTGTATTATGAAAACAGTTATGATGTCAGTGCACTGCATCTTGTATATACATTTTTCTTATTTGGAGAGGGGAAGGGAAATAACAAAATGTTGAAACAAGGACCCAGGGTGACCCATTGTAACAATGAGACATATAAAACACTATGTAGAAAACGAACTTTGCAACTTGGAGGGGGGAGGGGGGATTTGGGGAAAGTGGGAAGAAAAGGGATGGCAGGGGAAAAATCAAAGGAGGAGGTAACAATGCTCGATAGAAAATGTACTCATGACCTTACTCATGTAACTGTAACCCCTCTGTACACTGTTTTTACAATAAAAAAAACATAAAAAATAATAAAAAATATTTTTCAAGAGCAATGATGAGAATGAGAGAATAAACTGAATTTTCAGATTTCATGAAAATACAAGCCTTATGATACAAGGGAGTTGGGACTGCTATGTATTTCTAGCCTCTGATTTAATATTCTTTCAAATTGTACTGACATCATAATCATTTATCTTCAAGAAAAGCAGAGGGAGGTCAAAATAGTTTCAATTTCACTCTATTTTAATGGTAAATTCCTATGCTTTTGCTGATGTCTGCTATAAAGTGATAATTCATGCTGCCATCACGTGAAATGAACCAACTAAATCAAAATATTTTTCATAGGGGAGTAGCCTAGGGAAGTGAAAGAAACAGCAGGCTGGATGTCTCATGCTGGGATATTTTTGGATGGCCTTCTTGAAGGATCAATTTAAGCCTAATGTCTACTACAAAGCTTTTGTCAATGATGCAGAAAATATACAGTAGCCCCCCACCTATTTAACAAAAATAGCAGCTTACTGCACCTGACTTCACTGAGCAAAACCTAGAGTTCATTCTCTTTATCCTCAGAGCGGCGAGGAATAATATTGATAGACTTAATGTATGATTCATTTATTAATTCATTATTTCAGCCAATATTTTAATCAACCTAGCACTTGATCTATGTTTTCAGTCATTCATTCTCTTTTTCCAACAAGTTATGCATTCACTCATTCAATTAATCTGGACACAATAACTTGTGCCCACTCATATTGTATGGAGTACTAATGATGCAAAAATAGATGAAATTTAAATTAGTAACCCACCATTTAGCCCATTCTTTATTCCATAGAACACTTGCTCTAGGATAAAGATTAAGAATTAGTTGTGGTTTTTTTTTTTTACTTTTTATTGATGACTAATTTAAAATTAGATAAATTGTGATAATAGAAAGACTAATTGAGAGCATTGGAAAGTAGCCTACATATCTCTGAGTTCTCAATCACTACAACCTCATGAAACAGAGACCTGAATGGAGTGCTGGTGCTCCAAGTTATGTCACATGTGTTAATTAACAATTAACAACAATTTGTGTTATTAGATTCAGAACCATGTTTATTTTCCCGCCCATCTTGTTTTTACTTTGGTCAACATCTTTGTAGCAAACTAAATGGTACCATGTCCTATTTTACTAGTTGAAAATGTATGCATGTAAAGTCTAATTTGAAATAAAGGTGGCTGGATTTCTCTAAGCTTCTAAATATGGTCAAAGTCAGTGTCTTTAAAATGGACTTAGATTTTAAAAGGTAGTCTTCCTGAGTATCATGTTGAGAAACATTGGTCTTTGTCCAATGTACTAGTTTACTATAGTCCAAATGTACTAGTTTACTAGTTGCACTTGGCTAAAGAAGACCTGGTCTCTGTTTAAAGATCTGGAGGTCTTTCCCTCAGGCCACCATTTGCATTTCTGACATAAAATTCATTCTTATCCCTGCCTGTCTTCATCTTAACTATTTTATGCTGATCCTCTGCATGTATAATATTCCATTTTTTCCTGTCTTTAGATATTTCCTATTTCCTTTCCTTGCCCCTCCCTTCTACAAGCAGATGTTTTGTGTCTCCTCTCTTCCTTCCAGTATTATTCAAGGGAAGCATCACTAAATATGTAGTACAATATTTAAGTGGAGGATATCCTTCCTCTCTATCCTTCTAACATGCACAACCATCTAAACTGAAATCTAGTTAGAATGCAAGGAATTAATGCATGTTTTCTTATCTCTTATGGTTTGAACCCATAATTGAACTGTCATCATTTCAATGAATACGTGAACAGTTTGGTTGAAAGCTAATTTATTTTATTACCTTGCATTTCTACAACACCACTGATGACATTACAAAGTTCTTGAATCTCTGGACACTTCAAGCAAAGGATGCCAACCACTCATAATTTCTCAATTTTTTTCCCTCAATTGCTAGATTGCTAGCAATTGTGAATGACCTTCTTTCTGAAGCTATTGTTATTTGGGAATTTGATCACAAGATAGAGAAAAGCCACATTTTGAGAGGTCTAATTGGGAGTCTTTATTAGAAAGCCAGTGACTACAAGCAGACCCATGTCCCCAAAAAACCTTGCAGCCTCGAATACACTTAATACTGTTAGAAAACTGATCCAGGAGGGTGGTAAAGAAAGAGTAGTCTGGGAATCTCCACAAGCCAGATCAACTCTAATGGAGAGATGAAGGATGATGCCATGGTAACCTGGCGAGAGTCAGAAGACATGAGGCATGGCACAAAATGGTGGCTGAGATACATCATGGTCAGGGGGCAGGTCACAGAAGCTCAAGAGTCCAAAGTCTCCCAAGTTCATGGTTCAGGTCTGGCAGGTCCAGTAACCCTATTGTCCAAGTCCCGGCCTCTGCCTCTGCCTCTAGAAATTCATTTACTCCAATCAATGGGGGGTAGGACTCTACCTTCAAGAGGTTTGGGAAACTCCTTATCACCCACCACAAAGGTGCCAAGATGGCACCAGTTAGACCCAATATCCTTATTTCACTTTATCAGTAGTTTAACAGTCATTTTTAATGATGAAAGTCTGTAATAGACTTGGTGTATGTAGGCATTATAAGGAAAATGGGAGTTTGAAAAAAACTAAATGAAGCAAAGCAAAACAAAAGCTAAATGAATTTCTAGAAATATTGCATTAATTAAATAAAAAAGATGCTCTAAGCACTTCTAAATAGTTCACATACACTAACTCAATGAATCCTCATACTAACCCTGCAATAATACAAAGATCAAGTTTTTATCATAGTTAAACAACTGCTCAATATCAGATTGGAAATATGAGGTGAAGGTTGAGTCATTATCAGTGTCTTTGATTCTAGACATACATTTGAAACAAATAAGAATTCAGACCACAGAGAGGAAAAATTGAGAAAAGTGTGACTATTATGGCTATGTGTAGGAAGGTTTGGATGAGATTTGGAAGAGAAAGTTATACAGGCAACTGGGACTGATTTATGTTTAGCTTTCTTATTTTAGGCCAAGATAGCCTAAATACAACTTTCCTTCAAAAATTTAGATATGCCTTCAGAAAAGGAAAACCAAGGACAAAATAAATGGTTGATGGCGGTGATGATTTTTAGACACTGGCATCACCTCTGACTTTCAGTGGTTACATAGTAAGAGAATCAGTTTCTCTCAGAAAGTCAGTGGTAGATTATTCTGGAAAACTAATTAATAACTTAGAAGCAGGTATTTTAAGTATTTCCTTCACTTGATTCTATTCTTAACTGATTTTTTAAGTCCAGGTGAATATACGTATGTAGAAAACTTAGTTTTTTCAAGCAAGGTACAAGAGGAGAGATAGTAACAAAATGAGAGAAAACATTCCTAGACATTTCTCAGTAGCTCTTTTCCTTCAAATTAGGTGTGTGAGTGTGTGTGTGTGTGTGTGTGTGTGTGTGTGTGTGTGTGTGTGTGTGTGTGAGACTTATCTGTGACAATTGTGTAGAACTCTGGTTCTACCTGGGAAGTGAAGGAATGCAGTGTTTAGGAATTCCTTTCATGGGGGAGGATTCTAGTTCCCAAGAACTGTTGATTAAATGGCCACACTGCAAAGAGAGATCATAGGGAAAACGTGCATTTTTATTTTGCCTAAATAACACTTTGCCATTTTTTTCTATGACTATGACCAGTGCACTTTGGGTCAACAGTGCAAATAAATTCCACTTTACTTGATTTAATTGTCTTTTTTTTTTCAGTGCACAAAACTTCCTGAACAGGATTCATGGTTTTCTGCATTGAGGTATGAGATGTTTTCTTTCCTTTGGGTACAATAGCACTTTCTACCAAAAATAGATAAATAAATACTGTATTCTAGAAATGCCAGGCACGGAAAAGCATATTGCATTGATTCTTTACTAGTCCTCATTCATAGCCGGTTATCTATAGAAATGTCACTGGGAAGAGACATGCCCTGAAGAAATGATGTGTGACTTAAATGCTTTTGTCCAGATTTGGAGTTGAATCAGTAACATTTTATGAAATTGAGTAAACAGATAGCTATTGTATTGCCATTACATGTATAAATTAGTCTTATAAATAAAATCTGTATCTATTGATGAAGAAAAAATACATAATCATATTTCATAAATTTTCAGGAGACAAAAACAGGGAGAATAAAAGAGTTGGCCATTAGTAGCAATTGTGAAGATCTCTGAGATCAATTATAGTTGATGAAGTCAGGAGAAAGTGAGGGATATTCCTTTATGTTGCTCTTTCTCTGATGGTGTTGTTTGATTTCTGTTACTTTGTCACTGTCCCCACTTAAAACCTTCCAATGAGCTCAATGGACTCTGTGATAAATTTATTCATACTTTATCTGGCCTCTATCCACACCATTCGCTTCATTTCATTCCGCATACTTCTGGGCTTCATATCTTTCCTCAGGACTGTTGTGTAACTCAGTCCATAATTTTTCTTACAATATACTTGACTGGATATTTTTCTGTCTTCAGAACTCCAACTCCTTGGACTCCTCGAAAAAGGCTTTCCTTGAACCCTCTCCAAGTTAGTCAAGTAACCTCTCAGAATTACATCATCTTATCTTAATTCTGCATAAATCTTGACAAGTTGAAGATGGCATCTGTTTAGATCCCAGCTGATCCCGTCTGAGCATCAGCCTTTCAGGCCTGACACTGTCTTCAGGCAACTTTGGACATTCCATGAAACAAAAAGCTATTCCTTTTACTTTCCTTTCAGACCCCCTTCCTACCCAGAAATAGATAAGAAAATACTCATTCATCCATCACTGTCGATAATTATCTTCTTTGTAGACTTACAAAATTTCTACCTCCCTAGATATTGGTGGTTTCATGACATGAAGTTTGAGTAACTGTATTCCTCATCATAGTACCCGACACATAGAGGTGCTTCATAAATATTTTCTAAAGAAAATACCGTATTAAGCTGGATAATTTTTGTACATTGTATATTTTATCTCATCAAATCCATTTGGTGATTCTGTAAAACATTATCCATATTTTATACAAGAACTAATGGAATATTGAAAAAATTAAATGCTTTCCTCAAATTCTAAAGTAGTAATACATCACATAATTAGAATTTGAATTAATTCTATTTGTGGATTTTTTTTGCTATAAGTTTCAGAGTGAATTGCTATATTTTCATGCTTTCTATTTATCTTCACCTTTAAAAGGCTCAAAGAAAGTACTTAAGAGCACAGACTCAGAAGTTCAGCCACTTTGGTTTAGATCTTACCTCTCTCTGTCATATTTATATGTGATTTTTTCCCCAATTTGTGATTGATAAAATGGCATAAAATTCTGTCTACTTTTCCATAATTCTGTCTACTTTTTGTAAATCTTCTTTGAAGATTTAAGAAGTGAGCATACCTACAATATTTATGCTGGTGTTTATGGCTTAATGAGTGTTTCCTTATTATAAGTATTACTAACACTGTATTGTATACTTAGAGATGTATTTGATAAAAACATCATATTGTCAACATGGATTTCTAAAATTTTAAGTGGAATACTATAAGGATAGAAGGAAATACACACATATCGTACTCTAAAGAGCGTGATTGGCAATGAATATGTGTAGTCAATTCTGGTTTATAAAATCTACTTCAGTGGGTTTTTTTGTTGTTTGCTTGTGTATTGGGAAAGTAGTTATGTGTGAAATTTAAAACTATATGACTTATATTGAGAGGCTACCTTGGAGGTGATCTCAGCTAACCTTTTTTTTTAAGTCAGGTTGCTGTTGATTACATGATAAAGGACTCCACTTATGATCTTATAAGCAAGTAACACTTAAACATGCCCAGGGAATAAGGTGGACTTAGTCCTCTTCCTTTCTAGGCTTTTCTTAGTCATATTTATGGTCACAATGCCGTTTTGAAGGAAGAATATATTGCCCAGCTAACTGGTTATAACAATATGCAAAATACTGTCTTGGTCCTTTATACCGGTTGGAATTGACCAAGTGTTTCTCAACCTACCATCAGTAAAAAAATTAATAATAATGGCTCCATAGAACAATAGAGGGATATCAGAATTTCTTAGGTTAATCTGAAGGCAGGAGAAGCAGTTCATACTTGGGAGAAATTAAAGATACTGAAGGATATGAGACCGATACGAAAGAATTCGCCTTCTCTGATGCCTCTGAGACTGTAATTAGTGGCGTAAAAGAGGCTGGCCACAGCAGTCTGGGCCTTCCTTCAGCATGCAGCTGTCTTCCTGTTTTAGGAAGAGCTATATCAGGCAGGCAGACCACATGGACTTCCTTTGAAGCAGCTAGAACTTTTCTGTCAATATCATGTTTTATCTCTTTCGTCCCTACAGAAGTTCCAAGAAGCGATCTAATCAGAGAGGGAATTAAAGAAAGCTTCTGGTCTTACAATTTCCCAGGCGACCTCTGGGATTCTTAACCATGGAG
This sequence comes from Dipodomys spectabilis, assembly GCF_019054845.1. Taxonomy (NCBI): domain Eukaryota; kingdom Metazoa; phylum Chordata; class Mammalia; order Rodentia; family Heteromyidae; genus Dipodomys; species Dipodomys spectabilis. The sequence goes on along the minus strand of NW_024870698.1, from coordinate 4,093,881 downwards.
TCAGATGCCAAACAGTCATGATGTGGTTTGCATTGGTGTTTTCCCCTTGCCGATCTCTTCATAATATCTTCAGGCTGTGTGGACAAAAGCCAAACAGAACATTCACCTTTGCCCTGTGTTTTCAGGAGTTGAAGAGCCAGGCCATGTTTGTGAACTTAAGAAATAATGTTTGCTCTCCTTTCCCTGAGGCAAATGTGAAGACTTAGGTAGAAACAAATAGGCAAACTACTTTTCTTTCCCTTATGTTCAGATAAACTGAAAAAGCATTCTATTTTAATAAAGCAACTTCACAAATTCTAGCAATTGCTTGAAGACCCTGGGTTACTGTTTAATTTTATCACATGGAAATATTAATATGACAATATTTCCAGGACAGCTATTGTCAAAGTTAGAGACAGAATTTTTATTTGGTAGCATAACACAAATGGACTGTCACCCAAGAAAATGATTTTCTCACAAACATCCCACTTCTGAATTTAAAATGTCTCTCTAGTGTAAGAGTAATTTTTGTTGAAAATATAGCTGACAGATGGACTTAGGATTTTTGGGCGATTTTCAACAGAAATTATTCCGCTATTTATTAGGAGAAAAATGGAAGAAAAATATCTTAGCTGATTAATAAAAGAAGATATTGGAAGGTTGAGGAACGTGGTTTAATCTTTTGTAGATAATGCCAATAACTATCTCTCTATATTCCATATAATGTTTAAATCATGAACTTAATCCTTGAGCCAAAATTAGGGAATAATGTCTAATATCATCTCTGATTTACAGATGTAGAAACACAGTCAAAGCTGTTAAAGTTTTGGCAAGGACAATATACTGATAAATGTAGAACTAGCTAGAAAACCAGTCAAGGTCAAACATAGAAATACTCTACATAGGATTTCTCCATTTGGTCACCTTTTACATTTCTCTCACTAGGAACAAACTGATTTTGAAATTAACCTATTACTGTGAATCACTTATTTCTGACTTGAGTATTACCATACCCTCTCTCATGTAGACATCCTACCTTTGACTGGGTTATGAAGCAAGTATCTCACCTTTGATTGTGAGATTTTCAGAATAATATTTTTTTCAGATGAGGAATTGAGTACTGAGAATTTGCAGCAAGAGTCACTGTTCCCTTTTATAGTAACAACAAATAACCTTGAATGAAAATAAAATCTAAGTCTTACTTGAAGACTACCATGCAATTTAGAAAATTTGCAACTCTGGAAAATATTAATTGATAACACATGTAAATAACCTAATTTTAAACAAGATACGATGTGGAATGCTATTCAAACCATCAGCAGTTTATAATCAGGAAAAAGAAAACACTAAAAAAGAATAATTATATGCTTTGAATGAGTTCCATTGAGAGCTAACACTATGGGACTTTGACTCTACTTCATAAAAGTTCTTCCAATATAAACTTGAAAGTTAGATAATGTAGGAAGTGAACAGACAAAAAGGGACTGGAGAAAGAGAGAGAGTGAGATTCCTCCTGCAGAATGCTTTTGACATGGTCCAGTGACTGCGTCACGATTTCATGTTTCTTAATCTTGGCAATAGAATAAAGTCCTCAGTAGAAGGAGGTTTTTTCAAATCCCCCAACATGACACTTCAGAACCCAAACCATAACTTCTCTTTTTATGTCTTCAGGATTTACAGTGTTTGCAGATGGAAGTAATTTAATACTGTGGTGATCTTTCATCTAGCCTGTTTCCTTTCAGTGACCTTATGTTTACTATAAGAAAACACCAACAAGGTGTCTGATTTCTTCATGGAAAAAAATGGCAACTATTTAAAACAAAAGGATTTTGTGTTACAGAATCATAAATCTCTCACTGTTTCTGTAATCTAACAGAAAGGCCTCATTTGTTCTGTGAGGAGGTTTTGCCTATAACACAAGACCAGTTTGACTTTCTCAGAAAAAAAATATTTTTGAGGTGGGGAAGACAGCTGTAGAATAAAAAGTCACTGTTCTATCTATGGCAAGAGAAGCAAGTCTTTTAATTTCCATGGCTTTTCCTCAAACCACCCATAACTTATCATTTTGAACGAAAACCCTAGAATCCTTCCTGGCATTGCTCAGGATGCTTGGGAAATAATAGCAGGTTCTTCTTGCCCTTCACACATATCCTCTCCGGCATGTGTGGTTCCTGCTGATTTTAAAGCCCTTTCTATAACCCAGAAAGCAGGATCTTCCTGGTAACCACAGTAACACACCCTTCCAGGGAATCTTCCCGTCCACATTTAATAGGTTGAATCATAAATAATGGAATAAAATATTTCAACAGAAGACCAGAAGCTGCAACTGAAACACTCAGGAAATGGATAACAGCTGTCTTGAAGAACTGAGATGCAAGATGCCTTCCTCCAGTGTAGGATATTTTTTTGACTAAGAGAGACAATTTGAATCCAAAGGGTCCATTTTGTTTACAACATATATCAGGGAGATGAAAATTCCCAATAGTCTTAGGAGGGTCATCTTACATCCAAAGACAGATTATGGACTCTAGTCTAAAATGTAAACAACGGCCTGCATGTATCAACAAATCATTCATTAATAATTTATAATGATTGTTTTTGCAGTTATAACTAGTGTATAGTGGGGTGAAATAAATTTTCTTACGGAACAGTAGCATGGTTAGTCGTTGGTACGGAGCAAAATCTTCTAGTCCACACAAATAGAGGAGGGAGCATATATTGCAGTATATTGTGGCTATAAAGAAAGAGCCATGTGCAAATAGACACCTAAAGGTGGACTCATAGTTAGTAGAAAGAGGGGGAAATCAATGAGAGAGTCTCAGGTAAAGGCCAAACCTCAGGCAAAAATGTAGGTGTGAAGAAATCATGGTATAGTTGGGAAGTCAAATTTTTTCAGCATATTGGTATCAGACTAAAAACCATATGCATTCCATGTCTTAAAAAAATATTTTGTTGGCCCTTCTAATGTCACAGGAGTGGCACAGGTGTTTGGGGTATGACGATCAGAAAGCAGAGATTTCCTTCGGGGTTCTACAATCCACACTAACAATTCCTTCTTATCTGATAGGGAAGAGATGTGATTCTATTTGAGGACAAAGGTATTCCTGACATAATCTGTTTTAGGCGATGTCTCCCCTAAAAAATATTAATGGGATCCCCAAATGCCAACTACTATGTTTTGTCCAGGCAGCAAAAGATAAGCTTGAATTATAGACTCAATAAAATCATATGCAAAATCCTTGTGAGTCATTTGTTGATATTGATTTAAAAAATCCTTCTAAAATTTTAGGGAAAGACAAAAAGAAACCGACCATAGTCCATTCAATAGTAAGAGAGAATCAAGTCAAGAGTTCAGACTCTACTTAAATGAAAGACATACTATAAAGCTATAGTAGTCAAGAAAATATGATTTGGGTAAAAGATAAAAAAAATCAATAAAACTATAGCTCAGAAACAGCTATTCGGGAAACCTAAACATTTTATTGGTGTCACAAGAGCAAAACTAATCCAATGAGAAAGAACAGTTTTCCTTTTTCAACAAAAGATGCTAGAATATCTGAACATCTACATGTCAAATGTAGATGTGAATTCGTAGTAAATAGATGGATGGATAGATAGATAAATCGATAATATTAGGTAGGTAATGTGGTGGGAGGTAAGAAAGGAGATAAAGAGAGAGAGGGAGAAATAGAGAGAAAGAAGAGAAAGATTCATGAGGAGGCTCCATTTCTGTTATTCCTATTGAAAAAGTCGCCCATTGGGAGAACATGACAAAAAAAGAGAAAATATGGAGAAGAAATGTGATGGATCCCTTTCTCAAAATACTGTTCTTCTCCATGATATGCGCAAGCATGTGTTGAGATTCTTTAACTCTTTTTTAAATACTTTTTATTGTAAAAATACTGTACAGAGGGGTTAGTTACATGAGCAAGGTAATGAGTACACTTCCTATAAAGCATTCTTGCCCCCTCCTTTGTTTTTCCCCTACGAGCCCTTCCCTCCTGTCTCCACAACTACACTCCACCCCCCTCCCTCCTAAATTGTAAAGTTCGTTTTTCAACATAGTGTCTTGTACATCTCATTGTTACAATGGGTCAACCTGTATACCTACATAAACATTTTGTTTTTTTCTCTTCTCCTCCCCAAATTAGAGAAGATGCAGGGCACCGAGATCAAATACAGTGAAAACAGGGGTTATACCATGGGGGAGGAATATACAAAGAAACAAAAAAATCACATGGTACATTATAAATACATTAGGAACAATAGCAAGAAAGAAAAAAAAAACACTGTGTCCCTATCTTGGGGTTTATTTCGCTTAACATCATCTTATCTGGTCATATATTCATAGCTTCTGAGCTTTTCTGTTTATCCCAGACATATACTAGTTATTGCAAATAATGGAAATCATGAGACCTATGTTTCTTTGGGCCTGGCTTACTTCACTTAATATATTCAAGCTAGATGAGGCAGGTGGCAGATGGTTGTCTGAAGAGCTGACAGAGACACCTTCAAACACAAAGAGTTTCTGAATGTTGTGTAAGTATTACAGAGTGCAATTGAACCTTTCCAATATGATGAGCTGGAGCAACTCAGGGATTCCACATTGCAGAAGTGTGTCAGATTCGACTTAATGTTTAAGGAATTGCAAAAAAAAAAAAATGTTAACACTCCTGTCTCAAGTCCCAGCCTGAGATGCTAATCTGAGATAGCTTGATGTGCTTTATAGACAACTTAGAAATTTTTTTTTAATATTTTATTTTATTTGTGAACATACTGTACAGAGGGGTTACAATTACATGGGCAGGATAATGCGTACATTTCTTACCACGTAACTTAGAAATATTTTCACAGTGAAGCTTTTTGTAAAATACTTAGTGTGGCATTAGTTATTTTAGAATGTTTCTTTGAAATTATTCCAATTTTAGGTTTTATTAATTGTTCTGCACATGATCAATAATTCAGATTCAAATACTATGAAAATGTTTATTCCCCCCACTGAGTTGTGAGATTTAACAGTGCAAATTCAGTATATAAATAGCATTTAGTGCCACGTCTGGAACATATTAATGCTTAGTAAATACTCTTGCATAAATTAGTCTCCTCTTGCAAGGCAATACATTTTTTGAAATATGTAGATATCAAGCAACAATAAATAGCTTGTGACTAATGTTTTATTATATTTCAGAGAAACAAAGACCTCAGAAAAGGAAAGATACAAGAGTTAAAATGGATTCCAGTTCAGTGTCTGACTCCAGTTTTATCCCCTTTACCGAACCACAGCCTTTCTCTCATCTGGCTTCTTTCTATCCTCGTTTCCATGGTAAATTTTGTTTTCTTTCTTTCTTCTCATCCTTTGCTGTTGCATCAGCTACAGCTGCCCTTTACAAATCACCTCTGACCTTCGCTTCTGGTGTTCTTTCATGCTTTTTCCACTTTGGCACAGTGCATTTTGGCTTTCCCAAGACTTTGGGCTCTTCTCTGAAGGAGACTGGCATTTTTACATTTAGGGTCACCTTGCAGGGGCTTCATTTAAATGGAGAGTTCTCAGGTGCACTTATTCATACACCGCTTCATTTTCAATATTACTGCAAGGAGAATACATATATATATGTATATATATATATATATATGTATATATATATATGTATGTACACATATGTGTAGTTTTTAATAAGAATAATTTTACATTCATTTAAGGAGAATTCTTTAACCAAGGAGAATCTGATTCTTTGTTTTTAAATGTTTTCAACACACTGCATTTTATAAAGTCCTTGTTCTCATATTCATATCACAGTTAATTCATATCACAGACAAATGGACTGCAATTTAGGAAAGCTATTTTAAAGTTGCTCATAATGTGTAAAGAAGGCCAATGTTTGTTTTAAATAGAATTATTCAAATAACCAAATGAAATTCTTATAGATGTGATTAATGAGATTTTCACAAGAGCAGTTCTGTGTGTGTGTGTGTGTGTGTGTGAAATGACCAGAAATACCGAAATCTTATTTCATCACGGACTTAGGCAATATCTTGGAATAGTATACATTCTCTGGATAAGATAATATGCATAATATTTTTTCTCTCAGGAAAGCCAGGCCAGTGTGTTCAGGATACCAGTGCTCAGGCCAACAGCACACAGAAAGCCAGTAGGCCTCTGGCAGCGTATGAAGGAGTTTGATCCTTGTTCTAATTAAGCAAGCTCCCTGTGGAGTGCTCTGTTAGACGTCAAAGTTAAGGCTTGCCTTCTTTCCGCATGCACATGCATGCGGAAATCCCTTTCAGTGGGGCAGCATTCCCTTGACTGGAACACTTACCCAGGCTTGGAAACAGAGCAGAGCAAGCTGAAGGGTGAGATTGACAAGCTGCTGCTTGACAAACTGGCGGTCACCCATCCTCAACTTTTTGGTCTAAGAAGGCCATCTCCCTGCCATGAGGAAAATGCTAGTACCACGTGGACCAAAGCCCAGGTGGCTCTGCTCCATGGATTGCGGTATCCCTGAATGTTCACCCCAGGCCTCTGTCATGCTGACAGTTCTGTAAGGGCAAATCCAGGCAGCCAACTGCTTCACAGCTGGAAGGAAGACAGAACATTGAAGAGAACATTGCACAAGGTAGATGTTGTGTCCACGGCCTTCCAGGCCTCATCAGCCTGTGTCAAGGGAAATGGAGATGTCTTCTTCCCCATGATGAAAGCCGGTTCGGGTAGTACCTTGTTCTATATTGTCCAAATCTAATTCTACCTGCGTGTGGAGGAGAAATTAGAAGTCAAGGCGTTCAGTTATGATGGAATTAGAGCGAGCTGAGAGAGCACTGACTTTGAAGTCATGTGCTTCTTCAACACCTGGCTCACCGCTGACAAGTGAAGCTCTTATGAATTCAATTTGGAACACTACGTTTCTGCTACATTGTTGAGTTTTAAGAAGATTATTAGAAGTAACAATAATGCAGAGATCACTGTGTGCAAGATGTTCACATTTGTGCCATCTTAATTTAATAATTTTTATCATCTTTGAAAAGTATTTTTAAAATAATTACCAGTCTTTTGCTGGTAATGCCAGCAGAAGGCTTATGCCTTTGGCTTATGCCAAAGGGATTTTAGCTTTTACATCTCCACAAATGTTTACACTGTATTATAATCAATTTCACCATGTCTATCAGAGTCTCTGCTCTCTGTAAATCATCACATCATTTTAAGAACACAGTTTAATGATAAACAAGAAAGATGTTTTTTATTTGTTAAAATTATAAAGATACATGTAGTAGATTCATATAGTTTGCATTTATTCAAGTAATTTTCAAGTAGTAGAACATCCAAATAGACCCTTCATATAAAAGAAAAAAATAGTGTAAAGAAAAAATATATTGTCACACCTATAGTCCCAGGTACTCAGGATGTAGAGATTAGGATGATCACTATTCAAGCCCAAGTCAGGTAAAATGTGACCAAGACCACATTTTAAACAAACAAGCTGGGCATGGTGCTCATACTTAAAGCCTCAGGTAGACAGAAAGCATAAGCAGGAGAATTGTCATCCCAAGTTTGCCTGGGTAAAAAGCAAGACCCTATCTTAAAAAATTACATAAAAGTAAACAGCCAAAAAAATGCTCATGTGGCAGAGTGCTTGTGCCTAGCAGGTACCAGTCTCTGAGTTCAAATGCCTGTTTCCCTACAAAAGAGAATTGAGAAACAATGACAACAAAAACATGTGGCAGAACTCTCATACCACTGTGTCTCTCGTTGTAATAATCGTTCTTCAAGTGTGGTCTCTATACTTGCGACTCTAGAGTACTCTGAGAACTTTACTGAAATAAATATGCTCAGGTAACACCCCAGACCTATTGAGCCAGAAGTAGACAGCAGCTCGTGTCTATCAAGTACTTCCCGTGCTGGGGGTGTAAACTCAGCTAAAAAAACTCCAAAAGCATCCTGACCTGCTTTTCCCTCTCCAAAACATCATGACTACTCCAATCATTATTGAAAGCTTAAAAAATTCTACAAGTGTACAGCTTTGGTCTGAGGAAGATGAATATTTGTAGAAAGTTTGATGAATGTGAATAATTGCATTATTCCTTGATCAATAAATTAACTCATCAGATATTTATGGAACCCAACTTATGTACCAGTGATTGGCTTTCCATTTCTTTCCTTGGCCCTCTGTTTATTATGTGGCTATGCTGTTCTTTTTTCTCAAATGACAGGATTTATTTAAAAAATAAACAAGGAATATTCTGATATTATTCTTAAGATCCAGAAGATAAACTTTATTCATTTTCTACCTGAAGACATATTTTCTTATTTTCCCCATCTGATGGTTTTTAGTGTGCTTTTTCTTTTAACAATGAAACAGAGAAGAAAATGATGGCTATTGTGTTGATGTATTTTCCTCATGTACCAAAAGACCTCATTGAAAACTCTCTATGGAAAGCATGTCTTCTCTTTACTGCCTCCTTCAGTGACCTGGAGACCTTGAAGAGGCAATTCTGCCTTACAAGCGACAACATCTACCGCTGACAAAAGCAAGTGGGACTTGCCCTTTGGGATTTGTGGAGATTTTATGTATTTAGAGGAAATTCCCTAGACTATATCTTCTTCAGAGACCAGAATCCAGGCATGCACACAGACACAGACACAGACACAGACAGACAGACAGACAGACAGACACACACACACACACACACACACACACACCTGTGCAGCCGAAGACCCTCCACATTCAGTTCTTTAGTACCCCAAAAACCTTTCTGAGAAGACGTCAGAAGAGTGGATGAAACATCTGAGCTGAATTGCATGTATACCTTTTGTTTCGATTACTTTGTCAATTCTCTGTAACCTTTAATAAGAGGGACACAAGCTCTTTTCCCATTGTTCTCTGTCTCATCTTCTATTATCCTCATTTCTCCTCTATGAAATTCCTACTCTTTTTATGAAGGAGAAAACAATCCAGCAAAGAAAGGACACATGAGGATAAGCCTCAGGTAATATGTCTTTCTCCTCCATCATTAGCTTCATTTATAAAGATACTTTAATACAAGTGGCTATTTTTACAAAATAACAGTCAGGGATTCAATATAAGTAACAACGGGAATTTTAATAAATTCCTACCCATGTTATAATGAAACCACCTGGAGAAGATAATGATAAATGCAAAGATGAATATAATGAAATTCTCACATTACCATTGTTGAATACCAAAGGTAGTTGGTTCTTTACCCCCAACAGAAACTAACTAAAACGAGAGGCCATGATCTCCGTGTTTCCATTCAAATAATTCCCTGAGTTTCCTGGATTTTCTTGGCAAAAAAATAAAAAATAACGTCTTGTGGATGTAGAGAAACAAACTTTACAATGTAGGCAGAGGAGGGGGGGGTGTCGCTGAGGAGGTAGGAGGGAAGGGATAGTAGGGGAAAAACAAAGGAGGAGGCAACAATGCTGGATAAGAAATGTACTCACTACCTTGCTCACGTAACGGTAACCCCTCTATACAGTATTTACACAATTAAAAAAACCTAATAAAAATAAAAAATAAATAAAAATTTTAAAATGATGGAACACGACTGATGGGCCTAAAAGATGCCCCCGGTAACTTTACTTATCAGAGGAGGAATTGAAGCTCTGTTGGTTCTGAGCCCGAGAGACTGACTGGCAAGCAGACTTCTTGCCATTCTTTTGTCATTAAAAAGCATATCCTTCAGATGCAATAGACTAATTAAACTCCCTTCGTAATTGAGATCTCATTGCAGACTTTGCTGATATTTTCACAGAATAAGGAGAGTGTAACCTCACAGTGTCTGCTTCCCCAGAGATGCTTTTGATGATACTAATAAGTTCCATGATGGATTGCAATTCCCGAAACACTCCTTGCTTCTCCCCACCTGGCTTTTGCACAGGCTGCACCCACTGCCTGCAAAATGACTCCTTTTCTGCCATCTTCCCTCTTCCTCTTCAACACAAATACTTCCCTTTCAACCTTCAAGACTCAGCAACATAGCCAATGGTCTGTAAGGTGGGTTGTTGGTATCATTTAACCCACTGCTATCCAGTAACAACTTAACTAAAATAATTCCCATGAAAAGCATGTATTTTTGAAAGCAAATGGACATTGATTCCAATCAGCTTGTGATATATGCTAGCTGTGTGCTCTTGGGGTAAAATCTTTCAGTCTTCCTCTCTATATTTTGATCTTCTATCAAGCAAATAGAGATAACTCAGCTGAAAAGAATAAAAGAGTGCATAATTGAGGATAGTCACAGCCATTTAAAAGGTCCTAACTATGCAGACTGGTTACTGTTTTATGGTTTTAAGCAGTATCACAAAGTATGCCAAAGTTTTCAATTACTATTTTAAGTAGAGACTTTTGAAATAAATATAATGCTGGAGAGTCTCTTTTTGTCTTTTATAGCAGTGATGGATGATGATTCTGGAAGAAGAGAAATTCTTTTTAATATCCCTATATTGCTATTTCATTTAAAAAGTAGATCCAACTAAATTTCCTATACATTTTCTTATAGAAGCCTTTGCCAAAGTTTTTATGCTTCTAGTCATAACTCCCCCCTCCCCTCTCTGTTCCAACCTTTTAGGCACTTTGTAACTTATCCTCTTCATAAAACTGAGATATGAATTAAAGTACTCAGATCACTGTCTTTCCGGATTCCAAAGGCATCAGAGTCTCTGACATTATTTCCTCTAATTCTGTTGTTCCAAAACCTTTTAATGATTCATGGCTTTGCCAACTGTCCTTACCACCTCCAATTTCCTCTTCTCTACATATATTTCTGCTACTCTGTATTAAAAATATTTTTTGTTTATATCTTGGAAATGGAAAAAAAAGTTACACATTTGTCACAATTTGACAAGAAGATATATTGCCTCTTTTTACCTTAGTCTTTTCTCTCCTGAAAATGAATGGCTGATATACTTTTGTAACCTAGCCTCATGATGCATCTTCAAACTTCAGACTTTCGGTCACACTCTTTATCTTTCTTAGAAAATCCTGTTTGTTGCCCCTGTTTGGCCTGTGGAAATAGTATTGCCTAGAACCAGCCATCTCAAATGTCACTTTCTACATAAAATTTTTCTTTACAACATTCCTTGGGTCAATTGGTGTGGTTTCTCTTTTTACCCAGATGCTATACACTTCCTTTACTGAATCTGCATTATGTCCATGTTCTGGGACTTTGTCTTCTCTCTTTGTAAATTTTTAAGTCTCTTATTTTTTAACCACTTGGCAATCTCAGAGTTGGGGCAAAACACAGTACTTTGTATAGAATTTAATTCAGATCCTGGATTTACTAGCATTATAGAACCAGTTTAAACACCTGGCAATATAAATAACGTGTAGAAATATTTCTAAAACTTTAAAATAAAGTAATTATATTTCTCATAAACTTTGTCTCTTACTCTTGCAAATTTTTAAGTCTTTAATATTTAACCACTTGGTAATCTCACAGTTGGGGCAAAACACAGTGCTTTACATAGAATACAATTCAGATCCAGCGTTTACCAGCATTATAAAACCAGTTCAAACATCTGGCCATGCACATATATTTAGAAATATTTTTAAAACTTTAAAATAAGATAATTACGTTTCTCATAAATTGGAAGGAGGAATGGCAGACACTGCTGCTGTCAAGTATTTCTCGAATAAAAACCTTCACCAAAAAGTCATGACGATATAAAGAAATTGCTTTGTATATGTTTGGGACAGAAATTTCTGTCTGCCTACCTCATGGTTATTGGAAGGCCAACAGCTAGCCAACTTGGTCCATACTTTTAAAAAGAGGATTCTCTGTAATAATTACTTCGGGCCCTAAACTTACTTAGTTACTATATTTTCAGTTTGGAAGTCATTTCCTTGTAGGAGGTGAAGGGATTATTTTTTGTTTCTTCTCTTTCTCTCTTTCTCTCTCTTTCTCTCTCTTTCTTTCTTTCTTTCTTTCTTTCTTTCTTTCTTTCTTTCTTTCTTTCTTTCTTTCTTTCTTTCTTTCTTTCCTTTCTTTCTTTCCTTTCTTTCTTTCTTTCTTTCTTTCTTTCTTTCTTTCTTTCTTTCTTTCTTTCTTTCTTTCTTTCTTTCTTTCTTTCTTTCTTTCTTTCTTCTGCCTGGGAATTGGGCAGCTGCCTTTAATTAGAAAAAGGCCAAAATATTCAACTTATGCCAAGATTTGTGATATCTGTGATAGAACTGGGATTAGGTGAAGCAAAATGTGGATTAGGGAGGAGAATTTTATTCATGAAAGAAAACAAAAACAACCTTTCGGATTATTTTTCCTGAGTCAATGAAAGAAAAAGAAAATAAGAAATTCTGATTTATACTTGCAAAAGCTTAACCCCACCTCTGGACACAATGAACATGCAACCATGAGTGCTGAACAGCTGAAAAAGTGCTTCATGAAACTGAAGACTGGCCAGCTTAGGAAGAAATGGCACTTGCGAAACAGTGAATGTTTATGCAAAGTGTATACTGTTAATTATTTTTTAAATTGGGGTTTACATCCACATTTGATCTTATAATTGTTGCCCTTAATAAAAACAGCATGTTACAGAATCTCCCCCCTACACCCCCCAGAAAGTAGAGAGAGGTATGTGAAATGCAGGGGACAGGTTTGGCTCACAATACAAAAGGCCTTGACTCCCAGAGGCAGTATTTTTCTTTGAAAATTATTATGCCCTTCAAATTTGGTTAATAAATCTGCTTGAAGTGAGACTATGAGTTGCTGAGTATATGCTATCACTAGCTGGAAACTAAAACTATTTCCCAAATTTGTCCACATACTTAGAGTTTCTTTCTTATTCTTCTAGGAATGTCATTCCATGGACACAAAAGAAAACATGGTGGAAGTGTGCAGCTAAATGCTAGAGAAATCTCCAATTATCACTGAAATGCAAGTTACTGGGCTCTAAAAACTGAAAACTGCAGATTGAGAAATCAGCAACACAATTTAATTTAGAAAGGAATATTAACCCAAACACAGATGTTAAAAAAAATACAGGAAATAGACTTTTCCTCAGCTCTCTCTGGAGACCTGGGAAAATTATCAAGGACTTAAATAATTAATTGCTACTAAAAGACACATTTCTCAAATATCATTTACATCAAATTTGCAGTTCCTTTCTTCCTATATTTAATAGCCAATTAAGATATAAAAATGTGCCTGTTAAATAATATCACATCCATGTTAATAATGAAGCAATAACCTTATGAAAGCTAATCCCGTTGCTCATTTCGACTTTTTTGTTCTTTTTTACAGAAGGATATTAGCATTGATAGCCATCTTTTTGGCTGCTGAAGCAAATGAAATTTATCATTTCCATATGTGTCCATAGCACACAGAATATATTTGAATTACAAGGGCATCTTAAAAAAATAATTTACCTTTACAAAATTGTGATATTAGGAGGCATTTTTTGCCTTAAAATAGAATTTATGCTATCAGTTACTATTGTGTATTCCTTATCCATCTTATAATTGTTTTAAGATAAAATAATTATAGAAGTCAATGAATGCACAGCTAAAGACAATATAATACAATCAGGTTTATGATTTTCACTATATCTAATCTTGTGAGTATTATGTGATTAGCTTGATTTGAGTCATTCACTATAGTAGTGGATACTCTAGAAAAATCATACTTATGTAAAAACTTAATTAGGTGATGTTAATATAATTGTTCTTTTTGAGACTGAATACACATACATACACACATATTTCAAATCATATGTTCTTATAATATAGCAATTTGATTGGATTGTTTTTAATAAATATTAACTTTATTCACTCATTGATATACAAATAATTTAATTGTGCTTGTACCAATTATGAATTAAACTACCCTGATAATTCATGGACATTCAAGTGAACATCTTTTAATTCCTATTGCTAAATATCTAGAGGAAACTTTCTGTCTTTCAGAATTTATATATTTAAATTTTAAAGGAATTCCCACTGTATTTGATGTCAGTGCCCTGCATTTTTATACATTTTTATTATTTGGGGAGGGAAAGGGAAATAACAAAATGCAGAAAAAAGGATACAGGATGACCCATTGTAACAATGAGATGTACAAGATACTATGTTGATAATGATCTTTACAACTTGGTGGGGGGTAATTGTGGATGTGGGAGGGAAGGGATGGTAAGGGAAAAACAAAGGAGGAGGTAGCAATGCTCAATAGGAAATGTGCTCATTACCTTACTCATGTAACTGTCACCCCTCTGTACAGGATTTTTACCACAAAAACATATGTATACATATATATGTGTGTATATACACACACACACACACACACACACACACACACACACACACACACCATATATCAAAAAAGAGAAGGGAGGAGAGAAAAAAACCTGAAAAAAATTCTCAAGAAAAGTCCTAGGATCTATAAAGCATTTTCCATATTTTATGAACCCTTCCCTTGTACAAGTTTTAATTTCTCCACAGTCTCCCTAAAAGTCGGAAGCTCATTCTCTCTTTCCTTCTGTTTGTCTGTCTCTCTCTCTTGCGTGTGTGTATGTGTGTGGTGTGTGTGTGAGAGAGAGAGAGAGACAGAGTCAGAGACAGAGACAGAGATAGAGAGAAATAGAGAGAGATTGATTGGGCAGACAATATTGGGCTTGAACGCATGGTCTATCTATGCAGTGCCCCAGAGCTTTTTATTCAAGGCTAGCACTCTGCCACTTAAAGCTGCAGCTCTACTTCTGGCTTTTGGGTTGTTAAATGGAGATAAGAGTCTCACTGACATTCTTGCCCAGGCTGTCTTTGAACCACAACACTCTGATCTCAGCCTGCTAAGTAGCTAATATTACAAGTATGACACCAACACCTCTCAGCTATTGCTATTAAAGGAAACCTTCCAATCTCTTCAGTTTGATTGAAGAATTGACACCATTAACATTCAGAGTGATTGAAGAATAGTTGATTTTGGTATATTTGGTTTTTCCGTAATCCTTTCCTTTCCACATCGATAGACTTTTGTTCTTACCTATATTTTCCTGGTTGCATTTATCTTTCTCTTCTCTGTAGGATTCCATCAAATATATTCTACAATGCCTGCCCACTAGTCATGCATTCTTTTAGATTTTGATTATACAAAAGGATTTTATTTCTCTTTCAAAATTTAACGATGGCTATGCTGCATATAGAAGTCAGGTAGACAGATATTTTCCTTCAAAACTTGAAATAGATATCCACCTTACTTATCTTTTAGAGTTTCTTCCGAGACATCTGCTGCTATTCTGTTAGATTTGCATTTAAATTCTACATGTCCCATTTTTCTTTGAGTGTTAAGTATTGTTCCTTGTTCTTCTTTTAACTATCATATGCCTTAGATTAGTTCTTTTTCATTTTTTTTGTCTTGCCTTTTGGGTTCCTAAGCACTTTATGCATGGTTTTTCCTATGCATGTTTTTACCTTTCTTTTTTCCAGGTTGAACCTCTTATCCTTCTAGTAGTCTCGTTATTCATCTGTTTGGCCTTTTAAAGGACACCCCACCCAAGAGTATTTCATATTCAGTAATACTTTTTTTGTTAATTTAATTATTCTATTCTATCTAACTTGTCTGAAGTCTTGAGATTCAGCTTTCAATTTCGTCCACACTACTAGAGAGTTTTCTATTGTGTTTTATTTATCTTATTGAGCTTCCCATGTAAAAAGATTCATTTTGTTTCTTTTTCAGTATTTCTGTATTCTCATCAAATTTCTCCTTCATAACATTTCACTGTCTTCATTACTTCAGCTGTTTGTATCTCTAAATTACTTCACATACTTATATCTATTTTCTCTTAATTCAAGTTTTTATATACTTTCTCATTAATTTCATTGATAATTAATATACCCATGCTTTTTGATTTGTATATGGGTTTCCTGCCTCTTCACTACTGGATACATTTAATTGAGGGTGGGGAGGATGTGGAAAATGTCTGATTTGAATGTAGAGATGATGTACGTACAATTAGTTGTATCTGTTCTTATCCATTTGAAAAATTACTCTGGGAATGGGGTCACTTCTGATCATGCCACTAAATTGTCCACCAGTCGTTTTCTTACCTAGTCTAAATAAGCCCTTCCTATCACCTGGTTAGCTGTTTGAGTGTCCTCCTAACAACTATGATTTTTGTCACTCTTCATGAAACCTGTATATATTCCAAGTCTAGAGCCCCTTTCTGTCCATGAAGCACCCAGCTCCTAGATGTATTAGAAATTTTTTCCAAATTGAACCAAGATCTTGTTCCCTCAGAGCTTTGCCTAGCTTAGTCCCGCCATTAATTCCGTTTCCTGTGCACATGTCATATTCCCAGGGAATTTTCCTCTGCTTATCTCATTTAAATATTCTTTCAGTCCTCTTTTGAATTACTATCACTTTAATCTTTATTTTTTTTTTCTTTTTTACCTTTCTACTTCGCCAGTGTTTTCTATTCTCTCCAAGCATCATAAGCTCTTTGGGTATGAAGACTTATTTTTCTTACCATCACTTTATCTGTAGCACTTTTAGCAGTGCTTTTTACAAAATAAAAGCTCAATCATTAAGAGCTTAATAACTAATATTAGAGAAATGGATAAATGAATGTGAATGGATGACACTGAGACAAATTGAATAATTTAAATCACAACATATTTGTCATCACTAAAGTCCTTGATTCATCACAAGGAATTAGATGTGTGACATTGTCCATGGCTTAAGAGGTTAGAATGTCACAACTCCTGGTCTACTTTGAAAATCTTAACGACCACAAACAGCAAATTATTCCTGATGGGTTACAGAGAGAAAGTCATGAAATTCCCCTACATCCTGTTTTCTAATTCCATTCTAGTGTCTTGGAAATTTCTCTTGAATTTATGCCTACAATGTCAGATGTTAGCTGTGTTTATTATTACTAATATCCTTTTTTCTATTTAGAACTATGCAGAACAATTTAAAATTACTTTTTTTACTCTGTAGTTTGCTCTTTTGCATCCTATATGGAGTTTGCATTGAATACTACAATCAATGGACAACTCACAACACTTAAAAAAGGAGATTTTCTTCCTAAGAAAACATTAATGAAGATAATTCTAATCCTTTGCTTTTGTAACTATCCTATATAGAGTGAAACTGGATTTTCAGATTTGCAATACTTCAGGTCTCTGGTTTTGATTAATAATAATTGCTAGTCCATTAAAATGGATCATGATGTTTCCCAAGGAATTGGTTGTTAACATAATTAACAGCTGGCTTTCCTTTCAAGACATTAATCAAAAGAGCAAGTTGCTGGAAATGACCAGGTTCTCTCACAAATCTTGCTAATTAGCAAAAGCATTCAAGTTGTATGACAGTGATGCCTGATGCTCTTATCTACTTGATTGTATCTCAGTTTTTTAAAAATCCACAATGTGATGTGTTTCCTGGGTTATTAAACCAATAATTACTTGAATACATTTCCCTAAAAGCAACAGTCTCAGTATCTTCATTGCTTATTTTTTGATAGAACAATGTCAGAATTTGCACAATGACAACAGTACAAATTTCATAGAACTTTCATAAATGGAGAAGAAAAATTATATATAATGATTTTAAGTACCACCATGTAATAAAAATAATCGTTATAAAATATTGTTTTGAGAAAGGAATTCATGTACTATGCCATATTATATCTTTTAATACTAGAATCGTGCAGGAGGGAAAGTACAGGACGAAAATAAAAAAAGAAGGAAATTTTTTTTAAAAAATTACCCTTTTCCGTTAAGCAAGGTAAACTTCTCTAAATATTTTGGAAATTTTGCCTCAAATTTCATGCACATAAACTCTTGTTTGTGTTATGATTATATTTTGTATTTAATTACCTATGTAATCTTGTAATTTGTTTCTTATAGCATTAAGTAACACAAATTTGCTCTGTCATATATTCTAATATGTAAAATGACCACTGAATTGGCACACATCATTCCTTCAAAAATATTTTTTCTTAACAATTCATGTAGAGTTGGAATCATTAATGTTACTATGAGATACAACACAATATCAGAAGTAGTAGGTATGTGTTTTAGATTACATACTACTTTTGTGTCTAAATCAGAGCACAATATGCATGTATGCAATCCTAGTAGGACTGTGGGATTTCCAAAAGAAAACTACAAGGCAACAACTTAAATTTGAGTTTCAGATAAATAATAAAATATTTGGTATGAATTTGACCTTTGTGAAACTTAAGACATCCTAATCCACAGGATACAGATATATTACAGAGGTTTATTATTTTCCTGAAATTTAAATCTAATAGTATATCCTATATTTTATCTCTCAGCTTTCAACCAAGATGTTTATATTTCATATAGGAGTAAACAGATTATGGCCCACCCACCATATTTGTTCATGCCCTAATTCCCAGAGCCTAAGAGATTATGTCACAATGAGAAAGATGATATAGATGTGATTAAGTTTGTAATGAGCTAGTGCTGATAGGAGAACACTATTCTCAGTTACCTGAATAGGCTCAAAGTGATCACAAGAGTTCTATATTCAAAGACTGTGTCCGAGAGAAAAGCAGACTAGTGGCATTGTGAGTATGACTACACGGCTAAGATAGAAGAAAGAGCCAGAATCCAAGAAAATTAAACAACTTCCCAAATCTTAAGAAGCCAAGGAATGAATTAATTTTCCACTACAAATTCCAACAAGGAACACTGTGTGTCTGACTCAAGAAAACCTTGTTGGATTTCTGACTTACACACCTATTAAATATTGTATTTGTGGTATCAGTAAGATACTCATTTTATGGTATATTTTAAAGTGACAGTAGGAAACATGATATATTTTATAAAGACATTGTGTGGATTTCTCCAATTTCATGGTTAGACAGTTTTCTAGCATAAGTTAAAAACTAAGAGTCCAAACACAGAGAGCATTGTAGATGTAAGCATTCTGGCTTTAATCGCCTAAGCCTCTGTCCCTCTCAGTCATGGCTAATTTTCTCTACCCAGAAACTCTGTGCGGAGGTTTTAAATATTGGGAATCTGACATTGTGTTACTCTTTTTGTTAGTGATTGCATGTGAATGTCTTGAGAGCAATGAGGCTTTAATTCCAGCAATCAGTATTTTCAGCATTAGTCATGAAATAAACTCAAATCACAAGATCTCACTTGGGAGCTAAGCAACAGAGAAAATCAAAGGCAGCTGAGATAAGCATATTCTCTGTGAGAAACTTTCTAAATCTGAGATGATGGTTGGTTCTAACTCATGTACTACTTTGTACATATTCAAAATGCAGATTCCATTTTGTAAAGTATAGTATCTAGATAGACAGATGATATAGATCAAAAGACAGACAGACAGACAGGTAGATAGATAGATAAATGGATAGATAGATAAATAGATAGATAGATAGATAGATAGATAGCATCTTACGAACTGCTGGACCCATTCCGCTTTTCTGAAAATGCCTCACCGCTCACAAGTTTGTAATTAAAAGAGGGAGGATTTTATAGACAATTTACAATGTGCATGTTTCACAGAAAGTTCTCATCAAAGTGGGTTTAGAGATGCTGTGGTGGTTTTCGTAGAGCCATCTACCTCAAATAGTTCCAAGTGTACGCAGGGAGACACACTCATAAACAAATAAGGGCTATACAAAATGGTACATGTTCTCACGAGGAATGCGCACAAGGCGGAGGGAGTCTTTATGAGGACCATCAATGCCCAGAGGCCATTGAGACAATGATGCGAGCTGCCACGTTCTAGGACTTGCAGAGATTTTGTAGGTACATTCACAGTGTACAATAAGAAATAAAACATCACAATACAAGACAGTAAAAAGGCAGCACAGCCGATCCTCTTTACCTTGTGTGCAAGTTAAAGGTTATAATTGTTTCATTTTTAAAAAAAAAAATGGGTTTTAGTGCCAAAAATATGTGTCTGCCCTAAGAGGATCTTCTATTGAGAAGTTACTTTTTTATTAAAATAAAGTATTAAATTTTCTTCATTCACTCGAAACATTGATTGCATGCCTGTTGTTTGTTGAGTATTTGGGGGTCAGGTATGCTCTGTAATTTCTTTTTACTTAATTCATTCTCAGAACAGATCTGCAAGTTGATTCAGATTATGAATGTCAGGATCCCAGGTGGGTGGTTGCAAATACTCTGGCGAGATAGGGAACAAAGCAGGTACAGTGAGAGCCAAGAATATGGTAGGTTGAATTTGATGTCTTGTTAGAAGATAAGAAGTGTCTATAACGACAATCTATGTATTTACACATCTGGATCTTTGAAGTCAAGCTGAGGTAATAAATGGTCACTTGGGAATCATGAATATTATATGACCACTGAAGCCCTGGAAATGCCTGGGATGATCTAGAGAGAAGGAACAAAAGAAGAGGTCCAATGAGACACTACAGGAAAGGAAAATCCATTACGAGAAAAGAGGGTGAATAATATCTGGGAGAGGGAGAGAGTTGTTAGAGAGAGAGGGAGATGAACTTCTAAGTCACTAGTAATTGTTTGGAGTCAAGATCAGAGCTCAGCCATAGAAAATAGAGAATGAATTTAGCATGCTTGAGTCTCTGGGTTTAACCCCCAGCACTAACATAAAAGAAAAACTAACAAACAACAAGAATAGTAATTAAGCTATCATTACCAGAAAGTATGTCTGTATTTCATATCAACTTATTCAAGCATTATTTGACTTCCCAGCAAGGTCATTAATAATTTGTTGACAATGATTTCATGGAGAGAAAGTTAGATTAAAATGGGACTAGTTAATGAAATAAAAAGAAATAGACATTAAGGCTAAAAGAAAGCAGAAGTTAAAGGTACAGGTCAGAGAAATAATAGGAAGATTCTGGAAAACACTAGAAAAGATCAGGAAGATGGGTGGAGCAATGGAGAAGAAGCTGTACCTCCTCAGTGCTGCTGCAGGGAACGTCCCTGTCAATCCTGCAGCCAGCAAGCAACGTCCATCCCTCTACTCTCTCAATTCTTCCTAGGACCTATCTTGCTCTACGTCTATCCTGCCTACAAATGTGTTTACTTGTTAAAAGTCGAGAGTTCTGCCCTTAAAAATATATTCTCCATTATATCAAGGACCCCATTTGTTCTATTCAAAGTCCAACATTTGAGATTAGTTAAATAAAAACTCAAATAATTGTTATACTACACAAGAGGTGGAGCAAAGGAGAATACAAAGAGGAGGGGGAAAGAGAGATGATGAGAGAGCTCAAGGAAGATTGAGAAAGAGAGGGTGGGAAGGAGAGACAGAGAGGGAGAGAGAAAATAATTCCTTTTGGCCATAGGCACGTACGAATTATGTTTTCCTTCCATTAATTGTGATACTACATTGTCCAGTGCACACATACATGCACTATTTTTAAAGTTAAAATATGTAATTGGTTTTGGATCATCAGATACAAAATACCAAGGGTGAGATTAAAAAGTAAAATGTTTTCACTGAGCAGGCAACATGTGTAATGGAATTTTATGATGTTTATTGACCTGTTGGCCTAGTTTTAAGCCTATGACTACCTGGAAAACTGATGTCTACTAACTTTATTACAAAACTCAGATGAAAAAACTCCTCTAAATTTTCATCACAGACATACTACACACACGCACACACACACACACACACACACACACACACACACATACATACACACATACGCATACACACATTAATGACAGTTTGTAAGGTACAACCTTCAAGAACTCCTTGAATTAAAATGTTCCCCCAAACACCTCCACAGTGAAATTAAATCAAACTGCCTTTCACTGAAAGTCTTGGCAATGGGGTAGCCTCTTGTCTCCAAGTTAGCAGTAAGCTGTAAGTTTAACACATGTGGAAACAATACATTAGTTGAACTTGCTAAAAGACCTTTGACAGATAGTCTCCTTGAATATCTAATAAGAGGAATAGTGTTCCAAAATGGAGAAAAAAATAATGTCTGGTTTCATTTAATTCTCCGTTGATAATGTAGGTCATGAATAGAATTGTACACAAAGCTTTTCATGGTGAGTAATGTTGATGGTTCTTCAACTTTGGAACATGTGTGTGTGTGTGTGTGTGTGTGTGTGTGTGTGTGTGTGTGTGTGTGTGTGTGTGTGTGTGTGTGTGTGGATTTTGCCCACTGTACCTCACATACTCAAGCAGAAAAAGTCAATGAAGTCAATTATCGTTAAGAAATAATTGAAATCTGGGCTGGGAAGGTGGCTCAGTGGTAGAGTGCTTGCCTTGCATGCATGAGGCCCTGGGTTCGATTCCTCAGCACCACATAAGCAAAAAGAAAAAAGCCAGAAGTGGCGCTGTGGCTCAAGTGGAAGAGCCCTAGCCTTGAGCTGAAGAGCTGAGGGACAGCTCCCAGGCCCAGAGTTCAGGCCCCATGACCGGAACCCCCCCTCAAAAAAAATAAATAACTGAAATTTAGTTTTGCCAGATCATATACAAGCCTTCATTAAAATTCTTCCTAGAACTTACATGCTGTATGTCTATACTGCTTACAAATGTGTTTACGTGTTAAAAGTTGAGAGTTCTGCCTTTAAAATATTAAAATTGTAAAATACTTACTAACTTTTAAACATATATAAAAACTAAATATTTTTCTTTAAAAATACATCAATTTTCATGCAAAAATACATAGATGGAGAAGAAAATTGAGAGAAAGGGCAATAAAGTTGACAAGAAATGTACTCATTACCTTATTGTAAGGTAACTGAAACCCCTTGACAATAAGAAAATTAATAAAAAATGGAGAATAAAAAAACTGAATGTTTCAGTATGTAGAGATAAAGAATGTGAATGACAACCCCAAAATGAGAAAATAAACTTTTTTCAATAATAACAATTGAAGGTTAAAAGTTAATTTTTGCCCATGAATCTCAATTATATAAGTTATAAGTGTTGAGAAATAATGAGAAAAGGAAGGGGGATTAGAGTTATAAATCCTGGAAGAAAGCTTTTTATGATTTTATGGAAAAGGGGTGATATTAATCAGATGCATTATACTCATAAACAACCATGTTGATTTGAAAACCCTTTGTACCCTACTTAAAGATAACAAAAAGTAAATTACTAGAAACAAAAGACTACAGAAATTAGAAGGATCTTACTCCAGGACATTATCCTCTCCGTTCAGTAAGACATTCCATTTTTAAGTCATTTTGTGAAAGATGAGCTCTTGTACCAGGCATTGTGCTAGTTACATGACAAAGATGTAAAAAAAAAAAAAAAAAAACCTTCAGTCTTTAGCAGTAATTCTCTCATTTCTTTCCTGAGTCTCATGTCTTGCTTCATTTGCATCCCAGTATTGGACAAAAGTATTGAATCTTCCCTTGAAAACAAGAAAGAGTGGAAGAATGATTTAAGATGGCTGAGGACATGGGAAAGATTCTTAGTGAATTTGGCCTTGAGAACCACATGTCTATCAGAAGTCTTTCACTTTTCCATAGTGGATTTTGTCCATTAAAATCTTCACCAAGTTCTTTAGTGAAGACTGATTTTCTATTCTCATGGGAAGAGCACTTTTGTTTTCGAAGATTCAAGACATTCTCATAGGTTGGGTTGTTGAGTCCGAAAATGGAAGAGGAAATGTAGCAAAGACAAATCGCACCCAAATTGCAATTTGTTAAAAATGTCAATAGCAAAAATTGACTGGGAAAGAAATAGATGAGAATTTATGTGACAGGATGGAAATTAATTGGCTGAAAATTAACAACGTGGTACCTGACTTTGTGACAATACTTCTCAGAAAGGAAAATAAAAGTTGTGCAATGCATAGGCTGCATTTATGTCAGTGAAATGTTTAAATTAAAGACATATAGGGGGTTATTGTACCCTGTTCTGATTATATCATATTGCAAAACAAGTATTTAGTTTGCATAATGCACATAAAGAGGGTATTAGCAAATTATGTTTCTTAATCATTTGTGCATTTAATCTATAGATGTCCAGGGGATTCTATACCTCATATATTGTTAGGCATCAAGCTAATGAAATAATATGTAAGATATAGGAAGAGTAGGCAACTTACCTATAAACAAGAAAGTCTATGTTACACAAAGATGTGTGTGTATATATATGCATATATACATATATTTATGTCACCATACTTTAAGCTAAGAAAATAGTTTAAAAATGGGAGGTACTTGTGATACCTCATTTGCATGTGAATTTGTGTGTGTACTGGGGAATCACCAAAGAAAAACCTTTTCCAAAGACACAATGAATAAAGTATAATGAGAAACCTGAGGGAAATAATTAAGGTATACCAACATGCAATGAATTAGAAAGAAAATGGAAGTTTCTAACGAGATCCTACAATAGAATTTTAGACACTGACTTTTAGTTAGTGACATCACATTTTCTTTGATTGCCTAAAAATTCCTATGATTATGTAGTACAAACAACTACTACCATTAGAAAATTACCTTACAATTCAGGAAAGTTGTTGATTTATAGAATTACAAAGAGGTCAAATCTGGATTAGTAATGATACAAAGGCCATATCACTTTTATCCTATTCTTTATTCAGTTTTCATCAAAGAACAACTTTTGGCTGAATAAATTTACCCTCCACATTTTTGTGTGAATTTAATTTTTAAAAAATCTATTAGAAGACATTATAGGTCAGCTGGCTTTTTCCTTTTCAGGTGTTATCTTTTCCATTGTTATTTAAGGAATGGCCCTTTGGTTTCTTGAGATTCTTTAGCAGTTTCCATCTTCCATGTTTATCTGAGACATGACTATTTTACACCTATCTAGCTTTTTATAACCAGGTCAGAGATTTTTCCCTTCATAACATGTTCCTCTATGGAAAATTCCATCTTTGAATAGCAACTCATCCCCTTCAGTCATGGAGAATAAACTACTTTAACCTTTGAAAACTCTATACAAACATGTCTTGTACTCACTTCTAGTGGACACAGTGCATCACTGCTGTCTAATTCCTTGATATGTTTCCCAATAATGGCATCTGAATCCGTGACTACTGGTATGGCATTTGCATATTCCATGGAATAATGTGGTATACCCCTCCCCCATTTTATTTTACAGATACTGCCAGGGAATTCTGATTTTCTATCTAGTTGATCTCTTCATGGTAGGCAAACATTTGTGAAACCTTCAAATCTTTACTCTGCACCATTGTCATCAGCATCACAGAATTCACCAACCCCAGTTCTTATTATGTAAACTGGAGCAATGAAGCTCACTTTCTAAATTGTTTGGAATTCTCTCATGTGTTTATTCATAGCCAATGAAAGACCCTGAGTTGGGTGATTCAGAATGTTAAAGGAGAAGGTATCCTTTCTGGGTGCATAGCATGATTTGTACATCATTACTTATCAAATGATGACTTTGATGTTCACTAAAGAGACAAGCCATGCAAAGATCTTCTGAATCCAACTTGTTCGACTATGTTGATCCTTTTATATTCTCAATAAACATGAGGTCTAAGTGAAAGCAAACCATTTCAAATCTGTAAGTGAAACAATAGATTTTATGGTAAGGCAGATTGAGAAGGACATTTTCACCTAAAATCCTCTACCTCCAAAGTAGACTTGAGGGTTCACCTCTTAATCCCAGCACTTCAGAGGCTAAAGGATGAGTTCATGATCAGCCTGAGCACACAAGTAAGACCTTTCTAAAAAATAACTAAAACTGTTCAAAAATATACTTCCAATCACTTGCATATTTATAACTCATGTATGGAACTAATATCTTTTTTTGCCATGATCATAAGGTAATCCATAACCATAGGTTGTCTTTATCTATCCTAATGCTAAGACTGCCTGGGATTTGGGGTACACACAGAGTGACATCAATTTGGACATCAACTTATGTGTTTGATTTTTGTTTTTCTTATTTAGGTAGTAGGGCAGATCTTGAAAGAACAGGAACAACTAAGGCCCAGAACATTTCCTAGTGCCCCGCTAACATATTCATTCCTTTGGAATGTAAATTCCAAGCTTACCAGAGAATAATGGATGCATTTCAAAGGGCCACAGAATTGAATTGTGCAGGCTGTTCAAGGAGGTGATCAATGATAACAAAATGCTCTGTTTTCTTCCCAGACAAATTCTGCAAAGTACACACAAACTTTCTTCTCGTCTACATAAAATTACCCTCTCACATTTTTTTAAAAATCGTTAAGTTCTCCCTATCATCTACTTACCCTCTTTTTAACAGGTACAACTACTTCCTCCTACCTCAATCACTTTCTGTGTGGGATTAAGAAATTCAACTGGTAAGGTGGTCAGTGGACAGTAAACCTAGTTATAACACGTAAAAGAAAGACATAACGATGTTTTAAAACTGGGAACCGCAGGTCATCCAAGAGGAATATTTCTGCTCAAAGGAAGCTGATTTTTGTCATATTCTAATACAGTCTCCATATTGCTATTCCACACATATTTTTTTTTCAGAAGAAGCAGGAAATCCAGATTATTTTGTGACATGTTCCAGGATTTAAATGTTGACAACTAATTCAATTAATTTTTAGACATCATGTAGGCAAATACAATGTGGGCCAAATAAAACATCTGGAGGCAATGGGATACAATGTTTTACTTCTATTTACTTTTCTCTCCTACATTTTCATTCTTCTTGAGATCTTAGCTGCTCTATAAAACTTTCCTTGACTTTCCTCCAAATGGCACGCAACTTACTTCATCCCCTTCTCTGATGAATCTCATCTAGTCTCTCCTAGACTGCATTTATTCCATCAAGGGATGACACTGCATTTGTTTTTCTGCCATCCTCATGTTAAATCATATCAACTCTAATCTCCTTCAGGTGGGATACTGTCCTGGGCATCTTGTGTGTGGCCTCCCAGATCCTTAGAATGTGGCTTTACATGGAGTAAAAGGTCTTCTCAGATATATTTAAGGATCAGAAGATATGATCATCCTCAATTACTTAGTGATCTGTAAATTCAGTGGCACATGTCCTTGGACTACTTGGGACAGACAGGAAAAAAAGACCCAGATAGAGCAGAAGGCCATGGAAAACTCCAGGCAGAGACTACAGTACTGCACTCAAGATCTCAGGAGAGCTTGGAGTGAACCAAGGAAGCTTAAAGAACTGAGTGAGAATCTCCTTTCTGTGACCGTCCAAGTAAGTGTGGTCCTGCTGAGACTTTAATTTCAGATTTCTTGTGTGCACAACAAGAGTAAAATGAATTTCTGTTACTTTAAACCACGTCATTTATGGTAATCTGCTATGTAATACTTTGAAAACTAATGAAGAGATTGTATAACTTTGTATCCCCCCAAATACCTACCACATAGTGTAGGATATTAAAGTCAGACAGGAAATACATGTGGATTCTCTGGACTCAAAAGAATAAATCTCAGTCGTTTTGAGTTTATGAGTTTTCTTGCACACTTCATGCATTATAGCCAAACGATATGATTTCATGCTTCATAAATACCGCTTTTGAACGGACTTATTAAAGCTCAGTAATCAAACCAGCAACTGTTTATTAGAATGAGGAATCTTTATAACTAGTTCTTCTCCAAAGAAGTACTTAAAATACGGCTCTCTGTAGACAAGAAAAGAGAAACAGTTATTTCTTCCAAGTCAGATATTTCTGAACTATACTGAGCTGGAGTGTGAAGGACCCTGTGTTTCCTAAGGAAAGTGATCTATTGTCTTCTAAAGCAGAATAGCAGCGCAGAGAGAGCTATGATGGCAAGGAGGTGTGGATATGAACCGTGGTTGCCCCTGGCTACTAGCTTTTAAGACCTTGGGCAAATTATTTAACCTCTGCTGAGGAGGTGGTATTTGTGGGAGGATGCAATAAACACTATTAAGTATTTAATTTTTTAAAAAATAAATAACCATTCTTCCTGAGAATCTGGAGGTAGAAGCTGCTTAAAATGTTACCAACTTACACAGATTTTCAGTGTGCTATTTTCTCTTGATTGAGGAATTAAAGTTGGGGAAAAAATGGATTCACTTAAACTACTGGTTTGAATTTAAAGGTATTAAGTTGGATTTCCTACTCTTCAAATGCAGTCCAGATTTATTTTCTATAGTTCCTGAAAAGCTGGTGGGAAGGTAGAACTATAAAGCTGCTTGCTGAGGAAACCACGAGACCCATTAAATCCTGGAATTGTTAAATTTTTCCCCCTTTACTAAAATTAATTTTAAAAAATCAAATTCGGCCTTGGATCTACATGAAACACACTCCTTGTTGGCTGTTAATTGAAGCTTGGTGCTCATAATCTCATTATGATTCACAAGGAGAAAGTCATAAAGATGAAATCATGTACCCACAACTAGCATCATTTCAATGTCAAGGCTTTTGTGAGGAAACATATCTCTTCAATTATGTTTTTACCATATCCACTCAATTGATGCATATTCAACATCATTCCAGCGGATGCTGGTCATTTTGTCACTTTTCCTATGAGTATTTCTTAAGCAGAAATACAACTGCAAGACCTCTTGAGAGACAATGGCTTTTATTCCAGCTCTTTCAAAACAGTCCAATGGCTTTTATAAGAGGAAAGAAGTTCACCTAAGAGAATCATGTTCAGACATATCAGTCTCCCAAATAGACATGTAGTAAATTAAACTACATAAATATAATTTTTGAGATCTTCAGTTTTCCATTGGTAGAGGAAACATGCTGTTATAACTTAAATGACATTATAGTCATGTTTTGAAACAGGTTTTAGTTTTCATGTCCAGAGAAAGAATAATGCTTTCAGTGTCATGTAGCTAAAGTGATGATGCTATTGGATATTGTAATGCATGGGGCAGTCCCTACAGAAATAAATTACATGACTCAAAATGTGAGTAATACCACTGTGGAGAAAAAATGATAGAATAGATAAACATAACAGGTAAGAAATTTGGAGACCATTTAAATTGGGGGAATAAATAGCTATTATGGGACATACTCACACTAGAGCAAAGAGTAAGACTTACAATGAGACAGAAAAGTGAAATTATATGAAGGGAGTAGACACATACAAATTCACATATGAAGCATGAATTGGAATGTACAGCTAAGGGTAAAAGAGCCACATTCAATCAGATTTCCAGTAGGTATCAGATTTCCTTAATACCTTTGTTTGTTAGACAGTTCAAAACTAAAATGAAAATAACTAGGTTTTGCCCTTAGATATGCAAATTTATATAATATTTAACGAGTCCTAAAGGTGCTTAGTCAATTGGGTTTTATCAGATAGGGAACTAAATTTAGGTTGGCAGGTATTACTGAGCATAGGCAATTAAATTACAAAAATAGGGTGAACTGAGAGAAGACAGAGAAGGAAACGGTATGAGTGAAAATGTTCTCTAATATTGCTGTCGATTAAACTGTCCAAACCAGTATTTTGCCTAAATTTATAGGATAAATGACAGAGGTTTGAGATGATCACTTAAAGGTCCCAGTTGGGTTGGGAGAGATGGAAGACAACAATGGGAGGGGTGATATGTATCAAGATGCCTTGACCTCATATATTAACCTGTTGAATTGAAACTCCTTTGTACAACTACTTAAACCAAAAACATGCTGAAACAAGGTTGACCCATTGTGACAATGAGACATACAAGACACTATGTTGAAAACAAATTTCACAACTTTGAGGGGGAGGGTGGAGAATTGGGGAAGGTGGAAAGGGAAGGGATAGTAAGGGAAAAACAAAGGAGGTGGTAACAATGCTCAATAAAAAAAGTTCTTATTACTTTAGTCATGTAATTGTGACCCCTCTGTACAGTATCTTTAAGATAAAAACTACTTTTTAAAAAACTTAAAAGGTACTTTCTTCTCATATCCTAGGTATATTCTATTGTATGCCTGAAATTTACTAAAACAGTAGAACTCTTTATGGCTTCCTCTATAAAGGGAATATCCTATCTTCTTTGTGGTAGTAATTATCCATCTATACATCTATTTTAAGCATATTTAATTACATTTTGAAAACTAGACATATTTATTGTGTGTAAACCATAACTCAGTAAACTGACTTCTTATCACAAAAACGTACAAATTTCATAAAGAAACCCTAAAAACACCCAACAGTTGGGAGTAGTGAGACTCTGAGTACTGAATGAGGTAAACGTCTAACTTTTGGGAATGGAAGCTAAGAGACAATGTGTTAAATGAATAACCAAAAAATAATAGTAATAACTATAATTTATCATTAGCCTAGCTTCAAAAGAACAAACACATGCAAAGTCCTTCCCAATGACTGTGTCTAACAAAGGAGATATTGAATGGCATCTGGATGCACAGTTTCTGGAATATTTCCAGGGAGGTGCAATGGGAAGTCATGATTTATCACATCATTTTCCTTCAATGTTTTAAACCACATGTATAAATTATTTTGCTGATTGTATTATTTAAAACTTAAACAAATACATGACAAACTTAGCTCTAAAGTTTAGACGTAGGACCCCTTGAATTGTCTTTGATATCCCAGCCCTGAGCCTTTATTAACCTCTACAGATATTACAGTTAATAGCTCTTTTACATCATAGTTGATTTTATAATTAACCGTCCCATAGTGGCCCATAGAGAGGGAATTTTTTTTTCACATTTATTATTTCTGCCTACATTTTTAGCAGCCCTGTTAAATCGTATCCAGGCCCTCGAGCAACAGACTCTGAGGTAGGGATTTTGTTAGGGGCCTTTGGGGAAATCACATGGGAACCACACATGTGTAGGAATGGAGGTAGCAGGATGGGAGGAGTTAAAATGGGCTCAGCTCATTCAATAGGACTTCTGGTGTTAGGCTGTAGATAACTGTGGAGCTGAGATGGCCCTTCCGGATTAGAGGCCAGAGAAGCTGAGCTTTCTCCCCTCCAGTTGACAAGTTATTACTTGTGTGCTCCAGCACGGATGAGGAAGCACTCTTCAGCGGGAAAGGCCCTAAAAGGAACGATCTGGAAGCTTAAGTGAAGAGTGATTCCACAGTGGTCAAGTCTTATTCCAGGGCTCGTGTCTGAGCAGTGCATCTCATAGACCCTGAAATCTCCGTTTTATAGATGATTTTTATGATCCTCAACAATTCCCTTCCCATAAAGCCCATCTTCATGACACGTTTTCATCTCTTCATGTCATATTTCCTTCACCCCATTAAAATTTGCTCCTTATTCTCTCTTTCCTATGCCTTTAAGCATCCACTTTTCCACCTCAAATGACATTTTTATTTTTTTTGTCCATGAAAAGAAATACTCTCACTCAAGAGTATGTTAAACATGAATAGGGCTTCTAAATTAAGTATGGACTTGTAATTTCATTAAAAATATTTTTATGTTTTCTGTGCTTATTGAAAAACCTACCAGCCATCAAAACTTCCTTTTCCATGTCATGTACTTATTTGTTTGTTTACTTTTATGACAGTGAGGTCTGAGGACAGGACTTTATGCTTGCTAAGCAGACGCTCTATCCCTTTGGATAAGCACCCTGTCGGATTTTTAGTTTAGTTTTTTTTTTTTTCAAAAGCAGTCTCACTTTTAGCCTGCCTTTGTCCAGATGGCAGTTCTCCAATTGATGCTCCCATGTAGCTAGGATACAACTACATCACGTCAAACTCAGTTTTGTTATTGCTTGAGATCCACGCTAATGCATGTTTTGCTCAGCCTGACTGTGACGTAGAATATCAATGTGTGACTTCCAAGTCATTATGATTTATGTGTGTTCATGTGTTCACTGCATCTGGCTAAAGGTTATATTTTAAGACTATAATTTTTTTGATTTTTAGGAGTTTTGGGTTCAAATGCGGCCTTTACCTAATTTAACTAATCTTCAATTTTTCAAAACTGTTAAAAATCCATTAAGGGGCTGAGAAGGTGGATCAGTGGTAGAATGCTTGCCTTGCATGCATGAGGCCCTGGGTTCCATTCCTAAGCACCACATAAGTAGAAAAATCCGGAAGTGGTGTTGTGGTTCAAGTGGTAGAGTGCTAGCCTTGAGCTGAAGACCTGAGGGACAGTGCCCAGGCCCAGAGTTCAGGCCCACAACAACAACAAAAAAATCCATTAAGATGAAAATGGGAAAAACATTTTATAGAATGGTATATGTCAAGTGGAACAATTAGATGTCTATTTTACCAAGTATGCTTAATAGGCATGAGATTACTGGGAGTTTGCTTTTATTCTTTTTCTCTCTTTTGTGTGTGTTAAAATATCTTATTATTCCATACTTTCTGCTTTCAATCATGTTGACTCATAAGTTACTTGTTGATTAAACACATTAGTTGTCCTATCTATAGAACTGTGGATTTGCATATAGGATGAAGACTGAAAGAAATTTAAGTTGTTATATAGTTTTATATATGGTTGTTGGGATTAAAACAAACAAAAATACTCACTTGTAGGTAGTTATGGAGTAAAACCTGTGTCCTCCCAAAATGTGTATATTGAGTATCTAATGTGATGGTATCTCCACTGTAATGGTATTTGGGAATGAAATTTTGAGAGTCTATGTTAGATGAGGACATGAAATGAGTCCCTTCTGATGAAATTATTCATTTTAGAATAAGAGGCATGAGAGAACTAATTGCTGCTGTCTGGCATATAAGCATATAGTGAGAAAGGAGCCATTTACAAACCAGGCAAAAAACTTGTGTCCGAAGCATCCATGCTGGAACTATCATTTAAACTTTCAGCCTCCAGAAGGATTAGATGATACATTTTCAGTTATTTTGTCTACAGTATTCCATTATTCCATGCTGAGAAGAATAAGATTTTGTTCTAGCTAATAAATAGAGCTAATTTAGGTGGTCTGGGAACAAGCAAAATGTGAACAAATCTGGCTTGGCTTTCCTCTCTGAAGTTCAATGAACTTACTAGGCAAGACTGCAGTTTGCACCACACAAAGTAGACCCAAGCAAAGCTTTTAAATGCTAATTTGGAAGTAGGAATGAGTGTGGTTCAATCTGTAGCAGCAAGGTAAGAAAAAAGTAAATGAGCAATACCAAGAACTTTTCTGAAGTACATAAACATGTCGCCAGAGTTAGGGAAGTCAGTAAACTGTAGACAGGCCCAAGGCAACAAATGTGGCCACCTTCTCTGGAAAGGCAGCTCAAAGAGATGAGTGGAGGGTGTAGGCAGGACAGGAGATTCATTCAAAGCGTGCTTTCAACAGGAAGAATCAAGACCCTAAAATTAGTTACACAAGTTTTGGGAGCATTGAGTGTTTCATGGGAAAGAGAAAGGCCTGGGCCTTCCCTAGGAACAGCACAGGTCATTTTAGATGAGTCGTGGTATCATACCATGATGTCAGCATCTATCAGGCCTAAACACCAATCTCCTTAGCTTATGGGGTCTCTGTCCCACGATGTTCATCAATCAGGCTCATACCTGAGATCTAAAGTAAGTGTAGGGGAGACCAACTCAGGAGAGTCCAGAAGGAAAGAAAGGAAATAAGATAGAGTAAGAACAAAATGAAGTTTTAGGTCACTTATTTTGTCCTTCAGATATATGGTTATCACTCTGATTATTATTGAAGTCAAATGGATAGTGAATGGTATGGGTTTAGTTCAGGTCATTGTAACTGTCCTGTGAATCTCTTCTGTGTCCTATTTAATGTAAGAGCCATTGAAGAAGCAAATGTCTGTTTGAGTAATGACTATTAACCCATGGCCAAAGATTATTACAACGAAGTACATTACAATGAAATCCATTTGTACAATCAATATGTGCTAAAAAAAATGTGGGGGGAAAATTGCAACAGTGATTATCAACCTTTCCATAAACACACACACACGTACACACCTATTCACAGATACAAACAAATACATTTATATATATTCACATATATAAATACAAATTATATACCTATGAAATATATTCCATATGTATGTCATATACAACTGAATGATATATTTATGGATTATATTATATATAAATTTATGTATAAATACATGAATATAAGTTGGTTTGCGATTCACACAGGTGTTTGAGCTTCTGTTTTTTTGTGTGTATAGATTTCTTAGTTAAAATAATACAATGAAAATATATAATCAACTACTCTCTGATGTAAAGAAATGTGTCTCAGAATCTATATACGAAGTGAACACACCAGAGCAAACCTCATGACTTTCATTACTGTTGACATTCCACTCTAAAAGTTTGAATGAGCAATCAGTGTTATGATTCATGGACTCGTCTAAATCACACTAAATACTAAACATCACACTAAGAACTAGGAAACAAGCTGGAGTGGGGAAGTCATCTTTTTTTTTTAAGGTCCTGCAGCATAAACTCAGAACTTGGACACTGTCCCTGAGCTTTTTCGTGCTCAAGGATAGTGCTCTATCACTTGAGCCACAGAGCCTTTTCTGGCTTTTTTTTTTGAGTTGCTTATTGGAGATAAGAGTCTCATGGAATTCCTTGTCTGGGCTGGCTTCGAACTCAGATCTCAGCCTCCTGAGTTGCTAGGATTACAGGTGTGAGTCACCAATGCCTGGCTCAGGAAGTCACTCTTTGAAAAGTATAATCCTGCTTACTGAAGTAGTCATGAGAGACCAAGATCATGGAAAAACACAAAACAACAGCAACAACTACAGCGAAAAACCAAACCCATCACATAGAAAAGCACAAAGGGTAACTCAGCATCATTGGATGAAGTTTTTAGGGGAGCTTTGGGGAATTAAATATCAGTTAAGACGGAGGCCAGAATTTCATATTTACAAAGGGGTAAGTGTTTGACCAACACCCCAAGATTTTAGCTAAGATGTGGTAGCAGTAGAGTGAAGCTGGATACAGAGGCATGCTCGTGAAGACGAGCTTCAAAGCAACCCCTTTCTCGACCATGCAAACGTGATCCACTGCCACCAGAAAGCAAACGTGAGTTTTGCACGGAGGCTGCGCCATCATGCCGTTGATGCAATGATTCCCATGAGATGGGGTTGTCAGGAGAGACTCGTAAAGAATACCTGCAAAATGACCTTTGGGTACATTTAGCAAAATGTCTTTCTCCAAAAACAGTTGTGATACCATCTTTAACCTGCTCTTTGGAACACTGGCTAGGGGTCTTCTAACAGGCATAATCTCAAACCTAAAGCTTTCTACAGAGAACTCTTCTGTCTCATTTGAGTTAGCAGTTTGGTGCCCGGGGTCCTGACTCAGGGTGACATGTTAGATTCAAACACCCTCTTCCTCCAATTCCTGGGAAAACCTTCCCATTTCCGCGAAACCTCCACAGGGATTCATATAAAAGATCCTGTCTGATCTCTTGCAAAGCTGATTAAGAACCAAGAAAGTAGAGTACATGGCTACTTGGCTCGGTTTCCTGCCCTGTTTTTGTTGTTGTTGTTTTAGACTATATTAAATGTACAAAGGGTCACACTGAAATATTTCCATACACGCATAAAATATACTCTAACTGTATTTTCCTCCTCCACTGGTATGTAATGCCTCTTTTTATACAATTGGAACGGGTTTTATGATTCTATTTTATACATCTTATATTTCACCCCCATCGCCCTCATTTCCTTTCCTCTTTCCCCTTACTTCTCCCCACTTTCAAACTGCCCCTCTTTTACATTCATATCATTTTCTCTACGTCTGGAAACTACATGAGAGAAGCATGCAGTGTTTTTCTTTCTGGGTCTGGCTTATGTCATTTAACGTGATAACCTCCAATTCTATCCATTCTCCTACAAAAGACATAATTTCATTCCTCTTGGAGACTGGATCATATTGAGCATGTGCTTTTGTTCTTGTATTTGCTTTGGCTTTAATAAGCTCCCTCTGTGAAAACCCTTTATATCTGTCCATGAATTCTTTCACTAGCAAGACCGAGAGCCTGCCGCTCATCCTCTGACACTCAGTGTGGACAAGGGGGGAAAATGGGCATACAGGGAATAAGATGAGCAGTGAAAATTGAGAAACAGCAGGCCATAGAATTAGATGTATTATAAAGATCTTCCTCAGAGTTGGTTAATATGATTATGATAATATGAATAAAGACTAAATGAAAAGATTTCATCAGATAGTGAAATCCATGGCAAATAATAGCAACAGCAAACTGGTTGAAGTAATGAAAATATTATGAGAAAAAATAAGATATTGATTTGTGGGTCATGGAGAAAGAGTCTAACATTAAATTAATTCCTAATTTTTGTCAAAAAGAAATACTTAAGCAGAACATGTTTTGGAACTGTAATGTCAACACATTTGAAAACTTAGAGAAGACATACACCCATCAATTCACTAGACGCTATGTACTCTCTGTAGTATAAATTCAATTATAAATCATGTCTAGATACATCATTGCAAATCTGGACAATCAAAGCACAGAACAGGTTTAAAGGAAAAAGACATCAAATCCATAAGCAATAACCTCTCAGATGTTCTTCCAATTAAAATCTTGGAAACCAAGAAGCAATTGTCTTCAACACTTTATCAGTAGAAGGGTATTTTGACCATATCTGCTTTAAGGAATGCTGTCTTAAAATATTGACTCTACCACTAAATGGATGAGTAATATTCAAAGTCCTCCGAAGTTCTAAACCATAGTTACATATGCGAAACATATATACAGTGATGTCACATGAAGCTTACAGTTATTATTAGGATTACATATAATGCTGTAAAACATATATTTGGTATAGTACATATATTGTCTTGTTGTTATTAAGTGTACAGTTTAATAGTATTAATGTCAATCACTTTGTTATGCAACCAACCTCCTGAAATCTTTGTCTATTCAAATTTTTAAACATTAATTCCCTATTCACTCTTCCCCCTTCCTGAGCACCACTAAACCATTGTCTGGGTTTGTGCATTTGAAATTCAGATCCTCCAGGAAAGTTCTATAGGGGAAATCCTATAATGCCTATCTTGGTTTGGCTATGCTGGGTGTCAGAATCTCCCACCTTTTTATGACTGAATAGTATTCCCTTGCATTTACAAGCCACAATTGCTTTATCCATTCCTCTGGACATTCAGATTTTCTTTTTACTTCTACATTTCTTCTGCTGTAACTAATGCCTCCATAAAAATTGTGGACAAATACGTGAAACTAAGCTGTAAAATCTTTTGGGTAAAAGCTGGGCACCAGTGGCTCACGCCTGTAAACCTATCTACTCAGGAGGCTGAGATCTGAAGATCACAGTTCAAAGCCAGCCTGGGCAGGAAAGTCTGTGAAGACTCTTATCTCCAATTAACTACCAGAAAACTGGAAGAAGCACTGTGGCTCAAGTGGTAAACAGTGCCCAGGCTCAGAGTTCAAGCATCACTACTGACAAAAAGAAAAAAAAATCTTTTGGGTGAATACCCAGAGGTGAAATTGCTAGGTTTTATTATGGAGCTTCCCCCACTCCCTGAACTTAGGGCCAGGGCACTGTCCCTGAGCTTCTTTTGCTCAAGGCTAGTGCTCTACCACTTGTGCTACAGCACCACTTCTCTTTTTTTCTGTTTAATGTGGTACTGAGGAATCAAACCCAGGGCTTCATGCATGCCAGGCAAGCAGTCTACCACTAAGCCACATTCCTAGCCCTGTGATTCTTTTTAAACATAGTTACTATTATATTTTTAATAGTTACATTAAGGTATCAGTTTTTTACTCAATGACAGGAAAGATTATCCAATAAGTTTCAAAGTATATGGCAATGATTATGGGATAAATTTTAGAGTAGCATAGCTCAAGTTAAGGCAATATTGTAACCCAACAGATTTGTTTGGCTACTGGGCGTCTTTACTTATGTTTCCTGTGTTCCACTCTTCTTTTATGTATTAAAGAAAAGAGGAGAAAAGTCCTGTTTTGGTGAATAGATAAGCGAATTTATGTAAAGATACTGTGAAGTACTTTGAAGAAACTCTTAGACTCTAGCCAATCTTTGTAGCATTGTTCATCTGAAAAGATACTTCAACACTTGTACAAAATACATTCTTTATAGTATGACTGTTCCTTACACATTGTTTTCCTAAAGTATATTTTTAAATTACTTCCCCGTAAAAGTAATGAACCCTGGTTCTATTCATCTACATAACTTGGCATACTAAACTATTCAGAAGAAATCAAAATATTACTTTTTGGTTGCAAATTTTTTTCTGAACACCTGGGTGGAGGTTATGTTAATTATGTGAAAATACTTTGGACATATCTACATAAAAATGCAACTTGAAAAGCATAGGAGAGTATGAATAATGAGGAAAACTAATTCTTGCAACTGTTTAGACAGTAACATGCTTTGAAATCCATATAAATTATGTTTTCATTGTTGTATGTGAAACTCCTAGAGTAGGGAAATAATCATTATAAAATATAAGATAAAAGAAAGAACATAGATATTCAATGGGCTAGCTAAGTTAATCCCTGAAGAAGACAGTCAAGGTTATTTAAATATCAGACATGTATTATACTAATTTTTTCCATGTATCTACCCATATATAAAATATCATCTATGAACTCTATCAATGCATCACAGAGTTAATGACATGATTCAATGTTTATGAGTGATCTTTTGCAGAAACCTAGCATCTTTCTAATATTGACGCCACTGTCATAAATGATAGGAAACCCTAAAGGAAACAGCTTGACTTTGGAGGATCTCTAAAGTTATCAGAAACCTGGACCTTCCTAGGAATAGAACATAGGAAACCAAGTGAATTTATCCAACTCATGTTTGAGAAAAAAATGTTCTGGTTGACTTTCAAGTTGGACATACATCATTATGTCTATTCTCATGTTCAGATCCTCCTGGTCAGATCCAAAGAGCAATTGTTTTTTTTTTATATTTAATCTCACATCTTGTACTCTACCATTTGAGAACACCTCTATTTACAACTTTTTACTTCTTATTTAGAAATAAGAGTCTCTTGGAGTTATCTGTCCAGGCCGGCTTACAACAACCTTCCTTAGATCTCATCTTCCTGAGTATCTAGGATTTTAGGCCTGAGATAGCCCTCATATGTTCAGTTCAAGGAGTACTGTCTTCTGTGTATCCATGCAGGAGTGTGGAAGTATTAAAAGTGAGTTAATATGTTTAAGATATGGATAGTGGGGAGAGACAGGACAGTGCTACACTTCCTCCCTGACATTAAGGATGCAGTGGAAAAAAGCTAGCTTAGTAAATATGAACTGCTGTGCAGGCCTCCAGTCGAACTCGCTCACTTAGCTGTAGGTGGGAGAATTTAATTTTAACACTTTGAGGAGGAAACTAGAGGGGAAGAGGAAGTGCCTCCTGACTCCAAACTCAAAGTGAGGTTCAACAACATAACTGCAATCAGCTCAGAAATAAATTCAGATGTCAATGATAACTGGAATAGGGGGATGGGACATGTCAGCCTTGCCAGCACTCAGGACGACTTCACATTGGGAGATGTTACTCAGGCTGTGTAACCTTGTGAAGGGAGGCGTAGCGCTCCTCGCTGGGTCTATCTGTCTGTCTTATTTTGAGTCTGTAGACTCTGTTTGTTACCGCATTTTCATGACTACAGAAGGTAACCATTCTTTGGGCCTCTGAGAAGGATACCCCGTTATGACATTTGTACCTGTCACTGAGAGTGCTCAGTATTCACCTAGAGTGTTGAGGAGAGACTCTCAAAATGGTTTCAATTTTGGGTTGGAAAAAGAAAACGTGAGTGTGATGAGCCCATTCTCCCATTCCGTTTTGTTTACGTGTCCCTGTTTTCGTTGTCCCATAGCTGTGAGTTTCTCCTGGTGTGTGACGCTGAAGGGGGCTAAGAACACACTTTTCTTCCACAGTCAAAACTCAGGAATCGGGAGCTTTGGAATCTCGAGCTTTTTGCTTTTGTTTCCTTTCCCATGTCAGTTTTATTCTCCTTTGAAGACATTTCTGTGGCCAGCGTGTGTACCTGTGTGAAGGAGACAGTGAGAACATTTTTTTTTTTTTTTGCTATGAGGTGTTAATGATAACTTGGCATGGAATATTAATGGGAGAATATGTTGCCTATCATGGTACGGTGAACTTGGAGATGGAAGGAAAATATGCTGGGAATCAGAGATAGGGACATCGAAAGATCTCAGCTTGAATGTGACTTCTAGAAACTTCTAAAACACGAATGTGGATACTGAAGGGAGAATACTTCATCAAAGTGTTAGCTTATGCTCTTAAAGTGTTGACATAGGATACATTTTCTTATGTTTGCACTAAGCAATTAATCCTTGGAATGATAGCAGGGGTCCGATTAAATCTGAGTTCTATGAAGAGATTGAATCCAAGCATGGTTTTAAGATCTGTATGACATACTGCAGGTTCACATATCTTTTCCCAATACCTAGGTTTCTATGAGGGTGCTAGATATAGAAGTTGTGTCAATAGTAATGGGTACAGATGGAAACGATATATTACTCATACAACTCCAGAAAAAAAAAATCTCCTGAGAATTGAGCTTTTGATTGATGTCTTTTTGTTTGTTTTCCTAGTGAGTAGCTAAAAGTACAGCTAGAAAACAAGTCTTGCTATCAATCAAGAACATCCTACTCTATTAAACTGGAATAACAAATCTGTGCTATATATATCAATAATCTATTTTACAGATATGGAAGCAGAGACTAAGAGATGCCACTAACGTTGTCCAAGATCCTACACCTAGTAATTTATAAAGCTTTCATCAATTATTTAACACAACATTTCCGTTACATTTACTTAGCTTACATTTTATTTACAGGTGTTGTCTAAGTTAATTTCAAATGTGTATGTACCTATAAGATGTAAAGATCTTGATATTTTGAAAATCCTCACACAAACTTGCGTCTTAATATATGTAAATTATTATTCAAAACATTATGCAACCAATCCAGAACGTGGTAACTATACCTTACCTTACAATTCACATCAGGTTGCCCACACAAAATTAAACTAAATTTGTACTCAGACTAATTTCCATTGTAACCCTGTCACCAGAGAATTTAAATAACTTCAACAACAGGTTCTTTGTAATATTCCTCTATTGCTAGGGGTTGATAGAAGTATCTCACTTTTTAAGTAGTTTCACTGAATATAGGAAAAGTAATATTAAAATACTCCGAGTGAATATTTTAATGCCATGAAAGGAATTCCTCCAATATGAATTTAATTTTGTATCTCTTTTGTTAGATTATTTGGATAAACATTTCTATTTTTAAGCTTTCCCCATGTTAATATGAGATACATGGGAAATTATGAAAAAGTTCTTGAATAAACACATTATATTTTTA
Source organism: Dipodomys spectabilis (assembly GCF_019054845.1). Classification (NCBI taxonomy): domain Eukaryota; kingdom Metazoa; phylum Chordata; class Mammalia; order Rodentia; family Heteromyidae; genus Dipodomys; species Dipodomys spectabilis. The sequence continues at coordinate 4,052,816 of NW_024870698.1, read as the reverse complement.
AGCTTTTATGTTATTATGACACATACAATAAATTATGAAAAAAAGTTCTTGGATCACATGAAAAATTTTTTATCAAGGAAAAATAAATCAAAATATGCCCTTAAGGTAAAAGTTTAAAGAATTGAGACAAAAGCTGACAAAATTTTATTACCTTGTAGGGAGACAGAAAATACTCAATCATGCCTTTTTGAACAGTAGGTTCATTAAATATCTTAATGACTGCAAATTTGGGCTGAGGGTACCATTACCAATAGTTAAATATTTTGAATATACTCTTTAAAGTAAGACTTTTAAGATACAATGACAACTGTTTTCTGAGATAAAGTTGAAGTTGATGGTATTGAATTCATGAAAAGACTAACTAAAACCTTTCACTGTCTTAGAATTATTTGACATTGGACAATAAGCCTAAAATCACTGGATCAAAATTGTCTCCAATCACAATCAATAATGCAGAATTTACAGACTGTCTGTGTGAGGGACTCCAGAAATTGCATGCTGTGTCGTATTTCATAATTTCCTTATCTGTAGTAGATGGTTAAAGAAATACCCACAGAAATTAGTTCTTCATTCCTGGAGCTTGCAGGTGTTACTGGATATTTTTTCAGATGTGGTTAAATTAAGGATATTGAATCAGGAAGTTCATCTCAATTTTCCAAGAGGGTGATCAGTGTACTCACATATATACCTCATGGAAGAAAGACAGAGGGAGGTTTCATGTAGTCAGAAGGGGAGAAAATATGCAGAAAGTGAAGGAGAAAGCAATGTGACTTTGGAGAAGAGGCTGAGGACTCGAATACAAGGCAAGAAACCACATAGTCACCAGAAGGGGCAAAGGGCAAGGGACAAAATGCCTCCTAAAATCTGAAGAGAGGATAATCAACTTAAGATGACACTTTGATTAATATATACCAATAAATAAATAAAATAACTGACAAAGAATTGTAATAAGTTATGTAGGAATGTACTAGAAATAGGCTAACAAGGGTTATGCACCAGAAGGGGTCAGTGCAATGGAGAGGCTGCGAGTGAATATGATAAAAGGTAATTTGTTTGCATGTATAAAGATAGAATGTTCAACCTTGGTAACATTGCTTTTAGGAGAAGAAACAGAATGTGGGGGAATATAGCAGGATGAGTTTAAGTGGGGTGCAATTCAGGCATCTATGGAAATATTACCATTCATCCCCCCTTGTACAACTGAAGTATACTAATAAAACCTTTTTTAAATAAAGAAAATCACTCAAAAATAAAACAGAATTCTTAATTAGTGTAGATAGCCTACATTTTTCATACAGAGGAAGCTATTTTCTACTTTGTCATTGGTACAAAGGAAAGAGCCACTGAGGTGAATTAGCATATAGTATAGTATTGCAGAGAAAATGATTAAAATACTAAATTAAATGTGTTGGGAGAATTTAGGCTGAATTCATTTACTATTTTTCTTTAGGACCAACACTAAAACTGACAAACTGGGTTTTCAAGCCCAGGATAGGCAGTGGCCAATTGATGCTCAAGAAATAGCAAAACATCCCAACTGTTCCAGTTCTAATACTCAGGGATATGGAAGGCTCAACACTGTTCTTTAGAGGCTTATTCTTCTTTCTGTAGAACAAGTAGCAGGCAGATTTGCCAACATACTAATCTTGTGGAAGTCACATGTCTATAATCATATTGTGATCATCTGTTTACTTGACTGCCTCTCTTGAGATGCTAACATTCTATTTACAGTGATTATTGAATTTTCCTTTCTGAGTAGCAAATAAGTAAGAAATAAATACCTTTAGAATATGAGAGAGAATCAAAAGTTTACTGCAATGCAGTCAGCTTTTTAAGAGTAGTCTTTGTGGAGAAATTGTGGAGGGGGGATATAGAGATTAATGTGACTTTGAGTAGTTTATTACTAATATCATTCATGACCTTTGGGCTCATAGGCTATATGTAGTATCCTTTGTATGAATAAATACTCCACATACTTCATTGATTCGTGAGAACATCAGAAGCAATAAAACTAATCGATCATCAGATTTTAGAAAAGACTGTGCAGGATTGAAAATCTTATCTCAAATGCCAAAAATGCACATTTCATTTCAAGGTTGAATCTTCTAGGGCTAAATCCACACTGAGGGCTTTTATTCAAGTCATGCTCTATAAAGACTAGAGAGGCAATCTGAGAGATAGATGATCAAAAGGCAAACTTGAGCATGACTCAGAATAAACATTTCAGCAAGAGAAGACACTGCAATGTATGGCTGAATTTTTGCAGTCAAATATAATTGTGACATTATTTTTGTATTTTCCAAAACAGATTGAAATTTTAATTTAAAAATCACTGCAGCAAAATTAGGAAAATAAAGAAGATAAAGTAGATATAATGCTGGCATCCACACAAACACTATTTATCATGAAAAAGCAATGTAATAGAATGGAAAGCATTAGAGTTCTTAGAGAACATGGCTTCATTTGTTTTTTGGCTTATGTAACTTGGGGTACCTAATTCATTATTAAATATTGTCTGCTCTCTCCTAATTATGAGTATATAGACATATTACATGACTATGCTAATTAATTACATAAATATTATGAATAAAATCTGTGCAAAATGACTGACCTTGAACTATCACTCCAACAATGGAATTGATCTGCTTTAAGCATTTGCTATGTTTGTGTCTCATCTCTGTAACCACACTTACATACATTCAGCAAATTGCAATTTACATATGTCCTTGATTCCTTCATGCTGTGATTTTATTTATTAATGTGTGGCATATATTTATTGTTACTATAAATCTCACAACATACTTTTAACAAATTAAAATGCCATCTGAGGTGAATACCACCTTTGGGTGGGCAAAGCAGATCTTGGCAAGTGAACTCTTGAATTGGGTGCAGTAAGGCATATCTGGTAAGAGTTGCTTGTGTCCATCTCCCCTTGATGAGGAAGTTGTGGCCTCTTTTTTACTGATGTGGATTTTACCATCATTATCCATGCCTCTAACCTGCAGCCTTGATTACTATAATACTCATGACTTTGGGCTACTTTTGAGCTTCGGCTGGAGAGGAATGCAGCAATCTGTTTGCTTGTGGATAGCCACCGAAGGAGGCATATTGCACCAGTCTTCCATCATAAAATACAATGGAGATGCACTTTAATGAACCCACAGCAATGCTGAGAGTATTTGAGGAATCACTTGAATATTTAATGAATCTAAATGGAATAGGAAATATGTTTTTTTTCTTCTCTAATATTTTGATCTGTGGCTGAACAAAAGACACTTAATAAAAACATATCAGCTGAATGTGATCACTTCTAACACCAAAGGCATTAGCTTACAGAAAAGTTGAATTCACAGGAGAGCTTAAAAGTTCTTGTTTTCAAACTCAACACAAATGTATGTCCTACAAAATTATGAGAAGTCAGGGAATGGTTGGGTAGAGGAGTGATGGGTGAGAATATTGAAAAGAGTGACAGATCAAGATGCATGGATATTCATTTGTTAAATGGCTAAACACTTTGTACAACTACTTGAAGATAATTTTTTTTAAAAAGCCAAAACCACTTGTGACTGGACCATTTCCATGGAGATGGCAGGAGAAAAATACCAAGAGAGGTGTGTGTTCATAGAGGAGGGCAGCTCGCTTGCTACATAGGCAAACAGGGAAACAGGCAAATGCCATAACACAGTTGAGGCATTTAATAGGCAACACAAGTAAAAGGATGCAAATGGAGATGCAAAGAGACAGAATAAGTAATTATCTCACTTCAACTTCTCTTTTATATCCACACAGAGTGGAAATGCATCCATCTATAGAGTGTATTTGTGTACGTGTGTTTGTCACTTTATTATGCAATTACACACAAATACATACACACACTACACACACACACACATACACACATACATACATATATGCTACATGCATTTGATTTTCTCCTATTTCTCTTATTGCAATACATCCATCTCCATTATTATATCACTAAATATCTTCCTTTATAACCAGGAAGCATGTCACTAAATCACATTCTCTACTTATATGTTTTTGATAAAATGTAAATATGACAATTCTGTCAACTATCTAGTGTCTGCACATTATTTTAGAGTTCAAGAGCTCTATTGATATTTGGGCCTGAAATTTCCTAGGAGGAAATTTATAGATTTAATTCATCTGAGCTTTCATTAACTCCCAAGTAGTAAGAACAATGTTTAGTGAGTTGAAACTTCAGTACACTTTCAAAAAGTTGAGAGACTGGTAATCCTAACTGTACTCAGTTGTGAACAGCTCCTACTTATGTGAAAATTAATAGAAAATGCAGGAAGCAAAGGACAAGGGTGAGAATGACAAGATTTCCTCAAATGTTTGTTGAAGATAGAGCTTGAAGTGGTGCAGGCAGAATTATATATTAATTAAATAATAGTTTTGGTGACATATTGGCCATTAATTATGTCTTCCATGTTACTACCTCTGAGATTATGCTAATCTATTGACATCTATTTTCTACTCTAGAAGATTCTATGAATCAATTACTCCTCTATTGGAAATTATAGTGCATATTTAATGAGATAACTTCACTCATATTTTCTCTGCTATCACTCAATTTTCTTAGCTAATCATGTTTATTCTATCACATATGCAATCAATGGGGTATGTTCTTTTAAGCCTTTCTAATGTCAATACTGAGCATAATGTGTAAGGCAAAAGACTGAGTTCATTGAAACTATGATTCAAGTTCATGGAAGATATAGTTTCATGATTGACATTATTCTGTCATTCATTTCTTCTTTTATCAATTCAACCAGTCATTACTGATTGACTCATGGGTTGGGCATTATTTAGACTACTGATATTCTAAAGGTGAGTAAAGCAGAATCTTTGCTGTAGAACACAATTTACAGTAACATTCCCAAGTGAGCAGAAATTACAACCATGTATCTTGATTCTACCTGAGTCCTGAGAGTTAGAAGGATGGGAAAAATATTTTCAGAGGTAAACCCTCATCTAAATTTAAGAGGAAAAAGATGTTACAGTGACAAGAGATGCTGGAGGTGAACTAATCCATAAAATTCTTTTTAGAGTTGAGGTTAGGAGAGATTAGACGGCATTGGCTCAGAGTTCAAGCAGGAGACAGCCAGAGCTTGTTGCCCTACTCCAGAGATCTTGCACAAAGCCATCTTTCCCAAACCACATGCTGCTGTTTTCCAGAAACTTCAGGGTTAGAAATTGGGCCACAACCTTCAAACTTGTATTTGGAAAACATGGTCCATGTCGCCAGCAGCCAGCCCATCTGGGAAGGTTGAAACCCTGTAATTTCCACCCATCTCTACAACAATATTTCCCTTTCATTTGATAGCAATGTGGCAATTAAAATAAAGCGCAAAGTGGTGCATAAGAAGAGGGTAAAAGGAAAATGGAAAAGGGAGGAAGTACATGGTCAGGGTAATTAGCTTCTCTGTGACATGTGGGCACAAAATTAACTGCTGTTGATAGCAATTTGTATATTCCTGAAATTTATAACGAATTCACCTCATAGTCAGCATTGACTTTCAATGAAACTGTCATGAATATTATACATCCTTTTGCCATTCTACCTTAACTTGGAAAATTTCTCAGCTTGTCTTCATGGCAAAGTCAAATCTATCTTCAGTGTAACTGGGCATTATAAGAAGGCTGAATTTTAATGTCTTTCATTAATTAGATGGATTATTTTTACATGCTTATCTATTCCTCCAAGTCCACAGAAGTGCACCGTTATTTTTAATTTATCAAATCCATCTGATGTATTTTGTCAACTTTGGAAAATCCTTCTTCTTTCCTGTTTTTAGGTTATAAGCAGAATAAGGCTTTCTGTATCCATGGTTGATGTGTAAATTAATATATCATCAATTTTTCCTAGTAAATCAGAACGCCTTGATGAATCATCTTAAACTGAGGACTGAAAGAATAAGAGGGAAATGCCCAATTCACTACTCTCCTAGTTAGATAAGAATTAGAGAATTATGGGTTGCCCCAATATAATAAAAATTGGTAAGGCTTTGTCTTACATTGTCAGTGAGGCAAACTTCTGGTCTTTTGACTAAAATTTGATTTATGTTACCTTCCTCTTACACTTTTTTAAACTAATGTGAGAAATCACAGAGCTATCTTAATGTTGCAAAAGATTAATTGTCCATAACACCAATTTGGCCCACATGAAGTCAGAACAGCTGTAATTACGCTCACTTTCCCCAGTGAATATACCTAAGAAAACATTCCTAGGTTACAAAGTTCCATCACGTTACATTCAAGAGGCCAAACTAAATACAGAGAAACCTGTGCATTTCAGGCTGGCTCTGAATGCTCTTCAACAGTTGATGTGCACATTTCAACGTCTTTGCAACGTTTCCAGACTGAGGAAAAACCTTTTTCTGTTAAATTTTATTTTTCTTCTTTTCAACCTTTGTAAAAAATGATAAAGGTTTTTTTTTTCCCCTGTCAGGGCAATTATTTTCTATTAACATCATCCTTTCTCCTATAAATAAGAGTCAACTAATAAAAACACAAAAGAAAGATAAATTTGAATTTCCAGTTCTTCTTTGAACTGACCTTATCTGAAGCTCTTCATGTTGTCACAAAATTATAATATTTTAATTATTCTAAAGTATTTCAACTGAAAATACTAGCTCAAAGCCAATGCGAGAACAATGGGAACAAATGTACTGCTTTTATTTTTAATTTTGCTTCTAATTGGCATGCAACAATTGTGTGTATTTATGAGGTTCAGGATTATGCTTTGATGCACGATTATAAAGTTATTAAGTAGTTCCATATAAATCATTTCTCTAGCTAGACTTTTTTTTTTTTTTTGCTGGTCCAGGGGCTTGAACTCCAGGCCTGGGTGCTGTCCCTCAGCTTTATTTATTTATTTATTTTGCTCAAAGTTAGCACTTTATCACCTGAGCAACAGAGCCACTCTTGGCTTTTTCTAAATAGTTCATTGGAAATAAGAGTCTCATGGACTTTCCTGCCTGGGCTGACTTTGAAGCATGATTCTTGGATCTTAGCCTCCTTAATAGGATTGCAGGTGTAAGTCACTGGCACCCAGCTGACAGAATTGTTTTTTATTAAATGCTTCTAGTTATCACAGAAGGGTCTTAGGAATCAACATCACTTCTTAAAAATATTCTAGAATGGGAAAATAATGTCAAAACACTGTGCATTCAGCTCCACAGTAGCTAAACATAGACAATAATTCAAGAGGTTATGCACACTCTCATTTCTGTTAGCACATTTTATTTCTTGAGACCCATAGTCTATGAAGTAGACTCTCTTTAGCTTGTGCAGCTAATTACAGGATTCAGCTGAATAGACAACACTATTAGACATTAGTCAGAGATGGCCAGAAACTTTAAGGTAGCTTCGAGATTCATCCAGAACAGTGACGAAATGAGATTCCAGCACCATTTCTGGGGAGGCACTTTCAGAGAGAAAGGTCCCTGTGATCATCAGTAGATCCCATAGTAGATCCCAGTTTTTCACATGTTGTATTATTCTGAAAAGTAACTCAGTCCCCATAATCTAGTTTGTATTATCATAAAAAATGAGTACTACAATAATAGGATGCATTTTGATGGATAACCTTCAAACTACGAAGTTGTAATTTCTCTTAGAACTACCCATATTTCCCACCCTCAGAAAACACAGGTATGTAAGCAGAGTTTTGTATCTTCCTTTATTCAATTTGCTCTTGCCTTCCTTGGGAGCATAGACAGATTCACCTGTCCCAAGGGAGGCCAAGAAATGTTCATTTCTGAAAGGTTGGAATTAAGTCATAGATACAGAAATTACTTTTGTGTAACTTGAACTAAAGGTGATACAAGACAGACATCTTTCCCCTGTATACAGTTATCAGAGAAAGTCACTAACACAGAAATGAACAAGTAGATAATCTGTAGACAAGTTCCAGGTTTGGAGTGACCACAGTACATGCTTCTTGGGTAATGAATTCTGAATTTTCACCTCTGTCTTACTTCCTGCCTTTGCTTAGCAAATCTTGCACACACACACACACACACACACACACACATTTTTATATCTTGCCATATATATATACATATATATAGTGGTATATATAGTATGTTATATTTATATATATATGTATATATATATATATATATATATATATGTTCCTATGGTATGTGTGTGTGTTTTCCTTATGACAATTAATCTTAATAGCACAGATTGATTTTATTTCCCAGGAAACAACAGAGTTTCCACTAAAAGAATGTTACCCTGGTGATGTAACCAGGGGGCCAATTAGAAAATTGCAGTTTCATGAAGTCCAATGTCCGAAAGGGAGTTTTAAGTCAATCATTTTGGGAAGCATCATTCACACACACTTAGTAGTCAAGCACTGTAGCATCTGATCCCCACCCCCAGCATTTTGCCTGTGATTTTTTTGTTTTGGTGAGACAGGCTTACTCCAGTTTCCTGGGGTTGGCATTGAGCTCATCATCCTCCTGCTTCTGCCTTCCAACTAGCTGTGATTACTGGTTTGTGTTACCATGTCTAGATGAGTCACACTTTTTAAATTTTTTTTGGTCTTCCAGAGCCAAGTATTCATTTAATTTTCAAGTTGGCTGCCTGTGTTTCCCTTTAAAAATGAGAAAACTAAGACTCGGATAAATTTAACATCTTGTTCATAACCATGCGTTCATTCACTTATTTGAATGTTCCTAACAAAAGACACATAGAAAACCAATCACTTGAGATATTATGACAAAATAGAGAGAAATCACATCCACCTTCAAACTGTCAAGAGAACACAAGTACCTTGAGTTCTGGAAATTCCTTATAAATACTATTAAACAGAGTGTTTCTGTAATTTATTTTCTTTTAGTAATTTACTTGGTTTGTTATTTTACCACACTTCAAGGTTTATGATGAAAATTATAGCTGCTTTTCCACTATTCCAGGTAAATTTTATAAGGATGTCTTTCCTTAACTATGTGTTGTCCAAAAATTTCTTTCTTGCTGTTGTTTTTAATGTATTTATAATGTACTATGTGCTATTTTTGTTTCTTTTGTATTGTTCTTCCCCCATGGTATAACCCCTGTTTTCACTGTATTTGATGTCAGTGCCCTGCTTCTTGTATATATAATTTTCTAATTTGGGGAGGGGAAGGAAAATAACAAAATGCTGAAATAAGGATACAGGTTGACCCATTGTAACAATGAGATGTACAAGACACTATGTTGAAAACGAACTTTACAACTTGTGGGAGGGGAGGGAGGAATTGGGGAGGTGGGGAGGGAAGGAATGGTAGGGGACAAACAAAGGAGGGTAACAATGCTAGATAGGAAATGTCCTCATTATCTCACTCATGTAACTGTTACCCCTCTGTACACTATCTTTACAATAAAAATTATATACAAAAGATGACATCCACTAAATTTTTCCATGTACAAATATTAAAATATGTAAGTACAGTAAATACTTTGGGTGGTATGCAAGTATACACAAGTGTATTGACGGAAATACTATAGATTCAGGAGAGATCTCAAACACTGTAATTCCTTAGAAATGCTAAATAAACATCAACAAAATAAACATCAGGAAGTGGGTATTTTTAAGGGGAGAAATGGGGTCAGGGGACAGGGATGGACTCATGAGGAAGAGTCAAAATTCAATACGTTAGTTTCCATATGAATTATTCCCATAACACCCAATTGCAGACATTGCCCAATCACAAAAATGAGGGCTGTCAGAGCGAGGTCAATACTCGGACATCTACATCTGAATTTTTAGTTGATGGTCTCATGCAGGGCCTTATTACATAGGATGAAAGCACACCTTTGCCCCTCTAATTAGGACACAAATCTCCCTTTTTCCTGCTAGAATAATATTAGGAGCCATCTGATTTTCCCTATGCCATCTTGCTAGAGGGATTTAATTGTTGCTGGACTTCCTTTCATCAGGACCTCCTCACCGATTCCTGATGGCATCTATGTGTAAACCTGGAGGTGAAATTGAAGGGGGGTTGGGGGTACTGTCTCTTTTATCAAAGTATACTACTTGGAAGTTCCTGCTTTGGCTTGGTGGCTTGTTTCTTGTTAAGAGCAACTGGCCAAGGTTGAGAAAAGATTAGTAAAATGCAATGTTTTGTCCTTAGACTGCTTTCTTTTTAAGATAGAATTATGTCACACCCCAGACTGTTCAAGAAACAGCAGAGGAAGTGGATATATTTTAATAGTATTTTTGAACTGTAACTTATTTCAAAATCACCTGATGTAAGTAGCTATTACCCTGTTCAAACTAGCCAATCTGCTAGCAGATTGCTAACCTGAGCTCACCAACCTGAGCAGAGGGGCGGGGCCTACTGAGTTGAGAATAAATATCAGAGCAGTCCCTCTGCTCTATGTGCTCACTTGCTAGATTTTTGGCTGATGGCACGCCCTTCTGTGGAGCATTAAATTTTGCCTGGCTGAGAAAAACTAAATAAATTCAATACATAAATACAATGACAATAAATACAATTCAATTCAATAAATCCCACATAACTACAAAATAGGAAAAAATGTGGGAGGCTGAAAAAAGATGGCATTTGGCAAGATGCATGGTATTTGTAAACTGCTGTGTCAAATGGCAACTACTTAAGTATAATAACAGTATTTTTAAAAGGAAGTTTGTTCCTCTGTGTAAAGAGAAGTTGGACAAATGAACAAGATGGATTGGTCAATCACCTTGTGCAGTCATTTAGTTTTTATTTTTGTCATTGCTTTGGCAGCACTGAGGTTTGAGAATCCAGGGCCTCTTGATTTTTAGGCAAACTGCCTACCACCGAGTCATACCCAAAGGTCCAGCTTTGGGTTATTTTTTTATAGAGAGCCTCACTTTTAGGGCCAGTCTGGACAGGAATCCTCCTGTCTTTACAATTTTTATTGTAGCTGAGATAACAAACTATTACTATCATGTTTAACCTTTTCTGTTGAGATATAGGGTTTCTTGAACAGTTTTGCTGCAGAAAAAAGGGAAATATGATCCTCCTCTTCCCAGCTTCCTGAGTAGATAGAGTTACAGGCATAAACCACCAGCTCCTGGTGCATGTTAGAAATGTTCATGACTCACGTTTAAAGAGAATATCCACTACATCTACTCTCTATTGTTTGATCTTATTTCACACAAACAAATCGAATTGAATAGAAGCCTGGTTTCCTATTTTCTCCATATCCTTAGGAAGAAATTGAATTCTCCACTTTACTCATCCACTTTGATTGTCTTCCACAGTATGTAAAATACTTTCCAATCCTAATCTCCAATTTGGCTCCCACTTATGTAATGTGTTATGCTACAGATTCAAGTCAAAGCTCAACATTACCCATTTAACTATCATGTCTTTTTCCCTAAGTGTTCTATCAGGGTCAGTTGTTTACCATCTGTCATGAGTAGACCTTGGATGAATGTTAATTCAATTCTTGGTGTTTCTTGACTACTTTCGTTCTAGTGAAATCAGTTTTCTTCCTTTCCATTCGTATACAAACTTCTCGGAGTATGACCTCATCTGTTCAGTGATTAGTATATAGTTAACCTACCTGAGTCATAGAAAGTAATCAATAACCACCTACCGAAAGGAGGCACATAGAAATCACATTTTTCTTTTGTATGTCGTGAAGTAATGGAAAGATTTCTTTAAAAAATATTTCTTTATAGCCATTGCCTAGTTGTCAGTGTGTTTGATTTCAGTACCCTTTGTCTTGTATATAAGTTATCTCATTTGGGAAAAGGAAGAGGAATCACAGAAGCAGTGGGACAAAGGGTGAACCAATGCAACAGTGATACTCACTGGCACTATGTTGGAAATGAACTTTACAACTTGGAGGAGAGAGCTGGAGAGAGAAAGTGGGAGGAAATGGGGGGGGTGACACTGTTCAAAAAGAAATGTACACTTGTTACCTGACTTATGTAAATGTAACCCTCTGTATATCACCTTGGCAATGAAATTTAAAATAAACTAATTCTCCAGTGCTGTTCGTGACTCTGTTGATAAGAAATAGGTTTGAGGGAGGACAGCTCACAAAAAATGTTGCCTGCAAAGCTCTGAAGGGCAGAGAGAGACATTGTTAACATCACTAAGCCAGAAAATTCTAAGCTCTTACATTTTACCTTTAGAATTCCAAAGATAGATATAGTTACAATTAGACATAAACAAAATTGTACTAAGGGCCCACCATATGACTAATAATGAGAATCCTGAACGCTAGGCAGTAAGGAGGTGACCAAATAGGTATCATGTTCTGGGAGCAGCCAGGGAATCTGTCTGGAGTCTCATCTGGCTGGAGTCTCAGTCAGTATCACAAGTGTTCTGATTTGGAAGATTAATTACAGAATTATTGTGGGTATAAGGGTTTTGTTTTTTTAATTCATTTTACCTTTTAATTATGTTAGAGTATTTCGTGGTCTCTCTTGCTTATCTCCAACTTCATTGAAACTTTTGAGTCTTTGATGATGTCAATGACTGCTTCTAGTAACGAATCCTACCTATCGTCTGGCCCTGTTTTCTAAAGCATTGTGCTGTTTATAACCATTTGATATTAGACTGAATCAGCTACTGTCATTAATGAAGCTCACTGGAATACGCCACTGAGAAATATTCAGATACCCTAAGCATACATGTATCTATCAGCAGTTACAACCTAATGTCAACTGATAGATGTCAAAATGACCGATAAACTAACAGTAGGTTTTCTAGGCATAATTGGGAAAAGCCAATAACATCTATTAATTGACAAGAATTTTCACAAGAATAACTTGGGATAACCAGTCGTAACTAAGGAATTCTCAACTGTATATTTTCCTCTTTTTAAGTTGTTAGGAAAATCTTAAGAGATAATTAACTCTCCATGAAATGGGATGATTCCAAGACATAGCTTATTAGCTAGTAAGATTAATTCTTGTTTAGCAACCCCTCCCCCAGCTAATTAAAAATCAATTACTGGGCCTCGTGATAGAGTGCTTGCCTGCCATGTACAAGACCCAGAGCTGGATTCTCAGCCCTACTGGTACTTTTTTAAAATTAAAAACAAAAAAACCCCATAAATACGGTTACCTATCCTTTCTCCTTCACTGTAAAAATCTATTCTATTTATTATACTTGCCACTTCTCCTTTCTTGCCACTCCTCCAATACAGCTCTTCAATGGCTTTACTCTTTTAAAGCTTATCTACTCTTTTGTATTATTGTTTCTTCCAGGCAAAGTCCATAGAAAACTTACTCCCTTACTAACTTTCATATATCCATAGCTCTTGACAATCTATGGCCTCTTGGTACTTAAGGAAAAGTAGCCCAATAGATAATTTTAACAAAGATAATTTCTTTAATTTCACTCATAGCTATTATGTATAAGACACAGTGTTAGTTGTTTTTGTGCATATTAGTTAATTTCTTTTCCATTTTTGTAATCTTATGAGGTAAATATTGTTTTTGTTTTTTTTTCTCCACTAGAGCAACACATTTCTTGTATTTGACAAAACAAAAACAAAAACCTTAAAATCCTTAGCCATAAGCTTTCCCTAGGATCAATATTGACATGTAATAAGGGCTCAATAAATACCTGTTTATTAAAATAAGAAATCTAAGCTTAGCATTTGCTTATAATCCTATCAGACAGGAACACTGAGGTCAGGAGGGCCATGGTTCAAGAAGAGTCTGGGAAAATAATACACAAGAACGCATCTCAATCATGCCAAAAGCTAGGCAAGTAGTGTGCTTTTGGCATCGCCACTACATCTACATGGGAAATGTAAACAGAAGGGTTGCTCTCTCGTCTAGATAAAACACGTTACTTAAAAAACTAAGAACAGCATAAAGGACTGAAGGTGTGACTCAGGTGGTAGAGCCCCATCCCAACAAGAGCACAAGGCTATAAGTTCAAACCCTACTACCCTCAAGAGAAGAATCAACTGACATCAGGAGCAAATTTTGAGATGTGTAATACATATACCCCAGTGTACCACAGTATCACTACAACATCTGTGACTTCAAACAGTGGATCATCTATTTCACTGTTTAAAAACATGGTCAGCTCTTTGTATCTCCTTGAATACAGATTCAACCAATGTTGGATCAAAAAGAAAGTTTAAAATGGATTAAATTTGGGTAAAATCATATGCAAATGCTATGCTATTTTTGATAAGCGATTTGAGCGTGTGTGGATTTGGGTATCAGCAAGGGGACCTGGACTAAGTCACAGGTCTTGCAAAGACTCATGGAAGGGAAATTATTCCAGGTTATACTACCAGAGGATAGGTGTGTCACAGGGAATCTCAGGGGCTTCCCACAACACAGTCTTTCTAACGAGCTCCCGGCAAGGAAGTTTATTTAGTAACAACATAGTGCTTATCAGAAATACCATATTACAAATATAAATAAGAAAATTTAAAATCTGGCCATGAAAATTTAATAGATGGTTAGTTTAAGTGGGGTGTAGAGGTCTTGTGGTTAAGTTTACTTTTCAGAAATTGGTTACTCTCTCATTCTCTCCATATCCCTTAGAGTATCTGTACACAGTATTAAAATATTCATATACCTCGCATAACTTCATCAAGAAATGTTATATTTGATGTAATCTGCTCAACCACATTTTATTCTTGTGCTTTCTTTTAAAAGCATTTTTGGCAGCTTGAGCTTACCTGCCTATCAAGATCCAGTACATAACTCCACTGTAGCTTGCCAGGAAGCAGTCTAGATGCCAAGTTCATTTTGTGTTATGGAATGGTAGGTGCGAGGACTATATGCCATTGAAGAGAACCCAAATTAGGATGTCCCAATCTTCATAGGAACGCTCTACTTACTTCCTGCTTTAAACTCCAGCTGATAGAATGTTTTATGGGTATAATTAAAAATCATAAAATAACACATGTAGAAGCACAAGAATTTTCATTTTTGAGTCTCTGTTCTCCCAAAGATGGCAATTCCACAAAAAGTAAAATACAATTGCACAATGAGAAACAGTTTCACTGAAGCAGAAAATTCACTTGAAGTTCCAATAATATTGGTCTCTTCCTATCTATCTTCATCTCTGCTTTCTTCAATACTGCTACCAGAAAGGGCCAATGGCCCATTCTCGTTCCTTTAATTACGAGTTGTCCAATTTTGAAAATTCTTAGGATTATTTGGGCTTCTATTTCCTGATAAGTCCAAAAAAGGAAAAAGAAATAAAGGAAAGGAAAAGTTTAACTATGCTTGCATCAACATTTTGGAATCAGATTTAGAGAAAATCGAATATTAAGAGTGTTGGGCACAGTTCCCTAGCACTCATCTCCACCGTCTGTCTTCCATTTATGTGTCATGCTTACAGATCAAACCTGGTGTTTCTATTGGAATTTGTCTCTACGGAAAGCAATGCATGTATAAAACCATGGCTCTTCTGCAACTGAGCTAGCTATGATGACAACCAGTCAGGTAACCCTGGGTAATAACTCTAGGAAAACCTTTTTAGTGTGTTTTTGTATTATCAATCCAAAACTTCAAAAGGCACTTCTCAGGATGTCATTTTCAGTTTTATTTAGTAATTTCCTTTCTACCTCAATGGAATCTGAGTTACTGGTCACATATTTATGGAACTTTATTCACTTATAAATTTATTCCATCATACTTTTGTAAAGAAAAAAAACCTAGACAACCATGCTGAAGTATTTGATAAAGCATTTGTTGGTTATATCCATCAAAGAGTGTTGCACATTTGCAGCATATCACCTTGAAAAGTACAAATAAGAAATGATTATTGTTAATGATCATAGAATACTCTTTTAATTGATACATCTAGTCATCAATTGTTTGCCAGTACCACAGTTAGAACTCAAGGTCTCTAGCTAGCTATTCAAGCACTCTCCCACTAAAGCCACCTGGTGACTCCTCTTTTGTATTGGTTATTTTCAGGATAGAATCTTATTTTATGCTTGGGCCACCCTGAACTGTGATCCTCCCATTTATGACTTCCTCTGTTATTGAAATGACAGACCTATGCAGGGGGATATGCCAGAGAACCCAGGCTTTGTGATTTTCGTGTGCCTTTGAATGACAGACACTCACTACCATGGTCAGCCATTGAATCCCATGAATTTTTGAACCCAGGGCTTACCCATCCTCCAAATAAATACAAGCAGCAGCAACAACAACAACAATAAACTTTTCCAGAAGTGAGAATTATTTTATTTGTTTATTGTTTTTGGAGCACCAGGATCAAACTGAGTGCTTCCTGTTTGCTGATCAGACATGCAACCATTGGACACAGATCTTTAGAGCCTTTTTGCCCTACTGTTGTTGAGATAATTCTAATTTTCCCAGATCATCATGGACCACAATCCTTCTATACATCTCACCACAGCAGGGATTTCATCTGTAGACCACCACCACATTTAGTTTTGATTGTGTATTTGTTTGTTTGTTGTTTTAATTGATATGGGGCCCTGTGAGCATTTTTTAACCTGGGTTGGAAAGACAATCGTGTTGATCTCTCACCAAATAGGTAAGACTTTTTTTTTTTTGGTGTTACTCAAAAAAATATACATTTAATGTTTAAAGCAAATCCTAGTGGTTAAGTCTTTAAGGATGCCCAGAAGTAGAAATTCTTAATCCAGCTCAGCATCTCTCTCTTACCTAGGCTGCCAATGTCCTCATCCATTGGCCTACCATGCCCCACCCATGGGGTGAGTTCTTAAGAATGGTGAAAAATGCTGAATTCAATTTTTTTTTTTTTTTTTTTTTTTTGGGTCCAGTCATGGGGCCTGAACTCTGGGCCTGGGTGCTGTCCCTCAGCTCTTCAGCTCAAGGCTAGTGCTCTACCACTTGAGCCACAGTTCCACTGCCGGCTTTTTTTCTTTTCTCTGCTTATGTGGTGCTGAGGAATCGAACCCAGGGCCTCATGCATGCAAGGCAAGAGCTCTACCACTGAGCCACCTTCCCAGCCCCGCTGAGTTCAATTTTTAAGGACTAATAACAGAGCTCCCATTTGAGGAAAGTATAGAGACTTCTTAAAGTTTAATATCTCATTTGTTTTAAATATACTTCATTACTGAGTTATACGAAAAAGATGTTTTAACTTTAAGTAGTGACTTACGCATGTTCTAATTCTAATAGTGGTTATTTTCTTAATAGCCTACATCCTAGCACTGCTGTAGAGGAGATTAAATGGTTGACAGATCCTAGCTGTTCCATTATTAAAGTTGATAAACTCATTGAATAAAAACTTTTTTAAGCTGGACACCAGTGGCTCACCCCTCTAATCCTAGTTATTCAGGAGGCTGAGATCTGAGGATTGCAGCTTGAGGCCATCCCGGTCAGAAAAGTCCATGAGACTCTTATCTCCTTATCTGCCAGAAAACCAGAAGTGACACTGTGACTCAAAGTGGTAGAATACTCGACTTGATCAAAAAAGCTCAGGAACATCAAAAAAGCTCAGGAACATCGTCCAGGCCCTGAGTTTAAGCCCCACAAATAAAACCTGTTCTAGGCTTTTTAGCTTTCCAGTCGGAATATAAAGATGAAGATACTGTAGTTTCTGCTCTGAAACGATTTAAAACTTGATTGCTAGGATAAGTCAGTAATCAAAATTATTAAAATGAGCCAAGTTCAGTGAAACACTGGTACTCAGTACTCCGAGGTACTCAGTACTCTGAGGTACTCAGGAGGCAGAGATATTGAGGTGATTTACGTTTTGAGGCTAGTCTGGGCAAAAAGTTAGGAAGACTCCATCTCAATGAAAAGAAAAAGCATCTATGGTGGAATACATCTGTAATACCAGCCATGCAGAAGGTATGGGTAAAAAAAAATGTAGTTCAAAGCTATCACAAGTGAAAATTCAACAACCTCAAATGAAAACTGACTGAAGTTAAAGAGGGACAGGGTGAGACTTCAGTGATACAGCACCTGCCCAGCAAATAAAAGACCTTGATTTCAAACTCCAGTGCAACAAAGAAAAGAAATAATTTAGAGCCATCAAAGACTTATTTGTACTCTGTGATGTTTAAATAGTTGGTGTTTAGTAAGTAACTTGTGTCAAAATAGCTAGATTTTGTGTTTTGTGTCTTCATTTCATAGATAAGGAAAGTGAATCTCAGATACACAAATGTTTAAGTTGCAAAACAAAATATGCTTTCATGGAAATGGATTACTATATTACTATAAACTACATAGCTTAAAATAACAGGAAGTCGTTTTCTCACAGTTTGAGTAACCAGGAGTCAAATCAAGGTCAGCTATATTCTCTCCAGAGGCTCTAGAGAAGCATGCTTTCTTGTCTCTACTAACTTTTGGCAACAAGTACTTTTTGTGGCAGTGTCGTTCTAGTCTTATCTAAACATTACCTGGCCTTCTCCTTTCCCATCTGTGTGTCCTCTTCTGTCACTTGTAAGGATATCTTCTGAAATCCAAGTTCGTTGTGTGTTAAGATCCTGAATGGGATTGTACATTCTAAAATCCCCTTTAGAAGCATAGCCATATTCAATGGACCTTAGACTAGTGATTGTAGTATCCTCCCTTCAACCCACTAAACCAAGCATTCTGGCTAAAATATCTTTGCTGTGTCTATCTATATGTAAATAGAATAGTGAAAGACACAAGGGATATCTCTCAGTAGCATGGATGAGTAGAAAAAGAATGATGTTGGTGTCATGCAGGAAAGAGTTTGAAATTTAGTATTACTATAATTGCAATTGTGCTTGCCTTGGGCTAAAGGAAACTAGCTATTAGGTCCAACATTCAATTTGTCATATGAAATATTAGTTCTCTTTTCCAGCCCAGGAACACAAAAATGTAGTGAAAGTAAGAAAGTAAAGACTTGTAAAACCTTGAATTGGATGTCTGGTTCAAATGACAGCACCATCTATGAGCATAAGTCAAGACAGATGCTAAAGCCCAAAGTGCAAGCCCTAAAAATGGAAAACAGAAAGAACAAAAGAAAAGAAAGGGAAAGGAAGAAAAGAAAAAGAGAGGATTCATCTTTTGATTTTATCAAAACTTAATGTTAGACGGGGTAATAGTTGAAGAATTGGTTGATTTTCGACAGACGAAGATTTAGTAAAATGTTCTTTTTTGTGGAGATGACATCTTTATTTGGATAATCACATGGATTTTACTGAACAAAATTTCAGAATGAATAAATGAGTTCTATGAAGTAACAGGATATAAGATTTACAAAAATAATTATATTATTGTATATTAGCAATAAACAATTTTAAAATGAAAATAGGAAATCATTTTTCTTTACAGTAATATTAAAATACAAGGTAAAGTATTTTTTTGCTTTTTGTTTTTTGAGTTTTTTTTTCTAATTTTTGGAAAGTCCTGAGGCTTGAACTCAGGGCCTGTGCACTGTCTCTGAGTTCTTTTGCTCAAGGCTAGTACTCTATCACTTTGTGCCACAATGCCACTTCTGGTTTTCTGGTAGTTAATTGGAGATGAGATTGTCATAGACTTTCCTGCATCAAACTGCTATCCTCAGAGCTCATCCTCCTGAGCAGCTAGAATTACAGGCATGAGCCACCAGCACCCAACTGAAAATGTTCTTTAGACCGGGGGTGCAGGGGTGTTAATCCCCCAAACACATCATGTAACATAATTTCAGTCTGGAAAAAGTGAGTAGTGTAGTAATCAGCAGAACCATCAGACTTAGGGGGAGAAACTCTGAGCAACTACAAAGTTTTGAGAAAAAACAAACCACTAAAATACTATGTTTTATTTGTAGAAGTAATATTGTATAGCATAGAACTAATATTTCAGATACAGAAAAACTTCATGTAAAATAATTTTTCTAGAAAAATGTGGTTAGAAAGGAGGAGACAACAATGCTTGATAAGAAATGTACTCATTCTCTTGCCCATGTAATTGTAACCTCTCTGTATGGTATTTTCACAATAAAAAAAAAGAAAAAAGAAAAATGTGGTTAGTGTAGTACCAAGGAAAATCTTCAGCCTTAGGGGAAGACACTTGTATAAAATTCTAAGCACCTTACATGGTTTTGTGGCAAACCCAGTAAAATCAGTTTTATTTGTAGAAGTAGTATCTTATAGCAGACAACTAAGATTTCTGATCTCATGTATCAGGACACAAAGGGCAGACAAGCTACGAAAAAATGAATAGAAAAATCGAAGGAAGCAAGTAACAGATAGGAGATCTCACAGCCAGCCTGTGACTAGTGAGTAAGACTCTGTCTCATGTAACAAAATGAAACAAAAAAATATTGAACAATCACAGAAACAACTTGGTAAAGACAAAACCAATATGAAAAAAAGAAAACCTTAGTAACAAGGAACAATAAATACCCTCATTGTGGAAATATAAAGTGAAATATGTTGATTGTTTGGAGAATATTCTGGCAATACTCAGTGATACCCCGGTGAGAATAATATATGTATTTACAGCAAGATCTACAAATATGTCTGATTATCACTAATGATAACTCCTAACTGCAAATACCTAGATGTTTATCAAAACAGAAAGCTCAAATAAAATATACCCATAAGCCATGAATTAGTATAACGATGAGTTTGTCATGCATCACAATGAATGTCAATATTGAGACAAAGGAAATTTCACAGAAATATACAGAGAGAATGATTCTATTTATGTGAATCTCAAGAGCACAGACATCTTTTCATAATATATTTATGAGAAAAAAGCAAGTAACAATGCAAATGGCAGGGGGCTTTACAACAAAGATTAGAAAAATACCCAACTATAGGAGAGCAGAAGAGAATAATCTGCTTGGTGTACCCATTAAAAGATGCAAAACTGTTTTGTTTTGTTTTTCTCTAACAGTCTTGTGTTAGTAAGCTTTATTTTGCCTACCTACTCATTAATAAAACATTTTCTGTGCTTGTGTATTTGTGTGTGTTCTAAAATTCCTTTTGTACACTTGTTATAAAAGTTTTAAATAAGAAAACAATATGCTTTTGATATATAGTAGCGGAGGTTTACTGTTTTATAAAAGCAAGCCCTTATTGCACAGGTAGGAATTAAGGTCTCTAAAAGTCTGTGATTTATCAAATGACAATTAAAAGGAAGGCTAGAGTCTTGCTAGATTTTTTTCAGGTTGTAAGTGTTACCTTGATATATTTTTTTAATTCCAGTATTGGGGCTTAATCTCAGGTCCTTGTGCTCTTCCTTATCTTTTCTGTTCAATGCTAACACTTTACTACTAGTGCTACACTTCCAATTCCAGTTTTGTTTTGTTGACAGCTATTTGGAGATAAGAATCATTGGGATCTGTCTGTCATGACTGGCTTTGAACTGAAATCCTCACCTCTCAGCCTTCTGAGTAACTAGGATTACATGACTGACCTACAGGTACCCAGCTTGGTATCAATTTTGATGCTTATAAATTCCTTAGATTACATAAAAGTAAAATATTTAATGTTTATGTTGAATTTATTTATTTTTCTTTCTCTGCCTTTACTATCTCTTATTTTTCCCTGGTAAACTGTGTATAGTTTATCTTGGTTTTCCTGTGTTATGCAAAATGAAAGACAGAAATAAAGAAAACCTCTGCTTTTTCCACTAGAATTTAATGGAATCAAATCAAACCAACTTGTACTATAACCAGCAGTGCATTGGTTGGTGGGGGCAAGGTGGAGGAGGTATTTGAGGAAATGAATGAAAGTTAATGGAATTTTACAAGGTGTGATTCAGAGTCAGGAAAATTATTTAAATAGCTCTAAGTCCTGCTAAGCTTCAAAAACCTTTCAGTATTAGAATTTTAACATCATACCTGTTAGCATGATTTGATTTTACTTCATCATTCTAGAATTTGCTTTCTGTGGTATGTCTAGTTAATGTGTTTGACAAGATTCTTTTGGCAGTCTATAGATTGCTTGGTAGCCAAGCATGTGGGAGAGAGATTTTCAGGCTGTTAATTGAAGAAAGCCAAAGGAAGGAAATAAGCCATTGCACACAATTTTAGCTAGGTGGGGATTCCGAAAGTATTTCACAAGGTGGCTTCCCTCATGCTTGATGCACACAGGATCCTGTGAATTCTGCTTTGCTGAAAAATTAGCATTTCCTTTTTGCATTGTGATATTCTCCAGATGAGGTTATTTATAGCTCTCACGAGCTCGGCAAAGTGAATAGCCCCTGCTTCATGTGGTGAGCACTGAGCATGGATGTAATGTATACTAACGGGAAGTTTAGAAAGGGACTGGATAGTCGGGCAGGGGAATGAAAGACCAGAGTCTTTGGCTAAAGTACACCTCGGCTTGACATGGAATCCTGGAGATCTTGACTCTAGTTTTCTGACCAGGACAAAAGTAAGTCCTGTGTCCAAAAGCAAAGATGCTTTAAAGGTGACACCATTTTGCACTTTTGTGGTTATTTTAAAGAAACCACAGAGTAAAATCAATAGGAAACAGGAGTGAGGTGGCTTTGGCTTTTGAAGGTTTTGGTTTGTTATTTATAACCAAGGAGCTTAGCTTCATTCCCTAGCAACGATGAATGACCCTCAAGAAAGAAATCACCACGTTTTCAGAGCCAATGAAGTCTAGCACCTCACATTTCGTTCCCCCGCCGCACTTACTGCTATAATTTATGGGAATTCTTACAGCACAAAATAAGAGTTACCGTTAATGTCTATATTGAGGAAATGTTTTAACCCGTATACCTCAAATTATCTTCCAAAAATAAATCACTGTTCTCACTGTATTTGATGTTGGTATAATTTGGGGAGGGAAAGGGAAAAAACAAATTGTTTAAATAGGGATACAGGTGGACGCATTGCAACAATGAGATGTACAAGATGCTATGTCGAAAAACAAACTTTACAACTTTGGCGGGGCAGGGGAGGGTAGGTGAGGAGATGGGAGGGCAGGAATGGTAAGGGGAAAAAAAGGGAGGAGGCAACAATGCTTGATAAGAAATGTACTCATTACCTTGCTCGTGTAATTGTAACCCCTCTGTACGGTATTTTCACAATAAAAAAACTTATTAAAAAAGATTTCTAATATGACATTGATCCAGAATGAATTGCCTGAAGAAGCATTGCCAGCTGTGATAAGGAAATTCAGAAAGAGATGAGAACTTCTGGAAAAGTTCTACTCACCGTGTATATAGAACAATGAGACTGCACCAATCCATCTTTGATAAATTCAACATGGCTAACATAGCAAAGCTGAATTTGAAGTGGATGTCTGAATCTATGAGATAAAATTAGAGATATTGAGGAAAATATCTAGAGGGACATATTCAGAAATAGGAGAATGTAAGACATATAGAGGAATATAAATAATTAAATTACAGTGTCAAAAAAACAAGAAGTTTGCCCTTATAGTAAACAAATTGCAAAATCTCTTTGAAAAAAAGATTCTATACATTCCCAAATTTCAATCTCTTCTTTTACTTTTACTCTCCTTTACTTAAGTCTGAATGACATTTTGTAGCATCAAGACTTTCTTTGGTGTATGTGTGCAGGTGAGGATCTAGCTTGATACTATCAACCATCTGTGAAAGAATAAGAACAGAGTACATCATGCCCAACCTTAGCCAGGACAAATAAATCTATGCATCCTAAGAAAGTCTGTCTGGAGACTTTGAAACTAGACAAAGTTAGCCATGCACTTGAAATGAAAGAAGGTATGATGTGAAATGAAAGAAGAATGATGTGCATACCTGATATGCTATTCATTGCTCTTCAGAACTTTAAGGCATGCAATGTTTTCCCTTTGAGGATCACCACTGGTGTACACTTCAAGGGCAATTGAAATAAGTTATGGTAAACCCTAGACATTGAAACAGCACCATGAGACCATGTAAACCTGTAGCTCTCCTGACTCTTTTCCACTGATATTACTTTCTGCACTGTTTTGTG
Organism: Dipodomys spectabilis; assembly: GCF_019054845.1. Lineage (NCBI taxonomy): Eukaryota > Metazoa > Chordata > Mammalia > Rodentia > Heteromyidae > Dipodomys > Dipodomys spectabilis. The sequence goes on along the minus strand of NW_024870698.1, from coordinate 4,028,988 downwards.
TTCTCCAGAAGATACATATCAAAGGAGATCCATATGGATTTAAAAGCTGAGACCTCCTTGAAAAATCACTAGCTACTTTGAAAATTAATCCTCCTATTATTCACTAATATCTTCAGAAAGGTTATCAGAAATATATTCTTATAATAACCACTTATGAGAACATAATAATTTAACTTCAGTCCCTTCCTTAAATATTCTTATTTCTAACTTACTGTCAAATCCTTCAAGTTCCTATTTGACTTAAAGTGTATGATATAATATTTTAATCTAAGCTGATAAAAATATCTTTCAATAACACAGGTATGATTCTTCTATTACATGTCTTTGTGACTCATTGAAACTGTGAAGTAATCATATCTTTAAACAGGAAGAACAGATGAATGCTTTTCCTATAAAACTTGTCTTTAGACAAACTCTCTCCTTGGGTGACATCCTCAGCTCTAAACACTGTCTTTAACCAGGTGAATTTCTTCCATTGGCTTTGATCTATAGATTAAATTCTTTTTAATCATCACTCCTAGACTCCTAAATGCCAATAGGGTCTCTCCTATTTAGGTGTTTACCCATCAAATATTAATTCCCTTTGTTTCTCACACCAAATTTGGTGAGTATTCCTTGCTTTTAAGTTTCAGCAAACATGTTTTACTTTGCCGGTCTGAAACAATTGCTTAAAGTCAGGTAGATCCACAGTTGGAGATACACGGGCTGATCTTTCCCATTTCTGTTTTGATTACCTTACAAATAGGCAGATTGGTATTTTTCTTCTTCACCTTTAAGAAGAGGAAGTTGGAAGCAATCCACGGCAGGGAGCAAACTGTAGGCAATGGAGCATGCCATCTGGTAGGAATATGCTAGAAAACCTTCAGCTTTCTCATTTCAACAAAAGCAAAAGTAAAAGTCTATTAATTCAGCTTCTAGTCTGGCTGAGAAACAAATTCCACAAGTCTCAAATCGCATCTGGTTTACTCTACGTCTGGCTCACAAACCTACCAGAAAAGCCAGACAATCTGGATGAAAATATTGTTCCTCTCTGCGCTATTAGCAATTGGAGGGAAATAAGAGTTATTCATTGCTGAAGTTCAGAGACCCTCCCCCTAATAGTCATGATATTGACCTAGCATGCCCATGCCCAGGGCTTTTTATGTGGGCTGTTGTGGAACAAACACAAAAAAATCAAGTATTTCTAACTTGGGAGTTGAGATAATAATGAGTTCAGATGGTGCAATGGTTCTCCATATTGATGCACCTGTGAATGAGACATCCTATCACCAGCACTAAGATGCTAGCTCGCTCTTTATGCTCTGCACTGGGAAGATCTCTCAGTCTTCACTTTGGGACATATGTGTCTGATTTGAGAAGTTATTGTAGTCCATGACTTTGATGTTATTTTGACCAAACTGTTAAAAATTTTTCTTCTTTATATGTTTACAAGCATATGCATTTTAGGGCAAGGCGCATGCTAATGCCAGCCTTATAGTACTTCATATTTTATGACATTTATGAGAAGTTGTGTCACAAATTGAGTCCTCCTGAGTTTCCCTGTGGTCACAGATGGCTGCCAAATTTAGACATGAAATCAATATTCAAATAAAAGGAAAAAACGTGAAGATTTGGCTATGATACCCTCACCAATTATTTTTCTTTAGCAATAATCAATGCTTTTCTGGAAATTCCTGCTGGTTAGTGCCAACTTAGAGGTGATTTACCAGTAATTTAAGGCCACCTTGCAAAAGAAGACATGAATGTGATATGTCTAACTTTGGTAGAGAGTGGGGTGAGTTTAGGAAACTAATAGTGCTGCCAGTTATTAATTTGTGGGGAGTAATAAACTCAACGTACCTTAGAATTTAGAATTGGGGTGTAGACTCAAAGCTGTGTTCTATTGTAGTTTAGTGACATAGGACTTTGGATAAAGTTAATTAATTTCTATAAATTTCCGTGGGGATAATAGTATGTACTATAAGATGGGAATGAGAATTAGATAAAAAGGTAAAATATTTTATAGAATATTTATGATATACATTTCATTGTCTTAATTGTCTTGATTGTTCCCTAAGCAAATAAGATATAGTTGATAATTGGAAAGGGTGCCATCTAGTGAGAATAACATAGAGGGAAGAATGAACGAGAAAAATGATAGAGAAGGAAAGTCTATTACTAAGATGTACAAGAACATATACCAGAGTAGTCAACAGAGGCTGAACTTAGCAGGGATTGTCTGACAAGTATACATAATGACCCAAAGGATGATTACCTAAAGTGCAAAAGGCCAGAGCAAAGTGCAAAAGGCCAGAGCATGCCCTGACAATATGCACATTGGATAGGATTGTCACTTGGCCCCTGATTTTCCTGCTTTGTATCTGTGGTTGTGGAGTCATTCAGGTGAATGTGCAGAACCATTTCCAAAGGCAGACAACAAAATGCTATAAGGTTTGTGCTACAGGCAAAATGTTCATTGGGTCTCATGAGTCTAACTGAGCACTGAGAGTTCCACTCTTGGCTAATCCTAGACTCAGGGAATGGAACAAAGGTGTGACTGGGTACTAGAATTATTTACTACAGAGTCCAGCAAAAATAACTTACCATTTTCCTCATACTTATTTCTTATTATGAAACAAATATGTGGATGGGCTTTTGCATTCCTATCAAAAGAATACAATTTAGAGTAGATGAGACAAATAGTATGAAGACATTAAGGAAGTAATCATTTGGATATTATGTTGACTGTAATTCACAGATTTTTAACATGCATATTCTGCCTCTACTGTCGTAATATTTTCATGTTTATAAGGTCTTCATGTGTTATTACTCGGAACTTTATTGAGAAATCAATTGGTTCAGTGCCCTATTTCCTGGTAGTCCCTATGATAAACACTGTCTGGTCTAGATTTAGGCAGAATCTTTTTCCTTGTTCTTTCTCTCAGGGATGCTGCAATCAATCAACTACAATCCACATGCTTGCTTTACCCTGCTCTCATTGGATAAGAAATTGAGAATACCCACTTGGAAGCATCATTTCTTCTAAACGTGTGATAATTTTTTCTCATAATTATGTTATTGGTTTTTGTTAAAAGGGTTAGTAGTTTGATATATTAGGGAGGAATAAAATCTAGGTTTCTTTGGTATTGATTTTTTTAATCTCAGACCGTTGAAGTAGCTGTTGGAGAGTAGAGATGAGGCTTGGAATTGACTATGATGAGAAGCATTCGCACACAGCAATAAGGGTTAGAATTTTTCAATGATTTTCTGCAGTCATGTTTGTCAAATAGAGAACTTTGATAAAGCAAAACAAATATCCTCACTTCTAATATGTTCATAATTATTTATCAAACTTGAATGTATAAATATATATGAATGTATCGTGTTCTTATTCATGTGCAAAACCAACATACCTTAACAGTCATGTTGTAAAACTAATAAACATTCAAATTAACATTGATGTTAATTCACTGAATTTTATTTCTACAAAATACATTTGATTTTGTGGGGAATACAAACAGACCAGTATAATTCAGATCTAAGCAGACACAGAAATTTCTAGTGCAGAGGTCACTAAACATTTTATAATGAAGAGCCTAATAGTAAGTATGTTAAATATTGTTAAACTTATAGTCTGTTTAGAAACTTATCAACTCTGTTCTTGTGGTAAGAAAATAACCACAATCACAACAAAATATGTTCAATGAAACTTTTTTTTTAACAAAAGTAAATGGTGGTATACATATTTCTTTGTTCTGGTTCTCAGAATATACTGAGGAGAGTACCTCCTCTTGGGAACATAATAATTGTACTTAGTCCTGGAATGCTCTGCTTTTGGGGCTGAGACTAGATTTTAAGTAATATCAGACAAAGAATAAGAATTCTGAAAATAATAAGTGTCTTCAAAAGAAAACAAAAGAAATAAAGAACGGTTGAACAATGTGAAAGCAAAATTATAATCACTTGATAAAATTCTTAGTAATAGCTAAAACCTCAAAAATGAGTAAATATCTCTGTTATTATTATTTTATCTCTAATAAAAGAGAAATTTGCTTATTATCAGACAAGTGTTTCTGTTATACATTGCTTTGAATTTTCTTAGTGAAGAGAAACTGCAAGCTTTCATTGGATCCAATAGCAGTTCTTGACTCTATTTATAAATTTAGGGGGCATAAGCTCATAGAGGAAGTAAGTTCTCCATGTCTGTGGGTTCTACATCTCCAGACTCAACCGGCTATGGATTACAATACTTGGAATAACATACTGTTTTTTATACCCAACATGTATAGAATTTTGTTATTATTTCCTAAACAATACATATAACAACTATTTACATACAACTCACAGTGCATGGATACTAAAGTGATCTAGAGAGATTAAATTTACATAAGAATGTATATGGATGTAGTTTATATGCAAATAGATAAACTTATATACACAAAAGCTTTGATGTCTGTAGGCTTATGGAAAGGATCCCCGTAGATATCAAAGGACATCTGTGTTTGGCACTATTAATGAGTTTCAGATTGCACAGGAAAATACTGCATACTTTTACGGGCTTAGAAAATGGCTCTGGGAGATCAATACTGGTACATGTCAAGGTTTAAGGCACTATCTACAGGGTTGCATGATTTTGTTCTATGACTCACAGCATAAAACAACAGAGGAGTTGGGTGCTTGGAAAGCTATATATTGTAAACAGGACACCAAAATAAATAAATAAATAAAGGTTATCCGAGTTTTCAGGGAAAGAAAAGATTATCAACCAAATCCAGAGGACATTGTATATCCAAACTTGTGTTACACATTCACACTCATTTCAAATATTAAATGAGAAAATGCCAGGTTTAGACCAAGGACACTTTTCTAAAAAAAAAATCCTTTTTACTAAAAGTCTATCTGTATTAAGGATGAGATCTTGGAGTGTCTGTATCATCATCAGATAATTAGCACCCCAGGTTATATTTACTTAATCTCTTCAAAGTCTGCAGAAGCACAGCTCTCTCTGGCAATGTCATGATGAATAATACTCCTAATGGAGTTATAAATTGAAACTAATTGGTTTATGTGATTGTTATTAAGTCTAATTTAAGTTAGTTAATGGAATTTTGTTTGGCCAGGGAATAGAGGTGATCTTTGCAGATGATATTTTACTTGAGAAACTTGTTGTATAGATCCACAGACATATATATATATATATATATATATATATGCATATATATATATATATACATCTAAATACACATATACAGATATATATATGTATATATATATATATACACACACACAAACATGAAGTCATATTGTCCTCATGTACTCTTGGAGTCAACGGTTAATTTTAGAGAAATATAGCCAGAAATTTAAGATACTTTTACTATAATGATATTTGTCAGAAGTATTTCACAATACCTAGTTTTCATTTTGAACACCCTTCATACAAGAGTAAGGCAGTTAAATCTGTTAAACAATTTAGTGGCATCTAAGTCCATACCACAGTTGCTTCAATGGATTCAAATGTCGCTAGCAAAGAAATCACTGATCTTTCATAATGAACAGATACAGCAGGAATGGCACGAAGCTTCATATAATAAACAAACATCACTTGGGGCAGTCTCTATGCTATCTGGTATTCTCTAAATACGACTGGTTCTTAACTGGTCTGAAAAATATAATCTGGCTATCACTATTATGTATGCAAATTAAAAGCTAATAATCTAACTTGTGTGCAACAGGGTTCTTAAATGTTCAATAATAAACAATATATTTCTCTTCATATTTTAATCACTTCACTAGTTATCTTACGTGATAAAGGATTTTAGAAAATTTAGAATGTCTTTTCATGTTTATCTTATAAGCATGTTTTAGAGAAAAAAAAAGAAATAGAAATAGAAAATGGAAGTCCTGCAGTGTCTTAATGAGCTTCTGAATTAATTCTTTTCCCAAATTAACTCTCTTAAAGATCCAAAATGGTAGCTTTGGGATGCCCAGGCTTCAGCCAGATTGACCTGAATCCATCACTACATGTGAGTCACTGAGGGATTTCATTGAGATGTGAGAATATCATCCACAAAAAAGTCAAGTTTGTTCACACACCATTATAATGCTCTTTAAAGTAACTGGCTTCCCTCCATTGGTCAGCAATAATGAGTTACTTTGCAAATATCCCATAGACCAGATTTTATAATCATTTGGGTGGCAGCCTTAAATCACTGTGTTTGCTTGTATTCTATAACCGATGTCCATACCAACTTCTCCCAGTATTTACCATAAAGTCTTCAGAAACACATTACAGATAAGAATACCAATTAAGTGCCAGTATATTATCATTCTGTCATACCACTAAACTTTTTTCCTTGATTTCAAAACCTGCAAAGAGGGAGAGGATTATTTATTGTATAGTATAACATGCCTTTGTAGGTTATTAACTAAGTTTTTACATAACCAACCATAATTCTACATAGCAAGAAATTCCAGCTCCCACGGGCAACTTTCATACCTAAGATTCCATAGTTCATAATTTTATTCAGCAATTCAATCATGCTTCTTTTCAACACACAATGCTAGCTCTCAGGTTGCAGGGAAGTAAATTGTTTATTTCTGAAGATCATAGGCATTTGACAACAGTTGACTCAAATTTTAGCCATGCAGAAAAAAACCAGCCAAGTTTTCTTAGTGCTTTATTCACTGGGATAGAAATCCGAAGTGAAATCACTAAGAGAATATACTACTTAATATAGTTGATTTTTCTTACTTCTTTTTTATCCTTATAATGACAATCATAATGAAAATCCTTGGCTTTACTAATCCTGTAACGTTTTTATGTACTGTTTATTTTTATTTATTGTGTACTAAATAGAACTGGTAGTAACATGACACTATACGTGCACATGACACTATACATGCAGAAATGCTGTAGGCTGCTTACCAATTTACTGTAAAATAATCTCTCACATGTAATTCATGTTACTCATGCCAAAATTATTTCAGGACAGCCTTTGGAAGTCATGCATTTATATTCTCCTAAAAGGGAGAAATTTTTGAAAAATAGAAAGCCAGCTACTGTCATCAGTTAAGCTTCAAATGCTATTAATATTGTTGCTAAATTAAAAATAAATGATACTTCCTTTGATGTAACTGATCAATGAAGACAGTTCTTACAATATGATTCCTTTTATCCTTTACATTTTAATTGAACAGTGGATATTGTGTGTATTTGTGGTAAACAACATGTTGCTTGGACAAACATCTTATAGTACAAATGTTTTCCCTCAGAACTTCTAAGCCTAAGATCCATTGTGTTTCAGCACTGCACTAAACAACCCTGTGCAAAGAATAATCTATAGCCATCCTGATCATGTCTAACTTGTGTGTATGTTGCTTTTCTGCCTGAATGCTTAAAGCAAAGTTCCCATTGTACTTGAAATTCATAGAGATGCTTCTTGTCCCATAACACATTTTGCTCTACGAGTGTCCATTCTTACATGTCAATTTCACTCTATTCTTTTCTTCTTCTAGCAAATATTTTAAAACATAAACTCCCTATTTAGTCTCTTTCAATTGTTCTATGTTTCAGTGGTAGCCATTTGTCTTACATGTCTAATTATATTATTGTTTGTTTTTTCTTGCCCATACTGTTTCTGGTGTTCTAAAGACTCTTTTTTCTTTTGTAATTTGATTTTCCCCTCTGGCCTTATTAGGTTCCTGGTGGCTTCTAATTTATATCTCAATTTGATAACGACGTTATTTTCTTCTACGTTACAATATATCTTTTTGTCTTACGTTATTAATTTAACTTCATGATTATGGTTGTTATTTTATCTTCCTGACTCTCAGACTTTGGATTATTGAATTCATGTAGTTGCATTTGTTGCAGACTATAATTCTTATGAAGAACTTTCTTCTGTAACTATTCGTTTTTATATTTGCTTTGTTTTTTAAAAGCTCTGTTGCTATTATTTCTTCCTTTCTTAGCTGAATTTTCTTTTGCTACCTCCTGGGAAGCTGTCTAGATCTAGTCATTGCTTTACTGAAGTTGACTTCATGAATACCAAATCATTTCCTTACTTACTTAGGACTAGTTTGTTTTTCATACTACAGAGTGGTTTGAAGCTAAGATACCTGTGGTTCTGTCTTGTCTTCTATAGCTTGATGACATGTGGAAACCAGAATAGTGAGATGAAACATTTTTATACTACTGTTATTTTCTTTTCTTAAAAAAAAAAGAGGTTTGGGTAAGACTCCTTTATCTGTTTTATTCCTTCTGGTTGTAAAGTTTATGATCCATCTCATGGTGCTATAGTTTAAATATCTCCCACAAGGATGATGTGTTACAAACATAATGATCAAATTCATGTGTTAGTGTCACTTGGACCTCAGGGAAGGAATTGGGTTTGAGGGGACACTGAGGTCATAGGGTATATATCGCAGTATAAAAAGATCTGTGACCACATGTTCCCTCACTCTCATCAGATGCTGGCACTTTGGTACTGGGCCTTGCAGATTTCATAACCATGAGATACAACATTGTTCTCTTTATAAAAGACCTACTGTGTGGTTTTCTGGTAGTCTAACAACGCAAGCCAGACTGAGACATATGGCCTTAATTTACTTAATATGGACTTTGGATTGCTCTTCCCCTTCAGAGTAGCTCTTGAGCCTTGATTGTCCATTTTTATGAAAGCAGGTTTTCCAGAAACTGTACCTTCTCCCTTCTAGGAAGAACAGGAGGAATCTGCAGATGTCCACTCAGTTTGTCTCTTTTGAATGAGAGGTGATAGTGAAATGCCACAACATCTCTCCCATCTTAAAGCAAGAGCTGTGCGGAAATACACAGACACAGTAAGCTACTACATAAATTTCTCTTTCATTCCATGGCTTCTAGTTTCTGAAACTTTATAGGGTTTTCCTTTTTCACATTTGCCTGTTAATCGTCAATTTTCCCATGTATATTCATTTTTCTTAGACTCTGTGCCTGGTAAGGGAAATTCTGGTAGTCAGATTTCTTGTAACTCTTCATCCTGACGCTACTGCTCAACCCTTCACAGATAATCCTTCCACTGCCTTTTCAGGAGCCTAAACTCTGGCATTCCTAAAGAGAGGCTTATTTCTTGAAATATACACTTAAAATTACCAGCCTAATGTCAGACAATCAAGATGAGAGTTACTGTCATAGGAAGATCCTTAATGATCTCTTTCTTGAGTATGAGCGCACTACTCCATTGGCTCTGTCTTGGGCATTGTGAGAACGGAGAAATTTGAGATAGCTTTCTGTTGATTAAGGAAAGATGGATGGAAGACTTTAAAATTTACGTTCACATATAAGAAGATATCAAATTTGATATCATACATACAGTAAGCATGGGGGTTGGGGAATAAGTAGGAATCATTGAAGAAGTAAATAAGGCTTCAAAGAGAGATTGGAATTTTCCATTTGGAAATAGAAAACATCCCAGTGGAATTCCACTGACATTTTTGAAAGAGAATGAATTTGAAGGGGATTTTAAGCTGATTTCTGAAAAATCTAAAGAAATACTAATGTGGAGATGGCAACACTGTTTGCTAGCAAAAGAATGATGAGGGAAAAGATAGACTATATCTGAGTGCAGCAATTTCTTCAGTCTGGATGTACTATGACTTAAACGAACAAAGCACCTATGCAGTTGTGCATAAGAAAGAGACTGGAATCAGAGATGCTGATTAACAAACAGTGACATTCTGACTTTCACTACTCCCAAAGTCAAAGACACCTGTCATCTTAGCTTCCATGTTGCTCCATCGAGATATTTATATTCTTTTCCCCTTGTTTAGAAACACAAGCTTCTCTAGCAAGATGACCTCATCTCACTGAGTTCAGATTCTAGCAGTCTGACATTAGTAACAGAAGATTAGAGGTGTGAACTTCCTCAATTTATGTTAACAAGGTGCTAAATGCAAAGGCCAATTATAACTACCCTTGGCTTCCCCTTTCTTGAATAGCTGGTGAATGAGCTTGATCAATGTAAGGGACTTATTCTGTGGTATTTATAGTATTCTCAGTTGAAACTTATTGGATTCCTAAAAGTGTGGGTTGTAGATTCCCTCAGGGCACTGTGGAATTTTGTGGGTTCACCATAAATGCCCCAGATGCTTTCCAGAACACCTGGCAATAAATTCCAGCCTCTTTGACTTCCCTTTCCTTCTGATACAAGGTTATTAAATATGAAATATTGCATTCTGAAACTCACATAAAACAACCTAATTATTTAAAGGAGGGAGTAAGAGCAGGGCACACGTGGTAAGAAAGAGATCACGGAGGTGCTGAGGACAGAGCTCTCTAATAGAACGCAGAGAGCTCAGTCCTTCCATAGTCCTGTCTGGCATAACAGTAACTTCTCTGACCTTGTTTAGGCAGTTGTTTTTTATGTTCACAAAATTGTATGGGATTTTTCTTTTCCTTTCTTTAAAAGCTACTTACTTTATTGCAGAATAGTTTGAGCCTTACAGAAAACTGACATAAAACATCAGGAATCCAGACACAATTCACCTTAAGGCTGAATGATTTGTTTCCATTCTCTTTCTCTCTCCTTCCCTTTCTTCCTCTTTCTGTCTTCCTTGTTTTCCCTTCCTTCCTTCCCATCTTTTTCTTTCTTTCCTTCCTTCCTTCCTTCCTTCCTTCCTTCCTTCCTTCCTTCCTTCCTTCCTTCCTTCTTTCCTTCCTTCCTTCCTCTTCCTTGTCCTCCTCTTCTTCTTCTTTCTTTTACTTGTTATCCCTTCCTTCCTATTCTCCTTCCTTCCAGTCTTTTTTTCTTCATTTCTTCCCAAATATCTGTTCCATTTCAGCCTTTCCTGTATAACGATACAGTTAATTTGTTAAGCATTCTTATGCAATAAGCTTACAATGATATTCAATTCAGATCCACAAATACTGATTTTTATCTCTATCTAATTTCAACAAAGTCGATAAATTTCTTTATAGAAAGGATATAGCTGCATTCTGATATCATCCTTTTGTATACTCTCACTGTCTTTTGTGGAAAAGAGGTAAAATATTTTGTTAACTAGGACTGAACCGGATAAGGGTCTTGCAACCTGTATTTGAAGAAAGTAAGAAAATTCCATTTTTGTTTTGTTTTGCTTGTTTTTGTGTTGTTGTTGGTTGGAACAAAGTTTCACTCTAGAGCTTAAGTTGGCCTCAAACTCATTATATGACCCAGGCTGACTTAAAACTCATCCTCCTCCCAATCTCTGACTACCAACTGCTGGAACTTCAGGTGTGTACTAATGAGCCTGGATAGATCATTCTTTTATTGGCTAGTTCAGAGGAGACAGCTTAGGAGAAAATAAAATGAGCATTCTTGATCTTGTTTCCTCAATTACCTAGCTGTCATATATTAGGATGTATGTCTTGATCCCAATAACGTCTCTGCCAAAAAAGGTCTCCATTTATTCTTTCAACCCATTTCATACTCTGAGAAATGTCTTTAGCCAAAGATTTCCCACTCCTATCTAAAATACTTGTTTAGATCTCAAAAAATGCCATATGTGCCGTACACTTTCAGTGTAGAGGCAAGTCCTAAAATTTTATGAAAGTGTTAGGCAGCAAGAATGTGGCCCATGATGTTGGTAGAATTCTGCAAACCTCAGTTACAGTCAGCTAAAGAAAAAAATGCTTCCTATAGCTAATCTCTGAGAAAAGCAAGAATAATTCAGGGTATTATTTAGCTTTGAGAAGAAATGGATATTGTGACTAAGAACAGAATACTAAAGAGCATTGATTGACTGAATATAAATTTGTTTATACCCTCATCTCTTGGACAATTTTTGAGGATGATCTATCTATCTACCAGCTTTAGTTTTGATTACTTATTACTCATTATGACAATGTATTTGACTTGTTTATATGTCACCATATTTAAAAAAAAAAAACAACTTTGTTTTCTTTGTTTCCTATCTGGAAAATTCACACTCTTTGAAACTCATTGTGACTCCAATGCTATGTAGGACTTCTTTTTACTGTGTGTATAAGACCACCATAAAATAGAGAGAGAGAAAGACTGTTGAATCAGATCAAATACCCACCCAATCACATTTATAGGAACACTAGGTTTAAAATCAGGAGCAGTGACTCAAGATTATAGATTTTTTTTCTCCATAGGTGATACTAGAGCATGAATGGGACATTTTTGTTTGTCAGACAGACATGAGGACATGCTACTAAGATGCATGGCTAGAGGGTTGTGACGTTGAGATCTTGTTGAGTACTCACAAAAATTATCTAGTCTTTTACAAGTTTGTAAATCTATGCATGGTGGCAGAGGAAGTCATATTTTTTTTTAATTTTCCAGAAAACATAGAAGATTAACCAACCCAATCTGAATGTTCATAAAATATTTCAAATACTAAAAAACAATGAGTACATTGTAAACATATATGGAAAGTTCATCATAAAATCTCTTTAACTCCAAGAAAGACAAGTGGTGGAAAGGGGAAATGAAAAGGGTAATACATAAGTGAATATAATCAAATTATAATATATATATATATATGCATAGCAATATCATTGTGAATCTCCCACATTGCACAACTAATATGAACTAAAAAATGAGTAAGAAAAGTAACCCCTGAGCTAAACTTCAATTCAAACTGAGGAGTTGAAAGTGAAAACTAAAGTTAAGAAGGCACCGTTTACATAAGGAGGGAGGACAGCATGCACAAATGCACGAACTCATCCAAAGGTTGGCATCTAAATGTGACTTCCCGCAGTTTGCTATTAACTGACTGTGAAGCAGGTGGAAATGAGATGAAGGGAGTTACAGGTCGTTGGTTTTCTTGGACCCCTTGGAGTAGAACTGAAAGGGATGAATAAGATTCTCAGGAGCTACTGTGATCAGAGGGATTTTATAATCCCAAACCTGAAATTGATATGTACAGTAATAATTTGTAATCCAGAGCTGTGTTGTCCCAGGGGTATGTGCACAGGACTGCACAGGACACCAGGGCAGCACGGGGGATTGGGCAGGACTGGAATGTGGTGACAGGTTACATGAAATCCTAAAATACGTTATGACAAGCCAGCTGACAGGGAAGAGTGGGAAAGGATTTCTCCCAGACCAAGAGGAATGTACACAGAACAGAGGTCAAAAAGACCTAGGAATTTTTAGATTTTTAGTAGCCCGGTATAGGAACAATATATCACACATGAGCTGTAGCAAGTGATAAAGGGAGAGGAGAAGTTCATGATGTTTCTTCTGTGGTAAAGCAAAAGGAGGTTAGCCTAAGCCTGGAATGGAATGCCCCCCGAGAGCTGTAAAGGAAATAGGTGACCCCATTAGATGAACCTCAAGACATAGTCAGAAATTGTAGATGGGACTGGAATCAACAGCCGGGATGGGGGGGGGGGGGGTAGGGGTGGTCAATCTTAAAAGCCATATAATCAAGAGGAGCTTCTGGCTCACTGGGACATTCTAACACATATGGAAGTGGCATATGCTTGTAACTTTTTGAATCTGAAGGAAATCATATCCTAATGAAGCAAATGATTTTTAAGAAGTTTCCTGATCTGCATTGCTATCCCAGAAAAAGTGCTGGAGAATTAGGTCAACCAAATATGGACACTGACCTCTAGAAAATACAGGGACAAATTAATTGTGAATTAACTGATATCTACAACCCAAAGTGATGGCCTGTAGGAGGAAAACCACAGGTATGCTGAAAGGAGTCTAAGAACATAAGACATTAGAAGGGACTATGAATCTCATGCATCTTTTCATTAATATAATCAGTTACAGTAAGCATTCATTATGTGATAAGTCCTCCCCATGCATTATTTCCCTTAATTCTTAATGTTAGACATATCTATCAACTCCATTCTACAGGTGAGGGAAATGGACTGGGCTATAAATTTCTTAGGGGACACACCCTTGGACAGCCCAACATGTGAAAACCAAGAACTATTTCAGGCTGAAGGAGAAAAATAAATTTAGAAAAGTTATATTGGAGAAAAAGTTTACCCACACCCACATGGAGAAAAAAGAATCAATCCTAGGTTTGAAGTTAGGTACCCCAGACTCCCCAGGTTGTGTGTGTTTGTGTATGTGTGCGTGTGTGGAGAGAATATGTATATATGTGTATATATGCATATCATATGTACATATATGAATGTATATGATTATATACATATGTATATTATATACAATATACATGTATATGATTATATACATATATTCATATGTGTATATATAGAGAGAAAAACAGAATAAAATATTGTTTCTTTACCTTCCAGAGCCCTAAATTAGTATCGGATCATCCAATAAGCAGAATTTTTCCAAGTCATATAGACAAACACCTCTCTCTCTCACCTAACCCCATTCTCCTCACTGAACTGTCCTGATAATGCAGTACAGCCTTCCATTCCAGCTTTCTGAGGTGGGCCATTTTGAAGAGTTTGGGGGCAATTATTGGAACACAAGCTTCCTAATTGACAAGAAAAAAAAAAAAAAGTCAATGGTAATCAAACTTCTTCATTCCCAAGCTGCCAGTAGAGCATGCCTGAAACAGATGCCCGAGACAGCTTGGAAACTTCCAGAAGGGCTGGAAACAGCAATGACTATCAATTCCTGTATCTGTGAGGCCAGAATTGGCATCCCTTAAAATCCTGCAGTTTGCCAAGCAGCTCAGGTGGCTTGCTGAAGGGACTTTTTACTTTAAAAAGAAAAAAAAAAAAAAACAGGCAGCGAATTTTATTTCCCTTAAAGTCCAAGACAAACATTGAAAACCAATACATACATATTTAACTCAACTGGAGAGGAAAAGAGTTAGAATTGTTTCAAGGAAATATTTTCTGTCACAGTTTACTATAAAGTTTGTACTCAAGACGGAACATTGGTCTAAAAGATTCAAGTGTTTTTTTTTTTCTTTCATGCAATTGTTTCTAACATATTTGTAAGATGATTTCTATATTGCTTTGTATGTCCCTCCCCCACGGTATAACCTCTGCTTTCACTGTATTTGATGTTGGTATAATTTGTGGAGGGGAAGAGCAAAAACAAATCGTTTAACTAGGGATATAGGTGGACCCATTGCAACAATGAGATGTACAAGTCGTTATGTCGAAAACGAACTTCACAACTTTGGTGGGGGCGGGGGAGGATCAGGAGTATGGGAAGGGATGGGAAGGGGAAACAAAGAGGAGGCAATAACTTGATAAGAAATGTACTCATTATCTTGCCCACGTGACTGTAACTCCTCTGTATGGTATTCTCACAATAAAAATAAATAAACAAAATAAAATTTTAAAAAATTTCCCCAATAAATGTATGCCATCATAAAATTTTTAAAAAGTTTGTACAATTTCAGTTTTTTTCTAATATGTCTGCTGAATACTTCCTCCCCTGGACAACGGGCAAAATCAGATGTCCTGGGCAAACGGCTCACATCTACTTCAGAATATCTTCTCATCTGTGCCTCGCCTCACTACTCAGGGTACAAAAACTCAGAGAAACTTTTGCCTGTTTTGGCCACTCTCTTCTCTGATGGAGACCTAATTTCTCTTATCCAAAGACATCTCCTCTAAATTGACCTTTGAACTATTACACATATAATGGAAAACATTCATTCTTTGTTTCGCTGGGCCTGATTTAAGTTACCTAAGTTTGTCTAGGTCATTCTATTTATTTACAAATGGTACAGTATCATCCTTTTTAATGAACAAGTAAATTCCATTGCTGAAATATACATATATATACATATATATTTATACGTGTATAAATATATATATTTACATGTATATATATATATATACATGTATATATACACATGTATATATACACATATATATATATACAAATATATACATGTATATATACACATTTGCCTATTTTTTATTAACATGCCTTGTTTTAATTATAAAATTAATAGTTGGGAATTGGTAATTCATATGCACACACACACATTCACATACATAAACATATATTCATCCCACTTTTCGCAAGACGAAGAAATCAGTGGCTTTAGGCTGTGACTGTCTGATAATGACATTAAAAATTTCCCAGCAGTTTCTGTCTGAGGGTTTCATCCCTTGATGATGATTGCCTATGTTAATTACTTTATGAAGAGGTGGCAAATAGTTTGAATTTTATCCAACTTTCTCCATTTATTAACTAGAATTTTTTCTCTTAAAAAGAATTCCTCATTATCATTTCTCTATCTCAGTATATTACATTTTTAATTAGTACGTTAGATTATAATGAAGAATCTCAGAGACTAATTAGATGTTAAAGAAAATATTTCTCTGTAATCATGATTTTGTCAGTATTTCACATAGCATAACAAATTTAAAATGTCTCTTAAAATTTATTTTAAACTTACCTTTGCATAGAAATATATTACCACTGTGTTATAACTGAAGGATGGGAAAGAGCATGGCCGAGGGAATAAAATTGGAATATTGTTTAAAGTTTTAGTTATGTTAATACCAAAATATTTTATTGTTGTAGAAGCTATTATGTATGAGATTTTATTTTGCTCTACCATATAGTTGCTACTTGCCATCTTACAAAAGAGAATAGATTGAAACATCAAAACCAACTTTTGTTGTTGACAGTCTCTTGATAAATCCATGGTAAAGTTAAACTAAGTTTTGTGACAATTTTGCAAATTAACTTTTCTTAAAATTTTACTGCTTTCTTCAAACAATATTGTGGATCATTTGAATAACATGAACATACATGTACTGAATAACAGGCTTCTCGCTTAGATCTTGGAAATAAGCTCACATTATAAAGAAGAGATGGATTGTAAACAATTAGTCATAGGAGTAATGATGAGTTCGGTGGAGAAAATGTACATATAAATCTAGAATGTGATCGGTGAGTAATGATTGTGGTAAACATGTTTGTCTTAAAAAATAGAGTTCAGTTTGATTGGTATTTTGAGGGGTGGGGGTGCTAGGGAAACGAACTAGAGTCTTGCACATAAATGGTAAGTACCCTACCATTGAATTGTCCTCCCAAGTTTAGAAAATAGTAATTCTTGAAGGATTTCTTGAGAATGCAACCTGGATAGAGAAACCTAGATGAAATGAGTACAGGCTCTATGGAGAGTAACATAAGCACTGTGACCTTAAAGACCTTGAGCCAAATTTAGTGTGTCGTTCAGATTGTAAATTTACTACTAATAATTCCCCAATCCTTCAGGTATGCATAAGTTTGTATAGTTCCTTTTTTGGAGTGCGTGGGACCTGAATTACATTACTAATGAAAAAATATGACAAAGGCACAGATTTTCTTGTGTCTTGCTTGGTGTGTATCATATTATATGAGCTTCCATCTTGTCCGTAGTCATTCCTCTAAATATTGATGGTTTCAGTCCTATAAGTACAGGACTGAATTCTAAAAATGAAACAGAACGGAACAAAACCCACACACATAAAAAAACCAAACCTACCTGGATTTGAACAATGTAAAACTCAATTTGAAAACTGATGGTAGTTTTTCTAATGGTCTCCTTTGAGATCATTGGGAGGTAAGTCGTGTCTAGAGGAATCATAAACAAGATATAATAAATATGTGTGCTTTTAAGTCACTAAGTCATTGAGAGTGTGTTGTATAGCAACAGCTAACAGTCATGTGCTACAAGTACAGAAGACATGTTAGATTTGCTGAAAGGAAGGCAGCACTGGAGATAACAGGAAGGGAAGAGAGGGCCTGGGTTCAGATTATGAGATCAACTCCACTCCAAGTGTGAATCACACCCACTGCCACCTGCCAGTGCTTTATTGCTACACAAAGATATTAATTCTCTGGTATGGTGGTTCACACCTGTAACTCTAGTTATTTGGGAGGCTGAAATCAGGAAGCCAGGAAAATAGCTCATCACACATTATCTGAGCCTATAAGAAGCTCAGAATAAAATATGTAATAATCATACATAAAAACTCAGTATTAGATATTAATTTCTAATAGACATGGTTATGGGTGTCTATTATCCAAACTATTTGTGGTAATAATATATCAGCTTTCTAGACATACTGACCTAGGCAAAAAAAAAGGAAAACATAATTGAGACACTTTTAAAAAAATCAAGGAAAGCCAAAACACTGACAGAATGGCTCTAATGGCTCAAATAGTAGAATGCCAGCTTGGTAAATACAGACCCTAAATTCAAACTTTACTGCTATAAGCAAGAGAGAGAACAAAAGAAGGAAGGAAGGAAGGAAGGAAGGAAGGAAGGAAGGAAGGAAGGAAGGAAGGAAGGAAGGAAGGAAGGAAGGAAGGAAGGAAAGAAGGGAAGAGAAGAGAAGAAAGACTGAAGAAAGAAATTTGAGCTTCTACTGATATTTTTCTATTATTTGTTGCACATCAATATAGTTGAAGCAACAATAGATACAAGTTAAAAAAAATAATGTATCTGTAAAAATTAAAAAAAAACAGTAACCCAATATGAGATAATGATGTCTAATATGGTTGATTCTTATAATTCTTCTAATATAATTGATTTTTATAAAAATGGCTCTGTTTGGATAAAAAGCATAGATGATTGCACAAGACTACATTGTGCCAAACAGAAAGTACTAAAAACATAGGATGATGGAATGATGTATGAGTCAATGTGTTAAGTGGACACAGGAGTCAAAAGAAGGAAGAAAAAATCTCCCCCAAATGGAGAATTTTATTTGCAAAATGAATAAATATAGGATTACAATCAAAATGTCAAATACTCAGCCCATACAAGTAAATGAATAAATGAATAAATAGAAACAGAAATGTCTTCTATGTATAAGAATTAAAAATAATTCATGTAGCCAGGTGCCAGCCACTCATACCTGTGATCCTAGCTGGGATCTGAGAGTTGCAGTTCCAAGCCATCCTAGGTAGGAAAGTTATTGAGACACTTATCCCCAATTAAACACCAGAAAACTGGAAACGGCACTGTGGCTCAAGTGGTAGAGTGCTAGATTTGAGCTGAAGAGCAGAAAGACAGAGCCCAGGCCCAGAGTTCAAACCCCACAACTGGAAAAAAAAAAAAAAAAAGAAAGCTGAAAGTAGAACTGTAGCCCAAGTAGTGGAAAACTAACCTTGAGTCAAAGAAGCTTAGAGGCAGTACCCAGGCGCCAAGTTCAAGCCCCAGGACCAGCACTACAATAATAATAATAATAATGATAATCATAGTTATGATGATCATTTATGTAATAAATGTATTTATGTATAAAATAGTTAAAGTATTCTTTAACTGTGAATTTTAGTGTGTGACTAACTTGCAGATAATACAATACTGAAATGAGAAAAGACTATCACTAAAGAATTAAAGGAATTAAGACGCACTGGAGTATTTTTGATACAGAGTGTGAGAGTAAAACCACCCCTCTCCCCTCACACACATGGTGGACTTTCATTTGTATTCATGCACTCCAAATTCATTCCCTCTCATCATAACAAAAATAGCAGTCTAATGCCAACTGACGGTTATTCTGAAAAATATCTGATTAAAACACCTCAAAACTGACAGCCATCAGCCAGCTGCTAGTGGCTCATACCTGTAATCCCAGCTACTTAGGAGGCTGAGATCTGAGTATCAAGGCTCAAATCCAGCCTAGGCAAGAAAGTCTGGAGACTCTTCTTCAATTAATCACAGAAAAAGCCAGAAGTGGCTATGTGGCTCAATTAGTAGAGTACTAGCCTTGAGCAAAAGGAGCTCAGGGATAGCACTCAGGCCCAGAGTTGGAGCCCTAGGATGAACACAGAAACAAACAACCCACCCAAAAACTGTCAGTCATCAACATCTGAGTAGCTAGTGACCAAGAGAAACAAAGGACTTGGTTACTTGGATATACAATTTGGTATACCAAATGAAATCTTGGACGAGAAAAAGAAAATTGAAGAGAAAAGGATAAAACTGAGACTATGGTTTAATGAGGAGTTTGGTCAATAACAATGCATCACAACTGATTCATTGATATAGTATACTAATGCAAGGCATCAGTACTTAGGGAATCTAATTATGAAAAGTGGAAACATTCCATGCCATCTTCACTAATTCTAAACTGACTCTTCAATAATAAGCCTAGCTTTTGAAAAGTTTAGATGTAGAATTCAGAGACAGAGAAGTCAGAAATTAGAAGTAAATGTACATTTGATGTGTCAGCAATGACTTTGAAATTGATCAGGCTATATGGCTAGGTAAGAACATGACCTTTAGAAATGACAGTAGAGCCTATCTAACAACCAGCAAGAAAAGGAGAACCTCAATCCTCCAAGTTCCTGGAACCAAATCCTTCCAACTTAATGAATGAGCTTGGAAATAAGTTGTTCCCACAGGCATTTCTAAGGAAGAACTTAGTCTCCCAACACTCAGCAAATCCCTCCAAGTGGTAGCTCTTATCACACAGTGTCTGATATTTTGACTTGCAGAGTTTTCAGTTATAAATAGACATTGCTTCCAACTGCTATGTTCTTCGTAGCTTCTTATTCAATAATTGAACAGCAATGCAAAGCTGCAATAAGAAATGTGTTTAGCTTTTGGCCCTTATCTGGACATTTGTGGTTGAGAATATGAGCTAGGAGCAAATAAACATGACTTAGCCCATTCCTCGCTCTTCCAGGCCAGCCTCTTCATGTGATGACAAGCTGTAGACTGTTTTCCGAGTAGAGATCATACTTAAGACAGGATCTGTCCCTTCAAGGGGGCAAATTAGTATACGCGAGTCAGATACTTTGAAAACAATACATGAGTGTAATCACAAGCCATTGCATTCTCCTTATCAGCAGTTATTAAACCTATAGTTTCAATAATAAACTTGGTCTGATTGGAAACATTATGACACCTCCCGTATTTTAATTTCTATATTTTAAATCAGAGAAGCCAAATTAGGATTGTTCTTTATGGGCCCAACTTGAAATGTTGCTTTATGGAAGTGAAAAAGACATAGGTAAACAAAACCCTTTTGGTTGTTGGTGTGGTTATCCAAAGATATTATTCTCATTAGAACTACAAAGGAAAATGGAATCGTGTTATAGAATATTATGAATAACAGCATGAAACATTTGATTTAGTGGAATTTGACCTTTTTCTGGAAAAAAGGTATGACACTTAGAGCATGAGGTTTCAAACCCATGATTCTTAGTGCTAGGCAGTCAGTCCATGGGGCAGGAGTGGGGGACCGGAAAGTGTGGAAACCATTATGCCTATGCAAATACTATATAAAATGATTTACCTTTGAGCTTCCTATAAAAGCTGGTCTTGGCACAAACTGGGACTTGCTTAACAGGCAAGAAGAGAGAATGGTATGAAACATAAAACGCACTTAAAAGCTTGAGACGGGCATATGTGCTTATGAAAACTGAATTTTTGCCAACTAGCTAATAAAGAATAAAATGTCGTCTCACTACTCACAGCAATTGCAGCTGGGTTTTCACCTCCATTCATGGAGCAAATGATTTCCAAAGGATTTTTTTTCGTAATAGTTAAGTTTGGCCAAACACGCCCTCTAGGTATCATTTAAAGGATTTGACTTCTTAAATATGGGAGGGGGGGGGGCCTCCAGTGCTTCGGGGAAGGTCAACTCTTTGACTCTTCTTGTCTGTGTGTGAAAGTTGGCCGATGATAATGAACTATGGGATCTTTAAATCATTCTGTAACTCTGAAGTCCTGTTGTGACAACATAGACCCTGAAACCTAGAAGCACATAAAGCTCTAAATTTGTTTTCCTATGAAATGAAAACATTTCATTTGCCCTTGACATCATGGATACTCTCTGGGACCAGAGTCACTCTTACGTTCCACAGATATGGGAACACAAATCGAACCAGAAACAGCAGCCAGATTCCAGATTCAAATCATATGGGTTGTTGTGTCAAGAATCCTAACATATTTGGAGTTCCAACTCCACTTTATAACATCACACCCACAGGTGCCATGTCTGCCTCTGTCCTCCACTTTCCTTCCAAGGCTGTGAGAGGCCGAGTTGTGTCTCAAACCCTTGAGATCACATGCTGCCTGTGGTAGACCATGATCTGACAGTACAATGGGCCGAATGTTCCACTGGGAACAGATTTGGGCAGCTTTGCCTAATATGTGGCCTCTAGGCAAAGTAGGACATCAGGTAAATAGGTAAAATGAAACACGGGATTTCCAGATTCCTTATGATGCCTCCACCATGCATGAAAGGCAGATATCTGAGGCCTTAAGATATGTTACTTTGTTCACAAAGGCTTCAGTTCCTCATCAGTTAAATGGTGTAAATCAAAAAGAAAGATAATACATCTTTTTTCTTGATAAGACATTCTGAAGAACTGAACACAAAAATATATCATAATACATGTATTCTTCTTTAGCAATATAAAACCAAAAAGATGTGTGTGTATGCATATAATGTAAGTGTCTACATATTATACACTATATATTATATATACACACATATATACATATTGTGCATTTGCATACCTATGCAAACATTCACATGCTTACATAGATCAATAGGTAGATAGATAGATAGATAGATAGATAGATAGATAGATAAGAGAAACATAGAGACAACAGAATGAGAAAGATAAAGACAAAGACAGAGAGATGGAAAAATTATTATAGGGAATTGCCTTATTATTTTGCAGGCTAGCAAATCCTCAGAGTGAGTCTGCAAGCTAGAGACTCCAGGATCAAATATCTGGGTTCTAATCAAGATCTAACAGTCCAAAAATCTGGAGAGCAGTTGGCATAGTAGTTTGCATCTAAACCACAGCAGGTTTCATGAAAAGCCAATGTCTCTGTTCAAATCCAATGATAGGGCAATAAAATAATGACATTCTAGTATCTAAGGAAATTACAAAGGAATAATTTTCTTTGTTGAAAGAGAATGTACTTTGCCTCTCTCTTTAAGCATCCTGATTGGATTAGGCCCAAGCATCTAACAACAATTTCCTTTATACTATTTGTCTCACAAAAAATAATTTCGCAGAACAAATCAGAAGAATGTTTTACCCAATCTCTTTGTATCCAGCATCCCAGTCACTTTGCTACAAAATTAAGCATCGCAATCTACAAAAAAAAAAAAAAAAAAAGCCCAGATTCTATTGTTGGAAGCATTTAACAATATGAAACCTTTCTCATCAGCCACCCATTGTATGGTATAATTGATTTTAATATCCTTCAAGTGGGCACTCAGACTCACATTTTACAATTTACAGAGACCGATTTTACAGTGGAAAAGTGTCCTTCCCTCGAACCCAATTCTACCATGTAACGTTCAGAATTAATGTTTGACTGTAAAACTCTGCTCTTAGCAACTAAATTATCATGTCTATCCTTTTTGGGGGGAAATGGGCAAGCTGAAGAGGCAAAAACCAGAGTGTACAAAACTTCACGATCCTCTAGCTTCCAGTTCATTTCCATGCCAGTGTACGTGTTTATATATAACCACGTGTGAAGCATTTTATACCATCTTTCTGAGCAGTTGAGTAGGTGGCGTGTATTTCAACAGCTCATCTCCACCAAATGAGAGCTGTAATATATATTTAAAGATGATGTCAGCCTTTCTAAATATAATTTTCGACTGTGCTGGGGAGAACATAAACTGCAGCACTGTAATAATCAACATATAAATAGCTCCCACATCTTTGCCATGTGCATTTGGATAAGGATATTATGGCAGAGGACTATCAAAAGGGGCCTTCTGTCTCTATTCCTTTCTGCTAACCCGTGAGCAGCTGGGATGGATGACATTTTTAGTAGAAGCCAGTTTGGAAAAGACTTTTATCCTGGGAAGATAAGCTAAAAAAAAAATCTCAAAATAAAACAATTGCAAAGTGCCAATGTTTGATTGGTTTGAATTCGGAAGGGTGCTGTTAAATGCATGATTTTCTCACAGTTTTGGAAGAAAAGTACATAACTTTCTACTGCCCTTTGACTGCTGATAGAGTAAACCTCCAGTCAGGTTTCTTCTTGTGAATGTGGGTATTGGATGCCTTGACCTTCATCTCCTGAACAGATGATGATGCTTAATGCAGCCTGAGTTGGAACCCTCTGGAGAGACAGTCCCTCTGATGGGTATGTTAAGCTCATAGTCCTGTGAGGGGTAGATATGTCATTTGGGTTCACACAGCAGTTGGAGAACAGGACTCTGGGAAATTGATTCTGATGGAATGTTGCTAATTCCAGGTACAAGCGCATAGATGTTTTATAGAGCCGAAGTCACTAGCAGGTAGTTCTTATTTTTGTAAGCCAGGGACTCACGCTTGCTAGGCAAATGCTCTACAACTTGTGCTACATACACCCCTGGTCTATTGCATTGAAGTTTTTTTTTTCAAGGATGATTTTGTGCTGTTGGCAGTAGACATAACAAGGAATCCATTGTAGACCATCTAGCATTATATAATAAATGATTTGACTTCAGAGAGTAGCTGAATTAATATAAATCACAAGAATGATTTATTATAATTCTGATATATGACAGCTCCATGACATTTCAGGGCATTAATTTTGACTTGTTTGTAATGCAGCAAAAGTTAATTGTTACATATCAAACCTCAGTTTTCCCCACTGCAAAATGTAATTGAGATACTAGCATAAGAAAAAGATCTGTCTGGTGCTGGTGGCTCACATCTGTAATTCTAGCTACTCAGGAGGCTGAGATCTGAAGATCACACTTCAGAGCTAGCCTGCATAGAAAAGTCTCTGAGACTCTTATCTCCAATTAACCATCAAAAAAAGCTGTGACTTAAAGTCATAGAACACTAAAATTGAGTTCAAAAGCTCAAGGACAGTGCTCAGGACCTGGATTTAAGCCCCAGGACCAACACACACTAGAATAAAATATATATATATGTTGGCCATAATAAATACTGCTGCAATGAATGTGGTTGTGCCGATGGCTTTAGTGTAGCCTTGTTTGTGCTCTATTGGATAAATGACCAGGAGTGGAATTGCTGGGTCATAGGGCAGATCTAGGTTTAATTTTTTGAGGAAACAGTCCAGATGTCCTTCAGTGTATGAATGAATCAAGAAAATGTGGGATCCATCAGAAAGAATGACATTGTACTATTTGTAAGGAAATGGAAAGACTTTTGAAAAATTTTATGCTAAGTAAGCCAAACCTAGAAAAACAAATATTTTATGTTTTTCCCTCATCTGTGGTAGCTAGAATGTGCCTATAAATGTATAAGTAAAAACTCTGGGTGGTATACAAGCAGTTATACATGAAGTGACTAAAGTATAATAGACTCTATAGAGAGCTCAAATATATAACTTTTTAGAAAGACTAAGTTGACACCCAACAGCATTAGTACCAAGAAATGGATACTTGTGAGAGGGGGTAATGGGGCCTAGGGGAGAGGATTAGAAGAATGAAAGGAAGGGAGGAGAATGCAGGCAAGAAATCATTGTATATACCACAAAATTTAAAAAAAAAAACAAGGAAAGGGGTAAGTAGAAAGTATAGAAAATAACATTCTTAGTGTTGCTTCAAATGACATTGTGATTTCACTTTGATGAATTCATCTCCACTGTAGGCAAAAAAAAAAAATTCTCACACACAGACCTGACTTTCTGGGACTCGTTTTAATTATTTAAAAAGTGACAGAATTAAGTAGCTGTGCTTTTTCATTAAAGTTAGGTGCTAAAACTGATCCTTGAATGTTAAGGCTCAATAAATTAATTTGTTATAGTTGAAGAGATCCTTAGAAAGTGTCTATTTTTATTGAAGTCTATATGAATGTACATGGTTCTCTGCCTCCAAGTTATGAGAATTTCCTGGAACAGGCATCTGTCAAACAGATTACAAAGGAGGCTGTGGTAAGGTATCCACATACTTTCTTGTAAGAAAAGAGACTGGAGATTAAAGACAAGAGATGTAGAGAAGCTTTAGGAAGAGGCAGGATTGAATAGATTTTTTTTAGTACACTAAGTGAAGCTCTTTCAGTTTGATTGTTTTTAAAGACCGATATCCTACTGGTTAAGAAAATGAAACCGGAACCGAAAAGAGAATCCGTTTCACGTGGTTAAAATATCGATGGAGGCTTTGCCTTCAAAGAATGTCAGATCTGGAGATTTATCAGGACTCCCCGCCTCTAAGCCTGGTCGTGTTTGCCCTGTTCCCTTTCCATCTCAAGAAAAGTGATTGCCAAAAGAAGACTCAACTCCAACTCTAAGTTTATAACAAGGAAGAGATTATTTTCTAACAATACAAATGCATGTCTTAGAATCATTGGTCTATACTGAATTGTACATCCATCCACCTAAAATGAGAATGGGGTGAGAGTCAGACCCAAAATTAAAGGGAGTATAGGAAGGATATGCCTGTCTGAGGGGAAATAGGAAATTTGTCTCCTCAACTTTTGGGGGAAAACATGTATATACATATACGTGTGTGTGTGTGTGTGTGTGTGTGTGTGTGTGTGTGTGTGTGTGTGTGTGGGTGTGGTGTGGGTGTGGGTGTGGGTGTGTGTGTGTGTGCAGCAGCTGAGTGATTAAATCTTTACTATTTTTTACTTTTACCTCTCTCATTAAATAAACTGAAACAGTTGCGTTGATATGTCTGATTTTGCTCATGAGAAGGAAAAGTAAATGTAAAGGAACATTATATGCTTTAAAACCATGTGAATTATATCTCAGTATTACATTTCTCTCATTTCCCCCAAACAAATGACAATCCTTGGAGTTTTAGCAACTCGGAGGTTACACCTACTCAATTATGCATTTGGCTCAGTAGCAGAATGAAGTCATCAGATGAAGCCTGGTACAGACTGGCTCACAGAACAAATACTGGTGAACTCATCCAACAACATACCTCAGGGGGGTTAAAAAAAAAAAACCCTGCTCTAAAAAAAAAAACCCTGCTCTAAAAAAAAAAAACCCTGCTCTTTTCCCTTGAGTACTCAGGTTCTGAACCATATCCCATAGTATTTCTGAAGAACGTAGGAAATCGACATAAACCACCAAGATGAAGAAAAATTCAGGATTTGTAAGGTAAAATCCAACCATGACTGTAACCAGGACCAAATAATGATCACAAAAGAGAAGCAGATAGGATTTCACAGAGGACCCAGAGAAGAAGAGAAAAAACAGTTACCCAGAAGACACTCCAGATACTGGAGTTTTGGTCACAATGTAGCAGATTAGATAGAACTGATTGGGAAGATCTCAAATTAAGGGGGTTTGGTTACTAGCTTATTCATTTTGTTTTGGGCTTTTGTCTTGATTTTGGTTTGGGAGTTGGAGCTTACACGCAAGATACATTTCTAAATATGTCTGATGAGATCATTCAAGACACAGAGAGCATATAGTGGAAATATTTGGCATTTTTCTGGCACGCCAGACACACATATGCTATGGACCTGTTAATGTCTACTAGTTCCTCAAACAGCAACTCAGCCATCACGTTCCCTTACAAGGTTTCCATGGCTAACTCCTTTTCATGGTAAGGGACCCCATGATATTCTGTAATATTATTTACCAATTACATTTTATGATGCTCTGTATCTGGCTCTTTTCTAACCACTATTATATCCCAGGAACTAGAATGGTGTGCAGTGGTTTGTTCTGTGTTTTCTTTTGTTTTTAAATATATCAAGAAACTCAAGCTGAGTTCCTGTGAAGCAATAACCAGTATTGCTAGGATGAGAACAAGTCACGTTCACTGCCATCCTCTTCCTTGGCCCAAATGATGGCTATATCCTTGGAAGCTTAAGCTCAGATGGTAAAATATTTTACTGTCTGACTTTTATCTATCAGAAGATTAAAAAAAATAAAATTAGTGTTCAATTCAAAGGCTATGTCAATAGATAAATGCATCATTTTGTATTGGAGAGTTCTTATCTACATAAAATGATAAATTCTCAATCATTGGGTCACTGCTGTAGCCAAATAAAAGTTACAAGTGATCAGAGTTTCATGACATTAAACAAATCATCTAGTGACATATACAGGATAAGAAGAACCATTCCTGGCCGATATTTCAGCAAAACTTCATAAAATTCATGATGGTCTTCACATTTGCACATTCAAATGTATGGTTTTCAAATCCTAAAGATTACTAACCAATTGCTATTGAGCTTAATTTTTATTCCCAAATTTCTCCATAACTTTCATCACATTAGGGTCTTCCTAAGGAATTCAAAGGAACATTTCTCCTTTCCCTAATGGCATCACAAATTTGTTTTGAGCTCAGGAATCTGAATTTGTACAAAAGTATCTCAGGAAATACTTCTGGTTTTTTCCACAGGCCATTGTTTGGATACTACTGTGTCTGCTTATTTCACTCTCATCTTCTCTCTATACTTCTCTTATTTTGTCCTCTCTTGACTGTTCTCCAGGTCTAACAAACACTGTGAAAACAGTGGCTGTGATTCAAATAACAATTGAGAAATTCTGACAGAAAGAAAATAAATGTACGGATGAATAAATGAATGCCCGGCTGAACAAATGAATGGCTATAGGACTATATAGATGAAGGAATATCTTTCCCCAAGGAATAGTTAGGCAGCTTTTCTCTCACTCCATACTTTTAGGGGCCATCCATCCTCAGATATCTGGCAACTCTGGCACAGATTTATTGTCGAAACCCCCAGCTGAGAGTGTTCAGTTAATAAATCCAGGAGGAAAGAAGGAATGATCAGGGAGCAGGTAAGAGAGAGACCCACAGGAGATTGTTAGCAGAGGCTGACGTGCTCACATATAATAGGCAAAAGTTGCCAATCGGAACTAGTCCACCCACAGGAGACAGTAGGATTTTGCTTCAGCCAATTTAATTTCCAGTTAAGAAAGTTACTGGCCATAAAGGAAATGATATCTGTGGGTTAAACTGGCTTGTGCAAATCACGAGGCTCATTGAGTAAGCCCTGCAGGCTGGAGCAGTCTAGAACCCAGTGAAAACGACTCACCAGTAGTAACAACAACAAATACCTACAGGGATGCTTTTTGTTGTTTGTTTGTTTGCTTTAAGAAATTGGCATGGACACAAAAGGAAATTAGTACTGCAATTTTTGATCTTGCTAGCTATGTCCTTTGCCATGCAGAAGCTCTGCAGTTTCATGCAGTCCCATTTGTGCAACCTTTCTTTGATTTGTTGTGTTTCTGGGTCTCTATTAAGAGATTTCAGCCAGTGCCAAGGAGCCCTATGTTTCTCCTATTCTGTAATGTAATGTTTTCAGGGAGTCTGTTTTGACTCCAAAGTCTTTAATCCATTTGGAGTTGATTCTGGTGCAGGGTGATATATAATGACCATCAGAAAGAATGGCATTGCCACATTTGTTAGGAAATGGAAAGATTTGGAAAAAATTATATTAAGTGAAGTAAGCCAGGCCCAAAGAAACATAGGTCCCATGGTTTCCCTTATTTGCAATAACTAGTATATGTCTGGGACAAGCAGAAAAGGTCAAAAGCTATGTACATATAACCAGATAAGATGATGTTAAGCGAAATGAACCCCAAGATAGGGACACAAGTGGTTGTTTCTTTCTTGCTATTGTTTCTAACATATTTATGCTGTACTATGTGATTTTTTTTGTTGCTTTGTATGTTCCTCCCCCATGGTATGACCCCTGTTTTCACTGTATTTGATGTTGGTCTAATTTGGGGAGGGGCAGGGAAAAAACAAAATGTTTAAATAGGGATACAGGTTGACCCATTGTAACAATGAAATGTACAAGACACTATGTTGAAAATCGAACTTTACAATTTAGGCAGGGGTGGGGAGTAGTTGTGGAGGTGGGAGGGAAGGGATTGTAGGGGGGAAAAACAAAGGAGGAATCAACAATGCTTGATAGGAAATGTACTCATGACCTTGCTCATGTAATGTAACCCCTCTGTACAGTATTTTTACAATAAAAACTTATGTTAAAAATGCTATGATTTTTTTAAACAGGGGCATGGAATTTCAGAAGTGCCAGTGATAGTACTTGGAAAGCTTTGTCTATGGAGCCTGGGAATGACTGACAGGGCTGGGTTCAACGGTGGCCACGCAGTCTTATGCTCCTCATCGTGGGTATTCATGGTAATGTCCTAGTGCTTGGCAGAGCTCAGTGATGTCACTGCATGAAGCATCTCCATGCTGGAGCTCCTCAAGACCAAAGATCCTTGACTCTGGTTTTCTACAAGTTTCTTGGTTGATTTGTTTGTTCTGGTTAGTGTTTTCTTTCGTTTTGTTTGGCCACTGTCCGGGAAGTTCATCCTACGGGCCATCCTCCGCTGATGGGATTTTGGGCATGACTCTTCTCCCTCCAAAGTTTCAAATCAAGAAGGTCATGTTTGGGGGTTGGGGATTTAGCTCAGTGGAAGAGCACTTGCCTGACAAATGCAGGACCCTGAGCTTGGTCCTCAGCTCTGGGATGGGGGGAGGGGGAGTCATTTTAACCACAGCTAAGGACCCCGTCTCCTCCAGGGTATTCAGGGAGGGAAGTCCATTGGCCTCATTCATTTGTTAAGTCTTTCTTTTATAGTTGCTTTGCCCATTTGTGCCTATGGTTTACGTCTCAGTTCTGGCCTTGTGTTAGCCCATTTCTGAATACGAGGCCGCAGCTTTCTTGAACATCTGACTGATTCTACCCATAGTTATGTACCCTTTGCCCCCAGCTCCAGAATCCTTTTCCATAAACTTCACTTTCCCCATATCAATAATGTTATTTGACATTTTCAGATGCAGTCTACCAAGTTCAGTTAGGTTGATTTCAGCACCTATTTCCCGACAATCTACAACCCTGCATGTTCTTTGGGGACATAGGGAAGGTACACCAAGCAGGAGAAACTGATTAGTAAAGAGACAGCGAGGCCCATGGAGGATTGTAATGGAAGGAGTAGACCCAGTGGTTGACTAAAAACTCCCACAAGGAGACACGGACATGGGTCTGCAAGGGTGAGTAGGAGATGGTGCACTGACCACTGGCAAGAGCAAGTTCATTTTGGTAGTAGGCATAATGTGGACACAGGTCTAGGGGAGAGAGCAGGAAAGTTCTGGCAGCTCATAGAGAAACACATCTGCTACAGAGAGCTCAGTGCGGAGAAGCGATGAACGGGAGTTCTAACAAGAGAACAGTCAGCTCATGCAAGATTCTCTCTGATAGGCCAAGGAGGAAAACTTCAAAATCGTCTGAGATTAAGCTGTTGTCATTCTCAGCTTGTCATATTCACTGGGTGACTGCCAAGGAGGAGGATAAAGCTTGACATAAAGATAATATGCAATGCCTCAAGATTGTCGAGCTGTGTGTACATAGGTGTGGATATGTACACATGTATGTGTTTGTGATTCTAGACTTTCACTGGGATGCTCATGTTTGCTGAGCTGTTTTACTCCTTGACCCACAACTCCAGCTCTTTTGCACCTTAGTTCTTTCTCAGATAGGGTGTCAGAGTTTTTTTGTCCAAGTTTGGTAAATTGGTAAATAGATAGGGTGATCCTATTAGCTATGAAGAATAAAGAATTACAGTAAATAACTGCTTACTGGGCAAATTTAAGATAGATGAACAAGAGGGAGGTTCAGAAATATGCTAGCTTCTGCTAGTCTTGTTTGCTTAGTGTAAAACGCCTCTATCCTTAGAAAGTCCTACTTTAACTATTGCCCATAATTGTGGCCACTCAATTTTTCTGTGTCTCTGGATCTTCAGGGAGAAAAACCTCTCCTTTCTGCCTCACATTTTTCTTCTTCTTACAATCAACTTTGCTGCATGGTCATACGTTTACTCATCCATGCTGCATCCTTTCAGACTGCCAAGAATAGAAATATTATGTTTGGAAGCCAGTCACATCCTAGCATGGAATCAGGCCAGAGGGTGTGAGTAGCAAATATACAGTATAAGACAGGGACCCTCTTGGTTCAGTCCAATGATGTGGGTTGAATATACTTTTCTCAATTCAGGTGATACAAATGGCTTAGATACAGCTCTCCACCTTGGATTGATTGTTGATTTTATCTAAGATCTACTTTAATACATTCCAGAATTTCATTTTGGCACTGCCATTAGTTATTATACACACCCTAGAAAAGCTTATTTAAGGAATCCTGGTTTTCTCCAGAGCAAGGGGTAGATGATAATGTTCACACCAAAGAAACATTGTCACATTTTCCAACAAATCAGAGTAGAATTCAGAAAGTTTAAGCAGGGCTACAATCTGCTTCCCTAACAGCCTGCAATACAACTCTAACCATTAACTATATTGTAGAATGAGGATATAGTTATAGTACCTTTAATATTATAATACTGATGAAAAGCAGTATTTTTCAATTCTTAGAGATCCACAAGTTAATACAATAGACATTGGTGATGCTCATTTATAACTAGTGTTTGTATTATAAACAATGCAGAAGCAGCAGACCCTGTATGTTTTTGTGATTAAACCACATATTATACAGAACTGACTTCAGCCTATATTTTATCCAAGAATGTTTCTGTTATTTGTCAATTAATTATTCCAATAATTTGATTAGAATAATTTAAACTGTAGTAGATCCTTTTTTTAGCATTTCAGAGTCTACTTATATAAATTATTGCTGGTATTTGTGAGTATTTGTAACTAGTAAAAAATAGTCCTTGAATAGTAATGCTCTTGATTGATTGGCTAATTTTAATAAACAAACAAATGGGATAGAGTATTTAAATCATACACTATGAGATGATCACTTATTAGGAAGATTGTGGGACTGTGTGTGTTGGATTTCTACCCATGAAAAATATTCTATGTGAGTATTGTCATCCAAATTTCCTGCTGGGGCTGAGGTTGGAGCTCAGTGGGAGAGCACTTACCTCACATGTATGAATAGGTAAGGCACTCAGTTCTATCCTCAGCACAGAAAAGTAAACAATAAAAACAAATAAAAACTAAAAAGCTCCTGCTAAGCCGGCACTGGGCTACATGACTACTCTGTCCTCAACCAGCCATCTGACTTGATCTAGTCATTTATCACCTTTTTGAAATAGGTGTGTTTGGTCATTAGGTCTCTTCTCTTATGAAATGTGCTATGAAACATAGATCAATTAAGAGTAGGTAATTTATAAAGAATCTAGGACCATTTCTTATTTTAAAGCCATTTGTCCAGTAAGTGCAATAGACTGATCAAATTTCATGGGAACCAAAGGAATTCTGCCATCTCTTTTTTTTTGGGGGGGGGGGGTCTGGTCGTGGGGCCTGAACTCTGGGCCTGGGCGCTGTCCCTGAGCTCTTCAGCTCAAGGCTAGCACTCTACCACTTGAGCCACAGTGCCACTTCCTCCTTTTTTTCTTTTTGCTTATGTGGTACTGAGGAATCGAACCCACGGCCTCAGGCATGCAAGGCAAGTGCTCTACCACTGAGCCACCTTCCCAGCCCTGAACTCTGCCATCTCTATGGCCTACTAGGAGGAGGAGGAGGAGGAGAAGGAGGAGGAGGAGGAGGAGGAAGAGGAGGAGGAGGAGGGGGAGGAGGAGGTGGTGAAGGAGAAGAGGAAGAGGAAGAGGAAGAGGAAGAAGAAGAAGAAGAAGAAGAAGAAGAGGAAGAGGAGGAGGAGGAGGAGGAGGAGGAGGAGGAGGAGGAGGAGGAGGAGGAGGAGGAGGAAGAAAGCAATGGTAAACTTTACTCATCGATTTCCCAAGTACTTATTTCCCATTCTGGCAGAGTAACTTCTTATTGTATGAGCTGATGATAGCAGATACTCACTTCCTCAGCCTCTTCTGTTGGCAGAAAATAAATTCAGGAACTAAAAAAAAGCAAAAAAAAATAAACCACACATTGGTCCATAAACCCAAAGGGGTGGTAGGAAAGACTTCTGGGAATGGTTCTCTTCTGGGTAAAAAGAGATGAGAGAAAAGAAACTTAACTTTTTGTCATTGTATGGTGTTGAGTAATGACATGCTGTCTACAGCTGCAGAATCTATTTTGTAATCATAAGATGGAAACCAAAAGGCAAACAGACTACATACCACAGAAAGCATGAGAAGCAACAGAAGAGATGGTATCTGATTATTTTACATTTCCTATTAATGGATTATAATGTAAGTATCATTAGATAGTATATAAGAGAAACACTTATTCTAGCTATACTTGGGGTATGCAATATATTTGTTGTCAAGTACATCCAATTTATAAGTGGTTTTATTTCCTGACTTTCACATCAAGAACTCTAGAAAGCCCAACTGATCCTCATATATTTCTCCTGTAATTGTTTTTCATTTATGATCATAAAACAATTCAACAATGTCCCAGATACAATCTTTCAGTGATTTGTTTTGGGAGTTAAGAGCTTTAACTAGAATTCTAAGAGTGTGCAGTTATGACACAATTGTTTCTAGAATCCAGGTTATCCACATGGGCTTTTCTGGTTATGTAGCATATGCTATTTCAAAAATTGTTGGAAAAATAGAGATGTCATTCTTGAAAGAACTAGTCAGTATAATACAACACATGCTACAAAAGCCTTTTGAAGAATGACTTCAATGCATATAGTGACATCATTTAACTTACCATAAAATTGCAGCATAATACCCCATGGAAAATGATTCAACTGTTCAAAGAAAGAGACCAGAATGGAACCTGAATATATTCAAACACAATTTGAACTTGTTTGTGGGGAAGTCACTTAATACTTATCCATTTTGATCTATTGAAAAGGAAGTGTCTCTCCCTAAAGCCTCTCTATTATGAAGCTACAGTCTCTAGATTGCCAAGGCCATTGTCCAGAGAGCAGAGGACTTGGAGAAAAATCTGCCAGATAAACAAGTTCTCACAAGCCTGGGGAGAGATTAAGTAGCTCTACGTGTCCTTACTTCCAAAGATGCCTTCCCTTCTCCCGCTTCACTGCTGCCGTGAAGCTGACAATCCTGGAAAGGCATTGAGTTTGGAGGCAGGGACTTTTCAAACTGACAGGCTTAAAAAATACAATTCACCTTTTGCCCTTCCACTCTCAGCTGCAGACAACTAAGCATCTTTAGAAATCAGTCCTGTAACTCTGAATATGCTCTGATACCTTTCATAAACATGCTAAGCTTTCCCGGCTTACAGGTTTCCAGTTGTAGTTTCTCGTGGAAATTCCCCTGCGAAATTCAGAGGACTAAGCTAAGGGCATTCCTAATGCAGACAAGAGCCAAAACCATCTTTGGTATCTCCTAGCTACTCACTCTAATCTCCAGGTTCTCGCAAATTCAGGAAAGTTATTAATAGCAAGCTCAGATCAGATCTAGACTGTTTTTCTTCCTAAGCTTTTGCTAAAAGACAGTGCAAATCAAGTAGCACACTGTGTAGGAGAAGGGAAATCTTTCTATTTATTTTTTTTAACAGAAATCTTTCTTGAATGTTTGCCACTGTCACAGAAAGATGAACCCTGTTCAATGTGACAGAAAAGGCATGGATGAGACCTCATTCCTACTCTGACAGCAAGAAGATTTGAGACAGAGGTCACTTAAATGTCTTATAACGGAGGGTTTTCCAGCCTCTTGAATCAGATGCTACTTGATCACTTCTCTTCCAAGCTACAGCTTGTGTAAGAAGAAATTCTGGAACCAGTTTGACTTTACTATTAATCATTTCCCAAGTTGGTAAGAAAAATGCAATTAGGGCGTATAAGTAGGAGATATAAAATGCAATTGTCAGTCACTCTTGAAATCTGTTTTTCTTTTTTGTTGAATTAGAATAAAAACAAAACAAACAGCAACAACCAACAACACCCTACTTTTAAATCTAGTTTGAAAAGGAGACTCAAGAACATTTTTGCCCAGGATAGCCTTGAACAGTGATTGTTCTTAACTTCCTAAGAAGCTAGGATTACTGTCATTGGTTACTGATACCTGGGTTGTTTTGGAAACATCTAACAACAAATGTATTACATCTAGTAAGAAGTTTATGAGGTTTCCATTAATGTATACAATGTATACTTTGATAATATTCTTCTTTCTGTTTTCCTTTATTCTTCTTTTTCCCTTTCCACTTCCCTCTGAGCTTCCCTTTTACTTCCATGAGTTTTTTTTTTATTTTGTTTTCTTTTCCATTGCACAAATGAGAGGAAATACTAGATAGTTGAGTTCATGGCTTATTTTACTTATTATTTTCCATATATAATATATATTAAGTATATATTATATATATTAAGTATATATAATATATATTAAGTATATATTAGATGCATAATACATAATATATAATAAATTATATATTATATAATATATTGTATTATATAGCATCTTATAATATATTATGTATAAGGCAATATATAATATATCATATATAAAATATTTTACATACCATGTATTATATAATGACAATATATTACAGATATCATGTATAACATATATATGTATATAATTTCCTATACTGCTTCATCTCTTGTTGGGCTCATGGGATGATTTTACATTTCAGGAATTTTAAACAACGCTGTGGTAAACATGTATCCCTGAAGTATTTCTTAAGAAAATCATGATTAATTAATTACTGAGCAAAAAGTAAGCCAATTGAAAACTGTTTACTCCTCTTTTTTTCCTTTATTTTATTGCTCAAAGCTGAAGTATCCAGAGTTTAGCAGATAATATTTGTTTTATGCAGACAATTATGTCTGCGTAATGATTGTACAGACGTCACGGGAATTCTGATAGATCTGCAGCCCTTGCAACAGCACTTCCAAATTCAACCCAAATAAACAGCCAGTGGTGCTTATGTTCTAAGATGACATCCTCCTTAATCCCCACCTTTAGAGAGTGATGATGGTGATTCTGGATACACCAGTGAGACTGATTATACCCTTTGACTGTATAGGTGCCCTTGTGAACCTGACATCTCAGCCATCCGAGGCCAACAGTCTTAAAAGAGCCAGAAGGTAAAGAAGGCTGACTGTTCAGATGATTTTGGTACTACCAGCCTTAGGATACATAAATTCTTCCCACTCCTTCACTGGAAGTGAAAGAAGGCCCTCCTTTCTCTTGGAGATTTTATGCAGAAGCTTCTGGAACAATCATCATAGCAATTATCCACCTCATGCACAAGGCTTAGCAGCTCTGTGTCCTATCTTCTCTGTCAAAGGGGGAATTTAACAAATTGCCTTCGTGATTGGGTGAATAAATCAGTGAATGAATGAATGAATGAATGGAGTTTCATCTAAAAGAATGTCATTTTAATTATTTTTTCTTTAAAGTACCTAGAACTCTCAGTTTGCATTTTCTGTAAGATTTTTTTTTCAGTGTTTATGAATTTCAGAGAGCTTCCTTGGAGTCATCCTGAAGAATGAGCACTAAGACCTGAGCTGTGAACTGAGGAAAAAACCCAGCATGGAGACAGAGACGTCTCCAGCAACAGCCACCAATAGCCTCTTCCTTCATCAATTTCTTCTCAGTTCTACAAAGGGATCACGTGGGTGCATCAGTGAATAAAATGGAAAGACTGGCAGTTGAGAACTATCCTAGGCATTTTGCACGACTCACTTAAATTATTTCCCCTTAAAAAAAAATAACCCTCCTCTTTTGGCAAAATCAGCATTTGAGAGGGAGTGCTTCTCACTGAGAACTTTTTGTTTCCCTAACTGCTCAGGGAAATGCTCTGGACACTGCCCACTGCTCCGTACTCAGTGTTTGGATTTGCAGCCCTGATGCCAGGAAGCGTAACTGGAGCTGGTATCGGAAGGCTCCTGCCTTGTGCTGGGCTGAAGTTCAGGCAGAGGGCAGATGGCAGCAGGCTAGAGACAAGACTTGCAGAGAATGTTTTCGTGCCCCACGTGTCTGGCACAGCAGACACCCTCTGCTCCCTCAAATTTGGCTGAAAAAACAGAATGCCCTGGCTTCCAGGAACTGCACATCTGCACATAATGTTGGCATGGATGTTCTTTTGTCTGGATGGGAATGACAGACATCTTTTGTACAGATCTGGCAGTCAGGAAGAGAGCTCTGACTCTCCCTGAAGACAGTGCAGCTGCCAACAACACAGACATCCCTAAGCTCCCTAAGTAATACAAATGTCCTTCTCTCCTTTGTTGCCACAGTTATTTACAAAAGTATTGAATATGCTGAAATGCCATGTGATTTATGGAGTGGCAGAACTGCAGATACTTCTGAATCTCCCCATTCCTCATTAAGGACAGGGAGAAAACCAACCAGCTGCAATGATAGGAAAGCAGTAGATGCCAAATTTGAGGTATCCGGGGCTCACAACACCCAAGGAAGTTCAAAGCTGCAAAAAACCAGGATCAAGTCCAAGGTAAAGCTGATCAAGGGAGTCGAGAGTGAAACGTGGAAAATAACGAGGGCGCCTGTCCTCAGAAGCAGAGGAGGGAAAGCATTAAGTACGAGCACGAGAGACCACATGCTGGCATATGTACTAGCTCAGAAATTCTTTTAGGAATAGAGGCAGGCATTGCCATGCTCTGGCTCTGTCATAAGGGTGGGTAGAGAATCCGTACGGAGGAGGCAAATATGGCAGAGGAAGACTGGAGTCAAATCACACAACTCTGCTGCCCAGGAGTGTGTGGACAGGCTAGTTTGAGACTAGAATCTTATGAAAATATACTTCTTTCATTTTCCTGTTTTAAAGGTGGTGATCTTTCATATGTGTGTGTGTGTGTGTGTGTGTGTGTGTGTGTGTGTGTGTACACATATATATGTGTGTATACATATAGAAATGATTATCATAATCCACCCAAAAGTGCATTAATTTCCCCAGTGAAGACTTAGTAGAGTGGCTGAATGGATAAGATAAAGAAGAATTTAGGCCACCCACAGAGATGGACTTCCCATCCCCTCCCCTGCCCTCCCCTCCACTCCCCTTCCCTCCACTGAAAATGGAGGAGTACAATAATATACCCCATACAGATGGTCACCAAAACAGTAATGAATACCATCAGACAAGTTTTAAGTAAAAAAAATGAAGGCAATAAACAAAGTCATTATAAAATGCAACGGAGTCAACTGATTGCAAGGATATAATAACTAAAGCACCTTAATTTATAAACCATTAAATAATATGAAGAAAGAGACCTAGAAATACAGTAATAAAAGAAGGTTTTAATATTCTACCTTCAAAATAGGCAGATTATCCCAATAATTGATAAGGAAAGTGTACTTGAATTATATTTTAGATCAAGTGACTCTAACTTTAATATATTATAAAACTGCATCCAACAGTGTATCACTTTTTTTGTCCTTGCTTTTCTACCTGCCTGCCTTTGACAACATCACTATCAAGGTTTAGTACCAAGTAACAAGGCATAGTACCAAGGATAGAATGCAGGTTACATATCTTAGCCTTTGTTAGATCTGCTTAACAATAAAACAGTACATGGAAACGTTAAAGCAATCATATGCTTACTTTTGTAGAACATCTCCTATTGCATTTTATTTTTTAGTATTATTATATTTGATAAAATCTAGTAGTACACTTGTACAGCATGCAATGTGTTTTGGTAAATGTATACAATGTAGACTGGCTAAATTAAGCCAATTAATATTTCTGACAACCCATTCCTCTATCATACTTTACTTATAGAAAGATTCAATCATTTCAACATTGTATATGCTATGTGTTAACTATACAACCATATTCTTTAAGTATTATATGTTGAATAATGAATAAAATTTCAATATTTAAGAAGTCATTTTTGTTCCTATTTTAAGCAATCTATACAATTTTGAATGGGATACATTTTAACTAACCAATATTTTCTTTATTAACTTAGAAGAAATTCAAGGCTTCATTCAGTTCAACAAGCTGTATTATGTTCAAATATGACAACTGTAGAAACCTGGGCCAAGAGGTAATTAAATCATTTTTATTATTCTTGAGGATCATCTCCTAGTATAAAACTATCTAGTTATTACCTCTGTCTCCCTGTACAGCTTCTGCATTAATAGATGATTACTTTCAGTAGATGTAGCCAGAAAAAATTTGAAGTAATCAAATGCTTCCTATCTAAAACAGTTGTTTCATGTAACAAGAAAGTGATGCATGATGTTTACAAGTTCATAATGAGTCTTTTCAAAACACTAGAATTGGTATATTTGTAGCCAAACTTAACAAGTAACATCAATATTTTCAAAACTATAATGCTTCATTTGTGTCTAGCACTTTTCTCCTTCACGTGATAACGATTCAAAAGTTTCTATTGTGCCGGTGCTGGTAATCATGTTTCAGTGACTTCTGTGGGCTTTCAAACTTGGGGAGTGCAAATTCAGCTGAGTAAATAAAGTGACTCTACAATTAACTTAAACTAGAATAGGATTGTAATGAAAGGACACTCAGGCATTTCATGAAGAGTGCCCACTAGTTGTCTGTGGGTATTCAAAGACTTCACAACAAATGAGTTCGACTGCATGGAGAATACCTGACAGGCTGGATGAGGAGTGCAGGTACAGGCCAAGGTGTTTCCCTTAGATTTGTTGAATAGTTCCAGTTGGAACAAACATAAAAATGCAGATGAGAGGCATCTGAGATACAACAGAAAAACATTTTATAGTGAGACATTAGAAGACAATTTAGAGAGTAACAGAAACCATTCTAACTATTTGTCCTTCCCTATAGTAACTTATAATGGTAGGTGAGCTGGTTGGGATCATGGCACACACTTAAAGAAGGCTGTTAGAAAGCTGCTGAAATAATCCTGAAATAAGCGGCTGAAATAATGCAGGAACCTGGACTGAACTGGGAGAGATGGCATATCACTGAGATATGGCAGCATTCCCAGAGCTTGAATCCCAGTCACCTGGGGTGGTGAGTAAGGGAACAGAAACAGCTATTGATAATTCTCTGGGTTTAGTCTTGGAGACAAAAATATTAAAATATTTACAGAAAAAAAAGGATAGGAAGTTTAAAGATTTTTTATTTATTATTATTATTTTTTTTTTCTGGTCATGGGGCCTGAACTCTGGGCCTGGGCGCTCTCCCTCAGCTCTTCAGCTCAAGGCTAGTGCCCTACCACTTGAGCCACAGCGCCACTTCCGGCTTTTTTCTTCTTATGTGGTGCTAAGGAATCAAACCCAGGGCTTCATGCATGCAAGGCAAGCGCTCTACCACAGAGCCACCTTCTCAGCCCCCATAGCAATTCTTCTTGTTAGAAGAATTACTTTTGTTCCGGACATGTTGAGTTACAGAAGCAGCAGTGTTATTTTAAATTTTATTTTCTTGTAAAGATGCTGTACAGAGGGGTCACAGTTACACGAATGAGGTAATGAGTACATTTCATGTTGAACATTGGTACCCCCCTCCTTTGTTTTTTCTCCTACTATCCCTTCCCTCCCCAACCTCCCCCATTTCTTCCCTCACCTCGCCAAAGTTGTAAAGATCATTTCCAACATAGTGTCTTGTGAGTGTCATTGTTGCAATGGGTCATCCTGTGTCCTTGTTTCAACATCTTGTTATTCCCCTTTCCCTCCACAAATCAGATAAATGTACATACAAGATGCAGGGTACCCAAATCAAATACAATGACAATGGGATATCCCATAGGAACATACAAAAGAAACAAACAAAAAAAATCACATAGTACATTAAAAACAACAACAGCAAAGAATAACCATATCTATGTGTCCATATCTTAGGGCTCATTTCATTTAGCATCACCTTATATGGTAAAGCTACCAGCACAACTATGTTTATTGTAGCATTAGCATCATAGCTAAGATATGGAACCAACCCAGATGCCCTCAGCAGATGAATGGATCAAGAAAATATGATATATATATGTAAATGTTCCATCAGAAACAACAACATTGCCCCATTTGTTAGGAAATTGAAAGACTTGGAAAAAATAACATTAAGGAAGTAAGCCAGACCGAAAGAAATATAGGTCCCATGAATTCCCTTATTTGTAATAAGTAGTATACATCTAGGATAATCTTATCAGATGAACTCAAAAGCTCTGTACATATGATCATATAAGATACTGCTAAGCAAAATGAACCCCAAGATATAGACGCAGCAGTATTTTTATGAGGAGATTCTCTAAGGTGTGTGTGTGGGGGGGGGGGAAATGGAGTACATTGCCTGACAGAAAAGCTACTGGAGAACTGACAGTGGGGAAAATATGAAGGAATCCATGGAATGAGATTCCAGAAGATAAATTAAAAGTTAAGAAAAAGGAGTTCAAAAACAAAATAGGGGGACTGGGCAGATGGCTCAGTGGTAGAGTGCTTGCCTTACATGCATGAGGCCCTGGGTTCGGTTCCTCAGCACCACATAGCAGAAAAAACTGGAAGTGGTGCTGTGACTCAAGTGGTAGAAAGCTAGCCTTGAGCTGAAGATCTGAGAGACAGCGCCCAGGCCCAGAGTTCAGGCCCCACAACTGACAAGATATAGATATAGATATAGATACAGATAGATATGGAAAAGACTTAGAGTAGGGAGTACACAAAGATTTACAGGAAAGTAAGTATAAAAAGGAAAGAAATCTTCAAAAATGATGAGAATGTCTAAGTGTGCCCTCCGTAGC
Source organism: Dipodomys spectabilis (assembly GCF_019054845.1). NCBI lineage: Eukaryota > Metazoa > Chordata > Mammalia > Rodentia > Heteromyidae > Dipodomys > Dipodomys spectabilis. Next base: position 3,986,683 of record NW_024870698.1, on the reverse strand, counting down.
AGTCATTTTGGGAAAGTACCAGGGTGGGAGATATTGTACGTGGCCCACAAGTAAGACTGTGTAAGGATGAAGAAAATGAGAAATAAAATGCTTGTTCATCAGGTTTTATATTTACGTTGTATATAGAGAACAGCAATTTGATGAAATGTTAAGAATTATGGATTATGGATAGCATTTGTTGATGCTAAAGTTAGATCAAGAATGATCAGTTATAAATACCCAAAATCAAATGTAATTCTGAAAACAGAAATCAGGGACATGCCTGTATACTATGTATGTGACATGTTTTCACACATGAAGTAACCTGAGGTACCTATAATTACTTTTGCAATAATATATCCAGACTTATGTTCATATACACCTTTAAGATCTTTTGGAATCCTTATCAAACTCTTTCCATAAGTAGGAGAATTGAATGCAAATAGTTTCCTTTGAAAGCTCTTAGGCTTTTAATACATTTGGAAGAGCAATCTCCAGGGTGTTTTCTGATACTCTGTTGTATCAGTGTGGAAGCATTCTGAACTAATATTTATCTATAGTGAGAGCTGAAATGTATCTCCATGAAAAAGAAAAGCCCGTCCCTGAGAAAGCTGGAACTTCCTACAGGTAATCTGACATCAACAGATAATCTTTGGAAGTCTTTGGAATTAGACAGGTAGGCCTGGAAAATTTAGACTTAAGAAGCTTCATCCAGGGGCTGGGAAGGTGGCTCAGTGGTAGAGCGCTTGCCTTGCATGCATGAGGCCCTGGGTTTGATTCCTCAGCACCACGTAAGCAAAAAGAAAAAAGCCGGAAGTGGTGCTGTGGCTCAAGTGATAGAGCGCTAGCCTTGAGCTGAAGAGCTGAGGCACAGCGCCCAGGTCCAGAATTCAGGCCCCATGACTGGACCCGCCCCCCCCCAAAAAAAAGAAGCCTCATCCAAGGAACTGAAAATGTCTTTTTGATAATCTATGCTTTCAATCCTCCTTTCAAAGACCCTAAATATATAGTGACCTCAAAGGGAAACAACAACTCTTCTTAAAGGGACAGAAGAGAAAAAAAATGTGTAGAGGAGAGTCTTTTAAGGACAGTAGAAAATTCTTTATACCAACTTAAATAATGCAGATAATTCTTAGTAGCATGCAACTGTTAAAAGAAGATAAAAAGACTCAATTATTAGCATTGTATGTCCATGTAGATAACTTGGTGAAAAGAATTTTTTTTAAATGGCCCTTTGGCCAGAAAAATTCAAAGTTTAATGATGGATTTACAGTCTCAAATCGGATGCAACAATTTATCCATTTACTCAACATCATTTTAAATAAATAATGTTATAGTAACTTTAATTTTTTTGATTTCTTCAAAATAAAAAATTTTAGACAAAATGACTTCCTAGCTGCATGCTTTGTATTTTTGCTGTAATTTTCTTTATACATTAGCCATTTCTCTCCACATATAAAACTGTAGATTCTTCTAAAGAATGGGCCAAGCCCCTAAGTGTATAGATTGGAGAAGCTGAGTATATGTTGACAGAATAAATTGAACATACCCAAAGAAATATTTCTCAAAGAAGTTTCTATGCACAAAAAAGTGCCTGTTTGTTTTGTTTTGTTTTTTCTCTTCCTTGACTTTCACAAAAATAAAGGGCTAATATCACCAGCGGGCAAATTTTGTAAAATTACTCTCCAAGTGTTTCAAGAAAACCTGCCAACACAACTCAAACCCAAACCTCCCTTTCCCTGCTTTGTAGCAAAGGGCTCAGTGGGAGGGACTGCCAGTCACACAGATGAGAGCCAAATTGTTTAGTGGATTTGAGAAGTGGACAGATGTTCTCCTGGGACAGTGGAGACAGGCACCACCACATATATTTTCACTTGACGTGTTAACCAATATTCCTAGCCAATTATTCAGAGGCGACCAGCAGTTAATGCATGCAAAGGCAGGAGCAGGGACCATCACTCATAGCTCCCACACAGCCTCAACTCCTGCCAAAGTGGTAAATTCCTCCTGGGCTCTGAAAGCCATGGGGTTCATTTTTGAGAGGCCTTTTGGATAGGATCCTTGAGGCTTACATGAGAACATGGAAAACTGATTAGGAAATGGTTATAGTGGATGAATAAATATGAGAAAATAAAAATAATAAATCTGAGGTTATACACTGCAAAATACCAAACATGAACAAATAGGTTTTACATACAAAAAATGCACTTGGGGGTCTCAAAGGTAATTACCCTGAGGCACTGGGATCAGGCGATGAGAAACAATAAGAGACGGGCCTCACCAGTGTTATACCACATTAGCCGATATGAAGCTAATTTGCAGTGGACATATGATGCAGTGAGATCTATCAGTGTTCATGGAAATTAGAAAAACCTAAAACACCTATGTTGTCTACTTTATTGAGAGCAACGGCAGGAATAAAGCCCCAGAAAGATTAGAATCTGTACTTCTAAGCATCCATAGAAACAATGCCATTGTATCTGACATTTCTTTTCTTCTCTGGGCAGTAAACAATGCACATTTGGAGCTGGTACTCAGAAAATCAGAGAATAAAGTGATGTCAACCTCATTTGCAACGAACTTGCACTTCTAGGCACCATTTCTAAAGTAATATTTTCTTCCTGGGGAAACGGTAAACATTAAATATAAATATCGATTTGCATATATTTAAATAAGTATTTTTAAAAATATGGACTATATTATATATAAAATGGTACTTCCATTACAAAGGTATTTCCTGAAGATATTTCATTGAAGAAAATGCAGAAAAACCCATGTAAGTACCCTCTATTTTTTGAGGTAGGTAGATGATTGAAGTCATTGGTTAAATGAGAGAAAGCTAAGAAGCTGAACAAGGACACAAGAGACAACCCAGAGCTACCAACTACAGAAAACAGAAACCTAACAAAGCAGGTGGGAATGAGAGGGTGGAGCCCTGAGAAGCTGAGAACATATTATGGGAACTAAGTTCACAATACATGACTGTCCCAAGGAATCTGGGAACATCAGAGGAAGTACTAAGTTAAGTCTGTGCAGAAGACAGAGGCTTTCAGAACAGTTGACAGCAAAAATTGGGTTAGTACTTTGTGGATGTTTTCCCCCTTTTATTCCATCTTCCAGGCACCTAAGTGAGCTTTCTATTGTCCACAGTGAGAATATGGCTAGCAAAAGAGCCTGGAGGCTATGGACTTAATGTTTATGTTCACTCCAGAGAATTCACATGTGTAAATCTGATCTCCAATGGGATGATACTTAGGAGTCTTTGGAATGTGTGCATCTGCCTTTCTAAAAGGGATTAGTGCTCTTATACAGGAAACAACCACAGAAATGTCCTGCACTCCATTCTTCATGTGAGGAGAGTAAGAAGACAACCATCTGGTGCCTAGAAGAGAACAAAGACATTTCAGTTGTTTGCAAACGATCCACTCCATGATAATGTGTATTATGGCAGAGTTAAAAGACTCATACACTGGGGCATGGAGGCTAGATAACTGCTCTGTCCCAGTATTGAACAGAAAAGGAAATGACTGCAGGAAATCTGCCAGTGCTATTCCCAGTCAAGGCTTTGCTTATGTGATTATACTTTTCCTCCTAAGTGACGGGCAGCTTATAATAACATGTCACCCTTATTAAGCAAAACCCCTTTAAATATATTTCTCACAGTACCTAGAGAAAGATCTCTTCAAACTACATATGTGATCATAAAGGCACCCTGGTCTCTTTAGAACCCTGTAATATATTTAAGATTAAGAGTAACCTGGGCCATGCTTTACAGGCAGTCATCTGCAATTTTATGATGCCTGTTCAGAGACTAAAGGAAGTGAGGGAGAACCTCCTGAGTTAAAATCGTATATTCGGTATACAGTGGAAGAATTAATCAGGCTGAAGATGCAACAGGTGCAAAGACCTTGAAAAATAAGTATCAAAGCCTAGAACTTCTACGTCACTATTTCAGGAGAGGACATTTTACTTTTATCTCACATTGATCTGATCTTTTTGTAAATCCATACGCCTGGAATGAGGTGGAACACCAGCATATAAAAGACCTCACTATGCCTCCCCTATGACCCAGCCAAACCACTCCTAGGCATCTACCCTGAGCAACAGGAATCAGTATACAAAGACACATGCACCTTCATGTTTATTGCAGCACTGTTCACAATAGCCAAGATTTGGAAACAACCCAGAAGCCCCACTACTGATGAGTGGATCCAAACATTGTGGTACCTATATACGACGGAATATTATGCAGCCATTAGAAAGGACAAAATAATGGCATTTGCAGGGAAATGGATGGAACTAGAGCAGATTATTTTGAGCAAAGTAAGCCAAGAACAAGAGACAAATGGCACATGGTCTCCCTGATATATGAATGCGAAAGCCAAAATATAAGAAGATACGTCAAAGTAACGGACAGCCACCCATTGTGTCAAATCATTGCTAAATGACTCCATGTTCTGGACCATAAAAATTGTAGATATATACACGGAACAGAGGGAGACCAGGAGGAGGAACAGAATAAGTGGGAACAGCCCACACTAAGCAAAAGGAAAGAAATGTAAACATCACCTGATGTGGAAAAATTAACTTGTAATGTCAAAGCGCATAGAATTCACAAACTGTATAGCCCATGATAATGACAATTTGCCTTGTAAAAAATTAAAATATGTTTGTGACTCTCACTAAGTATCACTATTCCACAATACTGTGAAATATGTGAAATTCATGTTATCACCTAATCTCAATTAAAGAAAATAAATGAGAGAAGGGATGGGTTAAGAGAGATGGGTGACAATGTTGTCAGACACTTTGTACTCATATACTGTTTTGTAGAATGGGAACTTCTTTGTACAATTTAAAGATAATAAATAAATAAACAAAGACCTTACTATAAGACTTGAACTTTTGAAACTACTAGAGTATCATTTTTTTTTTTTTTTTGTTGGTCGTGGGGCTTGAACTCTGGGCCTGGGCGCTGTCCCTCAGCTCTTCAGCTCAAGGCGAGCACTCTACCACTTGAGCTACAGCGCCACTTCCAGTTTTCTGGTGGTTTTATTGGAGATAGGAGTCTCATGGTCTCTCCTGCCCGGGCTGGCTTTGAACCGAGATCCTCAGATCTCAGCCTCCTGAGTAGCTAGGATTACAGGTGTGAGCCACCAGCGCCCGGCTAGAGTATCATTTTTGAGATATAGGCAGCAGAGGTTTCTTTCTGATAAAACTTCGGTTGCTGAAGAGTTAGATGGCAAGAATAAGAACACCTGACTCCATCAAATTTTTAAAAAGTCCAAACAGCGACATAAACAATTAACAGAGTAGAGAAAACTTACAAAATATGAGAAAATCTTTTCCAGCTGTTCATCGGACAAAAGATGATACCAGAATTTATCAAGACCTCAAAAAATCTAAGCACCAGAAGAACAGATAATCCAGTCAATAAATGGGCAAATAAAATATACAGACATTTATTAGATGTCTTGATAAATACATTGAAAAATGTTCAACATCTCTAACCATTAGAGAAACGCAAATCACAGCCGCAGAGATTCATCTTACCCCAGTCACAATGTACTTCATCAAGAAAACAAACAACAGCCCAGCAACCAGTGGCTCACACCTGTAATCCCAACTACTGAGGAGGATGCGATCTGAGGATCACAATTCAAAGCCAGCCTGGGCAAAAAAGGCTGTGAGACTCTTATCTCCAATTAACCACTCAGAAAACCAGAAGTAGCTCTGTGGCTCAAGTAGTAGAAAGCCAGTCTTGAGCTGAAGAGCTGAGGGACAGTGCCCAGGCCAAGAGTTCAAGCCCCACAACCGACCAAAAGAAAAAAGAAAAGAAAGAAAGAAAACAAACAACAGGGTCAGGAACAGGCAGACCATTTAAAAAATCATGACATGTCATCAGCAAAATGGTCTGCCTAGTCTTGTAGCAAATGCCATGGAAACCATATAAGGCTTGTGATCCCCACGTTCTCCGCTTCCTACTGTCAGCACTTAGAAGTTGCCCATATCACTTCCTCTGACATTACTTGAAGCAAAACACAATCTCACACTCAAACCAAACCCAAGGGTGGCTACAAGGGAAACTGAAAGGGGAAAAGTGGGGAAAGAGCTATTCGGATGCAGAAGGAGAAGAGTGGAAGGGCTGATATTGAGAACAATATCATGCGCATCAAAGAAGACGGAGCTGGTGCCCAATAGATGAGTCCGTGTACTTAGAGCATGTGTTCCTTGATAACTAAAGCAGGCAATTCATCTTGACTGTAGGCACAGAAAGTTGTAGATAGATAACTGTGTGGATTTGTTTTATTGTAAAGATGATGTACAGAGGGGTTATAGTGCATGAGTAAGGTAATGAGTACATTTCTTGTTGAACATTATTACTCCCTTCTTTGTTTTATTTTTTCTACTATCCCTTCCCTCCCCCACCTCCCCGCACTTCCTCTGTGAATGTTCTTCCCCCTATGGTATATCCCCTGTTGCCACTGTATTTGATTTTGGTACCCTACATCTTATATATATATTTATCTAATTTGGGCAGGGGAAGGAGAATAACAAAATGCTGAAACAAGGACACAGGATGACCCACTGCAACAATGATACTGACACGACACTATGTTGGAAATGAACTGCATAGAATTTTAACTAATATCTAAACTACCCTGCAAAAACATCTGTAAAAAAATCTGAGAATATTATGTGACAATGTTATATCAAAGACTCAAATCTATCACTTAAGCTGAGGAGATGGGTAGGGGTCAGACATCAGTGCCAAATGGGGAAGTCATTCATTGGAATATTTGATGAATTTTAACTCTGTTTCCTAATCTAAATAGCACACTACAGACCAGCAAACCATGTAACAGCACATGCAACACTCAATTTCCTTCCTGTGTGGACAAGTTGCACTTCTCTGGTTACACCTTGCCTTTAATGGTCAGCCTATAGGATAAACCTTTACTTTTAAACACAATAGTATATCCCATATCACACAATAGAACTGAAACCAGTAGAAGATACTACAGATTCCCATAATTCATTAGGCTTATCCTAGGGTATATATATTTGCAAATTGGATTCTGTAAATTTTATCAGTAAAGGGCCAATTAATTTAGCTTTTATGGCTTCTATGGTCTTAGTTGCAAGTACTCAGTTCTGCTGTGACAGTAATTTAGATGCCACAGTTGACCTGGACAGGAATGGACAAAGTGTTTGCCAATAAAACTTTATTGATCAAAGCAGACAACTGCTGAGTTTAACTTGAGTACCCAACTTGGTTAAACTGAGTTCTGGATTGTCAGCTGGATCCCTGTCTCTTGAGTTGCCTCATCATTTTTATCTTTCAAGACACTGAAGCTGAATGGGTGGGTGTTGGTACTGCCCCAGCCCCACCCGCCATGCGATGCTTAAGACTAAGGAGAACCAGTTTGCTCCTTTTTAACAATTCAAGAGGCAGAGAGGAATCAATGAGAACTTTATGTGAGGAGTCTGATGGCATGCAAACCACAAAGGGTGTATATTTTATTTTGTTGCCTGTTATGTCATTTCATTGTCGTGAATTTCTACATAACTAAGAAGTTGAATGGGGAAGAAACTTCCTTTGCGTAGAATTGGGGAGGGGTGGGGACAATAGTGAAAGGACTGGCATTGATCAAGTAAGTAGATCTTACTCATAGATTGAAATGAAACCTCTCCGAACATCTGCCAAAAGGAACTAAAAAATAGAACAGAAGGAAGGAAAACTTCCAAAGGCCTCAGACCCCACAGGACATGGGTTAAACCAAGATTTCTACTCTCAAATGCCTGTCATTCATTTCATGATTGACTTTCTGATTTGGGGTAAAGTTCCTCTTCAAAAGAAAAACAATTGCCACCCTTCTGATTTTGGAATTTTAACCCCTCCACACTAGTTTATCCCCTTACTTCTTGACTCATTTTCAGGTATCATATATGGTAGTAAGACCAAATAAGGAAAGAAATTACTTCAATAGTTTTATTCAAAACCAATGTATAGGGACAGCAGTAGCTCTTGAGGAAATGATTAACATCAGACCGTCTTGATTCCTGCTACAACTCCACTACCAAGTCAAACCATTCATTTCTTCCATATTTAATGACTTTCAGAAATACAAGTTCCGTGATTTCAAATACTTGCCACCAGGCAGAAAGAAATGAACAGCTTTTCTTTACGTTATGCATGCTCCTTTCTCTTGGTGAGCAGTGGCTCACTGAGACATTAAAGGATCAAATCCTTCATGGCTGCACCTACCACATGAAAGGCTGGTATAAACAGCAGACTTTAATTAAGAGTTTGGAAAGAGCATTTCTGTTTAAATAAAATAAAAACACAGGTGGTTTCGTGAGTTCACTCTAAGTCTAAACCCCAAAATGCTATTTAAAGTGCAAAGTGGTTAAAGGATTTTATTTTTCTGGTCAGTTCTACTCCAGGTAGAAACAACAACTCCCCCACTCCTGACAGCATGGGGTGCTCATGTGTGTTTGACTCTGAGCCAGCTTTTCTGTGCTTTAAAATTCTCTATCTGGAAGGGGAAAAACGTCTTCCATTAAAATACCTGGCAGTTTTCACGCATAATATTGTTCAAACTGTAATTTTTTCATAGCTTTTTTTCCCTTAAAATACCCTTTATTTTGTGGCTGCTATGTTCACTACCAGCAACAGCACTATCATGACCTGGGCATCTCTTCTTAGAAACAATGCCACTGATTTCTAGAACTTTCTATGCTTTGTTAATAAGAGCTTCCTAGGATTTGTCCTGTATTGGGTTTGTGATCTTTGCAAGTTCCTCAGCCTATGAAAATTGACAGAACAATCTGAAGAAGTGATCACACCACACAGATAGCAATGGAAAATAAAATTAGTAATAACTGATACCGAACATTTGCGAGAAGTCACCAAAGCAGTAGTGAGTTAACATGTGAAGCCAGCAGCTGCAAGAAATCACTCCACACTCATACTTGAGCATGATTTTCTAGTTGCCAGTCATCAACACCGTCACTGAATGTCTAATTTCGTCTTGTGTTTAATGTTTGATGGGCAACGAACTCATAGGCCTGAGAACAAAGAAAGTGACATTCTGTCCTAAAAGGCCTTGGGATTAAGTCGGTGAGAAGCACTAATATAAGTGCACACACAACAACATCAAGTTACTTAATTCAAATCCAAATTTAGCTCCTTTCCCCAAATCTGCTCAACCTTTCTGTTGATCATCTATAACAGGGGTGAATACAGTGTGCGTGTCACAGATATATTTGGAGTTTTAAGTGAACATATGTAACTCATTTAGAGCCTGGCATGTAGTAAATGTTATGGTAGTGTTCGTGTTGTTATTTTGATGATGTGTGCCAAAAGTTGAGAGAGTATGCCATATTAAGTATTAACACACATGAGCTCATTTATTCGTTTTCCCTAGTCAACTCTGCAGAGTTATATACTTGAAAATAGCAGGATCTCTGCACCGTTTGCTCAGCCTTTTACAGTGGCAAGATGAAGAAGCCTATGCTGTACCTGAATTCATTAAACAAGAGTAGGATGCAAAGATTGAAGGCTATGTTTCTCAGTGAATAAACATAAAGAAGGGAAAATGTTCTTTAAAAAACATATACATTTGTGAATATTGTAGTATATATTTACATATGGACATGCTTTTTAAATATAATAAATGTGTTTAAAAATTATTTAAATTATTTAAATACAAAATATGTGGTTTCCTTAAAAAATCATGAAGAATAATCCATGGTTTGTAGAGATGGTAGTTGAGTTAGAAGCACATTTTGAGAGCATTGATCTTGAAGTCAGCATTTTCTGATTATCCTTGCAAAATTGTAGGATCATTCTTGCAAAATTAAAGCTGTAGCTACTTTCATTAAGTGCTTGTGTTTTCTCAGAATTATCTCTAATATTTTTCAGAGTCTTAAAGGTAGGGCATGCTATGTAGTTTGAGTTGGGGCTTCTTTGTTGAGTTTTATCTTATTTAACTTCCTCTGTGGCATTTTATCTTGTTTAACTTCCTTTCCAGGTTATTGATTTCTTGGTGCATTTTATGACATTATCTCTAGCTTTTACACAGTACTGTTATTTTATAAAGATTTTAAATGATCACAGCAGTGAATAATGTAAGTGCAGGATTTGAGTCAGCAAAGCCTTTGCAGAAATTGCAGTTTAGATAAATAGCTATGTCATTCAAGTAATACCTGCAAGAGTTCTGGAAATTTTTTTGGTTTAACATATAAGGAGCATTTGCCTAGAACCATATTCAACTATTTCATTTAGTGCACTTCCATTACAAGCTTAGAAATTCTTGATAAATTTTGAAGACTTGAAGTCAGACACATGAGGTTCTATTTTTCAATTAGCTTATAAGATTGTATTTCCAATAAACATGATATTCTGCCTGACTGTATTTGACTGTAGTTATGGGCCCCTCTGACCTGGATTCCCCTTTAAGCTTGCCAGATAGATCTCCTGTTACTGTATTAGTACTCATTGCATAGATTTCACTTGAGTATTATCATATTCAGTGCCAAATACCCTGTTCATGGTAAGGCAGTACTGTCCATAGCCCTGAGTACTTTTTACATTTAGGGGGAAGAAAAGCATCTCATAGCAACCCCAGATTATGTGATAAGCAGAAGGCCCCAATGCAGGTCATATAAGCTGTCAGGGAGCTCCTCTCACCTGCTTTCAGAATCAGTACATAAGAGAATGCCTCCTCCTCTTACAAAACCCAGAGATCACCATCTACATTTCCTAACTTCCGAGAGCATGCTCCTGCGCACCTGCTCTGCATAGAAAATGAAGAAAACAGAAGAAAGGGAAAGCGGGTGCAGAGAGCAAAACATGACCGCCTAACAAATAACGTCTGGGATCGAGACAAGATCTAAGAAAAGATCAAGCCACATGAATATTTACAGACAGTAAAATTAGAAAAAACCTACCCCGAACATTTTCTGCATATCTCAGGCCCTGTATTTGTTGCTTTTATATGCATTACTTTAGCCTTTATCTTCACAAATCGCCCAATTGGGAATAGTGATAAATGAGCTATCTATGTCAATGAAAGAATGACTGTATAGTGTTTGGCCTTAATTATTACCACTTTAGAAAGGATACATATTTAAAAGACAACAGAAGGTAGATGATCTTGCCCTTCAAAGACTGTTTATTTTTTATTTTTTGGGTCCGGTCGTGGGGCCCGAACTCTGGGCCTAGGCGCTGTCTCTCAGCTCTTCAGCTCAAGGCTAGCACTCTACCACTTGAGCCACAGCACCTCTTCTGGCTTTTTTCTTTTTGCTTATGTGGTGCTGAGGAATCGAACCCAGGGCCTCAGGCATGCAAGGCAAGCGCTCTACCACTGAGCCACCTTCCCAGCCCCCCTCAAAGATTGTTTTAGAACAAGCCCTAGTATTTCTTATCTACCTGCACTACATTTCTGTAGATGCTATGAGACTCACCAATGTTAATATTTTCCAGCTCTTCATATTGGAATCTATTCCTCCCATGACAAAGAGATGTCACAACATGATATTAAATTGGTTTTAAATCTTAAGGCCCTAAATATTAATGAAATATCTCTAATAAATAATCTATCTGTATAAATAGCCTAGTGTCAATAATGTCAATTAAAATGCTGACAAACTAAAATAATGGGTCAGTACAAACCCATGATAGCCTGAATTTCATTGATAATTTTTCAATTGCTGGTGTTGTGATCTTTGCAAGTTACTCTACCTTTAGGATTTTTATTTCCATAGCAGTAAAAGAGAGGCAATAGTTACGTCTCTTATTTATTTATTTATTTATTGTCGGTCCTAGGGCTTGAACCCTGGGCCTGAGCGCTGTCCCTCAGCTCTTCAGCTCAAGGCTAACTCTCTACCACTTGAGCCACAGAGCTGCTCCTGGTTGGTTTTTTGTTTTTTTTTTTTAAATTGTGAAAATACATACAGAGGTGTTACAATTACATGAGAAAGATAATGAGTGCATTTCTTATCAAGCATTGTTGCCTGCTCCTTTGTTTCCCCTTCCCATCCCTTCCCATTTCTTCCCTCCCCTCCCATATCCCCTCCTCCCCCCCCACCCCTGCGCCAAAGTTGTAAAGCTTGTTTTTTGACAAAATGTTTTGTACATCTCATTGTTGCAATGGGTCCACCTGTATCCCTATTTAAACAATTTGTTTTTTCCCTTCCCCTCCACAAAGTATACCAACACTAAAGCTATCAGCACAACTAGGTTTACTACAGCATTATTTATCATAGCTAAGATATGGAACCAACCCAGATGCCCCTCAGTAGATGAATGGATCAAGAAAATGTGGTATATATACACAATGGAATTCTATGCCTCCATCAGAAAGAATGACATTGCCCCATTTGTTAGGAAATGGAAAGACTTGGAAAATGTTATATGAAGTGAAGTAAGCCAGGCCCAAAGAAACATAGGTCCCATGGTTTCCCTTATTTGCAATAACTGGTATATGTCTGAGACAAGTAGAAAAGGTAAGATAAGTTGATGTTAGGGAAATGAACCCTAAGATATGTATTCAAATGTTTTTTCTTTCTTGCTATTGTTTCTAACATACTTATAAGATATTTCTTTGTTGCTTTGTATGTTCCTCCCCCATGGTATAACTGCTACTGGTTTTATGAGTAGTTATTGGAGATAAGAGTCTCATGGAGTTTCCTGCCTGGGCTGGCTTTGAACAGCTATCCTCAGATCTCAGCCTCATGAATAGCTAGAAATATAAGGATGAGCCATCAGCATCCGGCATCTCTTACAATTTTAAAAAATCATTTGTTTTGTTCCAGAAATCTGATTTTGCCCAATATTGGATTATGTGACACTTGTTTACAACCAGAATATACCCTGATAATTTTGATAATTAAATGTCTCTTTAATTATAAACATATAAATTTAGGGCTGGGAAGGTGGCCCAGTGGTAGTGTGCTTGCCTTGCATGCATGAGGCCTTGGATTCAATTCCTCAGCACCACATAAGCAGAAAAATCAAGAAGTGGTACTGTGGCTCAAATGGTAGGGTGCTACCTTGAGCTGAAGAGATGAGGGACAGTGCCCTGGCCCAGAGTTCAGGTCCCACAACCAACCACAAAAACAAAAAACAAACAAACAAACAAACAAACAAAATCCATCCAAATTTAGGCTGCATTGATAGGAGCAAAGTCTTAAGGCCCCTAAAAGAATATTTTTATTATACCCTAATGTAGGCCACTTAATCCAACTAGAAAAGTCAAGTTCTTATGGATTTTAGAGCACTATGAATCAGACATGATATGGGAAGTAGTAGCACTGTACACACGATTGCTTTTAAACTATGGCTGCAATATCCATGTGTGGCATAAGGCCAACATTCTTTGGTTGGAATCCATGAAACACAGTGGGAATTAATCAAGGTCCTCCAGCCCACTGAGCTCATGAAAATAGTCCTGAAGCAGCACTTTGCATGTGTGTGAATGTGTGTATGTGTGTGTGTGTTCCAATAAAACTTTATTTATAAAACGGGCCTACTGGCTGGATCTAGCTGTGTGCTGTAGCTTCCTGACTTTTCTCAAATCTATAAGCATCTCCTCCACATTTTTTCATATCGTGATGTTCTCTGAAGTTTAGAAGTCTGGAAATTACATCCAACTATCTTCCATTATACTTTGTAACCCTTCCCTGTGCTTGTGATATAGGTATTTGCCTTTTTAAGCTCTCTCTTTGGGAACATTGTTAGATATTCGAGTTAGATTTCCAGGACTGTTTTTGGAAATTTGCCCTGAGCTATTCGAGACCAGGGACTAGTTTTCAGGGTTTTTTTTCCCCCCATTGCTCTTAACCCCGGCTGTTTTATGCAGGGTGTTGGAATGAAGTAAGGTACAGCAATGTACTAGGGTCTGAATCTGATATCAGAAAGAACTGAGGATCAAGTTAGAAGCTTTACCTTGGGAGCCTAGGGTTCTCTACATTTTCTGTCTAGTTTTGGAAAGCTTGTGACCAGCATGAGGTCTCCTGATATAGAAATTTTAACAGCCACTAGAGATTGACTAGATCTGTCATTTGTATTTTTTACAAAAACCCAGGAAATGCAATTAAAAAAAAATATTAGAGTCATTGTATTATTGTTTGAGTTTTATCTTAGTCATTCAATTGATAACCAGCATGACTATTGATTACTAAAATATGTTTTGATATTATTACGATTATGGTTACTTTGCTTTTCTTAAAAACATATGGCATGAAGCATCTTATTTCCACTGTGGAATTCTACGCAAGGGAAGCCACAGGCTCTCAGCTCTTCTACACTGTTAGTCTCCTTCTTTGCCTTTTCTGATTTCTGCATCAGGTATGTGAATAACTCCATCATAAAATGTGCCAGAGTCTGAGAAAGTTATTTCACCATCAAGTCTGTCAATCTTGAAGAACTGGCTTTCTGATGGCCGTTACTCTCCTCCACTGGGACTCTTCTTCATATAGTGCTACCACTGCTATACAGTGACGACCATGAAGAGCACGATGTCCAGTAATGCAAGCCAGTCACAGAAAGACAAGCACTGCATGATGTCACTCATGCGCAAACCTACAAGAGTTGATCTTACAAATGCTGAGAATACAATGGTGGCTGTGAGAGGCGAGAGAAATTAGGGAGAAGAGAGGGAAATAGATGATGGTCAGAGGACATAAAAGTTCAGTCCGTTAAAAGGAATACACTTCTAAAGTTCCACTGTACAGCACGGTGACTATGGTTAAGGGTGACATATTGTATTCTCAAAAATATGTGAGTGGATGTTATATGTTATCACAACAAAAATGATAACTATGAGAATAAAATACTTGTTACTTATTCTACTTTAAAATTAAAATATACAAAGCTATCTGTTCGAAAAATGAAAATTAGCCCCAAAGCTTTTTGTGTGAAGATTTTTACATAAGAAATGACTAAATAATACTATGTTAATAGTATATTTATTTTCAGGTTTTGAATGAGAAAATGATATAATTTTCAGACTTGGTACTTACATTTGTTAACATGAGAATAAGATTACTGAATGCAAGAAGGGGAAGTGAACTAATTAGAGAACAATATTTACATAAAGTAAAAAGTCATAAATGTTGTATGGCCTTCTGGGTCTTAGTAAACTAGATAATTTTGAGTGTATAAAGACACAGAAGACAAGATCCATGAATAAACAGAATCGAGGACATAAAGGTTTCTGTAAATAAGCATTGAACCATATCACCAAAGACAACAAAAACAAAAACAGACACATATTACCAGAGAACCTGATGTTTATTTCTCATATTATTTAGGCAATACTAGGCCTAAGTTTAACACAGGACCTTGCCTTGCCAGTGAAGTGTTCTACATGCCTCTAGGCCTTTTCTGCATTAGTTATTTTTCACACAGGGTCTCATGCTTTTTCTAACATTACACAGTGATTATCCTACCTTTGCTCTCATGTAGCTGCAATAACCAGAGTGACCACCATGCCTAGCTTGTTCTTTGAAATAAGATACTGGTTTGATTGTTTTTTTCTACCCAGACTGGCCTCAAACCTTGAACCTTCTATCTCCATTTATCAAAGAAGTGGATTATTCTTTCATACATTGTTTGTTGTTTTTGTGGTTTTAGGTTTTAGGGTTTCAGGTCCTAGGTCATGTCCCTGAATTTATTATTGAGGTTTAGCCCTCTACCACTTGAGCTACAGCTCCACTTCTAGCTTTTTCCTTACTCATTGGAGATAAGTCTCACGGACTTTCCTGCCTAGGCTGGCTTCAATGTATAATTCTCAACCCTCAGCTTCTTGAGCAGCTAGGGTTATAGGTGTGAGCCACTGCCTACCCAACACACATTTTTATATGTAGTAAAATTCTATTCAAAATTTATAAAACACACTTTTATTTTTTCTTTGGTATAGAATCAGTTAGTGCACTAAATATAGAGGAAGCAATGGCAGGATGCTGTACTGTACATTACCAGAGACATTTGCTCATTCTTCCAATGCATGACCATGGCTATAATGCTTCCAAGAGTAAAGTAGCCCTCCAATCTGTCCAAACAGTCACTAGGAGGTAAGAGTGTTTCTGTGTGGTGTTTGTGTTCATGTGTGTGTGTGTGTGTGTGTGTGTGTGTGTGTGTGTGTGTGTGTGTGTGTGTGTGTAAAGAAATGGGTGAAGGATACTATAAGTCATCTCCAAGAACAAGGGTAACATCACATAGTGCTCTCAATCCAAGTGATATAATGTGATGACCTATATAGGTCTTCATATTCTCATTTTTAAGTAGAATTACTTGACTGACATTCATTAAATCATATAA
This sequence comes from Dipodomys spectabilis, assembly GCF_019054845.1. NCBI lineage: Eukaryota > Metazoa > Chordata > Mammalia > Rodentia > Heteromyidae > Dipodomys > Dipodomys spectabilis. The sequence continues at coordinate 3,970,374 of NW_024870698.1, read as the reverse complement.
TATTTCTCTTTCTTTTCTTCTTTTATCAATATAAGTGCCAACAGAAATAGCATAATACTAAAGAAACACTACTTCCAGAACAACCTACATCTGAATTCAGCCGCTGAGATACTGTATCACAGAGATTCTGTGGATATTAAACGTCTGTATGGAGTCCTGGAAAATGGTAAAATCACACCTCACTCGCTGGGAGATTCTCAGTTGTTAGAAATATTGAAAGCAGGATTGGAATTAGTTATATCCCAATCTAAAGTAGGGATAAATAATACAAGTTACCCAAATTAAAACACACACAGTTCTATGACCGGCTGACAAAGGTACGGTTATCTTCCAAAAAGCACTTGGTAGTAGATCACTGTTCAAGTACCAAAGATGTGTGAAAGACACATTTGTCATCAAATTGTAAGAGGAAATAGAGAAGTCATGGGTCAAGAAGACTAAACAAAGAAAATATAATAATGACATATAATAAGACAAAAAGCCCACCCAGAAAATAGCTGGAAAAAAACCAGAGCCTTAGTTTCAGTTTATGTTATTTTAAAAGAGTGAAATTTAGTAGAAGTGAAGAAATCTACTTTGGAAACTAATCTTTGCAGTATTAGTAATAACAAAAATATAATTTACTTATTTCTTATTGCATATCATAGCAAAGCTAAGGGCTTTGCAAGCTTTCTATGTTAATTTTTTACCATTCCCAACAACATTTAGATTAAACTAATTTGCTAAGAAAACTTTTGCAAAGGAGACTTCCTCGGCTACAGATTTTCTTGCACTAATAAATTACGTGTAAATATTCAAGCAATCTTTTCCAATAAAGCTCAGGTATCAGATGAACAATATGGCAGATTTTTAGTTAGAGATTTCAAATTCTATCTGGATGCACTTAGCATGATTTTGGTACTAGTGTAAATGGCTTCCACATTCGCCTATATGTGTATAATGCATTTAGACGGCTGTCAGAATTTTTATATACCTGCCTCAAATCTGACTTTCTTTAGTAAGAGAGGAACTAGTGATAAAATCTATGGTTAGATTGAATCTTACCATATGGAAAGGATTAATATTTGGCCAGTAACAATACCATAGTAGTGTAATTTTTATTCTCTATCACTGCTCAGTTTGGCAAGGATTATCTTGCCAAATAAAAGAATGTCATGACCCCTGCACACATAGAAGAGAGTACAGATGTAAATTAATAACCACTATGAAAGATTCCTGGGGGATAAAACACAATTCTGTAATGAACTGAAATAGAAAGAGATGTCATCAGAGAGTAAAAATTGTAGCATCACTGGAAGATAATGTTAAGAAGAAATCCTGGAAACTTGTAACACAGAAGAATTATAACTGTAAGTTGAACTCACTCTATTTTATCAAGTTGGTGTAGAACTCATATTTCAAATATTATACAATATGAATATGTCATCATAGTATATGAGATATAATTGCTTTAATATATTATTAGTACCACTTTTTGTGATTTTACAATTGCTAAAACATCTATCTATCTATATATATATTGTATTCGTATACATCAGAAATTTTATGAATATCAAGATTGAAAATAGCAACAATTTAATGTCTAAGTTGATACATACAGATCTTTATCTACTATTTTCAGATGAAAGTAACTGAAGAAACTATAATTGGCATACTTATGAAATGAGGATTATTATGGACCAATTGCTTATTTCTATATGGAAAATCAAAGGAAGTCACATCTCATTTCATATCTATAATTATTCTTCATGGCGAGACAGTTATTATAATTATGGAAGTTTAAATTTTAAAGTCTAAAGCACTACTGCTTTATGAGTGGATCTGTTTCTGAATGTGGTACCTTTGATATAACTAAATGCTTTGAGAATGACTGTTTCTCTTTTTCTCAAGATAAGCTAAGCTATTGCTGGTGACTTATGCCTGTAATCCTATTCAGGAGGCTGACAGCTGAGTATCAAGGTTCAAAGCCAGCCCAGTCAAGAAAGTCTTTGAATCTCTTATTTCCAATTAATTACCACAAAGCCTGAAGTAGAGCTTTGGCTCACGTGGTAGAGCACTGACCTTGAGGAAACATGCTTAGAGACAGTGCCTAGGCCCTAAGTTCAAGCCCTAGAACCAGCACAAGAAAAGAAATAAAAGATAAAATACATCATATACTTCTATTTGTAATTAAATAGTAATGCTATGGAAAAGAACAGCAATATCATGGACAGTGATTTTTTCATATATTACCTTTAATAGCATATAAATAATGAAGCTGGAATTATTGTATTTTACTTTCTCACCCAGGTACCTTCTTCCTATCACAAAGCTAAGTAGGTTCCTTTATCAAGGATGAAACACTATTAGACTTTGTTTTTGTTTTTTCCTTTGTAAGAAATGATTTATGAAAACAGTACTAGCTGAAAAACCACAAGCCACACATTTTCAGTTCTATTTTAAAAAATGTGTGGGTAAAAATTGCTTTCTTCAAAAGAAAGGAAATACAGAATATACATAGATTTTCATTCCCTACTAAATAAGTTTTCATAAAGCAAATGGGATAATTGACATTTGATTAATAAGAAAACATTATTTGCATTCCAGCAGCTATGGCTAGTAGCAGTAAGGCACAATCAAGTTGGGTACCCATGCAGCATGGGAATAATAATCGTTTCCCTGTGAAAAAAGGCAAGAATATAGATGTGTTTTTGAGTCCAATGTTCTGAGAACATAATTTCCTCCTATAAATAATGTGAGCAAAGTTTCAGTCTTGTCTTATCAATGGTACTGTGAACAAGGCTAAAAATCAAAGTGTCAAGGTAAGGTAAGAGATAATAGTGGGAAGGGAGAAAAAATTGGAAAATAGACAAAGGAAAGAACTTTATGAAGTGAATTCTGCTGAAATTACTTTTCATTATAAGACAGCTAAAGAAAGTACATGTGTCTTTATTTTTAAGTAACTAAAATTCCCTGAACAACTTCTGTTTAGTCTTTAAAAACAAACTATTTGAGTGTGTACTTTTAGTTTCAAATGTCACTATTGTGTTATGAAAAAAACAAACCACTATAATCTAAAAGTTGTCTAGTGCAAATGCTTCTGTTCAGCTCATTCTCCTCGTTCTAGTTTTTACTTGAGTTAGCTCTCTGGGCTGCTAGGACAAATGACCACAAATGGGTGGGGTTAGCCCTTTGCACAATTTTATCTCGGTTCTGAAAGCCAAAGTCCAATACCGGTGGTGAGAAAGGGTGAGTTCTACTAAAGATTGTGATGGAAATTTCATGCCTTTTCCATAAATTGGGTTGATTTTACAGTGCTTTAATGGTCCATGGCTTTAGAAATGTTGTTCTGAGTCATTTCCTTCATCTTTCCATGCCCTTCTTTCTATATTTGTGCCCATCTTTAAATTTACTTAAGACACTCATCATACTGACTTAGAGCCCATCCTAATGACTTTGTTCTAACTCTAACTAATCATATCGGCAATTCCAGACTTAGTATGAGGTATTAGAACTCAGGATTCTTACATGTGAATTTTAGACATACACAATTCAGCTTATAAGAAGACTACAATTTTCTTGTGCTCTACTACGCTATATCTATTTCTTTTTTTACAGTCTTTCTCATTATAATGTTCCATGCTAACTGGAGTTTTCACAGTTTTTTCTTTACATTTCTTTTTTTGATATTTATTTATTTATTCATTTATTTATTGTTGGTTATGGGGCCTGAACTCTGGGCCTGGGCACTGTCCCTGATCAAGGCTAGTATTCTACCACTTGAGCCACAGTGCCACTTCTGGATTTTTCTGTGTATGTGGTAGTGAGGAATCGAACCCAGAGCCTCATGCATGTGAGGCAAGCACTCTACCACTAAGCCACATTCCCAGCCTTTTGTTATTTATTGATTAAACCAAACTACATAGATTAGAACTTATCATAGATCAAGTATTCAATGCATATTTGTGAAAGAAAAAAAGAATGATGCCTGTCAAAATGCTAACATATTCTCTGGTACATAAAAAGCTCCAAAATACATTAGCTCTTCTCATTGTAATATATGTATTGATTTGAATTAGACATCCTGGAATGATCTTGGCCAAAATATTCAAAAATGACTATTTATTACTATGAAATGATCAAACATGCCAAGACGTCCAAAGATGTTTAATTGTACTGCTGCAAACTAGATTCATTAGACAAACATTTATTAATTCCAACATTATCATACAGATTAATGAATGTGAGAGATTTATAAATATACCCCCATATTAAATAGACTATTTAAATTGATTGCTCAGCAATCTATCCAGCTAAATTTATAATCTTTCTGATTGTTTCCTGTATTCAAATGCTCTCATAAAACAAAGACACTATTTCTAAAAGTATTATATCTTTAATATAATTTCTAGGTATTAGTTTGTTATACCAACTTATTTCATTTTAGGAAATAACACCATTATGGAGGGGAAAACAACCAGTAGTCACTAATAGATTTTGAAAGTTTGTGTGTATCTTACAAGTCTTCTTCTCTTTCCCCTGAGTGGTAAACATAGTGGCAGCAATAGCAATGTCTTAGGATACATTTTCTCTGAAATAAAATCAGGAAAAGGATGCTGTCTCCCTGTTCTCATGATACAAAAATCAGTAATTAACATTGAGGTACTCTAACCTTATTCATATTTGGGTCATTGGCCTATAGAGTAGTAAGCAGGGTAAAATTCCTCCAGAGTAGCACCATATGCTGCCATAAATAGCAATGACGAATTTCAAGTTAGATTAATTTGGTTGTCTGTGAAAAAATGGGAATGAATCCACTTATTAGCCACTGAGTCCAAGAGAACTCCATCAGACATGCCTTCAACCAAGGCATTCAAGCTCCCCAGGGACTCTTGAGCCATAGGGGTATGCAAAATAAATTAAAGCTAAAATATTGTCCAGAGGAAACCATATGTTTGAGCAGACTGCATTTATCTTGATAAGAGGTTGCAAGTGTTAAGACAAATCATGTCCAAGTTGTCAGAAAATTGAATTAGGGCCGGAAGGAAGAGGAAAATTTTAGTTTGGTGAGCTAGGAAGCTTGACAAATATTATCCTGAAATTAGCGGACATGAGTCTGGTGGATAAGATACTCTTAATCAATCTAATTTTTCCCCTTGAGAAATAGAGGTAAAAATCTTAAATGTAGGCCTGTAAGTGCTTTTTGACTTTTCTCATAAGTGTATATTATATAAAACCTAATATTAATGTCCTGCATTCTACAATCCAGATGAACAATATTATCAATAAGCAACAGACTATTCTAAATTAGATAAGTGCTCAGAATTATTTTACCCCTATCATGTGCAAAATAGTAAAGAAAGTATACAATTTCTTACTACCAGAAAACAAATATTCTCATGCCAACATAAAGAATAACAATAGAGAACACTCAAAGTATAGATAATGTTAGAATGTGAGTGGTACTAGGGAAGAAACTGAGGCAATGGGACAGTGGTACTGGATTATTGAAGAATAGATGGGCTGGGAAGGATATTAAAGAAGGCAAAAGGATAAATGCATGAATGCATAGATATCTAAAGGAGAATACTCTAAAGAAGTTAATAAATCCTATATGTGGTTGTGCAATTCTAGCTATTTAAAGAGCAGAGGCAGGAAATCAAGTTTCATGCTTTGCTTAGTGTGTTTTAATTAGGTTTGTCTATTTCATAAGAAGTATTTTATCAAGTTAATAAATAAAGTATCTGCTTACTCCAGTACTTGTTGAAAAGACAAACTACACTCATATTACTTTGAACGATTGTTGAAAAGTTTGAGGGCTCGGTGAATGTGAGCCTGTAGGTGCTCTCTCCACTCCCTCCTACCATGTTATCTGAGGGTGCTTAGGCTAGTAAGAACTTTGATGATGCAACTTTGTGATGTAAACTTGCAGCACCTAATGATGTAACTGCACAACAGCAATCACCTAAATCATTCGTTGGCAAATGCTCAAGTTTTGTTTTTGTACATGATTGCGGTTGATAGTCTAGATGCTTTTTGTTTTTATGGTGGGTTTTAGAATCTAAATAAAAAATCATTTTTATACTACATTTGTGATTGCATTTAGTGTACATAATCGGTGTACAAATAAATTGACCATATAAAAATTCTAGTACATGAAGGTATGTGTCTTTAAAGCTAATCATTAATGAATCAACATTCTATAGGAAGATTAAATCGAGTCATTGACTTTATAAGTCAGTCTTTGTCATTGTCATGTGAAGTTACATTTCTCCAGAAGGGGTCGGGGAAAGAGACTGAACATCCACCCAGACTTATCCATTTGCTCAGGCCTATATGCCACCATTGAACCTTGAAAGACTGAGCCATCATGTTTCAGTTCCAACAATTCTATCGCATTTTTTTTTTCTGTTCAGTGCTATGCTAACACCTTTCAAGCTGCAAGATTCCATACATTCTTCAAAAGAAAACTAAATTAGTATAGGAGCCCAGTACCATGAATTGCAAAGTTTCTAGGCTACTGACCACTTTTAAATCTCTAATTTATGATGGGACTCATATGATCACGTGAGTGTATGTTTACATATTGACATTTGTCTTTATCTTCCTATGGAATCTTAATGTCTATGATATATATGTATATGTATACTTCAATATTTTGTCACATTATTGATAAAATAGTATAAAGGCCTAAAAAATAATAAGAAATAACATGATTAAATCAATACTCTATTCCAGAAGATCTCAACCAGAGTTGATTTTCAGCCCCAGAGCAACACATTTGGCCATATTTACAGTTGCCCTTATTGCAGTTGACGGGGAAGTTTGCTACTGGCATCTAGTGGAGAGAAGTCACAGAGGCTACTAGTCATCCAGACCTCCCACAAGGCACAGGCAAGTTCCAGAGAGCAGCTCCTGAATCACTAGTGCAGACTGACAAGCTACTGTATACTCAGCTGCAAGTGGGCCCCATGTTTATAAATCTCTCACATTTAAAATGGTAAAAACCTATATAAATACATTTGAAATATTCAATTGTTCTTAATCATTCTTCACATCCTTTCCTTAGGGACAATCATCTTCTAATAGATATGCAGGTAGCCCAGCAAAATTTGTGTTTTATTATTTTATTTTATATATGTCAAAACCAAAATTCTGTTGTGTTTGATAACATGTAGGTATCAAATTGTCAAGCAGCCTACCTGTTTCTTCTGATTGATAAAGCTATTAAGGGTATCAATTCCTTCTTAATTTCTTTTTACAGCAAACCTTCCTCTCCCATTCTTCCTTCCCCTTTCTCCCTCTCTCTTTGGTTGTGTTGAAGATCAAACTCAGGTATTCATACATGCTAGGCCATAACACTAAGACACATCTCTATCCCAAGATTTATCAACATTAAGATTCAGTCTAGGCCATTGATCTTTAAAACACACACACACACACACACACACACACACACACACAATCTCTAATAAATAAATAAATAATAAATATCTGTGTCATCATTTATTATTTATTGATAAGGGTTTTGTTGTTTTCATTTTTCTCCACGACAAATAATCCTATGATAAACTCTTATACTACACACATTTTTCTTTCAAAGGCATAATTGATGACAAGTATAGGGATTGGGATGTCTCTTATAATGGATAGAGTAATAGGTTTCCAAAACTCAGAATATAACCCTTTATGAAAGAATCTTTCTAATTGTAACTGAGTCATATCCAGTTGGTTCATGATAAGAGTAGTTCCTAACCTGGTAATCGGTTCTCATGAGAAGAAAACATCATATGCACACAGGGAAACTGTCAAATGAAAACAGGCAAATATTGCCCAAATGTGTTATTAAGCCACAGAGAATTGTCTACCTCAAGCCAAAATTAAGAGAGTCACAAAATAGTCTATCTCACAGTTTTCACAATAACTCAGCGGGAAATTACAGCTTATACTCAAACTTCCGTAAAAGAAAGAATTTTCTGCAGTTTTAAGGCCTCCCTCACCCCCCAGGTAATGGGAATTTGTTATGGCATCTCTTGGAAACAAATCTGTCTTGATATCTGATACATTATCACTGTAATTAAGTTGAATATTGACTAGCTAGGTTGTAGAGCCTGGGTATACACAGATAATTTCATTTTTGAGGCTCTCTTTTTTTCTTGGTATCATTATATGGTTCAATTTGTGTGAACCTGATTCCTGGAACACATCCTTTGATTGCTTTCATTGCCTTCATTCACTTCCTGTAATTATTAGTAGGGTGCATAACTTTACATAATTTCAATGCATTCATTTCCATAATACTAAGATTTATCTGTTTCATGCTTGACTCATTTTGTTTATGTGTGGGTTGTTTGTTTTAAAAATATACAAATTTTAGGGTGATGTAAGTAATTGTGAACAATATCTTTGTCTGGGATATTGTAAAACTTTTTCAGGCTATGAAATATATTTTATTTTTGCATATAATGTCATTTTAGTATGAGTTATATATTTAATATAGCAATTTAATTTTTATGGGTCATTCTTAATTTCTAAGAAATAATCATTTACACTACTACTCTAAAGTCATTGTCCTACACATTATTCTAAAAGTTTGATAGTTTACTTTCAGTATTAATACTGTTAATATATTTTAAAGCTATTTTCATCCATGGCATTACATAGAAATCGATTTTTTTCATAGAAAAAAATCAATCTTTCTCTTTATTGAGCAGTAGATCTTCTGCTCATTTAGTTGTAATTCTGCTTTTGGCCTATACTTTCTTTCTTAAGGATCTATTTTGGGGTTCTATATTCTACCCCAATGACACATTTGTCTGTTACTTTCCCTCTATCATTCAGTCTTAAATGACATACTTTTTTTTCCTTTTTTCCTTTCTTTTTTATTTTTGTCCTACTTGTGGCTTGAACTCAGGGTCTGGGCATTGTCTCTGAGCCACAGGTTCACTTCAAATTTTCCGGTGGTTGATCAGAAATAAGAATCTCAAACTTTTCCTGTGTGGGCTGGCTTTGAATCATGATCTTCAAATCTCAGCCTCCTGTGTAACTAGGATTACAGGTATACCAGTACTCAACTATGAATAAACATTTTAAAAATAATTTATATATATAAATATATATATTTGAAATATATATTTGAAAATAATTTTTATATATGAAAGAATCAAATGCCCAATTTTGTTCTTCTTTAAATAGATCTTACATGTACATAACCCCTTATCAGACTATAGGGATATTAGTATCAGTATTTGAAGTAGCACAATAAACTGTAGATGAATTTCAACTAAAATTTCAAGTTAACTTATCATCTGACATCCTTATATTACTCAATCTTAAAGTCCTTTTTTTTCAAAATTTTATGACCATATGTTTTCCTATTTTTATTTGTTACAATTCATTAATAATATTTGTAGACTGGTGTTTCTTTAGCACTTATTACATTATATATGTATGTGGGTATATGTGTTCAAAATTTTCTATTTTCTAAAAATAAACAATACTATACTCTTTTGTTCCCAAGTTCAGATGAACTTTTATATCACTTTTAGGGCGTTGCTCAATGTTTGGAATTGTGATTGTGAGCTTACTTGCTATGGGTTACAATGTGAATACTACTACTTCCAAAATGTCATAGGCAAACCTAGCACATCTCACATGTGCTCCACTACTTGAACCATGCTCCTTGTACTATTATTTGTATTTTGCTTTTAAGACATGTTCTCACTAAGTTGGCCAGTTTGAAACTCAAACATGAATTCTTTGAATTCAGTGTATAGCTTTAAAAAGATATTAAAAATCATTTATAGAGGAAAAGGGTCAACATGGTATATACGGGTGCAAACAAACCAAAAAAATCCAAGTCTACTTCTCTCTATCTCACTTGCTCACTCACTCTTCTTCCTTCCTTTCATGCAATCATTCTTTACTTATTTCTCTCACTTGTTCTTTCTTTCAGCCAGTTCTGGGGATTGAATTTAGTTAGGCCCTAGTACTTGAGCCACGCTCCATTTCTTTATCAGATAAGGTTGTACGTTTTTGACTGGGCCTGGCCTCAGAACAAGATCTTCCTACACATGCCTCCTTATGTAGCTGGGATCAAATATAAATGCAACCATACCTAGCCTGTTAGTTTAGATGCAGTTTCACTAGTTTTTTGCCTGGCTGGAGCTGACCTGAAATAAATAATCCAACTGATACTTTGCAAGCTAGGAAAAGAGTTTCCTCACTGTGAATAAACTAGAAACAGTGATGTGGTGGTTAGAGTGATTTGCCTAACAAGGATTAGGAATAATCACTGTGATTTTAAATGTGAGATGCTAAAGTCTTTCCAAAGCTTTTAATAAATTGAACATTATTAAGATTGATAAAATGAGGATACTTATTTTCCAAAAGGACAGTTTACTGCTGAGCATGAAATAAATGAAAGAAAACTCCAGGAATCATTAGCAAAGGAGCTCTTCTGCCACATGTGTGAAGTAAGTAGGGGTTTGTGGCATTTGATATGCAGACTGTGGGCCTCTTAGAAAGCAGAAAACGTGTGTGTATGCGTCTTGTTCCCATAGAGGGGAAAGGACAGTACATGGAAGGAAGGCTTTCATTCCCTTAAGCATATGACCACATGCCAGAGACTTAACCTCAGCAAGACTGTGTGTTAGATGACTTGAATCAAATGGAGAAGAAAGTGTTTTTGTTTATCTACTTACATACTTTCAGTTAGAATCTGGTTTTGTGATTGACTCCACTACTTCTGCATATGCCTCACACATAGCTAGGATGAAGAGTATGAATTAATATACATGGTTTGTTTGTTGAAATAGTGACTTACTAATTTTTTACCCTGTCTAGATCCAAAAGCTAATTCTCTAGATCTCTGCCTTCAAAAACTAGGGATTACAGGTATGAGACAGAGGCCCAGCAAGAGAGAAAAGTTTTAATTAGAGGATGGAGGCTACTATTATAGGAAATTGGAAACATGATTAAATTGGTACAAGGATACTAAATTATAAGACTAGAAAATGTACATTATTCTAACATCTTAGGATTAGAATAGAAAACAAATTGCTTAGACTCATTTAGTTTAGACTAAGAATTTTGATAAAAATCAATCCCTACTTATAATCAAGAAAATAGAATCCAGGTGTCAATGGCTCACACATATAATCATAGCTACTCAAGAGGCTGAGATCTCAGAATTAAAACTTGGAGCTAGGCTGGGCAGACAAATTCAAAAAACTTGTCTCAAATAAACAGAAAAAGCAGGTAGTAAATGTATGACTCAAGTAATAAAATACTAGATTTGAGAAAGAGCACTGAGCAAATCATGAGTTTTTTCCCAGACTATAAACAAAAAAGTAAGAGCTCTGGGATATATGGATTTATATAAGTAAATTATATACTTATATGTATATATGAATAGTATATATGTATGTTTGTATAGTCTCATGACTACCAAAATATAATCCTATCCCTAAAAGATAGCAAAATTTGAAGTAGAAAACTATATTTGAGATATGAAAATAATTAGAACACACTCATTTTCCCATACATTACTCTATTTAGCATATCTAATCTATAGACTATTGCTGAGTAATATAAAGCATTGGAATCCTCACAATCTGTTTATTCCTTATTTTTTAAATCCTTCAATAAATATATTTGTTTATAGTATTAGGTAATATATGGACTGGGTACAGGTTTCATTTTATGTGTATATATTCACTTCACTTGACATACAGAGACCATACTATTATAAAAATTTCTCTGACAGTTTTCCTTACTAGGCAAAATCATGAAGTATGCAATCATATGGGGCTGATAATAAAATCATAGTAGCTTTCTGTAGTACTTGCACTCTATATAAAACCTGGACATCATCCTTAGAGACTCCAAGACATTTTCTTCTCTTTCATCCCATCGTAACTCAGGCACAGCTCACTCATTTCCTCTGGCTCTCATAAACATATTCTTATCAGTAGGATTTAGATTTTAGACTTGCATATCTCATGTTGTATAAAACGCTTCTACAATATTATAAGCATGAAAATCAAATAATAGATCCTCTTACTGGGATAAACATAATAAAAGATATCTCATGACTGTATTATATACTATATAGTATCTATAACATCTTAATATATATTCATTGGTCATGATATATACTATATATGCATACTTTTATATATGTGTCATGCATTCAGGTATATGGATAGGGATATGAGCACATATATGTAATAATACCTGTGCAGATATAGATAAATGTGCATGTGTAGGAATGAATGGCTATTATTGACAGGATAAAAATGGATGGAAATATATGATGACAAAGTGGTATTCTTTCACAGAAATAGCAGTTTGTAGAAAGATTAGAGAATGCTAGCCAAACAGGAATTTCAGGCAATTCAAGGCTCCTAATAATAGACAATGAGTCAAGAGCCAATGTCGAGATGGACAAAATAGAAAGAGTCATAGTAAGTCTGCTATCCATAGTGACAAACGCTGTTGTGTTCTTACTTGGTAAGTCTTTAAGAAACAGAGACCAACTGATTTGGCATTTCTTTCAGTGAGAAGTTGCAAAACTCAGAACTGAGGAAACAGAAGGAAAAGTAGTGTGCCTGGGGATAAATTCAAGGGTAATTCAGGATGACATTATTAGGACTTTAGAATGCATATATGTGGATTTTGGAAGAAGGGCTCAACCCTGAACTAAAGATCTCAAATTTCAAGAATGTTGACAGAGCATATTTAAAAAATAATGTGAAGAATGAGGTTCAAAGCCAGAGTGGGTAAAAAAGTCAATGAGATTCTTATCTTCAATTAAGCACCAAAAAAGCTAGATGTGGTGCTGTGGCTCTAGTGATTGAGAACTAGCCATGAGCAAAACTCCTCGGGGACAGTTCCCAGGCCCTAGTTCAAGCCCCAGTACTGGTACAAAAAATATAAAAACAGTATAAAAATATTGTAAATATGAATATGAAATATGTGAACATGTAAAGACAGGGTATAATGTCCAAAGTCTACTTTGAGAGTTGAGTTATTTAGTAATAAGATTCAGAAAACTTGAGGGCAAAGCCAACTGGTTGCACTCTCTAAGTCAAACATAGTCAACTCATTTGGTTTCTTTGAGCCTTACTTAGATTTTCCCCTGTAAAATAAAGTACAATTTGCTGTGCTCTTGTAAAGATCAAATGAGATCATTTCTATGAAAGTGTTCTTTAAACTCTTATGTTTTTCCAACAATAAAGCCATGTTATTATCAGATTAGAAATGGTTCTGGCAGAGCTATGTCCCATATTAACTTTTGTTGGTGCAGCTAGTGTTTGTGTGTGTGTGGGAGAGTGCTTGAGTGTGTGTGTATGTGTGTGTGAATTGAAATTGTAGAAGGCAACTGACTTCAAGGGTAGATTATGTTGCCTTAATAAATGAAGGCAGAAAATCCAAGTAATATTGGCCAAGAGGATTAGGATTTACTTGGAAAGCCTAAAGCTGCAAGAGTGGAATAATTTGTAGAGCAGTGCACCCTCTACTTGCAAGACAACATGAGACTTCCGGTGAAAAAACAGTGAAAAAAAAAAATAGGCTTCCCTGACTGAGCTCTAAAAAAAGTAAAGATGATGCATAAAGGAAAGGGATCAGTGCTTACAGCAGGTATCTGCACATAGCAGATACCAACATGGTAGATGTTCATAAAATCCTCCCATATGGTGGAAACTGACAAGGAACTAAGCTATTCCCAAAAACTGATTTGCTGTTGTTCTCTGACACTGGTCCCAGAGGAAAACCATTTGATTTTTCTCCCCGAGAGAAGCACCTATGACATACAAAGAGATTCTCCCTGGCCCTGTGGGGAAATGAGCAAAGATCTAGGCACTGGTGGGAAAGGAGTCACAGTTCCAGACTAAGGATTGGAACTATTGTAAAGAGTGGCAACTCCAGAGCAATGAGGAACAGAGCAAGTAGGAAGACATTCACTTTAAAGTCATTCAGCACAGAAGAAAGGTGAGGAGATCAACTAGAAGTACAATGATGAACAGAGAGAGATGGAAAAGGAAAGTGAAAAGGACAGTGTCTGCAAATGACTTCACAAGACAAGACAGTACATGTTTAACTACACTTCCTAATCAAAGCATACTGTTACTTAGATATTGATCATTGTTCATGAACCAATACATTTCCTATGAATGTAGTAACAGTTTTAATAATGTTGAATGTTCATGACACAAAGAAGACTCAGTGACAGTTGAGATATTCCAGTTCTGATGAGAGAGAATTAAAAGTAAATCTTCCCAAAAGGGTGTTCTATTGAACCATCCTAATACAAATAAGGATGTATTAGTTATCTAGCTTCTAACTAACTCAGGAATGAATGTGCTCTGGGAGAATAAATATTTAAATACATAGTTGTTCTATTAAGATCACCAGAAGTGCCACAGGTATAAAACTAGTGAAGTTTTTGTGTGATAATATGTTAATCTTATCTCATCTCTCACCTACTATCTGTAGTCCTCTATCAAGTAATGCTAGATAAAAATGTTACTTGTATCGGGCAGTTGTTTCTTTGAGGATTTGTTGTTGGAGGATTTAATTTTTTGAGTTCCAAGTAAATTTTAAATATGAGACCCTTGTCAATTATATGGCTAGTGAAGATCTTCTCCCAATCCGTGGGCTTTCTATTGATCTTGCTAGCTATGTCCTTTGCCATGCAGAAGCTCTGCAGTTTTATACAATCCCATTTGTCCAATCTTTCTTTGACTGGCTGTGTTTCTGGTTCTCTATTAAGAAAATTTCAGCCTGTGCCAAGGAGACCAAAGGTTTCTCCTATTCCATCGTATAATGTTTTCAGCATTTCTGCTTTGACTCAAGGTCTTTGATCCATTTGGAGTTGATTCTGGTTCAGGGTGTGGGCTAAAGACTAAAGAGACACTTCTCTGACTAGGAAATAAGAATGGCCAATAGACACATGAAGAACTTCTCAACCTCTCTAGCCATAAAAGAAATTCAAGTCAAAACAACATTGAGAATTCTACCTCACCCCAGTTAGAATGGCTCTAATCAAGAACTCTAATAACAACAAATGCTGGAGGGGATGTGGACAGAAGGGAACCCTACTGCATTGTTGGTGGGAGTGTAAACTTGTTCAACCACTTTGGAAAGCAGTATGGTTCTTCAAAAGACTCCAAATAGAGCTCCACTATGACCCAGCAATCCCCCTTTTGGGCATTTACCCAAATGATCACAAATAAGACCATACTAAAGCTACCAGCACAACTATATTCATTGCAGCATTATTTACCATAGCTAAGATATGGAACCAACCCAGATGCCCCTCAGTAGATGAATGGATCAAGAAAATGTGGTATATATACACGATGGAATTCTATGCCTCCATCAGAAAGAATGACATTGCCCCATTTGTTAGGAAATGGAAAGTCTTGGAGAAAATTATATTAAGTGAAGTAAGCCAGGCCCAAAGAAACATAGGCCCCATGGTTTCCCTTATTTTCAATAACTAGTATATGTCTGGAACAAGCAGGAAAGCTCAGATAAGATGATGTTAAGCGAAATGAACCCCAAGATAGGGACACAAGTTATGTTTTCTTCCTTGCTATTGTTTCTAACGTATTTATAAGGTACCAGGTGATCTTTTTGTTATGTTGTATATCCCTCCCCCATAGTATAACCCCTGTTTTCACTGTATTTGATATTGGTATAATTTTGGGAGGGGAAAGGAAAAAACAAAATGTTTAAGTAGGGATACAGATTGACCCATTGCAACAATGAGATGTACAGGATGCTATGTCAAAAAACAAACTTTACAATTTAGGCAGGGGTGAAGGGGTGGGGGAGTGGGAAGGTGGGGGTGGGGTGTAGTTGAGGATGTGGGAGGGTCGGGATGGTAGGAGAAAAATAAAGGAGGCAGCAACAATGCTGGATAATAAATGTACTCATTACCTTGCTCATGTAACTGTAACCCCTCTGTACAGCATTTTCACAATAAAAAATGTATTTAAAAAAAGAATGTTACTGTTGCATTTAAATGTATCTAGTCTATTCAGATTCCACAAACTTATCTACTACATGTAATTAATATACAATATATACTGTATAAAAGATAAAACAATATAATACATTGCATGTGTAGTCGATATGCATTCTCTAACAAACATAAATATGTGTCCTTGACTTTCAGATTAGCAGCAATAAAATGATTGGCATAGAGGAATGGGGCCTTTGAATAATAGAAACTTAGTATTTTATTCTGGAAAGCCAATTGATAGTGCTTATGGAAACCCAAAAGGTATAAGATTTGAAACAATCCATCTGAATTCTTAGAACTTTTTCAGAGAAAATAATTTGCCAAATGTTCAATGAAATGTTCATAGTAACAATAATTAAGAATAGTCAAAAAGGCAGGTATGGTAGATAGGTGAAAATTTTATGATTATGATTTATCAAACAAAGACTATTGATACTTTAAGAAAAGTGACTACCTCCAGAATCATATAACCTCGGTGGAAAGGGAAACTCAGCTCCTTTTGCTGCATCAGTTACAGCAGGGCTGTGGAAAGGCGCTTCCCCTGCAAAATGAGCAGCAGGTGAGTACTGATAAGGGAAATGTGAAACTCTTGAGTATTTAAAAGCAAGAATTTATCAAACCATAACATATATATCTCAGAAACCTTGTTCACTCTTGAAAAACCTCATGAGCATTTATTTCTCCAATATTTTCACTTATCACCAATTCTTTGCATATCACCACCTGATAAGTTTTCCTAATTGTGTTTTTTGCTGTCCCATCAATGATACTATGTTTAGGGGACCATGACAGGCACGTTCTGATAGCTATGAGGCTATGGTGAGTTAATAAAGGTTATCATTATGTTATCACTCTCAGAAAACCCTTTCCTAAAAAAGGACTGCATATACACCACCTACATTCCTAAACACATCCTCTACCAACCCTCCACCATTCCTTGTAGCCTGACTGTTCAGAAACTCTGTGTGCCCGTGCACACGTGTGAACATACAAGTGCAGATCACGTGACAGAGGAATAGTAGGCGATGGATGATTCTCATGTATGCTTTACTGTACTTGGCAACTCCCATACCTTAGCCAGTGGTGATGAGAGATGACAGAAGCAGAAAACTCCAGTATCTGTGATTCCAAAAGTTCCCTCTTCTAAATCACCTAGTTCTGTACTGTAGATGTGAAGCTGATTATGTCTGATAGTGTGTCTTGGTAATAACTTCATGGAAACAGAAGATGATCATTTAACTTTGAGCATGTTTCGTTGGGTTTTGCTTTAGTACTCACTATAGTATGCCTTTAAATTAAGGCCCTTTCCCATTACATGAAACCCATCATTATCTCTTCACAAAACCAAAGGAATCTTGGGCACCCCTAACATGCCTACCCAATCCTTTGATCATAAAGTTTCAAAGCCATGCCAAGTTTCCCCCTGATTGCATGGCATGCCGCCTTTAGTAGCTTTTATTTTTGTCTTTATGCAAATAAACAAAGGCAGGGAATGGGAAAGCAAACCAAAGATGAAAGTCTGTTTAGAAAAATGCCAAAACAACTTGTTGTTTATCCTTGTTGCTATCACTCCTCTTCTAATGCTTCACAGATAGAAACAATGACCCTAAGCTGGAGTAATTTAAGCAAAATATCAGGCAGAAAAAAAACCAGCAGAGAAGAGAAGGCTTCACAGAACAAACTTGCATAATAGGTTCAGAGGTCTAAAACTTGATTGTTCTAAAGCAGTATAGCGGGCCTCACTGAGTCTGCACATGTCAGGCATGGGCAATATGTATCTCATATATATACATGTTTGTGTGTATGAGAGAGAGAGACATCTTTTTGTGTAACAGGAAAAACTGCAGCTGTTATTAGTAATATTGTACACAGGAGGAAGCAAAATAGAAGAAAAGAGTGAAAAGATACCACTTATCCAATATAATGTAGCTAGGAGATGACATTGTCAGAAAGGTAGCACAGAAATGTCTGACTGCAATATCAATGTGATCACTTTTTCTGTATTCTGGAGAAATTTTCTACTAGTGCCCTTCAGGAAACAAAAAGAAATGTTATTAACCCCAAATGAAATCAACTAAATACAGATTAGACAACCCTTGCCCCAAAGTGTTTGAGAATAGAAGTGTTTGCTATTTTGGAGCTATTTGGGTTTTTGAATACTTGTGTAGACTTTTAAAAATGCATATCCCAAATACAATATCTAAAATCCTAAAAGTTCCAAACTGTCAAATCTTTTCACCATGGCATTGGGACTTAACGTCTTCCACATGTCACAGCAGTGAAATGACAGCTTGGGGATTCAGAATTATCAACATAGAATATGCTCACCATGTCTACATTTCCCAATTTCATTCGGTCTTCCTAGAATTCTCACTATCATCCCATTCTTCACCAGAAGAGTTAACCTGTAATTTCCTTATTGCAAACACATGATTAAATTCGTGAGCTCTACAAATATTGATTTACAAAAGATTTAGATTGCCTTAGATTCATAATGAGGTAGTTGCAACTGATTCATTTAGGTTCCTTAAACTATGATAATCAGCTACTTTTAGGTCTACTATCATGATCATTTATTCAGTTGTAATTAAAACTGGAAACTGAATGGGCTGTATTGAGTAGTTTCCATAATATTCTTTGTCTTTCAGAGAGATTGGTTATCATCAGTAATATTCCAAACCGAAAGTTGCCTTTAAAAAATTCAAGGAGGGCTGGGAAGGTGGTTCAGTGGTAGAGCGCTTGCCTTGCATGCCTGAGGCCCTGGGTTCCATTCCTCAGCACCACATAAGCAAAATGAAATAAAGCTGGAAGTGGCGCTGTGGCTCAAGTGGTAGAGCGCTAGCCTTGAGCTGAAGAGCTGAGGGACAGCGCCCAGGCCCAGAGTTCAGGCCCCATGACCGGACCCCCCAAAAAAAATTCAAGGAGGTGTGGTGCTAGGGAAGGAAGTCACACTATTGAGAGCCAAGAAATAAGCCTGCATAAATATAGATGAATTTCTTAGAAAGGAGCAGGGACAGTGCAGTAGATCAATGCTATTAACACTAACACTGAAGTGGTGTTAGAATGATACAACACCAAAAGTATAATCTATTAAAGAAAATGCTGATAAACTCACTCTGTTGCAGTTCAGATTTTCTGCTCAGAATAGTACAATTTCAACAGATGAGAAAACAAGCCACAGGCTTGTTTGCAAATATTTGCCAAGGATGTATCTAATAAAGGACAATTATCCAAATAAACAAAAAAAACTCTTAAAACTCAAAGATGGAAAACAAAATTAAGTGGGCAGAAGATCGCAATAGAAAACTAACCATGAAGACAAACAGATGGCAGATAAACAGATGAAAAATAAAAACTCCAAATTCATGTATTATCAGTGAAATGCAAATGAAAACAGATATCAAACTCTACCAAATGCCTTTTACTAAAATGGCCAAAATACAGAACACTGATGCACCAAACGCTGGAATAGATGAAGAACAAAAGGAACTCTCACTCATTTTTACTGAAAGCAGTTCACCAGAGACTTTGACATTTTTGTTTCTTTTTTAACAAAATGAAAGGCATGAGTAATCTGTATGAACTAACTGTACCATTCAACGCAGCAATTGTTTTCATAGTCATCTATGTGAGAAACAACAGAACCTGCACAGAGAGGTTCACAGTAGGTTTATTTGCAAACACTAGGAAATTAAGTGTGGTGTATCCAGACAATGAAATATTATTAGTGCTAAATGGGGGAAAAGGTGTTTTCAAACATGAAAAGATAGGGAGAAGTTTAAATGCATATTATTAAGTGAAATAAACCAGTATGAATGGCTGACTATTATATGATTACCAACTGTGCACATTACAAAAAATAAATAAATAAACAAACTCACAAAAAACTATGAAGCTAAGAGGCCAGCAAAAAGTTCCCTAATTACTCCAGATTACAAATGGGAGTAGGGATGACTACATAAAGGGTTTTCTAGCATTAGAAATATTCTGTATGAAATAATAATTGCAGATCATTCTATATTTGTCTACAGACAGGATTTACAACATATAATGTATCCTACTATAATCTCTGGGTGATAATATAAATTAATTTATTGTCACAGATGCACTTCCCACTCGGATAGGTGATATTTATAATGGAGCAGACCATGTATGCGGGGAGTGGAAGGGATAAAAATATAGAGGAATTAATTCTCTAATTTTGCTGTGAATTAAAAGTACTCTAAAAGTAAAATCCATTAAAGGTGAGTCTAGTTGAGCTATATTGTATACATATATGAACATATGAAAATGTACAACTAATTGATGCTAATAAAAACTAGCATAAGATAAATAACCCTTGCAATTGCAAAAGAAGATGGTAAGTCCTTGATGCTATCTCGGAGCCATTGTCCCTACAAATACTTCAGGCTGCTCTCCTTCCAGTATCCCAGTGTGTAGAGTAACCTACTTTCTAAAGCATATTTTATTTGAAAGTGGTTTTTCAGTTGTATTTAAAAGAAAGCATCTGACATATATTTCTGAGTTTCCCCATCAAAATGGCTGTGGTATGAAATAGGGAATTAAAACTCAAATGTTGGCTCCCTCATTTTAAAAATGTGTGATCCTGAGAAAATCATTCAACTTCTCTCAGCTTTGGTTTTATTACCTATAAAAGGATAACAGCAACTCTGTGTCATTGTGTGGATGAAATCAAATATCATATGTAAAACATCTTGTACCATACCACTTGCTCAATAAAGAGGTATTGTATTTAATGGGTGAAAAGCAATTTCATCTCCATTAGTCTCTTCAAACTAGGTCCACGTTGTTCCCCCCATGTTACTTGTTCTGGCATTCCTTTTGACACAGCGAAGACCTATTTGGCTATATATTTCCTTTAATAGGTTTTTGGGGTGTTTTTTGAGAGCTCAGCTTGTCTGTTCTAAACTAGTATTCTTTTGAGAGAAACTTGTTCTTCACCATACTGCGAGCTCTCACAGCACTCAGAACAAGATGCTTTACAGAGCAGGGACTTAATAAATCACTGAGCTTTGCAAATAAACATATAATATGAACACACTGAACAAAAGGATAGAGCCAAATGCTGAAAAGAGATTCATAAAAATAGAGCATCTGCTCATTACCTTCAAGTTCACTTAAGGTGATTCATGTGAATTCTCATAACGAACTTAAGATTCCTACATTCTGTATGATACCAGAGAAGGAAGAAGGGAAGAAAGGAACTTGCATTCAGCAATCGCTTTGCATCTGGTACTAGTATATGCTACAGCGTTCCTTAGCATTTATTCACGCTCAGAACGACTGCTATTTATTTCCTCACATATGTGATCATTGGACAGGTAGTTGTTGAGCAACAGATTTGTTAGACCCTAATCTACTTCTGCCTGTAGGCTGCTAATTTAGTTCAACTCACGAGGAAGCATAAGAGATGACTGGGCAAGTGTGAATTATTCTCCCTACTCACATGAAGAAAGACAAATCAAGACATTTGCCCAAGATTAGGATGGATTATAAATATGTTTTTGAAGTACAAGGAGAGAACCAAAGTGCAAAATGTAATGTCACATTAGTGGCCTAAAAACAAAAATACAGGGCTGGGAGGGTGGCTCAGTGGTAGAGCGCTTGCCTTGCATGCATGAGGCCCTGGGTTCGATTCCTCAGCACCACATAAGCAAAAAGAAAAAAAAAAGCCGGAAGTGGCACTGTGGCTCAAGTGGTAGAGCGCTAGCCTTGAGATGAAGAGCTGAGGGACAGCGCTCAGGCCCAGAGTTCAGGCCCCACAACTGGACCCCCCCAAAATACATAAGTATATATATTTTATACATATATACATATGCACATATATGCATATGCATGTATGTATACATATACATACATGTATATGTGTATGTGTATGTATTGTTACATATATATTATACACATACACATAAATGTACATATATGTATATGTGTATATGTGTATATATTATTTATATACATATAGATATATGCACATATATGCATATGTGCATATATGGTCTCAGTTAATTTATAAATTAACTGTTTATAAATCAAATTATTTGTGTATATTATTATTTATTTATGACATGTTTATAGTATGCATAATAAATGAACCTTGTTAAAATTATGTTTAAGAAAAATAATAGAAAATTTTAATCAAATGTAGCAATGAAAGTCCTTTGTATAAGTAATGTGTGCTCATAAAAACATGAAAATAACTTCTTGCAGGTCAGATCTACTTACAACAAATTCCTCTGGTTTTGTTCTCTAAGTGCTTACATGTGCCTCAATGTCAATTCTTTCTTCTTCCAGTTTGGATTTGCTGATGAGGCCACATAGAGATTTTCTATTCTTGTATTGTACTAGAAACTTCAGAATCTACAATTTGTTCTTTTGAAAAATAAATTCTACTGTCTTATTAATACTATCCGGTAAAACGCTATTCTTATTTCCTTCACATTTCAAAAATTCAAGCAAATATATTATTATTTTTATATGTAATATGATAAATATTATGTATGATTATTTTATCGGTTTCACCTCCCATGTATCTGGTATCTTTTGTGGTTCAACACTTGATGATACCCATGGCAGTCGATAAAAATCAAGACACAGAGAGTCTACAACGACTTGACCACAGATATTGAGTGCTGTTATCACCTTCCAGCCATTTAACCGGCTGACAAATGCTATGATAATAGGCTGCATTGAAAATATCAATCTGAAAATTATTCAAAGGTCAGACTCACTGCTTTCAGTGGGCTATGTTTATGGCCTCTCTCTTCCTATCTTAACCAAGTCAATAAAGCATCTACAGATATCTGCCTCTCTTTCTCTCTTCAATGTCATATCAGATTACCAACGTTGTTGTGACATCTGGCTTGCTTTTCCTGAATAATGTGATTAATGCTCTCTTGTCCAGTTCTCAGGACACACATTTTGTGGGTCTATCATCTGGGGATTTTATCTTCAGGACACCTTTCTATTTTCATTTATGCCTCAAAAAGCTATACTTAGTAACTGTATCTCTTGCTGAGCCTCTTCCTCTCTTTTTAAAAATTAAATGTTAGTCATCATTTTTAATTTTTACTTTATTGTAAAGATGCTGTATAGAGGGGTTACAGTCACATGAGTAAGGCAATGAATACATTACTTACCCATCATTGTTACCCTTCCCTTGTTGTTGTACAACTGTCCTTCCCTCCCGCCCCGCCCCACTCCTCCCATCTTTAGCAGATGCTCTCTCAAACCCAACTGAAATTTTGGGTTCATTTCATTGGGGTTTTTGCTGCTATTTGGTTGATTTGCTTGTGTTTGGTTTTTATGTTGACATTGGGGTTTGAACTCAGGAACTCACATCCTTGTTTAGCTTTTTTGTTCAAGGCTGGTACTCTACCACTTGAGCTATATCTCCATTTCCAGTTTAATTTTTTATTAATTAATTTTATTGGTTTATTGTATGATTTAGACTTATACATTATTATATTTATTATATTGTGTCTTATTAAAAATCTAGGCAGCCTTGTATTCAAGGCCTATTGCTAATAAGAATCGTCTTATTGTTATAATTTCCTCTTGTTTTCAAACAGTGCTTCGCCTGTATTATCTTTTCATTTACATCTAACATATAAGTCAGCAGCTCAGAAGGACACACCTTTTTCTTGCCTACTGTTGACATATCTGCTTCATAATGACTTCTTTGCACTTATTCTATGTACTCTGTATTATTTGTATTATATATTTGTATTATAAGCTCATTATAAGAAAACAGTCTCATCCATTTGAAAGATAACCATTTTTGTAAATAGATTTTAGGTTAACATAGCAATTGGTGCATAGCAATTGGTGGCATAATAAACAGAGGTAATAAAAATGCAGCTGTTTCTTATGGAGTCCACTCAATTGCCTATTTCTTGAATTTGTTAGCTTTATTTCCTTATGTCATTTTTCCAAACATGAACAGAAACCTTCCTTTTTATAAACTTTATCTAATTCACTAGTCACCAAAAAAAAAAACACTTCAATCCATCAACTGATGTCAGCATATGTATGAGTCTGTGTGTGTGTGTGAGTCTGTGTGTGTGTGTGTGTGTGTTAGATTACATTAGTATTTGAATTTAGTCTTTTCAGTCTTTTCAGAGTTGTAAATTCTGTTCATGCTTGAAGAACATGTATATGTAACAACGATTGAGTTGTTACCATCAAAAGTGAAATATCTATTTAGTTTGAGCCTTCGAATCACCTTTGGATTTTATAATAATAAGGCTAATGATTTATTTATGGAAAAAAATTCTTATTTCTGTGACAAATTGCCAAAAACAATGTTCATACACTTAATCAATTCAGTATTAATATTCTGCGAAAGTATTCTGCTTTGTATTTCCTAATCAAATACATATGTACTTTAAGTTTCTGTAATGAAAATCAAAACCTTGCTTGAAGTAAGTTTTAATAGCCAATATCTTCTATGTCTAGCTGTTTATCTGCATCTTACTGTAATGGAAAGATGATTCTCAGAGTTTTTTAATGGAAATATTTTGATAAAGACTATTCCACTGGCTCATTATAATTAATGCCTGTTTGATATTTATGGTTTTAAATTTGTTGTTAATAAATGTAGTAACAGATATTTTAAAATCTAAGGTGTTAATATTTAGCAAAGTAGAATGCTTAAATGTGAAAGCCAAGATTTTGAGCATTGTTCTTATATTATAGACTAATAAATATCATGGAAGAAAGCATAACGTTTTATCAATAGATTATCCCTTAGAAATTTCTTATATTAATGTACTAAAGTTCAACGCACACTGAGCCTAGACTTAAAAAGGATATTCCCTACAAATAAATGTTAAAAATATCTGGGTGAGAAATCCTCTAAGGCAATTAGAATGAGAAAGTGTAAGAAGTTCTAAAGTGACTCTACTTGTTAATTCAGAAAATCCAAGTATGAATCCTACCTAGTTCACTTAATTATAGGTATGCAAAGAAGAAGCACTTAACCCTTCAATACCAAAATATTCTCATTTATGTTTGTAGTCGTTGAAATCATGTTAAGATTTTAAAAATGGGTAATATGTACATGCCATTTTTTAGTATATTGGATTTTACTTTTCCTAATTGATCTGTAAAATACTAACATATTTTAGTAATGAAGAAAATAAGAACTTCCCCATTATTATGTGTGTTGTTAAAACATCATTGTGTCCATGTGTTTGCCTGGATTACTTTTTCATTCCAAATGTATGCAAACTACTGTCTTTTGCTCTTCAATTGGCTTGTTTGGTTATCAACACAGTATTAAAATGAAGAAAATATCTGTTTTGTCAGACATAATATCTAACAGTGGCACACAAACATATATTACTTGATGAATTCAACCACAAAATGATTAATTTTTTGGATTTTGGAGCTTGAACCTCATGTATGCATGTATGCATCCTTTCAATAGACTATCCACAATTCCTGAAATTGAACATTTTGATTTGTTTGTCATTTATAAAATACAGCTCCCTCTGTTTAAAAAATGAAGAGAATAATAAAATTTATGCTGAATGTCAGATATATATGTAGAACCACTTTTTGATGAGTTAAGTAGAAAGGAATGAGAAGCATAAGGATTGAATTTCCTTGAAAAAAAAGTCAGGGCTTAAAATTAAGGAAGAAAAGTTCTTGAAGACCATATCTTATATTTTGCTCAAACTGCAAGGCTTGAAAAAATTTCATGCTATACATTTTGATGGGCAGAAACGTGGTGTCATTTCCTGTCTGCTAATGCATCACCAATTTTATGAAAACAAAGAATGGTGCTCTACAGGTATTTTCCAATTTGCCTAATTCCCTTATTTTTCTGAACATGATGATAGAAAATAAGGATAACTTTTATGGCTAAGGATGCATTATCTTATCTTCCTCCAGATTCCAGAGCACAATATAGTCTTCATCCAGGATGGAATTTAGAAGAATGGGCATACAGCATTCTGAAACTTCTATCTTCAGTTAGCCTCTCCCTGGCACTGTGTCTGCCACTTTGTTTAATGGTGTGTTTTATAATCTATTTAAAAGTGGAATTATGAGTACCCTAAACCACAGCATGTAGCTCTTTGCTTAACACATAGTGGTAGTTGGTTTACCCTTTTTATATAAAAACTATTATAGCACATTTTATCATGTTGCATGCGTTTTACAAAAATTCAATATGATGTTAAATAAACTTTCATTTCTCTGAAACTTATCATGTATTTTTTATAATGATGTAACACCAAAACATCAGATCCCAAAATGGGTACATATTTTGTACGGTACTTCCTAACTAAAATCTTTAGTATCACATATAGTCAATAGTTAATAAACAGGTATTTCAATAGGAATGTTAAATTTCACTTACATTTGAGAAAACATTTAAACCATCTAAGTTCTAAAATCACATTCTTCGAAAATACAAAACAAGAAGGGCTACTTTGTGCACAAAAGCATTTCAAAATATTTACTACACTTTCCTGAGTCTCCATTATTTTCACAGGCCAGAAGATAATACTAATAGTTTTAAAATCCTTGTAGTAGTAACACTTAGGCTTATTTTCTTGACCTGTTTCAGGTGGTTGCCATATGTTTGGCGGCCATACATAGATATCGTTTGATTTACTTTTCAGCCATATCAATCATTTATTTTATAATGGAAACATTTGTGTTAGACCATATACTAGGCTTGTGGAGTTATCAGAAATCTACACAAAAAGGGAAAAAATACAATGTGAGGTGGGAAATTTTATTGAAATAAATGAAGGGCAAACTTCTGGAGAGTTTAGATCAAAGCAAACTTTTTCAGATACGTAACTATGTCAGAAATATCCATACATGTGATTGTCACTTTACTACAAAATATTATTATGTCTTTTTCATAAAACATATGACCACAAAAAAGACCAAATCCAGGAAATTAAATTCTGATATATAGCACATTCTTTGATCCACGATCTCAAGTAAATTTTACTAATTGTCTTAACAACATCCTTTATAGGCATATTGTTTTTATGGCCAAGAATCTATTTAGGATCGTGAATTTTTTATTTCTGCTTTAACTATTTAATCTACGTTAGTGGAAAAAATTCTTATACTTTTGTTTGCTTTACAGTAAAGTAACATTGTCTCAAGTATATGAACAGGTTTTTCATAGATTGCTCTTCAATGTGTGATTGTCTGATGTTTCTGCTTCATGATGAAATTCAAATATAGATACTGACAGTCTGTGAATATCACAGACTTAGGCATCATATCTTTGTGTGCTGACATGCACTAAGTACTTCATACAAGGTAGAAAATTGCCCTTCTACTTGGGCTCCATTCTACCCTTCTTCCAATCTTCCTTGAGGTATTTATTTTATAAACCATGATTTCCATTTTCTTCTGGATTCCCAAAAGTCCCTAGGCATAGTGAAGGAAAGCCTTAGTTGATTCTTCTGTATTCAGGATGATTTCCTGAGAAATTCCTTAAAAAGTAATGATAAGCATGGGCACAAACTATTAGCAGCACTTAAAACTGCTTCCTAGATCACTTTATACTAGTGTGAGAAGACTTCAAAAAGCATCTGCTTTTGAGGGTACTCATGGCTTCTCAGAACAACCAACTCACCTGATCTAAAGAAACAAGCAATTCTTTTTTTTTTGGGGGGGGGGGGGGCGTCGTAGGGCCTGAACTCTGAGCCTGGGCGCTGTCCCTCAGCTCTTCAGCTCAAGGCTAGCGCTCTACCACTTGAGCCACAGCGCCACTTCTGGCATTTTTTTTCTTTTTTGCTTATGTGTTGCTGAGGAATCGAACCCAGGGCCTCTGGCATGTGAGGCAAGCACTCTACCTCTGAGCCACCTTCCCAGCCCCGAAACAAGCAATTCTTGATGGAGGAAGAAGGCTCACTCAGGTTACAATTCAATTATCTTATTTTTTTTCTTTTTTCTTTCTTTTTTTTTTTTTGCCAGTCCTGGGGCTTGAACTCAGGCCAGGGTGCTGTCCCTGAGCTTCTTTTACTCAAGGCTAGCACTCTACCACTTGAGCCACAGCACCACTTCCAGCTTTTTCTGTTTATATGGTACTGAGGAATCGAGCCCAGGGCTTCATGCTAGGCAAGCACTCTACCACTAAGCCACATTCCCAGCCCCATTAGCCAATTTTCTAATTTCAGAAATAACATCACTGTGCACCTGTCATATTCTTGTTTTAATAAGTTTTTTATTGTGAAAATACTGTACAGAGGGTTTACAGTTACCTGAGCAAGCCTCCTCCTTTGTTTTTCCCCTACCATCCCTGCCCTCCCACCTCCACATCTACACTCCCCCACCCCCACCTGAATTGTAAAGTTCATTTTTCAACATAGCGTCTTGTAAATCGCATTGTTGCAATGGATCAACCTGTATTCTTATTTAAACAATTTGTTTTTTCCCTTCCCCTCCACAAATTGTCTCAACATCAAATACAGTGAAAACAGGGCTTATACCATGAGGGGGAGGGACATACAAAACAACAAAAATATCACCTGTCATATTCTTCGCTATTGAGGGAATCAGTAGATCATTAGAACCTGTCTTAGAAATTCTTTCGCCAAAATAATCACATGACATTTTATATCAAAAAGAGCACTCCAACTAGATTTAGTTTTATAATATCGAATACCAAGGAACAATCTGAATGTTCATTAGCAAAAGAAAAGATAAATATATTCTAGAATGTACTTGAACATACTCATTCAACAAAATGAACAAATATTTCAAACATTGTCTTAAATGAGGGAGCTCAGATACAAATTAATATGCTATAGAATATTAGCCCCGTTGCTGGTGGCTCAAACCTATAATCCTGGCTACTCTGGAGGCTGGGATCTGAGGATCTCGGTTCAATGTCAGCCAGGCAGGAAAGTCCTTGAGACTTTTACCTTCAATTAACTACTAGAAAACCAGAAGTGGTGCTGTGGCTCTAAATGGTAGAACACTAGCCTTGCGCAAAAGCGTTCAGGGACAGAACCCCAGGCCCTGCATTTAACCTGTGACCAATAACAACAACAATGAGAAGAAAGAAAGAAAGAAAGAGAGAGAGAGAGAGAGAGAGAGAGAGAGAAAGAAAGAAAGAAAGAAAGAGAGAGAGAGAAAGTAAGAAAGAGAGAAAGGAAGAAAGAGAGAAAGGAAGAGAGAGAAAGAAGAAAGAAAGAAAGAAAGAAGAAAGAAAGAAAGAAAGAGAGAGGAAGAGAAAAAGGAAGAAAGAAAGAAGGAAAGACAGATAGAAGGAAAGAGAGAAAGAAAGAGAAGGAGGAGGAGAGAAGGAAGGAAGGAAGAAAGGAAACAAAGAAAAGAAAAAGGAAAAATAAAAGAATACTATCTATGCTTAAAAAAATACTTGTGAATTTTATAAAGGAATCAACATGGCCACTTCAAGAAATAACACATAAGGATAGGATGGAATAGCACCCCGAAACCACACACAGCCCCAGTTCAGTAACACCAACTAACTGGCATTATTTACCTCAAGATTAAGGCTAAGTTTGTAAATAAGAAAAATTTATCCAATTTACAGAAAAAGCATCATAAGCATTTCAAAATTATTTAAAATATCAATACTACTTCAAACGGACTTAGTTTCACTTTCAACTATAACTAAGATCTCATTGTATACATGTTCAGAAATATATATGTATATGAATTATATACATTTTATATATATATACATATATCTATCTATCTATCTATATATATATATATATATCTCCTTTGGTAAACTGGCAAATACAAAGAAACACCAAAGTTGATAATGAAAGCCAATTAAAAATAAAGGTCTTTAAAAATGTAAATCCCATACATAAAAAGATCTATCCTCAATTTTACAACAATCCTAAAAATGAACATAATATTACCAAAAAGAGCTTTGAATCAGAAAAACAAGTTGTTTTTCTCAGATATTTTGCTATGGTTATGGAAAATGGTAAGCTCAGGGACTTTCCTGGCAAGAATGAGGTATTTATGATCTTTTCTAATGTGTGACATTTGAGAAAGAATGTAATTTGATGAACGTTACTTCCATCCCCTGAGCATAGTGGTTTTTTGGAGAGAGACAGAACTGGCTTCACTGGAGTCTATTTTTTTAAATTATTCCTTCCTACTTCCAAATAGGGTTAAAGAATTATTTCTCCATATAACCTAATCACAAGATATATATTACAATTCAAAATGTCCAAAGGTTAAAAATGAACACTTATAATAACCAAATCCATACTTTTCTTTAAGTAGCTATGCCCACAAGTCATTTGCCGATGAAGTCAACATCTTGTATTTACTTTATGGAAACCACGAGACACGTATAACTATGAAGCTCCAGAAATAAGATTAAGGCAAAAGAGAAAACAAAGCTTTCATTTTATTTAATCTTAATTTATTTAAATTTAAGTTTAATTGGCTTCAATTTATTTGACTCTAAATTAACTTTTTTGTCTGGCCATATATTAGATATTCTGAAGCTATTCTTCATCTTACTTAAAATATGTAGGTAAGATGGTTTAGGGGCAATTTTAATATCTCTGATCTTTGCATTGTAAATTCATTTTAAGTCTATCTGGATTAATTTCACTTGACTTTCTCCTGTCAGATCTCCTCTTTGTTCTGTCCCCAGCATGGTGTCTGAGAGTTGGGATGAGGTCTGAAACGGAGGACTGTGCTATGTATTCTGGCAGCATGGTTGGAATATACCATCTGGCCATACTCTGAGGGGAGTCTGTATGCCTTATCTCTGGATCTCAGCCTCTGTTCTCCCTGGATCCTTTGTTTTGTGATCAGGTCCTGCTGCTTGAGCAGAGGTTCTTCATGCAGTATTCACTAAGGAATGGAAGGGTCCTGACTCCTTCAGTAACCTCTTCTCAGCTAATTTTCTGAACTGGATGATGGTGAGTGTTGCCTCTACTTGGGTTGGGAAGCTTCTCACAGCTTGGCCTATTGAGAACCACTCTTTCTCTCAAAAATTCTAATTCTTGATTCTTCAAATGAAGATTCTCCTCTGCCCTCATCTCCTTTAGGAGAGTGTGAGAAAACTCTTGGCACCAACTCTGAGACCTTTCTCTAGCCATTACAAGGCTAATATTTTCAAGTGGCAGAAAGCTAAATTTTCCCAGTCTTCCAGAATCTCCAGATGATAAGTAAACAGAATTTATCATCAATTAAGGTTTGGAATGGTCTCCAAATTTTCTGTTTCCTCTTAGCCAAAGATTATGGTTATATGCACTTTTTCTCTTTTCTTGTCCCCATTTCTCCTCACCACTGTTAGAAGGGTGTCAATTTAAAACCTACCTCTCTTCTAGCTCTTTGGATTGAAGTGAATTCTCTACGTTTGCTTGTTGATATGCTTTGTTTGGAAGCCCCTTCTTTGATTTGAAAGCATGGCTGTCCACTTGGTGGATGAATTTTTATCAATGTCTAGTGTATTGACTCAAAGGCAGCCGTCAGTCTCTCCTTCAAGGGGTTCTATAGTCTCATCTCAGCTTTGAGGATCAGGCTCAGCATGCACACAAACACCGAGGAAAGCTTTAAGCCCATGGTCCATAGGAGTTCCACTTGCCCCTCTTCCTGACTCTATTTCTTCGCAGTGCTTCTCCACAGGTGTGAATCCCCAGGAAATTCCTCACATGCTAAAATCTGTCTCCACATCTGCTGCCAGAAAACTCAACCTGGGGCTTCCAGTTTGAAGTTCAAAGCTGAGCATTGCCTTTTTACATTTTTTGCAAGGCAGCGTCTGCCTGTCTCTTATCTGTTGCAACAAACCAAATTCCCTTGGCCTCCCCTTAATTGCAAAATGATTCCAGTAAAGCAACACAAATGCTTTAAAAAAGACAAATACTTTGGATGGTATTTCAAAACATAACCCTGCCTTTGACTGTGTTCACCCCAGAGGAACTGAGGGCAGAAATCTGACTGTTCTTAATGAAACCTCTGTGGCAGTTAATGATTTCCAAAAAGGAGCCTCAAAACACCCACAAAATGGAGAGCCTGCACATCCTTGTTTCTCATAGTGTTAGCGAGCAATCGCCTCTTTGTCTAAGGTAAATTTGTATAATGTCATTTGAACATTTCCCTAATCATATGTTCATGATTAAACATGAACACAAGAGCAAAATCTCAAACCATGACATTTCCCCTTCTAGCCAAAGCATGGTTCCCTGAAGAAATGCGGGTATATTTTATGATTCTCTTTCATTTGCATCTGATAAGTGTCGGGACCTTTGGCTGCTTTCTGCTTTCACTGCATATAAATTTGCCAATGCCCTGGTACTGCATAGCTGAGGAGGTATTTTGACTAGGAGAAACTGCAGAAGTAATGGCACTTCGTGTATCTAATACAGCTGGGAATGTAGGACTTTACATAATGAATTATCCAAATGGTTAAAGGTACATTTTGAAGTGCTAGAAATTTGTAAAACGATCTTGGATTGTTTTAAAAGCTTTGAAATGGGCTTCCTAGACATTCTTTCTCTGTCATGTTAAGCCTGGAGCAAATGGTTTGCTATGAAACAGTATCAGAAAAGTTAATGCTACTAAGGTTGTGCTATTAATATTTGTTCTAACATGACACCCCAGGATGTCTCCATGCACCCCCTAAATGCTGTTATTTTATCTGGCTACAGATCATCATACTGCTCTCTATATTCCTCATGAATATTAAATTTAGTTTTAATTTGGAGCCTTAAGAAAGCAAGCTCACCAAACTTAGAGTGAATGCAAAATGTATACTTAAAGTCGATTCAGTCATGTTTTGATCCATAAATGCAAGTGGTTCAATGAGTTAAGAAGAGTGTCTCTACTTTTCCTTGATGAGGGGATCTCTGATTTATGGCCAGGTCTGTTATTAATGTAGGTACAGCTTGAACTGATTCGCCACACCTTCACCAATCCTTCACCTCCCCCACTGCTACGGTAGTTGCTTCTTTCTACTGACCCCGCAGCCTAAGGAAGGGGTGTCTTCATTTTCTATATAGCCACAGCCATTTATTGAACATCCACATCCTAGCCTGTACTAAACTACTGGTAGAATATATATTCTCCCATTTCCCAGGTCCTATGATTTTATAACTTGTTATGAAAACTACAAGTATTTTATTGCAGAGAGGTGTGACCGCAGTAAATCAAAACTCTGTCCCCGGTACTTTGACTTTTGTCATCTGAAATGTTGCACTTCTTGACTACCTAAATCAATGCCTGGAATCCGATTTTTCTCATGTTTTACTTACCTCTGAGTACTACTCAACCAGCATGATGGAGGCAGGGGTAAAAGTAACAAAACAAAGCAACCAAAAAGCACTTCCTCAGGCAAAAATAAAAGAATCTCTTTGAAATAAGACCCCTGGATGACATGGTTGGATCTTAGTCCTACTTCTGTGTTTGTCATTTGGCACTCTCTGACTTGTCGGTACCCAACCTTTCCGGATGGAGAGTTTCTGCTTAACACCAGTACTGTAGGATCTATTTCTTAGTTTTCAGCCAAAAAGAGGAGGTTTGTACATATGTCTGACCCTAGTTTCTAAGTACGACTCTTTACTCTTATTTCTTAATTCTATTTATTATACACACATCTAACTCAATCTAGTCACAAATATATCACAGTAGTTTATATAAGCCTGCTATGAGGACATTCACACTGGGTAAAATTTCTTTCTCTGAAGTTCTGAAATGTACAGGAGCCTCTACTTTTTTTTTTCCTTGAGATCAAATGGTGCCTGGTTTTATTGTATTTTCTTCTATGTGTTTGCTACAAGTCCTGCATGTAGGTATGGAGACTAATGTCCTATAAAACTCTCCCAATATTAGTGTCTTGAGTCAAATTATCCTGACTCTCTTCTTGTTCACCTTTCCTACCCTAGTAGGTGCCATATTGGTTATTCCTGCCAAATTTCCAGGACTAACTTTACTTTATTCTGGTTGGTATATTTTGGGGAATTATTTTCCCACTCATTTCACACCAACTCCTCCAATGTTTGCTCTTAGCGTTTTAGGAAAGATTGTGTTTCCTATCTATATTGCCTTATTGAGACACACTATTCTGGGGCAGGATTTTAGTTTTTAAAAAAAGCCCTTGTAAAAACATATCATCCGCTCTTCATGATGTTTTGTCTGGTTTTGGTTAAAACATGTCTCCCCTTTTTATATCCATTCCTTATTGAATATTTTTTTTTCTTTAAGTAAAAATACTAGGAAGTGTAAAATCACTGATGATACAGGATGCTCTAATATACTCTGCTTGTGCATTCCTGTCTATCAGAGTGTAGAAATTGATTGTTTAAATATATTTAAACCACATTGGGGAGCAAAATGAATGGAAGGCCTCCTGTGTGCTAGGTTTTGCATAAAGTTCTTAAGATTTGAAGGGGGAAAATGGACTCCTCTAAAGGAAGAGCACTTTGTGAAAGGGGAGCCAGCAATGGGGTAATTATTGCAACAGATTGTCATGGCTTGTTTGTAGATAGGATGATTTAGAAGTAAAAGTGAATGAGTGATATAAATCACAAATGAATGAGCCACTGCTATATTGTTTTTACTTATTTTCCTTCTACTTTTCTTTCAACCTCCTTTTTTTTGGGGGGGGGTTAGAATATCAGTGTTCCTAAAGAAAATAAATACTTAGTTCTAACCAGAATGGTTTGTTTTTTTCTTTAATCTTCTCTCATTTTAAGTTTTCTGATTTGGATTTATTCAAGAACAAGCTCACAGCTTGGATGGCCAGTGTACCGTATGCTGTCGCCAGGACTTGCCTGTCTTAACTTGCTTTCTCATTGGTTATTTGTCAGAGAAAATATACGCCCCCCAAACACCACATGGTAAAACGAGCGGCCATTATGCTATTTTATGATGAGAAGTAAAGAACGCTTAGCGTGTTTCATATTCATCAGAATCATTTCCTTATGTTTCCATCATTTGGCCGCGGGGAATTTCGTTCACACTGAAACCTGTTCCCTGGCTTGGAGAACGCTGTCTAGCTCTGGGACCCCACTGACCCCAGCAGTCTGTTCTTTTGCTGCTAAAAGCGCTTCTCGGGGAAGAAAATAGGCCCTCCTCTATTCTTCCATTGCTCTTTGTATGTTGTTCTAATTATGCAGAATGGAAATGATACACATAGATTAGGGAGGGAGGGGGAACCTTTCTCGAGTATCTTCTGTTTCCCTTCTATCCCCTTGTCAGTCTAACGAAATGTTTTCAGATAGGAACTTAGTGCTAATTAGATTCCATCAAAGAGCTCAGGCTATTGCCTGCTCAGTTTCGCTGACCTTTCCTTTATAAAGCATTCAGTACATCCAGTAGTAACTCATGGAGCATGGTGAACCATCCTGGATGTATTACTGTATCCTCCAGGATGGTTATAAAAACATTTCCAGCTCCATTCTTCATTTTACCTGTGACATTTGGGTACAAGGGAAGAAATACCTTTACATCATTACATCATAAAAGGTCAAAACCCTTCTTACCAAATCACTTAAAAATAAAAGTGGCATACTTTTGCTATTTGGTGGACTTTTTACATATGAATTTACCTTTTCTGGCAAGATCTTAAAAGGAGTTTAATTTAGAGGTTAGGTAAGACTTAAGCTGTGGACTTCCAAGGCAAATGAGGTGGACAGTTTATTAAGAAACTTTAACAGAGTGTATTAAGCATTCAGATGGTGGAGTCTTTTCATGCCCTTGATAATAAATTCACTTTTCTCATGCAAGGAATTCACTTGAGATTCATAGTCTCCTCGTAAACCTTGTAGTAAATGTTTAACCTCGGATTTCAAATGCTATAGTCCTCTTTATGATAATAAATGTTACCCCTGTGGGATTGTGAATTTGGTCATTATACACAGTACTTCATTTACAGAGATTGTACCTCCCACATATAACACAAAGAGGTCACATTTGACTACTTGATTATAAAATTCATCAAGATTACTTTTAAATACACATATGAATCCCATATTTCTCTCTGTACGTGCATGGAGTTTCTTTAGCTTCAGTGCAATTATTCCTTAAAGCAAACAACAACTCATAAAAGAATCAGAGTGTGGCCTTTACTATATTTCATTAAATTAGGCTGAATTTTACTGTGAAATATCCTAACATCTAATAAATGCTATGGACATTTAAGAGTATTTTGATTTGAAACACAACACTTTCTTTTTCTTTTGCTATTCTTGAAAAGACTATGAGTACTCTAGAACAGCTTGCAACATTGGGTGCACTTTCAGGTAAGAAAAAAAGGTGGTAATAACAGTTCATAGAAAACATTCTCATTCAGCCTAAGAATTCCATGTACTTACATTAGAAAAATGAAGAAATTATCTAGGACTTTCAAAATGCATTTTTAAATATTGATAATATTCTCAAAACCTAGAAAAACAATCCTGCAATTTAGTATATCATACAACCAATTAATATGCAATGACAAAATAAGATGAATAAAATTCAAAGTTCTGGAACAAGATGCCAGCGCTTCCCTGCGTGTAATCCTAAGTAAGGTGAGAGATGATGTTCCAGATTTGAAATCAGCTTAGACAGAAAAATCAATGAGACTTTTCTCCCACTAACTAGCAAAGCGTTGGCAGTGCAGGAGGTACCCAATCAGGAAAATACTAACCTTTAGCAAAAACACCAAGCCAGGGTGAAGGACCCTGAGGTTAAATCCCTCCCCCCAAAATATGCTTGAGTGGCTAGCATATGCAAGTCAGTTTGTGTTACAATGGAATTGAAAATGAACCTGATTAAAAATCTATCAGAAGAGCCCATTCAATAAAATAATGTTTGTTAATAAAGCACAAACCAAAAGTAAAATCCAGAAAACAATGCAATAAGTATTTTCATAGTGCTCCTGTTCTCTGCATAATGCAGAGAGACTGCATGTCATCTCTAGTCAGTGATGTCTAAATTTCTATTCCTAATTCTCAATACCAGCCATGACATCCACAGTTGGGCGTGAGAATCCCACATCTCACATTTAACATTTTAATACTCTGGTCCAGAAGTGACACATGTTAGGTCCAACCACAACTCACTGGCTAAAATAATCCCATCATCATCCCTAACTTATTAGGAACAGAGCTAGTCAGGGAGGGATACAAACTCCAGTGAGTACTGACATCTGCATTATAGCCTCTGTCTGAAAGTTAATTAATACACCCAAACATGGGCCCCAAATCCATCCCTCGATCATTCAAAGAATATTCACTCTTGATTACAGTTAAAGGTGAAAGGATAGAAGGGCACTGTGGCTCAAAGTGGTAGAGTGCTAGCTAGCCTGGAGCAAAAGAGCAAAAGAGCTCAGGGATAGTACCCAGGCCGAGTTCAAGGCTCATGACCAACCCCCGCCACTCCCCCCCCAAAACAGAAAGAAAAAAGGATGCAAGTAGACAGTTGACTTTTAATTAAAACCCCAAAAAGAATAAAAATTCTATTGCTAAAAAATTATGTGTTAGATAAAAACTGAATTCTACATGAAATTAGAGATTACTTATATTTTCCTAGTCTTGGTTGTCTCACAATACAGATAGTTTTGGAGAAATGCTCATGATTTGTTCAACATCTGGTTAAAAAAAATAAGTAGCTACATGATGACATGACATAGGACAAAAAAGTGTAAGAGAAAGAGGTCCCATAGCCAACAGAGGAAGCAAGAATCACTGAATTGAGGAAACACAACTCACTTTCTAACAACCCATTTACAGAAACTAAAGCAGTCCTTAGACCTGATTGACTCCTGCAAGGGAACACACATTCTTTTTGGTGGTAAAACTTCCAAGACTAACACCTTCCACCATGCATCATCTCTTAAAAATCTACAACATTTTTGTTCTGGACACTAAGCTTCCAGAAATAAGATCCTTTGGGGATGAATAATATTCAAGACATTAGCACCAGGTAAAACAAGCACTGATGTTCCACATTGTCTCTTTTGTTTGCTTTTTTCGTCTCTACAACCCCATTTGCACTGGAGGTGTGGCTTTGAGATAATATTTAGTGTCTTTTATTTTAGTGAAATGCTGATCCAGTTCACATTTAGAATGTACATTAATTTCAGGCAGCAGTTGCGAGAAGAAATAAATAGTGAAGAATCAATGAACTATAATTGCATACCACAAATGAAAAAGTGTTGAGAGAACTCATGCCTGTGATCCCATTTTATTAGTATTAATTTTCTGAAAAAAAATGTTATTGAAGTGGATAGTAAGAATTGTGACCCAAATTATCAGACTAGTGCCAGCAATTACATAAAATGTAAGAGTTTTCTCTCTATCTTTTTAATATCTCCTTAACAAATGCAACTGTAATAATGGACTGTCAATATAAAACCTTTAGAGTTAAAAGTATTCAGGCATAGATGTAGTTTTGGAAAGTCAAAGAAATAGAAAAAGAGATGAAATATGGTGAAGAAGATTGTGAGCAGTAACACCAACCCATTACTACACTGGAGAACAAGGCCCAATCAAATCTCCCACAGAAGTGATGGAAGGCTCCATGTTGAAGAACATGGAACTTGAACTTCAGGCAAACTGTCGAAATGACTAACACTTTCTGGGTATCAGTCCTTTCATCTATAATATGAAGACGGACTCAAAAGCATATGGTAATGGCCTGTTTTGTGCAAAACCACTTGTAAGCAATAATGCATTAAAGTTCAACAAGAAATAAAACTTTCCTTCATGCCATTGCCCCTCTTCTGCATCCTGTTCAGACTCTGGTAACCAGGATTCTATCCTCAGTCTCCATGAGATCAACTTTTTAGTTCACTGTTATTCACATATATGTGAGCACAAAGCAAAATATGACTTTCTGTGACTGACATATTTCATTACATGTATCCATCAGCAGTTAAGTCCCTATTGTTGCAAAAGGCAATACTTCAATCTGCAATCATGTG
The DNA here is from genome assembly GCF_019054845.1 of Dipodomys spectabilis. Classification (NCBI taxonomy): domain Eukaryota; kingdom Metazoa; phylum Chordata; class Mammalia; order Rodentia; family Heteromyidae; genus Dipodomys; species Dipodomys spectabilis. The sequence continues at coordinate 3,931,456 of NW_024870698.1, read as the reverse complement.
TTTATTGAGGTAAACTATTGACAATACTCAAGGCAGACTCAACCTAGATGTTCATCTATGAATGAGTGAATTCAGAAAATAAGCGGTAAGTATGTAGGAAATTTTGTCTTTGTGATTTCATATACATTTTCTGCTCCTTTATTCTAATTCTGTAAATATCATTAAGAGTTTGTAAGGGATTGTATTGTATCTGTAGATTGCTTTAGGTACATGTTAACAATACTAATTATTCTAATACATGGACATGGTTTACCTTTCCATTTTTCTAACAACCCTCCTCAATTTCATTCATCAGTATTTTGTAATTTCTTTGTGGAACTCACTCATTCTCCTTGCAAAATTTATTCCTCAACTTTGTATGCCTAATTCCCCTTTTTTTGTTTTCGTGATAGCTGTTGTGAATGGGATTGTTTTCTTAAATTCTTTCATGGAAATGTTATTAATGCTGTATTAATGAAGCTACTGCTACTTGCATGCTAATTTTACATCCTGGAATCCAAATTAGCTTATTAGTTCAGATAGTTTGTGTTAGACTCTAGTTTTTTTCTGCATATGAAATACGTGCAAGGAGAGAATTTGACCTCTTTCCTCCCCTGTCATTTCTTTGTTTCTTTCTGAATAAGGTGGTAAATATATAGATCAAATATTTGAATATCAGTAAAAGTGGTAAACATATAGAAATATTTAAACAAAAGAATACCTACATTATTGACATTTTACAAAGCAACTTCATTAACATAAAATTTTCATATAAAATGTTCACATATCAACTGTATATTATATTAATTATTGATAAATGTTATGAGCTGTCTAATTATGACCACATATGAACGTTAGAACTTTTCCTTCACCTAAGTAAGATCTCTTAGGCCATCTGCAGTTAGTCTCTGGTCCCATGTCAAGAAAGTCAGAGATGTGCTTTTACATCTGGAGAATTTTATAAATAGAATAAACAAAATATAATCTTTTGTGAATGATGTCTTCCATTTAGCACAATGGTTTTGAGGTTTAACTATGTTGCTGCACATACAATTTCTTTTTCAAAAACTGGGAATCCATGGAACCTTCCTCAATACAATAAAGGCTGTATATGATAAACCTACAGCCAGTATTATACTCAATGGTGAAAAGTAAAGCCATTTCCTCGAAACTCAGGAATGAGACAAGGATGCCCACTCTCTCCACTGCTCTTTAATCTAGTATTAGAATACCTAGCTACAGCAATAAGACAAGATGCAAACACAAAAGGGATCCAAATAGGGAAAGAAGAAGTAAAACTTTCCCTTTTTGCAGATGACATGATCTTGTATTTAAAGAATTCCATGGACTCGGCTCCTAAATTACTCAAGCTGATTCAAAACTTTGGCAAAGTAGCAAGGTATAAAATTAACCCTCAAAATCAATGGCTTTTCTATATGCCAACAATGAGAAAAGTGTGGCTGAAATCAGGAAAGCAACTCCATTTGTAATAGCCCCACAAAAAATAAAATACCTAGGAATAAACTTAACCAAAGAAGTGAAGGACCTCTATGATGAAAACTTTAAAAACCTGGAAATGGAAATCAAAACAGTACTTAGAAAGTGGCAAAAACTCCCATGCTCATGGATTGGAAAGATCAACATAGTGAAAATGGCAATACTTCCCAAGGCTATCTACAAATTGAATGCCATACCTGTCAATATTCCAACCTCATTCTTCAAGGAAATAGAAGAGGCAATCCAAAAATTCATATGGAACAATAAAAGACCCCGAATAGCAAAATGATCCTTAACAGAAAGAACATTGCTGGAGGAATATCAATACCAAATTTCAAACTCTACTACAAAGCCATAGTAATCAAAACAGATTGGTACTGGCACAAGAACAGACCCCAGGACAAATGGAATAGAATTGAAAACCCAGAAATGACCCTAAAGACCTATAGTCATCTACTCTTCTATAAGGGAGCTAAAAAAAATAGAATGGAAGAAAGACAGCCTCTTCAGTAAATGGTGCTGGCAAAATTGGTTAACAACTTGTAGAAAACTAAAGCTAGATCCTTGTATATCACTCTGCACCAGAATCAACTCCAAATGGATCAAAGACCTTGAAGCCAAAGCAGACAATCTGAAAATATTAAAGGATGGAATAGGAGAAACCCTAGGTCTCCTTGGCTCAGGCACAAATTTTCTTAATAGAGACCCAGAAACACAACAAATCAAAGAAAGGTTAGACCAATGGGATTGCATGAAATTGCAGAGCTTCTGCATGACAAAGGACATATCTAGCAAGATCAATAGAAAGCCCACAGATTGGGAGAAGATCTTCACTAGCCATACAACGGACAAGGGTCTCATATCTAAAATATACCTGGAACTTAAAAAATTAAATCCCCCAACAACAAATCTTCAAAGAAACAACTGCCCAATAAATAAGTGGGCTAAATACTTAAAGAGAAACTTCTCTGAAGAGGAAAGAAGAATGGCCAATAGACACATGAAGACATGCTCAACCTCCCTAGTCATAAAAGAAATGCAAATCAAAACAACATTGAGATACCTCATCCCAGTTAGAATGGCTATAATCAAGAACTCTAATAACAACAGATGCTGGAGGGGATGTGGACAGAAGGGAACCTTACTTCATTGTTGGTGGGTGTGTCAACTTGTTCAACCACTTTGGAAAGTAGTATGGAGGTTCCTCAAAAGACTCCACATAGAGCTCCCCTATGACCCAGCAATCCCACTTTTGGGCATTTACTCAAATGATCACAAATAAGGCTACACTAAATGTACCAGCATGACTATGTTTATTGCAGCATTATTTACCATAGCTAAGTTATGGAACCAACCCAGATGCCCCTCAGTAGATGAATGGATCAAGAAAATGTGGTATATATACACAATGGAATTCTATGCCTCCATCAGAAAGAATGACATTGCCCCATTTGTTAGGAAATGGAAAGACTTGGGAAAAATTATATTAAGTGCAGTAAGCCAGGCCCAAAGAAAACATAGGTCCCATGGTTTCCCTTATTTGCAATAACTAGTAGATTTCTGAGTCATGCAGAAAAGGTCAGATAAGTTGATGTTAGGGAAATGAACCCCAAGATAAGTGCTCAAATGTTTTTTGGGTTTTTTTTCCTTTCATGCAATTGTTTCTATCAAATTTATAAGATGAGTTCTATGTTGTTTTGTATGTCCCTCCCCCACAGTATAACCCATACTTTCACTGTTTTTGATGTTGGGTATAATTTGTGGAGGGGAAGGGAAAAAAACGAATCGTTTAACTAGGTATACAGGTGGACCCATTGCAACAATGAGATGTACATATCATTATGTCGAAAAACAAACTTAACAACTTTGGTGGGGGGTGGGGGGCGGATCGGGTCGGGGGAGGGGAGGAGTATGGGAAGGGATGGGAAGAGGAAACAAAGGAGGAGGCAACAATGCTTGATAAGAAATGTACTCATTATCTTGCCCATGTAATTGAAACTCCTCTGTATAGTATTGTCACAATAAAAAAATTTCTTTTTCAAATTTGATTAATATTCTTAGTCTATTTCTATTTATTCACTGGCACAATATATTTCTTTATTTAAAATCATTGTTTTCTCATTTCTTTGTGTCCTGTTTAACATTATTTTGGAGAATTATGTAAGTCGAAGACAGCATTTATACTCTACAATAAATAAAAGGGTTCTTCAACAACATTGTTTATCTTTAATCAATCTTAAATGTACGAAACAATCCTTGATGCAATTGTCTTTAAGAATATAAAATAATCTGAGTGTCCACTTCAGTGTCATCACTGATCAGAACTGAGGTCAAGTTTCAGAAACCTTGGAAATATCATTATTTCATCCATTACCAACAGAAAGTTTTATAGAAAAATATTTAAGGAGAAGTGGCCTTTCAAAAGGAGGCAATGCATACAAGATTTATTGCTTTTGAGACTGAAATGAATAAAGCAAAGTTTTATAAGCATATGAGTATATTGGTGTATTTTTATGACTAAGTTGTTTAAAAATCACTTTAGAAGAAAAGACCAAATAGATATTAGGAATGTGTAAACATTTTATACATAAAGGACAAATATTACATTGAATGGCTAATACTAATTAAATTTTGAGAAATAAAAAGTGGACTGGTAAGTAAATAGACAATCCTAATCTGTAATACCCATTGAAAAGCTACTATACAAGTACATTTTCCATTTCTTACTTAACCTCCCACTTGTAAAATTTTCAAATTGTGTTCATGGAAAAAAAAACATCAAAACACAAATCAGGGAAGAAAATCCTGGGTCAGAAATTAACTGTACTTGGCAGTTTGGTTAAAATCTTCACCTTCTAAGATTCTCTTCCTGTTTTCCTTGACAGAAAGTGTTAGTTCTCAAATAAAATAAACATTCATTATGAAGAAATTAGCAGTTTATTTGAAGGTAAAGTGAGGCAACATTTGTAAGAGGCTTTGGTCAAATTTCCCATTAGCTAAACCTCTTAGAGCTTGTCCTCCTGGGAATAATTCATGCTCTGGGAATCTACATGGCAAGAATTCAAATAGCAGATGAATCTACCAAGACTCATTTCCATTGTCTCCAATGTTCAGTCACCTGATCGACAAGGAAAGAAACCTTGCTCTCATCTAAGAATTGAAATAATCATAATTCTGTGTAAAAACTGCAGAGGACATTGCCTGGCACAAGAGGCAGTAGCTCCAAGATTGACTCATCAAGCATCTTCCTGATCATTATCACCATGCTTCCCATTTGAAGGAGACTTGCTGCATAAAGCTAAGCCCAAATAACTACTAAATCACTGAGCGAAGGCCTAGTTCCATCAAGGAACACTCTTAGGAAAATTCTCTGTGCCTCAGTTTCTTTTATTTCCCCAATGGAGATTGCCCTATGATTTACTGAATAGGACTGATGAAGAATTAAATGAAATTATCCTTATTGTAACAACTATCATGTCTTCACAAAATAAACTTTGGAGAAGATTCTTTATATTCTAAATATTATGCTTGTCCATTTGATCATTGACTGCTAATTTTGAAAAACAATATGAAAGTAAATGGTCGCGATTACCATGATGAGTAATAATAGTTATTGAGCAGGATAAACTGCCACATTTTCTAAGAGAAGATCAAGCAATCAGTAATAGCTCCTATTGTTCTGTAAGGAAATACACAGAACTGTCACCAACTCAAAGTGACTCTGATCAGGTTGAGTTGTCTCTTGCCTGCACGTAGGGGATGCCTCACCCACTTAAACTGTCTATTACAGCAGAAAGACGATGTCTTTCCTCAGAAAATGACCCTGGAGGATAGACACACTGTGGTCCTAGATGATTGACATGGAAATGTCACTGGGGACGGGATGGGAATCCCAAGTTTTGGAAATACAGGAAGAGAAAAAGAAAAGTGACAGCCCACCCTTGGTGGTGAAGCAAGCGCTGTGTGTCCTACCATGAGGAAATGGGAGGTAAGACCTGTGGGTGACATTAGGCAGCTGTGTGGAGCGTGGAAGGCTCGAAAGAGTGTGAAGACCATCAGAATTAATAAATTTGGGGTCAGGGGATTCTGCTGCTCATCAGTCAGTGTCACTGATGATGAATGTCTTGAGGGGAAAGGTCAGTGGATGGAGACAACTGAGTATTCCAGAGGAACAGCACTCTTCTGTTAAACAGGAGGCTCTTGGTGCCCTGACACATGATCATTAAACCTGTCACATCATGAGCCAGGCCAAAATGCAATCAGATTGAAGATTCCCAGGGTTTTAATACACTGAAAATAATGGATCTAAATCAAACGTTTTCCTATGGCACTTTGACTTTTAGATGAGTCACACACCATGTCCATTCGTTGCTTCACCGTGTATTTCTTCTTTAAAAAAAACTCACATTGTGTAAAAAACATAAAGTAAACCCACTTTTTGTTTCATTTGGGCAATTATTTAGAGATCTCAGGTGAAAATTAGCACAAAAATTTAACCAGAGCCATTCACCTTAGGTCAAGAGTATCTGACTGAAGACAAGGCAAGAATGAAGGAAGGTGCTTATTACAATGAGAGCATAATAGTTGTTTGAGTTGGGCTGATATAATTTACAGAGGTGACTTGTTAACTCATTTTCTGATGAAGCAACAGTGAACCTGCTGGAGGTGAGGGGTTAATGATAAGTAGAATGAGCTGGAGTCAGACAGATCCAATTCCATGCATAAATAAATACTCAGCATTGCTGTTAATAATAAAATAGAGTAAAGAATATAAACCATTTAATATTCATAAGATGCTTGTGTTAAGTCATCAATAATGACCTTTGTATGTAGGAGTGTGTATGTATATGCTCACCTATCACAAAATTTGACTTTGTCCTATTTAACAATCTTTACACTGGTTTGAGACGTAAAATGTGTTCTCCTAAATATAGAACTGCTCTCAAGTATAGGCTAACTGCCAGATATTCAGCAGTAGTCCTAATGGTCAAAGTCCTAACCTCCTAGAACTTAACTTGTAGGGAAAGGGCTAGATGACTAGACAAATGTGGACATAGTGGCCCACAGTGCTGTTATGTCAAGATAGAAGAGATACAGAGACTCATAGAGGCTTTGGAGAGGAAGGGCTGTAAATTTAGATATTTGTGGACGAGTGATTTCACATAGAGTGACTGTCAAAGAAAAGACCTCAGAGAAGTTGAGCAAGGGTGCCAAAACATCAACAGAGGCACATTCTCCAGTTAGGGAAAGAACAAGTGTTCATGCCTGGAGAGAAGATCAGCAGTGAATAGAAGCTGGAATAGAAGCTGGAATGGAACCAGTAGGATCAAGTGCCACAGGGAAAATGCTGAGAGGAGAAGCAATGTGCTGGGTGACACAGGGCCACGGAGGTCATCTGAAGGTCTTTGTCATCTTCTGAGAGAACTGGAAAACCAGGAAGAGTTATGAGCAAAGAAAAGATGGGCTGGCTTACCATAAGAGTTACTGTTTTATGTATGTCTCCAGGGATATCCATGTTTAATTCCCAGACTACTTAATGAAGAAGTTGTTATTTGTATCCCCAGTATAAAAAGAATAGAGTCTCAAAGAGCTTAACCAACTGAATGAATCACATGGCCAGCTAGAGAGACACTGAGCAGGCTTTCAATCTCACATAGATTCAAGAGACATCCTCTGCTCTTTTGTGTTTTTCTAATATCTGTTTCTATTCTTTCTTAATGGTCTTTGCAGTTATTTCTAATTCATTAAATAATCTTGGATTGGGGGCACTGGCTGAAAGGAAGAATAATCTACTCAGGATACCCTTTTTTCAGTTTAGATAAGGGCATACAATGGAAGAGAGAGTTATATGTCTCCTTGTCTTGCTCTCGCTAGCAGAATTACTGCATTTCTGAAGACAAAATATCCATTTGAAACCAACCAGGTCTATTTTTTTTCTGGTCAGTGGTATAATTAGTAAACATTTCAAAATTTTAGAAAAATCTAAACTTTAGAATTAGCTTTTAGTGTTCTCTTGAGATTCTGTGAAGTTAAAACACCTACCAAAATTAATTGACAGAGCAAAGTTCCAACACACACACACACACACACACACACATGTGCGTGAACACACACACGCACACACACACACACACACACACACATACATACATACGCACACAGGTACACATACTCCCAATGTCATATTTCCCTAAGGAATGCTGTGTATGTTAGACAAGGTAAGACAAATACCCACATATGCATGGTATCGTGACATTTGGGGTGATTTCATTCTCTATCTCACTGCCATTTTGCAGCTGACAAGATCCTACATCTTTGGATTGTTTTCCCAGAACTCAGCCACCACACATTGCTACAGATTACCTTCTTTTCCTAAGTCATGCTGTCTGTGGGGGTAAGTCTGGTGCCCTCCTACCAGAGGCCCAGCTGCTGGCATCCTGCTGTGAGGCCCTGCGTGCTGGACAGCTGAATCCTCAATACAAAGGACAGCTCAACACATGTGTCTACTTCTAAATGCTCATGTGCTAGACTTGAGCTTAGAGAATAACTTCACCGTCTTTCCTGAAATAGTTTTGGGTGACATGTATCTCATTTGCCTACTTCTTGGACTTGCAGAGCACGGAACCGTATTCAGCTTCTAAAGCTCGAAGCGGCGTTGTTTAATCTAAAATATCGTAATTGCATTAATTTTAGAAGAATTGTGAAAGCTATAATAACATTATTCATAGGTCTGGATCTGGTTGCTCTGTGTTTCCCACTGTCGCAGTTACTTCTTTTATTTAATTTACCATTCAGTACGTTAAATTTAGATTCCTATAAGTCCTATAGATCCTGAAATGTTCAAAGTCTGGAAATGGCGAATGAGAACCTGGGGGTGGGGGCGCCTTATATAAGCCAAGTCATTATTTTACTTGGAAAATTTAACTCAGTTCAACTGAGTAGTAATATAAGAAGAAATCCAAGTGCATTCAGTTGCCAAAGTGCCTGTTTATTTTAAACAGTCTTATTTCCTTTCATAACACTTCTAGAATATTATTTATGCTATAGTCATGTTTTTAATAGCAGTGTTTTCAGTTTTAAATATCTTGATGATATCCAAAACTAATTAGTCCCTAGTGTACTGATTAAGTTCATTTACATTTTACACTTCTACTGATAGGGGAAAAATAGTAAACAGTTATTCTATAACATTATACATAAAAATTGAATAGAAATGAAAACCATTTAAAAATAACTAAATGTTCAATGTACATACAGATTGCCAATTCATTTTAATATGGTTTAGTATATCAAGAAGAAGAAATCATTCTTGCTCTTTAAAAACGTACCCACACATATATTTCTTCTTTCAGTAAATTGTCTTTTATTGTTCCAGCATTTTCACAGGGGGAATACATTAATATTACTACGTATCCCAGGCCTGCCCGCAGTCCTGAAGGGCTTACACACAGGTTCTGCTTTGCAAAGCTGTTTATATATTGTGATACGCCTTGGGTCAATTCAACAGCATTTAATGCTAATTATTTAGTCCAGCAATAATTATGCAGCAGGAATTAAAAGGCAGAGACATTGTGAGACTCTAGAGAGGCGTAAATGCAATGCCAGGCAATCTGAGCTCTCTGACATTGGAATGAGATGAGAATTTTGATGGCACTGTGGTAACAAAGCACAAAATGACTGGCCTCTATGATGAATACAGAAAAGCATATTATATATGGATCCAATTTGAAATATTAAGAATTATCAATGTAGTAAGCACTCCTTACAAAGTTGTATCTGACATAGAGTGGGTATATAATTTTTAAATTATGGATAATTTTAAATCTCACAAGGGTAAAATAAGTATGTTCTTTAATGGAAAAATATTAGTATTTTTCTCCAAATAAATCATATGTCTAGTAATAGTGAAGAAAATCCAACTTCCAGAACCAATAATAAGTGGATTCACCTGTACAATTGTTTTTAATTCGTCATGCCAATTGTTTTTAGGCAATTCTGAAAAATGAATAGTAAATGAGTTAAGGAGGAAGTTATCTTCATTTCCTATCTGTATCATTTAGAGGCTGGATTTAGTATGACAAACCAGCCTAAAATGAAACAATATTTTTTTTTCCAGTCCTGGAGCTTATAAGCCCAGGCACTGTCCCTGAGCTTCTTTTGCTCAAGGCTAGCACTCTACCACTTGAGCCACAACACTACTTCTGCCTTTTTCTGTTTGTGTGGTACTGAGGAATAGAGCCCTGGGCTTCATGTATGCTAGGCAATCACTCTACACTAAGCCACATTCTCAGCCCACAACAAAACAAATTTTCTAATTCTTCTGTTCTAGATTAAAATGAAAAGGTTAGTTGGGCCATGTCTCTTGGAAAGACTATGAAGAATGGACTCCTTTCTGACTCCCCCACCTTCTAGAGATCAGCTACATTGTTGAGTTTGAGGTTTCTTATTCCAATCTCAAGGCCAACAATAACAGAACTTTTCAAATATCTCACTGAGCCTCCTCTCCTAACTCTTCTCTGTTTAAAAAATGATAATTCTGGAGATTACATTGGGTCAAACTTATCTTAATGTCAACTGATTACTAAACTTAATTCCCTTGGCAACCTTAATTCCTTGTTGCTGTGTAAATGAACATATTCATAGTTGAAGTCATGATTCTACCCACCACATTGGTTTAACCAATCTCTGAGTCCTCCTCTCCTGGCTGTGAATTTCACCTACGTTCAACAAGTTCAGCAGACACACTTACATAACCACCTTTGTTAAGTTGTTTTACAAGCCAGATAAAGACAGTCTCTGCATGGATCAGGAAACAAAGATAAATGAAATTAATCTTGATACTCCTCTTTCCTTAAATAAGCATAAGCAAAATATTCCATTTTTATTTTTTAGCAGTACCAAGGTTTGAAATCAGAGCCATGACTCCAAGCATTTTGCTTTAAATACTTTTGTATATGGTATTTTATTATTTTCTAGGTACTGGCCTCTACCTATGTTTCCAATGGAGCAAGGATCAAAGGTGTGAAACCCCAGTACTATGCCTGGCTTATTGGTTGAAATGAGGATTTCTTTAACTTTTCCTCCAGTCTGGACTTCAACCATGATCCTCCAGTTCTCCCTTTTCTGAGTACCCGAGACTGCAGGCATGAATCACTGCTCCCAGTCCTGCATTAGCAAACTCTTGTCTCTGTCTTTCCTTGTTATACTAGTTGTATAACCATCCAGTAGGAGAATTCTGAGTCTACATTTGGGTCTTAGTAAAATGATAGCATTGGAAACCAGAGGACTATTTGATTTCCCAAGAGGGGGAAAACAATCATTCTTGGGGAACAACCTTTGAAACTATGAAGTTTTAACATCCATTTGTAACTTTACCCTTTGCCATTATTGAAGGAGGCGGATCTGATTGTACTGCATCTTTCTTAATATGGAGCAGTCCAAAAGTGAATCACATATGATACAGTCTCAATCTAGGAGGCTTCATAAAGCAAGGACTTTAAAGACCCACAAAGTTAATGTAGTAACGTTTTGTTCCAAGAATCTCAATGTAGAAATATCTGATGTTTCCTTTTTCCCTTGGATATCCATACTCCATGATGTGCTATAGTCAAGCATGTTAGCATTTCCAGTTTGTTCCTCATTCCCTTCCATATTAGAGCTATATATCTAGTCCTCTGTAATATGACTATGTAGTACCTTCTGGTATCACCTGAGCATGTGTTGCTACTCTGTGGATGTTAGGTTTGGCCATGTTACTTACTCTCTCTAATGACATCTAAGTGGAAATGACAGTGTTAGGGCTATATACCAACATTTTAACCATTGTTATACTTTCCTGCATTTGCTCTTGGTTTCCTGAAATTTCATGTGACATTCATTTTCCAGACAGTGTCTGATCCCAAAAGAATAAGTGCCCCATAAAAAAGACCTGACTTCAACCTACAACCTGCAAGCTCAGCTAATGTGAGTCAATCCCTTGTGTGAACAATTTCGGTAAGCCCTTCATTACCTACCAAGATCTGCACATCATCAGACCTAGAAAATGCCTGAGATGAAGATACTCAAAAACATGAATGGTCCTGCGTACACCCCTCTGTTCACTAGTTTACAATAAAACATGTATTAAAATTATTAACAAAAACATGAATGAGCAAAGGAACCAAAGAACAAGAGCAGGACTGCTTTGAAGAAAGGCCAGGGGAAAGACTATGGTAATATGGGACAATACAAGATAATGAACGACTTCTTGAAGAAATGATTCAGAAACAGAACTGAGCATGAGGTGAAGTGAGGGGTAACATGAGCATCACTGGAGACTAGATTTGTATAGAATATATCCTAGAGGTGAAAATTCAGGGACTCAGAGGAAAAGAGAGAATAATGAGAGATAGTATGTGATTCTTTTTAGGGGATTAAATCTTAGACATATATTTTTATTTATATTAAAATTACTTTAAGTGCATTTCAGTGCCTAGCTGTTGAAATGACATTTGGTGCTTTTAATAATAAAATATTTTTTAAGTCAACTACAGAATTATGTTTACTTTTTTATGAATGCTTTTAAAACTGATGTTACCAAATGTTAAACTTTAATAGTTGTGTTAAAGGCAGATATCACCATCCTCTTTTAATACAATGTATTGGAATTCAAGGTGTATTGGAATCCTGGGATCTTGGACAGCCTTGTAATATTGCTTGGAGTGTTGGTGCCTCAAATCTCTCTTTATTTTCAAGATACCTTTTATCGTCTATCTTTCCACATCTTCTTTATTTGATTCTCATAACTCCTGCATGGCCTCCCTGAATTTGGATTCCAATTTCCTCCCTGTCCTTTGGATAACTGTTTGAAAGATATGACAATCACTCTGACTCTGCTCTTTTAGGATAAAAGAGAAAAATGATATCTGAAGATTTGTTTTTGCTCACCTATGTCTGAACTCAATGCCACTCATTTCAGATCCAGTAAATCAATCTGTAAATTAGGAAGCTATCAAAAAACATGTAACACTTACAAAATTAACAAATACCCCAAATAAATATTTTTTTTGAGAAAGATAACACCTGAGAGGACAAAAAAACACATCAGAAGTTTAAACTTAACAAATTAGTGTGTTGTGACTGTCACCTCCCACAACCTGTTAAGTATGGTTTCTGGGTTTTATTACATTTTCTTTGATGACAAGGGTCTTGTATGAGAGAAACACGTTACTCTCCCTGCCGCTCATTGCTCCCAGGGGAACAGAGAATGAACTTGGTAGACAAAGTTCAACCATGACCACCTCAGCTTTAGTTTTGCATCCAAACCTTCTGTTTTGGTTCATTTTTGTCCTGATGAGCCTATAATTGTTAATGTCTCTTTCTTTGGGAAGACTATTCATATCTGCAAGAATATCAGAAGTCCCAGAGCAGCCTGTTTTTGGTACACAGAAGCCCCATCAATTATTTGACAGACATTTTTATCTCCATATAATAAACGCCTTTATATCCCTCTTAAGTAATTCAGAAACTACACAGAAAACAAAATAGTATTCACTGAGTGCCTTCAACTATCAATATTTTAGGAATGTTAAATTTAAAAAGGTACAGGGGAAATAGAGTACTAAATTTCCAACAAAATGTATCCCTTGTTTTGTTTTGGAGGTTTGTTTGTTTGTTGCCATTTCAAAATATATTGTTGATGCAAAATATATTGTATTAAGTCACTAAAATGAGGCTGATGACCTAGATTCATGATTTTTTGGGGGGAGGGGGGTCTGGTCGTGGGGGCCTGAGCTCTGGGCCTGGGCGCTGTCCCTCAGCTCTTCAGCTCAAGGCTAGCGCTCTACCACTTGAGCCACAGCGCCACTTCTGGCTTTTTTCTTTTTGCTTATGTGGTGCTGAGGAATTAAACCTAGGGCCTCAGGCATGCAAGGCAAGCGCTCTGCCACTGAGCCACCTTCCCAGCCCCTAGATTCATGATTATCAAACCCTAAGTTACCATCTACTTCAAAAATAGTAAAAAGGAGCCAAGGAATGAACAATAACATTTGGAGGTCCTATACCTGCAGTACTATTTCTTAACTATATTGAACTTTCAGGTAGGATATTGCAACCAAATATTTGGCATTCATTCCACAGGATGATCTTTATTACGTTTCTCCATCTCTGAAACGGTATGGCTCCAATTAAAACTCATATATTGTGACTAACCATAACAGAGATCATGGAGGCTCAGAAATAAAATATATCAAGAAGACCTGGATCTTGACACATATGCAAAGACATTCAACAGGATGTATGACAAAGTTACTAACTAGATATGGATAGATACCTTAGATAATTGATAAATGAGAGAAAGAAAGAGAGAGAGAGAAAGAGAGAGGGAATTGTTGTTTAAATCAATGAGATTATGTGTGGGAATTCCTGACTACAAAGAGAGGAACTCAATAATTGATAACTCATTTTAAGTCATTTCAAATCCTTCCCTCTTCCATGTTTCAAAGGGAGAAATCTATTCAGTAATAGCATAAAATATTTATATAGTCTTTAAAACACTTTCACACATGCCTTGTCTCACTTGATCCACTCGCTTCTCCAGTATAAGTATACATTCCTTTCTGCACTATTTTAAAGGGAGAAACATCAGTTCAGTGTTCTGCTCAAGGTCATGAAGTTAATGAATGGTAGGCTTGAAGCATGGACCGGGGCTCTCGCATGCCTAAATCTGTGCTGGTGTCCAGCTCTGAATGAGTCAGACATATTCAGTTTTGTCTGTCATCATCACTTTTTCTGGTTCAACTCTTCCATGCGACTCCTGTAACATGGAACCGGCGATTGTTTATGGTGTCGGCGATGGGTTGTTATGTTAGCTCATCTAGTGAGGCAGCCATTGTGAAATAGCATGCTCAGTGACCCCTCAGCCTTCGGTGCAACACCTGTGTCATTCCTGCCATTGTTCAGCATTAGTGTCTGCCCTCACTACTCTTTAATCCATTTTCAAGTATCCACATGCAGGCATTCAATCTCAGAATGACTCAGCTGCCATGTTTGCTGTCTAATAGTTATATATTAATTGGTGTAAGCACAATGCTTGATCTCTCCTCCAGATGATATAATACTCAAAACAAATTACACATCAAAGATGAGTTATAGATGACAAAGTTGTTATTTTCTTTCAGAGGATGATGCAAATAGATAATGGCTCTTGATATTATCATGGAACTCAATTCCATGAAAAACATAATCTAGAGCTGACTAGATAACAAGTAAAGATTTTTTTTTTTGGGGGGGGGGTCCAGTCGTGGGGCCTGAACTCTGGGCCTGGGCGCTGTCCCTCAGCTCTTCAGCTCAAGGCTAGCGCTCTACCACTTGAGCCACAGCGCCACTTCCAGCTTTTTTCTTTTTGCTTATGTGGTGCTGAGGAATCGAACCCAGGGCCTCAGGCATGCAAGGCAAGCACTCTACCACTGAGTTACCTTCCCAGTCCCACAAGTAAAGATTTCTAAGCGGGAACCCAAAACAAACAATGGAGTCTTGACTTCTCTAATGATATTTTATTGGGGTTTTATTGCATACACACTTTTGAAAGTTTCTTGAAACTGAGTTGCTACTAATTGCTTTAGTGCTTCCTACCCTTTCTATTCCTCATCCTTCAACTTTTCATGAGAAAGAACAAATGACTGGATTAGCAACAGCAACAACAAACAACAAGAATCAAACAATAGCAACATTCAACCCCAAGGAAGCAGGAGATTGAAAGAAGGTACATATTGCATATGATCTTTTGAACTTTCAGTGACATGAATATTATCTTCTTTTGCCACATGGATGGCACATACAAGGATTCCATGGTCCCAGATCAGTCATACATCCCATCATCTGCACCTTCAAAGGTTGCCAGAATGTGATCCTGTGTCACCATTACTCACACACTCGCTGTCATCTGTTTTCACAATGATCTCCTAACTGTCCTTTCTGTACCTGTTCTTGTCAACAAACTTCCTAAAAAAACAGAGGAGGTGATCTTCTTTCCATAGAAATTCAGTACCAATTTTCTTTCCTTCTGAACCAGCCACTCAGGAAGTAGAAAGTTCTTAAAAATTCATAAACACCTAATACTTTTTAATAGACTCTAAGGCCATACCTACCCTCCTCCTGTTGCCCTTGCTCATTCTACTCTAACCACACTGGTCACCTCGCACTCCCTATTGATCCCCAAATCTCAGGGGCAATTGACTTAATCTGAAAAGTCCATCTCTGTGATCTCAGTGCAACTGGGTTCCTATTCTATAACATGGCTTCCCTCAAAGATTACCACCCAATGAGCATTCCCTGCCCATTCTAAAATTGCACATTGAGGTTTTTCTCCCCTTTTCATGCTTTCTTATTAGCCTTACTGCCACTAACATCATGGGTTTGACTCATTTCATATTTTAAATGTATTTTTCTTCCATTGAGGAAATCAACTTCAAAAAGGTGAGACTGTCGTTCATAGTGCTACCTGCTTTATCCCAACATCTACAGCAATGTCTGGTGGCTGGCCAATGAATGGCTCTTTCACATATTTACAACAGTAACTTTGCATTTTTTGACCTTCAAATAGTTTAGGGCCCTGTACTGCGTCTTTCTCAGGAACTATACTTTGGTTGACATCATAGATGCACAGTCCAAGCAACTTTATTATATTTGTGTGTGTGAAATGGGAATATGCATACCAAGGTTACTAATTACCATAATATTTAAATCTGACAGTCTCTAGAAAAATAATATTTTCAAGTTCAAGATAAATATTTAGGTTGGTATCACTGTATAAAATGTGACTGCTTCACCTATTCGTGATAACCATTTTTTACACAATAGTGTGGATTTTTCATATAATGAAGTCCATACAATAGTAAAGAACAATTCACATTCCACAGGAATCCATTTAACCACAATCTTGGAGGATGTCTCACTCCCAGTTGTTATTTATAAAAGGAAATTTCAAACTACATAATGAATTACTGCTCAGATATTCTGGCAAATTGCAGATTGTGTCTGTTTTATATTACTATAACAAAAATCCTAAAGCTGAGTAGATGTAAAAAAAAAAATCCTATTTTGCTAATAAGTAGTTGCCAAAATTCCAAACAGCATAGCACTGTCTCTTGTCACAGTGCGCTGGGCTACATCACCTCATGGCAAATGGTAGCACAATGACAGGCAAACATGGACAAAGAGGGAATCACAAAGTGAAACAATAAGCCAGAGAACGGAGGAAGAGCCAGTCTTGTGACTTCCTGTTGGACTCACCTCTTCAAGTTCTTACCACTTCTCAGTATTGCCACACTGAGAGCCAAGCTCCTGATAGATGGATAAAGTCAGCGTGTAGCCAAACCACAACATTCAAGATTCATTGGGTGACATCCAGCTTCCTTCAGCAAATGCGTTTCTTTTCTTCAACCACTCACCATGTCCACATCCTGTAATACTCCATATTTTTTGTGTTTTAGGATTCAGCTGAAAAGTTACTTCCTCCATTATATACATATATACATATATACATATATATATATATATATATATATATATATATATATATCCTATCTTCCATATTGATGTACTTCTGTAGGACACCAAATGCCTTTATCTTATTATCCATGTGTGTCTTCCCTAGTCTGAGCTACATTAGAGTATGAATTATGGTTGCCATTTCTACTCTTTTTCTCCCCCCTAGTACATATGTAATAAGCATTTGTGGAATGCATTTTTTAAAAGTTAAATGTCAGTGTTTCTCAACTTTGAATTTGTGGAATAATTTCATCTTTCTGTTAAGATATTTTAATTTTACCTTTTGTTAGATTATCTTTGACATATTTCTTACTAGTTTCTATATTCTTTTTATCTATATGGCATGGTTAATTTCATGTTAATTCAACAGATGTTGAGTGAGCATTTATGACAAAAATATTGTGAGCACATTATGTTTAATGTGCTACCATAGTTCAGTTATTGTTTATGTGTTTGTTTTTATGTTTCTGATATGAATGCACTTGAAATACCTGACCTGATCTAGAAATAGGTCCTCATATCTTCAGTTCCATTTTGTAGAAGAGACTCTAAGGCAGAGGAACACAATGCATTTTCCCTGGAGGAAGTTCAGAGCCAGGATCTAAACTCTGATAATGGATTGACACAACTTTGATTTTACCTGGAAAATAGATACACAAGTTAAAATAAAAAGTTCCCTAGACTGAAGAGCTAAGCATTTACTGGCATTGAAATTCAACTACACTGATAATTTTATAGGCCTTTATTGATTATTATTCTCTACACTTTATATCATAAAAAATCTTTGCAGTCTGTGAGATGTCAAATATCTTGGATTAAAGAATAAAATTTTTGACTAAGATTTTTGTCTATCTGCCTATCTGCTGACCTCTCTACTTAAATGCATATTTCTTCAAAGATTTTTAGTAGTAATAAAATTTCTTTATCTATTTTATTTACCTTTAGTCACATTCCTTTTTGAGGAACCTTACTGCAGCTGACTTAATTCACAGTGACATTAACTTCAGCATAGCTCTTCTCTCTGTAGTATCTTCAAAGAGTCTCCTGGGTGTTGTTAAATTTCTATAACTAAAAACATAAATGTGGCATGGAATGTCTGAATTTTATTTTTAAAAATTATATTATGAGTAAGAAGTTTAAAGTACAGGTGTTCTCCTCTGAGCTAAGAGAATAGACAGGCAGAAAGGTTCAGTGACCTCCCCAGAACCAAACTTCCCCAAGGAGTCATAGGACAATGTTTCTTCTCCATTAATTCTCCTGTGAATCATTTTATGGTTTGAAGTCCCCCTATGCAATAAAAGTTTATTAGCCGTGCATCAGGAACTTCGTTAGATGCTGGAGTTGCAGTGATTTACGAGACAGAGCTGTTGCCCTACAGGACATCACAATCTAATGGCAAAAGTAGGTACAATGCATGCTATAGGATCCAGCACGGAAAGTATAGGCAGAAGAGGCACACCTAAGACAGTGTTGGGACAGTTGTGAAGATGATCAGAAATAATGACCTTTAATCTGAGTTTCAGATGATAAATGAGTAGTAAGTGGGCCAGTGGTAAGAAGCCAGTGGACACAAAAGAAGCATATAGACAGAAACAAGAATAAGAAAAACCAGCTGGGAAGGTGGTTCAGTGGTAGAGTTCTTGCCTTGCATGCATAAGACCCTAGGTTCGATTCCTCAGCACTACATAAACAGAAAAAGCCGGAAGTGGTACTGTGGCTCAAGTGGTTGAAGTGGTAGAGTGTTAGCCTTGAGCTGAAGAGTTGAGGGACAGCGCCCAGGCCCAGAGTTCAGGCCCTATGACTGACAAAAAAAATAATAAGAAGAAGAAAAACCAATGCGAAAGACAAAGTATAGATAAAATACAAGTAACTCGATGCTTCTGGAGTATTCAATATGAACAGGGGGATAGCAAAAAGTAAGCCCATGTGAGAAAATGTTAACTATATTTTTTTAATCTTCTTTTAAAATATATTGTTAAGGTGATGTGGGAGTTACCGTTACATAAGTAAGGTAATGAGTACATCTCTTTTTAAACACTATAATCCATATTTCAATTTTTTGTTTTACTATAAACAAAACATGCCATAACTGGGGAATTGAAAAAATAGGTCTCTCACTGTTTGGTTTGTTTATTTGGAAATTTGGTACAAGTATGATCTAAGGAGTCAAGAATTAAAAGAGAAACATGAACTAGGAAGCAAGTGCAATAATCCAAATTTGAGATTTTAAAGATATAAAGGGCAAATAAAAGCTGGGCACTGGTGGCTTAGGCCTGTAATCCAAGCTAACCAGGAGGCTGAAATCTGAGGATCACAGTTCAAAGCCAGCCCAGACAGATAAGTGCTTGAGAGATAACCTACAATGACCAACTTACAATGAGTGGAACAAATTAAGTAGACATCATATTGGGAAAAGGCCAACCCATAGTCACCAAAGTACATTTGCTTGAAGAAATACAGTACAGTTTAGAATAAATTATGTAATACACAGGAATATGATTAGTATAAAACTGCAATTGGGTGTCCTTGACTGGATAAAGAAATAGAATAAAAATAGAGTAATGAACAAAGGGAGTTAGATACTGGCTAACAATAGAATTATTTAATTCTCTGGAATTAGAGAAAATAGAGATGCTAATAATGATATAAATCAGGCAGAGGAGAGAAAATTGAGAGAGATTATATGCAATTATTTTATTTCCTAGAAAAAATGGAGAATTCTCTACTATTTATATGCTATTCACTTAATACTGTTGAGATTCCAACATAGTAGCAGAAGGCTGTGAAACTGTTGGCACAGCAAGATTTAGTGACTTGGGAGTGAGGGTACAGTTATGCCTAAAAATAAAATGCAAGAAATAAATAGTAAAAGAAGAACATAATTAAGGTACACATGAATGGATAGGCAGTTATTTGTATGGATTTTAAAAAATAATTATTTATGTGTGATATGTTGATCATGCATTGGTAATTGACAGCTTTTTAAAAACAGAGGCCAAACCCCCAAAACAGGCACAAGCTCTTTTAGTAAAGTGAGTTGGGGTGTGGGTAACAATGGATAATTATTATAAAGGTCAGATGGAACTGTCAATGATGGCTTTAGTGAAACTGACTATTTGATGGTCATCACAAGGGTGCTCTAGAGAAAACATATTCTCACATAGAGCCAGGACCAAGAGACTGTAAGGAGGAAGAGACAAAAGTCCGCAACTACTGTGAGAATTGGTAGATTTATCCCCTATATTCCAGAAGAAGTAGTTAAATAACATCAGCATCAAAGGGAAAGTGTGATGTGTCCAAGGAAGGATAGAGAAGAAAAAGTCTGACAGCAAGTGTAAGAAGAATAAAATATATTTTGGGTCACTTCAGAGGAACAGAAGGAAGCCTCACACAAAATATGGTGGTAAATAACAATCATAATGATATTGTATACACAAGATTGTATTCCTAGACTTTTTAGGAAGTTCATCGCTCCCATATAAAAAGTATTCTTGGAAGAGCAGGTGATCTCCTAAACTTTACTGATTTGGGAGTTTAGTGTGGCTAGGGCAAAATGCTAAGATGAGGGCTACCATTTAGCTAGAATTTTTAGAACTTTCTATTCACTCTGGCATCAAAGAGAAAGAGGAAGTATTTGCAGATCTGATTGCCTAGATACAGAATAGAAGGAAAAGGGCAGTGATAGAAGTTGAAAATTTACAGCAATTAAACATTAAATATAGTTAAATATGGAGTAAAACTATATTACAAAGGGATTGTTTTGCAGTAGTCAACAATTTATGAATGATACATGGACAGAAATATCAGAGTAAAGATATATCTGCAAGCTTAAGCTATTCACACGTAGATACCACATTCCACAATTGCTAAAAAATAGAAAAACAAAGCAGCAGATGCCATATTTGTGGTAGGTAGAGGTGAAACCGCACAGTCCTGAGGTCAGGGAAAGAGTTCCATCCCAGTAAAACAATCGAGCACTCAAGAAACTACGGTCTGAATGGGCAACTCTAGCAAAAGATGAGATATAGGTACCGTACACATGCCAGAACTGTTCCTGATCTGTGCTGTTGGATGTTTCACAATTGCTCAGGAATTTGGCTGGACTAAACCTGCTGGTGACAATTATTATTGACTACAGCTGGGAGAGGACAGATTCATATCTCATTTTCAAGATTTTATAGCCTTGTTTGGAGAAAGGAAACACATTCTTCTTAGTGTTATAACTTACCTGTCCAAAAAATCTCAGACTGAAGTTGGAATGAAGCCTAGAATTATCAAGGTTTGCATTTTAAGCCATCATGTCAAGCACATACGCCCATGTTTTAGTTTGTTTTTGTTCATAGTCATTAATCCAAAGGAGGAAAAATTATTAAGCTCTCTAGGTCAATCAGCCTGAGAAGCCCTGCGAAGATAAAGATTATCTGTATATGTGTGTGTTAGTGTGTGTATGTATGTGTGTGTCTGTGTGTGTGTGTGTTTAAATGAGGAGACTAGCTAGATACGATTAAAATCCTGCTATTCAAAGACAGTTAGACAATAGAAGACAAGTATTGTCCTCCATTTTTCTATTTTCTAGAAGCTACATCGTGGTCCATTAAAGTCCTGATTTCAATGACCAGTTCTTTGTTGAAACCCCCTAATACCTGAATGTATTTTCCAAATATATTCCTAGCATATCTGGAGAGAATTCTAAGCATTAATAGAATGCCAAAGATAATGTGGTTTTTTATGTTATTTTTCTTTTAAAAAATAAGTTTTTTATTGTGAAAATACTGTACAGAGGGGTTACAATTACATGAGCAAGGAAATGAGTACATTTCTTATCAAACATCAAAGATAATGTTGTTGAAAACTAAGTATTTTACAGTCATGAAATTACAATGGTTTATTTGAAATCCTATTCTACACATGTGTACCTTAAATATTTCAGCTTTCACTGGGTCCTTATTAACAGATATAAAAACAGATGGAAAAATGTGACTCTTCTTTGGAGGGAAAATGAATACTGATTACAAGAACCATTGTTACACTACAGGCAGGAAGAGTTTGGCAACATTTTCTGGATGCTAAATGAAGCATGAAATATTTTATTTAGCAATTTTGTACAAACAAGTTATGATGGAATTTCTAGGAATCACACACGTCAATATAAATTGTTTTTGAAATTGTGTGATTTTTTTAAATGTAAACTTTAGGTCATAGACACTAGAAGGAGAAAACTTAAGTTCAGATCTTAGCTCTAATAATGACCTCTTCCATTTCTCATCCATAAGAATATTTAGAAGGAAAAACTAAATAGTTGTAAACTGATTTCACATGGTTGTTATTGGGATTAAAGGAATAAGCATCAAAAAGAGTACTTTCCAGTTCATGGGTCTATTATACCAAAGCCACTAAGTTAAATGTCAGCTGTAATTAACCTCAAGAGTTGATTTTCTAGGACAGTGCTCTTCTTTCTGTCTAAAGAAGGACAGATGACTGGAACTTCAAGTCTTTTGTTGTTTATTCTTGTGCTCAAATCCAGGCCAAAGTTAATACATACACTATTATAAGTCCCCGATTGCAGCCCATATCTTATTTCTTCAGTGAATTCTCTCAATTGGATCAAATTCTATATTATCTTTGTCATTATCACCTACCTCCATAATCAATTCTTAATAGAATCTGCTTCCCCTGGTTATTTGCCTTCTAAGACCATCAGGAATTGGAAAGCAGTATTGTAACTGCCTTTGAAGCATTTTGCTTGGTGACCTGAACCTTGTTTTGGATTCATGCTAGGAAGAAGAATCCAAGAATTATGGAATCAAAATTACTATTTTGACAGCATTAGCATTTGACCTAACACAGACTGTAAAAGAGGTGAGGTAGTATGCTCAGCGGGTGAGAAAATTATTCCTGTTAGTCATCATTATGGCTGTCACCTTTTGGGACAGAGATTCAGAAAGCTCCTTTAATAATACTAAAAGTTTTCCTCACTCTCACCAAAAAAAAAAAAAATAGCAAAATTAACAAAGTGAAGCAATTGGCAATTCTCACTCTAGAGATACTACATTATTCATTCAGTGAGACATTAATTCAACTACCACCACCACCACAACAACAACAAAGAAAACATTATTGGGAAGTTCCTTGGGGTCATTCATTGTTTTAGACTTGCAACACCAGCATTAGAAACCCTGCATCTGGTATCTGTAAACCATAATCTATTCAGATTAAAAAGACTGGCTTTAACTTCTGATTCTAGGTCAGGGTGATGTATGGGGATCTAGCTTTAGTTTTCTATAGTTGTTTAACCAATTTTGCCAGCACCATTTACTGAAGAGACTGTCTTTCTTCCATTCTATGCTTTTTGCTCCCTTATTGAAAATTAGGTGGCTATAGGTCTATGGGTTCATTTCTTTCATTTCTGAGTTTTAAGTTCTATTCCATTGGTCCTCAGGCATGTTCTTGTTCCAGTACCAAGCTGTTTTGATTACTATGGCTTTGTAGAAGAGTTTGAAACTTGGTATTGATATTCCTCCAGCACTGTTATTTCTGCTAAGGATTTTTTTTTTTTTTTTTTTTGCTATTTGGGGTCTTTTATTGTTCCGTATGAATTTTGGGGTTACTTCTATTTCATTAAAGAATAAGGTTGGGATATTGATAGGATCTCATTGAATTTATAAATAGCCTTTGGCAGTATTGCCATTTTCACATTAATCCTCCCTATCCAGGAACATGGGTGGTTTTCCCACTTCCTTAGTTCTGCCTTAATTTCTTTTTTCAGTATCTTTACAATAATATATATATATATATGTTAAAAATTCTGATTCTAAACTAACAGTCTATGAGAAGTGTACTTGAGAAAATATCAATGTGGCTACTATAATATTTAATCAGTGCAATGGACCTGTGCTTCCATAAATTAAATGTATTTTATTAAGATGGACATTATAAAAACTATTATCTAATGTAGGATCTTAAGGATGAACTAAATTGTATTTAAAGTTAATTTTAACCCAAAATTTAGCAGACTCTAGCACTGCTAGAGTTACAAGAAGGACTTCAGTTAAGACTCCAGACCCATCTTTCCATGTGTGTCTGTAAGTCCGAGGGAATAGCTCCAGCATTGTTTTCATGTAGCAAGGCAGTTACAGATCACCCAATGATCTTCTCCCTTACTAGCCTCCCTTCTGACTGTCTTTCCCTTTAGTCCATTTTGGCAGACACCTGGAAGGTACAGCTGTAGACCTGGTTTTGTGGGGTAATGTAGATTCCTTTCAGATTCCTTTCAGAATGTCAGTGTGATAGAATGGGGAAAGTTCTAGACCTGAAATCAAGCACACTTGCATTCAAATCTTTGCCTCTGTGCTTATTATTTGGGGAGCTTTAGGAAAGCCACGTAATCTGTCCGGGCTTCTGATTTTTGTATGTCTAAATTGCTTTGATGACATCTACATCACAACATGGCTATGAGGATCTCATGTCATAAACTTGTGAAAGTGCCTGGCATAAAAGCTTTAAATAAACATGACCTGAGTAAGAAGTAAAGATTTAGAACTAAGGAAACTTCTAGAATAAATTTCCCCAAACAAATAATCTATTACTTTCCATCATTAGTTCTAGATTTAATTTTGGGAGATGTGAAAGGGATCATTTTTCTTGGAATAACTCTTCCAGATAGTGCTTTCATGAACCTTCTCCTGTATATTTCATATCTATCTTCATACCCTAAAGAGCATCTGGCTCTTACCACTGCCATATATGTGAATCTCATTTATATTTAGTAATATGGTTGTCTGGACCCCATTGCAGGGTTGCTTATAAAGATCCTTGAGGTACACAGATAACTAATTTTGAAGTGATCCAAAAAGTCTCTATCCTCAGTGGTGAGAGTAGAAATATTAAATGTATAAGTGAATAAGTCAATCAATCAAACCTTAAATCACTAATGTGATTACAATTCAGCATTATAAAATGAGGTATTGTGCATTGTTCAGGCACATAGGAAGAATCAAAAAATAAAGTAATAAAACAGTTGACAGCTCTGATCTGAAGGTGAAAAAATCATTGTAAAAGTAAATGAGACATGCTGAAAGTGAGGACTAGCTATTGTACAGTGCACAACCAATAGGTTCGATAAGAAAATAAAGATTATAAAGGGAGTACTAAAATAATGTCTTATTCTAGAATTTTTGTTTTAATATTCTATTAACTCTTTGTAGAGCAGTTTTTTTTTTTTTTTATCAATACGGGCTCTTAAGAACAGTTTAGTAAAAACAAGTTAGATTGATTCAAGAAATCCTAAATAAACTCATAATTTCTTTCCAAACGTTCATATATCGGCACGTATTTTTGAAAAGTAACACCGAGAAGGTACACAGGTAGGTAATGAGCTTTGGCAAACTCTGCGTAATCATTGTACAAGAAGTGACTAATTACTAACTGTTAAAATACTAATTCAATTAACTCCATTCATTTTCCACACCATACTGTCTAATTAGCTGATTTGCCATTTAAAACAGCACAGTTGTGACAAGAATCACACTGAAAAAAAAAATAAAAGAAACATCTTGTTTTTAGGATTCAAATGCTAATCCACAATTAGAGCTTAGGGAAAATTCATTTTATTTACAAAAAACTAGAAAGAAAGAAAAAACATTTGATCAATGCTAGACAACAGTAAACATGTATTCATCTAACTGCAAATGTCTTCTATCATGTACACTGTTCTACTATTCTATCAAATTTAATGCAACCTAATGATAATATTTTAGAGAAGTATTCTTTTTTTACAATATTTCCATTGTGGAATGCAGACCTGTTAATATAATTGGACTTGACACAGTTAATTCTCACATTTGGGTCATTTTAGTTTTAGGGATAGGTGAGAATTAGAATATCAATGGATATGCTAGTCTTTTAAGTGGAGCAGTATAAAATACTTGACCTTAACCTGACTGGCAAAATATTTAATGAGCCAGATCCTATGTAAATTGATAACTGCTTTGCCTTCTTGTTTTTACTGTTTACAGATGGAAGCTTATAAGAAGCTGGAAATATCAGGTATAATTCAACAACCATGATAAATATTCTCAATGGTTCCAGTTTACTTTCCGAAGTGGAGATCATTGACTATTATGGCCTGAATGTTCTTTTTTCTCCTCTGTTGCTGTCAGCGGAGCAGGATGTGTTCCCTTATTGTCAACGCATAAGTCTTTGTTCTATAATCTTTGAAAGTAGATACCACGTTAGTAGTATGAATTGTTACGTACTGTGAAGCAAACAAAAAAAGCATCCAGAACTCATGTGAAAAATCTAACATGCCTGGTGAAAACTCAAACACTCTCTTCATGTAATTATAAGCGCTTAGCTTGTAGACAACATACTACAACATAATACAACAACTCAACAGTAGGACAAAATGCAAAGCAAGCCTAACATGGAGGGTAAAATTCACAAGGTCTCTCTCTGAGAGAAAATATTGTAATTAAACTTCCTGACTCAGATGACCTTGGCCCTGTAGAGGGGACCTAGAAAGAGGAATTTCTCCCAGGTAATTTTGCTAAGTGCTCAAACCCTGCAGGAGAAGGCTGTGGGTACTCACTCATCCTAGAGACAATTCACTTCCACCTGTGTGTTTGTAAAGGTACTTAACCAGTTTTTGGTGCTGGGAATTAATTAAAAACAGGAAGAAAGCCTGGCATCTCTGCCTCCCTTTCCTGTTAGCCATTGTTCTAATCATGCTCTCCACAATTCCTTTGCAATCACCTTTGATCCTGAAAAAGATGAGATGGGTTGATAATATCTTTGTGACAAAGGACTGAAACTACCTCAAAGGAACAGTAGCATCTTACAGGGTAGGACATTACACTAAGTAAAAATCTTTCTCTGCCATATTTCTTTCCTAATAACCTTTCCTCTCACTTTTACATTTCATATTTTGCCTTCAGTTCTTCTCTGACTGGAAGCAAGGACTGAGGTCAATAATTGCACTGACTTTCTGAGGTGGTAGCAAGAAGCTGTTTGGCATCCAAATGTTTGGACACCATTGATAGTTTGATTTTTAGCATTTCCTCTCCCATCATATGTAACTTTTTCCTCCTGTATTCTGACTTCAGTGTGCACACACTATTCTATAATGCCTTCTTCAAGTCACCACTAACAGTAGCTTTGCAGGCTGACGAGCTCAAACTTCAGCAAATAGTAATAATCTAATTGCAGTTGCCAAAATGCCTGGGGCTGATGGGCAGTGGAACAGACAGAACTGGGTGGCAATGAGGGTATGGTGGGTATACTTGCAAAGTCATTGTGTCAGTTTTCTGTGGGAAATCTCTTACTCTCAAAACTGCATAACAACTCTCTAAACCTAGACCCAGAACAGTTGAGTTTAGCATCTAGATAAGAGTCATGGGGAAGTTAAAGTTACAACAAAGCCAACGTCATATTTGACATGACAAGAATATAATGTGTCACATACCTCTTTGCTGATAGATAGTTGTTTAGAAGAAAATCTCCAGACTAATTTAGATCTGAATCTGAATACCAAATTTAACACTGACTATGCAACATTTGTCAAAAGCATACTCTGATTAAACTTGTTTCTTCATTTCTACAAGACAAGTGTATTCATATTTCTCAGGAAAAAAAATAAAAAGTAGATCCTATGGAATAATGATCATGAGATAGTTAAGATATCATGTTACATACAGTGCATTGAATAAATGCTAGTTCTAATAAGGGTGTTATTTAAACCATACAGGAAGCTAAGCAGTGACCGTGAGTATATATGGGGTATACCTCGACTATTCCAGTGTCCTTACTGCCACACTTCCAGTGTCCACTGAAGTTTGTAGGAACTTCATGACAGCTATTGGTGAATAAGATGCAGGGACTATGGCGCATACCTCTCCTTGACAAGACAAACAAATCATGTGCTTTCCTCTATTTCCCTCATTCCCTATCAGAGTGACTTTGGACTCCGCATGCTCTAGATGGAAGACTTTCAGCAGACCACATCAGAGTTGACATTGACATTGTAAGGTCATTTTGTTTTGTTTGAGCATTGGCTAGTTTAAATGGACAACTTCAGATGTTAGAATGGCAGGTCAAATTGTCCTCTTCTCCCATTTTATATTTAGAACAAGTAAGTCTTAATGAATTGAATATCATTCACCTGAGATTTTACAGATAATTAATATCACCAAAATTATATTTCAACTCTCTTAGTCATATGCAGTTTTTTGGGGGGTCTGGTTGTGGGGCCTAAACTCTGGGCCTGGGTGCTGTCCCTCAGCTCTTCAGCTTAAGGCTAGCACTCTACCACTTGAGCCACAGTGCCACTTCCAGCTTTTTTTTTCTGCTTATGTGGTGCTGAGGAATCGAACCCAGGGCCTCATGCATGCAAGGCAAGTGCTCTACCACTGAGCCACCTTCCCAGCCCCATATGGAGTTTTTAACGAAGAAGGTGACAAGCATGGCAATATGTACTTAAGGCCAATATAACACTTCTTCTTCATGAATGATTATCATATTCCTAAATGATGAAGATTATAATCATTCACCATAATCATTCATGAGAAGGACCTGAATTGATCTAATTCTTCTCAAGATTCACTCCTCCTAAAAATATGTGCTTATAGATGGGCGCCGGTGGCTCACGCCTGTAATCCTAGCTACATAGGAGGCTGAGATCTGAGGATCACAGTTCAAAGCCAGCCCAGGCAGGAAAGTCCATGAGACTCTTATCTCCAATAAACCACTAGAAAACTGGAAGTGGCACTGTGGCTCAATCGGTAGAGCACTGGCCTTGAGCTGAAGAGCACAGGGACAGCGCCCAAGCCCAGAGTTCAAGTCCCATGACTGACCAAAAAAAAAAGATGTGCTTATAAAATAAGAATAGTAACATATATTAGCGTCATACTATCCCTTATAAGAAAGATATGCTTTTTAAATTATAGCTAGTATTGCTTGTTGTTAGGTAAATTCTTTAAATGTCTTCAGCATCCAACTGGGGGGGGGGGGCTCTAGAATTGATTCTTGCCTTTCACATGCTGAAAATTATCACCTTGAAATTATAGAAATGTTGAATGCCGATCACTCTTTTTCCTTGCAGAAATATAGTTCCGTTAGTTCAGACCAATTAGCTAAAAGTTATGCATTTTATTCCTAGAGAAATTATGGCTTTTGGCTTCCTTAATTTCTAATTTTTTTGGTTGACTTAAAACTAGACTACTTGTCATTTTCTGATTTAAAAAAAATTATCTGAGTTGGTTGATCTCCCTAATGAATGGCCTTCCAAATTTACCCTCATCACCAATACCTACCAACTTTCATTCCTAATTTGCTAGGTGCAACATGACCAGACTCATAGCCTGCCTATTATTTTAAGGAAATTGCTCACATTCTGAATACTTTCCACTATTAATAGTTATTTTTGACAAATTGATATTCATTATGTTTCCTTTGGAAAAAATACGCTCAAATTTTTCAAAAGTTCTGACAGATAACCTTCAGCTGGTTTTATTTTCTTTTTCAATATGTACTTAAGGTCCATTATACCATGGCTTATTCAAAAGCATTTGCTTTTTGTGACAATTATAAAGAGCAATTGTGTTGTTCAAAAGAAAAAGCCAAGTACTGCTGGTTCATAATCTTAGCTATGGGGCGGCTAAGAATAGGAGGGACAAAGTTAAAGACCAGCTAGAACAGAAAAGTTAGTGAGATTCCCTTCTCAATACATTGTTAGACACAATGGCATACACTGTCGTCTGAAGGTCCATGAGAAGATGAGCTGGGGAGAATCAAGATTCCAGGCTGGTCTGGGCAGTAAGTCTCCTTGGAAAAGAAACCAGATTATGTGGCATCCCTATGATTCGGCAAGAAAGACTAACTCAGGTGGATCACAGGTCTATAAAGGAAGCATGAGTTCAAACATAATATGGCCTGGGGTATTCTTAAATAGTAGAGCACCTGCTTAGCAAGCATGGTTCCCTGAGTTCAAATCCCAATACTACCAAAAAGTGAAATTTTGTCCTTAACTATTTCAGCTGAGTTCCTACAGTTTCTTGGGTACCAGATTCTGCCTAATCAACACAGGCTATTTCAACAGCCCTAGGACCTAGATTTGGTTCGTGAAAGTAAAAAACATATTTGCTTTCACTGAGTTTTAATTTAAAATTCAGTAGTGTGGGAAAACAAAGATCTCTAGGGGCATTTCTGTTTCTTCCTTTATGCCTTGGTATATTCATGGCTCTTCCATTTGATCTTCTTTAACCCAGATTTGTATAATGTATTCCTAAATAATCCCGTCTCTAATTTTTCATTCATCAACCACCAAACTGCACAATTCTCTGCCATAGCTCATGTTTTAACAGCCTACAGTATAACTTATATACTCTAAAATTTCCCCATCACCATGGTATAATTGAATGATTTTAGCAAATTTATACTTACATAGCAATTATCATAATTTCAAGCATTTCCATAGCCCCCAATTATGGGCCTTCTTTAGTTTTATTTTTCATGTTAGAATTGAATAAAATCTGCCTATATTATTCAACATCTTATCTGGTATCTATGTTTTTAAATTTGCATATTCTGAGCATATCAGACACACAATTAAAACAATGTAAAATATTTAATATCCATTGATATATTTTGTTTTTTCACATTTTTCTCATAATTAGCATTTCATAAATTTTATGTCCTTTTATATTTGAACTAGTGTATACTTGTAGTATAAAGAGGCTTCATGACAAGTGATATTTCTTTCTTTCTTTCTTTTTGGTCGTGGGACTTGAATCTGGGCTTGGGCACGATCCCTCAGCTCTTCAGCTCAAGGCAAGCACTCTACTGCTTGAGCCACAGCACCATTCCTAGTTTTTTTAGTGATTTATTGGAGATAAGAGTCTCATAGACTTTCCTGCCCGGGCTGGCTTTGAACCATGATTTTCAGATCTCAGCCTCCTGTGTAGCTAGGATTACAGGCGTGAGCCACCAGCACCCGGCTCAAGTGATATTTCTGTATATACACACAGCAAACTTTGAACAAACTCAATGCTTTCACTGTTTCCGTTCCTTCTCTCCCACCTTTCTCTTTTTCAAACAGCATTTTATGGGATTTTTTTGTTTATTTTATATATATATATATATATATATATATATATACATGTGCTATGTAGTATATGTATTATATAATAATTTGATAGCATATATATTTCATTCATCATTATTCAATATCTCCTCTTTCACTGTCCCTTTCCCACTGATACCTTCCTACAGTGTCCCACTTTTGCATTTACATGTATGTCCAATTATCATTAGAATTATCAATATCATTTTAAAACCATAGTCCACAAATGAACAAAAACATTGGCTTTTTGAGCTTGGCTTATCTCTGTCAATATAAGGAGGTCCAGTTTTTGAAAATGACATAACTTTATTAGAATATGATAATGATATAATTTTAATTCTGTATGAGTAATAGTCTATGCTATATGCACATCTTCTTTCAGGGGTTGGTGGGCAACTTGGCTGATTTGACACTTTAGTGATTGGCAGCAATAAACATGACTATGCAGGTATCTAAGTCTATTTTTGTTTGTCTTTTAATTATTCATTTATTTATTGAGCCTCCATACTAATTTCTGCAGCAGTTGCAGTAGTTTACATGGTCACAGCATGCTTACATTTCCCCAGTCTTTGGCAGTATTACTTTTTTGGTCTCTTGATGAATGCCATTCTCCCAGTACTAGGATAAAATCTTAGCGTCATTTCAGTTTGTATTTCCTCTATGGCTAAAGATGCTGATATTTTTTCTTTTTTAAAAATTTTATTATCAACTTGATGTACAGAGGGGTTACCCTTACGTAAGTAAGGTAGTGAGTATATTTCTTGTCGAATTTGTTACTCCTCCCTCATTTTTCCCACTTTCCCTCCCTCCCAATCCCTCCCCACAGTTGTACAGATCATTTCCAACATATTGTTTTGTGAGTATCACTGTTGCATTTGTTTCCCCATTGTCCTTTGTTGTTCCCTTTCCTTTCCCTAATTCAGATACTTATAAATACAATACCCAGGGTTACCCCAACCAAATACAGTGTATATTACCCATTTGTATTTCTTCTCTGGAGAAGAAATTTATTATCTTTCTGTCTAATTTTTAAGCTCTTCTTGATAACAACCTTTTCCCACTGACTACCTGGTGTAGATTTTTCTCCTCCCTTCTTTTCTCTAATGTGTAATTGTTTCTTTTTCCATACAGAAAATTGTCTAAATTTTATGTCCTTCCATTTGTTAATTCTTGCTCCTATTTCCTGATAAATGTAGTACTATTCAGAAATAATGACAAATGCTTGAATTCTCTAGCAAACTCTAGTTTTCTAGAGGAGTTTTTTGTTTGTTTTTGAAGATGTTTGTTTGTTTGTTTGTGGCCAGCCATGGGGTTTGAACTGAGGGCCTGAGTTTTTGTGCTCAAGGCTGGTGGCTTTCTGGTGGTTTACTGAGATAACAGTCTCATAGAGTTTCCTGCCCCAGCTGGCTTTGAGCCATAATGATCCTCAGATCTCAACCTCCTGAGTAGCTAGATCCACCAACACCTAGCAGGTACTTCTTTTTTTGTTTTTTTAATTAACACTATTGCTTCATGAAGATATTGCTGTATTTTGTTATTTTCTTATCAGCTGATGAAAATTTGCATTGATTGAAAATCTTTTTCAAATAATCCTGTTAGGAACATTTGTGTGCATGTATTCTAAAGGACATTGGTTTTCTTTTCTTTCTGGTAGAATATTAGGAGGGAAATGGCTAGATCTTACATTAACTATTTTAAAAATTGCCAAGTGGTTTTCCAATGAGGTTATATTATTTTTTCATTCCAATCACAACACAGGAAGAATTCATTTTTTCCCATATCTTGGCCAAATATTGCTAATCTCTTTCTTATTATAGCTATTCAAGTGGGATGTCGTAGTATCTTACAGGAGATTTAAGTTGTGGTATTCCACAGACAGGCTTATTGTTGAATTTTCTGCATTCTGGCTTCCAAAATGTGAAAGGAAGCAGCATTTCAATTTCAAATGAAAGAGGAAAAATACATTGATCCTAGATCAATCCAGCAGACTGGATTCCTTAAACCTCAACTGTTGATTTTAAAGATAACATTTAAAATTCAATTCACTTCAAATTTAAGAGAAAAACAAGTTCTCAATCAACCTCTCAACCTGCCTATGACATTTACGTTAAAAGTTTCACACATTGTAATTTTATTTTAACTGCAGTCAATATCTCAGCATTTATTACAAGAGTAACATGTGAGAGTTGTCATGTCCTTATAATCTATTTCCATGATTTCTTTTACTCAAATGAGAAATTTCAGTGGAGTAGGTGCACAAGCCCTGGTTTAATTCAGGTTGGCTTGAATTATAAGGGACATTTACTGGGGAAAAGTGTGATAGAATGAAAAGAGTAAACCAGCTGGATGCTGGTGGCTCCTGCCTGTAATCCTAACTACTCAGGAGGCCGAGACCTGAGGATCATAGTTCAGCCAGGATCATGCTAGCCTGGGCAGCAAAGTCTATACCCTTATCCCCAATTAACCACCCCAAAACAGGAAATGGTATTGTGACTCAAAGTGGTAGAGCTCTAGCCTTGAACAAAAATGCTCAGGGACAGCTCCTAGTCCATGAGTTCAAGCCTCATGACCAACACAGAGAGAGAGAGAGAGAGAGAGAGAGAGACAGAGACAGAGACAGAGACAGAGACAGAGACAGAGAGACAGAGAGAGAGAGAGAAACAGAGACAGAGACAGAGACAGAGACAGAGACAGAGAGACAGAGAGAGAGTACCTTGAAATTAGGTTGAGTTTTGTATCTGTCTAGTATACAAGCAGAACTTCCAAAAAACAACTGGGAAAAGCCTAACAGAGGAAAATATAAATGCACTTTGACAGTGTGAGCATATACAGCCCTTACTTGGCTGAGAAATAACTGCAGGCTAAGCATTTTGTTGTTGAACTGAGTTTCAGACTCCTTCACCAGTGTTATTCTTGTTACCCTTTGTAAACTTTTCCTGGGGACAGAAATTGCCTTAATCTTTCATTCATTTAGTCAAGAATACACTTTTTTTTTTTTTTTTTTTTTGCTTTTGCCTGATTTTTTCTTTTAATATGCTCTAGGTTAAGAGGAAAGGTACTCACAGTCTAATGGCGCTTTCTCCAGTGAGCACTAAATTATGGTTTAACACAGGAAAAGCTGTGACAGGAGTGAGTGCATACTGGTAGTTATTGTACTCACTTCACCTGTCAGCAGGAGTTGTTGTGTTCCGAAGCTGAGAGGTAAAGAAGGCACAAAGAAATGTCCCTTGTCTCAGAATCATCTATGCAGAATAATAAAAGACTTGATAGCCAAAGAAACTATGCATCACACAAATAAACCAGTACCTAGTATTTTGAATCTGCTCTATTTATGTATGTTACAAGACCTTGCACTTGTCAAACTATTTTGGAATATCCACTGAGGGGCCTTTCTCCTGGCGCTAATTCATTTCATGATTAGTGACCTATGGTGTCTGAATTAGTGCTGACTTGTACAAGCACTAAGCACATTGTCTTTCTGGCCTTCATTGGTTAGCTGTTCTCTTCAATGCATGCATTTTTTTGAGGGCCTACTGAACTAATTATTGGCTCTCTTTTAAATAACTGTTCTGTTAAAAATCACACTTTTCTATTCTTTGCATCATCCACCTTGACTTATTTTTGGTTTCCATCTCCTAACTGTTTATGCTATCTCTTGTCTTTTCATCCATGTATTCAGAGCTAACACCATCCTGCCACTGTTGCTCAAAGAGCCTTCTTCCTTTACTGCTTTGTCTCCCTCAGCACTACCATGGCTGCTTTGGCCTCTCCTCAGATTCTCTCCCAAGACCCCTATCTTTCCTATCAGGTTCTGTCTTCTTTGTTTCATTTGCATATATCACCTTGACTTTTTTTTGTGTCTCTCTTTCCAGACTTTTTTTTATTTGTTTTCCATAACTTTATTTAGCTCATTTATCTTTTCAAGCTTCTTTACTAAGATGAAAAACAATCCTCTCTGCTCGTGTTGTTCTCTGAATTTCAATTGTACTTTTAATCAATATCATAACATTTATTGCTGAAGAGTTACTGTTCTTTACACAAAAAAAAACTCTGATTTTTGAGTGCTGCTGTTGTCTTGAAAGGTAGACTGTAATATCCTTTGGGACAGAAAATGTACTGATTATTTTTCTGCACCATACACCACACTGGAAGGACATAGGAAAAGCTCAACAAATAATGTTTGTTTAAACACCAACAAAAACCCCTTTCTCTGCTCCATTTCTAAGTTAATAACTCATCCTGAGTTAGCAAATAAAGCTTGACACGGAATTTTTTAGAACTTTGTATTTCAAGTTACTGTTGAATCACCCTGAAACGTTATATTTAATCTTCTAGTTTTATGATACATACAAACAAAACACAAACATACTTAATTTTTTTTTATTTCAGGGCCGGAGGCATGGCTAAGGGATTAGAGCACCATTTGTAAGCAAGAAACATGAGAGAGACAAGGCCTGAGTTCAAGGCCTGGCACCATCCTACCAATCAATCAATCCATAAAATGTTAGTGTATCTTGACTTCCATAATTATTTCTCTGAGGATGATCATTGTGCATGTTCACATATTCTGGGATTTTCAGGTTTTTATTGAATCAACAGTGATAATACAGGAAATATAAAAGACAGCCTCTCTTCTATTTATGCTGCTGGTTATATGACTTATACATGTATGTTTCTTACATTTTCATTTGAACAATGCTGCAGTCCAAATTTCTGCAGAACCAGCTAGAGAAAATATATTGAAATTAGAAAGGCCTTGTTTTTAACCCATAATTCTGTTTGAATAACTGTTTTTTAATCAATTTTAGTCACTAAATTTATACTGCAACTCATCACATCATCACCATTTTCCATGTGTTTTTTGATAGTGGATGTATATTTGTTTCCATCTTTCTGGCATCTTTATCCGAGTGCAGAGTCAAAATCTAGTCCAGGATCTAACTCACCTTCTTGATCATTTACCTATAGTTACATAATCTAGAGATATCACTAATACTTCTACCAGATTCAAAACTCATTTCACTGTGGGGGGAAAAAAGTAGAAATCGGGAATAGAAAAGCTAAGTTTGCTTTTTGCTGGTTAATTGAAGATGAGTTTCCCAGAATGTATTGCCTGGGCTGGCTTCGAACTTTAATTCTCAGATCTCAGCCTCCTGAGTAGACAGGATTCCAGGTGTGAACCAAACAGTACCTAGCACCTCCAGGAAGGATATACTCAGGCAGGTGTCCCAGATTCTAGAGTGCAGGGTGTGATTTAACACACATTTCATTGCAGGGAGGATTTTTCCATATTCAGAATGTCTATAAATTTCTTTTCATTTGTGGGCCCCTTTGAAAATATATTTTTATATAATATTGTCTACTGGGATAACTGTAGACCACAAAGTCACCTGGTTTTCTCCTGGCTGCCAGGTAGTTCCATAAAACATAATAATGGGTGGCAGGGAACGGCGAGAGTCTAGTGTATATTGATGGAACAGCTGCCATAGTTTTGAAGAGTCGATGTACATGGATGAAATGGTTAAATAGAAGTCAGCTCTTCAGAACATACAGCAATGGCACCCTCCTCTAATTAACCACCGCTGACCTGGCTGATCACTGGGATATTAGGAAAGGAATGTGGCTCATGTATGCCCACTGAAATACAATACAAATGTGGTCTATTCGTTCCTGTCACTTCTTCCATTGCAAAATTAACCTTCCATCCTATCTTTCCCTTATGAACTAAAAACTCATTACTTTTTGAAAATTCAATGGAAACTTACAAACCACTTTGGGAATTACCTGACTGTTAAAAATTAAACCGAAATGCATAAGTAATAAAAGCAAGTCTTGTTGCTATAGAAAAAAATGGCTCCAATAGAATTTTGGTGTATTATTGTTTTTCAGTGAACCAATTATAGAGGCCAAAATTGGAACCTATGTGAATAGCTATTTCATGTGCTGCGAGTGAAGGGCAAGTGTTCTCCATTTCAAAGTCACTTGACATAAAACTTACACATTCCAGACTTCTGAAACTTTCCACCTACTAATATCCCTGCCACTTACACATATCGTTAATCCATCAATAACTCTCAGGGCTGCAACAGCTGAGTGGAAAAATGGCCAAAGTTCCCTCATTTCATAAATCTCACAGTGCCTGTGATGCTTAAAATACTGCACGTATTTTTATTTGCAGTTTCAGAATGATTAAAATAATTTCAAAACAGATACTTTTCACTGGTGAGTGACTTAGTCTGGGGTTAGAATTAATATTCCACATTTTCCCATTTTTTTGACAGAGAGCTATTTACTAAGAAAGATTTCAAGCACAGGGAATTAATACATTTTTATGTTGACTTTCCACCTTCATATTAAAAAGGGGAGCCTTTATTGAGGGAAAATATGATTTCACATTTAGTCTAGATAGTTTTGTATATTGAAAGTTTCATGGAGAAAAAAAATTGAAGGTTTAAAGTTAAGGAGGTTTATTTTACTGTAGTATATATGAAGTACCTCATATCACAAAGATTGAGAAATTACTTTATTCAGTAAATCTGCCCCAAATATGGGGGCTACCAAAGGAGAAATCTTGTAAGTTTCTACAGTCTAACAATGTGAAAGAAGAAATTAATTTGAAAATCCAAACTAATTTTAAGTTATTTTAATTTATATTTCCTAAAGGTATAGCATTTTGGAAACTTAAGAACAAAATGCCTGTGGCTAAATAAAATTATACAGAAAAGGAGAAAAAATGGTTCTTTGAAAACAAATTGATTATGACCTTTCACTAACCCAGTAGAGAAAAAAGATGTATTTTTAAAGAACAGGCACACCAAAGTATCTTAAATTTATTAGGATGTTTTGAAGAAATGAAGAAATAAATTCAGAACAGGGAGAGTAATTTAAAAGAAAATAAAGGAATGAGGAAACACATGAATTTAAATAATTTTATGGCAATCTAAAGAGGCTCATGAGGGAAAAGAACATCTTGAAACATGAAGATGTCTAGAAGTCTCCAACATGCTTGCTGTTAAAAATAAAATAAGCAAATACATTCCAAAGTGTGTGTGCATGCTCACAAATGCATTTTCCTGGGTGCACATTAAAAGCTCTTTTGGTCTATAACTATAAAACTGTTAGATTTCTTCCTATGTGTCCCTTTTCTTAATGTAGTGCCATCAAGTTCTTTGGCCTTTGTAACAGTAAAGTAACAGGAATGAAACTTCTTGGAAAACCAAATCAACATGTGTGGAAAACTGGAGACAATCAAAATGATGTTCAATTCAAGGGCATGTAAATAGGCTAGCACTAGAACTGTAGAGATGGTGGAGATGAAAGTCTTATGGAACACTGCAATTCAGAGACAGAAAAAAGTTGTGGATCACAAAAGCAGAATGTGAAGAAGTAGCTAAGTTTGCTGGGAAGCATATTGTACCAGAGACAGGCAAGAGACAGCCTGTCAGCCTGCTGGTGTTTTAGTTATACAAGAGATGTTTGGTTTACATAAGACGTTCTATTGAATTGTATATTGTGATGAATAGATCTCACATCTCAACATCAGAAGCATACTTTTCCTGCCATTTTTGCTCTGCTGTCCACATTTTCAATTTCCTCTTGAGACGGGTTCCTCTTTTGTCAGAGAAAAACAATTATATGACTTCATATCCCTGGAAAGGGTATCTCCTCTTTTGTAGACCTATAAACATCTGCTCATGCTCTGTGAGCTACAAGTGAGTGAAACTTGTTGAGATTGGCTCAGAAAATATATGGGGGGGTGGATGGGGAGAGTAAGTCTGAAAAAGGTGCATTGCATGCATATGTGCAACAGGTTCAAAAACTAGTCCCTTTGTATTGTTAGTTGATGCTGCTATAAACTGTTGCATCAATCAACAAATCAGTCAATAGCAAATAAATAATTCACTTCTGAGTTACTAAGGATTAGGTATTCAACATATACATTTGGGAGATAGTCACCATTGAACTTTGAATTGCCTCTTGGGAAAGAGATTTAAAGTTATCTAACAAGTAAGATTTCTGTGCAAATTAAGTGGACACAAATGTATAAAGGTTGTATCTTATAGTATCTTTTTTATACATTATAATGCTCCTAGTAAAATGCATCCAGTGTTTTCTAATCCTTGACATAATCATTTGCTAACTCTCTACCATCAGCACTAAGTAACATGTCTGGCTATTAGTGAAGTAAGCCAGACCCAAAGAAAGACAGGTTGCATGTTTTCCCTCATTTGTAATCATTAGAATGTGAATACAAATCTACAAGTAAACCTAATGGATAGTAAAAGACAAAAAATACACTTGGACGTGATAAATTAAACATGACTCTAAACATTCATAAAGTGAGACCAAAGGAGGAGATTTTTAGGAGAGGAGCACAAGGGCTCAATAGCACGTGCATATAAAATGATGCTTATCGAAATGAACTCCAAGAAACGGGAAAAGGAGGTTTCTTCAATTTTACTTTTCGCGCTTTTTCCTCCTCCTTTGTTGCTGTTGTTGATTTCTGTACCCTTTGTCTGGTTTGGAGCGAGGGCAGACGCACAGAAATGGTGGGGCAATGGGTGAACTAATGCAGCGGCGATACTCACTAGACACTACACTGAAAATGAACTATACAACTTGTGGGGAGTCAGGAGGGATAAAAACTGGGAGAAAGCAAGGGAAGAGGGGGACACTGCTTAAAAAGAAATGTACTAAATACCTGACTTACGTAACTGTAACCCCTCTGCACACCGCCTTTACAATTAAAACAAGAGTTCATATGTTGAAAACAAAAGGGTTTTGAAAATACTTCTGAAATGATCGTTTATCTTTTGGGCTCTTGGGATTTCTTTCCTCCTGAAAGAAAGAGGAATTGAGTATGTCTGAGCTATATCTTTCCTTTAGTTTTTCTTTTTAAGTATTTATCATTTCTTTGGTTTTGTAAAAAAAAAAATTATCATTATTTTAAAGGTGATGTACAGAGGGGATACTGTAGGTGGTGAATACATATCTTTTTAAACAGTGTCACCTCTTCCCTCATTTTCTGAGTTTTCCTTCAGACACCCCCCCTCAAAGTTGTATAGCTCATTTCAACATAGTGTCTAGTGAATATCACTGCTGCATTTGTTGGGTGGGTTAAAATGTCAACAACATGAGCTATTTCTTTCAAACAGGGCACTCTTGCCTTGTGTTCAGAGAGAGCAACTCCAAGGCTCAAGGCTACTTTCTTCTGGCTACTGCTCTTCTTCTCATCTCTCTTTCTTCCAGCCTTTTATTTGCTTATTGAATTCTCACCTTGTTTTCTGCCACATACGTCCTGTGTGATTGTGCCCTGCCTTAGGAACTGTATCAGTGCTGTGAACAATTCTAAAAGCTGAATGGGCAGCTTGCAGGTGGTAATGACCTTCAGCCACAATTTGTGTGAGCTTCAATGCCATGCTTCAGCTTGCTACTCCATTAACCAATTTTCTCGCTCTCAGTCTATTACCCATTAACTCCCCAAAGTTCCCTGTCACTGCTCGTTTTTTTGCTCTTGCTCTCTTTCTTATTCAATTACAGCAACTTTGGTCAGGGCCTAAATGAAAGTTCCCTGTATCACAAAGCAAAATTAAGTTGCTTTCTAATACCACCTGTATCTGTGGGCATTTGGATTGATTAAAGGTCTTAGGGCCTTCTGTGGTCATGCATTTTTAAAATACAGGGGCAATATTTTTAGCCAGTTTCTTAAGGCAACTTAGTCTTATCCTTCCTTTGCAACCAAAGATAAGCTGAAGGTTGATATAGGCAGTACTTTGTGTCTGTTTCCAAGAGTTTAACCAAAAATTCTTTCTTTATCCACCGCTACTAAATGAGTGAAAAGATAAGCAAAAAATTAAAAATTAAGAATAATCACCCAAATCAAGATGTATGTTTATTTTACATATGTAC
The DNA here is from genome assembly GCF_019054845.1 of Dipodomys spectabilis. Lineage (NCBI taxonomy): Eukaryota > Metazoa > Chordata > Mammalia > Rodentia > Heteromyidae > Dipodomys > Dipodomys spectabilis. The sequence continues at coordinate 3,890,430 of NW_024870698.1, read as the reverse complement.
ATTTCTTCATGAAGGAAATGTGTATATCTAAAGGAGAACATCATTATGCAAGCATTAATCTGAAAATACCTTCCATTACCTACATGACTGCTCAATGTTCCAATTCAAACTTCCAATTTTAAATATAATTTGAACTCCTCAGACAGGAAAATGGATATGTGAAATCAAGTATTCAACCTGCACGCCTTTATTTTTAGATAGAGGAGCAAGGTTGTAATCCTTTTTTTTCACATATACAATTTTTATTTAAAAACATCATTATGCAACCTTGCAAAAATGTACTCTATGCTTCCATATTGTTTGGTTTCATTTTTAAAAATTCCATTTATCATTTAAACAGAATTGATTTTGTTATCTGCTGGAAATGGGTGGGTGTTTCATGGAGGTCTTCTTGAAAGTCAGTATGGTGGTGCCCCACGGAGAGATTGGGAGTACAGGGATCCCGGAAGTGGGTGGGGCTTATATCCACAGATCAAAGGTTTTAATCTTACTGCTTGCTGTGTTCCTTAAGCCTCTGCTGTAGGTACAGTTTTATAATTACCTGATGTCTTTACTCTTGAGCGCATTGTAGAGACAGAAATCATGGGCAACATTTAACTTTACCTAAGCACAGTACTTTACAGGCAGGGCAAATATGCCATTTGGAAGAGATTTCTTTAAAGCCTTGTCTTTAGTTCACCTTAAAGTCTGGAAAGACAGGGCAAAGAAAAATCCAGAGGAAAGGACTGATCCTGTGTAAGTTTGTAATCAAACGAAAAGGGGCAGAGGTACAGTAGAGCTTCTCTTTTGTGTGCTTCCAAGAAGGCACTGAATAATCAAAGTCACGTTTAACCTGTCTACATCCTGTCTGTCACATTGACTTAAAATACATAGGTTTGTTCTTTTAAAAGTAAATACATACATATGGGTCTATATCTCCATATGTATATATGTATGTATAGATACATAGATACAAAGACAGAACATAGATGCATAGAAACATATTCTCTATATGTATACATATACACACTATAGATATACACTATATAGACATCTCTATAAATATATGCATATAGATATATAGATCCATATAAACATATGTACATGTGTATATAATATAATATATATAAATTTATAATATAAATAGAGAGCAACATATATATGTGTGTGCATATATGTTCATTTGCATCCATGTATATATGCATTAATATTTATAGTTACATTGAATTCATAATACACTGTTTGTGAACCATAATTTTAGTATGATTCTATGTCGAATCTAAGACATGCAGGGATTTTTTGAGAGTATCAAGAGACTCAATAGCTGGACATCAATTTTTTATGTTTGATCTTCAAAGTTGATATCCAATCATTTGTATCACTTTGACACTTGATTATATTTTTTATGTCCTCTTATTAAAAAATGTAATGAATGAAATGTTTACACTGGTTAAAAATAGTAGGGGTGCTGTTTTTTGGGGTTTTTTTGCGGGGTCTGGTTGTGAGGCCTGAACTCTGGGCCTGGCCGCTGTCCCTCAGCTCTTCAGCTCAAGGCTAGCACTCTACCACTTGAGCCACAGCGCCACTTCTCGCTTTTTTCTTTTTGCTTATGTGGTGCTGAGGAATCAAACCCAGGGCCTCAGGCATGCAAGGCAAGCGCTCTACCACTGAGCCACTTCCCAGCCCCAAAGACAGCCTCTTCAGTAAATGGTGCTGGCAAAATTGGTTAACAACTTGTAGAAAACTAAAGCTAGATCCTTATTATCACCCTGCACCAGAATCAACTCCAAATGGATCAAAGACCTCGGAGTCAAAGCAGACACTCTGAAAACATTACAGGATGGAATAGGACAAACCGCAGGTCTCCTTGGTGCGGGCAGAAATTTTCTTAATAGAGACCCAGAAACACAACAAATCAAAGAAAGGTTGGACAAATGGGATTGCATGAAGTTGCAGAGCTTCTGCATGGCAAAGGACATAGCTAGCAAGATCAATAGAAAGCCCACAGATTGGGAGATCTTCACTAGCCATACAATGGACAAGGGCCTCATATCTAAAATATACTTGGAACTCAAAAAATTAAATTCCCCAACAACAAATCCTCAAAGAAACAACTGCCCAATAAATAAGTGGGCTAAAGACTTAAAGAGAAACTACTCTGAAGAAGAAAGAAGGATGGCCAATAGACACATGAAGAAATGCTCGACTTCCCTAGCCATAAAAGAAATACAAATCAAAACAACATTGAGATACCACCTCACCCCAGTTAGAATGGCAAAAATTAAGAACTCTAACAACAACAGATGCTGGAGGGGATGTGGACAGAAGGGAACCTTACTTCATTGTTGGTGGGAGTGTCAACTTGTTCAACCACTTTGGAAAGTATTATGGAGGTTCCTCAAAAGACTCAACATAGAGCTCTCCTATGACCCAGCAATCCCACTTTTGGGCATTTACCCAAGTGTTTACAAACAAGACCACACTAAAGCTACCAGCACAACTACGTTTATTGCAGTTTACTATAGCTAAGATATGGAACCAACCCAGATGCCCCTCAGTAGATGAATGGATCAAGAAAATGTGGTATATATACACAATGGAATTCTATGCCTCCATCAGAAAGGATGACCTTGCCCCATTTTTAGGAAATGGAAAGACTTGGAAAAAATTATATTAAGTGAAGTAAGCCAAGCCCAAAGAAACATTGGTCCCATGGTTTCCCTTATTTGCAATATCTAGTATATGTCTGAATCAAGCAGAAAAGGTCAGATAAGTTGATGTTAGGGAAATGAACCCTAAGATATGTATTCAAATGTTTTTTCTTTCATGCATTTGTTTCTAACATATTTATAAGATTATTTCTTTGTTGCTTTGTATGTCCCTCCCCCACAGTATAACCCCTGCTTTCACTGTATTTGATGTTGGTATAATTTGTGGAGGGGAAGGGGAAAAACAAGTCGTTTAAATAGGGATACAGGTGGACCCGTTGCAACAATGAGATGTACAAGTTGTTATGATGAAAATGAACTTTACAACTTTGGTGGGGGCGGGGGCGGGGAGGATTGGGTGGAGGGATGGGGGAGGATGGGAAGGGATGGGAAGGGGAAACAAAGGAGGAGGCTACAATGCTTGATAGGAAATGTACTCATTATCTTGCCCATGTAATTGTCACCCCTCTGTACAGTATTTTCACAATAAAAAATAAATAAAAATTAAAAAAAATAAACAGGCAAAAAAAATAGTAGAGGTGAGAAGTATTGGCTTCTCAACACTCCTCTTTATGAACATCAGCAGTTCCTATGCACAGAAATCAGTCAATGTGAATTGAATTTATATTTACTCCTGGGAGGTCACCATTGATCCTCCCATTTAACACAGCACTTATTCCTCTTTCAAATAAAGATATGTCCACTTAAAAATAAAGCCCTATAAATTTGGCAACAAAAATGTTACATTGGGCAGTGTCAGTGATACTGAGATGGTTAGAACAGAGATAGAGATGAATATAATTTTTCTCAAAGAGAAAAGGGAACGTCTGAAGATGTTACAGCTAGATAATTGCAAGAAAACAAAGGAGGTAAATTTTTAGCTACAAATTGAGATGTCCCTAAAACATATTTGCCCTCTCTCACTATTTTGTTTTTCTTTGCTTTGCAGGGAAAAACAATTTAATGCAGAATTGCTGCTAATTACAGAATAGTTACTTGTCTAAGCCAGGAATTTGTATTTGCAAACATTAGAAAGCAATGGCATATTCAAAGTCACAAGGAAATCTCATGATGTCCAAGCGATGAAGGGCAGGTGAAGTAATCCACACGTGTATTTGAAGTGGTTAGGGTTTTGCAGCCAGGCAGTGTTCTCTTACATACAAGGAATCAAAGAGCTCTTTGAGCCATCTTATTGTGTCTGTGATATGAAGGATAGGAGCCACCACAGAGCTTTTGCTCTAGCTGCTTCCAGGTGTTCACAGGTTCCTCTGGCTACTCAGATCCCTCCTTCACTGATGTTACATGGGATTCACAATCCCTCCTCTTCCTCTTCCACCTCTTTGAAATCTCTGGATGCAGTCCATGTCTTGCATTCATGCTCCAGTCCCATATCCAGCTGCAGCGGATTTGGTTTCAACATTAGAGGCAACAATACCTATTCCACTCATTTCTTTTTTAAAATTTAATTTTATTATCAAGGTGATGTACAGAGTGGTTCCAGTTACCTAGGTAAGGGAGTAAGTATATTTTTTTTGTCAAACTTGTTACCCCTCCCTCTTTTCTCCCATTTACCCTCCTCCCCCAGCCCCCACTAAGTTGTGCAGTTCATTGCCAACATATTGTCTTGTGAGTGTCGCTGTTGCATTGGTTCACCCTTGTCCTTTGTCTCACCATTTTGTTGTTCCCTTACCTTCCCTAATTCAGATAAATGTATATCTGAGTACCAAAATCACATACAGTGACAACAGGGAATAAACCATAGGAAAGAAAACACAAAAGAAAAAAAGAAAATCACATATTACATTAAAAACAACAACAACAAAGAAAAACCTCTTGTTTCCATGTCTTGGGGTTCATTGTGCTTAGCATCCACTTCTTTCTTAAGTGGTTACATATCAAGCTGACATGTGTGTGTGTGTTTGTGTGTGTATGTATGTATGTGTGTGTGCGTATATATAAATATCTATATATATGTATGGTGTCTCTCTTGTCACAATAAGTTCACAAGTTTTAATGGAAAAAGTATAACCAGCAGTGAAACAGTTAATTCTAGATGACAAGAAGGAAGGCTTACTTCCAATCCTAGTTTCTAAATCATCTCCACTGGCTGTGTTACCTTTAACAATTCCTCAACGTCTTTGGGCCTAAGTTTCTAGAATTACAAATTACCAACCATCAGTTCAAGGATAATGGTGGAGAAAAAATTCAAGGGATTCTACATCAAAAAACATTTTCTTCATACTCTAAAACACAAATGCCAAACTCCACCTTTGTGAAAACTGTAATATTTTCCTTTGTTTATACCTAGTGCCTTACAGATATATTTATCTAATTCTTATGATTCTACCATGAAATAAGCCAAAGAATATTACATAAATTACCTGAAGTAAATAACTAGTTAACTTGGACTCAGGTCATCTCGATTTCAAAGCCCACACTTTATAATGTCTACACTCATATCTGTCTAAATTTTTAATGCCTCCATTGATTTAATTTTTGCCAATTATTTACATCATAAAGTACACCGTGTACACCACCAATTGAAATACACAATGAAGAATGGCTGCAGAATCTTGGAACCAGAAAGTTCTGTCAAAGTTATGTTAAGTACAGCCTTGCCTAACAGAAAGTTCACCAAACCATTCTAGACATGTTGTCAGGGAAGGAATTAACTGCTCTGCTAACTCCTCCTTTGCTTAGCCACGCATGCTACCCCCAGAGTTCCTCCTTACATCACTTGAAATCCCTCCAGCTGCAATTATGCCCTTCTTCTCTTAGTCTTGCCTCAGAAGAGTAGGAGAACAGCTGGGCACCACTCTCCATATAATGGCCCTTGGGATAATAAAGGTAGTTATTGAATCACCCTCCAGCCATTCCCATCCAGATCCTGCTACTCAGACCTATTTACTAGAGAACTGGCAAAGAAAACAGTAACGAGAAGAAAGGACATGCAACCCTATGCACACTTAGTAAAATACCAAACAGGAAAACTGCAGTAAGAGTAAATATCCTATCTCATTACTTATTGCTGTAAAACTTCTACAAGACTTTTAACTCTGAAGTTCATTCCATAATGGCTGAACATAGGATTTTTTTTTTTACATACAATTTCGGGTTGGCTTTATCTGAGTTTCAAGTAATTAAGTCAGGAAATCCAAGGTGAAGAAAAAAAGGGGGGAGGGTGTTGGACAAAAGCCAGTAGGATACTTGAGCCAAGGCACATGTGTCTGAAATTAAATTTGGAAATCAGTTCATGCTGTCCTTAAATCATGATGGCAAATGGAGGGGAAACTTCTCTGTGCTAAAAAAGAAAAAAAAAAAAGAATATGTAGGTTTCTGTCTTACAGGAATTGCAGGGGACAGGGAAAATTCCCAGAAACTACAGAGACTGAGTGAAAAGCTGGCACCACAGAGTGAGAGAATAAGAAGAGACAGCCCCTATAATTACCTCGTCCAAGTTCCCAAGAGATTGTCTGTGCCCAGTGGATTTGGGTTGGAGTACATAGGAAATAAGACAGCCCAAATAGGGTGCTTTCTATGGGGATCAAGGCTCCTTTCTGGTAAAAAAAAATCAAATTATATACTATTTCTTTCATAGTAATTTTAATCATTTTGATACCTTTTAACAGTTGTCTGTATTCAAGGGTCCTTAATTTGGGGTATAGTATTATAAACTCCTAAAGTTCAAGAAACATGATTTTTCAGGAGTAGGGATCACATCTTGATGAGATAGCATTATGTCAGATAATTCATTAATTTACTCATTCTTCTACACAATCATTCCTCGGTACATTTATGGATACAGTATCTATCTGATAGGGTTGAGCATTGTATGACTAGCATATGAATTCCTACTAGAACATGGAACATGGCAGCCAACTGACAGACGTTTAATATTCTTCCACATTACTAATATACACAGGCCTAAAATTCCCACAGGTCTTAGGAAAGCATCCAGAAATGCACTCAACTTGTCTTTAAGCCTAAGTCACCGGGAAGCAGGTACCTCAGTGTCCACTTTGCAAAAGGAATGAGGGTTTCAGAAAGAAGGCTGTGAATTCAGTTTGGTATTGGATAGCAGAAATGGGTTGTTTGTCTAGACATAGCACTTTAAAGAAGACATTATTCGATCAGATTGTGTCACTAGAAAGCAATCAAATAGCAAAACACTTTTATTCTAACTTGGGTAGGAAGATTTTGAAGGATTTTTATTTCTTCAATTTAGTGAGGAAATAGGGTGGAATATACTACCAATCTTACATGAATGTCTAAGCAACATAAAATCTTCACATGGAATAAAAAGATGTGAAATGGAGTGGAAACCTCAAAAAATGATACATTAAATAAATTTTTGTAATAATGGCAGATGAGCAAATATGACTGAGCTCTCTCACGTGGAGTGTGTCAATAAGAGGGTGAAGAATAGACACACATTGAGGATTATATACAGAGGATAATCTAAACATTGGTATATCAGCCTCACAAAACCTTTTATTCCATTCAAACTGTTATCATTTCATTAAGTGAATTTTCATGTGGTTATTATCAACCAATAATTCCACACTGAAGGGGTAGAAGGCACACTCGGCAAGATTTTCTACACAAGTCTGTCCATCTCAGTAAAATGAATTTTTTTTTTTACCAAAACCATATATAAACCATACAAATAAAAATGATCTTGTTTTGATATCATTTCAAACTTGTTTTAAGTTTTAGGGAGATGATAGTTCTTTCATTCTCCAAGGCAGTTTCTACACATTTCACTTTGTGCCGCTCTCCTTGTGTTAGTATCAAACATCAAAGATCAAAAGTGAAACTGAAAAGAGTTCACTTCATGGAAAAGCAGGTTGCTGACTTGGGTGAATTCCTAGATGCTGTCCCTCAGCTCTTCACCTCAAGGCTAGTACTCTACCACTTGAGCCACATCGACACTTCTGGTTTTCTGGTGGTTTAATGAAGATAAGTGTCTCACGAATCTTCCTGCTCAGCTTGGCTTTGAACCGTGATCCTCAGATCTCAGCCTCCTGAGTAGGTAGGATTACAGGTCTGAGCCACCAGCGCCCAGCTCTTGGTACTTCTGAAGGTTTCTTTCATCTCATCTTGTAGATCATTTCACAAATATCTCCAAAAGGCAATTTGAGTGATATTTCCTTGGGTTATATATTTAATCGTTTTAATTTAATCTTTTCATACTTCACTACCACTTTCTCTTACACTTCTACCTTGTTATTTCATAGAATTTGTTAGGGAATTTCTCTCCAAGTTTAATAAAAATGAACATTATTTTTTAAAAATGATACCAAATATCTAGATGAAGAAACAAAACTTCCCTACAATTTTACAAGGAAAAAAAATATTTATACTGGGAGAAATGAAATGTCAGTATAATAATATCAAAGTGTAAAAGATAGGACAGAAATTAACTTCTTTGCAAATAAATGACAAAAAGTCTAATTTGGGTAGCATGTTTGCTTCAGAAATGACATACAGTAGAAATTTATTTATGTCATGGTGTTTGACCAAATATAAAATCAACGGTTTCTAAAGTTAAAATGATAGGGCCCAAAACAAAGCAATCAATGAGTCTGGGTTCAATAAGTATAATTTATTTCTCAAATAAGAGCCAGAACATATTTTAGCTGATTTTGCTACTAAGTTTCCTACCTCCTGGAAATTCATTCCAATACAGAAGAATGTGTTTGATTTCTGCTGTAAGCATCACAACACATGCATATCTGGCTCATATCCACACTCAGAAAATACTAATATTCATTTTGTAAATTATGTGTTTGTTATCCTTACCAACTCTAACCTAATCTATATCCTCAAGAGGACGGATACTCCTGTTTCTCATGTTCACTGAAGATTTCTCAATGCTAGCAAAGGTCTTAGAAGAAGGTGAAAATTGGAAGATTATTTGGTGAAAGAATGAGTTTTCTTCCTTTGCTGAGTGTTTTTACATGTGAAGAGCTAGAAGTATCTTTGCACAGTTGACAATATGACTGTACTTGCATTCTAATATATCAAAACCAGAAATCCCTGAACTTAAAGATGGATGCAAATTTCTTCTATGCTCCTGAAGATGAGATGCTGATTATATAAGTAGACCCTGACTGATTAATTCCACATAGCTGGTTTTCTCCTCTAGACTAGTCTAGCCTCACTATCTCCCACTAAGTAGAACAAAAGGCTATACACCAAGAAGGATTTTAGATGATAGATAGACAGATAGTACATAGATAGATAGATAGATAGATAGATAGATAGATAGATAGATAGATAGATAGATAGATAGACAGACCAAGAACATTTTTAGATGTTTGAGAGATCCCAAAAAGATACAGATATGTAGTAATGCTGAGATGAAACAAATGTTAGTAACAATGTTGATAACAAATGTTAGTAACGCTAACAAATGTTAGTGTCTGGTGAGCTATCATAAAAACTAGCAATTTAAATAATGCAAAGACTTGTAAACCAGGAAGCAGCTGGCATTGAAAGAAGCAACAGAAATTTACAGTAGAGGAATTGATGTTGATAGGTAAAGGTTTCTTGTGTGTAATCTCTTTTGAAGATTCCAAAATCTGCCTTCCCATTCTTTGTGTCTATCTAAAAGAAGCCAGATGTTTTTGACCCAGACTCTATTATTAAATTAGATATGGTCCCTTGTTTTACACAACTCAGTTTTCTGACTAGTAAGTCCCAAATTAGAGTGGAGGATAGCTATGAAAATAAAAATTATATGGAGTACACGCAATCCTATCATCTTTCAGTATCTTTTGTATCATGGTCCATTATTATTGAAATATTCCCCTAGCCATTTGTTCCTTTATTCTTTACTGAAAAGTCAATTCACTCAGTAGTTACAAGGCAACTTCTCTGACAGTCCTTGCCTTGAGTATTAGGACATGAGGATGATGGGAGGGGACATGCTATAGAACTGAGGGCTGAGATCAAAGACTAAAAAGAAATAAAAAATAAGTAGAAAGATTGCAAGCCTTCCCTTAGTTTGGCCTGGTCTACAGCTACAAGAACATAATGTCTTCAGCCTAGGGAGCCAAACACAGAGCTGTCTCAGAGGAAACTAAAAAGGAGAGCCAGTGTGTGCTATTTGGTAAGCTCCCATCTTTCTTACTCTCAAAGTTTTGGTTGATTTTGATAAAGATCTGACACAGTTTTCAATTGGCTCTAATTAGAATAGATTATAGAATAAGATAAGAAGACAAATCTAGGAGATCAGTATCAGAGATGATCAGGTAAGAAATGAGAGTGGATTCAATTACAAAGATACAGTAATGACTGAGAAAGTTCTAACTGAATGTACTGAGACAAAATTCAGGAAATAAGGATAAACAGAGTTAAACATCAGCTTCTGATGTGAACATCTACTTTGAAGGTAATATTTGTTATATGAATATGATGAAGAAACAATAAGAATACTTAATAATAATCTCAACAAATGTAGAAATAACTTTCTGCAGCTTGTGCATCATAAAAATGTACACACACACACACACATATATATATGTATAAATATATGTAACTCAAAATTATAGTCATTGTATAGACTGAGAATTTCCTAAACTCTCAGACTCCATTTCTTTTCTTATAGCATTTGTCTCTAAGGTGTCTTGGTGAGTTGATACATATGGAAAGCACTAACCTGACTCACAGTGCTTGTCTGTATAGGACATTTAATTTTGAGTTCTTTAGACTATGAACGTAGAAGCATTCCATTCTGAATTCCCAACATTTCTTTCTAGTAAGAAATATCTGCACTACTATTGTCACTCTTACTATGTAAGATTTGTAACTTAGGTAATCTAACTTCACATTTAAACCTCATAAGCTAAATATAATATTTTGCATTGATGCATTGTGAAAATTTCCTGGGATTAAATTATGATAGAGTCAGCTTCAACATTTATGCAGAATTTGGGACTTTTATTCCCTCTAGAGGGAATACCTTTGCATTATAGAACACCTAATATTCTTGGAAACAAAAACGAAGTAACAATTCCCCCTCTTCTATTAGGGATTGTACTGCTTTTCTGGCAGCCTCTGTTGGCATTGTTCCCTCTGGGAAAACCTATATTTCTCTGTCAGATTAGAAGCTATTTGATGTTTATATTATTTTTAAAATATGAATAGATAAGGATCTTGAAATAGAACTCCACTCATGACTTTTTCCTAGACATAGAGATTAATAAAGGAGAAATCATGGGATACAGCAATGGGTCATTTTGTCCTGTGCCTGAAACCTCAACTTGACTACTTCTTGGGGGCACTATAGAAGGGACAAGCACTCAATTGGGTATTGTTTCCAGACATTAGGTCGAAATTGGATCTTTGAAGGGTAAACCTGTGCTCACCCAGTATAAAAGCATCTCATTGAGTAGCATGTCCTAAGCCCTTAAACTTAAAGGCAATAGCTGTGATTCTATTAGTATCTCTTTCTTCTCCAGAGAATGCGCTGTTGGAAATGAAGAATCTCTAGAACTTGATCAGAAAATATGGAATACAAAATTCAACATTTGTATTTTTAGACGATTTCATTAGCTTCATCTCTTGAGTCTAGCTATTTCTTTCCTTGCCTCGTTTTGGATTTAACTTGTTATTTTCTAAGGTCACAAGATGTTACTATTAGCTTTGTATTTACAACATCTCTAATTTCTTAATGTAACGAATGCTTTCACAGCTATAAACTTCCCTTTCACAACTTCCTTTGCTCTATCCCACAGACTTATTTGATTCTAGGAAATTCCTAAAATTTATCCCTGCGCACTTGAATGAATTGCTTAGTGCTCAAGTATATTATACAAGCTACCTGTTTTTTATATAGTTTCTCTTGGTTTTGATTTTTAGTTTCATTCCATTATGATACATAACAAGATGCAAAAAGTTATTTCCTATTTGTATTTGGTAGGAACTGTTTCTTGTCCTAATATGAGTTGGAGCTGGAAAAATGTTTAATATTCATGGATGAATGCTCTGTATCATTATAGAGTGACATCTTACAAATGTGGGATAGGAGGCCTGATGTGACAACAATGATTCAGAGCTCCATCTCTTGGAGGGGATAAATTTGTTCCAAGTGCATTGCGTGCAGGTACACAATATAAGGCATGATAATGCCTTCTATTATCAATGTACTTGAATTCAAAATTAAAACAATACAGCAAGGCTTCCATCTCTCTAAAGTTTTGGAATCATACACACAGCTTTTGGGTCCTTACTGGTTTGCTATAAAAGTCTCCTATTAGAACCCCTGCCTGGGCTGAAGATTCATTATTCCCCAGGGTTTCTACTTTTTGCTTTATTTGGAACTGATGAGTTTTATATCATGTTTGTTCAGTAGTGCAATAAATAAGATTTAGGAAATGTCTTATTTTCAAACACCTCATTGGTTTCATTGAGATGATCATTCAAAATAAGTGAACCGTCAGGCTATGAGAAATAAAGTCCACCATTTATGTCACACTTCAATAACTGAATACCTGCTTGTTCACATATAGATAAAATTGTTCAATGTTCCACTGGTGATAATTGGCTTTATAGAAAGTCTACATGTCCAAAGAAATATATGGTCCTTCATTATGTTACTCCTATGTTCTGAATTGTGACCTCTGCACAATTTCAGTTTCTTCTCTCCTGTGTTCCAGAGTACTGACTTCAAACTTAAAATGTAACCTATCGTATTACCCCCTTCAATAATTCAGTGCATAAACTGTCATGGACTGTGCTGAGTAAGGAGAAAGCAAGAGGGAAAGTTCAGATTGACTTTGCCCCATCTGATTAAATTCTCACTATCATTTCATCCTATTTATAGGCATCTTTGCCTACTATGGGAATAACTATGTATTTTATGCTTTTGAATGAACATTTTATTGTGCTGCTCTTGGGGCTTGAATTCAAGGCCTAGGTACAGTTCCTGACATAAGGTTAGTGCTCTACCACTTGAGCTACAACTCCACTTCCAGCTTTTCTGGTAGTTTCTTGGAGATAGGAGTCTCACAGACTTTCCTGCCTGGGCTAGCTTCGATCCATAGTCTTCAGAACTCAGCCTCTTGAGTAGCAGAGACTACAGGTGCAAGTTACTGGCACCAGGCTTGAATAAATATTTCATCAGAAGTTCATTTCTGCTTCTTTGAAAGCCCAGAACAAATATGCACGCTGCATTAAGTTGGACTTTCCTTAAAATAGAAGTAAAATTCCAGAAACAATTCTGCAACGTTTGTAACAAACAGGCAAAATAGCATTTGAGATTCAATTTAAAAACCGGTTTATTCCTAGCCTCCTCCATTTTACTAGTCACCTGGACAAGGGGTCCCCGGATGGACAACTGAACTGAACGGGAGCGAATAGAACCTTTGCATTTCACATGCGCATCTTCACCAAGCCAGGCCCACCGAGAACCAGAGCAGACGTGGGATAATAGAAAATCTGAAACACATTTTTCTCTTCGGTTTACCACTGAAATTAACAAGCACTGAATGACAGTTTTCCATGTCCTTAATCTTTAGGGATGCCAAAAGCTCTTTCTCGTCATTGTTAATGTCACTTTTATTTTGTTAACACTTTTGTCCCCCTAATAGACACATTGGCCTATGATGCGGAGAAAATAGGACTTCCACTAAATGCAAGGCATGCTCTGGGAGGAGCAGAGATGATGAAGAGGTGAGTTCTGGGGGTCCCCATCAAAGCTGTTAACTGGCTTCCAGAATTATCTGTGCGTTTTACGGTTATTCAGCAGATCTTCCCCACAATAAATAGATCCCCTGTGCTTCTTTAAAAGGCCACGGCATTCATTTCATTCCCTTTCATGGAACAGGAGCAGCTTGTCACGTAGATGAAAAAGAAAGTAACTGTGCTACTGGTGGCTTTTTACCCTCCATTTATAGGGTGATTTGAAATTTCACAGTAATGATCTCCTTTGGTGTTACCTTTAAAATCTATTCAGCAGCATTTTTTTCTCTTAGGTAGTTCAGGTAATTGTTTACTGTGCATCACATACGCATCTTTGCCTGAAGTCTACTCTTAACAACATCTTACCTGATTTCCCTTTCCTTTCTTGCCCGTCAGTATTTTGCCTATAACATATGACTTCCAGCTCCCCCAAGGAGCTTTGTTTTCTCTAGCCTGCTACCTCTAGAGTTTTCTGTCATCCCAAAGCTTTCAGGGAAATCTACAACATATTTATTTTTAAATGTCACTTACCCTGTTACACTCTGATTCTAGACCCAGAAGAGATAGATAGACAAACAGACAGAGACACAGATAGATACACAGAAAGGATTTCTGTACATGCTTGTGTGTCTGTATCTATGTGCTTTAGCATCATTCTGAATTGAAATACCAAGTCAGCTTTTTTGAGAACACCTAAGACAAATGTTCCCACCTAGTATAACTGGTGGTCTACCTTTAGCAAGAAAATTTACCTCCAGATCTTACCACATTATCTTGACATCCTAGAGCAATCATGACAGTGTGTTAAAGAATATGGTCTTACATTGATAACTCCTTGACATGGCTCATTCCTTTGCTGGCTTGCTGTGGCTTCAAATAACCTATTAGCAGCTACTGGTGCTAAGGATTAAACCATGAAGAAAAGGAAACTCCAACACAGGATCCTTTCATTTAAAACCTTTGAACCAAATTTCCTCGGACTAAGCAGCTGCTCTGTGCATATAATTAACCTTATTCATTTAAGTGTTCCATTTTGTAGTATATGTGGGAATAATTGCTTCAAGATTGCTGCTGAATAGGTCTTCCTAAGTATAACAATATCCATTCTCTTTGAGACTGTGTGCAGCATACTAAATCAACTTAACAGACAAAAAAAATAGTTCCATTTGCTTCAAACATGAGATAGAGGCTAGCCACCTGTACTTTATCCTTCATTTGATATTGATATCTAACCCTTACAACCACTTCCAAAAGGAAAGGCGATCTCCAGCTCCTATCTATCCACATTTTATCCTGAGCAGGAAGAAAGATGGAAGAAATGGATAATTCTACACACTTGCAGAATTTTTCACAAATACTTGGGCCTCTGTACATATGTGGATTGCATTGCAACAGTAAATCTGCTAGGTAATGGTGTTTACTATTTTTCATAGAGCTTTATCGCTCATATCCTGACTTTTGGATGACTTTTCTTTCAAGGCAACATATATTATTTTTCCTATAATCTGTTTATTTTAATTTATTAATTTGTATCTTATCTCAGGTTTGTTTGTTTTTGTCTTCTTGCAAAACCTAAGGAATAATAATTACTCATCATAATGAGTATGAGTATTTTTTACTTCCTCTCTCAACATTGAATGAAAATCTACAGAATTCAAACTATAATTATACACTTTCAAGCCCATTCACATGTCTGTTAAGGTGTTTGATCATCCTTCTTGAAAAATCATTGGGGGAAACCAAAGCATCTTAGTTTTGGGTGGCTACACTGTCATTCAAAATTTTTCAATCGGATGTGTTACTCATTTCTAACTTCTAGTTTCAAAGGAGGACTGCTTTTACTTTTTCATGAAAGGAAGGCAGCAGGCTGCTTGTGGAAGTATTTTCCATGCCTTCAAAGAAAACTTCAAATGCAGTTCTTCTTCTGATTGGTGAAAAGCGGTCTAACTTAGGGATGACTGAGAGGGTTTGAATTTCCATATTGGTACCTGCCAGGAAGATTCCATCAACTTCTGTATGTGCCACTTACTCTCTTCTGTTGACTTAGTCTTTCCTGAAATACCGACTTTACCGACCTAGCACACCAGGCAGGAAAGGCTGATTTAGCGTAGTAAATTACCATTTACACTGTGGCCTGCGCGTTTCTGGCAACAACTTTTTCCCCCTTAGTCCTTTCTGCCAGGGGCCATGATTCATGAGTTTGAGGTGGATTTAGAAGTTCAGGATGATTATAGAACATAATGACAGGATGCCCTCAAGTGGTAACATTTACCCTACCCAGAACTCTAAGTAGCTGACGACACGCACGCACAATTCATCCGGTGGCCTCTCTTAGCAGAGGTGGGGAGCTTCCTGACAGCTCATAAAATCTGAAATAAATGGAAGGGATATTAAATGTACTTGAAAGGAGATGAAAATATATTTAACTAGAAGGATTATACTGAGATCTCAAAATCTTCTTTCTTGTATATTAACGAGAGCACTGCCTAACTCTACCATTGGGTGCTAAGAGCAACTGTTTGTGTGTAAGGAAATGATGTAGATATATGATGGAGGTAAATTTACTGGGATAACTGATCTCAAAAATCAGTATATTTTTGCAAAGATCTAGGCCCACCAATTAACCATTGTCTCCGTCTCAGGTAGAAAATGACTATATAATACACATGTCACATTAAAATAAATGAGGTGACAATCATGTAGAGTAGTTTCATATACAAAGTAGTGATGCAAGACAGGATCATTTTAACTCTCACATCCCACTCCATCAATGACAGCACACGGCAGGAAGGCTAGCGCGGAATACAGATGAAATACTGGTATGTGGAAAGGCCTAAAGGACTGTTAATGTGAAAATATGTAACAACTTTCTGATGAAGTTAATGACAAACATTTTTTAACCTGTTTCTTTAAGCCCACAAGTCTAGCACTGATTCTATATTTCATTCTGATAAACAGATGTATTCCACTTCAAACACTCAACTCCTCAAAACTGTGTTCTCAAGACTCATGGTTGAAACATCCTTTTCAAATTTCACTTGGTTTTCTGGAAACTTGTTCAAACTCTCATTTCCTCTGCAGCCACCATGACAGCCTTAGTAAGTGTCAATTGGCTCTTCATCCTCCAACTTTATTCTTATTAGAACAGCTGCAAGTTACCCTCCCAAAACATAACTAGGACCAGGACTTTCCAGAGTAAGTTCTAGAAGACCAGGGAACTTTGTTTTCAGTTTTGTTGTTGTTGTCTTTTTGGTCAGTCACAGCCCACATACTGTCCCTAAGATTTTTCGCTCAAAGCTAGCATGGTACCACTTTGCACTACAGCGCCACTTCAGTTTTCTAGTGGTTAGTTGGAGATCATCGTCACATGGCATTTCCTGTCTGGGCTGCCTTCAAACTGGGATCCTCAGATCTCAGCCTCCTGACTAGCTAGGATGACAGGCATGAGTGACCAGCACCCAGCTTGACTGTGGAAGTTCTAGAACACATCACTAGCAGTACATTTTCTTTTCTTTTCATTTTATTTATTTGTTAGTTGTATTTAGTGGTGGTATTGGGGTTTGCATCCAAGTCCTTGTGCATGTCAAACAGGTGTTCTGTGACTTAGACCATGCCTCCAGCAAATGAGGCTTTGCTTTTTCCTTGGCAGACTGGATTATATGGTTCCTATTTATACTTCCTGAGTAGCTGTGATGAGAGTCGGATATCATTGTGCCCAGTATTGCATTGGTTGAAGTAGGAGGTTCTCAAAAACTTTGGCACCAGCTGCCCCTAAACTATCATCTTCTTGATAGCAACTTTCCCAGTAGCTAGGATTACAGGCATGAACAACCAAGTCACCCTTTCTCTCTCTTTTAGTAAATCTGAATCTGTTAAGTTACAAATTTGTCTATTTCTTTTCATTCCCTTTCCTTTGGTCAAGGTTTTTTTTTTTTTATATATGATATGCTTACCCTACCCCTGTCCTACTTGAAATAGCTAAATTGCTCAAATCCTGCTATTGAATAGTTGCTTTATTCTATTCAAATTTCACTTATCCTTTGAAGTTTTCATTTTATCACCAGTTCTTTTAATCATTTTCACTACATTGTAATAAAACTCACTACGGATCTTCTATTTAAAACTATATTATCCTTTGCTTTCATAATGTTTTCATTTCCTTAACTATGTGTCCCATAAATAATGTCAGTTCTTTCTAGCATATGTGTCTGTGTTGGCATCGCTACATCTGATAAATAGGAAATCATAGAAAAATGTTTCATCTGTATATGATTGGATGGCTAAGTGAAATGCATTTTACACAATTTAAAATATGTAAATGTATTCATATTAGTAAATGGGACTTTCAGCGCTATAAATTCAATCTAACTACAAAACATAATTAATATTGGTATTTTTTAATTTGGGACTTAGTATCTGGAATTTAGAGTGTTTTGAAGAACTGCACAATGGGAGTTAAAAATTTAGACAGAAAAGATACAGTGAATATTGAGGGTAAGCCCCAAATCTGTAAATAAACTCCACACATTGTTTTGGCTGATCTCTGATCTGCCCATGAAAGTCAAGATAGGGAAGATACAGTTCCAATCAAGCCACATTTACTGCCTGCTATAGCAGAAATTAATACTCATTAGACGTAGGCAATAGCTCAGTTCACTATAGCATACCATTCTTAATTTCCAGCATGCAATCACAATTAGTGGAGTTGGAAAAAATTAAAACAAAGCAGAAAAACAGGAAAAGGTGAATCACAGTTATTAGAAAAAAATAGTCAGTACAAATGATCTCAAGATGGCCCAGATGTTTGAGTCACGAGTCACAGACTTTAAACAGTTATTGTGATGTACTCTGTTTTAAAGGGAAATTTGGTCATAATTAATTATCAGCCAATTGCACCCAAAAAAATTTCTCTCTTCCACCATGTCTGTAACTTCATATTTCCTTTCAGAATTTCATTCATGCGAATGGATTCATTAATTTTGAATGATTGAATGGATATGATTGAATGGATAAGTGAAACAAAGCAAGTATTTTTAAATCTTATAATCCATTAAATACAGTATTGAGGAAGGGGAGGTCCAACTGGCTCCAGATTCCTGAATATAAACCTTACTTTTTTTCACGTATTAGTTAGTAGTTTTTCTTTCTTATTCAGGATGTAGAAAATGGAATTCGGAGTAAACTGGAGAGCTATGAACTGGTATATAACAAATTCAACCTCTGTTGGTGGTTCTCATATTGAGTGAGGTGACATCTGTATCTCAAGTATGTAGGAAAATTAATAAATGCGAGTATGACAGCACATGTTTAAGGTGCATAGGACATAACGTGTATTAGAAGGTTCAGAGCATACATTCAGTGACTGTGAAATTACCAAAGTCATGGCTAGTTTCCCCTTTAATATTAAGTCAGATCTGTTGATAATGGCTGCCATCAATATTGTGATAGGAGATATTCTGTGCCTCCAAAGAATAAACCAAATGTAATAATTTTCTAAATGTGGACCAAATGACCCACATAGTATCAATCCAACTGTTATATATTCCTCTGTATCTCCTTGATATATTCAGGGGTGGGGGTGGAATAATGCAAGGATTATCATTTATTGAGGTTACTTCCTGCCAGCCCATTGTCAGACACATCAGTAACTTTTTTTTTTTTTTTTGGGTCCGGTCGTGGGGCCTGAACTCTGGGCCTGGGTGCTGTCCCTCAGCTCTTCTGCTCAAGGCTAGCGCTCTACCACTTGAGCCACACTGCCACTTCCGGCTTTTTTCTTTTTTGCTTATGTGGTGCTGAGGAATCAAACCCAGGGCCTCAGGCATGCAAGGCAAGCGCTCTACCACTGAGCCATCTTCCCAGCCCCCACATCAGTAACTTTTAACTAGATGTTTTGATGTGATCTATGCTGTATGCAACAAAATAAAGCATGGAAATATTAGCTGTTCTACTTACTGATGGGATGGTTTGGCTCTTATCAAAAGACAGTATGTACTTAAAAATTGGCATGTTGAATTTAAGAATGTGTTTCTACAGCTATTAAAGGTAATTTTTAAAAGACATTATCTTGTTTTTAATTCAACTGAAATGATGTCTAGTTTTATGTGTCAGTGTAGCAAGACCATTGTGTCCAGACATTTGTTCAAACATTGTCCTATGAGGGTTATGTTTGTTGGTTTGTTTTTACCACTCATGGAACCTGAAATCAAGGGCTGGACGCCATCACTGAGCTTCTTTGTTCAAGGCTAGCATTCTACCACTTTGAGCCACAGCTCTACTTCTAGATTTTAGGTGGTTAATTAGAAATAAGAGTCTCGTGGTCTTTCCTGCCAGGATTGAATTGCGATCCTCAGATCTCAGCCTCTTGAGTAGCTAGGATTATAGGCATGAGCCACCAGCATCTAACCCTATGAGGGAATTGTTGATAAGATATACATTTAAATCAGTAGAGTAATGCAGATTTTCTTCCCATAAGTGTACATTGATGTCCCGGACATTACTGAACGGACCTCATTCAATCAGCTGAAGTCCTGATTAGCACAAATAGCTAAAGGAGATTCTGATGACTGCTAACTTGATCTATAACCTATAAATAGATACACATGAGCTATCATCTTCTGTGTCTTGTTTATTTTTTTAATTTTATTCTATTGTAAAGATGCTGTGCAGAGGTCTTATAGTTACATGAGTAAGGTAATGAGGACATTTCTTTGTTTTTCTCCTACTCCCTTTCCCCCACCCCCAAAGTTGTAAAGTTTATTCCCAACATAGTGTCTTGTGAGTATCATTGTTGCAATGGGTCATCCTGTATCCTTGTTTCAGCATTTCGTTATTCCCTTTCCCCTTCCCAAATTAGATAAATGTATACACAAGATGCAAGGTACCAAAGTCAAGTCCTGTGACAACAGGGATATACCTTAGGGAAAAGAACATACAAAAGAAACAAAAAGAATAACACAGTACATTAACAACAACAAAGAAAAACTTCCTGTTTCCATGTTTCCTTTGGGTTCATTTTGCTTAGCATCATCTTATATGGTCATATATTCATAGTTTTTGAACTGTTCTGCTCAACTGATAAGATTATCCTAGATGTATACTAATTATTGCAAATAAGGGAAGCCATGGGACTTACATTTCTTTGGGTCTGGTTTACTTCACTTAATGTGGTTTTTTTCCCAAGTCTTTCCATAACAAATGGATCAGTGTCATTCTTTCTGATGGAAGCATATAATTCCATAGAATTCACATTTTCTTGATCCATTCATCTACTGGGGGTATCTACTCACTGCCAATGTGAACTGTGTCTGGTTTCTTTTGCTAATCATAACAGCGTTTATCTGCATTGTCACATGTCATTAGCTTGCTGCTTTTGAATGCTTAGTGTTATTTTACTACATGAACTTAAAAGTCATTTATCCTCCTGGGAATAACTAATAGTTAATTTTATGGCTGCTGTTAGGAGTCTTAATCAATGCAAAAGAAGACTTGAGACCATTTCAGGTCAGGTTAAACTATATCTTGTCTTTATTTTCCTTCTAGCATCAGAAAGAACATGGAGGAAGTAGCAGGAAAACTCATTTATATCTGATTCCATATTCTATTCTTTCTGGTTAGCATCTGTTACTTGGCTTGCCCTCTGTTCTAGTTCAAAACTCAATGTCACTTCAGGAAAAAAATTATTACCACCCACAAACACAAATGACTGTTACCAGAAAAGGCAATTTTACTTCTTATAGGAATTCAATTCAGCACAAACTTAAATCTTCGAAAATTGTCTTCTAAGTAGAGCCTGCCAACAGTCCTATTTTTCAAGCTTTTATCATACTTTAATGGAAGAATAAATTTTGTCCCTCATGAGAGGGATCAACATTATGTGGAGTAAAGGTAAACAGGTCAAAAATACTGGCTTTCTGGAATTTAGTGTAATATGAATGTGGCAAATCTCTGAAGCATTTTCTAAGCTGATGGGAACATAGATCTTCCTCTTTGCCACTGAGAGATGGCCAGCTACACGTCCAGAATGCTGTTCTGCAGACTTCTCCAGTGAAGTCATGGGCTGATGCTTATTTATTCTTCTTCCTTTGGAGCTTAGACTGGTTTCTCCCTTGGCCCTGAAAAATTCTCCTCAGCTCTTGCTCTTTTTACTTTTCTGAGCACCTCGTGCTTCAATGACTCCACTGCTGTAAGATTCTCTTACAGAAAATCATTGTGTCTCAACCCACAGATAAATAAATGGCCTTTGGGTGGTCAGATCTGCATTCTGTGGATATCTCACTCCACCCTGGTTTCCTATGCAGAACTTATTTTTTTCTCTCTCTATATTGACTGAAACCCTTCAACTCACAACTGGGCAAACCTGATGTCCATTGAAATCATTTAACTTTGAGAGATTGAAGTAAAATTGGGTCATGACTCCATCTCAAAAAAGGCAGACAATCTCATTCACTTCCTATATATTTCCATGAATAACTATAGGGCTCAAATTTTCTGTGTCAGCAGAGTTCCAGATCACACTCTTTTCCTAGAGCTCTTCTTTGTTGTCCCAAAAGACAAGAATTGAAACAGTGGCTTTCCCTTGATCCAGATGAGCCACAATTCAAAGATTCAGACACCGGGTTTGAGTTCTACCATTTTCCAAATAAATGATTCTATTAAGTATTATGCCTTTTTTTTTTTGGTTACAGTTACATAAGTAAGGTAATAAGTACATTTCTCCTCAAAACTGTTACCCTTTCCCTCATTTTTCTCCTGTGTTCCCTCCCTCTCATCCTCCCCACCGCTAAGTTATACAGATCATTTCTAACACATTGTCTTGTGTATATCACTATTACATTGGTTCTTTGTCTCACTATTCTGTTGTTCCCCTTCTCTTCCCTAATTCAAATAAATATATGGACAATATCAAGGTACCAAAATCAAATACAATGACAACATGGGATACCATAGGGGGAAGAACATACAAAAGAAACAAAAAAATTCACATATTACATTAAAAATAACAACAAAGAAAAACCTCTTGGGTCAATGTCTTGGGGTTCATTTCACTTCATCTTATATGGTCACATGTACATAGCAATTGAGCTATTCTGCTCATCTGCTAAGATTATCCTAGATGTATACTAATTATTGCAAATTGGGGAAATGATGGAACCTATATTTCTTTGTGTCTGGCTTATTTCACTTAATGTGATTTTTTTCCAAGTCTTTCCATTTCCTTACAAACGGGGCAGTATCATGCTTTCTGATGGAAGCATAGAATTTCATTGTGTGTGTGTGTGTGTGTGTGTGTGTGTGTGTGTGTGTGTGTGTGTGTGTATACACACACATGCATATATACATATATACTACATCTCTTCTACATTTTCTGAAAGTTGATAATATCTTTATAAACATGTAAAATGAAAAGATGGAAGGAGTGTTTACCTTCTTCACATGTTAAGCCTTAAAAGAAAGCCTTACTGCTACAAGTATCTGATTTACCACATCCTGTATGATTCTTAATAATTGCTTCTTTAAAACTTGTAGTATATAAACTAACTTCTTTTGCACTTGTTATATGTAAAATTAATCTATTAATCACATTGATGATAATTCTTAAATAAAAAGTATAAAAATCAGAATATAAATATTATTGAAAGAATAATTTTAACCTGTTATAGTAACAAGAAGAAGTAAATTAGCTAGTTGGTAAATATTTCTTCCCTTTTCAGCACCCATTTGTTTCATGTGTTTTCTTTGTGGTTTTAAATTGAAGCATGAAAGAGCAATTTGATAGAGTATCATGGTTAAATTATGATTCAGGAAAGCTCTTACTCACACAGTGGATTTTTATGAGTGTCTTAATTGTGGAGCTAATGCAAGTTATAGATTTATAATGATTAAATCCAGATGGCTTACTCTCATGATCCTTAAAACTTTAAATTGTCAGTTACAAATTCTTCTATTTCTACTGTGTATTCTCAGAAACAACACCTCTTGTACTTGGTTTGAAAAGGTAATCTCTTCCTATTACAGGTGGTCTATATTTTGTGCAAGCCAATGTTTTAGTTAATGAGTTTTACAATTCATGGGGAAAGGACAGGTTAAAATACTTAAAATTTCCTTGAATATCACAACTTATATATTTACCAAAAAACTAAATGAAAGTTGCATTTTCCTTATCCTCAGAGTAAGCAATTGATCTCAAAAATAGGAAAAACAATTTACTAAATAATTTTATCTGACTTTGTGTTGACAACATTTAAGAAAATAAAAAGACAATGCTTGAGGCATATTTAATTCTGAAACGTATATATGAAAACATGGCTTCCTAAGTCTCTGCTCATGTTTAAAATAAACTTTTGAAATACCAGAAAATCAGCAATGCAAAATATATGTTCTAACTGTTGCTAAGTGATTGAGAAGTGATAAGACTGGCGATGTGAATAACTCAGAGAAAAAATATGATTGGGACAAGCTCATAATTTCTGTTTTCAAAGTGTGTTTTAGCCAACTAATATGTGGAAGAAATGAAATGTGAAATTTTAGTTAAGATTTCCTGCAAAATGGGAAATATCAAATAATTTCAATGGGAAAATTATTCTTTCTGATGGAGGCATAGAATTCCATTGCGTATATATATCTCATTTTCTTGATCTATTCATCTACTGAGGGGCATCTGGGTTGGTTCCATATCTTAGCTATGGTAAATAATGCTGCAATAAACATAGTTGTGCTGGTAGCTTTATTATGGTCTTATTTGTGACAATTCGGGTAAATGTCCAAAAGTGGGATTGCTGGTTCATAGGGGAGCTCTATGTGGAGTCTTTTGAGGAACGCCATACTATTTCCCAAAGTGGTTGAACAAGTTTACACTCCCACCAACAATGCAGTAGGGTTCCCTTCTGGCCACATCACCTCCAGCATCTGTTGTTATTATAGCCATCTAATCTTCGATAAGGGAGATAAAAAAAATAGAATAGAAGAAAGACAGCCTCTTCAGTAAATGGTGCTGGCAAAATTGGTTAACTACTTGTAGAAAACTAAAGCTAGATCCTTACATATCACCCTGCACCAGAATCAACTCCAAATGGATCAAAGACCTCGGAGTCAAAGCAGACACTCTGAAAATATTACAGGATGGAATAGGAGAAACCGTAGGTCTCCTTGGCACAGGCCGAAATTTTCTTAACAGAGACCCGGAAACACAACAAATCAAAGAAAGGTTGGACAAATGGGATTGCATGAAATTGCAGAGCTTCTGCATGGCAAAGGACATAGCTAGCAAGATCAATAGAAAGCCCAAGGATTGGGAGAAGATCTTCACTAGCCATACAATGGACAAGGGACTCATATCTAAAATATACCTGGAACTCAAAAATTTAAATCCCCCAACAACAAATCCTCAAAGAAACACTGCCCAATAAACAAGTTGGCTAAAGACTTAAAGAGAAACTTCTCTGAAGAAGAAGGAAGGATGGCCAATAGACACATGAAGAAATGCTCAACTTCCCTAGTCATAAAAGAAATACAAATCAAAACAACATTGAGATACCACCTCACCCCAGTTAGAATGGCTATAATCAAAATCGATTTTTTTAAATTGTGCATTTTTATGAAAGGATCACCATCTCAATCTCTTTTATCTGCTGGGCAAACCAGGAATTTTTGGTGAGATTATTAGATTAAGGAAATAAAACTATGTTAGGAGAGGAAGACAAAAGTGCAATACCGATGTTCATCTGATCATATGAAATAGTTTTTATCAAAAGGAACTCCAAGAAATGGAAACAAGAAGTTTTGTCTTTGTTGGTGTTTTTGTTTTCTTTTCTTTATGTCTTGTTTGTTCATTTATTTGTCTTTGGGAAGATGGGGGCAGCATGGAAGTGGCGGGACAAAGGGTGAACAAATACAGTAGTGGTACTCCCTAGAAACTATGTTGAAAATGAATTATACAACTTGTAGGTGAGGATGCGAGGGAAAAGCCAACAGAGAGGGAGGGAAAGAGTGACACTGTCCACACAATTGTAACCCCTCTGTACATCATCTTTAAATTTTTCAAAGAAGATTAGGCATATCATTTCTAATATACTTAGGACTATACCAAAAACGTTTACTATCTTGTTAGTAAACATGCTTTCCACATTATCCACATTAGCTTACATAATTACTCCTATTTTATTGACACAAATTTCAGGATTCCACGAATTAGTAAAAGCGATTTTATTCCCTAGTACTTTAAAATGTGTTGTTGTACGTTTAACATAAGGGAGAAGATCTTTTGAGGGAAGAACTGTTATCAGAAAAACAATCTGAAGTTTAAAATCCTTGCTATTTTCAACCTATCTAAAGGGATTTGAGGGAAAAGAAGCTGTGACTCAAACTCCAGTGTCTTACTGCAGAGCCACATAGGGAACCCCATTCCCCTCTTTTGTTTTGTTGTTCCTGTGACTTCAGAAGTTCAGAACTCTGGGAATCCCAGAATTCCTGCCTCAGTCTTGAAACAAGGAATTTGTAGATCTACATCCCTAAAAGCAATATTACTATATTTCCCATTTCCAATCCATTTAACTGAAATTCCCGTTTCCTTCCCAAGCAAAACTTAAATACGATACTCAGTTTCTATTTTGAAGTGTGAATCCCCTAAGTGAGAAAATGCAATGTGTCTATTTATGAAACTTTCTGTCCAGCTTTCCTCAATAAGGATAAAAAAAATGCTGACCTATGCTCTCCATAGGGAGCTTCAAAGATCTTGCTTGCTGACCAGATGATGTTTTATGGATAATCAAATAATCCTTTCTTGTCCTTTCTTCTCTTTTTTCTCTAGAAACTGCAATTCTAGCAATAGATAGGTTCACTTTCTCTAACCTCTCTCTCATACATAGCTCTCAGAAGCTTGTATTTTGCAATATTCCCTCACCTCACCTTACTTCTTAACCTTGTTCAGTTTCTTATAGACATCGTTATTTCTTCTTTAGATACAGCTCAACGTGGAGACCACAAATCTCATGGATCCCTCCCTTGAATGTCTTTTCTCAATTCACAGTGAATATATATCTGATTACTGATAACAATATATATTTGAAACTGATAACATTAAATTGTATATTTTTAATCTTCCTTATGCTTTCATTTTGATGCATTTATATTCTTGTTGATATAATTTTCCTCCATAATATTTTCTCTGTATCTTTCCAATTCTGTCTCTGTCTCTATCTGTCTGTCTGTCTGTCTCTCTCTCTTTCTCTCTCTCTTCTCTCAATCTCTTCTGTCCCTTTCTTGACTTTACTGTGCTTTGAACTCAGGTTGGCATTACACTCTAGTTATTTTTACTTTATTTACATTTGATTATCTAGAATTAGGATCCACTATGTCTGTTCCTTTTCCAAAAGATTCATGATCACCATCTCATTTGCCTCTTTGTAATGTGGATATTGAACATACACTTAACCAGTTATCTTCTATGTTGTTTAACATTTTCTTATTTCTAACACAAGTAACAATTAACATCTCATATGAGCAATACATTTTGATGCAAGGCAATTTTCAAGTGAATTTGACATGATATGGTACGTGGAAAATAGGGTATGATTGAGTCATAAGCACACAAGAACTCTGCCCTCACCCAGTTATTACATCGACAATTAGACAGACACATGTATAAATATATATGGTACAAACGTTATGGAGGGAAGGGGCCAGCCACTACGAGATAAGATAATATGAATGGACCTATTATAGACTGGAGAAATTGCCAAAAGAGTTATGGAAGATGAGAAGGTTTCAGCTAGTTAAATGCCTTCTAGGACACTTGAACACCTTTTCCTCAATATAAAGACTATTAGTAATGAGAAGGATACTTTCTTGGATTCAAATTATTATATAAAACTCTCTCTTCTACCCAAAAAGCTAAAACTTTTGCATTTTCAGTCTTCATTTTCCCTCCAATGTTAGGTGAGACACCACAGAACTATTCTAAATAGACGATCTCAAGGCTTATCCAATTACATTCATCATTTTCTCCCTAAAATTGTCCTCCCAAACTAGCAGGTTAGTCCTGGAAAGATTGACTATCACTGCTGTTCCCTTCCAACCCTTCATTAAAGTATTTTTAGAGGTTTGTACAGAAGTAAAAAGTTACGATAGATCTATGCATTAAAACCTAGCAATGAGCATATGTTCAATATGGGAAAAACTTTTATCAGTGCTATGAATGTTAATGGATTGAAAAACACATAACTCTATAAAGGCCATATGTTCCAATACAACCCAGAACAGGATGTACTCTCAAAGAAATTAGAAAACGCTTCGCTTTTCTCAGCTTCTTATTATATCTAATTATGGAATATAGAGATCAGAAAAATGGATGCCACTGGAAGATGAAAGGAGTTAGTGCTCCCAAAATCTTGGTTTTCAGGGAGATGAGAAATTCATTTAACTCTAATTCAGCCAGAACACCTACGACTGAGAAAAGAAATGAAGAGAAATGCCACTGCTCCCCCCCACCCCCCCCGCAACTCCTACTTTACTGTTTTAGCTGTGCTATGTCTCTGTTCCCCAAAGGAGCAGCCTGGTTGCTCTCTCTATGCTTCTGAGCTGGCTTCATGTACCTGCAAGAAATTCCCCTTGCCTACATCTTTGTAGTTCTGATTTTGTAATCTATCATATGAGCAATAATCATTTATGGCCTGTGATCATCCTCTCACTTCCTGAGCAGTGTCTACAAGTTAGTAAGGGCTTCTGTGCATTTTCTTAAATGACTGGATGACTAACCAACAGAGGAAGAACTCTAGGTACTGCTAAGAAGTGAAGAAAAAACAAGGTTCTGGTGGCTCACGACTGTAATCCTAGCAATTCAGAAGTCTGAGATATGAGAATCACAGTTCAAAGCCAGCCTAGCAGGAAAATCTATGTGATTCTTATCTCCAGTGAATCACCAAAAATCCAGATGAGGAGCTGTGGCTTGAAGTGGAAGAGATCTAGCCTTGAGCAAAAGTGCTCAGGAACAGGACCCAAGCCCAGAGTTCAAGAACCATCATTGGGGGGGGGGGGGGGGGGAAGTGGAGAACGCTAGAAATCCCACTCTGGATAGTGAAGACTGCACACATACATCACAGGTCAACTTTTATTGTTTTTTTTAAAAATAGATGAAAAGCCTAAGAAACAGATTTTTGGAAAGAGAGAAAAGAATGAGGGAGAATGTGTTATACTTGACCCACTTGGCTTCTTCTATAACCTTTTAACTTCATCGACTTCCTTTAATATTGCATGGTTCTAAAAGTCATAGAAAGAAGATACTCTGATAATTGTAATTGCCTTTAAAATCAAAAACCCACAGACACTAGAAGAACATGTATGTAAATGCATATTAAATACATACAGAAGAATATATTTTTAAAAATCACAGAAATTCAGAGTAAGAGATCATGTAGATTCCTCCAGCGAACAGTTTCTGAGAAGGAAAGTAGCAGATCATTATGTAAAAATAAAATAAATAAATAGATATATGAAAGGAAAATTAAAATGTATTTGTAGAAATGTAGAGAAGAAACTTGCATTCTTAAAAACTGAAGCAAAAGCACATGCATTAAAAACATTACATGTTAGAGCAAACAAAAAAATTAAAAATTGATTAATATGTGAGACAAAAGGAATTGAGAAATAATTAAAAACAAGATAGCTATGAATAATACCACTATCACTTATACGATGGCAGGTGGTGATTAGTCTTTTTCTTATAATTAATGTTTTTTCATATTTCAAATAAGCCATGTAAGGTTGGTACCATTATGAGCTCCATTAATGCAAAAAACATCAGGATTACTGATTTGCCCAAGGAAAGCAAAGCATGTATGGGAATTCAGTCTATCTGTGTGAAATTATCCAAGACATCTAATTCTACTGCTGAGAAATTTAATAAATGTGGCTTTCTTTTATTCAACGATATGATCACTTTAAAAAGTCAGTTAAAAGTCAAATTCTCCTTTATCATTCTTTTGTTTATTTCAACTCAAAGTGAAAAACACAAACCACTATTTTATTTCTTCCTAAGTCCCCTTGTAGTTTTTATATTGTTCTCCATAGGTGCCTTTACCCGTCTTTTAATTTTGAACTTTCCTGAATCATCGTTCACAGGGTTTGGTTTCACATCTTGTAAGATCCTATTCTTTGGGCCAATATTTTCTGTCAAAGACATGTTGGATCTTCCTCTCCATCTTGGTTTAAGGTGTGTACTCTCATTTCTTTGGAGTTTTCGGGCAGGACACATGAACAAATATATCTCCAGTAATGTTAGAAGAACTGTCCAGTTTTTCTCTCCTAGGATCTTTTTATTTATCTTTTCCTCAGAAATGGATAATTTTTTTTAATCAGTCATGGGGCTTGAACACTGGGCTTGGGTGCTATTCCTCAGCTCTTCAGCTCAAGGTGAGTGCTCTACCATTAGAGCCACAGTGCCACTTCTGGTTTTCTGGTGGTTTATTGGAGATAAGTGTCTCTTGGACTTTCCTGCCCAGGCTGGCTTTGAACCATAATCCTCAGATCTCAGCCTCCTGAGTAGCTACGATTACAGGGGTGAGCCACCGGTGCCCAGCAAAAATGGATAGTATTAAAACAAAGGGTTTTTCCCCAACCAGCAGTGCTTCAGTCAGCCAGTAGTATAAAAGTTATTTAATAACTTTTTTTGGCTTGTTGAATTTATTTTTTAAAAACATACAGAATATGATATTTCATCTTTTTATAGCTGAATAATATTTCATATATATCCTTGTCGCTGGTGGCCTACGGAATGTGTCCGCTCAAAAAATGAAACTTAATATTTACACAAAGCATGTAAGTTTTAACCTTATTCATTTGCTCCTGTGTTAACTTTTCCTAGGGATTCCATAAGAAGTTATCATATATTGAGTGACGTACAACAAAACAATTTTTTTTCCTTCAGCTCTAGAGGTTGGAGGAGAAAATCAAGGAGTTGGTAGGGCTGTATGTCTTCTGAAAACTTCAGACTAGGATCCATAGCAGGTGTCCTGCAGCCGCCACCAGCGCAGGTGTGGGCCGCATCCTCTTATCTTCGTTTCCTTGGTCTATTACACCCTTTTGTATTTTCTTTTCTAATAGCAGTGAGGATGTCACTCAAAGCCTATCAGCATAACTGAGAGTAATCTCTTCATCTCAAGAGCCTTACTTAATTACATCTGAAATGATTTGTTTCTGAGAAAGTCAGCACTCACAAATTCTAGGAACTGAAACTTAATAACTTTAGGTGACCTTTATTCAGCCTGCTCTACCTTGCAACCAATTCCAGGTAATGGCCTAATCTTGGGAACAGCACACTAGATGAGCATATACTTTCAGAGGATAGACTTCAGGTTTCAAACATACTTGGGTCTTAAGGCCTTTTGGGACAAAGATGATAAATGTAACATGTGAGGTAAAACTTGTGAGATAGATATATAGATAGATAGATAGATAGATAGATAGATAGATAGATAGATAGATAGATAGATAGATAATGAGATAGATCTGTGTGTGGGAGAGAGAAACAGAGAGAGAAAGAGAAAGAGACAGATCCAGTAAAACTTGGAAGATGGTAGAAATATGGTAGTTCCTCCCTAATTCAGGATCTTACATACTCTATGTTGGGTTTTGTATGCTCCAGGTTTTTGCCCTTCTGGAGTGATGGCAGTCCTTTTGTTGATAGCAAGTTACTATCGTTTCTTCAGAGCCATGACAGTCTTGTGTCCTGGGGGGGAGAAAAGTTCTTCCATCTAATTCTGACAAAATTTTACTGTTCACATACTACATGGCTCTGATGAGTTATATATGTGCTTGAGGCTTTTTATTTCCTAGTAATAGAAATAGAAAAATTATTCTTGGTTGACAGACCTGACATGGAGGCGGTTCATATTAATAAAGGAGCTGAGCACCAGTGGCTCACAACTGTAATCCTCACAACTCAGAAAACTGAGATCTGAGGCTTGAGACTGGAAGCCAGCCATGGAAGAAAAGTCACAAAGACTTTATTTCCAAAATAATCATCAAGAAGCTGGACTGGACATGAAGAAAGTATGGCTCAAGCAGTAGAGTACCATCTGAGAGCAAAGAGAGCCAAATAAAAGTCCAAGAACTGGTGTACAAACACACACACAATAATAATAATGAAAATGCTTTTTTATGAAAATTTAAACTCTTCAGGAAAGGATAAGGCTATTCACTGGTAAATATTTTTAGATAGAAGAGTTAAACCGCTATGTTTAGGGAGAATATATGCTTTTTGGACTTCTTATGTAAGGAACCTTTTTGATATTAGAAGACAGATATGAGTATTGAAGCAAGTTTGGAATATATATCAAACAATATTTTTAAACAGCAAAAAATTAAATATGAAGGTAGTCCATGAATGTTTTAATTCTGTCTGTCCCAAATCTCATTACCCCACTTTAATGATTATTGCCTCTTATCAGGGTTATTACAATCATCTTCTATTCGGGTTCTTGGCTTCCATTATTTAGGCTTGCCTGTGGCCAGCAAAGTACTTATTTCTATAAAATGTCTCCTTCTGTAACTATTTACTTCCCAATTCTTTTCTTTCAATGACTCCCTTGCTAAATAAAAAAGCCAAGCTTATTAATTAATACCTTTCCAATCCAGAAGTTTGTCGTACAAGTATGTTCTTCTACTACTCACCTCACATTCTGCTAAAGCTATAGAAATGTTTTTAATTTCTGGCCAAACTAATGTTTGCCCTCACCATGAAATTTCTGAACATTGTTGTTTGCATTTCCTGAAATCCGTTATTATCCTACTGCTCTAATTCCTTTCCTCCCTCTCCTTCACCTCCTACCTAGCCAAGTGACCACAGCTTTTGTATATCTTTCTCCTAGAAACCTCCTCTCTGTTGCTCTTTCTCTAGGCTTTCACTGAATCTCACACACTGTATATACCATGTTGTACCTGCTGTTCACCTTAGTAGATCATGTACTCACTGGTTGATAACTCTCCAAGTGAAAAGATTGTATCTCTCTGCACACTAATCCCAATGTTTATCACAATGTCCAACACTTTGGAGCCACTCAATACATGTCAAACATATACTGAAAACAGCAGTATCACTCTGAAGACAGTCTACTAGTTAAGAACAAGGACCTCAATCATGATGCCTGAGCTTAAATCTCCACTTTTTCAATGATCTTTGGTTATAAGTTATTTAACTAATCTGAGCCTTAATTATCTCAGAGGTACAGTAATAATAACGATACTACAAGGTAGACAGATAGAAACTCAGGTGATCCACACTGAATTGTGTCCTTGTATTAGTCTCCATTTCTGAGTCCATGCAGAATTGGGCTATTAATTTCTTTTAGTCAATGCAATATGGCAGAATGTTGAATTTCATTCCACAGACTACATATTACATTATATAGCAAATGAGATGGAATATCATTTCTACAACTGTATTGTATTATATAAATTTTGCATTATAAGTAGTCTAGACACAGCCAGAGAGATTATCTTGCTGGCCTTAAGAGTAACTACCAGCTGTGTTATAAATGGGTATGGAGAGGGACATGTGGCACAGAACTACAAGTGGTCAATGAGAGCTGGTGCAGCCTTGGACTATCAGTAGAAACCAGAGCCTTCACTCATTAATCCAAATGAGCTCTATTCCAAATCTAAATGAGTTTTCATGTCTCTTTCTGTGATCATTGTCACAACCACATTTTCTAGAAATTATAGTCCAGATACTGTCCTAATCTGAGAAGGCATGTGGGAATAGAAAAGAAAGCTGCTGTTGTGGAGATAATCCTTTGATTTTATTGTTATTATAATGGTGATGGGTAGAGGGGTGACAGTTAGTAAGACAGGTAGAGAGTACATTTCTTTTTAAACAGTGTCACCTCTTCCCTTGTTTTCTCCTAATTTTTCCCCTCTCAATTCCCTCCCCCATAAGGTGTATAGTTCATTTTCAACATAGTGTCTAGTGAGTATGACGACTACATTTGTTTTCCCTTTGCCCCGATTTCTTTGTTCCCCCTTACCTTCTCCAATACAGGTAAACTTACATACAAGACAAAAGGGGGAATAAAAACAAATTTTAAAAAGACCTCTTGTTTCCATTTCTTGGGAGTTCATTTTGATCATACACACTTAGCTATTAAGCCTTTGTGATCCTCTCCTAAGAATATCCTCCTTTAAAGTCCTGTAAAATTTATCATGTTCAAGTGTAATTTTTGGCTTTTACAATCCACTGTGTTTACTTGTAGATTTATAGGCACATTCTAAACTTGTCCAACCACTCTGGAAAGCAGTATGGAGATTCCTCAAAAAAAGTAAACATATAGCTTCCCTATGACCCAGAAATACTACTCCAGGGCCTTTATCCAATAGCCTATAAACAAGGCCAGACTAAAGCTACCAGCACAATCATGTTCATTGTAGCATTGTTTACCTTGACCAACCAATATCATGAAATCAACCCAGATGTCCCTCAGGGGATGAGTGGATCCAGAAAAAGTGAAAGTAATTATTTGAGACAATTCATAATCTTTTTATGTTCTTCAATTTATTGGCTGGCTCTACATCCTCAGGAAGAAATATCTGCTTTTCTCAAAATCTATTGAATTTAATGTTAATCACATCTGTAAGAAAGTATCAGTACCATCTCTAGACAGATGTTTGATTTAATAAAAAATTCATAGCCAAAACAAACTGACAGAAAAAAATTAACTATAAATTTGCTATTAACATTGAGTTCTCTGTTTCTCAGTTTCCACATCTGTTAAATAAAACTGACATTTGTTGTATACCCCATGTAACACTGGTGATTTTTTTAAAGTGTTAATAAGTGAAAAAGTGCATAGTAAAATCCTTTATACAGCCCATGCTCTCTTAATGTTTGGTTTTTATTAATTCTCATTCGAACTGGTCCCCTTGAGACATATTTTATTATGTTTCCTCCTTTATGGATGAGATTGTCAAGTAGTTTTATCTCTGCTATTCTCATTTTCTTGAAACAAAATTTCAGATAACAAAAGCCACTACAGGACAGTTGTGATGATTACAATTGTGAGTGTGTGTGTGTGTGTGTGCATGAACACACACACACACACACACACACACACACACACACATCCTTACTACAATATACAACACACAGTAAGCACTTTAAAAATAAAATATCTTTCTGTGCTTGGCTTTTTAGTATGAGCATGTGTATTTTCTTTCTCTTTTGATGTCTCGTTCACTCCAAGGAAGAGATAGGAAATTACTTCTGACAGGAAATGTAAAATTGAAAGCCCAGGAGAAAAATTCAGTGGGAAATGGACGTAGAATATTCCTTAGAATAAAATAAAAGGAAAAATATGCAGATCCCAGGTCTTAATCATAAGTTCTTCTATGTGACTGCACAATTTGGGTTGGGATGCCCTCATGTCATGATCCATCCACCATCTAATGGAATAGAGGTAGAAGAGAAGCTGGAGAGAGGTAAGAGAAGAGTCAACAAATGCATTACACACTATTCCCATCCCCAACTGCCTTCTCTCTTTACCTTTGAAACACTCTGTTTCCGCTCCTGTTTCTGAGTCATCTCATTATTTATCCAAATCCCCAAGCCAGACAATCCAGAGAGAGTACTGCTTGGCTGGAACTTCATGGTCCCAGGTGATAAAGACACCTGTAAATACTTTAGCCCTCTCTGGAGAGAAACCAAATCTTTACTTGGGACAAGATTTGGGATAGAGAGAATGAGAAGGATGGTGGTTCAAAGAAAACCACCTAACTTGCCAGTTTGATGACTTCAATGGCTTCATCACGCTGTAGGCATGTGGATCTGGCATGGTTTTCTTGGCATGGTCCATATCCTGAGAACTTTGCTCAGCCAACTGTGATGTTAATAGCTCACCATGGACCACAAAGGAGACAGAAAGGAGGAACAGGGCTTGTTTGCTTTGGCCAAATTTTCCTATTGTGCATTTTCCATTTGTTAGGTTTGAGCCTGATTTCTTGCTGTTTTTTTTTATATACAATTAACTTTAAAGCTCGTGTCTGCTTTGCTATCCACCATCAGCCATATTACCAAAGGCTTTTCGAAAGCTACAATGCACTTCCAAGAGTAAACAAAAGGAATTTACTATCTTCATCCATCTCAAAAAACTTAGTTTTTGATTTTGCTTCTGAATTAGCAAGTTAGGTAAAGTTTACCTCTAAAATTCCTTATCTTTGAAATCTCACATGTTTTCTTGCTTGATTTGTGCCATAGAGTGAGAAGTAAAAAATTTCAGTTTTCTAGGACTATCATTTAGCTTTCAAAGAATAATGTTTTTCTTAAAAGCAGGGGCATATGACTTTAGGAGTTAATAAAACACTTCTGAAAAGGGGAGACATTGGGATAGTAACTTGTGAGATAATCTCAATATATTTGCATATGTGTAAGTTCTTTCCCTATAGGATCCATTAACTTTCACCAATTTTTTCCAGGAATAGATACCTCACAAAAATGAAGAGTCAAGGCTCTTCAATGTGAATTGTACTACAACCTCAAAGGAGAGTGCTGTATCGAAACATTTTATGAGAAAAATCTGCTCTTGAACTAGAAAATAGCTGGAGCTACTCTTATCTGTTACTCTTATAAAATTAAAGAACTCATATGTCTTTTGATTAGACATAAAAGCTTTCAAGTGAACTACAGCCTATTTTGATCCCTAATCAAAATATTATAATGCTTGCTATAAAATGTACCATGTACAAGGAGTTCCTCTTTGATGTTGAGAACTTATACTGCTTTATTACATGGAATTCTCTTTCTCTCTTGCATTTTGTATTTCTTCAAGGTTTCTTATCATCTGGATACCCATTTCATCTAAAACATTCTATAAAAATAGGGAAAAGTTGAATGTGTGTGGTACTATAACTTGGATGGAAATCTCATTTTTCTATTATTTCTTTAACTCCACATAAGACATTGGCATGACTATGTTAAAAGAAAATTAATATCTGATTTGTTCAGACAGCTCCAAACCAAGCAGTTATACAGATCATGAGTAAAGCATCCATCCTTGGACACTGCTGAATTTCTGGGATTCATTGCCAATTGATGATCAATATTCACTGCGGTGGAGAATGATACAAAAATGAAATGTGAGCATCACATTCCTCTTTCATAAAATATGATGCTCTTAACATGTGTGTGTACATATGTATGTATTATATAAGAGTTTTTGGTGCTTAACTACAAACTTACTCTATTTTATTAGTGTGTGTGTGTGTGTGTGTGTGTGTGTGTGTGTGAAGTTCAGAGGAGCTTAGTGACCTGAGTTCATCAACATAACATTGTTATAGAGTTTTATAGATGAGAGAGGTATTTTCCATTATAGGTTATTAAAACACATTTGAAGTGGCATATAAAATATTAAATTGAGGAATCAATTCTAAGTGCTTAGTGTGTAATAATAATTTACAAAAAAAAGATTCTTTGCCATATGTTGAAAACTACAATGTTGCCTCATATACATTATCACTTTCATTCTCAAAAACTATTCTAGAAAGGCAATAGATAATTATCTTCACTTTATGGATTATGAAGCATCAAGATTTTCAAAAGGGGAGGGGGAGTGGCCTTAATTCCTGATGGTTTGGATTCAAAATCCCTTGTCAGTTTGGCCAAGCTTTTACCATTAAAGCTTTAATACGTGTTGTCCCCAGGGAAACTGGAGGGTGCACAGAAGTACTGATATCTATTACAGTGAGATAGTGAAAAGAATAGACTGAGAACAATGGGAGGCCCTAAAGAAGTTCAGTAACATTAGATCCTTTGTTATCTCTAGGTCATCTAGAATATCACTGCAATCAGATGAGACTCCTGACATCCCAATGAAATCTGGTAGTGTTAGTACCCATTTCAAAGTAAATACTATTTCTTATTGTATTTTAAACTCATTTTGGGGTTACTCATTGCTTCCAATAAACTAATATTATCACCTTGGGTAAAAAAGATGTACCTCTAGACTAATTCATGCTTTTTCTTAGTAGAACTTTATATGTCTACTCTGTGACATATATTCACTGGGATGAGATTCTCCTGAAACGTTTATTTCATTATCAAAACAGTTTAGTTCACTCTGAAGACTAACTCAGACCATTCAATAACTGATTTTAACTCTCTACTACAACTGTGATTACTGGCTGTTCGCATGTTACCAGAACCTTTTCTTAAGCTGTCCTTAGAGCATGAAGTATTTTATGTTCCACTTTCAGCACAGTGTTCTCCAAGTATGTCTTGTAAAATATTTGCCTCCTGTTTTAGTTTTCGCTTTAGCATTTTTCCCCACGTGACTATTTATTTATCAACCTTGGAAATAGTACCCAAATTTTACTGTGAGATGATCTTAAATAACGTACAGGTCAAACATAAAGTAGAACCACCGTTGCAAAGCAGTTGTGTGCTTTGAGTATACAGCTCCCCATATGTTTACCTTTTATATTACAATAAGCAGTGGACATCACAACTAACTGATAATGTTTGTCTCTTTGACCTGATGTTACCGATTTTGAGCTCAGGGACAATATCAGTCTATGCTGTATTCAAATTCCTAACAGTGAATGAAGTACTCACTAACCAGTGAAAAAGAACACATCCCTGGTAACAAACACTTCAGGACACAATATTCTTTTTATGTGATGTGTGAACTATCTTGCTTGTAATTGTAATAGACATTCTCCACAAAGCCCCAGGTACTTCAACCACCTGGTCTAGTCCACTGTGGCAGGTTTGTAATCGCACATGTATCTCCACTCTTTCCCTTTCAATTTCTCCATGCTCTGTTGTCAAGTGAACGATCCTAACCTACTGCTTTACACATGTCTACTTGCTCAAACTCTTCAAATGTTCCTTTATCTGCAGAATGCCCCAAACCTAATTTACGTGACTCTTCCCTCTTCTAATTCCACAGATCTGCCCAGTCATAGAATTTACATTTCTGTTAATGCTTCTTCTAATTGATCAAAGCCTTATCAACCAAAAAACGCATTTCATTTCTCTCTTAAGGATACGTATTTTCTGTGTCTTTTCTTTGTTATCTTCCTTTAACACATTTAAAGTTACCTTTCCTTAAAAAAAAATCCATTTCAAGCCGGTGGCTCAGCCTGTAATCCTAGCTACTCAGGAGGCTGAGATCTGAGGATCACAGTTCAAAGCCAGCCTGGGCAGGAAAGTTTATCTCCAATAAACCACTAGAAAACTGGAAGTGGTGCTGTAGCTCAAGCGGTAGAGCACTTGCCTTGAGCTGAAGAGCTCAGGAACAGCGCCCAAGCCCAGAGTTCAAGCCCCATGACCAACCAAAAAAAAAATAATCCATTTCAAATTTTGTTTATTTTACAAATATTTCTACAACACTCTCCAGATATCATATAGGAGCCAAAACCTCAGATATACATAATAAAGTTATTAGCCCAGAACCCTCTTTGTATGTGTCATGTCTGCACAGATTGGAGTCAGAATGCCTTTAATCACCAGCTCTTCTCCCTATCAGCTGAGCACCATAAAAACATCAGCCCACTTACCCAAACTTTTATCTCCTTATCCTATTCTACTGAATATGGAATATCAAAGAATGAAGTGGAAAAATGCAGAGAAAGTGTTTATATATTTGGTCCCTTTTCCAAAATGTAGTCAATTATATGAACCTCTTAATTATTACAGTATTTAAGTGCCTCTTGTCCAGAAAATTGGAGGTTTTACCATTCTATTAGTAGGAAAGAGAGAGATATTCTTGAGATTTTTTTTGTTTTACATCTCACTCAATTTATCTGTGGTACAACTAGATTTTTATGATTCAAAAATATGTCAAACATTCAAATAACAATTTTCAACTTTATTTGATCAAATATTCTTATCATAAACTGTGTCTAGTATATTCCTACGAAGAGCTTAGAAGACTGAAACATCATCCCTAATAGGTTTGGCCCATTTCCAAATTTTCTATTTCAGCCCATGGAACTCTTATTCATTCAACCCCACATGAGAAAGGAAAAGTTAATAAAAAAAACTATCCATTTTCAGAAAGAAAAATAGAATCGAATTTGATTTTTGTCATGAGTTGTTTAACTAACCTTTTAGGAATTAGGTATGTTTGAATAAAATGCCATAGCTTGCTTTCTTAAGATGATGACTTCATTAAAATCCTTCTGATGAAACCTGGAATGCATTGTCTGACTATGCAGGTCATAGCTCAGTTTAAACTGCTCAAACAAAGCATGTGCAAAATCATCTGAAAATAAAGAGACAGTATCTGTCTCCACACTTGTGTGTATGATGTAGGTGCATAGATTCATGATTTGTATCAAGGGAAAAAAGAAGTGAGCAGAAGCCAGAGCCAGAGACACAGAATGCTGGAGTGAGATTTAATGGAGAATTCCACATAGCTTTACCCAGCTCCTACAGCGATAAGATGTTGTAATCTACAGTCATTTATGGCACTCTGAAGACCCATAATCCTTGGCAAGAGAGAGAGAAAACAAACCACATTTATCTCTGATAATTTATCAGATTCATAATCGTAAATCTTAAGCCAGAAGATTGAGAGCATCCCTTTATCTTTTGAACCATAAACGAGGGTTTCTCTATCTGCTCTGTGTCTCCCAATCGAAATCAAGGGCCTGTCATTAAGAACAGGGATTCTCCTGAGAGAAAGGAGGCATGGCAGAGGATTGTTTGTTAGCTCCTGCTGCTGGCTTCCTGTTCTTACTGCCTGTGGAATGCTCGCCATGATGAAGGGCTCAGAGTGAGTATGGTGTTAGCAAAGGGTATCCCAGGAAGAGTTGTCAGGATGGCTTTCACAAGGAATTACAGAGATATTCATTGCTTGGAAGCTTGTGTGCTTTCTTTTCTTCCCTCCCTTAGCTTTTGTCTTAGTAATTTACCAAGAAGTCCAAAGTTGAACCAGGATTTCATATTATTTGTTCCTTTAGATTTAGATAGCCTATTTTTATTGGGCACCCAACTATTTCGATTAATAAAATATGCAAAACAACTGCTCTCAGGGAACTTATCCTGTTTGGAAGATAATTAGATAAATTAAATGATACTAATTTCCATGAAATATACCATAAAAAATTGATAAACTGGATAAAAAATAGAGAAACAATGAGAAAGGATGGAGTGGTTAGTTATTTGAGCTACAATTGTCAGGATAATGCTCTAGGAGATGGCTATGGGATTAAGCCATTGAACAAAATACAAGTTTACAACTTTCCTATGTATGCACAAGTGTTTTACGCAAAGGGAAAAGCAAGTACAAAGTCCCTGATGAGGCAGAACACCATGGTAAGATGCAAGTTTGATAACAGCTGGGTAGGTATTAAATAACTGTATGCCAACATAAGGCTTATCTATCACAGCTTTAAATGTAAGAGAAGGCGCACAGAGAAATAACCATTATATAACTAAGACACAATGGAATAAATTAAGAAAGTATAGGCCATGGTCAATGTTATGGATGGCATGGGAAAATACCAGAGATTTTCTGAGGACAGGCAACAATAGGCTGCCCGGAAGTGAGCAGATAAAGGTCAAAACCCAGAACTAAAGTTTGAAGCAGGATGCCAATGAAGAAGAGATAGATTCCCTCTGTATTTTGACAGTAAAGGAAAAAAACATTTCTTAAATTGAATGTATGCTCTGACAGGAACAGAAGAACAACATTAGATTTCAAGGTTTGTCCTCAATCCCTGGAAATATAAGTGTGACTTTGGCTAAACAATTGGTTTAATAGTATTTACGTCTTCATATTCAAAACGGAACCATGTGGAGACCACTAGTAGCAGCAAATAGGGCTCTCGGGTTATTATAGTGACTGTTGCCTTCCTTTCTTCTATTTTTACCTTTTAATTCAAAACTAATTCATATACCAAAAGATGTGTGCATGGAAAGTGCTATTTGTTCATGGTTTACAAAGGGGTCTTCCTCTGAAATGTGTGCCTAGATCAAGGTGAGGAATGTTGGTGATAGACCACACACATTTCCTGGGCTCTCCTCTAGCTACTAAATCCTACAGGGGAAAAAAAGGGAGTCCTTTTTGTCGTGCTGATTTTACTTTTGTTTCTGAAGGCACATCCATGTCCTGGGTGCCTTCAAGAAATGGAGACAAGAATGAGGGTCACCTGTGAAACTAGCAGTGTTTGCCACAGCATCATAGGGCTGAATTGCTGTTGGAGGAAGCCATAGGACGCCCCGTGTAATTGGATGAACTGAGGAAATGCACCATGGTCCCATCTTATGAACTAGGAGTTCTGAGAAGCCAGAAAAAAAATAGGCAAAGAATTCAGTGGAGAACTGAGATGATTCTGGTCCGACCTGTGTATCATGAAATAGGCATTTGCAAGGAGGAATGCATGTAGTTTTTTTTACCGAAGACTTTATTTCTTCATGTATCTATGTGCATACATTTTTCAGATCTGGTATCCTGATCCAGAGCAACAGTCACAATATGAGAGATAGCAGGAAGAAAAAAACATCCATTTTATAGCTTGAAATTCAGCTCCATGATGTAGCAGATTAAGGACTGAAGGAATTTCAAATTCCTCATAAATAAAATTGTGGTCAGAATCCCTATCTCAGAGATATTTATTGAGGTTTAATAGGATAAAGTAGATGTGACTGAAGGAAAATTGTTAATCTGGACGTGTCTCTTCCAGTTGCCACAGAGAATAGAATAATTTCCACATCAGTTCTCACATTCATCTCCTGTCAGTGGACCTCCTCAAAAAAAAATAAATAAGATAGCATTGCTTCTCACTGGTGCTGGGCAAAGCACACCTACACTTGGAAATGGAAAAAAGGGAGTAGATACAAGGAAACAAAAGTAATGTGGGCTTCATTCCAAGTAGGA
Organism: Dipodomys spectabilis; assembly: GCF_019054845.1. Taxonomy (NCBI): domain Eukaryota; kingdom Metazoa; phylum Chordata; class Mammalia; order Rodentia; family Heteromyidae; genus Dipodomys; species Dipodomys spectabilis. The sequence continues at coordinate 3,848,195 of NW_024870698.1, read as the reverse complement.
ATTTGAGATTTCTGGAAAGAAAGATGCTACAGAATCATGAAAATATGTGATGGGAGAGAATTTTTTAATGAAAAAATGGATACTTTTTTAGCAAGCTTATTTGGATATTTGGACATCTTATATATTTTTAAATGGAAGTAAAAGATAATAATCTCCCCACATACACACACACATACACCAGGTTGTGTTTCATTAACATTTACAGTGCTTTCAGACCGACCCTTGTAGATACATTCATGATAAGGTATAAAGAGACAACAATAAAATAACTTAGCACAAAGCCAGGTACACAACTCATATTCAAATGACTAATTTTTAAAAGTAGATTAATGGTTTATAGTCTGCAGGTGTTGATCATAGAGCTACAGCAACAATAGTAATTATGCATACAAATTAAGAACAAGTTCTCCTCATTCCTTCCTCACAGCTACTCTACAAGCTAGTCAATTATCCATGTACTACAGATGTGGAATTGAGGCTCCACAAAGGCCTAAGAAATTGACAGTGATTGCACATGTAGTAAAACAATGTTGCTGTGCTTGCCTGAGCTAATTTATCCCTAGACCTTAGACTTCCAACTTCCATGCTGTAGCTAATCAATGGCCAGATTGTTGAAAGCAGTTATAGCCTTACAAGGCAACTGCAGGAAAGGGAGCAGGTATCCAAAAGCATATACACAACTGATCTTATTTTTAATTGCAATGTATAGCCTTAACGCAATTGAAAATAATAATAGGATTCACTACGAATTACAATAACTAATACGTGGAAGATATTTATAGCCAAAGGTTTTTCTCCAACATTGTGATAAACTATTGGCAGTATTTGTATTTTGATTAACCTGGAATGAAGGTATTTTCACCAAAGTAGAGAAGAGGTAACCCTATTAATGGCAGAAAAGCTACAACCATACTGGACTAAAAATGAACTCCCCTGCGCATCTCTGGAAGAAACTGCGGAATACCAGGTCAAACTAGGTCAAGAGGCAGAAAGCCAAAGTACCTACATTATCATAGTGCATTTGGCTGTGGCCTGAGGCCATTAGCCAGCAGCCATCTGCCTGTAGCTCTCCCCTGTTTTGTGAATTAAATTATCTCTCAGAACTTTTCACAGTCTTTTTTCTTTAACCTCAACTTGGTGATATGTGTTAAATATCGAAAACAATATTTTTTAATATTCATATGTAGAAAATCTTTTTTTAAAATTTTGACCATAAGTCCCTTGTCTTTATAAATATATATAATATATATATAATATATATCATATATTATATATATATGATATATATATAATACTTTCACTCACTAAATGCTTACTTGTTACTATTTATGCCAGAGACGGCACATTCAGAGACATGGGGAAAACATTTTAGTTTTTCACTGGGAATTGTCAAAAAAAAAAGTTTGTGTAAGCATAAAAATTAACAAAGAAGCTAAGAGGGGGAAATACAGTTCATTGACAAATAGCAATGTAAAAGTTCCAGGGTACTTCAAAGGTTCCACATTTTCCTTAGTCCCTTTCTATTTCTATAACTAAATACCGGAGAATGAATGGTTTATGCAGTATTAATAGGGTTTATTTAACTCAGGGTTCTGGTGGCAGTGGAATCCAAGGCTGTGGTACCAGCCCCTGCTCAATATCTGGCAAGAACCAGCCAGGTCACCTCAGGAAGCATCTCATATGTGGAAGACAGAAAGCACGTTCACTAGGGTCTGTCTTCCTCTCCTTAAAGAACCACTAATGCAATCTTGGGAGTCCGGCCCTCATGATCTCATCAAAACCCCTCCCATGGACACACCTCCACATACACAAGCACACAACACCAGAATTAAGTTTCCAAAAACCAAAGCACCCTTTACCTCCCTACTTTGAAAACAGGAGTGCTGAACTAGGAACTTAGCATTTTACCCAAGATCATGCTGTCTGTGGACAACGCCATGAGGTGACCAGCACCTAATATGAACTTCTGACTCCAAAGTTTGTGCTTTGTTTTGTTGTGCTGGAGGTGGGGGGGGGGGTGGAAGGGGTGGTGGAGGGGGTGGTGGTGGTGGTGGAAAATATCTTGTATGCAGTCCAGATTGGCCTGAAACTTAGTATTCTCCCACCTCAGTTTCCCAAATACAAAAATGACACCCTCTTACATGACAATGCCTGTCCTCTGAATCACTCTACTGTAACTGGAAGCAATCAACTCACTGCTTCAATAAGACAAGAGAGAGTCACACGACACAATTTTGGAGGAAATTAATGCTGAAAAATGTTGAATTTCACATTGGAATTTAGAATGCTATGAGATATTGGAAGTTTACACAATTTTGAGTACTGCTGGGAATTATTGCGATCTCCTTCATAGGAATTTATGAATCTGTGAAAATGTGCACCCACGTGGGCTATTTCCTCTTTGAATCATATCTGCTCTTTTATATGAGACAGAGACACATTATTGCTGACAAATATGTCCCTAAACTGGAAGTGACATAATGCTTAGGAGAAACCTTAACATTAAAATAGAAAACTCTAAATTTTTTAACCAACTTTACAACTTTGGTAGGGGGGGGAGGAGGGTTGGGTGGTGGGGGCAGGGCGAGGAGCAGATGAGAAGGGGAAACAAAGTAGGAGGCTACAATGCTTGATAAGAAATGTACTCATTATCTTGCCCATGTAATTGTAACCCCTCTGTACAGTATTTTCACAATTAAAAAAAATTTGAAATCACTTTTATTTTGTTTACCACTTAGATCTCCAGGATTGAAAAACAAAAACAAAAATCTCCTGAGGTTAATAAACATGAATGATGTTTTTAATATAAACTATACCATAGAAAAGGAGTCATTTAAGTCAAGGCACAGATGGGAATAAGATGATAACTCATGACCCGCAGCTGAAAAATACAGAGAAGGCCAAATCAAATACTACACCAGAAATCCCTCGTTCAAATTAAAATTCATCTTAAATAAATGTCTATTCTACCTTATTAGGTATTGTCAAGGTCACTTGGTAAATTGTATGCATTTATTTTTTACTCATATGCTGAGTTTTTTTGTCAGTCATGGGGCTTGAACTCTGGGCCTGGGCACTGTCCCTGAAATCTTCAACTCAAGGCTAGCGCTCGACCGCTTAAGCCACAGTGCCACATCCAGTTTTCTCAGTGGTTAGTTGGAGATAAGAGTCTCTCAGACTTTCTTGCCCAGGCTGGCTTTGAACCTCAGATTTCAGCCTCCTAAGTAGCTGGGCTTACAGGTGTGTGCCACTAGCCCCCGGCTAAATATGCTGAGTTCTTTCCAGGAAAATACACTTCCAAATTCTAGATGAGACTGAGTTGCAACTCTGTGATCAGGAGGCAAGTTCACTGAGAAAGAGTCCCAGATTTCCCACCCCTTGAAAGCCTGTGTTGTCTTCATAACCAAGGGACCTCTCCAGCTATATCAACAAATCCCAGAAGGACACAGTGACACTAGATTGAGGATTTCTCCAAGAATCAACAACTGGAAACAGCTCGCCTCTCCAAATGTCCATAAGTAGAGTTCTCTGAGAAGAAAGTTTGACCAAAGCTTCTGAGGAAAAAAAAGAAAATGTGTAAGGTGAGGTGAATGTACCAGAGGATTTGTTCCATAATCCTGTGAACTGGAGAATTTACCACACAAAGGTCTTCTGCCAGAAATTAAAATAAACATCAATACATTAGAGGCTTAAAGATAATCTCAGAAGAGAGATATTGTTTTACTTCATTAAAGTGTGGGTGTGTTCCACCTCCCTTTCATAGCTACGGTTTCCTTGAAGGTCATGTTGGGGGAAAAAAAAAATTCCTAGCTTAGTGATTCTCCAAGTATATTCTGGCTTCCTTTGCAAAAATTCCCCAAGACTCTTTCCAGAATTTGATGGATTCAGAACTATTTTCATACAAACATCATTGTCCTCACTTTTAATCATCTATTTGTATTTAAGGGCCCAAGAGGATTTTGTGGTTTCTTTGTTTGATTATTTCTTTGTTGTTAGGCTGGACAAAGCAATGTTTGAATGCTATAAATCAGTGCCGACTGGCAGAAGGGTTCGGGATTTAAGTTAGACTGAAAGGGAGAAACCCTATCGTTCAATTAAGTGAGTAAATTTTAAAAGTCATAGAGAAAGATTGTGAACCTGGGCATTGCCCTCAAGTCACAAACTCCAAACTGGAACAATTAAAATACCTTGACTTAGGATCAGAGAAAAAGTGGCATCCACAAACTCTAAAACGCATGCTTTGTTTTCGGTTTTGCACAAGGGTAACTGGCCCGAGCTGAGTGTTGGAAAAGGCAGAGATCCACAGAATGTTCCTAAGAGAAGTGGGGAATGAAGATTCTTGAAAGGCCACTAGACAGACCTGAGTCTTCCCCCTGCTGTGAGGAGAGGAGAGTCAAATCCTAGATGTGGTGGGACAACTTAGTTATAGAGTTTTAGTACACCAACTGTATACACAAGGGCCTGCAAGGAACTATGTGGTAAAAATGAATAATTCGGAACCAGAGGGACAGACATTTGTTTATGGACCCTGTGCTGTGTGACATGGGAAATAAGTGAATGTTGGGAGTTGGGGGGTTGGGGGAATGAGGTGTTAGTTGTTTTCTCTATGAAAACATCAGGAGACTAAATTTTGAAGCTGATTTTAAGCCGAAAAAATGTTAGGCTCTATTTCTCAAGTCGCAAAATTCAGTTGAATGTATGGTATGTGAATTATGTATTTTTTTTCCTACAAATGTGGGTGTTCTAGACAATGGAAACATTCTCAGACAATGGGAATGTCATCAACACATAGAAATAGTTCAGCTCTCTTGGGGCCCCCGTTAAAACTACAACTTTAGATGAAATACTTTGGTGATAATATTTTTTTTTTCTCTTAAGTGAATATTTTGGCAGGGAACTTAAGATAAAATACAACTTGGATTGCTCAAGAATTTGCAAGGGGCGACACAATATTTTTACACCTCCAAATAATTTTGATAGGTATTTTGGCAAAACTTGCTCAAGCCGTGGCTTTAACATTAAAGCAAGGAAATGTGTTCAGTTGCTAACAGGAAAATGTCCCCAACGGGTTATATAAAATAAATTCAGGCTTAACAATGCTGGAAGAGAAATTATTTTGGAGCATGCGTCTTTTAAAATGCAAATGGAATTTGAAGATGTACCTTGGCACTTTCTATCCCAGTAGAATTTTATAGCCATATACTACTTCATCATTCCTTTTCTACGGCACATATACTGAGACAACCAAATGACTACAATTCTCCTCCTTTAATTTTCAGTGTCTATGGCACAGAAGTCTTGTTGTAGCAGATAAGGAAAATCACTATTACAAAGCATTTTTGAAATCCATTCCAGAAGCTAGATGTTTACTCATGAAAAGGAATTGAACACTAACATATCAAGTTGTCTACAAAATAAATACACCCATGTGACTGAGAAATGAACTGTATACAATTTCCTCCACCCCCATAAGCATTTTATCAGGAATGTTTTTAGTTGCTATCTCTACATGCACACACTCAAAACACATCATCATATTAATTGATTTACCTATGATAATGCAGAATAAAACCAAGCTAGCTTGGTATTAATGAGCAAAATAACAGTATAATAATGATATCTTCATCTATACCTAACTTTATGAGAAACTGTCTCCAATGTTCTTATCTATCTGCATTCTGTTAGAGAGTTGTTGAAACTTCAGTTATGACTCATAGCTGGACATAATGTTTGCTAAAGTTTGCTAATTTAGCGAATGTAAAAATAGGCCATGATAAGTAATTCATTATTAATAGTGTTTTCTCTTTTGTAGTCATTTTTGTACTGGGATTGTAAGCATTGCTATCCTAATCTTCCTCTGACCTTTAAGAATTTGACTATCCATTGAGGGTTGCCAGGGAAACAGGAATGTATAGTTAAATTCATGTGTCAGAAAACTTATATATGAGATGTAATTTGGGAAGAGTTGAACAGTAATATTTGAACACTACTTTGTGAAGTGGTAAACCATTAGTGTTAAGATAAAAAAATGGTCAGTACTTTTACCTTGAGTCTATAAACAGTTCTTGAATGAAGTGAACCTTACATGAATCAGTCTATTTCTTATTTCTCAAACTTATTTAGTACATTTGTAGAATGGGTATTATTTGCTAGATTCCACTTTTTTCTGGCAAATAATCTTTTAGAGCCTTATAAGAATGTGAAAAGGTCTTTCATGAAATGTGTCTAAGACCAAACTCTTTCCTTTCCCCGTGTAACTTATGCAAATCAGTTCAACTCACTGAATTGGGCTTTCATCTTGCTTTTAGAAAACACATCATCTCTTATAATAATTATCCTGCAATGTTTGATGATCAAATAGAATGGTGCTCATTGATGAAGTTTGGTAAACACTAAAATAAGTTTAAAAGACAACAGATTACAAATATTGTCCAAGGGAAGATGAGAAAACTTCAAAGTTAAGTCATTAATGATATAGTCTCGTGAGAAAAATCCATCGGAACTAACAATTGTTTCATTTTATTGTTGCTTTAAGTAGCATCAAGGCATTTCTACTGCAGGTTAATAAGGGAAAATGGAAAGAACATGATAGGTCTAAGAAAACCACATAGGTGTCATGACAACTTTCCCAAGCACTTTGTTCTATTCTACATCACACCTCTTTAATATCATCCAAAATAGGTCAACATATATTTCCTAGTGGACCTGGTATTGAACAGCATCAGTCATAGATACCACTGTCATTTGAAGGTAAATTTGACTTTTAAACGTAGCTGAACATCAACCAGAGTGAACGTTGGTGAAAGTGCAATGAAGCAAGGTGCCAGTGGCTCACTCCTGTAATCCAAACTACTCAGGAGGCTGAGATCTGAGGTTTGTGGTTCAAAGCCAGCCTGGGTAGGAATATCCATGAAACTCCTATCTCCATCAGAGAACCAAAAGTAGTGCTGTGGCTCAATGTGGCAAAGCTCTAGTCTTGAGCAAAAGAACTCAGGTACAACCCCCAGGCCCAGAGTACAAGCCCCACAACTGATCTTTAAAAAGAAAAAGAGTAAAATAAACTGAATGATGGATTTTGTGGTTTAAACATCAGCTTAAGGAAAGGATACTCACCTAGCAGTTGGAGGCTGGGATTCAATCGCCGGCAATAATGATGATGATGATGATGATGATGATGATGATGATAAGCAATAATATATACTTACATACCATTCTATAAACACTTTTACATATTATATTTCATGTATCTATGGCATAACTGTTTTTAAAATAGGATCTGGAGAGGAGTTCTCAAGATGGCGACGGGGCAGTAGGGAAACGCCACAGCTCTCTCCAACCAAAAAGAGAGTTCGAGTTCCAACCTTTAATCTCCCCAAGAGACCGACAACAACAAAAAGACGAACACTCAGAGAAAAACCAGAGGTGGAAAATAACAAAAAAAGAAAGAGAGGAAAAGAAGAATTTCAGAACAGAGAAGAGCGAAGACCCCTCCCCCAACCTTTACTGGCCGCGCGGCAGTGCGCCAAGCCGCCGGCCAGCCGGCCCGGCGGGGGCTGCCGGAGCCACAGAGACACAGGGGGCTGCTTGCAGATCACCAGGTACCGGATTGCAGAACAGCGGATCGCCAGGAACAGAGAAACCTACCAGCCGGGAGTCTCCAGGAGGATCCCACCCCACCCATCACTCTCCACCGGAGCGGAGAGGCTCCATCCCGCCAAAGCCGCCCGGCACCAGCAGCGCCACAAAGGGACCTGTCGCGATCGCAACGACCCGGCGGGGGGCCGCCCAACCCAGCCCGCAACCACCCCAACTGAACTCGGACTGCAACAACAACTGACGGACTGCAACAACAACTGACGACCTACAGGGTGAGTACCCATCAGGGGACAGGGAATCCATCAAGGGAGACCAGAGCTGGAGGGAATCCCCAGACCCTGACCTAGACTCCCTACCCCAACACCCGGACCACAGGACCCACTAAAACTGGGAACTGTTCGAGAGCCCCACCAGCCGGTGGAGCACACTCTGCTGGCCAGGCCAGAGCAAGAGCGCCCCGGGAAGGGAGCTTAAATGCTCAAGCCAGGAACAGTGCCCCTGGGTCAAGACTACCAACAGTAGAAGAAATTTGAACTGTGTCCTCCAGGCTGCATAACCAAGGTGGTATACACATTAGCACAGGCCTAACGAGCGCGCTCCAGGCTGGGGCCGGAACCAGGCCAGGGGACCGGCGCCTGAACAAAGCAAAAAGGGTCAGAAGTGGGGCTGTGGCTCAAATGGTAGGGTGCCAGCCCTGAGCTGAAGAGCTGAGGGACAGCACCCAAACCTAGAGTTCAAGCCCACAACCAGCCCAAAACAAACAAAAACACATCAGGAGCCCATAGCAGACTCCAGTATTTGGGAGAGTGCATCCAGAGCATCTGATCTTCCCAAGAGCACCCGCAGGAGCAAACACAAGCAGTCTAGGCTGCTCAACCCTTCCAAAGGCGGGAATTGCTACAGCAGAGAGCTGAGAATCCTAAGTGAATAGCAGCTGGAAATAGGCTCCCAACAGAATCCAGATCAGACACAGACTCTCTCTACCAATAGAGAATCAGCAACCAAGCAAAGACAGACACACCAAAACAAGATTGAAGAGCAGTCTCCTGAACCCCCATGCGAAAATCACAGAGAAAAATCACAAGGTTTACCACTACCCAGGACAGCAAGCTCACCTCAAAAGCCAGCAGCCACGCAGGGGAGAGCCCCAGTGGGAGCAAAGCAGGAATGGAAGACAAAAACTACATCCAAGGGTTGCTGGAGGCAATGACTCAAGAAATAAAGCGAGAAATGGATCAGAAATTGAAAGAGCACAAGGATGAACTATCAAAAGATATACAGGATATCAAACAAAAATTGGATGCAAAAATAGAAGCTGCACAAACCTCAGTAAGAAGTGAGATAAACGCCAAATTAGAGGTAATGCATACTGATATCACCTCATTGAGAGGTGAGATCAGTACTCTGAGAACCAACATTGAATCCATAAAGGGATCCATTTCCATCATGCAAACCACAATAGAAGCCACGGTCAACAGAGTGAATGAAATGGAAGGTAGAGTGTCAGATACAGAAGACAGAATACACCAACTGGACCAAAAAGTGACAGATATGGAAAAATCACTCAAATTAAACCAAAGGGAAATTCAAGAGCAAGCAGATAATGCTAAAAAATTTAACCTTCGCATAATCGGAGTGGACGAAGGTGAGGAATTCCAGAGCAAGGGAATGCAACACCTATTTAACAAGATAGTCAATGAAAATTTTCCCCACCTCAAAAACGACCATCTTAACTACATCACAAAAGCTTATCGAACACCCAACAAGCAAGATCCCAGGAGAAACACTTCTAGGCACATAATAGTAACAATGATGGATCTGAATAATAAGGAAACAATCCTGCATGCAGCAAAAATGAAGAAGGAGCTATACTACAACGGGAAAAAAATTAGAATCACTGCAGATCTCTCCACACAAACAATGAATGCAAGAAAAGCCTGGGAAAGCACCATACGAGCCCTGAGAGCCAATAACTGCCAACCCAGACTGATATACCCGGCAAAGCTAGCATTCACATTCGATGGAGAACTGAAAACTTTTAATAGCAAAGAAAAACTAAATGAATACATAAACATTAAGCCAGCATTACAAAGAATTCTAAGAGGGGGGACACAACCTGAAGAAAGCAACCAGGAACTGGGACCTGCCCCAAACAGGCATTACTCAAAGTCTAACTGAGCAAGCACAGGAGGAAAGGAAAGAAGAAAAACTTAGGAAAACGGAATGGCAGGGACAACAATGCATCTCTCTATACTTTCTCTTAATATAAATGGGCTGAATTCGCCAATTAAAAGAAAACGAACTGAGGACTGGATCAGAAAACAAGACCCATCCATCTGTTGCCTTCAGGAGACCCACCTCTCAGCCAAACATACAAACAAACTCAGAGTGAAGGGGTGGAAAAGGATCTACCAATCAAATTCCCCCAATAAGAAAGCAGGTGTAGCTATCCTGATATCTGACAAAATAAACTTTTCATTAAAATCAGTACAGAAAGACAAGGACGGACATTACATATTAATAAAGGGAACAATCCAAGAGGAGGATATAACCATCATCAACTTATATGCCCCAAATATCGGTGCACCCAGATATGTTAAACAAATGCTCTCAAACTTACAGAATAAAATAGATCCCAATACGATAATACTAGGAGACTTTAACACGCCACTCTCACCAAAGGACAGGTCTACCAACCAGAGGATTGGCAAAGAAGCTACCGAATTAAGTGAGGCCATACTTCAAGCGGAATTAACTGACATCTACCGAGTATTTCACCCTAAAACAACACAGTACACATTCTTCTCAGCAGCTCATGGAACTTTCTCCAAAATAGACCATATCATAGTTCATGCAAGGAACTTAAGCAAATACAAAGGGATCGACATAATCCCCTGTATCCTATCTGACCACAGTGGAATCAAGCTAGCTCTCAATAACAAAGCATACCGCAGAAATTTCTCTAATACATGGAAATTGAACAGCACACTCCTTAACAAGGCCTGGGTAACAGAAGAGATCAGAGAAGAAATAAAGCATTTCCTACAACTCAATGAAAATGAAAACACCTCACAAAGAAACTTGTGGGACACAGCAAAAGCAGTCCTGAGGGGCAAATTTATTGCCCTCAGTGCCCACATCAAGAGAATGGAGACAGACCAAGTAAATAATCTCATGTTGCAACTAAAACAGCTAGAAAAACAAGAAAAAATGGGACCTAAAGCTACTAGACGAAGCCAGATAACCAAATTGAGAGCAGAGATTAACCAATTAGAAAATCAGAAAACCATAACCAAAATAAACCAAACAAAAAGCTGGTTCTTTGAAAAAATAAACAAAATTGATGGCCCGTTGGCAAGATTAATTAAAAAAAGAAGAGAGGAAACCCATATTAATAGGATTAGGGATGCCACGGGAAACATCACAACACGTACCCAAGATATCCAAACAATTCTAACAGACTACTTTCAAAAGCTATACTCTCTAAAGGAAGAAAATCTGGCGGAAATGGATGCATTTTTAGAGAAATACAAGTTACCCAAACTGAGCAAAGAAGAAGTTAACCAATTAAATAAGCCAATATCCTATAATGAGATACAGGAAGCTATCAAAAGTCTTCCAACAAAAAAAAGCCCAGGACCAGATGGATTCACAGCAGAATTCTATAAGACCTTTAAAGAAGAACTAATACCCATACTCCTCAAGCTCTTCAGAGAAACAGAGAAGGAGGGAGCTATCCCAAACTCATTCTACGAAGCCAATATCACACTCATCCCCAAACCAGGCAAAGACCCAACCAAAAAGGAGAATTACAGGCCAATCTCCTTGATGAACACAGATGCAAAGATCCTTAACAAGATTCTAGCTAACAGAATCCAGAAACACATAAAAAAATAATACACTATGATCAGGTAGGCTTCATCCCAGAGACACAGGGATGGTTTAACATACGTAAGTCAATAAATGTAATCCAGCATATCAACAGAGCCAAGGTCAAGAATCACATGATTATCGCCACAGATGCAGAAAAGGCCTTTGATAAAATTCAACATTCATTCATGCTAAAAGCTCTGGAGAAAATAGGAATAGAAGGAACATTTCTAAAAACAATAAAAGCCATTTATGACAGACCAATAGCCAATATTATACTTAATGGGGAAAAGCTACAACCAATCCTCCTAAAAACAGGAACAAGGCAAGGATGTCCACTGTCCCCACTCCTCTTCAACATAGTCCTAGAACCCTTAGCCAGGGCAATAAGGCAAGAAAAAGACATTAAAGGGATCCGCATAGGGAAAGAAGAAGTGAAACTATCCCTTTTTGCAGACGACATGATACTATACCTCCACGATCCCAAAAACTCCATCCCCAAACTTTTAGAAATCATAAGTCACTTCGGCAAAATAGCAGGATACAAAATAAACCCACAAAAATCAGTTGCCTTCCTATACACTGATAACGCACAGGAAGAGAGGGAAATAAAGGGAGCAACCCCATTCACAATAACCTCCCAAAAAATAAAATATTTAGGAATTAACCTAACCAAAGATGTAAAAGAACTATTTAATGAGAACTATAAAAAGTTAAAGAAAGAAATTGCAGAAGACACTAGGAAATGGAAAGACCTCCCATGCTCCTGGATAGGCCGACTTAATATAGTAAAGATGGTGATACTTCCAAAATTAATATACAAATTCAATGCAATTCCTATTAAAATCCCAATGACGTACATCACTGAAATACAGAAAACAGTCCAAAAATTTATATGGAACAGCAAAAGACCTAGAATAGCCAAAACAATTCTAGGGGATAAAGACAATATGGGAGGGCTATCCATGCCGAACTTCAAACTCTACTACAGAGCTATAATCACAAAGACAGCATGGTACTGGCACAAAAACAGACCCGAAGACCAATGGAACAGAATAGAAGATCCAGATATAAATCCACAGGCCTACAGCCAGCTGATATTCGACAAAGGAGCCAAAGACATACAATGGAAGAAACACAGCCTCTTCAACCGCTGGTGCTGGGAAAACTGGGCAGCCACATGCAGAAAACTAAAAGTGGACCCCAGCCTATCACCATGCACCAACATCAACTCAAAATGGATTAAAGACCTTAACATTAAACCTGAATCTCTGAAACTACTGCAGGACAGAGTAGGAGAGACACTTGAACTAATAGGCACAGGAAGGAACTTCCTGAACAGAGTCCCAGGGTCACAACAAGTTGGAGAGAGACTCGACAAATGGGACTACCTTAAAATAAAAAGCTTCTGCACAGCTAAATCTATCGCAACTAAGCTAGAAAGACAACCAACTAATTGGGAAAAAATATTTACCAGCAATATATCAGACAAGGGGTTAACATCCTGTATATACAGGGAACTCAAGAAACTAATCCCTCCCAAACCTAACAAACCAATTACTAAATGGGCAAGGGAACTAAAGAGGGACTTCTCAAATGAAGAAATAAAAATGGCAAAGAAACACATGAGGAAATGTTCATCATCCCTGGTGGTGAAGGAAATGCAAATAAAGACAACCCTGAGATACCACCTTACCCCAGTCAGAATGTCCCACATCCACAAATCAGCCAACGACAAATGCTGGAGGGGATGTGGAGAAAGAGGAACCCTATTACACTGCTGGTGGGAATGTACACTTATACAACCACTTTGGAAAGCAGTCTGGAGGGTCCTTAGAAAGCTAAAGATTGACCTCCCTTACGACCCAGTCATACCACTTCTAGGCATCTACCCTGAACAACAGGAACCAATATACAAGGACACGTGCACCTCCATGTTTATTGCAGCACTGTTCGCAATAGCTAGGATATGGAAACAACCTAGGTGCCCCACCACAGATGAATGGATCCAAAAATTGTGGTATCTATACACAATGGAATATTATGCAGCCATTAGAAATGACAAAATAATGGCATTTGCAGGGAAATGGATGGAGCTAGAAGGAATCATGTTGAGCGAGGTAAGCCAAGAACGAAGAGACAAACGGTACATGGTCTCCCTCATAAGTGGATGCTAAATCCAAAAGGTTAGTGATACGACAAAACTAACAGGACTTAAGAAACAAAGAACTCCCGCTCATCTGGTTGAACCACTACTAAATATCCTCATGCTGCTGATCACAAATATGGTATATAACATGTGAACACTGTTATATATTACAGACTGTGGTAGACAATTTGCTCCAGGGAAGTTAGAATGAACTTGTGACTTTGAAATTATGTAATCATTTAATCACAATCAAAAAAAAAAAAAAAAAAAAAAAAAAAAAGAACCTCGGGGAAGGGAGGGAGGGAGGGGATGGTAGGGGGAAAACAATGGAGGGGGTAACAATGTTCAAGAGGAAGTGTACTCATAACCTCACTCATGTAACTGTGACCCTCTGTATAGTAGCTTTACAATAAAAAAAAAAAAAAAAAAAAAAAAAAGTGCAGATCTAAAATAGCTACACCTTCTATTTCACAATCAACATCTTTTGATAAACTAGAAAATAAAAGAACATCTTGTTACTATAATGTGTAATCCTCTCTTCTAATAAAACACACTTATACCAAATAAAAAAAAAAAAAAAAAAATAAAATAAAATAGGATCTGCCACTGTATGATCCTATTTTATAGAATTCTTCCAAATGAACCCAACTGGGTGTGATTCTGTATGCAAAGTCACCCAAACAGACCAGTAGTCTCATAAACATAAGTTCTCAAGGGACCCTTTCATTTATTCTCCAATGTTTACCCTCGATCTTAGTTTTTATACTCAAATACTACCAATTTTCTGACACCAGGACATTATGTGAAAGAATATAAGCAACAAGAAGCATGCCGCAGGAGCCGTCTGCTCTCCTGCAAAGACACAAATCAGTTCTGACAATGTCTGTTTACAATGAATACACACACTAGATCCTTTCCCCTCTCCCGGACCGCTCTTCTCAGACACTCAGCCTACAGAGCACAGACCCTGCCTGGAGCCTGTCACCTTGGATTATGTAACTGGATTTTCCTCAATCTATGGATCCTGAATAGTCAGACCTTTCTGTCTGCTCTCCCTTTCGGGATCCACACCCTCCTTATCTACTTATCGCCTGTGAGCAGCCTTCCTTCCAGACTTACTCAGGCGGGTCTGGCCATTCTCCAAATAATGAGCTCTACTTCTGAGGCCATCTATTTACCTTGTGGATGTGATTTTGGCCTTTCTGGCCACCCTTCTGTCTTTCAGGATTAAGCCTTTATCCCAGCATAGATCATATCTGCCTAAACCCACCTCCTTCCTAACTCATGTGTTCCTATTAGTGACTTCAGCCCTGCTAAGTATTTCCCTTGCCACTCCAACTTCCAAAATTTTTTAGCATGTTAAATCGTATGTAGTCATGAAATAGCTAAATGACAATTTAAATTCCTAAAGAGATTTGTAAAATCTCCTCTAGTAAGACGAAGAGAAAGAACAGCAAGTGTCCCTGAATTCAAGATAGATGCTGTGCATTTCCGATAACTGTGGCAGGCAGCTGGAGCCTTTATTTAACCTGCAAACCTTCAACTTCAGTAAGTATTTGCTGAATAAATGAGCAATGTCTTAAAGTGTTTGGAATGTGTTGTATCGGACACACCCTGACTACATATTGAATGTTTGAGATTCAGGAGCAAGATTCAGTCTTCAAGGAGAAGAGCTTTGTCAGGACCATCAATGACAGGATGGCCCTTCACTTAGGTGGGGAAATGGAATGGGTCACGACATTTAGTCTGTACTAACACACAAAGAGAGGAATGACAATGATGCCATTTTGTAGATAGTTGTGACCCCTGTATGAAAGGTTTTCTGAGACTTTTCAGGAACTAGGGAAACATGGTCCCTGAGTCAACCTTGCAACTTTTCTACGTTTTTTTGCCACCAAGATGAAGAACATTTATTTCAATTTTCTTTTTTTATGGTAAAGGTGATATACAGAGGGGTTACAGTTACATAAGTCAGGTAATGAGTGCATTTCCTTTTGAAGTGTCACTTTTCTACCATTTTTAGCTACAGGTTTCGTTACTGAGAAATGCTTTGCTTGCAGGTGACAAAATGAGAAGTCCTCAGAAGATGGGCAAGTATTTTGATTTTTTTCCCTCCTTGTCTGATCAGAACTGACCTGAAGAGACAGTAAACGTTTTCCTAATATTCCAAAACGTTTGTATATATTTTAAAATTATTTTTTCTGAGATGATTCATAATGTTCCATTTATTTTATTAGTAATCAATCATGTCCATTTTTTAAAATTTAACTATGTATAGAATTCACACAAGTGGTAGAAGTAAGATACATATGTAAACAGAACAAGAAGGGTAACTCAAGTTTTATTGCACATCTCCTATATATGCTTTAAGCTATGTTGTTTGATTCTGTCTCTAAGATCATTATATTTCCACTCTACAGATGAAAATACTACATTTCAACAAGTTTAAGAAAAATCTTCCAAAGTCACTTCCATTTAGTAATCTGTAGGGCCAAATATTTCAAAGCCAGATTTCTCAAACTTCAAGTAATAATTTTTGGTGCCTTCAAGAAAATGAAAATCCACATTTTCCCCCTTTTATGTAGTCCGTCTTCTAAAGGAAAAAAGAGATGTTTAAATGCTGTCATTTCAGTAACTATCTTTGGTGGCATGGTGATTAGAAATACAAACAAATTGTGATGTGAAGCTCTTGATGCATTACTCTACTTGGATGCTATCACTCAAACCATCATGAATATTCTGTACTTTTATAATAGGTGATGGAAGAAAAGGTAACTTCAAAAAGCTTCTGGATGAACATGGAGATTCTAGAAAAGGCCAGGTGTTTGACAGAAGTGTCTATTTTGATAGAAGTTGGGGGTCTAGCCATTCATTATCAGGTTTAGTGATCCTGAGCTCCTTCCCTAAGCGTAAACTTTGGTAGCTCTGAATCATTTCATTTATTTTATACTGCTTTTATTTCCATTTCCAGAATGTTTTCTCTAGTTCTGGTAATTTTATTACAGTTAGTGAGATCCCAGCTCTGGAAATTTAATCAGTAGAGTAAGGTGAAATTTTATATTTGGGAATGTCACGTCGGAATGCTTGGAATTCTTAGTGTAGAGCTTCTGCATTTAGTTTCTCCCCTTCAAGTAGAAGCTAAGTAGTATCTACTCCCTGGTTGCCCCTATAGACAGTATCATTCTGCACGGTTTTTCTCTCCTGACATATTTAATGAGGAAGGTGTCTTTCACTTGCATCCCGAATTAAAGGAATCATCATAAATATGACCATACTTTGAACAAAAACCAACCAGCTATCAGTGATCACAGACATGATCATGTAAGTCAGAGGCTGACAAGGCTCCTGTCGGAGGGGGATTACTCAGTGGCTGCGAGGAATGTTGTTTGTGGACTGGTTTTAAGAAAAACAAATCTGGTCAAGAGAGAGGGAAGGCTGGCATTTTGAAGTCATGGATTCTCAAGAACTGAAAGGGGGAAAAAAAGAGGGCACAACTGGTGTTTGTTTAGCATGTACTACTGTGCTGCTTAATTATAAATTCTACAGAAGCCTCAGAACAGTCTTGGAAATAGACTAGGAAAGAGAGACCCAAGGAATTCCAAGGGCACTCAGTGATAAGACTTGATACTTAACTCATGGCTCCCTGGCTTTAAAACTTCAATTCTACCCCAGAGGTCCCGCCCCATTTCCCCTCTATCAAGGGAAGGAAGTAGAATTATTTGACTACAATTGGCAATGACCCTTGAGTCTAGCTTTTTCTCTTCCAGTCTGATGGCTTTGGAATATGTTTCAACCCTTGGTTTCTTTTGTTTTAAGTAACTTGGTAAAAAAAAAAAAAAAAGTCATCATTCCATTCTGCTTCACGCAGAAGGGCCTGGATTTGGCATGAGAATTAATACCTCTCATGAAGAATCTTTGAAGAGATGCTTCATGAATGTTATGAGTGTTGATTAACTTGTGGGACATAAATGTTTAAGACAGGGAAGACAGGGAAATGTATTGATTCAAAGGAAAGAACTCACTGGAAACCCCAATAATAGCCCAGTTCTGTAACTAGTGTGGAATGCTGTCCTGTTTCCTCTTCTGAAAACACAGAGAAGAGGAATCCTTCTTTAATCTGCAATGCTAGCATAATTTTGTCAGGTGATAACATTTTTTTTCTTTTAGTTATAGAAAGAGGAAATTAGGTAAAACTCATAATTGTCTTTAAAAATCCTACCCAGTAATTTTGTTTTCCTTTTGGCTCTTACGTGTGATTTGATCACAATCTCTAAGCCATCTGTAATGGAGTCAGTGCTCCATCAACTGCCCTCCCAGTAGGAAAACAGCAGTGAGAGAGACAGAACTGGACAGTGAAGCTTAGTTTCCATTATGATTTTTCTCATATAATGCCCTACCATATAAGATGCCTGTTTGAAAGTCTGCAAGGGACTCCTTATGAGTAATAGTAGTTATCACTAGCCAGGCCCATTGCTAAATTTTGCATAATTCTTTATCAACAAACCTCCCATTTCTTTCTTCATGATGCTAGTGCATTTTTTAATATTTAGGCTGGTAACCCACATAGAGTTAGAACAGCTAGCAACAAAGAGAATTGGAGAAGTAGACCTTTACAATTTGAAAGTTATCTTTGAAATTCTCAACTCTATAAACCACTATGCTATGCTTTCTGTTGTTTATGTGAGTATAGATTTTCAAATTTACTATTGGTAAATGTGTACATGCATACATTAATGTCATCATTGTATAAAAAGTAACCAGTTGTTACAGTAATGATTCTTCAAAGCTATTAACAGCATCTTACACTGTAGTAACCAGAGGCACAAAGGGTTTGTTAACTACATGCAAAAATCTAATTTTCTTGGGGATGGTCTCTATTCAAAACAGAACTGAATAAGCCAAATCTGTGATTCATCCCATGGGTTCAGACTGCTTTATAACCACATAGTGACTAATTAATACCTACCATGTCCGACACATTTTAGGAGCAGCAATTCAAGTATTGTCAAATGTAGTAAATTCGGTATATAAGTGAAGAATACAATATGTTTTTACAACAGCTGCCAGGGAGTTTCAATTTCTCACTTAATTGTTGAATCTCATTGCACAACTATGACTGCTGTAATTTGTTCCCTTTCCTTGGATGAGGAACAATGACTGACAGAGAACCTTGAGCTCACCGACCTCTCCCTGGGCTTCTCCAGGTCAAACCGTCTTCAGATCAGTGCCTTAAACAGCACCTGGGCCTCCACTGGTGCAGAAATAGTTTTGACTGAGAATCAAGAGGCCCGGATTCTGTTTTAAGCTGGGTGGGTTGTGAAGCAGAACTCCCTGACAATTTGCTTTACCTACTCAAAGCCGGGGCTGCCTTCTCTGTGGGATGAAAATCTGGATAGAGTTTTGCATAGAGGTGATTTCTAAGCTATCTCTAGCAATGAGGATTTGTAAACACTCACCTGAGGCCTTCTCCAGGATCAGATTAATGCTGCCATTCCAAAGTTGTTACTGGCCAGGAGAGAAGGAACAGGGGTAAACATTTCCATAGCTACCTCTGGTCTACCAAGTAGGACACAGCTCCATCTTCACAAACAAGGCAGCTGTACCCCCCCCACCCCCCCCACCCCCACCTCTCCACCTTCTGGTTTCTGGAAGATGCTGAGCCCGATCTGTGTAAAGACGGATGGGAGGGTGGCTTGGTGGAAGAACATTTGCCTGGCAAGCATGAGACTCTGGATTTGATTCCCAACACCAAAATAAGTTGACAGAAAAGCCGAGCACCGGTGGCTCATGCCTATTATCCTTGCTACTAAGGAGATGAGATCTGATGATAACGGTTCAAAGCCAGCCTGGATAAAAGTCCAGTGAGACTCTTATCTCCAGTTAAACACTGAAAGGTGGAGTGGAACTGTGGCTCAAATGTTAGAGCGCTAGCCTTGAGCACGGAGAGATCTGGCACAGCACCTGGATGCTGAGATCAAGCCCCGGGAATGGCACAATTAATTAATTAATTAATTAATTAACCTAAATAGTTCCTTTTCCTTGACCTACTGGGCTAAGTACTCAGTATCCAATGTTGCTTTCGCAAGCCGCAGGCCTTCCTTGTGCCTCCTTTTGCCTCCTGTGTCCTGAGTCCTTCTCTTAGTGACACTGTTTCCTATGCCCCTAGCTTCTCATTTTCCCCTCCATCACCACCACCGTCTTTCCCATGATGAAGTGCTTTTCAGGTCGGCTGGCATTTCCATAAACCTGCCAAGCCAGTTCCAGATGTGTGTGATGAACATTTATGTCACCTAGCTACCAGAGAAGCTGACTGGCTGATGTACTCTCAGGCCATCTGTGAGAACTGGTTCTCCACTAGCCACCGCATGCCTGCTCAGGCCTTACATAGGCAGTTCCTGTGGAGGTGGGGGAAATGATCCATTCCAGGAGAAATGAAGATTCCACAAACCCTGTGTCATTTTACAGAAGGAGCCCTGGTAGACAGCAGCTGAGAAATCCTAGATCAAGGTGTTTAATTCCTGGAGGAAGGGCTTATTTTTTCTCTCATCCATCCATCCATTCATCCTTCTATCCCTGCATTCGTTCATATACATCTATGTATATGAATATGTATATATCTACATGCGTGTGTGAATCTTGAGTGGTTTAGAAATCTAAAATCATCTCTGATTGCAATGGATGTAAACAGTTCCTGATCCTAGATACTCTCCTACATATGTATATTAAAATAAGCATCCATTGTATGTATATATATGAGCATCCACAAACCTCTGATCATTTTCCACTCAATTTAATATAAGCAAATGCCTCACAACCTCCCTCGGTCATCCTCACTCCTCTCCTCTTCTTCTTCTTCTACTCTTGCAATGTTTCGGCCTCCCTCATCTTCTTTTGTTTTTTCAGTAGTCCAGGTTCTTAGTAACCTGATGACCTTCACTTAGGCTATATATTTTCTGCCTTAAATGCTTCATCTCTCTTAGAATAGCAAAAGTATGTTCTCAAATCAAAGGCTTCAATAATCCCTCACACGAGATGATCTTTCGTGCCTGAGTAAATCTCTTATTTCTTTGGTGTAGTTTCTTTTATTATGTAGCTGTCTAACTATTATCTATCAATTAATCAATTATCTACGTATACACCTATCTGTTTAGCTTTTGGGGGGTACTGAAGTTTAATCCCAGAGCCTTGTACTTCCTAAACAAACACTCTACCACATAAGCAACAATGCTCCAGCTCTTTCTGCTTTTAATTTTCAGATAAAATCTGGCTTTTACCAAGGATCAGCAACAGCCCATGATATTCCTACATGTGTCTCCAGTGTAGGTGGCATGACAGAGAATATCGTTACCTAAATTGTTCTTCGAGCTAGGGTCTCTCTGAAGTTTTGACCTGGTTGGCCTCAAACTACAATCCTCTTACCTCTGCCTTCAACCTAGCTAGAATTATAGACAGGAGCCACCTCAACTAGCTTTTAACGTACTTTCTTTACAGCTGTTTATGTAAAATAACAATGTAATTTGACAAGTCACAACTTCTTTGAAAAATTTGGCCTAGCAAGAATATTAGAAAAACAGACTCCAGGGCTGGGAAGGTGGCTCAGTGGTAGAGCACTTGCCTTGCAGGTATGAGGCCCTGGGTTCAATTCTTCAGCACCACATAAGCAGAAAAGAAAAAGCTGGAAGTGGTGCTGTAGCTCAAGTGGTAGAACACTAGCCTTGAGCTGAAGAGCTGGGGGACAGCACCCAGGCCCAGAGTTCAAGACCCATGACTGGACCCAAAAAAAAAAAAGAAAGAAAGAAAGAAAGAAAAACACTCAATCATTTTTCCCCCTTGGCCTGTTTTGTCAAAGAGTAAACCCTCAGATCGTAAGACAATACTCATTGTTCCAATTTTATTTTTTTAGCCAATAAACAAATGGCACCATTCCTTAAGAGAGAGCCTATAATAGTGGTTGTGAGGCTATAATAAATCAGAGCTGATTATTCAGCATTTCTTTTTTAATTTTTGTGGTACTCGGGATTGAACTTGGCTTTGCCAGTTGAGCCATGTACTGGCATTTTATTACCACACCTAGCTGTTTCAGGCACACAATCTCACCAACTTTGTTCACTCTGGCCTCTGCCCACAGTCTTCCCTAACCTCTGTCTCCTAAGATTCCAATTAATGTTTGAATTTGAAAGGTAATCAGGGATTATCTCTATTATTTCTGAAACATCGTTAGAAAATACTTTTGTTTCTTGAAGGAAAAAAGAAAAGCATACACTTATTTTCCATTAATACCCTACATTAGCAACCCAACAGATGAAAATTATTAAAAATCCAATTAATATAAATACGCGAACTGTTAAACATCCAAAACTTGGAGTTAAAATAGACATTAAGTGATTCTCATTGAGAAAAGCAATATAAACAAAAGGATATCCGTGCTTAAACATACTTCCAGAAAGTTCAGGCTCTCAATCTCCCACTTGAATAACTATTTCCCACTTAAGAGAGATTGATCTATTTGGCTTCAAGTCAGGGCTAATAGCCACAATGTTTTGAGTACTATTGTGACCTACTCTAATGGATTTAATTATTATCTCTATGAGCACAAGACAAGAGATCTAATTTTCCAATGCTTGAGAGAGCAACATCGGTTCATTACTATTATATGATGTGTCTCCTTTCCTTTTTACTTGGAGAAATACCTTTCAATCTTAAAGACTCCTTTGAACTTTTAAATCCCAGTAAAATTAAACCTCTGCAGACTTTGGGGGAACATAGTGGAGACACTGAAGAGATTTTACCTGATGTTGGTGGGGAAAGTTACTTATTTTATGCATGAGTGAGATTGCCCAGAGAAACAGGAATAAGGAATATATATATATATATATATATATATATATATATATATATATTTAAATATATATTTTAATAAGAACTGGCTCTTTAAAATTATGGAAGTCAAGAGGCCCATTAATCTGTTTTACCAGCCTTCTGGCCATACCTCACCCAGTCAAGAAGACACATAAGTATTTTTAGAAGGAAATGATAGAAATTTTGAGTCATATAAGTTAAAGAAAAAAACTACCAATCAAACACTAACTAACCTGAAAGTAAAAGACCTGGTTGTTTTTGCATTTCAAAAGTATTACACATTTTTCTACCAAAAGGTATCCAATCTGGGCGATGGTGATTCACGCCTGTGATCCTAGCTACTCAGGAGGCTGAGATCTGAGGATTTTGGTTTAAAACCAGCAGGAAAGTCCGAGAGACTCTTATCTCCAACTAATCCCAGAAAAAGCTAAAAGTAGAGCTGTGGCTAGCTCAAGTGCTATCCTTGAGCAAAAGGAGCTCAAAGACAGCACCCAGGCCTAGAGTTCAAGTCCCATGACAGACAAAATAATAATAATGATAATAATAATATATAACAATAATATATAACAATAATATATAATAATATAATAGTATATAAAATATATA
Source organism: Dipodomys spectabilis (assembly GCF_019054845.1). Lineage (NCBI taxonomy): Eukaryota > Metazoa > Chordata > Mammalia > Rodentia > Heteromyidae > Dipodomys > Dipodomys spectabilis. The sequence goes on along the minus strand of NW_024870698.1, from coordinate 3,825,115 downwards.
TTAGTGCACATATTTATATGAAATCTAATGTATGTGCATGTATATCATATGTATAAGGAAACAGATATAATCATGTGAGAAGTAAGTTTATATAGTATAGATGTCATATATAAATTTTATATTTTATAGATTCATGTTGGGTAAAGTTTTATTTTACTACTTGCATTTATGAATGTGACCATTTTTCTTTAGTGTGTAAATATGTGGGAGTGAATATTAGAAAAGTAAAGCTGTCCTCTACCAGCTTAGATCTAGAAAATACCCACCACACAATTAGAAAAATACTCTTCAAAGACTTCAAAAATTCATATGTGTTTTATACCCACAAGAAACTTACTTTCCCAAAGCTATAGTAATGACAGAAGAAATGGATTTATGGAAGCCTGTTACAGATAAGTCAGCTTTAAAACATGAATCAAAGTGAAGGGGGCTTTGGGAAAAGCACTGAGGCTGGAGAAGTACTACAAATACCAAGGCTGACTGAATAAGCATTGTGAAAACAAAATTTAGACAAGGGAATAGAGAGGAAATAGCAAAATTACTTCAAAGAATACCTCATTTTCATGAAGACACAATGCCAGGATTAGCATGTTTTCTTCCCTCCAGGTACTTTTTTCTCTTTTGCAGGATTCCTTTGTACATTTTTTTTTCTCTTTCTTAACAAAATGAGCTCAGCTGGCTTCAAACTGATTGGTAGCTGTATGGAACCCATGCTGTTTGGGTGCTTCTGGTTTGATCTTTTCAAAGAGGAACAAGAAGAGTACATGCACCACAAAACACACACACACACACACACACACACACACCAGATATTAACGACCTTTCAGCCTCACTAGTGATTAAAGTGGTAGGAATTAAAATAATTAGATACTATTTTTAACATATGTTAAAAATTGTTGAGTTGAATGTAATATAATCTGTGCATGAATAAGATGTGTAATAGAAGATAAAATAGATAAAAACATTTTCTGGAAAGCAATTTGACACATGCATACATTCATAAGCATATGTCTGCATATGTATGCATATGTGCACGCAAGTGTATATGTGTATGAAGTCTTGAAAATGTTTGGATCCAACATTTTCATCTCTAGAAATTTATCAGAAAGAAATAATCAGAAAAAGACATAAAACTTATGTATAGATTTGTACACTGCTATTGTTTATTACAAGGAACTAGAGAGGAAAAAGAACTCGAAGGTTGATCATATAGGAATGTTTAGATAACTTGTAAAGTAAATATCATGACACATTAGGTAGCTTGTCAAAGAGTAATTCTAGGCTAGTCACCATGCATGCAAAATAATTCAAAGTGTTAAAAAGGGCAACTTAATCGGAAATTTTGCATACAAAGTTACCTCCATTTTTAGGCACCCATGTACCTGTGACCTATGTATGCTTGTGTTCATGTGATTTTGCATTCCAGTTTTTTTTACATTCAGGTATGCATCAAGAGTACATTAGGAAAGAACATGCCAAACACAAATACTGCTTGTTTCTTGGTTCAACATACTATGTGTACTTTAATAATACACTTTTTAAAGTATTTTTAAAATTTTCTACATTGAAAATCTGAGTTCATAAAATATATTTGAATAGGACCTGCTGTCAGATTAGTATTGTGATTTGATGTGACAAAAACTGATTCTTACCTGCTAAATTAAGATTAAATTGAGTATTTATAAATGATAAATTGCTGAAGAAATGGAAAATTATTATCTTTCACTTATCTTTTCCTATTACAAAAAGAGAAGTGAATAATTTGTATTTTTCTCATTATTTTATAAGGATTGTTGTTTTATATTAGTGTTCTTAATTTAAAATGATACAATTGTCTACATAAAAGGTATACAACTAAGCTGCTAAATACTCATTCTTAGAAGCACACCTTTGGGAAGTTAAGGGTCAAATCATGTACTTTGTAAAATTTGGGTGATAGAATTTGTAACATGACTCAAACACTGAAAAAAATGAATGATATAAGCCTTTTTATAATTTACACAGACTCCAAAACAGGCAGCTAAAAACTGTGATAACACAGTTGTACTGTGTTAAAAACAGTATAATGATTCTTTACTTTTGTCTTGAAATCATTATATTTTAAGAATAATAAACTGAAATCAAACTTCTGTACTGTGTTTGAGCTTCATTTACCAAATAGCTAGATGATTGTATCCAAACAGAAATGAGGGCAAAAAAAAATAAATAATATTTGTTTTAATTGGTGCTTTCTTAAACCAACTAATGTAGAGGGACAAATCTTTTCTCTAAACATTAAGAACTTGAGTTTTTAATTTGGGTGTTTTTTTGCATGTTTTGTTTTGTAAGTAATTTGGTTCCTATTGGCAGGCAAACAATTCCTGAGTCATATTTAACTTTAGCTTGATGCTATCAAGAGTTTCAAAATAATGCATTTCATATGAATCGAGTAACGTCTGTGATTTCACCATAAGTACATATAAAAATGCTTAAACTGTCCAACTAGGCTTTGAGTGTTATGAATTTGAAATTTTCCCTTAAAAATGATATAAACTTTCACAAGTTTTTTAGCCTACTAAAATTCCATATTCTTGTCTACAAAATAAGACCATAAACATACCATCCCTGGGTTGTTGAAAGATATAATGAAGTGAGACAGATAGGCTAGCTGGATAGATGATTAGCGATGAATGGATAGGTAGCTAGATAGAGGTATGATACAGACATTCCTGTTTTTCAAAATTCCTTAAGCACTCAATTAATTATACTCCTTACTATACACTTAATAATAAAACATATCAATCTCTAGAGTCACTGGCACATAAATTCCAGGCCTTGCACTCACAAGTTTAAAAATTGTTCCACTTTGGCACATGGATCATGGGTCCTACTTCATCAGTCCTGAATCACATGGATTTGAGCAATCCAGAGATAAGTGTGTAAAACATTTCAGTACCTTCTCATGTATCTCTCTTTATCCTGATCTTTTAAATCTTCTCTTTGAGACAGAAAGCAAAATGAACAACAAAATGAGGAAAACAGGGTGTTGTTAGGAAAAAAAAAAAAAGGAAAAAAGGGTAACTGAATATTTTAACCTGCACAGTAACATACTCCAATTTAATTTTTCATAAATGCTGCCATCTAGTGTTCAGTAATCTAACTTTGATTACTCACTTTCCAACCGCAACACTTGTGGAAGTAATGTTCCCAGTTCCACAGAAAACATCAAGACAATTTTTTCTTTAGGATTGTCTTTAAAAAAGGATTTTTTAAGTATGAATATTCATCTACTGTGACAACTGTGCCACACTGAGGAGAGATGTTCATAATAGCAGAATTTGTAAGCATAAAAACTCCACCTTCTTTATAAAAACTCTACCTTCTGCTTAGTATTTCTGTAAACCAAAAACTTGCCTACAAAAGTCAACTTGATTAATCAGATCACAGTAAAATATATGTATGGGTAAAATACAACAGTAAATTCCTTCGTACAATTAATGAGCACTAATAAATGTAAAATACCTTTTCAAAAATCTGTAAGGAAAGAATATAGATTTCTGCAGGTATGGAGAGTCAAAACTGTAATCTTTTCTTTTGAGGGAAGAGATAGCAGATATGATTCAAGGTGATCTAAGGTGACCCCAGGCAAAAATGGAAGAGTAACTCAAAAATAAACTAAAAGAAAACATACACTCTTGAACATAGTTATTACTCAGTGAACTGAGCAATGTTTAATAAAATACTCGTCTTTCCATGACCGATGAGTTCTAGTCAGGTCTAATATATTATCTTATATAATTCCAGCAATGTCTTTTGTTTTCATTGTCATTGACAGATGAAAACAGTGAAAGTTTATTCATCCAACCTCCCGTGAACCTGGCCAAGGCTTTGAAATCACTAATCTTAGTATCCACATTCAACTATCAAAATTTCAAAATAAATTAGCAAACTTGTAAAACAAGTTAGGGCTCTGAGTACCTGTAACTGCTCACAGGGAGATCTTATTTTATAGTTTTACCAAACAATATTATAAATAAAATGAAAACTGGAATAAAATATTGTCTCCAACATAAATTCCAGGACCAAAGCAAAGACTATGTACTGTATGGTTCTCAGGCAATTTCCTAACTAAAACCTGTGATATAAACCTTTTTTTCCTACATCTGTCGTTCTGATTTTTATTTTGTAATCTTAAGGGAGCTATCCTAATAATGATTAATGAGCCAATTTTAATAATTTCCTTAGGCTTAAAGAGATGAGAAGGTAATAGCATTAATAACTTATGTTTCCCCAAACACCATCAGATATCTAGACAATTTCAAATACTAAGTTGGATTTAAAATGTGGGTGTGATGTAAAGCTATATAAAATATTGAATTACAAATGCATAACTGGGCCAAAACAATGCAATTGGAGAGAAAGAATCAAGAGTAATGCTGATAGGAAATGCGATGGAATTTCAGATATGGCATTGTTTGGGCGGGGTGCCTACTAGCCAAAGGATATCAAAGATTACAGTATTAAAAAAATAGACCCACACCTGTTAGAAAATGGCTCAAGTGACTTTTCAAAACTGTAATATATTGTTTTCTTTAAATTATTATATGCATGCTTGTACATACTTGCAGCACTTTATGATCCTATTTTGTTTTATTGTGTACATAGGTATGATATCCTGTTATATTTCTTAGAGTGACACTTGGATCTTGGTAACATTTCAATAATGGTGAATGGCAATAATCAAACCCAATAGGAAGCGAGTGTGCAGGCAGTTTTCTCCAGAGCTAGAGTCCAGGGGGAATTGAGAGGTGATTTATCCCCATTGTCACCAACCAGGCTACATCCACAATAGACTGGTACATTCAACAAATAGATTGGAAGTAAGTACTCTACACGACAAGTTGTAGATGATGAAGATCCAGTAAGAATTTTCTTCTTTTGTTTGTTTGTTTGGGGGGGAGGTTGCCTCTTAGTCTGAGTGAGACGATGTTTGACAGGATTTGATTTCTGTTCTAAAATGTTACTGGTTGCTGGAAGACACAAGGGCATTCATAGGAGGGTTCGGGGATGGGATGCTTGCAATTACAGCTGGTTGTTTTGTTTCATAAGAGAAGTACTCAAGTAGCAACAAAACATCCATTAGTAAAGGAGGAAAAAAGGCACAATTCTAAATCATGATTATTTGATCAATCAACCCTGTAATCCAAACACGACAATAGAAGAAACCCAGTGAGACACTTCATTTATTGCTTTGGTTGTAAATAGTAGTCAGTTGAGAATCCACTTTATTCGGACATGCAACATAGTTCAATGATAGAGACTCTATTCATATAATGTAAACTTCAACTGAGAGAAAAAAAAGACAAAGCTGAAAGCATAAACTAATACAATATATAGCTTGTATTAAATTAATATAAAATTTAGTAAAATAAGAGAAACAAGAATTTCCTCATTTCAAAAAAAGGATAATCTATCTCAAATCTTAAAAACTAATGCAACGAAGAAATTAACATGAATGTCAAACTCAAAGAAAAACTGAAAGATACTCTTGTCATTCCTAATGTTTGGCTCTTTTGTGACTCATAGCGGGTATTTATTTTGTTAAACTGTCTGTTAATCGGTCAGAGTTTATGCCATGGAATTTCACTCATATGTGTGTGTGTGTGTGTGTGTGTGTGTGTGTGTGTATACTCTAGTCTGCTCTACTTAGTCAGATTATGTGTGTGTGTACACACATACATACATACATTTTATATATATATATATATATATATATATAAACACATACTTACATATGATCCTATGTTTGGTGACATAAAATGTTATGCTCTGGAACTGAGATTCACAGATAAGAGAAAAGAATGTGTCTTTAATCTCCCTTGACTTGACTTCTTCACTGAGTAAGATTTATTTAACAGATTCATCTATTTCCTGAGAATGACATCATTTCATTCTTCCTGATAGATGAATAAAATTTCATTTATAATTGAAATTTTTAAATTCTACTTACAATTCACATTACACATGTGAATAAAATTCACATTTGCTTGGTCTATTGGTTGGTCGTAGGGTATGTGGGCTGTTTTATGTCTTGGCTAATGTCTACAATGCTGAAATCAACATGGGAGTGAGTCTTGTTGATGACGATGGCGATTCTTACTGGGATGAGAGGATTTTAAACATTTCCTCATGTATTTATTGGCCATTTCTACTTGTGAAAAGTGTCTATTTATCTCTGTTTTGGAAAGCTTATACCTCATTCATCCATTCAGTAAGCATTTATTGATGCTCTGTTCCATTTTATTCCATATGCTAGACACAAGACATTCTAAGATGAGTTAGTCACAACCACTTTCATATAAATCTTGAGAACCTGACAGGTGCAATGTCAGTGTAATTGCAATGAATTGGATCTTAATGTGATATTGAAGGGCACAAAGACAGCAAGAAGAGGCTGCTAAGGAGAATAGAGGTGAGGAGAGGCTTCTTAAAACAGTGATCTTAAATTGGCTTACAACTTAGGGAAAACTTTTCCACATAGAAAAGTTTCTGAGAATGGAAACTCGGCAATGAGAGAATTTTCAGAAACATGTTTTGAATTGTACTATTGTATTCACCACTGCATTAACATATTTTTAACATGTTTTTATGAACATCAACCAAATTTTTGAATATAAAACTACGTGAAATACGACATTCACAATTTCTACAATAGCCTTACAACATGGTATGCATCCAAGACCTTTAGTGATTGGATACTCCCTAACACTGTCATTTTTCATGCCTCCATTTTACCTAGTCTGGCAACCAGACTAATAATACTATTTCTTCCATAATACTATTTCTTCCATATATGCCATGTTAGTTCAAGATACCTCCTATCTCTTGCTATCTCAACAAAACAAACTAAGCAACAAAAAAGGAAACACCACCACAATCCCGAGCCCTAAACCACCCTAGTCTACATAAATACCAAAGATTTTTACTATTATAGAATCATAGCTATATCTCTCAGCATCTTTGTGTCATCTTTAAGTAATTACACCTTATTCAGTTAGTTTGCTATTCAAAATTTGGTACAGACTCTGATATTGAATAGATATACACCAGTTATTTGTTGGTTAAATGAATGGTAAATTTCACCCAAAGAGGTTCAGATTTCAAGCTCCAGTTCTGGAGCTTGATTGAACTCAGGGCCTCTTGAGAGCATTGTGGCTGAGCTGCTTTGCTCAAGGCTATTATTCTGCCACTTGAACCCTAGTTTCATTCCCAGGTGTTTTTTTTTTTTTTTTTTTTGGTGGTTAATTGGAGAGAAGTGTCTCATGGTATTTCCTACCTGGGTTAGCTTTGAATCTCAATCCACGGCTTTCAGCTTCCTAAATAGCTAGGATTACAAGCATGAGCCACCAGTGCCCGGCTCAAGAGGAAATTTGTTAGTCTTTGTTATGAGTTTATTTCTAAATACCAATCAGGGTAAAATGATCACTAGGTTATGTCGATTTAAGAAATAGAGAATCATGGGCTGGGAAGGTGGCTCAGTGGTGGAGCACTTGCCTTGCATGCCTGAGGCCCTGAGTTCAATTCCTCAGTACCACATAAGCAAAAAGAAAAAAGCCAGAAGTGGCGCTGTGGCTCAAGTGGTAGAGCGCTAGCCTTGAGCTGAAAAGCTGAGGGACAGTGCCCAGGCCCAGCGTTCAGGCCCCACGATCGGACCCCCCCCCCCCCAAAGAAAGAAAGAAAGAAAGAATCATAAATTAGATTGAAATCAAATAATTTGCTTTTATAAGCCAAAAATCCAAATTATACAAGTAAACAACATTACCCAAGATAAACCAAGTTTCCTAAACCAAAAATAAAATCTAAAGTTCAGATTTAAAACTGCTATATTTATTTTACTGAGAAGATATAACATAACCTATTAGCCTCAAAAATAGTTTATTTCAGCTAGTAAAAAGAAAAAAATCATGAGAGCATTATTTGATTAGTTCAAAAGTCAGAATCTTGTTTGGTACTCTTTCTGGCCTTAAAAATAAAATTAGAACGTGTAGCTATTTTATTCACAGGCCACATGAGTAATGACCAGAGAAGGCGATTTCCCATCTTCTAAAGTATATCTTCTGCTGGGTGGCCTCTGAATCCCTCCAGCTCTCGAATTGCTCTCTATGTACACAGCCATCATGGAATTTCAGTCTTGGCATCAAAGCATAGTACAAGAAGAATATACAATGGCGGTATTCCTTATTTGCCTGGTTGTGAAAACTTCTGTAAAAGAGGATGTGTGGCCTATGGGCCACACAGGAGAAGATGAAGACTCTTGTTATATATTTTCATTGCAGAGAAAACTCCTGTTCTATTCTGGTGGGTCACAAGGCTGTGAGCAAGTGACCTACAGAGAAATACAGACACTACTGGGAGGCTTTGAGCAAAAGACAGGGCAGGTTTTCTTATTAGTCTAGAAACAGCTCTATTTGAGGCTTGAGAATCTGTATGCACTTTGCAAATGTACACTTTCAATAGGACAGATCACAGGACTTTAGAGTGAGCAGTGAGTCAGAGAATGCTGAATGAACAAATGCATGTATGAGTAAATTATATTTAGTGAGAAATTACTTTAAAATGTCAGTGAGTTATCTTCAGTCAGCGTAAAGATCCATTGCCTAAAGCTCATTGTATTGGATAAAAAGCTATCTATATGGAGAAAGCTGATACCATAATCTATATATGTACATATATATGCATATGTATGTATATTTGGTTTTGTGGGCACATTTTAATCACATTTGTGAAAATGTGGATCCTATTTAAGAAATGGACCTAAAGATACACACATAAATTATCTTAAAGAGATTAAATAAGTTAAAGCTATTTTATTTAAGAAGCTAATTTCCTTCTAGTGAAAATACGAAGGCTTTTAGCTTCTTGGCATTGCTAGTCTTTACTTCCTGTCATAGAATATATATGTATTATTTCTATAATCAGAAGAGCATTTTAACAGAAGACAGTCAGGGAGTAATAAAGAGACCAAAGATTTTTCATTCTATTGTTAGATTAAACATTAGTCAGTTGTTGAACATAGAAAGCAGTCTAGCTAAATAATTGTTTATTATTGTATTGCATTCTAAGTATCCCCTCAATGAAATGATCTAGAGGTTGTAATTGAGTGAAGAGTTATAGATATGAAAGTAAATTAGCCTTTGTGCTGTGCTTTTTAAACTAACATTGAGCAAAAGGGACTATGGAATTAGCATTGTATTAATGAGGAAAACCTAATTCACAGGAAACTCTGGTCATGACAATATTCCTGTTAAGTGAAAGTCCATTGCAGTTGTAGCAATTTTACCAGGTATGTTTCTGGACTGGTCCCTTCCCTTTCTCCCATAATTGCTATGGGAAACAAGGAAGACAACAAGAAAGAAGGCCATGTGTTCTGGAGGAGAAAGGATTTGTGATGGTCTTAGTGAAACCTTTGGCAGGAACATTAAGAAAGACCCTGGATTCTCTGACTGCCAGATTAAACAAAGTAAAGGATGTCGTTTATTTTATTTAAGTCAGCTCAGTTGATTCATAATACTAGTGGTAAAAGCATGTTAGAGAAATAGGTCAGGGATCACTAATCCTTTCTTAGTGGCTTTCTTATCTTATTAGATTGAAGCTAAAGGAAAAACAATCTGAAAAGCACCCAAGATGCTTACAGAGAATTAAAATGCCTTATTTGAGACTGAACAGAGTTTCAATCTTAGCTTAAAATAACAGACAAGTTTCCATCCATTAGGAAGAATAAAATGAGACTCAATAATATTAAAATAAAAAAATATTTTGGATTGCTGATCATATTTACATGAACCAAGATCATCTCCTAATTCATGCTTAGCCTTCCTGTTCTCCTGGCTACATTTCATCTTTAGTTCAGCCAGGACTTCCAGTTTTTCCAGGCATTTACAGACATAGAGCTCAGGTAGGGAATGATAGAAGGACAGCCTCAGAATTTCCTTGGGTCCAAGATAGATAGTTCCATGGACCACACTTTTCCAGTGTTTCATTGCTGCAATAAACGTTTAGAGTCACTGACCTGGAAGCGAACATATAAAACTCTTAATGAAGAGTTCAATGTCCTGTGAAATCTGGTCCTGAGTCAGTTGGGGGCATTTCTCACCATCTCTTTACATCCATATGAATGAGCCAGATTGTTTCCTGTCTTGATTTCATCATGGCTGCTTACACCTATATAACGTTTGCCAGTACTTGCGCTTAAACTCAGGGACTCTGCTCGACCACTGGAGACATACCACCAGTCTAGCCTGTTTGGGTTGTTATTGTTGCTTGCTTGTTTGTTTTCTGTTTAAATGGATATAGAGTCTCATGGAGTTTCTGCTTAGACTGTCCTCAAACCCTGCTTCTCAGATCTTAGCCTCCTTCATCACTAGGATTACAGGCATGAGCCAGAAGTTGCTGACTCTAAAATAATAGTAATAAATTACTCTATATTAATTGTACAAAATCCTGGGTTTCATTATCTTTTCCTAAGTTCATTGAGCACCCCTTGATCCTACTCATGGAACACATTGGTTCCTCACTTCCCTCCCCCCTCCCTCTCCCTCTCTTGCAGTTTCCCTTTGTCTTCTCTAGGAGTGCCCTTCTACATCCATGCCCTTGAAAAGATGTGAAACATTTGTTTGAGGGGCTGTCTTGTTTCACTTAACATGATGCTCTCCAGTCCCATCCATTTTTTTCCCACAATGGTGTAAGTTTTTCCTTCTTTATGGCTCAAACAAATCTTCATTGACTTATGTTCACATTCTCATTATCAATTCATCTATAGTTAGACTCCTAGGTGGAATCATTGTCTTGACTACTGTGAATAGTACTGTGATTAGGATCAGTATACAGGTCTCTACTGGGTTCCTTTGGGCATATACCCCAAAGAGTTGGGCGAGATCATGTATTAGTTTATTGTTAATATGGTGAAGGGGTCTCCATAGTGGTTGCACCAATTTACAGTCCCATCAGTGGGGTGCAAAAGTTGCTTTTGTTTTCCAGAAGACAGGTATTGTCACTGTGTTGACAATACCTGTGTTGTGTGTGTGTGTGTGTATGTGTGTGTGTGTGTGTGTGTGTGTGTGTATAGTATTGAGTTTTACACTTGAGGGCTGAATCTTGCTAGGGAATTATTCTACTACATGAGCCATTCCCATAGTGCTTAAGCTATTTATCAGATGGGTTCTGGCATTTTTGCCTAAAACTAGGCTTAGACTATAGTGCACTTACCTATGCCTCACACATTGCTGGGATTATAGGCAAGAGAGGCTACTAGCATCGTGCTTGTTGAGATAAGATCTGGCTGACAGAATGGCCTTGAACTTCTATCCTTCTTATCTCTGCCTCCTGAACGGCTCTGATTATCAGTACATATCAGAGCATTTGCCCTATCAAAATTTTTTGATTGATATTTCACTAATAGCTAAAAATATTCAATATGCTTTTCATGTGTTTACTAGGCATTTGTACTTCTTTCAAGAAATGTTCAATTCACTTGCCCATTCATTGATTGGGTTATTATTTATTCAGAATTTATTTTGTGTTCTTTTATAGTTTGGATATTAATCTTTTGTCAGATGAATAACTGAAAGTGGTTTTCTCCCATTCCTTACATTTTCTTTGATTCGGGTCATAGTTTTCTTTGTTTACAGAGCTTGTTATCTTGTGCTCTCATTTGTCAGATCTTGAGCTAGTAGACTCCTAGTCAAAGTCATTGCCTATGCCTATATGTGGGTTATATATGCTGGGCTTAGGTACACACAGATTAGTGAGCATGAACATTAAGGTGAGACAATAAAATACATGATCAATTCCTGAAACAATTATTTTGTAAATATCATTATTTGAGTACCCCAACAATTGGTATTTATTTCAACCTTATTCAGGTCTATAGGGTTAGAATAAGATAGTAAAAATAAAAATGAAAGAATTATGGGTTTGGGCATTCAATAATTCTATACTTCATTAGCAGGGTTACTATCTAGGAGCTATATGACTGTCAACAGGAGCTTTAATCTATTTGACCTAAGTCCTTTGCTTTTTCTAACAACAGCATATTTATTCACAATGGCTCATGGATTAATTTTTTTAAAAAGTATATGTTTTAGAATTTTATTTTTTATCTACATTTTATAATAATTTTACGCAGGCTAATGTCCTGACTTAAGCTGATATATAGTAAGTGCCTATCAAACTTGTGTTAAATAAATAAATAGGTATGATATTCAAAACAGTGCACCAAGTCCCCTTAGAATAGTTGCTTTGTGGTCACGTGAGTAAATGCCTGCATCTGAACCATGTTTTCCCAAGAGTCATATGTTAATGTGCTAATCCTAAACACCACGGAATGTGTCCTTGTATAAACTTAAAGATGTTTAAGGCAGAAATTAAGTTAAAATAAAAACACGAAATAGGACTTAATCTAAAATATCAATGAAAGCATATATTGAGGACACAAACACATCCAGTGGAAACCATCTGAAAACATACAATTTATTTATCTACAAACTAGAAGCTTTAGAAGACACTGACCCTCCCAAAACCTTGATATAACATGTACAGGCTCCAGGAATAAGAGCAAATAATTTCTCCTCTTTAACAAAATCCTACTACTGAGTTTGTGGAACTTTGTTAGGGTATCCTTAGGAGAGAGGTCTTCAGTTTTTAAAAATCAGCACCCTTGAAATAAGGAATATTTAATTTGTGCTTATGGCCTTTGTTTATGTATCTGTTCTAAAAGTAAAAGAGCATGACTAAATTGAGGTTTTCACATGGAAATAGGATAACAACAAAAATTTGTTGCTAAAATACGATCTGTTGATCTGCTTGTAATTCCAGAATTTGGGAGGATGAGTTAGGGTAGCATGAGCGCAAAGTCAATCTGAGCTACACTGCAGTGAAACCCTGTATTAACAACAAATTTTTCTTTTAAATCAGTGTGCTGTTTTAATGGAGAACTGCATGTCATAGCACGGATATGCAATGCATTCGTTAAACAAACTGTACTCGGTAGGTTGGACTGTTGTTTTAGTGGATTTATTAGCAATTATAGTTAAGGAGCATGAGTGGTGGATGAACTGCAGAAATGTTGGAGACAGATTAATAGTTCCTGATTCACTTTGAAGATGCTGAATGCTCAGTCATAATTCCTAGTGGTGTTTGCCGCATTTCAAATGAATGGAAAATGCCTTCTAAGTTTCCAGAAGAAAAATAATCCATCTATTATATTTGCATAGCAAATAGAAGATTTGAATATATTTTTCCCTACGTTTTTGCACCTGATCATTACTGTTATAAAGTGTAATAATTATTATAAGCTTAGTTGGCCGTATGACATTCTAGAAACACAGACATTTTTTTCCCTCTAATCCAAACCTATGCGAATAGTGAGGAGCTATAGTTGTGAGTCAAAATCTGAAGGTTTCCTTCAAATCTGAGGGTACTGGATCACACAGTGAGTTAGTACTTACCAACCTCCATTCCCCCAGGAAGGGAGCAAATTCACAATGAGACCACGAGAGGAATACTTTGTGAGTGAAAGTATTTGAATCGAAGGAGATATATCAAATTATCTGTTAGAAGTGATCCTTTTAAGATTCTCCATTTCATCACTTAACGAACCACCGAACCCAAATCCCACTTTGCAGAGGAAAAAAGAAAAGCCACAATGCTATTTCTAAATATTACCATGGAACTGGAATTCATCACCAATTCTACCTGACTGCAACAATTCTTCTTTTTCAACTGTAATCTGAATCTGCTCAGTTTTAAAAGGCAATTACTCTGAAGGAAAATAAACTACCATCATGGAAATATCTCTGAATCAGAAATGCCCCACAAAAGAAGCAAGGTCTAGCCTTCTCTATAAACAGCGCTTCATCCGCCACATCCCCTCGCTTTTGTTAAGTTTATAGAGAGGAGCAAGTTTCTGCTGATAAATAAAATATTAAACAAACAAATAAAGTACAACATTTATGCAGTGCTCTATTTCATAAGAATTCATGAAATGCCTATTAAAATGCTATAATGTATATATTACTGAATTAAGATGCAGAAACTAAGCAGTGAGAGAATAAATAACCTGCCTGCAACGATATAACTCATACATGGAAAATCTAGGATTGGACTGAGTTTGACACTGTTTTATATTTCAACTTCAAATAGTATAAGTTATTAGGCCAGTTGTACAACAAAACTTATTCATTCACTGGTTTTTTGCACAATCATGCTTGCTGACTACCTTCTATGTGCTTGTCATAAAGAATGTGTTATTCTAGAAACATGATATATTGATGGAAAAGTAAGCTTTAAGTAAATAAGTAGGCATTGTGGAAATATAATGCATGCTACATTAAAAATATGCAGGATGTGGGAGGAAGGGATGGTAGGGGGAAAACAAAGGAGGAGGTAACAATGATCAATAGGAAATGTACTCATTACCTTGCTCGTGTAACTGGAAAATGGAAACTAAACATTTATTTTATAAGTGAAACTTCCCTTTTGGTAAGTTAATGTACTTAGTATGATTTCAGAATTAATATTCAGTATTCTATCCAATAAATAATTTCTCTTTTTTCTCATCTTGTACACAGTATATACTTAAGTAACATCTAATTGAATCTGATATATTAAGAATCTATATTTTATTAATTTGGTAATAATGTCTTATTTATAACACTATTTTGGGGAAGAACTTTGTTAAGACTCATAAATTACCTCAAAACTGTTTAATGTAGCTTGCTTGGTTATTCAATTGTTATTAAGAGGAAGATAAAAATATTTTTTGCCTTCCTAACTCATTTACATCAAACGAACATCAGGGGAAAGTTATCCTTTATTTCCTATGCTATGTCTAGTATATAATAATTACATATCAAGACTTTGTCTAGTTTAGAGAATGGGGACCAGAGATAATCCTTGTCTGTGTGGTTATAAGTCTGTGTGTATGGATAAAAGTTTCTTCTCTATAAAATACCTTATTAAATAATCTAAGTAAGTAAATAAATCTAACTTTGTAAATTCTACTTTGTATGTAGCACAAACAGACACGTAGCATCACTGACAGATTAAAGGATTTAAAATTTCAGAAATTAATTCAAAGCCAAGGTTTGACTCTCACTGAATGCAAATACAGTAAAAGAAAGAAAGTTAACTTATTCAAGGCTCCATATCTTTCAATCAATATCTTCATGTTCATCATCTATCAATCTATTTATCCATCCATCTATCCATTCATCCGTCTACAAAAGATGAATATAACCTTTGGAAACCTAGAATTCAATGAATAATTTTGCTGAAATATGAAAAATATTCTGTCTGACAAGATTATTATTATGACTAATCACTTCATAAAAATTTAAATTATAGACATCAGCAAAATCAAAGACGATATGTAGAGGCATTTAATGTAGTGTTTCCTGATTCTCTTCTGGAATTGAATTTCTTATGCAGTGAATATAGAAAGAATAGCAGATGTTCATTTCTCAATTTTATAAGCTTTAACCATTGACAAAAATTGCCTCATTGAGCAGTAAAAATGCTGGAGCTAGTCTATCACAGTTAAATTAGTTTCAAAATTATTCAAGACTTTGTAAAGACATCCAACAGAGAATATTCAATTTAGAGACTATAGCAAGAACAGAAAAATATTGAAACTCTCAATATTCTTAACAATTTTCTTAAACACCAAATATGACATAATGGCAGAGCACTTTTGAATAAAATGAAGAGATCTAACATGTTGAAATTCAGTAACTATATATAACTGTTGAACTCAATTTCAATTCAACACATTATAACATTTCAAAAAGGTCTGCATTGCATACACAAATCGCTTCATGTGTTGATTCATAGAAGTTTGTAAATTTTTGAAATTTTAGAAGCAAATACAAATGTATTTATAAAGTTCTGTCATACTGGGAAATAGTTGTTTCTCCTAAAGTGAAAAACCATTCTCAATCATTCGCTCACTCACCACTTAGTATCTTCATAACTTAGCATTATGGAGATAGATGATAAAATTTTAAATTCTTGGTTTGTCACATACAGAGCAATCATAGAATTTCCAGAAATGAGATGATATGTCAGTTGAGGAAGAGAAGTATATCTGATAGAGAAGAGAAAACTCAAATATTATCAGTGGAAGGGGGTTTTGAAAGCAGACCTTAGGAGGAAAGAATGAGTGCTATGTATGACACTTAGTACACAAGATTGGCTCACTGTGTCTTAAGTATAGATTTCTCAAGGCAGGTTAGGGCTTATCGTGATGCTGTTTATATGCCACAATGAATTGGTGCCATGCACTCTCCCCACATTGCTTACTGCAGACTTACTCTGAGTCAGCCACAGAATTAAGAAATACATTGATTTATAACATGGGAATCAGCTAGCAAGAAGTAGTGAGATAAAGGCAAAAACTAATATTAATACATGCAAGAGAAAAAGTTGAGCCTCTTCAACAACATTAATGACAGAGCCAAATTCAAACACTCATAACCTACATGTGTTTCAGTTATGATTATTGGAATATATATTTATATATGTATATGTTTATATGTAGTTGTTTATTTATACATTTATATATACATATATATTTCATATAAATATATATATATATATGGAATATGTATATATTCACTATGTTCCATATATGTGTGTGTATAGCATACATACATATACAGGTAAACATACACATATATGGAATATATGTATACATCTATAATGCACTAAATGAATTGTATTTGATAAACAGAGATAGAATTTAAATATTGATGTGAATTATTTAACCTAGAGACTATAAGGGAAAATGATTGTGAATTTATCTTGTGGAGCTGACCAAAATCATAGGAATGAAATAAACAGCATTTCATGAGTATTATCTATTACATGTGTTTATTTAAAAAAAAAAACCTCTCCCAAGTTCTGAGATGATCTCTGGTAGAACGATAATAAAGGTTATGAACTGCATTCCCTGCTCTAACTTAAAAGTATGGAATTCCAATCTTCCCAAACTTGTTAAAGGATAATATTCTCAATAAGTAGCTGTTTTTTTCTTTTCTTGAAGTAGATTGAGTATATTTATATTTCTTAAAATATCTGCCACTTTTCTTGTCATTGGTAACTACTTAGTAGTTGTAACCACTTTGCAACGAACAAGTTCAAGTATTTCAGTTCTTCAGGTCAGCCACAGTCCTGATTTCTGGCTAAATAGTATTGGTTGTGGATTATGGATTAGATTTAAACCTGTCACATGTATTCCCTAATACATTTTTCATCATCAATTTTTCATTTCCTGTTTTTCCTTAGAAATATCATAGAATACCATAGGACCGTAAGGAGATAAGACAAATTATGTCCACATGTTGAAGCCCAAATTGTGTGTACTAACATTTCATAAGCAAAGAAAGTCAAATAATCATGGCAGACATCATGGCCTTTGGTAAAATACACTCCAGTCACAATGGGAATGTGCAAAGTTGCAAAGCATATGGATATAATAAATCTAATATAGCACCACTTAAAAAAATCAGCATGGTGAAGTTCTAAGGATTTCTGTTTTTTTTTTTGTTTTTGTTCTTGATTGAATTGTTTGGTGGATTTTGCTAAGCAAGCATTCTACCAATTGAGCCACACCACCAGTCTATACCACTTTAAGCTCCTTAAGGGAAATACACACAAAAAAATTACTTAATATTAAGAATTGTTATTCTTCTTAAGGTCTCAGCACTGAGTCAGCAAACTTTTTTAAAGTTTCTATGATATTATTTTACATAATTTCTTTTTATGATAAAGTACATTGAAAATACATTATTTAAAGTGAAATAGGCTCCAAGCTCATTTTAACTAAGGGTAATTTAACTATATTGTATCTTACTGTGCTAAAAGCAAATGAGAAAATGTATGCTCCCCGTTGTTACTTTCTGCTATCCTAAACTTAATGCTAAGACAAATTCATCAATGAGTACTTACAGACATTACAGATATCATCATGTTATACTTAATCACTTGAAAACATTTTGGCAACATTTCATAGAGCAATATCTAAAAGCCCAGGCTTTTTAGGCTAATTATTTAACACTTTTAAGTTGTATTTTCTTCCATAAAATGTGGAAAATGAAACCTGCCTCTGAGAATTTTTCCCTGGATCAAATGAATCATTTCTATAGCAGAAACCTCGCAGTGTTTAACTATTATAACATTTTGTATTTACTAATTAGTATGTTTCTGAACCTGTTTTGTGATCTGTATCATATATGCAGTACTGGCTATTTAGATATTTCAGAAGAACTGAGAGAGCAAAGACTAGTATACTATTTATATCAAGCAACCAAGCAGCTTTGATTTACTTAAACCAAAATTTTGCAGGAGAACTCAGCAGAATCTCATTGAAACATTAGAGAAGAAACAAGCAAACTCACAGGGTAAATGGAAAATAAAGTAATAAAATAAAATAAAACTTAGACCATCCAGCAGGAAATTATAGTCTGACAAGCTGGTAGCTGAAGGAAATGAGAACAAGTTTTGGAGTAGGTGATAAAATTAAGAAGTCACAATTTCATCAGAAAAGGAAGTTGAAAATGTACCTGTAGATGGAAATCAACTAAATTTCTACCAAAAAAAAGACTCATAGATATGTAGCTGTATTTCTTTAGTAGTTAGAGGAAAACAAAAAAAAATGATACATTTTGAAGAAAGCTATGAATATATTTCCAGTATTCCCACAGTCTACATCTTTCCTCATGAATTTATAGTTTTGGAAAACCTTTCTAATGTTATATTTGAAACTTACCTTGGACTCATTTAAAAATAATATATCAAATCAAATATAGTTTCTTACACAGATGAACCCTTTGAAATTGGACATTTAGCATGTAATGAACTTCCGGTATTGACCAGTGAATTGACTTTTTCAGGTCCAAAATATGGGCTTCCACTGTCAATTTTGGATGCTGGAAAAGCCCAGGTTCTATTTAGCAATAGCAAAACATGATTTCCTGGTATAAAAGAAAAAAATGTTTTATCTGTGTCTTTGTTTTTAAAATACAGAAAATATAGTATTGGGGGAATGTAAACCTCGTGAGGGTCATTTAATGAATAAATCAAAATAATACCAAAATAGTTTGCTTCAAAATGATATCAAAATGAAAAACGAGGAGGAAATATATAGCATGAGACCAAACTCAAATCTCTCAAAAATAATTCAGACCACAATTCTGAATTTACTGAAGTGTAGGTATAGACCAAACTCAAATCTCTCAAAAATAATTCAGACCACAATTCTGAATTTACTGAAGTGTAGGTATTAGTGTATAAATGTGAGAAACAGTAGTTTACATATTAGTAAAATCCTCTATGCTTTTCAAATATACCCAATCTTTCGTGTCCTTAGCATGTGTATATATGCCCAAATACTTTAAATACTTACAGATATCAACTAATAACTACAAAGGCATTTTGATTTATTATTAGAAATCATATAATTAAAAATCATCTTGAAAGATATTCTAAAACAAATCATGGAGCAAAGATTGTTTTTGATTTGACAAATTAGGTGGCCAAATTACTTTCTGTTAAGAGTTATCTTGAAAGATCTTGTAACCCATTCTTTGAGATATACATTTGGTAGCAAGTATTTTGGATCTGTTGTTCTCAACACACACTCTCTCTGCAGGGCAATACCAATATAACATGTGTCTGGATCCAAGAAATATAAGCAGGAGACCCATTTCCTGGTGAAAGATAGAACGTTCATCATGTTGTTTATGTGTGCTTTCCCCTTATCATGGCAATAATTAAAGCATGAGTTGAGATTGAACTAGGATTGGCAAAAACTCTGGGTCCATAATTACAGCAAACCTACACCAGATACCCACAATTAGAAAATGATATGTGGTCCTATTAAGTCACATAGATGTTTGAATACTTTTTGCATCTGTGTAGGCCATCCTACCTTGGCCAGCATAAGACCATCTCCTCTCATTAAGGTGATTCTTACCTTGGCAACAACTTTAATGAATGTGGCATACAGGTTAAGTACTCTGGTAAAAGCTCTTCAGAGCATTTTATCCAGTGAAATATCTGTTTCATCATTAAATTGCAAATATTTTCAGGATCTAGTTCCTCTATGTTCTTTTTGACATAACTTGGAATGAGCTAGAAACTAAACTGTCATTTTCAAATAAATGCCATTTTAAAAGTAGCAATGCAAAAATGTCTTACTTTGATTTAGTGGCAAACAAATGAATGTGTCATTCTATCAGAATGAGTGAACTGGGAAATAAAAGCATTTCTCTTTACCTTGATGTTTGAAGCCTAAAAATAAATCTCCCCTAATCCTGCATATTTATTTACTAGAATACCATTTTAGGCATTATATTGCCAAAATGTGGCCTGTTAAATATGTGGACTAGAAATTATAGAAACAGTTCTGCTAGCCATGAATCTTGCTTCTGTAGCTGAATAAAGATCAAGACTCTGTACATGAGTATATTTCACTCATAGAGAAAATAATACAGCCACTTTGTGTTTATGAAAAGCAACAAGTCATCAGACTTTGAGCCACTTAGTATAGAGAATCATATAAGGCATAGTTTCCTTTCCCATGAGTCAAGGTTTTCTCTCACATTTTAAAATAAGTATTTCCCACTCATTTTTAACCCAAACATCCTGTTTTCCCTCCCAATGAAAAATTCTACAAATTCCTGCAGTACTTCTCCAATGATTTCTCAGTTTCTATTTATACCACACTGGCAAGAATCCAGGAAAGACATTTGGGGCGGGGTGGGGGGGGAGAGGAGGAGAAAAGAATAAAGAATTTTTGGCACAATTTCATACAAGTGACTTGAAATTTTAGAAGACAATTATCTCTGTCTCTGTCTTTGCTTACCCTGCAATTACATACTGGGTCTTTTGAAGAAATAGAGCCGATTTTATAAATGCACAGTGGTCTTAATGGATTTAACTTCTACTACATTGGTTTCCTCTTATTTACACAATTGGCTACTCTTATATATCTCCACTTAGTTCTTTATCCAACATACTAAAAATAACAAAAATCCAACCACATTTTTATAGCACAAAAACAAAAATAATCAGGAATTACTATTTGAGGGTGATAGAGAAAAAGCCATAAGTTAAAAAAGATGAATTTTTTTTTACTTTCTCGCTTTAATTTATAAAAATATAGTAGCCTCAGGCTCTGTTTGTTTTCCTGATACTTTAAAATTTCAGCTATGAAGAGGGTGATCTAAGTAACAGTATTAAGAAGTGGTGCTTTAAACACTTTCTTTGTTATCAAGGATCATTTTTCTCAAGCTAGATAATAAGAGAAGGATATACAAGAAGGAGCTTGAGCGTCAATTCAGAGAAAAGAACATGGGGTTACAGTCAGATTGTGAGGCTACTCAGAATTTTCCACCATTAGCACTGAAAAGAAAAGAAAAAACAAGTGTAGGGAAGTGGTTATGGAATCCACAAAAAGTGTGCTATAAAGGCAGTTGACAGGATGGACTGGTCTAGGATACAAGGACCCGTCAACTCATGTGTCTTCCACAAGAAGAAAACCAGAGTCGTGAAGTCCCTGATTTCATGCTCCATCTTCTCCCGATGCTTCATGTTAAAGCTGAACAGTAAGGAGGCAACATCTGGATGAGGGACAGTCCTAAGTGAAAGAGCCTCTGGGATACACAATGGTTTCAATAGGCAAATAGAATATACTGAACACTTTCTGTTCCTTCCCTTCTGCAGATTAGCCGTGTGCAAGTGATAATGTTCTCACCTAATTAATCATACTGTCTACTTACAATATTAAAAAAACTATTCAAAAATTATAGCCTGGCTTATTTCTATTTCCTATTATTAGTTGTCAGGATTGCTGTTTGTTTTTAATTGAATATGTCCCCTATCTCTGTGATAGAAGATAACCCTCTAAGAAATATAGCTATCTGGGCTGAGAACTATTTTGAAGCAATAATATTTAGCAGAACATTCTCCCATTAGAAGGAGATTTCATCTTTCCTCTTTGTCTTGGTTACTTTGGGGAATCAATCACAACCTATGCCAGCCAGTGGGGCAGCATTGGAGCTGGATATACGTGTATTTGACTGCTTCTTTATCATCTTATTAGCTCTCTAAACTTCCAGCAGCTCTAAATTGTGATAGCACAGTTTTTCTGCTTGGAGTTTGCTCTAAAATACCACAATTTGCAGGGATAATTTATGCATACATACTACCAATGCAAAATAGATATTTTGCTCCAAAAGGAGGAAGAAATAGTTTATTACAAAGAAAACATAAGGGACCTAAGCCTTGGGACTAGGATCAGTTTACCAAGAGTAAAAGAGGTTTTAAGAACTTTTATGCTCACAGTCCAAAGTCCAAAGTCAGTACATTTTCCAAATATACTGACTATAAATGGGCCACAGAAAGTGGGAACTAAATCTCTTTTATACATATCAGATGTAATAATACTCTGAATTTCAGATTTGGTATAAGCTAGGGTCTGATGAGTTTAAAAATATTCAATTTTTTTATCAATTAGCCTTAAGCATGATTGGTAAGATACAATGGCTATGAAAAGGAATTAAAGCTAGTCCAAGATAATTTAGGCTCTCGATCTGCAGCATTTGATCTCTCCATAATTAAGATGCTGTAGCTAGTCAGTCTGCATTATTCTCAAACTCAGATGTGGCTCTTTCAGAGAACATCAGGTCACAATATACAGAGGGGATAAAAAGCAAATCTCAGTCTTTACCTAAAAACAGTGTACCATACCGATGTCATATTTTTGAGAGATTAAATAAACAAGTGGATTTTGGTAAGTGTGCAGGTGTTCACCTCATCCCTACACTAGATAGTATAATCTGTATAGTTCAGTCCTTGGTTACAGAAGGAAAGCGATGATGCTCTTAAATTGTTTTATTATTAGCCTTTTATGACTTACACAGTTTTAAGTATGGGGTATAAGAGTTAAAAAATACTAAACACTCAGAGAAGTCACCTCTGCATAAAGACATTGACACATGTTGACTTCCTTCTTTCTCAAACCCTGGTGTTCCCCCTTTCTGGTTTTATAGAAGGGCTAAATCAGGCCCTTGAAGGAAAAGGAAGTTGTTCAGATGTCTTCCAGTTCCTCCCCTCCCATTCCTTTGTGCCCCCCCCCACACCCAGCCCTCCCTTTCCTGGTCCCTTTTTCTCTGGAGGATTTGTTTTGTCTAGTAAGGAGCTATAAAGGATGTGTAGCAAAGGAAGACTTGAAAGCGTCTTTTTGGTGACAAAGCATACATGCCACAGGGAGAGAAGATGCCACAGACCTCAGCCAGCTGCCATGGGAAACACATACCTGCATAATCAGGCGAGATGAAAGTCAAGAGCTTCCTTCCTCATGCAATGGGGGGGCTGGAGCTGTGGGGAAGACTGCATTCAATCACAGCTGGAGAAAGGAGCGCAGGGGGAGGCTGAGGCCTTACTAACCCTAATTGTGATTGAAAGCCATGGGAGCATTCAATGGGGGTGGGGGGTGAAAGGATCATATTAGAGTCTGCAAAAGATGGCTGAGAGAAAGTCTCTGTGAACTAGCCCTTCCCTATCAAGGATGTCAAGGATGGAGTTTAAGGTTAAAAAAAAAAAGAAGAAGATGGTAAAGAGGTCAACGAACACAGCTTGCACCCTCACCCTGCTAGGTAAAGATTTTGGAGCTAATGTGTAAGTCAGTAATCTTGCTCAGCAGATTTTCCTTCTAGGTAACGTGTGGGCAGGATTGCATGCTTGCAAACCATGCTTTGCCCACAGCAGGGTTTGTCCGTGTTCACTTAGGGAGCCTTATGTATCACGTGATTGTGTACCTGTTCAAGAGTCTTCTGTTGCTCAAAAGAGAGCATAGAAGTAAAGCCAATGAGATGGTTTAGGAAAAGCTAAGAGATCAAAAGTCTGAGTTGGACTGAAAAATGTTTCAATACAAAAAAGCAAGTATGTGCACATGTATTGTTACATATGTATATACTGAGCAGAAGGGAAATAAGGAAGATCTTCCAGTTTACTCAATAGTAACATTCAGTGCATTCATCCTTAAGGCTAAATGTAAATGCAATTTTTTAAAATAATAAGCTTCTCCTCAGGAAGGAATACATTTGCCTTCCTTTCTGTATTTCTTCATGAGAATAAACTTTGATACTGGCTTGTGGAGGGGTTTGGAGTCAGGGATTTGGAAACTACACTACAAAGTCTAGCCACAAGAAGAAGTAAAAAAACCGAATAAACTTTCCTGTGAGCCAAAGATGCTGGAGAGATGAAGATTGTCATTGTGTGACACAGTCCTGAGATTCACAACAAGGGGCCACTGTCCAGAAGAGGGAAAAGATTTAGATGCTGCTTCTCAGAGGCACTGTGGAGTATCTCTAAGTTAGAGAGTTCTAAGGGGAGGGGGTAGGGGGGAAGGAGGGAGGGAGGGAAAGAGAGAGAGAAAGAAAGAAAGAAAGAAAGAAAGAAAGAAAGAAAGAAAGAAAGAAAGAAAGAAAGAAAGAAAGAAAGGAAGGAAGGAAGGAAGGAAGGAAGGAAGGAAGGAAGGAAGGAAGGAAGGAAGGAAGGAAGGAAGGAGAGAGAGAGAGAAAGATGGAAGGAAGGAAGGAAGGAAGGAAAGAAAGAAAGAAAGAAAGAAAGAGAAAGGAAGAAAGAGAGAAAGGAAGAAAGAGAAAGGAAGAAAGAGGAAGAAAGAGAGGAAGAAAGGAAGAGAGAGAGAGACAAAGGAAGAAAGGAAAAAGAGAGAAAGAAAGAAAGACCAACTTGATGTTTTGGGGCATTTTTCCTTTGTTGTTGTTTTTAATGTACTATCTGATTTTTTTTCTTTTTTTATTTAAGCTTTTTATTGTAAAAATACTGTACAGTCACATGAGCAGGGTAATGAGTACATTTCTTATTCAGCATTGTTGCCTACTTTGTTTTCCTCCTACCATCCTGTCCCTCCTACCTCCTCAACTACACCTCCCACTCCCCCACCCTCCCACCCCCACATAAATTGTAAAGTTTGTTTTTTCAACATAGGATCTTGTACATCTCATTGCTGCAATGGGTCAATTTGTCTGTTCTTCCCTCATGGTATAAAACCTATCTAGTGTCACTATATTTGATTCTGGTGAACTGCATCTTGTATATATATATTTCTAGTTTGGGGAAGGGAAATAACAAAATGCTGAAACAAATACACAAGATGACCCATTGCAACAATGATACTCACAAGAAACTATGTTGGAAATTAACTTTACAATTTTGGGGCATGGTGGGGAGAGTTGTTGGGGAGGGGGGAGGGAAGGGATGGTAGGGGAAAAACATAGAAAGGGTAACAATGCTCCATAGGAAATGTACTCATTACCTTACTCATGTAACTGTAACCCTTCTGTACAGCATCTTTACAATAAAAAAAGAAAAATAAAGAAAAGAACTTAGTATGCACAATATTGTATATGGCACTGGGAGGCCTTTGAGCTATGGGTCTTGGCCTCTGGCAAAGAAATGAGAGAGAGCAAAGTCACAGAGGCCATTCTGTGCTCAGGTTTTTAACACAGAGCAAACACCTCATTCACCTATAGCTATTGAAGGTGTGGTCTGGAACACACTCCAAAATGGAGTGTTCAATGCACATGTAGGCATTGAACAAATAAAAAAATGAGCTGAACCAGAGACTGAACCTGTGACTCCCTACAGCCCATTCCTCCAGCCTCGGTTGACCAGTAACTGACATAAAGTCCTTGTGAGGATGAGAAAGTACTTGGATAAAATAAACACATGCATGACAGTTCACTGTCGCTGACACTTCTCTTAAATTAGAACATGAAGGTTTCCCTTATTTGCAATATCTAGTATATGTCTGAGTCAAGCAGAAAAGGTGAGATAAGGTGATGTTAGGAAAATGAACCCTAAGATATGCATTCAAATTTTTTTTTCTTTCATGCGATTGTTTCTAACACATTTATAAGATTATTTCTTTGTTGCTTTGTATGTCCCTCCCCCACAGTATAACCCCTGCTTTCACTGTATTTGATGTTGATATAATTTGTGGAGGGGAAGGGGAAAAACAAGTCGTTTAAATAGGGATACAGGTGGACCCATTGCAACAATGAGATGTACAAGTCGTTATGTAGAAAACGAACTTTACAACTTTCGTGCAGGGGAGGGGTCGAGGAGGATTGGGTGGAGGGGGGGGAGGGTGAGAAGGGATGGGAAGGGGAAACAAAGGAGGAGGCTACAATGCTTGATAAGAAATGTACTCACTATCTTGCCCATGTAATTGTAAGTCCTCTGTACAGTATTTTCACAATAAAAACAAATTAGAACATGAAGAACTTTATTTTGTTCAGTAAAACTGTGGCTGCATATGGTATTCACAGACTATATGTTCTAGAAAACAAAGTTGAATAAGAGAACCCCTATCTTCAATGTGGTGAATAAGACCTGTGACCAATGATTGCAGGGAGGATCCGGTATGTAAAATAAGTGATTGACAGACACTCCATTTTAAGAATGATGGTCAGGTAAAGGAAAGTCCCTCAGAGGAGGCATCTGAAATGTGCTCTGCAGAATAGGTAGGTGTAATGTGACTTTAGGTGAGCACAAGGAATTCCTGGTCCAGTCAGTATGCCAGCAAGATAGAGAAATATGCTGATAACTTCAGAGAACCCAGGGCATGCTCAGGAGAACTGTATAGAACACAGGACTAAGAACCCAGAATTTACCAGGTGAGGAGTTGTGTTTTCACCCTTGTCCCTCCCACAAGGAAGATATGGTTAGGAATTGCTGGTTCTAAATCATCACAGTAAAGTTCTTAGTACTATCATCATATCTTCATAGATATGTGTATATTAATACTGAATGTCCAAGACATGCTAAATGTTATGGGCAAGATGATATTGTCTATTTTTCTCATTCCATAAAGTAGCGTACTAGGTACATGCTTTGCATATGACATGTAACATTATTCAAGAACATGCTACATACTCTTGTTAGGCTGTCTATTTAGTTCAGGGTTTTGAAACAGCAATGCACAGGCTTTGGCTGGGCTTTGTGATTACTTTAAATTTGAGAATTATGTAAGCATTAACCATACATTTTTGGAGGACCCACAATATATGCTATTACAACATTAACCATGATAGAAACATGAGGTATCTTAGGCCAAGACCTGTCTCTAGGACTTCAGAGTAATGATACACAGAAGCATGCCATTACTTAATTGAATTTGGCATCATTCAATCGTTTATTAAGCAAATATATTCTGGGCATTTATTTTGTGCCATGTATTATTCTAATTTCGGATCTATCTGGTATTGATGTAAGGCATAAACAAAATTAAAGCAAAGAACAAAGTTGTCAGAGATGGTTTTACCTAAGATTATGGGAGTCAATTGAGAGGTAAAAACTGGTGTTTACAGTGACAAACAACTATTTAATGATTAAAAAACAGGCACACAAAGTGATCCAAGAGCCTGGTCTATACCTCAGGCAGATTGCTGACTGAACCAGGATGAGAATCTGAGGGTTTACTCCATGGAGGAGTGGAAGAAGGCAAGTCAGTGTTACAACATTACAAGTTCAGGAAACTCTAGCTCGGACGATGATGCGTAGGATCCCTATGTAGGACCTCAAGTAAGGTAGAAATGGGAAAAGGGTTAGAGAGAGATGGTGAAGCTATGGAATGCTGGGCTCAGCAGTTGTCTTTTACTTTCCTAGGCAACAGGGAACCATCGCTTAAATATGTATTCAACTCTCATTGCAAACTGAAAACAATTGAAAATCTCCATATTCTTCTCATTCATTATTTAACTCATTCAACCTTTATGGATCACCTGCTAAGTGACAGGCACTTCCATAAGCACTATCCTAAGAAACACACAGCCTAGGGGACAGAGCTCACAAAGATCTATTATGCCTAGAGGATGTGACAAGTGTTGTGATTGCACTACCTCAGTTATGCCTGCTCCGCGGTCACAAGTACACACTGCTTCTAAGAACACAGAGGCTAAGCACCTAATCCCATTTGGTGCAAAGGGCACCTGGGACCTAACCAACTGAAGGCCAAGCCAGCTAAACCTTAAATTGTAGGTACAAGTTTTCGAAAACTGATAAGCCAAATGGCAAATAACAATCAAATTTGTTACATAGTCCATTTCCAGTCATTTGTGCATATATGCCAGTGCAATCTTTTCATCCTACAGTGTCTCTGGTTCCCATTACTTAGTATTGGTGGCCTTATAAATATTTCCCTATGGTTCTCATATCCAATTCACATATATCCTCTGCTTTGAATTTAGGTATGGAAAATTACTTGTTCTTCCTTCAGGACAGACCTAAGGCCTTGGACATGCCTCAACCACAGGCAAATCACTCATTTCTCATGTTTTTATCCCCCAGCACGTATCTTAACCTTTTGGATAACCCATGCTCCAGGGTTGTTTAGTCCTCTGTTCTGACTATATCAAGAACCCAAAGGTGACTAGAAAAATCATCAAGTTGTTTCACTATGTTTTCTGTGTCTGATCATGCATTGATTCTTTGGCAAACCACAGAATACACACACGCGCACACACACACATACACATACACACCAGTAGTCCAGGCTCTTGAACTCAAGGCTCATTCTCACTTGGATAATTTGCTCATTGTTGAGCCAGTTGAGCCACAACCCCAGTACTAACTTTTTGCTGCTTAATTGGAGAGAAGAGTACTGAGGATTTCCCTGTCCAGATTGGCTGGGAGTTGGGATCTTCAGATATCAGCCTCCTGGTTAGTGGGGATTATAGGTATGACCTTTTGATGGCTACTTGGTCCATATTTTGTTATAGGTCTCAATTACAAATAATATTCCATTGCGCAGACACAATGGAATAAATAAATATTTTTCATAAATGCTGGTTCAGTAAACAAGAGGTTTTGGTTTGCCAATTATTTGAAGAAAAACAAATTTTCTCTTCTGCTACACTATATGACTGTAATGAAATCAGTATTCAGAACTGAATATCTGCAGAAGGCTGTCATTTGAGTCAAACACCTATCTCATTTATTTCTTTCCCCCAGACATGTTGTTGTTCTGTTGTCCTGCGTTTCTTCTTCATTAGGTGCTTTCACATGCTCTAGTCTTCTGTGCTGAGGTCACTTGGGGCTGTTTATTTTCTAGTAACACAGGATCCAACTAACACTCTTCTCAATATACTGCAGGTAGATGATAAAAGCAAGTGGTGACAGATTCCACCAAGTGTAAATACAAGGAACTATCCCGGGTCTATAATTACAGATTCTACAATTTGGAATTCATTCTACATTGAGCAGGACTCTTTACTCACCCAGGTACTTTGCAAGTCCCAGGTTGATAAAGCCAACTGACGAAATTTCAGTGTTCATTCCTTATCTAAATTATTTCCAGAGTCAGGATGCATAGCTAAGAATGATCTGACACTATTATGCCCTAGGCACTGTAATTGGATGCTTGAAAATTTAATGTTATTGTCTCCGTTCTTGACACAGAAAATAGAGGTTCATAGGCACTAAGCAATTTGCCCAAGACTATAGATAAGCAAGGCAAAATATTAAACTGGATTTAAAACTGCTTTCACATTCTTTTTACCTATATTGTGTCATTTCTTTGGGCCCACGGTGGCACACTGATTAACCAAAGCATTTTAAGTTTTTCAGAACTTGGATAAAATTTTCAAAATAAGTTAATACTAATTGAATGAAGTAGCCCACAACCCCCACTAATTTTTTTTAATGATTTTCTTGTCTGATAAGCATCCCTAAGAAAATCTGAAAGATAATTTACTTGATTCTGAGTACAAAAGCTCTGGCCTTCAATTTATATTCACATTTTGATTTGTGCCATGTGACTTACTGCACTGAATCTCAATGTACACGCACTGAATCTCAATGTACTTAATTTTAAAATATCAATAATGATATTTCCATGGCTATAAGCATCAGATGGAAATTCCATGTTAAGATTGGAAGGGCAGCCCTCCTATTCCTCTAAACTATACTCAGAAAAAAATGTTTGTAGAATGTTTTACATATCTGTAAAAACTTTTACTATGCACAGTGAATTTATCAAGCATCTTTGGGAAATCCTGAGATTCTGTTCCCTCACTCCTTATTGATTCTCCTGACTGGCTAACAAGTGAGATATAATCAAATGGGGAGTCTCCATTAAATATGCATCTACATTTCTGATTATGAATGGATTGCACCTCCTTTACTTTCCTTTCATATATGCACAGTCCAAGATACTTAAGAGTTTCTTGTTTTTAACCATTTATTCATGAAGCCCCGAAGGCCTATTCGGTTTGTTTTGCTTTGATTCAACAACTACCCCAGAGAACAATGCTCCTAGGACCTAGAATTCAGTTCCAAAACAGCCATGCAGTTCATCCTCAGATGATGCCCTGTCATTGAGGGTACTGATTCCAGGGGACACATAAGACTCCCCTCAGTCATCCCTCAATCTTCCTATTGGCAGTCAGTGTGTATCTTTTCTGGTGAGACTAAGATATTCTCTTCTCCTCTGGTTTTATCAACCTCTAGCTTCATTCATCTTTATCACACATCTGTGTAATACAACCTTGTGTCCTTGCCCGCCCCCCCTACACTACATATATATATATATATACATATATATATGTACATATACACACTCCCATATATATATATATATATATATATATACATATATATGTGTCCCCTTTTTAAAAAGAAATCGAGCATTCAAAATATGGAAGAATAAACAGAAAACCTGGTGACTGTCAATGTTTCTAAAAGGGAAGGAGGGAGAGAGAGCAATGACTACTTTGTTATTTAATCTATGGCAGCAGAAAGAAAAGATCGCAATTCATGTCTTAATACACTACATTCTTTTGTAAAATAATACAGTTTATACTCTGCAAGGGTTCCCATGACAACCTTGTCTCTCTGCAATTGTTCCCATCCTACCTTCACATTCCTAGGTGAGAAAAACATAGCTCTATTATCTATTTATGAATGTTGATTCTAAATATTACTTACTGGAGTAATAATAATTATTTGACACTGTTTTCACACCACTAATGTTGCTATGTAGGATTATTCTAAATTACCTAGGTTTTATACTTCTGGGCTAAACTAATAGATTTATCTTCAAGCGTAAAGAGATTGCAAAGAGATCACATTCCAAGTTTTTATTTATTTATTTATTTATTTTTGTTTCTCCTTGAAATAGGATGTCATGGCATCTTTCAATGTCATTACATGTAGGCCAACTTTGTCTTAAAGCTACATAGAATTCATGGCACAGTGTTCCTTCATCTACTTGTGGACATTTAAATCGGTCCAATACTTTTCTATTAGATAAGACCAGCAGCAGTTACAGTTCTACACTGATAGCTATAGACTTATGTCCGTCTCTCAGTAGAAGTAATTCTGAGCCATACAATAAACAGATATGCCAAGTATATGACACCTTTTAATTTCTCAGTCACTTCCAAAATGCTGTTCTGAAAATGTTCCTATTGTATGTCCTGACTCAATGCATGTGACACATTCTTGTCACTGACTCTTCTAACACTGAATAATTTCATCTCCCCCCCCCCACCAATTTTTAAAATTTAGCACAGAAAGGATACAAATGTGTTTTCACTGAATCACTCATAACTTGGTGAGTTTTAAGCATATTATGTAATTTGATTTACTTTTTCATAGTTGTCCACACTCTGTCTGTGTTTGATGTGTTTTTATAGGACTGAGGAATGAAACCCAGGGCCTCATGCATGGTCAGAAAGCCCATTAACACCAAACAACATTCACCGCTGCCTCTTTGCCTTTTTTATTGGTGTGTCTTATTCTCTATTATTTTTGTACTTTATGGTTTAGTTGAAAGTATAACATTTTTTATAGAGGCCAAAATTGTAATTTAAAAATATTGTCACTTATTAAAAGGTTATATACTGTGCATACGTTCATGTAATCTCTGCTTGGCTTTGAAGCTAAGCTAATGTTAACATACACTAAATTATTTCCCTTGCATCTTTTGCAGTAGTAATTACACTCTTTTCATAAAATAAATCTATGACTGAAACTTTTTCCAAATAGAAATTCATATCAAACCAGCAAAATTTGTTGACATTTTCTTTGTGAAAAATTGCATTGAAAGGTGAAGAGAAATCATTTCTTCATTATAATTAACGGATTGCAGCACAGTAAGGGATTTCTAAAGCAAATGTACTTAGTCATAAATGTTTTAGTGTTCTCCTTTGACCCAGTTGCCAAGGAGACGAGGCTTTCTTTAGTATGTTACATATGTTGAGAAACTTGTCTTTATCATTTTTCGAAGATGTTCTTGAGTTACGTATTCAAAAAGAACTCCACATATTTTATTTCTAGAAATCCAAAAATATGTGAAAATGAAGGCAGGATGCATGCTAATCAGGGAGACATTGAATGGATCATGAAGTAGATGAGTTGTATATTTCACCTTTTCAAAGAAATAAGTTGCCTGGTAAGAATAGATGATCGTCTTCCAGTTTAGTGTGTGTTTCCTTTCATCTTTTAGGATCTGTGAGGCAATACCTAATTCAAACTTTAATATCTTCCTTTGTTCCCACACACAGCAGATGGCTCAGGCAGCTACCTCCTACTATCTAATTCCTTGGTGACATTTATTATTCATCAGAAAGGAAGTTAGAAAACATTATCTCTCCAATTCCTGGCTTGCTTAATCAAATAGATTAAAAAATATCCTGTAGTTAGCAAAAAAAATGTATATTGAAACACGAGAAAGCATTAAAAAGTAAAACCACGTAGCTACCCATTGAGAACACTTGACTATTGTTCTACTAGTTAGATAAATTGGAGGGAAAATGAACCTAAGATTAAACTATGGATGACAGCCTTTGCAATAGCGCCCAGTGTCCACAAATATTTACTTTTGTATAATGGAAGTCTGGCCTAGAATGAAGATTTTTTTTTACCCACCTCTTTCACTGGATTCTAACCCCTTAGTGAATAGGTAGAGAGTCTACTTATAGCTCAGGTAAAATAAGTGAATCCAAGCTAAGGCTATTTTTATTTTCTGCATATGGAAAGAAACAGAGGTGATTGTGTGACTAGCTAGACTAGACTAGACAGTGTGTGTGTGTTTTTGATAGTTCTGGGGTTTAAAGCCAAACTTTCTCATTGACTCAGTTGTCATACTACCACTTGATCCATACCTTCAGCCAAGTTTTTACTGGTTATTTGGAGAAGATACCTCATTGATTTTTCTGCCTGCTAGGTTTGAATTTTGATACTCTAAATATCAGCACCATGAGCAGCTAGGATTACAGGTATGATCTACCAAAACTCACTATTACAATAGATCTTTTTCCAGTACAGAGGACAAAAACCCAATTCACATTTGATTTAAGCAAAAGGAAATTGTGTTGACTCATTTTACCTGCAAAGACAAAAATTGTTTCTGATTTTGGACAGAATTGAGTTCAATAGTTCAAATAAGGTTATCATCAATGTTCACTTATTTTCTATTATTTGACCTCTGTTTCTTGAATTTGTCTATATTTTCATACAGCTTTCTTCTCAAGATAACCCAAGTGTGAAAGAAATATGGAGCCAGGTTCCTACTAAAGAAAAATAAAATCACCTTCTAATGAAGTGAGAGAAAGAGCCATAAATGCCCCAGAAAAGACTGACATTTGCTCTGTGTGTGTGTGTGTGTGTGTGTGTGTGTGTGTGTGTGTGTGTGTGTGGTGTGTGTGTGTGTGTGTGTGTGTGTGTGTGTGTGTGTTTCAGTAAATGTTCAAGGCAGAAAATACAGTAGACCAATTAGCTTACAGGAAAGGCACATGTCCATCTCTGAGGCTGGGAACAGAGTTTCAACTTCACCAAACCCATAAGCTTGAAGATAGATGATATCCTAGACACCTTTCAAAACTTCAATTTAGGAGAACATGAGAGTTCCAAACATCATTATTGAGTAACCTTCAGGAACTTCTACGGAACATTCTTTGTGTTGGATTGATGGTGAACGCTGGAAATATACAAATTCTTGCCCACAGAATATGTGGCAAATTACACTGGTTTTGAATCTATCATAATTTTCTTTTTCTTTAGATGTGGACCTTTCCAAATACTAGTTGAAGTTACAAGATAGGACATCCACATGATAAAAATAAAAGAAAAAAATTAGGCACGACGGCAGCCTTATATAGATAAGATAGATAGATAGATAGATAGATAGATAGATAGATAGATAGATAGATGGATGTTTAGATAGACATACATACATACATACATACATGCGTACATAGAAACATAGATAGATACATAAATACAGAGATTGACAGACAGCTTGTAAGTGCAAGAAATGGGTTTGATCCATTAGTTTTACAATAACTTCCAGGATTAGAACTTGGGGAAAAAAATCAGTTTGCCATTTTTCACACACTTTTCTATTCTTATTGCCTTTTCATTATAGAATCAGAATTACTACTATTACATCATTATGTTAAATACAGCTCATAGGGAGAAAACGGTATAACCAATAAATAAAACTTTCTTTTTTTTGGGGGGGTGAGGGGTCCGGTCATGGGGCCTGAACTCTGGGCCTGGGTGCTGTCCCTCAGCTCTTCAGCTCAAGGCTAGCGCTCTACCACTTGAGCCACAACACCACTTCCAGCTTTTTTCTTTTTGCTTATGTGGTGCTGAGGAATCGAACCCAGGGCCTCATGCATGCAAGGCAAGCACTCTACCACTGAGCCACCTTCCCAGCCCTAAACAAAATTTTCAAAAGTCAGAAAATGCTGGTGGAATACTAGCCTGCATACTAGTGCTATGTCATAACACTAAGGTCTTCGTGAAGGAGGCCTGCAGTTTCAGCAAGTGAAGGGAAAGACTCATATGTCGACTAGCTGTCCTTTATTTACCATTATTAAACCATTTTTGGAGGGTGTGTTAGTTTGAACCGAGGCTCTGGTTCTTGCTTGGTAAGCACTGGGCCATTTGTGCCATTCTTCCAACCCTTTTTGCTTCAGGTTATTTTTCAGATATGTTCTCACATTTTTGCTTTGGATAGCTATCCTCTTCCACAACTCCAACTAGATGGAATTATAGACAGACCCCACAATACCCACTTTTATTTTTGAGATTGGAATATCTCTACTTTTTTTGTCTGAGATGTCTTCAAATCATGATTTTCTTATTCTGAAGGCTATTAGTGACATATAGTAATATATATGTTATATATATATTATATATAATATATATGTTATATATATTATATTAACATAATATGTTATATTAATATATTATATGTATATATGTATACATGTAATACTATATGTATGTGTATAACATATAATATATTGTCATATATATTATATCATAATATATGTCACATATATATTATGTCATATATATGGCATAATATATACTATATGATATATACACAAATAATATGTTTATATCAACATATATAAACTTAAGATGCTATGACATCGTGTCCTGACTTTGATATGTTTACAAGAATTCATTCTACCTAAAAATGTTTCATAATTTTTACAAGAATTCACCTGTACATATGCTTCATTTTGTTCCCTTCTACTCACAAGAATTTATGAGATTTTATCCCTTGTTTTCTGTATTTTTAAATCATATACTTTGGCACTTACAAATGTTCACAAATCTATATGAGTCAATGTTCATAATGTAAGAACTAAAAGTTTTTTAAAGACAAAAACATTTTAAAATACAGGCATAGGCCAGAAGTCTCTGAACAGGACCCCAACAGCTCAGAAAAACAACAACAAGAATCAACAAATGTGGTTGCATTCAATTATGAAGCATTTGAATGCCAAAGGAAATAGAAGAAAGAGACAATCTAGAGAATGGGAAAAAAACTTTATCAAGTATTGATCAGACAAGAGATCATATCCTGAATTTATAAAGAGCTCAGATATTAAACACTAAAGGCATGAATAATCCAATTAACAAATAGGCTAATCAACTGAACAGACAGTTCTAAAAAGAAGTACAATTGACTGAAAAGTATGTAAAGAAATGCTTAGCCTGGCATAGGTGGCTCACACCTGACATCCTAGCTACTCAGGAGGCTGAGATTTGAGGATCGCAATTCAAAGCCAGCCCAGCCAGAAAAGTTCCTCTGAGGTTCTTACTTCCAATTA
Source organism: Dipodomys spectabilis (assembly GCF_019054845.1). NCBI lineage: Eukaryota > Metazoa > Chordata > Mammalia > Rodentia > Heteromyidae > Dipodomys > Dipodomys spectabilis. The sequence goes on along the minus strand of NW_024870698.1, from coordinate 3,788,918 downwards.
ACTATTCAAAATCTGGAAGGAGTGCTGAGGCTCAAATGGTAGAACGCTAGCCTTGAGCACAAAGAGGCTTGGAAACAGCACCCAGGCCCTGAGTTCAATCCCCATACTGACAAAAAACGAAAAGAAAGAAAAGAAAGAAAAAGAAATGCCTAGTATCTCTGTCCATAGAAAGTGAATAAAAATGATGTGAGTTCCATCTTATCCCAGTCAGAATAATTACCAGTAAGGAATCAACCAACAATTACTGGCAAGGAGGAGAGTGGACATACAGGTAGAACTGGGGATGGGGTACTCATTATCTGCTGATATGAATGGAAAGTGGTACTCTACTGTGGAAACCAGTATAGAGATTCATCAGAGGACTAAAATTACACTGATTTTATGTTGGGGCATATATCTGAAGAGAAATACCTCCACAACTGTGTTTACTACAGCACTATTCACAACCACCAAGGTGAGGAGCCAACCTAGATATCTAACAACTGATTGACAGATAAAGAATGTAAGATATAGAGATAGATATATAGATATATGCCATAGAATATTATTCAAACAGAAAGAATAATAAAATTTCAGGAAATTGGATAAAATTGTAGATCGTCATGTTAAACAAAGTAAACGAGATTCAGGAACACAAATGTCATTTGTTTTCTCCCATGTGTGAAATCTAGATCTAAGTAAACAGAGGCAAGCCTCTTAAGCAGAGGAAGATGAGGGGCGTAAACATGAATATGATCAAAGTTTGTTATATGACTATATGGAAAGATCAGGAAGAATCCCCTTTGTACAATTCATATGTACTAATGATGACAAATGAGAAGAACATTTATTGTGTACGTCACCCCTCCATTTTGTGAGGCTCGGTTTGTTTCTATATTATACGCCATGTCTGTCATAGAGCTCACTGACCTCAGATTTTTGCTTTCTTTGTGTGGTTTGCTTTGCTATGACTTCTTATTAACTGCTTTGTTTGACCACATCCAATCTGCCCCAAGTCACATTCAATAAGTTTTCCATTTGGGGTGCTTTATTTTTAACTCAGATTTTTCTGTTTGGATGCTTTGTTTGCCAAACTTTTCTCTCTTCTTTGTGGTCTTAATACTTTTCATTTTGCTGAACATATGATAGCTGTCATGCCTTTATTTTCTCTCCTGGTAATTTAGTTCAGATCCTATTTTCCTACTATTGATTATTCATGCTTACTGGTGAACTTTTCCTGCCCATTTTCATGTCTGATCATTTAGTTTAGGCATCAGAGTTAAAATTCTGTATTGATAGTTATGGGATAGTATTTTCATCTCCTTCATTAAGACCATTTTAAGTTTGTCTTAAAATAAAGTTAAGATTCGTGTAATTAGTTCTTTTAAGATTTTTACTGTGGATCCAGAACTCCTTTTTTATGGCTATAAGCCCTGACTAAGGCAATTCTACCTAATCCTTAATTATTGCTACATCCTTCCACTCTAAGTAATCGAAAAACACACACCTCCATATGGAGTTCCTCTCATATGGATCATACAACACCTTATTTATTGTTTAATCCTTTTAGGCAGATCTTTCTTTGGTACTAGCAGTACTGTTCAGATATATACTATGTATTTTATCTGTCAGATTCTTGAGAAGGGCTCTTCATAAGTCTTGGAGATACTCTCCTCTCTCTCTTTGTCTCTGTGTGTTTCTTTCTCATACATATACACAAAGTAATTGAAATTCTAGCTACTTTGACCTCTTTAAATTTTGATCTGTCTTCTGTACTGAGAAACACCACCCAGTTTTGTTTGTGTTCCTTTCCTCTGTAATCTTCAAACTGCCTGCAGGCAGCAAACTCCTGCAAACACAGGATTTAATTTGTTTGTTTCCTTTGCTCTGTGATCACAGTACTAGTCTTCCAGTTTTCTAAGTCTGATAAAAAGCTGTCTTGGACCTTTACCCAGTTATGTAGGTATTTAAAGCACAAAGAAAAATTCAACCTTTGCTCTGTCCTGAGTTTACTGTTATTGTTGGGTATTGTTTTTTGTTGAACTTGTTAAGCAGTTAATTAGATTGGACTACCCACTGTAAAAAGATGTGCAAATCACAATGCTTTACAAAATAAAATATTTCCTCCTCATATTAGAGTGTAAAACTGGTTCATTGGGCTGGGGCTTTCCAGGCCAGCTATCTACAGAAGTCTCAGGACCCAGGTTCCTTCATCTTTCTGGACCAGCAAGCTCCAAGACCTATAAGCTTTTCTCCAAATTCTGCCTTTAGTTGGCATGATGGTAATAAGAGCAAACTGGGTAATGTTTAATGTTCATGGGCCCCCTAGCTTACATGTACCCATATAGCCCCCATTTCTTTGACCTGGCTTCAATAATCTGGTCTACCAAACTGCAAGAGAGACAAGGACATGAAGCCTGCTGAATATTTAGAGTCATTCTGTCCAATAGAAATAAACTGTAAGCCAAAAGTGCAATTGTAGGTTTTCTAGTAACCATAGTACCCTGCAAGAAATGGACAAAATTACTTCTAATAATATATTTTAATAGAAAAAATATATTTAAAAATTTACATTTTAACAGATATTACATATGAAAAAATATCAGCTATAGATACTGTGTTCTTTTTGTAGGCTCTCTTTAAAACTCTCCCTGATTTTAAATATATCAACTTTAATACTATTGATAAATTTTAACTAGAAATATTTAATTTCCACTCTTACCTCCTAAAGGAAGTTTTTGTATCCTAGTTCTTTTAACTGAATTTTGAATTTTACACTAGCTAGACTGAATATCTTTTGTGATAAATATTTTAGGTAAAGGAAAAATACATCCACAAAATTCATCTGTCATACCAGGTATATTCCAAGTGATCAGTAGTTGTATATTTCTAGTGGATACTGTATCAGATAACTTAGAGTTTTAAAAATATGTTTTATTAGCATATATTAATTGTTCAAAATAATAGGTTTGACTGTGAAATTTTCATATACACACATAATGTGCCTTGATCATATTCATCTACAGTGTAGGTTTAAAGTGAAATTTAGTAAACTATGGGTCCTTGACCAAACCCAGGCTGCAGTCTGTATTTGGATGGTCCAGGAGCCAAGAATGGTTTTCTTCTTTTTTAAGTGTTTGAAACTAAGTCAAAATAAGGACAATTTTTTGAGACTGTACAGAGACGTACAAAATACATGTGTAAAATATGACTTTCACTGATTGTCAGAAATATTTTACTAGTACATTTCCACTCCTACTTATTTCTGCACTTTCTATGCAATCTTTCATAGAGTTAGAAAAATAGAGGCATTTTAATATAACATGTACCTCCACCCGACTAAAGTATTTACTGTTTTCCCTTTATAGGAAATCTTTACCAAGAAAATTAAAAACATAATGATTTGAGATTTATGAACAAATTGATGTCTCCTTTCTTGTTTTAATCATGAGTTATATCACTACCAAAGGAGTCCTTAGGGATTTAGCGATGAATGTAATTTATCCCATGCTGGATGTTGATGAATAAAGTCAGAAGTTATTTTAGGGCTCTATTCAATGGGAAATGGGTTGAAAATAAGTAACCTTAGAACTACTAAAATATTGAAAACAATGAAAAGGAGATTCTTATGTCTTCAACTAATAGCAATAGGATGGCAATGCTACAGAAGAAGCAACTCATAGTGAAGAAAGCTGTAGAGATTTATCTGCCGGCAGTAAACTTATCTCTAAGCCTCACAGTGAGTCTTTCCTTTACCTGACAACTTCTCTGTACTTTGAAAGTCCTCTTCTGCAGCCCGTGGCATAGGAATTTCATCCCTCTGTTCCTGAGTCCTGCAATTCTTCTTTACATACTCTGAATGAAGCTCTCTGACCTTTGACCTGTTCCAGTTCATCTGCTCTTGCTTTGGTGCTACTGCCCCAGAATGACTGCTTTGTTCTCCCTTCCCAATCCTCATCTTTTCATTAGCTTCTAGGGTCTGGGAATCTGAAAATACATTTCCTTAACTGTTTGGCTATTTGGGTTTAGGTTATGGTCTACCTGTCAGATACTTTTGTGAAATTTCAAATATGGAGATAAAGGAGAAGTCATGGCTCCTTTTCTACAACGAATATGATAGTGATGTGAGAAGGGGAGAGAGAGAAAGTTTTTATCAGGTACTGAGTAAACTTTTTCCAATAACCTCCTGTTTTGCTGACAGAAAGAGAGATTACTGGCAGTGTCTATTCTCAATTACCTTACCTCTTCATTTCCTGGAAGTTAATAGATTCTCACTGACTCTTGCTCCCAGAACATTTTCAATTGTTTCTTAAGTGACTACCTCTGTTTTAAATTTCTTCCTCTTAAAGAAGTTTAGAGTGGTTTTGTTTGCCTGAATCTTGACTTGTATGTTTCATCAGCCTCAGATTTCTGAAAGAGTCAGATCACACAGACAGTGAGCATAAACCCATGATACTTATTCACTTACTCCTAAAGATTAAGATGTGCCAGAATTGCATCTAGGCCAACCATAGCCTGTTGTCAGGGCACTCAAAGCCGATATGAATTGCTCTCTGCTACAGTGATTAGAAAAATTCTTAATGAACACTTTTTGCATATTTTTCTATCTGTGTTCGTGTACATGAACAAGAAGAGAGGAAAAGGGAGAAACATGAACAACAAAATGTGTGATCATGACACTACAACTAAGTATGTCCTACAAAAATAACTCTCTCTGCAACATTGGGAGGAACAAGAAGCTAATAAGCGGTGACCAGTTCATGAGAACCCCATAGCGTTAGTGAATTTATGTCATGATCACAATAGTGGGATAGTTCACACAAGCCTGGATTAGTCCACACAGGACTGGATTTGTTGTAAAAAGTAAATCTGATCTCCTTTTATTCTCATGCACTCTCTCTTCTCAATTCCCACCATAGTTGATTTAGCAAGAAGGCAATTACCAGTTGCTAGTACCTTGATATTATTATAGACCCTAACTTCCAGAACTATAAGAAACAAATTTGCTATTCTTTGTGAATTACTGAGTCTCCGGTATTCAGTGATAGCAGCACAAAATGAACGGACACACACAGCTTGCAGAGAGATTAGATATAGACAGTTTACAGACATTATCTATTTCTATCCTGTAATCCAAGTCTCTCAAAGAGATGGTGGCCAGCATTTTCCACCATCCCCTTTCATGAAGGACCATACAAAGAAGCTCAAGAAATATGACATCGGGAATACACATACTAAAAGCCTGTAGCTGTTTCACATCATTGTAACAACTGAGATCAGTTTTAAAAGGTCTCTAGTTTTGGCAGAACCAGGCCTGAATCACAGAGACAATCTGCCACAAACTCACTAATATGCAATATTCTTAAAACTATGCCATTTCTATTTCATTCACAATTAGCTTTTGTGAAGGATTTTGTCCCCAGAAATCCCACACAGACCATCTCTGAGATGCTCTCTTCCAAGGTAAACAATGTGAGTGTGCCATAAATCAGGAACATCACAGCCTCGCTCCTGATGAGCAATTCTTTCTCTTCTAATGCTTATAATTTAATATTTTTGAATGACATTGTATTTCTAATTAAAATGAGATGCTCTTTCTGCCTATATAATTAGGAGATGTTTAGAAATTTCAAATTCTTCGTGTTGATGAGAGAACAATGGAAAGGGAATTGCATGTAACGGTGATGGAAGAATAAATTGCTCCAAACTTTCTGGATGTCAAAAACTATGTGCATCAGCGAGCTTAAAATGTATACTTGTTTGGACAAATGAAGCTCATGTTGTGAAACTCTTATGCCCTGATTTTCCACACTCTAGAATATGTTAGAATCAAAGACATTCATTTCAGTGCAACATATGATTGGAAACATGTTAATGATCTAACAAGGTAGAAATGACTAATTGAATTTGGGGCTTCATATAAGGAATAGAGTACACTCACTACAAGGATGCTTTATGAGATAACTCTACCCTATATCATGCTGAATATAAATATCTGGCTAGAAATTATACTTATCTCATCATAAACTATGTAAGTAGTGAATATGAGAATACTTACAATATTTGATGGTTTTTCTATACTCATTCCACTTGCTTTAGAGCAAAGAGATAATATATTGCTTGGGATAGTCAGCCTTTAGTAACTTGCGTGCAATAAACATGACAAAAATCTCAAAGTCTTCTAACAAATATTTATTTCTCAATTATATTACATGAAAGTTAATTGTCATGCCTCACAGCATTCTCAAGGCTGGTCTTAGCTAGTCTCCCGTAAGCTAAACCTCAGCGTGTAGATCAGATTTAAATATCCTACATGGGAAGACTTCCTGGTTTTCCTTTGACGAAAAGCAAGAATATAAAATGGTAACATGATTCTAATGTTGTCAAAAAGGCACTTTCAAAAAAATGTGTGAAAGGAACAATGAATAAAACAGCAACTAGCACTGCTCCTAAAATCCTCTTCTGAAAAAGCATAGCAAAGCATTCCTATTAATGACCAAACAAATCAGACAAAGCCTAAATTTTGGACTGGAAAAAGGCTACATTTCATAGGTAGTGATGGGATGGAAAAAGACACTTCTCAGCCAGTGTAAACAGCTCTATCACAGCGTGTGGGTTATGCTTGTTTTGGTTTTCTAATTGATTGGCTTACATTTTTGTCAAGTCAGCACAGTATTTTGATTTTATTTTTATCTAGAAAGAGTCAAAATGTATCTCCAGAATCAATCTGTATATGTGATTACTCATGGCCACTAAGTAAAGGGGGGGGGGTAATTTAAAAATTTCAGTGAGATTATAATAAGCAAAGGTAACTCTTGGTCACAGGAGTCCACAAGGAATGGAATTAATCAGAACTTGTTTCACTAGATGCAGGAAGATACAGAGATGAGTCAACTTCCAAGGCGATTAGTTTTGAGGACACCTGGTCATATCAAGCCACCTACTTATCAGAATGAATCAAACCTCTTTTATATGTCATACCAGTGACTTCTTTTATGGTTCTCGGGTAGTTTATGAGGACATAGAATCAGAAAGCTGGCTCCATAAAGCCAGTAAAAGAAAGAACATGAGAATGAATGTCTCTTAGCACACACACTGAGATCATCAGTTTTAGGATCCCTTTGCATATCCAAATCACGTATGTCTAACAGAAAACATCAATATTTCACCATGCTTTCAAATTTGTATTTTACTTTTTCTATTTTATTTTATAAAAGATATTGTATTAACATACATTAGTTGTACAAAGGGTTTTCATCATGACAGTTCCATGTGGGTATGCAATCTACCCACAAACTTCATACTATCACTTTACCTAATATCCTCTATCCTCTTCTTAAAACAATTTCAACATGTCTCACTGTTCTATTTGCACACGTATGTCTGAACTACTTTGCACATATTCACTCTCATCTATTCTTTCCATTCACCATCCCTGTGCCCATGGTTTTATACCTCTGTTTATATCAATTAAGTCCACAGGTACAACAAAATACAGAAATAATTACTATAGATTTGCTTGGACTTCATAGTCAACTTACATTGTGTAACCTATCTCCATCTTCTACATGGAAAATAATACTGATTGCTTTCAATGTTGTAAATCGGTCATCTATTTCATGTTTCACAAAGAGTACACATTTACTTGTTCAGTGAGATTAGAATTTAAATTATTTTAGAATCCTGAGATAAAAGCAATCTATTGCAAAAGCTTTCAATGTTAATGCCAATGATTAGCTGGTCTCCATCCCATATCATTCCTTTGCATTGGTGGTACAGATGGCAAGTAGAAAAAATATAATCATCTAAAGAGAACTGAAGTCTCAAAGAGAATAAAAAAAAGCTTAGGTAGAGCTGATGTGCAATGAACGAATGAGAGGACGTATAAGACATGGAAAAAAGAAAAGATCATTGAGACAATGAAGATGTGACTCATTATGGTTGCTGTTGAGGACAATATTGTTATTACTTCCTGCAGTTTATGAATCCTGTACACCATTTTTTAAAGTTGCTTCCCACTTTGAAATTTTAGTGGCAAGCTGAAAGAATAAAACTAAAGGAGCTCAAGTAGTAAAACTTTTTACTGTGAATTCACTATTTTGTTATGTTTATTATGTTAAAAGTTTTATTCATCAAGTATTTGCCATTTAATTACCTATTTTATTCATGCCTACAGTTTGAACAACAATTTTGTTTGCTTCTGTTTAGCTAATGAGTAATCCATAGACCTTGGGTCATGCAGGCATGATTTAAGACCCAGGGCCTTTGCATTACTGGTAATTAGGCAGTAAGTGTTACCATCAACAGAGTTACAATTAGGAAACACATAAAATGTGAGAAAGAAAATAATGAAAGGTGTAAATAAATGGCTTTCAGGAATACAGATGACAAACTGGTAGGAAAATAGAGGCATAAATAAATAATGAAATAAGGTGACCTGACAAATATGGGATTGGACAAATCCCATAGTGATCTCATATTAAATATGGGCTTTAAAACTATTGGGAACACCCATACAAATGGAGATGAAATAGAAGTCACTGATGAGTGCTGCAGCTACACGATAGCTTATATGTGAATGTGAAGTCTTGGTACCTTAAGTTATGAAAGACTGTAATGACAATGTCTTATTTGGCCCAGGTCTGCCAGGACACACTTGAATTTCAGTTACTCAAGAAGTAGAGGTAAGAGGATCAATGTCTGAGGCTGGCTTGGACAATTTCAAAAGCTCTTTGATTAAATATACATACATATATATATATATATATATATATATATATATATATATATATGCAGTCTTTTATATGGTTAGAATTGCCCCAAATGATTACAGAAGGACATTCCAAAGAATCATGCATCAAACAACTTTATCCATCTATGTCCAAATAAAGGCTTCCTAGAAAAAAGTTCCACTCACCTCCATATGACTGCACATTCCTTTAGGACAAAGGTATTTGCTTGTCTCTCCTTTGTTTCCATACCGCCTAACAACATTCCAATAGCTAAGCCAGATTCTCCTGAGCTACAAACTGGGCTGAGAATTCCCTGGGTGACAGAATAACTTCAGTCATCCCTGAGGAATGTACAATTTGAAATAAACTTACTAGTGATTAAATGGCCTTTTGTCTTGTGTGTTTAAGTTATTGTGAATAACTAATGCATTTTTGTGAACAACATCACTCAGGAGAAGGCTGAAAGGAATGACGATGGTGCCTTTTTTATGAGCTTCTTCTTCAAAAGTGAATTTGCCTCCAGTTTGTACCATTAACTTAATGTTGTCTTCTGTTTTCCAACAAAATCATACTTATTCCTTACTTTCATACAACTGTGTAGATTATCTACTCAATATACAACCTAAACCGAGTCAATGAAAGGCAACATTAGGAATATGACTTGATGTTATTTTTTTAATATCAGAAATATGTCTAATCAAATTTAGAATAGCAGCTAACTACTGTCTTTTTGATTGCCCCATGTATAACAAAATTTAATGGCTGGTTGCAATCTTCCTATACATAGTAACAATAGACCATGAAAGCCTCACACAGTATTTACTGTTTGTGTTGTATCACCTGCTTATAATGGCATTCCAATTTAAATATCTCCAAATTTGCATTCATCCTTTAGTTTCAAAATATTGTGGCATATCCTGAATTGTAAACAGTTAAAATGTCATTTTACCACTCCCAAGCATATGTGACTCACCAAGAATACAACAACCCAGCAGTGAGTGTCATATTCACAATACTCAGGGTGGAATTGTTTGGTCTTGCCACTTTACTTTTTCCAACATGGTTTAAACATCTGGGAGACATTAAATTGTTAACTATTTTGAGTGGTTTATGTGGTTTATAGAGACACAATGGATATTTTTTAATTAAAGATAAAATTAGAAATGGGGAGATTTCATCCCTAAAAGGAAAAATTATGGTCATTTAATGGAATGAAGCATGTAATCATTTGTCAGGGTTCCAACTGCATCACTAAATCTTGGCACTGAATGGAAATGTCAAATATGATGTTTCACAACCTATTTTTTACAGAAATAACCATTCTCTTTATAGTCAGTGAAAATACCATTGTGTGTGAAATGAAATATCACTAAAATATAAACAACTGGTTACCTTAGGCCATTATGTTAAGACCTAAAGGGAAATATTCCTATTTAATATATATATATAAAAGATCAAAAGTTTCATCAAAATTTATGTACTTATATTAAGTTGTAGTTTGAAGTAGTAATTATTTTAATAAATTATGACTTCCTATGCATTGTTTTGTGGTAAAGTTTTCTCATAATATTTAATTAAAAGGCAAAGGGGAAACAATACCAGGAAATGGTTGACACTCAAGTGTCTGCTTCTAAAGTCTCCATGGAAACTTACTGAATATGTATTTTGACCTTAAATGATGTCATGTCACTTTGGAGGTCAATTACAAGTGCATATTTCATCTCAGGTTAAATTCAATTTAATGGAACTGAACACCCCCTAAATGCCAAATACTTCCCAATGCTTGGGAACTATGGAAGATTCATAAGTCAAAGAGGGGTCTATGGATGTTTCAAAAATGGGCTGGAAAATCAAAAGAAGTGATTCATATGCTATAATTTATTGAGAATTGCTTATGAGAATCAATTTGACATTTTCACACTTTTAAATTTTACCTAAAGTTTCTATTGGTAAGAGGGCTATTTTCCCCTCATTGATAAGTAGAATTGACTAGCTTCATTAGACAAAAATGAACATGTGCCACTCACTATGCTTCATATGTGTTTGAGAAATATTTCATTGGAAAATTCTCCTTTTTTGCTCTATTTATTCAAGATACTATGAAAATTTATTTGAGTTATTTATTTGAAATATTTTTAAAATAGAAAAGCATACTTGGGATAGTGATTTTTTGAGCTCTTGAAAATCTGTTTCACCTCAAATGGAATATTTGTATTTATAAAAATAATGCCAATGGGGTCTATACAAGATGCAGTGTACCAAAATCAAGTACAGTGACAACAGAGGATATGTCATAGGGGAAAGAAAATATAAAGGAAACAATAACAACAAAATTAATCATATGGTACATTTAAAATAATAACAATAAAGACAGAGCTCTTGTGTCCATATCTTGGGGTTCATTTCACTTAGCATCATCTTATATGGTCATATGTAAATGGCTTTCGAGATTTTCAGCTCATCTGATAAAATTATCCTATATGTATACTAATTATTGCAAATAAGGGAAACAATGGGACCTAAATTTCTTTGGGACTGGGTTACTTCACTTAATATGATTTTTTCCAAGTGTTTTCATTTCCTAACAAATGGGGCAATGTCGTTCTTTCTGATGGAAGCATAGAATTCCATTGTGTATATATACCATATTTTATTGATCCACTCATCTACTAAGGGGCATCTGAGTTGGTTCCATATGTTAGCTATGGTGAATAATGCTGCAATAAATAGAGTTGTGCTGGTAGCTTTAGTATGGCCTAGTTTGTGATCATTTGGGTAAATGCCCAGAAGTGGGACTGCTGAGTCACAAGGGAGCTCTATGTATAGTCTTTTGAGGAACCTCCATACTGATTTCCAGAGTGATTGAACATGGATACCCACAGGACAGTATATTGGAAACAAGCAAACTTGTGGGGGAGGGGGGAGGGGGGATAGTGGGACAACAACAAGGGAAGCGGTAACAATGATCAACAAGTAAAGTACTCTGTACAGCACCTTTACAATAAAATAAAGTAAAAATAATGCCATTCTCCGGATAACAACTTAAAGACAGATGTCTGTCTTATTTTAGTCAGAGACAAGCAAAACAGCTATTAAAAATATTCTAGAAAAGATTTAGCTGTCAAAATATAGAGACCCTAAGAAAGAGTTACCTGTGCCTTAAGCTATTAATGTGACGTGTGAAATCTGGAACTAAAGCAGCCATATCAGACCATGTGAATGACCAGAGCTGAACTATTAGCTTACAAAAACAATTGACTGCTAAGAATTGTTAATTCAGAGGAAAAAAGCAATGCCTATACCTGGTTCTCTGCTGATACTGTCATACCTTTGAGTGACCCAAGTTAAGAGTTTCCTTTGCGGGCTGGGAAGGTGGCTCAGTGGTAGAGCGCTTGCCTTGCATGCATGAGACCCTGGGTTCAATTCCTCAGCACCACATAAGCAGAAAAAGCCAGAAATGGCGCTATGACTCGAGTGCTAGAGCACTAGCCTTGAGCTAAAGAGCTGAGGGACAGTGCCCAGGCCCAGAGTTCAAGCCCCATGACCGGCCCAAACAAACAAAAAAAAAAAGAGTTTCCTTTGCTTGTTTATGTGTAAAGGAATTCATGTATTCTTTAAATTAATTTGTGTTACAAATGTCTACCACTGAAGCAAAGATTTTTAAATGATACAAAATAATCTACATTTTCTGAGCACTGAAGCTACAAAATTTGCTAGATAATTTATGAATCTTCATCTTGCTTACTTTCATACATTAAGGTACACTGGCTCTGTAAAGATACTAAAATGGAGGCTAAGTGAAGTACAATATATCACATTAACTTACCCAGCTAGAAGTAATTCTCTGATTCTGGAACCATATACTCTTTCTGCAAAATCTTGCCTTCCTTGTTGAGGTTCGTCTAACTTGCATGAAGTTTTTGTGATAATGCCTTTAAACTACTAAATAATACTGAGCAAAATTTACCTCTGTACAAATTTCTAACTATAAGAATACAAGAAATGACAAAAAATAATAGCATGTAAGTTTTGTTAGGTAGGAACATCTTCAGAAAAGCTGATTTTGTTTTCTATCAACTGACTAAGTTACAAGAAAGCCTTGCAATTCCTTTTTCTTTTTTTATATCAGTTGTGGGATGTGAATTCAGAGCTTAGACTCTGTTCCTGAGTTTTTCTGCTCCAGGCTAGGGCTCTACCACCTTGAGCCACAGCTTTATTTCTGGTTTTCTGGTGGTTAATTGGAAATAAGAATCTTACAGACCTTCCTGTCCATGATGGCTTTAATCCACAATCTTCAGATGTCAGCCTCCTGAGTGGTGAGGATTACAGGCATGAACTCTGCATTCTTTAATGTGTCTGAAATTTACAAAGGGACCTCTGATCTTTCCCTTAATTATCTGATAATATTCCTGTATAATATGGCATTCTGCATGGTATTGTTTTTGAACACTAAGCAATTGTTTTCTTCTAAATCATATAAGTACTATTCTAAATCACATCTTTTCATAGTTAACAAAATACATGGAAATATTCAGATATGTTTAATTAGCCCTCTGATCTTTCTTTTTTTTTGGGGGGGGGGTCCAGTCGTGGGCCTGAACTCTGGGTCTGGGCACTATCCCTTAGCTCTTCAGCTCAAGGCTAGTGCTCTACCACTTGAGCCACAGTGCCACTTCCAGCTTTTTTCTTTTTGCTTATGTGGTGCTGAGGAATCGAACCCAGGGCCTCAAGCATGCAAGGCAAGCGCTCTACCACTGATCTACCTTCCCAGCCCCCCTCTGATCTTTCTTTTGCACTTTTTTAGCATTCAGAACACAACTTATTCATGTTGCTAGCTATTAGAACAACTGACATTCATTCATTTAAAATGTTTACTGAATGTATGGCATATACAGGTTATCATGAGAGCATTCGAATACACACACACACGCACACACACACACACACACACACACACACATACACACACACAATACCATGGTGGGCACTTGGGAAATTTCATTTCATTCCATTTAATTTACTCAACAAAGTATACTGATAATCCAAGAATCAGAACTATAGAAAATAGAAGGTTAATGCCTGAATAATAGAATTAAAATTTCAGGTTAAATGCCAAGCTAGAGCACCGCATTATGTAATTTCCTCACATAATAGTGAAGAGTCATTAAAGAGTCCACAGTTTCAAGCCTGCTTAACCCAAACAACTATGTAAAAGAATCTAAAATCAGTTTTCCAGCTTCCAGATAGATAAGGTTAACTTAGCCGAAATAACAATGAGGGACAATACTGAAGAACTCAAATCATCCTGTGCCTTAACAAGGCTTAGGTGTCATTGATTCAGGAAAGGACAAGGGATTATTCAGTGCGAGAAACAGAAAGAACTTCCCTCCTCCAGAGCAGTGGAAGACAAACCCATACTTCTATGTTCAGACAAAATCCATTATTTAACATTGATTTCACAACTCATCTTTTCCATTTCCCATTTCTCAGCTTTACAAGCTGTATCTACCGCCTCATTGGGCTCTGCCCATAATTTGTACCAAGTGGCTACTCTTGTCATCCAAGTGATGAACAGTCACCTGTCTGAGAAGCACACAACGCAAACCAGGTGAGTCTCCTGTGGTCCAGGAACAATGGTAGCGTTATAGACACTGTCTCACCTCATCCTCACACCAGATCTGTCACATGGGGCTAAGGGACAAAGAGAGAAGTGAGTTGTAAAGTGGTAATTTCCCCGAGGTCACACATGAAATGAAGAGGCACACCGGCCTTCCAATTTAGGAATATCTAACTTCAAAGTTGCTATACTTCTCACCAGCCTAAATGTTCTCCAAGGAATAATGTGGTACTTAGACAGATTTTCACATATGGTTGTATGCCTGTGCAATTCAATAAATACAATGTTAATAGGAATGATAAGTAATTTAAAAATAGGTTTTAAAGTTAACTTTATTTCTTCAAAGTCTTATCACATTGATCTGGAAGTATGTCCCTGGTTAATGGATGCATCTTTTAGCTAAAAGTTATTATTTCAATCAGAAAACTAGATATTTTTCAAGATCTCTGGGGTCACTTACAGATTACAGTACATTATCTGTCTAGTTTTACTTTCCTAGCACTGGAAAATGTATTTACCTTTCTTTTAGCTGTATCTGAATGAGAAAAAAATCAATTAAAGTATGTCCATATTGTCATTTTCTTTGTTCTTGTGTGTTTTGTTTTTCCCCAAGAGAAATACAAGTAAATAAACTATGATTGGAGCTTGTTTTTTAAAGGCCCTTTTCTGCAAGCAAACATAAATATTTAAAGTGCTGTTCCATTCTATCTAATTTCTACCAAATAAACACATTTCCACATATATATGTGCTAAATATGCTAAGTATATTTTCACTTATTTGGGCAATATTTCAGTTATTAAATATACTGTGTGATCAAAATTCCTATCTCAACCAAACTGCAGAACATTTAAGTGCGCTAAGTAAATAGAATGCCAGTGTGTAGATTCTCTAAACTTAGGTTTCCATATATTTCAGATATAAATATCACAGACAACCAATTAAAAACCTAAATTTCTTGTGAAACAACACTGATTTTGTAGTCAGTCTTCCAGACTTGATGTATAGCTCACTTATGTATATAATGCCAATTCTGCTTGACATGACCATCATTTTTCATACAGAAGTGAGAATGAACATTCTCAGCTAGCTTCAATAGTGTTTGCCTTCTGGGCATGTTCTTTTCTTCCAGTAACAGAAAATGCTGCTTGCTTACTATCCTATCACTTGTTACCCGTGCTATTTTCACGTTCTCCATTTTGATCTTGCTTCCTCAAGTCAGAAGACTTGTACATTTTTCCCTACAGTGCATGTTGTTAGAATGGGCATTGAAAAATGTAAATTAATACTTCAACTCTATTACCTAATGAGAGAAAAAGTCCTTATTCTTTTTCATTTTCATTATTAATGTCATCATTTCAAGTCATTCTTTTCTCCTCTGAGACAAGTTGGTGGTTAACAGATTTTCTTACTCTGCCTCAGGACTCCAACATCACAAGATCACTACAATATCCACAAGAATTACACTATCAAAGGCAACCTCAGGAAGGCCTTCCAAATGAGACATACAGACAGAAAGCTCATATTGTTCAGGAAATTACAGCACAGCGAATATCAGAGAGATCATTTCCCATGACTGAAATGAATGAACTGCAACAAACCAAAGCATACAGATAACCCTCCACCAGCATGTATCTCTTTCATTAAAAGCAACTTACTCAATTGTGAAAAGGGGATACTGATGGGGAAAGACTTCCAGAATTATATTTTGAAAGCAATATATCATTGTAAAAGTTTTGCTCAGAGCCAAAAGTAATTTTGCAAGCATCTCTGAACAATGTAAGAACTAGGGCTTCATAAAGATCCTAGACCATCACATTTCAATTAAAAAAATAAAATCAGTTTGATAGTTTTTGTCAAGTTGAAATGGCTATTTGACCATAGCTTCCTCGTCATATATTTGCTTACTCCAAATTTACATCTTATGTCTCATAAGATGTAAAACAAAAATTCTTATGACGGTTTACTCAGGAAGAACTTGAGAGTATTAGAGCTTAAAATATCTCATTTTGACAATATAGAAGGTGGAGAAACAGATGTAACTGTTATTGAATAATTCATCCCTAGTAAGGGATTCTTTCAAATAAGGAGAATTATTTTAGCAAACATCCATGATGTCCAATATTTCCTTTTGAGTATAAGTGTAAAGAATGACCATTTTGCCTGAGGGAAAGCCAAAAAGGAATAATAAATCTGTTGATTTATACTTTAGAACATCATGAAGAGACCAAAATTAGAACTGCAGTCCAAGACTCCTTTTCTGAAAGTTTGTTTTCCTGCCTGGAAAGTGGTTATCTATAACTTTTAAGGATATCATACAAAAATATGGATGACTCATAACATTATTCTCAGATTTATGATCAACAAATACACATTTCACTACATAATCATCAAAAATTAAACTGGTAAAATTGTGTGGGTGCAAGAGCTAAAAGAAATCTTGCATAATTTTTTTGTTTTTCTTGGGTTGTTGTAACTTTAATTCAGCACATTAGTATATGACTTGGGCAAAATCATTATTCTGAAAAGAAAAAAAAAACCTGTGTTATCTACTGTTAGGTTTTTATAACACTCAGAGCCATTTCCATAGCAAAATCTATGTATCTACAAAAATATATCAAACATTTGAAAGTATAAACAGAGATAAAAGAATATGTATGTCTGCAAAACTTCAAAGGAAAAAGAGAATTAAGAGAGGAAAGAAAACATCTGACAAATTTGGCTCAAAATCTCTCTTTCCTCTCTCTCTCTTTCTCTCTCTCTCTCTTCTCTCTCTCTCTCTCTCTCTCTCTCTCTCTCTCTCTCTCTTTCTCTCTCTCTCTCTCTCAGTATGTAAAGTATCTGAGATCTAACAGAAATTTTGGGTTACCACAGGATATAAAGGTTTAGAAGACTTCAATATATATTCAGCTATTTGTAAGTGAATTCTGTAGCATTGTATCCAAAAGCACTGGCATAAATGTGAAGTTCTAAATTCAAGAAATCTCTGTTATAACCAGTGGTACTTGGAGACTATTTTCCCCCACTGAAATTCATAAATCACCATGTGACACTCTCACACACATCAGTGTGTACATTTTGTTTTCTGTGGAATGTAAAGTGTGATGTACAAGGACAAGCTGAGATAGTTAGCATGTCTGATTGCCTGTTGCTGTCAATCACAGAAAGCCATTCAGTAATCTTGTGAATAACTTCACGGTTTGCATGTCCTGTGCATACTTAATACTAGAAACAACAAAGTATAATGAATTTGATGTGGACAAGGAATTTGTAGAATAAAATACTTCACTTAGACTGTCAGCAAGCAATGGAACAAATGAGATATATAGCAATATTGGAGATGTGATTTATAGTTTTGCTTGTTTTTCATTTTGAAAAGGAAATTAAAACCACACTTGCATATGATTCCATCTTTGATCACTAGAGAATAGCTGCTGTGAATTAATTATTTTATAAACTCTGTTTCCTATTAACCCCAGGTACGTCCTTACTACATTGAAACAAGGGTCCCAAGTGAAATGCTTTGTGTTTTCTGTTTGTTAAAATTACATAGGAAAAAAAATATATCTGGTATCTAATACTTACGTAGTTACTTAAGAAACTACCTAAATAATCTCATGGAAAGAACATACTTGGCATAGCCAAACTCAGTTGCTACTAGCTTCTTATCAGCTCTGCCTAGATAACTTCGGTGTCTTAAGATTGAACATGAAACAGATTTGGGATATTGTAACACATGAAGAACTATGTGTTATATATGGGTGGTCTCAGTTCCTGAATGCAGCTACTATGTATTTTTGAAATGACCTAAGTAAGAGGAGTAAGTACTAGGTTTTGTTACTGGTTTTTGGAAAATATCTGAAGAGAAGAGTAGGAAGCACGTTTGTGATTCACAGCCCATCCTTTTCACATATACCTGAATACCTTGTTCTGAATCCTGGAGCCACCAATCGCTAAATAAATTCCCAGAAAAAAAGAGATAGTAAGAGAAAACAAATATTTAGGAGGTCATAACAAGAGGGAAAAGTTGAGCAGCTACATAGCTGAGAATGACCTTTGCTACTAATGTTGCTACTTGGACATGGGTTTTATGGCCATTTTTTTTTTTTTTTTTTGCTCATTAGCTATCTCCTATTTTGTGTACCTTGTTCACTGGTCAATTCCTTCTCAGATCATAGTTTAAATTTCATTCTCAGGGACTCTTGGAGAAAATTTAATGAGATTCCCAAGTTTCCCAAACAGCCTAGTTTTAAATTGTTATAATAATAGAGCTGCGAACTGTCTTCAATCCATCTCTTGATCGTTATAAGAAGGGGCTTGATCTAAGACGATGTAGATCAATTATTTTTCTATTGTCCTTCTCCCACTTTTCATTGGAAGAAACTTGGATGACCAACCCATTCCTCATTACGCATTTTGAACATTTTTTTATTGTAAAAATGTTGTACAGAGAGTTTACAGTTACATGAGCAAGGTAACGAGTACATTTCCTATTAGCTTTGTTGCCTCCTCCTTTGTTTTTCCCCTACCATCCCTTCCCTCCCACCTCCACAACTACTCCCACCCCCAAAGTTGTAAAGTTCGTTTTCAATATAGCATCTTGTACATCTCATTGTTACAATGGGTCAACCTGTATCCATATTTAAGCATTTCTTTTTTCCCTTCCCCTCCCCAAATTAGAGAAGTATATATACAAGATGCAGGGCACCAACATCAAATATAGTGAAAACAGGAGTTATACTGTGGGGGAGGAACATACAAAGAAACAAAAAAAATCACATGGTACATTTTAACTACGTTAGGAATAATAGCAAGAAAGAAAAAAACCACTTGTGTCCCTATCTTGGGGTTCATTTCACTTAGCATCATCTTATCTGGTCATATGAGCATAGCTTTTGACCTTTTCTGCTTGTCCTACACATGTACTAGTTATTACAAATAAGGGAAACCATGGGACCTATATTTCTTTGGGCCTAGCTTACTTCATTTAATATAATTTTTTCCAACTCTTTCTATTTCTTATTCTTGCTTTCTTCAGCCTTTTCCCTGTCTGTAATCAACTTCCTGCTCAGTCATTGGAACCCTTACTGTACTCTGTGTAATGAGATATTGTCCAATTCCAAAAATAAAAGCCAAACCAATTAAGAGTTTTTAAACACAATTATTGTAACTTTGTCTTTTGACAAAGGAAACAAGACTTTTCTTCTGAACCTTAACTTAAAATAGCTTAAACAAAACCAGAGAATGAATTGTTTCAAGTTATTGTAGATGTAAATGGGCTGAAGAAATTCACAGTTCTTATTATGAGTGATTCTAAGGAAAACTGAAAGTTTTCTGAAAGTTGCAGCAAAACCAGAGAAGTTCAGTTCAAAATGGAGCAAAGACCTGCAGTTTGAAGCTACTACAGGAAAAGAGAAGGAAAATTTGGAGACATGGACACAGTAATGACTTTCTGATAGGACTAAACTCCTAAATTATAGCATGAATTGAAATTTGCAATTGCAAATTTTAAAAAAAATTAGCATTAACAATGGATGTAATAACCCAGTACAGGGATATCCTCTAGAGTGAGAAAATTCTTTGCCAGCTATTCACCTGACAGGGGATTGCTATCCACAAATACAAAGGATTTAAAAAGAACACTAAACATCAAACAAATAATCGTATGGACAAATGAATTAAGCGATTATTCTCAAAGGAAAAAGTATGAATAGCCACTATACATGAAGAGATACTAAACATCCTTAGAAATTCTGGAAATGTATTATTTGCAATAACTAGTATATGTCTGAGTTAAACAGAAAAGGTCAGATAAGTTGATGTTAGGGGAATGAATCCCAAGATAAATATTCAAATGGTTTTTTTTTTTTTTTTTTTTCCTTTCATGCAATTGTTTCTAACATATTTATAAGATGGTTTCTATGTTGTTTTGTATGTCCCTCCCCCACGGTATAACCCATGGTTTCACTGTATTTGAGGATGGTATAATTTGTGGAGGGGAAGGGAAAAAACAAATTGTATAACTAGGGATACAGGTGGACCCATTGCAACAATGAGATGTACAAGTCGTTATGTCGAAAAACGAACTTTACAACTGTGGTGGGGGCTGGGGGGAGAATGGGAAGGGATGGGAAGGGGAAACAAAGAGGAGGCAATAATGCTTGATAAGAAATGTACTCATTATCTTGCCCATGTAATTGTAACTCCTCTGTATGGTATTCTCACAATAAAAATAAATAAATTAAGTAAATAAATAAAAAGAAATTCTGGAAATGTAAACCAACACCTCAGTGAAATAGTATCTAACATCAGTAAGAATGGTTATCATCAAGAAACAAATATTGTTGAGGATACAGGGTGGGCAATAAACCTTTAAACACTGTTGGTAAGGGTAAAAATTAGTACAGCCATTATAGAAATCAGTATGGATTCCAAGGAAGGAAGGGAAGGAAGGAAGGAAAAGAACACACTACTAAACTACTATGTGATCCTCCTGCTCTTCCACTCGTAGGGGTGTGTGTGTGTGTGTGTGTGTGTGTGTGTGTGTGTGTGTGTGTGTGTGTGTAAGAAATCAAGCCAATTTACTATACTATATAGATATCTGCACATCTATATTTATCCTGGCACTATTCACAAATGTGAATTTACCCAGTCAGACTAGATCCTCATCAGTATATGGATGGATAAAGAAAATGTGGTATACTATATATACACAACAGAGTTCTGTAGAATGAAATAATGAGATTTGCAAGAAAATGGATGGAATTGGATAGCATCATGTCAAGCAACATAAGGCAGACTCAGATAAACATCGTATGCTGTCTCTCAAATAGGGAATCAAGATTGTTTTTTAAAAAGACACGAAAGATCATAGATAATATTAAGTGAATGACAAGGGTGGAACCAATGCAATACGTTGGAAATGATCTGTACAACTTGGGGTGGGGATTGTGGAGTTGGTTGGGGGAAGGAAAGTAGGAGAAAAAATGAGGGAATGGTTAACAAGTTTGACAAGAAATGTACTCATTGCCTTCTTATGTAACTGTCACCCCTCTGTACATCACCTTGACAATTTAAAAAAAAAAAGAGACATAAAAGTAGAACAGGGATTCTATTCGGAAGGACAAGCAGGGTGGGGAAGGGAAACAGCACGACAGGGATAAATATGATCCAGCTCTAATATATACATGTCTGAACGTTTTACAATGAAGCTCATTATTTCATACAATGAACACAAAGTTTCTCAAAAACCCTAAGAACTTTGGCTTTGGCCTTGCTTGCCTTTCATCCCATTTCTTCTTTTTTTTAATGGTGCTGCTGCTGTGTGACTCCAAGTGTAGCACATTGTCTCACATGGGACTCAGACACCGAATCCAGCTTTTCAGGCCCCCACAGCACCTGTGCTGTCTCTGCTGTGGGTGGCCATGGCTGTGAGGTCCTTTCAGCATCCCCCCTGTGGGAGCTGGCCAGGCCTGGCAGCAGCCAGCCCTCTGTTCTGCACAGGGGTAGATGACTACTTTCTGGGACAAGGCCTCTTCTCAGGGGCCTCCATGAATAAGGCCGCTGATCCCATACGTGTTGAGGAAGGAGAAGGTAGAGCGTGCCCAGGGCTGGCATTTTCCTAAAGACTTTTCTTTTCTTACTATCATCATCATCATCATCATTACTTTATTGTTGTTTTAGAGGTGATATACAGCAGGGTTACCTTTCCATACCTCAGGTAATAAGTACATTTCCTCCTTCTTTTTGCATAGCATCATCAGTTCCCTCATCCTCTCCCATTCCCTCCCTCCCAGCACCGCCCATGAGTTGAGTAGTTCACTTTCATCAGTGTCCAGTACAGCCAATGAGTTCTACTGCTGATTCACCCATTTTCCACTGCTTCTGTGCCTTCCCTCAGATGCACACATGTATACACTGTATATGAGGTAAGGAATACAGTCATCAGAGAATGAAAAAAAATATGAAAAAAGTCCTAGGTTTCCATACTGTTGGCATTCCTTTCATGCATATTATTTTATATATGTATGAAAAGAATTTTGGGTATTGACAACTTGGTGATTTTCTCCTAAGACTGAACTCTTTGGATCTCACTGGGTGTCTAGAATTCTGTATAATTTGTCATTGCTTACTGTGTTTTAAATCTAACTTCCACATATCAGGGAGAACAATGTGCCAATTGTCTCTCTGATTGCAACATGATTTGTTGTAGTTCCATCCATTTCCCTGAAAATAACATTATTTTATCTTTTCTAATGGCTGTGGAAATTTTCATTGTATATAGGTACCACATTTATTTGTATCCATTCATCCATTGTGGGTTGTTTCTTTGTCTTGGCTATTGGGAATAGTGTGGCAGTAAACATGCATGTGCGGGTGTCCTTCTCATATCCTGGTTCATGATGCTCAAAATATATGCCTTCGAGTGGTATGGCTGGGTTGTAGGGAAGGTCTATGTTTAGTTTCTTGAGAAACATCCAGAGTGGTTGTATTAGTTTACATTACCCCCACTCCTACCCCAACAGTGCAGTATGGTTCCTTTTTCTCCAAATCCCTGCCAGCATTTGTTGTCAGAATTCATAATATTGACTAATCGAATTGGTGTAAGATGATATGTCAGGATTGTTTTGATTTGCATTTTCCTCATGGACAGGGATGATGAATATTCCGCATGTGTTTCTTTGCCATTCTTACCTCTTCTTCTGAGAAGTCCCTCCTTAGCTCCCTTATCTATTTAGTAATTGGTTTATTAGGTTTGGGAGGGGTTAGTTTTTTGAGCTCCTCGTGTATATTGGATATTAGGTCTTTGTCTGATGTATTGCTGGTAAAGATCCCAACTGGTTGGCTGTTTTTCTAGTTTAGTAGCTGTGCCCTTAGCTGTGCAAAAACTTTTTGTTTTAATGTCGTCCCATTTTTTGGAGTCTCTTGCCTATCTGTTGTGCCTCTGGGACTCTATTCAGGAAGTCTCTGCCTGCCAGTACCTGTAAGTTCTAAAGTCTCTCTTAGTCTCCTTTGCAGTAGTTTCAGAGATTTGGTCTGATGTTGAGGTCTTTAATTCACTTTGAGTCAATATTAGTGCATAGGGACAAGCAGGGATCCACTTTGAGTTTTCTGCATATGGCTGCTCAGTTTTTCCAAAACCAGTAGTTAAAGAGGCTATGTTTTTTCCACTATATGTCTTTGGGTCTTTTGTCAAATATCAGATGACTATAAGTATGTGGTTTTATTTCTGGGTCTTCTAATCTGTTCCATTGATCTTCAGGTCTATTTTTCTGCCAATACCAAGCTGGTTTTGTTATTATGGCTCTGTAGTAGAGTCTGAAATCTGGTATTTTGATAACACCTTCATTGTTTCTTTTGCCTAGAATTGTTTTGGCTATTCTAGGTATTTTGTTCTCCATATTCATTGGGATTTTGATAGGGATTGCTTTGAATTTGTATATTACTTTTGGCAGTATGGCTATTTTCACAATACTGACTCTATCTATCCATTAACCTGGAAGGTCTTTCCATTTCCTGGTATCCTATTTGATATCTTTCTTTAGATTTGTATAGTTTTCATTATATAGCTCTTTTATATCTTTGACTGTTGGTCTGTCATATATAGCTTTTTTTTTTTTTTTTTTGGTCAGTCATGGGGCCTGAGCTTTGGGCAAGGGCACTGTCCCTGAGCTCTTCAGCTCAAGGCTAGCACTCTACCACTTGAGCCACAACACCACTTCCAGCTTTTTCTGCTTATGTGGTGCTGAGGAATTGAACCCAGGGCTTCATGCATGTAAGGCAAGCCCTCTACCACTAAGCTATCTTCCCAGCCCCAATATATAGCTTTTATTGTTTTAAGAATCTTCATTCTGTTTCGAGTTTCTCCAGATCTTTTAACCTGAATAGTGTTCCATTTTGTTGAAACATTTTTCTGCATCTATTGAGATGACCACATAGTGCTTGACCTTGGCTCTGTTGCTGTGGTGACATTTATTGATTTGCATATGTTAAACCAGCCTTGCATCTGTGGGATGAAGTCTACTTGGTCATAAGGTATAATTTTTTTAAAAAATTATTTTTGGATTCTGTTGTCTAATATTTTATTGAGAAGCTTTGCATCTGTGTTCACCAGAGAAATTGGTCTGTAGTTCTCTTGGATTCTTACCTGGTCTTGGGATGAGTGTGATATTAGTTTCATAGAATGAGCTTGGGATTGCTCCCTCTGCTTTTGTTTCACAGAAAAACTTGAGGAGTATTGGTATTAGTTCATCTTTAAAAGTCATATCAAATTCAGAAGTGAATCCATCTGGGCCTGGGCTTTTCTTTGTTCTGAGACTTGTGATTACTTCCTCTATCTCTTTGTATCTTATTGATTTGTGTAGTTTGTTTATGTTATTGGTTCAGTTTAGGCAGTTTGAATGTTTCTAGGACTTCATTTCTGCTAGGTTTTCCTTCTTTTGTGAGCATAGGTTTTGAAAGTAGTCCTTTATAATCATTCGGATTCTTGAATGTTTGTTATAATGTTTTCTGTGGCATCTCTGATCTTGTTGATTTGAATTTCCTTGCTTCTTTTTTTTTCATTTATCTCACAAATGGTCTGTCAATTTTATAAATTTTTTCAAAGAAACAGATTTTTGTTTCATTGATTTTATATATAAATTTTTAGTTTCTATTTCGTTTATTTTGCCCTCATCTTTGCTATCTCTCTCCAGCTAGTAGTTTTAGATTTGATTTTTTCTTGTTTGTCTAGCTGTTTTAATTGCATCATAAGGCTATTTACTGGAGCTGTTTCTATTGCCTTTATGTGTGTGCTTAGGGCTATGAACTTTCCCCTCAGCACTGCTTTTGCTGTATCCCAGAGGTTCCATCGTTACATGTTTTCATTTTTCATTGAGTTGTAAGAGCTTTCTAAATTCTTCCTTAGTTTCTTCTTTGGCCCAGGTGTTTATTCAGTAGTGTGCTGTTCAGCTGCCACGTATTTGTGTAATTTCTACAGTATGTTTACTGTTAAGAACAAGTGATTCCTGTGGTCGGATAGGATGCAAAGATTATGCCAGCCCTCCTCTTGTATTTGCTTAGGTTCTTTGCTGACAGTGGAGTGGTAAAATCTCCCACTATTTTTGTGCTTAGGTCTATCTTATTCTGAGAGTAGTAATGTCTGAGAGTATTAAGTCTGGGAGTATTAATGTATTTAGGTGCTCCGTTGCTGGGTCCATCTATATTGACCACTGTGATACTTTTTCAGGATTATTACCTTTATTAGTATATAAGGGCTTTCCTTGTCTCGTTGCATTGATTTTATTGAGAAGTCCATTTTATCAGATATTCATATCTGATAATATCTGCCTTCTTGCAGAGTGTATTTGCATGGAGATGTTTATCCATCCCTTCGTTCAGTTTGTTTTTATCTTTGGCTATGGGATGGGTCTATTGGATCTTGTATTTTGATCTAATCTGGTGCTTTTTTTTTCTTTTGAATGGGGAATTGAGTCTGTTAACATTTAGGGTTATTATAGAGAGATATGTTATGTTTCCTGCTATTTTCTTGTATTTTGCTTCTTTCCTCTTCCTGTCCTTACTAAATTTATCTTCTAGTGCTTTTTGTTGTTGTTTTTTTTCCTTTGGTCGGTTGTGGAGCGTGAACTCTGAGCCTGGGCGCTGTCCCTCAGCTCTTCAGCTCAAGGCAAGCACTCTACTACTTGAGTCACAGTGCCACTTCCGGTTTTCTAGTGCTTTATTGGAGATAAGTCTTATGGACTTTCCTGCCCAGGCTGGCTTTGAACCATAATTCTCAGATCTCAGCCTCCTGAGTAGCTAGGATTACAGGCATGAGCCACTAGTACCTGGCTTCTAGTGATTTTTGTATGATGTGTTTCCTTGATTTTGATTGTTTGCTTCAGTTTGTGGTTTCTCCCTTTAGTATTCTTTGTACTTCTGATTTAGTGTTCACCAATTCCTTTCATTTTTGTTTATCATGGAAAGTTTTACTTTCATTGTCACATGTAAAATATAAATGATAGCTTCACTGGATACACCAGTTTGGGTCAGCAGTTGTTGATCTTCAGGGCTTGGATAATGCTATTCATGGCTCTCCTTTTGTTGAGGAAAGGAGAGGTAGTAGAGGTAGAGAGGTAGAGAGGTACAGAGAGGTCTGCAGTGACTCTGATTGTCTTCCCATTGTAATATAGTTTCTTTTTTAGCATTTAAAATCAATTCTTTGCTATTCAAGCCTAATGTTTTTACTGATTTGTCTGGAAGTCTCTACTAAGGGTTCTATATGCTTCTGTTAGGTAGGTGAGGTTTTCTCTCTTAAAAGGGAAGTTTTCTGTTTTTATTTTACCAAAGAAGTTTTCCATGTGTCTACTATTAAATTCCTCCCCCTCATTGATCCCAATTATGCATTGATTTGATTTCTTGACTGAATATGCCAATTCTTGGATTTCCCTTTTGTAAGTTCTGAGTGTTTTTTTTTTTTTTTCCCATACCTCTCACTTTCTGTTCCAGCTCCACTGTTTTATCCTTGACTCCTGATATTCTATTTTCCATTTCACTTTTTCTGCTACCAATGGCTTCCACTGTGGTTTGCATTCTGGAAATTGAGCCTTGTATGCTTCTAATATCAGTTTTCCAAGCATTAATTTCATCTCTTAATGAGGTGTATACCATGCCCATTTTTTAATCTTCATGTCTTTCTTTTTTGGAATCCTGGAATACCTTTGCCATTTGTTCTTTGGACTCTTGAAATTGCTTTTACATTTCCCCTTTCATTTCTTTGGCCAGTTCTGTCATCATTTCTTTAATGGCTCTTTTGTCCTGCATCTCTTCTTCTCTTTCACCGAGGTCTTTCTCTGGGTTATTGTTGGCTTTTGGATTTACTTTGTTGTCTTGACTGTCGATGAATCTTGTACTCTTTCAATGTGAATGATGCATTTGGGTTCTGAGATTGTCAGGGTCATGGTCCAAGTTTGGCCTGCTCCTGCCCGACTGGTAGCAGCCCTCAAGTGGTCCGGGCTAGTTCACACTGGGTAGGCAAGCCCTCTCTGGGTCCCGGGAACAGCAAGTACCTGTGCCCATGTGAAGCCCCAGGCTGGCTGAAAGCATTTCAGTCCAGTCTTCAGCAGAGGCTGGAAAGGTTAACTTTGGCCTCCAGGATCGGCGTGGCCTTTGGAAGAGTTAGGGTCCCCCCAAGTACACTAGCTTTTGGTTTGTACCTTGGTTCTTGCCCCACAAGCAGCTGGCACTTGGCATGCCACAGCTTGTGCGCATGCACTCCTGTTTCGTGGCTCCGGGATGTGATCCACCAGCAGCTACTTGAATGGAAATGTCTGCTACTCAGGGCTGGGGAGAGTAGCTTCCGGTGTCTGGGAAATAGCAATGAGGTTTCCGAAGGGGCAGGCCCGCAGGTAGGGGGGTGCTCCTGCACTCATGCAATTCGCGACTCGTGACTTGGGCTGGTGTGTACCGACATTCTGCAGCTCCCGATAGGGGCGGCTCCGCCAGCAGCTGCACACTGGGATCTGTGTGCTAAGGAGGGCTGGGGGCAGGAGGGACTCGCTTGGGGATGAGCCTGTGTAGCCCAGTCTGGTGTTGCTATTTGTTCAGGATGTATTTTTAGTTTATAGGTTTGTGACACTTGAGAATAAAATTATTTCCTCTAAAGAGTAGTACTGATTATATAACAGTAATTTGAAGGCCTAGACATTCTAACTTTTGAATATTACAATTAATACAGAACGGCAAATATTTATGTAGCTACAATTTTAATCCCCCTAAAACACATTCTTATACTATTTTTCCTCTTTGAAACTATACTCTGTGTAAGATAACACCATGCTTATCTTCTTGTCACAAAATCTTCAGAGAAAAAAATTCAGTGGATAAATAACAGTTCATCTACAACAATCCTTAATTCCACACCTGAAAATTGATTTTATTTTCAAAGCTTTACAAGGCTACTATGAATATTTTCCTGCCAACATTTTGTTTTGTGAATTTCATTTCCTTATGAAATTTTCTAGAAATGAGATTTCAGGACAAAAAGCTCTAGATAGGTAATCACATGTCAGAGGCATTTGCCTCTGATTTTGTTTTTATTTGACTTAATACACCTCTGAAAATGTATTATAACAATTAATTTAAAAAATATTGATACAAAAGTCCAAACTTAACAAATAATTTTAATTTCTGTTGGGTGTCATAGAATCTATTAAGGCCAAATATTATTCACACTCATGGAGAAAGAGATGGTTTATAAAGTGTTTTGCAAACTAGGAACTGAAGAAAAACCAAGTCAGGAGAAGTTTAAAATATAAACTTTATAAATATGTAAATATACATATATGATTTGCAGAATACACAAATGTATTAACTAAAGTATGGTAGAGTCAGGGAAGCATTCCAATTGTTTAATTCCTTACAGAGGCAAAATAAAAGTTCAACAAAATAAACAGAGGAAAACAGGTACTTGTATGGGCGTGGGGTCAAGGAGAGGTGGTAAGGTGCCGTACTCACTTTTAACATATGTCCTACAAAATTTAGAAAAGAGAGGCAAGTGGTGAGTTTTGTAGGATGGATAAGAATGTTGAAAGGGGTGACATTGATCAAGACCAATTTCATTCATAAACTGCTTGGTTGATAGCAACTCCTTTGTGTAACTACTTAAAGATAATACAATTTAAAAAAAAAACAAATGTTTCACACAGAAAAGAAATACAATGAGAGAATACATGGTATGCTTAAAAAAATAACAGTATTTGCAGAGACATGAGCCCACAGGAAAGTGAGATTTCAAAAAACTCATTTGCCTGCACTGAGGGGAATCGAGAAGGGTTGCGCAAAGCTAGGTGTGTATGAGGCTGTGTGCTGCATCGCATTACATAACTTGAGTATTGGCCTTCAGTTTGGTGTTCTCTGATACAAATTCTAAGACTTGCTGTTATAGCACAAAGGAAAGAATGGAAGAAAGGAAAGGGATGTGGAGTCTTTACCCAGTGCTGTTCAGTTTCTTGATAGAAGAAAGAACATGGATAGAGTGAATTTGTTCTCCCATCACAGAATGCTGTTCCTCTGGCACAAGGTTGTTAAAGGCCTTTAGGCCAATATAGCTTACAGAGCACATGCTCCATTTCAAATTTTAGATTGCAAAAAGACTTATAGGACCTTATGGCATAAATCCCTATATATACACATATATATGCATATGTACACACATAGACATACACATAGACATGTAGGAATGTGTGATTTGTGTTATATTTATCTTATTTACGTGCATTTCTATCTTTTAGCAAAGAAATTCCAAATGAAGAAATTCAGTAAGAGCAGTTCTGCCCTCCACTTCGGTTTCAGCTGCCTCTGAGATGAGCTAATTCTGGCCTCACTTAGAGCTATCTAACCCAAAAGGTACCATTACGCATCGTGACACTGGATACAAGCCATCAGTACAAGTAAGGAACACAACCGGCAGTCTGCTGTGGCCAATTCACTTGCCAAAAAGCCCAGACGGTATTTTGAAGAAATTCTTAGGAAGTTGTAAAAGTAAAAGAGAGGTTAGGAGGACAGGGAATAGATGAGTCTGCCAACGTTCTGGGACCTTTTCTACAACTCATTAGAGACCTTCATTGAACCATTTTCCTGTTGCAATCCCCATCTGTGGAATAAGCATAATTACCGCTGACCTTTGCCTTGCCCTTTGATAACTTCACAGGGAACTTCTGGGATCTTATGAAGATTAATAAGTCAAATTCTTGTTGAGTGCTTTAAGCTCCCCAAAAGGGAAAGAACAGAAAGTTAAAAGCCATTGCTTTGAGACCAGGAGGGGCAGATATCAGAGGCCAGGCAGCACAAGCCTTGAAAGACTCATGTCTGGCTCTCTTGTGAGTGATGGCGGAAATTTTCTGTTCCCAGTATCAGCCCTGACAGGTGGAACAGAGGACATCCATCTCATTCCCTAATACGCCTTTAATGAGTCTAGTCCACAATTTAATTTAACAGGCTTTAGAATATTCATTGTATCTTTAATATTTTTGAATGAGTAGGTAATTGTGGCAGACTGAGTAATGGCCCTAAAATACATCTATATCCTAATATCCTATATCCTCTGAGTGTGTTGCTTAACAAGGAAAATACTACTTTGTGCATGTGGTTCCCTACAAATATTACAATGATGAACTCACCCAGAGTTCTCATATGACAAGCACCTATAAGAAGAAGGCATTGAATGGAAGAGATGGATTGATAGACACAGGAAGTTGGAATGGACAAGGAAAGGGCACTGGGCCAAAGGATGCTGGTAGAATTCTAGAGGTCACAAGGTTAGGGAACTGATTCTTCACAGACTCTTCCAGAAGAGGCACAAAAATAAAGTCACTTTAGTCGTCTGCCCTTTAGAACTATAAATCAGTAAAGGTGTTTTATTTTAATCTTCTAAATATGTGGCCAATCTGTTAGACTCGTAACTGAAAAATACTGCTGTAGACATAAAAAGAAAGAAACAGCAAAATGGTAATGAGAATCAGCTAGGTTGTAAACCATTGAACTCTTTAACATTGTTTGTGGGATGTAAAATGGAGAAGCTGCTACGGAAAACAGGAGGGAAGCTGATCAAAAAGTTACAATTTGATACAAACATACCTCTTCTGAGTATACACCAAGAAGAATTAGAATCAGGATCTTGAAGAGACGTATGTACTCCCACATTCAATGAATAATTATAAACATCATTTTATTCCTGCTCTGGCCTCTAACTTAAGTTCTTCAGTCTCAGCCTCCTGAGTAGCTGACATTATAGAAATGAGCCATCAAGCTGGTAGTTCATATTCTTCCAGAGGGAAAAAATGAGGCCACAATTTCTTAGACTTTCTCTAAACTGATAAGACTTTCTAGTAGCATAAAGTTTTATTGATATGTTCTTTATAATCACAAGTATGATTTAAGTGAAGAAACATACAACCCTTTCAAAATTGGATTTATATGACAGAAGAAAATATATATTCAGTAAAAAAGGAATAAATTGCCTTCTTAGCATCTAGTTTTTCTTAGTGGTGTTTGAGCTCTAATACAAAGTAGAATAAGAGGGATTTAAGTATGTTTTTGAGAAATGAATCATTCACATTTACTAAATGGTATAATAACCCCAAGATTCTCCATTAAAAGAATTATCTAATTTTCTAGTAACATACTGAGATTAATCAAATTTACTCTGAGACAACTGGGGTCCTGCATGTCTGACTTGAAAGCTGTCTATGACCCCAGGAGAGAGAGCATAAGAATACCCGGAACTACTTTCATTCCCAAGGCTCCAGGCTGAAACAGAAGGCAGTCTGAGCACAAACTTGACTTGGTGTTTTAACGTAAAACAGACCTGCTTCTGTTGGGCCTATTTAAACTGCCCCTTCCTCCCCACCACCCCTGAGATCTGAACATCAAATACCAGTGAAAACAAAGAAGGGACCGTTGGGGCGAATGTAAATAGTCTAAAGTCCTGGTCATTGTGACACAAATACTACAGAAGTTTGAATATTTGGAGGTATTTCACTAATGTGTTCCATGTATGACTCTTGAAAAGATGGATGAGTGTTTAAGTTTCTCTGAGCATTTACACTAACTTTAAGTTGCATATAAACACAAAGGAAACCACTTAATCTATACAATATTTTTTACTATTTGGCATATGCTAACGCATATACTTATATATAACCCTTTGTAATAATTTTCTTTCCTTGTAAATCTCACTGGGAAATTTCAGAATCTAAATAGGCTATCTATCTTCATGTGTAAGAATGCACATATATATACACACATACACATACATATACAGTCACACACCTACACACAACATACAGCCATATAAATGTCTGCTCATGTAAAAGTATACAAACAAATATAATTTCTTTCACATACTCAGCCCTGAATAAAAAAATAGAATCATTCTTTTCAATTATGGTATATTTTTTGGTTTCATTTTAAAGTAGATAGATTGTGTGAAAGAGGAGTGAATCTACTTGAGTCTCTCAGGAAACATTTTATAAAATTAGTAAGTCTGGACTATATCAGGTCTGAAAGAATCCTTGAGTCAGGCCAGCTATTTATCAGATGTTATTTTTATACGATGTGCTAGGAAAATAACATCTACATAAAATCAAGTAAAGAACAAAGAGCAAAATATTGATTGAATCTATGGACTTAAAATGGTATGTCTTGATTATAATGAAGAGGAATTTTGTTGTTGCTGCTGCTGTTGTTTCCTTGACAGGAATTTGTTAATAGTCTGGAATCCTCAGAGGTCCCATGGACGATTCTTGTTTTCTTTACATGCCTTGCTTTCCTCTACTCACCTCTGAGGCCTGGTTGTAGCAAAGCAGATGTACTCATTCCTTATCTCCCATCTGCCAGCAGACATACCATCTGACAGCCCAGTTGGCACATCTAAAACCTTGGGATCCCAACTTTCTAGTTCCTCATTTGTATAAGGCTATGAAATACTAGATTGTCAATTACTTGGAAATAATACAAATGTTATAAATATTATCTTATACATTATTATAAGATAGCAAGATAATATAAATGAGCATGATAAAAATCTTATAATACTGTATAAGCTATCTCACGGGTAAAATATTTATAAGGTAATTGGAAGATATCTTATAAATAAAAGATTAAATATCTTATAATAACATTTATAAGATAATACCTTATATATTTAAATGACATTATTTTATAAACATTGTATCTCATGAGCCTGGTATCAGTTACACTGGAAGTGTTCTTGACATGTTTGGGCAGTTGAATAAGTGTGTCTTTCCTCAATGTGAGTTATTCTTACCACCTTGCTCCTTTGTATATGCTATCATTTTGGTAAGATTTCTCATCATTCATAATCATTTCATGCCCTAGTCATTTCTATATGCTATTGATCAGGAATAATAATTTTGTGTAAATCTCTGAGCACGTAAAACAATGTAATCAAAATTCTCTTGCATGCTCTATTGCTTTTGATTGGAAAGTACTCATATAACAGGTGATTATTTAATTTAATAAGTATTTTGTGGTGCCTACTCTACAGCAGTATTTGTACAACATCCTGTGATATAGGTTACATAGCTTGGGACAAATTAGAGCAGACATGGTTCCTCTGATGATGAAATCTTCAAAAGCTTCAACTCAATCTTCAGTTGAAGTGTGAGGCAGGGACAAACAGGAAATAGAGAAATGTCCCCCTAGAAAAGACTCTTTTAATACTGACATTGTTTAGAACTCCTGGCCCAAAGCAATAATAACAGATTAAGACTTAGTCATTTCAGGTATTAGTTTAAATTGCCTACTTATATCTATGCTGCATGAGTCCTGGTATCCCTTAAAATAGGGAAAAGGGTTCTTGGTACAGTGTCTTCAGGCA
Source organism: Dipodomys spectabilis (assembly GCF_019054845.1). Classification (NCBI taxonomy): domain Eukaryota; kingdom Metazoa; phylum Chordata; class Mammalia; order Rodentia; family Heteromyidae; genus Dipodomys; species Dipodomys spectabilis. The sequence goes on along the minus strand of NW_024870698.1, from coordinate 3,755,214 downwards.
TGAGGGACAGAATCATTCTCAACCATGATAACCAGAAAGAGGCTTGCAGCTAAGTCTTGTTCTCACTATAAACATCTGATAGCATCTCTTGCTTTTCTACCTGGAAGGCAAGCTACACTGACACAGTAAAGATGTCTTTTAGAGTCTAAATCCCCCATAATTGTATCTTCCAGAATATTACTTAGGTTCAAGAGAATACAAACCCTGACATGTATTAAGAGGATTTAATAGTTTGCAGAGGGGGAAAAAAACAGAGAGAATGGGTCCACAGCAATGAAGATGAAAGTTTTCAAACCTTGAGCATCACTTACTAGAAAAGAATAGAATGAACCGCAAGTAAAAGGTAGTTGGGGCACAAATTTCAGAGTCAATAATATCTCCTGGTGGAATGCTACCATTCTGTAAACATTAGATACTGAAGGTCATGTGTTATGAACTTCAAATAATAATCTGATGGTATGCAGGTTATCTGAGCATTTTACCAGTGGTAGCTTCAACCATGGAATCAGCCATCTATTCCTACACAGGGCTTCATGATAGTACCTTGTACAACCAGATGATTTCCTGACAATTATCTCTCCTCCTTCTCTTTATTGTTAGGAGCTTAGCAGCTCTTTATAGAACTCAAACAGCAAGCATTTCCATGTCTCTCGAAAAGTTCACACTGATTGTTTCCAGACACTCTGGGAAAAAAAAAATATTTGTTAACATATCTGTATCCTGCTTCTAACAAGCAAGAGAAGGAGCAGGTTGATTCACCAAAGAAATTTTGAACTGTAATCATTGGGGGGAAATGGATCCCACTGCACACGCCAGTCATGTGTTTCTTTTACAATTTGCCACCCACTTGGCTAGTAAGGGTGGAGCAGCTGGGTTGAATATGACGGATTGCCCTAAATGGGCAGCTACTGGAATCCTGCAACTTCAGCCAGGTACACTGAGCAGAAGATGACAGCCCTTCTGGCAGCAGAATAAATTGTCCTGCTCCAGTCTGACTGTTCCCAAGGCAACCTGGGGGCCTTCAGACCCAAAAGCTCTAAACATTTGCCTTCCTTAACCTACTTTCTCATCTTCTCCCAGACACGTGCCTTCGCTGCCTTTTAAAGTTGGGATCTGTTTTTCTTTACCTGAACATTCAAGTTTTACCTACAAATCAGCAGCTCCTTCTGATGAGGATTTGTCAAGCTTCATTTTATGTCTATAGGTGATGAACATGACATTTCTTCCCATCTATTCTGTAAGAAACCCTTCTCTGTTCCCTCTGTACTATTCCTGCAGGTCTTGGCTCCATTTCTCTATTCAACATGCAGAACTTGTATCTTAGAACAGAGACATGTGTAAGATGATCTTTCACCAGGAGGGATAAAGAATGAGAGCAACATAAATTTCCACTTCGGTTAAGAGTGAAGAAAATCTAAATGGCTAAAAGATGAGATTGCCACTGCAGGGTTTTTTAAGGGAGGTGGTACCAAAATGAGAGTATTTTGAATTGATTCTTGGATAATATTCCAGTGGAATTTACCAGACTATTCTCCCTTGACAACAATATATATACAGTCAGTCTTTTACATTGGAATATGATCTGTAATATTTCTATTCTAAGGTATTTGCTTACTTCTGAGCTCAGTGATGCATTCATGGAGATGTCTAACCTCCCCTATGTAATGTAACATATTTTCATGAACTCCACAAAGAAACATTGTGTCTATTGGTCCTAAATCTTCATCCCTCCAGAGAGCTCATCTGATATCCTCTATTCTATGTGGGCCTGTTTGGATATTTCATAGAAGTGGTACTATGCAATCTACAGCCTTTCCCATGGGGCTACTTTCATTTAGAATAACATTTTCAGGTTAATCCTTGTTAGCATGATTGGTATTTCATTTCTTTTTTCTGCTCACATAATACTCCCTTGTTTCTACATGGAGCATATTGTTTTTCCATCACTCAAAAAGTATTGAAATTGTTCCCACTTTAGGCTATGGTGATAGATAAAGCTGCAATAAGCACTCATATACAGGTTTCTGTATGGAATACATTTTCAGTTTTTTTATGTATGTAACTAGAAACAGAGCAGCTAAGTGATATGGTAATGCTAATTTTAACTTTTGGAGGAAATGCCAAAGTATTTATCAAAGCAGATGCACTAAATTACATTGCCACTAAGAATGTCTGACTTTTCCAGAAGGGATCTTAGTGAGTAGGAAATGGTTTCGTGATGTGGACCCAGTCCATATGTTGCTGATGACTAAATTAATGGGGAATAAATTGTGGCCATTCACAAAGACATGGAAATTAAACAATATGCATATGGGATTAAGTAATAAATGGTCACGAAGAAGAAATCACAAAAGGGTCTTGGAAATAATTTGAGAAAAGGAAGATGAAAGTATGACTTACTGCAGTGAATGGAGTGGAGCTAAGGCAGTGTCCAGAGGAGAAGTTGTAACTGTTAAGGCCTACAAAGGAAAAAGAAAAAAAATCATAAGTAAACAACACAAACTCCCATTTCAAGATGCTAGAATATAGAAACGAAGGAAAACCAAAGAAATCATAAAACTGAAAAATAGGAAGAAACAAGAAGTAGATGAAATGAAAAACAGTACAACAATAGACAAAAATCATGAAGAGTAGAAACTGGTTCTTGAAACAAACAACATATTTAATTATACTATAATTTTAATTATACTATGAGAGGGAGAAAGGACCTTCAAAGAAGATAAAGGTATCTTTGAATGTGCCAGTTGACATTTGTGGAGTTGCTATCTCTTTCTAGAGCTGTTTTAGTAGTAGGTTCGATAACTTGGCCCATTTAACTCAGAGGATAGGTGAATTTCTAACTTATTAACATATTGTCATAAAATATGTCCATCAGATTTAATAGAAATACAACTATTTGCTGGGCTTTGGTGGTTACGCCTCTAATCCAAGCTACTCAAGAGGCTGAGATCTGAGATCATGGTTCAAAGCCAGCCTAGGCAGGAAAGTTCATAAGATTCTTATCTCCAATGAACCACCAGAAAACTGGAAGTGGTGCTGTGGCTCAAGTGATAGAGCGTTAGCCTTGAGCTGAAGAGCTCAGGGACAGCACCCAGGCCCAGAGTTCAAGCCCCACAACACCCTCCCCCAAAACAAATAAACGAACAATTTTATACAATGCATCATGGGTAAAAATATTCCAAATACTTAGTGCGAAAATTAAGTGAACCAATATAATTAACCATCTCTTACAGAGCTGAAATAGATTAAGAATTCAAAATATTACTTCTCCTCTTATATTCACTTGCCCCTCCTTCTCTTACAGTGTAGAATTTGCTTAAATATTACAAAAACTAAATTCCATCAAATGACAATATTCCATGAAGCCAGAAAATGACTCTGATATCTCCTCTGAATATTTTGTTACATCACTAGAGCAAAGCAAATATTTGACGGGTCTCACTTTCACTTGCAATAAATTTATTTGTTCATCTGGTTTTTTGCCCAAATAAGTAAGACTGTTAGCAAATTGCTAGCTTCATGATTTTCAAAGAACCATTGTGTTATTTGCTTGTTTGCTTTTTCTCATTTGTATGTCCACCTCCATTCTGAGCCATAGCATAGATTTTATTTGAAGGCTAACAAGTACATTACCATGGAAAGGTCTGCATCCCAACCTCTACATCCATAAATAACTGGAATCTTTTATAGAGAACCTAATGGAGATGATTGCTTTACTCAATCACACTTTTTATATTGTCTTTTACTAGTAAATCATGCCTCATTAGCTCATATTATGTGTGGAGTAACCTGGGTGATGGTCCATCCATATCACAGATGCTGTAATCCATATGCTATCTTGGGCAGCCATAGTACCTGAGGAGATGTCATAATTCCACTCTTCAGTAAAACTGATCAGTGCAATGTAAAAAATAAAGCAATTCAGTTCCCACTCGGCACCAAAATTATCAAAGATGGACGTGATTCTAACTAAACACAAGGATAACTTCATTTGCAGAATTTGGGGGTGATGATAGGAAAACTTTGAATTTCCCCTGTCTAATTAGGCAGTGATGAGACAAGAATGGTCTGCTAGAATCCAGATGTGACTAGTGAGATTGACAAAGTGAGCTGTAAATAGTGTTTAATTTTAATTCGACAAAATTTAAGTTTAGATAGCCATATATTGCTAATCGCTACCCTATTGAACAGTAGAACTTTTGACTGACTTGGAAAATGACCATTATCCTAAAAACATTTCAGAGGGCTTTAGTTCAATTGAGATTCTAGAGGAAAAAACAAAAGAGGAGGCAACAATGCTGGATAAGAAATGTACTCATTACCTTGCTCATGTAACTGTTACCCTGCTGTACAGTATTTTCACAATAAAAAAAAAAACAATTAAAAATGCCTTGGTCACTTTCATTACCTAGTCATTATTACTGATAATTTCCCCTTCTCTATGTCACCTTCTATGCCTTCATTTTCAATCATTTCTTTACACATCGCCATTTTTTTGGTTTATAGTTCTAAGATCTGAACTTACAGCTTTATACTTGATGAGCAGGTACTTCAAGCCTCAGACCTGCTCCAAGAGCTGGGACATGGGCATGGACTACTTAGGGAAGAGAAAAAAAAGGCAATTTTTCTCTAAAAAGGGGGAATGCCACCGTATCTCAGGCCAGCCCACCATCCTGTGGCTGTTTGGCAGGGGAGGGTCTTGCCTGTTTTAGACAAGCCAATCTTCCACACTGCATAAGGGGAGGTTAAAGAGGGAGGTTAAGGAGTAACATAAAACAAAAGCCCAGAGACCCCAAACCAGACACCCTGTTTCCAGGTCCTGCTGCTCATTCTGCAGTCTCTCTCTTACTTCTTTCCCTTTGTTAAATAATCTCTTTCCTACCTTACTATAACTGTGCTCATGGTTTCTGGTTTTATTTCTATACTACTGGAGAACAAGAATCGACCATGTTTGTGCATCACTACCATGACTGGCTTATTACTACGATGGGGTCTAACTACTTTCCTAACCATAAGTTCCTTAAACACTTCCTAAGAAGCTGGGATTATGGATGTGATCAAGAATTCCCAAACAAACATCATCTCTTCCATTCCCATTTTTTAAATTTCTCTAGCTCAGTTCTCTCTACTGCCTGATTCTCAATCCATTTTCTCTCATCCCTTATAGCATTTATTTCCTTTACTTTTGCCTTACATGGTTCCATAACCAATTACTAAAATTAAACAGACTTCAGCTCTGTTTTCTTTCCAGACCTTATGTCCCTGACATAACACTAGTTAAAACACAAGTTCCCACTGCAGTCAATACCTATATAGGGAGAACTTGATGTGATAGGGAAAATTTATGTGCATGGAATAGACTTAACTGTATTCCTATGATTGCTTGACCAACATCACCCTTTACTAGTACAAGTTAATCTCTTGGCATTCACTCTCCTGTGTGGAAGAAGACATAAAATCTTGAATCTCCTCAACCTTTACACTCATGCATTTCTTCTGAGTTTCCACTGATGCGTCTCCCTAACTCACAGAGAATACACAATGGACCAAACCTACCAGCCTTGCCCAACCTTTTTAAACGCTTTCTTGTTCCAATATCTGAGTTCACTGTGTAGTGAAAGGCGACTTATCCTCACACGCACTGCATCTCTCCACAGTATTCCTACTGAAGGGAGAGGCTCTTCCCACATTAACCTCTCTCTATGTCTCCCTGGTCATTCTCACCTGCATTTGTCATCTGCTGCATCCCCCTAGAAAGCATATCCTTCCCTCACTCCCACTCTCGATCTCTTTACAACAACTGCTTTATTTATATTTGTATCCCTTTCCAGTAAAAAAAATACCCAGACTTTCTATTTCCTGCCTTTGTATTCTCTCCTCTCATTCTTTCTTAAATCTAGGAAGGCCTTCCTCCCACAACACCCATGACAATTGCTTCTGGCATCCAGAAGATCTCCACTTACTGAATTCAATAGTATTTTCTCAGCTCCCATTTTTATTGGACATCAGCTTTTCACAGTAGACTTACATATGAGCAGTGTTACAGATATTTAAACAGATTTAGGGTCCAGGATCTTAAATATAGGTTTTCTAAATATGTCCTAAAGAGGATACAGCACTTATAACCAAGTTTTTAACACAAGAAATATGGTTTGAATTGTGGGAGGGTCACAATTTTTTTTGGAAGCACATGGGTAAACTAGAGATCTGAGAAGCTGACATTGTTTGTAACACAAGCATCTCTGAAGCAATAGAGGAAAAGGCAGTGGGTTGGATGGAGACTGTGGTATGGGCACTCTGTTTCTGTGTCAGAGAATTTCTTGTGGTGATGATTGCATATAGTACAGTCTGTCTACATCATCTGTCTACAAGGAGTCAAGCCAAGTTTCTGCCTCCACAAACTCACTAGCGAAATGTTAGAAGAAGTTAAAACAATGAATGTGTGAGGCCCTAAAATATATTAACTGTCCAGTCAAAACAACATAAAGTTAGGAGATCAGTCTTTGGGGTTAAACTTGAGCTTGAATCCCAAAGTTCACTAATTAGATAATGACTGATTGCAGAAATGACTTAATTATTTTAGGCTTTAATTTCATCATCTTTAAAATAATCGTACAAACGAACCCTCAAATATGTATTTTAATGTTTTTGTTTCTTTCATGCATGTGTTTCTAACGCATTTATAAGATTATTTCTTTGTTGCTTTGTATGTCCCTCCCCCACAGTGTAACCCCCGCTTTCACTATATTTGATGTCAGTATAACATGTGGAGGAGATGGGGACAAACAAGTCGTTTAAGGATTCAGGTGGACCTGTTGCAACAATGAGAAGTACAAAATGTCATGTCAAAACCAGCTTTACAATGTCGGAGTGGGGGGGGGGAGGGGGGTATGATTGGGTGGGGGGGAGGGGGGAGGCTGGGAAGGGAGATGAAGGGTAAACAAAGGAGGAGGCTGCAATGCTTGGTAAGAAATATATGCATTATCCTGCCCATGTAATTGTAACCCCTCTGTACAGTATGTTCTCAAATAAAATAAAATTAAATTAAAAAAAATAAAAAAATAAAATAAAATAATCGTACCTATGATATGCTTATTAGAATAATTGAAGCATGTGCTTAGCATATATTAAATGTTTAGGATATACTAACTGCTTACTTAAGAATTCTGAAAAAAAAAACAAAGCTCATTGTTAAATTTTAGAGTAGACATTGGTGCAGGAATTAACTTGTTCACCTATATGACTAATTCATAATGTGGTACTTGACATACCAAATATATAAGATAAATGTTTAATTGTTTTTTAAATAAAAGCTCTATGTCTTCCTTCAAAGTAGAAATTTATCCATCTCCCCTACTAATCAAGCAGAGGAAAATATGCACTATTGGATAATAAAATATTGAAATATGAGTTCATTAACTTCTACTTTACCCACTTAGCTTCGAATTCATTAAGTAGGATAGTGCATTACTTACCTATCTTTGGAAATCATTGTAGAAATTAAGCTAAAGGTTTAATTCAGGGAAAAGATATTGTATATAAATAATTAGTATTATTTTAACAGTTCTTATTACTTTATCAGCATTTTTGCTCAAAGCTAGTGCTCTGCCAGTTTGAGCCACAGCTCCACTTCCAGTTTTTTGAAGGGTTGATTGGAGATAAGAGTCTTACAAGGACTTTTCTGCTTGGGTTGGCTTTGGAAGGTGATCCTCAGAACTCAGACTCCCAAAGTAGCTAAGATTACAGGCATGAGCCACTGCTGTCTGCCAATTTACTCATTTTAAACCACTAAAAAACTTCCCAACAGTATGAATTAATTGGGGTAATATCCCTTTGCCACTCATCATATGATGTTTAGTCCTACAGGTGTTTGTTGCCTATATCTCCCATGAAAATATAAATTATATGAAGGCAGAGATGATTTTAATAGAAAATGTTTGTATCTCTAGCCTGAAAAACAATGCCTAACACTGCTAATGAGTAGGTTGAATAATTAATGAACTTAGAGTCATAAGGAAGTCTCCCAATCTATTTTCACAAACAGGATACTTAACTTTAAAATGATGGCATGTGACCACAAGTTCTGTCTTTGCTTATTAAAATATCAGTTCACTCTCTTGATATTCTGTCACTATGGTATTCTCACATGTGAATCAAGAGTAGAGGGGAATGTAACATCATGACATTCAGGCTCTGAAGAAGAATTTATTTAGACAAACGGAATATATTGTGACTTCAGCTTCAAAACTCCAGTGGGAATTGGCTTCATTCAACCTAAAAAAAACGTTTTACCCATTACTGGTAATAGGATAAATAGAAGGTAGGATTAGTGTTTAAAAGAACAGATATATGGTTAAGAAAGAAAAACATAATCTAGTCCTAATTCATTGGGTTATTTGCTTTGAAGGTTGTATCTATTTAGTGAATGAATTTATTGTGATTTATGTGCATGAAATGAATGATAACTGTACCTACAGCTATCAACATAGGCTTAGGTTGGCATAGCAAATCTCAGGCTCCTTCATATATTTTTTTTAATCAGCTTTGTGTGGAAAATATACATTTCTTGGAAAGTGAGAAGCAGAAAAAGGTATTTTAAACAATCATGAAAGATATAATATTCATTTTCCTATGTAATTCTTAGGGCTTGAATATAAGTACGGAGTTAGACTGAGTGGAATCCAGACACACACATTAACCACTTTTTATTTCTATAAACCATTCAAGACATTCGAAATATTCAAGAGTTTAATCTTAGACCAGGAAATAGACTAATGATTGCTATATTATAATAGCACATGTATAGATCATATTTTGCCACACTAAGGCAACAATGTGAGTGTCAGTTCCTCAAATATGGAATACAATGAACTGTAATAGCCAACCTACCTCTAAATATATAGTCTGGGTGACTAATACTTTATTTTAGATAAATTTACCAGACTTGCTGTGGAGAGTTGAAATGACCCCACTGCTTTGGAATCATCTATCCACCTACAGAGAGAGACGGGCTCCAAAATTGCACAGCTCTGTGTAACTTTGAGGTGATCACTACTCACAGGCCCCCTTAGTGATCTGTATATAACCCATGTTGGATGCAAATGCTGAACATGTAAGGATAACTCAGCCTCTGAAGCCTTCTTGGGTCCCAAATTCTGACCCAACTCCTGGACATTTGCCCTCTTGTATCAAACGCCTGGAAGAAGAGTTGTTTGTTTTTTTTTAATCTAAATTGTAGAAAAGGACTTTTATTTAAGTAGAGAAATAATTTTAGTTCAAATCCTTATCCTAAGGACATTCTAGCTCAGGAAGCTCAGGTCATAGAGATTAGGCAAAACTGACAAGAATGTCACTCTGCTTCCCACATACTGTCCTGACCTAATTTTCCCTCACCAGTCTTCCCTTTCTGTCAACAAATTCTTAGTGACAACATGCACACACAGATGAAGGCTGAGCTGTGTGACCGAGGCCAGAACAATGTGTAGGCTCCTCTACAGTTGGGTGCTAACAGTTTCTGACAGACTACCCTTCCCTACATCCTTAAATATGGCCCTCTGGGAGCGAACAACTCATTGAAGACCTTTAAAACTAGGTGGTAGATGGAGCTGGAAATAAATAAATAAACCAGCAGATAATCTAAGTGGGTTGAAACACTTCTCCAAGGCAAAGGAGGAAATCTGCATCCATCACACGGTGACATTATAAATCTGTATGCTTTGCCAGGCACCGACATGAAAAATTAGACTGAACAAAGTCACAGATGCACAATTTGTCAGCTTCAAAGGAAAGGTTAATGCAAGTTAAATATTGACATGTCAGCAATAAGGATTACACCAATTATAAATTTACACCATCATCGGCAGCACGCTATTGACTGTGAGACTCTGACAGGTCAACATACGGAGGGGAAATGACAAGCGAAGAGCACATCCAAGAAATTAGAAATTAGCACACCAGGACTATTCAGCATATCATCTGGGTTTCTCTCTTTTACCCTTATAATGTACAGGGTTCTCTAGAGGAACAGGGGCACCATCAATTCCACATACACACAAACATACACAGACACACACACACACACACACACACACACACACACACAGATACATTATAAAGAGATTGATACATCCTTCTGTCTTCAGACTGAGTTGGTTAGCTGGAGACACAGGATTGTTGAAGGTATAGTTCCAATTTAAAGTCAAGCTGGCTTGGAACCCACAAGTCAATATTTCAGCTTTAGTGGAAGGCAGGAAAAAGTCAATTTCTTAGTTGAAAGGCAGCCAGGTAAGAGAAATGATTTTTAACTTACCAGAGAATCAACCATTGTGTTCTATGTAAGCATTCAACTTGCCAGACATGGACCATCCATTTAGGAGTGGCAATCTACTTTTCCTATCAATTTGAATGTCAATCTCATACAAAGCAACTTTGCAGACACAAAACGCAAAATAATGTTCAACCAAAGATGTGATACCCTGAAGGACTCTAGTCAAGTGAATGTGGGAAACGAACTACCACAACCCTCACTTGAATTTGCAGGTATAAATTCTAAAATCTAACCATTACTAAGCCCCATGTGTCAGACCGTGGGATAACGTATAAGGGCCTATACAGTACACCGTGATCTAGGAAGTCATTAGTTATATAACTTGCTCCCTCTCACCAGCTTGGTAATTGCAGATACCTGTACTAGCATTTTACTTTTGAGTCTGGCTCGTAAACACCCAGTACTAGCCTCTGAACTGCATCGATGTTAAGAGAAGCTCATTCAGTGCAAGTGAGCAACATCTGTACCCTGTCACGAGAGTAAAATCCTTTGCATCAAAACCACATATTTTGTTGATTTTAGAAATTTTTTTTGGGGGGGCACATTAGGCAGTATGTGAAATATATCCATCGACATGTAACAAAAATTCATTATAATTATAGCCATTATATATATTATAGACAATATATATTATCATTATAATCATTCTAATTATATCCCAAGAGATAATGGTAAGTATTGATAGCCAAGGAAATAAAAATAAATCATCTCTCTTGAAACCTAGCTATGACTATTATTGAAAATGTGGTTACCTTACTAAATAAGGAACTGCATGTTTACTGTGTAAATTTTGAATTCAATGGGTATTAAACTTGAAAATTCTCTTCTCTGAGAAACCAGTATGTGTGTGTGTGTGTGTGTGTGTGTGTGTGTGTGTGTGTGTGTGTGTGTGATATATTTGTATCACACACCTGGGTATCATGATCTATATTTTGTTACCTAAATTGACTAATTTGAGTCAAAATATTTCTTTTAGAAAAGACAATTAAAACATTCAGAAAACAATGATTTATCAAAACATATTTTCAAAAGAAACAAGTAATTTTGGAGGATTTGAAGATAGTTTATTGAAACTACAACATCACAACATGCAACTCTGAAATATACAGAGAATTCCAATAATCGGCTGGTAAAGAATTCTATGTAATTAATTTTCCAATCATTTGAATGAACTAGATGACTAGGAGTTGCCCAGGGTCCCATGGTTATTAGTTATTCACAAAACCTCAAGATATGCCCTTTAACTCATATTTCAAAGAAATTCTGAGAGGATATGTTGATAATCATTGGATCTTGACATATCTGTATGTGTTGTTTCTCTTCTGTGTCATAACTTTGTGTTCATTAATTTGTATATGGAAGTCCTGGGCTTGACCTCTGGGACCTTGTGTGGCTTAGGGCTAATGCTCTACCACTTGAGCCAAACTTCCATTATGCCTTTTTTCCTGCTGATGAATTGGAGACAAGAATCTCTAATGTGTTATCCCACGCTGGTTCTGAGCACAAACCCTCAGATCTCAGCCTCCTGAGTAGCTAGGGTTATAAACATGAACAACTGGCCACCAGCTAAGGTCATCCTCACTCTTATTAGGTACTCTTCAAGTTTGTTTAATCTCTTAACAATATTCCATCTAAAATTCTAGCAAGAAAAGTAACTCCCAAATTGAATAGCTATCCCAACTGACCTATTTTACTTTATCACTTCAAGACTACACACTTTCAAGACTACAGCAGCAGAAACATGTAGATTTATAATCCCTACAAACTTAGAGAAATTAATCAGAAAAGACAGTCTGATTAATTGTATTTTCTGAGCGATCTTGTTTATCTATACCTTCCAAAACTCCCCATGTTACAGCTAGGCCCAGTAAGACTGACATTACTGCTCCTTACCACACAAGCAAACTTTAAGTTAAATCTGTTTGGAGTTGTAATTTGGATTGATAAGAAAGATAAATGAGGTGAGAATAAGATAAATGGAATGCAGCAAGATGTGAAACAGGAACAGGATGTAAGCTGGGTTCTAAAGGTAAGGGTAAACATGGGTAGGGCACTACATAGGACTTAGGTCAAAGCTAGTTCTGATCTGCTTTTTTTTTTTCTCTCTCTCTCTGCCCTACTTCAGGTGTTTGGTTGCATCAGTGCCACTGAATCCCTAGGAAAGGCCAAAGTAGAGGTGATTCCAGGCAAGAATAGGAAATGAGGACAATGGCCATTGTTAAGAGTTTGTAATGCTACACTGGCCATGCAACTGAGAAACTGGGTCACATATGAGGAGAAAATAGATCTGGTTTAGGGTTTCTTATATTATTTTTCAGGAAAAGGTGTCAGAGTTCCTTGGGAATGATTGTGTACTCTAGAGAATACAACAAAATAGTTCTGAAGTATTTTGTGTTGTCAGAAAGTAAGGAAGTTCACACATACACACACAAGGCCAGGGATATGCAAAAGGACCTGAGACCTGTTTCAGGGTTGATTCAGATTAGTCTCACCTGTTGAAATTTAATGCTAACTTTAACATTCCCAGCTTTAGATATTTCACTATGGTACTCGTCTGATTACAGGAGCTAATGTAAAAGGACTACTGATATTCAACCCTGGAATGATTTTTAACAGAAGCATAATCAATCGAGCATTGGATTACATGAAGTAACATTCATGAAAAGAGTTAAAAGTGACTTTAAAATGGAGAAGACCCAGAAATGCCTTCTTCCCCGGGTGATGCCAGGATGTCCATTTGATATGAGGCAGATGAGAAAAGTACTCCTCATTACGATCATCCTGCCCAGTGCTGTGAGCTGAACATTTGTCTTCTCCCCAAATTCCGATTTTGAGATCATTACCCATTAGACAAAAACAACAGGAGTTGGCTAGGTGGTACGATTGAGGCCCTCTTGAATGGTGTTAGTCATCTTATTTGGGGGGAAGGATGTCTTGAATGTAGGACTTTGTGCTCTCACTTTTTTTCTCCTCCTTCTGCCCCCCTCTTCCCACCCAAAGCTGTAAAGTTCATTTTTTGACATAACATCCTGTACATCTCATTGTTGCAATGGGTCCACCTGGATCCCTATTTAACAAATTTTTTCCCTTCCCCTCGAATCATACCAACCTCAAATACAGTGAAAGCAGGGGTTATGCTGTGGGGGAGGGACATACAAAGCAACAAAGAAATCATCTTATAAATATGTTAGAAACAATAGCAAGAGAAAGAAAAAAATTTGAATACTTATCTTGGAGTTCATTTCCCTAACATCAACTTATCTGACAGGTTCTGCTCATCTCAGACATATACCAGTTATTTCAAATAAGGGAAAGCATGGGACTATGTTTCTTTGGGCCTGGCTTACTCCACTTAATATAATTTTTCCAAGTCTCTCACTTCTTTTTCAGTCAAGGCAAGTACTTTTCCACTCGAGCAACACAAATGTCCAGTTTTTTGCTGGTTAATTGGAGATAAAAGTCTCATGGACGTTTGGGTCCAAACTACAGTTCTCAAATCCCATCCACCTGAATAGCCAGAATTATAGCCATGAGCTATCATCACCTACCTGTGTTATCAACAAGTCCCTATCCCACACACAAAGTTTAGTAAAAAGTCGCCACCTTTGACTCAGAGCACTCACTCTTCCCAGACAGTAAGTTTCCCACAACATAATCTTGAAATTCCCATCTTGCTAACTTGTGAGAAATAAAGTTATTTTGTTTTAACATTACGCAATTTAAAGTATCTTGTTATAGAAAAATGAATATACTGAATAATACCCAGTAATTATGAGAAAAGTATGACACAAAACCAAATTGAGGATACTTGATCAGATACTTGATCAGCACTCCTAAGGAATGGCACCAACATCAAATTCAAACAGAGTCTTGGAAACTTTGCAGGCCAAAGAAGGGCAAGAAGAAATCTGGTATAAATAAAATATAGCATAGTGGAAAATATTTTTGAAAGAAAAATCATTAGGAAAATAGTAAGTGAAACTCTAAAAGTCTGTAGTTAATAGTTATATGCCAAGGTTGGCTCCTTGGTTATAACAAATTTATCATCAGAATATAAAATGTTAAAAATAGAGACAACATTTAATGAGGACACATGGGACCTTATCTGTACTTTGCAACTTTCCTATAAATCTAAATATAGTCTATTTTTTAAAAGTGTGTTTAATTTCTTTCCACAAAGCTGTTGGAATACAAAATGGGTCTCTAAACTTATCAGAGGAGAGCAAAACACCAACCAAGTATGAATCAAATTCCTGAGCTATGGTTTGATTGGTGTGAGTGTCCAGGAAGGGCCCGTTGGGATAGAAAAGACTCAGATCCCAGTGTTAACTCTATTGGGGGATGCAGAGGCCTTTAGCAGTCATTAGGGAAACGACTTCAAAGTGGATTGTAGAATCCAAGCTTCTATTTCTGCTGTCTTGGCTTGACCCAATAAACTCTTGTCATTGTCTTCTTCCATCTACCATCTCTGTTGAAGCTTTCGCTACAACTAGGTTAATGTGAGCATCATAGCCTTGAACCTCAAAAACTGTGAACTAAATGAACCTCTTCTTCCCCCTCTCCATGAGTGTATTACCATCATTGCTTAATTACCTTCTAGTGGGTTCCATATGAAGTGATGCCACCCCCGTGAGGAAAACACTCCATGAATAACAAGCTCAGAACAGACAAATCGCTCTAGTCATTTGAGAGAGGGAGAAGTCTTGGAGCAAAAAGTTCCCTGTTATCAATAAAATGAAGTAAAAAAGAAAAGTTGTAATATAATATAGTAATGCTTTCCTTGGAATAAAGTCACACAGATTTAAAAAAATTGTAGTCACTCCTCAGTGGTAAATATGAAAGAATTAACATACTGATCATATGTGTCATAGAAATAAACTGCAATTATGCCTGAGAAACTTTTTGTTATGATCAAAACTTAAAACTAATTTGACTATGTCATTTTAAGTTATGACTTTTCTCCCAAAAGAAACAACTGAAATTAATTGGGAAATATCTTTTAGAAATCTTTTAATACTTATTTTAATATCATTTATAATTAAAAACTGAGAATTGTACAAAGCCTGATTATATGAAATGGAATGTGAAGAGAACTATGGTAGTCCATATAATTAAACACTTTGGAATGTAGCTATACTGAAAGAAACCTTTACACATTGAACTTTAACACTAAAAATCTCCAAAGTGAGTTTTTAAGAATCTCTGTCTCTATGTGTCTTTTCCCTTCTCTTTTTCTTTCTCTTTCTCCCTCTCTCTATTTTGCTCCCATTTTTCCCCAGAGTGGAAAATTTATGTGAAAATTCAGTGAACAAGAAGTCATAAGCAAGCTAGTAGAAAAAAAATGTTTGATGGTACATTGATTTCAAAAGTCTAGGCCAGAAAGGTGAGAATAAATTTGTTTCATTTTAGCCTGCCAAGTTGTGTTATTTTATTATGACAGCCTGGACTCACTAATACAAAGATCATTCTTTGAGTCAAGCAAATAACCCATTGCATATTGTTTAAAGGACAAGAGCAATTATCTAAGAATCACATGTAATATAAACTGAAATTTTAAAGGTAATTATTCTTTACAGTAAAACATTTTAAAAGAAAGAGAATATATTTTGAATGAAGCAGTGCTCTCTTATCATGGAATCATTGGTAATCTTAATTTATCTTTAGTTTCCCATTACTATATTTTCATTTATTCTAGTGACCATAAATTACTTTTTGTCAAATACAAATAAGTAAGAGATAATAGAAAGTAGGTAGAAGTTAACAGATAATAATAAGTAGTTGGAAGGCGAATGGTTATTTGGAAATTTAAGCCAAAAACAACTCAAAGTGCTAGTCTAAATGGGCAAAGCAAGGAAATAGTCTAATAAGCACTGGGGTCATGAACTTTAACCAGGGTAAATAGGTAAAATAAGGAGGAATTTAGGGAATGTGGATGACCCCAAGGTATAGTGGACTGCCCTAATATCACACCTTGAAGTCCAGAAGCAGAAGAGTCACCTTCCCTTGCTCAGGAATGAACTCTCCTGACAGTAAATTGTCCCTGCAGATAGGAATATCAGAGGGCTAAGCACAGGACTCCTGTGGACAGGATCAAGGACTGTGGGACAGAGAGGTGGACATGGGAAAGTAAATGAATAGCCCTTTTCCAAGCATCTTCCAAGCTTATATGATGCAGACAAATAAATAAGTAACAGTGATAGGGCTGAGAAATATATGCAAACAAGAAAAGACACTAAAACAAATGTGAACCAACCAAAGAGAAAAATGAAATTGTCAACTAAAAAAGATTACAAAATTCCAGGATGAAAAATGAAAGTATGAATAGATAGACTCTCACTTTCTTCTTCTCTCCTTCTTTCCCTCCCTCCCTCCCTCTCTCCCTTGGAATCCTCATTCTCATCCTTTGTGATTCTGTCTCTCTGTATATGTATATATAAATGTCATATATGCATTTTTGGTAGAAAACATCACATGCAAAAAAATGACTCACATATAAAGAGCTCTGTCTAGCAATAGAATACAAGTCTGCAAGAAGCTACATATATGATTTTGGTTGTCACAGGCAGTTCCATTTCATTTCCATTTTAATTGGAAACCATGCACTAGAGAACAAAAAAAAGATGATAAGCCATCAGAGAAGTTATTAATTCCAGGAGTAAGGAAGATAATGTTTATATTTGCCATGGAAGAGGCAATTAAAGTGAGATTATGATTGAAGGGATAAGAGGCAAGGCATACAAATTAGAGGCATTAAAATGGTACAAAATAGCAGCAGTGAGAAAAGGCATGTGGCATTGTGATTGGTTATGATAACACTTTCCAGAATGGTGTATCATATAATTTGTATATCATATAATTTATCCTATATGGTGATGCTTTTTGCACTAATAAACGATAATACAATAAAAATGTATGACAGTAAATACACTGATCAATGTCTCAGAAACCATAACCTAGAGAATCCAGTAAGAGTAGCATTGCATTACTGGTGATACTAATCACAATTATAATAAAAATGAAAACAATAATTTTATAATCTTTACAGTTGCCAGGCACATATACCATATAACCCTGTTTTCATTTTAATTTTGAGTTTATACTTGCATTGAAAAAGGTTTTCTGAATTATAAGTGGACATTTGAAAATATGCTACCAAGATCTGCTTTGATCCTTTTAGAATTTTTCTGCTTGTAACTATATTATCCAGATATATTAAATGATTCATTCAATGGCGTTAAAGACTTTCTCCATCTGGGTAGATAGAAAGTATACACATCCAGGCTTTATACATCAAATGTAACAAAATGAATCACATATTTAATTTAAAAAGGATTGTTTTCTCTTTTATCAGGGAAAGGCAAGAGTGAATTCTGAAGCTCAGATATATTCTCAGTGCTGAGTGTTTTTTCCTCTTTATCTAGCATTGGCTTTCTTCCCAGAAAGGCTCTCACCACTTGGTAAGCATATTGACCATTGAGAAGAGGAATTTCATAGTCTCTGTTTTTGCAAGCCCAGACACTGATAGGTCACATGCCCATTCCTAGATCTGGTATATTGGAACAGTTTCATCAGTCCACCTGGGTAACTAATCAATCCCAAAGTTAAAGTTAGGATTTGGTATTAAATGCTATGTAGGGACTAACTTGTTGGAGGACTATAAATGTAAAGTATCAGAAAGTATGCAGAATACACACACACACACACACACACACACACACACACACACACACACACACACACACACTTGCCATTTTCCACTATATATTCTTCTACAGAGAGAAGTTACTTGTCTCAGAGAAATGTATTTCCTATTTATGAAACTTACAGCTTCTTCTATGTTGTTCCCTTTCATCTAAAAGTTCTCAGAAGTCTTCCTGAATTTTACAGCTTCTCAACAATATATTTTCAGTTTACATTTACATACACATGCACACATACACACATAAGATAGAATAAAAATATTAGATTTCCCAGTAGTGATACTAAAAGGGAAAAATGAAACAATACTTCAAAAACTACTGAGGGAAAAGCATTTTATCTCTTATAAGAGCGTACTAGCTAAAAAAATCAAATATATAGGTTCAATAAGAATATATTCATATATGAATTAACTTAAGGTGAGCTATTGGAGGAATAGTTTTAGCAAAAGGAAAGTGAAAGTCACAAAATTCAAGAAATGGAACCTAGGAAGTAGAAAATCCAAGGAAATAGTCAAGGAAATTTTCAGATGTGAATAAAATCTATAATAATGATCTAAAGAGCAAGCAGTTAAAATAAGGATAAGATAGATAGGTGATAGCTAGCTAGCTAGCTAGACATAGATGACAGATAGATAATAGAAAATAAATGATTGATAGAAATGAATAAAGGTAAACTTCAGAACAGATGCTTTTAAAAAGTAATATAAACTATTACATTCTTTAGCATATTGGAATGTGAAGACTATAGACATTTGTCAATTCAATTAAAGAGTTTGAAGCATTATACTCATAAACTGACATGTTGAACTGAAATGATTTTCCACAACTATTTAAAGATACTAAAATTAATTCAATAAATACTAGTTTGTAAATAAGAATGTAAAAATATTACTTTCAGAAGTGACAGGAAAATTGCACAATAATGAATGACAACTCTAGCACACTATAATGGAGAAAAGCCCAAATGGTATTTGAGCCATTAAAATGACAACAAATATTTATTTTACAAGTAATAATATAACAACTTAATGGTTTCCAAAGTTTGTCCTCTAACAGCAATGTTGAGGCCATGTAAGGAAATTGCTGGGCCCTTGCTTTGATTTGATTACAAAATATTACTTTCCCCATCAGAAATCCTGGATCAGAACTCTAAGGATAAAACCCATGATCTGTGCTTCATAAATCCAATATTCGAGACTGACACAGGCTAACATATAAAGAAGTCTTTCCTTTAATGTATGGGTATAGGTTTTCAAGGACTATGAAACATTCCTCTTCAATGCAGAATATCTTATGGAAAACAGAATAAGTAGAGCAGTAATACAAAAAATTATTTGAAAACATAAACATGTCTTAGTTTATCCGCTGAAGGAATAAAAATTAAGAGAGGAAACTGTGGGGTCAGAAAACAGATTTTATTATATACAATATATTAATGCTATTTACTATTCAAAGTTATGCAACTATGTGTTAATGAAAATATTGAAAATCGTAAAAGCATGAATATTACAGAGAAGTAGAAATGTTGTATATTTCTGCAAATAAACTATTTCCTAGTATAATATAAAGCTGTATGTAAACAGTATATGTATGTTTATGTATGTATATTATATAGTTTCACTTTGCATCATTTTCCTGGCCCTCAAGGCATTCAAATTCATGCATATATTTTTTGAAAATAAGTTGTCATAGCTAAACATTATGTGACCATTTCAGAAGTGATTCTGTAAAGTATGAAAGACCTTTGCAAGGGAGTTGACAGAGTAAAAAAGAAAGCAAATTGTCTGATATTTAGGAAAGGAACTATCAAGTGTGATGGCCAATTGTTATGGAAAAGAGAAAATTGGAGTCAAATGTATCTATAAATTTGAACTCGAGAAATGAAGGAATGACAGTCCCCAAAATTGAAAATCTAATGGACACTGAAATCCATAGTATAAAAACAACTTAAAGAAACTGGAATCACAAAATGCTGAAACAAGGTCACAGGATGTTGCAACAGTGATACTCACAAGACACTATGTTAGAAATGACCCTTACAACTTTGTGGGGCAGGAGGGAATACGGGAGGCAGGGGAGGGAAGGAAAAGTGTTAGCCAAACAAAGGAGGGAATAACAATGCCCGACAAGAAATGTACTCATATGAACATAGCTTTTGGCCTCTTCTGCTTGTCCTACACATGTGCTAGTTATCATATAAGATGATGTTCAGCGAAATGAAGCCCAAGATAGTGACACAAAGATCTTTTTTCTTTCTCGTTGTTGTTTCTAACATATTTATCATGTACCATGTGATTTTTTGTTGCTTTGTATGTTCCTCCCTCATGGTATAACCCCTGTTTTCACTGTATTTGATCTCGGTACACTTCTCTAATTCAGGGAAGGGAAGGGAAAAAAACAAAATCCTTCAATAAGGATACAGGTTGACCCCCTGTAACAATGAGATGTACAAAACACTATGTTGAAAAACGAACTTTACAATTTAGGTGGGAGTGTAGTTGTGGAGGTGGGAGGGAAGGGATGGTAGGTAGAAACAAAGGAGGAGGCAACAGTGCTCATAGGAAATGTACTCATGACCTTGCTCATGTCACCGTAACTCCTCTATACAGCATTTTTTTTTACAATAAAAAATGTACACATAAAAACAGAAATGTACTCATTACCTTACTGAGGCAACTGTCACCTCTCTGTACAGCATTTTTGCAAGAAAATATCATTAAAAATAGAATAATAAAAAAAAAGAAGAAAGAAACTGGACAGGAATTGCCTCATGTCTAGTTCTACAGGAATAGAGGTTAAAATTAATGCTCTGACAATTCCAGGAAGAATGAAAGACTTCTTCTCTGGTGCTGGACAATATCGACAAGGGTGGGTTCTTTATTGTTAGATGACAACTCCAGTAAACATTGTTGGTGATGATGTATGCTTTTTAGATACAGAGACGTGCGATTTCTGATCATATAAAGCTAACCTGAAACATTGATTTATACTTTGAAGATTACTTGATGGATAACCAAATAGAAAGTCTAAATAGATATGCAAATGAATGGATTAACCAGTCTGCCTTTTCAAATAACCTCTGTTTTCAGCTTTCACACACTCTTTTGATTTATCAGAAGATTTAACCATGTACAGTATTTTAGGTTTACATAGAATGGGGAGAATTTTTATGAAAATCATTTATCATCTTCAGGACTTAACCAATCCATGTTCAAGTCAAGACTGTTACTCTTACAAAATTCAGAATATTGCAACGGGATTACATTCACTCTTAGAACAAGGACTTGAAAATGGCATAACAAAAACATCACTCACATAGTGCAATTCTTGTGATAATAATAATTGCAATCAGTCTCAAAATGGTTATTACTCAGCATTTGTAGCTTAAGATTTTAAAATTACAATAACAATAATGATTGGTCACCTACTGTGCATCATGCTCTATACTGGGAGGTTATTTATCTTATCTTATTCTTTCTGAAACTCTTCCAGGTTGTTCTACTTAACATACGTCAAAAATTGAAGCCAGGAGATTCAGCAACTATTTGAAAATGTGGCTATATAGCTGATATTCACAGGAACATAAAAGTCTAACGAAGTTTTTCCCCTAAGCTATTATTTTACTTCATTAATCACATGCTTCTCTCTGTTTAAAGTCTACTTTCTAGTTTTAATGATATATTACTTTATAATGAATTAAATAGATATCTCATTATCCAGACACTGCATATATATGGTGCATAACTGAAGAACAATTCAGAGTATTTGTTAACATGAACTAAAACCCTGACATAATCCAATGTATCCATAAGAGTTAAACATAATAGTTATCTGTCATTTGTTGAATATTGCTTTTAAGCATGGTAAAACTATTCATTGAACACTAGCTCATGTGTTGTATATAGTATTTTACTTAGTATTTTATTTAATCTTCAGCAGAACTCTAAATGATGGATAATACAGTATATTAATTTATATAAACTTACACAATTATAACAGCTCTGAAGAACTGGAAATTACTTCTTGTTCACATGTTATTTTTTGGATCACTAAAATAAATTACCTGTAGTCTATTCATTTATTCAGAAACCCAAGAATAAAAGATGCCCACATTCAAAATCTCATGTTCAAGGTCATTCTTGCTGCCATCTCTATTACAACTTGAAAAATGACTTTCAAGCAGAGTTGTATAGATACTCATGTGTAGATACTCATGGGAATGGAACCATCACTTGAACTCAGATCCTGATTGGACAGAAGGTTATATCTATACCTAAATGTAAAGAATACATCAAAATATTCTTGGGAGAACAGTTACTTATTAGGAGCAACTTCCATTATGGAAGAAATGAATATGAATTTTTGAAGATAATTATTTATCTCAAACACATTGCTCCTGTAAAGAACAAAGGCTCAAAGACATAAGACAACATAGGATTCAAGGAAATGGAAATGTGTGCTTATGGGTAAACCACGGACACTCACAGAATTGTGATATACCAACCAAATCTGGCCTGCCAATTCATTTTACAAATAAAAATATTACTAGAAGACAGACATATCAATTTATTTGTCTATTGTCTGTAACTGTTTTTAGACAATAGTGGGAATTTAGAATAGCTGTGACAATAGACAGTTTGGCCTTCAGAGATCCTACTATTTTTTCTGAAACCTTTGCAGAAAGCATTTTCTGACTATGTTTTCTGCTGTATCTATAACAAATTATTCACAACTCAGTACAACACAGGTATATTTTCTTGCTGTTGTGAAAGTTCTGAAAGTCAGAAGTCTCCAGCACATCTTCCTGACCACAGTCAACAAATGCAGAAGGCCTAGTTCCTTCCAGGAAGCTCCAGAGACAAGCAGATGCCTTGACGTCCACAATGTATAGAAATTCCCTTCATCTCTTGGTTCTTGGATCCTTTGACTCTGCATATTAGCAATGGCTGATACAGCCTCTCTACAAGTCGTTCTGACTTTCTCTTCCACTTTTAAAGACTCGTGTCATTTTGACAACTCTTCCGCCTTCTTCTTGTTATTACATTGGCTTGCCCAGAGAATCCAGGATAATCTGCAACCTTGATCCTTCTGGGTTATATAAGACACAATATTTAGTTTCTATAGTTGAGGGTATGAATGTCCCTCAAAGGTTATTATTCAGTATTCCAACGGTTGCATTGAACTTTATATTCTAGACAATCTTATTTTCATTCCATCCCTTAAAAAAAAAAGCTAAGAAGTGCTATACTCAGAAACATTCTGCTACAAAGGCAGTATAAATTGTGCATGGGTAGAAAAGATTGAAAAGAGCACTGTTCATTATGATACAAATGGAAAAAATGTGGATTAATAGGATCTATAGATCTTCTTTAGCTAGGAGCTGGGGGCTCACACCTGTAATTCACGCTACTCAAGAGGCTGAGATCTGAGGATCATGGTTTGAAGTCTGCCTAGGTTTCAACGAGATCTGTGGCTCAAGTGGTAGAATGCTTGCCTCAATGAAAAAGCTCAGAGACAGAACCCAGGCCCTGAGTTCAAGCCCCAGGATCAACAAAAAAACATACAAACAAACTCAGGATCTATAAACAAAGATTTCCCCACCTTGATTGCCCCCATTTCTGCTCTACCAAGATGAAAGTAATAAGTATGAACTCAATAATAGTTACAGTAGAACATGAAATATCTCATGTTACATTTCCACACATATAAGGTATTCCAAACAAGCTCATCATCCTACTACTTTCCTTTACCCCTTTACCCCTTCCCCTCTTCTTTCAACAATTTCAACACATTTTGTTGTCATATTTTCTTGGTTACAAATAATCTATTTTGACAACGTTCATCCTTATTGATCGTGTTAGCTCAAATGCCTCTTGATAGTTCACCACTACCACCCTCCCCCACAGAGCCTCCCAACACACACAGAAAGTCTATTTCTCCTTCGCTGACCTCTTATTATGAATCAACTTTGGAAGATGTTATGAGGACTTGTAATTTTGTACTATGACTTTATATTTACATGATTTTGCTTATGGATCTGATAAATTCTAGATTTCTAATATTGCTACTCCAGAGCCTTTAGGACACTGCAGGTCATTCTGATTTTGTTTGGCGTGCATAATTCATTCCTCACAGGTAATTAAACTGAAGAAGCTTCAAAAATAGAGCTTAAAACAACAGTTTAAAAGTCTTTTGCTTTAAAGACAATGGGCAGAAAGGAAAAGCACAAAAACTAAAAGCACAGATTCATTGGCTAGAGTCAGATGGTGTAGGATGGTAAGAAAACAGGGAAAATACAAATGAATCTCATCTTAATTTGTGGAATGGGTAGAGGCATACAATGGAAAATAAGTTACCTTTGTGCATACTGAATTTGGAAATAATAAAAACAGGTCGCATACCCAGAACATCTATTCTGTATGAAACTCATTACAAATATCAAGGTACAAAGAAGTTATTGGCATTCTCAGTTTTTACAGACACAAAAGTGAGGGGAAAATTGTTTATAATTTGAATAGAGAAGATAACTATTTTTTTCATTTATGTTGTCAAGGTGATACAAATAAATATTAAAGTTAAGAATTCAATCCCAAAATATCCAAAACATCCTATGCATATTGTATATGCAGGGTAAATGTTGGGAATTTCCATCTGTTCTCTCAGTCTGAGTATAAAATATTAAAAAAATATTCTTGTGGGGGTCACATTAAACATAGCCGGAAGGGACTGATGATACCTTGAATGTTTTTTGTTTTTTTTTTTAGTTTTTGATTGACATGATTCAATAGCAAATAACCTGTGTGATTACAATGCAGGCATTTTAAGGATGCACACTCGAATTTGTTTGCAAGGCTCAGCTACAGAACTGACTTTATAGTTCAACAATGGACTCATTTGTATTTCAAACTGCAGGCACTCTCTCCCCAGTTCTGCAGGTCAGTGTGAGATTCTTCCACCTGTCCTAAATGCAGAAAAGAATAAATTGCATTCTTCAGTCCTGTGGAAATAATTATATTTTCAAGGTCACAATCAATCACCATAAACTCAGTACCTTCCCCCTGGGAAAAAGAATGATTCAAATCCCTGATGTATTGCTTTTTATCATTGTGAAAAAGAAAATGGTCCCAGCGATACAGCTAGTTCTAAAACAATCCACATGGCAGCGATTGTTGGACTCTATTGAATCTCCACTTTGATTTTTGTTCCACCAAATAATAGCAATGATGAAAAGGACACTAATGTAAACAATTATTCTCTCTGCACTGCACTATATAGAAAATGTCTTTATGTTTAGTGTATTGCTTACCTTTGGTAAGAGTCCATTGAGTCAGAACACTAATGATAATCATTTTTAGATAATAGATACAGAAGGTCAAGTGGGTATAGAACACTCTCCCAAGTCGGTTGATTAGTAGATTGAGGAGCTGGAAATTAAACCCAGGTCACCAGGACCCTAAGGACCTTAGGAAACTATAAACCAGTTCGCCCCCCTCTGTATACTTTTAGAAGTTAATTGAAGGGAGCTAGGCTTTTCTTCTCTGTTGATGAACCCATAAACAGAGTTCACCAAAGTACACCTGACAATTTGGCTGATTCTGATTTAGGTGCTCCTGGAAGCTACAACTAATCTGCTTACTTTCAAGTCTTTCTTTTTTTTTTCTTTTTTGGGACAAATACTAAGTGTATTATTTTCTACATTTTCCAGAGCACAAAACTACAGTGTGAAAATCACTCAATGTTCAGAAAGGCAATGCTCTCTCTGTCCCTCTGGTCCTCAGTTCTCTCAGATGAGTGGCTTCTCACTAACTCTAGATATTATATGGATCTCTTGTCTTGAAATTGGAAAATAATCCAATCAATTAAGAAGGTTTCCATAGTCCAGCAGGACCACAGAGCTTCGGATATGAAGAAACCAGCCCAGACATCTCTGCTTCTGCTGAAATGCAGTGTTCTGAGCTGCTGGGGCCATACGTCAAAGCAACTTGAGGATATAAAGTGGTTTCCTTTGTGAAGGAGAAGGGAGAGTGTGCTTTAGCAATGCCTACTCTTGCCCAGCCCCTTGCATGACCTTGTGTTACATGGCGCAAGCATCCATGTACTCTCCTGGAGCAGTCAGCAAATTGGAAAGCTCTCAGTCAGGCCAGTATCTAAGCACCCACTGGGATATATGACACCTTGCTGATGCTGGTGACAAATTCAGACATACATTTGTACGGATGTAACAGAAGCTATACATGAGGTGTTTGCTTAAGTGTCTGCAAAGTACTCAGAAACATTTTCGGATCTGGCAGGTCTCCAGTCTCCATCCTTCCTTGGTTTTGCTCTTTGTTGACATCACTTTCAAGAGAAACCTATCCTGGCGATCTTCTATTCTATTACACCCAGAAACGCCAGCATTAAAGGATTTTATGGTTTTCCCAATCATTTTTGGAGTGGGAGGGGAAAAAATGCATAGTATAGAGTTTTATTGACTTAGAATAGGTTAGAATCCATCATAAATGAATCACTGGGATTCTCCTTGGTCAGGATTATAGCTTGAGCCCACCTCCACAGCTCAAGGATGAGGCTGTGCCAAGGATTTAAAGAGGAAAGAACCGATCTTCAAAAGTTTATTTTTTTAGTGCCATTATTACAAGGGAGAACGGCTAAGGAGCAGGTGTAAAATAACAGATACGCTCCACAGATAGCCAGCAGTTACTGAGAGCTGTGTGCCTGCCCCATGGCAACTGTTTTAGATAAAATAACTTAGTTAATCATTGTAACAACCTTGTTACAGTACTTGAGGCATACAAGTGACACAGAATGCAATCTTGCTCATATATTCTGAGCATCTGAGTATGCCTATAGACCAGAAGGTTGAGAGCAGAGAGAAATCTGATGAGAATGAAAATTCAGTGTATACTGGGCATGCCAGCTACTGGAAAGCCAAAAGCCAGTCCAGGAGAATAATGACATTGTATAGGTTACAGGAATAAATGTCAGAAAGCTGACTTGGGGAAAGGAAGGAAAGAGAGAGAGAGACAGACAGACAGACAGACAGACAAAGAGAAAGAGGGAGAGAAGAAAGATAGGACAAAGAGACAGAAACAGAAAGAAGAGACAGAAAAAGAGACAGATGCAGAAAGAGACACACACAGAAGGAGACACAAAGAGAGAAACACACACACACAGACACACCGAGAGAGACTTACACAGACACGCAGAGTTGACTGAAGCGGATTGGACTACTTCATCTTTTCCTGAGAGAGTAGGTGAAGATAGCTCGTGGTCTGTTCTCTTGCTCAAACAAGCACCACCAACAAGCCCTTACTCAGCCTTATACCTGCAGCACTGTCTCTCATTCTGTGCTTGATACAGCTTTGTCTCCTGAGACTGGTGTAACAAAATACCACAGATACACTAAGAGAGGAGTTGCTTAAAGGCAATGCACATTTGGAGCTGAGGATACTCATGGTCAGGGTGGCCACAGTCTGCCTTGTTTGCGTATTATTCCTGTCTTATGAGGAAATGCCACACTCTGGTTTGAACAGGGCTGTTTTTCACATTCTCAATGGTTCAGGTCAGAATGACTAAATGAGATTCTTCCTTGGTGAGCCTGAATTTTGTTTTCTCTCTCCTCTGGGACCTCAGGGGGCAATCTTATCACTGTAATGTGATAAGAACTCACCCTCTAGTACCACAGGGAATGCTCAAGATGGAGCAAGTCCAGACAAAACATTAACCTTGATAGGCCATTAGCCTTAAACATGCCTTGGGAGAAAAGCAGAGGAGAGATGTGGTACTTCCTCCCATACATAATCTTCTAACCCTCTTCTAATGCCTGACCACAGATGATGAGAATGGGATAAAAATCTCAACTGTAAGACACAGCAGCCCAGACCACTCACGCAAAGGCTTTAATTCCACCATGTATTTCCATTAAGGAAAGCTGGTAAGAAAGTGGAGACAGATCCAGGTTAGAATAGGAGAAGCATTTTTCAGAAAATGTGGCCTAAAACCCAAGATAAAGGATATGCTCAAAAGTACTTACTGATTATATGAAATTAAAGAAGTTAGGAAGAGAACAATTTTAGTGTGTCTTATGACATAATATTGCATTTAAAGTCATTCACTTTAGAGCAAGGAAAGATAGACTTTAATGTCAGATTTTATATAAGAGCCTGAGGCTCAGTTCCAAGAGCTTGTGCAATGATGTTGTATAAGCATTGGGTAGGGGTTAGGGCAACAAGGGAGAGTCACAGGAGTGGAGGGAAGAAGAGTATACAGATACAGCCATTTTCTTCAATGTACCATACATAAAAACTGAACTATATAACTTGAAGGTAGAGATGGAAGGGAGAAAATAGGGGAGAACAAGGCATTGATCAAGATGAAATATCCTCATCTTCTGACTTATGGAACTGTAACCTCATTGTGCAACCTCCTAATGCTAGTATTCGTAATAATAACAATAAATACAACACGATTAAACACACAGTGGAGAAGTCCCCCCCCCAAAAAAAACCCACCAGAATTAAGTGAAATAGACTATTTGAGCTTTAGTTCATGTCTTAGCACACATGAACAGATTTATGAAAGAGAACAGAAGACTGTGAGTCCAGGGCTGGAAGGGGAGGGTTTCCAGTACGAAATAAAACAAGGATTTCCCAAGGATTTCTGCATTTTCCTCAGCAGTTAGTTTCTTGGTACATGTTTTACTAGACAAAAAAAATAGGAGCTGTGTAAAGAGATTATTTGGCAATCCTCCCAATAGTAAAGCTATGACAATGACATCATTCTTGCATTCTTTTTATTTAGCAAGCAAGTTTTAAATATTTTACCAGCCATGCCAGGTGAGAAAACCTAGGAATTACAGGTAAAAAGATGATTTCTCTTCTTGTGAAACTCTCTGATGTTACTATATCTAGTATATAGATTTAAATCTGCATTTTTAAACACAAGTTGAAGATGATTTGGGAAATACCTCAAACTATCTGTAAAGCAGTCAGGAATTGTGGTGCGGTGACAAAATTGTCACAGGCAACGAGCACTAGATGAGGAGTTTGATTCAGAAAATTGGAAGCGATGGCTGAGGGAATAATTTCTGCATACACGATTAGATGATTTATTACCTATGTTACAAACCAAACGAAGAGAAATGCTTTGCTAGCGATTTTAAGGGAAAGGCCTGCTATTTGGGCATTGAAGTATATTTGTATCTTGCTTAGAAATGAAAGATCGCATTAATTGACCTCTGAGTACCTTTGCCAGCTTTGAAGTTGTAAGGAACATTGAATTATTGGAAATTCATTTTTCTATAAAGCTCAAAACAAATCATCTTCAGGGGTCAGTGATTCTGATTTCATTCAGAAATGTCATCAGACTCTTCTTCTGCCCTTTGTTTCTCCAAGAATTTGTACTTGCTTGTCTAATCAAAACTCAATACTTCGATGGTCAAAATAGAATGATGCCTTGCCAGGCACTCTTTATTTTTAGTAGCAACTAGTATAGAACCAGTTTAACAGTTTGTATCTTTCAATAATGCCACAAATTCATAGAAACAAAAACCGAATCCTCTACCAGCAATTTGGTGAATGAACTTGTTCAAGTTAATTAAACCTCTACCATTATTTCCCTAAAATTAAATGAATTATAAAGCTGGTTGCTGGTGTGGCTCACACCTATAATCCCAGCTATTTAGGAAGCTGAGATGTGGAGTATTGTGGTTTGAAGCCATACAAAGTAGTAAACTCCCCAAACTCCAACTCCAATTACCAGCAGGTTGGAAGAATGGCTCAAGTTGAAGAGTGTCAGCCATGAGCAAGCAAGTCAAAGAAGAGCCAGACCTGAGCCTGAGCTGAACTCATGGAACCAGAAAAAAAATTAAATGTGTGAGAAGGATTAATAAAGTAGGTTCAGATGCTCTCCTAATGTA
The DNA here is from genome assembly GCF_019054845.1 of Dipodomys spectabilis. Taxonomy (NCBI): domain Eukaryota; kingdom Metazoa; phylum Chordata; class Mammalia; order Rodentia; family Heteromyidae; genus Dipodomys; species Dipodomys spectabilis. The sequence continues at coordinate 3,725,273 of NW_024870698.1, read as the reverse complement.
TTTTTAGTACTTAAGAAATGTAATTTCTATCAAATAAAGTCCAAGAACTTTTGATATCCTGTCTTCTCAAAATTTCATCTAGAAAAAGGTTATCTGTGGGCTACTAGATACTCACTACAGTTGGTAGATTGAAATCAATAGAGCATTTAAGCTTTATTGACTTTATTTCAGATTTAATGGCTACTTGTATATAGAATACATTGAAACTGAACTGAAAACATATAATCTTACACTGCTCAATGATGCTCACACTGAGGCTGATGTAGACATTGTTTTAGTAGGGAAAGGGGAAAACAATCATAAAACTTTGTGTTTTTGTTTTTCATGTTAAAAATCTCTTAAATTATGAAAACAATGTGTGCCATAGCTATCATTTTTCCAGGTCCTACTTTACAACAGTAGCCCCTGTATCATCTTTAATTCTCAAAACAACTCTATAATGCTAAGTAGCTATTGTTAGCTTCTATTTGGAGATAACAGTAAGTGAAAATGATAATATACCTTATGAAATGGGATCAAAGCATTCTTTTTGTTCTTGTTACCATTTGGCAAGCAGCCAGCACTATAAACTCATAGTTGGAAATAAAAATCCAATCTACGGATAATGTGTTGATAGGATGTCTCATAAATAGAGGGGAGCAGGCTCTGAACATGGTCATTTCTGCAGTAGTCATGTAGCACACTTCCATTCCTTCATAATTTATCTGAAGTGGCAGAAAGCAATGAGAGGGAATAATGGGTTTTTTCTTGAACAATCTCCTCTCTCCTCACAAATACAGCAGATCCAGTGTGGTTCTTGTTGTCCCCTTCCCTTTGATATTAGCTTCTAACGAAGAGAATGCAACAGTAGTGTAGTTGACCTACTTCTGAAGTGGCTTAGAAGAAGCTGTGAGTCTTTCTGTGAGGCTACCTGGAGTGCACCCTCTGCTCACATGCCCTTCAGCTGTTCCCAGCTGGCATGTCTGACACTAGCTATTGCCATGGTTCTAACTGTGATCACGGGAGCCTGGATTTAGTTCTATGTCTGCAAATACACATAGAACAGGTAGACCTTACACAAATGGAACACATCCTGGGCAGCAGTTTCTTTGGTTTCTTTCTTTCCTTGATAGAAACATGCATGGTGACCTCTCCCAGGCACTGTATGTCCCAAGCAGTAATAAGATACAATGCATATCAAAAGATGATCCTTGCGGCCTGACGTCCAGACTCATTGACACACAATTTAGAAAGAAGATGGGAAAGAGTCTGAGGGTGATTTTTTTTTCAGGCAGAAAACATAGAACACATGATGATTCCTAGAGAAGAGAGCCGCAGTCTCCATTGGATGATGTAAGTAGTTCCTTGTGTGACAAGAGAATATAGAAAGAGAGAGGCTAGGAAGAAAGTAGAGATGATATTATGGAGGGCTTCCAATGCTTAAGGTGGAACAAGAAGGCCAAAAGCAACAAGAAAGAGAAGTACTGGTTATATTTTAAGAGTAAAGGATTGATAAACCCAGAAACTGAGTAGTTGGAAGAATCTAAAAATATTTTTCTCTGTGTCATGATACTAAGGTTAATTTTCTGAGATGCAAAGCTGGGAAGCATAATTCTTTGACTTTTATTCTCATAGGGGAAAAGAGCAGAATTAAATGCAAAATCTTTACCCATTCTTGATTAAAAAAAAAAGTGTTCTAGGCATTGTGCAAAGAGGTGTGCAAATAAATATAACATTTACATTCATAGCATTTCAATAGAAAAAAAGCAACTATTATGGTGAAGCAAGAGAGTATAGGAAATCTCAACGGATTAAGATAATTCTCTTATCAATTACCTTAACTCAAATATGCTAAACCTTACCACATCTCTTTACGTTATTAACTCTTTAATCTTTACCATACATATGTGACACAGATATTATTTAAACTGTGTCTCTTTTAAAAAACCAAGAGAATATGAATGGAAGTAACTTTGCTTAGTGTTTTAACTGAAGAGAATCTGAATTCAAATCCAAGCAACTTGGTTCTAACATTTCATTTTCATTTACTGTCGTATAGAGCCTCTGGGAGTGACTTTCAAGTGATAACTATCTCATTGCAGGATACCCCAAAGCCCTCCCTGCAGGACTTGCAGTGGTTTGGGGGTAGGGCTCAGAAATTGGAGTTTGGATACGCACTATGGATTCCAAGGACTGTGGAGGAAGCTGTCCCTGAACCGTATCTAAGAAAGACTCTTTTTGGCAGAGATTGACCACTTAGGGAAATAAAAGGCAATTGGGATGGATTTCTGAGACTCTTACTGGGATGCAAATCATATATCCATAAAGTATACAGATAGGAGCACTGAAGCAGACTCTGCAAAGCCTCCTGGCCTCCTCCACAGCCCCTCATGACATCGACACATCTACACTCTGCCAGAAAGTGGGGGCGGCAATCAAACCTGTCCCATCTCTCATTTCCTTCCCTTAGGCATTTATGAAGATTAAAACATAGATGCTGGGCTGGGGAGGTGGCTCAGTGGTAGAGCGCTTGCCTTGCCTGCATGAGGCCCTGGGTTCAATTCCTCAGCACCACATAAGCAGAAAAAAGCCGGCAGTGGCGCTGTGGCTCAAGTGGTAGAGCGCTAACCCTGATCTGAAGAGCTGAGAGACAGCACCCAGGCCCAGAATTCAGGCCCCATGGCTGACAAAACACACACACACACACACACACACACACACACACACACACAATAAACACAAAAAAATAGATGCTTTCTTATCTAGTCCAGCCTGTTGTTAAGACTCTCTAAATCAGCTTTACTCTATTAAAAGAAGTCTATTTTCTTACTCATAAGTTTCTAATAGCAAAGTAATTTGAAAAGCACACCTAATATTTATGTTCTGCAATATGACAACTGCAACATTGAAAACAATTCATAAACATAGGTTTCAAGTGGAAAGGCTGCTTCTGGCAGTTTTTCACACAAAGTGATTCTCGCATGCAATATTCTTCTGTCAATACAGCACACACATGTTATATATTAATTGCCATGACATTACTTGACACTTGTAGTAACTATTCCCAAGTTGGATTTTTTTTCTTTTTGAATCCATCAGTTTGTAGATTGTACTTTATTATTCGGCACAGCAAATTCTGCCTTATCATTTGTCGTTGGAGAAACAGATGACTCCTGTGGACAAAATATCAAATCAACTTCAGCCAGGGCTTCTGCTCACTCTATATACCAATATGCACAGATGGGTTGAGACTCTGGGTAAAGTGAGTAGGAAACAGAGAAGGCCTTTTTTACATGCCTATTAAGCATGAGGGCTATATGCACATGCCTTTCAACCAAGTATTAGTTTAAGGACATCTCTGTGGGCATAGCTGGTACCCAAAGATCTGTGCCTCTTCTTTTCACTCACTTCTAGTCTTCCTTCCTTCCTTCCATTCTTTGTTCCTTCCTTCCCTCTCTCCCTCCCTCCCTACTTCCTTCCCTCCATTCTTTCCTCCCTTCTTTCTTTCCTTCCTTCCTTCCTTCCTTCCTTCCTTCCTTCTTCCCTCCCTCCCTCCTTTTTCCCTCCCTCCCTCCTCATCTTCCTCTCTCTCTCCTTCTCTATTTTGTCCTGGATATATTAATTTTTACTCCATTACATCTCCAAGAAATAGGGAAGAGAAGCCATTATTCATTTTACAGTATGTTAGGAATATCATAGTGCATCTAGGTTTTCAACCCACTATTTACAGTCTTAAAACTGTTTTCCACAGGAGATTTTGGTAACTTTCCCAGTTCATTCATCCATTCATTGACTTAGTCACTCAATATAACATAATTAATTGAGCACCCTCTGTATACTGAGTTCCCTTGGTTGTATGCCAAACCTCTGAGAATTTTATGCTGTTTTAGTTCACCAACATGAAATCCAAATCCAAAAGATTTCAAGATGAAAACACAGCTCCAACAGTCTCTTCATGTCAGTTATTATTTAATTTGGGACAATACTTCCAACATTCCCATTCTCAAAAAAAAATCCCACTTTATATCTTGATTTCCCAGTCTTCTCCAAGTCACTAAGATCCTTTTAAGTGCCAATTATAACAAATCAAACAAACTTAACGAGATTAAAGAAGTCATTCCTAATCGTTACTGAAAAGCCTGGAATAAGTACTTTTTTTTGAGAATGGATGTGTTTAGATACTCAAAGTATCTTTATGCATTGCTCTATGACAAAACTTATCTTTCTTCATCCTTTCTTCTCTCACTCTCTCCTTTGCTACCTTGTCCCAATGCACTGCTTCAGTTCTCCCTGAAATTTGGCTACAATCTCAGATTTCTCATGATAAACTTCGGAGACTCCTTAAAATTTACCAAGCGTTTCTCAGCTTAGCAGTACTGGCTAAGTACTGATGAAACTGAATCTCATTTGGCCAACTCACCTCATCTACATAACTGCTGGTTCAATATACGCAAATCAATTAATATTATTCATCACATCAACAGGAGCAAGAATAAGAACCACATGGTTATCTCAATAGATGCAGAAAAAGCATTCGACAAGATCCAACACCCATTTATGATGAAGGTTTTGGAAAAATTAGGAATCCATGGAACATTCCTCAATACAATAAAGGCTGTATATGACAAACCTACAGCCAGCATTATACTCAATGGTGAAAAACTAAAGCCATTTCCTCTTAACTCAGGAACAAGACAAAGATGTCCACTCTCTCCACTTCTCCTCAATCTAGTATTAGAATGTCTAGCTACAGCAATAAGACAAGATGCAGACATAAAGGGGATCCAAATAGGGAAAGAAGAAATAAAACTCTCCCTCTTTGCAGATGACATGATCTTGTATTTAAAGAATCCCATAGACTCCACTCCCAAATTACTCAAGCTGATTCAAAACTTTGGCAAAGTAGCAGGTTATAAAATTAACCCCCAAAAATCAATGGCTTTTCTGTATGCCAACAATGAGAAAAGTGTGGCTAAAATTAGGAAAGCAACTCCATTTGTAATAGCCCCACAAAAAATAAAATACCTAGGAATTAACTTAACCAAAGAAGTGAAGGACCTCTATGATGAAAACTTTAAAATCTTGAAAAAGGAAATCAACACAGAACTTAAAAAATGGCAAAACCTCCCATGCTCCTGGATTGGAAAGATTAACATCGTGAAAATGGCAATACTTCCCAAGGCTATCTACAAATTCAACGCAATACCTATCAAAATTCCAACCTCATTCTTCAAGGAAATAGAAGAGGCAATCCAAAAATTCATATGGAACAACAAAAGACCCCGAAGAGCAAAAACGCTCCTCAACGGAAAGAACACTGCTGGAGGAATATCAATACCAAATTTCAAACTCTACTATAAAGCCATAGTAATCAAAACAGCTTGGTATTGGCATAAGAACAGACCTCAGGACCAATGGAATAGAATTGGAAACCCAGAAATGAACCCACAGACCTATAGCCATCTAATCTTCGATAAGGGAGCTAAAACAATACAATGGAAGAAAGACAGCCTCTTCAGTAAATGGTGCTGGCAAAATTGGTTAACTACTTGTAGAAAACTAAAGCTAGATCCTTATATATCACCCTGCACCAGAATCAACTCCAAATGGATCAAAGACCTCGAAGTCAAAGCAGACACTCTGAAAACATTACAGGATGGAATAGGAGAAACCCTAGGTCTCCTTGGCTCAGGCCGAAATTTTCTGAATAGAGACCCGGAAACACAACAAATCAAAGAAAGGTTGGACAAATGGGATTGCATAAAGTTGCAGAGCTTCTGCACGGCAAACGACATAGCTAACAAGATCAATAGAAAGCCCACAGATTGGGAGAAGATCTTTACTAGTCATACAACAGACAAGGGTCGCATATCTAAAATATACTTGGAACTCAAAAAATTAAATCCCCCAACAACAAATCCTCAAAGAAACAACTGCCCAATAAATAAGTGGGCTAAAGACTTAAAGAGAAACTTCTCTGTAGAAGAAAGAAGGATGGCCAATAGACACATGAAGAAATGCTCAACATCCCTAGCCATAAAAGAAATGCAAATCAAAGCAACATGGAGATACCACCTCACTCCAGTTAGAATAGCAAAAATCAAGAACTCTAACAACAACAGATGCTGGAGGGGATGTGGACAGAAGGGAACCTTACTTCATTGTTGGTGGGAATGTAAACTTGTTCAACCACTTTGGAAAGCAGTATGGAGGTTCCTCAAAAGACTTCACATAGAGCTCCCCTATGACCCAGCAATCCCACTTTTGGGCATTTACCCAAATGTTTACAAACAAGACCACACTAAAGCTACCAGCACAACTATGTTTATTGCAGCATTATTTACCATAGCTAAGATATGGAACCAACCCAGATGCTCTTCAGTAGATGAATGGATCAAGAAAATGTAGTATATATACACAATGGAATTCTATGCCTCCATCAGAAAGAATGACATTGCCCCATTTGTTAGGAAATGGAAAAACTTGGAAAAAATTATATTAAGTGAAGTAAGCCAGGCACAAAGAAACATAGGTCCCATGGTTTCCCTTATTTGCAATATCTAGTATATGTATGAGTCAAGCGGAAAAAGTCAGATAATGTGATGTTAGGAAAATGAATCCTTAGATAGGTATTTTAATGTTTTTTTTCTTTCATGCATGTGTTTCTAAAGCATTTATAACTTTATTTCTTTGTTGCTTTGTATGTCCCTCCCCCACAGTATAACCCCCGCTTTCAATATATTTGATGTCAGTATAACTTATGGAGGAGATGGGGAAAACAAGTCATTTAAGGATTCAGGTGAACCTGTTGCAACAATGAGAAGTACAAAATGTCATGTCAAAAAGGAGCTTTACAATGTCAGTGGGGGGGGAGCGGGGGGGGGGGGAAGGATTGTGGGGGGGAGGGGGAGGCTGGGAAGGGATGGGAAGGGAAAACAAAGGAGGAGGCTACAATTCTTAATAAGAAATGTACTCATTATCTTGCCCATGTAATTGTAACCCCTCTGTACAGTATGTTCACAAATAAAATAAAATTTAAAAAAAAAAAAGTAAATGAAAACAAAATAGCTCCTTCCCAATCTACTATTCTATCTTATCAGTGAGGCTTTGGTTACTGTTGTCTCTAAAGTGAGAGGTGAAGTTCCATATGAAATGTATTTTTCAACAATATGTGAGAGAGATGTACAGTACCATTCATCTGTCAGATACCATATGTTGGGAGAATGTCAGTATTTACACTCAGGCAAATAGTGTCATTGACAAAACTCTCAAATTAAATTTTAGTTATTATTTGAAGATAATAAATGCTGATCAGGCAAATAAGCAAAATTACATTTAGAAAGATACAGGATTATTAAGAGTCTATTTTCTTGAGCCAGGAACTAGGGGTTCATGCCTGTAAATCTAACTACTCAAGCAGGCTGAGATCTTAGATGATTATGGTTCAAAGTCAACCTAAGATATAACCTCTTGGAGAGTCCATCTTCAAAATAACCAGGATGAGATCTACTTGGTAGAGAACCTTCCAAGAAATCTCACAAGAAAGCTTCAAGAGTGTGAGGCAGTCAGTTCAAATCTCAGGATAGCAATAAGTAGAGAGAGAGGGAGAGGAAGAGAGACAGAGGGAAGAAGGAGGAAGGAAGGGAGGAAGGGAGGAAGGGAGGAAGGAAGGGAGGAAGGGAGGAAGGAAAGAAGGGAGGGAGGAGGGAGGGAGGAAGGAAGGAAGGAAGGAAGGAAGGAAGGAAGGAAGGAAGGAAGGAAGGAAGGAAGGAAGGGAGGGAGGGAGGGAGGGAGGGAGGAAAGAAGGGAGGAAGGAAGGGAGGAAGGAAGGAAGGGAGGAAAGAAGGGAGGAAGGAAGAAGGAAGGAAGGAAGGAAGGAAGGAAGGAAGGAAGGAAGGAAGGAAGGAAGGAAGGAAGGAAGGAAGGAAGGAAGGAAGGAAGGGAGGGAGGGAGGGAGGGAGGGAGGGAAGGACCATAATGCCTGAACTAGAAATAACTGTATACTTCGAGTGATCCAGTTCAGCCTGTTTTACAGATGAATAACTGAGGCACAGAGATGTGATTAGAAGACATTGTAATGAAAATACTACTGGTGCTACTTTTTAGATTCTGGATTTCTAACTCAGAATGTTTTATCTCTATAGGAATAACTAGCATCTTACGTCTATTCATTCATTTTACATCTACTCATTCACATACACAGCAAAAATTAGTACAGATATCACATTTTTTCCTTCTGCTTGGCAAAAAGAAAAATTAGACCCTTTCATATACTCCACTACTATCAGAAAATTTTGAGTACCACAGTCATTCAGAAAGACTATGTGGATTCTACTCAATATCTGAAATGTATAGGAATTCCTGAGCTATAGAAACAAAACCTGTCTTAAGTTTTTTCCCACAATACAGTGTCTTCAGCTGAATATAGCATTCCAAACTTCTCTGTCTGAATTGTCCTCAACCAGACTCATTCATGAGAGCAAAATTCTGATAACACTCTTATTAACTAAATCACTAATCCCTCCTATTTCTCATGCATTTCCTGTTTGATCATGCTACGTTTGATAAAAACCATTCAGGGAAAGCATTCCAATTTGTTAACTCTTATTTTTTCATCCCCCCCTCCTTCCTTGGGAAAATTGTCTACACATTTTAATGATAAAAGCCATTCCTTTCCATGTTTACTATAGGGATCTCATTATTTGCTTTAGCGCAGAACATATTATTCTAATTCATGTTGGAATTTTAGATTCACATGCTTGCAAACATTTCGTAAATACATATATCATCCATATGAAATCTCAAGTTGGGAAAAAAGTCTTTCAGTTCTGTATCTTCTCCTCCAGTTCTTCATAAGTAACTTATTTTGTCAAAGTTGGTTTTGGAGCAATGGGCACCAAGAGATAGCAGGGGCTCTAAGAGCAACTGTTGTTTCATTCAGAAGAAGTCCTGGTATTCTTCAAAGACCTGTGGACTTTGTCTTGTGGCTCATGGCTACAATTAACTAGTGAAGGTCCATGATGGTCTCAAAATCCCTGCTCTTGCCTTCACTTCCCTAATCTATCATTACCCCAATCTTGGAAGTATGCTGCTATTACACTTCATTTTCTGCACATGTTGATAATTCTGTGTATTGCTTACCCTTTCCCTGGGTTCCCCAACTTATTGTTATTATTATAATAACTATTATTATTATTTAAAAGCAAAACTCAGGGTCTGTGAATGTAACTCAGTGCATGAAGGAAGTCTAGGGTTCCATTTCAGTTACTGAAAACAAACAAATACAAAAGAAAATAAATAACTTAAAAACATATTTCATTTCCTTCCATACTAATATTTCCTTTTCCATGACACACAAACATTGGTATAAAGTCAGGTGGATAGTGACTATTATCACAAAGCTCAGGCACGTGCATTCTGCAAGATCCTTACAGAATACATCCTAACTTTTGGTAGAGAATATTTCTTCAATCCAGTTAATTCTTTAAAACCACTGTGATCTTATTGACCTAAACCTAAAAAAAAATGGTACAAACAGAAAAAAATAAAAGTAGGCCAATAAGCCTCACAACTGAAGATGTGAAATCCTAAATCAAATATTGTTGAACATAGTCAAATTTCAACAAAATTAGAACCAGGAAATGGGTACTTGAAAATGGTGGGGAAGGATCAAGGGGAAACAGGGGTGTGAATAAAGAATAGACGTTGGTATCCCAGAAATCAATGTTTATCTTACGAAGAAAATAAGGAAAAGGGAGGAGGGGGGTGAGAATGTGAAAAAGCTTGATGTTGATCAAGTTACAAAGTATTCACAAACTGCTTTAATAGCAACTCCTTTGTACAACTACCTAAAGATCATAAAATAATAACAAAAGTATTTTGAACAAAATTTAACAGTATTGAAAATGGTTATACAATAAAAAGAACTTGTAAATAGTTTAATTTGTTTCCTTATAATGATCGAACAAACCTACAAAGTGAACAAAACACACAAAAATTAACTTATCTATTACCAATTTTTAAAAGTTTTTAAAAGTACAGAAAATATCACTCTTCCTGGTCAACAATTTGGGAGTTTCTTCTTGTCTCCTAGCATTGTGATTAAAATGAAAAATGAATGCAAAACTGCTTTGATAAAAAATAGCTTACTATTGTTATAACTGTGTTCTACACAGAGCCAAACCTGGACAGCATAAATAATTGCTGAATTCAATTTCATTACAACTTAAACTCAGAAATGACATGAATAAATATATAATTTATCTAATTGCATTGATTTCTCCCCAGGACACACTGAGACACACACACACACACACACACACACACACACACACACACACACACACACACACACACACCAAGGAAAAAGCTATCTGATCTAGTTGAAACATCTATAAAGCAAGCACATTTCAGCATTAGTAGCATAGCAGGCAAAAGATACCTTAATGTACTTTTAATTCATCACAGACAAATAACTGATTACCATATAATACAACAATTAAATGTTGTTTATACCTGAGGATGAACTGGCAAAATAAGCCTATGAAATATAACCCTGTGAGATAATACTATGCAATTATTGCTTAAGTTTTAAAGAAAGAATAACCCTTGTCAGGTGCTATGTATAAAATGGCATACCCACTTCAGGAAATAATCCAAAGCATCTCTAAAAGTAACTACATGCACCTTAAGGCCTGGCTACATTATAGAACTAGTCCTAGACAAGTTCGAGTTGATGGTAAGGGGATCATATCCTCGTGGCAAAGTGTCTGCACCGTGAGTTACTATAGCCAGCAGGTGAGACTAAGGGCTTCTATTCTACTGCTGGGTATTATGTTTACATTGCATATTCTCCAGTAAACTACCCAAGATGGCATTATCTAAAGAGAGCATTATTGTGCTATTATCAGCCTTTGAGAACAAGGAAGTTTCCAAAAGAAATTCTTGTATGCACTGTAGCATTTTTTTTATCAGACCCTGAAGGATATCTTATCCATTATTTATACCTTGCCTTGTTTTTCAAAGGATTTAAAATTGCTTACAAAAAAATTTCTGAAAGAAAATTTAAAAAGAACAAGAGTGCCAAAGCCCAGATGTCCAAATAATAATTAGTGGGAGGAAAGAACAAGCAAAGAAGTTTCAAAGCAGTGAGTTAATTTTTGCTTAGGTATAGGAACGCCAGTTTGCCTGTAACCAAATGAAGACAATATCGTCAGTTGCTGAATCAACAGTAGTAAGTCAGGAAAAGGGGAAGACTAGGGATTTTTGTTTCATTTGTTGTTTATTGCCTTGTTTTGATTTTGTATGGCACTATTTTTGAAAGATACTGTATATGTATATATGTGTGTATACACATATCTTATATATGTACATATGTGTATATGTATATATTAGAGTATAAAGTGATAATAAGTCATTCTGAGTAAATAAAAATAGAATTAAGATAAGCAGAAGAAAAAAATAAGAGAAAAAATATAAATGAATAAAACGGTTCAACCCTGAGCCCATCTGTAAACTGGAATAAAAGAATTCCACCTGCCTTTGCTATAGATACTGATGGGTATCAGCAGACACACTGGGTCTAGACAAGTAGGAATAGGTTAGTGGTGTGGACCAGAAGCATCAGCACCTCCAGGGAATGAGTGACAATTACTAATTTTGGCTGACAACAAAGCTCTACCAACTTGAAAACCCCATTAATAAAGTACAGATATCCACATTTTTTAATAAATTTTTATTGTAAAAATGCTATACAGAAGGGTTACAGTTACATGAGCAAGGTAATGAGTACATTTCCTATTGAGCATTGTTGCCTCCTCCTTTGTTTTCCCCCTACCATCCCTTCCCTCCCACCTCCACAACTAACTCTGGGCCTGGGCACTGTCACTCAGCTCTTCAGCTCAAGGCTAGCACTCTACCACTTGAGCCACAGTGCCACTTCTGGTTTTCTGATGGTTTATTGGAGATTAGAGTCTCACGGACTTTCCTGCCTGGGCCGGCTTGGAACTGCGATCCTCAGATCTCAGCCTCCTGAGTAGCTAGGATTACAGGCGTGAGCCACCAGTGCCCACCTGAAGTTTTTAACTTCAGAAGCTAAAATTGAAACACTTAACCTTGCCATATGTCCTTAGGTCAAAGAAAACATCTCATTGTTACAATGGGTTAACCTGTATCCCTATTTAAACATTTTGTTTTTTTCCCTTCCCCTCCCCAAATTAGACTGACATCAAATACAGTGAAAACAGGCATTATACCGTGGGGGATGAACATACAAAGCAATAAAAAAACCACATGGTCCATTATAAATATGTTAGAAACAATAGCAAGAAAGAAAAAACCACTTGTGTCCTTATCTTGGGGTTCATAATCCCTCTGGATGGTCCCAATGTGTATTAATTCTTGAGAATTACAAGGTCCAGGGTCACTGAGAAGTAGTACATCCATGAGCCAAAGTAGATAACCACTGGCTTCTAGAGCATTTTTAGAATCTTCTTATCAAGTTCTTTTTTTGGGGGGGGAGGGGGTCCGGTCGTGGGGCCTGAACTCTGGGCCTGGGTGCTGTCCCTCAGCTCTTCAGCTCAAGGCTAGTGCTCTACCACTTGAGCCACAGCGCCACTTCCAGGTTTTTTCTTTTTGCTTATGTGGTGCTGAGGAATTGAACCCAGGGCATCAGGCATGCAAGGCAAGCGCTCTACCACTGAGCCACCTTCCCAGCCCCTAACAAGTTCTAAAGTGGGTTTTCCCACACTCGGAGAATTTGGTATTTTTAAGTGAAGTTCTTTCATATGAAGATATTTCTGTACAGAGGGAGGGTATTTTTCACAGCATTCCTGAGCTCTCTACCAACCAGTTTCCATTAACACCAAGTATGTCAATGTAACACAAGCCAAAACATCTCCAGATCCTGTCAGTATTTTCTTCTGATTGGCGCGGGAGTGGGGGAGAGGGGTTTGAGGGTAAAGCTGCTACCAGTTGACAGTGACTGGAATAATTTTTCAACTAAAATGGAATCTAGCTATCATTTGAACCCTGCGATTGTTCTCACCTCTATCTGTAGAATACAGCAGTATGTCAGAGTTGATACTGGATTAGGAATTTTCTTAAAGGACTAGAACATGACAGCTTTGGAGTCGCATGGGATCTATGCCTTGAGAAGTTCTGTCCTGTGGAATGAACAACGAAGAAGCCCTGACTCTTATGATAGGTGAGTTCCCTTGTGAATACAGGCTTTTGTGGCGACTATTTGCCAGCTGTCTACATGAGATGAAGGTGTAAATTAGCAAAGCAGCTAGTATATAACACAATAGGTGCTGATGGATTTATGGTGTCAACTCCACCAAATTGTATTGACCAAGATTCTAATTTCCTTGTTCTACTGAATAGGATCTTGCCTTCTATGGTCTTAGTGGGATGAATGGAGACACAGACCCAGATACTTGTGATTTCTAGATTCATAAATGTGCATTTAAACAATTATTCTAAAAGACTTTCAATCCTACTAAACATATCAAGCGGAATACCATCCATGTTTTCTACACTGCATGTTTGTTGGGTTTTCTTTCTATTTGTTACTTCATGTGCTAAAATTGAAACACTTAACCTTGCCATATGTCCTTAGGTCAAAGAAAAATCAGTGTCAGATATATGGCTCTATAAAAATTGAACATTAGATTGAGGGAGGGTGATAGATGAGAAAAGAGAAAATGGAAATAGAAGGAGGTAACAGTGACAGCTGGACAAAGAAATATGAGGAACAAGAATTCTCTTTGACAAGAAAAGCCAACAAGGTGCAGGGGTTAGAGGTGTACTGCTGTGGCAAACATGACCTGTTCCATAGTCCTATATGAACATCAAGCACTTCATCTATACAGAGTCAATTCAGAAGAAAGAAAGGGTCAAAAGATACACAGACACCGTCGATTTAGAGGATTTAGAGAAAGCATGAAGTACAGAGAACTGGACGTGAGCATCAACTGCAGCTGCTGTATACCTCCCAAAGAAGCAATAGTTTTGTCTGTAGGTTGTGATAGAACAATAAAGATGGCTTTATGACATATGAAAGGATGGGTGGTCTGAGTTATGAGGAGCACAGTGACTGTGTATTCAGTTCCATCATCAGTCTGGCCATACTTGACAGAACAACGTGAAGGTGGAAAGGTGGATTTATTTTACTCTTTGTGTCTGAGAGGTTAGTCCATCATGCTATCACGCCAGAGAGGGCCTGCTGGAGAAGAATAGCTCCCCTCATGGTGGCCAGGAAGTAGAGAGAGGGAAGCTGACTGGAAATACAACCTAGAAAGGTAGACGGCCGGTCACCTATTTCTTCTAGCTATGACTCACTTACTAAAGCTCCCACAACCTGTCAAAATAGTGCTAACAGCCAGGGATCTCGTGTTTAAAACACCAGCCTGGGCGGACCTCTCATATTCAAATCATAACAACATCATATAGTTCTTTACAAATTAAAATAAATTTCTGGAGATAGTGTTTCTGAAGTCCTATAATGATTCTGGAAGGTAAATAGGCAGGAATTATATTATCCTTTTGGACAAAATTGAAGCCCTCAGAATGTAAATCCCTCTGGAAGTCAGGAACAGGTGGCTTACACCTATAATCCTCGCTACTCAGAAGACTAGGATAAGATTGCAGTTCGAAACCAGTTTGGGCAGGAAAGTCCTTGAGACACTTATCTTCAATTAATTATCTCCCCCAAAAAATTCCAGAAGTGAGCTGTGGCTCAAATGGTAGAGCAATAGCCTTGAGAAAGAGAGAGAGAGACAGACACAGATAGAGAGAGAGTGAGTGAGAGAGAGAGGGAGAGAGGGGGGAAGAGGAAGAAGAAGAGGAGGAAGAGGAGGAGGAAGAAGAAAAAGGAACAACAACAACTCAGGGACTGTGCCTAGGCCTTAGAGTTCAATCCCCAGGGCTAGAAGAAGAAAATATAATTCCAGAGCAAGTGAACAGATGAGAGACTATGTGTACATAGGCCTTTCTGACTGTCCTGTCTGCTTTCCCACTATCTTTGCCTTCTTGGTCTCCTGTCTCCTTCTTTTCTCTCTTCTTCTCTTCCTTCCTTCCTTCCTTCATTCTTTTCTTCCTTCTTCCTTCCTTTCTTTCATCCTCCTTCCCTTCTTTCTTTGCTCCATCCTCCTCTCTCCCTCCTTTCCTTCTTCCTTACTTCTCTTCTTTCATTTCTTCCTTCTCTCCTTCTTTTCCCTTCCTTATTCTATTCCTTCCTCTCTTCCTTTCCTCTCCATCCTCTTTTTTTTCTTGCTTCCCTCTTCTTCCCTATCTCCTTTCTACCCTCAAATCCTTCCTGCCTGCCTTCCTTCCTCCTCCTCTTTCCTTTTTCCTTCCTTTCCCTTCGCCCTCTTTCTTTCTTATTTACTCATTCTCTACTTCCTCCCTTTATCCTTTTTTTCTTCATTTCTGTTTCCCTTCTTTATAATTTTCTTATCCCATTCACTACTTCCTGCTGGCCTACTGATATTTATATTAAACCACACAGAACATATATAATACTATATTTAATAGTATAGTCATATATTTGGGCCATGTTAGACATAAAGATCTATAGGAAATAAAGAAGATGAAGCCATATTTGCATAGCAACAATAGTCCAATATGCAATTTATGTTTTGAAATATATAGTAGAAACATATGTGTTGTCAATTATTTCTTTTTTTTGTAATCCCAGGAGTTAATAAAAGATGAGAAAAGTCTGATGGTAAAAGTCTGTCTTATTTAGACTTGATTGTTTAAACTTTTAGGAAAACATAATTTTGGGGGGCTTTGTAAGTACACTAGAGTATAGAGTATATAGCGATATTGCATGAATACCTATATGTATCTGTGCATAGATGCATACAAACAGACATGTAACTTTAAGCCAATGATTTTAACCTAAAATGAAAGACTTCCCTTTCTGGTTCTGTGGCTATGTGTGTCAGGAAATTGCATTTAGAAAAGCCCCTTTAGCCAGAAACAATGTTGTACTCTGGATGGGAAAGTTCTTTCTTCTTTGATGAAGACAATTTTGTTCTTTTTATGGGAACAAAACTATGCTCTAATTCCCCTAATGGGACATGAATTAATATAGTAGAACCAAGTTTACCCTGAACAGCTGCAACCCGCACCTGTGCAGTATTTTTTTTAATCCTATTTCACTGCAGTGTGATAGAAAAAAAATGCAAGGAAAAGTGCTTTATGGGACCCTCCAATTGAGATGCTTAATGCATTATTAGAAGCAGAATGCCTCAGTGGGATTTACCCCTGCCTATTAGGAATTACGCTTAGGAAACCAAATAGGAAAAGTGTATAACATTTCCTCAACACGTACCGTGATTGGTAAAGGAAACCACTGTGGTCATTTTCTTGTTTCTCCCAATTTGTCGTACTAGCTTTCTTCGGGTAATGCCATCTCCTGCCTTCTTTTATCCACGGCCTACAGAGTGAAAGCATTTGTAAGACCAGCCTGGCATTGTGTGAGGATTACTGGTTGACCCAGCACACAGTCAGGTTTGCTGTATCCCCGGTCCACATCATTAAGCATTAATGAAGTGTTTGCTAATTATTTCTCACTCCAGGCTCCCTGATTTGTTATTGGATGGTACTTCGGTGAATCATCTATCTTTGGAAGTCAAGTTAACTCTTCTCACTGTTAAGATGGCAAACACATGCCTCTCTGTGGAACGGATGTTACTAACTGCTTGTTATGAACTGGAAGCCCGAAGGGAGGGAGAGTCATGTTCTGATGAATACCTAAAAAAGCATCTACATTTTTGGTTTTAGCTCCCAATATTTACAAATGTTATCCTCCACTCTCAGTTTTTGGAGAAAATTTTATCTCAACTTATCATTCATAGCTGTTGGGAGAAATTTTCAGTGATCTGTAAGATTTCCTTCAAAAAAAACTTTTCAAAGGAAACTCTGTCAATAATGCTTATTAAGAGAAAATTGGTTGGAAAATGGAAACATTTATACAGAAGGAAACCAACCAACTTATACCATCACATAGGGATAAAGGTAATTCTTAAACCTGACTCTGAAAAAAACAAACTATTTTATATGTATTTCAACAAAACACATCTCTCCCACCAGAACTAGAAATGATATTCAACTTAAATAGGTGTGTTGGGCATAAGAGGGAAGTTTTACTGCTGACTGTAGGAAAACAGTAAAAGAAGAAAATGCTAGTAAAAAAACAAACAAACCTACTGTCATTACACTTGGCAAGTCAATAAGAAGACGACTTAACCGAGTATTTTATTCAACGAGAGTCTCCCAGCCAAAGCTCAACTGGCAAATTTAGTGTAGAACCCAGGGATAATTTTTACATTGGATGTATTTGGGGACCTACAAACACCAAACACAGTAAACACTTCCTGTTGACCAAGTAGTAAAAGAAAATACAGGAAGAGGTAATAGTGAAACTATGAAATCCAACAACCTCAGGAGTTATTAGACAGAAGACTTTTCATTTTTAATGAGGGCTGTAGGGAAATTAGAGTACCCAAAGGAATGTGGTTCTGATTAAAAATATCAGTCACATATTGCATGCAAACATTTAAACTAAAGCCAACTTTCAGCAAAGTTTCTAATAGGTCATGTTATATCAAAATGCACTTTTCTTCTTTCATTTTTTCTTCCTTTTTTGATAGTAGATACTGAACTCACACACACCCTAAATGCTACACTCTCAGCATCTCAAAATACATTGAGAAAATTTCATTTGACTAATATAAAGCTATTGGATAGCAAAAGAATTAACATTAGTATTAGCCCATAGAAGATATGCTCCTTATATCTTTTCTCCTATAATTTTAGGCCACCAATTTTCTCCTTTTCCTTCATGATTTCTTGGTAAAGATGTATAAGGTAGGCATAATTTCTTACTTATTTTCTTACTAATCTTCCTCTTTCTTCCTAACTCTGTTGCCCTCTGGCTCTAAAAGTTGAGTGTTTATAGCAGGGCCCAGCGAGAACACAAGTTGGTAGCCAGGACTGCTGCCTGCCTGTCACTTCTTTTTGGTGTAGATTGCACAGTTGAGTGGGCTCGCCCTTCCAGTGATAGTGGGGACAAGACCTAGGAGACATCAGAGTGACAGCTTAGCTCCAAGCAGACCCCTCATCACAGACTTCAGAGGACAAAAGCCTGCAGCTGGCTTTTCTGCCACATTTACTGCTTAAACGTACAAATGTACTTAATGCTGTGGGATTTTCAAGTACTCCTCACACTACAATTAGAGAATATGGTACCTACCTAAGTGAGAGGATACTCTTGGCTGGAGAATAGAAGGGCCAGCACTCAAACTTCCATCTACTGCCTCTCCATATTTTTAAAAGCAGTATTTCCTTAATTTTGGACCAAAGCCATTGGGATATTGAATACATCTTTGATGTGAATACTACCTGTATTTGTGTGTATGTGTGTGTGTGTGTGTGTGTGTGTGTGTGTGTGTTTTGTTGTAGTCACTCTCTCATACTTCTAAAAGTGTGAATAGTTGGTATCAGGAGGAGTATTCTAAGTGAAAATATAGCTTATTCGGTCTAATTCTACAACCTTTTCAGGGAAACGTCAAGAGCCTCAGTCCTGTTGATGGCTGATTCCTCAGAATGCTTCTTTGTATAAGATCTTTCAATATATCTACAAAAACATAACCATTCATTTCAGCTACTTCCTTAAATTATGAAGGGAAGTGGATATGAACAAGAAAGAATGGGCTGTAGTTAAGCGCCAGCAGAATCCACGTGTATTAAGAGTATGGAATGAGTCTTCCCAGGAAGGAGGTGGTGTATACAGTAGACAAACACTCCCAGCTGGGCTGTCTCACCTGCCCTTCAGTTACCCCTCCCTGGTTAAAGCTATATAAAATGAAAGGTGTTAAGAGGCTGTTAACAATACAGCTGGGAAATAAGGTTCAATCCATTCCAGATGTAGTAGTTGACACCTTGTCTTAACTTTGTTCTCAGTCTAACACCTCATATATCATTGACAATGGACCAATCAGGAATCATATCCAACAATTACCGTATCCTGATTAGGTGCAAATAATTAGGGCTAGAATTCCTTTGACTGAAGAAAATATTTGATAGTCTACTTCTGAGTTTCACATGAGATATTTTTTAACCTTTGTGATGGAATGTAAAACTCAATTTTGCAATTACATGGTTTTACTTTCTCTTCTTTTGTTTGCCTTATTTGAAAAACAGAATTGTGCTTTTTTTCTACCTTATTTGGAATCTTTAAGATATGGTACTCTGACCTGTAGTGAGAAACTCAGTTATCAACAGATAAAATTTAATGCTGCCTTTCTCTAAAGAAAAAGTGAAAAAGACAGTTTTAGTACCATGTTAAAAGCTCTTTTGATCTAAAGGAGCTCCTGATGGAGCTTTGGGACCACACTTTGTGAACCACTGTATTAAAAGTTATTCTCTTGAAACTGACTATATTCACAGTCAGAGTTTGGAGCATGAATAAATACAGGGGGTGAAGCAGGGATCTGGGCTCAGGAAAGAACTGAAAATAAATAAAATGCTGAAAAGGGCAAGGGCCATTTGTTATACTGGGAAGAAAAAGTTCAAATCACTGGAGAAAAGGAAATAGTGAAGAGTGAAAGGAAACAGGGAAAGGAAATACAGAAAAGATTAGCAGAGTTTTGCTAGGATTGGAAAAGTCTATTTACTTAAGCGTGTTCATGCATGGTAATGCTACTGAAGGTCTTCAATGAAAGAATAGCTGAAACGTGGTACATATTATGCAAGACACATTCCAGGTATTTCCAGTTCTAAGTAGTGAGATGTTCTGTAAAACCAAACCAGAATTCTTGTCCCCTAAAACTGATCTGCAATAGGTTGTAGAAGAGCAAGAATGTGCTGAACCATTCAACACGTCAGGATTCTCATCAAAGTAGAAATGAAGAAAGTTTCTTGCCATAGAGTTGAAGTCTTTTAACAGGAATGTGAAATAAAGAGACAGGAGGGAGCCAAGGGCTGCTAGGCCATCTTTGTCAGTTCCTTCCTCTCTGTATTATGGAGTCATCTCCCCCTCCTTGACTTTGAGGTAGACACATAGGTGTGTTTGACTGAGGAAAGACAGAAGTAGAAGGACCACGAAAGATATCCCACTGTTGTAAACTAGATATCTTGAAGTTCCAGCTTCAGTACAGTCCATTTTAGACTCTAGGCACCAGGCTCTGTGAAACTCAACCAGAATCAACTGTCAGCTAATCTCCATTACCATCTAACTGGGAATGTGTGAAACAACTCTCTCCACTAGCCACCAGAGCCCAAAGCATGGTGGAGAAAAATGAAATACTGTTTAAAATCACAAAGTTTTGAAGTAGTTGTAACTATGTTATGTAAGTTATATTATCATCTATTATAATATATAACATATAATATACATAATATATTACATTATACAAATTATAGCTATAAGTTAATGTCATATAATTTAATCCACAGAGAAGTAGCAGTGGAAGAATAAGAATAGTTAAAACAGAAGGGGAAAAATAATTTCAACCTTGGACACACTATCCCAATGAAATGGCATAATACCAAGCAATTTCTTAGTCTTATTGAGTTACTCAAGTGAAAAATTTTAGTTTTTAATAACAGTTCTATTAATAAACAAAAAAGTTCATCATTTTAAGTAGGAGAAAAGAATAATTTCTCATTGTACTTGATGTAGAACAGAAAATAACCATGTGATTGGCTGACATACATGTAGATATGGTGAAAGACAAAGAATGAAAGATATCTACAAAACAGTTAACCAGAATTTAGGAGAAGTAGGATTTGCTCTTACAGGTGCTTGGGTAAACTCTAGATAAGATAGGTAGAAGAAATGTGTAGCTTTTTAACGAAGAAATGAGAAAGGATTGATGTAGTAAATTATTTGATATGACATAGTAGCTTGGGAAAAAGGACAGTAATTAAGGATAGGAAAATTTGTAGAAAACTTTGAATCCAATTATAAGGAAAACCTGGTTTCCTCATGAATATTCACAGCAGGGACAGCAAACAAAAACCAAAATATATGTCAAAGAAAATAGTGACAATGTAAATGTCACTGGAAGAATCATGTCATTTTAAGAGTACAATGATACTTTAGGTACACTGGCAGACAGAACATATCACCATTTCTGGGACTCATGTTAGATATGGCAAGGTTTCAGGAGAAATGAGAAATTTATGAGAGGTCGTGAAAAATCCCTGATCATAGTGTCAAAATAAAATAATTGATAAAAAGGAAATGAACATGAGTACTTTTCCTTTCATGGAAAACAACTATGATGGGTTAAGACTGGTGTGTGTGTGTGTGTGTGTGTGTGTGTGTGTGTGTGTGTGTGCACATGTGTGCATGAGAACGTGCACCAATGTATTGTATTTTATTTACCTGAAATAACAGAGTTCAGATATTGTGTGTCTTTTGACATGAAGGTAAACATATCACTTTCTAACTTATTCCAAAAGTGTTAGGATTACATGTGGCTTTATTTCTAACCCAGAGACACTTGAATATTCAAGGAAAATCCCTATCTTAACAGATTTCCAGTGTAATCACAATGTATTAGTCATTCTGATAGATTTGTGTAAGCTATGGTTAAATATCAAAAAGCTAATACTCTTTCTGCACACAATCCCAAGTCCACCTTTGCCCTTCTGAATAAGGAAACATACAAATAGAAACAGTTCAAAAGGATCAATGACAAAAAATAAACAAAAATAAACAAACCTGGTCTTTTAAAAGATAGCAGAGAGGAATAAGGGTCCTTGGTTTTTTTGTTTTGCTTTTGTTTGTGTTTTCCTTCATAGCTAGGCCTTTCCCTGAGCTTCTTTGAGAATGAGAACATGAAGGGAAAATACAGAATGTGGATATCGAGTTAGTATCATTATGTCAAACTATAGCAAGAATCAACACATGTATTTTGCTGTTTAGAATTCAATTATACTTGTTCATATTTCTCTGTGCAGATACACCATGCAGATCTGATTCCCTTATTGCGAGTTCTCAGGATAGTTTTCTGACAGACATTCGAGTTGGTTAATTTTTCTATATTCTGAGTGTCCTGCAAACACATTATCTGATTTCTGGATCAAAGTTTTCAAACAGATGGCTAACATGTCACACTGGGAATCCACCTTCAATACAAAATCTATGTCATCAAATTCTTCACATGCTATTTTTATTATCTTCAAGTAGATTCATGGGTGTAGAATTACCAAATATACTCCAAGCAGGTTTTGTGTTAAATTGCATATATTACTTTTAAAAATCTTTACAGGAAATTTATGAGGTAGACATTACTATGCCTGTTTTTTTTATAGAGAAACAAACCCCTCAAAATTAACTTATCAGTTACACAGTGATCAATCTGTCAAGTTAAGGCTTCAAACCTGAGAAATTTGGCTACAGGATCTCAACTCCTACCACTTTACTGCACTAGAATGATGTATATAAGAAGAGAAAGAAGAGATGAGAATACATTAAGAAATAACTCATTAAAATCAATTCTAATGCATTAGGGAAACTTAAAAAACTTCCTTAGGGCCTGTGGAAAACCTTTTTGCTGAGTGATGGGAAATATCAAATGAATTCTAGATTCATTCCTAAAAATGGGTGAATAAGCTATTTGTAATTATTCAACCATGAGACATTATTATTATTATTCAATGAAAAGGGACAGCCTATTGATAATTATGACAAATTAGCTCTGTAGCAAAGGTATTAAGATGATGGAAAGGATCTAGTGTCAAACAGTTAAACACTATGCAATTTTATACTCAGGTCTAGAAGTAGAAGTAGCGATTGACCATAATGAATAACAAGTGAATTTGGAGGAAGGATAGAATTGTTCTGAGCCCTGATTAAGGTGGCTGCTAACTATATCTATAAATGAATCAGAATTTTAAAGATCAATGGAAAATAAAACGTTAATCCAAGCAGAGAGGGAACAATCCAGATACGGTGACTTGGTCATTTTGCCTGTGAAATTTGATTAAGTTACAGAACTTTTATAGTCTAACTTTTTTTCCTCTTTAATTAACAATTAATTAAAACTGCCTACCCAGCACATTCCATAAGGACTGAAGAAAAATTCTGGAAAGTGCTCAGTCACTACTGTGACCAAAATCAGACACACTCAATGATTGCTTATAAATATTGCTCATTGTCTTGGAAGAAATATAATTTAGCATCCTTGTTCCTGTGTCTAGATCCCAATTACAGGGTGGGATGATTTCACTCACCATAGCAAAGTATTTTCCTCCAAAGTCAACGGAAACTTTCTACTGGTGGTTTTGTTCTATTCCATTGAAGTATATTCTTGTCACCACCAGAACCAAGAATCCTCCCCCAAACCCTGGATGTGATCCTTTTAATCATCAGAATTAAATGGATGCTAGCTCCTCCTTCAGCTGGCCTCACTCATCTTCAGTTCCATGGCCATTACATAAACAGCTATCCCTCTCCTGGAGACCCACTATTTCCCCTCTTCTGAGATCTCTAAGTATCACACTATTCTAGTAGCTCCTTCCAGTCCACAATTGTGTATGGTGATGGTTATTACTAATCAGAATAACATATCCATGCTATGTCAGGTCAGTAAAAATCCAACGTGCCAGCCATAAACTGAAAGGTATTCCACAAATTTGCCATGTTTCTTGATCTTTTGGGTACTTCATAGGCATTGTTCCACTATTCTTCAAAATAATTCTATAAAACGAGGGACTTTACCTCTTTCCTAAGGGATGTCAGGATTTGAAATAAAATGTGGCCCCAAATCCACTTTTGCTTTCATTAAGAAATGCCATTCTGCACAAAAATATATTTTCTTTTTATTTATTCTACTGAAATTAAAGACATATAAGGTTCATTAATTATTATAGAATTTACATTAACTTAATCTTGTTACCTACTCAGAATTGTTTAGATTACAGCTTCCTGTTTCCTGAAGAAGATGGTTTCCTATCTTATAGTTTTTAGGTGAGAGAAAGGGGATCTAAAATTGTTTTTATATACAGATGCTAAATGAAAGATTTCTATCATCTTTTCTTTTCATTTTATCATCTTTTATTTTATTTTCTTCCCATTCCTGATTTTCTTCTCCTTGTTATTATAACTACTACATTACTATTTAATAGTCCTTTTCTTAAAGAGTATGTCTTTCTAAGATATAATAAGGTATTTTGAATGACGATGAACATATTTGTACATAACTGAAGAACGCACTCAGAACTGTTGCTTCTTCTTTTCAAGAAATTATCTACGTTGAGGTACATAAAGGCCAATCAAAGGAGCAAAGATAAATTATGCCCGATGATTCTTGTTGCAGGTTCATAAAAATGATTAATGGAAATATCATTACAGCTGTTGAGATACGAGGTATGAGTGAGATGGAATCATGTGGGAAGCTCCCCATCCTGGCTTTGCTGGGTAGAAGATGTCCAAGCCTTTCCCAGCATAATGGTCAATGGTATGCCAAGCAAGCAAAACTTCGGAACTCTGGCAATAGAATGAGGGAAGATTTGCAAGTTAATATTCAATGGTGGGACTTTCCCATATTTCTCAGTCCCCGTGAGACAAATAAGATCAGATGGAAAATTACAAAATGCATCACAGAAAAATATTTAAAGCTAATGTTTACTGACAATGCCACATACCAGTCACCACAGCTACAAACTTGACTTACATGATCATATTTAATTCTCATTATGATCAGGGATGGTTTTTTATCACTTGCATATTGAGAAAATCATCCACCTTCACTACTTTTTTTTGAAAAAATTTATCTGCTCTATGGAGTCTACTGTATTATATAAAGGCTTACATTTAGCTTCTGCAATAAGACATTTGCTATGCACTGCCAGAAATGTATTCTCAAAGTATAAAGAAGCTTTGTTTGGTTGTTGCCCAAATGCACTCTCAATTATTCTTCAAGCTGGTTTACTTGGATCGGTATTGATGAGATTTACACTCACAGAAATTCAGCTGACATGCAAACAAAGCCAAGGAGAAAGCTTCGCTTCAAGCTACTATCATCCATAATAATTGACCTTGTACTGTGAATTTTAACTGTTGAGCAATTGAATTTGAGACTTCAAGCCAAAGACAGATTGTTACATGGGTACAAGACTCACATTATGAAATTGCACAGATGTGGGCAAGGAAGAAATCAGGTATTATATCATTCATTAGTTTTGTAGACATGAAGGTCATCTGCAAGAATTTATTTCCACAAGAAGAATGAAATTAGAATTCAGATAATTAAGTGGTTCATCAGACACCAAGATGGAGTCACTGAATTATCTTCTCAATCTATCAATATATAGCAACATCTTCAGATACTGTTTGGAACACGAAATACTAGAACTAAATTATGATAGTAAAACAAAGACCCTAATTTCAATGAAATCACAATCAATGTTAGTCAGAAAGCATGAAACAACCAATTACCCCTTAATTCAGAAAGAACATCTGCTTGGAAGTAGAAGGTTTAGTTTACATCAGTAGCATGCTATATGATGGCTTAAACTCTGGATTTACGGATGAGGGAGGCTATGTGTCTTTAACGTTCTTCCACAATGACTCCAAAGATGGAATTTGGAAATGAATCCACAACACTAAGTATAGCTTTTGAAAGGACAAACATAAAAGAAAATTAAGTCTTTTCACAGCTTTGTCTCTAGTTCTCACAAAATGCTTGGTACAGAACCAGGAATCAACATAGACTCAAGTAAAAAAAATGTTGATCTGATGGGAAAGAAAGGTATTAATAATTTACTAGACAGAAGTAGCAGATTAAAGGAGATAAATGTCATATGTTACCATATAGAGAGGGTGCTCATGAATGAGCAGTTTTAAATCATCATTAATTCATCTGATTTTGTTATGGCCTTATTCCCATGCAACCAGTTGCTAAGCACCTGAGCTAAAAAGGTGAAAAGTCACTTTCCCTAAGTCTACTAGCAAAGGGCTTATACACAGAATCAGCAATTATATCAACCTATAATTAATTTTAAATTGTAGATCCTATGACATGAAGTCAATATAGTAAATTAATTCTTAGATATCACATTATTAAGGGGAAATCCTACATGGTAAAACTAATGAAGTCCAAATTTCAACAGCTTTGAAAGCAGGTGTTTTCCAATGGGAGAAAGGTGGTTTTCTTTTGTGTGATTCAGTTGTCTGCTTCCTTAGCCATCTTCTGTGGTCTTACTGTCTCTGTTTTCTGCTGGAGGATATACAAAAATGAGCATGATGTAGCCATTTCTCAATACCTTCACATGAAATTAATAAGCTACATTTTTACCCACAGGCCATGTTCAAAGCTAGTTAAGGGATCCCATGTGCGTGACCTTGAAATCCAAGGAATACACACTTTGTCTCCAAAGTTACTTTTCAGATATAGCTCCTTCTGATAGAAATTTGGTACACAGAAACTTTTATGTTCTTTTAACCACATGGTTCCAGAATAGGCCAGTTCTTCATGACTGAAAAACACCAGAGAAGTAGTGGTACATAAACTGAGACTTCAGTGATGAACAAACATTATCCAGAAAGGTAAAGAAGAATGCTACTGCAGGTAAACAGCACTAGCAATGGACTTGGAGTGAGGGAGAGCAGGTATAAACAGGAAAACAAAAACAGTGAGTGATGGAGAATGATTTGGTAGAGGAGATAGGGAAGTGAAGATGAAGACCCTGACTGTCATAATAGTGACTTTCACCTCCCCACACCCCTCAGTATTCTCATTGACTGGGTTGAGATCCCCACAAACTATTGTTCTCATTCTTGCTCATTCATGAGGATAATCTCCCTGCTAGACAGGGCCACTAAAGGGAAATCTTTCCTATTGAATGGCTGACCTTTTAATTCTCCCAATTGACTGTGTAGATAAAGCTTGGTCATGTGTCTCAGCCAATTGGCCTTCTATTGAGAAAAGCAGTGCAAGGTTCTCTCACTAACACAGACATGAGTGCCCAAGGACATGGGCAAGTGGTGTACATCTGCTAATTAACTGCTTTTTGAAATGCAGGCAGTTCAGTGTATTGTGTCCCGGTATTGTGTTTCCTCATCGATACCCTTCAGCCAAGACAGTACAATCCCCAGTGACAGCAATATGTTCATTTATTTTTAATATTCCATGACCTACTCAGGGTTATGGCCTCATTAAAAAACGATTGATGTCTTTGACATCAGCCTGTGAAGTGTCCTTGTTGTCTGCATTTAAACATGATGAAGGGGGAAAAAATGGAAAAGAGTCGCCCTAGATCTTTCTAAGACTGTAACAAAAACTGACAAGAGTAATTGTTTGCTACTTTAGGGACTTACAAAAATAGATAACCAATCAAATGAGGTCAGTAAATTTTGCTTCTTCCATATATAGTTAGAAAAGGTGTTATTTTTAAAAGATTTAAATTGCTAACATTAATGGGGGAAAATCTAGTTCCCTTATTAAAGTGACTTAATTAATTTTCTGCAGAATACTAGGGCAGTAGGATATGTAGAATCTTTTAACTTCAGATTATCTATGTAAATCCCACAAATGGTCTTTCTTATCTCTCTACAAATACTGTGTTACAGATATTCATGAATAATGTGCATATGTCTTCATGGTCCAGACTGAGATTTCAAATACTGAAAGCTGAGACAAAGTGTGACTAGCACTAGATGACTTGAAAATTTACAGATAAGTACAGTAAAGGTATTGCACTGAACGAAACACATGGTTTTGGGTTTTTTGTGTTGTTTATTTTTTATGTTTTTGCTTTTTTGCTGATAACTAAATTTCGTGATAATATGTTTTCCTTGAATTTCTTCTGTGATCTATAGAAGTTACTGAACAGTATGGGAAAGACTGGCTTGCAATCTGCTAAGCATAATTTTGCTCATAACTCTATTTAAAATAAATCACCTAAATACTAGGGAATCAGTTGCCAATGTCAGTGCACATGTTATCCTGCAGAACTTACTGAATATTTAATGCAGGTCAGAGAATGTGTTGGATAGCATTGATGAACAAGCTAAAATCCCTGACTTTGAGATATTCATTGTTTAGTTGGAAAGACAGGAGAAACTAAGATAGGAGAAACTAAGTGGTTTTGTTTAGGAATTTAGGAGCATGTAAATGTAGATCAGGATCCGGTCTGCAATAGATTGCCATCTCACCTGAGTGAGCTCTTCAGACCAACACTTCCATCCAAATCTCATGAAGATGCTCAACATACTGTGTGCTACATGTAAGGGTTGAACAGAGGAATCCATGTAGATGGCTAAAATAATATCATTCTATTCTTAAAAGCCTTAATCCTTCGCTATAGTAATATTGGCAATATTATTTCAAACCCATGATATTTAAAATATCATTGGTATGGAAAATAAGAGTTTACAAAGTAGAAAAGGAAGAGGAGGAGATTCTACCATGCAGAACAAAGGAAATGGAGAAGTATAAAACAATGAAACAGTATATTCTTTCTGACTTGCAGAAATATATATATCTATACAGAATAAAATTATAGCACGATCCATTATTTCTGCAAGCCAGAAAGAATATATTAATATCAAATTTATATTTTTAAAGAATTGCAGACTGGCCATTAAATTGCTCAAGATGATCACTTTCTTAAAGTAAAAATCTGAAGTTCATGCCCAATTAAGCTTCCCACCAAAACCTATACTGTTTTTACTTCATCAAAACATGGATTGGGAGGATGAGAATGTTGACAGGGTGACACTGATCAAAAGGTAGCATATTCACAAACTGTTCTGTTGCCTGGCAACACCTATGTACAACTATTTAAAGATAATAGAAATATTTCAAAGAGAAAAAGAACAACCTTAACTTTGACAATCCGTTCTGATACCATATAGTGATTCATATGACTAAAACTAGGAAATCACACAAAAACTTTTGAATTGAGTGACTACAAATAGAGTGACAATCATCTCCACAATAAGAGCAAGTCTGAGCAGGCTAACTTGGAGGTCTCTTAAGTGTAAGTGCAGAAGGTCAAACATTTACAATTTGGGATCATGACACAGCTCAGGATGGCATTATGATTGTCTTACTCTACTCCCTTGAGGCTGCTATAACAAAAATATCATGGGCTGAGGACCTTATAAACAAAAGTATTTTTTCCAGGTTCTACAAGCTGGAAAGTCCAAGCTCAAAGACCCAGAAGATTTGGTGCCTGGGAAGGGCTCTCTTCCAGATCTGCAGATGGCACCTTCTCGCTGTGTCTTCACATGGTAAAAAGAACAAAGAAGCTGCCTCAGGGCCCCTTTAATAAAGGAATTAATCAGATTGTGGGAGCCCTGCCTGCTCAACTTAATCTCCTCCCACAGGTTCTCATTCTTAATACTATGATGTTAGAGGTTAGGATTTCAACCTATAAATTTGTGAGAAACGTAAATACCCAGTCCATAGCCAGAATCAAGCAACAGCTCCATTTGACTCCAAAACTTCACCCACCACATCTGGATGCCACTTTTGATGTATAATCTGGTCAAAGCCATTTCCCTAATCAGATCCGACTGCATCTGGACACATCTAAGGATCCCTTGGCCTGCTTTGTTGTATGGATCACTTCAGACAATCAATAACTTTTGTGGGTTTTCATCAACCTCTTTGCAGAAAAAAAGTGGATTTAAAGTAAACCAACCAATACCTGAGATGGGAGCTCACACTAAGCTTCAGTATGAACTTGCCAATTACCAAGAAAACTCCTTCAAACATCATTCCTGCCTTTCCTAAGTGTCAACTCTGATGGTGTCTGCCCTCATGCTGGAGCTCACGATGTGCTTGTTGGAGACTATTCTGACACAGAAGCAACCACAATCTAGGCATTCAGATTTCAAGGTAGGCATTCTCCTCTCTGCAGCAATATAAAATAGAGACGCTAAAATAACATTCTATAAAAGATAATATTATACAATATGACATACCTAGCATATATACACCAGGTTTATTTAGCTTTTTTTTTTTTCTTTTTTGTCGGTCATGGGGCTTGAACTCTGGGCCTGGGCGCTGTCCCTCAGCTCTTCAGCTCAAAGTGAGCGCTCTACCACTTAAGCTACAGCGCCACTTCCCTATATACACCAGGTTTATATGTACTGTATACCAGGAATAAAAATCTGTGGATATAATACATACAAAAATACACTGTCCAGAATCATACAACATAGTTACCAGAGACTGCTTTCTTCCTTAGAATATGTTTTATGGATACAATGGCTATGGCCATCTGATTATTTTTCAATCACATCACAGGTATCAATGAGGGAAAATTAACTAGAAAATGGATAGAATCTATAGTCTCTATTGATTGTTCTTATGCAATGAAAACTGATGCATTAGACACAAGCATTATGGGGTTTTGTTTTCCAGTAGCGTCAAAATGCTACCAGGAATGATGAACACAGTTTTTAAGGGTTTATTTAGTAATGAGACAGTAAAGGTCACTCAGAAGAATGAGCAGCAGGACTCAGAAACGGGTTGTCCAGTCTCGTGTTCTTGGGCTGATGCTTTGTTTCCCCTGTTCTCCCCACTTTCTCTCCCCCTCCCTCTTGCTGCCTATGGTCAAGGCTTTCTAACAGAGGATGATTGCTATGCTTGAAGCAAGCCAGAACTTACTTCTCTAGGGTTGTGACCTGAGAAAGGTGGGTTTGGCCTGAGACATATTGGGACTTAAGGCATATCAGGCCCTCTCTTGCATGGTGGCTTGTAGGAGGGCTAGCCTGATTTACAGCAAGACCCTCCCCCTGGCTGGTGGTCACCTATGGGGAACCCATCTCAGAGTGGTGGCCACTGGTGGGGGAGGGGACAAAATGAACATTAGGGCTGGGAATGTGGCTTAGTGGTAGAGTGCTTGCCTTGCATGCATGAAGCCCTGGGTTCGATTCTTCAGTACCACATAAACAGAAAAAGTCGGTCATGGCATTGTGGCTCAAGTGGTAGAGTGCTAGTCTTGAGCACAAAGAGTCTCAGGGACAGCACTCAGGCCCTGAGTTCAAGTCCCAGGACTGGCAAAATAAAAGTTAAAAAGTAAATAAGAAACAAAACACATTAGTTAAGCACTAGATCTGTACCAGTTAGACTTGTAAGAATGTGCATGCATTTTCTCACACACTCCTGACACATTCCCTAGGAGGCATTATTATTGTCCCGAGATTTCAAGTGAGAAAACACAGGCAATGAATACCTAAGTAACTGCTAGTGCTCTTGCAGCTGATAAGAATATAGTCAAGATTTAAAGCCAGGCAATCTGGCTTCAGAGTCTACACTTGATTTTTCTTTCTCAAGGCTCATTTTAGTGTATCTAGCTAGTAGGTGCAGGGCCAGAGGCTTTTGCCTCCACACACCCAACTCATTCTTTCTTTTACCTTCCAAACACTTGTATTTGACACAGATGGGAAACTGCCTGGCAAATAAATCATTCATCTCCCTTTCCTGGAAACCCAAAGCTTGGATAAAGACTGATCTCTGCAAAGGGGAGACTAGTTGTAGAAAATAATCTAACACACTCTAAGAAATGCCTTATGCTCCCAACATAGCTTCTTGGGTAGGGGTGGAAAACCAATAACAAGGCATACAACCTTTTGAAGTCCAACCAGATGAAGGAACAATCAATGGCCCAGCTGCAGGACTCAGACCTACAAAACGTCTCTGCCAATTCCCAGTCATCTTCCCAGGGAGCCACATTGCTCTCATCAGCCCGCTCCATAAATTTTGCAATAGGATGCAAGCTGCTGGCTTGAAGCTGACACTGATTGAAAAACCTCACCCGGGGCCAAATGCTCTAAGGAGAGAATTGGGGGTTCAGAAGAAAACACCAGGGCTTGTTGTTTAGCAGATTTGTCAGCATTTAGAGATCACAGGAGATACAGAAAGCACCCATAAGGATAATTCCCCAAGGGGAAATATTATAGAGCTATGATCCCTTTGCCTCCTTCCCTCTCTTCCTTCCTTCCTTCCTTCCTTTCTTCCTTCCTTTCTTCCTTCCTTCCTTCCTTCCTTCCTTCCTTCCTTCCTTCCTTCCTTCCTTCCTTCCTCCCTCCCTCCCTCCCTTCATTCTTGCCTTCCTTCCTTCCTTCCTTCTTTCCTTTCTTCCTTTTTTTCTTCTTTTATTTGATTAAAAAAATAAAATTCATTATTAAGCAGGTTGGTTTCAGTAGTTACAAAAGTATATGAAGGATTTACTCTGCCAGGATGTTTTGGTGGTTGTTGTTTTGGGTTTTTTTTTTTTTTTTTAACCTCTCAGTGAACTTTTCTTCTGCCTATCTTCAAGCAGTAGATGATGAGCCCCTCTACAGAAATCTCTTTTTCTCTCATTAGAGAGTAGCCAAGAGCTCTTTAAACTAATAAAGCAGGAGAGGGAAAAAGAAGTCATAGACAAAACAAGATAGGCCATTCAGGTGACTATGACAGGAGACAGCCTGGAAGGGTTTATGTTAATAATTATAGTCTGACGAGTTAGGAATCAGACCTGGGAAAAGACAGGCACTTTATGATGTAGTTACAACCTTTCTCAAAATGTTGTGTATAATAATACCAATTCTCAAGTTTTCCATTCCTTCGCCCATAAATATAGCAGTTTTCCTGAGGAAATTATTCAAAAAGCAAAAAAAAAAGCAAACACTTTCTCTCTCATTGCAGAGAGAGTTGTTTTTACAACAGGAAGAAAATGAAATAAAACATGCACTCCAATACACTGAGATCGTCATTAGCCTGCTGCAAAGCCTGAAGGGTTTACATTTGGCTTCATAAGGCATTTTTCCTTGATCTAGTCAGAAAAAAAAAGCCTGCAATTTCTTCTCCTTCAGTTTTCCTCTCCATCCTGCTCTTCCTGTTTACATATCTTTTCTTTATATCTTTCTAGTTTTTGCGGCAGTTGCTGCTATTTGCTTCTGTTTTTGTTCTACAATACTCCTTGGCTACCTTGCGAAGTAAATAGTCACTCTCCCTCTGTCTCTGGGCATTCTGTGCCCACTGATTCATCCTACCACAAGTCAAAAATGTTTCGGGAAAACTGCTTCTGTTGTGAATAAATACTCTCATTTCTGTCATTGTTACCTAAAAAACCTACAGCATGACAAGTATTTACACAGCTTCTATGTTACATTTGGCATTATAAATGGCAAGAAGCAATTTAATTTATATAAGAAGATGTGTGTAGGTAATATGCAAACACAACGGCATTATATAGAAAGGACTTGAGCATCCAAAGATTTTGGTATCCTTAGAAGTCTTGGAGTAAACATCCCAGGGATACTGAAGCACTATTATATTCCTTTTGTTTTCATGACACATATTGCCCAGCAGCCATCTGAGGTCAAGATTACCAGCTCAGAGCAATGTAAATTGAGTAAATCTAGGTCCCTGTTTATATTTTGTTTTTCTCCCCAGTAAGGAGAATGAACCCAGGGCCATATATGTATATGTATATGTATATGTACATGTGTATGTGTATGTGTATGTGTATATATGTGTGTGTACATATGTGTATATATATGTGTGTATATATATATATATATATATATATATATATATATATGCTAGATAAGTACTCTGTAAGTTACATCATGCCCCAAACCCTTTTATTTTATTTTTTGTGTTTGTTACAGGTTTTCTAACATTTCCCTGGGCAGTAGGGTGGTTGCTCACTACCCTACTACCTCTGCTTTCTAGGCATCTGGGATTATCGGTTTGTCCCACCACTTACCAACCTCTAGCCTCCTTCTGTGACCAGATCACACCAGTGAGAAAAGGAATGACCAAACCTGTAGTTACATACTGTGTACTCTTACAATGCAGTGCCTAGAACCCAGTCTATTGAGTCAAATGCACTCAGCCTTTTAGGCTATCCATTTCATTCTCTAAATAGGTTGACCTTCATTAAGCTATTAATGTGTTATCTTAGTCTGGTTTTCCTTTTGTTCCTCAATTTTTATTATCTTTAGGTATTTGTACAAAGAAGTTTCCATTTAACAAAGCAGTTTATGAATACTAAGCATTGTGATCCATGTCATTCCTTTCAGTATTCTTACCCATCCCTCCCTTCCCTACCTCTTCCCTCACTCTTCTTAATTTTGCAGGATAATGCATTGGATGCTTGTGTGTACTTTCTCCCTCTTCTCCTCTTCATTTGTCCAGTCCTTTCTTTTTGTCCCCACCCTGCCTCTTTCGAGTACACATTTCCTGGTGTTTTCTTTTGCTGAACTTTGACTTTATTTTTCTAGGGAATAACTATTAAGATCTCCCTTGATTCTACCATATTTCAGTTAATGCATTTTTATATATCTGACTAAGAAAAGTCAACTAAATAAATAGATTAGAAAAAAAAAGAAACATCACAATAGAAACAAGCAAATTTCAGAATATAATAAGGGAATACTTTGTAAACCTTTATTACAATAAATTGGAGAGTCTAGAAGAAATGCATGTACTCTTAGAGAACATTAACATACCCAAACTGAGCCAACAAGATATAAGCCAATCAAATAGATTCATAATAATTACTGAAATTGAAATGGAAATAAGAGATCCCCAATTTAAAAAAAAAAAAGCCCAAGACCTGATGAATTTACAGCCAAATCCTATAAGGCTTCCAAAGAACTAACACCAATACTCCTCAACCTATTCAATGAAATAGAAAAGGGAGGATCACGCCAACCTCAGTCTGATTTTTTCATCAGTAAAATGCAGATTACCAGGCCTATCTCATAGATTCAAAGCAGGAATATGATTATAGTATATGCTATATGCTTTAATATGCTAGATGCTTTAATACCTATGTTAGGGCTCAAAGTAAGAAAAACATAAATATTACCCATGATAAAATGTTTTAATACTAAGCATTCAAACCTTCTGCCAAATATATGAGATACATGAAATGTAGGACAGAGAAAATAGGACTAGCTCATCCAAGGCTTCCTAGAAAAGGTAGAATTGTATGTAGAAATCTAACAAAGAGATTACAGATAGAATATAAGAGGCAGGTAATAGTCTTAAAGGTGGAATTCAAAACAAATCTACATCCTTGCATAGGAATGACAAAGTGTCTATTTGTGTCTGGGATCCTGGGTGACTGAAGAAAGTAAAAAATGAATAATGTGTTAGGGGAAGATTATGAAAGGGCTCCTGTTTCACATTTTTTCTGAAAATGAGAAATACTTAGAGATCTTTCAGAAGTGGAATAAAATGCTGGAATTACAGTTTAGGAGTTGGAATGTATAACTTCAAAACTGTATAGATAGTGGAGGCGGGTGACAGCAACAGAATATAATGTTTATCTATAGATAATATTTACATTTAAATGTATAAATAACACATTTGCATTTGAGTGCAGAAATTTATTTACATTGTTAGAAGATAATACAGTAAGTGCTGAGGTTGTGATTGAGTAGATAAGGGAATTAAGAACATAGGTAAGGCAAGGGTATTTCTGAAGTGCTAACCTGACAGAGCTGACATGAAAATAGAATTCTAGATTTACTGGTACAATGGGACAGTATAGTGAAATGGATCATTATTGCCAAGTTCTTTATGAACACCCTTTAATCAAGTGACTTTATAGTGTTTCCCTCAAAGTCCCTACTACACGGCCTCATAACTTGCTTTTTGACACAGGTTAAGTTTGGAGGTCAGAGGGCAAGTATGCAATTCAATTTCTGTTTGGACTCATAGTCTAGGAACTTACCCAGAGAATTAGATGCTCATGTGAATTGTTTTGGTACAAGTAAAATGAAAAATCATAGGTCATATGCCTAAATCCAATCCTTAATTTGAAGAACATCAACAAAGCCTAACTAAACCCAGAAAATTCACACTGCCTGAAACAAGCTTCCTACGTTCACTTACAGGCATAAGACCAAGAAGAACAAATTCTTCCAGTTTTATGCCCGTGAAAATAATTATGCAGTATTATTTTGGAAATAGTCCCATTAATACAATGAGACAGAAAATGACATTTGAGTATCTGGTTCTAATTTGTTCCCAAGAGCCAGCTTCCTCCTTATGCTTGGGTTCTTTTCACTGCCTTGTCACTACTTCCATTAATTTCTTTTCTTTTTCCTGTTGTTTTCTTAAAGTAAGGAGAATGGTTTCCATTATTTGTCACCCTGTGAATTGTATTGCAATTACAGTTCTGCAGAGATACTTTTAATCCTAATTATCTTTCAAGATATAGTGTTAGAATAATGAGACTACATGTTAGAGAAGGAATTACTATGTATAAGAAAGAACCATTTCATTAAAGATTTAGTGAATTAATGAATGAATAAATTAATGATGGAGTAGATTCCATGGCTACAGACTATATATTTCTTATCCCAGCTAAGCATCTTGAAACCATGTTTCATTGATGAGTAACACAGAGCCCGAATTAAAGAGCAGGAATAACATAAATATTTAAGATGTAGTTAAATAAAGAATAGATTGAGAAGGAATATGAGGTAAAGGGGAAATAGTAAAAAAAAAAAAAAGTGGCTAGAAGCTAAGAATTTTATAAAAGAGGAAGTGGTAAAGTATATCAAATACAAAAGAGATATCAAATAGTTTAGACAACCATTAGCAGAATCAGGATACAAGTGAAAGTACCCTCTGACCAAAATGAGTGATATTTGTAGAAAGGAATTTGCAAGAGTCTGTAGAGAACAAATATTGAGAGAAAGAAACTGCCTTCCAAAACCTGAAGAATAATTGTGGTTCATTAAGGGAGAAAATCATCAAATAAACATTGGCAAATGCCATGTATTATATCTTACTTTTTTGAAAATTCTCAAGGCATATTAATGTGACAGTGTTCTGTGATAAGAACTATGCTTATGCATGGTTAAACCAGCTTTCAATATATTTGATCACAAATTACTTTATATACAAAACATTCAATTCATATCCAACTGAATTATTGTAACAGAAAATCAATTAAATTATTCAGGAATAGAGTTGTTTCTTTTCTTCTCAGAAAAATACGAGCCGTTGCACAATTTATTTTTTACAGTGCTGTGAACTAAATTTAGAGCCTCATCATGCTAGGCAAGTGCTTTTCCACTGAGCTGCTCTCTTAAAATGATTCTTTTTTCTTGCTATTCTCTCATTTTATCTTTTTATCCTGGGAATTTTTAAAAAAAATTTTTTTGGTCTGTTATGTGTCTTGAACTCTGGGCCTGGGCACTGTCCCTCAGCTACTCAGCTCAAGACAGTGCTCTACCATTTGAACCACGGACCACTTCCAGTTTTCTGGTGGTTTATTGGATAAAAGATTCTCATGGACTTTCCTGCTCAGGATGGCTTTGAACCATGATCCTCAGATCTCAGCCTCCTGAGCAGCTAGGATTATAGGCCTGAGCTTAGCTAAACCCTGGGGATTCTTTTATTCCATGTTTCAAACATTTCCTCCTCAAGCTGTCATCGATTCAAAAACTCTTTGCTTCCACAATTTCTCTGAGTTCTTTTTATAGTTGACTATTTTCTGGACTTTTGTAATTGGTTAGCTTCTTTCTGGAACACAGAACTATTTCCTTATTTCTTTTTTTTCTCCTTTTACTGAAATGGACTACATCAGCACATGCCTGCGAATGTTCTTAGGCTGTTTCCTTCAAGTCTTTTTCATAATCATCCATTGAATAATCTAAAAGAGCCATAAATTTTACTAGTCAATGTGCTTAAAAATCTCTATCTCTTGGCAGAGACACAAAAAGCTTATATTCATTTGAATTTTCTGTCATTGTGGAAGTGACCCAGTTGGTTGAAGGGCAGCAATGGGAAAGGTGGAAGAGAGACAAGGAAATAAGGAAGGTTGGGCACAGGTATGCCATGTTCTGGATTTCCCCATGATCAATGTGGTTTAGACTACTGGGGATGCTCTTGAGGGCTGCCTCATAGGTATCTTGAAATTGTCCACCTGAAAACTAGGAGGTAGATCTTTATCCCTCCTCTATTTGCCATCTGTTGGAAGGCTGGCCACAGCCTATTAACTTCTGGAGTTCTGAGCTAATCTACAAAGATACTGGGAGGCAGAAAAAGCTAAAATAAGAAGCAAGGTTGCTAGTTGCAGTAAATACTCATCAAAGTCATGGCTGAAACCAGTGTACTGGGCAAAATAAGCAGAGTTGGCTAAAAAGCTTTTTAACTGCTCTTGTCTCTGGGCAAGCCTCTCTCTAAACCATTCTTTACTTAGTCTCCAGATAATGATTCTTACATTTTCATCCATTAATGCAACACAAATTCCCTAAGTACATTTTGTTTGCCAGACATTGTTTTATACATTTTTGTGTGGTGTGTATGCAAGGTAATTTACATTTTAAAAATAAGCGAGTAAGCAAGAAAAATACAGTATGAGAGAGTAATAAATCTTAGGCAGAGACTTAGAATGTGTATGTGAATAATGAAAATTGGATAGGGGCTATAAGTTACCTAGAATTCTATTGCAATGGAAAGCCACAACAAGGGGGCAAAGAGCATTAGAAAGATAGTATTGCTGAAGGTCTTCTCCCAATCCATGGCTTTCTAGTGATCTTACTAGCCAAACTCAAAAAATTAAATCTCCCAACAACAAATCCTCAAAGAAACAACTGCCCAATAAATAAGTGGGCTAAAGACTTAAAGAGAAACTTCTCTGAAGAGGAAAGAAAGATGGCCAATAGACACATGAAGAAATGCTCAACCTCTCTAGCCATAAAAGACATGCAAATCAAAACAACATTGAGATACCACCTCACTCCAGTTAGAATGGCTATCATCAAGAACTCTAATAACAACGATGCTGGAGGGGATGTGGACAGAAGGGAACCTTACTTCATTGGTGGGAGTGTAAACTTGTTCAACCACTTTGGAAAGTAGTATGTGGAGTCAAAAGACTCCACATAGAGCTCCCCTATGACCCAGCAATCCCACTTTTGGGCATTTACCCTAATGAACACAAACAAGACCATACTAAAGCTACCAGCACAACTATGTTTATTGCAGCATTATTTACCATAGCTAAGATATGGAACCAACCCAGATGCCCCTCAGTAGATGAATGGATCAAGAAAATGTGGTATATATACACAATGGAATTCTATGCCTCCATCAGAAAGAATAACATTGCCCATTTGTTAGGAAATAGAAAAACTTGGAAAAAAATATATTAAGTGAAGTAAGCCAGGCCCAAAGAAACATAGGTCCCATGGTTTCCCTTATTTGCAATAACTAGTATATATCTGAGACAATCAGAAAAGGTCAGATAAGTTGATGTTAGGTGAAATGAACTCCAAGATAAGGATTCAAATATTTTTTCTTTCTTGCGATTGTTTCTAACATATTTATAAGATGATTTCTCTGTTGCTTTGTATGTCCCTCCCCCATGGTATAACTCCTGCTTTCACTGTATTTGATGTTGGTATAATTTGTGGAGGGGAAGGGAAAAAACAAATTGTTTAAATAGGGATACAGGTGGACCCATTGCAACTATGAGATGTACAAGTTGTTACGTGGAAAAACGAACTTTACAACTTCGGTGGGGGTGGGGAGGATTAGGTGGGGGGAGGGTGGGAGATGAGATGGGATGGGAAGGGTAAACAAAGGAGGAGGCTACAATGCTTGATAAGAAAT
Source organism: Dipodomys spectabilis (assembly GCF_019054845.1). NCBI lineage: Eukaryota > Metazoa > Chordata > Mammalia > Rodentia > Heteromyidae > Dipodomys > Dipodomys spectabilis. Next base: position 3,685,692 of record NW_024870698.1, on the reverse strand, counting down.
GTACTCATTATCTTGCCCATGTAATTGTAACCCCTCTGTACAGTATTTTCACAATAAAAAAAGACAATATTGCTGAGTGTCCCTACAGTTTACTTCCATTATGTCAGACCTTTTATTCAATCACATTTCTGTCTGCTGTCCATGCTTCATCCAACCTAAACCTAAAAATGGACAGCTCACAAATACATAAAATTTTGACTAAATAATTTACTTATCCTTTCCTCTGCCTTTGCTGTTTTTTTAAAGAATCTTATTGCAGAGGATGAATTTTGAAAAGACTTAATTTAAATAACTAAGATTTAGTATATAAAGGAGTGGATGGACTCAGGTTATGTTTCATTGTCAGTGTGTGAGTCTATTGGTAAGTTAAATGTTGACGCCTTGATGAAAAGGAAAACCAAAGAAGATGCGTCCATTTTTGGTGGGCATTTTTGACATTCCCATTTACTGGAATGGAGAAGCCTTGGAGAGAGGTAATTTCAGGAGAAATGGTGCCTGTCTTTTGACCTATATTGAATTTGAGGTGATTATTAGATAGGAATGTGGATATATCAAACTTAAATGTGTGCTACTATTCTCCACTTAAATATCCTTCCAGAATTCTTCAGGCCCTTAGAATAAAACCCAAATGTGGCCAAGCACATCTATACTGACAGAACTTACATAGGATATATATCTACCTGCATATCTTAAAATTGTATCAAACTCGTTCACAATTCTCAAAATGTGCACTATTGTCATACTTTTTTACTTCATCCTAGACCAACCTTCAGGTCTTTTCATATTTACTTTCTTCATACATCCAACAACAGTGTTCTGAGTTAAGCCCATTCTAGTCATCTTGAGTGAATAATTTGATACCACCAAATGCTACTCCCAGTTAGTGTTCCTGTAACATAGTTGATGTATTATATTTTGAGTTGTCTTTCATTTGGTTTCCTCATTAGCTATGTGCAGTATTTCTACCATTTAAAATTCTTCCCTAGATTATATATCTGATTCTGGTGGTTAAATAAATCAATTAAGGAATGAATGACAGATGGATGGAGAATAAATGAAAGAAATACAGAAATAGTGGAACCTCATACATTTTGTTAAGCAGCCAGACATTCTTAAGTATAATATAGTACAATTGTGCTTTAGTATTTTGGGTTCTGCCCTTGGAAGTTTATAAAGCCATGTCCAAAAAGAAAAAAAGGAAAACTTTTCCTATTTCTTTTTAAAGTAAATTTTCATTTACATAAATCTTATTGACAAAGCAAGTTTGGATCTGAAGAAAATATTTAACTTTTGTTTCTTCTTCATGCTTGTGTTTATATTTCCTTCCAAATATAGTGTAATATAGCAAAATGATGTAGGTGCTACAAGAAGTACACTCAAAGCAGATGCAAAACCAGATACAACGCACAATGTAAGGATTAACTTAAAAAGAAATAAGGACAGAGAAAAAGGAAGGAAGGAAGGAAGGAAGGAAGGAAGGAAGGAAGGAAGGAAGGAAGGAAGGAAGGAAGGGAGGAAGGGAGGAAGGGAGGAAGGGAGGGAGGGAGGGAGGGAGGGAGGGAGGGAGGGAGGGAGGGAGGGAGGGAGGGAGGGAAGGAGGGACAGGGAGGGAGGGAGGAAGGTAGAAGGAGAAAGGAAAGGAAAAAAGAAAGAAAGAGGGATATGAGGGAGGGGAAGGAGAAAAAGAAAGAAGGAAGGAAGGAAAGGAAAGAAATGGAGTAGGGAGGGATGGAGGTAGAGAAGAAGAGCTAATAAACTAAATCTTCACAAGACTCAAAGCTAGTCAAAACATGAAGGAAAAGTCACAGATAGAAAAATTTAGCCAGTAGGAAATGTACTCATTACCTTGCTCATGTAACTGTAACCTCTGTACACCATTTTTATAATAAAAAAACATACAAAAAAAAAGAAAAAGAAGAAAAAGCAAAAAAAGAAAAATTTAGCCAAAAATAAAGTTATCAGTTTTAACAGCAACACTATCTTGGGGATTAAATAAAATAAAAATCTGTAAATCATGTTGAACCATGCAACAAATATATCCTCTAAGATTAAGAGAATGACATTTTAACGTGGGTTCATGTAGAATTAGTGATTACATAAATAAAGCATAGAATTGGTCCTGTAGAATCCTGAGTAATAAAGAAACGCAGCGATACTTACTGAATCACCAATTACTAAGAGTGATGGGGATATAGGCTCTAAGAAATATGGAAATTAATAAGTCTTGTTTAATGAGATTCAAATTGCATTCCCCAAATAGAGAAAATGGGAAGTATGTAAATACAGAGTTATTTCTGTCTACAGAAACGACTTTTGAGTTTATTCCATCACAATTGCTCTTCGCACATTTCTTAGTTCATTGCAGTCGCTCATCATAAAACAAAAGTTGATTTATTTATTACTTGGCATTTTGAATTGCCAGAATTCTTTTGAAATTCTATAACTCAGGGTCCGTTTTCATACATGTCCAGAGGACAATAAAATCATCAGAATGAAATTGATTAATCAAGGACCCTGTCGTGCACTCTTGTAGCTCCAACTCTTACTCAGGAAGCTAAAACAGGCATATCATGTGATCTCCAGGGTTGAAAACAATATACCATGACACATACATAGACATACATACACACATATATGCATATGCATGTACATATATACATACACATATGTACATGTACATAAAATATGCATATAGGTGTACATTGCTATGTATATCTAGGGGGAAGGTAGACAGATATAGGTATATAAGCAAAACTAACTAAATATGATTTTAAATAGCTTATGTTAATGATTTTACAATGCTTTTAGGACTATTCTCAGGGAGAGATATACTGACCCATGATTTCAGATTTGGAGCATTATTTTTAAGGAAATAAGGATTCTGAACATGTATGTTATTCCAAGCACATGCTCAGTGCTTCCTAGTGATCATTTCTATTAATTAAACTAAAGTTCATAAAGCACTTTATCTTTCAGAGAAAGCTTTAACTCAATAAACTTTGAATATGTCATAGAGAAACCTTTGTGCTACCAGGCATGTTTTACACATAGTATAGGAAGTGTATGGGTTACTTGACTGACAAATTCAGTTTGATCTAGCAGTACTTGAGGATTCGTTCCATATCCAACATTGTACCTGAAGATGAATCAAAGGTGATATCTACTCTGAGGAACTTTAGTCTAAACTCAGGTGTGTGGACAATAAGGTACAATTATTCCTTGCAATAAACTCACTTTACATTTTATCTTCAAGGCATGTGGGACTTTCATGGGAGAAGAGGACCTGCCAACTAGTGGCAGTGAGATAAGGAAGATGCTAAGGCTCAGTGTCACAAGGAAGGATAAGAAGACACAGGCTGGAAGTGGAGCTGTGGCTCAAGTGGTAGAGTGCTATCCTTGAGCTGAAATGCTGAAGGATAGCACCCAGGCCTAGAGTTCAAGCCCTAGGACCAACAAAAAAGAAGAAGGATAAGAAGGAGGAGGAGGAGGAGGAGGAGAAAAAGGAGGAAGGAAGAAGGAGGAGGAGGAGGAGGAGGAGGAGGAGGAGGAGGAGGAAGAGGAGGAGAAGGAGGAGGAGGAGGAGGAAGAGGAGGAGGAGGAGGAGGAGGAGGAGGAGGAGGAGGAGGAGGAGGAGGAGGAGGAGAAGGAGAAGGAGAAGGAGAAGGAGAAGGAGAAGAAGAAGAAGAAGGAGAAGGAGAAGGAGAAGGAGAAGAAGAAGAAGAAGACGATGACGACTACCACCACCACCACCATCACCACCATTATTTCACTGTGGCTGGGGAGAAGACATTCAAATGGTAAAATGGATTGACATTGCAAAAGATTCTGAATATCAAGTAAAGAATTTTAACTTTATAATGAAGGCAAGAAACATCTGGAACTTTGACTCTGCTTAACTTTGACTGTAAGAGGGCACAATTCTGGGAGCAAAAGGTTTCTACGCTCTAAGCAGTGTTCATGTATTATTTTATTTGATATCCCCAAACAAACCACAACAAAATACTGTAAGAACTTGGATTTTTTTTAATACTGAGGAAAATGAGTCCCATAGAGGCCAGGTATCTTGCCTTACACATGAAAGAAAAGCTCAATGCCAAGTCTCGAAAGCTATTAACCTCTAAAATATCATCCCTTTTTAAGCTGCATTATATTATCAAGTGGCCTCAATCATTAATGAAGGAGAAATGCATCAAAAGTCCGTGAGTGACATGTATCTTGTACAGCACATGACTGCATGTCAGAACTGAGATTATAAAATTCAAGGTCATGCCAAACTACCAAGGTCATGATTTTCAACCCATATCATAAGTCAAATTATAAAAAGGAACTGAGTAAAAAACTAGAAATAAAGTTTACTTTAAAAGTGTCTGGTTACTCAATGGCACTCCTCATTAATTGAATTTCATTGAAGCTTTTTTTTTCTTACCCTCATACCCTAGAAAAAACATAGCAAAACATTTTGTAAATACAATATTCTCACCCATATAAAGATGCGTACAAGGAAGAATCTAGAGGAAGGTAAGAAGGTAAGAAGGCTCGTCCTTGAGTAACTAAGATGTCTCATTATTTATTGGATATTCTGAAAAAAATGGAAGTAACTTTATTCACATTGGAAACTAATACATGCTTAATGTGACCAGCGTATGGAATCATGTGTGTGAAATGGCTTTGTACATGGTTAGGTGCCCTAGAAACATTTACTTTCATCATAATGATAACCCTTTGATTAAAATTCCCTTTTAACAGTTGAAAAAAGAGAGATTCTGTACCACTTCAACTGGATGTTGAGATTAAACTGCCTTATTTAAAAGAGATCAGAGATGGTCTTCAAAATGCCTACAAAGTACTATGCGTGTCTATACATAGCATCAACATATGAAGACTGAGTACTTATTTGAGGCTGTGCCAAGACTCTATCTGACAAAGCCATCTGTAGACTTCACAAGGCATCAACGGTCCCTGTGTGGGTACAACAAAGGCTCTTTTGTAGCGCAGGAAGACAGAATTAAACATGGGAACATCCAGAGACCTTCTTTTGTGTGTGAAGAGGGTTATTAATACAACACTAAAGAAAATTCAGAGACAGTGACCATACCCTACTTAAGGCCTGTCTTTACATATCCAATATATGTAATAAAAAGCACATCAGTTTACTTGAACAAAGCCAACCTTGCCAATCTCTTGATGGAGCAGAAAGGTAAAAATTGTGGTAATTTTCTAACTAAAGGATCCAAGAACAGCTCCATAATATGTTTGTTTATGAGGTAGTACATCTGATGGAGTGCGCATAGTCCAAAAGGAATAGTCAAATGAAAGTATTTTGAAAAGATAAACATATGGCCAATCGCGGCTGGGAATGCAGCTCAGTGGTAGAGTGCTTGCCTTGCATGCATGAGGCCCTAGGTTTAGTTCTTCAGCACCACAAGCAGAAAAGGCCAGAAGTGGTGCTATGGCTCAAGTGGTAGAGTGCTAGCCTTGAGCTGAAGAGCTGAGGGACAGTGTCCATGCCCAGAGTTCAGGCCCCACGACCGACAAAAAAAAAAATATATGGCCAATGGAATGTGACAATGGACTTGATTGTGAAAGTGGATAAATCATGTTATATATAGTTGAATCAGAGAGTCACATTGGTAGAACTCAAGTAAAACTCTCAATCTCAGTGTGGGACTTTGGGAAGTCAATTCCTCTATCTGCACCTCCATTTCTTCACACATACAATGTAGAAATTGTAATCATAGGTAAACCTACCATGGTTCTGTGAATTTAAGCAGAACTAGGATAAAAGTCCTACTTGTCCATCAAAACTAGGAGACCACTGTTGAATGATGAGACAGCAAATGTCCCAGAAGGCTTTCTTTTATAACTAATACTTGTTTTTTTTTCATGTTCAAAATACCTTGCATGGGATATATTTGCTGGAGTGACTGTAGCAGAATTATCATAGACAGAACATTTTAACAACAGAATTACTTTACCGAAGTTTCTGGAAACTAGATGTCCAGGGTCAAGGTACTAGAAGTTTAGTTTCTCTTGAAGTATCCTTCTCTTCCAAACAGCCATGTTCTCAAGGTGGCCACACCTGCTCTTGTTTTTTTTTTTTTTAATTGTATATGGGTAACATGTCTGTAGTATACACACTGTGCTTTCTTTCTCTTCTCTTCTTTTTTTCTAAGTTGTTACTTGGTTATTTATTTGTTTACTTATTTATTTATTTGTCGGTCATGGGTTTAAACTCAGGGCCTGGGTGCTGTCCTTGAGCTCTTTCACTTAGGGCTAGTGCTCTACCACTTTGAGCCACAGTTCCATTTATGGTTTTCTGGTGTTTAATCGGAAATAAGAGTCTCATTGACTCTTCCCTGGCTGACTTTAATTTTAAAAAGTGAAAAAGGGAAGAAAGAAAAGTATCAAAAATGACGTGGGGGGATTTAAAAGGTGTGGGGAAGGAAAAGGGACCATACCAAAATAAAGAAAACATTGGATTGAAAGAAACCTAATAGACACAACAGTTTTCCACTTGTTGTATCCTGCTCAGGCAGAATTAAATAAAATACTGTAGACTGTGAGTTAGAGAACAGAACTTTATTTCATTAGCATCAGAAATCCGGGTGTTAGTTTAGTGGGTCTCACAGGAGAGAACATTCTTCAAGATTGCTAAGGGGCTGCCTTTTATTCTCTAGTTTCTCTGCAAAGGAAAGAATGTCCCTTTTCTTCTCAGAAAGCATCAAGAATTTTTGGTTTAAGATTCTACCCTTACAACCTACTTTAACTGTGCTTCTCAAAGCTAGGACTCTCAATGGAGAATGGAGACTAATGATTCAATATATGAAATTTGGGGAAAGAAAATTGAACACATCATACTAGTAATGCTAGCATAAATCATGTCTAAAGATTTTTTTCATGCCTTTCCAGTAGAGGGCCTTCTTCCTGGAATATGGTGGGGGTTATTTTCTTTTTAAATTTTCTTTGTTTTTAGTAGTTTTGAGTAAAAAACATGCTGGAGCAAGATGCAATCAATAATGCCCTAAAGCTATGAAGAACTACAGGTAAAATTGATCCTTACCAAAAATAAAAAATAAAAGAAACCAAGGAGCTAGAAGTGTTTGTGCTTTAATTGAAGAACCACATTTAGTTTGAGACTTCCTTGAAATTTCAATGTGTTAATTTACCTATCTACCTTTTAGATAGAAGCCTGTTTTAAGCTGAAAAATCTTAACAGGCACAAATTAGATCTTTTCCCAATAAAGATAAATAAACCCAGTGTGAACTGATTCACTTTGTTTTTACCAAGAAAATAGATGCTGGACAGCTTTGTATTTCTCAGTTTCTGAGATTCTCTCAGAGCAAAAAGGAAAGAAGTCCCATCGCATTTATTCTGTCTCTACTTCACTACTTGTCAGTTATTCAACTCCCGATTTTCTGAACCAGAGCAATCTTCTTGTGTCAAATACTCTACAAAGACTGAATGGAAATGGTTGTACTTACTAGAAATACTCAGTGGACAAATCCTTGCAGTTTATGTAGTATGGAATGCTATAAACTTTGGAACCAACTTTAGTCAGTTCCTGTTTCTGTTATTTAGTTGATGTTGGCCTTGGTAGAGTAATTTGAGCATCCTTTCAGTTTCCTCAGCCATAAAATACATACTATGCTAGTACCTGATGCAGAGGGTTATGATGAGTATTAAATTTGGTACTGACCTTTCACACAAAGCCATTCTGTTGTGAAATATTTAGTTACTCCTGTAGTTAGTAACTCTTAGAGAAACTACTATCAATTTTAGTGATAATAAATCACTGTAAGTACCACCGCTATGATTAATTATATTATTGTTTACCAACTACTAGTAGCACTATTGCAATTTAGTATTATAAAGAATATTTGCCTCTACTGGGATCTATTCTTGTGGCACATTATTAGTCTATAAGGAGTTCTTTGGCCTAACACATTGTATGGTAAACAGAAGAAATGCAGCTGAGTCCCCTACCAGAAGTTTACTAAGGATTCAGGTATGGAAATCACATAAAAAAGAGAATTGAGGCCTGGGCACAACCTTAATGTGTTGTTCAGAGTACCAGAGCAAAGAGTAGCTGAGTATGTAACAGTAGCTCACACCTACAATCTAGAAATCACAGTTCAGAGCCAGCCTGGGCAGAAGAGTGTATAAGATGTCATCTCCAAAAATAACTATCAAAAAGCCAGGATAGAGACATAAAATATCTGCTAAACAAGCAAGCCCAGTGAAAATAAGACTGAGTCTATACCACCATTGAGAGAGAGAAAGAAAGAAAAAAGAGTGAAGGAAAGAAAAAAGGAAAGAAAGGAAGGAAGGAAGAAAGGAAGGAAGGAAGGAAGGAAGGAAGGAAGGAAGGAAGGAAGGAAGGAAGGAAGGAAGGAAGGAAGGAAGGAAGGGAGGAAGGAAGGAAGGGAGAAGAAAGAAAGAGAGAGAGAGAAAGAGAGAGAGAAGGAGGAAGGAATGGCAAAGGAAGAAGGGAAGGAGAGAGGGAGCAAGGAGCAAGGGAGGGAAAGAGAGAGGGAACAAGAAAGGGAAAAAAGAAAAAGAGGAGAGGAGACGAGACGAGAGGAGTTGTAGCTGTGCTTATAGCCAAGTTCAGTCATTTAACAGGAAAGGATTATCGCTCTCAGGCCCATGCAGATTCTGAGAACCCCATAACTCTGATATGAATGTTTATAAATATCCCAGATGGGGTCAGAGTTATGACAGCCATTAATATACAAAACAGGTCAATGAGCTTTGGTTCCATTATCACTGCACTTCCAGCAGTGCAACCCACAATTTCTCCCCAGTCCCATTCCCTAAACTATAACAAATCGGTTGTGACTAATTGGGACTGAGCCCATGTTGTTGTTTTTATTTCTTTTCTAGAGACAACATCTTACTGTCAACTACAAAGAAGTCCAAGGATGACGTCTCTAGCACGGAGAGACATTTTGGCAACAAAGTAAGTGCCTATATTCCCAAATTCACTCACTAGAAGTGGTTATCAGCCATAAGAGACAGAGGCTGGGTCAGATCTAGACTCTGGGGTTAAATAAAGGTAAGTGCTGAAGTTTCCAAACATACCAGAGATGCCACTGCAGTTTCATGGCTTTCTGGAAAGGGAATTGGTAAAGGAAGTAATCACTGTACTATAATTTTTACATAATGTTTGTGCATTCCATCCTGTACCTATAAACACTCAAAGGAAGTCATAAGCACAGTTAATGACTTATTATATGTAACGTCTGTGTTTCCTATAGGACCTGCCCTGAGGCAGTTGTTCAAAGGGAATTTGGAATTTTCCATCAGAAATTGTAGTTCTTAATAATGAACTCACATGACATGCATTCCTCAGTCTGTGTGTATATGTGATTTTAATCCTCTGGTATAGCTCATAGTCTCTACAGAGTCTGAATTTCCTTTTTATTTCTTTTATTTTCAATTATTTTATTTTATTGTAAAGGTGACATATGGAGGGGTTACAGATACATAAGTAAGGTAATGAGTACATTTCCTTTCAAACAGTGTTACCCTGTCCCTCGTTTTCTCCCACTTTCCCTCCCCCACCTCAACTCCCTCCCACATGGTACAGTTCATTTCCAACATAGTGTCTTGTGAGTATCTGTGGCTTTGGTTCACCCTTTGTCCTTTGTCTCACCATTTTGTGATTCCCCTTCCTTTCCACAAATCAGATAAACAACTCCAGTCTCAGAAATTCTGAGTAAATCCTAAGAGGTTAGGAAGGGATCTTCTGAAAGAATGTGTTTGATCTTCAGATAGCCTGGCCAAAAATCATTTAGAGCTACACTTTGGGAACGAGGCCAGGGCCTGCGCAGCATCAGAGTAAACCAGAACTCAGGGCATCTGGTCTCTCCCATGGGTTCCACACAAGAGAAACCACATGATCAACCACAGTTAGGCCTCTCATTCGCCAGCTCTGTTTCCTCCTAGCAAAACTCACAGTTGAAAGTGATAAATAACAACCAATGTGACATATTTTAAACATCCAAGAGATTTCAAAGCTTCTCAAAGGGAGTAGATTTTCAAGTTGATCTACTATTTGTAAACTTAGCTTGAAATATTTGCCTCTGCCTTTAAGCATCCCATCAGTTGGCATGGATCAGCCCAGACGAAGACTTAGACGCTTGGATCTAGTCTTACCAATTCCGTTAGTTGCTTCAAATACAATTTTCACACCAACATTAAAATGATTAAAAGGCCAACCCAATCTCTTTAAAGTGTCCCTTTATTTCATTTTTTAAATAAAAACCCTAGAGTTCTTTATTCTCTCTTTCTAAAATAATCTAATTGTAAATGTCAAGAAAGGCTGCCTCAAATGAAAGAGAAAGTCTGGACATAAAATTCTTTTGAATTATTCCAATATTGAAGCAAATGTCTAACACGGTGGTGGAGTGAGGCAAAAAATTATGCCTCCCCATAAACCATTTTTCTCTAACAATATGATTCTCCCTCTTCCAAAGGATCCTTTAAAATTATGAGTTTGTATGTAGAGTCAGATCGTTCACAGTTCTATCTGGGGTGAATGTGTTTTTTCTTATAGTCCTCAATTTCTTGATGAATGAAATAAGGATAGTAACATATGTTTTGTGGAGTTTCATGTGAAGTACATTAGAGCTTGAACATTATATGTAATTGTTACTACGAGTAGCTTCAATGCCAATTCTTTCAAAATGCTAGCTATAACCCATTCTGAAACTTGAATCCATATATGTGTGTACAAACACACACACACACATATACATATATATGGTATATATGCATATCTTGGAAGGTCAGCTCACTTCATCAGGAGAGGTCTGACTTCCAGTTGAATCTCCCTTTCATCTATCAAGCACATTACCACTATGTCCTGTATTTTATATAATATGTACCTGTGTTTATATATAGTAATATCTTTGCTAAATATGTCACCATTGCTGAGAAAATAGGAGCATAATTTTCTGCTGATACATTTGCAACCAAAAAGAAAAATCATGGACATGATCATTTCCATTGGACGATTACTTTCTCATATATCATTTTAAATATTTGTTTTAAATAAGAATAATACCTAAGAAGTGGGTACTTGAAAGGAGGGATGGGTTGAGGGAAAAGGGTTAGAACAATGAAGAGGAGAAGATGGGGAGTAGGCTGTCAAGAATTCAACGTACAGCCTACAAATTTAAGAAAAGTTAGGGAAGAGGTAAGTAGGGAAAGGCTGGGTGTGAATGCTGGAAGGATGCCTTTGATCCAAATACCTTGTATTCATAAACTGCTTTGTTAAATCACAATGCTTTTGTATACCTACCTAAAGATAATAAATTTTAAAAAGGAGACAAATATTTTTTTAAAAAACAATAACTTCTAACTCCTTCCTGGAATATACAAACATGCTTGACCTTGGTCTGTATATCTATCCATGTATCTTCTATAATTTGGTAATAGCTATGGGTTGAATTGGAGATGCAATCCAGATCCTGATAGGAAATAGATATAAATCAAAAGGGGTAATTAAAGAGAGTTTAATACTTGTTCTGTTTACAACCAATGGGCAGGGTTAGGAAATAAACAAGAGATGTATAACTAATAGCATGGTTTATCTCATCCAATCTCAAACAGAAGAACAGGGAGAAAGAGTGTGAGAGGCCCAAACAGAGCAAAGCCTGTTAGAGAAGAATGGACAAAGGCCCTGCCCCTGGGCCACTGCCAAACTGCATCTTTGTCTATCAGGAGAAGTAAATGATACTCCATGCTTCCTTTTCCATGTGTCATGCCTTGCCAAGGTTTTTCATTGGCCAGATCCTAAATGTCCAGAGACATTTAGGTGATACAGACTCCAAGGCTAGCTTCTCTAGGGATCACAATAGGTAGAAAGAGCAGATCTAAAGAGCAATTGTCACAAAGTCAAAACTCACTGTGGAGCCCGGCACTGCTGGCTCATTCCTGTAATCCTACCTACTCAGGAGGCTGAGATCTGAGGGTTGTACTTCAAAACCAGTCTTCAAAAAGAGTCCATGAGACTCTTACCTCCAATTAACCACCAGAAAACTGGAAGTGGAGCTGTGGCTCAAAATGGTAGCCTTAGCCATGAGCAGAAGAGCTCCTCAGGGACAGCACCCAGGCCCTGAGTTCAAGGCCTACACACACCTAACCAAAAATTTTTTTAAAAAATGTATTTATGTGTTTAATTGTGCAGTCTTTCCTATTCTGCAAAAGGATCCTAAAGATGGTATTAAAAATTGGTATGTAAGTTTACCTGTTTTGGGAAGGGTAAGGGGGGAGCACAGAGATAGTGGGACAGAGGTGGACAAATGCAGCGATGATATTCACCAGGCACTATGTTGAAAACGAACCATACAACGCGGGGCAGGGATGACAGGAAGGAAAAACTGGGAGAAGACAAGAGAAAGCAACACTGTTAAAAAACCAAGGTGCTCATTTCCTGACTTATGTAACTGTAACCCCTCTGTACATCACCTTTACATGAACAATTTTAAAAAGCTTTTTCCCCAGAAAAAAAGTTTACAAGGCAGATGAAGGAGGCGTATGCCTATAAATCTAGCTTCTTAGGAGGCTGCGATCTGAAAATCATGGTTCAAAGCCAGCCTGGGCAGGAAAGCCTGTGAGGCTTTTATCTCCAATTAGCTTCCAAACAAACTGGAAGTAGACCTGTGGCTCAAGTGGTACAGTACTAGTCTTGAACAACTAAAGCTCAGGGACAGCACTCAGGCCCTGAATTAGGAGTAATTTTAGATTTATAGTAAAAACAGTTTGAATTAAACAAAAAAAAATTATCCTGTTACATGGTTTGGGATTCGTAATTACTTTTGACAATTAGTTTTACTGTTCTTCCTCTAAAACAGGAGTCTCGATTTGTTTGTCTATGAATGCAATTGAAAACTTGAGTATGTTCTTCTCAATATATACATTTATTTATAAATAATTATATACTTATAACTAGTGTATAAATATACACATATTAATAAATTATATAGTTATGTGTATATATAATTACTCTAGTGTTTTGTACACATTGTAAAATATGTCAAACCAAAAAGTAGTAACAGATGCAACCAACATAAACAGAATTTCAATTTTTTTTTCCTACACTCCAATACACATTAATTCACTTTAGGAGAGTCCCTTAAAAGACATTTGCGATTACACATTCAATCCAATTGCTTTCCTAGGCACATCATTATTCTACCCATTAGGTATTTTAGTCCTTAGAGTTTAAAAAACAGAAACAACACTCCCAAGTCGGTTATATCTTTGGAACAATTAGCTGAGAGAGGCTAAGCAAGCAACCTGCTTTTGAGAATCACACCGAGCCCCTTCCAAGTGTTGCCAGTCTATTGCTTCCCACACCCTCAGCAGAACACAAGAGGAAACTGAGTCACAGAACGCCTTCCCTTGTTTAAGATGATTTTTTATGTATCTTAAAACCCAAGTTTCTTGCGTTCTAATTGAACATTTTCTCCCAAGATTAACCAGGCTTCCCTCTCAGCAATTTTTTTTAATAGAAGAAATTTATGGAGGAAACAGCACTTAGAGTGCTTACTCCCCAGAATAGAGTCCCTGGAAAAGGTATGAGCAAGAATGATTCACTGAGAGAACTTCAGCTGAAAGCCTGGTGCACATTTGGCCTCTGAGTTTCTGATTTTGCTGCTGCGCCTCAGAGCTGCCTTCCAACAGCGTGTGCTGGAATGTGACCCCTCGGGCCAGCCTCCATCATCATTGCTTTCCTCCCGCACCTGACCAACTGGCTAATAATACAGATTCCCAGAAGGATGGGCAACTGGATAGGATTCCTACCACTGAGACAAGCCAGTGTGTCTTCCAACCATCACTGAATTTCAGAAAGAGAAAATTACTCCCACACATCTTGCAAATATGTAACAATTTTAAACATATATATATTCACACATATATGTGTATATATACACACATCAGGATGTTGAAAATTCACCAAAACCACCTCAAATGTGTCCTGTGTCATTAATTACAACAAACCCACAACAACAACAACAACAAAACATTCTTGGCCAGTTAAGTCCACCTCATTCACAGCTCTCTGCAGTTAACAAGGTACAGTTCAATTCCATTTCGCCTCCAACCCCTCATTAAGGTTGGCTCACATTCAAGCCCTGGAGCCCCTCCTACTGTCCCTGAGTGGTCCCATGTTTCACTTGACTAAAGAAGAGATTAATTTGTAGAAAGGCTTCAGCACATTCCTGGGTTGCTCAAGTGCACTTCTTTTCATACAGCAGGCTTTTGATTTTGCGCTTTAAATCAAAGGCAGAGAGCAAAAATTCCAAGTATGTATGAGCTTCCGACCTTTAAAAAAAAACAGGATTGTTCAGATGGAATTCGACACAGAAATGCTCTCCTCTGTTACCCTTGTTAGTCTGATTCTTCCATGAGATATACCCTTTCTTCTTTTTGCTAAATATCAGCTTTTCAATCAAGCTGGGGCTTGGCAAAGCATTAAAGATAAGCAAAAAGTCCGTTGCTAGTAATTTATTCATATTGACATTTTAGAGGATTTGTTTCATTGGGAGAGTGGTTCCATCTAGGAAACCTGTTTGACAGAAAATATATTAATAATGCTATTTTCTGCCCCATGAGAGAGAATGGGTTTATGTAGACACTGACTCAGGCACCATGAACAAAAGTTTTAGTGTTTGGAAAACTGATTTCTGAATATTTGCAAACACTTCTGAGCCATAGATTTACGACTTACAGTCGGAAGTAAGTATGGCATGGAAAGCACCAAACAGTTACAGTGTGTCTCTGGGTGATAATGTTGAGCCCTCCTGGAATCCTCTTCATTCTACTGTTTCTAGTTCTTGACTTACAGATTAGTTGTTCTTAATGTGTAGGGCAAACAAAGTTGTATCGTCCAATCATATGAAAGGCCTTATCCCATGTGGGGTAAAGATGCTTTCAGCTTGTTCAGAAAGTCTGTTAAATAAAGTACCAGGTCATCCTGGTCTATGGTCTGAGTTTACACACACACACACACACACACACACACACACACACACACACACACACACACACAAGCACACACACAAAATGTAAGAAAAATAATGATCTGTGTTAAGATTCTGCATTTAGCACAGTGGATGCTCTAGTCAGGGAGTCATTTTTTGCCTCTTGGATATTAAATGGTGATTTTTGAGAACAAGTACATGATTTGATCGCTGGAGTGGGTAGATGTAGTCAACTTGGATAGCCTGACTATAGTGGATGCATTATAACTACCTATTTAGTTGCACTTACTAGCTGGCCAAAGCTAGCATTCTATATACCACAGTCCCCAAAGCAAATTCCAAGTAGGGTAACCATAGCGATAACCAAGACAAGGCCCTAAGAGTTTAGAAATTTCAAACTGTCTTAAAGGTGAACAGATTTTAACATGAAGGTGACTTCTGATGGAGTTTTTCCATGTCTTAGCCACCATCCACTTAGGAGATAGAGGTATCATACGTAGATAAAGGTCATTTTCAGGGGAAATAAAAAGTTTAAGAATTTCCTCCTCTTAGCGTTTTTATTCTCTGCAACACATTGCTTTAGAGTTGTTTCAACAAGACTGATTTTCCAGTCAAAAGCACACTTTTCCAGCTAACATCTGAGCAGAGCCTAGAGCAAAGAAGTACACAAACCACCTGCCTTTCCTTAGGATTCTTTCTTTAGAGCTCTTTTGCATAAAAATAAACTATCTTCCAAGGCCAACATCATGGTGCAGAATAAGAAAACATCACCACCGTGCTCCTCAACCTTCTTCATGTTGATTGTGTAGCCTCCAGTTGCCATAGTTATCACTCACATTTAATAAAACACTCGCTAGGCACCAGTCACTAAGTAAATGTTTTACCAAGACTAATCCATTTAATCATCTCATTAATCTGACAGACCTCATTCTGCAGATGAACGAACCGAGGCCAGAAAGGTTAACTTACCCAGGGTCACAGAATTAGTTAAAATACAGAAAGGGTATTTCCACACAGGTCTCAGACATTCTGATTTCCGAATCATGTACATTTGACCATCACACTTTTGTTTGGGAAAGTAAAAAGGAGCCCTTTGTGTTTACATGATTTAGAGGCCTATCAAAAGCCAATTATCAATAACACCAGACTTGTCTTGTTTACAATCCTATGAAGACTCGTAGAAAAACCACCACAATCATGATATGTAATTGGAAGCTTGGAATACACAAAATATAAGACAAAAAAAACCTTATTCTTACAGTGTCCTTGAATCTGAAGGATTTATCCATCGAGACAGTCCTACATTGCTATTCAAAGTTCTGAAAGGTCACAAGGCTTTCCCTTATTGTACTTTATGAGATTTCTTGGCTCAGTAACCTGCTAATAAAACTCATTTATATTAATGCTGGACTTTCGCTTTGGTTTGCCGTCAACTGATTCTAATATTTAAATGCATCTTCTGTACTGACTTTGGCAATTTCTCCTCCATACCAGGGGGTTGTCATCTAATGAATAAAGCTGCATTCCCAAATAGATTGACTTAAAGTTCCTGATCTGGAGATGTGTAACATTTGGGAAGCAAAAAGTACATGATAGCTGATTTGGGAGCAAGATTTAACTAAGATTCACAGAATACCCTATACCCTGTCTTCCAAGTAACATACAGTAACGTGGCCTTAAGAAACACAGGATCACTACAATTAAACCACACTGCCCTCTATGCACGAAAATTATTTGCACTGAAAACAAGATGTCTATGTCGGGAGAAAAAAAAGAAAGAAAGAAAGACAATCAATTACTACAAAGCATTTCTCTCTGACAATTTCAAACAATACCCACACATGATTAATTTTAGTTTAAGGAATTCAACAAAGAAATATTGTCCATTCAGAATTCCCAGTCCTGCTGTGGTCCTGGGAAATTGCCAATAACTGTGCTACTCTCCACAAACCCTGGCAACCTGAGTCTGACACACCAGACTTTGACATTAGCAGAAGACATTCTCAGGATTTCATTTCTCCAGGCTTTACAGCCACCTTCCTTCCTTTGTTAAAACAGAAATGAAGAAGAATATTTTGAATAAGAATATTTTCCCTCTGGTCCACCCTTCCACAGGAGTTTGAGGGTCAAATCCACCCAAACATGAAGGACCTAATCACCAAACAAATCTGAACGGGAAGTAGAAGTCAGGTTCAATGTGACATCTATGCAGCTGAGATAGTAAATTTTCATCCTGGCTCTCTATTTTCCTAAGTCTTCATCTAGGAAAACCTGATTTATCCTCTTTCTCAGACTTGGTTTTCTCACGTATCACACTGAGGTGATTACAGTAGATGCTGACTCAGTCTCTTCAGTCCATGTGACGGTGAGAGAATGCTTATTGGACCAGTACTCTTCCGTCACCTGGGAGCTTGCCAGAAATGCAAATGCCTAGGACCTATCCCAGATTCTGAATCCGAATTGGAAGGGGGAGTGGCACAGGGGAGACATTAGTTGAAATCTGTGTTTTACAGCTCTCTAGGAGATTCTTATGCCCAGTAATGTTCAAAAGGCATTGATATAAAGCAGTCAATAAAATGTGAAGCTCTTAACATGGCCTCTGGTATACAATATGGTCTTAGTATATGTTAACAATTATTTTTATTAGAGTGGAAGAGGAGAGTTAAGTTTTGACTTTGATCAATGATTCAGGAGCTCAAATGTCTCCAGTGCACTACTAATAAAAACACCAGCAAGTTACAGGATAATCAGAAAGGGATTGCAGGTATGCCATTCAGCTCTTCTCATTTCTAACATTCTCCACTCCATTTTCAAAATGTTTATCTCCAATTGCAAGCCATACCATCCTGAGCCTCCTCTGGCATTGTTCAGCCTACATAATGGAAAACATGGCCAATTTGCAATGAAAAGATCCACAAGTATATTGCAACATGAATCAGAGTTGAATCCCGGAAGTGGTTGGAAAGACAAAGGCCCTGGGTGCTGACTCTTGCTTGAAAGGTCAGCCCTGCTAATGAACCCATCATGGCACCAGAAGAATGAATGTCAAGACCATGCCAGAGTTTCTGAGAGCTGCATTTAATTTGATGAGAATAAATCACAGCCCCAGTATTATCTTGGCTACAGCTCAAATCAGGTAGTTTACCGGAAATGGCTCACCTCCTAGAACTAAAAGAGAAGAAGAAGAAGAAGGAGAAAGAGAAGGAGAAGGAGAAGGAGAAGGAGAAGGAGAAGGAGAAGGAGAGGAAGAAGAAGAGGAAGAGGAAGAAGAAAAGGAAGAAGAAGAAGAAGAAACTA
This sequence comes from Dipodomys spectabilis, assembly GCF_019054845.1. Classification (NCBI taxonomy): domain Eukaryota; kingdom Metazoa; phylum Chordata; class Mammalia; order Rodentia; family Heteromyidae; genus Dipodomys; species Dipodomys spectabilis. The sequence continues at coordinate 3,667,401 of NW_024870698.1, read as the reverse complement.
TTCTCCAACTGCATCCAAACACTCTGAAGAACTCACAAGGCATTTGTTAAAAGTCACATACTTGCTGGGAATCGGTGGCTCACACCTGTAATCCTAGCTACTCAGGAGGCTGAGAGCTGAGGATCATGGTTCAAAGCCAGCTCCGGCAGGAAACTCCGTGAGACTTTTATATCCAATAATCCACTCAGAAAACTGGAAGTGACACTGTGGCAAGTGGTAGAACAGTAGCTTTGAACTGAAGACCTGAGGGAGGGTGCCCAGGCCCAGAGTTGAAGCCCCATGGCTGACAAAAGAAAAAAAGTCACATACTTTTACGTAAACAACAAAAAAGCTATTTATGCAAAAGTATAATCTTTAATACTAGTACAACAACATCATGATGGGGTTTTTTGTTTGTTTTGTTGTTTGTTTGTGTTTTGTCTTCTTAGATTTGATTGTTTTATCATCTTTAAATAGCTATAAGACAGAATTTGAGCTGAGGATATAGCTTGGTGGGGATAGGATAATGAGGATATAGCTTGGTGGGGATAGGATATTTGTTTAGCATATTAGCATGTTTTAAGTTTGGGACACTGAGTTTGATTCATAGCATTAAAAAAGTTTCTAGAAAATTCTTAAATTTAGAGTTTCAGATGGACAAACTTTGATGAATGGATAATTCATTAGAATACACAAAGAATCCCCCAAACATAGGCAGGAATAACATTGCCATTAATCTAGATTGGCAGATACCCACTTAGAAATATCACCAGCAGAAGGGTTCTACACTACCATAGGTGCCTATTATTTTTATATGCAAAACTACCTAATAATGCTTCTTTCTTAATCATCTATATTAGAGTCTGAAACTTTATAACCACAGCCAATTTCCTTTCTTCAAACATGACCAAAGAAATAACTGATTAAAGTAGAAAAAGTTGAATATAATACTTTTACCTTAAAATATAAATACAACATATCTTAGTTTATATCTGAATTTCTTTTACTCTTAGAAGTTTCACATATAATGTATCTTACACAATTTTCGGTTATTTTCTTTAAGGTTAAGCATGAACTCAGAGTCACTTATGAAACATATTAATTATATTTATTTTGAATTGTATGATCGTTTTCTCTTTCAAATGTCTCACCTAATTATATGGTATTTTAAGGAACTCTCTTTATTGATTCTTTCATTAGTATCTGAAATAACACTTCCTATTTTTATTTAAGTACCATTTGACACTGTTCTATAAGTATAATAACAAGGCACGCTGTGGTTACCACATCGGTGATCAAAGAAAACTAAGTCTGGGTAAATGAACAGACCAACCAGTTAACTTAACAGTGTGTCAACAAATTTAAGAGAGGCCTCAAAACCCTAAATACTAAGAGTTCTAGGGGTATGAGTTTCACCTATGAAGAAGTTCCACTTGCCCAACTGATCTGTTGTATGGCGTTCAATTAAAAGATATTACTTATTGCCAGGGATGCATCTCCATGGGAGAGCGCTTCCCTAGCATGTGTATGCCCTGGGTTTGCTCCCGAGCATTCCAGTGAAGAAACTATCATGTATTCAATGGATGTAGGAGAGCTGAGACAGAAATGAGAAACCAGCTACATAGCTAGATCCTATCTTAAAATTAGGAAAAACAGAGCTTAAAGGCTTGTATTTTATTGTGGAAATGCATAGTGCCACATATACTTTTATACTACTTCCTATTAGAATGAGATATGATAAAAAAAAGTTCTGGAATATAAAGTACAGCATGCAAAATATATCATTACAAACTTTTATGAATAAAGATGTATCGATAAACTATATTCCTTGCAGAATAATTTTTCAACCTTGTTGAAAACACCAGCCAGCACTGGTTAAGGTGTAGCAGAGGCCAAAGTTAGTTTCACTAAATTTGCGACAAGTTGTAAAACAGATTATCCCCCTCCTCCTATCCTGTTGATAATGCATCTAATCAGTCCCCCAGATGAATAACTGACACATTATACATTTATCTGCACAGGAGCCAGTACTTAATTAAATTAGAAAGCTATAAGAGGACCCAAGAGTATGATCTACAAGGACTGTAGTACATGAATATTTTATCTTCAGTTAAAACCCACATCCATAGAATGTCTTAGAGAAAAAGACATTATCAACCTTTTGTTATATAGATGTTAAAAAGTGTGTCAATCATCATTTACATATTTTGTCTCAGTCTTTCCTCTACCAAAGACTATGTAGTAAAACTGCCAGGTTCTAGTGGATGGAAAACTCCATCTCTAACAGCTAATGACCAGTGGTTTTCAACAAGTGTAAAAATCTTTTACCTTTACTAAGCATTTTTTTTTTTTTTTGTCGGTCATGGGGCCTGAACTCTGGGCCTGGGCACTGTCCCTCAGCTCTTCAGCTCAAGGCTAGCGCTCTACCATTTGAGCCACAGCACCACTTCCAGCTTTTTCTGTTTATGTGGTGCTGAGGAATCGAACCCAGGGCCTCATGCATGCAAGGCAAGTGCTCTACCACTGAGTCACCTTCCCAGCCCTAAGCATTTCTATTCTTCTATCTTCTCACAATATTTAATATCATCAGACTTTTAAAAGTGACTGTAAATCTACCAATTAAGACTTATTTACATATTGCAGAGTCCTAATGAATCTGGAAAGCTTGTCATGTATTCCCCAATCATTTGTGTTTCTTCTTTGGTCAAATGGCTGTTCTTCTGTTCATTTTTCTATTTCACTTTTTGTCTTTTGCTCTATTGATTTCTGTTTCTTTATCTTGCTGAACTTTCATATTGATCCTGAGTCATGGCTGTGATTTTTTTTTATTTAACTGATAAGAATCTGAGGATTAAGAGACCAAAAGACACATGTAGGGTCACTGAGATAATAAGTGATGGAGGACAATCCAAACCAGTTGTGTTGGACTCAAAGTTCAGAATAGGTCTTTACTTTTGCTCATACTTTCTCATTTCTGTACCACAAGCTCCCTCTACATTTTTTACAAAGAACAATCTCAGTTCTTTGTGTGAATCACACTGCCAGAAAAGGAGGAGGAGAAGGAAGCTGAAATATTTTGAAAATGGCTAGGAAATAAATTAGATGTAAAAATGCAAGGGTGGAGTACTGAGTTCTTATTGTTCTGTGACATCTATAACACTGTCATCACTCACAATGACAGAGTACTAAAAATAATGAAGAGTTTGTGCACTCATTGAGCACTTAGATGTCCCAGACCCTGCAGTTTCTCTGTATTATTTATTTAGTTGAACTAATATGGCCAACCCATGTGATAAGACATTGATTTGGACTTATTGTTTAGGAGATAAAACCCAGTTGTATTAGAGAAAAATTCCTTCAATTCTCATATAACTAGGACATGGTAGAAATGGAGGTATGGCTCAAGTGGTAGAGCAACAACCTTGAGCCAAGGAAATGCTAGGGGACAGCAAACAGGTCCTGAGTTTACCACAACTCCCTGTCCAACCCCACAAAGGTAACTAAAAACCACTTTGTTTAACTTTGAAGATCATAATTCTAATAATTATATGAATACATTTCATGCCACCATTGAAAATACCATATCACGTAATTCATATCTCTTTGTTCCCAACGCATACATCTTTTTCTTGTGGCCACATTATCAAAGAGATGAAGAATCAAGCATTGAGAATTCAAAAGAACTTATCTTCCTCAACTTCAAATGATAATTATCATGGCTTCATCAACATGTTAAAAAAGTGTACAATTAGTTATTTTGTAGAAAAAAAAATTATCTCCAAGTTTCAGAAGCTTCCACAAGGAAGATTGTGTGAAGTGAGAGCAAAAACCCCAAATACCTGCATCTATCTTTTCCTTTCATCTTTCTGCTCCAGAATTAAAACCATTTAGCATTATTATTATTCAAATTCAGGAAAAAATCCACATATTTGATGGAAAATTTGGTATTCCTAAGAGAAAGTTTTTGTACTTACCTAAGACAAATCATGCCATCTATGAAACATCTTTGAAAGCATATTTATTGCCCTGAAATTGTTTTGGTGTTTCATTTTGATATTAAATATAGCACATAGTTTGATGATCAATATGGAGAGTCAGTTACTCAGCTTGAAGAATTTTGCTTGACATTACCTTAAAGCATAGGGGAGAGTATATTCAAGGAGCCTAGAAACCTAGAACATTCTAGCTAGCACAGCATTCATGAATACTGAACACATTGAGTCAATATTAATTGAATAAATAAGGTGGAATCCGTGAAGGAACTTAAGGCCAATATCATTCAGAATAATTTCTCCTGTTGACTATGCAGAGTATAAGGTTGATGAAGTTACTTATGAAATGATATATACACATAGTGTGTGGCTTATCTGGCTGGAAAGTGAGTCAGTGGTAGATCACTTGTGTAGCAAGACTCGGAGATTGATGCCTAACACAGCAAAAATTTATCACATGCAAATTATATATATTCATTTATAAATATTATATACAAATAAATATATGAAATATAATAAATATATCATTTTGTATTTTATTACATAATATACATATAATTCTGTATATATGTAAAACTTTAGTTTATATTTTATATAATTTTATATATGTAAGCTTATATATGTTTAAATATATGTAAACATACACATGTAGAAATACATATAAGTATCTCTCCAATAAGGTAAGTGCCAGATTTGTTTCATTTATATCTTTAAAGGATAATAGTTATAGTAGTTTTTTTCTCAAAATACAACCACTACTTTTGGATGGTTTAATCCTCCCAAAACCACTGGTACATTTTGTAACTGAGGACTTGAGGACTTGGAAAAGCTCAAAGGCACACTGCCCAGCCTCATGGAATTGTGCAGACACAATTGACTTCTGAGTCTCCCTGAGTCTTCATCTCACATTCTCTCCATTGGCTGAGATTTTTGTACTAATATCTCTTCTTTAAGGCAACCACAATCAAATCATTATGATATATAAATAAAGAACAATCATGCATGTCATCATTTCCTATACATAAACTTATATGATCACTAAAAAGTAACTGTGAGAGTCATTATATTAGCCTTGTTACTACACATGAAGAAACTGAATCTCAGACAAATAGAGCAATTTAACCAAGGATGGGATAATAATTTAAGACAGCAGTTATTAGTTCAAACTGTTTGTTGCTGTTTTGTTGTTTTAGTTTAACTACAAGACTGAAAACAAGGAACTAAACAGCATTTGTTCAAGGTATAATTTAGATATATATTTTAGAAATAGCTGAGAACTCACTCAATATTTTTTCTATCATGAAACTGAAATATTAGTTTCCCATAGCTTAAGATGATAAAAGGAAGCTATAGGTCGAGATAGGGTCTTGTGAACTTTTCTGACCAGATTGGCCATTCTTAGTCTTTCAGGTAGCTAAGATTACAGAGGTGAGCCTGTGGTGCCCTGGATGAGGATAAACTGTATTTATTAAACAGAGAGTTTTGAGTGGTGCACTCCAGGCATTAAATACTCCTCTGTGAAAGTATTACACACCCACAAACAAAATCTCTGACATCGTTTGAGTACCTACTCTACGAAGTTTTACTTGTATTGTGTTCATACTGTTTTATGGCTAGATAATTACGAATTGGCTATACTAATTCTGAAAACAGCAGCTAGCAAATTCATTTCTGATACCACATAAAATAAAAAGCAAGAGGTACAAAGAGCTTCTTGTGGCCAGAAGAGAAACAGCCAACGTGAGCAACACAACTGAAAAGCATAGCATCAGATTACATCCATCCTATCCCACAGCCAAAACATGTCTGACTCCACAATGATACAAATAAATCAGCTAATAAAAAAAAATCTTGAAGTAGCTTTTTTTTTTAACCTAACAAGCTAATTTAGTGCTCAAAAAGGTAAGAGTTTACCTTCCATTTCCTTCCCTCTGTTTCCACTGAGAGGTTTCCAGACTCAATAATTGAGTCTAAGGCCTAGCACAGGAAGAGAGGACAGTAATAACTGCACAATAGAGGGCCCTGGGAACATGACATTAACCACAGGGTGAGGTACAGCAGCATGGGTGGTGACATGTGATGACCCACGCCTGATACCATTGGCAGTACTATTCTCCACACCCCTGTCTCCAGACAGATGGTGAAGAAAACAGCACACAAACCCAGATGGAGGAAAAGTCTACCAAGTATCTGGCTGAGAATCTTCCAATGTTTCAAGGTAATGGCAAACAAGAAAAGACTATCATAGCCTAAGATATGACAGCTAAACACAACATGGCACCTTGGATCCAATTTGGTGATAGGAAAAGAATGTTAGCAAGACATTCACAAAATTAACACCAAGTCTGGGCTTTGGGTAATTGTAGTGTACCAGTGGCTTATTTTTTGGCAAATATACTATAAAAATTTAAGGTTTTTTTGTATTGAATTACTATTAGGTTTGCTTTTGTTTGTTTGTTTGTTTGTTTTGTCAGCAGCAGGATAATCATGAATCATGAATTAGAAGCTTTGTAGGAACTTCTTTATCTTCACAAATTGTCTATAAATAAAAGTAAGTATCCTAAAAGTGAAATTTGTGTGTAAAGTGATGGCAGAAAAATATTTAAAAGCAAATGAACACAATAAACACCAAGTGTGTGTGTGTGTGTGTGTGTGTGTGTGTGTGTGTGTGTGTTCTTCACAGAAGTCAATAGCTTAGAATATAAAGGCCTGAGAATACATGCATGTAAACATCAGAAGAAACCAGAGCAAGTTTTACTCAGGGAAGTCCTCCCAGCCTTGAGACAATTCTAACACCCCCTTCCCATACTGCACTAATGATCTGTGTCAGTGACCACAATTATAATGAATACAGACAAGTTTATGACTGTGAAAGCAAAAGTGAGAAGAAGGTGAAACATGGATTTTGTCTTTGAAATAGGTGACAAAAGGTTCTAGTATGTGAGAACTCATTTCCCAGACCGTGAGTATCACTTCCAGAAATACATGCCTAGTGTGGAAAAAAAAATCCCTCAAATAAAAAACATGTGTGAGTGAAGAGCTATGAAAGGATAATTTATATCTCCAGGGACTTGAGGAAACGAACCAAAATAGCTAAGAAAGCCTATATTTGCTTCATTTAACACAAGTTGGAGTAAGACCACTGGGCCATTCCTGTTACAATTATTTCTATATTCCTGAGGCACAAAACATGGGAAGCATGAATGGATGAATAAATGACTGAATAAGTAAATAATGAATGGAGAAGTAGATAAATATGATGGAAGGATACAACACTTGTACTTGGTATGTATATATATCTATACTTATATATGTATATGTATATATCAGAATACAGTAAGTATAATGTATGTATGTAAGTGTGTATGTAAGTAAAAGATGATGCAAGCAATAGGAAGTTTAAATCAAGAATCAGAGAGTTCAGAGGACTGAGGTCAACTTGACATTTGTGCTGAGCTTCAAAGTGTTGTTAGGACTTGCATGCATAATAATGTAGGCTTCATTCATTCTGTGCTTCGTATGTGACACAGATGAAGTATTTGAAGTACACTGAAGTCTGAATGTCAGCTCTATGTCTAACCCCATACACTTAACTCTTATAGTTTCATAATAGCCACAGTAACATACAACGGCTGAGAACTTAATGCACTAATATACTGCAAAGTGAATGAAAGTTTGTAGAAAAGTCTGGCAGAGCAGACTGGCTAGTATGGCAGGTGATCAGGACCTTATATACTGGAAAGTGATTGATTTTATCCTAAGTGGTCAATCATTTATATGCTCTCTTCTCTCTGTGATGTAATACTGGATGTTGGAGAAAGAGAACTGAGGAGATTCCTAAGACTTTGCCAAGCATCTATATAGCACTTCGGTGAACACATCTGAATGTAAATACGCTTTTTTTTTTTTTTTTGGTCGGTCCTGGGGCTTAAACCCTGGGCTTGGGCACTATCCTTCAGCTCTTCAGCTCAAGGCAAGCGCTCTACCACTTGAGCCAAAGCGCCACTTCAGTTTTTCTGATGGTTTATTGGAGATAAGAGTCTCACGGACTTTCCTGCTCAGGCTGACTTTGAACCACGATCCTCAGATCTCAGCCTTCTGAATAGATAGGATTACAGGCGTGAGCTACTGGCGCCTGGCTAATTAGCTATTTTTTATTACTGATAGGAATTAGATTGTCTAATATTGAAACAACCATATATTGATTTCTAAAATCATACACTATAAGCAGTCTATTCAAACCACTTGATATTACACATTGGCTTTGTCCATTAATAGCTCCATCCTTGAGTTGATGGAGGAATATAACTGCCATTCTGGATTGAAACTCAAGAGCTAAATAATGTCTTTATTTTCCTCTTCAAATGCAAAAGGGTCAGCCAGAAATCTTAAGAGTCATAATTAATTAGTAAAGAGCATAATTGCCAGAAGGCAGGTGAAAACCTGAAAAATCTCATTGCAGTCTTCATTTTTTAGTTCTCATTTTTTTATTTCTCATCCTAAAAACTCACTATTTTTAAAAAAAAATACATCAGCGATTACTGTGGCTAAATCTCTGAGGTCCAGAGAAACTATTTGTCTGTCTTTGGTATTCACTGGTGTTATGTCTGAGTTTTAGTTGCAAGAATGTCACATAATCTGGACAAAAATAGCACTGCCTGTTTTTAGAAGTTCTTTTTTTTTTACTTAAGTTATATTATTTAATGTTCACAATAGGAATCTATGGGTTGATTTAATCATTTCTGTCTTACAGATAAGGAAATACAGTTGAAAGAGGTTGAGTGACTTGTTCAAAGTCTCAAGGCAAATTCCTAAATCTTTTAACTCTGCCTCAAGAAATTTTCTACACTACAACCTGCTGTTAATACTTCAGTGTGAATTAATTTTAATTAGCACTTACTTCCCAGGGCTATTGGCTTTTAAAAGAACATACCAAGTAAAAGGATTCAGTCATTAAAGCTGGAATTCAAGACATTGGGATCCTTAAGTAAGCATTTTGAGCTAGCAAAGAACTTTCTGGTTGTTCCCAAAATTATATAAAATTTATATGATGAGTACCTGGATGTAAGATTTATTTCAATTATGTCATTCAGCCAAGACCTCACCTTACTAGTAATGGTGTAATACATATTTAAATTTTTTAATGTGTATTTTAAATGTGTATTCTTTCTAGCCACCATAATTGTCAGTTAGAACAGCTATTGTACAACTGCTTTCTGACATATTGATCACTGGCACGCCAAAAAGAAATCACATAAAGAATTGTGTGAAGGTAATTTGGAAGTCTGAAATGCCCTAATGATTATGTAACAGTTTACCACAGAAATTGGCATCTTAAAAATCAGCAAGTGATTATTACACATGTCAGTAAATCAAATATGAGGTATACATAATTTCCAAATGCTTGACTGTGAAAGAAACAAAACCTAATGATGTAGTTAGAGCTTAGAATGATTTGAAGAATGTGGTGCTGGAGAAAAGTTCATTACCAGAGACATTTAACACGTTGATGTCTGAATTTCTGTCATGGAATAAAATAGATACAGTAGTTAGGCTATTGCAGTACAATAAATGAAAACCTCCCAAAAAAACCTTGAGGAAAGAATAAGCAGGTAATGAAGCATGGCTGCTACTAGTGATTTTGATAGATTGGAGTAGGCTAAGAAAGGAAAGAACATGGGGGAATACCAGAAAGGGCACTGGAGTGCAGATGAGATGATGTCGGATCTAGATGTTTCTGTTGTCCATCACCCTGTCACCTTGAAGGCAACTTAAGTCTCAGTTTCCTCACCTACCAATGAGTGCATACACCAGACTCCAAATCTTTACCTTTTCTGTGTGATATAAACCACTCCTTTCTGGGCACTGATAGATAAATAGATAGAAAGATAGATAGATAGATAGATAGATAGATAGATAGATAGATAGATAGATAGATAGATAGATAGATAGATAGACAGACAGACAGACAGACAGACAGATAGAGATATTGTGGCCTGATTCAAGGAAATCATCTAGTGTCATTCAAGAGATAGCAAATATTCCCCACTACCTCTTTTTGAACTCATAAGGGATATTATTATTTAAGATCAAATCAAATGTTGTTAAACAGAAACATCAGACTATATGTTAAAGCAGACTCAAGCTATGCTTTTCTCAATAAAAATAGAATGATAACTTTAAAATGCTGAGTGAGTTTCCTCTTGATTGTAAAAGTGAAAAAGATGTCAAGTTTAACCATTAAATGAACCATATATTCAATAGACAAAGGGTACAAGCTTTCAGTTATGTGAAACATAAATCCTGGAACTAACAATACAACAATACTGTTGTCTTAAATTCTCCTCAGAATTTAAATGCAGGCATAACAATAAAAATAATAAGTCAATGGGAGAAAAAAATTTAGGAGATAATAGTGGTTTGTTGCCTTTGGCAGGCTAATGATTTTCTTGGTGTATACTCATTCCCCTCAAACTCATTGAGTTGTGTACATTAAATAAGTACAGCTTTGGCTATATCAGTCATACTTTAATAAAGTGGTTTAAGACTGCATATATATATATATATATGTATATTATATGTGTGTGGTATGCATATGTATAATAGATGTCTATATTTATGTACCTTATACATACACAAATACACACATGTACATCTATAAAATAAGATGTTCCTCTATTGTTTCTCATGTTGCCATGTTGGTTTAACTCAGCTGGAAAGCTTGAATGAATAACTAGAGTCTGTTGCTAAGAATTAAGCCACTGATTTATGGGTGGAAAGAATGTCAGCCCCTTCTTTCCTCTCAGCTGGACAGCCATGGGCTCATTTCTTCTCTCTCTTAAAACCAAAGAGAACACTTTAATTATGACTTCAACAACTGGTTTTTTTTTTTTTTAGAAAAACAAATCTCAGAATAGACTGGATTTTTGTTTTCTTTAACCAGCATGGCAATAGCAGTAATTTTCCACAAGTACATGATAGATTTATATTCTTCATACTTGGGATCCTACAACCTTGTCAAAGGTACAACATAAGCAGATTTTGCTAACAATAATTTTAAACATGTTTAGCACCTAAGTTGAGCTGGTCTCCTTTTCTAATTTCTTTTCTAGGTTATTTTATTTTACACCATCATACTGACCCATTACCCAGATCAAAAGCAGAAGGATGAATTGTTGTGAGACATATATTATGCAAATAATCCATGCATGCATTCAACTGTCATTTATCAAGTGCATACCACATCCTAGAATTCATACTGAAATTTCACAGAGGATAGTAACTCTGAATTTCTCCAAAGCACATTTATCAACATTTACTTGTTTTTTTCTTTTCTCCTGACAACAGTGAGCTCATTTCTCATAGGCAAATTGGTTTTTCAGTTACTTTTCTGTAGAGCACTGGCTCTTAAATATCTTCAGTCAATATAAAAATGTTATAAGCCACAGGAAGACTTGCAAAATGCAAGGTAAAACTTTAGCCTTAAGCTACCAAACACCAGAGCAATTCAGATCAGCTCAGGTATTTTATTTACCATCTCTGTAAGCACACACTTAAGTCCAAGTCTGAGAAATGTGGCCTCTTTACCCAGCACTGTGGTTTGCTCAAAAAATAAAGCTATACCACATTTTCTAATCTCTGCTGACTTTATCAGCAGGCTTGTCAGCATATCTCCTTACTCTACACATGGATACACACACACACACACACACACACACACACACACACACACACACACTTTCTCTGAGCAAAAGTGTGAAGAAAGAAGGAGAGAGGAAAGGAAACTCTGTGTGTGTGTGTGTGTGTGTGTGTGTGCGTGTGTGTGTGCTTGTATGTGTGAGACTGTCCTAGGATTTGAACTCATGGAGAGGGCACTGCCCTTGAGCTTCATTTGCTCAAGGCTAGCACTCATCTACTTGAGCCAATGCCCTACTCTCAAGCCTTTTTTTTTTTTGGTAGTTTATTGGAATGAGAGTCTCATAAACTTTCCAGGTTAACTTTGAACCATGATCCACAGATCTCAGCCTCCTGAGTAGCTAGGATTATAAGTGTGAGACACTGGTGGGCAGCACAGAAAAAAAAATTAATAGAATCACAAAGACAAGTACTATACTACTATCCACAGGAAACAAAATGTCGCCTGGTGCTCTTTTAACTAAGGATTTTCTAGACTGAGAGAAAATCAACAGAACTCCCCAGCACTACAGACTGGGAAGCCAGAGCATTAAAAATAAAAACTAACTAAGTAAATACATGGAAGCCACCCTGGAAGAAATTATTGTCCCTAACTTGAAAAGCAGGGCCCAAGCAGGTTTGAGTTAATAAAATTTGAGTCCATCCAACTCCTGGAAGACCATATGCTCTGAATGTCATCTTTTGTTTTTCTGAGAGGAAAAAGAGATGGAGGAGAGGGTAACTTTCCCAACTCAAAGTTAGTTCAGAGTTGATGCTTCTGGAGACAATGTTTTAAAAAGTCAACCACATTTGTTTGTTTGTGGATGGGGAGAAAGCTTCCAAATGCTGTCTCTCTCTCCCTCTTACCTCAGAATTTTACAGACGAGGCTACCCTTTGCCACATTTATGGAAATTATATGAAGATCATCGTCATGGAAATCAGACAGGCTGGCGGTGCCAGGCTCAGCAGGGCCCAGGAACACTGACTTCTACTTGAAAAGTTTTGACAGATAAATAATTCTCGGCTGGCATTCTATGTTAGAAATCAACCCCTCCCACTGACTGTCAAGCAACTGCAAACTATCTGACCCCTGGGTATAAGGTGCAGACCATGAGAAAGGAGCAGGCAGACTCATCCTTTGAGCCGATCTCTGGGGAGAGCTCCTCTGAGCCTCCCTCAGTCTCTGAAAGAAGGCAGCTGGAATTTGCGACAGGGCAAATCTCCAGAGAGAAATAGCCAGTCATTGCATTATTTTAAAAACTTATCTATATAGAGCTAAGTCTTTGTACATTAAAGACCATTTATAAGGAATTCCATGGAAAATGCAGAGATCGAAATGCTTGCTTTCCCCCAGTGTGCCTGGCCAGAGTTGTTACTGCTTTTTAAACATGTATTTGATATTTTTTAACTACATACATTATATATAATTATAAAATGGAATTTCTTGTTTAGAGTAACTTAAAAGAGAAACTTAGAAAATATTATGTGAAGAGATAAGCACAGAGGAGCAGAGAAATATCAGAGACAGAGAGAGGGGATCAAATATATTTGTAATTTCTAGTACTTAAAGAGATAAAATATTGAGGGATATGAATATGGATATGAGTTTATCGAAATAACTGTTCTTTTTACTACAGAAAGAATACTATAGTATGATCACAATAATAACAGATTCAAGTTTTAGAGTTCCTATCATGTATAAAAAATCATATTTGCAAGAATATCATCAAAATCTCTGCTATTATAATTATCAAGCTGAGACTCACTTGATTTAATGGGCTCAAAAGTCTAATCAGTTTTTAAGCACAAGTTGGTTTGAACTGAAATTATAGGTTAGTACAAACTAGATATAGTTAGATGACTGTTTAGCCCTTCTTTTCAACCCACTGTATATATTCATCAGCAACAATTTCTCTGAGTTTTACTTTCTATAGCTTGAATATAATAAATAGAATAAAAACAATGGGTATATGAATATACTGTTTCACTGTACATATAACTTTTCTTAAAGATAAGCAGTGTTTCAAACAGACTTTCTTTGCATCCTGAGATTCATTCTTTGTGCTGCTTCTCCTTCTACCCTTCCAGACCTGATGGAGAACCATCCATCTTTCACCATCGGTGAAAGTCTTTATGTTATACTTACTGATTTCTTTTGGGGGGTATTGCCAATATACGTTATCCCAAAGTCTTAGGGATGGTAGGGGAAAACAAAGGAGGAGGCAACAATACTTGATAAGAAATGTACTCATTACCTTGCTCATGTAATTGTAACCCCTCTGTACAGTATTTTCACAATAAAAAAACGTATTAAAAATCTGCTTTGCATATGCTGCTTAGTTGCATAGAAAGTGTAACCAACCAAATGTCAGTAGATCAGAAGATGGATTGGAACAGCAACCTTGTTCTGTGTCTCCTTGAGCAAGGAAACAAGCGCATGAGCAGGCACTGAAGAATAAATGAACACAAGGCAGAAGTCTGACGGTGTGGAATCAAACACTATCATGCTCACTTAGCAACCAACTTTCAATATATTACTTTAGGTCTCTGGAGTTTCAGTGTTATAATATTAAGTATATTATTAATATTATCATATTATAATTTATAATGTTATATGTGACATAATTATATAATATTTATCATATATTATTATCAATTGTGTTATAATTATAATATTAATGTATATAATATATAAATATAAATTTATATGATTCCTAAATATAAATTATAAATATAAATTTCTTTATATAAATAGAAATATATAATTATGTAATATAAAAATAATCACAGCTAATTGAGCCATCAAATAATCGCTGGCCCATAGCAAATGCTCAGTAAACAGTAGCCATTATTACTATCATTGTTAGGTTGTGAAATATATTACTGTTGAGGTAACCATGGGTTACTGTCAGCCACAAGTGCTTCATGAAAAAAAATACATCAAAGCCACTGTTTTTCATAGCTTTGATATTTATCCATGTATATTAGTGAAATGAAAATATGGCTTTGTAAGAGAAATGGAATTATTCATTGAAGTAACAGACTTCTGCTAAGCTTGGTAGTCTATAATCAATTCAGGGATTATTCATTTATCTCATGTAATCAGTTGCCTCAATATTGTATTTGACAAAAGTCACTGAATGAAACTACTATTATGAAAGTTAAGCCAATCTGCTTTAGAGATAAACCCACTTACTTTAAATTCCAACTTCAGGTTTCTCATCTAGAAAGTAGAATTAGATAGATAGGTAGGTAGATAGATAGATAGATAGATAGATATGGAAGGAGATGATATACATTTGCATATAGAGATATATGGTTTAATGATTAGACACATAATGTCACAAAGTAATTAAAGCTAACACTGAGATCTTATTTTGTGCCACAAACAGGACTAGGAACTTTTCATTTATCAAATGATTTAATCTTCCCAACAATATTATGTAGCACAGGCTAGCTATTATAATCCCTAATTTTGTACCTACTCGATAAATAGAAACAGCAATCATTCAAATGAATGTCTTTACCATGCCTGGCACTTGTTTTCAGAGACAAAGCTTTTGGACCTGCTCCAAGGCCTCATTCAGGAAAGCCACATTCCCTGGGCAGATTCCCTGGGCCTGTCTGGCCTGAAGGCTCCAAGTTAAGTGTGGAGGAATTTTACCAAGGAGAAAAGTAATTTAATTTTACCTGGGTGACAGCAGTTCTGCAGAATGACAAAAGAAACAGTAAAGTCCCAAGTTAGGATGATAATTCACCTCCCCAGGGACTGCCACTCTGGGAGCCTCCAGAAAAACAAAAGGGGAGCCACGGAAACAATGGCCTGGCCTGTTGTTACCAGTCATGTCCCCATAATGCCTTGGCATTCCAGAACAGTAAGCACAAGACCTCAGACTGCTGTCCCTGGAATGCTCTCCCAGCACATATGCTCCATCTCAAGCGGTCACTTCTCAGAGACACACCATGGAATGGGTCATCAGGTCGTCTTTTAGCCATGACACTTCATAAGACCCTTTCCAAACGCCAAAGAACTTACTGGCAGGCAGAATCCACCAATATCTTTTTGAAACAAGTAGGAAGAGAAGCTAGATAATTGAAAATATGGCTTTCCTCCAAGGGATGACGTAGCAGTGGAGACACTGAGTGTTATAATGCAGCCCATTTGCTAGAATGCGTTGTGATGGCTACTATTGTCAGTCTCTAAGAGATTAAGCACTTTGAAAACCTTTCTGCAAGTAAGTCAGAATAAAATGCAAATAGTCCCTATTTCTAGAAGTGACAACAATTTACTGGTTTATGATCCACTGGGATAGAACTGAATGTCCTCATTGCAACTATTATTTGCAGAGTGTTTCCTCACAATAATTGGTGTTGACAGTGGCACATTTATTGGTTGAAATGTTTACTAATATATAGACAGAAGGAAGATATGTTACTTTTCTGACACAGGATACTCATGAGAAGTTTATGTAACTGATTCTTGGGGTATTTCTAAGTCCACTTAGCAGAATCTAGGCTCTTTGGTAAATGCCCTCCCTTAGCTACATGAGTTCATTCAATAGCAATGCAAGCAGGTGATATACCCAATTAAGACAGAGAGGTCCAACACGGACAGGATTGTTCTTATTATAACATTCTCCTTTCCATGGGGTCACTCAAGAACAACAACCAAAAAACCTCTGGGAAACAAACCACATCCAAACCATAGAATAGTTTACCAGTGTTTAATATACCATGAATAAAGATTAACAGCCAGGCACAGGTTGCTCATGCTTATAATTCTAGCTATTTGGGAGGCTGAGATTATAGGGATCTAAGGCATAAACATTTCCTGGGACCATTTTGTAACAAAAAGCTGGACATAGTGGCATGCATCTGTTATTCTAGCTACTAAGAAGCCTAACATAGGTGAATGGAGCCTAGGTTATACCTGAAAAAGAAAAAGGCATTATTTCAAAAAACAATGAGCAAAACTTAGAACCAGAGCATGGTTTAGCAGCAAAGAATCAGCTTAACAAGCATGAGATCTTCAGTCCAAAATGAAAATCCCAGTATGGGGGAAAAAATAAATTAAAACATGGAGCCAGTCTATTGTAGACTAGATTTTTGTTTTCCCACTTCTTACTAGAACATATCTGGTAATTACATTTCTAAAATGTTCTATACTTCAGTTTCTGGAGCTATAAAATAGGCACTATATGAACCCCAAAGGTATAGACTGCTATTGAATTAATGTATGTGAAATGACTTAAATAGTGTCCATCACATGATAACACTGGGTAAGCTTTTGTTATGGATTATTTAATATGTTCAACAACTAGTCTTTTTTTTAACTTTAATAAGAAGGAAATCTGTGGGTACAAAAGTTCTATCATCTCTTCAGTATCTTGAAGAAACTATGGGACTGAAATTCTCCTCACTGTGGATCTACACTGAAAGTTTCTCCCAGTTAATTCTATTCTTCAGAGATCTAGTGCCTTAAGAATAGCATTATAGATATGATAAATATCCAGTTTCTGAGGATTTCAGTGGATGCTCCAGATATGTTTGAAATCTACAATAAAACCAGAATTCTGCATATTTAACCAAGATAAGAATAATCCCTTACTTAAAGCAAAACTGATGTACTCAATAAAAACCACATTTCTTTTTCTTAAAATAAAACAACAACAACAAAGTCTCCATAATTGCATGGTATAGAATGTAATCATTTTCATGATCTTGTATCTAAAGAATGCTACGGACTCCACTCCAAAATTACTCAAGCTGATTCAAAACTTTGGCAAAGTAGCAAGGTATAAAATTAACCCTCAAAAATCAATGGCTTTTCTGAATGCCAACAATGAGAAAAGCATGGCCGACATCAGGAAAGCAACTCCATTTGTAATAACCCCACAAAAATAAAATACCTAGGAATTAACTTAACCAAAGAAGTGAAGGACCTCTATGATGAAAACTTTAAAAATCTGGAAAAGGAAATCAAAACAGAACTTAGAAAGTGGCAAAACCTCCCATGCTCCTGGATTGGAAAGATCAACATCATGAAAATGGCAATACTTCCAAAGGCTATCTACAAATTCAATGCAATATCTATCAACATTCCATCCTCATTCTTCAGGAAATAAAAGAAATTCATAAGGAACAATTAAATACCCCGAATAGCAAAAATGATCCTTAACAGAAAGAACAGTGCTAGTAGAATATCAATACCAAATTTCAAGCTCTACTACAAAGCCACAGTAATCAAAACAGCTTAGTACTGGCACAAGAACAGACCTCAGGACCAATGGAGTAGAATTGAAAACCCAGAAATGAACCTACAGACCTACAGCCATCTAATCTTTGATAAGGGAGCTAAAAAAAATAGAATGGAAGAAAGACAGCCTCTTCAGTAAATGATCCTGGCAAAACTTGTTGTTAACTACTTGTAGAAAACTAAAGCTAGATCCTTATATATCACCCTGCACCAGAATCAACTCCAAATGGATCAAAGACCTCGGAGTCAAAGCAGACATTCTGAAAACATTACAGGATGGAAGAGGAGAAACCCTAGGTCTCCTTGGCACAGGCCAAAATTTTCTTAATAGAGACCCAGAAATACAACAAATCAAAGAAAGGTTGGACAAATGGGATTGCATGAAATTGCAGAGCTTCTGCTTGGCAAAGGACATAACTAGCAAGATCAACAAAAAGCCCACGGATTGGCAGAAGATCTTCACTAGCCATACAATGGACAAGGGTCTCATACCTAAAATATACCTGGAACTCAAAATCCCCCAACAATAAATCCTCAAAGAAACAACTGCCCAATAAATAAGTGGGCTAAAGACTTAAAGAGAAACTTCTCTGAAGAGGAAAGAAGGATGGCCAACAGACACATGAAGAAAATGCTCAACCTCTCTAGCCATACAAAAAATGCAAATTGCGGGGCTGGGAAGGTGGCTCAGTGGTAGAGCAGTTGCCTTGCATGCCTGAGGCCTTGGGTCGATTCCTCAGCACCACATAAGCAAAAAGAAAAAAGCTAGAAGTGGTGCTGTGGCTAAATGGTAGAGCGCTGGCCTTGATCTGAAGAGCTGAGGGACAGCACCCAGGCCCAGAGTTCAGGCCCCACAACCATACAAAAAAAAAAAGAAAGAAAGAAAGAAAAAAGAAATGCAAATAAAAAAAACATTGAGATACCACCTCACCCCAGTTAGAATGGCTATAACCAAGAACTCTAATAACAACAATGCTGGAGGGGATGTGGACAGAAGGGAACCTTACTGCTTTGTTGGGGGGAGTGGAAACTTGTTCCACCACTTTGGAAAGCAGTATGGAGGTTTCTCAAAAGACTCCACATAGAGCTCCCCTATGACCCAGCAATCCCACTTTGGGGCATTTACCCAAATGATCACAAACAAGACCACACTAAAGCTACCAGCCCAACTACGTTTATTGCAGCATTATTTACCATAGCTAAGATATGGAACCAACACAGATGCCCCTCAGTAGATGAATGGATCAAGAAAATGTAGTATATATACACAATGAAATTCTATGCCTCCATCAGAAAGAATGACATTGCCCCATTTGTTAGGAAATGGAAAGACTCAGAAAAAGCCAGACCCAAAGAAACATAGGTCCCATAGTTTCCCTAATTTGCAGTAACTAGTATATGTCTGAGACAAGCAGAAAAGGTCAGATAAGTTGATGTTAGGTGAAATGAACCCCAAGATAAGTATTCAAATGTTTTTTCTTTCATGCGATTGTTTCTAACATATTTATAAGATGATTTCTTTGTTGCTTTGTATGTCCCTCTCCCACGGTCTAACCCCTGCTTTCACTGTATTTGATATTGGTATAATTTGTGGAGGGGAAGGGAAAAACAAATTGTTTAAATAGGGATTCAGGTGGACCCACTGCATCAATGAGATGTACAAGTCGTTATGTTGAAAAACAAACTTTACAGCTTTGGAGGGGAAGGTAAGGGGTGTGGGGTATGGGAAGGGATGGAAAGGGGAAACAAAGAGGAGGCAACGACGCTTGATAAGAAATGTACTCATTATCTTGCCCATGTAATTGTAACCCCTCTATACCATATTTTTCACAATGATTAACAAAAAAAGAATGTAGTCACTTGTAAAGAATTTGGTGGGGCTATCAGGCATTTTTGAGTTTGTCGTTATGAATGAGTTCAAAGGAAACACGTTTGAGTGTTTTGTCAGGGATTAACCCTGAATGCAAAGAACAGCCCTTGCCAGGCTTCAGTTTCTCTGTGTTTTGTTGTTGTTGTTTTGCTACTCAAAGGTGAAGGAAGCACTAGTACTTGTCATTTGGTGGTCATTTTCAACTTAAACCATCAGAGATATGAAAAATTTCCAGCTGTGAAACATCTAGATGCCAAATGTCATGATTTTTCTGTTCTTTGCCATCTCTTCCCAGCCATGCATTCCAGAAAGTTCTGCTACTTACTAACTCTGCCGACATAGACAAAGTTTACCTCTGATGTCCCCAGCTTCTATTTCCTCTCTCTGCATTATTTTGCATTGGAGCAAGATACCCTTGTGAAAATGCAAGGCTCCTACATTTCATTATTTGTAGGCATTTTGCAGTGTATACTATTTTTTTCACCCAAAGCTATTTGTTACTTTTATCATGTCATTTTTCTTTCAAGTACACTACAAATTCCTTTCACCAATGGCCAAAGGAGCCTTTCATGGATTCCTCTGGGTCTTTTATCTTAGTCATCTTATAAACATAGAGATGAACAAAATGTCAAATTCTGAGTCAGTATGCTATGGTCTGAAGAGCACCAAATTGGATTTGAATCCCAGCTTTGTTTTCCGATGACCTTGAGTATGTGAAAGTCAAGCAAGAATTACATGTGAAGAAGCTTCTGGCTGCCTCTCAATCTATAAAATCTGTATTTCTATGATGATTCTAGGGGCGCAAGTAGCATAATATTTCTTAAATTTTCTCTAAGTATTAGTAACTGGCTAAGTATTTGAATTTTAATATTTATTTGAAAAATCAGGATAATAATAACTCCTTCATGAAGACAAGGGTTTAAAGTCAAACCAGGGATTGAAAAATGCATCTTTGTATTTAGCCAGCTGTTAAATAACATTTCTGAGTGACAGGTCTCTCCATTTTAAAACACGGGGACACATCTTTCCTCCATGGTTTTTGTGAGATTAAACAAGATAAAGTATGTGCAAATGTCTTGCCTGAGATCTGACAACACAGGGTTCAGAAAATAAATTATAGCAATTCTTACCATTATTGACACAGGGCGTTATTCTTTTCAAAGCCTATTTATATACAGTTTTCTTCCCATGCTACCAGACTCAGCTAATGCTGCAAAACAATGTCATACAGACAGATATCCAGGGTCGGTGACATTATAAAATTCTCATCCTGAAATTAGGCTCTGAGTCTGATCTTAACTTGTAGCAATAAAGTCGCTCAATCTGTTCCATCCATTCAAATATCTCCTTGACCCACTAACCTTGTAACAAGCCTGTCATATTTTATGTATGCAGTCATTAATATGGCAAATATTTAGCAAACAACCATGTGGTATCAGGGTATTGTTTTTATCAGAATCTAGTTTCTTATATTCACAAAGGACCTCAGAAATCGAGATTTTGCCCAGTGCTAGTAGCATGCTTAGAGTGGAGTTGATTTATTGAACAGCTGAGTAAAAAGAAGTCAGTAATTGTCCATATAAATGTATCAACAATATTTGAGCCAGGCATGGTGGTACACTTCTGTAAGTCCAGTATTTCAGGACTAGAGCAAGAAGAGCTAGCATTTGAGTTCTGCCTGGATGTGATGGTTAATCTAGATTTCCATCTTAATTGGTTGAGAGAAGCAGCCAGGATATCAACAGAACATCGCTCTGGGGTGTCTTTGGGGGTGTTTCTAGAGGTTGGAAGCACCATTCCAAACTAGAAGACTGAATGGAATCAAAGTAAAAAAGAAGGAAGCTGAGAACACAAACACTCTGTTTCTCTCTATGGCTAACTGCCAAGACAGGCCTGCGCGGTCCTGTTCTCTCAGATGCTCCATCTTAGTGGACTGACACTTCTGAGCCAAAATAAATTTTCCCTCTCTTAAGTATCTTAGATATTTTGTCACAAGGAGGAGGAAGCTTGCTACTACACTCATTACGTAGTGAGTTCTAGGTTTCAAAAAATATATATGCAGCCAGGCACAGGTTGCTCACGCCTGTAATCCTAGCTACTCAGGAGACTGAGATCTTAGGATCACCCTTCAAAGCCAGTTGGTACAGGAAAGTCCATGAGTCTCTTAACTCCTATTAGCCACCAGAAAACCAGAAGTGGTGCTTTGGCTCAAAGTTGTAGAGTGCTAGCCTTAAGCAAAAGAGCTCAGGGACAGTGCCCAGGCCCCAAGTTCAAGTCCTACAACCCACAAAAAATAAAAATAAAAATAAAAATTATAATAATAATTTAAAAATATATACATTCATTCAAATAACTCTATTAACAGTACACTTTCACAGTATATATAGTAAGCTCCAAACCTGCTACAAATCAGTGACTTCTACCTTAATTTCATCCAAGTCTCAACATTAACACCCTTTCCTATTGGGCCATTTCACTTCCTGGTTTTAAAGCTCATGGTTCACACCTCCGCCAACACTGTGACTACTAAGCTGCTCTCTGACCTTGGTAATCAGGTCCAGTTCTAGGTGAAGCTGAGATTTTTCTGGAGCAAGCAGAGCTAGTTTCAGACTCGGGGATTTCACAGTGGTCACTGTGTCTGGAATAGACCTTCCTGAGACGACTCCTGCACACTAACTGGGTGCCAGCTATCTTGAATAACCGCAGGAAGCAGCCCTCTCTCTCATCACACACTCACACAATTGCTTCTGTTGGTGCTCAGAAAGTGACAGCCCAGATTGTGGTGATTTAACCTTCTGAGTTAAAGAACCCGTCTTACAGTCCAGGTCTCTTTGACCTTCTCGCTTGTCTCTCGATTCTCTTTCTCTCAGACAGAGGCAGGAAAGGGCTTGCTCTGATATTCTTTTTTCTGCTTTGAGATGGGAACTACCAAAAAAGGAACTCGATTGCCTACTACTTCCACTCAGAAACCCCATCATTTGTCACAGACAAAAAACAAAAACTGGAGAATGTAACTATTCCTAGTTGGACTCTGTCATAAGGTACAGTCCAGCTCACTGGAATTCCAAAGAAAATCATTTCCAAGCTAATTTCTGTCTCTTAAATCTATCATCTTTCCTCACTCACTACCCTTTATGATTATCTGTATTCCCCTCTTCCCTCTGCTCTGACTAAAAGCACATTAGCCTCTAACCATCACTGAGTTACTGGATACTCCACTTCCTGTGACAGCCCATGTACACTCAGTAAAATTATATGCATTTTTGTTCATCTATCTATTGTTACCTCATTCAACCGACTCCTCAGAGGACAATAAGGAAGTTTGCCCTTGCCTCCTAACCTTCTGTCTCTGGTTTTTGTTTTTCATAGTTATTCATCATTACTTCTGAAAAGGCTGTCTGTATTTACTTATGTCTGTATTTATTTATATGTGTAGCCTGTTCACTGTACAGAAGGGTTCTTTCTTCTTTCTTTTGAGGATGTATTTTTTAATATTTCTTATTTAATATATATTTTTATTGTAAAGATACTGACAGAGGGGTTTCAGTGACATGAGTAAGGTAATGAGTACATTTCCTATCACGCATTGTTACCCGCTCCTTTGTTGTCATCCTACCATCCCTTTCCTTCCCGCCTCCTCCCTCCCCACCCTCCCATGTCCCTCCCCGAAGTTGTAAAGTTGTTTTCAACATAGTGTTTTGTACCAGTTCTTGCTTCTTTATTCAAATATTTCTTGTTGCACAAGAGAAGCAACACAGAGAGATAACATGACATAAGTAGGTGTAGGAGCCTATAAACAATACCTAGGTTGGATATCAAGTTTACTAGTTTCTATTTTGTGCCCAATTATATTTCATGGACGAGAATCTGTGCAAATTAATGTGGCCTCTTTTCTGAAAGATGTTGAATGTAGTTCTTAAAATAATATGTTCACATCAATAGTTAATGTTCCATGGGGCTGGGAAGGTTGCTCAGTGGTAGAGCGCTTGCCTTGCATGCAGGAGGCCCTGGGTTCGATTCCTCAGCACCACATAAGCAAAAAAAAAAAAATAGTTAATGTTCCAGGTTTGGACCACAAGACAACAAAAGTCCAATAAAACAATATGTCTAGATATGATTACATGGCTAAAGCATTAGAGATGATAAGCTTTCTGAATTTGTGAAGGAAATTAAATAAGTTTGTTACAAGAAGTGTTTTCCTCAATTGAAACTAGTTTTCTTCCCCTTGTAAAATTGTGTTGTATCACTCTTTGTGATTTGTTTATTTTATTTTTGTTGAACTGAATGACATAACCAAGAATCTGTTGGGATGGCGTAGTCTTCATACTTATTTTGCAAATGAATGTTGTCTTAAACAACTCTCTCTAGAATATTCTTTTACCTTTCCCAAACCTACTTGAAATAGATGAAGATGCACTAGTGATATTTCAAAATCAATACTGTTGCTGAGGAGAAGAGCACCTCCAATATGAGCACCTGTTTCATGAAAATCTTCACTGTGAGGGATCTCCAAGAAAGTGGTTCTATAAAGCTTGGTCACTGCATTTATTTTCATAGCTTTAGAAGCTGGCCAGCCATGGATCACATCTGAATCTCAGCCATTCAGGAGGCTGAAATCTGCAGTTCAATTCTAGTTGAGGCATGAAAGTCCACAAGACTCTTACCTCCAATTAGCCACCAAAAAGCCAGCATTGGAGCTGTAGTGCAAGTGATAGAGTGCCAGTCTTTAGTGAAAAAGCTAAGAGGGAACACCAAGGCTCAGAGTTCAAGCCTCCATACTGGCACTAAAAAATATATGTATTATGAACATTCTATTAATTTGAAAATCCATTTGGAACATTTCTATAAGTTCAACCAATTATCTCCCCTCCCTGTATGTTTTTTAATACAAAAATAGCAACATGAAATAACTGATAGGCACTTTTAAAACACTTTTCATGATATGTTGAGAGGCCTTACATCTTGATGACCTATTAAAAAATGAACCAAAATTGCAATATCAAAATGTACCTGTGCATGCACGTGGAGAAACAAAAGTATTTTTTAAACCATTGAACAAAAGCAAGAAGTGAATGAGTAGACGGAAAATGAGCCTAAGACAGAGGGCCAAGGAGATGAAAATATTGTATCTGCAATTAGCATAAATTAAAGAAAGAATTGACAAGAATGGAAAACAGGTCCTCCAGTGGGGGACGGGGTTGTGGGAGGGAAGAGGGCAAGTACAAAGGTGACAGAGGGGAATAGAGTCAAAAACATTATGCACATATATAAAAATGGAAGAAGGAAGCTTGCTGAGATTGGTTGAGGAAGGCAGGGTGGAGGATGAGTGACTGAGAAAGGATGGAAGTGGATCTGAGCGAGATACATTGAATATTTCTATGGGCATGTCAGATTGAAACTCCCTTGCACAGTTAATTGATGTTAGTAAGAATATTGAAACTGGATGCTAATGGTCCAGGCCTGTCATCCTAGTTTCTTGAGAGGCTGAAATCTGAGTAAAAAAGTCTGTGAGATTCCATCTCCCATGAATCAGTGAAAATCTGGTAATGGAGGTTTGGTTCAACTGGCAGAGCACCAGCCTTGAGCAAAAAAGCCAAGGAAGAGCTCAGGAACCTGAATTCAAGCCCCAATATCAGCACACAAAAAGAATATTTGCATTTTTTGTTTTTTTTTTTGACAGAGAATCTAGTTTAGAAATTGTGAGATACCTGTTTGTATTTCTGAAGTTGGAATCACAGACATAAGGGACCCAAACCAGCAGAAAAAGATTATTTACAGTAAGTAATCACATAAAGCAAAAATTCAGACAGAATTAGTGCAAAACATCCTAAGTAAATAAAATAATAATTTTAAAATACAAGCTGTAATTAGTAAATTGAAAAATCAAATGTGATTTTTAAATCCCTAATAAATAATTTGGACTAAAATACTTAAAAGCCACAGATCTAGTAACCCTGAAAGAAAAAGAGATAACACAGATTTTGGAAAACAGAGTATGTTGAATAAGAGGCCACTTCTTTGGTCTCAGCCTGGGTTGGCCCCAACAAAATAAACATCAAAGTAGAATTACTCAAGATGAATTTCCAGATCCATCAACCTGCAATTAAGCTTCTTACCTGAACTTCTGAGAAATCAGGATTAGAGAGAGAACAGACAAATTTCCCAACCAGGCCAGTTTTAACTAGCCTCATAATGAATTTTCTCTGCTTTAATCCTTATACATGAAACTAATCTGTTAATAGCTAATTAGATACATTCTTTGTATTCTGTCTTTCTGTTTCCATTTTACAAAGGGAATGACTTTGTAATGACCAGTCCCTTTTTTCATCTTTTGTTTCTTTTTCTCAGATCCTTCTATTTAGACCATCAGAAACACTCATTTTTTTGTTATGGAATGACAAGGTGCCTGACTAGAATCTAAATGAAGCTGGTGAAATTCTTTAAACTGTTACAGTTTTATTCTTTGACAAATCTGATTCTTAGATACAATTAATGATGATTAAAAAGTTATCTATATACATATTAATTTTATATGAGTATAAAATTAATACATATGTATATATATATCTGGGATATAGTTAATATATATGAATATAAAATTAATACAGAAATTAGCTACTTTCTTATATGCCATTCCAGAGGAAATGATGATTAAAAACACATCCTTATGTAATTAGCATTCAAAAATAAAATTCATAGGTATAAATTTAGCAAAATTCATGTGCTGTCTAAATGAAAAAGAAAACTGTACAACTCTGATACAAGAACTGAATAAATGGAGAATTATTCCATGTTCATAGACAGGAAGACTCAATACAAGATATTCTTTCTTCCCAAATGGACATAAGGACTTAATATGATCCCAATGAAAACCCCAGCAAATCTTTAATTATGGCTTTTAACAAAGTTTTCCTAAAGTTTAAATGCCACGGGCTGGGAAGGTGGCTCAGTGGTAAAGTGTTTGCCTTGCATGCATGAGGCCCTGGGTTCGATTCCTCAGCACCACATAAGCAGAAAAATAAAAGCCGGAAGTGGCGCTGTGGCTCAAGTGGTAGAGCGGTAGCCTTGAGCTGAAGAGCTGAGGGACAGCGCCCAGGCCCAGAGTTCAGGCCCACGACCGGACCCAAAAAAAAAAGTTTAAATGCCACATTGAAATATCTAGAAAAGCCACCTATGTATTACTGAAGAAGAACCAAGTTAGAGAACTGATACTAGCCAGCTTTAAGACTATAAAACTATGATAGAGCAGCGTGATACTGTTGAAAGAACACAAAACAGATTAATATAAAAATAATGTTTAGAAGTTGGTCCATATAAATACAATGAAAGAGACCATAATGCCATATGCCACACCAAAATATTAGTACATAATTCTCTGGCAGAATTATTCATCTGCAGTGATTACTCTGATAAACCACTCATACAACTGAGGCTCTGAAAACACAAAATAACTTACACTTCTGTGAGGATAATTTACATTTGTAATTTACTAGAGGGATCTTTCTGGATCTTTCCCTTTCCCTCTCTTTCACCCAGGAAGAAGAGAATGACTCTAACTCTCTAACTCTCTCTCTCTCTCTCTCTCTCTCTCTCTCTCTCTACATATATATATATATATATATAAATTGAGAAAGACAGCAACTTAAATCAGTAAAATTTCTTCTTTCATATAAATAAGGACACAATGTATTATTATTATCTTTAAGTATCTGTGCAAAGGGGTTTTGATTCAACATGATCATTTATGACTACGATACATCACCCTTCTGAGACAGTAGAGCTGTTCATTGGACCCTGAGGGCTGGGGTGGGGAAGGGGGAATGACAATAAATAGATCATAGTGAGTTACCAGGACAGGGAAATTCTTCTGGATATGATATGATAATGGGGATAATGAAACCATACATTTATCAAACACAAAAATATACTATACCAAGAGTGAATTCCAATGAAAATTATGGATTTAGGGTGACAGTGATGTCATTGTGGGTACATGAATGGAAACAAATGAACCCCTCCAGGGCAGGACAGTGGAGAACAAAATGTGTTGTGGAGGAGGGAAGTGTGGAGCAGTGTGGGCTGGGAAGGTGGCTCAGTGGTAGAGTGCTTGCATGAGGCCCTGGGTCTGATTCCTCAGCACCACATAAACAGAAAAAGCAAGAAGAGACACTGTGGCTCAAGTGGTAGAGCACTATCCTTGAGCTGAAGAGCTGAGGGACAGTGCCAGGCTTAGAGTTCAAGTCCCACAACCGACAAAAAAAAGCAAGCAAGCAAGCAAGCAAGCAAGAAAGCAAGCAAGCAAGCAAGAAAGAAAGATACAAAGAAAGAAAGATACAAAGAAAGAAAGAAAGCAACTCTGTACTTCCTGCCCAGTTTTGTTGGAAATCGAAAACATTGTCACTTCAATAGAAAAATATAAAGAAATAATTTGAATAGGCTAATAAAAAATCATTTGACATTAAGATTAAGACTCAGAGTCCCAAGATTTTGTGCTCCATTATGTAAAACTTTAAAGGAACACCTAGTTGCTAGCTGAAGCAGAATGTTCTAGAAGTAGCCATGTATAGGTGTCAGTTTTCAAAAAATTCTGCTTATTCTAACTTACTGTTTTATTCTACGTATGCGCACGTTTTTATATAAAATAAACATCTTCGGGGTTAAAAGACTAGAGTTGTTTTATAGTTAAATTGATGCTTGATTAATAAAAATATTACCAAAACAAAAGCATGACTTCATTTAATTAATGTTTTATATAACATAAGAACCTTCAAAACGAAGTCCCAAAGACTCAGGGAAAACTATCTTTTATGCTAAGTCCAGGAAAGAAGTGGATTTTCAGGTTAGTACTGGTCACAATGGTAGAATGGAATGGTAAGAATCTGAAGAATGGGTGCTCACAAAAGATTCTTCTTTGCTTCTCCCTCTAGTATTCAAGAGGGGGCAAATCTCTCTTGAATGAGCATCTTCTTACCTGCTTTTAAACTTTATGGCTATCCTTCCCCTAGAGAGATGGAGGAGGATTAGAGTGACCATCTTGATACTGAGGTTTTCTCGGTAGCTGAAGTACCATATTATGTTTTGCTGTATATTGTGTTAGGAAAGTGAAATGGAGGACTATGTAAACACTCAATCTATTTGCACAGGTAATGCACACATGATTACAATGTTGATGTAAGATTATGGCTATCCTCAGGGTCAACCACATTTTCAGGGACAGATTCTGATCCATGAAGCTGAAATCATATACTCTTCAGATTTGTGTTCCCAGCAAGCTAAGAAAAGGCAAGAATTTTTATTGATACTGTTCTTTATAACATATTTAGACTCTATAAAAACTTCACGTATTATAAACAGAGTAAAAAGGTAAAAAGGTTAATTTTTAAAATTAGTTATTAACTATTTTATAAGGAATATCTATCATCTGTCTTTCTATGCATGCATACATACACACACATAGACAAGCACGTAGACAATTTTCCTGGTACTCTCCTAACTTCATTAGAAACTTAATTCCTAGACTGTCCTTAGATGTTTCTGTCTTCTTTATCTGCTTGTTTCTAATTACGCAAGTCATTATAACTGAACAAGAATGTGTTCAGCTCCCTGTCTTCCAGACATGATAGGACAACATTACTCAGACTTTCATTTCTGACTAGGAGTTGTGAACAGAAATGACAGACACTGAAGCATTTCATTATTAATGCACTTTTACATTCCTTTATTTATTTGCCATGGTAACCTATAATATTCAAGACTCGAAACTTCTACAGAGTTCAAAGGTCATTTGTAATGAATTGAGGAATTAACAAAAATGAAATATTTTTGTTACTGCTTCTTGTTGTTAAAAATAAATCAAAACTAGCATACATTTTAATCCATCTTGACTCCTCCAGTAAAAATTATATTCATTATTATTTGGTTTTGGTATGCTGTGATCTCTAGTCAACTACATTTTTCTTTTTTGTCTTTTTTATTTTATTCCCGTTATTTCCTTGGATAGTATTTCTTGCTTATTTTCAAAGAAATATATTTGTCTTTTAAGTTGGGATTGTCCTGAGCTTACAGATAAATTTAATGAGAGTTTAAACTTTTATAATTCTGAGGTCAATAATAATGATGCAAAATTTTATTTATTCTCCAAAATAAAATGATTTTCTAAAAATTTAAATTCACATAAATCATGTGTATTTCTTGTTAAATCTGTTCTACAAAGTTTATCTTTGAGGTAGCTAACATGAATGGGTCTTTTCCTTCTGTTTCTGAAATAACATTTTTAAAACATATTCATGTTTGTATATTAATTTTAGACTATCTAAATGAATGCTTTTCACTTTAGAAAACATTTCTTGTTTTTTTGTACATTTTCTTGTTTGCAAAAAGCATTAAAAACATAAAAAATATAAATTTTTCTTTTGTCATCTTTATACCAACATCAGTTAAAAATATACATTAAGTGGAAGATATTTATAAACAGCTGAACAGTGACCAAGTGGCCATAAAATAAAAGTCCTAAATCATATAGAACTAACAATCAGTCAGTGGTATACATAGTTTCGAAATTAAAATGAAGTATTACCACAACGTAAAAGGTCATTAAGTGGAGAAAAAGTAATTTTCCATAAGAATTGCTTGAAGCTATATAATTGCAAAAGTATTTTACTGTTGCAAAACAACAATGAAATGAAGTATTAAAATTAGTACATTTCACCAATTCTGAGGGCCCATAGTCAGCAAGACCAATAGGTTTCACTGCTTATGTATGCAAACCATAACATACTCAACTGAGTGTTTCCACATGCTTTCTGCTTTTATGTATTTAAGATTTGTTGCAATTAATATTTGGGTCCACTTTGAAAGGCCAAATGTTATGAGCTTTTCAGCAAAGTTCTCCCTGTAAGTTTGGCAGATGTCAGGCCTACATCAGTCCCTACCTTGTTTCTTTTGCTCTGCGTTATTTGTCTTTTCTTCTGATTGGTTTTTCTGGCATCAACACTTTACTGAGTTATTTACCCAGTTATTTAGCCTTTCTGGACCTTATGGTAGTGCTGTCACTCTACCTATCTCCATTTCTTACCATGAGAAAATGACTGAGTTTTGTGAGTCAGTGAATTTTGTGGTGTTGTTTTGACTACCAAACTCCTAAGCAGGGTTGTAGGACCTATAACTAAAATGTTAGCTTAGGGTACTAATTGATATTTCTAAATTAGAGTACTACATCCAACCTATAAATTCCCTCCCTGGGCATATTTTGAAAGTTCCTTGTGATAAAGGTGTTTTTAGTTGTCACACAAGGAGGGGGTGAGCAGTACTACTGGCTTTTACTAGACGTGGCCAGAAATGCTAAGCATCTTACTTATCAAGAATTAAATTGCCTCCCTAAACCTCAACTGAACAACAACAACTAGAAGCAGATAGGAAGCAACCTTAAAACAGCCAATTCCTCCCTAAGGCAATAGCAGACTTTTGACTTAGGCTTCTCTGCTTAACAACCATGATCCTCGCAAGTGTGTAGTTGTATGACCACATGCCTTTTCTTAAATCTCTTCTCAAGTTAATCATAGAGATAACATTATTTTGACATTACAATGTGAAAGGTCGAATTTTTAAAGAGCCAGTAGAGTTCTCAGAGTACTCTTGGTCTATTCTCTACACAGATAGACTCTTGTGTCGAGAATTGTCTCTAACATACTGTGAAAACACATCTGCATAGATATTGATAAGTCACATGGTGCCTACAGTATGGGAAAAAAAAATAGGTGCTCATTGCATTTACTTAGTAAGACTTAAAGGTGATTGCTATATTCTAGTTACTTCATGTAGCTTGTCTTCAGTCCTAAGCATGATAAGAATCATAATTCTTCTAAAACTCTGTGCCTTAAGTAGGTCAGGCTCCTTCCTAGTGTATCTCTACAGAAAGTGGAGTCCTGGTGCAGGGGTCTACTGAATGTACGGCTTTCAAAGAATATGTACGCACCAACCACTACTTTTGCTAGCAATGTAGTGGCAAGATTCCACGACATATTATACTCAATTCTATTCAGCTAATAAAGTAGTCTAAGGCTCTTTCCAGTCCTCTAAACAACAATGATGACAAAGTATGGTTCAACAGGAAATTTATACCAAATCAAAGAACTTGTACGTGCATTGAGAGGTGCCTGGAGGAGACAGAGCATGCAGGCTTTGCTCACAGAGTGCAACTTCATTTGAATTTTATAACAAGGAAATAAAGGCCAGAAATGTGTTTCTTTTCACACAAAGGGAAATAGCTATCAGTTAGATCGGCTCCAATAACTTCGGGATCCATTTGGCTTTATTAGGTCTGTTGCCATTGTGATGGGCTGAGAACTTTCTTTTGAAGAAAAGTAATTACTGTACCACAGCACCTAGTCAAAGAAATGCAATTGTGTGTGTGTGTGTGGGGAGGGGTGTTTTAAATCTACTTGCTCAGCACAATTTAGGCCGTAGGTGCCTTTTTGTCAGCGAGATCAATAGCTGGCAGATATATGGATCTCCATGAGGGCTGGAGTCTAAATCTTCTGACTTGATTTCTGTAGTGAAACCGAAAAGCAATGTGTGAAAACACACTTACTCACAGCTAAATTAGTCCTCACCACACTCGGCAGCCAGCTGCTATTGTATGTGGATACTTCAGTGGAAATACATAGGAACAAATATTTGTCAAGTATCTACTTTGGGCTCCATCAGTACACAATGTAATGGACTTGAATTATATGATTTGAATCCTATGATTGTTATTGCCACCACATAAATATAGAGTGGAAAATGCCTGGGTGATGGGAAACAGTAAAATAAAAGAAGAGAAAGGAAATCTGAACCTCATTGTTGATTACCCAGCTATATTTAGTGACTTTTTTTAATGAGTGTTTATCTCAAATCCCCATAATGCTCTCTATTTACAGTTGGTATATATAAATAGTGGTATCTAGATGTTCAGTAAACTGCCTATGGCTTTCATGAATGCTCAATTTTCGTCAAGTAATCTTTTTATTTTCTCCCCAAAGCCCCCTAAACAATGCCTCTCTTCCTGTTGCTGAAAGTTATTGAAACCAGACAGACAGGCCAAAGAGTGTGACTATGAAATTTTCAGCCCTAACGTGGACAAGTTCTTTTCACTTTAAATTGTTTTGTTGTTGTTATTGTTTGTTATTTTTTCCCCTTACACTTTCTACCTAGAAAGGTTAGTTCATAAAATGAGGCTGCTTGAAAAAACTGTTTTAAAATATTTCTCAGAAATATATATGTATATATATGTATATATATACAGTTTGGAAAATGTGTGTGGGTTTAGAGTCCTAAATTTCCTTCTAACTAATTGAGTGAATCCCTGAAGCAAGACATTTTATTTAAAAAGGAATTAATGCAGAACAAATTCAGTTTAACATAATCTGAAGAGGACAACTCTGAAATGGGGAATACAAATTAAAAGTAAACTGATATCTTCCCTAATGTTGTGCTATAGCAGGCCTTGATTTGAGAAAGAAAAAAAAAAAAAAAACAATCCATCTGGCCTTAATAAAGATTTGTGCTTTTCGGGATGTTGGGGTATATTGTTTCCGTTCCATTTTTATAGTGAGGTCTAATTCTTGGTGCTGTGGAACTAAACAATTTATTTTCTTTTTATAGAGACCACTCTTATTGATTCCATAAGTCATCATTATAAAGTAAATGAACAAGTGTTGAGCATCTCCTCTGAGACAGTGTGATCTGATAAGTCCTATGCCAAAGACAAGTGAGATGTGCTCACAGAAAAGCACTTTCATCCAACCCCGCAGGGTAGGTGAGGCTCCCCAGAGGATGGGGGCCAGGGTCAAATTCTGAAAACAGGCAGCAATTACCAAAATGAAGAATGGGAGGAAGGACTTTGCAGGCCGAAAGAGAAGTGAATGCAAATCACATTACTGGACTCTGATCATGATGCATTTCCATCGAAACCCTGTGCTGCTCAGATGTCGCACACGCATCTCTAATCAGAGGACGTACACACACACACACACACACGTACACACACACACACACACACACACACACACACACACACACACACACACACACACAGCACAGAGCTCCATCTGGATTCCTCATCTCAGAAACAGTATCACATATGATTGTTTCTCTAAGCCAGAGAGCAGACAGTTCAAACTGACTTCATTTTCCTGTTTAACTGCAATGCTAAAAGAATCATCAAATAGTTTCTTTTTCAGCTACAGGGTGTTCCCTTAAGGTTTTACTTTGTCTTTATCTCTAGTAACACTTCATTATTTAAATTTATTTCCCCCTCTTTAATCTGGATAATCGCTATGAGAAATAATTAATAACCAAACTTTTATTACTTTTTTATTTTTTAAATTGTGGCTTTTTTTGCACTGCTGGGGATTGAGCCCCAGGTCTGATACATGCTGGGCAAAGGGCTCTGGCACTAAATATAACCTTTCACCTGTATCTAACTCTCTGATTCCATAACTATTGGCAGATATGTTGGAGATGTAGTGACATACATGGCATGACCACATCTTCCAAACAGATCATTTTTAATGGAAGAAATGGAGCCATAACGAGTCTACTAAATGCAAGGCATGTTAAAGATACACAGCAAAAACATATGAGCAGTGAAGGGATGATTGGGCGACTTTCCAGGTACACTAAAATCCTGTAGTAACATATGGATGAGAATGGGAAAACATTCTAGAGAAAGCAGAATTTGCAAAGGCTAGATATGAGGTACAAGGAACTACGAATGCAGCGAAATACACATTTAGAAAGGAAATGAGGTGAGATAAAGCTATCTTCCTCCATCCTTGTTATATATATATACATGCACTTCTCCCCAGAACCTAGCAGAGGCCAAATTCCATGCTAGGTTCCGTCACAATGAGGATTTTTTTTCTAAGCAAAGGAATGCCTCTGATGATTCTGCAAGGTGATACTTAACCAAAGATCCTTCAAAAAGTGTAACTTTCCGTAACGCCACCATAGTCACTGTATAAAGGGGAATAGTAGATGCATCTTCCTTTAACCAGTATAGGAAGACACTAAAGCCATTTTCACTGCCATGTGATAGTCTTTGCATTTCCAATGCTGGTGCTTCATAATCTAGGATCTTCAAAAGATGGCATATGTGGTCTAGCTGATAGCACTGTACAAAACAAAACATGAACCATTTATTTCTGTACTGTCACTTGGAGATGGCAAAGGGTCCACATTTCCTGTTTCATAACATTGTCACAAATAATGTCATTATTATCATAAACTAAATGTACTAAATTTAGCTGGCTGTTTCTATGCCTGAAGGTGGATGTATGTGTGTGTGTGTGTGTGTGTGTGTGTGGTAAGAGAGAGAGATGTTAAAACATGTGACCACTAAACAAACGAACCTTAGGGTTCATTTGATAGTGATTGTGTGAGGAACCTTCCAATCTCTGTTACCAAGAGAAAGGCTAGAAGATCAAGTGCTTATGCTAAGAAAATTAATGATCTTGATGAGAAAATAGAACATAATTCAAAAATGTAAATAACATGATTTCCTTCATGCCATGGAAAGAGAGTGCAGTAAACAGTTGTCAACAATAGAAAGAACAATGGATTCATAGTAAGAAGCTTGAGTTATTTCCAGAATCCTAAAACAAAACAATTCATTTAAATACTGTAGGAGCTCAGAAAAATAAACGTGTTATTCTAACTTTACTAAACATTGGAAAGGACAAACTAAAAAGGTTTCCAAAATAAAGTAACATGCAGAATGATAGAAGGTAATACTTCCACGAAGAGTATTTTCATAGACTATGTACTCTGGATTTTCTAAATATGAGTTCTTTTTTACATACACTTTCAAAGTAGTTCTTCCCTTGCTACCATTTCTAAAATCTCAGTTAAGGATGATTGGATTTGAATCTTAATAACAATTAAGTAAGGAACTATTACATGCCAATTAATGTGTACAATGTTGGAAATATGAACATGAATATACCACCCAAGGACCCTATGACAAATTATCAGATGTATGTCCTACATACGTGGTTATACTATGAGTAAATTTTTACATTTACTATATTTTGTTTTCCTATCGAGTGGATACGTTAGAAAGATTAAAGAAGAGATGCACATCACATAAAAATGACTGAAGAGGGGTGTGGCAAAAAATTGATTGCTATAATACAAACTATCTACTCCAAAATACATTGGAACTGACAAAAGTTGTTCTAATTTTTTCCCAAATTTCATAGTAAAGATTCAGACTATAGAAACCAGTTGTTCACACCAGGGATAGGACAAATAACACAAGTAATAATATATATATATACATAATATGTACTATATATAGAATTTGAACTTCAGTATCCAACAAGCCAGGATATTATGGTCCCATGTAAGCCAAGTCCCATATGAAAAATCAAGTTGTATTTCCAAATGTCCTTCCCTATTCTTCCCTATTCTTTAAATTATTCTAGAGGTTTTATAGCACCTAATACCCTATAAATATTCTGTGAATATTTTCTATACTGTATTAAGAGAAAAAATGATAAGATAATGTTCTGCACATATTTAGTACAGATACATTTTAAATTGCATGTTGTATCCATAAACTTGAAATGCATCAATAAGGATTATGGAGACGTGTGTGTGTGTGTGTGTGTGTGTGTGTGTGTGTGTGTGTGTGTGTGGTTTATTGTGTTTTGGTACAATGACTTGAAATCAGGCCTGAGTACTGTCTCCTAGGACTTTTGCCCAAGGCTACTAGTATTCTACCACTGGAGCTACAGTTCCATTTCCAACTTTTTGGTAGTTGCTTGGAGATGAGAGTTTAATAAACTTTCCTCTCTGAGCTGACTTTAAACTGTGCTCCTAAGATCTCAGCCTTCTGAGTAGTTAAGAGTGTAGGTGTGAGCCACTTGCACACAGCTGGGCAGAATAGTTTGATATATGGACAGCTGTAACACTGAGGGGCGTGTTTTTCGTCTGTATGATCTATTGGTTGATGATAATGAGTTATGAAGTTACCACTGTTTCTCTGGACCTCTCTATGCTTTTATATACATTAGTGGTTGTTTTATGAAATTGATTGCACCAGTTCTCAGTACATACATACTTATCCACCTTCTATCTTTCTGAGATAGGATTGCCTTTATTAATGTAAATGACCATCTTCTTTCTGAGTGATCTTAGCTTGAAGTCTGTTTTGTACTTTGCTTTTTCCATTCCATTAGTTTGAAGAATCATTTTTTTTTTATTTTTTCACTTAGTCTGTATGTGGCTTTGCTAGCAAGGTGAGTTTCTTGTAGACAGAAAACAATTGGATCTTGTCTTAAAATTCATCCAGTCATTCTGAATTCTGAGTCTTTTTTTTTTTTTTGTCAGTAGTGAGGCCTGAACTGAGGGTCTGGGCACTGTCCCTGAGATTTTCTGCTCAAGGATAGTGCTTTACCACCTTGAGCCACAGTTCCACTTCCAGTTTTCTGGTGGTTAATTGGAGATAAAAGTTTCATGGGCTTCCCTGCCTGGACTCAGCTCTTACCCTCTTGAGTATCTATGATTACAGGCCTGAGCCATCAGCACCCGGCCATTCTGAATCCTTTAGCTAGAGTTAAGATCATTAACATGTACAGGACTTTTTGAGAGTTGAGGAGTGATTCCAGTGTTAGGGAGCCAGCCATGAGTGAAAAGACAAGCCAGAGCTCAAGACTGAGTTAAAGCCCCAGGAATGGTCCCTGAATAAGTGTAAGTTGTTGAAATGGATATACTAATATCTTCTTTATCATTTTCAAGGTATTCTGAATTATTGTCTTCATAGCAGACTCTTTCCTAATTATTCTTATCATTTTTTCTAATAAAGTTTATTTTTCTCAAGCCATCCTGATTATGTGTATTTCTTATTCTTTGTTTTATTATATACCTGTTTTATTCTGCAATATGTATTTACTGTGTATCTTATTTTAATGTTCCTGCTATCTTTAAGCAGTTTTACAAAGAGATTTAAATGTAACATATCTGTTTATGAGCACTTTGCATCTTGATCACTCCTTGTCACTCCTTCCATCCCCCCCCAAATTTTCCAGCACTATCTATCCCTCAAGACACCTGGTTCCATTTTCACATATGTACATTGACTATTAGAACTTTTGGGCTTGCTATTCTTGTCTTCCTTTGTCTGCACCTCTCCCCCTTAAACTGCATCCCTTCCAACTAAACATATCTCATCTTCCTGGTACTCATTTGATTAAAATCTTAGTTAATTGTTGAAAAATGTTTTATCATTGGAATGCTGGTGTAGTGATCATGAATGGTATTCATTTATGTCCATCGATGAAAGCATGAATGATGACATTGCCAGGTGGAGGAAGTTTGGGGTAGTTATTTTGTTTCAGAAAATAACATGCATAAGTTCTTGTCCTCTTCACTTGTAGGAGTTCTGTTGAGAGGTCTATTTGTTATTGTTGTTGTTGTTGTTGATTTTGTGTTGTTTTCTAATAGGTTTGCCTTTGTAGTAACTTAGCACTTGTCTTTGTAACTTTTGATACCTTTATTCTATACTCTGAATTTGAACTAGGATGTGACATGGGCTGTTATTTTCAGTAAGGGATCTAAATGTATCCAGTACTTGAAGTTCACTTTCTTCCTACATTTGAGTAATTTTCTGATACCGTTTCACTTAATAGATTCTATGTGCCATTAGGTCGTACATCAGTTCCCTCTTCTACACCATATAATCAAGGTTAGGTTTCTTATGTTCCAAAAGTCTTGAATGTTGCGATCATGACTATTTTTCAATTGTTATTTGAGTGTAATATTTTCTTAACCTTGTCTCAATCCCTGATATTTTTCTTCTTCTGGTCCAATGAATTGGTGATTGTTTCCTATCAAGTTGTTGCTGTTGTTATTGGTCTTCATTGTCAAGGTTTCCCCAAATATGCTATAATTCCAAAATAAGATGAAACTCAAACATTAAACAATAAAATATAGGCATTAAAAATTCCAAGAACAAAGTCAAATACAAAGCAAAATATTTGTAATTCATATAGTAATTTTTAAGCTCTAATAATTAAACTAGTATTATTGAAGAGAACTATCTTAAAATGATTAAGGAAATTTACATTTAGTTTAGAATATAGAGTACTGATATAATAAGTTTGAAAGGTTTCATTCAGGGCTTGGAGACATAATGTTCTGTTGGTTATTTTGGTCCAGTTCTTAGTATTACATTGAATACATTAAAAGAAGAAGAGGAAGAAGGAGGAGGAGGCAAAAGAGGAGGAGGGGGAGAAGAAAAGAGAAGTAGTTAAATATGAGAGAAAATGTGAAGAGAGAAATTGAGATAACAATGTCCATTCCTTAAATATTGGTATTCCTCTGCTTTCTGTCTAGTAGTCTTTTCTTTTGCCTGGTGACAGATTTAATTGCATTGTATTAAGATTACCTCATTATTGTTTGACTCTCCCACTGGACTGAAAGGTCTCAGAGGTCCAGAAACAATGACATTATTATTTACTCCTTTCTCCCTGGAATATAATCAGTAGTGGCAAGCACATAGGCATTCACACGGATTTGCTGACTTGCAGCAAGAAGGACTGTGGAGAGGAAAGGAGAGTGGATGGCCACGCACGAATCTTTACAGAATGGCTTCACCCTCCCACCTTTCCTCCCTCCCCCCCCCCAAGTCCCTCTGCCCAAACTCCCTTAGTGCTCTGTAGTGCCCCAGTTTTCTGATTCAGAAACCATATCGGAGCAACTTAAAGGTTATCCAGCAATTCATCAATTCTTCACCTCCCTGCTTTGCTTTCCTGGCAGCCTTTCAGCCCCTGGTGGGAGATCCACAGCCTTTGGCTCCGCTTGCAGAATGGCCAAAGAGCACATCTGGATTGAGCATTTCATTTTCGACCCAAACCTGGTTGTTTTAACGCTCTGTCATACTTAATATATACTGGGCAACATCTAGTCTGCTAGATGTGGACTCTTTGGAAAAAAGACAAAGCATAACATTGTTGAGGCCATACCAGCAGGGGGTATGATTCTTTGTAAAGCTATATAATATGTTCCAAATATATTGCAGCTGTTGATAGGTTTTATTACATTTGCAGTTAGGGACCTTATTATATTTGCAGGAAAGATTTATTGTATTTACTTTTATTGCTAAAGCAGTGTGGGATATTTCCATATTTGTCAGGAACTTATTCCATTTATGCTCATTGAGTTTCTATCTTCAGGTTGTTACATGAGCAGCCTATGAATAATTTCACCTGTTGTCATTACACTTGCAGTCAATTTTCATTACCACCCCAATAATATTTCATGGTGTCCGCAGGTGCTGCATTATACATTAGTGGTTTGAATATGTTCAAGTCAGCAGTAATGGGGCAGAGCAATCAGCTAAAGAAAGGGCAAGGAGCCCATCAAATGCTCAAACTCTTGGCAGATGGAGGGAGCACACTGAGTTGCAGAAGCTAGCTGTGTTGGCCAGACGCATTTTATCGAAGTATGTGTCCAAATGACTTAAACCACAGTCAGACATGCTCAGGCTCACGTACTCCAAATTCTCAGCTCAGAAACTCCACACACTTTCTGTATAACATAGTGCTTTAAAATTCCTCCACTGATGAAGTGAAGATAAAGCACAAAAACTGGATTTATGACAAATTGACATTCTCAATGTGGTTTCCTTGCCTGAACATCTCTACTTGACATGCTAGAAGGTACACAGATAAACTTGCATCATTGATGAGCATAAATAGAATATTTACTCCAATTCTTAGACTTTAGAGTAATGGTGGGTATCTTAGACATAATTCCAGACCCCCACTCTTTATGGTCACTGTTGTCTTAACAAGAAGAGCATTTGCTTCAATCTGAAGTTATATAACTCATTCCTGCAATTCATGATATTGGCAAGAGGCAGGGTGGGGGCAAGGTAAAACCTGGGATAGTTACAGTATATGTTGATGGCAACAGCTGCAGCAGGAAAATAATAGTTATCCTAGAGGCTCAAGTTTATTGAGTGTTTACTGCTTACCAGGCAAGAGTTGTAAACCCCCTCACATACATTAAATTAGTTAATCCTTATCACAACACTGTAAGATGTTTCCAGTAATTAGCCTCATCTTATGAGTGAGAAACTGATTCACAGATGTTCAGTAATTTGACCAAATGCACAGAAGTAGGATAAGCAGAACCAGCTTTGAAACTTGTTGATTTGACTGCCAAAGCCCAGTGTTGGAGATTGTAATAAATGCTCACTATCCTTCTCTCCAACTCAATCAAAGAAGACAGCTCCTGGTCCCTAATCAAATGAAGATTAATCTTATATAATATGGTAGGCCCACTGAACTTTGGTCAGTACTTTAGTGCATTCTTTTTTTTAACCAATTTGAATCTAAATACACTTTTAAAAAATCAATTATCTGGGCAAATATTAGTTTAGGGGAACAGATTTATCTCCAAAACTGTTTATGATCTTCTAGTCATGATCCTTACAACCTGTGTCCTGAGTATATGTTAAAATAATGTGGGCTGAAATGATGACTGTGTAATCATTCTTCCACCATCCCTCAGGCCACAAGGGTAAAGCACTTGTGGTCAGAAGAGGAAAAATTAACTCTCTAATGGTATGAGAAGGAGGAAAACATGGCCTTATAGAATATAGTTCCACATCTAGAAAATCAGATAAGATACTCTATCGTTCTCAAAGGTTGTTAACAGATGGTAGAAGGGTCACTGGATTTAGAAAATTATGCAGTATGCCCAGTTAAATTTAAATTTCAATTAAAAAATATATAAATACAGTTTCATATAACTATGTTTCATGCAATATTTGAGATATCACGTTAAAACTACCCCCCCAGAGGTTTTGTTTTCAAAATTTTAATTGGCCATGTGTATTTTAACAGGCAAGCAAATGTGAGGATTGAATAAGATAGTCAATGGAAGAATGATGAATGAGTGAATAAAGATGTAGTTGAGCATTTGACATTCCGACACTCAACACTGAGATTTGTAAGTACGTCTACTTTTTTCTGAAACATGAAAAATCCTCCAGGGAGAATTTAAGACAGAGTCTAAGCGTCTTTTGTCTCTAAAATATTTGTCCCCCAGCATCTGGAAAACTCTATTTGTTGCAACTTTGCATAAGAACTGTCTCTCAGCTAGAGAAAAATAAAAGCCAGAGAGAAGTTTAAAAAAAATGCTTTAGTTCAGGGATTTTCAAATATGGCAAAGGTGAAGCTAACCATACTAGAAACCACCCAATGGGAAGCACCTTTGGTACCTTGATAATAACCATGGCAAGGGGCTAGTAATATGACTTAAAGGGAACTGATTTCAAGTATTTTCAGAAAGGTGACACACCACTCCTGGAAAACGCTGGTTCAATGGCTCACTTAAGAAATGATTCTCTACTGAGAAGGTGGAGGTGGCTATCAGGACCTCTGTGGGAATAAGTTAGTCTGAAAAGAGTTCTCCCCTTCCCCTTATTATGAATATGCTCAGAACTCTATTATTACAAACTTAAATCAGTTAGCTTCAAAGAGAGTACCAAGAAATTTTTCATTTAAAAATTGCTTCATAAAGAAGATTTTTACTTCCTATCCTAAGCTAGTAGCATATTTTAATTGTCATCATGATCAACATGAGAAGAAATGGGCAGAGAAAAATCACACTACCTGCATATTTATGAGAGCATTTCTTCCTCTCTTTGATGGTACTATTCAATTAAGGGACATTAGATTCTCGTTTCATTTAACTTCTCAGCCTTCATTTAAGAAGTGTAGTTCAGAATTATACTGACATTTTTCTACTCCTCTGTGACAAGGTTTGTTTGTTCAGTGCAGAAGTGGAAGTATTAGCAAGCTCATTGCCCACATATCTAAGAGTTAAGGTCTTCATTTACCTTAGTATCAATTAAGTAGTCTGATTTTTAAAATTTCTTTGTCTCCTATAATTATATTCTGAATTAAAATCACAGAAAATTTTATTACATTAAGTTCCCCCAAATTCAGTATCTGGCCTGGGAACCTTGAGAAAAGTCCAGAAGTAGATTAGGGAACAAATACCAGAGAGAAGGAGAGAAATTGGCTGGTAGCTGTATTATTAATGTTATCAGGTGGCTTAAGTGGAATTTTGTCCTTGATGGATCATTATGGTTTATGGCATCTTTGTTCACAGGCAAGTGCCTTCATTGATATAGATAGAGCTATTTTTAGTCCTCTTATCTCATAGGAAATATAGACCCTTTGATCCTTGGCAAGCAAGCCTTGCAAAGTCCTTAGCAGACTTGGACAGCTGTACCTTAGTGAGTCGTCCATGCCAGCCTCGCACCATATAAAGTTATAGCTTGATCTTGAATTACAAAAGCGTGGCTTGACTTTGCAGAGGTTTGGAAAGTGGCAGAGATGAAACATTATGTGCAGGATAACATGATGAAAGAGTAGAATGCTGAAAAGTTTCTATTCCAACTTACGTTATCTATAAAGCACACAAGAAGGGGAGGTGGCTTTCTTTGCTGTGCTGGACAGTCAGGTCCAGGAACATCAGATTCCCTCTTCCTGCTAGGCATCATGTTGGTTTGTTTAATGCTGTCATGATTGTTCTAACTAATACAAAGTAGAATACCTCTAGCCTTGCCATGCACAGATTGAAGTGGGTAATAGATTTGGAATATGCAGGTTTATAGTTTGAATAAGAGATGATTATTAGTATCAAGTAGTTGTACAAGAGTGTTTCATTTTAACATTTATGAATACAATACATCTTGATCAATGTTATATCCTCCATTTTCCATCCCAACCCCTGTTTTATAGAAATTTACATTTGACACTTTAAAAAGGATTCAAAAGTTAGATAGTAGTAAGAGAACATTGTTTAGTGGCCTTTTTAATAGAGGAAGTGATGGGATAGGTATCTAACAATAAGGAACTTTATACATATTTTATATTTAGTTATTAAATCTTCCCATTAAAACTGGTAGTTACTGTTTTGGCCATGTGTCAGGTGAGAAAACTCTGATTTAGAGAATAAAAGTAATTGAGTCAAGGTCACAAAGTTAATGGCCCAAAATTTAGGAATTTATCTTCAATTTTGATAACAAATAAACATTCAACTTAATAAATCTGCCTTGAGAGCCTACCATATTCTGGTGTCATGATGTAGCCCTACTTATGATGGAGAACTCTATCAGTTATACAATAGGGAAATGTGAACAAGTTTCTTAGCTATAATAAACATCCATCATAGCCTTTTACTTTCAGAAAGTCTTCAGAAAGTCTTTGTAATGTAGACGATAAAGATTTTTCAGTGATTCTGCATAATAAATCTATTGTAGAACCTACAAGTCGTTTTTGTCATAAGTTTAGCTGGCAATTATTTTCTTCAACTCTCCTCAGCAATTGCACATATGGCTAGAGCTTATGTATGCAACAAAGCTGACCGCATGTACTACAAGATTCGCTGCAATGTTAGGGTAACTCCACAGCAAGCCTTGAGTAGTGACTGAAAAGCCACCTCCCCCTTTCTTCCTATAAGTGAGCCATGTCCAACACAATAGAAGATGATGTAGTGTTCTTAAGTGTATTCAAAAGCATGTTCTGCTTTCTAAGATCTGCTTAATTTTCCTTAAAAAAAAAAAATGTTGTGGGCTGGGAAGGTGGCTCAGTGGTAGAGTGCTTGCCTTGAATGCATGAGGCCCTGGGTTCAATTCCTCAGCACCACATAAGCAGAAAAAGCTGGAAGTGGAGCTATGGCTCAAGTGGTAGAGCGTTAGCCTTGAGCTGAAGAGCTGAGGGACAGCGCCCAGGCTCAGAGTTCAAGGTCCCATGACTGACAAAAAAAAACAAAAAGTTGTAATTTGTATTGAAGCTAAAGATTCTAATGTTGTAGGTTAAGACAAAAAGGAATATAGGCCAGGCAAAATAATAAATGTTCAATAAACATTTGTGGATTTTGTCATTTAATAATCTTTTTCATTTCTGTCTTTTCTGTTGCCAACTATTTTGCCATGAAATAACACAATAACATGTAAAAAAAAGAAAAGCAGAGTAATATAGGAAAAGTTATTACTGGGAAATTTCTGGAAGAAGTAGAAACTGTATTTTCTTCTGGTTCT
This sequence comes from Dipodomys spectabilis, assembly GCF_019054845.1. Taxonomy (NCBI): domain Eukaryota; kingdom Metazoa; phylum Chordata; class Mammalia; order Rodentia; family Heteromyidae; genus Dipodomys; species Dipodomys spectabilis. The sequence goes on along the minus strand of NW_024870698.1, from coordinate 3,622,527 downwards.
AAAAGCAAAGTTCCACATTAGTCTGCAATAGATATGTTTTCCTAGAGAATTAGGTCAATTGATAACCATCTAAGCACCTATATACTGATTAATATATTATATTACTTCATCTGCTTGGGCTGTCATAACAAAATACCATAGGTTGTGTGGCCTAAACAGCACAAAGGTATTATTTCATAATTCTGGTGGTTAGAAGTCTGAGACCAGCCTCCTGGCATGTCTGGGTTCTAGTGAGGGACACCATTCTAGCACACACTGTGCTTTGGTAGCATTTGGTGTGTGTCTGTGGGACAGAGATGTCTCCTTCAATTTCCCTCTTATAAGGGCATTAATCCTATTTTATTCAGACCTGATTCCTGTAATCGTAGTCTTACTGCTAAGGTTTAATAGTTCCTAAGGGTAACACTAACATAATGACCTCCTAAAAGCCTGTTTCTCCATATTCATATGTTAGGGTACAACATATAAATTTTGTGGAAATGCTTCTTAGGTCACAACATTAAACAACAGAAAACATCCGTTTTCAAGCATTCCAACTATAATTTTATCATTTCCTAAAAACCGCAAGGACAAGGGGGGAACCAATGCAACATCAATATTCACAATATGTTGGAAATAATCTGTACAACTGGGGGGGGGCATTGGGAAAACGAGGGAAAGTGGAAGAAAAATGAGGGAGGGGTAACAAGTTTGATAATAAATGTACTCATTGCCTTACTTATGTAACTGTCACCCTTCTGTACATCACTTTGACAATAAAAATATAAAAATAAAGTAAAAAAATAAAAACAATGAAATATTTCACAACAGTGTTATATTCTGACCTTGCACATATTCTGATCTTGCATATATTCTGACCTCATTAAAACTCTTCATAAATTTCTTCTTCCTTCCTTCCATCCTTCCATCCTTCCTTCCTTCCTCTTTCTTTCCTTCTTTCTTTCTTTCTTTCCTTCTTTCTTTCACCTTCCTTCCTTCGTTCTTTCCTTCCTTTTATCCTTCTTTCCTTCCTTATTCCCAGTCTTTAGGATTTAACTACCTTAAGCCAAGTGCTCTACCACTTGAGATATGACTTTTATTTGATCTTCTTTTCAAGACAGGGTTAATTACTTCTTTTATCTGAGCTGGCCTCCTGAAGAATTTCTTAAATTACCACTAGGGTGAAATCTGTTAGAATGCTCAAATTAGAGATATTTTGTATTTTCAGTTCAAAAATACTGATAAAACAAATGTTCATTCTAACTTGAGAAGACAGTTTTTTTTTTAAATTTTAGTAGAATGTTTACTTTCTACTTTTGGTTATATAAGCTAGCAATAAAGATGTTGTGTTTTGTCTTTAATGTCCAGAGTTATACAAACCAGTCTTATCTTCTTTTGTACTACACACACACACACACACATATACATATACATATATATATCACCAAGAATGAGAAAAACTTCAAATCATAGCTAGTAGATTACATTCATTAGTAATGAAAGATATATGAATTAAAAATTAAAATTAAAAACACTTTTAATATCTATCAAAGAATTAAATATCTATCAAAGAATTAAAAACTATAAATTTCAGGTAATTTCAAAGTGTAAAAAGTCATTATCTTCATAAACTTCTTTCTATTATAAATTAATATCTCATAAAATTTCATTAAAATATTCAAAGCATTGACCATAGTAGAAGACTTCTAGGAATATTTCATAAGAAAAATAAAATCGCTGTAAAATTTTTCTATATTAGATCCCTGGGAGGATTTATGTACCTCAAATGAAGAGAAATGATAAGCAAGTTTGTTTAAATAAAAAGAGAAATAACTTATAAATGAAATACACAAAATTTAAAATTGGTGATGAGTCTAGATTATGAAGAAATAATAGGCAAATTGAAAAGAACCATCCTGCTGGTTGCTGGTGGCTCACTCCTGTAATCTAATCTACTCAGGAAGCTGAGATCTGAGGTCTCCAGTTCAAAGCCAGGCCAGGCAGAAAAGCCCTATTATGGTAAGACTATTTTCTCCATTTAATTACTGGAAAACCAGAAGTGGCACTTTGCCTCAAAGTGGTGGAGCTGTAGCCTTGAGCAAAAGAGCTCAAAGAAAGCGCCCAGACCTTGAGTTCAAGCCCCATGGTCAAAACACAGAAGAACTAGCAGGTAATATTATGGTGCACAAACCTACAAGAATATACACACACACAGACACACACACACACACACACACACACACACACACACACGAATGTACATACACATACAAGTATGCACTCACACAGAGGCTCACAAACACATGTGCACAAATGAAAGGTTGCTAACAAGCTTGTGGTAGTATGTGATCAGTTTTTTTTTCTTTTTGTATGTTTTTGTTTCGTTGGTTGGTTGGTTGGTTTATTTCGTAGATACTTGGTCTCTCAATATGGACCTCAGTTGGCTTCTAACTCACTGTGTAGTCCTTGCTGGCTTGGACGATATCTTTCCCTACCTCAGCTTCTTGAGTGCTGAGATTACAGATATAGGTCACCATGCTTGGTTCTCTGTCTTCTATTCAAAGATGATCATTTTTATTTTACCATAACATCTGAATACTAAATAACAACCCATAGGAGTCAATACAACTAAAACATAAATAAATAAAAATCAATTTAGGGGCTAGGAAGGTGGCTCAGTGGTAGAGCGCTTGCCTTGCATGCCTGAGGCCCTGGGTTTGATTCCTCAGTACCACATAAGCAAAAAAGAAAAAAGCCGGAAGTGGCGCTGTGGCTCAAGTGGTAGAGCGCTAGCCTTGAGCTGAAGAGCGGAGGGACAGCACCCAGGCCTACAGTTCAGGCCTCACGACCGGACCCAAAAAAATAAAAATAAATCAATTTAAATTTGGTCCATGATTTCCAAACTTTATATTTCTGTACTCAACATCATTTTTTCCCCTCAAATTTGAGCTCAAACTATAATATAACAAAAGCTAAAGTAAATGAAAGCAAAATAAGATTTGCCTAGCATAATATGTATCAAATACTTACAATTTAAAATAATCGTCAGATATTAGATAGTAAGGTCAATAGCAATTATATAAGTCAATAGACAATGCCTTCATATATAAAAATCAGAATTATTTAACCCAACTGACATTACTAAAACCATGCAGTCTATAGATACTATTACAGAAGAAAAATTACTCTGGTCCACAAAATAAATGCTGTAGTAAGACTATATGATGTTATTATATTATTATTGTTTTTGGGGGGTCCGGTCATGGGGTCCGAACTCTGGGCCTGGGCGCTATCTCTCAGCTCTTCAGCTCAAGGCTAGTGTTCTATCACTTGAGCCACAGCGCCACTTCTAGCTTTTTTCTGCTTATGTGGTGCTGAGGAGTAGAACCCAGGGCCTCATGCATGTGAAGCAAGCACTCTACCACTGAGCCAACTTCCCAGCCCCGATGTTATTATATTATTTACAGAAAGCCAAAATTTATTATTTAGTAGTTGTACAAAAAAGTTACAATTCCGTAAGCCAGGTTACAAGTACAATGCTTTTGATCTTCTATGATTCTCCCCAATTTTCTCCATTCCCACAAATCCATAATCTCTGTGAAATTTATATACAAAAAATTTAAATCTGAATAATGTAGGCAAACTAGTATTCATAGATAAAAAGGTTATACCTAAACTTGAGTTTTAAGTAAATTCTTGGAAGAACATTTGACCAAAGTATAATAAAAATTCTCGTGAATTTTCAGGGAGAAAACCAAAGGAAACTTCTCCATCAAAAAGCCAACCAAACAGTCCTCATGGGAAGAAAATCAATACTTGGGATACTTTTGAAAAAAAAAATGAGTTTGGAAATCAACTTTGTCATCCATCAGATCTCGCACAAGGGAAACACTGTAAGTGCTTCTGTTGTGAGGAAAATCTTCAGGAACATGCCTAAATCCCTTTCCTCCAGGGGACCCAGTTTGTGGATAAGGCCAATATATGCGATTAGTGTGGGCAAGTCTGCTGTCAAAGATGATATCTTGATCTTTATCCAGGAATCTCCACAGGAGAGAAGCCATGTGAAATGAAATCAGAATGGAGAGGGGAATTTAAGTAGACATTCTTGCCAAAGCCACAGGGGAAGCACCCTAAATCATATAAAGTTAACACGAGCTTGGATGCTGTTAAAGGATTATTTATGCAAGTGGACCTTGTAGTTGCTGTGATGAATGAGCAAATTCTGTTCAATGCAACAGAAACTCTATGTGTGGTTAATATGTAGTTAAACCTTTAAGTAAATCAGGAAATGAGTTTTGAAAGCAAGGAAATACAAGAGAAAAAAGTCTTGTTTTCTCCTAGTGAGTAGACTCTGTGTGTCATTTTTCTTTTTTTTTTGTTGGTCGTGGGGTCTGAACTCTGGGCCTGGGCACTGTCCCTCAGCTCTTCAGCTCAAGGCTAGCGCTCTACCACTTGAGCCACAGTGCCACTTCGGCTTTTTCTGCTTAAGTGGTGCTGAGGAATCGAACCCAGGGCCTCATGCATGCAGGGCAAGCACTCTACCACTGAGCTACCTCCCCAGCTAGTGAGTAGACTCTAGAGAAGATGAACATGAGAAGATGGAAGATGAATGAAGACTGAAAAAGTAAAAATAGCTTAGAGAGAACACTGAGGTTAGGATATGGGAAGAAGGAGAAGAGCAATGATTATGAGCAGGGAACACAGTGTGGGAGCCAGAGTAATGCCCTTCAAAGATTGTAATGTGCTAAGCCTGGCAATGTGAAAATACGCTAGGGCTAAAGACAAAGTAAAGTTGAAGTTACAAACTAAATCAACACTCATGATCATCCAAATTTAAACCAGAACGTTATCCTGGATTACATAATGATACTATGGACTCAAAAGAGAGAGTTAGGAAACAACGTAGGAGGGCACAAGTAAGCCACTAACTTTTGAAAACGAGGGAAGGGGCCATAAACTAAGGAAGGCAGATAGCCATTAGTAGCTGAAAAGATGGAAACACATAGTCCCTTGTATGTGTAGCTTTCCCAGTAGCCTCCCAAAAGAAGTACAGATTTTTGGCACAGAAAGACTTGTTGAAGTTCTGATCTCTAAACGGATGAGATAATACACTTACATAGGCTTCAGCTACTAAGGTTATGGTACTTTGCCTGGACAAAGGCAGAATCATTGAACCACATTGTGCGCTAGTGAATTGAAGGCCACAGTAGGAAAGCATATTTGTATATCATCATGAGAACCAACTGTATTGATGCCATCTTTAATTGTGACTTCCAAAGCAAGGCTAGTCTAAATTAAAAAATAAAATAGTGAAAACTAATCACAAATTTTGGATGAGTGTGACTATTACAGTTTAGTGTGGAAGTATATAAGATGGATTGGAACAGAGAAAGATAGAAGGTGAGAAGTTTCACTAGGAGGCTGAGAGCCAAGTTGAGCTCAGGTGAATGTGAAGTCTGAAAGGCAGTCATAGCAAAATAGCAAGGAGGAGAGAAGTCAGAGCGACCATTACCAAGGCTGTATAATTCAAGCATATTTGCAGCTTAGGATAAATCCAAAGGCTCAGAGATCCAAGGGCAGGAAAATGAAGCAAACATTTACAAAGAGTGAAAGGAATCTACCAGACAATGGAGACAGTAAAACTGCCATAAGTTTTGATATCTGAAAAGCTGTCAATGGTAAATGTTTAATATATGACCATTGGCTCTACATAACAGGACACATATCCAGAATTGGTTTCAAACACTTTACTCAAGTCAATTCTCACCTGTGCTCAAATCCAACATTTCAAAAACATATTATATAGTTCATAAAATGAGAGAGAGGATAGTTTTATTAACATACCATCAAGGCATAAATAAGGGAGTAGTTGGAAGGCCAAGTAAAAATAACCAATAGAATGAATATTTATTATTACTAATATTAGCGAAGATTCTAGGATTATTCACTGCCATATTGTCATGAAATGGACTGTGTACATGACCCGGGAATGTAGTTCATGTCTAGCATGTAAATGGCCCTTGTTTTAAACTCTAACATTACAAGTAAAAAAATAAAGATATGCAGACATATGCATATACATTTATAGTAAAAATTAAGAAAGACCTCATACTCTTACTTCCAGACTGATAATAGTCCATCATGTAGGCTGTGTTTCTCCAAGCCAACAAAGGGGAAGCCATGCTGGGTTAGGTGGGTGGCTTCTGAAGGAAGAGTTTCTAGGCAAAAAATTTATCTCTATCTACTATTCTATCTTTCAGTCTGAACTACAAACATATCACCTTATAGTTCATTAGGCATAAGGAAGGAATAATTTAGCTAATCATCATCCAGCCTTAATGATGCATGGAAATAGACTGAGCTCTGCTCCAGGCAGGCTCAGAGGAAAGGGCAGCCAAGCCATAGGCTGCTTCCTGGCCTTTGCAGATGAGGGTCAGACTGACTGTAGACAGAGGGAAGGGGAGGAGAAACAGCTTTTTTCTGGTCTGATATTTCAATATATCTGCAGAGTCAGGGGCTCTACAAGCGGGGATCTAACATAGAGTTAAATTCAAAAGAGTATTTTGATTTTAAGTATTCTTAAAGTGGGTAAAACTTGAACACTGTAATTCTAGCCTATAGAAAAGAAGGAAGCAGAAATTGTTATGATACCAAAGAGAATTTTTATGCTGGGTATGGGAACACATACAAGTAATTCCACCACTCAGGAGACTGAAGCAGAATTGCCAAAGCCAGGTCAGCCTGAGCTACTTAGCAACACTTTGTCTCAATGCAACAAACACACAAACAAATAAGAGACAACAGAAATAAAAATTAACAAGGAAGAGAATTTCTGTAGCTATGAAGCCTTCTTGGTTATTTCTGATTTTCACATGGATAACAAATTACATTTTTTTAAAAAAATCTAAGCTTCTTCATTTTGTTCCTTGGGTAAATTTCTATTTTTCTTTTCTGGTTCCTTACAGGTATTGGTTTGTTCTGTTTTTTGTTTTTTGTTTTTTTTTTTTTGCTGTTTAGTGTGGTTATTACCAGACTGCAATGGAATTATCTGTCTATCTATCTCCTGCACTGAGCACTATGTTTCCTAGAGGCAAGGAGTATATCCCATAGCTTTGTGTTTCCATATCCTAGTGGGAAAGAAAAGAGATAATCATAATAAAAGTACTTACTTCACAGAGTTATAAAGCTACTCTTGTTGGTAGGAAGTGCTTTGAATTTTGCTTGGCATATGGTAAGCAACTGTCATTGCTGTTGATAGTTATTGTTTCAATAATTTATAATCTAGCCCTGGTCATAATGAGTTCCAATTTATCTTGATTTAGATTTAGATTAGTTAAAATTAAACAAAATATAAATTTGGTTGTTCAGTCCCACTGGCTACATTTCAAGCACTTGATACCCACATCTGGAGAGTGGCCACTGTGTTGAACAGAAGAGCTATGGAACATATTCATCATTATACAGTCTTGTGAAACTATCAATAGCATTGAACAGATCTGTTCTGTTTCTAGCTTCCTAATTCCCTCATTTTATCTAGCATTTGCTCTCTTTCACCAAGAAAGGATATGACCATTTCACCTATCCTCTTATTTCTATCACCAACATGTTTGTATTGATTTGATAAATCCCCAGTCACCGTAGCTTATAAATGTTCCATAATGCTCAAAAAACAGTCTCAACCTTTTCTCGAATTTCAGATTTACGCACTAAATCAATACCAATATCCATAACACCCTACACAAAACTTTACATGAAAACATGTTCAGAATATCAGTTGGATGCCAGTGGTTCATAACTTCCCTAGTATTTTCCAGTGTCTCCTCTTCCCTCCATTCCAATTATTACTAATTATCATGTCTAATTCAAAAAGAAACTCTCTATGAGTCTTTATCTAATTTTAAAAACTTTCTACTTACTAAATTAAGCATAAAAGTCTTGTGTGGTCAATATCTTAATCAACTTCTTTTCTTGTCTCCAACATTTTTGTCTGCACAGAACTATGCCATGAATCTCCTCTGCGGATCCTCCACGCTCTCACCTGCATGGTGTTGTGTCAAGGCGCTTACTTTGCCAGATTACCCTTTGCTGCCTTCCAAAATCAGACCACCAAAATCAGACATACTTAGATTTCATTATTTGCACAGTATATTTTTTTCTCAATCTCCCTACTTCTAGTACGCTTCTTATACAATTGTGATCCCAATACGCTGAAAATACTGTAACTTAGAAGAAAGAGACAACTTTATATAGTCTGTGTAGCTACACATAGCTATCTATAGTTCTAAACTATATGTAAATATCTGGATAGGTAGATGCATTTTTACATAAACTAATCTAGCTAAATATACATTTATAGATCGTATGTAATATATTAGTATAGACTTCTATATGTATATATTGTGTTAGATGTATATTAATTGTCTCATTCTTCTATAGTATAGTGTCCTAAATATGGCCTTAAATACATACACATACATATATACATATATATATAACTGTATAATATAACTATAATATATATGATATAACTATATATAACTATCTACAACTATATAATATGTATAACTATATATGTATATAATATGAAAATGACAATATATCTTTGAATATAGATATATACTCATAGTTATATTCCTAATGGAATGGTAACAAATACCTAAAAGAAAGAATTCATCCTCAGTTCCAATTTTCAAAGAAAAAAACTAAAACTAAATAACTACCAGGTTCAATGCCGTGAACACAGTAATCCTTTTGAACACTAAAAATAAATCCCTTTATTTAGCCCTCTCTTAATATGCTTCTCAAGATACTGAGCAAAAGCAGGACTTTATTATAGAGTCATGGGCTAAACCAAAGCCATTTGCTGCCTCTTGGGAGCTCCTGGTCTGCCTGCCAGCCTGCTGGACTTATTAGGCCAGAAATCTGGACAGCATCCTTGGCATCTGGTGCTCCCTTAATCCTCCAGTTCCTCAATCCAGCGAAAAATATCATTAGTGTCTCCTGACAACGATATCACAAATGTGGCTCATGCTCTTGATGTGATCCAAATTGCAGTGGCTGCTCATCGGGATGGACTTACACACACACTGAAGACACACTGAGATCATTCTTTGTGGATGTGCTCAGCTTCCTTTAAAGTTTCTAACATTTCCAGTGGAGACAGAAGTCTAAAGCGGTCCTAGTTGCTTACCTGGTATCTCAGCTAACCTCTACAGGGCTCACTTTGCCCTCTGTACCAACCATGTCAGCCTTATTTTGAATTTTGATTCTATAATCCATCCCAAGACGTTGCATCTTGACAGGCTGGATCAGAAGTGTTTGAGCACTGTATCTATCACCTTCACAGAATTTATCATGGCTGTAAGAGTGAATTTCGTATAGAGTGTTTGATAAATGTTTCTACTAGAAGATACGTCCATGTCACTTTGATAAAGGCAAAGCTGCTCATTTTTTATTGATGGTTACTTGGTTCACATATTATAAGTGTTCCATGAACATATGTAATAAAGAATGACGAATAACTTAAATCTGAGTCTATTAAACCCCTTTTCTTTGTGAACTCTGTCAAGGAACTTATGAGAGGTTGATAAGTCTCACTTGTAAACAACACTTCCATTTGGTTATTAAAAAGGTAAACAAAAAGTAAGTATATAAGGCATAAAAGTGTTCCTTATATTATCATTGGAAGTTCAAAATACAAGCTGGGCACTGGTGGCTCAATGCCTGTAATCCTAGCTACTCAGGAGGCTGAGATCTGAGGGTTGTGGTTCAAAGCCAGCTCAGGCAGGAAAGTCCATGAGAGTCTTATTTTCAATCAACCAATCAAAAACCAAAGTGGAGCTGTGGCTCAAAGTGGTAGAGTGCCTTGAGCAAAAGAACTCGGGGACAGTGCCTAGACCCTAAGTTCAAGCCCCAAGACAGACAAAAAAAAAAAACCAAAACCAAAAACCCAGAAACTTTTCACACATAAGTCTTGAAGAGTGGGGTAGATGAGAAAAGATGCAATCAAATAAGAGAAGGACATGAGAGTCAAATCAAGTTGTTGTGCAAAGTGAGAACTTGTGGAAGACCTTTGCTGGTGTGGGAAACTCCTATCATGGGAAGGAACAGATGCTGGAGAGAGGCTCAAGGCCACACAGGAGCCACAAGAGTCAAGAAAAGGCAGGGCATTCAGACAGCACTTGCAATTTCCTGTCGGTAAAATTTGTGTAATCTTAATATATAAAACCTGACCACGTACAAGAAAGTAATGTATGGTTGATAAGATCCTTTTAACTCATTTCCCCCCAAATACACTCCCAATGTGTGTGTACATGGTCACAGTAGCATCATATTAACTCCAAAGTTTTTGGTTTTGTGTTATTTTGTTTATTGTCTATGTTTTTTCTGTACAGGTTTTTTCAGCTAAAAGAACAACATTAAAATGGTTTTATTTTCAGGTGTACATATACTTTTTTCCTAAATGCCATGATAACCATTCCTTTAAATGAACATTATATATAATTGTAACTGTATTTTAAAAATAAATTCCTACATGCATATTTTCTGTCCAGTAAATTTTGTTTTGTTTTTTTCTGTTCACGTTTTGTTTTATGGGTCAATTATTTCAGAGGACGAGGATAAATCTGAGGGCCTCATATATTCTAAAAAGTGCCTCACCACTAAGATGAAACTCTGGATGTCTGGCTAGTAATTTTATTTTTAAAAATACCTTAAGATCACACTGATAGTCACTCATGTGGAGACACGGAATGTGTAACATTATTAACCATACATCTATTCTTATTTGTAAGTAACGAATGCATCTAAAGGAGATTGGACTACCATGTACCACCTTCATCCTTGCTTTGTATTTGTAAGACAAATTTATGTTATAAACATGTGCCCAGTGAAGACCTTTTAGATTGGTTAACACTGTGTTTAAGAACAATAAATTAAGCCTACCTTATCACCCCACGCCCAGATGGCACTGAATAAAATGTTTAAACTATTAAAACTTACTTTTTATGATACAGTGTGCAACACTCCTAGTGCCGCTATGAGTGTAAGTAAATAATTTTAAAGTGATAATCAAACAGTACAAACGATGTTTGTTTCACTCTGTCAAATTTTACTTCTCAGAAACATACAAGTACTGAATGCTAGAGTAAGCTTAATATTTTGAATAAGTGGAGGAGGGAGGGAAGGGATGGTAGAGGAGATAACAATGCTCGATAGGAAATGTACTCATGACCTTGCTCATGTCGCTGTAACCCCTCTGTACAGTATTTTTACAATAAAAATGTATAAAAATATTTTGAATAAGTTTCCTTCTTAAAATGTTTTCTTGGAATTGCTATTTCTATCCAGCTGAAAATGCATTTGTTTCCATTTGTGTCTTTTCTCAACTCTGTAGTTTTCCTTAATTGCCGTAAATTGTGGAGAGCTTTAACAATAGGAAAGTTATCTTTACTGAGTGAGCACTTTTCTTTAAAGTAAACATAAACTCTGTCAAGCCAAAGCCCTCTTCATGGGCATCCAGATTTATCTCCTAATGTGGATAGATGGAAAGGATGGGGAGCAGGAGCAATGTATGTAAATTTTTCTTAGTTTTCACTGGCTAATTTCACTTGTGAGAATGAGCATAAATTCATAAATTTTTAAGCGTCTCCTACTTCAAGATGATTCCAATTGTACTGATATATCTGGTAATTTGCATCCTTTAGTCAAATAAGTGTGTGTGATGTCCCTGCCACATTGAAATAGACATGGTAGTAAACACTCACAAATGTGTTTTTGGTGGTGGTGATGGTGGTAGTGTTTATTTGGTTTTTGTCTTTGATCCAACATCATCTCATCGCTTTCTGCTGTTGAAACATGTCACCTGCTCTGAGTAAAAGACCTGTCCCACTCCCCCTCAAACTGCATGGTTTTGAGTCTGAAGACTGATTACATTTCCTATACTACCCCTGCAGCAGATTTAGCAACACAACCCGAATGTAGCCATTTACAGCTCTTCTTTCTCTTTCTCTTTTCTCTTCACTCCCTCCTTCCTCTTTCTCTCTTTTCCCTTTCCCTCTCTTCTTTTTCTCCCTCTCCCTTTCTCTCCTTCCCTTCCTCTGTCTCCATCTCTCTCCCTCTATCTTCTCTCTCCCCCACTTAACCCCTTATTCTCTCTCCTCTCTCCTTCCCTTCTTCTATCTCTCCATCGCTTTCATTTCTTTCTTTCTTTCTTTCTCTCTCAATCTCTCTCATGCACACACACACTGTATACCCTTCCTTGAATTTCTTAAGGTAATATGATATTCCTTATAGCATTCTTCCGCTTCTTTCTTAGCACCTGGGGAAATTCTCATGCAATGGTTAAAATGAGACTACAAATAGAAAACCAGAAATTATTCAAGCATTCATTCCATTACTTTGTCATTTGTTCAACTAATATGAATATAACGTCTACCATGAGCCAAGTCCAACTACTCCAGTGCTTGGTGCAGATAAATAAACAAAATAACATAAGTCTTTGTCCTCATGGTGCTCATAATTTTGAAGTTTAGTGGGAAAGAGGAAGTTTGTATAAAGGAATAAAAATATGATAAACACAATGAACAGTTATATGATATATTAGAAGTAATACCAAATCATGAGCCAACTAAGAAAGATCAGAAGTGCCAGATTCAAGCTACATTACTGAAATGAGTGACCATGTTATGACTTATTAAGAAGACAAATCTGACAAAACACTTGCAGAAGTAAGATATTAGCCATGCAGATGTCCTGAGGCTATTATAAAGGGAACACAAAGTGTTCCAACAAAGAGAAAGGAGGTGATATTCCTGGAGGAGAGAAAGATAGGGCGACTATGAAATGATAATAGCATAGAATTATCTGGGGATAGTTCTCTAACAGAGGACGTTAGGTACATCAGACTAATATTCAAAGGAAGGGAAAACATTTGATTATATCCAGTGATGTAGAGGAATATTTGACAAAATTGATCAGCTATTCATGCCTTCAACTATTTGCCAACTAAGAAGACTAACAGGCATTCTTCACTTGGTGAGGGACACTGGACAGTTTTATAGCTCATACATGGTTGCAGGTTCTTTGCCAGGTAGTACATACCAGTCACATCCTAGAGGTTAATGAAATGAATTTTAAAGATGCTAAGTAACTTGTTTGTAGGCATTCAGGTAGATTAAAACAATGGGTTTATGGAGGTCTTTATTTATCTCCCAATAAATTGAAAGATCAATGGCATAACCCAGCATTAAGAAGCAAATCCCATCTTACTAAGCAACTACCAATGAAGAAAAAGATGTTTACTTAAAGACTACAATTTTCCCTCATTCACAAATCAAACATATTTGATTTTCTGCTGTTGATAAAGTGTACTGAAGCAAGAAGTAGAGCCGAGAAATTATGGAACAAGCTAGGTGACCGTTCATCACAATCAGTGAAGTCATTCAAACCACAAAAGAGATGTGTTGCTTAGATAGAGGAAGTCAAATAGTCAGCATTTCAGTAGGGAATAATGGGAAGCGTAGCATAGTAACCTAACATATATCTTCCTTTCATATACACTGTATCCAAATGAACTCTATAGTGAAATGTCCTCATTTCTCTTTATAAGTTGTATTACTATGATAAAGTAAAGCATTTCTATAGGCCTCATTTTCATAATGCTGGTTGATTAATGAGAGGCTCCATGCGGATGGATGGGTTAAGACCATAGGTTTTGGAGACAGCATTATTGAAACTGAAATCCCAGTGCAACTATTTAGGGGGGTTGGAAGTCACTCTATCTTTACTAATGTAGATTAAAAGTAAGTACCAGTCATGCTAGGCTGATGTAGTGATAAATAATTTTTACATAAATCTGCTTACAGGCATTTGGAAACAATAAGAACATAACAAATGTTGGACATCATCATTTGGAAAAAAAACAAACCTGCTGCATCATAGAACAAAGGATCAGGAATCAGTGATACAATTAAGGAAGGCTATTTTTCATGAGCAGAGCTGCTTTGATTTGGTGACTTTGTGCTTTGTTTACTGTAACAAAAAGAGTTAAAATGGAAAAGTCATATAAACATATAGAAGTAATATACAAATATTCAAATATTTGTGCTAGTGAAGGTGTGATATTTTGAGATGATTAGGATAGGTAAGATACAAAATGTTAAAGATTACTCTATCTTAAGATTTTTTTTTTCTTTTCTTTTCTCAATGGTTTGGGACTTGAACTCAAGAGACTTGGCACTGTCCATAAGCTTTATGCTCAAGACTAGTGATTTACCACTTGAGTCACAGCTACATTTCCAGGTTTTGGGTGGTTAATTGAAATAAGAGTTTCACAGGTCAGGCACCAGTGGCTCAGGCCTGTAATCTTAGCTACTCAGGAGATTGAGATCTAATAAGGATTGTGCTTCAAAGCCAGCCCGGGGAGAAAAGTCCGTGAGACTCTTTATCTCCAACTAACCATGAGAAAACTGGAAGTGGTGCTGTGGTTCAAAGTGATAGAGTGCTAGCCCTGAGTTCAAGCCCCACAACAAAAATAAATAAATAAACAACTAATCTCACAGACTTTTCTGCCTAGACTGGCTTTGAACTGCAATACTCAGATCTCAGCTACCTAAGTAGCTAGAATTACAAGAGTGAGTCACTAATACCTGAGTATATACTATTTTCTTTGTTGATATCCACATTTATTATGATAATGACTAATTGGACAAGATATGCAAAACAGATTTAATTCTTCATAACAATTTCTCCCTAGATTGTCCAAACTCATTTCACAATTCCTCCTTTAAGGAGTGTTATATGATTCTTGAAAAGAAACGTACAATTTGCATTGAATTTAGCAAACTCAAATCATTTCATGTATTAGATACTAAGATGCTAACATTTATTCAAAATGAGGCAATGGTCATACTTCTACGTGAAAACTGGATTTATGCATTCAGGCCAACCCATTCATTTTGTCATTATTAAATATTTCCTGCCACAAAGTTCGTCTCTAACAACCCATACTGAATTAATGACTGAAAATATATCAAAATGCTATTAAGATATCTAAAACCATTCCTAGCTAGTTAGAGCTACATCAAAAAGCTCCCACATTGGACATAGGCTTTGAAAGTTAACATATGGCAGATTTTTAAAGGCAATAAAATCCTCTCATTTTAGTATCTAATATACATATAAAACTTTGTAGAGTACTTTGAAAATCAATTCTACTCTCTAGAGTACTTGAAGTCTTCTATGTGGCGTTGAGGTTAAAAGTTGTATTTCCTTCTATTTTGTTCATGCTTGTCCCTTCCAAGGCCGCTCAGAGCCGCCTGGTCTCATCTGATCAAATACGCTCGTTTAAGACACATAAACACAAACTCTTTATGGTATCGATTACTGAAACCAAATAAATCTCCAAAGAGCATGATCCACGTGTCTCTGCAGGGGCTGGAGTGTAATTCGCACCAGTATTGGAGCCTTGTGTTCTGTGCAGTGCCCCCCTCCCGCCACCCCCACCTCAGGGCCACCATTCACAGTCATTTGTCTCTTTGGACCCAATTCCATTTCCTCAGGTCCCTGAACTCCCCCTCCCCACCCCATCCCCTGACACACCCTCAACTTACCTCTCTCTATAGAAGGAGATGTCAGTCAGCGATTCCTCTCTGCTGACAAATGCAAAAACATCGCCCCATCGGCAGGCATTTGCGCAATTTGTATTTCTAGTTTCTGGAGAGAAAGCACGTGTCCTCACAACACAGAGGGGACTGAATGTGGGGCCCACAAAACCTTCTGACCATATTTTTCCATAAGATCAGCACGTTGTGAGGATAAACATACCTGTGTCACTGAGCTACCACAGTCTAACCCCATGTTGGTGAAAAGGGCACTTGGTCTATTAGGTGAGATGTGGTCTGTGGCTGAGAGGCAATAGAAATAAGCTACAGTTGCCACGCAGGTTTCCCCTGGCAACTGGAGGAGCTTACCACCAGCTTCCTTGGATGAGGTTTTTATTATTCTTTCTGGCCTCATCTCCTTATGAGATGCAAATTATTTCACAAATCATTCCCCCATCCAGAAATCCATTGGACATGAGTATACCAAACAATCCAGAAATGGAACTGAAACGTAGAGGTCCTTCATCTACCTGGGGAATGGAATGAGTTTGAGACATAGGTGAATCTGAAAAAAAAAAAAAAAATCACAGCTTTTTGTCCTTGTTTGTTTTTATAGCAAAACAAAAGTGTTTGAATATAGCCTATCAGCCAACAGCCTGAGTTAGTGTTACATTAAAAGAAATAATGCTAGTTCATCTGACTTCAAGGTTAGGGTTCTAGAAAACCTTCTAGGAGAAAACATTCTGCCTTCCCAATTTATCTACTCTGTTAAAGTCCCACAACAACCAACAGAAACAATAAACACACACACTCTCTTTGCTCAGCTCTTTGACAGAAGTTATGGAGGGCAGAGTTCTATCTGCCCAGTGTCACTGCAGCCTGTATCACTATCTGCTTAGTATGTACAAGCATCCAAGAGAAGGCCAAAGCCGTTAGAAGTAGAAAAGGCAGGTACATCAACTAACTTCTCTGATGGACACAGGTAAATCTTTGGCCAACTGTTAAGTAAAGGCAATGCTACTCACTCCACAAATCTATTGTAAGAATGACAGAAAGGAAGAATTTCTTTTTCTCTCCCTCTCTTCTATTAATTTTTGAAATCAAAAGGGAAAAATTGTTGAAAACAAACATTAAAAAACCCAGCTGGCACAGAAATGCCTCTCTTACTTGCTTTGATGCAAGTCAGCTCTCTGCAGCTAAATTCTGGTTGGTTTGTTTCATCTTTCTGACACATGAGAAATGGACATTTTCCCACAGCCCTTACATATATAGCACAGTGCGTTCCCTGGGGACAGTTCCTTCAAGTAATTCTAGACATTTTAATATGATATCCTTTTAGTTTGTACAATGTATTTCATGCAAATCATACCTCAAGAAGCTAGGCTGAGCTAAATAATTCACTTAGAGAATTCAATAATACATAAAAGGAATGAGAAGAAGAAATTAGGAGATATCAGCTAGACAGAACATTGAAAACCTGTGGTTGTTAATAAATGAATAAACTGGTGAAGCAAAGAATTAATAGTGAACAAAGCAATTGTTGCAGAATATGCAAAACACATGGAGATGTGAGATGTGATCATAAATTTAATATTCCTTATCCAAGTAACAATGAGACCAAGGTAAGATAAAACAAAATATCAGAACATAAAAATAGGAAATATTTCAGAGGCAGAAACTAAGGAGTCCAAAACTTTTAACAACACCATAAAAATCCTTTTATCATCTCTCTGAATCCTGGATGTGTTTTATTTGTAATATACTTTGGAATAATAGAGTATTTGCTTCCCTGGGAGGAAAAACAATGAAGAATGGTAACAATAATTCCTGAAATTGCTGGAGATACTCGCATAATTTATAGAAAATTAGAGGATTTCTCTATGACTTCTAGTTCCCTGGTGTATTGTTTATTTATTGCTGGAAGAAGGATGTAGCTCCTGTTTTTATTTCTCTTCTGCCAAGTGTTTCTTATGGTCAAAGGAGACAATCAAACCACTTTGGATTATGGAATAATCCTAAATAAATATTACTTCTTGTTAGCTACTCTTTTACCTTCTTCTCACTGGACTATTTGGAGCTGGATATTCTGTGCTCATTCATTTTAAGCATTCATTTAATCAACAGATGTTTACTGGGCTTTTATATTATCCCAGGGCTATTTTCTGCACTTCAAGTAGAGTGTGAAACAAAAGATATAAAGACCTCCCCTGCCCCTGTATATAACTAAACATTACGAGGTAAGTAAACAAAGCACATAATGACAAAGTAGTATTTCATAAGTATTATAAGGGAATTAAAAGATAATACAAAAAAGCGTGGGTACTGTTCCTGAGTTTATCTGCTCAAGGCTAGTGCTCTATTACTTGAGCTATAGCTCCACTTCTGGTTTTGGGGTTTTGTTTTTTATTTGTGTGTTTTTTTTGGTTTTTTGGTGGTTAAATGGAAATAAGAGTCTCACAGACTTTTCTGCCCTGGCTGATGTTGAACCGTGATCCTCAGATTTCAGCCTCCTGAGTAGTTAGGATTACAGATGTGAGCCAGCAATAGCCAACTAATGGCTAATTTTCATGTTAGAAAGTAAGAAAGGCTTTCATTTGAGTTGTCAGTGAAGCAGAAAAATGAATGTCTGGGACAGATCAGTCATTTGATAGCAGTGTGGGTAAAGAACATGTTCCTGGAGCATGAAAAAGAGAGGAAAGTGTGGGGTACCGTTAGGGATGGGTTTGCTGCAGTTCCTCTAGCTTCTGAGGCCTCCATTCTCCTTTCTATCTCATTGTTTCTCATTTTGGTACACAATTATCTGTTTGCGGATGGCCCTGTTCTACTGGACTGAGGTCAGGGGCCAACTCATATCTATAAACTCATGGCACCAATAATAGATCCTAATAATCCACAGGGATTTCATACATGTTTGCTTAACCAATGAAGATATAGCTCAATATTTAATGAACCTGCTAGTGATTTGTCCTTCTGTCTCTATGTCTCTGTCTCTCCTCTCTCTCTCCCCCCACCCAGTCAATTTAAAAAAAAAAAACATAGTAAGATAGTAAAAAGACATCCAGCTATCTGCAATTCAAAGAGAGAGGCCTGCCAGGAGTGGACATGGTTTTGGACTTGCTACCACCAGAAAAAAATGAAAATTCCATTTCTGCTTTTCAAATCATGCAGTCAGTGGGATTTTGTTATGGTTGTCCAAATAAATTAATAGGATGGTTAATAAGGCTTGTTTGAGTATAATTCAAAATTCAATTCCCAGAAGATGATGCTCTATGCCTCCCCCACTTTCGTTTCCTAGACAGTGGACCAAACTATCGGTGATGGACAACACTTTGGAGAGATCGTGAGACAGGAAGGTGTGGTACGTGTGGTGCTGAGCTGTTTCATCTGCCATAGGAGTCCTCATGCTTCTCCTCAGAACCACTGTGATCACCACTTCTCCTCAGTCTGTCTAGAAAGTAATCATGAGAAGATTCACAAGTTCGGTTTTACATTTAAAGGAGCTATAGAGAAGAGCACAATTTGGTGAGGGTTCTGGAGCCAATAAGTACTAGGTTCCTCCTGACCTGCTTTCCTTTCGTTTCCTAGCTTGTTTGATAATGTCTGCAGATCGCTAAGGTCAGATCTTAGCCCGCTGGTTGTGGGTTGACACTAGTCTATGCCAGCAGTAATCAAAGGCTGTATACATTTTCATTAGATCCTGGGCCAGAGCCGGATGAGCATGATCTCAGGGAAACCCAAATATGTGGTTTCCAGGATAAGCATAACTTAAACTGACATAATCAGAGAAAATGGATTTGCCCCTAAGAAGTTAAAAAAAAAAAAGGCAGGTAGAATTCATGGTTTGTTGCAGCTGTCAATTCTTTCCTTCTCCAAATATGGAAACTGAGGTTCACAGAGATTACACAACTCTTCTAGAATCATATAGGTACATAAGGACATTAAATCTGTATACAGGTGTATTATAGGAGACTGCTCAGTTCTGAAATATGAAATTAGAAAGAAAATTACAGGAATAAATCCCAGGAAACAAAACTGTACCAAGGATTTACATTGTACACTACAAAATACTGGGTATGAAGGAAATTATAGCGAAATAAAGAATTTAGTCCAAGCCAGAACTCAAAGCCCACTGAACTTCTGGAATAATAATCTGAGGTATTTTGCATTTCTACCTACAGACGCCCTTCTCTAACCCCAATTACACTCTCTCCCAGGCTTGTTGCCATAAGCAAAATCAGCTACTGGTTCCTTAAAGATCTCATTTCCTAAATTGTTGTGCATAACCTTTACACTCTCTCACACTTTCCAATTCGGCAATTTTTTCCAAAATAGCAATCACATTTTCTTTTCTGGTAGAAATTCCTGTTGGTTATTGTCCATTTTCTACTTTGTCGAATGCACACTCGGAATTTCCCTTACTACCTCTTCATTTGTGAACTGAGACACTGAGAGTGAATTTAGTACCCAGCCAGCCATGAATCCCCCTGGGCACTGAAGGAAAAAAAAATCCTTCTTACACAGAAACTGTCTGTCTGCTAGTAGCCTCTGGGGGTAATTCCTGTACTTTCTTTCAAAGAATGGGGGGGAGGGGGAGGAGGAAGGAAACCAGTGGCCTTCAACTTTTAGGAATTATACCCAGAGCCCAGAATTATACCTTTTTTGTTTGTCCTGCTTCATGGTGAAAATCTGACCTCACAGAACCCAAATCCTCACCTTCTGTGAACTTTAAAGTCAACCACTGTGTGATTCACTCCAGGGGTGCTCTGAGTTGGTGGGATGTAATTTAGTGTTCCCCAGCAGGAAAGAAACTTAACCAACTCTCAGTGTCAACACAGCAGTTCCTTAACAAAGAATTCAGTCAATCAACTGGTCAAAAAGTTTTCCTTTCAAGAAAAATAAAAATTGTGTGTGTGTGTGTGTGTGTGTGTGTGTGTGTGTGTGTTCATTTGATTCCACTTGACTCAACTCCTCTTTTTTTTTTTTTTGGTGTTAGTTGTACTCATTTGTTTCAAATGTTTTGGGTAGATCAGAGAAATAGCATTCAAGAATTGTGAGCTGGGCACTAGACTGGACATGATACCAACGTGAGTTATCTAACATAACCTTTCCAAGATTATTCGCAGAAAATGTATTAATGTCTCTATCTGCCTACATAAAGTTGATTTCCTAAGAGCTTTGGGCAGATAGCCTGCACTCATGAAATGAATCTCCAAATAATCCCCAAATAAATACTTCATTATAATTGATAGCTATTATTCATGAGTCGTTTTGTTTTTCCTGAAGAAAGTAGAAAAGTATGTGTATACATTTGGATGACTTAAAAGTGTTTAGCTAGATCAGTGTCCCTCCAGCTGACCGGACCATGTGTCACACACCTTTCGCATTCCCTCTGGAAACATCCGGCAGTATTTGCAAATGCTTTTGTTTTTCACAACTGTGGGCATCTTGGCACCTATGGGAGAAGCCGAGTGAGCTGGTGAACACCACACAGCAGGATGGACCGCCATGAGAGCCATCTGGATCTAAATGGCAGTAGTGCTGAGATCGAAGAACCCTACTGGAGATATTCATTAAGAATATGGCCAGGTGCTGGTGGCTCACGCCTGTAATCCTAGCTACTCAGGAAACTGAGATCTGAGGATCTGAGGATCTCAGTTTGAAGCCAGCCCAGGCAGGCAAAAAGTCCATGAGACTTGTATCTCCAATAAACTACTCAGATAAAGCCAGAAGTGTTTCTGGTGCTCAAGAGGTAAAGCACTATCCTTGAACACAAAGAGGTTCAGGGACAGTGTCTAGGCCCTCAGTTCAAGCCCAGGACTGGCAAAAGAAAAGAAAAATGTGTGTGTGTGTGTGTGTGTGTGTGTGTGTGTGTGTGTGTGTGTGTGCCATGTTTTTTTATAATCTGAAGAAGAAAAAAAATCTAAGAATTTGAGTCTTTACCCCAAAGGGCTGGGTAAGCTACCCCTGAAGAAAGAAGACAATAATTGGGTTCTTGAGGTTGCCAGAAAGCAAGCAGGAATACAATCAAAGCCAACACAGACACAGTTCTGACCTCACTAAATTTACAGTTTAGTGAGAAAGAGAGGTGTCAAAAAATTCTGATTTCCAAAGCCAAGGTACAGGCTGATGTAAAACAAGGTTCAGAATGGCTTGCCCCGAGAAATTGACACTTTAAGAACGTTCTAAAGGATGAAGCAGAATTTCCAAGCTGTGAGAAAGACATCAGAGCATGTGTGAAAGTGTGTGAATGAAAGTCAGGCTGCTGATGACAGTATGATGGGCGAAGCTTCTCTGTCTCAGGAAGGAGCAAATATTCTTAAACCAGACTCCTTCAGAAAAGAAAGGGCATTACAAGGACTTGAAAGTCAATCACTGAGACCAGGGAGAAAGGAAAAACAAAAACTCTAGGAAGCATCCAGGCAAAGCCTATAGGGCTTTGAGGTGACATGGTTTATTCCAGGAAAGCCAAGGGGTTTGTCTAAGAGGTCACACACCAGGTCAGAGGTATAATATTAGGAAGAAAGCAGGTCTTCTGCTTCTACATGTGCCTTGTATCCTGTCCTGTTTCATGCATGCAAATGGTTTAAAATGACTTTCTATCTCCTCCCTACACATAAGTTGGATTTGTAGTTAGTTGGAAAAATAAAATGAACAACAACCACCAAAACAACAGCAACAACAACAAAACATCAAGGAGCCTGTTAGCCAAGGCCCTGGTAGGCTTTGTTCCTGTAGGAGTCTAA
The DNA here is from genome assembly GCF_019054845.1 of Dipodomys spectabilis. Taxonomy (NCBI): domain Eukaryota; kingdom Metazoa; phylum Chordata; class Mammalia; order Rodentia; family Heteromyidae; genus Dipodomys; species Dipodomys spectabilis. The sequence goes on along the minus strand of NW_024870698.1, from coordinate 3,600,203 downwards.
ATTTGATTGATGGAATGGGATGGTAACAAGTCTTTTTCCAATCCCTTCTGCCTTGCCTCTTTTTCACTACCCTTTATTACTGATTGTACTTGCTCCGGCTTCAAGCTCTGCTGCGGTGAAAATTCCCAATTCATTTTAACCTTCAGGTTTTTGTAGCTTCCTGCAATTCTGGGCTTTTCAGAGTCCAGTGGCTTTTTGATTGCTGGAGTTCTTACAATACTTGGGCAAATCACTCTGCACCTCCCACACACAGCCAACTCTTCACAAACAATAGGAGTGCATGAAATTCAATTCACAACACTGCAGCTTCCACATTCCAAACTCACTGAAGAGATAAGCCTTCCAATTAATGATCTCCCTGTGTAATTGCTTTCCCTAGCCTACCCATTTGGCTTTTGATCATACTCTGTTACAAATTCCCTCACCTGCTCACAAAGCAGTTCCTTTAAAAGGAGCCAGTGGGGTCTGAGCCAGCAGGCTGGGTTGTTGAATACACTGTGAGTTGGATTTTTCACCTGTCATCTTTCCATGTAAGCTTGCCAAACTGTCATATCAGAACAAAATCTGAGGTCTTCTACCTTGAACTTGTGATTAGGTTATGAATAGGAGTTGTTTTCCTTTGTTCCTTTGGCTCTCTTGTAAGAAATGATGCGTTTTGCCGGCAAATGACTCATTAATGTCAATTTGAATGCCTCCCGCCTGTCCATATCCAATGGAAAGACAATCATGCTGATGGTGGATTTCCCCAGTGACAACAGAAGCCTGGATGTCAACTATTATGTCTTATTAATCTGTCTTCACATCACGGGGCTCTGTGTGTGGCTCATAGTAGACACTCAGTAAATATTACTGTATGACTCTGAATATTTAATAATATGGTTGAGCTTATGATTCTTTTGTAAGAAACAAAAAAATAAGATGACAGAGATAAAGAAGAGGTAAATCCAAGATGAAATCTATAAAGGATGCAGATGGATGAGGGATGTCAGTGGTTAAGGATTCTGCTACCTTAACATGGGCCTAGGCTGCTTCAGGGATAGTTTGCGAATGACTACCTGACCTTGATGCAGATAGGAGCAGGTGGCCTTTGAATCTGCTGGGAAAACACTTGTACAAACAAGAAAGCTGGTCTCAGAATCGGAAAACCAAGGCTCACTGTTAGGACTGAAGTTCATTGCCATTGTTTGTCTGCTGAGAGTGAGCTGCTCTGAGGTTCCCACCCTGACCAGCCCTCCTGTACCTGAGGAGAATCACAATGGCATCTGACTCTCAGGTGAAACACAAAGACAGCCACAGAAGAACAGCAGAAGCAAGCAATGCACGAACTGAAAAATCAGCTTTAGTTCCTTCACCTATGAATGTGCATGGAAGTCCAGTCATAGGAATTGGGTGATTTAAAAGACAGAGCCAGGCTGGTCATCCTGGCTACTTAGAAGTTGGGAATCTGAGAATGTTCGAGACCAGCCTGTGCAGAAAAGTTGATGAGACTCCCAGTTCAACCAGAGATAACACCTCTTATTCACAGTGATTTGGGAGTACTAACAGGAGGGTCACAGTCAAGGCCAGTCTCAGTATACAATAGACCCCAGCTCAAAAATAATCCTTATCAAAAGGAGCTAGAGGCATGGCTCAAGTGTAGAGCACTTGCCTTAATAGCCACAAGACCTAAGTCTGATTTCCAGTACCATTTCATCCCCTCCACTGATATAGATCATAAGCAAACAATAACAGTTGATAAACTCGAACTGGTTCTCTCTTAGTTTTGTTTCATTTCATTTCGCAGTTTAGAATAAGTATCCTTACATGGTCCTAGTGGCTTATAGAAGAGCATGGGCATTGGAAAGTAAGCAGCATGCCATAGCATTCTTGAGTCAATATGGATTTGAGATCACCTGTCCTTAAGAAACTCAATCTGCAGGTGGGTGAGCCTTCTAACCTACCTGAAGCCATGTGGGGTCCTCACTGAATGAATCACAGGTGCAGTTGGTGTGGATAACAATATGTTATAGGAGTCAGAACCTGGAGGGTCCTTATTTCACCAATTTCACTAGTGAGTTTTTCTCTTTACAGTTTTTTCTACATTACAGTGTCATTATCCCTGAGCAACACTTTTCTTCCAAATACCCTATGAAGGAAGTGGAAATCATTTAAGAAAAAAAAAAAAGCTGTCTTTGTTTCTTGTTTTTTATCTTCAAATTGGCTGCTGCATAGTCACAAGGGGGAGCTGATACATTATATAAATCGATTGGGTTGTGATTTTGTGTATGTATGTGTGTGTGTGTGTGTGTGTGTGTGTGTGTGTGTGTGTGTGTGTGTGTGTGTAAAATGAAAGCCTTCAACAGTGGTTCTGAGGCTACATGACATCTATTTGGAATAGAGCCATAAGACAGTCATTTGTCTCTAACACAACATACTTTATTAACTGCTCTGGACTCTTCAGGAACTGTAAAGGTAGGAAGGTGTATGAGCTGAGGCTGGTGATGAGCAGGCCCTCCTGCCAAGTCTTTGACTTCCAGGTCAAAGACTTCCCAAATAGAGGGATTGGGAGGTTCTTGGTGAATAGGTTCCTTACCTGAAATAAATTCTCCTTAGCATTGAATATGTGGCAGAAATTGTCAAAAATGAAACTGAAAGATGAAAAGAAACTGAGGAAGTGAAGCATAAAATGAGTCTGACTCTGCAAGCTCTCTCTTCTCCCTTCTGAACTCCCCTTCTACACAGACAAGTGAGGAACACATACATGCCTGCACTCTGCAGACCAGCCACCCAGCCTTCCTTTGTCAATTCAATTCACACGGAATCTTCTCATGGGTCATACTTTTGTCCCTGGTTCCCTTGTACCCTGATAGCCTCATATCAATTTTTGCTACTGTACATTATCCATGTGTACACCTGCATCTATCATCCTCTCCGTCTTCAAAGACAGCCAGGTAACACAAAAGGAAAAGAGAATACAGAAGGTGTAGGTGTGTCCCAATTGGAATAGGTCTGAGGCTGTCTACTGATGCTTAGCGGGGAAGGCCTTCTCTAGGCTTCTAGCTGGGAGAGCTCTTGCCATTCCTTTGTGAATCCAAAAGTATTTTCATTCTCTCTCTCTAAAGCAACTGTTCCCACCATCTTCTCTGACTGTGACTTTTCTACCTGTTGTCTTTCCCTCTTTAAATCACAAACTCTTCACATCTCCTGTCATATCCTAATATTTCTCAATGTTGTCTTTTTTTTACATAGACAAGCACTGTGGTTCATAAAGGAGGTGTCAGAGATGTGTCTGTGGGTACTCAAAGTGAGGGGCTGGTGATCATAATAATCTGGAGAAAACTTTACCTTGGTAGTTGAGAAAGTTACACACACACACACACACACAGAGGTATCTCTGAAGGGTTTCTGCATTTCATTATCTGTATGGAACCATTTCTACCTTCTCATGTCCACTATCAAAACAGTGTTGATGATTACTTTTTACAATAGACTTTCTCCTCAAGAGACCTCTGGAACCAATTTGCTTGAGTCTACAACTCTAGATAATGGTTCACTGAAGCTTCACTGGTGCACTAGTAACCTAATAATTTCTTTAAAAAAATATAAAAGGAAGAAAGAATTAAGATCGACTGCAAAAGAACTTGAAGTAGCTTGTCACTTCACATGAGCGATGCCGTCATTAACCTTTAGGGTCATATCAGCTATTATTGAAGTGTCACATATCATTGTGTCAAGATTAAATTAGACAAACTATTACCTCATTATTATGCTAACATGTCCAGCTTATCTGAATTAATGCTACACCAGTTTATTAAAAGTGCATAGATTTCACCTAGTTAGGTCTAATATACGAGATCAATTTCATAGTTGGGAAAAAATTATTTGAAGCTACATTCAGTCATAGGAAAGCCATGAACAGATAGTTACAGGATTAAATTACCAGTTGGCATTTAATTTTAAGGCAGTGCCTTCAAGAAAATTTGATGTCTATTGATTTTTATTCTAGAATCCTTTTAATGTCAGAATTTCTCAGAAATCATAAAAATCGCTTTATACTTCATCTAAAGAGAATACATGGCTTTGAAGGCATCAAAGCAAAGGAAACTTGAGATATAAAAGAACATCCCACTAGATGCCTTGTTTTGAAAAGGTTAGCATCCAATCAATACACTAAAATATGGTACTAGAGATGTCACGGACAGCTGGCCGGAGGTGTGAGTTAATTCGAAGTTTAAGTAATGGCTGAGAGAAGGCCAAGACTGTCTCTTGTCTCAATCCAGTAAATACGATGAAGTCTTCTGCCAATGGTTCTGATGGGAACATTCCAGATCAATAGTCAACAGCCCCTGGCTGGTTCATGAATGACAAAATGGGTACAGAAGGTTTGAGTGGTTGCCACAGATTTATCAAACTTAAAATGTTCTCAGCAAACAAGTCCATTGTATACAGACTGTCAGAAGCTAGAAACTGCACAGGAAGGATGCTTTTTTTTGTCAGTCTGGGGCTTGAAATCAGAGCCGGGCACTGTCCCTGAGCTTCTTTTGCTCAAGGCTAGCACTCTTTTCACTTGAGCCACAAGACCACTTCCAGCTTTTTCTGTGTATGTGGTACTGAGGACTCAAACCCAGGGCTTCATGCATGCTAGGCTAGCACTCTACCAGGAAGCCACATTCTCAGCCCACAGGAAGTATTCTTATTAGCTATCCCTGAAACTGGTCAAAAAGCCAAACTTGTCAAGCTTGAGTAATAGATTAGATTCTTTGGTAACTGATAAGAAAAAGTGTCTCCTGATTAAATACCTTGTAACTTAATTCTACCATTTCATAAAAATGATTTTTGTGTGTTTTTTCCACTATAATTAATCCTAGAGTGGAACAGCTTATCTGCAAATAGAACTCAACCAACTGAGAGCAATAAGAGTTGTAATTCTGAGGACATGTCTACAAAAAAAATGTATCCGTGCATTAAATTCTAAAACAATAGCAATGCTTTTTCTCCTCAATCACCTTTCAAGATAAGGCTAAATTCAATGAAAGCAGCATGAAATTTGCATGATAAAAATATGGTTTTGTGAAGTTCCCAAAGTGCAACTGCTGAGTAATGGTTAATGTCACTGGAATATTCTGAAATTGTCATTTGTGATCCACATGGCAAGGTCAGAATTCAGTATGTGAAGGTGAGCTCACAGATGTCAATCTCCAGTGTACAAAAGAAATAACTGTTTGGCCAAAAGTTTAAAGTATTAAAGCTCAAAAAAATAACCCCAACCCACCTGTGCTATGGTAGAGGGCATGCTAATAAATTAAGCACAGTATTAAGTAGAACTGCATATTTGCTCACTCAGGAGTTCTCAGGAACTTATTCAGAGTCTATGACCCAGACAAGTTCAGAAACAATGAACAGTTAAGATACAGAGGGTTTTACCTCCCTACTTTTCTGAATAACAAGGGAAATCACCATAGACACACTGAAAAATTATAACGTATTGTTTTTTGGGTTTTTTGGGAAATGAACTTTATAACTTCTGGGTAGGTGGGTTGGGTGGAGGGATAATAGGAGATGTAGGAATGGGTAACAATATTTGACAAGAAATGTTCTCATTACCCTGCTTATGTAACTGTAACCCTTCTGTACAGTACCTTAACAACAAAATTAAATTATAAAGGATAAAAGAAAAATGTTATAAAGTTTTACTTCAAAGTCTGACTATATATTCAATGTAATGAGTGTTAAAATCCATTATCTATCCTGATAATTTTCCATACTGTATTTACACAACAAATTGCTCACAGAATTTCTTTTTTTTTTTTTTTTTTTTTTGGTCGGTCATGGGGCTTGAACTCTGGCCCTGGGCGCTGTCCCTCAGCTCTTCAGCTCAAGGCGAGCGCTCTACCACTTGAGCTACAGCGCCACTTCTGGTTTTCTGGTGGTTTATTGGAGATAAGAGTCTCAAGGTCTCTCCTGCCCGGGCTGGCTTTGAATCGCGATCCTCAGATCTCAGCCTCCTGAGTAGCTAGGATTACAGGCATGAGCCACCAGTGCCCGGCTGCTCACAGAATTTCTTAAATCTTCCACTAGAGAGTAAAGGGAGAAAGTGATCAAGATGTATTCCAGTCATATACCATTATGTTTTTAACCCCCTTTTTTAAATTATGTAAAGACAAATATAGGTATATAATTCTGGTTATCTTAAATTAACATAAAATCTTTTAATGTCTCCATTCCCAATTTAAATTAACCAGTCTCTGCTTATTTGTCACAGAGAGTTCAGTATAACATATTGTAAATTGTAAATATGTCCTTAAAATACATGATGACAATCATAATGATGATCACACATCTTAAATGCAGAACTGAGACAAGAGTAACTCTAGTGCTGATTAAACACAACCATCTCTGCGGGAAAGACAAGCATCTGGGTGTTGAAGAATGGGAGCCTTCACTCCAGGTGCAAAGACCTCTGGGCCACCTCTGGGCCAAGTGGACATGACCTTGGTAGTGACCTTGATTCCTTAACAGCTCAACAAGCAGAGCACTCTGACTATAGCACTACATATTAAAGCGCCAGATTAAACTTAATATAAAGACAATCATTGTACATATTAAAATGCCAGATTAAACTTAATATAAAGACAATCATTGTACATATTAAAGCGCCAGATTAAACTTAATATAAAGACAATCATTGTACATATTTTGACAAAATATAAGGTTCTCTGAATTTTTCATTTTCTGTTTGGATGATAGTAGCCATGGAAACACCCAAATTGCTAATTGAATTAAGGTCGAATCCAGGGGCATTTTAGTGGCTTCTTCCTTCACTATGAACCTGGAAAGTCATTATTTACATTATAAAGTCTGAATTCCCATTTAAAAGTGTCACAATGGCTTTCTCATATAAAATGGCACAAAGGGTAGGAGCTGAGATGTGGTTATTTTCTCAATTTGCTTTTATGCTGCAAAGTTATTTCATGCTCCTGACCTAAACCACCTGCTGATTATATTGATAAGAATAGAAATATTTTCCCTCAGGTAACCATGGAAAACAAACAGTACCTGGAGCACAAAGTCACTTCTGGGCTGACCCCAGCAATGACACCTGTCCATCCACCTGCCTTTGCTCCCCTTCCTCCCTCCCCATCCATCCATGCCCTCCTCCATCATTGCTTGTTTGACTCTTTGTTGTGCATCAAAAGCTTTGAATGTGGTGTGTGTGTGTGTGTGTGTGTGTGTGACCCTTTGGTAGTCTAGTAAAGCTATATCATCTCAAATAATGGTGTTACAGCCCTAACATATAGGAGTACAAAGGCAAGCAGTTGTTTATAATGTTGAATACACTCTACTTTCTCACCATCAGTGTCCAAAAATTCACTCCACATGTTCATTGTTATTTTAACAAATCTAAGAAGTGTATACACTATACCCATTATGGTATAGCTTTCATGCTGGGAGGTAGCAATAGTCTTTTTATGTGATCATTTGTTATTTCCATAACACCATGTGTAAAGTATGATCTTTTGCCTAATTCTGAATGGTTGCCCTCATTATTTAATTATAAGGATTTTTATATATTATATTAAAAGATCTTTTGCCATGTATGCATATATATACATATATATCTATATACTATAAATATTTTCTATGCACCTTTAGTTTTACCTGTTAATTTATGTTACTTAATTGTAATTTAAAAATATTTCCAGTAAGATACATCTCAATTTATTTCATATTATGCATCATGATTTAATGCTTTGGCTAAGAATATTTGCTCACATCAATGTAGTAGATGGTTTTCTCCTTTGTTTTACTGAGAAGTTTTATTTTCTCTTTTTCTTTCTTTTTTTTGAGACAAGGTTCTTACTGTCCGTGCTATTCTAGAATCATGATCCTTTCCTTTGGTCTCAACACCTTCAATAAAGGTATTATAATTGTGTATCACCATACCTGGCTAGAAGACTCATTTCTATGTTTTTAAAATATTACTAATGATATTAGCACAAAAAGGGCTTACATGCATACAATGTCTCCTGATGAAATTCTCTCCCTCTGTCACACTTTACTCATCCCTCTCCTCCTCTCTTAAGATAATTTCTTTATCATTGCTCTATTTTTCTAGATGCATGTAGACTATTTCAACTGTATTCATCTTTCTTCAACCTCTTAATTTGCCTTACCTACTCCCATTATTAATCAAATCCTCCCCCCAAATCTCTTAGGCATAAATATTTCACCGTAGTATTATACAGATAGTTATTTAATATACTTTAATCAGAATAACCTTCTCTATTGCTTTCTTTTTCCAATGTCTTATTCTGGTAGATCATTTTGATATGCAGTTAAGAAGTGGATCTATTTGAGTTGAATTCTATGCAGTTCTTCCTCTGGTTTTGTCCCTTTTATTATCCCTGCCTCCTAGCATCCGTAACTACACATCTTCCTTTCCCTATTCGTGTAGGCAGGAACTGTGGCTTTCTTTCAACCAACGGAAGATGGCAAAATATATATATAGAGAGAGAGAGAGAAAGTACATGATTATAACTATATGATGAAAGAAAACTCATTTTCCTAAAATTCAATCACTGGCTTTCCAAAAGGATTAGTTATTTTGTACCATGGTGACACAATGCCTAACATAACTTAAGGGAGAAATGGCTTGTCTTAACTCACAGTTTCAGAGATTTACACCCATAGTTGTTGTCTACATTGATTCTGGGCCAATGGTGAGGTGGAACCTAAATGTGTGTGTGGCATATGGAGGTAAAGCGGTTCCATTCACACCAGACAGAAAGCAGAGAGTGAGCACGGGAGTGGGGATCATGTCTAACTTTCATCAAAGCACACCCTTGCTTACGTACTTCTTGAAGTTAGACTCCACCTCCTGAAGTTTCAAGAACCTCCTAAAATAGCCCCATCATGGGGCCAACGCCTTCAACCCATGAGCCGATGGATGGGACAGTCATATTCAAACCAGATCAGGAAGCAAGTGCTATGCATCTATATCTACAAGGAAATGAATTTTGCCACACCTATAAGGGGCTTTGGAAGTTAAACACTTCCTCTTTATTGCAACCTCTGATACCTTAAGCAGAGGACTGACTAAAGATTTGCTTGATTCCAGAAATAAAGCTTAATCTCCATCTCTACCCACTTCCCTGAATTCTAGTATCTATTTCCAGCTGCCTAAATTCTATCTCCATTGTATTCCCACAAAGGGTTCTTAATGTTTAGATTGCCACAACTTGTAATTTTAACTGCTTGCATTTATTCATTCTTTGCTTAGAGCCCTTTAGGCAACAAAGATTCAACACAGAACAAATCAAGCAATATTGCTTCTCTTATGCATTTTGCATTTTGTTGAATCAAGGTACATAGGAAACAGAGAAGTAGATATCAAATGTGGCAAGCAGTAGTGTGAATAATCTGAAGAAAAAAACAACATCAAGGGACAGGCTATGATTGACGAGTCTACCTAGTAACCTAGGTTGTGGGCAAGAAGTGCTTTTCTCAAAAGTAAAATGCATCATGCCATTTCTCTACCCAAACTAGATTGCATTTCCATCTCAGTAAAAAAAAAATTAATGAATTATCTTTTTAATGGTCTATTCTCTTGTCCTTGTCAATCTCCCCAATGTCATCTATACCCTTCTGTTTCCTTCTCAATTCTTTCCTACTATAACCAGTCTATTTGCTGTTCAACATGTCTTAAAAACACAACTGGTGCGTTGGTACTTTTGCAGGAATTACTCCTTTCTCATGGGTGGAGATCCTTTTTTTCAGATCTCTCTATTGCCCTATTTCTATGTCCATTTTTGCCACATGTTCCATGATCTGTACATCTAATTCCACAGTTTCTGTCCTTTCACCTGCTTTTGTTCCTTTCTTGGTAATTATTTCTTGTTGTGCTCAGGGTGGCCTATTGGTTCACTGATGTAAGATCTATTTTCTCAACTAGAATGTTGAGTGTAGCAGAAGCTACCAATCTGAATATTAGAGGTTCAGTAACAATTATTTTGTTTTCAAGACAATCTTATGAGGCAGGTATGGGGATACATGCCTGAAATCTCAAGATTTGGAGGGCTGAGTCAGGAGTTCAAGTCCAGTCTGGGATGCATAGTTAAGACTTGTTTCAAATATAACCAGATCATCTGACTGATTATATTTTACTATTGTCCCATTTTTGAACATGACTAAAAATTGTATTTGAAGAAGCCAAACAGCTAACTGACTAGCATCACTAACGTATTATATCAACTTTAACATGCAGAAGCAAAATTGGAACTCTTGTCTCCTTAGGTTCCCTAGGTTGCATTTTAACCACAAGCTACAGGGCTCTGAGTAAATTCTAGATACCTCATTTAGATTCCCTAATAGGTAAAAAGAGTATTTAGAATATTATTTGAAGGGAAAGCCAGTGTGATCAATACTGAAATGTTCCTTTTAGATGCTCATGGAATATGCAGCTACACAGTAAGCATGGAATTGGAAGATAACAGATAGGAAACTACAATCTTTGCAACTCTTTCCAAAAGCCATGGGAACATGAACAAGAAAGTTCAGGCACTAGTATAGTCAGCAAACATCAACTCATCACCAAGAGGCATATTCTGTGTAGTTTTACTAATTGTGGGATGGCAGTTACAAATAAAATAACCTCTGTCTCAACAGATTGATATGAGAAGAGTGCAGAAAATGCTTCCCTTTGTATTATTTCATGACAAGGAAATTCATGTACAAGAAACACATCATATACACAGCAGAGCAATTTTCTAGGACTTAGCTCCCATGGTGAAAAACAGTAATCTTTTCTTTCTAAAATTAAATTTCCACTTAGTGTTTTGATAAAAGATATGTCCTTAATTTTTATTTCCTTGAGTGATCCACATTTTGTGCAAAAATAAATACTGACCCTAAAATAAGTTATTTAATTATCCTGTATTTACCTTTCAGATTTAGTTTCCAAAACTTTCTCAGCTCTCTAATGCCATAGGTAATCTGTGTTGCATAAACAGAGGCTTTAGTGGTTTTCTATCCTACAGTTTTGAGACTGATGAAATTGAAGAAAGAGAAAGAAAAAAAAAAGAAAAAGAAAGCCTGTCATTTATTAGAGGTGAGTATGGTTATAGTCAAAACTCTTGACCTTTTCACTAATGGGTACAAAGGAAATTGCAAGTCAGATAACAGTTATTCCAAACCAGAACTAAAACTAACACATGTAATTAAATTATGACCTAAGGCACAGGCTGATACAGTGTGGCATAGAAATCACAGGGAAATTCATATGAGAAGAGGCTGTAGGTCTCTGCCCAACTAAGCTGCTGCCTAAAAGCCTTGGGCAGAGCCCTTCTCTTCTCTGAACTCAGTTCCATCTTCCCTCATCTATTTAGAATCTCTTGTACCCAGAATATATTACTAGAATTCGATGACAGGTGCAAATTGCTAGAACAAACATGATCATTTTCCCAGTTAGCTTATTAACTACAAATGTATGTACATTTTGATGAACAGTCATTCATAATAATAGCATGGCCAGTGCTTTGGCATTGGCAGATCTATTCTGGAGCTCAAGATCAGATTGGGGAACGTGAAATAGAACATCTACCCATTTGTCCCAAAGAAGTTCAACAAACTTTATTTTTTGGTGAGGGGAAGAAGTCCTGCTGTTTGAACTCAGGTCCTCATGCTATGGTCACTAAAGGGCCATATACAAATATCAAACATAAGCATTTACCTGTAGGAGAAATGGAAGTGTGTGTGTGTGTGTGTGTGTGTGTGTGTGTGTGTGTGTGTGTGTGTGTGTATCATTGGAATTGTGGAATTTAAATATGTCACAGATGACTGGGAAGAATTTTGAGAAGCAGAAATAGCTGAGGAGGACAGATTAAGTGACAGATAAGAAGTCTACTTCTTATCTGCAACAGGGCTTGTAAATGCATACTTGTAAGTCTCTCAAATACACGTGGCTTTGAGATTTTGAGATTCTCATAAGTCTTACACCTTTACATTTGGCTCCAGAGAGATAGACAGAACTCAATTTCTATCAGAGATTATATTGAGGCCTTATTGTTTTCTTAAACTAAAAGCTACTTGAAGCAACCAAATTCCATAATTCTCAAGTTTCAAATCCAAGTAAATATTTCTACCAACTGCAATAAAATAGTACACAACCACACACACACACACGCATACACACACACACACACACACACACACACACACACACACACACACACACACACACACACACAGAAGGACAGAAGGATGTGGGTATGGTAAATGTCTGAGAAGAAGCCTTTTACTTTAATGGTGAACAGGTGTGTTTTAGAGCCATAGAAATCTACCAAGTGATTTCTCTAATCATTTTAGAAAATTAGTCCTACAACTTAAGACAGAAAAGGATTTTATATAAAAAGAAAATCTTCTTTTTTGTAAATGTCCTATAATGTTGTGTTTAACATTGTGATTATAATCTACCTTCCTTGAGTTCATTTTGGTATAAACAGAAGTTGAGTTTCTTATTCTTTGTTATTTTACTTTTTCAAGTGTATGACTAATTGTTTTAACACAATATTTTTCAAAAGAGAAGATATCTTTCTATTTAAGACTCAGTACTTTTGTCAAAAATCAATTGACCATATTTATATGAGTCTTATTTTGGGGTTTTCTATTCTGTTCCATTGATCAGTTGTCAGATCATTCATTGTTATGAACCTTTTTTTCAGAAATAAAAGACTAGAAACTCAGTACAACAGATACCAGAATTATTTTCCTTTAGCAGTAGGTCATTCCTGCACTTAGCAGCCTGCTTAATGTTCTCCTGGCCTTGGTTACGTGGCATAAGTCCTCAAAGACATGATAAATTTTTTTAATCTCTATACATGTTGTTATATACAAATATAGCTTTCAACAAAGATAAATATTACTATTAAATTGCTAGCATAAGTGCTTGATATCTAATTCCAAATACTTTTCTTAAATATTTGAAGAGTTCTAGATAATAAATCGAACAGGGTGAAAATAAATGGAGTGCTTTAAACCAGTGTATATAAGTATTCCAAATATGAGAATTATTTCCTTTAATCTCTTCTTTGCTAAGTTTGTGCAAAACTCTGAAATCATTTTGTTTGATGAAGTAGTGGAATTGTTAGGACAATTAATTATTATATGGTTTGAGGGTTGTTTTGAGGGAAATCTCTTTAGACTCCTAGAGAAGAATAGTAGCATATACCTTCAATCTGCAGGCAGACAAGACATAGATGACTTCAGCTACAATGATAGGACTCAAAGCAAAAAAAGAAGTAATCCAAAGTTGATTATTGAAAAGTGTTCATACCTTATATGCGTGTATAAAAATATGATAATAAAATTCATTAAAATTGTAAAAGAGGAAGGAGATAAAGAATGATAGAGTATATGAATTTGACCAAATCACAGAATATACATGTATGACAATATCACGAGGAAATTTCCTTGTACCAAAAAAAAATGAACCTACAAAACTCATTTAATATGTTTCAAAATACCAAAAAAAAAAAAATGAATTTCTAAGGAACCCCATTCATCTTTGGTCAAGGGTCTCGAGTTAGCATACCATTGCTATGATTCCAACCACTATCTTACTATCTTAAGCCAATGACATATACAAACTAATTTAATGCTCACATCAGAAGGGGGTAGATGCATTAATATTGACTTTTTATTGATGACCCAAACAAACACTGAAGTTAATTCAACCAGGAATATATACTACAAGAGAAAGGTATAGATACAATCAAAATTTCAATTGACATTCTATGGACTATACTGTTAATATGATCTTTTACAGCTACTTAAAAAGGGAAAAGTATTATCAGCTACCCTGGATACAAAGATCTGGAGGACCAAAGTTTAAGGACAGCCTAGACAAATAGTATGGCACTTAGACTATAAAATAAACTCAAGTAAAAATGGCTGGACACCTAGCCTAAGTGGTAGAGCACTTAAACAGCAAGTGAACTCATGGATGAGTTCAAACCCCAGTACTGCTAAGGAGAAAAAAAAATAGGAGGAAATGCCATCACAACTCATGAATCAGTGAACTCATCATACAAAACTCTTGATGGTATGTGACTAGATAACATATGTGGCATATGTATTTAAAGGTAAAATGTTCCATACACATAATAAAATATTAAAATGCAACAAGTAGGGTATGTATAACATATATGATATAACTCATGCATAGTCACTCACATGTAATCAAAACTCCCTTCATCCTAGCCCTTTAGGATATGCTCAGCTGCTTCTTTTCCTTTCACATTTGAAAAAATGGTCATTTTCCTCATATCCTAAGGCATCAATTTTAGAATAGACAAAATCAAGGTCAAATATGGAGTACTTATAGAGGGCAATGTGTGTAAGATTGAGTAAAGAAGACAAAGAATAGCTGACATTAAGTATGTTTAACAACGGTGAAGCTTGTGTTCAGGTCACTAGGAATAACTTCCAACAACCTAACCACACATTGTTATTAATGACTACCAGAGTACCCAGAATGAGCCTAGAATTCATTAGATAACTGTCAGTCAAGAGACATGCCTCTGGAATAAGAGAGCCAAAAGGAACAGACCAAAGGGTCAGAGAGAGAGAGAGAGAGAGAGAGAAAAGGAGAGAGAGAGAGAGAGGAAGGCAAGTAAAATCCATTGTTTTCTAATACTCTTAAACAGATATAAAGAAAGCAATGAATCTGAGGCCTGAATCTATGTGACAACATGATAATTGAATGTTTTTACTGGGGCTCACAGTCTAGTTTTCCACTGATTTTCCTCACCAAAGAGACAAAAATGGAAATGTAACACCCAAACAAACTCACCTATAAACACATTTTCCACTATCAATGAAGTATAAGATTCACATAATGAGAGATTTCTCAGAGCTGAAGTTCAGACTTCAAGAAATATATTTTTGCCAGTGTGGAAAATATCCTGAAATAAATTAAACAGTGCCAATAAAATGACTATAAAATTGAGGCCTGGAGCCAGATAGAAAAATCTGAAAATAATAAAGAATTCAGTGAGGCCATAAAAGCATAGTCTGAATCAAATCAAGGGGTGAAGGGAATTAGCTGCAACCTTGGTCATAAATATTAAGTAATGGTGATAAATGAAAGACACCTAGAAGGAATATATAATGCATTTGGTTGCCGAATTAATTCCAGCCAGATGCCAGGGGACTAGGTTTACTCACGTAACAGCAGAAGCCATTTATGAAAAGGGGCTAAGTACATTCACCTATGGCTCATGTAGACTCAACTTGATATGTGGCTCCTTGGATTCCACAATTTGATTTTGGATCTTTGATACGTATATGCTTCATTTGGTTGGTTATTTTGTCAGTCGTGGGGTTTGAATGCTGGGCCTGGGTGCTGTAGGACTCTACACTAGTCCTACCTACACTAGATGAGTGTAGGCTAGGACTCTACCACTTGAGTCACAGCACCACTTCCATGATAAGTATACTCTATATAATAGAAGTTTCTCTATCAAGCTGTCTTAGACAACCTGTGTGCATATATGTCACCACAGATTTGAAAGTAACTATATAATTTGAAGGAAGGAAAGAAGGAAGGAAGGAAGGAAGGAAGGAAGGAAGGAAGGAAGGAAGGAAGGAAGGAAGGGAGGGAGGGAGGGAGGGAGGGAGGGAGAAAGGAATAGATAGGAGAGGGGAGGGAAGAGCAGAGAAGAGGAGAGATGTGTGGGAAAGAATGGGAAAGAGGGGAGAGGAAGCAAAGGAATGAACCAAGAAGAGAGGAGAGGTGGGGAGGGAAGTAGAGGGGAAGGAAGAGAAGGAAATGAAGAGAGAAGTAGAGAGGGGAAGGAAGTAGAGGGGAGGGAAGAGAACCAAAAAGAATAAGCTCAATTAAATGTGCTACTCAAGAGAAGAAGGAAGGAAGGAAGGAAGGAAGGAAGGAAGGAAGGAAGGAAGGAAGGAAGGAAGGAAGGAAGGAAGGAAGGAAGGAAGGAAGGAAGGGAGGGAGGGAGGGAGGAAGGGAGGAAAGAAAGAAAGGAGGAAGGGAGGAAGGAAGGGAGAGAGGGAAGGGAGGGAGGGAAGGGAGGGAGGGAGGGGAGGGAGGGAGGGGAGGGAGGAAAGGAGAGGAGAGGAGAGGAGAGAAGAGGGGAAAGGAAGGGATGGAATAGCAGAGAAGGGGAGGGAAGAGGAGATATGTGGAATGGAATGGGAAAGAGTAAGGAGAGGAGGGGAGGGAAGTAGGGGGGAAGGAAGAAAAGGAAATGAAGAGAGAAGAGGAGAGGAGAGGGAAATAGAGGGGAGGGAAGAGAACCAAAAAGAATAAGCTCAATTAAGTATGCCACTCAAAGAGAAGAATTCTTCACCCCATGAGAAATGTTCATTCGCACGTGCAAGTTTTCTTCTGCACATGCTACCCCTGCTGCCATGGCTAAGTCTCAGCCGGCTCTTCTCTAATATGCAGAACATCCCTTTCTCTTTTCTTTATGCAAAGCACTGCTAATACAAGGCTTTTAAGTGCAAAAGATTTTCAGTGGTGATGGGGAAAATGGAAGCGAGACAGGAGAGTGATGTAAAGTGACCAACTGTGAGACAGTAGAAAAAAAAACGACTAGAAACTGAATCGGAAACATTATTTATAGAGCTAGGCCCCCATGTCTCCAGCCCGCCGTCTCTCTCACCCCATCGCTCACAAGACTTCATCCCACACTCTTTCTTCTTTCTTCTTTTTGGGTGACAACCAACTTTGAGAATGCCTCCAAGAAGTGAAAGCCAAAATTCACATCACTTTATCTTATAGCGAGGCAATTAGGATGCGTCTAGCCCTCTAACAACAAACAGCACATTGTGTCAACACACAGAACTTTTATTGAGTTATTCCATTCTTTTCCCTTTTTGGAAACATGTCTTTTGCTTCATAGCCAGGGCTGGTCCCAATGTCAAAATCCTTTTGCCTGCACCTTCCAAGTTCTAGAAGCATGCACCATTACACTAAGTAGAATTATTCTTAAATAAAGAGCAATATATTGATAAGTAAATCTTCTTTGTAAAAAACAACCTGTTATTACCTTTACCTATAAAAATTGTTGATATGGAAAAATCCTTTTCAGTTATAAGAAAGCTTTCCCTCAGAACTCAGAGTTGCGTTCTAATCACCCTTAAACTATGAATATAGTTTATATGTCAGCAGAAATATAGTACAAAAAGGGACCAAAAATAGATAACAATAAACAAAGATCTATTCAAGGAAAAGAAAACAGTTTGCATGTGCACACACATTTAATGAGAAGTCGAAAAGTAAAATTTAAAGTGTTCAAGGCCTACAGGCTATGTGCTCACGATGAATCATCCTAATTAATGCTTAGAATTCCCTTCCATATCAGCCAATCAGAGATTAAAGGAATTACAAATCTGAGCAGTAATAAGGAATGGAGAAACTATGTAAGTTTATTTCCTTCCGGAGGCCACATTCTTTCTAGTATAGCGCACCAGTGGTATGTTAAACGTTTCTCTTAATGCTGCGTTTATCTTTATCTTCGTTGCATCTGTATGTTAAATGTTCAGTCTTTAATGAAGTTTCTTCCCAGTACTACTTAGCAGAACCATGTCTAAGGTGGGTAGATGAGTGTGTGTTTAAACTCTTGTGATATCACAGACTACAGAAGGGAGCTACAAGAGCCATTCTTCATAATCTGAAAATATAGTAAGAGAAATGCAGAGCTCAATAATTGCATACTAAGAAACTAAGAAACTCAGAATGCACAAGAATTTTTAATTAAACTATAAGCAAACTGAAATGAAGGATAAAGAACTCTTTTTATTCCTGATTTCTTTTGTTGTTGTTGTTGAAGAGGGTGGTTTAAAGCAAGGGGTCACTATGTGGTTCAGGCTGGTCTCAAACTTGGGAGCCTGCTATGTAAACCTCTCAAGTGCTAGGATTTTCAGCATGTATCCTTTCTTAACATGCTTTTCCATAATCTTATTAAGATGTAATTTGAAAGTAAGTTGATATTGAATGGGGAAAGTTTCTAAGAAAATACAACACAGAGAAAGACAGATTAACATGAAATGTACAAAAGTTAGAACAGTTCACAGAATTACAACTTTAAAAGTGTGTGTGGTGCTGGGTGCTGGTGACTCACACCAGTAATCATAGATACTCAGGAGGCTGAGATCTGAGGCTCAAAATCAGGCCAGGCAGGAAAATCCATGAGACTCTTCCAAAAAAGCTGGAAGTCCTTCTGTGGCTCAAGTGGTAGAGTGCTAGCCTTAAGCAAACGAAGCTCAGAGATAGTGCCTAGCTCCTGAGTTCAAGCCTCAGGACCAGCAAAAATTTTAAAAATAAGAAGAATTTGTATAGGCACAAATGAAAATTAAAAGATTTTCTTGAACCTTCTTGATTTAATTTGGGCATATCAATAAATCAACTGAGTGAAGTGAGCCAAACCCAAAGAAACATAGGCTCCATGGTTTCTGTCATTTGCAATTCTTAGTGTATGTCTAGGCTAGTCCTAGCAGAAGATTGCAGTAGCTCAATAGTTATGTACGTATGACTATATAAGATGAAGCTAAGTGAAATGAACTCCAAGATATGGACACAAGAGGGTTATCTTTGTTGTTGTTGTTGTGAATGCACTGTGTGAAGTTATTTCTTTTTTCTTTCATTTGTTTCCTTTGTTTTATCCCCCACTGTCACTGTTTTTCTTTTGGTACCCTATGTCTTCTACATGTGTATATCTTATTTGCGGAAGGGAAGGGGAATCACAAAATGGTGAGATAAAGAGTTAACCAATACAACAGTGACACTATGTTGGAAATGAACTTTACACCTTGGGGGTGGGGTAGTGGGAAAAAACAAGGGAGGGAGTAACAATGTTGGACAACAAATGTACTCATTACCTTACTTATATGCAACTAATCCCTCTGTACATCACCTTTACAATTAAATTAAAAAAGGTTTTCCTAAAATACTGAAAATTCCAAGATATCAATCTTTGTTAAGATAATTTGTATGCTGAGAATATTTTTGCAATTATTTCCATAGTCTTATTTTCTAAGCATATTCTGCCACTTCTTTTTGAAAGAATTATACACACAATAGTGTTATACATATCATTAGCTCATATAGTTATTATTTGATCATCTACCATTCTGAAGCATTTTTGGCTTCTTTTCTTTCTGTCAGTCCAATTAGACTTCATTGGATCAAAATTATAAACCCCTTTTCTCTCTGTCCTTAGTCAATATCTGTTTTCACCCTGTAGATTTTATTGACAGCAATTTTACTGAAGTCTAGTTCTTTATCCAAAAAAATGACAGGGATCGGATCACCTCCACATTGTATAAATTTGACAAAATGTATACAATTAATTCCCTTGTAAAGCCAAACTTTTGTCTGCACCCCTCCTAGTTCGGTATTAAGGTATGCCACCAACTTTCCCACTAGAAATGGGGTGATATTTAGGTTTTTCAGGCTCCCGGGCCATTTGAAGTTTATTTACTTCCTGTTCCTACTTTCTCTTGCAGAGTTGTTGAAACCTTATCATTCTTATTGCTGTTTGTTTTTATTTTAGTCTCAAGCTTTGGGAATAATTTAATCAGATACTTTCACTGAAGATATTCTCTCTGGTACTTCTAATGTGCTTATCTTAATGGACATATCTACTTTGTAAAAGGGTTTGAAGCTATTCAAAAAGACATGCCAACAACAGTCATGCCAACAAGACATTTATATTTGTCACTCCTAACCACATACAAAACTTAATTAACTCAAGGGAAATGAAAAACTTTCTCCTGGCCACAAAACTGTATAGTGCTTCTAAATGCAAAGTAAAATTAGGAATTATTCTACATACATTTTAAATGTAAATAGCATTTGATAGATTTTTTTTTTCCTTTAAGATGTGTTTAGAAAAGCTAGAGTTTCATGGTACTTGTATATTTTCTAGTAGTATGCACTGGAATGGTCAAGAAAACATTAATTTTATTAGTGTTTAGAAAGAAACCTTGGTAATTATGATATACATCAACCCAGGTCAAATTGAATATTTTCATATTTCCTGACACCACTAAAACTCCCGGGGCTTATTCTGTTTTTACTACACAGCTAAATAATCAGTTATCTACTTTTCCTTTTTGGTTTCTAAAACTTCATTAAAATACCTTCCCTAGTTCACCTAAGAAGATGGAAATACATATCATTTGCATGAACAAGTGTCATCTAATCCTAATCTAAATTTTTTTCAATGGGACAGCTTCATGGACTGTAAGTGCTCAAAGCTGATAAAATAATGACTACTGAATAGAATATTTAATTTTGAAGTAATCTATAGCATTTGCAACAGGAATGTTGAAATAGTTGATATCATTAATAATGAGCACAAATATTAAATTGTGTTGCCCAAAGAACAAGACCATCACCATGAATAAATCCTTAAACTAATCAAGCCAATAAACATTGTGTTGAAAACAGTTGTTTGCCCAAACATGGACTTGAAAATAGAAGCTGATGGCGGTGGGGAGAGAGAAAATGAAGGATGGGGAAGCACTGTTTAAAAAGAAAACATACTCATTACCTTATGTAACCATACCCCCTCCGTACATCACTTTTACAATAATCAAAAAAGAACATAGAAGCCAAAAATTTCTCCTTTTTAATCTCTAACTTTATAAATCTAAAACTCCTCGCTCCTCACCACAGAGAGCCATTTATCTGGAAGATAACGCGTATGATTCAACTCAGCTGGGCTGTGATCCTGAGCACAGTGGCTGCATTACAGATGCAAGATTATTTTTTAATCATTTGAAATGTTTTTAGATTCACGGAGTACAGCTGGAAACTGATTATATTGAATTCTAGGAAAAGCTTAGATTATTCTCTTCCTGGTACTTAGTGAAAAGTAAGAGGAATCAAATTCCAATTTGAGTAATGTAAACTAAGACACACAAACTTCATATTTATCTTTGCTTTCAAAGCTCCCTTTTGGAAGAATGATAGAGTTTAAAATTTGGAAAGCCCGTTGAGGTTTGCCTATGTGGTATAAGTGGTCAATTTTGGCATTTTCCCTATGGATATGTTATAGGTAAGATTTGATAAAAGAATTTCAGTTCTGGCTATTTCCTACATGTTTAGAAAAGATGTATTTCTAGTTGAGACCAGAGAGACATAAAGAAAAAGCTAAGAGAGGCCAGGTATCAGTGGCTCACGCCTGTAATCCTAGCTACCCAAGAGGCTGAGATCTGAGGATCACAGCTCAAAGCCAGCCCAGGCAGAAAAGTCCTTGCAACTTTCATTTCCAATTAACCACCAGAAAACCAGAAGTGGAGCTGTGGCTCAAAATGGTAGAGTGCTCGCCTTGAGCTGAAGAGCTCAGGAACAGTGCCTCGGCTGAGTTCAAGCCCCATGACTGACAAAAAAGAAAAAAGAAAAAAAAAATAGCAGCTATCAGACATGCTAGAGTTTTGCTATTAGATTTCCCAATATCCAGAACTGTGAGAAATATATTTTGTTGTTTATTAGTTCAATTAGCTCAATCAGCTCAATTTTGATACTTAGTTATAATAAACGTTTCTAACTCTTTCTCTCTCTCCCTTTCTTTCTCAGTCTCTCTCTCTGTTAATGTTTATTTGAGCAACCACAGTATTCATACCACATGTACCATCATGATGGAAGGCGAGGGACACCTTTTGTAAGTCCTTACACATCATCAGCACTTGCAGATGTGGGTCTCTCCTGCTCTGGCCTTTGATAATTGGCAGGGAAGAGCTAAGTTCCTTCAGAACTTAGCATGACTGATCTTTTTTCCTTTTTTTATTTCCACTGTCACATTTACTTTGGAGGATAAACAATCACATAGCATTCCAATTCTTATTTATTTGTAAGCAACCGGTTGGTTGGTTGACTGTGTTTGGAATCTATCTTTGTATCATTCCAGACCTGAAATACCATGAGAGGTTCCTAAATGAGCATTTTCCACTTATGCTCCTTCTTTTGGTGGACTCTATTATGCTGATTTAAAAAAATTATGATTTAGCTCAGGAAATATTCTTTTCACATCCTTTTACTTCTCTTGGCTTTTAAATATCTTACTTAAAATATCATATTAAAAATTGGTCTTATTTAATATAGAGTTTAGTCAATACAGTTATCATTAAATTCACCTAAAGTGAGTCCCAGTGAACTTCTTATAATCTTGGTGACTTTGAATAAATTATCTTTCCCTGTGTATTTTAATTTCTTAGTTTGTAAAATAGAGACCATAAAAATGGTGAGAATAACCCTATTTGTGTAGGCAGGCATTACTTAAAAACATAACAGCAACAGAAAATGCATAGAACAATATTTGTGACAGCATACTTTAAATGTTTCCTAAAATTAGTTTTAAATCTTAAATATATCATAGCTCTATAGTATTCAGAACAATACTTTTGAGTTATTGCAAAATGGTAACGACAAAGTTACTCTTGAAATTGATCCCATAAGAAAAACCAAAATTAGCATGCATGTAGCTTACTTTTCAGTTCTTTGTTTCCCAAAATGTCAGAATGTCTAAGTGGTAATTGACACATTTTCATTGGTTCCATACACATTTTAATTGCTTCTTCTCTAATAAGTAGATGGAAAAAAGAATTTTAGTGGACGGTTTTCTCTACTGAGAGAAAAACTACTAGTTTTCATATATAAATGCATGTGCATACAAAATAACCAAAGATATCCAATACTTTAACAAATCTCAAAATACCATCACTTCTACATCAGTTCCAACTAGATCGCTTTCAATTGAATGTTCCTTTGTCTCTTGACACTCATTATCCAGAATATTCTACATTTGACAAAGACCATAATCTTTGTCTCAAAAGATTTGTGTCTTGATATCATTTCTTTGCTGTGCTAGCTGTGAAAGCCTAGAAAAGGCTCCCCCAAAAATTCTGTTTCCTCATAGTTTATAAAGTGGTAAAAGCTCAAATGATGAAAATGACATGGGAAATGCCCAGTATATAGTAAACATTCAAGCTCGCTTTATTCTAAACCTCATTGCATATATATGAGAGAGAAAATAGATATAAATGTGAGAGCTATAAATTAGACAGATAATATAAACATTTCTAATGTGGAGCTTGTCTAATGACTGATGACTAATTAATGAATAATGATGTTATAGTCATATATAGTCATATAACTTTCTCTTCATATTTTTCTTTGCCTCACACTTTATTCATAGTTGTTCCATGTCTCCTTTGTTAAAATTTAAATATTTTGAGGGGAACACATATGGAATATTTGGTTTCTTGAGTCTGAATTGCTAGTGTCCTTTATCTGTCAAGAATATTTACTTCCCATAGAATCTAGTATTGAAAATAAAGGTTTTACTCATAAAAGAACTACTTATTTCATGTTTTTTCAATGGAAATTTTTGATATATTGGCACAGATACTTGGAAAAATTCAAACTTACTTACACGAGTTGCAGAAAAGAAATTTCTGTCAGGTTTGTTCTGTTAATAATGATTAACTTTAAATGCACATTTAATATCAGCCTATATAAGAAAATCTCTTTGGCTAACCTCAAAGTAATAAGTGAGTATATTTTAATGCAAAAATTCTGGCAAAATATTTACCATTCGTTTGTATCATTAATGTCCCAAGGAAAGATTCTGAATACCACCAAGAGGAGAAAGTTAAAGCCTGCTGAAAAGTGCCTTGATTTTCCTGGAGTGGTGCCTAGCTCTTGGAAAGCAATTTACAAAAGGCCTTTCTCTCTACTATAATCTTTTTCCTCCTTCCTGATGACTCTTTTATTTTAATGCCAGATAGTAACTCAATGCAATGTTCTGGTGCATTAGGCAGAGTCCATGAGTGAGTGAGAAGATGTAAGATGTGAAGAATGTGAAGGACATTGAAAAAAAAAATTAAATCTAGGATCATTTCCCCATGACTGGTGAAGAGATTAGTTGCTAGTGTTAAAGGGTGACGCTGCCTGCCTCATTTGCGAAGGCGATTCTACTCCTAAGCAACCACCGGTTAAGTATAATGTCATTCCATCTCCTTCACTTGGATCTTTAATCTGTGACCACTGGTCAGAGATACCAGGACAAGGAATAAGTTTAAATGTCATTATTCACTTTCTCTAAACACTGTCCTACGTCCTATTATATGTTTAGCTAATATTCTGCCTAGGAAAGAAATCAGAAAAAAATCAAAATGTGTAACTAGATCTATTATAAAAATAAAAAAAAAACAACTGCTGCATTAGTTTCCTCTTACTGCTTTAAAATTTTACCACAGATTTATTGGCTTCAAACAATGCACATTTATTAGCTTACAGTTCTAGGAGTCAGAAATATAAAATCAAAGTGTTGGCTGGGCTCTTCTGTTTGGAGCTGCAGGAAAGAAGCTATTGCATTATCTTGCTGCTGGACATGCTTTTCTTGACTTGAGGAACATTTTCCCCACCTTAAAACAATTCACTGAATCTTTCTCATGATCCTCTTCATTGTTCTCTGTCTCAATTTTGAACAAGGACACTTTTCACTACATGGAACATACCCATACACTTTGAAACAATCTCCATCACTCAGAATCCCTTAATAGCAACTGCAAAGTCACTTTTTCCATACAAGATAATCTAATCACAGGTTCAGGGAGTCAAGACAGGCCTAGGAACACTTTAGAAAGCCAAGCTTTGACCTATTACAGAGAAAGGAAGATTTAAATTCCATGAGTCAGATTGGTTTAAAGTTTACCTATTCAGCATGTTACTAGATCTGTTTCTGTAGCGACATAGAAATTATAACCCTCACCCCAGGATATTCCTGTAAAACAATTACTAACCAAATCAACCTATTTTTCATACTCTGCACATGAGATTGTATAATATTTATCTTTCTGTGCCTGGTTTAGGAGTTACTATAGAAAATAAGAATGCCCTGTACATTTCTAGAAGCAAAAAGAAAGGCTTGTAAATTCTCTTCATATGCAAAAAAGTAAATTCTTAGAGAGATTAATGTTTATCCTTATCTAATAAACAATACACAATGTATACAAACACCAAAATATCACATGATACTCCCTAATTATATATAACATTTTATTATCACTTGCCATTTCTTGTAACTTTCTTATTTAGAAAAAATGTTATTCTATTTGTAATAGTCGATATAAAGTTAAGCTTAAGCAAGTCACATTAAGTCTGAATGGAACCCCATTTTATTGCTGTTTGAGTGTGAATTTGCAAAAGTCTCCTTTAAAAAGATCAGTTTTGCAATGTAGCTGAGGTCCCTACTTGTAACTATAATAATAATAATATATATAATTATATATTATATATAATTATATTATAATAATTAAAATATCAGGAGTCACTTGTAGTTAAAATATTGTAATAAACTTGAAATCAAACTTAACTCTCATGATTGAGTTTAAAAAGTTCTTACTGTCTAGACATTACTATATTTAAGGTAACTGAAGTGAATCTTTAAAATAAATTTGAAACCCAAAAGTCAAAAGAAAACTCTTCATATAGAATCAATTACAAAAAAGGTGTTTTTTTTCTTTTTTTGCACCAAATGACAATGCTACATAAATGTTTAAATTAATTACACTATACAATAATAACAATGCTAATACTATTATTAATTGACACCTTTTACATGCATACCTGTGGAAATTTGGTGGGGGGGAGGGGTTGTTTGTTTTGTTTTTTGTTTTTTTTGGTCGGTTGTTGGGCTTGAACTCTGGGCCTGGGCCCTATCCCTGAACTCTTCAGCTCAAGGTGAGCGCTCTACCACTTGAGCCACAGTACCACTTCTGGCTTTGTGGTGGTTAATTGGAGGTAAGGGTCTCATGGACTTTCTTGCCCAGGCTGGCTTTGAACCACGATCCTCAGATCTCAGTGTCCTGAGTAGCTAGGATTATAGGGGTGAGCCACTAGCACTCAGCCTGGAAATTTGTTTTTAATTGTAGTTTTCAACACCTGTGGTACTTATTATTACTTTCTACTTACATTAGACTAGGATATTCAATTAATGCCTTGGACATTATTCAGGTCACAAAGACATCATTGCTAATGTCGTATTGTCTTCATCTATTGGAATAAAAAGGAAATCTGTTTCCAGAAATCACCTGACATTGATAGAGCCCAGCATCATATACTCTAAGACTGGGCAGAGAAGATGGGATAAGAAGTAAGCCACGTGTACTAAAAGAAATAAAATTAAAAAGACATGAGTTTAAGTCTAACCTCTGCTCTTACTCATTGTAAAGGAAAAAGTTGTTCAACAGCTTCTCTAAGATTCCAACTTTCCATCTGTAAGAATGAGACCCTAACACTTGTACCCCTTGGTTTCACTGAATTTATCTAAAAAGAATGAAATAATTTCTCCTAGCAGCATCCTGCACAAAATCAACACTAGAAACTCTACTACGGACCAGAAAAATAAAAAGTATGTTTGACATCCCAAAGAAGTAAAAAAGGCAAATATGATTATTTACTTTGAGCCAAAGGAAAACATAAAACATGAATTATGGAAATGAAACAGCTCTGGCCAGAGTCACTCAGAAGGAGAGAGCAGGGCTCGATTTAAACATGGCCATGACATCTCTTCTATCCACTGTACCCAGCTGCCTCTTCAGAAATAGAATTCACTTTTATCATTTAATCCCACATTTTCCCATACAGATAAAGAAAGAAATGTAGACGGAGGGACAATATGTTGATTTGAACTGATCTGATTTGTATAGGCAAAAGTCGGTGACCAGTTCCACGTGGGCGTATTTTCTCTTGTTTAGTGAGAGGACCCTATGCATATCCTGTCAGGATCAAATATCTTTATGAAGAGCAGTTAAACTTGGATTTTTGCCGAAAAAGATATATAGTGACTGAATATTATTTTTGAAAAAAATCAGTGTTCTCAGCTTGAAACCAAATTTCACTTAACACTTTGACTGATGTGAAATATAGAATTACTTGGGAGAGTTTTATAATATAGCAATGGGTAGAGAAAAGGAATAGGATTTGAGCCTTAAGTTCTTAGCTCAGAATTCATATAGTCAGAGGAATGTCATGTCTCTCTCAAGGGGAAATAAGAGGTAATGTCTGCTGTTTATCTCTGGATGTCAGTTTGGACTGACACTGAAAAACCTATCAACAAAAAGATCATCATGCTGAGAGAGGTCAGCCTCTGTTCTTCCTTAGGGAGTACAGGTATGAGATGATGATGGTGGTGGTGGTGGTGGTAATGGTTATAGGACACTGAATGTAAAAAGAGCCTGTCTAGGAGCGGATTAACAGAGTTAGGGATAGGAGAAGAAGGGGAAACTGATGGGTGAAGAGGATCCATCACACACACACACACACACACAAAGACAACAGTGTAAAACCCACTAAATGATGATGTTTTTAAAAGGGTAAATAGATACAGGTGGTACAGCAATAGGTAAATTTGTTCAAAGTACACTTTGTACATGTGTGGAAATGTCACACCAAAATCCCCTCAGGTTACAAATGTGCATTAACTCACAACTGAAGTTAAAAGTTGATCTCATTTTATTCATCCACTGATAAATCAGTTCCACCCAGCTTACCACTCATACCCTGGGTCGCAGGCAACCAATGAAAGCAAGTCTAGGTGACCTTGTCCACCACTGCCCTTCACATAGGATTTATCTCAAAGGTCACTGTCAAGTGCATGGTGTTTAGACACTAAGGTCTGTTACCAATCTACTTTCATGATGGAGGTGGACATCTGGACAGCTTAGAATTGCAGTAAGGCTCACCAACACCTGGGACATTAGTTCTTGTCTGTTCTAAAAACAAGTACACAGAAAAAATGATCCCAATTGAAGATGTAGAGATCACCCCAAACCTCTTCTTCGAGTCATAGCAAAGACTGTGTATAAATCTGGGGACGGAAATTTATTGTACCCAGTCTGTCAACAAAAGTGACAAATTGATGCAGCTGGGAAAACTTGATCCTTTCTCTGCTGACAATATATTAAAGAGGCCAGGCATGGAACCATTCATCTCTTTTTCAAAACTTCAAGCACATAATTTATTACAAGAAACCTCACTATTCTCTACCTGTAAATACATACATAAATACATACATATGTATGCAAATACATACACACACATATATGTGCATGTGTATCAAACATAGAGAGGCACATACTTTAATTATACTTCAAGTAATTCATATTATTTTTAGGCCCTTCTAGAGAATGGTGTTCCTTAAGAAAAGAAATGGCCTAAATACTTAAAAGTATGTTTCTTATCAGTTCCATTACAATGGTTGTATTCCCTTGGAGAAGCATGTTTTCATGTCATGATCTTATGGTGACTGAAGGCTATTTTGTCAAAAGACCATTTGGCATGCGTCTGAAGCTAGATATGGGAGAGATTAGTCTTGTCAAAGTATAGATGGGAATGAATGTATATTGAGTCACTGCATGAGAAGCTTCTATGTTGGATAGTAATTTCTGATACTATTCTGCAATGCAATATAGTTCCTGTGATATTTGAATTCTATTCACTGAGGTCATCTGTTACATTTTTTTTCTTGGGAAGTAAAGATGCTCATAGTCCAAGGCCAGCCTGAGCAAAATATTACTACCAGGATCATGTCAACCAATAACCTAGGTGTGTGGGGGTGTCCATGTGCAACCCAGCTATATGGGATGCATGAGCAGGACACAGGAGTCTGAGTCCAACTCTAGGCAAAACAGTGAGATTCTATATGAAAAAATACATATAAAAAGGGGATCAGATGTGGTTCCAAGGGTAGAACACTTGCCTAAGAAGTGTGCAGTCCCAAGCTCAAACCTTATAGCACTACCCAAACACATGGGTTTTGCTTGTTTCTTCTGTCAAACTGCCTACATTTGGACAGGAGAAGTAAGCCGCTTGCAAATTTCTTTTGGAAATATTGGACACTAGGTTTTCTTTTTATTATTATTATTATGAACTCACCTTCTCAACAGAGGCTAAAGGAAGACAGACAATGATCTTGGTAGAAGGATGCTTTTATTTTTTCTTTTGTGCTTCAAATGAGAATGCAAACATGGAATGAGCTTAAGTTTTCTTGGGCAAGATGAGTCTTACCCCATTGGGGAATCCTTAAGTTATACCAACAAAACCCAACGAATGGCATTTGCAATGCACTCTGCTCATCTCTCCAGTAGCAATACGAAAATACGAACTATGGACATTAACTATTCAGTATGATCAGATTCTGGCTTAACTAAGCAAATGGAGATCATATTTAATAAAATTAGAAGCTATAGAGGAAAAAAATCCTTGCCACTTTCTGTTTTGTTTTGGTTTGTGCTCTTAAAATCACTTTTCTATTGACCATTATCAAATATTTTAATGATAAAAATGTGCTAAAAGCACCAAAATATTTGTTTAGTGTCATTTTTATTTAGTTTCAAATTTGCATTTTCTTAATTTAAAAAAAGTGTTTTTGCAGTAACTCTATTAGTTGGAGAGTACAGACATTTTGGGCACTGGTATACTTAGATGTCTTTTTATTGTCATGTTTCGGCTTTCCTACATATTATGGGATTGTTTTCTTTCCGTTGATCAATCCTTCACACTGATAACATTTTGTTTTCTTTTTCTTCATTACGTTTTTCTCCTTTTATGAGGAATGTGAGCTTCCAAGAATTCTCCTAACACTCTCTGACTTAGTCATATTCGTTCATCCCAGAAACTGGGAGTGAAGAGTAACAAAGAATGTGGTCAGAATTAAAATGTTATGTGTCAGAATAAAAATGTTATTATAAATGATTTATAATAAAATGAATAAAATAATATATAATAATGTATAATATATTAAAATAATTCATCTAATAACTGATTTATATAATAAATCCAGGTACATAATTTATATAATATTAAAAGGATACCTAAATAAGAGAATTATCGAATTACATACGAAACATGAGCGGGCCGGGAAAAGAGCATCCAACTGGGGTGAAAGGAGCTCAGTTCTTAAACCATAGCAAAGCATTGACGGGACCTGGACAGCGCACGCGCAGAGAACAGACAAGCCAGACAGTCCATTTCAGATCATCTCTTTGGAGCCACCAGTTCCATCTCCCGAAAACTGAAATCACTTCTCTTGGAAACCTCGACTCCCTGCTTTTCTCAGCCAAATTTCCAGGGTGTTATGGAAGGTCTTTCCTGTCTTTTCCCCTCTTCTTTCCCAGCCCAACACCCTCTGCTCTTCACACAGCCTAGTCCAGCAGAGCTGCTCCACCCCTGCTGCCGTCCACCCAGGAAATGCTGCACCTTTTTGGTTTGCTATGCGCGTTTCTTAAAGACATCCATTCCGTTTTACTTTTTAGAACTCTGCTCCTGGCTCCCTTCTTCCAAAATGCCATCCACAAATACCAACCACACTTTTCTCATAGAAGCAACCAACTGGAGTCATAGGTAGTAACTATGCTATTTCTACATTTTGTGTTCCATGTCTGTACCAATACTGAGATTCCACTAGACAGCACGAAGCTTTTGTAATGTGTAATTTTAGCATGTAAGAGAAGTTTTGTTTTGCTCTTAAAGAATGACGATTTGAAGGCTTCGGTATTCTGCACAGTGCATTATTCACACAGCAGTACAGAACAGACCGATCTGTCTATTTTTCTCACAGAACTAAAACCTCTACAAAGGAAAAAAGAATGTAATCGGTTTCAGTTTGAAAAAATAAGAAGCAGCTCTAGCAATGATACCTACTCAAAATAGCTGTTAACCTTGTTGAATCTCTGAAGCTTGAAAATAATACCATTCTTTAATTTACACTGCTTGATTATAAGTGATTTTTAAAGTTGACAAAGCTAAGGAGTAACAGGGTTTTTGTCTTTTTACCTTTTGGTTTTATGAACTCTTTATGTGCAAGCGAGGCTAATTTAAAATATATTATATATGCTCCATGTAGTACTCTTCTAGGTTTCTGTTCATAAATTAACTATTGAATTTCCCCACAAATGTGATACATCATTTTGTGATTTTTTTTCTCATTGCTTTGATGAGGAAGTCTTCCTCTTCCATCTTACAAATGGAAAGATATTCATAAATTTTTATTCCCTGTTATTTAATCCTATAACTATAAAAGGCTTATGTTACACTCTGAATTAAATCTTTCATGGAAAATAAACAATGACCAGTGAGTATCAGCACTAAAATTGTGTTTCATGGCTCTTCTCTCGTTTTCCTTGTAAGCATTTTTCATTTTAAAAATACTCAATTATTACCTTAGACTGTGTCTTTTACATACTGAGCTCTAAGGTAAATAAGTACATACTGTTAAATTTATATGAAGCTGTTGTTAGATATGTAAATATCTTTGCAAGCGTTTTGACCCATATATGAATATTCTTTTCACATCATTGCTTGTGTCCTCTTTTTTTTATCATTGCCTTTTTATTATCTCCAAGTGGTTGTACAAAGAGGTTATCATTCAGCAAATCCGTTGATTAGTACAATGCATCTTGACCAACATCTCCCTTTCCATCATCTTTGGGTTGTATTCTTGGAATCACAAAAGTTCTCCTTATTTTGAAATTTCTAAGGAAAAATGATCTACCTTTGCTTCTGGTATAAATATAAGAGGTATGATGATTTTTTTTCTTATGCTTTCTTCTAAGAAGTTTTTAATTTTTAGCTCTTATATTCAAGACTTTAGACCACTTTGAGCTAACTTTTAAGTATGGTTTGAAAAGGAAAGTCCATTTTACTTCTCTGCATGCAGGTATCCAGTTGTCCCAGAACCATTTACGGAAAGGACTATTTTCCCCCATGGAATTTTCTGGCAGTCATATATTTTGAAAAAAATCAATACACCATAAACATCAGGGTTTATTTCTGAACTCCAAAGTTCATTCTACTGATCTGTATATCTGTATTCATGGCATTACCACACTCCACTGATGACTGTAGGTTGTAGACAGTTTTGTAGTTCTGAAGTATTAATCCTACAATTTGTTTGCCCTTCTGCACAAGTGTTTATGTTATTCACATTTCTACATTAATTTTAGGACAGCTGGTTTGTTTCTACCAATAAACAAATAAATAAGGATTTTGCTAGGGATTGCTTTGAAGCTATAGATTAACTTCAAAAGAACTGCAATCTTACAATAATAAATCTTCCAGACACTAAGGATAAACTATTAATTTAGGTCATTTCAAACTTCTTTCAATGATGTCTTATAGCCTTAATGTAGGAATCATAGGTCTTAAACATCTTCCCCCCACCCCAGTCCCCAGTCCCCCCTTTCCCCACTGTCACCCTGCCTCCCTCCCCCCCCCCCCCGTTCCTGGTGCTTGAACTCTGGTCCTGGGCACTGTCCCTGAGCTCCTTTTGCTCAAGGCTAGCGCTCTACAACTTAAGCCACAGCGCTACTTCCACCATTTTCTCAAGGGCTTTCTGCCCCAGCTGGCTTCAAATAGCAATCCTCATAACTCAGCCTCCTGAGTGACCAGGATTATAGGTGTGAGCCATCTGGGCCTGGCTTCTTACACATCTTCTATTAAAGGTATTTCATTTTCTTTATGAAGCCATACATTATACATTGAATTCTTTTGTATACAAAGATAAATAAGCCCTGTTCGTATCATCACATTAAATGACACAGCACCTGGCTGGCACATGATGCTTGTGAAATGGTTAAAATGAATAAATAAATAAGGAAAAAAGTAAACAGATGATTATCATAATGATGGCAACGTGATAATGGTGTTCGCCTTAATTTGAAAATGCATACACTCTACAGATGTATTTGGTTCTGTCCTGTGTTCTTTTTTTTTAATTTATTTTCTTGTAAAGATGCTGTACAGAGAAATTACAGTGACATCAGTAAGGTAATAAGTACATTTCTTCCACTACACTCCTAGAATCCCAATCACCAACATCCCCTGGGATATACCATTCCATCCCCTGGAATGTACCGATCCATCCCCTGGAATGTATCATTCCATCTCCTGGAATATACCATTCCATCCCCTGGAATATATCATTCCATCTCCTGGAATATACCATTCCATCGCCTGGACACTACCATTCCATCCCCTGGAATGTACCAATCCATCTCCTGAAATATACCATTACATCGCCTAGACACTACCATTCCATCCCCTGGAATATATCATTCCATCTCCTGGAATATACCATTCCATCGCCTGGACACTACCATTCCATCCCCTGGAATGTACCAATCCATCTCCTGGAATATACCATTACATCGCCTAGACACTACCATTCCATCCCCTGGAATATATCATTCCATCTCCTGGAATATACCAATCCATCGCCTGGACACTACCATTCCATCCCCTGGAATGTATCATTCCATCTCCTGGAATATACCATTCCATCCCCTGGAATGTACCAATCCATCCCCTGGAATATACCAATCCATCGCCTGGACACTACCATTCCACCCTCAGCTAGGAGCTGCTATGCACCAAAGAATGGGCCTGCATGCCACTTCTGGTCACAGCCAAAAGTTCCTTATTTTTACCTAATCTTCTTTTTCTGGATGCCCAGTTTAAATTGTTCTTGCTTTGAGAAGACTTTCCTGGCATTTGGTATTGGGTTGGAGGGCTCTGTCATTCTCCTGTGGTGATTACCCATTATCTTCACCTTGAGATAAATCACTAATCTCTTTCATTATCATGCTCACCAAGTTCTGAGCTGCTTGAAGTCATGGAAGTTTATTGCTTCATTTTCCTGAGCAAAGGCAGACATATAGCAGGTGCTGAAAATCCCTCAAACACATAGAAATAATAAAATTATCCACAAGCAGACACATCCTTATGACTTTGACTTTTAATCCACATTTTCCTCTTCTGTGCCTTGACTTTCCTGTTCTCTGCATTCTTCTCTGTCTCTACACTTTTATTATTCTTCTTTTCCTCTTATAAGTTTTATGCTGGGTATGTATTGCTAAGAATAGTCTCAATTTAAAGTAACGTAAAAGGTTTTTTCTGACCTTTAAGTCATTAAACCATTGAGTTATTACACAAAATCATTCTGGAAACTGTTCTAAAGAGGGATACAAATCACATTGACAGAATTCATTCCTCTACTCTTAACAACAAGGTACCAATAATGTCATGGATTTCAATAGAAAGACAATTATTTACTAACTGCATTGAGGTGGAATTTTGGTACTTTGAAACTACATACAAAACAAAGATTTTTGAAGCAATCTTTCATTATATCTATTCTTTTTTTTTTTTTAATTTTATTTTATTTTATTTGAGAACATACTGTACAGAGGGGTTACAATTACATGGGCAGGATAATGCATACATTTCTTACCAAGCATTGCAGCCTCCTCCTTTGTTTACCCTTCACCTCCCTTCCCAGCCTCCCCCCTCCCCCCCACCCAATCAACCCCCCCTCCCCCCCACCACCGACATTGTAAAGCTGGTTTTGACATGACATTTTGTACTTCTCATTGTTGCAACAGGTCCACCTGAATCCTTAAACGACTTGTTTGTCCCCGTCTCCTCCACATGTTATACTGACATCAAATATAGTGAAAGCAGGGGTTACACTGTGGGGGAGGGACATACAAAGCAACAAAGAAATAATCTTATAAATGCGTTAGAAACACATGCATGAAAGAAACAAAAACATTAAAATACATATTTGAGGGTTCGTTTTCCTAACATCACATTCTCTGACTTTTTCCGCTTGACTCATACCTATACTAGATATTGCAAATAAGGGAAACCATGGGACCTATGTTTCTTTGGGCCTGGCTTACTTCACTTAATATAATTTTTTCCAAGCCTTTCCATTTCCTAACAAATGGGGCAATGTCATTCTTTCTGATGGAGGCATAGAATTCCATTGTGTATATATACCACATCTTCTTGATCCATTCATCTACTGAGGGGCATCTGGGTTGGTTCCATATCTTAGCTATGGTAAATAATGCTGCAATAAACATAGTTGTGCTGGAAGCTTTAGTGTGGCCTTGTTTGTGATCATTTGGGTAAATGCCCAAAAGTGGGATTGCTGGGTCTTTGGGGAGCTCTATGTGGAGTCTTTTGAGGAACCTCCATACTGCTTTCCAAAGTGGTTGAACAAGTTTACATTCCCACCAACAATGAAGTAAGATTCCTTTCTGTCCACATCCCCTCCAGCATCTGTTGTTGTTAGAGTTCTTGATTTTTGCTGTTCTAACTGGAGTGAGGTGATATCTCAATGTTGTTTTGATTTGCATTTCTTTTATGGCTAGAGAGCTTGAGCATTTCTTCATGTGTCTATTGGCCATCCTTCTTTCTTCTTCAGAGAAGCTTCTCTTTAAGTCTTTCGCCCACTTATTTATTGGGCAGTTGTTTCTTTGAGGATTTGTTGTTGGGTGGTTTAATTTTTTGAGTTCCAAGTATATTTTAGATATGAGACCCTTGTCCGTTGTATGGCTAGTAAAGATCTTCTCCCAGTCCGTGGGCTTTCTATTGATCTTGCTAGCTATGTCATTTGCCCTGCAGAAGCTCTGCAACCTTATACAATCCCATTTGTCCAACCTTTCTTTGATTTGTTTTGTTTCTGGGTCTCTATTCAGAAAATTTCGGCCTGAGCCAAGGAGACCCAGGGTTTCTCCTATTCCATCCTGTAATGTTTTCAGAGTGTCTGCTTTGAGTTCAAGGTCTTTGATCCATTTGTAGTTGATTCTGGTGCAGGGTGATATATAAGGATCTAGCTTTAGTTTTCTACATGTAGTTAACCAGTTTTGCCAGCACCATTTACTGAAGAGGCTGTCTGTCTTCCATTCTATTGTTTTAGCTCCCTTATCGAAGATTAGATGGCTATAGGTCTGTAGGTTTATTTCTGGGTTTTCAATTCTATTCCATTGGTCCTGAGGTCTGTTCTTATGCCAATACCAAGCTGTTTTGATTACTATGGCTTTATAGTAGAGTTTGAAATTTGGTATTGATATTCCTCCAGCCGTGTTCTTTCCGTTGAGGAGCGTTTTTGCTATTCGGGGTCTTTTATTGTTCCATATGAATTTTTGGATTGCCTCTTCTATTTCCTTGAAGAATGAGGGTGGAATTTTGATAGGTATTGCGTTGAATTTGTAGATAGCCTTGGGAAGTATTGCCATTTTCACGATGTTAATCTTTCCAATCCAGGAGCATGGGAGGTTTTGCCATTTTTTAAGTTCTGTGTTGATTTCCTTTTTCAAGATTTTAAAGTTTTCGTCATAGAGGTCCTTCACTTCTTTAGTTAAGTTAATTCCTAGGTATTTTATTTTTTGTGGGGCTATTACAAATGGAGTTGCTTTCCTAATTTCAGCCACATTTTTCTCATTGTTGGCATACAGAAAAGCCATTGATTTTTGGGGGTTAATTTTATAACCTGCTACTTTGCCAAAGTTTTGAATCAGCTTGAGTAATTTGGGAGTGGAGTCTATGGGATTCTTTAAATACAAGATCATGTCATCTGCAAAGAGGGAGAGTTTTATTTCGTCTTTCCCCATTATATCTATTCTTTTGCTCCTTTTTTTTTTAAAACACAAACTTTTATTACATATTTGACCAAAAGTTTACTAATTCCTGAAATGCTGGCCTATACCTTACCTCCCTGACATCTATTATTCAGAGTATTGACATGTGAACATTAACACCCAGTTCTCGTGCTAAATGGAGGGAATGAAATTTAAAATATGTAAGCTGCCTATTCTGAGTCTCAGCATCTTGAATATGTGCAATATATTAGTCACTTCTCAATTCTCCTTATTTCCTAGATACGTACACCTACAATCCCCAGCCAAATGCCTAACTAGAATAGAGTTGCTATTTTTGAATATACAAGTGATTGATGGTTACTATGAACAATTTGTTAACAAAAAATATAGAGAGGCTTACTAGAAGGAAAACAAAAAAATTGATTTCTTAGGGTGGCTTTTTTTTTTGCTCATTCTAAAAGGGTTATTTAAATCTAAACAGCAATTATGGGATTCTCTTGGGATTGGCGTTAGTTGTCCCTCAGTGTTTGCACTCCCTCTATAATGTCAATGTTGTTCATTGACACTGCCATATTTTGCTCAAAGAGTTGAATATATTCCAAAGCCCTGCAACCCATTTCCCCCATAAATTATTCTTATTAATGTTTTTATGGTGAAATGCCTACATGTTACATTTCTTTTAGTATAGGGGGGCAATTTCAATATTTCAAAATTCCTATAAATCAAGCATAGTGTTGTAAAAACTAAGCAATTTGGCTAGAAAAGCAAAGACATGGTTCCTGTCTGACATTTGCATCAGAAAGTCAGCCAAGCTTCTGAGTGCATTAGTCCATGGAAACAAGAGTCCTCTTATGATAAACAATCGCTCTGGGAGACAGGGTATTA
This sequence comes from Dipodomys spectabilis, assembly GCF_019054845.1. Lineage (NCBI taxonomy): Eukaryota > Metazoa > Chordata > Mammalia > Rodentia > Heteromyidae > Dipodomys > Dipodomys spectabilis. The sequence goes on along the minus strand of NW_024870698.1, from coordinate 3,562,862 downwards.
TCACAAAGAGGATTATTTATGCTAGTTCAAGAAACAAGAAAGGCGGGGGCAATGTAATCCTCTTCAGATCTTGAGGCTGCTGATCAAATAAAAATTTCAAAGTTAAAAAAAAAACTGTTTTTGAAAATGGGCTCTGTGAGAACTTACAGTTTTAGTCAGGAAATTAAGTGGGCGAAGGGACCAAGGGATGGTGGGATATTACACAAATACAAGGGTTAATGTTGAATTGTACTGAAATAAGTTCTGCTAAATATCAGGAGTCATCTTTACTCCATTACAGACATTTTAGGGGAAAGAAATCACTGGAATTGGGGGAAAATGAGATCACCAGACATACTGAAATCAATACTCTAGTGGAAACATATCTAAAACCCATTGACCACACACACACACACACACACACACACACACACACACACACACACAATGGTTCTCAAAAACACCAGACCATGTTACCCAAGTAACATAGATTCTCAGGTCACACATCATCTTGGGAATGGATTGTGAGGCCACGGTTTAAACTCCTAGCTTTCCAAAGCTAGAAATTAAGTATTTTTACACTTAAAATGCTAATGAAAACATCTATCTTTTTAAATGTTTCTAAAAAATTCTAATCTGAATTTCTCTCTGACATTTTTATTCAAACAAAAAGAGTTTCTAATATATACAAAGATAACATGTATATAGCAGTTAAATCCTAAGATTATGAAGTAATTTGGACTTTGAAAACAAGGAAATAGTGGAGAGACAAATAAATATTTTCTATGTCTAGATTAATAATGTCATCTATCACTATCATTTATAATTTGGAATAGTCAAACTCATTTGGGTGATCACATTGATGATAAAACATGGTAAAATTGTAGTCCATCAGTCATGGCTGCAAATTCCGTGTGTGTCTACAATCTGTAAGCTCTGTTGAACTGGAAAAGATATTTAACTATCACATGCTTCAGTCTGTGCCATTTTATTTATATTTATTTATTTAGCCGGGACCAAGGCTTGAACTCAGATCCTTACTCTTGCTTAGCTGATGCTCTACCATTTAAGTCACAGTTCCACAATGGCTCTTCGCTTGTTATTTTGGAGATGGAGTTTCATAGAACTTTTTTCCCCAGATTAGTGGTGAACCAATATCCTCCAGATCTTAGTCTCTCAAGTAGCTAGAATTACAGGTGTGAGTCACAAGTACTTCAGTTCCATATCTTCAAATAGAGGTAATTAATACTTCATATTCAGATTTTTGTTAATATTCCATAGCATCTCATTTTAATATACTAGTAGACCATATTAGGCATTCATTCAGCATAGTTCACACATGAAGACAATACAACAGGATAGAATACAACACAGGCTGAGGATCCATTGTCTGAAAGTCCAAAATCCAAAAATGCTCTAAAATCTAATCTTGCATCATTTGAGATTTTGGATTTTGCATTTCTCAATCAGCAAGAACTGTACAGATATTACAAAATCAAAAAAAAAGAACAAAAGAACATTTGAGAGGAAGATGGAAAAAAGAAAAGAAGAAAAAGAAAAAGAGAAAGAAAAATCTGACATATTTCTGATCTTCAGCATTTCAGATATGGAATATTCATTCTGTAGTTGCTTCAAATAAGTTATATTTAATGGGACCAAATTTAAGATATTTTTATTCATACTACATCAAATGAGTAATGAGAAGTGTTCTAAAGAGATCAAGTGTCTGAAAGCACAATTATAAATCTAAAATATTCTTTCATCCCAAATAGTTGTGTTTATCAGGAAAATTACTGGATGCTTGAGGAAAAGGAGCTCTTGATGTGTTGCTACAATGAGACAATCGAGTAGGCCATACTGGAAAGCTAGTTGTAACCTTTGGGACAGTGATAAAAAAAATTTTTTTAAAAAGTCTTTTTTTTAAAAAAAAAGCCAGCATGGGCAAGAAAGTCCATGGGACTCTTACCTCCAATGGAAGTGGTGCTGTGGCTCAAGTGGCAGAGTGCTTGCCTTGAGCTGAAGAGCTCAGGGACAGTGCCCAGGCCCAGAGTTCAAGCCCCATGACTGACAAAAAAATAAAAATCTTAAGAAGATTCTGCCTGCAATGCTGGGTTCCACTGCATCGTCAGGACTGAGATCTGATACAAAATTCCGCGTATGTTCTCGCAATTATAGAACACTGGATATATCCTACAGAATGCATGCAACCTCTTATTCTGAGACAGGAAGGTAGAAATTTAGCAATGGATATCGGATAGACAAATGGATTCAAGTTTAATACCCTACATGTCCAGAGATCCTCAACCACCTAACTTTCCAGACTTTTATGAGAATGCAATGAAAAGATGAACATAAGAGATAATGAGCACATTGAAAGTTTGGCTAATGGTTTCATAACTATTTAACTACTTTTACATTTAGATAAAGAATATCTACTGAAAATGTTACAAAGCAGAAGACACAATTAAGGGATCAAAATAATCGATAAAGCCAAATTCTCAGTGACTGAGAAGAAATAAGTATAAAGTATCTGTTGTATAACATGAGATTCTCTCAAAGCATGTTGATGCCTAATGTAAGAGTATTTTCTATTTGCAGTGCAGTAGCCATTGCTCTTATCCTAACTATCATACTTCCCAGCAAAGTCTATTAGGGAGCTCTTCTTTTTGAATAAGTAGTAAGGTAAAACAGGATGTCAAAGTCAGTGGACTCTAATTCAGTTTCACATGAGAAATGTAAAAGAATTATAAAGTAGAAAGCTGTCAGTTAACTAGCTAAACATAATTTTAAGAAATCTCTAATGCTTAAAATAAGTAGTTAATGATTGTTTTAAAATAGACCTTTACCCCATGCATGGAGGACTAAAGGAAATGACTATACACTGCCAAATGGTTCATCATTATGTATTAATCCATTCCTTAATAGTTACGTTGTCACAGGCCTAAGGACCCTTCCTTTGTGCCTAACTTTTGTTATCACTTTCCTAAAGAGAAAACGGTCAAACCATTGTGTAAACAATTCTTCCAGTTATCCTGAGTGATTTTTACACAGTTTCATGACTCAGATATCTGACCTCAAAATTTGGGCAAATTGCTAGACCTTGTCCAATCTTTTGGCTCCTACATTTTTTATTATCTTGTCATCCCGTATTTTCAGGGTTGGATTTGTTTTGCGTGTAGATTTATATTACTGGTGTCATCAGGGTTATCTCTCGAACTGAAAATTCAACTAAAGATAATGTGTCTTTTTTTCCCCACAAAAATGGAAACCTCAACTACTCATACAGGGCATACAGGAGACTGTTTGAAGCCTGTATAATCAAGTAATTAAAAAACAAATTGTGCTTTGTATTCAAGGATGTAAATCCAGCAACTACCTTCACTAATTCAATCATTCTCCTGTATGTCATATTGCCACACACCCCACCAAGAGTACCTGAAAAACATAGACTCCCAAATGGCATAAGAATACTGCAACTGGGCTGGGAAGGTGGCTCAGTGGTAGAGCGCTTGCCTTACATGCATGAGGCCCTGGGTTCGATTCCACAGCATCATATAAGCAAAAAGAAAAAAAGCCGGAAGTGGCACTGTGGCTCAAGAGGTAGAGCGCTAGCCTTGAGCTGAAGAGCTGAGGGACAGCTCCTAGGCCCAGAGTTCAGGCCCCGTGACCAGACCCAAAAAAAATTAAAAAATAAAATAAAAAGAATACTGCAACTGCTTGATTTCTGATGGATCTGAAAACAACACCAAATAGCTGTTTTCTTCCCTCCTCTTTTATTCTGAGTACTTAGTGAAGTGTTCCTTGCTATAATTACCCTAAGATCTGCACATTTAAGAGACTTTTAACAAGTAACTACTCTCCAAATTTCAACTGTCTCTCATCCAGTAAGTCCATCCTCATAAAATTGTTACAGTAACATGTTTGAGAAACAGATTGCTAGTTATTCCTTAACATTCCTTCTTCCTCTTAATATTAAGTCCCCTGATACCAGCTGACTACATAGATTCCTGGTTATAGATTGGATTTCTCAGTGTCCCTCATAAATATTTGAAAACCCTATGACTAAATTCTGGCCAGTGATATGTGATACAAATGACCTCTTCAACTCTTTGAAGGAATGTTTCTTATTCTCTTTGTTCTTTCTTTCTCATTAGGTTAGAGACATATGTGTTGGTGGTGAACTAACTTCTTCACAAAAATAAGGAAACATCTTGGAGATGACAGAGAAAACGAGAGAAAAGGAATCCAGGTACCTGAAAAATCTTACAGAGTTTAGACATGCATTGGTGAAAGTTCACATAAGAATTTGAGAGACCCTCCTAAATGGTGACCCCCCAAAAAAAGACTTAAACTAGAATCCTAAATATGTCTATGTCAAAAAGATTTAGTGCAGATTCTATACATCATTACAACATAATACCTTACTTTAATATCTGTCATAGTTTGAATGTGAAATGTTGTCCACAGACTTATGTGCTATAAAACCTAGGTCTCTCAAGTGGTTGTGACAATTGGGGAGGTTCTAGAAACTTTAGGAAGTAGGGGTCGCTGAAGGAAGCAGGTATCTTGGAAGCCATCCCTGGAGAGAACTTTTCCCTGGTCCCTTCTTCTTTCCAACTCTTTACTTCTTTTCAGCCAATATATGAACAGGCTCTACCACAATTCTCCTGCCCAAATGCATAAATCAAGCAATGATGGACAGACCCTCTGACACTGTCAGCTAAGACAACTCTCTCTTCCCTTCATCTGTTGTCTTAGGTATTTTGGTCAAAGTGACGATGAATTACTGACTGCACCTTTGAACATTTGGTTCTGAGCGTACTAAAGGGGGTTCTAAAGTCTGCATGACCCCGGGAGATTCACAGGACAGGAATCCAAACGGGAATGCCCCTAGTTTCCCTGGATTGGTTTTGCTTGTGAATCAGAAAAAACAGCCTCATTTTATAGTAAAGAACCTAGACCTCAAAAAAGATTAAGTAATGTTACCTATCGTCAGGGACGGCTTTTTTAAGAGATATGATTGGGATAGCAATGGGAGGAAGATTTAACAGTGCCTACTGTAAAGAAATTCATCACCACCGAAAATAAAGAACATCATTATCAACTAATAAATGACGATAAATGTAATAACTGTAAACAGGAAAACCTTGTGAAAATGCTTTCAGGTAGAAACTTTGAGCGTGTAATTATTATCTAAAATTTCCCTGCTCTTTCCTTTTGATGAGGCCTATTTTTAGATGTTGATTTAAATGTTGATATCCTGCTGAAATCTTCCAGTCTCAAAGTCATTTAGACACATTTTGTGTCCAATTTTGACCTAGTGAATTGTAACACCAATCACACTCATTTTGTGTCTTTCTATCTTTCTTCCTTAATACGAAATCAATTTGGTTTCACACCATCACCCAATATGAACATACACGTGTATACCTCACTATATAAGTATATATGATTAATTCATATAGATTTTATATATAATTGTACATAGTTAATTGAAGTTATTTAGTAAGCTAGTTAGTTCATTGGTTTTTAAGCTATTGTAACTTGATTGCTCTAATTCTTATTTCAAGCCTATAGTAATTACAAATAAGAATTTTTAAAAAATTCACATCAATAATATTTTTATTCCTTCCTTAGAAGGTATACCACAGTGATAATTGCCTCATTCAATTCTATGGCTTCTAGCAGTCCAGTTCACAGATTTTAAAAATAAAAAAAACGATATTGTTTAAATAACTTGTCTAAGATCACACAACTGGTAAGAATGTAAGAATTAAAAAAAAAATGAAAGAATGTTAGGTCAACTCATGGACATTTCTTCAGAACTCTGTTTGCTCCTTCTCAAACAGAAAGGACACATCAATTAGACTGGCAAACTTTTTTTCTGGGGCTTGAACTCAGGGCCTGGGCTCTGTCCCTGAGCTTCTTTTGCTCAAGGTTAGCACTCTACCACTTGAACCACAGCATCATTTCTGGATTTTTCAGTTTATGTGGTACAGAGGAATGAAATCCAGGGCTTCATGAATACTAGGCAAGTACTCTACTACTAAGCTACATGCCTAGCCCCTTACTGTGTACTTCTAATTGTGATATGTATCATAGGTAATGCATGGCATTCACTCTGGCTCTCCAAACAGATATTATATTTAAGGAAATACAAAGAACATGCACATGAATACTCAGCTGTTGGAAAAGGACCTAAAATGATTAAATATTAAATAAATATTCCCCAAACAGTCTCGCTACCAATTTTGTCTAAATTCATGAAGATAAATGATGAAGTTCAATGATCTGCCAGATGATGGTGTCACAAAAATTTCCCCCTTCCATAAACAACTTTTAGCTTTAGTAGAATGATAAACTGCCTGTTCACAAAAATATCCAGGTTTTCTATTTTAGAGCAATAGACAAAAGAGCTGGAATTAGCATATATTTAAAAAGAAACAAACCGTGCCAGAAACCATGCCTCTTTATGTCATATCAGTCAGAGATGAATTGATTATGGAAGCACTGCAGAAGTATTGGATTATATTTGATTTATTCAGCCGAAGTTAGTGTCACAGGAAGACTTTCTCTAATATTAGACAAAATTGCTACAGGTGTTGGATGAGCACTGTCAAACAGATTGCATCCCAAATGAAAGGTCATAAAGCAAAGCATAATTGCACATTGCCTGGCATGTAGAATAAAATGCCCAAAGTAAGAGAGTCTATGAAACAGATAGAGTCCAGAAGTGATGACTTTTTGCAGTATTTCTGTAGGCTTACATTTTAAGAATGATGACTATTTTGGTGAATGGAAGAATTGAAATATCAAATACAACCACAGTCCTTCAGCAATATAATATTTGTTTGTTTTGTGTTTGTGTGTTGTATAATAATTTGTTATTCACATGAGTCACTTAACAAAGTATGAAATAGAGAAATATGCAGAAGGCAACCTTGTATTTCCATGTTAAGTGTGGGCAATGTTTCAAAATAGAACTTACCTTTAATTTATCTATGTTCTGCGTGGAGAGCCTCTTATCACATGTTGGCTGTGTATATCGTTGGCCAACTCTGGAAACTTCTCTGTAGCTCAGTTTTCTCACAAGGTTAATGTGAAGATGAAGCAAGGTAATAGGCTTGGAGTACAATCTGGTTCACGCAAGCATTGGCCATGACGATTATCACCATTACCTTAGTTTTACAAAAACTTTAAAATCTTAGGCAACAAGTAAGAACAATATCTTAGCAATTGTGAGGTCTGCTGTCAAACATGGCTCTGCCAGTTCCTATTTTGTGACATGAGGATACATTGTTCAGCTTCGGCACCTCAGCCCTTCCTAATTAAGCTGGGAATCATACCTGTCTTTGAAGATGGTTATAAGAATGCAAGTTAATGAGCTCAATTTGCTTATCAACATTCCTGGGAAAATAAAAATTCTCACAGAATGGAAGGCTTTATTGTTAAGAAAATCACATTGCACTTGGAGCCCACCGAATCACTTTCAAATTCCGATGCTTGTTCGGAAGCTATTTATATTTTTTAATAAAAAACTCTCATTGTGTGTTTATAATCTTCCATGATTAAAAGCATATACATCCATAATCCCTAAGCCCAGCAAACGTATATCCCTAAATCCCTAAGCGAGTTTTTCTTCTATATTACTTTTTATACTGCCCTATTTATTGGAGACGTACCAGATGTTTGGAGAGTAGAAGGGTCATTTAAATTACTGTTCAATGTCAGACATGGTAAATTACTCATCTTTCACAAACATGTTCTTAATTTTTAAGAGCATTTTGCATTACTGTTGCTTGCTTAAAATTTTAGAGATATCACTGTTTGGCATTCCAGTATGAATCAACACATTTTTTAAATATATTTAGAAATGATACAAATTTTCACACTAGAAAAATCATAACTTGTCTGGCTTTGGGTTTGCTGTTCATCTAAAATTTGTCTTCTTCTGTTTAAATTCCATCTATCTTTAATTTAATTAAAAGCAATGACTATTTATTGATGAGTGACTGCATGCTAGGCCTGAGGATAAAAACACAGCAATAATATGCTCCTTCCTCCCTAAGAATCTAAAAATCTATAGGAAAATATAGACACAATAAAGACTATAATACTATTGGAAGAATCTTTATCTTTTTAGCTTCGTCTCAAGAAAAATGTTTAAAACTATTAGTATTTGTTATAAAAGCAAAACTAAGCTATGGATCTTTGACTCAGCACAATTCTGATCTAAAAGTGTGCAGTGCTTTACTTCTTTTAAAAATTACAGTAACCCAGATGCCCCTCAGTAGATGAATGGATCAAGAAAATGTGGTATATATACACAATGGAATTCTATGCCTCCATCAGAAAGAATGACATTGCCCCATTTGTTAGGAAATGGAAAGACTTGGAAAAATTATATTAAGTGAAGTAAGCCAGGCCCAAAGAAACATAGTCCCCATGGTTTCCCTTATTTGCAATAACTAGTATATGTCTCAGTCAAGCAGAAAAGGTCAGATAAGGTGATGTTAGGGAAATGAATCCTAAGATATGGATTCAAATGTTTTTTTTTTAATTTCATGCAATTGTTTCTAACATTTATAAGATTATTTCTTTGTTGCTTTGTATGTCCCTCTCCCACAGTATAACCCCTGCTTTCACTGTATTTGATGTTGGTATAATTTGTGGAGGGCAAGGGAAAAAACAAATCGTTTAAATAGGGATACAGGTGGACCCATTGCAACAATGAGATGTACAAGTGGTTATGTGGAAAAACGAAATTTACAACTTTGGTGGGGGGGTATGGGAAGGGGAAACAAAGGAGGAGGCAACAATGCTTGATAAGAAATGTACTCATCTTGCCCATGTAATTGTAACACCTCTGTACGGTATTTTCACAATTAAAAAAATTACAGTAAGTCTGCTTATGTACAATCATAAGAAATGTACTCATTATCTTGCCCATGTAATTGTAACTCCTCTATACACTATTTTCACAATTAAAAAATTACAGTAAGTCTGCTTATGTACAATCTTGCCCATGAACAGTCAAAAAATAATAAAATGTAAACATATACTTGAAACATTAAACGCAATCCCCTCCCTACATTGAAGCTTAGTTCATTTGTGAAGCTCTCAATCAGACCCACACTCCTATCCGTTTTGTTTAAATAATTGTGTGATCTTCTGTAGGTTTCTCTACTCTCCATGTTGTAAAATTCTGCCTCCCACTAAAACAAAAAGAGCTCAAGGAAGTTAAAAGTTAATATGCTTAACCTAAACAATAAAGTGAAAATATTAGATTTGTTGAAGGCTGCATGCCATCAGTGGCAGCTGAGAGGCATTATGGAGAAAAGAAATCAGATACCCATAGTGCAATTCTGAGCTCTCCCTATCCCGAACGTATTCAGTTTTTCCTCAATGGCATGTGTCTCTGTAGAAACATATTATCAGTGGATACTGAGGGTTTACTGTAAGTATCTATATGGAACCATGCAGGTTCAACTATTTTCTTTGAGTTACTTCAGGTTTGTTGTTGTTGTTTCTTGCCTGCTTTTCTGTTTTAGTTGACTAATTTCATCAGTTTACCTTATGTCTAAATAAAAGAGCATATGCCAAGCCCTGGTCATCACAGGATGATTTTTAATGGTTGAAGATTAATATAGTTTGATAGAAAAGTTGAGTATATTTCCGATTTTATTACCTGATATTGTATATACATTTATCTGAATTAGGGAAGAGAAGAGGAACAACAGAACAGTGAGACAAAGGGCCAGGGGGAACCAATGTAACCACGACATACACAAGACAATACGTTGGGAATGATCTGTACAACTTGTGGGGGGTGGCTGGGAAGGGAGGGAAAGCGGGAGAGAAAGGAGGGAGGGGATAACAAGTTCAACAAGAAATGTACTTATTACCTTACTCATGTAACTGCAACCCCTTTGTACATCACCTTGACAATAAAACAAATGGCGGTGGTTAGTGCAAAACAGACTGAGATCTACTGGGGGTAGGGGAAGAAAACAAATGTAAATATAAAGAAAATGTAGCTCATGAAGTAAATATGTCATTGAGGCCCCAAACATAGTTGTAAAAAAAGTCACCTATCATGTTCATTGATTGGAGTCAAATATTCAAAAGCAGATAACAGTGATGTGCTTAAAAACAGACAGAAAAACGGACATAGAGCAGTGCTAAGTGTTGCCTGCCCGCCTATCTAAAAGAGAGAAATTGATGGATATCGTTCACTGCTTCTATAACTCTGATTGAGTGTCCCAGATGTTGGGTGAATTTAAATTAAAAAATGAGTTGGGATGTAAAGGTCAAGTTGATCCTGTACCCATCTCATAGTCTTCATGAACTAAGCTGGGAAATTTTCACATTCGCTATTTCTTACAATCTTCCCCTGAAGTACTTCAGGAATGCAGGGCAGGTCTCTTTATGCTCACTTGAAAAAAAAAATGAGAAATCAAACTCTGAAAAACATACGTGCTGACAATGTTATATTAACTGGTAACTTTGGGAATGAACAAAGCAGGTTCAAAATCTTTAGACTCTGTAATTTTCCAGTCCTCATACAGAGGTCATTTTTGGACCACTTTATTTCTTAGAGTACTTAGATTATCCCTAACATTATATGCTTGCCTTTGGTTTAGACAGACAATCCCAGTGTGTAGATTATTCTTCCTCTTCTTTACCACACAATGTGTTTATACACCTCTCCTCCAAATTGACGTAACTGACGTATCACGCCACCCTTCCTCATCCAACCCCAGGCCTTCCCATGGTACTAATCCTTTGTATTCCTCACACCCAGTCACAGGCATCTTTGGCAAGCCTCTCTTTTCTTCTCAGCTGACTTTCTCTAGCATTCCAAGTCTAACAATACTCTTATATCAGGCCCTATAATCTACTGATTTTCCTACTTCTCATTTTCCCTTTTAAAGACCAAACTCTGTGTTGCCTTCTCTATACTCTGAAATTGTTCTTTCTATTTCTCTCTCTACTTTTATTACACTATTATATTGACATGAAAAATGAAGATGGAGAGTGTTATAGATTCATAATAACCTGCATTGGTGTAGAGAGGAAAATGTTGTTCCATCATCCCAGCCTGGGAAGAGCTGGGTACACTATCTTCATTTGGTTATTCTGTTAGTGTAAACTTTCTCATTTGACTAAGTGACTTGCTCGCTATTAAAACAAATAAAGCAGAGTCATAAATTAAACCTGGGTCCTCACAGATGACAAGACTCTACACCTACTGATGGTAATTCAACACAGATTGGATGAGTTAAAAGAATTACCTAGTTAAGTAACTAGCAGCTCTTGAATACTAAATTCATGTTAAACTGTGCTGAAATGACTGAAGGTAACATTTTTTTCTTCAACTAATTCATATTGAAGACACAAATTCATCATCTTTGATCTTCAGATTCAATGAAATGGACTGCGTGGGGAGAAAGATTGGTCAGCACAGTGAGAGAGCCAGTGATATAAGTGTGCAAATAAGATACTCACAGTGACTAAGATGGATGGTGAAACAGGGGCAGAGGCAGAGGCCGAGGGACACAATTTTCAGAAAAGCCTGACAGAATGCCTGGCGTAACGTGAGAACAGATTAAAGACAGTAGAAGCTATTGTCATCGTACCTGTTCTTTCGTGGACTTAAAACCCCCTTCTACTTTCACTTAGCTACACTAAACCCCCATTGCTTACTCTCACACCCAGCTAGCAAAAACTACGCTTTCCTGTTGTGTGCTCTTTACATATACTTGAGATAGTGAGAGAACAGGGGGAGGAGAAAAAGGTCAGGAGGAAAATGTCCAGCCTAGCAGAACTAGAGTGCAATCCTGTCCACCTGTGTTACCCCAGAGACACCTTACCTCACTCAGATTCCCTTGGCCTACAAGAAATGAAGGCTTACTCACAACCTAAAGAAATAGTGGGGATGGCATCTATTATAGGAAATGGAAATCTCTTGACATTCAAAGCTTGGAATCAAGGTCATTTCAGACTTCAGGTAAACCAAAGGAAACCACAAACTTGGCAACAGAGGTCATTCTCCTCACCTTTTTGGTATCACATGATGTCTTTCATGTAAATGGTTCATCAGCTTCTCTCTCCAGTGGGAACTCTGTATTGTCTTACTAGAGAGACAATAGACAACTCTACTGCATGATCTCTTGGGCATAGGAATAGTCATTAAAGAGTTAGTACTATTGTATCTCTAAGGAGAAAAAGTTACCATTCCTGCTAATAGGATAGGTACAGAGGGCCAAAACAAGGAGAAAAATCTCCACACACGAAGAATTTGGTATCTATTGGTAAGCAGCAATATCACTCACTGAATGATTCATCCATTTGTTAATGATTTCATTCTTTTAACAACAGAATCTCAGCAGTTTATAACTGCTAACCCTGGGTGAGTTACTCAAATGACTAACATTGGCCGGTTTTATAAAGTTTCAGCATTTTGTTGGCTTTCACTTACAAACGTAAAATGTAAGTTTTTCTTCAAAGTTCTTATTGACCACGTCTCACTTACATGGATTCTAAATTTTGTGAGAATGTATTTGTATCGTGAGAGTTGAGGATTTCCTGTCTAACTCATTGAGTACCCTGAGGACAATAATAGCATTTAGTCAGTTATTTATGATAAAGGTTATAATCAGTCTTTAATATTCACTGGATACTCAAGAACTGTTAGGAAGCAAATAAATGTAAGCTATCTTAGAAACCTGCTAGTGACTTTATCATAGCCACCTGGCTTTATTTAGTTTTTATGCCAGGCTTGGGGTTGAATTGAGGGCTTTGAGCCTTTTTTGCTCAAAGCTAGTGCTCTACCACTTGAACCACAGCTCTCCTTCTGACTTTTTTGGAAGTTAATCGGGTGATAAAGAGTCTCACAGAGTTTCCTGTCCCAGCTGGCTTCCTACTGCCATCCTCAGATCTCAGCCTCCTGTGTAGCTAAGATTACAGATGTGAGCCACCAGCAGCCAACCCATCATGGCTAACTTTAAGAAAACACAAATATCTGTACAACTGTTACAAATCTCACTTCAAAACCTCTATCTGTACAACATTTTGGACAAGTCGTGAAGGGTCTAGAAACCTCTATTCAACTTCTGTAATTTTCTCCCCTAATATATTTCTATCAACGATAACGTTTTCATCAGTATTTTATGGATCGTTCCAAGAAAGTCATTTGCTCCCGGTCTTAGCTATCTGTCACCTGTGAAGCAGGACACTGGAGTAATGCATCCGCTTCACCAGCCAGCCAGAACCCAGGTGCTCATGAACGATAATGGAAAAGGCCTGTGTCCGGAGCACAGGGTCACTCCATCCCCATCCAGGAAGAGAAGGTAATTTGAAGGGTTTCATTTCCTTTTTGACCATCGAGGTCAGCACTAAACAGTTTATAGAACTGCTCGAAGTGACCTCTCTAACAACTTTCCTCAAATCTGCCAGGTTCTATGTCATCAAAATAAGAATTGTTCATTCTAATATTTCTACTCAGGGTTATTGAAAAATCTTCTTTGGAGAAAGCACATCATTGCTTTAAACACACACACACACACACACACACACACACACTCAGAGGAAAAACTGAAACACCCACTTTCTAAGAAAAATGAAATTAAAGTGCTGCTTCTTTTCCTTTTAAAGACACTATCAGCTTTGATGTAATGAATGCACTAAACATGTGAGGCAAATGTTATCAAAAGAAACAGTTTGAACCCATTCCTGGGGGTAGAGGGGGGTGGGGGAGGATAGATAGATAGATAGATAGATAGATAGATAGATAGATAGATGTCCACTCTCCTTGTCTTAATTGGAAGCATTTAGTTTAGAGAAAAATTTGTCTTGACTTAGAAATGACAAACAAACACAATTAAAAAATATATATCAAAACAAAATACATCTAGGCATTGCAACAGGGGACTTCGAACTCTTTGATTAAAGTCAGTTTAAACAACTTGACCAGATACTGCTTTCTTAAGAAATACCAATTTGAAAACTGAGAATGAAATTGCTTCACTCTGTCCCCTGAGTAAACAGCAGGACTAGAATTGAATGGTGAGAATTCTTCTGGAAGACAACTACAATGTATCCCTTCATTAATAAGAAGTCTTTTTGTCTTGATTAAAAACTTTAAGCAATCTAGTGAATTTCTGTCCCCATGGACTTTCCCCTTCTCCTCTTAAAACAATGGGTAAGAAAATGACTGTAAAATAATTCTTCTTGAGAGACCTGGGATAATTGGCAAATCTAAGGTTTTTTTCCTCCTCATTTTTTTTTGTTTTGCCTGAAGCTAACTCCAACTGTGAGAAAGGCTTCTATGCATGCTAAAGAAATATAATCCTTTCTGATTATCATCACACAAAACCAACTTGTCCTAGGTGAGATTTTTTTTTTTTTTTAGCAGCCGCTGTGGTGAATGAGACTATCCAACCCAGAGCAAGCAGCCTGTCTGATTTACTGCCTATAGATGGGAATAAAAATATGCCTTAAACTCAGCCCCATGGCTGCCCTGGGAACTTGGAACTAGAACAATTTGCCCAGAGCAGAAATTCTGCCAAAAGAGAGCTCTCCTCCCCTCTGGCTTTCTGTGATTTCTTTTCTCTGTAAGCGAATTCCTCCAGTTCTCTGTTCAGCCTGGAGGCATTTGTCTTACATGTGTAGGCATAACCTCCAAAAGGGAAAGGATGGGAAAGAAATACCCGGCTTGCCCTGGAGGAGTCAAGAAGAAGAATAGGAAACTTTGGTCTGGGTCTAGGGTATATAAAGGAGAAAAGATGTTCCCAGCTGTGTACATGGTCATCTGATAGCCTGGGGCAGGCAGACCACCAGAGAGAGCAAACAGAAGCTAGCAGCTGGAAAGCCAAGGAGATTTAAATGAAAAAAAAAATCAACAAGGGGGAAAGAGAGAGAGAGAGAGAGAGAGAGAGAGCTGATCTAAGAGGCAAAGGAGAAGCGGAGGCTGGAGCAGAGCTCCATGACAGCATTCCATTTCTTTTTAAAGAAAGAGAGAGCTCTGGGCCCTCTAAGAGCAATCAATGCACAGGAGGAGGATTTCCACCACATGCTTATTCTGTGTTTGAGTTTTACATTTATGTTGTGTCCCCAAACAATAGAGAAGGTCAATTCATCTGCATGTGACAGTTCCCGGCTCTGCTTTTAACTCACCCTCAACCACACCAGCTTTCTCACCAGATGGGGAAAGTCCCACTTCCTTTACAAACCCAGTACACTATAAAACAAAGTAGCAACAAAATAAGGTTGTAAACGTAGAATTTTTTATTTCAGTGCTCACATTCAGAATGTAAAGGGAAAGAATGAAACACCTCTTTGAACAAGCTATAAGGGTGTGTGAATTTCCATTTGCAAGTAATAGCCAGACAGAGAAAAGGAGATGTAACAATTAGACTTGATCTCTTCCTCTTCCAGGAACATAGAATTAACACCTCAAGACCCTACAGGACCAAAACCAAGTAGCAAGGAAGTCTCAACCAGCTGAGCCAAAGATGTTTCTTTGGGCTGGGAGGGGGGGAGGGGAGATTGCAGACTCCTGAATGATGAGTCTGTGGAGTGATGGCTCTTCACCTCTGCTCAGAGTCAGGACTGGCAGTTCAGAATCTGCCTGGGAGCTGTCTATCCTCCTCTCACTGAGAAGGCCACTTTGCAAGGAACCTTATCTCATAACGCAGGATCCCTGCTGGATAGGACAGTGACGTGGGGTGATGGAGAGCTATTTCCAACTGCTGGCTCTCAGATGGATGAGCTGAGTTAGAGCAGGACCCACACATCTCTACAAATGCACACTATGAAGCACCTAAGGTAATGTGGAAAGTAATCGTACAACCTCTATGAAACTCTGCTGTGGGCCAGGTACTAACTAGCTCACAAGGAGAGGGTGTGGAGAAAGGTGTGACTTTTCAGGCAGGGCTTACGAGGTGTATTTGATCACTTTGCATCTACCTTTTTCTTGTCTTAAAAGGGATGATTATTATAACACTTATTTGACTAGAGT
Source organism: Dipodomys spectabilis (assembly GCF_019054845.1). Classification (NCBI taxonomy): domain Eukaryota; kingdom Metazoa; phylum Chordata; class Mammalia; order Rodentia; family Heteromyidae; genus Dipodomys; species Dipodomys spectabilis. The sequence goes on along the minus strand of NW_024870698.1, from coordinate 3,546,862 downwards.
GGTCAGGCCAAATGACTTAGGTCATGGGAAGATAGCCAGACAGAAGTCAGATGAATCATCAGCACTTGCTAAGTTTTAAAGGTTAATACTGCCTGAGTGCTCCTAATTGTAGCGTTAGCCTATACTATTATTCCATTTGACAGAAGTCAAAATTGAGGCTGTCAGCTCTAAAAAGGGTGCTTATCATTTATTCTCTCATATATTTTGGCCTTTACAAAAGTTGGAATGAGTCTGAGTATGGTAGATACAGCTGTAGATACAGTAGTGACATTCTAGATTCAAGGAAAGAAAATAGTATTTTTAATAAGATTTTTTATTGTGAAAATACTGTATAGAGGGGTTACAGTTACATAAGCAAGACAATGAGTACATTTCTTATCAAGCATTGTTGCCTCCTCCTTGGTTTTTCGCCCTACTATCCCTTCCCTCCCACCTCCACAACTATCCTTCCCCCCGCTCCCCCCACCCCCCCACCTAAATTGTAAAGTTCATTTTTCAACATAGTGTCTTGTACATCTCATTGTTACAATGAAATCCCTAGGAAGCTGGGTGCTGATGGCTCACCCCTCTGATCCTAGCTACTCAGGAGGCTGAGAGCTGAGGATTGCAGTTCAAAGCCACCCCGGGCAGCAAAGTCCTTGAAACTCTTATCTCCAATTAACCACCAGAAAACCGCAAGTGGCGCTATGGCTCAAATGGTAGAGCGCTAGCCTTAAGCTGAAGATCTCAGGGACAGAGCCTAGACCCAGAGTTCAAGCCCCATAACTGACAAAAAAAAGTCTAACATTATCCAAAAAAAAAAAGAAGGCTGAGGGCACAGCTTACAGCTTGAATGGTGAACATAGGCGTAGAAAGTGTAAGGTCCTGAGTTCAAACCTAACCCCAATAAATGAATGACTAAATAAATAAATATACATAATAGACACCAAAAATGAAAGCATGAGTGCAGACACTATAGAAAAGTCTGTACTACATAACTATTTTTATTTATATTTACGTTTTTAAAAAGAAGTCAGGAATAGAGAGTCTAACCGTTTAGCTCCTCATCAGACCTCTTTCTGTCTCTTCTGTCTTTTCATCTTTCGCTCTTCCTCTCCTTTCCCTTTCTAATGATAAAATTATCTGACATAACACAAAATGCAAATTATGTGCTATTGCCTTAAATTGTTCTAGTTCATTTAGCTCACTGGTGAGCATTCATTACAGCTAATTATTGTAACAGATTTTTATTATTCATAATTATTTTTTCATGTTGTAATGATCATAAATTTTTTAAAAAACTGGCCATGATGAGTTACCATTCATGCTTGTCAGGGACATTTTTTTTTTCTTTTCCTTAAAGAACACTTAGATAGTCATTACCATCAATACATTTGTAGGCTGTTATTATTCATATCCAATAAAGCCCTTCCAGGGTGTGCAGAATGCAGTAATTCTCAGGACTAATGATAAACTGACGCTCTGCTTAATTTTAGAAAATCAAATTAACTAGCTCTGATTAAATGTGCCGCAGATTTCACTGTGTTAATTGTGCCAGGTTCATGACCCCAGGCAAAAGAGATACTTTCTTAACTCACCACGCTGCAGAATATACCTCTCTCTAAAGATCACCCTGCACGATGCCTCATTAGCACAGGAGGCACGGTGGCAGTCTCGTAAAGATCATGTTCTAAAATGGATACCCTAGGCAAACACAGGCATTTCCTGGGAATGGGAAATTGATGAGCGGCTTAGCTAGCTCACTGTCTCTCCACTGGGCAGAGGCACGCTGATACCAGCCAGGAGAGGAAGCCTGAAGTGAGACCTGCAAAACTTAGTCTACAGGAAATACATCTCGTCTGCTCACTTTCTTTAGATCACCTAAGTTGTTAGTTGTCCGTTCCTTAGCAAACTCATGGGAATCTCAGCTATTCCCGGCAGGATCTTGATGCCCAGAGGCACTTCAAGAGGCCTATCCTTAGAGTTTGTTCCAAGAACAAAGATTCATTGCTAAGGTGGTCGGCAGGCATTTCTGCTTTGTGAGTGTGTCACTCTTCAGTTAACTCCTACGTTCACTTGTCTGCCTCCAGTTTGCAAGAACTCATAGAAAGCTGATTCTATCCTAAGTACACCCCAGTGTTTATTATGCTTCTGATATATGAGTCGTGAGTTCTGAGCTGCCTTCTGAGATTCAGGCTCTATATCTCCTTGGACATCGCTTCTTAGGTATATCCCCCTGCTTGGAGTCCCCTTCAACTTTCTCACCGACTGAAACCTGAGACTCTGCCATGAGTCCCCTCTTCTCTCCCTATTCTTTAGCAGCTCTCAGCAAATTATCAGAATACAGCCTCCGGGATGCAGCCTACATCTCACTGATTCTCTCCATCATTCCTGTTAATATCTGGGGCCAAGACACAAAACCTAACAACCTGGGATAGAGCCATTCATACATGAACTTCCCATTTATATGCTATACTCTCTGTAAAGATCTTTTCTGAAAGCGGACGTCAGACAATGTCCTGTTTCTACTTCAAACTCTCCGGTTACGTTTCATTAATCGTAGAATCCAAATACTCCCATCTTATATGACTCCATAATTTGACTCCTGACTTCTGGGCCGCTGCTGTATCTCTTCCGTCCCTCTCCATCAGCCACTCACATCTTCTTCCTATTCTGAGAGTTTATTACTTGGCTGTTAATATTTATTGGCCCAGGTGTTGTAATTACACATTCAACGGTTGTTTGTTTCCATTTAATCATCACCTTAAAAAGAATTAGGTTCTCTTATTTAGGGATCATGTGCCCTTATGAGGCAGATTGATATGAGAGAATCTGAGAGGGGAAAGAATTAAAACAGGTTGGTACAGTGTTTCTCTGGCTCAATTTCTTTCAATCCAGGCACTCTCAGACATTGCTATCACACAGAAAAGCATTTTATCGCAGTACCTGGGCTCACCCAGGCTCTGCTATGGTTATTCCCCTGAATTATGAGCACCTCTCAATAAGTAAATATTCCAAGGCCAAAGTCCCTTGGAAGTGACTAAGGGAAACACATAGGCATACTCTGACTCTCTTGCACATGCACATATATACATAAACACGCAGGAGAGACTAGATGCAGTCTTTAAAACTGAATATATTCTACCCAAAAAATGAGGCAATTGGCACGTTGTCAAGGAAAGAATGAAGATCTATAATGGTTCTTTGATACTCGTTCTCAACTGGGAGAAATTTTAATTTTGTATCCCAGAAGGCATTTGTCAATGTCTGGTGGTTTTTCCTTTCTTTTGTTCTTTTCGGTGGTTCTAACCAGTGGACAGGGCCCAGAGAAACTGGAAAACATTCTACGAGACACAGCTCTCTACAACAAACGTCATCCAGCACAAATTTCAATAGTCCTGATGCTTGAAAATTTGACATGTTCATATATTCATAGAATATGGTTCGAATAGACTCTGTCACTCATAGTATATAAATCCCAACTCCTGAGTGCAATAAAATAATCCAACATACTACCTAAATACTGACTCTGTGTCCTTAACAATAATTCTGTTGGTGATATGGTTCCAGTAGAATGCTTCTTAAAGTGCCACAAAATAAGCTGGGGATCTTGTAAGAATAAGGTTCTTGCTCCATAAGTTTGGGGCAGATCATAGCTTTGCCAGAAAATATCCAAGCTGTTTTTCAGGGACCACACTTTGTGTAGCACGTATAGATCAGATGAGGTCCACATAAAAGATATGCCCAGGGACCATCATCCAGTGAGAAGAGGAACAAGATGCCGTGGAGATTTCTACCTAAGCTTCTATTTAATTCCTCTGCTAAAGGTCCAGCCCTTGTCTCAGGGTGTAGTTGAAGCCTCAATAGCTCACAGGTGGGAGGTTGCATTGCGAGAAGTCTGGGAAAAATATAACCTCTTAGGCTTAAAATATTTCATCAACAGAGGAATTAGTTGAATAAAATTAACAATTAATGGCAGCTGGTTATCCTGATTAAAGGCTCAAAAGCATTAAACACACACATGCACACACTTCTGTTGGTCTTTATGAGAGATGCCTGCCTGGGCTGTCAACCCTTGCTCAGTTGGAAATTGATAAATTTCCTCATCTAGTCACTCCAGCTGTTGATAGTACCATGAGGCTGTCTCCAAGAAGAATTCAAAAGAGGAACAACTCCAACCTTCTTAACCATAATGTTCTCCAAAATGAGAATTTGTTTTTGCAATACCCATGCCTCTCACTTTGATCCTGATTAATGTGTGCACCTAAACTTAGTTTAGTGCACATTCGTTGCACATTTTTAACCCCTACTATATGCATTAGAGAGAAAGATTTTTTTAATGATAGAGATGAAAAAGCTCAGATAGGAAGCTCCATTGTCTGTACTGACAAAGAACAGCAATCCTGTCCCCTGAGCAAAAAACAGCATGAAGAAGTATCCAGCCAACGTCAATCTAGCTCACCTGGCCAAAAAGAGGAAGCAAAATGGGTTCAGGCATCCAAATCTGTCATCATATTTGTCCACAAACAGATCCTCACTTACCTGTCCTTCTCCCTTTTTTGCCCATCCCTCTGGGTGTAGTGCTAAGTCAAGAAAATAACCACAGATTCTATTTCCCTAAATTCAAGCTTCAGTTTTGACCTCTTAGCATGTGTCTAAGTAATGTCCCTCAAGGAAAATAAAAAAGAGAGAGGGGGAGAGGAAAGAAGAGAAAGAAGAGAGAAAGAAAGAAAGAGAGGAAGAAAGAAAGAAAGAAAGAAAGAAAGAAAGAAAGAAAGAAAGAAAGAAAGAAAGAAAGAAAGAAAGAAAGAAAGAAAGAAAGAAAAGAAAGAAAGAAAGAAAGAGAAAGAGAGAAAGAGAGCAAGAAGGAAGGAAGGAAGGAAGAAAGGAAGGAAGGAAGGAAGGAAGGAAGGAAGGAAGGAAGGAAGGAAGGAAGGGAGGGAGGGAGGGAGAGAGGGAGAGAGGGAGGAAGGAAGGAAGTCAGTCTTCAGTCTCTTCAGAAAAACCTCCAATCTTTAAAGTTTAACTGAGCTGATGATGTGTTTGGTAGCTTTTAAATTTTCTGATTGTTGTTTACTTTTCCCCCCTCTGTATGCACACATCAAATCTATCAGAAGAAATCACCACCCTCAGGGAGACAAAGTCCAACTTGTCTCCTCTGTGTTCATCCAAGGGAAGGTTAAAAATCACCCACCCAAAGCCCAGTGCTTCTTTATTGCAATGCTGAACTCACATGCAAGAGAGTGAGGAAAGAATCCATTTTATTTAGTAAATAATTAGAATTTTCTATGCACTTTCTGAAGTACCCTGCACAAAATGACAACACTAATCCTCTTAAAAAACCAGAAACACATGACCAATCCCACTTTGAAGTGGACACTTGGATAGAGAGAGTTTAAGTCACAGAGTGAAACACAACAGCCGTGGATTCTAGAGCCAGGTGTCACTCAAAGCTACCTAAACTTTGAAGGTCAGGAAGGTCATGGAGCCAAGCAACATCCAATACAGTGGGACAACCTCCCAGAAAAGACCTGTGGGATTGATAAGAGCATTATTTAATGAATAAACATAAGCATTGGGTTTCTACAGCAGGATAGAGTAAAAAGTATGGTGGAAGATGAATGCAGTATTACATTAAGCCTTTTGTTTATTTACTTCTTTTCCCTCTTTCATTCAAAGTTATTATGTGGACGTAGCTCAATGTTTAGTAGTTATTAACATGAGGACATTATATATGTTTTAGGTCTGAGATCAGGACTGGAACTCGGTCCTGGATGCTCTCACTCATTGGCTAGGGCTCTGCCAATGGAGCTGTGCCTCCATCCCCTATTACACTCTTGATCTTTAAATCTTGATCTTCAAAATGGGCAAGTGATTGCACTACTTAGCATTGTGGAAATTAAATAACATCATAAGATGACCGATATAGTACTAAGCATACAAAAATTTAGGGTTTTTTTTAAACTAGCATTAATTTGTTATTGGCTTTATCAGTAATAAGATAAGACTTGCCATTGCCATTAAATACAGAGATGTTTTGTAGTATCAAACACTATGAAGAGGAGTGCAACACTGCACCAAGGGAATACTGAAAACAATGAATCACTCAAAGGTAACAGTAATAGTATACCAGTGCTAACATTTCTCACATACTAAAAATACCCAATAGTTTCTATAGTGTATAAGAAAAATTAATGCAGTAAAACCAGCTTGTGCTAATGTAGGCATACAATGTTTTGTTCCATTCTGTTTTTTGTTATGAAAGTTTGAATAGCTTTTGGAATACAGGATTTTAGTGTGATACAGTAGAAGGAGAATGAAGCACATTATTTGTAAATTTCTAGTAGACAGAGATCCTGAGCAACAGAGTAAAATGATATTCTGCCAGGACTTCCATATTTCAGGTATTAAACAGAGCCTCGATGACCATCCTTCCAAAACTTCGGCTTGCTTCTTACCATGATGTGATATTGCACAGACCTCCAGAACATCTTAACTGTTAGGATTCTCTGCAGATAAAAGAGGACAGCATGTTCCAAAGGCTCAAAGACTTTTCCTATGATTGCAAGTGTGTAGCAAGACTTCAAAAGAGTCATTTATTCATTCCACAAAAATATTTATTGAGTGTCTACTAGAGGTTTGAAACTATCTAGGAGCTGGAACATGACAGTGAACAGAACACTATCTTTATACTTGTAGGGATTAGCCTCAAGTGGTGGTAGGCAATAAAAGTAAAATAAACATATGTAAATAAAAATGATTTTATAGTATGAACTCTGAGGGAAGTAAGGCAGGTAAGAGGGAACTGTAACTAGGAGGCATAGTAAAAGGACTGCTGTTTTACAGGTACTGGTCAGGAACGTTGCTAAAAAGATCTTGACCTACTGGCAATGGAATTATGAGATGGAGAGAAGACAGCCAGATATATGAGATGAGAGAGAGAGAGAGAGAGAGAGAGAGAGAGAGAGAGAGAGAGAGAGAGAGAGAGAGAGAGAGAGATTTAGTTCAGGAGCCCTCCAAAGGCAACCTGGTGACAAGGGCATAATCCATTGTCTTGAACCACACCCATTCATCTGTGTACTGCTCATGGCTTCTTTGGGCTGGGATGGCCTCCAAAGCTCTTTGGACCCCTACTGAAAACAATCTTCCACTCCTGATTTAGAGAGTTGAATTGGACTGAATGCAGTGTTGGGAGGTGGAAGGTTAGTAGCCATAAATTTGAAGGGAGATGAATAAAGATGGATGTGTCTGTGTATGCGTCTATGTGAAGGTGGGAGATAGGGAAGGGACATTGTCTCTAGGCACCTTCAACTGCTCAGATACATAGATCAAAAAAGAAGCAAGTTTGGATTACCCAGGTTCGCTTAACACACTGAAAAGAAAGAATGGTAGGGGCACCAATGGAGTATGGAGAGAGTGAGCAACACACAGAGCCATCAGTGCTGTTTAAACATCACAGGAGCAAGAGAGACAGAGAGTAAAATGAAGTATCAATGAACTTAGGTTTTACTAGGCTTCAGGAAATATTAAATTGCATGATTGATAGAAAGGATATTTAAGACAGGAGGAAGATGCTTGAAATTAAGACTATGGAAGAATTGACTTTGGGGGTAATGAAAAGCAAGTGAATCGTGGTGGGAAGGAATAAGAGAGACTAAAGCAGACTCTGTGGTCTTCAGAAGGAACATACCACACACAGCAAATAAATTCTTCCCTATCTGCCGGACCTACATTTTACACACGGTAGAGTAGTTCAATTTGCAGAGCAAATTGGGAAAGCACGAGCAGCAAAGAGCTTCTCTCGTTGGTCTGATTTCCAAGAGATCGGTGAAATTGCATTAGGAAGAGGGAAAATTAAAAACAGGTAGTAGAAAGTCATGGGCTTTCAATGTATGTCTTATTAATAACTCCATGTCCCTGGGGAAACAGCTCCAACTGAAAGACACTAGCCAGGGTTACCGCCCCTGGAATGGCTGAGACGACAGACAGAAAGCAGGAACTGTAGATTTCATCATTTCCCCCACACCGTTGAGGAAATGGTGCAGCGGGTGAGTTATGCGAGGCTTTTCAGCTCTTTCCAAGCTAAACACAGTTTGTCAGTTTTTGAAATCATAAAGAATAACCCATCTTCCCACCCTTACCCTTGACCTCACTCTCATAGCTTTCTCTTTTTTTAATCATCATGTCTCTTACATCAAACACTTTCAAATGGGAAGAGTAAGGGGTCTCTGCTGACTCTGTCCATGCTGGCTCTCCTTCCCGATCCACCTTCAAAGTTATGGAGACATTCCAAACTGATTAACTGGGTCACAGCCTCTCAGAGAGGCCAAAGACAGCTGGTTCCAGTCAATTGTATTCCTTCCAATTGGCAAACGATAAATGGAGGGTTTTTCCCCCCTTTGGAGGTTGATTCCACAGTTAGTGATTGATGACTTGATATTATGCCTTTCAGACCAGAGTAACAGCTCACCCTCAGCCAGGGGCCATGAATCTATCTGCCTAGATGCTTCCATGAGCCTATCTGCCCACCACCTAACATCACCTAGGAGTTTATTTATAAATTCAGGTATATATTTTAGAATCTGTTTACTCCCATAGATCTTCCATATGTATAAATTAATTTATATAAATCACATATAATCACTATATATGTGTACAGACATAGATGCATAATTATTTGTCAATGCACTGATCATGAGGAGTAAAATACAAAGGCTCACTTGCTTATGAAAAATTCTAACAGACCACTTGAGGAGACAGAAAAAGATACAGAGAATTTTAAGGGTATACTGTGGGTGTAGTCCAGTAGTAATTAGCTTGTCTGTGCCTGTTGTTTAACATGTGTGAGGTCGTAGGTTCAGTCTACAGCATCATAAACAGAGAGATGAGCAAGCAAAAACATAACTGAAATAACTAAGAGGAACCAAAAGAAAAGGTGATATAAGTCAGCCCAAGTTACTGACATTTGAGAATAGACAACTCTTGTTGGAGATGATGAATTGTGGAATATCAATCGGCATCCATTCCTGACCTCTCTGTTCACACACCAGTAGCATGGCCATCCACACTGTAGCAAACAAAAGTCCCTCCAGACATTATAAAATGTCTCCAAGGAGGGATGAAGGCAGAATTAGCCTCCTTTGGAGAACACAGAACTGTAATATCCACCAAGGTTTCCTAGAGATGATGGATCCTTAAGGATAGGTAAATGTTTCCTCAATATACAATGTGAAATAGATTTTTAAGCAGGCGACAGAACCCATAAAGAGAGAGTATATTCATAAAATTGTACTTTGGTAGTTACTGCACCATAGACTGGAGAACGAGTGGTTGAAGGCTGACTGTAAAGGTAAATCAGAAACCTTCATAATTGGATTGTCTCTTGGAAGTTCCATAGCAAGTCATATTGTCAGAGTTACTTACGCTGATCATTCCAAATACAGACATCTGGTTCCAGTTCTACTAAATCAGAATTGCTAGGAGTAGGGCTCAGGAAAATGAGTATTAAAAAAAAAAACAAAAACAAAAGCTCCTGGCTTAGGGAATTTTTAGTCTTGTTACTCAAAGTTTGATCTACAAATAATAATAACCAGCTGACGAACATTTACAAAGTGACCAGAAGCCTGCTGATTTTTAGTATGGTAAATTATATTATTAAGTTTCACCAATAACAAAACTGAGGTGCTTTTTGAGATGTCCATGGTCTCACAGATAATAAACAATGGAGTCTGAAGAGAGCCCTCTAGCATAACTCCTTTACCCTGGTCAGTTTTATTAAGTCTTAATAATGAAATATCTGAGTCCAGTTTCCCATTAAGTTAAAAAATTGAATAGCTAATCTATAAACTTATCAACTAAACCATCATGACTGTGTAAATCTAAGCCAAAATTGCAGAATAATTTGAGAAATCTGACTGAAAAACACTCCTCTATTACCAGATTTGAAAAAATGTTAAGTAGAAAATAAATGTGTGATTATAAGAATCTCAATAAACCCTAAAAACTCTGAAGCATGGGGAGGAGGAAAAGAAGTCATGCTTAGGCTTGTGAGATTTAAAACATAAGTATTTTATATTTGTATATACATATATGTATATAGAAGGATAAAGAGAAACAGAGAGAGAAAAGAAGGGAGAGGAAAAGAAACAGAAAGAGAGAGGGAAGGAAGAAGGAAGAGAGAGAGGGAGAAGAGAAGAAGGAGGGAGGGTGTTGGGGGAGAAATTTGGCTTGGCTTATAGGAATCAGGATAATGAGAAGATTCATCAATGTGCTATCTATAAGCTAGAAGGACACACGAGGAAGGAAGAAAATAAATTTTAAAAGATGGTGGAATCATTCAGCCCAATTCAGAAGGCCTGATTCCAGGAGAGATACACTATACATCCTATTCTGAAGGCAAAAGATAAGATGTCCAGCTTCTGAAGTCAGGCCTGCTATAAAAGGACAAATTTTGACTCCTAAGTTGACAGAGAAATAAACTATGAATAGGAATTCAAATGTACTGCACAATCTGAGACGTAGGTGTAGGAGCTCGAGCCTTACCTTGACTCTCCATCAACACTACAGGCCACCGTGAAGGCTGAGAGTTACCAAGAAACTACCACGGCAATGAAGAAACATGGTCTCACTCAATAAACCACACAAAGAACGTCAGAGGCATACACTAGTATAAATGTAAGATTCCTGAGCTTGGATGGGGTTTTATGATATGGATATGAAGTATCTCCCACAGGCTCGTGTGTGGAAGTGTGGTCCCCAGAGAGTAGTGTGAAAAGATTAGAGCGCGGCTCCCAGTTGGAGGCAGCAAATCACTGCGGCTGTACCCTGGAATGATGAACTTTGGGACTACTCCGCCCCTTCCACTCTCTTGCTTAGCTTCCTGTCTGCCATGAGGTGAATAGCTTCCTTCTCCACACATGACTGAGGCCAGGAAAATACCCTGTGTTACCTCAGGCCCAAAGCAATGGAGCCAGCTGGTTATGAACTGAAACATTTTGACACTGTGAACCAAAATACATCATTCTTCCTTTTCAAATCCCATGGCCTAAGCACTGTGCTTAATTTTATTGCTCAAGGCTACTGCTCTATTACTTGAGCCATGGCTCTACATCTAGCTTTTTGGTGGTTAATTGAACATAAGAGTCTCAAGGACTTTTCTGCCCAGGCTAATTTCCAACTGTGATCCTTAGATCTCAGCCTCCTGAGTAGTCAGGATTACAGGGGTGAGCCACAGCACTTAGATACATATATACTTTTTATAAGTAGCAATTTCAATGCTAAATCTAAAAGGTGAAATGGTTGCTCAGACAGGTAATATAGCTAGTTCAGTAATTCTGACTTGAGGTAATAAAAGATATGAAAACAATAAAGACACTATGATTATATTTCAAAGTTATCAGCTCATTTTTAGCATGAAGATAACTATGAATTTCTGTGTTAGGCATTTAATTGATGTATTGAGTATTTGAACTAGGCTAGTCCTCACTAACATCCTTTAGGACAATGGATACACACACACACATATACATATATATGTATATATACTAGCAGGCTCTGTGTGTTTGGTATTTAACTTGATAGTGATAAGTATGCATTGAAGAGAAGAGGGAAAGAGGAGAAGAGAAACAAAGGGAAAAGAGGAGGTGAATAAAATAAAAGGCACTGATGGGAGGGAAGGAATGGGAGGGGAAAAACAAAGGAGGAGACAACAATGCTTGATAAGAAATGTACTCATTGGCTTGTTCATATAACTGTAACCCCTCCTCTGCACAGTAGTCTCACAATAAAAAACAGTTTTAAAAGGGTGGGGGCACAGCCAGGCGCTGATGGCTCACACTTGTAAGCCTAGCTACTCAGGAGACTGAAATCTGAGAATCACAGCTCAAAGCCAGTCTGGGCAGGAAAGTTCATGAGACCTTTATCTCCAATTAACCATCAGAAAACCAGAAGTGGTGCTGTGGCTCAAGTGGTAGAGCACTTACCTTGAGCCAAAGAGCTCAGGGACAGCACCCAGGCCCGGAGTTCAAGTCCCATGACTGACAGTAAATAAAAACATACATATATACATACATAAATGGCACAAGAAGACAGAGAGGGAGTTAAAAAAAAAAAAAAGAAGGAGAAGCAAGGAATATAAGAGGAGGAAGAAATAAGGAAGAAGATGAAGAAAGAGAAGGGGGGAGGAGGATCCCCTCATTTGAATTATGTATCCCATTGGTGTTAGCTTTGTTTCAGATTGTCTGTAGGTTGCCACATCTGTAACCGCAACTGTTTCCACAGAGACATTTCCCCTAGCAGTCTTGGATCCTCTGAGCCATCAGACTACTGCAATTCTTAGGCTAGACCTGACCTTTCACACCCCCTTGCCATTAGTACATGCATGCTCTATTCTGATTGCCCTTTGCTACACAACAAATACCACATGTGGATGGTCTAAAACAGTCATTTGACTTCTAGTTTTAAATATCATAAATTCAGGAGGGGCTTTAACGAGAGTGGCTTCAGCCACAGAGACTGGCACTGGTAGGTGGGCTCTGCAGATGCCTTCTTCACACACACCAGGTAACTCAGTAGGACGAGGCTCTGGGCCTCTGCCCAGTGCACTCTCATTGTGTAGTCTCTACGCTGCTTCCTTTCCTCGTGACGTGTAGTTCCCACAGAGGTGGACATTGGAAATGGTTTCCAAGAAGGAACGTCACGAAACAAAGTATTTCAAGAGGCCCAGATGGAAGTGGTAAAACAAAGCAACAATTCTGTGACCATCTATTACACAAGACTTCATCCAGAGAGCCAGCCCAGGGTCAAAGTCGGGATTTCACCAGGAGAGGAAAACGATGAGATTTAGGAGAAGGCTAGGGGAAAGGATCCGTAGGTATCTGCTATTGTGTATCTACACTTACCTCCCTGCGAAATGGTTTGTCTTCAATTTCTTAGTTACTCCTACATGGTTCTAGGTTCTTACATTGCTTATTTTCTCCTCTTAGGAAGTCTTTCTTTAGCTAGATGGGCAAAGTGCCTTGTGCATAGATTTTTCCCTAGCCTGTGCTTAGTCCCTTAGAACATGATTTACAAGTCTGCCTGTGTACTAGACATTGAATACCTTGAGGGGATTAAAGATGTCTTAATTCATCTTTATATCTGAGGCCGTAATGGCTGGTTCTCAGTAAATGTTAGCTGGGTGAATAAGCATGTGCATGTCAACACATTTACTCTTTAGGCTGAGAAAAATAGCAATAGATGGATTCAAGTGGAACTCTTGTTCCCAGAGAACTTTCAGGTCAGGGCTATGTCAGCTTATAGCCTACTTCCCCCCATAATATATTCACACATGATGTCAGACGCTATCAGGGTGTAACAAATGGACTGGACTTAAAGCAGTGAAAACAACTAATGTCAAAGTATTTCAGGATCTTGTCAGCCCTGTAAGTTATTCTGTCTTTTTTCACACACTGCCTGTAAACTCATGGAAGCCAAACATTCATCTATCTCGTCAGGATCCTCCGTAGGGACTGCAAACCTCCAGTGAGATCTCAAAGGAGGGGTACGATTTTTATATAATTTCTCTACTTTGGTATTTTATTATTCTTATGCTTTGAGTGTTAGATGTCCTACACAGACTATAGATTAAAGAATTGATCCTTAGCCTGTGTGCTATTGAGAAATAGAGAAACCTGTCTGAGGAAGGCACTAGCCAGAGCAAGTGAGGTCATTAGGAATGAAATATTAGGAGATGACCACCTCTCTCTCTCTCTCTCTTTCTCTCTCTCTCTCTCCCTCTCTCTCTGTCTCTCTGTCTCTGTCTCTGTCTCTCTGTCTCTGTCTCTGTCTGTCTTTCTCTCTCTCTCTCTCTGTTTCCCAGCTACAATGAGTTGAGCAGCTTTGTTCCAGTGCAGATTTCACACAGTGATGTTCTGCCTAATTACAGGAACCAGGCTGAGTGAATTTTGAACCAAAAACTCTGAAACTGCAAGCATAAAGAAACTTTCCCTCCCTTACGTTGCTCTTCCTCGGGTATTCTGCCTTAGAGACAGAAAGTGGTCTCACACAATCATACCTACAGAGTCTTCAGTGACAGAAACAGTGCAGACACTTTCACTCAGAGCGCTCACCTTTATGCAGACATACAGATGCAAGCAAAAAATACAGACACTTGCATTTACATCCAGGTAACTGTGAAGGCTACAGCTTTTCTCAATCACTAGAAAATTAAATACATTTAAAACTAAGAAATATCAGTTCAAAAGCAGGGTCTATAATTCCAGAACTTTAGAGGCTAAATTAGAAAGAGTAGTAGTCTGGGCTTCTGGGTAAGATCTGGTCTCCAGAAAGAAAACAAATATACAAAGGAAAAAAAATAGTTAAAATTCTGCTCTTATCCTTTCCTGCTCCACCCGTTTGTCTGTTTGTCTATCTGTCGTGCATTTATTTCTGTGGTTCTGAACATTGACATTAGAGTCTCATGCACACTAGATCAAAATTCTAAAATGGAGCTACATCACCACCCACTAGGATTTATTCTTTTTTTTTAATTTAATTTTATTTTATTTGTGAACATACTGTACAGAGGGGTTACAATTACATGGGCAGGATAATGCGTACATTTCTTACCAAGCATTGCAGCCTCCTCCTTTGTTTACCCTTCACATCCCTTCCCAGCCTCCCCCCTCCCCCCCAATCCCAATCCTGCTCCTTCTCCCCCCTTCCCCCCCCCCCACCGACGTTGTAAAGCTCGTTTTGGACATGACAACTTGTACTTCTCATTGTTGCAACAGGTCCACCTGTATCCTTAAACAATGAAAACCAAAGAAAGAACTAACGAGATTAATGAAAAGGAAGGGAAGGTAAAATATTTGAATGCCAAAATCAGTATAAACCTTAATCCAATTAGAAAACCTAATTCTATATTAGTGATGAATTGGATGAATACCCCACAGTCCCTTGGAAAAACTTTCTCCTTAGAGCATTTATTAAAAATTCAGCTTTAACTTATTTTATTATTCAATTAAATGGTAATGTCCAAGTACAGTTCAGAATGACATTAGACATCATAAGATATGACAAAGCATACCGAGAAGTAGCTAAAGAATAGCCAAACTACAATTCAATAATTAGCAAGATGTTCCGGGCACAGAGTGTGATGTTGCTAGTTACTTTCAATTTGGTCCATGCAGCCTGGCAGAGCCTGTGTGTTCCTAGACCCACTGGCTCTTGAAATGATTTTATTGATGTCATTCCTCAGAAAGGAACATCAGTACTTCCGATTAGAGCCTCACCTTGAACACGAGGAATGTTTGTGAACCGTGTAAACCACAGTTAGTCTCCTTCAACATGTGATAGTGAAAACTATGAATATAGACTGCCAGATGTCAAACACCTTCTGCAAAAGAACCAGATTGTAAATATTTCAGGCTTTCCGAAGCATACGGTCTCTGTCACAACTGCTTAACTATCTTATAGCAGGAAAACAGCCGAAAGCACTACGTCAACAAATTGGCCTGGCTTCGCTCCAGTAAAGCTTTGTTTCATCATGGAAATTTGAATTTCATTGAATGTTCACATTTCACAATTCATATTCTCTTACACATTTTTTTTAGAACTAATGAAAAACCATCAGTAGCTTAGGGGCCATATTGAAAAAAAAATGGGAGGTCATGTTCTAAGACCTTTCTTGGCCACTATTCTACATTGATACCAGTTAGGGATGGAACTGAAGGATAAATCCTTTTTGTGTATACATGTATCCTAAGTGGCAGGCAGATTTGTCACATCCCAATTTTAACCCTAATTGGCTTAGATCACATTCTACAATCTAGAAATACAAGGTGAAGGTGAAAAGAGGACTTTTTCTCTCCCTCCCCCCATCACCTCATTTATTACCTCTCTTTTATCTCCCTGTATCTGTGAGTGAGAAATGCCTTTAGTGCTTTGTCTTTGTTTTGTTTTGCACATGCCCAGCAGGCCTATTGGTCTTTCATACAGTTCAACATGGAAGGTGATACCAAGGTAAAATAGATGGTGCTCCAATTTAATTAATTTATCTCTCACCGCTGTGCTCTCCCGCAGAGTTTGCCAAAGAAAGAAGGTGTTGACTAGGGTACTTGGTCCTGGGGAAAGCTGCTTTAGTGGGTCCTGAATATATGGACAGGGAAAATTACACTTACTCACTCTTGGATGTCAGCTCGCCATCCAAGGGAGATGGTTTACACTGACTTTCTAAGGATTACCTTTGGCAGATATACCCCACACCGGAATGTACTTAAGCTCTTTGATATAATTGTGGTGAAATTTCAACTGGAACTCTTCTACCTTGGACTTGGAGTAAGGCAGCACAACTGGAAATGTGTAGGTAAATGCCCATGGGTAAGTGTCCATTAAGTTTGTTATCAATTGTCTGTAGTTACAAGAGAGCTCTAGATCTTTTCATCAAGTCCACTAGTGATGGATAGATATGGATATGTAGTGAGGAACCTCATAGATAATATCCAATTCCTCATGTAGGGGACATAAAATTAATTTCTTTCTACCACCTATAGCATCACTGCACAAAGTCACATCAGTATTATGCATAGAATTATTAGCATTATTTTATGCTGTGCTAGAATATTCTTTACGATTTCAACACCCAGCTCACTCTGAGAGCAAGTGCCAGTAATACGAATCCTTTTGTTCCCTTTCCTTTTGAAGCCCAAAACCATTTCGTCCAAAGGTATGAAAGCACTATGAATGAGCAAAATTAAATAAGGACTATTTTACACCTGGATGGCAAGTCATGTTCTCTGGATGACATGTACGTGTATTTTCTACTCAGCAGACCGTAAATTGTTGCCTTGGGGAACAATTTATTGAAATAAACAGTAACTTTTGGAACACTTACTGTGCTATAGCACACTCGAGCATCTTTTTGTGCATCACTACCATCGCTTTTGGGGGTGCAAGTGTTATAGAAAAAGCGGGAAGTGATGACACTGATCAAAAGGAAATGTGCTTGAGGCTGGGAATGTGAGTGCCTGCCTAGCATGTCTGAGGCCCTGGGTTCAATTCCTGGGTACCACATAAAAAATAAGTAATTTTTTTAAAAAATGTACTTATTACCTGATGTAAGTAACTGTAAGCCTTCTGTACATCACCCTTATAATCATCATAAAACTAGTTAATTAATTTTTAAAATGTTTTTCAGCACCTCTCATAAGTAATAGTAATCATGCATTTAAAATTTTCATTAAGCATATGTTTTTACTTTTCCATGTTCATTATTTCAAGCAGAGCTCATTGTTAAGTAGAAAAACATGGCAAAATAAATATACATGAAAATAAGGAAAAACCACAGTAGCATACATTTCAGAGCACTTTAAATATGCTCTTTGAAGACACTATGTTGAAATGAACTTTACCATTTCAGGGAAAGGAGCAGGGCGGCGGGGGGAGGGGGAGGGATAGTGGAAGAAAAACAAAGGATGGGTAACAATGTTCGACAAGAAGTGTACTTGTTACCTTACTTGTGTAACTGTAACCCCTCTGACAGCACCTTGACAACAAAATAAAATAGAATTTAAAGAAATAAATATGCTTTTTGACTATTTTACAACTCTCTTTCCCACACATATCACATGTACATCTAATAACCCATCTATCTTATGACCTACTGACATTGTCCTGATAGCTTTGCTCCTCCCAAATCACAGAAAAGAGCCATGGTATCAGGCTATAACAGGCAGACATTAGTTTTCTCTGGATTCAGTTGGTAGAGCCTATTTAGTTTTATTTGTATGTGGAACTATACTTGATAGTGTCAGGAAAGCAGACACTATCATTGGTTGCCTTATAGATTTTACTGCCTATTACAGAGGAAAAAGAAAACTAAATATGCATCACCAGGGCAGGAGAGCAACGTACAAAGGGGAAGGATTTTTTTTTAATTTAGTCCAATTGTTCAAGTCTCAAACTACAGCAAAAAAATGTAACTACAACCCATGCATGGCCACTCTCTCTATAAATACTTCATCTCTCATTATCTACCTCCAGTTTAGAGATAAGGATATCTATCCTGGAAGATGTCATAAGGTAATAGAAATGGTGATACATTATACTTTTCTACCCCAAAGTATTCTTTTGTTTGTCCAACCTGAACTCCATATCAGGAGCAAAAAGAACAGTTGTCAGAGAGATTGATCCCTTGTGAGAAAGAACACTGTCATTAGCCTTTTATTTACTGAGTGATAGAATTTCCAAGGTCCATCCTGTTCTGCTACTGTGTCAAATATTCATGTTGAATATTTTCTTTGCAAAATTTGGCTGGTATACTTGGGAAAGAAATCGTATATGGCTCATGACCCTCTCTTTGGAATACTTAAATTCCAAATTCTGGCTGGAACTTCTTGGAATTTCACTGCCAAGAGAGCAAAGACAGCCAGGATTAAACAAAGATCCAAGGTTTATTATGGGCCTAAGAGAATAATACAATCATAGGCAGCAAAAAAATATGACTAATGACCATTAGTCTTTTAGTACAATCAGAATGACTTTAGGATACATCCAGAACCATTAGATAAAAGGATTTTGAATGCTTTCATTATAAAGAAGTGATAAATATTTGTGGAGACAGATATGCTTACCTGGTTTGAATATATCCATTGATCATATGTATTCAAACAACACACTGTATCTAGAAACAGGTTCAACTTTTATCTATCAAATGTTTTATAATAGTAACAAACCAATAAGAAATAATAATACCAATAAACCAATAAGGCTTAGTTGATACTTGGGGGGCCCTAGAAGGAAGAATGGGAACCAAGAGAATAGAAGAGTTCAGAGAGTAAGTCTTAGTTAGATTTGACTAGCCAGTTTTTAGATTCTTGGAGGCGAGGTCATGCTTGTATATTCAGAGAAGCTATGGAAGTTGGCTCAGATATTACACGGGAAAGAGGATTTATGTGACAAGGTAAATGAAGCTGCAGGAACTTAGGATAAGTGAAAGAGACCAGTCATGGAAGGACAAATCCTGCATGGTCATGCCAAGTGGAGATAGCTAGCAGTCCTGCAGAGACTAGCGGCTGTTTGAAGTGTGAAATGGGTAGTTTTTGTTTAATGGGAATTAAATTCATTTTGCAAGATACAAAGAGTTCTGTACACGGGTAGACAATTATGCATTAAATATGGTGATATGGTGAATTTTACATATATATTATTGCAATTAAATATAAGTAAATATTCTTAAGCATGATATGTATAATATTGAAATGTATATACATATTGAAATATTGATATGCATAGTAAAATATGTATACATATGTCATCATCAATTAGCATTTAGAATATTTCTGAGCCACATAGGACAGCTCTACAAATATCTGTTGTTCATAACAAAAGTAACTGATCCTCCCCCCACCCCATATTAAATCTGCCTTAGTAGCAAAGCTATTATAGAGTCAGGTTCAGCAGTTGTGATCAACGTTTGAACTCCTCAATGTTTGACAGAGTTTGCATTTTCAATATATGAGGATATCACTATTTATCAGCACAGAATACAAGCTGAGCGTAACGTACACTGGAAGTTCTGCTTACAATAAGCTCATTTTCATTTTGCTCATTTGTATATTTTGCTTGGCTCATGTTTTTCATTTGAAAGCATGTAAGATTACATGCATTTCAGTTTACAAAAGAAGTGTGGCATTTCTACCCTTTGATATAAAAACATTTATTAATGTTTGAATGGAGCTTTCAAAAAGTCAAGCAGATTTAATTTGAAACTTATGAATAAAACATTTGCACTTAGATTAAATTTTTCTCCAAGGCACCTGTGCCTTCTCTTTATTGATCATTATGTTGTACAAGAAAGTTGTGATAATTCATCGTGTTGCTGTTTTGACTAATGCTCAATGAATGTATTCATTCAGAGACATACCAGCATCTCCAGGCATGGGTCAGCATTCTGAACTTTCTTTTACTTCAGAGTGCTTTACTTTTTAGGGAAGCCATGCATATAAGAAGAAAATGCCTGTATTTCAATCATTCAAATTAATTATTGTGGAGTCATTGTACCCTCAGATTAAGGTTTAAGAATACTTAATATTTTACAGCAAAAGGATTCCATAGTTTTTAAACTTTCCCTAACACAGAAAGCATGCAACACTGAGGAATTAAGACTTTTAAGAGGAATTTAGAAAAAGCTCTTAGAACATAAGTTTCACTAGCCCCAAGAAATAAGCAATAGAAGTTCTTTATCTGAACTTCAAACCTAGATTTTCGGTCTTGGATTTGAGAAATAGAATGAACTCACTTGTGTCCTTATCTGAAAAGAAAGACAGACAGAAAGACAGGCAGGCAGGGATGGAGACAAGGAGGAAGGGAAGCAAGCAGGGAGAGAGAGGAAGGAAGGAAGGAAGGAAGGAAGGAAGGAAGGAAGCAAGGAAGGAAGGAAGGAAGGAAGGAAGGAAGGAAGGAAGGAAGGAAGGAAGGAAGGAAGGAAGGAAGGAAGGAAGGAAGGAAGGAAGGAAGGAAGGAAGGAAGGAAGGAAGGAAGGAAGGATTTGCCTTCGATATAACACAGACTTGATGGGGCTGGTTCTCAAGAACTACTAGTAGACCATGAAGAGACTGAAATATAATGAGAGCCTCATGTTCTCATGTATGGATGGGAAAAGGATTTTGCACAGAGAAAATAAAAATTGTTATTTCCTATTATTTACAAGTTTAGGAAGAGGTCATAGTTAACCATAATATTGGACACATTTGTCCATTTAGTGAATTGGTGTTATATTAGTGTTTGGAGAGTCACAATAGAAACTTTTCACTGAGTGAATAAGTCAACTTTACACACCAACTAGACCTATTAAACACCAAAAATGGATCATTTATCACTTTTCATTGGAATGTTTCCTCACCCCTGAATTGCTTTTTGCCTAATGTTGAAAATCTCACAACTTCTGATGGTTACAAATCTGCTGGTCCCAAATTTGTTAATCTAGTTTAAAAAAAAAAAGAAAAGAAAGGAGAGGAGGGGAAGGGAGGGGGAAAAGGGGGAAGGGAGGGGAGACCAGGGGAGATGAAAGGAAAGGAGAGGAGAGGAGAGAAGGGAAGGGAAGGAAAAGGAAAGGGTGGAGGTAGAAAATAGTTATTGTAACATAAAACATAAAGAAATTTTCAAAATTTCCCATATCCCCACCCTCAAGTAAGTTGGCATAAATCAGATTTTGAGAGACATGAGACAGAAGAGTCTGGCCTTCAAACAAGGTCTTAATATTTATATTAATACACTGTACTAGACACATGAATGATTGATAAGGCTCATCTGTGGACAGAAGTTACAGAGAACTACACAGTGCGCTAGAGTGAACAGAAGACTCCTGAGCAGTTCTGCTTGAAGATTTGAAAATAAATCTCTCAAATCAGGATCGAGTGGTCAATGGGTGTTAGAGGGACGTAAGCCTCTCATGCTCTTATTACCCTTCTGAAGACAGAACTCCTGAGTACAAGCACAAGAACTTCGCTTCACAGTATCCACTGTGAGTTGTTAAAAATCCTCATCTCCCTCCTACTAGTCAGGTCTTTTCTTAATGCTTTTCCCCGAAACCCAAGGCACTATGATTACTGGACAAACTATATTGGCATTAGAAATAAGATTTTATCTGTTTTTATCCTTAGCCAGCCAGCTCAGATTCAGGCCTTTTCCCCCCTCTTAATTCTTAAAACAAAACAAAAATACCCAGATTGTGTGTTAATACAGTTAAACTCTCGCATGAGCATACCTATTTCCCACAAGATTTATGGCAACTCCTCAAGCTGGATTTATCTTGTAACAATTCAAGTACTGCAGTCAAATTTCCCGAGTTCAAAACCACTTAGAGCTGGGTGCCTGGGGGAAAATATCATTGATTCTCCACAAACTTTCTTTTATAAAATATAAAATTACATTCAGCTTGGCACACCGTGTATCATATAACACCGGCTTAGTATTAACTAACCTTCATTATTTTTATTGTCAAAGTTATCTTGAGTCTCCTGGAGTCACTCTTTCTGACAGGTATAAAGTTTCTGTATTTCCTTGACTTGTGTCTTTAAGTCTCTTTACACCTCTTTTATAGTCTTTCATACAGCCTGACACTCTGAGTAAATGAATCAAAAGTTTCTTCTTAGCGCCAATTTCCCATTGTCACTTGTCACTGAACCCCTTAAATTCTGCTCCCCAGATATTTCTCAACTTAGTCAACTCTTCTCCCCTTCTACTAATAGAGTTATGGGTAAAATAGAAATTTATGGCCAGTGCTCATCTATCTCTATGTGACTTACCTACTAGCTGTCTCTTTTCTCTACCCTCTTCCATTTACCCCTGAATATCAACCACAGTTAGTTATTTTCAGTTTTGTGAATGTACTAGGAGCATTTCATTTCAAAATGGAAACAAAGAAGAGGCATTTAATTTCAAATGTGATCTAAAGTAAGCACAAAGTAGTTGAGCAGCCAGGGACCATGTTATCTTAGTTTATCTTCTCAGCAGTCTTAACTTTTCTTGAGAGAAGAAAAAGAAGAAAAAAGAGATTCAAAGAGACAAGTCGTTTTTCCCTGAAACCTGATATGGGATGGACAGAGAGCAGCAGGATAATTTAAGGCCTAACTAAATGTTCATCAGTGTTGCACCTCAAGACAAAAGTCATCATTTCTCTTATTTGACTATAGAAATGGTGAGTGGAATATTACGAGTCATTCATCTAAGATCTCAAACCACAGATACAGAATCTTATTTAGGTCTTTAATTATTCTTGTTATTTTCTTGTTGTTGTTACAACCCTTAAACAAAATTAACTTATCAGATACCAAGTTACCAACCTGGAGGAAGCTATTCCCATCGCCACTCACTCTACCTCTTCCTCTTCCTTTTCTCCCTTCTCTTTCACTAGAAGACATTTTTTTTGTTGGTCATGGGGCTTGAACTCTGGGCCTGGGCGCTGTCCCTCAGCTCTTCAGCTCAAGGCAAGTTCTCTACCACTTGAGCCACAGTACCACTTCCGGCTTTTTCTGCTTTGGTGGTACTGAGGAATCGAACCCAGGGCTTCATGCATGCACTCTATCACTGAGCCACCTTCCCAGCTCTAGAGGACATTTTCAATATTTGAATTAAATGGCTTATCTTTCTCTATCAGAAATTTCTGACATTTTAGTTCCTAATGGTATTTTTCTTCTCCAATTTCTATGATATTCAATCTAATAAACAGCTAACAGCTTAGTATCATGTGATTTGACGTGGTTCATTAAAGCATGTTCTAAAAAAATTATTTTGATTTATATATAAGTTGCACAGTAAAATTTATGCTTTTAGAAATACATTAATTATGTATATTCATGTGATTCAGTGTGATATTTATATGTATACATACAGCATACACTATTATGTAATAGATGCCAAATTTTCTCTATCCATTCATTGACAGAAGGACATCTTGGCTCATTCTATATTCCAGTACATAGATACACAATAAACAAAAGCATTCTGATTTTGTTTGCTGAATTCTTTATGTTGTATCTATCTATCTATCTCTTTATCTCCAGGAGTAGAATATCTTGATCTATTGTTATGTTTTATATTTACTTTTCTGGGGAACCTGTATGGCATTTCCATAGTAGACATACTAATTTACATAGCTCCAGTGATAGAACACTATGCTAACAAGAAGTTCAGCTTTCTTTTAGAGATTATAATTATCAGTATATTCTGCAACAGGAAAATCAGACTTACCTTAAATGCCACAAGGTCAAAATGCCCCAAGAAATCCAAACTTATTACCTACTTACATGATAGTAAGGATCAGCAGGAGGAAACGACACCTAGGGTAGATGGCACTTAAGTTCCTCCTTATACACAATGCACTCTGAGCAGTACCACGACTGATATATACCTAAGCTCCAAGGAAATTAGAACCCAGAATAAGTTCAATGTCCCTCCTGCCCCACATCCCTTCATCTGTCTCTTATCACATCCAAAGCAAAGGGCACTAGTTGCATGGACACGCCTGAAGAAGTTCGGTGTGAGGAACTTTGAATTCTGAGAAACAAAGGAGATGACAGATGATGGGTTTGGATCCCTTTGCTGGTCTTGGTGTCAGACGAGGTACAAAACAGTGGCTTAAGTGTGAAAACTGGCATTTTTCAAAGTATCACCTGTCTTAGGCATTTAAGTGGATCTATTAGTTTCCAAGTCAAACAAACATAAGTATGTGTCAACCACTCATGAATCTCTTTTTCCCTATTCCCATCATATTTGAGTTCAGGATTGGTTAGTATTACAACTTATACTTCCTCTTGAAGTTGAAACCTTTAAGAGTTGTCCCTGGCCCTAGAAACTTCTTAGTATGTACTATAATTTTGTGGTAAAACTTCGGCTGTGGTTTGTGCTTACAGAGATGAGAGAGGAAGATGGGACAAAGTGTTGTGTTATATAGCACTGCCTAAAGTATACTTCTTCCTCTTCGCTAAGAAAATAAGAGAAACTTTGTAAATCCTTACACTTGCTGTAGGCTTCATGTTAAATGAGGTAAAGGCTATCCAATCATTTTTCAAAGCACAGAACAGCTGGAGTAATAAATAAACAAGTATTAGCAATTTGCATGCTCCATATACAATTGGTGATATTTGTATTGAGTATTTAAACAATGCACTTAAGGCAAAAGGGTGGAAATGCAAAGATACAGAGACATAGGCATGGATTTCTAGTATCTCCTAGTCCTTAAAGCAATCTCTTCCAGCCTCCAAACAAGACAGAAATCTTATTTAGCTCAATGGTCTAATTTTAGCAAAAGTATCACATCATTCTGTAGCCTTATGTGAGAGGCTTTGACACGATCTGGTTACCTTTCTGCCCTTCTTTCCTTATCTGAAAAGCAGAAATCTTCAACTATGATTTAATCTCCCAAAAATCAATTTAATTAAATAAATGTTATCATCGTAGATCCTGCAAGCGTTGTGTTTTAAATCTTGCTTTCAAGGAAATTGTGCTATAAGAAAGGTAATAAAGTGAATAATTCTTCTAAATAGACATGTAACCACACAGGAGGAAAAGAACGATGCATTTAGCTGTTTGAGGTGTTGTGGAAAATTTCACAAAAGAGTTTAGTCTGAGATGCATTTTTTGAAGTATAAATGGAAACACCCCTCCCACAATCCTGATTGAAACTAAGGACACTGTAGATGAAAAAAATGCAATCTAGCCTATTTAGGAATCCATGAGTAGTTCACCACAGATGTCTTGTTGTCTTGAAAGGGCAGGATAGACTATCGCTATTGTGAAGACTAGACATCCAGTGAGGAAGGAGATCAGGAAACCCAGTGTTCACTGCTAAAAACTTTAGACTTGATGAAGGAGAGAACTGCAAGCCTTTCTTGTATATAATCATGACAACAGTTTGATTAGCTGTGACTTAAAGTTATACAGAATATAAACAGAAATAAGATAAGAGAATGGGGATCACATACTTAAGATACTATTGAACATTCAGATAAAAATGTATTAAAGTTTGAAAAGAGGGAGGGGAGGTAAACAAAGAAGGTATTTTGATTATGTGTATATATACCACATTTTCTTGACCCATTCATCTACTGAGGGTCATCTGGGTTGGTTGCATATCTTAGCTATGGTAAATAATGCTGCAATGAACATAGTTGTGCTGGGAGCTTTAGTGTGGCCTTGTTTATGTTCAGTTGGGTAAATGCCTAGGAGTGAAATTGCTGGGTCAAAGGGAAGCTCTAGGTTTCTCCTTTTGAGAAACCTCCATACTGTTTTCAAAATGTTTGAACCAATTTGCATTCACACCAACAGTATAATAGTATTCCCTTTTGGCCACTTTTCCTGCCAGCATTTGTTATTATTAGTTTTCTTGATAATAGCCATTCTAACTGGGGTAAGGTAGAATCTCAATGTTGTCTTGATTTGCATTTCTTTTATGGCTAGAAATGTTAAACATTTCTTCATGCATCTATTAGCTATTTTTATTTCCTATCCAGAGAAGTCTCTTTTTAATTCTTTAGCCCACTTATTAATTGGGTGGTTGTTTCTTTGAGGATTTGTTATTTTAATTTTTGAGCTCTAGGTATATTTTTGGTATGAGGCCCTTATCTGTTGTATAGCTATTGAAGATCTTCTAATGGAATTCTATGCTTCCATCAGAAAGAATGGCATCACTCCATTTGTAAAGAAATGGAAAGACTTGGATAAAATCATAGTAAGTGAAATAAGCCAGAGTGAAAGAAACATTAGCTCCATGGTTTCCCTCGTTTGTAATAATTAGGATATGTCTAGGATAGTCCTAGAAGAGGATCACAATAGCTCAATAGCTATGTACATCTGACCATATAAAATGATGTGGAAACAACAAGTATTCTTTTTGGTTGTTGACCTTGTTGTCATCAATGTACTTTCTTTTCATTTTATTTCAGTTTTCTTTTTCCCTTTGGCTTATCCCTGGCAATCACTGTCTTTGATTCTGGTACCCTGCAACTTGGGGGTGGGGGGGAGAGAATGGGAGAAAACAAAGGAGTGGGTAGTAATGTTCAAAAAGAAATGTACTCATTACCTTACTTATGTAACTGTAACCCCTCTGTACATCATCTTGACAATAAAATAAAATATAATAAAAATTTTAAAAAGGTATTTTGAAGAGAGATGCTCCAAACCCTAGGGATTAAAAAAATGTGAGAAAAAAAATCTGAGAAAGCTCAGAGTGCTAAGCTGTGAGTGGAAGACTGAAACATGATCCCCCAATTTTTAGGATCTCCTATGCTAGATTTTCCCCCTACAAACACTGTATCGGTCCACACAACTCAAAATGAAGTCCATGTATTGGCACATGCATTGGAAATGTCAGCACTAGAAAATAAGATGGACGTGAAAAAATTTTGTGGCTTTTTTTTTCCCCATAGATTTTCTCGTGAACATTGAAACAACACTAACACCTCATAGAAATGCTGGAGAAACCCCATTGTAGGTGATTAAAACCAACGCTGTATCTCTCCTGCCCACGAAAATGTGGCTGCTCTGCCAGCCATGTGGGACTTTTCTGTCTAATCCTGGTCTTGCCTGAAAACAAAACAAAAGCAACCTGTGAGAAGAACGCCAACATTTGGAAGTGAGCATCCTTTATCTCAGTACCTAATGCAACTCATTAAATTGTTGAGATTGTTCACCATCTCCGTAGTGTACTTCAAATATGATGTGTGCCTGCTTGTGCTCGCATCAGACAAAAAGCACAAAGAAGAGACCCCACAATACTTGAAGTGATGTCTATTTTCTCAGTGCGGTTCTCATTTTGATGCCACCAATGAAGGCAATGTGCTCCTGGGTCCTCTTTATTATAAATGCCTGCATTGTAAATAGGGCAGAAAAGAGGAGAGGAACTTACAAAGTAAAAGTGAAAGGATGGAAAAGAAAACCTTGTTCCTAATTAGGCTCTTGAGTTTGAAAAACTCCATTCTTTCCATGAGAGGAAATACTTCAGACTGAGCATCAGGAAAAAGAGATGGAATATAAGAATTGAGACTGCCAGATTGACACACTAAAGGGAATCTCCAATTTGTTGCATTTCTGAATAGAGGTTTTTTTCAATGTTCCACGGAAGAGTGTTTCACACTATCTACTGTTCTTTTCCTCTTTTTTTGTCTCCTACAATGGCAGTTTTTGGAGTTGTAGCTTTCTCAATTCATGGCCTTCCTCTCAATTTATGAATCTTTTTCTCCTCTATTCTTTGAAGAATATACACTGTTAAAAGAGTATACTACTTTCTCCTTTTTTCAAAGAAGCATCCTTATAAAATGAAAATGAAGATGCCAGCAAAACGAAAGGGAAAAATGAAGAAAAGCAACATTTAGTGGGAAAATAAAAGATAATGCAAGTCCCCCATTGGGCTCCTACAACAAACCAGTAAAAGCCAGTCAGGGCTAAGAATGCAGCAGACAATGACACAGAGCAATAACCTCCACTTAGCATTTTTTTAAAAGAAGGGGAAAAAATTATACCCTTTCTGCTTCTAGAAAAGAACAGCAGGGCCATCCAAGAATGATAAGAAGAGATACCCCCTCTCCTTCTCCATCAGAGACAGAAAAGAAGGAGACATTGCAAATTTGTGTCCTGGTTATATAAATGGAAATAGGCTGAGACTTTCTAAGCACAGATTTTGAAACCTCTCCATTCAAATAAGAGTTACATTTTTTTCTAATTAAATCCTGGAAGTATAAACTTAGCCGTAAAGATCCTGCCAATGGTTCACACGGCTTAAGATACCTAATTTGAGGATCATTCACAGGATGCTATGTTCCTCTGTTTACGTTTGTTTATTTTAGGCTTAAAACTGGTTGTTGTAATTCTGACTGGCTATAACAGGCTTTCCTAGAGACAACATTGCATCATAGATATGCAGTCAGAAACAGAGAGTCTACACTGAATTCACTACAGGCCATTTTTACCTGGATTCCTTGTAGTTTAGTCCCACTCCACAGATTTATGTGCAGCATATATAGCTCCCTGGCTTCTTCAACTTCCACAGATTTCAGAGAGTGATACATAAACAATCCTTGTAATCATAAGCAAGTGGTATATTGGATAATGGACAGCCATGGTATGATAACCTCTGACCATAGAATCAGGCCCAAAGTGCTGGCTGGCACACTGTGACAGGTACAATGTGTGTGTGTGTGTGTGTGTGTGTGTGTGTGTGTGTGTGTGTGTGTGTGTGCAATTCTTTCGGCCGGTTCTGGGATTTGAATTTAGGACCTAGATGATGTCCCTGAGCTTCTATTTGCTCAAAACTAGTGCTCTGTGTGTGTGTGTGTGTGTGTGTGTGTGTGTGTGTGTGTGTGTGTGTGTGTGTGTGTGTGTGTGTGTGCGCAATTCTTTTGGCCGGTTCTGGGATTTGAATTTAGGACCTAGATGATGTCCCTGAGCTTCTATTTGCTCAAAACTAGTGCTGTGTGTGTGTGTGTGTGTGTGTGTGCAATTCTTTTGGCCGGTTCTGGGATTTGAATTTAGGACCTAGATGATGTCCCTGAGCTTCTATTTGCTCAAAACTAGTGCTCTACCACTTAAGCCACAGTGCTTTTTCTAGGTAGCTTATTGGAAATAAGAGTTGCATGGATTTTCCTGCCCAGGCTGGCTTTGAACTATGATCCTCACATCTCAGCTTCCTGAATAGCTAGGATTAAAGGTGTGAGCCACCAGCACCCAGCTTTAATGTTATATTTCTAAATCTATCTCTGATTCCAAAACAAGCTACCATTCTTTAAATTTAATGTCACTTTTTTTTTGTTTGTTTTTTTGTTGGGCCTGAACTTGGGGCCTGGGCACTTTCCCTCAGTTCTTCAGCTCAAGGCTAGCGTTTTACCACTTGAGCCACAGTGCCACTTCTGGCTTTTTTCTGCTTATGTGGTGTTGAGGAATTGAACCTAGGGCCTCATGCATGCAAATCAGCACTCTACCACTGCGCCACCTTGCCAACCCCTGTCACTAGTTTTTATAAGAATGTATTACCCTTTTTAACTGATTCATGGAAGTTTTATGCATTCCAATCTTTCTCCACATATGCTGGTATATATAGTATAGATTTTTAAAAATAGTATTAGGAAGCATGTCATACCAAATATCATTCTCCCTTCTTCCTGGGGCTTAGCAAGATAACGAAAGATAATAAATGCCCTTTTGAAATGTATTTTCAACTTTTTCAATCATCCTTTGATTATGTTAGCAAGTACAGCTATTTCCATGGACTGAAGACTGCCATGGAAAGGTCCTTACATGTGCAGAAAGCTGCCTCACCTCAGGATCACCTGTGTAGTGCAAGAAGAGACAACAGGATGATGGAGATGTACCCTGCATTTGAGAGGGGCAAGAACACCCTGGATTCTACCACCACAGCCCAGGAGCCACGGCTCCCCTGCACCTAACTGGTTGAGAAGAGTCACTAGATTGCTCCTTTGTCAGGCAGGCTGAATCAGGTTACTCAGAACTGTAGAGACTGTGATAGTGGTCAGGGAAATGTGACAAAGATTTTTTTTGGGGGGGGGTACAGTCGTGGGGCCTGAACTCTGGGCCTGGGCGCTGTCCCTCAGCTCTTCAGCTCAAGGCTAGCGCTCTACCACTTGAGCCACCGTGCCACTTCTGGCTTTTTTCTTTTTGCTTATGTGGTGCTGAGGAATCGAACCCAGGGCCTCTGGCATGCAAGGCAAGCGCTCTACCACTGAGCCACCTTCCCAGCCCGTGACAAAGATTTAAAACTTGGTAAGTTCTTGAAAACATAGCAAATGAACTCATTTATCAACAGATTCCTTGCCTGGTACCTAAAATAGGCAGATTCTTAGCTTCCGACTCAAATACATTAAAGAATCTCCCAAGATTGGGAACATTAAGAGTCACCCTAATGGTTATGAATTGGATAAAGTTTTTAAAAAATCATTGTATTTTCCACATGGGTTTTTCAAACACTGTGTTAGTAAATATATCATTTTCCAATTATGTTATAAATTGGATAGGCATTATGCTTACAGTAAAATAAAATTGCAGATAGTTTTATAAAATATCAGAGTATGGAAGTCAGATATATGCATTTTATGTATGCAAATGCAAGTATTTATATATGCATGCATTTATATATGTGGATATATGCACATAGACACACAACCAGAATACACATATTTATAGTTATATAGAGGTTAATCTCCCCTAAATATACATTCCTAGAACTGTTTACAAATTAAAAATTCCAACTATTTCCTTCCAGTCTCTTTGTTTCAAGTGAATAGATCAGTGGAATTCAAATTAAAATCCAGTCAATTTCCTGATCAACATCAATTACACTTGCATACTTCAGACTTGAAATCAGCTGGCATTTCCCAGCCATAGGTCCAAGTTCAATCAATTTTAATACAAAATCCCTCTCCAGTAGATATTGATTTTTTCCATGTTATCTACTTAGTTCAGACCATTATTGCATTATACCCAAAACCCTTCTTAGCTATTTATGTACACTGACTCCAAAATTTCACAATATTTTATCATTCCAACTATGCATTATATGCAATCTGATAACACAGGAAATTGGTATAGGGTTTGGTATGTGGAGTGAAGTAAAAATAAGTGTTATTTTTTATAGCTACAATGATCATACTGCTAGAAAACTGAGAAAAATTATGATGCTAAAAACTACAGCTAATAACTGAAATTTAATAGGTTAGATCAAAGCTAAGTGAATATATAAAAATCAATAACCTTCCTATATAAGAGAAAAAGAATTTAGAAGAGACAATGAAAAGACTATTTTCAAAGTCATTTATTTTTGCATAGTTCATAGATCCTCATGAGGGGTCAGTGTTTTGTCCTTAACCGTCAAACTGAAATTCTTGAGCCCAAATTCCAGGGATCATTTACCAACTATAAGTTCTTAAGGAAACCAAATAAGGCTATGCCTGCAATGGTTCATCTCTAAGATGGGACAGATTTTATTTTTAAAAAACTCATAGAAGAAAACCCAGCACTCAGAAGACAGACAGATGTTTACGAGTTGGAGGCCAGCCCATCTACAAAGCAAAATCCTACCACAAAACAACCAGCAACAGCAAAACTTCACAGAGTTAGTTATTCTGAGTCCTCTCTGGGCTTCACTTGAATTAATATAAGTTATGACTCAATAATCGCTTAGAATAGTGTCTGGCACAAAGGAGAAATTCTGGATGATGCAGCCCCTGGTTTACTGCAGTGCTATCAGTATTTCACCAGTAACCCCAGAAAGACCAGACTCAAATTCGATGGCTGCTAAGATTCCTTCCAAGCTCGAATTTTATGTCTCATTGCATTTTTAAATTGATATTTTCATTTCTTGTCTCCTGTATGAATTCAGTTAGTTTGGAGACTAAAGATCTGCTCTATGGTGTGTTCATATTCTCTCATGTAAAACGAATTACATTTTTTCAAAGGAATGAAACCATGTTAGCTAAAACTCTGAAACCAGCATCTGCTTTCTTTTTCCTTGTACAATGAATTGAAGGGGATGACTGGCAGAGAAAAACAAAAATGAGAGAGCTCTAGCTCTCTGCTTCTGAGAAATTGGGCCACTCCAGCGTGGTCTGGAAGGATTTGGAAAGTAATGTGTTGTAATGAGAAGAATGTATGTTTTAGGGCTAAACAGTCAAAATAACCTGAGCTCCTACACTTCCTATCTGAAGGAATTTAGTGTGCCTCACTTAAATCCTTAGCTTGATCTCTTCATTCCTAAGATAAAAATCAAAAAAAAAAAAAAAAAGAATCCGAGTTTCCTAATTGTTGTCAGGGTAAAATTAGAAGCTTGGCAAAAACAAATTTCTAATCACTGTTAAGATTTAGGTGTTGACCCTACAAATGTCTCCCAGTTTCTGAAATATGAAGCTTCCCTATCGTAATCTGCTGGGTATGGTTACAACAAAATTCTGCTGAACAGCAATTTATTTCTTTCACAGTTCCAGAAGATGGAAACCAAGGATCAGGGTGCTGATGGATGAGGGTCTTCTTCCTATGTTTTTACATGAAGCAAGACAGAGGATCAAAAAGAGGTGCAACCTGTCTCCCTCCTTGCATAACAGAAGAGCAGGGGAGAAAGACTTTTCTCTTAAAAAGGCTTTTTATACTGGTAATAAACCATTTGTGGTACCAAAGCCCTCGGAACTTAAATACATCTTAAAAGATCACAGCTCCCAATGCTGTGTAGCTGAGAATAAAATTCAACATGAATTGAGAGGAGACAAAGGGATTCCAACAAGAGTCAGTATGCCTGCAATTCTATCATTATGGGTTAATACAAGAAGACATGGAAGAGAAGAAAGCTTCTAGACATCTGCATCTATTGATTCCTTTTCTCCCCGGTAAGCCACAATCTATTCCTAAGTGATTACTCCTACTGGGGAAAAAGATATAAGTTGTCCAAATGTGAAGAGAACAAGAGATCCCTCTTCATAAGTCACCTAGCACATTAATTAGTTAATAAACAGGGCTTTATAAACATAGATGATTGATCCAGAAAGTATGTATGTGTGTATGTGTATGAACCTCTCTCCAAATTCCACTTTCATGTAATTCTTCCAGATAATAATTTCTATTTATATTTCTATATCCTTCCTAGAATTAAGAATAATCACAAATTAAGGTTATTATTATTAAGATGTTACACATGGAATAATAAAATGGTGGACCAGGTTAAAAAAAGGACAAAAGTTTTTATACATGTGAATCACAAAGAAAAATAACAAAATATATGTCTTCCTAATCTAAACTTTAAAAGCAGCCAGATAACCCTCCCATTCGTGCAGGTAACCTTCAAACTATTTTCTAATGACTCTCCCACTAGTTGCGGCTGTCACTCAATCCAATCTTACTGAAATCGTTGCTGAGAAATATCCTGTCCAAGAACTGAAAGATTAAAAAATGAAAATTTAATACAACCACTATATTATTGCTGATTCAAAAGTGTAAAATGCTAGGGTTGTGGGGCATTTGTTTTAATTCCAAGTGCTGTCATTTTGCTTTTAAGTAAAATTAAATAAATCTATTCATTTGTTAGGGGCCTTCCACTATAAGTAGCAGGAACTAAATCTGACTCACCAAAGTGTAAGAGAAAGAGCAAACTAAAAAGAGATTAAAAATATGAACACTTGGAAGTCTCTCACCAAATAAAATGAAAGAGGTTAAAAAAATACTCTTTAAGTAGATGGGTCACTGGATAGGATATAAGAAGGAATAGGAAATTTTCCCCAGGCAGCTGCCTTAGGCCAGTATCTTTGTTTCACATTGTTCCAGATGCACTTTCTGGGAGACATAGCAGCTAATCACAGCGTGAACACATGCAATCAATTTTCCAGTGGCATTTTGATTGGCAGTTCAAGCAAGATTTTACAGAAAGGAAGGAGGAGTTCCTCAGTGGGAAATCAGAATAGGGAAAATCGAGTCTGAGCAGCCAACGGTCCTTAGATGGTCACAACATTCTCCATGCCAGCTGTCATGGGAATGAGTCCTCCTTCCAGCCTGGTGTTACGTTGGAGGCAAAACCTTCAAGAGTGTGGGTTGACATGCTTTGCAAAAGCCACTATCTCCAAAGGACCCACAATCAGTGCTGTGAAGTATCTTCTTTATAGGAAGAGAGAATCCAAGTGAACAGCATTGTATGCCTTCATGCTCAGAATCACAATTCACAAAAAGTTCCATCATGGGGGAATAAAATTAGACCATGTTTGTTTTTTTTAATTTTTTTTTCCCATTTGCAAGTTTTCAAAAATAGGCATAAAATGTCCTCTATTTTCATTAAACAATACAGGTGGTTATGGTGTTATCCCTTTCTAGTTCAAACTATTCACCATTCCCTCCTTTTTCCAAATTAAAAACAAATTTTTAAGGAATTCATATACACCTGTCAGGATAATTGACAAGTGAAAGATCGTGTTAAGAAAATTTGAAGAGAAAACTTTTCCTCTTTATTCAACGAAGAGAACTAACCAGAAGAAAGTAATTTTTATTAAAACATAATTCTTCACCTTATACTACTCTACTCTTCCTTTACAGTCAATATGCCTCCACTTTTGCTTATAGAAAGAAGAGTAATGATATGTTAAATACATGGTCAAGGTTTTATCCTATCTTTCCAATATACTAGATTGACAAATAGTTGGTTTTAGTAAATAATTATCCTTTCTTTTCATTTGTATTTTCCCTTTCTATCCTTTGTGTCAGTACTGGTATCTGAATCCAGTCCTTATACTCCTTGGCAGGTGCTCTACCATTTGAACCATGCTCCTTTATTTTCTAGTTGTTTTTCATATGTGGTATCACATTTATGCCCAGGCTAGCCCAGACTGTATTCCTCCTATTTACACTTCCCATGTGGCTGAGATGAAAGTTATATGCCACCACATCCAGTTTTAACTGGTTAAGATGTGGTCTTTCAGTTAAAAAAAAAAATTAGGCTGGTCTTCAAAAACAACCTTCTCAATCTCTGCTTCTGAAGTAATGAGAATTATAGATGTGGCCACCTCATCTGGCCTAATAAATGTTTAAGATAACATCATTTCTCCTGAATCTATAGATGTGATTGGATGGACAAGACATTCATGTTTAAAAAAAAATACTGAATAAGTCAGTGAATTTCTGATGCTAGCTCCTGAAATAGGATGGCCTCAAGAGAGTAGAAGGCAGAGAATTGGAAGCATATGTTCTGCTCTAATTCCTTTTTCTTATCTCTCAAAAATGCCAACAGAAACTGGTCTGCCAAGAAAGGACTCAATTCATGTCTTCTAGACAATTTTGTGTTTGAACTGAGAAATGAAAATGCTTGTTGTTCATGATCTATAAACATGAGGAAGCATGGCCCGGTGGAAAAGGTAAAAATGTTGCAAGTAGAGAACCAAAATCCCAAATGGGGCTGCGGGGCTGCTGCGGTGCCTCCTGCGCAATCCTCACAAGTTATTAAATGTCCTGGCTCTCGGGTTTCCTAACTGTGAGTGTCCTGTGGGCTTCTAGAAAGTATGAGATGTAAGTTTAAAAGAGTTGAGGAATTACCAAGCAAGACCTGGGGAATCATCTAGCTGCATAAATGATAGCTAGGATGAAGCTTTCTCACAATAAAATGAAACATCTATCATAGGAGGCTGAATTTTAATCCTCATTCTGACTGGTTAGCCCAACTTTAAAGGTGAAATAAACCAGCAAAATCAGACCAAGCCTTGACCCACGCTTCTAAGGAATGCTGTTCATTTGACTTTATCTTAAATATAACTGCCTAGATTTCCTTAAATTCAGACTATGTAAAACCTAGAGAAGTATTTATTAAGGAAAAGGTATATTGATATCATAGAACAAATTTCTTATAACCTAGTTCTATAACTCCCCTTATGTCTTCCTTCATTGAGTTCTTTGTTATTTTTATTATTCTCATTAGGTAGCTCTGAGGCTGGGCTCAAATACGCTCAGTGGTCAAAGCCGACCTTGAATTTATGATCCCCTTGCCTCAGCTTCCCAAATTCGGGGATTAGAGACAGCATCACCACACCCAACTTTCTCTAAGTTTTTGAATGTTCAGTTATGTTTGGTCCAGTCATCTACATATGCGACTCATCTGCATAGTGTACTACCACTACTGTGAATCCCTTAGAGCTATAATTAATTAAGTTTATGAGTCCTCAATCTCTGTGTCTGCAAATGATAAAATTTCAGTTTTTAGTTTTTAAGAAATATATTGGCTAGATGTTAGATAATTCAAACAAAATTTAACCAGGCAATTGTTAGCATATTAGTTCTTTAAGCCTGAGTACAAAGCAAACATGCCAGAACTCATTTCATTGTATGTAAATGCAATAACTGATAACTATGATAGAGTCTAAGCATGGATGAATTCCCTCCGTCTTTTAAGTATGTACTTTAACCATAACTTAAAGATGAGGAAATAACAATGTAAAGTAGTAAATGAGATGATTAGAATTATATCACTAATAAGGATGAAGTTAATCTGAGTATACTATAATACACAAGCGTGGCACTAGTGGCTCATGTCTGTAATCATAGCTATTCAGGAGAAAAGTCTGGGAGGTTCTCAAGATCACAATGGAGCCCCCATTCTACAATTAATATGAAAATATTGAAAAACTAATTATAGAGTCCATGACAGACATCTCGGGCTTAAATATAGATCTGTAGGAGGGAAAAGTATATTATAGTAATGAACTTGGCATTGCTATAACACCTGTACCTCAAGTGCCTTCATTCTGGAATCAGATAGGTTGATTGATATAGGAGCGCTGCCAGTTCCATAAAAATTAATTGTTACAATAATGAGTTATTTTATCAATATTACTAATAGTGCAGATGCCAATACTGTTGATGCTAATAATGGTAGGAATATCATGATAATTATTTGAACAAATAAACCCAAAACTACCTTGGCTGAAAACAAAATCTATACAAGTGAATGATCAATGACTGATATTCAGAGAAATATTTGGACAATTCTTGCCAGCCTTGTGCCTATAGCCTTTTCCACTCTCCTAGCAAAGATCCTTTTAGCAACAACAGCTGTGGTTACCTATGTATTGTTCTGCACTTTAATTCTTCCATTATCCCTAACTACATAGACAATCATAGTTTCAAATATGGACCACAAGATTTATTTTGCATTTTAGGATCTGATGTGAGATCATATATTGTCTAGATGGTTTATTTTTTCTCTGTGTAAAATGTGTTCCATTGACTCTTTGTGGTGACATCTGAAATGCTACGGTGTATTTTAACTGGAAGACATATGGCTGTGAGGGCTGCTAATTTGACCCTTTTCCTTCTCTTTCTAGATTGTAGTTACTAAAAACATACAGTATGGTTATAATGAAATATAGGATAATTCTATCACTGATGAAACCGACTGGAAAATGGGAAGGCCCTGCTCTCTCCCTCAGAACCTAGAATGGTAGAGTCTTCTTCAATAACAAGAGGAAATCTAAAAGAACAATAGAAATATGTAAACTTTTACCAATACAGACAAAGGTAATTTTGCTCTCTTCTCTTATAGTATGTTTATGGAGGCAGAGAGAAAAAAAAACAAAGAAGAGAAGTTATGCTAAACACTAATCCCTACCTCTGACCAGTAAAAAAGTGGCCTAACCTGTCGGTGTCTATCCAGTTTTCCAGATCAAATGCTGTTGTTCCTCAAATAAAGAGTCGGTAGGACTTCCCTGCCTATTTGTTGCTGTCCTTTGAAGTGTTCTTGATCTCCTACGTTTATATTATGGACAGGCTAATCTGGATCAGCCCTCTGCACTCTACTTACAGAGATGCTGTCCCCAGAAATAATATGTCACATAGTTATTGAAATGATTCAAAGCTTTTTAGCACCAAAGACTCAGATCAAAAGTCAAGATCTCAGGAAGATATGTCACTATCCATTCCAATGTACACAAGTTCCCTGGAGTATGTCTGTTATTCATAGTAAGTGAAATTATTCTGTTTTTTTTTATTGAATGGTTCTTTCTACAAGATCAATGATTGACAAATGTTTTCTATAACTCATGTAGGCCTTGAAGTTCATGAGGTCCCAGTATGTCTTCTAATTCTATCATTTTGCTACAAAAGTAAACCATGGCCAAATAGAAAGGAATTTTATGATTATTTTCCATTAAAGTGTTATTTTCAAAAATAGGTAGCAGGCTAGATGGTAATCAGAGCTATGGGTTGCTGCGCTCTATATTTGATCCATGAAAATAGAATTTAGTTTTCTTGCCTGCCAATCTCTTCATGTATAACACTACCCAAAATATAGACATCAAATAAAATTTTTCATGAATAAATGCACCTATGCTGAGTTCTACTAAAAATCCTTCTTAGGTAAAACCAAGAAGGTCCAGAATACATTTTCTTCATTTACAAAATAATCTATATATTTGGAACTAAAATTAGTGTACAATTTATATATTTTATCTTCATAGACACCTTCTGTTAAGGTTCATCTATCAGAAAATTTACTGAGTCAGTAAATTTTGCTTTAAAATATTAATTCATTTTGAAAAGTAAGCCAATGCGATTTAGGGCTTTTGAAGGATTAATTAAATTGGATGACTACAGCAACAAAGATTGGCTTTACAGCCATTCTTGCTGGAATGCAATTCTTAACGGAAAGAACATATAATCAGGCTCAAAACTTAAATCCATTCACAGAGCTATCAGTAATTATTTTTGTGACTTCTAGGTCAGGCATTTTAATCTCTTAGTCTCAGTTTTCTCATCTGTACAAGTATTGAGTTACCAGAGTACACAGGTATTAAGTGCCTACTGTATAAAATAATATTTGTAGGTGAATTATATATATCATCCTACAACAACTCAGTGGAAGGATGGATTCTATCTTATAGCAAGGAAACTGATTGATAGAGAGAGATTAAGCATTTAAATAAGAAGGTAGTAAAGCCAAGATACCTGTTAAGTTTTTGTGAGTCTGTAACAGGAACATAAAAGTTGCTTTTGCTGAAAAATTCTGGTTTGGTACTGGCACCCACTAATTATGTGAAATCATGATAAAAGCTAGGAATGAGGCATGCAGCCTGTTTCTCCAAGTCATTAGCTCCTGCAGTAAGCTTTTCAGACACCTTGGAATCCTAGAAAGACAGGACAGGCAGTGCTGACTTCTTTTTTTATTGTAAAGATGATGTAAAGAGAGGTTCCAGTTACATCAATAAGGTAATGAGTACATTTCTTTTTGAAAAGTGTTACCACCTCCCTTGTTTTCTCCTTTTATCCCATCCCTCCAAATCCCCCCTTCCAAGTTATACAGTTAATTTCCAACATAGTGTCTTGTGAGTATCACTACTGCATTGGTTTGCCCTTTGTCCTTTGTCTCTCCATTTCTCTGATTCCCCTTCCTGTCCCCAGCTCATAAACTTATATATAATCAAAGGGTACTAAAATAAAAAAAAACAGTGACAACAGGAGTAAAACAAAGGGAGGAAACAAAATAAAAAAGAAATAACTGCATATAGCACACTAACAAAACCAAACAAACCTCTTGTAGTTCATTTTGGTTCTATTATAAAGCCGTAGTTATGAAAACAGTTAGGTACTGGCACATGAACAAGTCTGAGGACCAATGGAATAGAATTAAAGATCCAGAAATGAACCCAAAGACCTAAGGTCACCTAATCTTTGATAATGGAGCCAAAAAAAAAACAAAAACAGGATGGAAGAAACAGCCTCTACAACAAATGGTGGTGGTGGCAGAATTGGCTCTATTGAAAATTGAAGTTGGATTCTCACATAACACCCTGTACCAGAATCAACTCCAAATGGATCAAAGACCTCAATGTAAAATCAGATACCCTGAAAATATTACAGGAAGGAATAGGGGAAACACTAGGACTCCTTGGCAAAGGATGAAATTTTCTTAATAAAGACCCAGAAACACAACAAATCAAAGAAAGTTTGGATATGCCAGGTGCCAGTGGCTCACACCCATAATCCTAGCTACTCAGGAGGCTGAGCTCTGAGGATCCTGGTTCAAAGCCAGGCCAGGCAGGAATCTTTGAGACTCTAATCTCCAATAAACCACCAGAAAAACCGGAAGTGGCGCTGTGGCTCAAGTGGTAGAGCGCTAGCCTTGAGCTGAAGAACTGAGGGACAACTCCCAGGCCCAGAGTTCAAGCCCCATGACCGACAAAAAAAAAAAAAAAAGTTTGGATAAATGGGATTGCGTTAAACTGCTGAGGATTTAGCTAAAGCCCCACAGATTGGGAAATGATCTTCACTAGCTATACAACAGACAAGGGTTTCATATCTAAAATATACATTAGAGCCCAAAAACTTAACCCCCACTAAACAAACCCTCAAAGAAACAATAACCCAATTAATAAGTGAGCTAAAGACTTAAAGAGAGACTTCTCTGAGGAGGAAATAAGAATGGCCAATAGACCATGAAGCAATGTTCAACATCTTTGTCCATAAAAGAAATGCAAATCAAAACAACATTGAGATTCCACCTCACCCCAGTTAGAATGGCCATTATCAAGAAATCTAATAACAAATGCAGTCAGGGATGTAGCTAAAAGGAAATGCTACTACAATGTTGATGGGGATATAAACTTGTTCTGGAAAGCAGTATGGAGGTTCCTCAAAAGACTAAATATAGAGCTCCCCTATGACCTAGCAATTCCATTCTTGAGCTTTACCCAAATGATCTCAAATGAAACCACACTAAAGCTACCAGCACAACTATGTTCACTGCAACATTACTTAACTAAGATATAGAACCAACTCAGATACCCCTCACCAGATGAATGGATTGAGAAAATGTAGTATAGATACACAATGGAAGTCTGTGTCTCCATCAGAAAGAATGTAAGGAAATGGAAAGACCTGGAAAAAAATCATATTAAGTAACATAGGATACCTGGTTTGTCTATTTGTAACAATTAGTATATGTCTAGGACAGTCCTAGCAGAGGATCACAATAGCTCAATAGGAATGTACATATGCCTTTATAAAATGATGACTCTACAAACAGCTACCATAACCTTGTATGGCTGCCATCTATGACCATCAGATTATATTTGTGACTAACATTGTTTGATAATTATGTCCACACTTCATCCTACTTAAATTAAAGCAAGTATCCATACAGTGGAGATAGGTAAAAATTCATCTTCCCTGTGATATTTCTCTGTCCCTCACCATTACTCATTCCTTATTTGCAGTGTTGGGCCTAGTGGCTGTCTTGACTTTTGTAACACTAGACTTGTACGCCTGGTACCTAAGTCAATAACAACTCTAAATGTGTGTCCTTACTTTGTGCTAGACTGCTTGATCTCTCAGTATCCCATGAAAGGAGTATCATCTATGAATCTGCAGTAAATGTATTTTAACATTTCAGTGTCTTTCTTGAAGTCTTTCCAGCATCTTGTATGAGCAACATAATGTGACTCTAACATTGCAAAGTGATTCAACAACAATTAGTACAAAATATAAATCGCTCCAGTGTGGGGACGTGTTCTGTAGTACGTGAAAATACAAACTGCTTATTCAGAAGAACAAGACTCTTATTATGGGAGAGATGAGAATGATGTCAGGGGTGATATCAATCAAGATGTACTGCACTTACCAACTAAGTGGTTGAATAATAACCCCATTGTACAACTACTTAAAGATAATACAACTACAATTTAAAATGGTCCTTATTAGACTGGAATCTAACAGTTGAATTTTTAAAGGAGATTGTAAAATTTGGGTATCGGTAATGATACTTACATTCTATGGGTGTTTTTTAAATAAAATCTCAGAAGGAGGATTTCTTTGATTGAGACTTTTAGATGAGACAGCTCAGAATTTGGTCTAGTGCTCAAATAGCCTGACTCCCAAAAGTGTTCTTTCTAAAACCACAGAACAAATTCCAACTCTAATACAGAGCAATCATGGAGATATCTATCATGCAATATGATTTTAACATTAATAATTGTGTGTGTACGTGTGTGTGTGTGTGTGTGTGTGATGAAAGTTAAGGAAAGGCTCACTACAAGAGAAAGGTTGAGATACAATCTCCTAGTTGGGACTGAATGCATGCAAAATTTCTCTATCTTTATATCAATACCATAAGTTGGATTTTATTGCCATTATTTTCATTTTAACAGATGATTAAAATGAGCCTAAGTGAGTTTAAGTGATTTGTCCAAAAACACATGTCCTGTAATTGTGAATAAATAACTTTAACTCAGGCCATACGATTCTGGAGCCAATTTTATTTTTACATAGTAGTTGCCAGATTTTAATATTTTTAATATTCAAATATTATATTCATCCAAATATATTGAAAATATAAGAAATTTTGTGTCCCTTTGAAGTTTCTGACTCATACTTTTAGAATGAAGCTGACACATAATATTGTAAGGTTCCCACACTGTACAGTTCCCACGATTCATAGTTTTTTTGTTTTTTTATTGTGAGAATACCATACAGAGGAGTTACAATTACATGGGCAAGATAATGAGTAACATTTCTTATCAAGCATCGTTGCCTCCTCTTCGTTTCCCCTTCCCATCCCTTCCTATACTCCCCTTCACCCCCCACCCGACCCTCCCCCCGACCACCACCAAAGTTGTAAAGTTTGTTTTTTGACATAATGACTTGTACATCTCATTGTTGCAATGGGTCCACCTGTATCCCTAGTTAAATGATTCATAGTTATATTCTGTGATTTAAACATACATGACTAAACTCGAAACACATGGTAAAGGAAAAAAAGTTCCACAATGTTTTGTTTACTTTTTAGAATAAAAAGAAATTCAAAAAGCACAAATATAATGCAATATTGATGATAGAATCTAGTTTTAGAATAATTTATAAGTACCTTTAATTCATAGTCTTAGTCACTATTTTCATAACTTGCATCAAAGCAGGTGGTCTTTGTTTTCCGCATAACAGAAAAATGGGTTAAGTTTATGACTTAACCTTTTCCTGGCATCCAGTTGTGTATTCTAGGCATGACACCTTAGATTTTTTAATTGCCTTATCCTTCAGTTAATTCCGAAATTAATTATTCCATTTGATTTTAATTTCTCTCTCATATCATGAACATTATTTTCACATGTTCCCCTCAAAATGCCTCACTTTTTCTCCTAGATTTACAATTAACATATCTTTACCTTGAGACTATGATACTAATCATTACTTTTAAAAAGTCATTGGAATTCACATCTTTATCGTATATGTAAAAATAGATCCTACAATGTGATGAGTCTCTCTCTTTGGAACAAGTGGTATTATCTGAGCTTCTCATTACTGACTCTATAATCTGTTGGGTCACAGAATAATCTGGAAAAGCCCTCTGGGTAAAGAGACAAATGAAGACAACGACGGCTGTCGTTACTCAGACAGAGACTATGGAAAAGTCTGATTTTGCTGAATGTATCTTGTGATTGAATTCATTCAGGGATGTATTCAATACAAGCTAAACATGTTTTCTTGGTTTGCCTTAGCCTACTTGCAAGAATTCTCACAGACCTAAATAAACTAAAGAGTGTGTGATTCCAGAAAAAAAAATTTAGTGTAGACTATTTCCTCATTGTATCTGCTCACTCAACAGTACTGTTCACAACAGTAACATCTTCCCAGATTAATACTCTCCATTAATTTAGTTCTGTGAGTAAGGCTCCCAATGGCTCCCAATGGCTCCCTCAATACATAGAACAGGGAAGCTGGGAAAGGTTAAAAAAGAATGATCGAAAGAGATTTGAAACCAGAAGCACAGAGAAGAGGATAGATTTCTCTTAGGATGCTGCAGAGATGGTATAGTTTGGATCAGGGTTATATTTTAAGATGTTAGGTGTAGTTGGAAACTGTTAGGTCATGAAGGTCTGGGGAGGGGAGAATATATATATATATATATATATATATATATATATACATATATATATATATGTATAGAGAGAGAGAGAGACAGAGAGAGAGACAGAGAGAGAGACTTGTTTTCATGAGACCCAGTTAAGACTGAGTTTTTATGAAAGAATGAGCCTCTTGCTCCCTGTCTCCTATTGTAATTCCTCTTGCAGACTGTCATCCTGCTATGAGTATCAAACCCTTATTAGAGGCTGCAACAAAAAGGCCCACTGTGAGCTTCTAAACAGTGAGCTGGATTAAATCCTTCTCTCTTTCTTACCAGTAGAAAACAGACTGATGTGATAAGTATAACGGTACCAAGACGCAGCAAGGGGAATTGAAAGGGAAAAGTAGGGAAGGCATACTTACTGCCCAGAAAAGTGCCTCTAAAGATATTTAAGCTAAATACCAACCTGTCCCTCAAAAGATATGTTTAAAGTTTAACTCCTGTGAATATGAACTTCTACAGAAATATCTAATGGAGTTAAAATGAAGACCTGCCAGGTTAGGGCATTTCCTGATGCAATGATTGGTATCCTTTCAAGAAAAGAGGTACTTAGACATGTGGATGCACACAGGAAGAAAGCCAGATGATGATGGATGCTTATATTAGAGTGGTGTAATTATAAACCAAGCAACACGAGAAATTGTCAACAATCACCAGAAGTTCACAGAGCTGAAGAACCATTCTCTCCTGGAGACAGCATAGCAATGCCACTACCTTGACATCCAACTTTTGCCTCTTGACCAGTAAGGGTATAAATTTCTATTGTTAAAGGGACTGTGCAGTAATTTATTTATTTATTTTTTTGTCTTTTCTTTTTTGGTACTGGGGATCGAACCCAGGACGTTGCACTTGCTAGGCAAGCGCTTTGCCACTGAGCTACATCCCAGCCCCTGTGCAGTAATTTATGAAGCCATCCTTCAACAGGATACAACTCAAAGCCAATGGTTCTATCATGAATCCTGAGGTGCTTT
Source organism: Dipodomys spectabilis (assembly GCF_019054845.1). Taxonomy (NCBI): domain Eukaryota; kingdom Metazoa; phylum Chordata; class Mammalia; order Rodentia; family Heteromyidae; genus Dipodomys; species Dipodomys spectabilis. The sequence goes on along the minus strand of NW_024870698.1, from coordinate 3,502,018 downwards.
AGTCTCATCCCTATAGAAAGGAGACTAATGCCTCATAAGAAACAAGCCTTTCCTTAGTAATCATTCATTAAGCAGGGACCTTGCACATGAACCTTCTAAGACTGGAATGAACATTTTTAAAAAATGATCATAACAGCACTTTGTTTATAGCTTAGATTTCTTCTAAAGTTCTAGTTTAATTTGGCATAAATGAGCAGTTTGGTTCTGAATTTAAGTTCAAGGGCCAGACCTTAACAGATATGTGGACTCCACCCAGCTAATGGTCCTACGGATTATCAGTAAATAAACTTTTATTTAGAAAAGGGAGTTCTGTGGGAAAGAGGCATTTATGCTTTAAATCTACCTCCAGCAGCAAGGATATTCTTGTTATGACGTAGAGTCAAGTATCTGTGGAATAAATAAGTAAATAAACAATAGAACACCTCAGATTTACGCATAGGTAGACCAGTGTGCGTGCATACATACATGCATGTGTGTGTGTGTGTGTGTGTGTGTGTGATATTTTATGACTAAGAAGCATTTCAAGGATAATTTCAATCAGTGTTAAAATCCAGACAAGCAAATGGCAAAGTAAAAAGGAACAAAATTATGGAAAAAACCTTGAAAAGCATTCAAAGGAATTTTAGAAATGAAACCCATAAGAAACAGGCAACCAAGGAGGTTTCTAAAAAGGGCACAAGATAAAAGCATCATTTAAAACAAATTATCTTTGGCAGCAGCAAAGTGAAAGACAAAATTTTCCATCAAACAAGTTCTTCCCAAAAAGAATAGTTTAATGTAATTTAAATTTTTGAGCCAAATTTAGTTAAACCACTTCTCTTTTTAGTTTTACAGAATCCTTATTATAATCATGAAAATATTTAATTTGGAAGTGCAGACATCTAAAAAGCAAACATACTATACCAAGTCACCCACAGCCAATATTGTGTCTACCTTTTTCTCTGAATTTCGCAGTAAAGCTCAGACTATAGACATATTCTTTGTTAACTTAGGTGGCATATATAATATAATACAAATATTTTGTACAGTGTTAAAAATTTTTCAGATACATAATTTTAGCAATTCCTTAGCATTCACTTAGAAGTCTCACCTATAATGTACCAAATCATTTTCTATTCTTAGGTATTTAACAAGTGATAATGCTTCTTATAAATAGCCTATATATAAATCTTTGTGAATATTTTACATTATTTCCTTAAAATAGTCCTAGAAGGAGAACTTTCAGGCCATAAAAGATTCATATTTAAGATAAACTTCTACATTGTTCCCCAATTTGGATTAATATATTTATCACTCTTCTATTACATTTACCAGGTATTTCTATTGGAAAGAAAAATGGGCAAGAAATTACGTTTTGCTATGGCTTCCTTTTAAAACATATTTATTTCTAGCAAGTATGAACATTTTGCTCAAATAATTATTATCCATTTGTATTTTTGTTTCTAAATCCTTTTGCATTTTTTGTCATCCTTTAGCTATTTAACTGAAACCTTTCATTAACTTAATCTTTCTGTGGTCATAGGTCTTAAATGAGCTTATTACATAATAAAGAAATTAATCTACTCTGTTTCACTTGCTATTTATGAGAACATGCAAAAATTAACTTTTTATATTCCGATTGTCCTTTCACAGTTTATTCTGTTTCCTTTTAAATGTGCCCTTATCCTCATCCGATTTATTTTGCAATTCACATTTATAACTGGTATATGCTTTATAAAGTCTAAAGTTTTAAAAATAACTTTATAACTGAACTAAAACTTCTTTTGATGCAAGGTATGAGATAAGCTATCAGGCAGGGATCCTGTCTGGAGACAAAATAGGCAAAATATTCTTAGCTGCTACACCTGGAAAACATGCAATCCCAGCAACACTCATTTCTTCATGTATTCACTTGTGATCAAGTCTGGAACTAGTAGATGTATTTTTGAAGTTCAGGTGCCATCTTTCAATCTACCTTCAAGAGACATCGAGAGGTAGCTCCATGTGTTAACTCTGCAGTAGTGTGACTCACAACGGGAGAAAACATCAAAACATGATACGACATTCAAAAATGTTGAGCTGCAAAAATGACAAATCTCCCATAAATTGGCCGTTTTTCTCAATGACATGGTGATTATGCTAATACAATTTATAATACTCCATTCTCCAACAATATGCTATATAGCTTTATTATTCCTTTGTTATATTATATTAAGCTATTACATATACTCAGGTCTCTTGTTTGGACCAATTTTAGTAGCAACTTTTAATAATCTCTGATTATTTGGAAGGTTAATAAATGCCTTAAGCTAACCATAACTAAGACTACACACACACACACACACACACACACACACACACACACACACACACACAGAGTGTTTATATGTTCATAATAGTGATTTTCATTTGTATGCATACTGCCTTTTGAAAGTGCCTTCATGATAAGGATGTTTAGCATCTCCTAATCCTCGAATAATTAAAATTAATCATAGGACCCAAGGCTCATCCTTTTAATCACCTCTGTCAATGTTATCTCCGTGTAACAAAGGATCAAAGAAAAAAATGTTATTTAATTTGTTACAGATACACACACACACACACACACACACACACACACACACCTTCCAAAGCTGAAAACAAGCATGTATGTATTCTGGTTATAATCCTTCCCTCTGGGCAGATTATGTTCCTGACCATTGAGGATAAAGAATAATCATCCTCCTGATAACAAAAAATCACTTAGCACCTTGCTCCTATGTCCACCAAGTCAGAGTATCAGAAAAAAAAAATCTTTCTCTTAAGATATTTACCCCATATATATACTTTTGTGAATTTGTTTTACCTGGTGGAATGCAATAGGCCTGTCATATAAGTTTCATTATGAATTATAGGGATTATAGTGGGAGAGGGACTTCAAGACAGAAATTAAAGATCACCAGTTCTGTTGGGTTTTGAATAAGAAACATAGAAAGGCTAGCTTTTGTATACAGAATAAAAGCTGCTTTGGCCACCTTTTGATTGGAGTGTCAAGTTCTGTCTTAGCCTCTGTAGAGCTCTGAAGAAGAGATTTTCAAATCATAAGCCTTGAAGATATTGATATACAGGCATCAATCACCATCTTGAATGTTGATGGGTTTTCCTGACCTTGCAAGATACACAGGCGGCATTGTCTTAGCATCTTCATCTCTCTCTGATCTCCCAATATCCTTGATTCTCTCTGGTGGAGTCAACTTAGGCATTATTGTGGGATTTAGGCTTCCTTGTATGGTCTCAACGACCAGTAAGGCCCACATATTTCTGTGCTATTAGGCCAAAATTCCATTTTTGATGAGTTTTATGATTAGAAATGAACATTCCATGAACTAAGAAATATTGTGAGTTCATTAGAAATGTGGGATGGGATGCAGTCAGAATGAAGTAGCCAAAAAAAATGCTCCAAATTCCTCTATTTTTTCAGTGTTTACTGAAATATACTAAGTAGAATTGTAAAAAAAAAAAAAAGAAAGAAAGAAAAAAAGAAAAAGAAAAAGAAGAATTTCCAAACATAATTTTATCCTAGCAAAAGTTAGGTCTATTTCTCAGCTGGATCCTTTTTCTGTGACATTACTCTCACTCCTTTGGGTCACTTAGAAGTGAGTCATCAAGCGCTGCCCATGTTCACATTCACTTGCAGAGAGATCAGGCCACAGGTCCACAGCAAGGAGCAAAATACCACGGGGCTCCACCCACCGAAGGACCACTAGCAGGTTGTCATGTAGGAAGTCTTGGCTAAACAGCTATTTCTTAGTATGGAATTGTGACCAGTATGTTCAAACACAAAGCTGGACTGCAGTAGTCTTCCACGGTTACTGAATCAACAAACTTAAAAGAAAAAAAAGATATAAATTAAAATGATTATTTTGGAAATGAGTCAGTCATAGAAATATGTGGCACTGCAATATATTTTGTTGTGGTGGTGGTTACTATGACTGCTTCTTTCAAAACACAAATTCACTCACACATGCACACACACACACACGCACCCTCAGAACACCAGGAAGACAGGCAGCAACTCCTTAAGGAAAGGATTGAACTGAAGAAACTCTTGTGTATAATGTGATGGACAAACTAATAGTTGGAACTTTTGCTCTATTCTGACAATAAAGCTTCCTTCCCTTTTCTGCTCTCTGGGGTTGGCTGCATTATTCCTATGGTCATGTGACCATGAGGGTGATGTTCAGATAAAGATCCAGAAGAAGAGGGAGAAAGAAGATCGAGGATATAAGAAGGAAACAAGACTTTCAGAGTGGCCTTCAAAGAAGGTCACAATCCCCTTAGTTATCTGACAGCTAGGACTGAAGTCTAACGTGATATTAGGCCAAGGTACATCAAAGTGCTTCCATTTATGGGTTTAAAGAGCCTTGGGGGTTCATGTAAAATGTAAAAATGTATGTTTAGTCCTTGCCACATCTGATACTTGTGCATTTAAAAAAGATAAATTACTGAAAGCAGTAATTGTATTCATCATTATGTCTTTGAAAAGTAAGTTTTTACAAGGGACAGATTTATTCCTGCAAAATTGTTCCATTATTTCTATTTGCTGCCTGAGTTGTTGACTTCAACAGAAATTCTGAAACTGAAAAATGCCAATCATAGAACTATGTAATGTGATCAATTGTGATTATATTTTAAAGTACAACTTAAAATTTAAAAACATACATTTGAAAATATTAAATTAAACTAATATTCAAATTAGCACTATATATTTTAGACTATTTTAAATGAAGAATTAGTTCTCCTCAATAAATATGTGCCAAAATATTAAGTATTTGAGTGTAACCTAATTGTTTATCAGTGTGCTATGTGCACACATTTTTTTAAATTAAACATGATGTATGAAACCTGTGTATGAATTCATTCTTTTCCATACAAAAGGGCTGGGAGTTTGGTTCAAGCATTAGGGAGAATATAAGATCCTGAGTTCAAGCCCTGATACCACACACGCACAAAAGAACTCACAACCATTTGTGGGTATGATGAACAAAAGAAGGTGCTGAAATAAATACTCTGACCACTTCAATTTTAAATACCATTTTGTTTTATCAGTGCTGAGCATCGAAGCCCGGGCCTCATGCATGCTAAGCACACTCTCTACTACTGAGCTGTTCCCAGTCTGTAACTAGCATTTTCCCAAACTGCCAGCAGCAAGTACAAACAACAGACTCTGAAACATAGATCATTCATTAATACATGGGAAATGTGAGCATTAAAACATTATACAATATACATAGTATATATAACTATATAATTATACACATAATTATATATAATTTTAGAAGAGGAAGTAATTTGGCAGCCAAACAATAGGGAATCACCCCAGCTCTACCTAACCAAACAGAGATTAGGGTTCCTAACATGTACATCTCCTCCAAGAAATGGACAACAAGAAATATACAAACAGGCAGACAGTCACAGAAACTGAAAAAAACAAAAACAAAGAAACAACCGAAACAAAAAACTCATAACTTCTAACCATAAAGAAGGAAAACCACGAAAAGCTCTCCCCCATCCCCACAGCGGCTGCATTGGATTCTTTTTTTTTTTTTATTTAAATTTTATTGTCAAGGTGATACCGCATTCTGATGCTGAAAACTCCACGCCCGAGCCTGACCAGCACAGTGGAGACAGACAGACAGCCATGAGCCCCCGGTGCACAGTGGACCGTGAGCCCCCAGAGCTTCCCGAGGCCCAGCTGCCTAGGCAGGAGAGACCCGATGGTTTAGTGGCCTGGAAGTCCGGTGCTGAGCCCAGCAGCCGGGAGATGCAAAAACAACTTCAAGAGCACAAAGAAGAAAAGACAAAGAAAATCCAAGACTTCCAGAAAGAAACAAAGAGGAAAATAGACACGCTGTATACCACATTAAAAGATGAGATGGGGACAACGAGAGCTGATCTCAGAACCATAAAAGGTTCTGCTTCTACTCATCTGATGAGATGATCCTAGACATAGACTAGTTGTAAGGGAAACCATGGGACCTATGTTTCTGTGGGTCTGGCTTACTTCACTTAATAGGATTTTTCCAAGTCTTTCCATTTCCTAACAAATGGGACAGTGTCATTCTTTCTGAAGGAAGCATAGAATTCTTATACACACACACACACACACACACACACACACACACACACACACACACACATTTTCTTGATCCATTTATCTATGGATGAGCATCTGGGTTGGTTCCATATCTTAGTTATGGCAAATAATGCTACAATAAACATAGTTGTGCTGGTAGCTTTACCATATAAGATGATGCTAAATGAAATGAGCCCCAAGATATGGACACAAGAGGTTTTTCTTTGACATTGATTTTAATGTACTATGTGATTTCTTTATTGTTCCTCTGTGTGTTCTTCCCCCTATGATATATCTCCTGCTGTCACTGTATTTGATTTTGGTACCCTGCACCTTGTATATTCATTTATCTAATTTGGGAATGGAAATAACAAAATGCTGAAGCAAGGACACAGGATGACCCATTGCAACAATGACACTTACAAGACACTGGGTTGGAAAAGAACTTTACAACTTCTGGGGAGGTGGGGGGTGAAGTGGGGGAGGTGGAGGAGGGAAGGGATAGTAGAAAAAGAACAAAGGAGGAGGTAACAGTGCTTGACAAGAAATGTACTCAATGCCTCACTCATATAACTGTAACCCTCAGTTCAGCATCTTTAAAATAAAATAAATTTTAAAAATTAATAATAAAAAAGGTTCAGTTTCCATAATGCAAACCACAGTGGAATCCACACGTAACAGACAAGTGAAATGGAAAATTGAACTTCAGAGCTCAAGGATAAAATAGAGGAGCTAGAATAAAAAGTCAAAAGTATGGGGAAAAAAACACTTAGAACCTACCGAAGAGTAGTCCAGGAATTGAGAGACTCAACTAAGAAATCAAATCTACCCATAGTTGGGATGGACAAGGGGGAAGAATTTAATAGTAAAGGTATCGAGAAGTTATTCAGTAAAGTAATAGCTGAGAACTTCCCCACTCTTAAGAGAGAAAAATCTCACCTGCTTACAGAAGCTTATAAAACCCCCAGTAGACTGGATCCAAGAAGAAAAACTTCTAGACACATCTCAGTAAAAACATCAGACATGAATAGCGAGGAACTGATATCAAATGCTGCAAATTAAAGAAGAAGCTATATTACAATGGAAAGAAAATGAGAATCACTACAGACCTCTCCACACAAACTCTCCATGCCAAGAGAGCCTGGAATGGTATAATCCAATCACTGAAGATCAACAACTGCCAACCCAGACTGATCTACCCAGAGAAGTTACCATTTACATTATATGGGGAAACCAAAACCTTCCATGACAAACAAACATTAAAAGAATTCATGATCACTAAACCAGTATTACAAAGAATTCTAAAGGGAGAAATACAATCTGAAGAAAGCCATCAAAATCAAAGAAACATATCAGACAAAAACCACCAGAAGATTCATTTAGTAAACACAGGAAAAGGAAAATAACAAAATATTAGAACTCAAGAGCAGGAAACATGACACATCACTCTATAATAACCCTAAACATTAATAGATTCAATTCTCCAATCAAAGAAAGAACAAGTTAGGTGCTGGTGGCTCACGCCTGTAATCCTAGCTACTCAGGAAGCTGAGATCTGAGGATCACAGTTCAAAGCCAGCCCAGGCAGGAAAGTCCGGGAGACTGTTATCTCCAATAAACCACCAGAAAACTGGAAGTGGTGCTGTGGCTCAAGAGGTAGAGCCTTGAGCTGAAAAGCTGAGGGACAGTGCCCAGGCCCAGAGTTCAAGTCTCATGATTAACCAAGAAGAAGAAGAAAGAAGAAAGAAGGAGAAAGAAGAAGAAGAAGGAGGAGGAGGAGGAGGGAGAAGGAGAAGAAGGAGAAGAAGGAGAAGGAGAAGAAGAAGAAGGAGAAGAAGGAGAAGGAGAAGGAGGAGAGGGAGAAGAAGGAGAATAGGGAGAAAAAGGAGAAGGAGAAGGAGAAGGAGGAGAAGAAGAAGAAGAAAAAGAAGACTGTATGTCACATTTATTGAATAAATAAAAGGTATTAATCTCTGATCTTAGATAAAGGAATTCAAATACAGACATTTGCATAAAATAACATACCATTAAATATAAAGAAACATCAAGAACATCATAAAGGCCATCAAGCTAAATCATAATAGGAAATAGTGAAGAAGCAGAAGAAGAAGCAGAGGAGGAGGAAGAAGAAGGCGACAACAAAGAGGAGGAGGAAGAAGAGGAGGGGAGTAGGAAAAAGAAGCAGCAGCAGCAGCACAGTCCCAAACACAGGTTATTCATTCCCCCACCACCCCACAAAGACAAAATAAATAAAAATTAAATAAAAATAAAAATTATATTTCAAATTTCATTGAGAGCTAAATTGTAAGTATAGAAAATTTCCTACCAGAAATAGTATAACTTGGATCCATTGTGCTTAAACCATAAAACTTGAATATATACATGTATCAGATGTCTATAAGTAGAAATAGTGCTTCTTCCCGTAGGCAATAGGCAATTTCAATCCAAACTTAACAAATACCCACTTGGGTTCTCTTCTAGTCACTGTGCTAGGCTAGAGAGGATGAAGCAGTAGAGACACAAAACCTTCAAACTCTTGAACTTACCATTCAGCAGAAAGGACACAAATAAGTAGTGGTAATGCATTATATTATGAAAGCCTTTCCTTGTCAAAACCAGGCTACCTGCATCTTGAAGACTGCATCCTTGCCAATCAACATGTTTTCCCCCCAATTTAATGTCACTAGCCCACAATAATTCCATTACATCCTCATTCAAATAGACATAACAAGCAATAGAAACATCCACAGCAACTGGAGAAAAATTCACGTCTTGTGCGGGAAAGTGAGGCAGTATGTTTTTGAAGCAGTTTGGTTGCTTCTGTTCCTCAACCACTCAAATATGCACATCCAGTATCTAGCCTAGTGCTGTGCAGATAATGCAGAAAAGAGTAAACCGTGGGCAGCAGGGATACAAGTGGGCTGGAACCCCATTATGCTGTAGGTCTTACTATGAGAGAAATGGGTGACTTCGCAAAGAAATCAGCAACATTTTCACAGAATGAGTTTCTGGGGAAAAGAAGACAAAACACCCAAGTGGCTAAGCATATTTAGGATCGTGGTATTTATGAAATACTTAGGGGGTGGGGAAGCTATCTTTACAGGAGGACTTGGCAGCCATACATGCTGTTCACACTGTGACTCTGAAAGGGGTTACGTAGTATGCCAAGATTTACGAATATATTTGGCTTAAAAAAATGTTTATCAGAGATCATACTACTTTGAGAAAGTAAAAAAAAATGCAACTAAGTAAAGACACTTCAAACTACGAAGATAGCAGTATTCTGACATTCTTCTATTTAAGGCACCATACTAAAGCATAAATTCTTACCAACACTTGAAATAAATTCCTTAGCTTGGAAGATTTTTTTCCCCTCAAACAAGAAGAACTATGTGTTGGCTATTTTTGAGTAGTAGGAATGTAAGAAATGTATATTTTAGAGGATTGGAGACTTTTTTTTTTTTTGGTCCTTGAATAACTCAAAACTTCTTTGTTCTTCTGAATCAAATTTAGCAAGTAATTAGTACATAATCAGAACCAGTTGTACCCTCAGTCTCTACTTAGTTAAAGTGTATTTAAAAATTCATCAAAACACAGATAATCTGAGTGTTTTTATAATTATGGTAACCTAAAAAAAGTTCTATTGTTGAAGAATATATGATGGGTTCAGACATTCTTTTTGCTGAATTCCAGAAAGTCCTTGGTGATTAATTTTCCTCTCTTGTATATCTGGACAGAGTGGGATTTTTTTTTAGATCAAAAAGTAGAAATTCAGAAGTAAAAGGAAGCAAAAGTAGACTCTAATCCCAGGTCTTCTGTCTACCAACTGAGAAATGGAAGGAAAATTACTTTTCTTTCTAGCACAGTTGTGTTGAGAGCACCCTTTAAATCCTCCCGACTCAGTGTCAAATCTCAAAGCATTTTCCAACCAGGAGCAAGGTGGGTGTTGCAGTTCAGCTCACCTGAAGTTATTTGAGACATACAATGTTACTAGAGATGCTTCTTTACTCACTATGAAATTATTTCCTACTAAATCTATTGTAAATGAAAAAAATATTGTAAGGTGAAAATATACTTAATCATCTACCCTAGGAAAGATCATAGCTTGGCTTTGGTCTCCTAAAATATGTTTAAAGCACTTACCTTAGTCTACAGTTGGGCAAAATCATCGAACACATAACCTGTTTCTAATAATGTGTTGAATTTTTCATGGAAAATATTGACTACTGTACTAAAAACAAAAAAACAGAGTGAGGCATTGGTATATTTTCACGCCACTATAAAGCTGAAAACTCTTAAGTCATGATGTGTCCAGAACCATCTGTAGTTGAAGAAGTAGAACAAAGCCACATAAACCAGAAGGAGACACAAACACAAATGGAAACAGATGGAAAAAGAGGAGGAGAAGCCATTCTGCCATCCTCTACTTTTGAGCTATGGAGATACTCATTTCCATCTTCATTCTCTTCATCCTATACATAAAAGGTGACAACATGGGTGAGGAAGGTGGCTCAGTGGTAGAGTACTTACCTTGCATGCATGAAGCCCTGGGTTCGATTCCTCAGCACCACATAAGCAGAAAAAGCCAGAAGTGTCGCTGTGGCTCAAGTAGTAGAGCGCTAGCCTTGAACTGAAGAGCTGAGGGACAGCGGTCAAGCTGCTCTGACCATGATGCCCTCATTTTGGTGAGCATCAGGACCACCTGAAAACCTTGAAGATGTGCTGGCCATTCCTAGCATTTCTAATTCAATATACATGGGAAATGGCTATAGAAATTCAGATTTCTAACAGTCAGATGTGTAATGCTAAATCTGCTGGCCTAGATCATACATTATTGCTCCATTCTCAAGTTTGGTTGAATGTTAGAATTAACTTGGAAATTCTGGGAAATTCCCAAATTATTCATAACAATTAAATTGGAATCTTTGGGAAATGAGTTGATTTTTTTTTTCATTTAATCTTCAGGTAGAAAATGATTGCTCAAGCAGAGGGCATAATTGGTTTTCCCATTTATATATTCAAGAATTCATTTCTTAATCATGACTCTGAAACATGTCACAGATCTGTTATATTTGCCTTGGAGCTTTTGCCTGGAGTACTGCTAATGCAAACTAAATACTTCCCAGTCTAGGAATTAGTTCTGTAAGAAAGCAATGCAGAACACCTCTGGAGCATAGAAAATGCACTCAATGGAAATTTTCAAAGATTTGGTTCAAGAAATGTGAAGTCTAATTGAATATGAGAAATATGTAAGTCTTCTCATCTGTCTCCCTTTTTGCCTTCCAATCTTCCTCCACAATTATTCTCTTATTTTAGGCTTCCTACTATAACTGGTATGATAGGTATATACCACCATGCCCAGCCACTTCCATTGAGACAGAGTCCTGAAGATATTTCTTCTTGGACTGTTCTGGTAACTCACTCCTCATGCTCTCTATTCACACAGAGAGGATATCAAGATGAGGTTGGACATAAGCAAATATCTATGACACCATGACTACAATCATGGTAATAAACACATGCTTCACTTCCAACAATTTCCTTATCCTCTATTTTTCATGTAGCAACACTTTATATCAAAGCTACCCTCTTCATTTTCTAAGTAAACAGTACACTACTGTTAACTATAGGTACTACAGATGTTGCACAGCAAATCTCTAGAACTTATTCACCCTCTCTCACTAAAAGATCATAGACACTGAACAATTCCCAAAAAACCCATTCTGTTATGTATTTCTGTACAGTTAAGTGTCACAGGTTGACTCATGCAGCATCTGTTCCTCTGCCACTGGTTTATTGTACTTGCCATGTTGTCTTTCCGGCTTCACAGTTGCATACAGTATTCATGTACTTATTTGCTTTATGCAATCATCTATCAATGGAAATTAAGGTTGTTTCTATAGTATTCTACCAATTCAGAACTTTCTTTCTTGGATTTTATTAAATTACTCAAGTGCGTTGGTTTTAAGTTTGATGTTTGAGTTCTTCTGCAAGAGAAGTTTTGCCCAATACTGGACAAGTGCCAAGTGGAAGGTAAGATTTTGAAAGTTAGGTTGAATGCTTTATGGACTTAATTCAAGTAAGTAATCACTGCCCTCTAAGTACATGAAATATTACTACATGAATTAAAGAGTTCATAGTCTCCTGGAGGGTATAAATAGCCTATAATTATATTACAGTGAATCAGGGATAAGAAGAAGGACTAAGTAGGAATAGAGCAGGGTAGAAGTTACCCTGTAGATGAGAAGTTAAGGGAAAAACCTCTACAAGTTGAAACTATTATGTATAACTACTTCAAGATAATTAAAATAAGCAATTAATTAAAAATGGATATCTAAACTCCTTGTGAAAGGAATATAGTTCTCAGAACAAGGAAAGAAGCTTTTAAGCAGAAGAAATGAAAAACTAAATGAAGTAGAAACAAAGGTAGTATAAATACAGAATCATCATGCCTGTTATTTTTAGTAAAAGATATATATTAGTAGGCACATTTATATACATGCATGAAAATAGAAAAAAAAAGTGCTCCAAAAAGTAGCCCGACCAACTGTGGTTTCTAAATCTGGGAAAGGAAAGGTTCCAAGAAAGAAGAGAAATGGGTCATGTGTTCATCATGAAGCCCAGATGCTAATTTAAGAACTATTTCTAAGTTATTAATTTATAAGGTTTATTAATTTATGTATTGGGGAGAGGGTGGAAGTATAAGGAGGGAGGAGTAAACTGCATGAACTAATATAAAAAAAATAAAAGACTGGAATGACAAGGTGCTTTCTCAAGGTACCGTCAGCTGGAGGATGATGTTACATCAGGAAGATAAATGAGCATTTATGATATGGTTTTCCCTGATGCACAGGTAGGTCAGCCATTTAGAAATGATAACTATGCACATGGAAGAACTCTGTGAGAGTCAAGTCCCTTAGTAGAAAGATGTGTAAGAACATTTCTAGCCAGAGCAGGAAAATCGAGCTGAGGATCCCAGGAAACACCCAACCCACAAAAAGAACTACTTTCACACGCTTTCTGTAAATGTACTTCTGCATAAAATCTGCTTTGGCTGCAGCGAAATATTCTAAGAGGCAAAACACTGACTTGGAGTGACTGTGAAATAATTTGCAGGATGCTGCCATCCTGTGAAGGTGAGGTAGTATATGTCATGTCATGAGGACTACTCGTGCATTATAAGGCCACGCTAGTGCCAAAGAGTAGCTGAGAGATTATAAAAATGCGTTCAAGGTTCACATGGCAAATCAGTGAGAATATGTATTCAGTAACAACATCCTCACTTCTGTTAGGTTGACAATGTCCATTTAAACCACGCAGTAGCGGTTGAGTTTTCTACATCTTAGCTAGTAATGGCATTCTGATGTTGCTGTTACCTTTTAATCTATGTGAAAATGATCTCCATCTTCCAATTCTTCATTTCATGGATTGGCAACAAGTTTGTCCGTTGAATACTAAAAATAATGTGGAATCAGCATTGAAAGCTTTAGAGATGGAAGTCTGGAGGAAAATCACATTAAAGTATTAATAAAGAGTGCAAAAAGAACTGAGGGGGCCATAGAGTATGGAACAAAAACGAAGAAGGGGAAACAGTGACACTATTCAAAAAGAAATGAGCTCGTTACCTGACTGATGCGACTGTAACCCCTCTACATCACCATATAAAAAACAAAATCTAGGGAAGGGAAGAAAAGGGATGGTAGGAGAAAAACAAAGGAGAGGGTAACAATGCTCGACAAGAAATGTACTCATTGCCTTACTCATGTGACCGTAACCCCTCTGAACAGAATCTTTACAATAAAACAAAATTTAAAAAATAAACTAAAAATATATTTAAAATAGGAAAAATGAAGAGTGACTCATTTATTAGAAGCCAAAACAGCAAACCAAGAGAGATATACACTGAATGGATACACAAAAGAGCTTGTACTAACTCCCCATTAGAAGTTGCAACCATGAAAATCAAGGAGTAGGAAAGTAAGCCAGAGAGCTCTGAAGTCAGATGTGTTGATAGCAAACTTTTTGTTACTTTTGGCTATGTCACATAGAAAGCAGAAGCAAACTTTTCTCCACATTATTCTTCTGCTTTATAAAACTTTGTCTACTTCTATGATAGGGATATTTTGCATGAAGAGATATAATCTATCATAAAAAGTGCAGGTCTCCTATATAGTGTTGAGAAACCAGAAAGACAAGATAAAGACAGTAATGCTTAAAATAAAGAGGTACAAAAGCACATATATCTAGTTTGAAAGCACATAGATCCTCAGGGAATCCTAATTTAACATTATACCCAAACTCAACTGCCTTCTCTTTCTTTAAACAAAGTAAAAAGTGAATAGACTAACATGTTCTTTGTTTTTTTTTCTTATATACACTCCTAAATGGCAACATGTTCTTTATATTTCCTCCCTGCCAAAAATACTAAAGCTCTTATAAATGTACATTTAAGAGTCAACAGAGGAAATGTTCACAAATAAATAAATATGGAAATTGTCTACTTTTGATTATGCCCTAAATCAGGATCCACTTAGCAGCTATTTCCTTTCTCTTATACAGAAATTTTTCTTGGATATTTATTTGTCATGGAAATAATTTCATATTTCTTCCTCTAAGTAAATAAAAATGTGACAATTATTTCCATCTTCCCACAAAGCCAGCATGCTAGCATCAGTGGTCAAAGCTGGGACAATAAACTAACCATACTGTCACTCAGTCTGATAACATGGATTTGGGGGTACTGAAATTGCTTTTTCTTATTTTTCCAATAAGACCTAGTGTTTACAGAATATCAATATGTGCAGAAAAGTGGTATCAGCTTCCATGTTTTCAACACAAATGTTTTCTATTAGTCAAACAATAAGTTTGGGAAACTTTTAGCAAATAGTCTTAGGGGTTTGTTCTTTTGTTCCTACTGAAATTCATTTTTTTTTCTTCTTGATATTAGCAATAATGTCTGAGATACTCAAAAAAAATGAAAGTTCTTCCACATCCTGTTTGATGAAAGGACTTTTTTACAACTAGGAATCCAGTCCTCTGGATAAGTTCTCTTCAGATCCCCCTTTCCCCTTCTAGTTTCCTTTTTCTTCTTTTCTAATTGTAGTTCAGAAGTGACTTATTCTATTTTCAAAGTTTCAAACTGACTTTTGGTGCCAACTTCTCTCCAAGCTTTAAATTCATTCTTGTTAAAAATTCAGCTACATACCTCTAACAATTGCACTTAACCCAATGTGAAAATATACCAGACATTATCCTTCATACCCTATTCATTGTCATCCCCAAACATTATTTGGTAAATGATCCCACCACCTTTTGTAGCTCAAAAACCATAAACTTTAAAGTCATTGTTCTCTTACATTCTCCTAGACACCCCCCCGCCCCCCCCACACACACATCAATTTCCCTAACAAATGTCTGTACTTTCCAAGAAGTTACATTAGTTTGTGTTCTTCATCTTCAAGATTGTTCTTCATCTTGAAGATTTTACACTCCCGAAGTGGGTGCCAGGGTTGCTCATCTAGTCCGTGCTCTCACCACAAGTTCTTTGTTACTCTTACCTGAAATAAATTCTTGGCCTGGCTTATATATGAAGTAAAGATGTTCACAAAGTCACATTTAAAACTTCCCTTGAAAGCCAGGCACTAGTGGCTCACACCTGTAATCGTAGTTACGCAGGAGGCTGAGATCTGAGGATCATGGTTTAAAGCCAGCCCAGACAGGAAGGTCCATGAGACTCTTATCACCAATTAACCACTAGAAAAACAGAAGTAGCACTGGGACTCAAACAATACAGCACTTGCCTTGAGCTAAAGAAGTCTGAGCCAGTACCCAGACCCAGAGTTCAAGCCCCATGACCTACCAAAAAAAACAAAAACAAAGAAAACTTCCCTTGACTCCTAATATTAGTAAAAATAAAAAGGTCAAAATTTTTAACAAGGCTTAAAAGATTTGGTCCAATCTATGCCCAAATGATATCTCAAAACTTCTCTGCAATTTGTACCTTTCGCAGTTCTTCAAAAACCACCTCCACATTATGAGTTGCTTTTGTTTTTTTTTTAATTCAGATTGCTTACTCCACCTTCTTCTTGCCAATAGGGAACTCCTAAACACTTCAAATTTTGTAATCAGAATGCTTTCCCATTTCTCTGTTTCCTACTTGCTTGAGATAGTACTAGCTATGAAGTCTTACAATGAGACAATGAAATGAGGACCTAAATGATTCAGCCATTTGAAGGTTAACTCTTCAAAATGATTTGCGCGATTCCACATTGGGCTTATGTATAATACTGGGTGAGTACAATTGAAGTTCCCAGATGTTAAGTATATGGTTGGAGAAAACCTGACTCATGAAATGACTTTATGAAACATACCTGACTGGCAATTATTTTTGCAAATGTGATATGAGCAAGAAGTTGATTTATTGTTAATGGTGGCTTTGTTATGAATCCTAGCTAACAGCGCAAGCTAGTGAAGTTATTCTCCAAGAATTTTAGAGCAATCTAATGAAGCTATTCTCAAAGAAATTTAGAGGAACCTAATAAAGTTATTCTCAAGAAATTTTACAGATGTAAATTTTTTTCCATAAGCTATTATTTTAACATATTTATATCTCTTACGAAAGTGTAGTTTTTTCCTTGTTTTCCTGCTAACATTACAGTTTCTAAATAAGATTTTTAATAGGGAACATTGCCCCCAAAACTTGAGTAAATATTTGCATGAGTAAATATGCTTAGCAACAGAGATTTAAACAAATTTAAGTAAATACATTTGACTTTGTGTGCATTTAACTGCATACTTCTGGGGAATTCTCTACTCACATTTGTCAGTGACTTTCTAAACAAGTTTCCAAATCATACAAATATATTTAAACGTATACTATAAATCTGTTATTTTATCTTCTTATTTGAAGTCAGAGATCTATAGCATACTTATTTCTACATTTACAACATATGGTATACTAATAAATGTACTGTAATTATTTCTTAATATGTGTTACCTTTTCATAGGTAAATTTTGAGTTCACACCAACACCAATTTTTAAAGCAAATTTAATCTTGTATTTTCCCCCCTCTAAATGTTCAAGTTAGTCATGGGCAGTGAAATTTATTGGTTAGTGACCCTTCCAAGCATGTTTCTGTATCTAAGCAGAGTGACTATGTTATAGAAATCATTTGCCTGTGTCACTGAATAAGTGCATCCTTTACTTATGTAGTTCTCATAAGATGGACTGTGTCTTTTACATTCTCCCCTTAACTAAGTACAAAAAAATTGATCAGCTTTCATTATTTTATTATTTTGTATATCCCATCTTACCTGAAAATGCATAAATATATTTATGTTATTTAATACAACATACTCTGAGTCCTATAATGTGTGTACTATAAACTTCTAGAAAATGCAAACTAATGAACCCCAGTTCATTCCTTAAGAACTTACGTTCTATTCATCTACAGCCTTACTGGAGGAAGCTGAGTATTCAAGTTGCTTATTACTTTATTTAAATATTTAGAATCTTAATTCAATTGTGGGCCTTGTACTGGTAGTACTCTCTTATGTAAGCGGAAGCAAAGAAGAAACTCACCAAAGTTGATGCAACAATAAAATCACAACATAGAAATATGTCAAGTAACCAATTAAGAAGAGTAAAGGAAGGTAAGGGAGGGAGGAGGGAGAATGTTGGAAGGGCTGACATTGCTCAAGATCTATTGTATTTGCAAACTACTTTGTGAAATGGCAACTCCCTTGTACAACTACTTAAAGACAATAAAAAATACATCCCAATAAAAAGAAGTCTGTCCAATATGAAGAAAGAAGAAAATATCACACATCCCAAACTTCACAGTAATTCAATAACAGAATCAAAAGATAAAGAGTTGGGTGAAATTTCAGAGAAAGTACCCAAAAGTCGACGTTTAAAATGATAAGTGATGCCTAAGAGAATCAAATAAAAAGATAAAGTTAAACATCTAATTGAGAAATTCAGTAAGGAATTGAGTTGGGGAGTATCAAAAATATTAGAAATATAAAGCTCAACAGTTCAAATAAATCTCTATCATGTATTTTTATTGGCAGAAAAGAATAAATACAAGACAGAATATCAGGATTGGAGTCAATATTGACAAACTATTATGCTAGGAAACAATGAATGAAAATTAGAATAACTATAATTGTTCATTAGGAGTTCTCTAGAACATGATCAAAATATCAAACCTAAGAATCCATGGGGAAGAAGGAGCTCAAATACAAACTAAAGTGATAGAAAAACTACTCAATAAAATTAAAGCCAGTTTTTTTCCAAATCTTGGTAATGATGTAGATACTCATATACAGAAGGCATTTTCTAGCTCCATTTAGATAACAAGGGAGGAAAAACTCCATGTCATATCATAACTAAAATTCCAGTAATAGAAAACAAAAGATACCAAAACCTGCAAGAGATAAATGCTAGCATCGTAGAACAATAACATAAAAATCTCATCAGACTTCATAAATACTACAAGCTAGTAAAGCATGGGATTATATATTTCAAATCCTGAAAAAAAATTAACAATAATAAATACAGCAAATTTATAGATTCAGTGGGGTGAAAAGAATCTTTTCAGGATAAGAATAAGCTAAAGCAATTCATGAAAACCAAGCCTGCCTAAAGTACTCAAAGGAATGCTTTACATAGGAGAGGAAGAAAGACCATTAGAAACACTGGAATCCGGGAAAGGGTAGAATTCAAAAGTAGAGAAGAGAAATGCAGAGTAACCAAGAAAGTTCCAAATACGTTTAAACCAGAAAAGCAACAAAAACAAAGATAAATAATGGTGAAAGAAAAGATGAAACAGTGCTAGAATTAACCTGGAAATAAAACCAAGAGACTCGCTAGAAACACTAAATACCTCTCAATCATAATCCTAAAGATAAATGGGCTTAACTGTCAAAGAAAAGACACAAATTGTTGGATTTGATTTAAAAATATGATTTAGCAGTTGTCTAGAAGAAACACACTGGCCAGCTTAATAATGAGCCTCAAGCTCTGAGAAAGACAAGAACAAGCTAATCCAAAACAAGTTGACAACAAGAGATTAAAATTATTAAGGAAAAAACAAATTAAATGTAAACTAAAGGACAATGCAATGAATCACTGAAATAGAGTTGGTTCATTGAAAAGATTAAGATGATTGACAAATTGTTCATCAATCTAACCAAGAGAAAAAGAAAAAATTCTCGATTTAATAAAAGTAGAAATAAAAGGGGAAAGCTTACAACAGATACCAATGAATCAGAAGATCTATAGGGAATTCTTTGAAAAATTTTTTTTCAATGAACTGGATAGTCAGGAAAAACAGATTCTGTAAAATGTATAACACATGAAAATAAAACTAAGATGGCTTTTCCTTGATTCAACACGAATATAATTTCTTGAATGCTATCGACTGTCATCAAATAAAGCAGGATAATGTTACAGAGTAGCAAAAAATATTTCTTCAGGAATTTATGGTTAATGGATCAAAGCTCTCCAATAATACATCTTAGAAAGAAAGCTAGAAGAAAAGTGAACAAAAAGAATAAAAATGCTATTTGAACTATTTTTAACTATTTGAACATATCTTATTGTTCCTACAAAAATCAAAGCAATTTAGTAAACCAGATATCTTCCTTTCTTCAGAACAACCCTGTCCCCAAGCCCAAACAAAACTCTATAGAAAGGCTCAGTAAAATCAAGAATAATCTCCAATTATATATAGTTACTTCAGATTCAAGGGATGTAGATCAATTTCCTTCTGTATGAACTCAAGTGAAAATATTCTTCATACAATCAAGCATATGAAGGTAAAATTATTACTTAACTATAATGCATTATCTTTGCTTATTTACAGTATTGCCTCTGTGATCACCTCATTAAATCATGATTGTACATCTTTCCTAAATAAACACCTAATAAAAATTCCTGACCATTTATTAATACATATAGAATACTGTAGAGAAACTTGCTGCTAAAAACTTGTTTATGAGAAACATGTTCTTGAGGAAACATTTAAAACAAATGAGATTGAAAGAGAAACCCATCTCCATTTCATTGAACCATACCAGTAAAAATACAAGCAACATGGTCTCAATCTTCTGCCAAAACCTATTTTAGGTGTGCTCACAATCTCATTGTTCTTGCAAAGACTTCTGCAAGATTCATGTGATCTGCATCCTCTGTCATTTCCTTTTTGTTTTACTAAACTAAGGAGTTGTGTCTTTGACATTATTTACTAACATATACTCATATTTATGGTTCTTGTTGTAGTCAGCTTTCTGTAGGATTCTCAACAGTAAAACTCCCTTTAACGGAGATGCTCGAGAAAACGCTGGTGACTTCTAAAATAGAAAAGGAGAAGGCCACATTCTAGCAAAGAATACTTTTCTAGAAAGTAGTATTCCACAGCAAACCAAGTATCTGTGTAAAATTAAATAATACATAAAAATTCCAGAGAAATATCTACTTGAACACTAACCAACTTTCATTACATATCCTTGCGGTGGTAATACTTTGTTTTACCATTCAAATAAAAGTTTTGTGAAACCTTGTAATATTTTATAATAATTTCTTAGGAACAATAAAATGAAGAAGCTTCAAGGAGGCCATAAGTTGCAATATTGGACCTGTAGCTGAGCTACTTGGATGCCATTGGACTATTATAGTCATGGTCACTTTCTGGGAGCCATGGTGGTATAACGTCAGAGGCCTTTTGTACAGGTGTCACCTGGTGGCATAAAATGGGTAGTCATTTGTACAGTTTTCTAAGGGCTAGCGGAATATGGAGACAAGTAAAAGATCTGAATAATAATTTCACAGTCATCTCATGCATCTAGGTTCAAGCTTTCCATCCACATTTAAGACATCTTATGATGTAAGGAGACACCAGACTCAAAGTTCAATCACAACCAATTACATTAATTTCATGACTGGAAACATGCAAACTTTGCTCATTTGTTGGCCTATAGGTCAAAAAGAAGCCTGAAATCAAGGTATTTTCTGAGCCATGCACTCTAAAGGCAAGCCTGAATTGCAATACAATGAATCATTATGGGCAATTCTAATTAATAAAGGTCTAGCAGATGAGAGTTGTAGAAAGGGTGCAAAACTTCTTAGAAATTACACAAATGGTCATGATCAAAATTCTTGCAGAAATATGAGCATTTGAGAAGTGGAAATGGTTCAGAGTTAGAGGAAAGTTTTACCATAATGTATTCAGATGACTTTTGGATCCTTATACTTTCTTGTTCTTATTATTAATTAGTTGCACAAAGAGGTTTCAATTCCATAAGTCAGGTTATGAAGACAATGTATCTTGATCAATATCACCCCTTCCATCATTCTGCCCCATTTTCTCCCACCTATCCCTATAGTTTTGAGTAGATACTAAAATGGTTAAGAGGGGAGGCAGAGGAATTAAGAAGGAATTAAGGCATTTTACAGGTAAAGACATTAGGCTGAGGAAACTAAGGGAACAATTCTGTGGCTTTAATTAGTGTCTCTCTCTCTCTTTTTCTCTCTCTTTCTTTCTTTCTTCCTTTCTTTCTTTCTTTTCTTTCTTTTGCCAGTCCTGGGGGCTGAATTCTGGGCCTGGGCGCTGTCCCTCAGCTCTTCAGCTCAAGACTAACGCTCTACCCCTTGAGCCACAGCATCACTTTTGGTTTTTTCTGCTTATGTGGTGCTGAGGCATTGAACCGAGGGCCTCATGCATGCAAGGCAAGCACTCTACCATGGAGCCACCTTCCTAGCCCCAACTGATGTCCTATCTAACACTCATGTTGAAATTCAATTTTTATTTTGACAATACTCCAATCTTTTTACTTTTATCAGATTTCAATCTAGTAACTTTAACATTTATCTCATCCTCAAGTACCTACTTCTTGAATCCTCGAAAATTAAATAGAGGTATTTCCTTACATTGGAACACGCCTAAGAGCTTTCGGACTCTATCTGTGGGATTCACAGTGAGTTCCAAATAAGAAATAATTGAAGAAGTTACTAACCTCTTTACTTATCCTCAGTAAATATTAAGTTTGACGTTTAGATGAGTTCAGTTTTTTAAAACTCACTTTTTATCTTCTACACAAATGATTAACATTTATGCATATGTATTCAATATACAATTTAAAGAATTGTGGTAGATTTTAAGCTGGCAACCCAACTTCTTGCAAATAGAAGGATGGTTAACCTCATCTTAAATTTCTTTGATGGTTCAAAGCTACCTCTATCAGAAGCCCTACATTCCTAGCTTGTAAACTTTATTTCCAGAGTTGAAAGTAGTATAAGGTGATTGCATATAAAAATGAATTATGGCACTGGTTTGGAGGCTAGATATAATTTCAAGACTTAGCCAAAAATCTTTTTAACATGATTCATCTAAGATGGCACAAGGAAGAGTCTACTATTGTGGCATACTGATAGAGGTGGAAAGTGCAAAGTTTCTAGGAAAAATAGAAGTCTTCATTGTGTGTGTGTTTGTGTGTGTGTGCGTGTGTGTGTGTGTGTGTGTGTGTGTGTGTGTGTGTGTGTATTTCCCTCTTTTACACAGGCACAGTCATATTTGATCAAGAACCCTGTGCTCTTGAGTCACTAATTACATCTGATACAAGCCTGTTTCTAGATCAGGTGATTTCTGAGGTTCCAGCAACTATGACTTACCAGGGAGATACTTCACTATCTTCGGGGCGCACACAATGTAACCCTCGAACAGAGTGATAGAATCGATGAAAGAAAGAAGTCAAACAGGCCAAGACTTTTGCAGACTGTGGTTCAGTGATTCAGGCTTCTCTCATTCTATGCACCAACAGCTTAGCGTGCAGGTAGGTTGAATGGATCTGAAAGCCGAGAGGTAATTTTCAATACAAGGTTCTGGCAATCTTTCCCTTCACTCCTGTAGCAGCCTGCTGAGCTGAACTTGGGGACCCAGGCCAAGCAAGTCAACTGTGAAAATGCAGGCATGGAGTCAATTCTTTACTTATCACCTGGACAACTTGACTGACAGTAAAGAGCCGGGCTTGATCAATGCCAAAGAGCAGTGTGCAAATGAGCCTGCTCAGGCAAATGGCCTGACATTTTCTGGAGGAAAGATATCATTCAATTACGCTCTCTCCCTCCAGCTCTGATTTTCAAGCTGCCCCACCAGAGCGTTCATTTTCAGTGCTTTTGAAGTAAAGCACTTAGCAAGAAATTTCATGTTATTTCAAACTGAAAGGGACACAGTTCTGCTTTCCACCCTACCTTGAATGACTGTGGCTGGTTTCCAATATTAATAAAAAGTTCTCTTTCTGCAAAAATAACTTCAAACTCCATTCTCTCTCCTGAGTTCCAAGGGTTTGATGACAAACTTGGCATACTCGATTTTATAGATCCAAATCAATGCTGAACACAAAAGAAAGCTCAGTGCCTTATAGTAAGACGGAAACATGGTTATTTTTGGACTGAAACCACTTCGCACAAACACAGCTGTGAAGGTCTTGTGGCACTTATGGAAGATCATCTTTATACTCCAAAGAATATCCCCAAATCAGAACCCAAGCTCAGACAGCATGATTAAGTAAAGTTATGTCATACTGGGTTTTCAAAGATAGTAAATCCACCAACACCAGTAAAATTAACCAAATATTTGAAGCCTGAAGTTTACATTTATGAGAGAGCCAGGAAAAATGAAAATTTCAAACTCTCCCTGACTATTAAAGATTAACTACATATAGACTACCAAAACGCTATTTATTCAATGATGGAAGTTGCAGCTGAATGGATACGTGAATAGGGTAAATAGGCGGCTCTATGAATGTCTGCATGATGTTCTGGTCATCATAATGAGATTTTTGGATACAGCTCTGCTGATTAGTTCAGACTCCTACCTAAACATATTACTGTCAGTACTGGGGCTGAACTCAGGTTGTAGGTACTGTCCTTAGTTTTGTTTTGTTTTGTTTTCCTTCAGTTGTGGGGCTTGAACTCGGGGCCTGGGCACTGTCCCTGTGTGCTTCAGCTCAAGGCGAACACTCTACCACCTGAGCCACAGTGCCACTTCTGGTTTTCTAGTGGTCTATTGGAGATGAGTCTCACTGACTTTTCTGTCCGGGCTGGTTTTAAACTGTGACCCTCAGATCTCAGCCTCCTGAGTAACTAGGATTATAGGCATGAGCCACCGGCATCTAGCCCTGTCCTTAGCTTTTATGCTCAAGGCTGGTATTCTACCATCTGAGCCACAATTCCACTTCCAGATTTCTGGTGGTTAATTAGACATAAGAGTCTCATAGACTTTCCTATGTAGGCTGAACTTCAAAATACAATCCTCAGATCTCAGCCTCCTGAGTAGCTAGGATTACAGGCATGAGCCATCATGCCTGGTCCATTGATATTTTTCATTCTGCATCCCTTTTTGCCTTCCATCCAACAAATATACCTTTAATGTTTGAATGTCTCTGATATCTTCACTGGCTACAAGTCAGAGAAGCCTCTAAAGAGCTTATATGTCACATTAAGCTTCCCAGAATGATCCAGGATTACTTTTAAAGTCAACTGTGTCACAGCATAGCACAATTATAGAAGTGACGTCTCCTTATACTGTTTCCATGTAGTAAGGCAAAATATCTTTGACAAAAGAGAGCGGAAAGACTCAAATAGTCTGTCTACCACAAAGCACATCCATGAATACTCAGTACCACAAATGCTCATTTTGTATCACATTGAAAACAGATTCATTATGATTGAAAATAACTGTATTAGTGCAAAATAACTGAGGTACAATTAGTAAATAGATATTATTTTTTCTAAGAATCTATGAAAGAATATTTTATAATTTTTCAGTGTAATTTAATCACATTCCTTGATGGTTTTAATGTGCTGCTGAATTCAATATTTCAATATTTGGTTGAGAATTTTTATATTTCTATTCACCAGATATTTGGCATTGCATTTTCTTCTTATTGCAGAATCCTAATGTGGCTCTTGTATGAGAGTAACAATGGCCTAAAATAAGAGATGTTTTATTTTTCAGAAAAAAACCTCTTTCAAAATAAACTTTCTTCAAGTTTGAAAAGGATTGATACTAATCTCTAAATGCACAGCAGCATCTGCACTTCAAGCTTTCCTTGTTACTGAGCTCTACTTTGTTGGGTTCTTTGTGATCATACTGATGGAGACTGGTTCTTATTCATGATTGGTCTATTTATATATGCAATTTTTACTTCTTAAAACAATAGTTGATAAGTTTTATGCTAAGATCAATGTATCCATTCAATTAATGAAATGATTTTGTATTTCTGAGATATCAGCTAAAATGGCTCCTTTTATATAAATTTTATTTGAGCTTCTCTTTTTTTCTTGGCTAGTCTAGGTAAAGTTTTATCACTTTTGTTGATCATTAATAAAAGCCAACCTTCCATTTCATCGATCTTTTCTATCACATTTCTATTTTCTATTGCTCTTTGCTTTGATAATATATTATTTTCTTCCTTCTGTTAACTTTGGGCTTAATTTGTTCTTCTCCTGGTACCTTGAGGTGCAACATTAAGTTTTTACATCAGGGATTTTTTTTCTAAGTTGTAGGCATTTATCACTATAACCTTTCCTCTTAGCACTTCTTTTGAAACATCCCATGAGTTTGATATATTGCTTCCATTTTGATTTTTCTTATACTTTTTTGATTTCCCTTTTGATCTCTTTCTTGATCTATTTGTTGCTGAGTAATATGCTGTGTATAGTTTCACCTTACTTGTGAATTCTCCAAAATTCCTTCAATTGTTGACTTCTAGTCTCAAGCCACTGTGGCTAGAAAAGACATCTGAGAGGATTTTAGTCATCCAAAATTTGATAGGATTTAATTCAAAGTACAGGATATAATCTATCATAAAGAATGTTCTGTGTGCCATTTAAGATCCTGCATATTCAGAGGCTGGTAACTCTGCTACCTAAATCTTTTTAGACCAATTTAGTCTAAAATATAACTAAAGTTCATTGTTTCCTCTTTGATATGATAAGACTATTTGACTTATTATAAAACTATTACTATAGGCCAATTTATAAATTATAGAAACTCGTTCTGAGAAGTTCAACGTTGAGATGCCATCAAAGTGGCCATGGCTACTCTCTAGTCCAAGGCGAAGACTTACTGCCCTTCTTCCAGAAAGAGGAAAAAAGGGTCCTCACATGGCAAAGGGGTAGGAAGGGCAAGAGCCCTTTCAACATTGAGTCCTGTTATTAAGGTGACAGTATGAGTTATGTGGAAAGAGTCCTCATGATTAATCACTTCCCAGAGTCCACACTTTTCAATGTAATTGAGGACTATGTGTGGACAGGATTTTGAGACGGAATAACATATATATATATATTTTTTTTTTTTTTTTTTTTTTTTTGGTCGGTCGTGGGGCTTGAACTCTGGGCCTGGGCGCTGTCCCTCAGCTCTTCAGCTCAAGGCGAGCGCTCTACCACTTGAGCTACAGCACCACTTCCAGTTTTCTGGTGGTTTATTGGAGATAAGCGTCTCACGGTCTCTCCTGCCCGGGCTGGCTTTGAACCGCGATCCTCAGATCTCAGCCTCCTGAGTAGCTAGGATTATAGGCGTGAGCCACCAGCGCCCGGCAAGAAGTTTTTTTTGTTTTTTTTTTTTTTTTTTTTTTTGCTTATGTGGTGCTGAGGAATCGAACCCAGGGCCTCAGGCATGCAAGGCAAGTGCTCTACCACTGAGCCACCTTCCCAGCCCCATAAACCTTAGCAACAGCATTGTTGTTGGGTCTTGTCTTTTATCAATTCAGACATTCTGCATCAATTTGTTGGAGAATTTAATTCAATTGAGTTTTAACTAACTGATTGGGAAGGACTGATTGGGAAGGACTTGTCATTCCTTTGTTCTTTTCTTCCCATCCTTATCCACTTCCTTTGTGATTTGTTGTGCTTTGATAACGGTAAGCTTTGATTCTCTTCTCTTTATTTTTGTAACCCTATGATAGATATTTCCAATTACCATGAAGCTTCCATAAAACATCTCATTGTCATACTACTTCCAGCTGATAAATCCAAACACATACACTCTACGTACTCTTTCCATCTGCGCCATATTTTACTGAAGTCACAACCCACTTCTTTCATTTTCTGGATTCATGAACAATCTTATATAGAAAGCTTTGTGTTGCTTTCAATTACTCTTGTGAACACATGCCTAAAATATATCAGATTTCTTGTTTGCTTTAGCAACTATGAGCTGATAGCCTTCACAGATCTGTCTTCAATGATTAAAGATCTAGCATTAGAATCATTGCTGCTTTGAGCATGATTCTTCCACAACAGGACTGTGAACATACATTAGGATGCTGAGCAAAACATAGCCCCGGTGAAGCTTTTCCATACTACATCATCAATATGGGTTTGTGATCTTGTCATTGCTCTCACATTCAATTTTCAAAAATGTACCTGGTTCAGATTGCTTCTAAATGTTTGAAATTGCAGGGAAATAGTGTTTTCCTTAAAATAAGTCTTAGGAACGAGTGAAATAAATATTAAATGCCAACAAAATACAGACAAGTTTTAGATATATGAAATATATTACATCTATTAGAATATTTATTGTTTAAAGAATATTTCTTAATATATGTTGTTTAATATAAATTATAATAGCTATAAAAATTAGAGTTTATATATTTAATATAGTAGAATCTCTTTATATGAAGGCCATATATAGCAAGATTTTAATTTCTCTCTTTAGGTGGAGTCTAATATATTACCAAGATTCTAACATGCTAGATATAGGATGTATGGATATGTAAGTATGTAAGTATATGTATACGTAAGTATAGATATAGCTATCATGCATCTATCTAATGGGTGAGTATATAGCATAGACAAGTGTGGAATCAAGTGTAGATACTTATAGATACAAAAGTTAAGTTGAAATGAGAAGTACAAGTTGTCATGTCGAAAACGAACTTTACAACTTTGGTGGGGGGGGGATTGGGTGGAGGGGCGGGAGGAGGCTGGGAAGGGATGGGAAGGGGAAACAAAGGAGGAGGCTACAATGCTTGATAAGAAATGTACTCATTATCTTGCCCATCTAATTGTAACCCCTCTGTACAGTATTTTCACAATAAAAAGTAAATAAAATTTTTTAAAAAAAAGTTGAGTGCCAGTGGCATGTGCATCCAATCCCTAGCTATCTAGGAGGCTGAGATCTAGAGGATTATAGTTCAAGGCTAGCTCAGACAGAAAAGTCTATGAAACTCTGTTTTCAATTAACCAGTAACATGCTAGGAGGCATAGCCCAAGTAATGGAGCAAGCCTTTCAAGCCTTTCCCCTAGACAAAAAGAAGAAGAAAGAAAAAGGAGGAAGAGGAAGAGGAAGAGGACAAGGGGGACCAGGAAGAGCAGGAACAGGAAGAGCAGGAGAAGGAAAGAAAGAAAGAAGCCATGCCTGACCTTCAGGGAGTTGATGCAGTAGAGTGGGATGAAAAGCTTTCTAACTGGAGAATCTGATTCCCTGCAAATTGCCTTCTTGTCAGTCAGCTTTTCATCAAAGTGACAAAATACCTAAGAATAACAACTTAGAGGAACAAGTCTTTATTTTGGCCCATGGTTCCAGAGATTTCAACCCATGACCACGTGGCTCCATTGCTTCTCTCTGCCTGTGGGTGTTAGGGCAGATCACGAGGACAGTAAACCCGTGGTAGAGCAAAGTGGCTCGCTGTGTGATGGACAGGAGGCAGAGAGAAAGAGGGAAGGAGAAAAAAAGAAAAAGAGATAAGACATGCAAAAAGGTTCAAAGACAAGATCAAAGATCAACTGACCCTTTGACCCACCGTCCTCTCCTTTAATAGAATGCGCAGGCATTAGTCCATTCAGCTCGTAACTCATCCACAGATCAAACTTCTGGTGAAGTTTGGTGTCTTTATTATGCAGTCACTTCTCAAGAGCACCACTTGCTGGGAACCAAGATTTCCACACCTAAGGCTTTGGGGGAGGACATTTTCTATTGAAACCATAACACACCCCAACATGTTTGGAACTGTCCCTGTGACTGGTTCTCTGTGACAAACCAGAGAATGTGAATCCATACGAGAGGCAGTGAGATATGAAGCCTACGCTTCGTGAACCAAATTAATAGGTTAATTATCTTTTCTAATAACAACCAGAATCCATACCAGGCTCATGGATGTAAATAGGAGCAGATTCTGTGTCTCAGGGAAGAAGCCATGAGAAATTGCCAGAAAGGGTCTTTTTCTCTCAACATCCACAGGGAAGCAGGAATCCATGCTGCGATCACTGTTCTTTCCTTTCTGAACGAGGACAAGGTTCCCAGTAATTCTTGCTGCTGACCCTGCCACCCACAATTGCTCTCCAGAGTAATCAAATACCACGATGCATCACGGGGCATGGGAGGCTTAGGAAAGGAATACCACAGAAACAGAAAGACCACTTTATGATTTGGACATGGCCTGTGTTTTGTTTTCCAAGGACTCTGAAGTGTGGACATGCAGCAATTGAAACCAGCATGAGTTGGGTCTGATGGTTTGTCCTCTTCTTCTCTAACAGGAGCAGGCAGCATTTTATAGAGCTCATAAAAGGGTTTATGAGGCTTTGATGGCAAGTTGGCAGCCCCAGCGACTGCCTGCAGTGACCTGATGAAAAACAGCTCTTCCGTGCACCTTGAGGAACAGTTTATGGCTGTGGTCATTTACTCCGAGCCAAGGCTGCCAGAGCCAATAGAGTCAAAGGGATAGGCCTCAGAAATGAAGGAAGATGGAAGAACTTAGCTTTCCTATGTTAGAACGTGGAAAGGCCCTGGCCCACAGCAAAAATCCTGAATTGAGATTCTGGGAAGTATCTAGAAAGACAGCCCACTCAACTTATAGATGCCTTTTCTCCTACTGTACCAAGTTTCTCTCCCTCTTCTTAATTCATGCTCAGCTACTTCTGGCCTAATGACTGAAAGAAAGCCTGGGCTTTGAAGACATAAAATTCATCTTTAAATTCTTATCCCATGACTTACTGGCTATGTGACTTCAGGTAAAGCAGTTAACCTTTCTAAACTCCGTTTCTTACTCTTGCCTAAGAGCAATTAGATGAGCTTATTCTTGCCAAGAAAATAGTATTTGTAACACAATAAACATTTGAAAATTATTGTGTATTCACTAAAGGATCTGAGTTTCAGACTTGGTTGCATTATCATAAAGTGGTCCATTAAACTATGACATTCCCCTGCCTTCCCTCTCTCACAACATGGAGATGATGTAGAACACAGGAATACATTATCATATTATGTGTGAACATAATTTGCAAATTCTAAGATGGAATATAGATGTTAAAGGAATTTTTAATAATATATTCTTGAATAATAATAATGACCAAGCATTCCTATAATGTATACCATATATCAAAGTCTATCCTAAGCACTTTACATATATTAATACATCATCCTCACTACATCTTTCTGATCCATTTGCTTCATTATATTCAATGTAAAATAGCAAACAGAGTCATGTAGTCATGTAGTGGTTTTCTTCCCCTAAGGCAAAGAAAATATCAAAACTCAGGAAGCCTGACTGTGTTACCTTGACCATGTCACTTTGTATGCTTCTTATAAATATTTACAAATTCAGATGTACATTTACAAATTGTCAGACATTGCAGGAATTTTTTTCCTTGTAAACCAGATGGCTGGTTCTATGTCTGTAGTGAACATAGAAGAAACAAATTCCACAGAGAGGAAAAAAAACCTGTGACATAGCAAGTTTATGTATATTTGTCTCATTTGTTCCACAAATACCAACTGAAGGCTGATGGTGTGGTTGGTACCATGGAAGGAACATTAACCACACTCTTAAAATAGCCTTCAGGATTTTTGCACTTCCTACTTATATCCCAATTAGCCACTTGCCCCCTTACTTACACATGATTTCCATCATAATCAACTAACTGCATTGTCAAATAACACATTCTAGTTGCTTATTCTAATGTTGGTATATAGATGTACTCACATGTTTGTTTTCATCATACCAACTTTACTTCGGCTCCCTGTTTTTCAGCCTTTGTTTAAACATCTTCAGCTCATGCAATAAGATTTTCCTCTTTGGAAAGTAGTTTTTATCAACGCAGTTTCTTCCCCCAAACCTTTACTCATGGACTATTCAGTGCCTTTGTACGGTTTCATAACTAAGTTAGTTATATCGCTCTGATGAAAACATCTGACACAAACAACTTCACAGCAGAAGCATTTAATTTTGCTCACCTTTTCGAGGGCTCCATCCATAGACACTCGGCCCCCGGAGCTGGGGCAGCGTGAACAGGCAGAAAAGGAAGCCATTCACCTCATGGTGGACAGGAAGGAGAGAGAAAGAGATGAAAGAGGAGGAGTAGGAGGAAGAAGAAGAAGAAAAGGAAAAAAGATGAGGAGAGGGAGGAGGAGGAGGAGGAGCAGGAGGAAGAAGAACAAGAGGACAAGAAAAGAGAAGCTAGGAAAAGAGAGGGAAGAGGAGAAGAGGGAAGAAGAGAGAATAGAATACGGCCTCCAAGGGCATGCCTTCAGTGACCAACTTTCTTCCAGTAGGCCCCGCTCTCCTAAAGTTTCTCTCAGCTCTCATACTAGTAGCATCATCTAGGAACCAAAATTCAATACACAAATCTGCAGGGGAACATTTCATAATCAAGTCATAACACCACCTAAGTTTCTACACTCATTCCCACTCAAAATCAACCCCCTTGATACTTCTCTACCTTTATCTCTCACTACCAAGTTTATGCATGAAATGAAACGCTCCAACAAAATTAATTCTTTGCTCTTCATTGTGTTCCTGATATCTGTATATTCATGCAATGTTCTCTCTGAATTAACTCTTTCCATTGTAAGTGCTGGTGCAAGGCCTTTGACCTATTCAGACTGAGTCCCAGATAGAAGTAGCATCATTTTCTCTATCGCCCACCGATAATAAACTGCCCACTCATTCATCTCTCAGGATATTTTTCTGTAGTTCGGCCTGAAGCACGCCCTATAGAATGTGCTTTAGTCTCCAGTGACCTGCACCTACTGTAATAGCATGGGCTTCATCACATGCTCCTTCTCCACCCTAGCAGAGTGCGCCTCATGGTAAAGGTTCAGTGTTATTGGCTGGGTAGCTACATGAATGAATGCGCTGAGTGGTTCACAAACCTAGATGTCAATATTCTTACCAAAGCTTAGAATATTTGGGACAAGAAATGACTCCATAGCCATACCGGCAGTTGTATTCCCTTACAATTTTTTTTTAAATACTCTTAAACAGAATTGGGTTGAAAGTCTGATTCTGTATCCTGCATAAAAACCAAATCCCTGACATTTCTATTGTCTCTGCTCCAGGTGCTTCTCATTTCTATGAACTAAAAATGCAAAGAGAGCTTAAACAGAGAGCCTCAAGAAGCCCTTTGGCTCTGGACATCTGCAAGTATATCAACATGTTATATTTCTTCAACCAAGAAGAAATTATAAAAGGAATTTCATATCGTATCAGTACCATAGTCATTTGTC
Source organism: Dipodomys spectabilis (assembly GCF_019054845.1). Lineage (NCBI taxonomy): Eukaryota > Metazoa > Chordata > Mammalia > Rodentia > Heteromyidae > Dipodomys > Dipodomys spectabilis. The sequence goes on along the minus strand of NW_024870698.1, from coordinate 3,469,414 downwards.
AAGCTGATTGGGAATAAATGTTTATACCTATGAAGAGGATGTTTAAGAGAAAAGGGTATTTGAGAAACAAATATATACCAGCCACCAATAGTCCCTGCCAACTTAAAATTTTGTGTTAGACCAAAATTTATCTTAGGCAATAATTCTCAGAATATATACACATTTATATGTATATATATATATATATATATATATATATCACACAAATGTGTGTACACATAAATTTCATATACATGTATCTCTATATCTATTACAATTCTGATATATACAAAACTCAAAAGTTTTAAGAGAACAAAAAGAATGAGAAAGAGGAAGGGACGTGGTAACATTGGGGGTAACTCCATTCAGCTGACATAAAACAGTTTTTCTACTCGTGTGCTAAGAAGACAAAGAGGCGGAACTTTAAGTTATTTATCACAACTCTGCTGGTGAAGCCATCGCTCTATTCTTGTCAGCAAGGAGGACACAGCAAAGACATGATGGATTAGCAATAACTGTGCTTCCTATCATGTTCCATTATTTTATCATACTTACCACGCCCTAAATTCTGCCAAAATTGAACACAAAATAATAATCCGTAGTAAAAGCAAAATAGTTTCTGCTTTGTGTTTCATACAGACATGTTCTAGAAATGTCTACCCACATGTGTCTTTTGGAGCACATATGACTCATCTTTAATCATTTGTCAAGTGATGGTGAATGAGATGGAGGCATGTAGAGAAGTAGCCGACGACTGATCACATTCTGAACATTGGTTTCTCTTAAAAAAAAAAAAAGCTAAGGGCTGGGAAGGTGGCTCTGTGGTAGAGCGCTTGCCTTGCATGCATGAGGCCCTGGGTTCAATTCCTCAGCACCACATAAACAGAAAAAAACGAAGTGGCGCTGTGGTTCAAGTGGTAGAGCGCTAGTCTTGAGCTGAAGAGCTGAGGGACAGCGTCCAGGCCCCACCACTGACAAAAAAATAAAATTAAAATTAAAATAAAAAAGCTAAAAGATCTTTAAAAGTGTAATTCCAAGCAAGCCCTGGGTATTCCAAATAAGAATGTATTCAACTATTTTTTTTTTGTCCAGAAAAAGCAAATGCTCAATTAGTCTTAATTGAGAAGCATGATTAACAGGGAGGGCTTTTTTTTTTTTTTGGGGTCCGGTCATGGGGCCTGAACTCTGGGCCTGGGCACTGTCCCTCAGCTCTTCAGCTCAAGACTAGCGCTCTACCACTTGAGCCACAGCACCACTTCCGGCTTTTTTCTTTTTGCTTATGTGGTGCTGAGGAATCAAACCCAGGGCCTCGAGCATGCAAGGCAAGCGCTCTACCACTGAGTCAACTTCCCAGCCCCAGGGAGGGCTTTTAACAGTGCCCATCACATATGTTTTACAAATGCCCCTACCTGCATTTCTCACAGTAACTTAGTATGGCAAATCTTTCTGTGTCTTTTATAAACGTGCTGCAGAATGTTCTAAATAACTAGCATAAAGCCATACAGTGAATCAGTTACGATATGTTAGCCTAATACATCTGTCTCATAATTGAAGGTTTTTCAGTATGCTTTTTTTTTCATATGTTACTTACCTTTTTGCTATAAGCACTTTATTTCATGTATCTAATTATTTTCCACATTGTGACAAGAGATAAGGAGATGAAAGCCTTACAACTTTAATTGTATAAAGAATGAGAGCCTTAGAAAATTTTAATTATGTATTTAAATGCACTTGCTATTTTGCAGTACCTGAGACATATGTGGGCCTCTTGATTCTAAAGCGAGCTCTTCCTGAAGAAGAGCATGCTGTGATTCATCCCACTCACGATCAAGACAAAATACAATGCATGCTTACGCTCCTTAAAATGTTATGCACATTTGAAATAACAGATGAGAATTGCAAACATATACTGATACTCGCTGCACTAGAGAAATGCTTTTCTATGTTACATATTAACATATGTAATTTCTCATTACAAAGAATCCCAGTCAAATTACTCTTATGTAGAAAGACTGAATAAAGAATAGCAGAAACTCCTCCAGCCAAAGAAAATTACATAAACACAAAAAAAGACTAATAATAATAGAGCTTAAGCTTCTTCGCTTGATTGGACAAAAACAGAATTTTAATGAAATAACCTACATTTGACATTTAGCTAACAACTATCTCCCAGACAGTTTCACCATAAAATGAAAGCCAATCTTAGCAATGATTGCAACACTCATTTGTTTCTTATTTGGTTCTTCTAATTAATATTTCCAAATCCTAGTGTAGGATTTGTTTTGCTGATTCTCATTTGAAGTGAGAGGAGGGGCCAAAAAACTTCGCAAAAGACATTATACTGAGGGACAATATTGCTTTACAGTCTTCAAAGATCAACCACATAGCACAGTTTTGTTTTGTTTTATTTTTTTTTTTTGGGGGGGGCGGTGTTTTTACTTATAACCACCATGTAAAGACAGGCAAAATTCAAGAGAAATTTCATTTCTCTTAAATGAAAGAAGAAATTGAAATCAACTGTGTCCAGTGGCTTTCCCAAAATTGCATACTGGTATGGGGCAGAAATGAAAATTGAGAGCTCAGACTAGTCCTTTCCTATCTCAGATTTAGAAAATACTGAGACATTTTGTGAATAGCAAGAAGGTCATGATCACTAGAGTTTTCTTTTGTAACTCCATCGAATCCGGTTTCTCATCTTAAAATTCATGTATGCTTTTGATTTTCATTCATGAGAGCAGAAAGAAGCCAGAAGAAAAAAAAAAACTCATTAAACCAGCCTGATTCTGTTGCATGACAGGACAACTCTGTTGGGTCACAGACTGAAGCTACAGGTGAGGCCTTGTGGGGTCTGAAGGCTAAACTTCTCTTCTATGTAATGCAGAGCTACTAGAAAGTCTTCCAGAGAAACAGTAGACAAAGGCAAGAGAAGGCTGCTGACTGTCACCTTCTAAGGATAGCGAAAATTGTAAGTCAAAGTTAGTTCCACTTTGCCATTTTGTTTCTGTAGATGATTTCACGTTCTCTTGATTCCTGAGGATAGGAGGAAACTTGAAGTCAATTAATGACAACTTTCATTCTTATTTCTTACAAGGTCTTTGTTTTTCAATCAGTGTGAGCCCAGGCAGTTCTGGGTTGGGTTTTCCTTCTGTCAGTCCTTAAGAATGACATTTTGATGTGGGTATCAAGAACGCACATACCAACTTGATATAAGCTGATTTGATATAAGCTGACTTGATATAAGCTGATCCCTGATTGGCATTGAAGACTTCCCCCAGAACGGTTTCACATCCTGCCTGGTGGAGAACAGGAAAATGAGCCTACCTAGGCTAGGCAGTTAGAACAAAAGCCCTCTTGTCATGAAGTTTCCTCATTCCTCCATCCAGTCTTAAGCAATACACATACAGGCCCTCAGGTACCTCAGCCTGGCCCATTGTCCTGGGACGACTTGTCTTTGTACCATGGATTCATTGAACCCCAGAGATGTGTGATGAGTTGGGCATTCCATCAGAAGGACTAATGGATAGGGAAAGAGTATGTAAGGGCTGAATGGAGCTTCTGATTCAGTCTGGGGACTGACACAGCCCACAAGGCGTCCAAGGCTCTTGAGAGTCATGTAGCTTTATTCTAAAGATATTTTAGTAACCCCAAGATTATCCAGCCAGGTTGTCATCCTCCCTTTGAACTCCTCCCATCAAGTGGGAGCTCTGCTTAACTTTTTCTTCAGTAAATCTTTGCCATTTTGCTTCTCCCTCTTTCTCTGCTGACATATTCTTCAACACTAACAAGACAAAGAACCTGATACAAGTGGTTTCAGTTTTTCAGTCACACACCAAAGTGCATTTGACCACAGGTTTCTCCCAGGTACTTGGCCTCTGCTATTTATTCAATAAATACTTAGGAGTACCAAGAATATCAGGTGGTGCTCTCGGAATTACAAAGTAACCATCAGAGACACAAAAAGCCTGCCTGCCCATGATTACATTCACATCTGTTCTGCAGCTCCTAGTACCTATATTCCCAAAGTCTCTGCCCTTGTGATCTTCTCCATCCTAACCCCAGGCCTCTATTTCTACTCCAGTTCCCTTAGAACTTCTGAGTTTCTTTTCTAAATCATATTGGATTTGAAGGTTCAAGGAAGCCACTAAGCATATGTGTATGTCTCCTTTAGTCATGCATCAAAGGAATGCACTACACATCTCATTCAACAACAACATACCACTGCCTTTCAACATGCAGGCATGAAATTTCCCCAGGCTCTCTGCTAAGGAGTGGAGATTAAGCTTCCTGTAAAAGAGGAAGGGTGCGAAGCAGTATGCAAACATTGTGCCTTTGCCCTTCAAAATCCGCAACTCTGAAGAGAGCTTCCTACTTTCCCTCTTGTGCTACCACTGCGCTGCGTTCTCACATTTTCCTTTAAGCTCTTGGTCTTAACAGCAAAAAGTTGAAGGTTCTTAAAGGACTATTCAATCCAGAATTTTTACAAAACTGCTATTCTCTCTTTTTTTTTTTTATTGTGAAAATACTGTACAGAGGGGTTACAATTACATGGGCAAGATAATGAGTACATTTCTTATCAAGCATTGTAGCCTCCTCCTTTGTTTACCCTTCCCATCCCTTCCCAGCTTCCCCCCACCCCTCCACCTAATCCTCCCCCCTCCCACCAAAGTTGTAAAGTTCATTTTCGACATGGCAACTTGTACAGTGGTAGAGCGCTTGCCTTGCATACTATTCTCTTTTTTAACCAGAAACCCATCTTTTAAGTTCATCAGAGACAATCCAATTTAGGAGCCAGAGTCAGATTAGGGCAAATACTCCCACTAATTTGTATGTGGATGGTAGCATAATTATTACACCAAAGATATATCTAGATATCTTTCCAAGCAACTGAAGCAACGGTAGCCTTATTCACAGCAACAAAGAACACAAGAAAACAGTTAAGCCCTTTGGCTCAGGTTCACATGTGGGTTGAGAAATACTTAAAGATATATGAATATATATATTTATTTGTGTAAATATATATATATTGGGGGCGGGGGGGGCGGTTGTGGGGCCTGAACTCTGGGCCTGGGCTCTTCAGCTCAAGACTAGTGCTCTAACATTTGAGCCACAGCACCACTTCCAGCTTTTTCTGCTTATATGGTGCTGAGGAATCAAACCCAGGGCCTCATATATGCAAGGCAAGCACTCTCCCACTGAGCCACCTTCCCAGCTCCCAACAAGTATATTTTAAAAGCTGCAAATTTAAAAGCTTCAAATGGATAGGTTCTTAGTTCAGTGGTAAGATCTGAATCTATAACCTCATTCAACACATTTCAGAGATGCCAGATCTGAGCAAGGACAAGTTGACCTCCATGACATCTTTTGAAAGTCAAGCGGCTATACATACATGCAGTGTTGAACCTAAAGTTTTCTTTCCCCTGCTCCCCAGCCTAACAATGAGGCCCAGAGTAAGTTAGGACACAGTGTTTCAGATAGAAAGAAATGAAAAACAAAAGTTGATACATCTCAAACCCAACATTAAGCATAGATATATTGCACATTTGAGAGAACCTTAAACTCTTCCTGGATGAAATGTTATGTGCGCTTCCTCCACCACCTGCCACATTTGTTGTCATCAAAGCGAATTCATTATAAGGCAGAGAAGCCCCCGGGTCAAGAGAGTCTTTGCGTGAATTAGGTGTGAGGGATGAAATGCACATTTGAGATGTCTCTAGCTCACCATAGAAATATTAATTTGCTGCAGAACTGAACCACTCCCTAGGACTAACTCTTTATAGCGTCTTTTGCTCTAAAGAAAAATGCCTACCCATGGGGAAAACACAGTCCAGGAGGGAATACCAGCCTCATTCACTGGTTAGCAGTGTCTAAGCAAGCAGATTTGAAAAACCGGCTCCAACATAAACCTGTGTCTTCTTCATACTGACTGACCAAAGCAGCAGCTTCTGAGTCTGTCAGTCTCTATCAGTCTCTATATCTAGTTCCACAGAGTCACAGAGTAGGATCATTTTCTACTATTCGTGTGTGTGTGTGTGTGTGTGTGTGTGTGTGTGTGTGTGTGTGTGTGTGTGTGTGTGTGTGTGTGTGTGTGTATCCTTGGGTTTGAAATCAGGGCCTGGATGCTGTCCTTGAGCTAACACTCTTCCATTTGAGCCATAGCTCCACTTAGAGCTGCTTCTTCCTTTTGGGAGGGGCAGGGGAAGGAGTAGTGGATTGAAGATGAGTCCCATGGACTTTCCTGCCCTGGCTGACTTCAAATCATGATCCTCAGATCTCAGCCTCCTGAGTAGCGAGGATTGTAAGCATCGGCCACTGGAGGCTCATTCCACTATGCTTTTAATACATTTTTTTTTCTCTTAATTATGTCAAGGGGCCTAATAGACAAGTTCTAGAATTTTAAGAACTTTCATATCAAATGTAGTGGAGATTTCCATAAGCGTGTCGAGGGGTGATTAATGGAAAAAATATATTCCCTCCCAACCATTTGGCAATATTTATTTAGTCTTTATGCCCCAACCTAATGTCCCAATATTTCTTATTCTCAAAATAAAGTTCAAATATTCAAGGTGATCCCCCCCAAAAAAAATTCCATCTCTGGAAACCAGTTGTATGATGAGATATAATCATATATTAACATGTCCTAAGCTGTAAATATAATCTATAGTTATATTAAATATGACAAGTTTCTCTCAATTAAAACAAGAAAATCTCATATTCAATATCTTCCTGAACCCCACTGCTTAGATAGACTTGAAAAGACTCCCTTTACTCTGCCATTTGTTCACGCTCTAGTAATAACTGGAGCCAGCTTTTACTCTCACCTTGGCTATGAGTCTGATGATATGCTCCAGATAATCTAATATGCTCTAGATAATCTAATATGCTCCAGATAATCTACCTGGCTGTTTAGAGAAATACCTTTCAAACCTTCAATACTGTCTTCTAGGGCCATGTATTCTGGTATGGCCCTAGACACTCAATGATTTCCTTGTAGGTTATTGGTAACAATGGTAGTCATGTACACAATAGACTCAAAATAAGAAAGCAGGTCATGGCTGCTTTTGGGGGTCTCAGAGGAAAAGCAGAAGATCCCTAAGTAGGTACAGCAGATATGATACACCACACAACAAACACCTAAACAAGGCAGTTATACAACAAAATTCACAGTAAGTACCATCTCTCCACAGACTTGTATATTATTATTTTCTTAGTCAATCTGGGCTGTTATAATACTTTATGACTATAGAGTGGATGGTTTATAAAAAAATAAAATTTTTTTCTCACTCTTCTGGATGATGGAAGTGTGTGATCAACATGGCTGGATTTCTCCTTGCTGGCTGGAAACTGGTGATTTCTCCTTCTATCCTTAGATGGTAGCAGGATGACTAGAGAATTCACTGGGGTGTCTTGTATGAGTACCAACCCCATTCATGAGGGATCTACTGTTTTGAACTAAAGGTCCCACATGCAACTAACATCCTATTGAGGGGTAAGGATTTTGAATTATGAAATTGAGGGTTAGCTAAGCATTACAATCCCAGCACTTCCACCTTACTGAGTGCTGACTTGTTTAGAATCTTGTCCATCTTTCCCAGAGACCATATGATGACCTTCATCCTAAGGATATGCTACATTGGAATTCATGTGCTCTAGTCTTCCCCATTTGTAGCTCATATCTTAACTCGTTTAACTAAAGGCATCAGTATAGCTAATTCTAAGAGACCTAAGAGTAGAGCTAGATTTAAATACCACCTCCCTCCTTGGTAGCCATATGACAATGGAGCTTATAATTCCCAAGCTTTAGGTTTTCATCTACATCATGAGGATTTTTGGCAAATTGCTCATCATCTACATTGATGTCCATTTGCAAATGCATACTTGTAAGAAATAAGTTACATTTCATGTGTGCTTATGTAAAATAACGTTTTCTGTGAAGTCATGTTTATAGTGAAGAACTTGCCTTTCTAACTCATATTGTGGATGTGTTTGTTCCTCATTGTTCCTATGCACATTCAACACCAAAAGCTATGTCAGCACTGAGGATAAGTTTCAAGTCATTGGTTAGATGTATGCAGGGTACCACATCTTCACTTCCCAAAATGTGGGACTTTTTACATATAACATAATCTGAATCTTGGTATGATTCTGTATCTGTAACAACCACTGGAACTAGATTCCCATCTGCCTTCTCTGACAGTGTTATTAAAAATGTCTAGAGGTTTAGACTAGTAGCTATATAGAAATAAGTAAAAATGAAGTTAACTGTAAAAAATAGTTAAGAAAATGCAAACAAAGAAAATGAGAAGAAGGGAAGAAAGGAAGCGCTAAGAAGAGAAGGGGAGAAAAAGAAAGGAGAAAACACTTAAATACACCTATATCAAAAATGTCATTTTGTGATTATAAGAAAATCATTGAAAATTCAAAGTTAAGAATAAAGCAGAAGGTAAATGACATTAAAATTTATAATTCAATACTAATAATGATGAACTGAAAATCAGTGAATTATATCACTATAAAGAATAGTGGTAAAGAGATGAAAAAGTAAAGTGATCCAAAAATATTCACATTCCTCAGCTGATGATCAGATTTACTTTAGGATTGTGTGTGTGTTGATCATAGATTGATAAGCATGCACATAATCAAGAAGGAGACTACTTTTTCTTTTAAAATTAAGAGCAATCACACTTTACTTCATTCTTTTTCCCCAGAAACAATCACTTTCAATTCTTTGTATCACATATTCTTATTTATCTTCTCTTTTGTGTCAAAATTTTTACTACTACTGCTCTTTCATTTTGTTTTAGGTCTATCTATTAACTTCTCCATGGAAAATAAAATATTTGGTTCTAATTTCCCCTAATGTCATTCAGAAACACACATACGTTCTCTCACACATAAATACACACACACACAGAGTTTTTATTATCCCTTCCATCTAACATGATAAACTTGTTTGAATTAGTATTCCCATGAAAATGCTTTTCGTGGGATACAAAGAAATGAGAAATAATGATTAGCTATTCTTGCTTACAAAATACTCCTTTGAAAAACACTAGCTCAAATTGGAACTGGTTAGAACTTACAATGCTGTACAGTCTTGTAATTCTTCATGGTCTGTAATATTTTAGAAAGAACATGATCTAGAGTCCTCTGAGCACACTAGTGAGAAAGAAGCTAAAGCTGACTTGAACAAATGGAAATAGAATTTTTCTGGACTTGTGAATATTCTAGAGCTTTATTTGAAAATAAACAAAAAAATTACCTAGCCGATTTCTGGTGAGATAAGAAGATAAAGAGAGATTAGCCATAGTAAACAGGAAAGTATGTTTTAAGAAAGTGAGAACTAAAATGTTTAACTTTACTATGTTAACATGGAGAGATACTAGAGCATTGGAAAGTATATTCACATAAAGAACAAAATACATATGGTGATTTAAGATATGAAAATTTTTGAAGAAAAATGTATTATTTAATAAATTATATTTGAGATTCTAGGTAGCCATCTGAAAAAAAAAAGAGTAAAACATATCCCTCACACTTCATATGAAGAATATTCTACAAGAAAAGGTGAGGGGAATGCAGTCAAAATTAAGAAAAGTGAAGGAAGAGAGTGAGGGTGAATTGAGCCGAATGAGTGAGAATGTTGCACATTGATCAAGATGCACTGCATTCATGAACTACTTTGTTGAATGGCAAACCTCTGAACAACTACTTAATGGTAACCCAAAAAATCACAAAAAAGGTACTATCAAAGACTTTGAACAAAGTATAATACATTTTCTTGATTAAAAAAAATCTCAGCAGGACATAGGGGTTCAAAACTTGCAATCCTAGCTAATTACAAGGCAGAAATCTCAAGAGATCACAGTTCAAGGCCAGCGGGGGCATGAAAATTAGTGAGACTCCTCCTCACTCAGTGGCTGGGAGCGGTGTCATTTCTGCCATCTCCAGTGACAGGGACAAGTATAAATAGGTTCACAGTCCAGGCTGCTGCAGACAGAAAGCAAGTCTCTACTTTGAAAATGATTAAAGCAAAATGGGGCTAGAAGCATGTCTCAAGTGATAAGAACCTGCTTAGCAAGCAAGAGGCCTTGAGGTAAATCTCCAATACCGAAGAAAAAAAATAAACTCAGAGGAGTAAAGAACTTTGTAGAAATTTCTAAAATGCAGAATCCATTTTAAATAGAATAAATTAAAACATAACATCAATCTACTTAGAAACAGCCACTGTAGGGGCTGGGAAGGTGGCTTGGTGGTAGAGTGCTTGCCTTGCATGCCTGAGGCCCTGGGTTCGATTCCTCAGCACCACATAAGCAAAAAAGAAAAAAGCCAGAAGTGGCACTGTGGCTCAAGTGATAGAGCGCTAGCCTTGAGCTGAAGAGCTAGGGACTGAAGTGCCCAGGCCCAGAGTTCAGGCCCCACAACCGGACCAAAAAAAAGAAAAAAGAAACAGCCACTCTAAATCTTTAAACAATGATAAATGAACAGATAGTTACAAGTCATACCATAAGACAATACTAGTATGCTTCTCAATGAAGACAATGGCAACCCAACAGAAAATATAGCCAGAAGCTACAACCCATCTCATTCACAGAAACAAAATTCCAAATGATACTTTTTTTTTTTTTAAATCGGTCGTGGGGCTTGAACTCTAGGCCTGAGCGCTGTCCCTCAGCTCTTCAACTCAAGGCGAGCACTCTGCCACTTGAGCTACAGCGCCACTTCCAGTTTTCTGAGTGTTTATTGGAGATAAAAGTTTCACTGACTTTCCTGCCCAGGCTGGCTTTGAACTGCGATCCTCAGATCTCAGCCTCCTGAGTAGCTAGGATTACAGGCATGAGCTACCAGCACCCAGCCTCCCAAATGCTTCTTAAACAAACAAAAATTACAATGAGCTCATTAATAATAAGGAAACCTTTAGCCAGGTGCCAGTGGCTCATGCCTGCAAGCCTAGCTACTCAGAAGTATGAGATTTGAGGATCACAGTTCAAAGCTACCCCAGGCAGGAAAGTTCATGAGACTCTTATCTGCAATTAATCAGCAAAAATGCAGGAAGTGGAACTGTGGCTCAAGTTATAGAACATTAACTTTAAGCAAAAGAGCTCAGCAACAAAGTCTAGACCTTGAGTTCAAGGCCCAGGATACTTTCCACTTTCTCTCTCTCTCTCTCTCTCTCTCTCTCTCTCTCTCTCTCTCTCTCTCTCTCTCTCTCCCTCTCCCTCTCTCTCTCCTCTCTCTCTCTCTCAACATACATAATTTGAGTGTGTCTGAATGTTTGTCAAATGAATTGATTCAGCTTCTGCCTAGAAAAAATGTATGGTTGAAAAAAAAACATAAAAGGAAATTTTATTTTTCTTTGCATAGTTTTTCTTTGCATTAAAATTAGTTAGAAGCCAGATGCCGGTGGCTCATGTCTGTAATCCTAGTTACTCAAGAGGCTGAGATCTGAGGATCATGGTTCAAAGCAAGCCAGGGCGGGAAAGTCCATGAAACTCTTATCTCCAATAAATCACCAGAAAATCGAAAGTGGTGCTGTAGCTCAAGTGGTAGAGAGCTAGCCTTGAGCTGAAGAGCTGAGGGACAGCGCTCAGGCCCAGAGTTCAAGCCCCATGACTGACTAAATAAATAAATAAGTAAATAATAAAATTAGTTAGAAAACTACAACAAATAAGACAATATAGAGTAATCAAATGATTCTTCCTGTTCAAATATAATAGAAATGTTACTGCAAAGTAATTTATTTAAAAAAACATGAAGTTCTTTGATTTCACTGAGATAAGCAGACAATGTTCTATAAAAATGCCAATTAAATAATTAGTTCAGAATAGGAAATTTTCATATATGCTAATTTTTGTACTATACTGTGATTTTAAACACATACACATACACAGATACTAAACTTTATCAGTAAACTCGGGAAATTCTTCTAAGAAAAAAGCACCAGTCTAATTTTATTGTGATATATTTTATAGTAACAGTAATTTTATAATCCTAGTAATTAAATTTGACAAGAGTAGCATGAAAGTTAAAGCTACATATTCATGTTAAATGACAAGGAATGTGTGAGTATCCTGTGTAAACGACCATCTATTTTGGCAGGTTAACTGGTGTTTACTTGTCTAGCTCTCCCTCCTCTTCCGTGGCACTGTTTTCTTGAATTTAGGAATGACCATGTGGTTATTTTATAGTCAATAAAACATAAGCAGGAACTAACATGATTCTTGAGAATTAGCAGTAAGTTACCACTGATTGATGCTGTAACCCTCAAGTCCCTTTCCTTGTGACTTTGGCTACTATGTTTATATCCATACACAGCAAGGATACAGAACGTGGACAAGGTTGTTCTATGAATTTTACACAGACAAAGAAGACTTTGTGAGGCCAAGAATCTAATGCATACTGCAAATAAAATATGGTAGATGTGCACAGTGGAATATTATTTTGTCATAAAATAAATAAAATCCTGTCATTCATGGTACCATAGACGGATCTGAAAGTTATTATGTTAAGTAAATTAAACCTGGCTCAGAAAGTCAAATACCACATGATTTTATTGATATGTAGAGAGCAGAATATTGGTGAACAGAGGCTGGGGGTAAGGATGGAAAGACTAGCTAAAAGGCACAAAGTCAGACAAAAACAGAAGAATAAATTCTAGTGTGTATCATACAGAAAGATGATTATATTCCACAATATTAGATCAATATGATGTCAAACTAACTAGAAGGTAAAACTATGAATGATTCCATCACAAATCATAAATGATAAGTGTTTTAGATGGCAAAAAATCCTAAGTTCCTTAAGTTGAACCACATATACCATATGAACATAGTAAAATATCACACTATCAATAAAGACATACAATTATGCATCAGAAATATAAAGAAATAGCATTTTTAATCACTGACATTTGAGATCACTTTTGAGTGTAATACCATCTGGCACATAATTATAGATATACAATTACTCTCACTAGGATATTAAAAATAATTTATAATACATAAAAGCCAACAAGAGTTTATTTCAGGGTACAAGGCTAATATACGTCACAAAGTGCACTAGCTTAACATCAGAGGGGAAAACTCCTGCAAGCTTCCTGATAAGTCATAATCAGTCCACTTAACAACATTACCTTGTTGTCTTCCCCTAATATGATAAATAGTAACCAATGCTAATTAACATCATATTTGCTGGTGCAAGAACAAAGACAGTAAAATAGTGTTATAATAAAGAACAAGAAGTTATGCCTGTACCATAGGCTAAATGTCCTTCCCAAATTTCAAACCTAATGGGTTTGTCATGGAAATAAAATAATAGAAGTGTGTGAATTCTCCCAGAGCATTCCTTTAGAACATGTAAATAAGAGAAATAGGAGCTTTGTTGAATCAGCACACTCCTCTCCTTCCTTTGAAATGCATCCCTGTAATCTCCAATGTGCTTATTTTGTAAAATTTTCTCTCCTTTGGTTAAATGATAAGGTCTGTGGGAAAAAAATTCTTAGAATAGCTCTGGTGATGAATGGAGTCTGCATAGGAACAGGTTCTAAATAATGTGTGTTTCATCAGTAATAAAATTGCTACCTCTTGAGAGTACCATGATTAGATGAAAAAAAATAAAAGCCAACAGAAAGAGGAGAAAACAATCCTATGCTAGTGCACCTTGCCTTAGAAGAATTACACCATTCTTTGAAATTATATCAGGAGTAGAAGAGTCCATGAAAAATGAGTGATGGTCTAATGTCTGTCTCACTCTTGGAAACCATAGCAAAGTGATATCCACAGAGATTTCTATTAGGTGTGATAAAGACTGATGTGATAGTGCTTGAGCAAAGACGTGATTTAGCTCTCACTAACACAACAGGTCAAATATAAGCATCCCACATGTGATGTACAGGTGGTCACTATTGAAACGGTCAAGGTTCAAAACATACCTCCCCACAAGAGGCACTTAGGCATTTCAGGGAATAGCAGAAGAAAGAAGAGCTCTTTGTTCTTCTCCCTCTGCTGTCTCCTGAATCAGGAGACGGAATGTCACATTCCTCTCATCCTTTCCCCTATGAAGAACCTGGGAAGGTCATCTACCTCCATGCTCCCCTGCAGATCTGCATGGGTCACATCCTACCTAGTTCCAAAAGGGAAGAAAGATCACACAGAGAGGCCAAAAAGAATCTGGACATACATTCTTGTAACATTTTCCAGTTTACTACTATAACGTTTTGTGCCCGATTGAATTTCTGTAGGAGTGAATACATAAATACATAGACTTTCCCTTTTTGCTTTTGGTCTTCATTTCTAAAAAAAAAAATCCTGTGTCATATTTTTAAAATTTTACCCTAATTAAAAAAAATTACCCTAATCAACCTGGGTGCTGGTGGCTCATGCTTGAAATCCTAGCTATTTGGGAGACTGAGATCTGAAGATCACGGTTCAAAGCCAGACCCAGCAGTAAAGTCCTGTGAGACTCTTACCCCCAATAAACTCCTCAGAAAAGGCCAGTAGTTGCTCTGTGGTTCAAGTGGTAGAGCACTAGCCTTGAGCACAAAGAGGCTCTGGAACAGCACCCAGGCCCAGAGTTCAAGCCCCACAACCTACAAAAAGAAAAAAAAAATTACCTTAATCAAATTTAGTATGCTTTTCTCTTACTAGACTTTTCTTGTAACAGTCTTCAACCAGACAACTTTTGTGTAGTGAACAAAGCATCTTTTATTCTTACATAATGCAGGTTTTTTCTGTTTTTTTTTTCTGTTCCCCTTAATATGCATCTCTCACCTTATAATGTAAGATGGCCATTCTATGTTCTTCTAGAACATTCCACTGAATAGAAGGGGGAAAAGTATTCATTGGTTTCCTTTCAAAGGCATGATTTTTATATGACTTCTACGATCTGCCAAATCCAATCACAAGCTCTAAATCAAGTGGAAAGAAGGATGGCAAATGTTCTCTACAGGAATAAAATACCCTACAGAAGAAAAAGGCAACGTTATCCGAGATACAGTTGATAGTCAAATATTATAGCAGAGTTGGACCCAAATCACATTCATAGAAAAGAGTGGCTAAAAAATTCCTTTGACATGAAGGAATCACATTTTGTTCTGGGAGAAAAAAAAAAAAAACAGAAGAGTATTTCACAAAATCACCCCTTCAAAATTAGGGTGAATATGTTGCTGATGCCAGAGGCTACAGAGATTTTTTTTTTAAATCACAGCAATAGCTGTGAGTATCAGGAAAAGAAAACTAAATGTGAGGACCCCAGGGAGTATTGACAAAATGGCAGAGAAATTACTTGGCCTAGAAGAAGTGATAGCTTCAGGTCCCTTTTAAATCCTCACTATCTTCCTACTTGTCATTCACTGCTAGATCCATCTAAGTGGATCCAGAGTAAATTAAAACTTTTCCTCTATCCCTTCTCTTAGATCGGTAAGATTCAGGCAGGAAACCTCATTGAAAGGACTCCTTTCATCCTATGCCATCTCAAAAAAAGAAAAAAGAAAAAAACCCCAGCAAAGCTCTTTCTTTCTAAGGATGAGCAAAGAGAAAATTTCAGACATATAAAAGATACTGTGCTTCAAAAGAGAGAGATCAGTCTGCAGAGTGTGCAAATTCTTGTCTTGTAATAGATTTTCTGCAAGCAATAATGGTTTTGGAAATACCTGAATTCTATTCTTAGGGAAAACACACTTCACAGACTAACTAGAATAAGCAGTTATCTAAGAATGGGAAATCATCCAAGTAAGAATCATCTAAGAACAGGGAAAGATACTTGGCCATTAGACACATGAAAGTAAGTCAATTAGAAATAAGAATGAAGACAGTAACTACATACAATAGATGAAAAAAATGGAGAAAAAGCAATAACCCAATAAATAATCCTAGATTTCAGAACAAAATGAAGGGATTAAAAAACTACTATTAAAATAAAACATGAAGAGGTAAGTATGTTTCATAGATTCTAGCATAATAATTCTTGATAGTTTCTCTTGTTATATGGTGATAAAACATCTGGTTCTAAGCAGGGTCAGATCAGGGTCACAGGGAGCTTGATAATTCATGACCCAAGAATGGCAGATCAAGACACCTATTGTCCAAGTGCCTGCCCCTGCCTCTAGGAATTCAGGCAAGCCCATCATCCGAGAGGTGGGACTTCCCTGTCTCCACCATGAAGACAAAATGGTGCCAGTTAAACCCAATACTCTATCATCTACCATGTGGCCCAGATGGTGCCAGTTAGATTCAACATCCCTACTTCACTCTGAAGACCAATGAAAATTGGAACTCAGTAACACTTTTCAGTCAAAATAATGAGGTGATTATACCTTCTGAAAATCAAAAGAGGAAGAAGAACTGGAATGAAGAAAATAAGATCTTTTAACTTCCACTCAGTGCAAGCTCAAAAATGTCAGGTAATTTTCAGTCATGTTTACTCATCTACAAAACCTACTACCTGACAGACAATAAGCCCTGAATAAATACATTCAGTAAATAAAACTTCAGCAGACAATTTTTTTTGGCCTAGAACAGCTAGTCTACAGCTAGTCATGTTCACCTGAAAAGACAACAGAAAAGTAATCAATCACGTATCAAGATTTAGAAAGTATACTTTGCATCCATAACCTTTATGCAAAATGTATTTACATTTGCAAGCTAGTTGGTAAAGAAATGAACGCAAGTACAGATACCTACTCACCTGCATACATGAAGATTAAATATGGCTCCACCAAGACATAACTAAAACATGATGGAAACGAACTAAAAATATTCTGCTAATTACCACAAGTTTCTACCCACACATAGACTATGTTGACTCCTGCCAAAATAGTCAGTGATCTTAGGTAAATTTTTGGAGAAAAAAAAAATAAAAGAGTTTTTAAAAGCCTTTTCATTAAGGTTTTTAGTACCTTCTCCAAAGTATAAAATAGGGAGATGTTTTAATAATAAAAACAACTAGCATTGAGAAATAAAGCATAGAGTAATTTAAACAATTATTCAAGCTGTCACTGAAGATATCACAATTCCCCTGAGCTCTTTGCTGAAGGTGAGCACTCTACCACTTGAGCCACAGGGCCACTTCTGGTGTTCTGGTGGTTAACTGGAGTTAAGAGTCCCACAGACTTTCTTCCAAGGGCTGGCTTTGAACTGCAATCCTCAGATCCCTGCTTCCTGAATAGCTAGGATTACAGGTGTGAGCTACCAGTGTGTGGCTCAAGATTATATATTTAAAGAGGAGTAGATACATCCTAAAGTATAAACTAATAACAAGCAATCATATATTTATACCAGTAGTATTAAAAAACACATTTGTTAGAAGGCTGAGTTTTAAATCCTAGATCCTATCAGCAAACACTGGGATTTGGGTAGGAAATAGTAGACTTGAAAGATATTTAAGTCTCTATTTATTCAGAAAGAGTCTATACATGTTTTTAATGAAGTGGCTCCTTTCATGAAATTCTCACCTAAAATAGACTCTATAAACCAACTGAACTTACAAAAGAAGACCTGAATTGGACTGGTGAGATGTATGTCTGTCTAATCTCATATGTAGAAGCCCTTGTACTACATGTGGATTAAATCTTTACTTGCTTTTTTTTTTTTTTTTTGCTTCCAGACTTCCCAGAGACAGGAAGAAATCTTCACAGCAGCCCTCCCCACCTCGCCACCTCAGGAGATGGTGTTACCCACTCTGAAATTTGCATCTCATCACCAGTAGCCAGGCAAATAAAGGACCTCCTCCTTTGCTTTGACCTCTGGCTTGTAGTCCACCTGCTACAAAGTCACCAGGTGGATGGATGTTGGCTGACACTACTTCTAACAACACTTAGGGTTTACACCCACGGCAGGCCTCCCCAGTCTGACCAGCAGCAGCTGCTTTGTGGTGTGTCCAGCACACTCAGATGGCTGTTGAAGGCCCTTAGGGTACTACTTTTCTGCCCCACTGCACCCCACCCCCCACCCCAATGGAGTTTCCCAACATAACTGGGAAAAGATCCTTATTCTGGAAGTGTGCACAGATTCTCCTATCAGGACAAACCGCAGGATTCAGTTACAGGTCAGGATGTGAGAATCCTCTGTCCTGTTTAAATGCACTTAATGTTTGAATGGGGGTGGGGATGGGGTCCTCGGGAATTCATACTGCTTCACATGTCACAACAAAGCTACCCTGGGAAGGCATAACCCAGCAGGATCCAGAAATGTATCCCGGGCCACCTTCCTTCCTTCTGCTTAGAATTCTCCCTCCCTGAATCACCCCTCAAAACTGAGCAAGCTCTGAGGCTCTGACTGTGTTTGCTTTCTTCTGTTTGCTTTCACACCTTTTCCTGCTTTGGGGGAGGCGATCCTCCTTTCAGGACCTACTTCTGAGCACTATGATGTGTGGAGAAGTAAAAGTAAACAGGAAGGCAAGCACCTCACACAAGCCTTTATAACCTGCATGTTAAATTATGTCAACAGGATGCTGAGCACAAGATCTGTCAAGGAAATTCCAAGACCCATGATGAAAACTCCTTGGGACCTGAAAGGCTGAAAGGCCTGAGTGGCATTCGCTTTGAACTCCCTACTTAGTGAGAAGGAAGCGTGGCAGCCGAGAGTTCAGAAACAAAGAAGAAAAGACTAACATGAAATCATCCAAAGAGGTAGCCTCATTGCTGAGGGGCAGCTAGACTTCCACCTTTGTGGGTGAAATCAAGTCTGCCTTCAGAGAAAATGCAACCCTTTTGATTCATGTTGAGATTTAACTTTCAGAAAAATCTGATGTGTTCCTTTGCCCCAGTGTTGAGGGTGCTTTTGGGCCCTCCTGCTTTTGTGTGTGCATTTTGGAAACTTTCTGAAAAGTGTTCGCTTCTGTCTCAGCAGAACACATCGGAGCTCATGAAGAGCTAGAGAAGGCAAAAGCCATTACCTTCCTTTGTGGAAAAATATGCATCCCACTGCAGTCTTTCTTTGGGGCACCAAAAGACACTGAATTAGGTGTAACGCTTTACCATTGTAAGTCGCCTTTATGAAAAAAATCCAACTGGCTGTGTAATTTATGGAAATTTTATGTGTGTGCATGCATTTCCCTTGTGCTAGGATTAATTATGATGCATGAGGGGCAGAGACAGAGACCTTCAGGATAGGTTAAAATAGTTTGTGTCTAAACTCTGTCCAGAACCTAAAGGTGGCTTTAAAAATCCTGTTGCCATCCTGAAGAAGGGAATGGAAGTTTCCAGTATAACCTGAATTTGTTGGTGATGGTGTGGTGGTAGTGGTGGTGGTTTTTCTGGACAAGAAAAGCTTCCTTGTGTATTAGTTTCCATTTTTACCCTGAAGAACGTGTGGCATTGGTTGAATAATTAAGAAGAATTCTTTTCTAGAGCATCGTGTTGCTTTGCAAATAGAGAAATCAAGGCTCTGTTCTTCACTGCTATGGGATTATTTTAATTAATTTAAGCTAAAAAGCCTAGTAGCTTCTGAGGCATGTTAGGTACCAACAAATCTGGATTTTTCAGAGAAGTATGAGTGATTTTGTTTGCTCTTAAGTATAAGTTACTCAGTGTGAACTTCACAAGTGGAAATTTTTCTTCTGGTAAAACACCAAATCTGCTGCTAGATTTTGGAATGAACTACATTTCTTTTCCTTGATTTTCGCATCTCATGGAAACATGCTGAAAGGTTTGGAAGTTTCAAAAGGCAATAACAATGACTAGTAACAAAGTGAATAGCCATAATAAAAGTGGTTTTGCTCTGATGCATGTCATTTTTGTTTTCAAGAATTAACCACACACATTTACTTAGTGGATCAAAGCACCATTGCTTTTCTGGAAATCCAGTTCAATTTACCTTTATGATAGTTGGTCTGAGCCAGTCATCATTGGCCAGCATCACACAGCAATGGTTTTCAAACAGCAATGAGAACTCTGTCAGAAACCTAACGAGATTTAGCAGGTGTTGCTTTTTTGCTTTCAGGAACTAGAAAGAAATTCCAGAGATATTCATATGTGCTTGGCAGAACTGTGTTCAAAAAAAAAATCTCACCCTACTTAATGAATGTATCCTACTTTTTGTTAGCTAACAGCACTGTGGACATGCAATGTCTGATTAAAAAGAAGAAATAGGAATTAACATGGATTATTTGGAATGTGACTATATATCGAATAATTTCCTTGATCTGGCATTTAGAAAAACTGGCTAAAATATCAGTAAGAAATGTGGAACCTGTTGGAAAACTGAATCAGATGTGCCATATTTAAAGCTGCACAAATAAACACATTTCAAATTCTGTTTGTTGGAGGCTCTATTTTGGAGCAACAAAGGTAGGCCTCCCTTTGAAATGGGAAGCCTGCCATCTACTGGCTGTTTGGGACATCACCTCTTACATCATTTTTCCAACATAGAAATAGGTTAAATGTTGAGTCATTTTAGAATTGTGGCTTTTGAAAACTATTTCTAAAAATGAGAAATCAGAGAAAAAGAATTGAAAGGTGTCTCCCGATGGCTTGAAGTGAGCTAATGGCAGTATTTGAATACTACCAAGCTAGCTTGGTTATCAAATATAATAATTCACTCTCCAATAGAGATATCATTAATTTTGTTTCATTTTACTACTAACATTTTGTTGTTGGTCATGGTGGTGGTCATAGGGCTTGAATGCTGAGCCTGGACACTGTCCCTGAGCTTTGTCACTCAAGGCTAGTGCTCTACTACTTTGAACCACAGAGCCATTTCCTGTTTCCTGGTGATTGATTGGAAGAAAGAATCTCGAGGACTTTTCTGCCAGGGATAGCTTCAAATTGTGATCCTCAGATCTCAGCTTCCTGAATAGCTAGACACCAGGCATACTAACATTTTTTTTATGGTCTAGATTGATGTTTATTCAACAACGACCTTTTACACTATTCACCTCTTAATCTATGAAACACATTGTTACTTTCTAGTTAATTATTCCATTTGCCTGCAGTTAAATTTCAATGTTGCAAGATAAAGGTCATGGGCTTTCTTTTGTATATTTTTGGTTTGGTTTTCTCTTATAAAAGAAATGACCCAGAAGTAGTTAATAATAGTCTGATGCATTTTTGTGCTTCATTGAGTCTTGAACCTTTGCATTTATTAAAAAGAATTCCAGCACTTGTACATTGAAACTCATTTATGTAAATCTACATTTTACAAAGACACTTTGCACCGAGGCATAGAGATATTAGTTCACTAGCAAAAACCACGCAAATGGTTATTTTCTATCATATTGTAGTATGGTCATCAGGATTCTCTTTCCTTCTTTTATTCAGCAAATGCTCTTTGAGCCCCTGTTTGGTGTTAGGCACTGGGAATATGAGCTCATCAAGAGCTCTCAGAAACCAGAACACACACAAATCATCATAGGTGTCATGGATGCTCTGATAGAAGCACATGCACAGCACACAGTGCACATGGGCCAGCTCTGGTGAGACGTGGTTCAGATAACTATTAGAATCTTTTTTTATTATTCTTTTCCTTTTGTGTATGTGGGGGGTGGGGCAGGGGTGCTGGGATGAATCAAAGGGCTCATACATCCAAAGTAGCAGCTCGATCACTGATCTACAGCCCAAGCTCCAGAATGGCGAGAAACCTTACTGCGATCAAGACGGATCACTCAGCACGGCCTCAGTATTTAAACAGAGGTGGACATAGCAGACCCAAGGATCGAGTGGATGGTGAAGAGCCCAGTCCTTATGGGGAATCATACCGACAAAGGTGAATTCAAATTCTCTTCTGATCACTACAATCCTCAAGTTCCGCATCTCTCCAGGTCCAGGAGAGGTGAAATGTTATGGTACAGTCAAAAGTGCTTTGGCTGTATGCCAAAAGGGAGTATCTACTTCCTCCTATGTCCTTTCCTATGACAGTGAACCTCCTGATTCAAAATAAATGGACTCCAGAAAATCACCACAGTTGTAATGTATAGTACTTTCAAAATGTTTGACTTAATAGATTCACATGCATATCTTTTTTTTAATGGGAGGCTCAGATTGCAGTGTTCCCCGGTAAAGCTGTGTAAGCTCAAAACCCCAAATCCTCTTTTCTGGATTGCATACACTTGATAAAGACATTCGTTCCAGTGATTTCATCCAGTCTGAGGCTGGCACAATATTTGTAAAGAAAGAGCCAGGTTACATAGATGCTAAGCATTGTGGACCATAGATGGTCTTCTTCTTTTCCTTCTCTTCCCTTTCTTTCTCCCCTACTCCTATACCTTCTCCTTCTCCTTCTCTTTCTCTGCTTATTCCTCCTTCTTCCTCATTAGTCCTTTAAGAATATAAAAACCAACTCATGCTTGTAATCCTAGCTACTCAGGAGGCTGAGATTTGAGGATTGTGGTTCGAAGCCAGCCCAGGCCAACATCACACAGGTCCAGAGTTCAAGTTCCAGGATCATTTTTTAAAATAAAAAGAAAAAAATTATTCTTGGCTCCCTAGTAATACAACAACAGGCCTGGGGTAATATCCGGTCCATAGTTTGCCAACCGCATCAGAACCTGGGAGGATTTCCAATGCAACCAGTCATTGGAAATAGAGTTACTCTTTCCTTTTTTTGCACAGGAACTAAAGTGACTTTTTCCGGTCTCCAAGTGATCTGTCCACTGATCGATTTTGGATCCAGGTTTGCAAGCCCATAAAACACCTTGGCGGGTTCCTACATGTCCAGATTAGGAGCATGGCTCTCTTTCATTGCACTATCTGGAGACAGTTAGGTAACATGGCTGAGGAACTTTGGCTGGGCTCCTACCTGTGTCAACCTCTCTATATCTTGCTTTTTGACTTAACCCTGCCAAGAATGCCGATCTGCTCTGGGAAAGAGAATGTGCCACCAGTCCTGCATAGAGCTCTGACTGTACAGGGCGAAGGTGGAAGTAGGAAGGGAAGCCTCCCTTTGGTTAAACTGTTGAGGGAACAAGGACCTAGCTGCCCGAAATGTATTGCTAAGAACAACCAAGCTCAGTCCTTTGGGGCGTGCTCCTCCTGATTTCCCGAGTCTACTTGAGGCTCTGGGAAAGTTCCAAAGTCACGGGGAAAGTCAGACATGCAACAGAAGTGATAGGAATAATTGCATCCTCATCTTGGAGAAGAATCTCCGGTGACCCACAAGCTTAGAGCACATGGTGGTGAATTTTAGGTATGCATCAAATTATCTCATCTATAAAAGCTAAAATTTGGTCAAACACCAATCTAGATCTTTTTGTGAAAACTACTCCTTTCCCATTTAAGTCAGAGGATGCTGGGTAATGCAGATCACTCTTCATTATGTGGCTGAACCTCGTCGAACCAGCTAAACGCAACTGAAAGACACTGAGGTTACTCTAGAAAGAAGAAATCCTATCGTGAGACAAGCTTTGATTCCCGACTGCAATGGGGATGCTTCACTGGGTCTCCACTGCTGGCCGATTCCGTCTGCGTTCACTATGACGGGAGCCAAAGCTTTCACATGAATCATTCTCTATGTATAGTCAAGCTTGTTCCTCTGCTTCTCTCGAGGATGCTCTCTCTGTAGGGGCTGTGCTGCTGTTATGTCCTACTGTAGTCTGTCTGCCATCAGCCCTTGAACAACTTCTAGACTTCAGAACCCTTCTCCCATGGGTCCCTTCTCACGTGTCAAGATTTTCTCTGCAGCTATTCTATTTCTGGAAGTTGTGAGATCCATCCATGTCCCAGAGATCTACAGGAAAGGAACTCCTATCACTATGGTGTTTGAAGCAGTCCTGCCCTGTCCTCTCCTTGGACCCCTTTCTCCTATTCACATCATCTTTCTTCCTGCTCTCTAGGGGAGTTGCTATGTATGGCTTCATAATTGTCTGCTCGTTGCCTTTTGGATTTAATGACAACACCAGAATTGCTCTAGTTGGGCTTTTAAGTCCTTCATATTCTCTCTCTCTCTTTCTCCCTCCCTCTCTCTCTCTCTCTCTGTCTCTCTCTCTCTCTCTCTCTCTCACACACACACACACACACACAGACCTGGTTCTCCTGTTTATCCCATTCTCCTACCTTATGTGTGGCTTTTCAGAACACACCCAGAGTACCATTTGATTACTTAGTCTCTAGAATAAGAGAAAAAAATGCCCAAGCAACCTTGCATTGTGGATGAATTAAACCATATCCTGTAAAATATATGGAAGAGGCTAACATCACGGGAGCTGGCATGATTTTGTGGTTTTGTTGTCCCTGAGGAGCTTTGACAGTCAGAATAAGAAACAAGCCATGGTGGCTCCTGATTCAAGGACCTGGAATATCAGTCTCTGTCCTTCTCTGCTTGATATGGACTCTTATCAAGCAGATAGAAGGACTGCCATCAAAGCCCCTACCCCTCAGCAGAACCTCCTGTAAATGGTAACCAGAACTCTGCAGAATGCCTCAACTCTTGATAGGATTGAAGATTATGCAAAAGTAGCATAGCACTGGAGGGGTTACAAACACAGGCAATGACCCGAATAACATATGGATCTAAATCACTGCACTCTTGAAGTAATGTTACCAAGTGATTTATTTAAATGTAGTTTTCAGCTGTTCTTTGCCCACCAGAAGCCTGGCATTGCTTTGGAAAGTCTCTAAGAAACACATCAAGATCCTGAGCTGGACATTCAAGAGCATTCACAATCCAGGCTCAGTATGCCTTTCTATCCTACGTCTTTGACTCATCTACAAACTCAACTCTTTGTCTATTATGATCCACTCAGGTGTATTGATCCTACTTAATACCTTAACTAAGTGGTGAGGAGGTACCTCACTGCATGCTATTCTTGAGGCTATGCCTCTGCTTTACAAAGGACAGCAGAGGTCCCTTCTATGCTGGGAAGCCAATACAGAATCATACATACAAATAGAACTGCAATAGCTACCTGCTGGTCTGGCTCAGAACTTCACAGAAGTCAAATTTATCGTATTTTCTGAGTGTGAAGTTGTAGGGAAACACACTGATAAGTTACAGAACTCTTCTACTCTCAAGCCAGGGAACTGACATATGCTTTCCTGAGAAACTGTTTTTGGATTTTAAAATTGGGATAACTTTTTGAAGAAAATTAATATTCATATAGCCAAAATCTTCAAACAACTAAGACATCCTTCAACTGGTAAATGAATAAGGAAACGGTGGTACATCCTTACCAGGTATAGGACTCTGCAAAAAAAAAAAAAAAACACAGAGTATGATTCCTACAATACAATAGGTTGATCTCAAAGGCATTATTCAACATTGAGCCAGTCTCAAAATGTTATATTCCATACGATTCCATTTGTACGGCATTCTTGAAATCACAGGATAGAGAACAAATTAATCATCTTATCAGGAGTTCAGAAATTGAATTGCCTTGTAACAGCCTATCCTGTTTAAAAGATATGAACAGAGGACTTGAGGAATTAGAGGTATAAAACTAGTTGAAATCCTCAGTTGCCTTATTCATTTAAGTGCCTGTTTGTTTTGATCAGTTTGTTTTTATTTTTGTTTTGAGAATGGGGGATGATTAGTAACAGGAACACAAGATTTCACACATTAAAAGCAACGGCAATTATAAAGTCCAGAAAAAGCAAAAAGTTTTATAAGCAATGAGTTCTAGGATATATTCTGGCCAATTTGTAAATAATAGCTTCATATAATATTTTGGTAGTTATCTATTTTTATGGTAACTGCACAATACCATAAACATAGCATGTTGATGTGAGAGAAGCGTTAGGGAAATGATAAGAAAAAAGGAGAGCATTTTATGACATATCTTTACCTTGTATGTAAGAAATATAAACTGTTTGCCTAATCTTTAAAAGATACTATATAGTAATTAAACATGCTATTAACATATAGGTAATAAATCCTATATACAAAAAAACAAAACCATTTGATGATTAGTGTCTCTAAAGAGAAAACATCCAAGTCTGTTTCCAGTTTAAAACTTCTAATACCATTGCAATCATAAATCCATTAGTGTTTGAGTCACTATTACTATAAATAAATATGAAAATAAATACTTAATTTCATATGCTTGAATCTAGTAATAGAAATTCTACAATCTAGATAAAAAAAAAAATCAGAGATGGAGACAAATGCATTAGGTTCCCATTGCAACATTAGTGATGCTTCAGAATGAATTTAATCAGTCTACATATTCATGAATAAGGGGAGGATTAAGAAAATAAGAGTATAGTCATGACTTAAAAAGATAGAAAGCCAGATAAACCCATTCCCCAAAATAGTAATCATCTGGGAAGAGAATATATTTTGTCTTGTTAATGCTATAAGATAAAAAATGACACACAGTACATACATCTAGCATAAACACAAGCATAATCTGCATATGTGATTAAATAAAAAATGTCTTGAAGGAAATAACTGACAGCTGTCAAGTATCAATCATGACTGTTTTGTGTATTCATTATTGAACTAGACAAAACATCTTCATTTCCTTTCATAATGAAGAATATGAACTGTATCGTTCAAAAATCAACGGCTAAATCACAGTTCATTGGGATGTAGGATTGGAACTCAGTCTGGTCGTGTTTAGTGGTGATTTCATGGCCATGCTGGGCAAGGGTTTCGTCTGATAATGACACCTGAAGTACAGCCAGCACAGCAGTCTTCAGTCTGTGTTCACTAAGTCCAGTCCAAAAGCATCACCATGTACAGATTGCTTACAGATCACAAGGCCAAGGGTCACTGACCCCATAGTGAAGATTTTCTGGGTAGACAGACCCATGCACAACATAGGAACACTCCAGCGACACTACAGAGTCAAATGCTTTACTTCAGCTCTTTAAAAAAAGATCCTATTTCAAGTGAGAATGGCTTACTTGTGGTGGAGCTTGGCAGTCTTGCCTAATAAGCACAGGAAATTGTTTGGGCAGTGTGTTAATTTGCTGATCATGTACAACATCAATTGTGTGTGATAAAGCAAGACAAGCTAGGATACTAAAAAGCTCCAGGAAAAAGAAAAATCAGAAAAGTGACATCTCACTTGACCTACTCTAGAACAAAGCAATTAACGACAAGTTTGCTGAGAGGTGCATACACGGGCACCAACTGGGAAAAGAGATCTGGTATATTTGAATACGTTAACAAGACGCTGTAGTGATTCCCTAAATTTTAGAGTGAGTGTTGTATTTTGATTGTCTTCAAGAAATTACATAATCTGCGCAAAATCCATGGTCATGAGGAGGAAAAGGAAGAATTGGTTCCATAATTAAAGGAATGAAGTTGTCAGCCTGCTGTGTCTCACCCCTGTAATCCTAGCTAAGATGGAGGGGATCGTGGTTCAAGGCCAGCTGGGGAAAACATTGACAAGACACCATATCAACTAACACCATGCACGGTGGCATGCCCTGGGCATTCCACTTCCACACCAGCCTGGGAGCCCTCTATTTCAGCAGAAAAATCTGGGCATATGGGCTGGGAAGTTGGCTCAGTGGTAGAGCGTTTGCCTCGCATGCCTGAGGCCCTGAGTTCGATTCCTCAGCACCACATAAGCAAAAAGAAAAAAGCCAGAACTGGTGCTGTGGCTCAATAGAGCACTAGCCTTGAGCTGAAGAGCTGAGGGACAGCGCCCAGGCCCAGAGTTCAGGCCCGACGACCGGACTCAAAAAAAAAAAAATGTGGGCATAGTGATATTTGCCTATCATCACAGCTATGATGAGAAGAAGCATACAGAGAGAGATTACAGTCTAGGATGGCGTGGCAAAAGAAAAGTAAGACTCTACCTAAAAATATAACCAGAACTAAAAGAACCCAGCCTAGCAATACAAAGCCCTAAGTTCAAATCCTCACACTGCCAAAAAGCTAAAACAATAACAAAAATGTAAGGCCAAACTCACTTATTAAACATAAGTCTTCAACTCTGACTGAGAGTTGTGTAGAAATGTTTAAACTTTCCACCATTTCCACCTCCACAGTGTTCATATCCGTTTACATTTTTCATGACTCAGATATTCTTCTAGAAAATCTTCTCCATTCTTATTGATATAAGTATATCTGAATTTGTAGAAAAGATGTCTTGTCATTTTCCTATCTGATTTTTCTTAAACTTCTGACAAGTTACCTCCAACTTTAATCATCATATAAGTGATAAATCCCACAAGATAAAAAAATGTTTATCTCTAAATCTTTACATAGTCAAAATATTTAGCACACCTTCATGTACCTGGCATGCAATAGACAATGTTGTAAGGACATGAATGCAATTTGTGGGTTCAAAACTCAGTCTGCTGTGTACTTATTGTGTAAAAGCTGACAGTTCATATGACTTTTGAGAAAGTCAACAATATACCATGTCACCCCTATGAACTATTTTTTTGTCTACTGAGACCAACAAGAGGTTATGACCCAGGACATCCCATGTGACTAGTCTATCCCTGGCAAACAAGAGCATGTGATGTCCTTGTCTCTAAAGCTGTCAATTTCCATAATTTGGCATAGTCTCCCCCAAAGATGATGAGTGTCTCATATATTCAACTTGGTTTTTGGCATGCAGTACTCGCTCCATGACTAGTAGCTCATAGTCTTTGTCCTCCAATTCTTTTTAGCTATCCCATATCACAAATTCACAAATAAGCAGGAAAAAACACTCAAGATAAAAACCCACCCCATAAGCTTGCTTTACAAGGCCATTCTTTTTTTCAGTCTTGTACTAAAGCATTTCTCCATACTCATATCACGTCACATCCTACCACTTTCCCAAACATATACAATCATATATGTGTCACCACACACACAAACACACACACACACACACACACACACACACACACACACACACCATCATCATCATCATCATCACGCACATTTTGCAAGCTGTAACAAACAGTAAACATGACCTTGAATTACTGGATTTTTCACATTCTTATAACCAAGGGCTCTTTCATGAATCTCAGTTTATACATTGTCCCTTCTCTCATTCCCTGTGGTTTTCTTTGTCTAGTCATCTCACTTACTTTGAGGAACCAGCTGGAATCCAACTTCCCCTCTGAAATCTGTGTACCAACAATCATTTTCTATAAAATAACATATTCCCCAGTCTAGATGCTGATTGTAACCACTGCTCTGTGGGTTTGTAACTTAGGTAGGGCTCAAGTGGGTGATTTTTTTCTGGGCTTCCTTGTGGGGCTAGAGTTGACTCCCACATCCATTGAAGACTGTCTAGTCTGAGATGGGTGAGTTATATCCCATAGAATTCTTCAGCCTTTAGCAAATCATGCTGAGCTATTCAAAGAGAAAATGAGCAGCAGTCTATGTGGAAAAAGCAATACAAAGCTTCCTACATCCGGACCTAACACACCATTTGTGTTGTTTTACAGCAAGACCAAAATTCAAGAGGTTTAAGCAACATTTCACTTTTTGATCAGTCTCCAAAGGACATGAATCCAACAGTGAGAAAAACCATGGCTTTTGGAGGAAGGCAATGGGGGGAGGGGCACACAAATGGAAGAAAAGAAGGGTGAGCAAATACAGCCGTCATATTCAAGATGTACAAATTGAACTAAGTAACTTGAGGGTAGGGAGGGGAGAGGAAATGATAGGGAAAGCAAAAGAGGCACCATTGACACTGATCTACACACACCAGGCTCAGAACCTGACTTATAGAATTGTAACCTCTTTGAACAACGACTTAATGATAAAATGTTTAAGAGTTACAACTATTTAGTCAACCAAATACATACCACTTCACTGTTCTAGAAAAAGCTACTAGATTTATCCCGCATTTCTCCAGACTTTGCTTCTGTTTCCCCCCTGGCAGTTTTTAAACCTATGATGTGCTTCCAAGGACATATGATTTTACACAGCTTGGGAAATGCATTAAGGTGTAAAGTCCCTGTTAAATTAATAAAATGATTAAACGGAAAAGGGAGAGTGCATAACTAAGTGTGAAATGATTAGTGATTAAGCTGATGCAAATATAGCTGAAATAGATGTTTAACTTTGTACACTGTGAAAAATCATGGTGGCAATATTTCTATCCAGTGCTGTCAGTTCATTTTCAGCTCAAACTCGGCTCAAAAAGTAAACACCCAGCCTGGTGTCTTTGGTTCACACTTAAAATCAAAACTACTCAACAGGCTAAGAGTTGAGATTGTATTTCAAATCAACCCTGAGCAGGAAAGCCTATGAACTCTTTTCTCTAATTAACCACCAAAAAGTCAGAAGTAGAACAGTGGCTCAAGTGGTAGAGTGCTAGTCTTAAGCAAAAACAAAGGCTCACAGTCAGTACTCAGTTCCCAAGTACAAGTCCCAGGACAGGCATACACACAAAAAAGTATATCATTGGACAAGAATAATAATAACAATAATGTTTTGTTAATAACTTGCAATAGTCAACCATTTGACCTCCAGAAAGTGAGAATTTTTATTGTTCAGGCTAATAATATTGAAGCAGCATAATTATTTTTGCCCATAGTTAGTGAGCATGAAAAAAATAAAAGTTTGTTTTAACTGAAGATTTGAAATACTGAGTAAATTAAGGAGCAGGCTCATTCCAGAATTCACTGTAAGAGTCTCATTCTCTCTCTGGACTCTGTTAAAAAGATGTCCTTGAATATAGATGTATAATATTTAGAATTCATAGTATCCATTCTAATGTCCTTTACAAAGCAGTAGCAATGGAGAAGGTGAAGAAATTCTCCTATGAGAATGACAGGAGATAGACACTAATTCCGAAAAGGAAAGTTTATGATCAAGATACTTAAATGTTGCACTCAATGTATATATGTAAGAACAGGTACTGAGTTGGTATTTTATCAGCTCTGTCATTGGGGAAATAATCTTCCCACGCATGTGTTTATGGTAGGATTTGAGATTGATCAGAGAAGAAAGAACATAAACAATGGTATAGTGCACAGCAGTGTGGAACGGTTTAGGGCAATACGGCTGGCTCTGTGTTGGAATGGCCAATCTCCCTTCAATCTATGAAAGATAATGACTAATTCGGATTCACTTCGCTCTCTGCTTCATGTGGATTCCGTTGTTCAAGTCTACTGAAAGCTCTGTGAAATAGATACTGTTATCTGCACTTAATAGATTTATAGCAAACAAATGCTCAGAATCATTGAGTCATTTGTTCAAAATCACATAGTGAAAGATTCCTGAAGTCCCACATTTTCTCAAGGACTCCGTTTCTTAGGTTTTACCTCATCAGCTTTCTCTTTTCACCTATCTGGCTAATCCCATTCTAGACTTAGAAATTTGGGGATTTGACTTTTACATTGTTCACTTGACCGTACGAGACATCAGTTCATGTTTTCATCTTGAATGGTTCAAAGATAAGTGTTTTATTTTTACCTATTTATTTTTGGTGGTACTGGAGTTTGAACTTAAGCGTTTCACACTTACTGAGCAGGAACTGTACCACTGGAGTCCCTAACCTAGCCCTAATTCCTTCCTTTCTCAAATCTCTTTTCTTCTAACCATGAGGAGGAGGAGTTTTCTCCACAAAGTGACCCCACCATGGTATACTGCCTTACCACAGGTCCAAAGTTACGGGGCCAACTGACCATCCCGTGAGCCAGAATGAGCCTATCCTTTTGATAAGTTGCTCAACTCTGACATTTTGTTACAGCAATGTAACGCTGGCTATCATACCAAGGGCCAACTATAAATAGTTGTCTTCTTTTGAGAGTAGTTTTTCAGGATACAGCAATTATCATTCATTTGCCTATTGTCTCGTGGCCAATTTCATTCACAGTGCCAGAACATGGCTGGCTAAACAGTCCTTTACTGATAAAATTGGTAAGATCTTATCTAAGGGAATGAAAGGGAATACATTAAATCTCTAATATTCTTCATTCCTCACATCATTAAAGAGTTTTTTACATGAGAGAGTCAAGTACCTAATGTGAATAAGGCCATTAACTGATTAATTTTGTTCACCCATTTCTTTAATATCATAATTGTCCTTCCTGGGAGGAACTGTATAGGAGGATTTTATGTGCATTTACTCATCTTGAGATCTAGTGGGTAAAGAGTATCATCTTCATACTATTAATAGAGGAAGCAAACAATAAAACCAAGCCAACTTGCCCAAGTGGAGGAACTGGAACTTGAGTGTAGTTGTTTTACAATCTGAACTCTTTCATTCTATTTTTCCCTTTATAGTTTAAATCCATTCTTGAGTGGCAAAAAAAAAAAAAAACCACATTGATTAATTGCTTATGAACATATAGTGCCCTTTATTTTAAAATATCATCAATCACTTCTCATCCTTATCACACAAATGAGAACATCCCATTAACACTTGAAAAATGTCAAGCCCTGTGAGGTCAGATGACTTGTGCTCTCTACCATGCAATCACTCACAGGCAGAGGCAGATTCATAGTAATTGGAGCTATTGCTTCTTGGCGCTCCTGTCTGGTTGGTAAATTCTCGTGTCCAGTCTCGGGTTGGAAAGTGACTCACAGACCATTTCATCCATCTCCTTGCCAAAGCCTGATTTGTCCTCAGTTTCTCAGTGTCATTGGTGTTGGGCTTACATGAATGGTGCATTTTGTCTGGTCCCAATACTATGATAGATGCTTAATGTCTTTCACCCCATTTAATCTTCACAGCACCTCTGGGAGATAGCTATTAATTTCATATGATAAGGAAACTCAGACTAGGCAAGAAAAAGTTGTTTGCCCAAGGTCACATAACTGGTAGGTGGTAAAATTAAGATTGAGAACCACATCGTCCAACTGTAAAACTCTTTCCACCTCTTCATCAAACTCCACCTCAGAACCTGGTAACCCTGAAGTGCTTATGGACAGTCCAGCAAGGCTCTTTGTAAACTTTGGAAGACTATGAATTCAAAGGCATGCCTGCTGCTCACAATGTGCCTCCTAGACGGTAGTGGATATATTTCTTATCAAAGCAAATATGCACCTGGGAAGGTCTCATAACCTAAAAGTCATCAAAAAGAAACCTCTCTCAGCTATTAGCTTATTATAAATAAATGGGTTCAAAACCAGCCCGGGCTAGAAAGTCCATGGGATTCTTATTTCCAAAATTACCCACCACTAAACTGGAAGTGGCACTGTGGCTCAAGTGATAGAGCACTACCCTTGAGCTGAAGAGCTGAGGGACAGCACCCAGTCCCAGAGTTCAAGCCCCATGATTAACAAAAAAACAAAACAAAATAAAAATGGTCATGCCTCGCTGGTCAGATGTTTAATGGAAAAAAAATAAAAAATCCTTCCCATGACTTTGGGCAAAGCAAGCCAGGCACAGGGGAAAAGGTGTTAGTTCTTATTGCCTTCTGCTGGTAAAATCCTGGCCCTCTTTATGTTCATCCACTAGATAGGGAAATAGCATTGAATACATGCCACAATTTAATTAAACATGGCCTCAAGAAGAACTACCTTACTACCACCACCTGCCACATAACCGAGTTTATACTTCTATCAGTCCAGTGCCAGCCACCCTTTGTACCTGATGGGGCCCATGCAACGCAAATAACACATCAGCTAAAACCCTCCAGTGGAAAAGTGAGAAAGGGAGCACAAGAGAAGGAAGAGAACAGGTTAGATACATAAGGAAATAAGCAATCATTGACAACCATTGATGCTTACTTTAAACCGTGACTGTACAAAGTGCTGCCCACCGATCCATTCTGAGGAGCGACATTGGCAAACGGCTTTTCCTGTGTCCTGTTTTGGAGGTAAAAAGTGAGCCTGTAGAGCAATTCCTACAACACCTTAGTGAGCCTCGAATGTTGTACATTCTTTTAACAAGACAGTTACAAAAGAAAGGAGGTTTAATTAAAATGTGCACGGATGCACACGTGCGTTGTGCGCATACACACACACACACACAATCTATATTTTAAAAGCACCAAAAACCTGTTATCAAAATACCAGGGTTATCAAAATGCCATACAGTGCCTCCTTCTGAGGCCTTGTCCAGAAAGTATACTTCCAGAAGATCTTTCATTTGCTTATTTGGGACCTTTGGCATTTACTTCTTGCCATCTTCCAGCTGTATTCTGGCTCTTTCCATACACACCTTACTATGTCAGCTCAACACACTAAGTTAGGCCCTTTTTTTTTTAGTTCCCTTGAGGGAAATAAGGCCTCCAGAAGAGAATGCGTCTATGAAGTAGAAATAACAAATGTAAACGGCATACTAATACCAACTAGGAAAAACATAAGCTGGATACTTCCGTCTCTTGTAAGGTTATGTTTTACTTTAATTGCTGAGAAAACCTTAGGTTGTATTTCCAATTGGATGTGGCCATCCACAGAGCTGATTTTTATAGCCTTCAGTATTCATTGAGTCAAAAATTATTATGGCTGCATTTTTTGCCAAGGCTGAATAATTTTATGGCTCTCTATGAGATTGGTAGCCAAGCAAGCTGAGGCAATGATGAAAATAATTAAATCATGTGCTTCAGGGCACAAAGCAATCAAATGCAGATGAGTAGAGAGAAATTCCGTATCCCCATCCGATCCCTTTGACCTCCTTCTATCACCACCTGCCTACCGCTCCCTCCCATCCCCCCCCCTCCAAACCCCATAGAACTACTGGCTAGAAGACAGAACAACTGTGCTTTTCACCGATCACTATGTGAGCTGGGGTACCTGGAGCCAAACAGGACTGAGTCCAGCCAGCTAGAGGTTGTTCAGCCAGGGAGAAGCTTTCCTTCGTTGGCTACCCTCCTCTCTGAGCTGAATGTCTGAAGACTTCAAGTAGCATTATTTATTATAATTAATTGTTTCACTTCACTGGCCTAAAGCTTTTCCAAATCGCATCCAAGGACAAGTACAGTCCCTGCAATTCATGGATCTTGACATTACAAGCTCCATAAACCTTCAATGAGGGAAGGCTAGACTGGTGCAGAAATGCCCTTGGTGCCCCTGCACAGGACACAGTGCCATTCTGCACAGAGCAGGGAAATTGCCTGGCAATGTCTACTGTAAGATTCCTTTATGTCTTCTCCTGTCTTGGAGCTCACTGACTGAACTAGGCTTTCCGCCTTAAGCCGTGTCAATCTCTGGAAAGAGCCTTTCATGGAAGGACAACCTTGTAATTGCAACATATGCCACATTGTTCATTTCTAGGTGGTTAAAAAGAGGAAACATTTCCTACAGGAACATCAAGGTATCACATGACCTGAAGGCTTTAAGAAACACTACCTTGCCAGGTGCTGGTGGCTCATGCCCGTAATCCTAGCTAATCAGGAGGCTGATCTGAGGATCTGAGTCAGTGAGACTCTTACCTCCAATAAACTACTCAGAAAAAGCTGAAAGTGGCTCTGTGGCTCAAGTGGTAGAGCACTAGTCTTGAGCAAAAGAAACTCAGGGACAGTAACCAGGCCCAGAGTTCAAGCCCCAAGACTGGCAAAAAATAAATAAATAAATAAAAAAGAAAGGATGAAATACTTTGACACATTGATAGTGTCTTCATTATAATTTAAAGATAGTGATTATGTTGAGACTCTTTTCTTTATTACAATTCACACAAATTATTCCAACGATTTCTGTACTGGCTATCTTTTCCTGTGTTAGGACTTAGCATGGAGACACTAGGTCTCCATCTGGTCCCTGTTCCCTTTCCCTTCCTAGATGTACAGCTCTTCCAATATCTAACACATCTTAAATATCCACAGGCTTATCTGCTGATGTGAAAATGACCTTTAGGTGAGATTATTGGGACTATGCCCCCAACTTTCCTGATAAGATTTTACTTCCCCACTTTTTTCTCCAGCTTGTAGAAACTCCCTGAAGTCTGTGACACGTGAGCCCTCCCTCCACGTCCAAAGTGTGTCACCCCAACCCTCTCTTCCACCACATCTCCTGGCTTCAGCCTGCTGAGCCTTCACTGAAAGAGAGCCTGGCGATTTCCCTGGGCTCACCTGTATTATCCCGGGGAATGCCCCTGTCCACATCCTTCACTTACTCACATCTACAAAGTCTCATTGGTTGCAGAAAGTAATGCATGTGGGGATTAGGACATGAACACGTATTTACATATGTAAATATGTATCACCTGATTGCTTTTGAATACCAATGAATATTCAATATGCACCAATTCCATTAATGCTGAAATATGGAAACCTGTTTGTGTCTGTAAGGACAGAGTGTTCATAGCGAAAATTATGAATTCAGATCAATCTGAAATAGAAAAGCTTTACTGACATGAAAACCATCTGATCAGTTTCTCCAGCATGGCCTGCACATGAAATCTGAAGTGGCCTGTGTTGTCCTACAGGATACCTTTATACTTGGCAGTTTATGGACTTAAAGAAACACAGTGACACTTCTGCAAAGAAATAGCTAGTCTTGGTCAGGCACAAGTGACTCACCCTTGTAATCCTAGCTATTCAGGAGGATGAAATCTGAAGATCACAATCCAAAGCCAGCCCCGGCAGGAAAGTCCATGAGACTCTTATCTGCAATTAACCACCAAAAAAAAAAAAAAAAGTAGAGCTGTGGCTCAAGTGGTAGAGCATTATCCTCGAGGACATAAACCTCAAGGACAGTGCCCAGGCCCAGAGTTCTAGCACCAGGAAAAGCACAAAAAGAATAAAAAGAAAGAAAAGAGGAAAGCAAGGAAGAAATAATTACTTTCCCTATATTTCTGCATCCAAAATATATAGCCAACTGTCCATAGCTCCTCAGCTCTATCTTTCCACACTGTCTGACCCAAGCAATCCTGGTCTCTCCTATATTGTTTTCATTACAAGAGCCACACCTTTCCCCATCAGTCTGTTCCCTACTCAACATCCAGAGTGATTGGGTAATGTGCAAGAAATCTTATTCTCTACTTAAACCTTTCTATTTTTCATCAAATTCAAAACATTAAACTAGGCCTTAAAGCTTTTCTCATATACATTTCACCTTCCTGCTCTTCAAACAAACATAAGCTTTCAGGCTTATGCTATTCCCTCTGCAACAATAATGTTCCCAGTGAATCTCAGCCTGGGTAATTCCTGTCATTATTCAACTCTCAACCAAGTGTCATGCTCACAGAGGCTATTCTGAAACACTGTCATACCCTGTCATAGGACCCACCATTCACTTGCAGCATTAACTGAGCTTCTGTTACTTTGATTGCTTTTCTCTGTAGTACCTCTCTCCACCATCGATACATATAACCACCCTCCCCCAAAGGCAGGTGTATGGGTTCTTTCCATAACTCAGATTTTAACATAGCAGTCAAATCATTACCAAAGAATTAATGGGTTGGTGCAATGCCTATAAACTCCATGCACACATGCACACACGTTTAATGATGACTTTTTCTGCTGCTGGTCCACTCCACAAAATATACATAAAAGCTTAGAGGAAAGAAGTGGTGAAATCTATGTGACCCCTGAGACAGGGCCTAAGGAATGGGAGCTTGGAATTGTCCACTTCAACCTGCTCTCTTATAGACCAGAGAGGAGAAAATGGGGGATGCTCATGGTTTCCTGGGGTCTATTCCACTTCATCAGGATAAACAGACAGACCAGAAAAGGAGCCCTGGAGGGAATATAAGTGATCATCTTCCTTTTCCTTTTGTTACATAGGATTATGGAAAAGGTGACCGTCAGCCTCTGTGGATGGAAGTAGGGACCCAGGAGACTCTCCACACCTGACGTGCCCACCCATTCTCCACGCGGCCGTCAGTGTGAGTTGGCAAAAAGGTAACTCTTGTGCTATCAATCCCCTACTTAAACTTTAGCCTTCTAACATTTATCATCAGTATAATTAAATGCCACATTTTAGTTGCTTGGTTAAACTTTGCCTTCTGAGAAACTAAATTCCTTGAATTCAGCTAATGTAATTCTCAATCAACTCCAATTTCTCGAGGAGCTATTTTCTTACACTGTGAGTAAGCTCAATAATTATTTATTGAAAGGGTAATGAATGTGGACATTAACTGCTATGTGGTCTTGAGCTAAAGATCGAGTTGCACATATGAATGACCTGCTGGTTGGTTATCACTGATGCCTTGAGGCTATGGTATGAATATGCAATGCATGTGGGAGTTTTCTTCATGGGAAATTTAATTCCCATTGTGGTGGTATTAAGAGGTAGGCCCTGTGGGGGGAAGATATTAAGTTATAAAGGCTCTGCCCTCTTCTAAGGTTAGTGCCATACAAGAGGGTAAGAGGTCACTAATTGAGAAACTTCCTCCTTTGGTACCTTGTGCTATCTGAGGGCACTGATCTCCTCTGGTGAATTCAGCAACAACATACCATTTTGGAAGCAGAAATTGGGCCTTGGACAAGATATTATACTTGTTGGAACCTGATCCTTAACTTCAAGCCTATAGAACTGAGAAATACAATTTTGTTTCTCTTAAAGTCTCAAATATTTTAATATGAATCAACTAAAACATTAATACTGTTAATTCATTAGGGTGGGGGATATTCTGGTATCTTCTGCAATTTCCTTCTTTACAGTTTTATGGTTTTCATGGTAGAGGTCTTTTACTTTATTGGCTATGTTTATTACAAGGTATGTTTGAGACTACTAGGAATGACACAGTTTTTATTATCTCTTTCTCAGCCATTTATTGTTTGTGTATAGAAAACCTACTGTTTGTTTTTGTGTGTAGATGACAGTACAGGGGCTTAAACTCAAGGCCTTGGGCTCTTGCTTGGCATCTTTGCTCAAAGTAGGCCTATAAGACACACCTCCACTTTTGCTGGTTCATTGGAGATAAGAGTTTCTAGGATAAGAGTATCTAGATAACAGTATCTAGGCTGTTTTTCAATCATTATTCTTATATATCAACCTTTTGAATAGCTAGGATTATAGGTGTGAGTCACCAGAGCTCAGTCCAAAGCTACTAATTTTCATGTGTTATTTTTATGCTGCTATGTTGCTATAGGTGTTTTCCAGACCTAGAAGTTTGGGGTAGAATATTTAGTATCCTTTGAGTATAAGAACATACTACCTGCAAATAGGGATAATTTGACTTTCTCCTTCCCTATATTGGATCTTTTGTATTTTTTTTTCTTTGCTTTATGTAAGCCAATAAACATAATAGAGTATACAAACAGAATCAAAGACAAGAATCAAAGACAAGAATCTCAATAAGTACAGAAACTAGGAAAAAAAAAGAATGTGCATCACCAAGTGTTAGTGTCTCATGCCATGTAATCCTCGCTACTCAAGAAGCTGAGATCTTCAGATCTTCTAAGCCATACCACCTAAGAAGGACAATCCATCATTAAAAAATCTGGAAGTAGAGCTGTGGTTCAAGAGATAGAGTGATAGCCTTGAGCAAACGAAGCTCATAGACAGAGCCTAGGCCTTGATTTCAAGCCCCATGACTAGCACACACTCATGCACCCCCAAACACACACACACACACACACAGACACACACACATACAAATATGTGCCTCAGGTAATAAAAGTTACGAACTTAAAGCCAACATCATTCTAAGTGGAAAAAATTTGCTGGGCACTGTGGATTCATGTCTGTAATCCTAACCATGCCAGAGGCTAAGATCCAGAGGATGATGATTCCAAGCCAACCTAGGCAGAAAAGTCCAGGAGACTCTATCTCCAATTAATCAGAACAAAAGTAGGGCTGGAGACGTGATTCAAGTGATAGAATGCCAGCTGTAAATAAAGCAAATGGAGTAAGGGTGAGGCCCCTGAGCTCATGCCTGCGACTAGCAGAGACATTAATAAATATTCATACGTCAATGGAGGAAAAACGGAAATCACTCCTCTTGGAAGTCAGTAACAGCATAAGAATGTCCACCCCTTTCTTTCACTTCTATTCAATACCAAACTGGAATTCCTAGCCAGAACACATGTTAATTCTGATGCCTTATTTTCTCCTGAACCTCAGTTCCCTTCAAATATGTGTAAATATACTTTACTGGATGAAAATACTGTGGTATTTTTCTAGTACGGTCATTATTAAATAGACTCATCTTTTTATTTTTCATTGTGTCTCAAGGTGTAAATACAATTTCTTTTTTGTGTATGTTTTTTATTGTAAAAATGCTGTGCAGAGGGGTTACAGTTACACAAGCAAGGTAATGAGTACATTTCCTATTGAGCATTGTTGCCTCCTACCATTGTTTTCCCCCTACCATCCCTTCCCTCCCACTTCCACAACTAACTCAGCCTGGGGCTTGCCCTCAGCTCTTCAGCTCAAGGCTAGCTCTCTACCACTTGAACCACAACACCACTTCCGGTTTTCTGGTGGTTTATTGGGGAGATTAGAGTCTCACAGACTTTCCTGCCTGGGTTGGCTTTGAACCAAGGTCCTCAGACTACTTGAGTAGCTAGGATTACAGGCATGAGCCACTGGCACCTGGCTGTAAATACAATTTCCATACCTTATCCTTGAAAATAAATTCCCTCTTATTCTCATTACATTCATTTTTAAGTTTCCTCTCTTCATTTCTTGGATCTGTACAGATTGATTTTCAACTACAACTTATAAACGTTATGCCTGTCTCCTTAGTTCAGTAACACAGCTTGGTAGAGGCATTAATGGATGTTTGAAAGCACAAGTTAGGAATCAGTAAGAAACCAGAAGAAAGGCAATGTTTAGGAAAGAGGAGGCCTTTCTCACTTCCTGATTCTACCTATGCACACTCCTCACTCCTCAGCTATACAACCATGGAGATGGCATTTGTCATTTATGGATAGATAGAAAAAAGAACTCTGGACCCACATCTATTTCTTATCTCTCTGCAAGTTTCCATGTTGTTTATCAAAAAACATGGGACAAGGGACTTCAAACGAAATTCCTTCCTCAGATCAGCTCCGTGGGAGACTGAGAGAGACCTGAAACAAACTCCTGATTAGTGTTTATTGGGTGCCAAGTGTTTCCTCAACACTGTACAATACACAGAGAAAGACGTGGCCCATGCCACATGGGGTTACCATCTAAATAGGACCAATGAGGTGAGGCATAATTGGTTGAATTCTTACCCTGTGTTGATGACTTCTCTATGGGAACTCCAGTCATTCTCTGTGGAAACCAGAGCTATTCACCAAGCCTAACAAGCGAGCTCTGTCTTCGGCGGGCCTGGCACAGTCAGTCTCATCGCGGGGAGAGCTCTCTGCTTGTCCTTCCACCTTGAATTCAGACTTTTCTCCAGACATGGTCTTCAATAGCCACCGCAGCAGTTAGAGAGTCAATAGACAGCTTTGCGGATGATTTGGTAGAATCAGGAAGACCCTTATCCTGGATACAAAAGCTCACCCTAATACTCATAGAAGGATTAGGCAGCTCTCCTTGGCGGCCATGTTTAACGTATCACTTCAAGGGTGACAACTCCCCAGGGCTTCCCCTGTCTTTTCTTACATCAAATAATCACCTCCAGGTGTCACCGTCAACTTGACAGTGTCCTCCTGATGGCCGGATGATGACTTATGGCAAACTTCAGAGGCTCTTGTTCTGCAGATCCTAACCATGGAGGCTCACACACCTAGGAAAATATGTTTCTTCTCTCCAGGGCCCCATATGCACCCTGTCTATATAATTATGTTGAGGAACAAAACCAAACCAAAACAAAACAAAATACAAACTGAACGTGCTTATGTCTTTTCCGGTCTACTACTTCTCAACCCACATTTAGAATCTCAATTCCCATCTACCTTAGTGCATTTTGACTTTCCATTTTGCAAGAAAAGCATCTGTGGTTGTAGCTGATAAAATATGCTCCTGCCATACCATCTGCCAAGAGCCTACATTGTGGTGTCCAGAAGTTGATATTACCTGAGCAATCCTCCCAGCCCCAAATTATGATCCAGGAAAGGTAAACGGTTTGTTGTAATTTTATCACCAATTACTTTCTACATCTTACGCCATTTGTTATCTGTGGCTTTTATGTAGTGAATTTTATAACTACATTGGCCCGCCCACCCTTCCTCTCTATGTTCATCTACCCTTGCCCTTTGACCTCTCCCCTGCCTCCAACAACACATGTTGTAGCTTCTTGGTATTCATTTTTGTTAAAACTACGGTAGAAAGTAGCAGCTGAAAATT
Organism: Dipodomys spectabilis; assembly: GCF_019054845.1. Classification (NCBI taxonomy): domain Eukaryota; kingdom Metazoa; phylum Chordata; class Mammalia; order Rodentia; family Heteromyidae; genus Dipodomys; species Dipodomys spectabilis. The sequence goes on along the minus strand of NW_024870698.1, from coordinate 3,427,550 downwards.
TCTCATTATAGTATTTGGAAAGGGACAAATGTTTATATGCTATTGACTCAGCATCTATTAACTAATACATAGCCTTCTGATTCTGGTTTCTTTCATTTCTTTTGTATTATTGCATTCAGAATAATGTTTTCCTGCTTACAGCTACATCACATTCCATTATATGAAATGCCACAATTTGTTTCCACACTCACCAGGTGGTAGATATTCAGATGGCTTCTGCATTTTGGTGATTGTTGATTTTACGAATATTTGCTTCTAGGTTTGTATGTGGGTGTTGTATAGTAAATACGTAAGAAACTAAGAAGTGGCTAGAATCTCAGTATGCATGCAACTATCTAGAAACTGGTAATTTTGTTTCCTGAAGCATCAGAGATGCATGAGATTTCCAGGGATTTTGCAGGCAGGGCTTCTCCTGGGATTGTCAGCTTTTCTTCTTATTCTAAGAGGTGTTGCTTCTTTGACATCTCTCAGTAATACTTGTCTGCATCATACAAACTTTTCATTTATTGTGTTAGATTTGTCCCTCAATATTTCACGTTCCTGAGTGCTATTGTAAATATCATTTTCATCTCACTTTCCAGTTCTTAATGAGAGTATACAACAGAGTGTGGATACTGACTTCGATTCTATGGCTTCATGAAACTCATTTATGTTCTTTTAGCCTTTTCAATAGATTTTTCTGAGATCTCCTTTCTAGAAAACCATGTCTTTTGTACTTAAAAACCAATTCAAGCCAGGTCTAATTTTTCACACTTGTAATCCTAGCTACTTAGAAGGATCAAGGTTCAAAACCATCCTAGACAGGCTAAGAGACTCTACCTCTAGTTAGCCACCAAAAAGCTGGGTTGGGTGTGTGTTTCTGGTGTTTTTTGTTTCTGTTGTTTTTGTTTTCAGGTGTGTTTCAGGTTGTCTGTATCAGACTACCTGTCATGAGTAAGACAGCAAACCAAGCATCAGTTCCTGGGATGAGATGCCAGTACTGTAAATAAAAGTAATGTTGTTTCTTTCCACAGTGAGTACCTTTCTTATTGCCCTTTCTTGCCTTATTATTCTGGGGAAAACTCAGAGGGAAGATCTTAAACTTAGGCTAACTGCATAAATCTAAACCACTCAACATGAGAACTTCCAGAGCCTTTCGTCATAATATTCTTTCTTTCACCAATGCTGTGGTTTGAGTCTAAACGCATCTCTATGCACAGATTCCAGGCACTCCTCCTCCCTCCCATCCTTCAACTGGACAGTCCTTGCCAGATAGAATAGGACTTCAGAAATTTATCAGCCTATGTTTCCTGATCTCTATTTGTTGAGGTCTGAGACTGTTACAGGGTGGTTTTAAAATCCTCATCATGACTAAAATATCTAGATATGAACCCATTGCCGCACTTACACACAAACACACAAGGACAGACCTCTCCCCTAACATTTCTTATCTCTGCAAGTTTCTCACAGTCACCCAAGCCAAATATTTTTTTAAAATATCCTTTCTTTTCCTTTTCATTTATTCACAGGTCCAGTGAATCCCTCTAATGCTGTTTCTCTGTCGCTTCTAACACCATCTTCTATGTAAGTAGGACAGAGATGTCTCCCTGGTATTACTTAAAATGCTGGTGCTTCCTCATACAGCGGGCTTGGACCAGAAGACCAAAGTGTCTGGAAGTAAACTCAAATTCTTATATATCCATATTTCCATATGTTCAGCCATTTTAAAGCACATGTGTTTTATATACTCTAAGAATCAGTCATCTCTCTCTGATAACCATAAATAAGACAAACCCTGTATACAAGGCCTTAAACTACTGCTGCTCTTCAGAACTCTATGTTTCCCAACTTGCTCTTTAGTGACACCTCTCAGCTGTGCTGAGCCTCTCTTGTTCTTCCCTTGGGACCTCCCATGTGCCCCAGACTTCTTCCTCTAGAAGATTTCTTTGGGGGCAGGGAGTGACTTTTCCTCTTATGGAACTCTGTCCCATTGCTACTATTCTAGACCACCACAACCTGTCTTTGAAGCTACTACAATGTTCTCCCTCATACCATCTTTGCCTCAACCTCAACCCATCAAGTCAGACAAGATTAAATGATGTCACTTACATACTGAAAACTTATTTATAAGAAATCATCTCATCGTAGCCTTCAATACTTTCTAGAATCTAGCCCTTATCAACTCTTCTGAATTGACCTCTGTTGGTTGGCTTTTCACACATTACCCTCAAACCGTATTTTCCTTCTTTTTCTTGCACTTACACCATTTGATCTCATTTGATCTCATTTGAAGACTCCTACATCACTCAGAAAATTTTCGTCCGGATATGTGCTTGAGCATTTGGTTTATTAGGTCTGAGATCCATGCCGCATCTTCAGACTCATATCCCTACACTTGCCATTTTTGTTTCAGTACTTACATACCTTCTGTTCAGACTTTTTTTCCTTTTTCCCCCAGTATATTGTATTTCAAGAGACCTGGTCTCTTATTCAACACTATAACAAATGAGCTTAAATAATTACTACACAAATGAATCGGTGAATGGAGAACTCTTCCTGAACACAGATGACTAGCACTGCCCTCAGGGAAAGTGATCAAATCCCAATCTTCTGCTCTACGTGGGTGTCGAATCTTGTTAAACAACGTTTAGTTTTCCTCAACTCCGAGCTTATGCATTCTCTCTCCTTTTCCAATTAATTCAGTCATTCTTCTCCAGCACAATCAACCAGCTTCCAAGCTAGCTGAGGAATCCTCCTCCACACACTTTCCACTCGCCTGTCACACCCCCTGCACACAACATTCTAGTGCAATTTCCTGCTCTCTTCTCTCTCTCCTTCATCAGAGTCTCAGCTTCTTAAAAGCAAATGCTTTTAGAAATACATTATGAGTATGGCCCTTGTGTACTTACAATAACTTTGGTAGTTGTTGAATAAATGTTACTTCTAATCTTCTTAAGGCAGATTTAATTATCCCTAGATATGTGTGTTAAATTTCTTATACCTTCTTTTATAAAGAAAGGTGAAAAAATAGGAGAGCTCAGAATGTGGATTATAAAGAAAGTCTTGGAAGAACTGGGACCTTAGACTTGAAGAGAAGTCACTCAGAAGGAAAATGATGTATCTCTTCTAATATGTGAGTGGTCCTGTGACATCGATGGGTTGGCAGTCAGGATATTGGAAAGCCCTGATTAAGCCTGCATGAAGCCAAGCACTATATTAAATATGAGCATATAAAAATTATAATCGTCCAATCCTGTCTTACAAAGTAGTTCAACCTATTTCTTTTTTTCCCTCTTTTTGTGATTTTTTATTCTTTTTTTAATTTTAATTTTTATTTTTTGTGAACATACTGTACAGAGGGGTTACAATTACATGGACAAGATAATGAGTACATTTCTTATCAAGCATTGTCCCATTTCTTAATAAAGCTTTGCTGGAAAAAAAAAGTGAGTAAAGGAATGGATGAATTCGGTGGTACATGTAAGTTAACCAAAGGGATAATTTGGCTTTTTAAAATTAATAAATCTGTCCATGGGCCACTGACCAAATTTTTTGAAAGAAAAATTTCTACATTTATTGATGCCTATGAAATGCAGAAAGAGATCAAAGTAGATTACACATCATTATAGATGTGTTTAGCGGCCATTTGTTACTGAATCGAAATAAGACTTAGAGGAATGATTTACATTGATTCTTGGGTTCAGAAGTTTCAGCCCATGACCTAAAGCTGAGTTGTTAGGGAGCAATAGCAGGGCAGTGTGTCACAGCAGGGTCACTCAGCAAAGATAGATACTCTTCTCATGGAAGAGACAGACAGACAGACAGAATCCCAGAGAAACACAGAGCCTTTCATCCCACAGACCCCTTCAACCACATACTCCCAGTATCTTGAAAATTCCAACTAGACCCCAATTCTTAATTGTTTCCACCACTTCCCAGTAGAGCCAACCAAAAAGCCAAATCTTTTAACACATGGGCCTTAGAGAATATGCCAGATGCAGTAGCAATGGAATAATCAGCCAAATCAGATTTGAAGGAAAGGAAGAAAGACTCTAGTTTTTCAACGAATCAATGACATGGAAAAGCAAATTGCGGGGAAGGCTGAAGGGTTGAAGAATATAAACAATTTCAAAGATAAATCAGCTCAATGTAATAAGTAATTCCTGTTTGGAGCCTAGTTTTTACAAAACCAATTTTGAAAGTGCCAAGAAAATTAAATATGAATTGTGTTTCTTTAATTATCAAGTAATTATTGTTAAAATGGTGCAATGGGCAATTTTTCATCGGTTAGCAGGATATCAAAAAGCTGGGCATGAGGCCACACTTATAATCCCAGCTACTTGGGGGTTGAAGGTAGGATTAAAATCAAAGATAAAAACCTAAAAAGCAAAATCAAAGATAAAAACCTGAAAAAAAAACATTTAAAGAGAAAAGGGGATGGAGTAGCTGCTCAAATAATAATATGCAGCCAGGCGCTGGTGGCTCATGCCTGTCATCCTAGCTACTCAGGAGGCTGAGATCTGAGGATCGTGGTACAAAGCCAGCCCGGGCAGGAAAGTCCGTGAAACTCTTATCTCCAATAAACACTCAGAAAACCGGAAGTGGCGCTGTGGCTCAAGTGGTAGAGCGTCTTCCTTGAGCTGAAGAGCGCAGGGACAGCACTCAGGCCCAGAGCTCAAGCCCCACAACCGACAAAAAAAAAAATAAATAAATAATAATAATAATATGCTTGTGTGCCAAACATGAGGCCCTGAGTTCAATCCCTAGTACTGCCAAAAATATTGTAAAAAAAAATTAAAAAAGAAGTACAAGCTGCAGTATATAAAGCCAAATGAAAAACTCCCTGGACATGCTTTTAAAAAAGATTTCCTACAAAATGTTTACAAATGAGGATGGGTAGATGTAATCAAAAGCCCAAGTTGGTAACATGTAGATAACTACAGAACCTCAGGAATAAACACAGAGGAATTTATTGGATCATATTTGGAAGTACTGGATTTTTGAAGTCAGGACTGTGCATATGAGTATGGGTGTATTTATTTAACAGAAAAGAAATCAGAGCTCCTTCTCTAAATACAGTCATCTGCCCTTTTGCCTTTGACACTCTGAGTAATGAAGGAATGAAGTAAGGTGTCCTAAAGGCCCTAGCTATTTTCAGTGCATAGCACAGGGCAGATGAGGGTGTTACTGTACTTGGCTGATCTTAGTAGTGGCTCTGCTTTCCTGAATTACCGCCCCCCATTTCCCTGAGTCACACTGTAGGGATCCTGGCGTCATCTGTTCTGGGTTTTATTCTGCTCAGAGTTCAATGTGGGGTTTCAACTTCCTGTGTGCTAGCTCCAGGGGCTGACATTGGAGGTAGCTGTCACCCCACCGTGATAAGGAGGGCAGAAGATGATGGGCTCGTTACGCACAGCTCATTTTAGACAAACTACAAGTGGCATTTTGTTTATATGGTTCATTTCGCCAACAAATTAGATTTCAAATTGATTGCTTTCCAAAATGGCTTTGTTCATCAATTCTGAGACCAGGCAATTACAATCAGAATCCCAGTAATTAATGGTCTCCTATATTAAAAAATGTGTTTTTTTTAAACAGCAGGCCAGTCATGAACTTCAGTAGAATGTAAAATGTCCTCTTGACTTGTAGCCTCTCACACACTACATGGTGCACAAACAGAAGTCTTCGCACAAAGCTCACTATGAAAAGATGTGACAACTTAAAACCAAGATGGGTAAGACCTTAAAATTGTTCATCACAGAATACCAAAGGCAAGGAAGAAGAAAAAGACACATTTTAGCACAATGGGCCAGTGAGGACAAAGTATTGGACTATAAATGATTATTACTTAAGCTATTTTACTCAAACATCGATATCTGCCCTAGGCCATTTCAATTTTTTTTTTTACTAGTGCACAAGTTACTTAATTTAGTGAAGTTACTATTCAGCCTTTTTTATTTCATTTTTAAAACTAAGATTTTTATGTTTCTCAGAATTAAGGGAATAATAAGCCATGGGGTTGTCTTAAACGTTGGCTCGTTAACGTTTTCAGCTGTTACTTTTTACTTGCAGTAGTTGCCAAATGCTCTCTCTCTTTTTTTCCCCCCTGGTCACTGAGCCTCTCTGTGCTCAAGGCTAGCACTCTACCACTTGAGCCACAATGCCACTTCCAGCCTTTTCTGAATAGTTTATTGGACATAAGAGTCTCACACAAACTTTCATGCCAGGCTGGCTTCATATCATGATCCTCAGATCTCAGTCTCCTGAGTAGCTAGGATGACAGATGTGAGCTACCAGCTCGGTTTACCCTGACTCTTTGTACAATGGATTATCACTATACTCAAATCCTACTGACACTACTAAAATTCTTATGAGTGTTAGATAATTTTCACAAACCTTCTTTGTAAAAGAAAACATTAATGCAGATCAGCACACAAATCAAATACAGAGCTTAATTAAGTAATAGAAACTTCTCAGAGAGAGGAATAACCTTTCAGTTCTCCCCATTTGAAAAGCCCCTTGTGTGGGTCTGCCCTTATCATATCTTCTTCCTCTTTTCTTCCTCCTTTAAATAACAATTATACTGACTGCCACTGATCTCTTTGCTATAGTTTGAAAAACAGTTACATCACCTAAATATGAGTCACCATTCCTCTAGGAATTAGACAGCTCGTTTTACTGCTTCCAGTTCAAATTTCTTCTTCTGCATAATTCAGACCATTTACTTTCCAGGAGAGTCTGTGTGTGGATCTGGTTCAGCAAGGAGAAGGTGCTTAGCCTGCCCTCTATCCTGCTCCCCACCTTGAGAGAGGAGGTCTGTAGAGAAGATGGGGACAAAGGTCAAAGTCCAAAGGAAGAGGTCACGCCATGAAGCCTTGAATAAAAGAGAAACTTGGTGAATTCAACTGTGATTGTCAGAGAAGAGAAAGGTATGGAGCCGCAATGTCTCTAGAGAGTCATGAAAAATCAATTCAAAATAGGAACACATTCACTCCAATGACTCCAAGAGGCCCATTCTAGCATCCTGCAGTCTTGGACTGAGGTTTCTTATCACCACTCTGGGTCTAATGGATGGTATGACATCTGGTGCATGCCTTAACATTTGCAATTTCTGATGTCAAATGAAGAATGACTTATCATCTCAGAGTTCAAACTCTCCCCTCCATCTTAAAAATATGGAGAAATCAAAATTAAAGACAAGGAGATTTTCCCAAGGTCAAATCACAGAAACTTAGACCTCTCAATCTCAGTTTTAACTTCTTTGGCAACAAGATTAGCTTCTTTCCAGAATCACTGTATTTATTCCATTGTTTTACCAAGTCAAAATCTTGCTACGGTTTCTGATGCCTCCTCAATAAAGTCCAACAATCTTTGTCAGGACTCCTTACCCTGGGACTGTCCCTCCCGGCCTTGATATGTGCCAAGATGATGTTTTCTCTCACAGGCTTACATCACAGAAAGAAAACAGTGTTCTGGCAGATTCCTTTGTGTTATGCATGAAGACTGGAGCAGATTGTTTTTTATTGCTATGCTCTTAGCAGTGAGTGTGAGGTTGCATATCAGAGAACGCATGCATGCTGGGTTTGAGGTGCGATGTTGGAGTTTACGAAAAGAAAGAGGGTAGAAACAGGGTGGCCTGGAAAGCTATCCAAGATTAACCTTGGGAGAAAAGTAGAGAGATATGATCAGGAAGAGATGCAGAGAAAATGATGTTTGATGTGATGCTTGATCCTATGGAGTGTACGCAATGGACCACCTGCTGCATCTCCCCATCTTGTGTTTGGAGAATACATAAAAAATAAAATAGTGTTGCTTCAAGATTGGAATAAATCCTGAAACAATTCAGGGGCATTTGGACAATTATGAGTTATACTTGAACTGCTTTTATTTATGCTTTTTTAAACGGCATAACAATATTTGTTCCTGCCTTTGTAGTACTATGAACCTATGTATGAGGTATAAAATTCATGAGGGTCTCCTGTATAACTAGCACTTCTTGGCTTCTTATTACCTTCTTGTTAGTTATTCTGATAGTCTCCACATTGCAGATAGGGTTCAGATGACTTAAGTAGCTCCTGTGTCACAGCTACTGAGCCATGGGGTTGGGATAGGAAGCCTGGTTTCGGAGTTGATGCTCTTAACCAGCATACTCCTCTGACTCTTTAACATCATTCTTGTGGCACATGTCAATTGGCCATCCTACCCTGTGAATGCATCTTCTCTTCACAGCTCAATAATATTTTTGTCCTTGTCTATGTTTATCCTCCATAGATCTTTGTGAGCTAGATATTTTGTTGACATGAGGAGTTGGATTGGACTAGTACCCAAGCTATATCTGAAACTAGAATAACTCCTTGTAACAAAATCTGACACCATACAATAATGAATGGAATACCTAAAATCATAGTTTCTCTGATAGAAGTTGCATAGATTATCTCAGATCAAAGATTCAGTGTAACTGCTAAGAGACCAAATTCTTACCTACTGTACCAAACTTTCTGTTAAAGAACCTCCATTCAATAGCCTTGAAACACCAATACAATGCACCATCTGCTTAGCTAGGATCATATCTAGGAGAGTATAACTGCATTACTTTAATATTACTCATTCAAAAGTATGTATTGACAAGTGCCTGTGTAATCTAGCTACTATAATCCTAGCTATTCAGGAGGCTGAGATCTGAGGATCGTTGTTGGAAGCCAGCCAGGGCAGAAAAGTCCCTCTGAGACTCTTATCTCCAATCAATCAACCACTCAAAAAACAGAAGTGGCACTGTGGCTCAAAGTAGTAGAGCACTAGCCTTGAACAAAAGAGCTCAGAGACAGTGCCCAGGCCCTGAGTTCAAGCCCCATGTCTGATAAAAAAAAGTATATATTGAATGTTCCTCTGAACTTCTAAAACTGAATTACATAATTCCCCACGCATCTGTATTTTCAAGGAAGTCAAATTGGGAATTATATAAAGAAGACTATGGCTGACAGTTGAAAATGTCAAGAGGTTGTAAAATGTGAACATTCAATGTGAGGTTGTAATGCTTTAATGCAAGAAGTTCAAAGCAGAGACATCCAGATAACAATCCTCTGGAAATATTATGATTGAATAATACTCTTTGTGCAGAGGTTTGAACTATAGGTCTTTACCCTTTCAACCGTCAAAGTTTATCCTTGTGTCACTTTAGCACAATCTAATGAACATAAAGGATATTTCGTAAATGTCATTGGATCACAAACACACATATACACATGCATGCACATTCACACACAACTGTATTACCTATAGAGTTATGCTAAGACTATTATGCAAATCTTAGTAACATTATTCATTTAAATTCTGTTCTCCTGGAAGAATATGGCAATTCTTTCTGTAATTTAAATTCAAATGGATAGTATTTGAATAGCTTGTTAGAAACATGAATTTTCTGACAAATGACTATTCATTTGCCTGAAGAGAATAGCTCAGATACTTCAGTCACATCAAGCAAATTTTATATGTTCTTTCCAAATTAATGCTTCAATTTATATTCAAAAGACCACCCTGTTACATAAGGAATCTAAGTACTTACAACTTTGAATTTGTTTAGTGGCCATTACATTTCCTTCTATTGGGCTTTTAAGATTTCTAGAAAGGCAATGCAAATTAAATTGTGTGAGGAAGAGACAAATGTCTGTTTCATTCATAATAAATTGAGCTTAAAAGCTTACTGATTATCCAAATGCTACATCTGGACTTTGTGCAACCACATTGAAATTCATTATAGAAAATATACTATACAGATTAAGATGGCTAATGTAGCATGAAAACTATCATTCCTGCTATGATTTAGAATTTTACTTTCTAATCGAAGTGAAGACTGTTTCGACAGACATTGACATCAGAACCTTAGTTTCTGGCATTTGACCCAAAGTAGACAGAGCAGAAAGCATATTTATAAGGTCATCTTATTTCCCAACTCCTAAAACATAAATAATGTTTTGGTATGTATGACACTTCCTTTACCCAACTTCCAACCGAGACATTAAGTAGTAAATAAGGTGTTTTTTTTAAAAAAAAAAAAAAAAAAAAACTATATCAAATAGCTACTTCTTTTGATTCTGTAAGCCAATTTGGTTGAGCAGAAATAAATGAGCTACTTATGAAATGTGAAATGTTGTGATAGCATTAAAATAGAAGGAAGTGAAAAGTTAATTCGAATAACATCTTATTTCACTCAATATATGCAAAATATTTTGGAATGATGTTCAGATTCATTGACTCCAAAGTCAATTTTCATGTGGAATCCCATTATTTATAAACATCTACCCCATCCTCTTCATTTGACCCATTAAGTGCTTTGGAATTGTGGGTACCCCTTGCTGGGTATGCTTGTGTTATTGGATTTGGACTGCTGAGCACAGCCAGGGAGACAGTCAAGCCTTTCCATCTTACTTATCTTGCTTGTGGCTCAGTGTCAATTTGCCCCCTGCGTCAATGTTGGCTCCCAGACAGAAGTGACACCGATGCCTTGGCCTGCTGTAATTATTTTTCCTTGGTCACCAAAGTGCACATAAAACAAAGCCAAGATTAATCTCCACTGTAGAACTTATTCAAGAATCAATGGCCATGCTGTTTTGTGAATTAAATGTGAAATGAAGCCCTAACTGAGCTAAGAGGCATATCTCTTTATCAGTGCTCTGCACAAAATTTTGTTGGACTGGATGGCGACTATTCGGCATGTACACAGCAATTCTATAAATCATGTCTTAGTAAATTTTCTTGGAAGGTGTGCTTTTTTTAAACTTCACATTTTGTTCCTAAATCCTCACATTGACTGTACTGGTGGTAGGAATGTTGATTACTGCCTTTATATCTCTATTTTTGTTGAATGACCCCTGTGAGCTCCCTAGAGCTGTCACCAAAAGTTACCACGAGGTGGATTCCATGCAACACTAATAATTTATTTGCTCACAATTTTAGAGTCGAGGAGGCAGATATAAGGTAATGTCCAGGCAACTCTGCTTTCTAATGTTCTATGGGAAAATTCCCTTAATGCATCTTCCAACTTTAGGTATATGTTGTTTGAGATTCTTGCACTTAGATAATGAAGTAAAAAGACTGTTAAAGTCCCAGTTTCCTCATCTGCTATCTATATAGAGATTTAAGGCCTCAAGAGAGCCTCACCTTTCTGAGTTTCAGTCCTCACATTAAATTTCTGGTATTCCATCCTAGGGGCATTTGCAGATAGGAAGTGTGGTTCATATGCCACTTGGAACAGAGCTGAGCTTGTCATATGTTAAGTTTAAAAAAAAACACCATCTTTATTACTAGGGAGGTCAGTTTTTGAACCATAGGTCTTGGAAATTGTATCTTTCATTTGAGCTCTCTATTGCTGTGTGATGCACAAATATTTAATGTGTCAAAAATTGAAACTCAAGCAATGAATAACACTCATCTATTTTTAGGGCTCAATGTAAATAACTTTCTTGCCATTTATTACTACAAAATTATCATTTATCTCTATGGTTTACCTGTATTGATATCCAAAATCATCAAAGTCAGTAGGACCAATAAAAAGTTCAATTTGTCCACAAATGCCACTGGTATGTGCTGTACCTTCTTTGAAACTACCATTTTAATCCTTCTTGATGAATATGTCAGATTACCACAGTCTCTGTGAGTCCATCTGCCTCTAAATTCCTCCCATAAGATCTTGCCAGCTATTCAAAATTTACCATATGGAGCTGTGGTTTTCAAACTGTGGCTTATGACCTATTAGAAGACCATGAAATCAACTTAGTTTAAGACAAAGACTTAAAAAACGCAATTTAGTAGAATGCAATACAAATATACACATGGATAAGTGAACATAAATGAGAACACTTGCTGTTTGGAAACTTTTATCTCTATTTTACAAGTACATATGCACAAATATACCTATATGTTCTGGTAGGTAACAAAAACAAAATCCCTTCCCTGGGAGTTGTCAGGAATTGAGTCAGCATTGAGTTACTAATATATAACAATTACACACACACACACACACACACACACACACACACACACACACTCACACTCCACACTGTCATAGATTACGTTTGTTACCTCAATTCCTTATTTCAACGTCACTTTTGTAGGGTCACAAACCACAGTACCTTAATTCTTATAAAAATGCTCTGAGAATTAAATGAAGTGCAGAATTTAAAGCACTTGGAGCAAGCTGAACAATTCAGCCCATTTCTCCCTTTTCTCCCATCTAGAACCTTGTGATACCCTCTCATATCCTCTGGTATCCTCTCACGTCTCTGCTGATAGATTTTTGGCTTGGTTCTCACTAGCTTTGGTTAAGTGATATACAGGTAAATGTGAGGAGTGTGGCAGTTCTAAGCTAGGTTCTAAGAGACCTTTTGTAAGTTGTTTTTAAAAAGTGATTTTGTTGTTTTCTTGTGCTACTGAGTTGTCAGTATAAGAGCATGAATCAATCAGCCTACTCTCAAAGGAAGAACAAAGATATATGGAGCCAAATTATGTCTGTTTCTCACTGGTATTCAGAATTAAACACAACTACCCAGCAGAAATTCAACCTGGATCGGCAGAAACCGTGAGACTAAATGACTGTTTTAAGCCATTCGGTATTAGGACCACTTCTTACACAGCCATATCAGACCTAGAGCTAACCAATACAATGTCAAATACTATGGAAGACACATAATTATTTGATCACTATTAGTTCTCTAGTAACATAATAATAGGTTAACATATTAATTTGTTCATAGTGAGTCCAATGCTAGACAAAACAATCCTTTTACGTATATGATTTGTTCTGAAGGTGAATTAATTAACGTGTGTGAAAAAAAATATGAGGTAAAAATTTAAAGATGAGAAGCTTGGGACCTTTAGTCGTATCTAGTTACAGTCAGTGTCCTTCTAATGACCTCTAATCAGTATGCTGTTCACTAACCACTGGAAGAAAAAATACACATACAGTACAAAAATAATATGAACACAGTAGACCACTACTCACTAGGAAGAGGGTATATAGTTTCAGGCATCTGGATACAGTCTCCAATATGTTTTCCATAAACTCCTTAAAATTACATCAGCCAGTGAACTACACTGTATATGTTTCCCACCCAAGTGGGATCTAAACCACAAGTGGCAGGTGATAGATTCATATAACAGTAATATAATCCTCCATGCAACTCAGTATTCTCAAGAACAATCCTTATGACTGAAGTGCCTGATTGGAGCTCAGACACACAATGAAAAACATTGTATCAAATCAACAGGTTCTCTCTCAGACCGGAGGAAGATGATATCACATGAACTCACTGAAATTACTCTTTAATTTGAAAACTAAGAATGACTTTTATCAAATCCTATGGCAGACTTTGCAAGAAGGAAGTGCTTTACCAAACTGTATCCAAACCTTGACAAATACTGTATAGAAGCTATCACACATAGAGGAGGTTAACAACCAGAGAAATAAATATACTATCAAAAATATACTATCAAATAAATATATGATCAAACCAGTGTAGTGTGAAATGAAGTTTAGTGGTAATGTGAGAGTATACAATGGGGACCAGACATAGCTCAAACTCATGTGAAAGCTAATATGTGGAAAATGGGTAGTCGGTTGGACAAGGGGCCATTTCTAGGTGAAGTGAGAAGCCTACATAAAGTGAGGAGCTCATTCAAGAAATGAGATGAAGGGGACTACTGGACTGAATGGAGGTGCTAGGGGAAGTGTTATAAAGGGAGGCTCGAGAGTACTGACTCGTAGTAGGTAAATTCCTGAATAGGTAGAAATCGCCATGCCATTTGAGACCCTGCAGGTTGACCTCAGGCCCTTCTCTACCATACCTTGTGCCCTCCACAATGGAACTGCACAAACCCCCTCAATACAGAACCTTGTCTTTCATCTTCTAGTTTTGTTCAGCCAATGATATAGAAATGAAAGAATGTATTTATCCCCCTTTTTGCTTTCTTTGAGTTTCTTGAGATTGATAGTATTAAACCCTTAGAGTAGATTCCACATGGTGGCCCTCTTCCATCTCTCTGCCTTTCTCTCTATCTCTCACTCTCTCTCCCTCACTCTTTTTCTCTCTCACTCTTTATCTCTCCATCGCTCTCTCTCTTTCCTTGTCTTTCTTTCCTCGCTTTTCTTTCCCAATAATGCTTTCATTCTTTGCATCTTTAATTCAGGGAGGTAATAATTTGGTGCTGCTGCTAGCCGCAGGGTGCTTTATAAATCTTCCATGTTTTTCCTTAACCCACATTTTTAAGAAGTCTCTTCATAAAACCCTTATGAATTATTCACTTGAGTGCGCCATCTGTTTTCTGCCAGGCCCTTGACTGCAGCAGCAGCATATACCATATACTCAGAATCAAACCATGTACTGTTTCATCTAAGGAGAAATGAAATGAGAGTTCCTAGGAACATGCAGGTATAAGGTCATGAATAGTTTGGGGCACATAGTACCCCACCCATGAAAATCACAAGGTGAGTTACCATTCAGATTTACATATTAAAATTGTCAATTTTGCTGCTAAATCTATAAATTGGACTAGAAGAGGTCAGCATGGACAGAGATTTGAACTTGCCATACTTTAAGAAAGACATGACATTAGCTTAGATCAAAAACAAAATGGCGGAAATTTAGAGAAGTGGATGAATTCAGGATGAGGAAAAGGCAACTTGATAGAAGCCAGGATCACTGATTGAGCTGAAGCACTTGGAAAAATTCCAGGCTCACAGAGAGCAACCAGCTTTTGGGTTTGGATGTGCTAAATTTGCAGTGGCTTTGAGATGACATCCTACATGGAGAAGTGAAACAGGCAATTGGTTACAAAGATCTGAAACTCTCAGGAAAGGTCAGGACATGGGAACTTACGTTTTGGGGTATTTAACAGATGGTGATGATTAAAACTGTGGTTGTATGTGAGGTTTCCCACAGGGTGAGAATAAGGTCCAGGCCCAACCTCATGGAACTCTTAACATAGTCTGACCCATTAAAGGAAAACACACGTGGCACGATAAAAGGAAGAAGGAGTTGAGGGTCACAGATCATGTGTAACAACAGGAAAATGTCTACAAGACAAAGAAGCAGATTATGTCTAAACAGTGAGTATTATACATATATTCTAGTTGACATAAGAATGTGTGAGAAGTATTTTTCACATTGCATCATTATAGTCCCTTGCTTTCTTAGAAAATAAGGCACTTTCTGTGTTCTTAAACTAGTGCACTGTCCGTGGGGTCCTACATGAATCCATTATGATACCTGCCTTCTCTTCAAGGGAAGACAAATTTCAGAGTTCTTACCAGCGCTACAGATCTCCCCTGTGTGAGATTTCATGATTACCTACTCCTGCATCTGTGTATTACTGCTTGCCCTGAACAGAATGGATAAATTGGATCCAGCAATAGGAATGCATATTCCAGTGAATGAAATTTTTATTCTTGCAAATTTCTTCCTGTGAATAAAAAAAATACATGCACAGTGCTTAAGGGGGCTATTCAGAGTCCCACACACAGTAAAGCACAGTCAGATTCAAATTGGTGCTTTATAATTTCCAGAAGCCCTATTGCAGGACATAGACAGGAAGTAACTTAACTCCTTTTCTTACGTCAATGGCACAAATTAGACACAACTGAAGCAAAGATTCATAAATCAAGTGAAAGATCATACATATGATAAAGCTGAAGCTCCTCATATTACAGATTCATGATGATCAGCAACCACAGATTTTTTTTCAAGGTATCTTTTATTATGTGTCAGGTATAAGTTTAACATTTGTCCAAACTCCTGGAAACCACTTGTCAGCTAACGTGTAGACTATGGAAGTGGAGGTGTGATCAAGAGGAAGAGTACGAGTAAGCCTGAGAGAAAAAGCCAAGAAAGAGCACAAGTCCCTGAGTTCAAGCCTCAGTACCCTCCTACATACACTAAACTAATTCATAATCAACTTCTTTTACATTCCTGGGTTTGAACTCAGTGTTTGCTAAGTAGGTGCTCTATCACTTGAGCGCTAACCTGTTTTTTTAAACTACATTTACATTTCAGATAAGGTCTTACCATTTTTGCTAGAGAAACCTTGGACTACAGTCCTCTTACTTATCTTCACACATAGCTGGGATCACAGGCATGAGCTACATGCTGTGCTTCAAATGCTGATCTTCATTGGCTTGTTTGATGGATAAACTGTTCAAGTGTCAAAACAAAGCAAGGGAGAATTGTGTAGTTTGAGTCACCAAGTATATTTGAATGAACTTGTTTGCACATTAACTTTTGATCACTGTATATAGCATACCGAAGTCTTTCTGAGCAATTGAATTTTTTTACCCCTAAAGCTGAGTAGAGATCACATCAGTCTTGTCCTCTGACAGTGTGAAAGGATGGACCTCTCCAAACTTTTGTCGCAAAATTTAATTAAAATAGCTAATGTTATTGTGACTGTCTTGTGAGGCTGTGTTCTCCATGGCTCTGATAAAGCTAGTTACTGAGCTCCTCACTGTCTACCTAGGGAAGATCATATGGTACTTATTTGTCTAGCAAACATTCCCAGGCTGGGGTGATTGGAAGTGCTAGAAATTAAGAGAGACCAACAATAAGGAAATGCTTGACATTTATTAGAACCAAATTAACAGATGTGATTGGGCGACGTCAAGCTCCTGGGGTGATGCTTACAACCCTCTCCTGGCTGTCATTGTTGTACTAGTCAGATTAACACTGATCATCTCTCATTTTGTCTCAGAATATGCTCAAATACAAGGCTTTTTCTAAGCCTTCTAGATTTTAGTGCCCATTTGTTCACAATCAACAGAAATATTCAAAAAGCAAATATACCATAAACCCTTGAACAAACCCCCTATAGGAGACTCAGGTCTTGTCACAGGATGAGTTTTGCTTCATCTGTGAACTCAACAGTCTTGCTGAATTGTTCTCCCAAAATCACCATAGAGAAGACCTAAAATACCCAAGTCCCAGGAGCAAATTCCAATATATCACCATCAGAGGAACAGGGGAAAAGGTACTGCAGTTAACATAGCTTGTTCTGAGCTCCACGAGAATGTTCTGAGTGTTTTCTCATTTGTAACATTTCCACAAAGAAAGTTTCATCGGTGTCCCCACCGCCCCCACCCCATCCAACAAGCAGGCAATTAGTGATCAAGGCAAAAAAAAAAGTGAGGGGTCAAGGTATAATAACCATACTGCCTCTCACTTTTGAAGTGGGAAGTGAGTGTGTGTGTGGTGGGGGGAAATTCTTCTCAAACCATTTGTCTCTGTGTCCTAGCTCTGCTGCAGTAAAAATGCACGTGCTAACTGTATGGTCCTGCAGTTCTGAAGACTTGTTAGGGCAGAGACAAGGCATACATCTGGTCTAGTTTCTACTGAGGGATCTGATGACTGATTTGCAAATTAGCACTGTAGCCTCTGCCTCTTCCTCACAGGATTTCCTGTGCTCAGTTCTTTTCTCACAGGGACCCTAGTCATACTATCCTACTCAAGTGTGAGCTCGTATTTACTTGCAAGAACAACCAGAATGATATTATAAAATAAGCTAACATTGTGTGGTTCTGCCATTTAAGACGTCAAGGTATATTTATTTTCTGGGGTGAAGGGCATGATTTAAATCTACATCACTATTTAAACAATTCCAGAACCTCACCAGACAATGACAAAGAAACATATGTATGTAAACTCTATACTTGTTATGGTCTTAATTTATTATGGTCTTAAAGAGAAGACAAATTGCTTTTAACAGACTTTTGTTTAACATTCAACTTTCAGAGTTAATCTTCTACACAGTGCCCTTTGCAAAGGAACTATTAACTAATTAGATGTGGTCTAATAAGAAGAGGGCCTCCCCAGACTTTTTAATCCTGGACTAATTTATCCTGTGGAACTGTCTTGTGTACTTCCCTTTCATCATAGATCAGGAACCTACTCTGGTGGTCATCTGTCAATATACGTATCTTAACTATTCTAACCTAATTACTGTTGACTTTTATTAGAAACTATATAATCACCGAAGGCCGTTCTCTAGTTATCTGTGAAATTCTTGGGAGTCTAGAGAAAGCCAATTTTAAAATAATATATGGTACTTGAGTATGCATTTAATGAGCCAGATTATTGGGTAAGATTGAGTCTAGTCAAGAGATTAACAAACATAACAAAGGAGCAGGCTACAATGCTTGATAAGAAATGTACTCATGGAGTTCCGGGAAGATGGCGGAGGAGAAGCTGGAATCTGAACAAGCTCTCGCATAGAAAGCACTTATAGAGTTCCAGTGAACAGTCCTAAGCTAGAGAATCACACCAAGTGTGCCATCACAGGACAGAGAGTTAGACAAGAGAGGGGAAGCCAAGACAAGGAGACACATCTGAGCGCCTGCGAGCAGCCGCCGCCGCGGCGGCAGGGTCGCAGCGGCGACCGCAGCCGCGGCCATTCCTGAGCGCTCACACAGAGAGTCCGGGACGAAGGAGCCAGACGCAGCGGGCGAGAGGATTGTACTCAACACCAGCAAGAACCGACAAGGAGCAGACATCTTCATCCTGCAGTTTGCAGACCAGAGACGACCCAGGATCCAAGATTCGGTGTGAGTAGAAGCCCGACATCCTCACTCCTTCTCAGGGAGCAGAGGAGGGAAGGCCACCCCTCCCCCCCCAGCACCGGTGATCTCCATCTTGGATACCGACAAAGCTCGGAGGAGCTGCTAACTCCAACTCAGGCCTTGGAATAAAACAAGTCATTTAACAGGTCACAAGAACTTAACGGCGAAGTGACCTGCCAGACTCAGCTCCATCCAGGGAAAAGTCACCCAGCTCAGGCGCCAGCCATTGGAGTGGCTTTCCTCACTGGGTAACCAGAGCCAGAGGCTGCCCCTCCCTCTAGCAGCCTCCACAATCAATTGAAAAACAGAAACCCTGAGAATGGCTCCAGGTTGGGCTCTGTGAATTTTTCACAAAATAGCCCCAGGGAAAAGCTACTGTTTGTTGAAAGGCCTCAACTCTACCAGAACCTAGCCTCATCACCCCTCTTTTGTGATTCTCAAAGCAGATCACCCTCCCATTAAACTAACCTGGGAGGGGGATCTCAAAATCTTGGGTAAAGCAGAGCCTTTTTCTGCCTGTTCGAACAAACTGACTTAAGAAACCAATCAAGCGACAGGACCTCAAGCTGACCAAAGACTCCAACAAGAGGCTGGTTACAGACAAAAGGGAGATACAGGATTCTTCCCACCCCTCCCAAAAAAATCAAAGAACTTTTTTTTCTTCTTTTCTTTTTTCTTTTTTTTTTTGGTACCTTATATATATAAAAAAAATTTTTTTCCTTTTCTAAAACTTTTATTAATCTTTAATTTTTGCCTTTTTTGGAAAAATAATTGTTTTCCAGTAACTTTTTTTCCCTCTTATAATTTTTATTTTAGGAATACGTGAATGTACATTTTCCTTTCTTTTCTTGTCTTCTCTCTCTTTTTCTTTCTTTCTTAATTATCTTTTTGTTTTTTGTCTAACTCTACTGAACTTCTGATCTTTTTTTTTCTCCCTTTCTTATCCTTTTCACCTTTTCCTTTCTTTTGTTCTTCTGTATGTGACTTAACTCTTGTCCTGCACATCCTCAGATAAACCCATAGTTAACTAGTAGACCCTATCCCCCATTGTGTACACACTTAATCCACAAATTTATTACTCAATCCAAAACCTCTGAGACTTAAATTCCTTAATAGCAGTACTACCTCTTTATACCTATATAATATTTTAAGCATTTTTTAAGTTTTTCACATCTCCTCTATCTCCCTCCTGTTTTCTCATTATATTCACATTCCTCTCTAAATAGATGGTCTTTCAATCTCCATAACTATATTAATTTTTACGTTTCTAATTTTTTTTCTGGTCTCTTTTCATTTCCCTTTCCCTTTCTTCTTTTTTCTCTCCCTCTCTACTTGCATCCTACCCAACCTATTTCCTGCATTGAGATTAGGACATAGGTAACTCTCCCTGTGCCTCCCCACACCAATCTATTCCTAATTTTTACCCACATCTCTCCCTAACCCTAAAAATTTCTGGTTTTCCAAATTCTTCTCTGCGGTTCGAAGCCCATTAACATATAGTTGTTTGATGTTGAATAGATGTATCTGTTGAACTAGATTGTATCTGTAGACTATTGACTATATAAATGCAAACATTGGTTGATGGTTGCCTTAAGATAGTGTTCTAGCACAAAACTGGTGCTATTTTCATCTCAAATTGGCAGAGTAAGCCGGAAAAACACAAGAAAAATGGCAAATCCGGGTATCTCAATTCCCAATCTTGATAATCAGGGGTCAGATCAGATAATGAACAATCCAGAGGAGAGTTCCCAAATAGCTCTACAAACACTGGTGGCAAACATGATAAATGAGAAGTTTGACAACTTACAAAGGACTCTGTATGAGCGTGATAGGGAGAGAGAGAGGAGGCATCCCAAAAGTTTATACAGGAATATCATAAGCGTGAGGAAGCTACTCAAAAACTGATACAGGATTTGCGTGAACAACTTGAGAATACTCAAAGAGAAAGGGAGGAATGGCGTGAGCAGGCTGAGAACACTCAAAGAGAACTGCAGGAATCCCAGGAATGGGAGGAAGCTAATCAAAGAGTAATTCAGGAATTGAGAGACCAGGTAGAGAACACACAAAGATCACTAAAGGCATTCATGGAATCCATTAACAAAGAGCTGAAGGAAGTCAGGGAGACCACAAAGGGAATGCTGAATGGAACCCAACAGAAGGAATGGGAGTCCAAAGAAACCATAACCAATCAACTAAGTGATTTGAGAACAAACACTGAACACCAAATTAAGGAAGTAAAGAAATTCATACAAGACCTAAAACAGAGCTTCAACAAAGAACTTGAAGCCATCAAAGCTGACCAATTAGAAGGAAAAGAGATAAAAAACAAAGTAGAGAGTCTTGACAGCAGGTTAGACCATGCAGAAGATCGAATCTCAGGGATTGAAGACAGCCTAGATATTATAGAGAAAGAACATACAACCATCCAAGACAAGTCCAAGAAGTATGATAGATCTATCCAACACCTGGAAGACACCATCAGAAGGCCTAATCTAAGGATAATGGGTGTAGAGGAGCACCTAGAAACAGAAGTTAATGGTCTAGGAAATTTGTTTAACAGGATCCTAGCAGAGAACTTCCCAAACATACAAAAAGATAGGCCTATTCAGATACAAGAAGCTTTTAGAACCCCAAATAGACCAGACCAGAATAGGACATCCCACCGCCACATTATAATCCACACAGGATCAACTCAGACTAAGGAAAAGATCCTTAAAGCTGTCAAGGAGAAAAGGTTAATCACCTATAAAGGGAAACCAATTAGAATCACCTCAGATTTCTCAGCAGAGACAAACAAAGCAAGAAGAGCCTGGAATGATTTATGCCATGCCCTAAAAACAAACAACTATCAGCCAAGAATACTGTATCCAGCTAAACTCTCCTTCATAACTGAAGGCCAAATAAAAACCTTCCATAGCAAAGAAAAATTGAAACAATACATCTCCACCAAACCAGCCCTACAAAAGATTCTTAAAGATGTCCTACACATAGAAAACCAACAAGACCGCAACAAAGGCCAAGAAACTGCACCCAAACTGAGAATCCAAGAACCATAGGAAGAACCCAGTTTTCGCAGCCCCCAAGAAGGTGGATAACATGGCAGGAACTCCCAAATACCTCTCAGTCCTATCTCTTAACGTTAACGGACTGAACTCTCCAATTAAGCGACATAGACTGTCTAGTTGGATTAAAAAACAAGACCCTTCTATCTGCTGCCTGCAGGAGTCACATCTTGCCCGTAAAAACAAACACATTTTCAATGTTAAAGGCTGGAACAAAATCTACCAAGCAAACGGCCCCCATAAACAGGCGGGAGTTGCAATCTTAATATCAGATAAAATAGACTTCAAATTAAAATTCGTGAGAAGAGATAAAGAAGGTCGCTACATACTAATTAAAGGATCTCTCCTTAAGGAGGATATTACAATTCTAAATATCTATTCACCAAACAATGGAGCACCCAAATTTATCAAAGAAACACTACTTTCCCTCAAATCCCATATAGATCCAAAGACATTAATTGTTGGGGATTTCAACACACCACTCTCCCCACTAGATAGATCAACTCGGCAAAAACTCAACAGAGAAACCGCAGATCTAAACAGCTGCATAGATCAACTAGACTTAACAGACATCTACCGAACATTTCACCCAGCAGCATCAGAATACACGTTTTTCTCAGCAGCACATGGAACGTTTTCTAAAATAGACCACATTTTAGGCCACAAAGCAAACTTGTCTAAATTCAGAAACATTGAAGTTATACCTTGCATTCTCTCTGACCACAAGGGAATAAAATTAGAACTCAACACCAAAAGCCATCAAAGAAAGTCCGGTATCACATGGAGGCTGAACAACACACTGCTGAATCAAGAGTGGGTCATGGAAGAGATTAGAAAGGAAATTCAAATGTTCATGCTATTCAACAAAAATGAACACACAAATTACCAGCTCCTCTGGGACACAGCAAAGGCAGTACTCAGAGGCAAGTTTATAGCTCTGAGCTCCTACATCAACAAATTGAAACTAGCAATTTAATGACACATCTAAACCTCCTTGAAAAAGAGCAGCAAGATAAACCCCAATCCAGTAGACGGAAAGAAATAATCAAAATTAAATCAGAATTAAATGAATTAGAATCCAAAAAAACTATAGAAAGAATCAACAAAACAAAGAGTTGGTTCTTCGAAAAACTTAACAAAATTGACAGACCCTTAGCAAATCTTATCAGAAAAAGAAGAGAACACACCCAAATTAATAAACTCAGAAATGAGAATGGAAACATCACCACGGAAACAACCAAGATTCAGAACATTATAAGGGAATACTTCTCAAAACTTTATGCTAATAAGTTTGAGAACTTGACAGAAATGGACCTTTTCCTAGCAAATATTGACATGCCAAAACTAAACCAAGATGAGTTAAACCAGCTTAACAGGCCTATATCAAGCATTGAAATAGAAACAGCAATAAGAGACCTCCCAGCTAAGAAAAGTCCAGGACCAGATGGTTTTACAGCGGAATTTTACAAGGCCTTCAAAGCAGAGCTCACACCAATACTCCTCCAACTCTTCAATGAAATTGAAAGAGAAAGCTCACTACCGAACACATTCTATGAAGCCATCATAACCCTCATCCCAAAACCAGGCAGGGACTCATCAAAGAAAGAGAACTATAGACCCATTTCTTTGATGAACATTGATGCAAAACTTCTCAACAAAATTTTGGCCAATCGACTTCAACAATTCATCCAAAAAATCATACACCACGATCAAACAGGATTCATTTCAGGGATGCAAAGCTGGTTCAATATACGCAAATCAATTAATATTATTCATCACATCAACAGGACCAAGAATAAGAACCACATGGTTATCTCAATAGATGCAGAAAAAGCATTCGACAAGATCCAACACCCCTTTATGATGAAGGTTTTGGAAAAATTAGGAATCCATGGAACATTCCTCAATACAATAAAGGCTGTATATGACAAACCTACAGCCAGCATTATACTCAATGGTGAAAAACTAAAGCCATTTCCTCTTAACTCAGGAACAAGACAAGGATGCCCACTCTCTCCACTTCTCTTCAATCTAGTATTAGAATGCCTAGCTACAGCAATAAGACAAGATGCAGACATAAAGGGGATCCAAATAGGGAAAGAAGAAATAAAACTCTCCCTCTTTGCAGATGACATGATCTTGTATTTAAAGAATCCCATAGACTCCACTCCCAAATTACTCAAGCTGATTCAAAACTTCGGCAAAGTAGCAGGTTATAAAATTAACCCCCCAAAATCAATGGCTTTTCTGTATGCCAACAATGAGAAAAGTGTGGCTGAAATTAGGAAAGCAACTCCATTTGTAATAGCCTCACAAAAAATAAAATACCTAGGAATTAACTTAACCAAAGAAGTGAAGGACCTCTATGATGAAAACTTTAAAATCTTGAAAAAGGAAATCAACACAGAACTTAAAAAATGGCAAAACCTCCCATGCTCCTGGATTGGAAAGATTAACATCGTGAAAATGGCAATACTTCCCAAGGCTATCTACAAATTCAACGCAATACCTATCCAAATTCCAACCTCATTCTTCAAGGAAATAGAAGAGGCAATCCAAAAATTCATATGGAACAATAAAAGACCCCGAATAGCAAAAACGCTCCTGAATGGAAAGAACACTGCTGGAGGAATATCAATACCAAACTTCAAACTCTACTATAAAGCCATAGTAATCAAAACAGCTTGGTATTGGCATAAGAACAGACCTCAGGACCAATGGAATAGAATTGAAAACCCAGAAATGAACCTACAGACCTATAGCCATCTAATCTTCGATAAGGGAGCTAAAACAACAGAATGGAAGAAAGACAACCTCTTCAGTAAATGGTGCTGGCAAAATTGGTTAACTACATGCAGAAAACTTAAGCTAGATCCTTATATATCACCCTGCACCAGAATCAACTACAAATGGATCAAAGACCTTGAACTCAAAGCAGACACTCTGAAAACATTACAGGATGGAATAGGAGAAACCCTAGGTCTCCTTGGCTCAGGCCGAAATTTTCTGAATAGAGACCCGGAAACACAACAAATCAAAGAAAGGTTGGACAAATGGGATTGCATAAAGTTGCAGAGCTTCTGCAGGGCAAATGACATAGCTAGCAAGATCAATAGAAAGCCCACGGATTGGGAGAAGATCTTTACTAGCCATACAACGGACAAGGGTCTCATATCTAAAATATACTTGGAACTCAAAAAATTAAATCCCCCAACAACAAATCCTCAAAGAAACAACTGCCCAATAAATAAGTGGGCGAAAGACTTAAAGAGAAACTTCTCTGAAGAAGAAAGAAGGATGGCCAATAGACACATGAAGAAATATTCAACATCCCTAGCCATAAAAGAAATGCAAATCAAAGCAACATTGAGATACCACCTCACTCCAGTTAGAATGGCAAAAATCAAGAACTCTAACAACAACAGATGCTGGAGGGGATGTGGACAGAAAGGAACCTTACTTCATTGTTGGTGGGAATGTAAACTTGTTCAACCACTTTGGAAAGCAGTATGGAGGTTCCGCAAAAGACTTCACATAGAGCTCCCCTATGACCCAGCAATCCCACTTTTGGGTATTTACCCAAATGTTTACAAACAAGACCACACTAAAGCTACCAGCACAACTATGTTTATTGCAGCATTATTTACCATAGCTAAGATATGGAACCAACCCAGATGCCCCTCAGTAGATGAATGGATCAAGAAAATGTGGTATATATATACAATGGAATTCTATGCCTCCATCAGAAAGAATGACATTGCCCCATTTGTTAGGAAATGGAAAAACTTGGAAAAAATTATATTAAGTGAAGTAAGCCAGGCCCAAAGAAACGTAGGTCCCATGGTTTCCCTTATTTGTAATATCTAGTATATGTATGAGTCAAGCGGAAAAGGTCAGATAATGTGATGTCAGGAAAATGAACCCTTAGATGTGTATTTTAATGTTTTTTTCTTTCATGCATGTGTTTCTAACACATTTATAAGATTATCTCTTTGTTGCTTTGTATGTCCCTCCCCCACAGTATAACCCCTGCTTTCACTATATTTGATGTCAGTATAACTTGTGGAGGAGATGGGGGAAAACCAGTTGTTTAAGGATACAGGTGGACCTGTTGCAACAATGAGAAGTACAAGTTGTCATGTCCAAAACGAGCTTTACAACGTTGGTGCGGGGGGGGGGGGGGGGGAAGGGGGGGAAGAGGGGGAAGGAGAAGGATTGGGATTAGGGGGGGAGGGGGGAGGCTGGGAAGGGATGTGAAGGGTAAACAAAGGAGGAGGCTGCAATGCTTGGTAAGAAATGTACGCATTATCCTGCCCATGTAACTGTAACTCCTCTGTACAGTATGTTCACAAATAAAATTAAATTAAAAAAAAAAAAAAGAAATGTAGTCATTATCTTGCCCATGTAATTGTAACCCTCTGTACAGTATTTTCACAATAAAAAAAAGAGATTAACAAACATGAGTTTTAAGTCAAGCCACAGAAATAGTAGAAAGTGTATTCTTCTCATAAAGAACAAGCTTGTCTTATAAAACAAGCCTAGAACTTCACTTTGCATGTCTGTAGTTAAAATTAAATTACCAGACTACACTGAGGGTCTATTTCATCTTCCAGTATCTGGTGCTCAAAGAATCTTGGCATGGAACAGAAAGCCTTGCACCTCCTGGAAAGCTATTCTCCTGTTAGCGGACAGATGTTTGCATTGCCAAACTCAGTACCACATGCTCAGCCCTCACTAATTTCAGCCTTGATTCTCTGGAAGTCAAAGTCAACGACTCCCTTGATAGTGTTCAAGAGCCTGGCTTTTTTCCTCAAAAACCAGAGGCATAAGCAAAGCCCGTTAGAAGCTCTGGCTGCATGCACACACCAAGAACAGCAGGATTTTCCTGATTAGAAACCTGGGGCAGCCTGACTGATGGGCTGGGAGGTGTGGCCAAATGTGCTGGCATGGGAAGCATGAGGACAAACAAGGCCCCTGCTACTATCTCCCGCCCAATCTCATCACTCTGCGCTTCGCAGTCAATGTTCTGGCCAGACTGAACTTCCTGCAGGTGGCCATGGTTGGTTTCTCCTTTGCATTCTCTCCTACTTCTAAGTTCTGGAATGTTCACACCCTGCTGTGCTTGAGGCCTCTAAAAATCCATGCTTTATTTAGAAATATGTCAGTATGTTCTTCCGCATCTTTAACAGGCATGGTTCTATGTCCCTGCGCTGTGCTCGTAGTGGCTTCCAATATATGAGTCTCCATCAGTCCGCTCTGTTGCAGTTGCTTGCATATTTTACTGTCAGGATGAGAGATTCTTAGAGACAAGAATCATGTCTTACTTGCCTTGGGAGCCTCAGCAACCAAGATACTGATGAGCGCACAGTAAGGTTTCAATGGATGCTTACTGAATGAATCGTAGAGTGGATACTACTCGGGGAACTGGAAAATCAATACAATAGTTCCAGGAGCACTATTACTTAGCTTTGACTTTTTTTTTTTTCAGTAAATTTTCATCAGGGTTGGTTGAACAATCCTGATTTCAGCATCTTTGGCCACCAGAGGAAAAAATTCTTTATTTTTTCAGACTTCCATAAATTCCTACTCTTTTACTTTTGCTTTTTAATTGTAAGGCAGGGATAACTCTGCTTCTATGATGGTTATAGGAAACATTGTCATTGTATATAGAGGAGCTTTTTGAAGTGCAAAGGTCTACAAAGTGCAACTTTTTTATTGATCTTAGATAGTTGAAAAAGAAAAGGTGGTAGGCAAATGTCTAAAAAAACTAACCATGTGGTTGAAAATAGACTTATTTATTTACGTGTTAGTGTAATATGATACTCCATCTACAGAATACCTTTTATTTCTTTTCCCTCCCATCTAATGGGTGAGCTATGACAAACAGGGATGGCTTTAAGTCTTGTCCATGTTGGTCTAGCCACCAGTAAATCTTTTGGTCACTTGACCAAGAGAGTAGCCAACTGCCTGCTAGTTCCTGTAACTGAAGTTTGTCATGACTAGTATTTTAAATGTAATTCACTTCTAGTCCTATGTAGGTTTTTATTGTTGCTGTTGTTATTACCAAAACCAGCTATTGCTTGGCTTTGCTAAAAATTTCAGTTGAAGTCCAGCACTGGTGGCTCACACCTGTAATCCTATTTAGAAGGTTGAGATCCAAGGACTGTACTTTGAAGCCAGCCTGAACAGGAGAGTCCATGAGACTCTTATCTCCAAGTACTCACCAAAAAGCCAAAAGTGGAGTAATGGTTCAATTGGCAGAGCCCCTGCCTTGAGCTCAAGGGACAGCTCCCAGACCCTAAGTTCAAGCCTCAGGAATGGCATCAAAAAAATTCAAAGTTAAAATATTCATATGTAGATTTTGTTTCAACCACTGGACCCTCACAAAAATATAGTGAATCTTTGCAGAGATGGATCTGTAGCCTTCCATTTTTTGTGTTTCAATTCCTTTTACAACAAACCCAATTCACAACCATTTTGGAGTTTGATGCATTCTCTGGAAGGATCGTGGAGATTAACAACTAGATTCTGGAAAATTAAGCTCCAGTAAAACTTTCTTCCCACAAAAAAAGACATCCTGGCTTTTTATCATGAAAGTGTTGTTCATAAAACTTATGGGGAAAATTGTCTCAAACATTTTCTTTTCATAAAAACTGGCATAAAATAAGCATTTCAAAAGTTGCTAGTGTCGACAAAAGTGGTATAGAACTCTATAAGTAAATATTGATAAGAAACTAAAAAGTGTGGAATAAGAGATGTGCTTACCAGTCTTTAGATTTTACTTCTTGAAACTATCTCTTGGATAATCTCTGCTGTTGGGGCTCCAGGTGTGAGAAATTTTAGCAGCTGATTTTGGAAGGTAAGGATAAACAGATCGGATATGCCATAATGGGCACATGTACATAGCTACTGAGCTATTGTGATCTTCTTCTAGGATTATCCTAGAAATATACTAATTTTTACAAATGAGGGAAATCATGGAGCCTATGTTTCTTCAGGTCTGGTTTACTTCACATACCATGATTGTTTCCACGTCTTTCCATTTCCTTACAAATAGGCTGCTGTCCTTTCTTCTATACATTGTGCATATATGCCACATTTTCTTGATCCATTCATGTGGTGATTGCTTCTTTTATTTTTTTTTTGGGTCCGGTCGTGGGGCCTGAACTCTGGGCCTGGGCGCTGTCCCTCAGCTCTTCAGCTCAAGGCTAGCGCTCTACCACTTGAGCCACAGCACCACTTCCAGCTTTTTTCTTTTTGTTTATGTGGTGCTGAGGAATCGAACCCAGGGCCTCAGGCATGCAAGGCAAGCGCTCTACCACTGAGCCATCTTCCCAGCCCCGAGGTGATTGCTTCTTTAATGTACTGTGTGAAGTTGTTTCATTTTTCTTTTTCCTTTGGTTTATCCCATTGCCTTTTTTTGTTTTATTTTGGTACCCTGTGTCTTGAATATATTTTTATCTGATTTGAGGAAGGAAAGGGGAATCACAAAATGTGAGACAAAGGACAAAAGGTGAACCAATGTTTGTGATACTCACAAGACACTATGTTGGACGTGAGCTTGACAACTTTGGGGGAGATCAAAGAGGAGGAAAAGTGAGAGAAAAATGAGGGAAGAGATAACAATGTCAGACAAGTAATGTACTCATTACCTTACTTATGTAACTGTAACCCTTCTGTACATCATCTTTACCATTAAATTAAATTAAATTTTAAAAGATATGCCATAATGGAGTAGCGAAAAATATTTCAAAGCATGTACACATACAAAAATTGTAATCATATGTAATTTTGTGCCTGCAGTCAAGCAGAATAACACAGGAAAGAAATCTAGGTTATGAACCAAGCTGACAATCAATACACACATACACATACACACACACACATACACACACATTTTTATTGAACCATACATGACATACACACAGACACATACACAAATATACATACATATGCAACTATACATACACACATACGCTTGAGGTAAACAACCAAGATGATTCCTCCCAGTGTATTTCATTATGGCCTGGTTGCTACTGCAACTAAAATCTCTTCTCTGTAACTCACAGCATAGACAATGGATGCAATAAAGAAGTACCCTCATAAGCTAGAGGATGGGATAATCCATAGCAGGGAACAGAAAGTCTGTCACTGCAGCTTAGGAGAGTAGTATTGGTATCTATGCTTCCAAATAGTGGCTCATGTAACAGACATTGGATTGAAGTCAAGATATTTCCCTCTGATGCCATGCTTGCTGATTTAAAAAGAAATGGAATCTGAGATAGTCCAAGTTTGATCGAAATAAAAATTATATAATCCTAGTTTCTTATGCCAGGAACCCTGCCTGTATGAGTCTCAAATACTCAAAATACCTGAACCAAAACTTGTTTAATTGTAAATTGTCATGGGTTGAAGCTTAGATATTGCTAAGTGACATTTTAATTTTATAATTATTTAATAACACCTAAAAACTAGAGCTATTCTGACATATTCTGGGAAGAAACATTATTTTTAGTGTGATACCCTAGTCTCTTTGCTACTCAAGAAATTGAAAATGGCATAAAAGTAAACTTCTGCATCCTCTAGTTCATCAATTTTACAATAACTCTATTTCATCAAGTGGCAAGGAATTTACCAGGAAAAATATATAAAATGAAAATTGACAAGCCAACAAATTATCCCATTGCAGCTGCAAAAAAAGAAATCAAATAAAAGCAGTGCTATTACTATAAATCAGAAAATATTGGATGGTAACTAGAACACGGACTGCAAATCTAAACTGGAAGAATATATAGAAATCTAAACACAGGTCTACCTGAGGGGAAGCATTGCTTCCCTGTGCCTCAACGTCTCTCCTTATAAAGTCCAGAGTCTGCTTAGGTGATTGTTAAAGTCTGGCTGTAACAGTCTCCAAAAGACTGTTGCCAGCCATAGCAATTCACCATGTTTATTGTTAACACTGCCTCCTGGAATTCATCTAAACGCAATCCAGGCTTGATTTTCATTCATAAGGCACTCCATGGTCTACATGGGCTCTAATTGGAAAATGAGTATTGTTTCAAAAGTACCAGCTTAGTCTCAAAATGAGATGCCTTCAGTCTGACGTGCATATCTAATTTCTTTCACAGTGGCCTAAAGTAAGCAAGAAAAGCATTCCCAAACACTCCTGACATTTTTTATTACAAGCTATTTAACAAAAATTTTCGGTCTGCGTGTCCAAGAAAGCTGATCAGACAAAAGAACAAGAAGGACATTCATTAACTTCACAAAGAAATAGAAAAGAGGTTTAAAATGAATGAAGGGCAGACACAACAAAGGAGGGAGGAGACCTGTGTTCATCAAAAAACTCTCAAATCCTTTCCTCTTACCTTCTAGTCAGGCACAATTCTCACTTCAATCATTTCTCCAATGTGTTTTGCTTTTTTTGTTTCTCAACTACACTCCAAGCAGATTCTGTTTTTCTTAATTGTTATTGCAAAGGTGATGTACAGAGGGGTTACAGTTACGTAAGTCAGGTAATTCACCCTTTCCCTCGCTTTCTCTCAGTTTTTCTTCCCATCCTCCTCCTACAGGTTGTATAGTTCATTTTCACCATAATGTCTAGTGAGTATCAGTGCTGCATTTGTTCACCCTTTGTCTCTCCATTTCTGTGTTCCCCTTACCCTCCCCCAAGCAGATAAACATATATACAAGACAAAAGGAACAGAAAACAAAAAACAGCAACAAAGGAGAAAAATAACAGGAAAATACCCTCTTGTTTCCATTTCTTGGAGTTCATTTTGACAAATACCATTTTATATGATCATATGCACATAGCTCTTGAGCCTTTGTGATACTCTCCTAAGAATATCCTCCTTTGGTCTCAGGTCGGAATGTTCATTTTCTAAGAGTAGCTTCCATTATTTTCCCTAACGACACTACCATGTCAGTTCCATCTAAAATAGAAATCTATAATTGAAGGTGCAGTGTCCTAGGTAAAGGAAGTCCATTTGTAGTTGCTCTTTGAACAGAAAGCCATGCTTCCTCAAGACCACCTCAGGAGCTTACTTTCTTCTTACATAATTGATGTAATCACATACTGGAGATGGATTTGGGTATAAATAAGCACAGGGCCATGTGAGGTGCCACACTCCTGTAATCCCAGCTAGTCATATGGGGCAGAGATTGGGTGGTTCACATTTTCAAGACCCCATCTTGCCAATACTCTCAACTATACTTGAGGTACAGGTTGAAGAATTTCCATTCCAAGCTAGCAAAAGCATGACACCTTATCTAAAATGTGATTTAAACGAAATGGGCTGAAGGCATGCTCCAGCAGCTTAGTAGGCATAAGGCCCCAAGACTGATACCTGGGTCCACCAAAAAGGAAAGGTGACCCAGGTACCATTTTCAGTCTACCGTTACTCAATTTTTGCTACTCTAATTCTATCAGCAGAGAAGAATTAACCACAATTTGCATAACCCTTACAAAATGATTTCACTTGCTCCTCATATTGACTACAAGAAATGACAATCAACTGGTATCAATGATAAGTCCACTGTACTTGTTGGGTTTTCATTGTTAACGATCATAGTTTACCTGTAAAAGTAATTGTGTGCATCATAGGAGCAGACGATTCTTTCTCAGTTGTTGATACTGAGACTCAAAAGTAATTAAATGACCACCACAGTCCATCAGAACAGGTGGTTCTCTGGCTGGATAGAATTGCCCAGGATTGGGTTTCTCAGTCTTCCTTAAAGCCAGAAGCAGAAGCAACTCTCAGCTGGGTGACGCAATATACACAAATATATGAGGAGAGAGAATTAGGGCATTGTACCTGAAAAAAAATATATCTGACTAGATAGACTCTGGTTCTTACTCTGGATCTCATGAATATGCATGATCTGTTCTACCTTCCCCATAGACTCCTCTGCTGACAGGTCAGCTTTCCACAGTTCATTCAGCAGAGCAAAGACTCCTAGTCTAATCCACACTCAGAGAAAATGGTATCAGAATGGTCTACTCTATCACTCTCTGGTCCTGCCACAGGGATCTATCCACTTTATACAGTTACTTTCTTTAGAGTTTGCTCAGCCAAGGTCACCAAAGTGCTCCCTACCTGCTTCACACCCATACTCTTTCGTCCACTCCACAAGTCTTTCTTCTTGGTCTGTCCCAGCCCACATGCCTCTTCATCAATGTCTCCCACCCCCATTCCCACCCAGGGGGGTTAGTACTTCCTCTTTGCCTCTGGCAGGGCAAATGACCACCGTTGTGCATTCATAAAAGGCACAGACTATGATTTCAGGCTCATTCCTTTCTCCATTGTTTCTTAAAGGAACATCTTTCCCCATTCCTTTTGGTAATGCTGGCACTAATAAATAGTCTATCATTAAGGAAATGTCTCACAAATATTTGCAGAATTTATGAATAACTGACTAGAAGAATGAATGAGAAATTTAAAAACAAATGAATTTCTGTATTTTCTCTGAATTGATTTCTAAATAGGCTCAGCCCCCTCTTTCCTGATTTCTTGACTGGAAAGAAATTATTCAAGACAAAGGCTCAATAGCTATGTGCATATGATCATACAAAATGATGCTTATGGAAGTCAATTAATGTAATTCAACACATCAACAGGAGCAAGGACAAGAACCACACGATCATCTCAATAGATAGAACATTTCTCAATCTAATAAAGGCTGCATGGTGAAAAGTTAAAGCTATTTCCTCTAAAATCAGGTCAAGGATTTCCACTCTCACCACTCTCTTCAATATATAGTACTGAAATTCCTAGCTAGAGCACTAAGGCAAGAGACAAACATAAAGAGGATCCAAACAGGGAAAAAGTAAAACTTTCCCTCTTTGCAGATGACATGATCCTGCATTTAAAGAGCCTCAGAGACTCCTCTCCCAAGCTACTCAAGCTGATCCAAACCTCTGGCAAAGTAGCAGGGTATACAATTATCCCACAAACATCAGTAGCTTTTATGAATGCCAACAATGAGAAGACCAAAGCTGAAATTAGGAAAGCAACTCCTTTTGCAATAGCCTCAAAAAATACCTAGGAATTAACTTAACCAAAGATATGAAGGGTTTCTATGATTAAAACTTTAAAACCTTAAAAAAGGAAATTAAAGCAGATTTAAGGAGGTAGAAACGCCTCCCATGCTCCTGGATTGGAAGGATTAACATTTGTGAAAATGACAATACTGCCCAAAGCTATCTAGAAATTCAATGCAATACACATCAATATCTCAACAACATTCTTCAATGATAAAGAAGAAGCAATCCAAAAATTCATATGTGATAATGAAGACCCGAAACAGCAAAAACAATCCTCAGCAGGAAGAACAGTGCTGGAGGTATATCAATACCAAACTTCAACCTCTATTACAAAGCCATTGTAATACAAACAGCTTGGTACTGGCACAAAAATGGAACTGAGGACCAATAGAATAGAAGACCCAGAAATGAACCCAAAGACCTATAGCTACCTAATATTTGATAAGGAAGCCAAAACACACAGGATGAAAGAAAAGACAGCCTCTTCAACAAATGGTGCTGGCAGAATTACACTACAAGTACAGAAAACTGCAGTTAGATCCTTATATATCACCCTGTACCAGAACCAACTCCAAATGGATCAAAGACTTCAATGTAAGACCAGATACCCTGGAAATATTACAGGAAAGGATAGGGGAAACACTAGGGCTCCTTAACACAGATCAAAACTTCCTAAATAAAGATCCAGAAATATAACAAATCAAAGAAAACCTAGATAAATGGAATGATCTCAAACTGAAGAGTTTCTGCATGAAAAAGGACATAGCTAGCAAAATAAATAGAAAGCCCATAGAATAAGAGAAGGTCCTTATTAATTATGCATCAGACAGGGGCCTCATATCTAAAATATACACAGAGGGTTGGGAAGGTAGCTCAGTGGTAGAGCGCTTGCCTTGCATGAATGAGGCCCTGGGTTCAATTCCTCAGCACCACATAAGCAGAAAATAAAAAGCCAGAAGGCACTGTGGCTCAAGTGGTAGAGCGCTAGCCTTGAGGTGAAGAGCTGAGGAACAGCGCCCAGGCCCAGAGTTCAGGCCCCACAACCAGACCCAAAAAATAAAAAATAAAATAAAAATATAAATAAAATATACACAAAGCTCAAGAAATTAAACCTTCCAAAAACAAATCCTCAAAGAAACAACAACCCAATTAATAAATGGGCTAAAGACTTAAAGAGCAACTTCATCAAAAAAAGAAATAATAATGGCCAAGAGAGCCGGGCGCTGGTGGCTCACGCCTGTAATCCTAGCTACTCAGGAGGCTGAGATCTGAGGATCGCGGTTCAAAGCCAGCCCGGGCAGGAGAGACCGTGAGACTCCTATCTCCAATAAAACCACCAGAAAACCGGAAGTGGCACTGTAGCTCAAGTGGTAGAGCGCTCGCCTTGAGCTGAAGAGCTGAGGGACAGCGCCCAGGCCCAGAGTTCAAGCCCCATGACCGACAAAAAAAAAAAAAATAATAATGGCCAAGAGACACGTGAACAAATGTTCAACATCTCTGGCCATAAAAGAAATGCAAATAGGAAGAGTTCTCAAGATGGCGACGGGGCAGTAGGGAAACGCCACAGCTCTCTCCAACCAAAAAGAGAGTTCGAGTTCCAACCTTTAATCTCCCCAAGAGACCGACAACAACAAAAAGACAAACACTCAGAGAAAAACCAGAGGTGGAAAATAACAAAAAAAGAAAGAGAGGAAAAGAAGAATTTCAGAACAGAGAAGAGCGAAGACCCCTCCCCCAACCTTTACTGGCCGCGCGGCAGTGCGCCAAGCCGCCGGCCAGCCGGCCCGGCGGGGGCTGCCGGAGCCACAGAGACACAGGGGGCTGCTTGCAGATCACCAGGTACCGGATTGCAGAACAGCGGATCGCCAGGAACAGAGAAACCTACCAGCCGGGAGTCTCCAGGAGGATCCCACCCCACCCATCACTCTCCACCGGAGCGGAGAGGCTCCATCCCGCCAAAGCCGCCCAGCACCAGCAGCGCCACAAAGGGACCTGTCCGCAGACCACCCGCCCAATCGCGATCGCAACGACCCGGCGGGGGGCCGCCCAACCCAGCCCGCAACCACCCCAACTGAACTCGGACTGCAACAACAACTGACGGACTGCAACAACAACTGACGACCTACAGGGTGAGTACCCATCAGGGGACAGGGAATCCATCAAGGGAGACCAGAGCTGGAGGGAATCCCCAGACCCTGACCTAGACTCCCTACCCCAACACCCGGACCACAGGACCCACTAAAACTGGGAACTGTTCGAGAGCCCCACCAGCCGGTGGAGCACACTCTGCTGGCCAGGCCAGAGCAAGAGCGCCCCGGGAAGGGAGCTTAAATGCTCAAGCCAGGAACAGTGCCCCTGGGTCAAGACTACCAACAGTAGAAGAAATTTGAACTGTGTCCTCCAGGCTGCATAACCAAGGTGGTATACACATTAGCACAGGCCTAACGAGCGCGCTCCAGGCTGGGGCCGGAACCAGGCCAGGGGACCGGCGCCTGAACAAAGCAAAAAGGGTCAGAAGTGGGGCTGTGGCTCAAATGGTAGGGTGCCAGCCCTGAGCTGAAGAGCTGAGGGACAGCACCCAAACCTAGAGTTCAAGCCCACAACCAGCCCAAAACAAACAAACAAAAACACATCAGGAGCCCATAGCAGACTCCAGTATTTGGGAGAGTGCATCCAGAGCATCTGATCTTCCCAAGAGCACCCGCAGGAGCAAACACAAGCAGTCTAGGCTGCTCAACCCTTCCAAAGGCGGGAATTGCTACAGCAGAGAGCTGAGAATCCTAAGTGAATAGCAGCTGGAAATAGGCTCCCAACAGAATCCAGATCAGACACAGACTCTCTCTACCAATAGAGAATCAGCAACCAAGCAAAGACAGACACACCAAAACAAGATTGAAGAGCAGTCTCCTGAACCCCCATGCGAAAATCACAGAGAAAAATCACAAGGTTTACCACTACCCAGGACAGCAAGCTCACCTCAAAAGCCAGCAGCCACGCAGGGGAGAGCCCCAGTGGGAGCAAAGCAGGAATGGAAGACAAAAACTACATCCAAGGGTTGCTGGAGGCAATGACTCAAGAAATAAAGCGAGAAATGGATCAGAAATTGAAAGAGCACAAGGATGAACTATCAAAAGATATACAGGATATCAAACAAAAATTGGATGCAAAAATAGAAGCTGCACAAACCTCAGTAAGAAGTGAGATAAACGCCAAATTAGAGGTAATGCATACTGATCTCACCTCATTGAGAGGTGAGATCAGTACTCTGAGAACCAACATTGAATCCATAAAGGGATCCATTTCCACCATGCAAACCACAATAGAAGCCACGGTCAACAGAGTGAATGAAATGGAAGGTAGAGTGTCAGATACAGAAGACAGAATACACCAACTGGACCAAAAAGTGACAGATATGGAAAAATCACTCAAATTAAACCAAAGGGAAATTCAAGAGCAAGCAGATAATGCTAAAAAATTTAACCTTCGCATAATCGGAGTGGACGAAGGTGAGGAATTCCAGAGCAAGGGAATGCAACACCTATTTAACAAGATAGTCAATGAAAATTTTCCCCACCTCAAAAACGACCATCTTAACTACATCACAAAAGCTTATCGAACACCCAACAAGCAAGATCCCAGGAGAAACACTTCTAGGCACATAATAGTAACAATGATGGATCTGAATAATAAGGAAACAATCCTGCATGCAGCAAAAATGAAGAAGGAGCTATACTACAACGGGAAAAAAATTAGAATCACTGCAGATCTCTCCACACAAACAATGAATGCAAGAAAAGCCTGGGAAAGCACCATACGAGCCCTGAGAGCCAATAACTGCCAACCCAGACTGATATACCCGGCAAAGCTAGCATTCACATTCGATGGAGAACTGAAAACTTTTAATAGCAAAGAAAAACTAAATGAATACATAAACATTAAGCCAGCATTACAAAGAATTCTAAGAGGGGGGACACAACCTGAAGAAAGCAACCAGGAACTGGGACCTGCCCCAAACAGGCATTACTCAAAGTCTAACTGAGCAAGCACAGGAGGAAAGGAAAGAAGAAAAACTTAGGAAAACGGAATGGCAGGGACAACAATGCATCTCTCTATACTTTCTCTTAATATAAATGGGCTGAATTCGCCAATTAAAAGAAAACGAACTGAGGACTGGATCAGAAAACAAGACCCATCCATCTGTTGCCTTCAGGAGACCCACCTCTCAGCCAAACATACAAACAAACTCAGAGTGAAGGGGTGGAAAAGGATCTACCAATCAAATTCCCCCAATAAGAAAGCAGGTGTAGCTATCCTGATATCTGACAAAATAAACTTTTCATTAAAATCAGTACAGAAAGACAAGGACGGACACTACATATTAATAAAGGGAACAATCCAAGAGGAGGATATAACCATCATCAACTTATATGCCCCAAATATCGGTGCACCCAGATATGTTAAACAAATGCTCTCAAACTTACAGAATAAAATAGATCCCAATACGATAATACTAGGAGACTTTAACACGCCACTCTCACCAAAGGACAGGTCTACCAACCAGAGGATTGGCAAAGAAGCTACCGAATTAAGTGAGGCCATACTTCAAGCGGAATTAACTGACATCTACCGAGTATTTCACCCTAAAACAACACAGTACACATTCTTCTCAGCAGCTCATGGAACTTTCTCCAAAATAGACCATATCATAGTTCATTCAAGGAACTTAAGCAAATACAAAGGGATCGACATAATCCCCTGTATCCTATCTGACCACAGTGGAATCAAGCTAGCTCTCAATAACAAAGCATACCGCAGAAATTTCTCTAATACATGGAAATTGAACAGCACACTCCTTAACAAGGCCTGGGTAACAGAAGAGATCAGAGAAGAAATAAAGCATTTCCTAGAACTCAATGAAAATGAAAACACCTCACAAAGAAACTTGTGGGACACAGCAAAAGCAGTCCTGAGGGGCAAATTTATTGCCCTCAGTGCCCACATCAAGAGAATGGAGACAGACCAAGTAAATAATCTCATGTTGCAACTAAAACAGCTAGAAAAACAAGAAAAAATGGGACCTAAAGCTACTAGACGAAGCCAGATAACCAAATTGAGAGCAGAGATTAACCAATTAGAAAATCAGAAAACCATAACCAAAATAAACCAAACAAAAAGCTGGTTCTTTGAAAAAATAAACAAAATTGATGGCCCGTTGGCAAGATTAATTAAAAAAAGAAGAGAGGAAACCCATATTAATAGGATTAGGGATGCCACGGGAAACATCACAACACGTACCCAAGATATCCAAACAATTCTAACAGACTACTTTCAAAAGCTATACTCTCTAAAGGAAGAAAATCTGGCGGAAATGGATGCATTTTTAGAGAAATACAAGTTACCCAAACTGAGCAAAGAAGAAGTTAACCAATTAAATAAGCCAATATCCTATAATGAGATACAGGAAGCTATCAAAAGTCTTCCAACAAAAAAAAGCCCAGGACCAGATGGATTCACAGCAGAATTCTATAAGACCTTTAAAGAAGAACTAATACCCATACTCCTCAAGCTCTTCAGAGAAACAGAGAAGGAGGGAGCTATCCCAAACTCATTCTACGAAGCCAATATCACACTCATCCCCAAACCAGGCAAAGACCCAACCAAAAAGGAGAATTACAGGCCAATCTCCTTGATGAACACAGATGCAAAGATCCTTAACAAGATTCTAGCTAACAGAATCCAGAAACACATAAAAAAAATAATACACTATGATCAGGTAGGCTTCATCCCAGAGACACAGGGATGGTTTAACATACGTAAGTCAATAAATGTAATCCAGCATATCAACAGAGCCAAGGTCAAGAATCACATGATTATCGCCACAGATGCAGAAAAGGCCTTTGATAAAATTCAACATTCATTCATGCTAAAAGCTCTGGAGAAAATAGGAATAGAAGGAACATTTCTCAAAACAATAAAAGCCATTTATGACAGACCAATAGCCAATATTATACTTAATGGGGAAAAGCTACAACCAATCCTCCTAAAAACAGGAACAAGGCAAGGATGTCCACTGTCTCCACTCCTCTTCAACATAGTCCTAGAACCCTTAGCCAGGGCAATAAGGCAAGAAAAAGACATTAAAGGGATCCGCATAGGGAAAGAAGAAGTGAAACTATCCCTTTTTGCAGACGACATGATACTATACCTCCACGATCCCAAAAACTCCATCCCCAAACTTTTAGAAATCATAAGTCACTTCGGCAAAATAGCAGGATACAAAATAAACCCACAAAAATCAGTTGCCTTCCTATACACTGATAACGCACAGGAAGAGAGGGAAATAAAGGGAGCAACCCCATTCACAATAACCTCCCAAAAAATAAAATATTTAGGAATTAACCTAACCAAAGATGTAAAAGAACTATTTAATGAGAACTATAAAAAGTTAAAGAAAGAAATTGCAGAAGACACTAGGAAATGGAAAGACCTCCCATGCTCCTGGATAGGCCGACTTAATATAGTAAAGATGGTGATACTTCCAAAATTAATATACAAATTCAATGCAATTCCTATTAAAATCCCAATGACGTACATCACTGAAATACAGAAAACAGTCCAAAAATTTATATGGAACAACAAAAGACCTAGAATAGCCAAAACAATTCTAGGGGATAAAGACAATATGGGAGGGCTATCCATGCCGAACTTCAAACTCTACTACAGAGCTATAATCACAAAGACAGCATGGTACTGGCACAAAAACAGACCCGAAGACCAATGGAACAGAATAGAAGATCCAGATATAAATCCACAGGCCTACAGCCAGCTGATATTCGACAAAGGAGCCAAAGACATACAATGGAAGAAACACAGCCTCTTCAACCGCTGGTGCTGGGAAAACTGGGCAGCCACATGCAGAAAACTAAAAGTGGACCCCAGCCTATCACCATGCACCAACATCAACTCAAAATGGATTAAAGACCTTAACATTAAACCTGAATCTCTGAAACTACTGCAGGACAGAGTAGGAGAGACACTTGAACTAATAGGCACAGGAAGGAACTTCCTGAACAGAGTCCCAGGGTCACAACAAGTTGGAGAGAGACTCGACAAATGGGACTACCTTAAAATAAAAAGCTTCTGCACAGCTAAATCTATCGCAACTAAGCTAGAAAGACAACCAACTAATTGGGAAAAAATATTTACCAGCAATATATCAGACAAGGGGTTAACATCCTGTATATACAGGGAACTCAAGAAACTAATCCCTCCCAAACCTAACAAACCAATTACTAAATGGGCAAGGGAACTAAAGAGGGACTTCTCAAATGAAGAAATAAAAATGGCAAAGAAACACATGAGGAAATGTTCATCATCCCTGGTGGTGAAGGAAATGCAAATAAAGACAACCCTGAGATACCACCTTACCCCAGTCAGAATGTCCCACATCCACAAATCAGCCAACGACAAATGCTGGAGGGGATGTGGAGAAAGAGGAACCCTATTACACTGCTGGTGGGAATGTACACTTATACAACCACTTTGGAAAGCAGTCTGGAGGGTCCTTAGAAAGCTAAAGATTGACCTCCCTTACGACCCAGTCATACCACTTCTAGGCATCTACCCTGAACAAAAGGAACCAATATACAAGGACACGTGCACCTCCATGTTTATTGCAGCACTGTTCGCAATAGCTAGGATATGGAAACAACCTAGGTGCCCCACCACAGATGAATGGATCCAAAAATTGTGGTATCTATACACAATGGAATATTATGCAGCCATTAGAAATGACAAAATAATGGCATTTGCAGGGAAATGGATGGAGCTAGAAGGAATCATGTTGAGCGAGGTAAGCCAAGAACGAAGAGACAAACGGTACATGGTCTCCCTCATAAGTGGATGCTAAATCCAAAAGGTTAGTGATACGACAAAACTAACAGGACTTAAGAAACAAAGAACTCCCGCTCATCTGGTTGAACCACTACTAAATATCCTCATGCTGCTGATCACAAATATGGTATATAACATGTGAACACTGTTATATATTACAGACTGTGGTAGACAATTTGCTCCAGGGAAGTTAGAATGAACTTGTGACTTTGAAATTATGTAATCGTAAGGGAGGTCAATCTTTAGCTTTCTAAGGACCCTCCAGACTGCTTTCCAAAGTGGTTGTATAAGTGTACATTCCCACCAGCAGTGTAATAGGGTTCCTCTTTCTCCACATCCCCTCCAGCATTTGTCGTTGGCTGATTTGTGGATGTGGGACATTCTGACTGGGGTAAGGTGGTATCACAATCAAAAAAAAAAAAAAAAAGAACCTCGGGGAAGGGAGGGAGGGAGGGGATGGTAGGGGGAAAACAATGGAGGGGGTAACAATGTTCAAGAGGAAGTGTACTCATAACCTTACTCATGTAACTGTAACCCTCTGTATAGTAGCTTTACAATAAAAAAATAAAATAAAAAAAAAAAAAAAAAAAAGAAATGCAAATAAAAACAACATTGAGACTCTAAATCACCCCAGTTAGACTGGAATGGCCGTTATCAAGAAAACTAACAATAACAGATGCTGATGGGGATGTGGCCAAAAGAGAAGGCTACTATATAGTTGGTAGAAATGTAAACTCGTTCAACCACTCTGGAAAACAGTATGAAGATTCCTCAAAAAAACTGAACATAGCTTTAGTGTGGTCTTGTTTGTAAACATTTGGGTAAATGCCCAAAAGTGGGATTGCTGGGTCATAGGGGAGCTCTATGTGTTGTCTTTTGAGGAACCTCCATACTACTTTCCAAAGTGGTTGAACAAGTTGACACTCCCACCAACAATGCAGTAAGGTTCCCTTCTGTCCACATCCGCTCCAGCATCTGTTGTTATTAAAGTTCTTGATTTTTGCCATTTTAACTGGAGTGAGGTGATATCTCAATGTTGTTTTGATTTGCATTTCTTTTATGGCTAGGGAGGTTGAGCATTTCTTCATGTGTCTATTGGCCATCCTTCACAACTATGTTTATTGCAGCATTATTTACCATAGCTAAGACATGGAACCAACACAGATGCCCCTCAGTAGATGAATGGATCAAGAAAATGTGGCATATATACACAATGGAATTCTATGCCTCCATCAGAAAGAATGACATTGCCCCATTTGTTAGGAAATGGAAAGACTTGGAAAAAATTATATTAAGTGAAGTAAGCCAAGCCCAAAGAAACATAGGTCCCATAGTTTCCCTTATTTGCAATATCTAGTATATATATGAATCAAGCAGAAAAGGTCAGATAAGGTGATGTTAGGAAAATGAACCCTAAGATATATATTTAAATGTTTTTTTTCTTTCATGCATTTGTTTCTAATGCAATTATTAGATGATTTCTTTGTTGCTTTGTGTGTCCCTCCCCCACAGTATAACCCCTGCTTTCACTGTATTTGATGTCGGTATAATTTGTGGAGGGGAAGGGGAAAAACAAGTCATTTAAATAAGGATACAGGTGGACCCATTGCAACAATGAGAAGTACAAGTTGTCATGTTGAAAACGAACTTTACACCTTTGGTGGGGGGAGGGAAATTCGGTGGGGGGGCGGGGGGAGGCTGGGAAGGGATGGGAAGGGTAAACAAAGGAGAAGGCTACAATGCTTGATAAGAAGTGTACTCACTATCTTGCCCATGTAATTGTAACCCCTCTGTACAGTATTTTCACAATAAAAAAATAAAATTAAAAATTAAAAATCAAAAAAATAAAAATAAAAAAACTGAACATAGAGCTACCCCATGACCCAACAATACCACTTCTGGGCATCTGTCCAATTGATCACAAACCAGTACACTAAAGCCACCAGCATGACCATGTTCATTGCAGCATTGTTTATCATAGCCAAGATATGGAATCAACCCAGATGCCCCTCAGTGGATGAACGGATCAAGAAAATGTGGTATATATACACAATGGAATTCTATGCTTCCATCAGAAACAATGGCATTGCCCTATTCAGACAGAAATGGAAAGACTTGGAAAATATTGTACTAAGCAATCTAAGCCAGACCCAAAGAAAACAGGCTGCATGTTTTCCCTCATTTCCAATAACTAAAATGTGCCTAAAAATCTACAAGAAAATGCAATGGACAGTAAA
Source organism: Dipodomys spectabilis (assembly GCF_019054845.1). Lineage (NCBI taxonomy): Eukaryota > Metazoa > Chordata > Mammalia > Rodentia > Heteromyidae > Dipodomys > Dipodomys spectabilis. The sequence goes on along the minus strand of NW_024870698.1, from coordinate 3,383,738 downwards.
AGACAAACAACTCTACCTGGACATGATTAATTAAGCAGCAAACTAAACATTCCCACAGAAAGAATCAAGGAGGAGGGGCTGGGAAGGTGGCTCAGTGGTAGAGCGCTTGCCTTGCATGCCTGAGGCCCTGGGTTCGATTCCTCAGCACCACATAAGCAAAATGAAAAAAGCCAGAAGTGGCGCTGTGGCTCAAGTGGTAGAGCGCTAGCCTTGAGCTGAAGAGCTGAGGGACAGCGCCCAGGCCCAGAGTTCAGGCCCCACGACTGGACCCAAAAAAAAAAAAAAAGAATCAAGGAGGATATTCTTTGGAGAGATTGCAAGAGCTCAGTACCTGTGTGCATTAGATCAGATAAAAGGATGCTTCACAAAATGAACTCCAAGAATGGAAGTAAGAGGTTTTTAATTATACTGCTTGCTGTTCATCTTTTCTTCTTTTTTCTTTGATTTATTCCCTTCTGTTGCTGGTTTTTTTTATTTCTGTATCTTTTGTCATATATATATATAATATATATGTTATATATGTATAGTTTATGTAATTGGGGCAGAGAGAGAAAGCCAGATATGGTAGGACAAAGGGTGAACCTAATCAGCAGTGAAACCCTCTAGACACCATGTTGATACGCTCACCTTGAGATGAAGAGCTGAGGAACAGCGCCCAGGCCCAGAGTTCAGGCCCCACAACCGACAAAAACAAAACAAACAACAAACAAACAACAACAAGGAAATGTACTCATGACCTGAATCATGTAACTGTAATGCTTCTGTACAGCACCTTTAAAATAAAATTTAAATTAAATAAAGAAATTCTTCAAGACGATCTTGGAAAGGATATTCATATCAAATACTTTAGACACAGTCAAAGGCCTGATGAACTTGGGGGCATTTTCCAACCATATGCTTTCCATCTCCTGGTTCAGCTGACACAGTATGGAAATAATTGACTGGCCAGTCTTTTCTGGGATGTCAGCATACATTGATCAAGGTTTCTAGGCAGTTAGTCTTTCTTTTGAAATCATAAAAGATGTGACTCATAGCAATACTGTATAAACATTAGATTATTTCCCCGTATTTTGCTTAAGAAGTATCATTTGATTCATCTGCCAAGATAAGTTCATTATGTCCTTGAGGTAATTCAATACATCAGCTATTTGTACCTCCATCCTTCAAGTTCACTGTGTCAGAGCTCCAAATTACACAGAAGCCAGCGCATAAACCTTTAGGAAGCAAAGCGAGAGGCGGGGTAGAGAGAGAACACTAATAACCATGCATACCACTTTCATCCACTGGATTAATTCATCTTACTCATTTTCTCTTTGTATTTGTCTTCCTGCCAGTAAAATTCTGGATATTGTACTTTTATAAACTCTATTTTTCCTCTTCCTCCTCCTCTTCCTGCTCCTCCTCCTCCTCCTTCTCCTCCTCCTTCTCCTCCTCCTCCTCCTCCTCCTCATTCTTCTTCCTCTCCTCCTCCTCCTTCTCCTCCTCCTCCTCATTCTTCTTCCTCTCCTCCTCCTCCTCCTCCTCCTCCTCCTCCTCCTCCTTCTCCTTCTTCTTCTTCATGATCTTCTTCCTTCTACAGCTCCTGCTGCTGCTTTTTTCTGGTCCTGGGGCTTGAATTCAGGACCTAGGAACTGGCCCCAAGCCTCTTTGTGCTCAAGGCCAGCATTCTACCACTCGAGCTACGGTGTCATTTCTGCCTTTTTCTGAATGGTTTGTTGGTAATAAGAATCTTATGGAGTTTCCTATCCTGGCTGGCTTTGAACCACGATTCTCCCTTCTCAGTCTCCTAAGTAGCTAGGATTAGGGGCATGAGCCACTGCCACTTGGATCCCAACTATATTTTTTAAGGTTCAATTGTATTTCTCATTTACCTAGTGCCTGGTATTATAGACAATAATATCCACAGTTCCCTCTGACCATAGGAAACATGGCATCTCAGCAAGGCCAAACAGCCATTGTAAGGCATCCAGTCTGAAAGGCTGGGCTGGAAAGAAGTCACATCTGAGTATGTAATGTACTTAGAACTAAGAGAAAGGAAATCTGCAAGTCGAATCACAATGTGTCGAGCTACAATGAACCATTAATCAGTAGGGACAACTATGACATTTCGTAGGAGACTGAGTCATATAGATTTGGGGGGTAATCTAAGGGCAACAAGGTAGATGACTCCTCATGATTCCCAAGAGATTCATCTGAGTGGAGGCAGCCATGCAGTCATTGAAGACAAGGGGCAGGGAGGAGGGACCTGACCTGTGATGCTGGATCAGAGCTCAAGGAAGAGAATGAGAGAAACATACAAAGGAATCTCAAATCAGCTCAGCCAATACATGAATACACTCTCAGAAGATCCACAAAGTTTCCCCAGGCTACCATGGGGGAAAAAAATGTGGGCAAGTATTTAGAGCTATTTGGAATGGGTGCTTAAATGATCACACCTAAGGCTTTGGAAATGTCACTGGACTTCGCTATGCTGCACGTGCACCACTTGGGATGCTTTTAGCCACAACTAACAAATCTAAAGACCCTGACTCGCACAGGCATGTAAAGGAAAGGAACGCAGCAGTTCATCTAACAAGAAGTCTTCCCTAGGTTATGTTAGCAGTGACAAAATATCCTCTGCATTTTCTGACTTAAGTATCTATTTGCTATTAATGGAGAGATAGAGATTGGCTTCCAGGATGAGTGACTCTGGTAGGAGAGGTTAGCATTCCTACAAATCCTCAAGAAAGTCCTGAGCAAAACTGTGTCCTATACCTAGGTCTCAACCAATTCTTGGAGTTAGCTGAAGGTCAGAGGCCCGAGCTCCTGAATGAACCCAGGGCAAAGGATGGCAGAGCATTGCACAGTTGGAAATGATATCACCTAATTGGAGATGACATCACCTAATTGGAGATGACATCACTCTCCAGAGAGGAAGAAGAGAAGTGACTATTTGACCAAATCAGAGCTCTGAGACAAAGGAATGATTAGGGAACAGTTTGAATGTGCACTTCACAGTAGCACCACCAGTGCTTCTGTACTCTACTCACAATTCCCACCTTGGAAACTGTTGAGAGCTGATTTCATAGGCAGCTCTGTTGGCTTGCTTAATAAAGAATCTGGCTACTGTTTCTGTTATTATAACTAAATTTTCTCCATCCCTGTCTTTTGCTTAATCCTGCTGGTCTATTTTGCTGTCTGTCTCTCTGAATAATCCCTGGGTCTGAGTCTTTGATTATCAAACCAGTATAGCACAGTTTGCTCCACTGATGCCCTCCAGCATGGCTGGCACATAGCTGGTACCCAGTACACTTGGTGATCAAAGGAAATTGGTATCAAAGAAAAGTAATGTGTACAGAGAATCGACTCAGGACAAGTTGTAAAACGTACAATGGTGGAGATACAATTGAAGTGTTTTAGAGTCGAAGTAGAAATACGAATTCATACTGGAGAATGTTTTGGAAGGTCTTCTTGGAGGAGCTGAAATCGGAGCTAGAAGGTGGAGAATTTCAACACAACCTGTGGCCAATGAGTGTGTGTGCTCACTTTCCATTTACCAGATGTATTCTCCCCGTCTATGTGTCCCTGCTATACACGAAATCACTCTAGAGAGTTAAACTTTATCAATTGCTTATCTTGGAAGGTTTTCTGATTTTACTTGGATAAAAATGGATGTTTGGGGAAGTTTTCACTAAATGTCACATAGTCTGCCTATTAGGTAATAAGTTCTGAAACAGAACACCAGATGAAAGATATTTGAGAAGCAGGATCTGAAATTGCTTTCCATGCATGTATGTATAATTTCTTGATGAGGCAAAGCAATGTTTGACATAGTTTTCCTGCGGTCTTCAGAATTTGCTTTGTAGGCCACACAGATCTGCTATTTATTATTTCATGTTTAGTTTGCCTTCAGTGACGAAAAAGATTTAGAGATAATAAGATGAATAGTTGAGGGTTATAGAAAATCTGGCTTCATTTATAAGCCAGAAATAGCTCATACCACAAGCAAGGAACTCAAAGGAACAGAGTTCATCAGCTTAGCCCAGTGACTGTCACTGTGAAAACAATATTGCCACCCACTGGTGTAATTTTTTTACCATTAATTTTAATACCTAGCAGCAGACATATTGGACAAATATAGACAGCCCAGGATTGGCAATTTTTGTATCTCCACATATTATGCATGGCAGTAAAAACAGAAAATGGATTTCAATTCCCCAGTCTCTCAATCTTTGTAGTATATTTTAATAACAAAAGACAGGGCCTGTAGTTCTAAGCATTCAAAGCATGTTTTTATAATTTTTTGTCTCAGTGTGCAGTTCTCAATTATTTAAAGAAAGAAGGTGGTAAAAATATATTTCTATTATAGACTTGATCTCCATAATGTTTTGACAACATTTGTCATAAGTATAATGCCTGTCACATGAGATATTTAAATATCCCCTTTGTATTACAGAGGTAAAAGAATTCTTTTGGCATAAAATAAGAAATGTGGTTAAATTTAGGAAGATTTCTAGGAGACATAATCATTTTATTGACATGTGAGAGTTGCAATATTCCATTGGAAATCTAAACCTAACCCTGAATTTGTGACTAATAAAGGTAAGTTAGCATGAAATATATAACAGTACCTTGATACAAGTCTCTCAGTTTTCCTTATATTAATAAAAATGTAGTGAGTTTAGAAAGAAAAGCTAGTATCTAGGGTCTAAGCACCCAGGGCCTTCCCTTTGTTACATGCTCTGTGTGGAGAACATGAAGCTATAATAGTTCGTAATTATTTAAATAGTTACCATGGTAATCACTCCACGGATTTTTAAAGGGTTATGGAGATTAACTTGGAAAAGAAAACATAGACAGTGACCATGAATATAGCTCTGAGTTTTCTGCACACTCCCTTCTGCCACCCACCACTGACACCCACACGTGGCACCCACACACGCAGAGACCCGTCACCTTCCACGTTGAGTTCACAATCACCTGAAGCCCTCTGGTGAAATGCATTGTTATCCATTAACAAAGGAAGCAGATTGTGAGGTTTTAAGTTTAGGATGCTAAATAAGCTATTCCATGTACTCTGTTCAGACAGTCTTCTCAAATTAAAAACAAACTGAATATTAAACAAAAAATAAAGTCAGTTTAACAGTTACAGTTTTGTTTCCAATGTCCAGAGAGCCTGACAATCGCTTTGAACAATTAGAAGACAGAGACAGACATCTTCACCTGGCATGTTGCAATTCATTATCTTCTGGAAGATACAATGCTAAATATTTACACTTGTAAAGTTAAAGGTGTTTCCTTGGGAAAAAAATAGTTACTGAGCACATTATAGATACATATATATAAATATAAGTATATATGCACACATATATGTATATATGTATATATGCTAAGTATTGTTCATGCTCATAGAAATATTAGTCAAAAAAATAGAGAAATGGCCTTACCCTTGATTTTTAAACTCTAAAGTGATCAGGTAGTGATACACAATAAAGATCTGGACTAAATAGCTTGGTTATGATTATTTCCTTCTCTTCCTCCCTTCCTCTCTTCATTCTTTGCTTCCTCCTACCTCCCACATACATTCCTTTCAAGCACCAGTTTTCTGATTTTCATTTTGTTGGACTGTTTTTGTGTCACTCTCAAAATACATACAAGTTTGATTAGATATATTTTCTTTTTTACTCAATTCTAAAGAACATAAATATCTATCACATTTGTTTTATTAATCACATATTTTCTACATCCTTTGCTTCGTGGTAAATGCAACTTGGTCTGGACAACTTCAGTCAGCACCAGTACTGACACTTGCTCACAGCCTTATACATGGTTAATTACTGCAATTTGTATGATTATGTGCCAGCCTCACATAAGACATTTTAATTGCATTGATTGAGTCATCTATACTTATGAGAGAAATATGTCAAAAACTACTCACTCAATACCTTCCTGCAATAATGGCAATGTTTGTTTAATGTGTCTTAGAATCAGCATATCATATACCTACTCAAAATCTGAATTGATCAACTAAAGTATTATCTGTTATAGTTCTTGAACCATTTTGTGTGTAATCATTTTCGAAAGATGCAAGAGGAGATGGAGTATATTCCATGAAACAACTCCTCCCAGGCTCCAGGCCTCTGGGATGAGTCTTACTATTCAAGAACAGTGGCTCAATGTGGAAGTTGGAATGTTTGCTCAACTCATGCAGCTGATCCCAGATCTCTCTTTAGTATTCTGGCTTTGCTCACCAAAAGGCTACTTTTTATCCACTTTAAGGAAAACGATCACAAGGCTCATGCTGCAGCTGACAGAACACGGTCATGACAATTTTGAGAAGATATAATTCAAGCCACAGCATATTCTAAATAGCTGTTTAGTGTATTGTTTGCAGTTATTTTTTTATTCCCTGTTGTCACTGTGTTTGATTTCTTTTTTTTTGGATTTTATTTTTTTTAATTGCTTTAAGTAGTTGTACAAAGAAGTTCTCATTCTACAAAACAGTGTATGAGTAACAAAGTGTCTGACAAATTGTCACCCATCTCTCTTAACTCATCCCTTCTCTCACATTTTTTCTTTAATTGAGATTAGGTAATTACATAAATTTCACATATTTCACAGTATTGTGGAATCGTGATACTTAAGAGTCACAAACACGTTTTAACTTTCACAAGGCAAATTGTCATTATCATGGTCTAAACACTTTGTGTTTGATTTCTGTACTCTTTGTCTTGTATATAAGTTTATCTGATTTGGGGGAGGGAAGGGGAGTCACAGAAATGATGGGACAAAGGGCGAACCAAAGCAACAGTGATTCTACATTGGAAATGAACTTTACAGCTTGGTGGAGGAGAGGGGGTGGGAATGGGAGAAAATGAGGAAATGAGGGAGGGGTGACATTGTTCAAAAAGAAACGTTCTCATTCCCTTACTTATGTAACTGTAACCCCTCTGTACATCACTGTACAATAAAATTTATATATATATATAATGTGTGTTTACTATTGACCTAAAAGAATCTTGAAGCCATGTGTGTTGTGTATATTACAGACCTACAAAAAATCCACTCAAGTTAATATTTTGAGCAAACAATATAGACTAAATACAAAAGCAAGCTTAACTCAAATTGTGATTTGCTGACAGGGGGCGGGGGGCGGGGTGGAGGGTCTGTTACAAATGTATGTACATTAGCCAGCATTTGGTTTAAATGGCTTTGCTAAATTCAGAGAGTAGTTGTGTTAACTGTGTTCACATTGATTTCTCCAGGAATCAGGAAGCTGAGGGGGAAGGATCATGAGTTTGAGCCCAGCTTGGGCTACCCCGTGAGTTGAAGACTATCTTAGAGTACACAGTTGAGAGTTTCTGACAAAAACAAAAATAGCAAAAGAAAACAACAATAAAATTGACAAAATGAATGAAAAGGTTTTCCTTAAACAAGTAGCTAAAGATATTTTTAATTTTAACGTCCACCCATATTAGATTTTCAAGAAAGCACTTGTGAAAAATGATGAGTCCAAAGGAAAAGTGACAGTCGATCTGAAGTGTTCTACACTGGTATTTTTTTCTGTTCTTGATAGAATTATATTCTGACACATGAGAAAGTGTCTGGAGCTGAAGTCATGCAGTGAGAATCTGGGGAACAGAGAAGTACAGAGGGGAGGCAGGGATACACGGGCATGCCATCCTCGTCTCTGAACGCATGTGGACATACAGCTTCCCCTATATTTGAGCCTGTGTCACTTTATCCCTGATATTGAAGTATTTGTAGCTGGCTGCCAATTTCATGTCCCAGTAGGTGCAGGAAATGACTGTAGAAAACAGCTTAGGAGGAAGAATTGGTTGGTGAAGTGGATGTGACAGGAACCTGGGAAGAAAATGACCCTCTTATATATACACTGTTCTCATTTCTATGACAATCAGTTTCAAACAGTCTCTCTGAAAGACCCCCTTGCCCCAAAGCACATGGGTATTGGTCAGGTTATATTTCCTGATTTGAGCTTAAGGTAATTCAGTCTCTGATTGTGTCCTTTTTTTTCTTCTTCTTCTAAGTGTGTTGAGCAAACTTCTTGTATGTTTGAGAATCTAATTCAAGAACATTCACAGAGTTGATCATCAGAGAATTAGTTACATAGAATTTTTTTTTTTGTCAGTCATGGGGCCTGAACTCTGGGCCTGGGCGCTGTCCCTCAGCTCTTCAGCTCAAGGCTAGCACCCTACCACTTGAGCCACAGCGCCACTTGCAATTTTTTTCTGCTTATCTGGTGCTAAGGAATTGAACCCAGGGCTTCATGCATGCAAGGCAAGTGCTCTACCACTGAGCCACCTTCCCAGGCCGGTTAAATAGAAATTTAAGATTGAGAATAAGAAGGAGTTTTGTGAATATGAACATTTCAGCCTCTCTCTATCTCTCTTTCTCTCTCTCTCTCTCTCTCTCTCTCTCTCTCTTTCTCTCTCTCATATCTTCTCAGGCAAGTGCAGTGAAAAAAAGAACTTCAATATTTTCTAATTTTATCAGCTCTTTGAGTCTGGAGTCATACCAATGGCAAAATAACCAACAAATATTTACTTAGTAATTGCTCTGTGTAAGTAGCAAGCTGAGCTAACATTTCTAGTGCCTAAGTGTCCGGCAACATATGTAGCACCTTTTGATTTTCATTTCATTTAATCTTCAAAATAACTGCACAATAAAAGTTTCTATTTCTCCAGTTACCGAGGAGGAAGCTAAGTTGGATGGATCTTAAACAGAGCTGAGATTGGGAAATTAAAACTTTCTGAATTTAAAGCACACAGTCCAACCAATTTAAAAAAAAACTCTGTACACAAAGAACCTTTAAAGCATATAAGAGAAACAGTCATCTCTGATCAATAGTGAGAATATACAGGGAGAATCACAGGCTTATCTGAAGGAAAAGCTTTGTGGGCTCAGAGAAGAGCCAGTCTAACAGCTATTACTCCATTCATGAGGAAACGAAAAGACAGAAGAGCTAGCGATGAGAAGTCAGTCTAGAGAGAGGCAGTCACAACATTTGACCTTTGACCTGAAGGATATTTGTTGTACATATTACAAACATGCCAAGAACTCAATACCGGGCAACTAAAAAAATGGAGCAAATAACTGTGCAAACATGATCAAACTAAAACAAAATTTACCAAACAAAAATTACCAACTACAAAACTGGGTACAGTTAAGCCACTACACTGAGCAACTACAAAACGGAGCAAATAACACTGACCAACCTTAAAACTTGATACAATTAAATTTTAAGTCATTAACAAGGGGAGGATTCTGTGTCTCATGTAGATATATGCCCTTACAGAACTGTGTTTAGCAAACAGAACAGACCAACCACGAGGCAACATGAGCTCCTAAGTCCTCCCAAAAAGTGAGGCGTCTTGGGCTGGGAAGGTGGCTCAGTGGCAGAGCGCTTGTCTTGCATGCCTGAGGCCCTGGGTTCGATTCCTCAGCACCACATAAGCAGACTTCTACATGTCATTCATGCCATGGTACATGATCATTCTCCTCTTGGCCTTAAATAATTACCTTTTCTAGGCACCACAAACTCAGGCCTATCTCCCTGATTACTAGAGCATGCAGAATGTCCCTTTGTTTCTACTATTTTAGAATTATAAGAAGGTTAAACATAGTCCATGTTCCTACTCACCTGTAAAGTGTAAACAGGATGATGGCTGTTTTAATCAGAGATAGAATATTGACTTGTACATACTACCTGGTAAACACTATGGACACATACTTCTTTAAGATATTTTGTAAGGATCTATTCATTGTCCAAAGGCGGTTACATAGTAAAATTGCTATTCATGCATACAAAGTGTCCTGATGAAACTCACCTCCTCCTCCATTCATTTTGCCCCTCTCTCTATTTGTTAAGCAAATACTTTTTGCATTAATGAATGCAATCAATCAGAAATACAGGAAATAAGCCTCCTGTGAAAATCAGAATGAGCCATTATCTCCCTGGTATTTTTATGTTCAATTGCATTATCTTGAGCTACACTCCCACCACCCCAGTGTTTCTGATTAACTCTTCCACAGAAGCAAGTAGAATCCCCAAGAAGGCTCTTCCTTATCCTTTCTCATCTCCCAAGGGGGATGCTTTTTTTGTAGAGGAATGAAAGACCCTATGCTATTTTCTATTATAAGTTAGCTTGACAGCTTTTATGACGTTCTTGACGGTTCTTTGTATCTAAAGGTATGTTATTTTGTACAAATGTCTATATCTGAATTCTTTTATATAAGATCAGAGATTAATATCTTTTAGTCATTCAATAAATGTGACATCCAGATAATATATTAAAAGACATATATCACAGTTAGTGGAAGCTTTAATCAATTCAAAAAAATCCAAAACAGAATGCAAACAAAGGATGGATTTTATTTTTGATCCAATCTGCTATTCTTCTTTTGATTGGAGAATTGAGTCTATTACAATTAAGGGTTATTATATAGAGAGATGTGTCATGTTTCCTGCCATTTTCTTGATTTCCTGTATTTTGTTTTTTTCCTGTTTCTGTGTTTACTAAATTGATCTCCTAGTGATTTTTTCCTGATGTGTTTCTTTGATTTTGATTATTTTCTTCACATTGTATTCATCCCTTTAGAATTCTTTGTAATGCTGCTTTCTGTAATTGATTATCAAATTTCCTATCTCCTCTACCAGTTTATGAGTCCTTCCAAATCAGACAATGCCTCTTGACTTTACCAGCATCCAGCATATAGCCGAGAAAATAAATTCTCATCAAACATACTGTAAGCAAATGACAGATAGATGTCAATGTTTGATCATTACAGTGATGGTTAGAAACTGTGAACACACTGTTAATCCTCTTCTAGATACTATGTGTCTCATTATTCTACCAGTCTTGTCTCAAAGTCAAGGTACTGAATCAATTTCCTGCAAGAAACTTCCTCAAGCTAAAAGTCCACACACTCAAACAGAAACTTTCTGGTTAGTTTAGAGCATGGAAACAAGCCTGCTCTGTAGGATTTCACTTCTCAAGACAAATTTTCTCTTCCAGAATTTGAGATGTCACCTGTGTCTCTTGGTTGATTTTTGTGAGTACTCTATGGATTACTTTAGATTCCTTTCCTATTGTGGTTTATGAATTTGTGAAAGGACAAAGCATTCATGATCATTCTAACCATATGATGAACTGCCTTGTTTACTGTACTACTAAAAGCCCTTACAGCTCTTTGTTCTTTCATTTCTTTTAAAGAAAGGTGAAGCCAATCCATGTAAGTGATATCAACTCTTCATGATTTTGCTTTCATTTGACACTACTGGGATTTGAACTTAGAGCTTCATATTTGCTAAGCAGGTACTCATACTAATTTTTGCTTGCTATTTTTGAGAGAGGGTCTCACTTCCTACCCTGCCTTGCTCTTGGGAAAGACCTTACCAACGTTAAGCTTTTTAGTAGCTATAATAACAAGAATTAGCCACAAAGTCCAACTTGGTGTTGATGGGCCTTGTGAACTGTGTTCTGCTAGACCTGCCTTAAACCAGAATCCAACAATCTCAGCTTCCCAAGTAGCTAGGAATGCAGGGGTGAGCCAGGGAAGCTCAGTATATTTTTTCTAGACCTATTCCAAGGTGTTTCCTTAAAAAAAAGTATATATCCAAATGTTCTGATTATCAAGTAGACTTTGAGATCTGTGATTGAAAAAAAATGAACCTTGCTCTATCTATAAATTATATGCAGGTTTATTTGCCAGTGGTATCAGTATATGTATATGACATATGAATTAAGTTATCCCTAAATAAATAATGAAATCATAAGCCTATATGAAGAGTTTCTCTTTTCTGCTCACTTACATATGCACATACACATATATATGTGTGTGGATATGTAGATATCCGTATACATGCATATAGTGTATATTGAACATATGTGAATAAACCTCATATCAATCTGAATTGTAGACCTCTTAAAAAGTTCAAATTCATGGCCACCTATAATCCCAGCTATCTAGAAGGCATAACTTAGAAAGATTGCCCATGAAGAAAGTTACAATGAACTATGGAACTATGGAAAGAAGCCAAAATTATGAACAATGCTGTTATTTTCATGGTTCCATCAGTTTTCGAAATAAAGCAGAATAAATTCATGATGTATGAATTTGAGTGATACTACTTATATCTGTTAGTCTGTTCTTTAAATTTTTTTCAGTTATATTTAGCATTATTAATGATGATTTCTTTCCTTTGCTCCCATTTCAATAAGAAGTTCATAATAAGAGGAGAAAAACAACAAACAACATATTAAAATATTAGATCTCAAAATGAGCAAAAAACAGAAGCTTGTCCTTCCTATAGGTGCAGTTGTTATGCTGTTTTATTATGTTTTGGGTTTGTTTTTGTTTCTACCATGGACTATTTCTACTAATTTTAGAATTTTAAATCCTATGAGACATCTGACTTCTCGTAAAACCTTCAAAACGGAAAAATAACTTTTTTGACTTTTAATTTTGTTAGACTATGGTACCATCTACAACAACAAGGTAGCCCATTAGCTCAACAAATAGAAATATGTTCTGTGTCTCAGGCCCCTGAGGGAATGAGGGAAATGTGTGCTTCTTGGATAAGAAAGGAACATTTGATGAGATGAGCTGCTAGAATTATTTTTAGAAAACCCAATCTTTCAGGCACAAACAGGTTTTCTTCGTTTGCTTGCTGTTATTTAAGCAAACCAATATGGCATACATTTTTCTCATCGTGTCTGGAGCACCTTTGTTATTTTGGACTCTTTGGGATCATAAATAAGCCATGACCAGTAACACCTCAATTGAAGGGACAGAATCTGGGCACTGAGATTTAACTTATCTTTTAATTGATCATAAGAATAGTCAATCTCATATTCTCATCACAAGAATCATATCATCTATTTACTAGTTACAAGCTCATGTGAGGCATAAATTTGCAAAGTCTCTCTGAAAGAGAAGATCCTCAAAGTCACCAAACACAATCCCTGCCCCTCATGTTTTTCCATGCACGGTTCATGTTCTCCATTTTTATTATTTTTAAAAAATATCATTAGAGAATACCATTTTATTTTATGAATATAATATTGTCATGATTCTGGGTATATTAACTTTCTTCTATCATCTGAATTCTTTCTAGGATCAGAGAACGGGCTCTCTCTCCTGTGTTTCAAGCTCTCACCCCATGAGTTACTTGTCTATGTCATTAAAATGAAGGACCCTGGGTGGGCTGTTGGTGGCTCCTGCCTCTAACCCTAGCTGTTCAGGAAGCTGAGATCTGAGGGTCATGGGCAGGAAAATCCATTAAGCCCTTATCTACCATTAACTCCCCAAAATGCTAAAAGTGGAGCTCTGGCTCAAGTGGTAGTAGATTGCTCACCTTGAGGACAGGCCCTGGGTCCAAAATCTACGACCAGCACAAAAAAATAAAAATAAGTAAAAGGGAGGTACTCTGCTGTTCACAAGAATCTCTCCTGCTTTCATGAAGAAGGTTTCTGCTTGCCATGGCCCTGAACAGGAATCTAAAGGGGGAGTTCTCTCTGAGACAGGAAGAGAGGTGTGATGATAGTGAGACTCACATAAGACAGAACCAACAGAGACTGGTTCTCAGGCTGTGTGACGAGGTTTCCTTTGGAAGTTCTGAGATTCACCCTGGAAAAGAGACCTCCTCCCAAATAGTTGTGCCAATTTGGTTAGATAAAAACGACCTACCCTACTTCACGAAGGTCAGCTTTTCTGTCCGTCTGTGTTCCATTCAGAGGCATAGGATGGGCTATTGTACCAATAGGCTGGTGTTTTTTTGCCACGTGGTCCTTCCATCTATCTTCCCCATTCTACCCATTGACAATCTCTAAGAGTTAGCCAAAACGCAATCAGGAGTTCCTTCAGAAATACGCGTCTCCCCCCCGCCCCCCACCTCTTCTGAATCGCAGGATGTGAGACTTATAACACAATTATTCCTCATAATGTATCTGTTTTCTGTCTTCAAAAACATCTTTGGGGTTTCCTTGTTCACAAATACTCTCATATACATGAACTTTTCCTAATTTCCTTTGATATTCTGTCCCTCCAAAGGAACAAGACTTTCATTTCTAAACACTTTATACTATAGGAGGCTGTTGAACAAAAATAAATTTGAACAATGAGTTTGCTCCCCACCGCAGGACACCTGACTCAGGTGAACTACAACTTCATTTAATGTGCAAGCAGGTTATAACCTAACCTAGGATTCTATTTGGGAGCTGAGCAGCTGAGCCTCAGTCATCAAGCTGACAGTTATCGGCTTACACCCAAACAAGGCAAACATCAAACTGCCCTGATCAGGTAATCTCTATAAGCTGTTTCCCATTTTTCTGGTTTAAAACTTGCTCGCTACCTCATAGAGGTTGGAGACATTGTGAACCATTTTATGGTCTGTAACGCTGCCCTATTCCAGAATCTTTTTCTTCCTCCAGGAAACTTCACTAAACTGAACTGGTTTCAGTTTTATTTAAATGACATTTTCTCCTTGGATTCTTGGAGGTGCTTCCAGAGTTTGATCTGTCTAGTCATAGGAAGGGGTGATATTTTGCCATGCCTTGTTGATCAGTGAATCCCTTTCTTGCAACATTTTCTCTCTATGAGCTTGAGAAAAAAAGAAACTCCTGCAATATCAAATTCTCCTCCCCTCTGTACTCTTGTCAACCTATACCATGTTTTTAAATGAAGAAAAATATTTTTAAGTCAACCTTTTTATTCCACATGCACAAAAGGATTTCTAGACTGCTGGACAAATCCCCTTCAAATACTTTCCAGAATCTTTGACTCTGCAAACTAAGGTTTATAAGTGATAGTTCACTTGTAGCCGGCCTGATACTGTTTTGTTCAAAGGCATCTACCTGCATCAAATACTTTGGAAACAATTGCTACCATTATGATTGTACACCCCTCTCGGCCCAGGGTGTCTAACAGCTAGAAACTGAAAAACTGACAGAAATTGATATTTCCCGACTACCTCAAAACAGAAAGACACGTTTTCCCCTTGAATCTTCCTCCTCAACATCTCAAATCCACAGTACCACCCAACTGAAGCAAATGTGACCTCCAACACAATTATGCTTTTCCACTGTGATGCTGACTTAATGGAACCATCAAGTCCTTGTTTAACTTCACATCCCACATTACTTCTAGGGAAGTACGCAGGAATCTACCTTATATTTTGATTTACTCTGATTCTCATATGTGTCTCATAGGAATGGTACGATTGTAAGGTAGGTTTGGTATTTTTCAGTGTTTTCAAGGAACTTCCATACTGATTTCCACAGTGGCTACACCAGTTTACATTCCCACCAGCTTTGTTTGAGGGTTCTTCTCTTTTTTTTTTTCTATCTTTGCTTTCACTTGTAGTCATTTAGTTTCTGGGCAATTTTCATTGTGTCTAGGATGAGGCAAAATTCGAGTATAATTTTGACTTACATGACTTTAGGGCTAAAGACACTGAACATTTCTTCATGTTTATGTTATCCATTTGTATCACAAGCTTCCTCAGGTGATATGTAATGTGTATTGAAGTTTGACATATGCTACAAGAGTGTTTCTCTGTAGCCTCTGGGAAATCCTTGCAAAATACAGGTGCTTATAAGGGTCTTGACAAAGATGCTGTCTTTGACCATACTTCATGCAGGCTCCTCTGAACACTCATTCTTACTAGTCTATACAGACATGAACAAGTGGCTACAATGACAGAGAATGAGATGGTCAGAGTTCAAGGCCACCCAAACCAAAAAGGCTTAGCATGACCCTTTCTCAACAAGTAAGCTGAGCAAGGTGCATGCCTCTAACTTCAGCTGCTCAGGAGTATTGCTAGTGATTACAGTTTGAGGTCAGCTCCAAGTGAATATCATAAGACTCTGTTTGAACTGTGATAGGAAACCTAAAAATAAATAAATAAATCATCTCACACACATACACACACACACACACCAAGAAGGAAACAAAATTCTACCCTAAAAATAAACTGTGAAAAACAAAAGGCCCTGAGTTCAAACCTCAGCCCCACTAAATAAATAAATAAACAAACAAATGAACAGACAAGAAACTGTACTGGGGGTATGGCTCAAGTGATCCAGTGCTTGCCTACCAAGTAGAAGGACTTAAGTTCAAAGCCCCACAACAATACAACATAATGAAAGACTTGAATGAAATAGTAGCATCGTTTCTAACAGTTCAAGATGTAGAGCAGAGCCATAAGTTCCCTTAAAATGTCTGTCAGAACAACGTCATGGCCACCAAGAGAACTTTCTTCCTGTTCTAGCAGCCCCTGAAAGGCACTTTACCCACACGCTGACTTCTATAAGTGCTACTTAACAAACCCAGACAGGGTCTCATGGACAAGCCTTCCCCTTCTCCCTTTTTGTAACCTTTTATTTCTCTGATTCTATAGAGCCCCACATTCATGCCCCAAACAATTCCCTCATTTTCAAATGTCATCATCACTTAAAAAATAAAATCAAGCCGATGCTGGTGGCTCACACCTGTCATCCTAGCTACTCAGGAGGCTGAGATCTGAGGATTGCAGTTCAAAGCCAGCTTAGGCTGGAAAGTCCTTGAGACTCGTATCTCCAATAAACCACTAGAAAACCAGAAGTGGCGCTGTGGCTCAAGCAGTAGAGCACTCGCCTTGAGCTGAAGAGCACAGGGACAGTGCTGAGGCTGAGTTCAAGCCCCACGACCAACAAAGAAAAAAAAATCAAAACTGAATTCAACTGGTAATTGGATTTCTGCAGTCGTTTTTACTCTCTGGCTTTGTGTTGTCCTCAATGCTTGACACATACTACATTCACTGGAGGAAAATGTAGAGTGACAGAGGCAAAGCTGCCTTCCAGGCCAGTGGAAAAGAGACTGGGAAGGTATTTGCACACCCAAAAGATACTCAAGAAAGAGAAATCAGACAACACCGGAGGCCTGGTCAGATGTGCAGGATGATGGAGTCAAGGATGGCGCCGTGGTTTGTGATTCGAGACACCAGAACCCTCTGTACCCAGTGCCCGCCCTGCCTCCCCTGTGTCTAATGGATTCCTCTTGCCAGGGCATTCTGTCATGAAACCCACACATTTTTGTTTGTGTTTTGCGCCCATGAAAGATGGCTCTTGAATAGACGATAGTAGGAGGAGAAACAACTGGATGGATCCTGGTCAAAACCCACAAGCTTTCCCAATGTGCAAACATCCATGTCGATTTCCTGTGCAAAATACTGAACTATTTCTGGTTGACTTCAACCAGAAATACGGCTCAGCTATAACATGGAAACGACCTCAAGGATCCTCATCCATTGTTTCCTCGTATAATTCTGACATTATTCCGTGAGGTTCTGGAGGGTGCAAGGGTTTTGTGTCTCCGAAGCATCCATTCCATGAAGATGATATCCAATCGCTCTGTTTCAGTCAAAGCTTGACTACCCAGTGCACAAACCATAAATTCCACAAGAGAGTGAAATGTTCTGTCTAGTGCACCTGCTTTGAAACTATGTTGAAAAATGTCCTGAACTGGTCGATCCTTGCTTTGGGGACATTGGTTCTCCAGAAAGCTTGCAGACAGCCCAGGACCAATTAATGCTATGCACATTCATGGTCCACAGGGATATTATTTTTGATTAAGCATTACCACACTCTGACACTAAGCTGTCAATGTCAATTGGCTCAAATCAAACTGAAATGCCAAAGCACTTAGCATATCCATATCTAATGCTGAAAGCAAGGGTGAAAGAAGCCAAGATCTCTTAAGGAAGAGATGAACAGTCTTGGTGGACAGTAGACAGCAGAAGCTTTAAAGTACCAAACTGGGTTGAAAATGCATGACATCTTCTATTAGAGTTTTCAATCTATGACTTTTTCCTAAAGATATGAACATGCTACAAGGAGCCAGGCACCAGTTGCTCACACCTATAATCCTAGTTACTCAGAGGCTGAGATCTGAGGATCACAATATAAAGCCAGTCTAGACAGAAAAGTCCCTGTGAGACTCTTATTTCCAACTAGCCACCCTAAAACTGGAAGCGGCACTGTGACTCAAGTGGTAGAGCGCTAGCCTGGAGCACAAAGAGGCTAAAGGACAGTGCCCAGTCCCTGAGCTCAAGTCCCATCACCACCACCAACAACAACAAAGTTAAAAGGGGGCAGGAGCTTTGTCTTCCACGCTTATCTTATCGTTCCAGAGAGCATATAACAGGGCCTGCTCCGTGGGAGGCCCTTGGTTATTGCTGGCTAAATGAAGAGATAGGAACCACCTTGACCTGAGCCAAACCATCCTGGGAGTGACTACAGAAACATCAGCAAGCAGGTTGGTTTCACAAAGGCAGTTGGAAGATTTGGACATCGACCATAGGGAAAGAAGAGCGTTTCCAACAATAACTGGTGAGGAGGGTGGTGAATACAAACTGTGGGAAACAAACCATAATTGCCCAGCCCATAAACCTGTGCAATTCTCTTGTGAACTGCAATGGGTTTTCCAAAGCGCCTTCTGCTCAAGGCTTTGACTCCCAGGATAGCACTGATCTCCACCAGGTGTCAGGGATGTTTGTGGGTCTGCTCTTGGAGGTGACTGTGGAAATGGAGTCCTTCCTCCTTCCTCTCCTTGGTTCGCCCTGGGTTATAAGGAGGTGAGTGGTGTTGCTTCCCCAATGACGGGCTACCGTGCCTTAACCCCAAAGAAAAGGGGGCTACTCGGTCACGAACTGGCACCTCCAAAATCCTGAGCCAGAATCAACCTTTGATCTTACATATCGGTTATCTCGGGTATTTTTTTTTTAAGCAGTGACAGAAAACTGACACCTGAATCTAAATATCACATCAAAACAGTCAAAGCAGTCCCTGCACGGGGTCGCTGTGGATACAGAGGTCCAGGATTCGGAGACACCTGTCAGAGCGGGCTGTCCACTGAAAGTGACACCGCCTCTCGAGTGGAGCTTCAGATACAGGCGTAACATCTTCATGCTCTTTTCATATGGACAGAACGTGTTTCTGTAATAGTCAACCCCGTCCCCTTCTTCTCCCCTCCCTCAATTGTTGGTCCCCTCCAAATAAATTATCCCCCGAATTATTATCTGAATAAACTATTATCAACAGCATCATTAGTATTTAGCTCTCCATTGCACCTGAGTAAACACCCGTCCTATTTCTGAGCTCTGCTTCGCTAAGAATTTCATTTATGACATGGAATGGGCTCTGTGGGGAAATGGCACATGTTCTTCAAATGTCAGGGGAAAGGGGAGATTTTTCTTGTAAATTATTCCCTATCTTAAACTCAGTCAGCAAGTGCTCTTTGATAGGGCACAGAAAAGCCAACAGGATCCATGGGTAGAGTAATTATTCATATTGCCACCTGCACGAAGAAGCGAACAGTCCATTCTCCAGCTCAAGGCATCTCATTGTGTGAGCTTCAGGAAGAAGGGTGGTTTGAGCTCCTGGTTCTATTATAATTTATAGCAAATGAGGCATGAATTTGTAGGAATTATTTATTTACTTTCAAGTGGATCTGTGACCTGTGAATGACCCCATTACTAGTTAATAGGAGGAAAGAATTGCTTGCTACTAGAATGAAAGGAGATGAAGAATATCTAATATATATAATACACTGGACAGTCACACAGTCTAAGTTTCTTCCCTAAAGGCTCATGCCAACTAGACAAGGGAAGCGCGTTATTTGTAGCCACACCGGAGATCAGAACATGGATGCCTTCAGATCTGTCCTGTCCAATTTTAACTCGTGTTTCTGAGCAAACTAGAACCTGAACCCAGGATCTTTGAGCCTTTAAGCTAATCATAATTGTTAAGAATACCTTAAATACTGAACAGCTGTGCAAGATAAGATTGGAGTCTGTTTCACAATTTGAGGAAGCAATTTGACAGCAAGTGACTAACTCAGTTTAAAATCCTATGCCAAAGTACTTTTCACATTTCTACCTCAGAACAAAAAACTACAGACCCAGGGAATTTAAACTCATGCTTCAGGTCAAACTCCTTATAAAACGGTGGCATTGACTAGCAAATCCCATTTCACCCCCTGGGCGATGCAGAGATTTTCACCCTTACTAGAAACCTCTGGGAAGTAGTTTTAAAGCTGCTGACATGCTACTGAGAAAAGTAAGAACACTGACATCCAGAACATTCAACCTCTTCTGAATTGTGCTTATTTCCCTCCATCAAACAAATACAGTCAAAGCTATTTGTAGGGTGAGGTCTTTAATGGTTAGAAGTCAAAAAAAAAGACTTTGAGAGGATTTTCTCAATTTCACCACAAGGGGGCACTATTGCCATGCATTCAGAGACCTCTAGTGCCACAGTTCAGGATAAATAATGCACCACCAATTAACTCAGGAAAACATCCTTTTGTGTCTTCTTCTTTGACTTAGAGATGTGCAAAACAGATAGCAAGCTCTGTGATCTCTAAAGAGAAAGCTCTGTTTCCTCTATCCGGTTTTCTGGAGCGATGGGAACTCAGGGTAAGAGGTACGACTCTATCTAATGAGCCAATTAGTGGGTGGCACCAATATTCCCAAGAAAAGTACAACCACAGGAGGACGAAAGAAAATCAGGGTTACAATTGCATGCAAATAGCAGGCTTAAAATGGTGTCTAGCTTAACGATGTCTTCTCTCATCTCTATTTGACTTTCCAACAAGGAGAGAGAAAAAAGCAAGCTTTGAATAGATATTGTCCATTTTTATTCATGACCTCTAGTTTATTATGAGTTTTCTTTTCCTAGCCATAAATTCTTAAGCTATCCAGCTTGTAGATCTAAGCAAGCATTCAAAATAGAATCCTGCTATCCTCATGAGTTTATTGGGGGAGGAAACTAGCTCTTGTATATATTTTCTATGAGTATTTTCCCAGAATGCTTAAAGGATTACTTCTGTTAATCCTCACAGGAGCTGTGCAAAGTCGGAATCCATTATTTTCATTCTTATGGATGGTAAAATCAAAGTAAAAAAAAAATGAACTAAACTTATTTTGAGTTCCAACAGATAGGTAATAGGAAGACCTGATCCAACCAATGAACAAACCTACAATCTTCTCCCTTTTCACAAGGCTCATTTCCTTCCCTGTTAGATTCCTCTTTGGTTGTTTTTTAAATTTTCAATCACTCAGTCTTATTTTTGTATTCTTAGGTGGAAACATATCAAGAAAGAAACAAACGAAAGATAACTGCTAAGCTCATTGTCCAAGGAGCCCGGATGATGTCTGGAGATCTCTCTGTATCCATGGAGGCTTCTCTCCCTCTATTCCACATAGAGAAAGTATTCCATCATAAAAATGTATTACAATGAATTCAGTAGATAAGATTATTTCCTCTCACTTTGATGTTAACTAAGAAACATAGCCGGTTGGTACTCTTTCCACTTATAAATCACATCGTAGCAACAAGAACAAAAAATCGAATTAGGTTAGGTTCGAGAGAATCTAATTAAAGGAAAAGAGACATTATTTGCATGGTTTAGAAAGGTTTCCTAAAGCCATGGCCCAATCACACTGAGACGAGAGTGAGCACAGAGCTCAATGCGTCACAGGTGAAGTCATTCTGTTCCCTAGGGAGTCACAAACACATCCCTTGTGGGAGATGCTCTCGGGCGAGTAGACAGATGGGATAAGAAGATTCACCTGCTTCATACCCAGGGCCCTAAGTTCACCCAAGCACCTGTGCTTCCGGGACACAATTTCTCCCACTGCATGAGATTATGTCCAGGCATGCAAAGCTTGGCTCAGCCAAAGGATTTCCTTTTACCCCTGTCCTTTAGGGCCCACTCAGTGACACTCTGAGAGAGCGCTGGTATGTTTAAAACAGGCACCAGCCACTGTAGGCCGGACATGGGCTTTCGCATCAGTAGAAGTTGACCAGAAGAAATAACGCTGTTGGCCTATATTGAGGATGATGTGGGAAAGGTACAAGAGTGAGTCTAGGCTGCTTGCTCATTGGCATTTCTGGAGTTCCTTGTGCCCGACCACTAAAACAGCGTTTCCAGAATACCATTAATGTCATTGTGGTTCCCATCCATCTTCATGTGAATAGTGTATTTAACACATGATGACAGACAATTTGATAGTGAAATATCATTATTATATGGCAGGCAGACAGCTTGAAGACAGGATGGTGTCAAGATGGTGAGAGTTGTCCACCAGCGAAATGCTAACAATGGAGAAGAAAAACCAGTCATAGGAGATAGTGAACGCTTCTGCATTTAATAAACAATCAATCAAGAAGTTCAAGGGTTGTAAATATATGCATTGAATTCTGGTGTCATCCAATTTTATAAAACAAACACTACTGGACATAAAGGGACAGTAAGGCCCCAAATACTTCAAGAGGCCTCTCTCAAAAATAGATAGATCATTCAGACAGAAAAATCAACTAAGAAACTTCAGAGTAAATGGTGCCATAGATCAAATAGACCTAACAGAATCCTCATAATATTCTACCCAACTACAGCCTAATATATATTCTTCTCAGCAGTCCAGGGATCTTTTCCCAAGGTAGTTCAGAGTTTAGGCCAGAAAGCAAGTCTTAACAAATGCAAAGCAAACTGAAATGGTTTCTTACATCTTATAGACAATCAGAAATAAAATAGCAAGTCAAAAGGAAGAGAAACTAAAGAAACATATCAAGATTGAACAACACACTTTTGAATGATAGGTGAGTAGACTACTGAAGAAAATAGTGCAATTTTATAATTCCAAAAGGTAAATGAAAATATGACTTACCAGACCCTTTGGGATACAACAAAGGTAGTTAAAAGCACCAACTGTAGCTATGAATATTTACATTAGACAACAACAAAAATAATCCCAAAGATCTCAAGTGAAAAGACTCCAAGGTCTTAGAAAAACAAGAACAAGCCAAATCCCAAATTCGTAGTAGACTAGGGGAGGAATCAATGACACGGAGACCAACAGATAATACAAGAGAGCGACCAAACAGAATTCTTTCTTTGAATATGTAGACAAGATTGGCAAGCCATGGCTTATACCTGTATCCTAGTTCCTCAGGAGATGGAGACCTGAGGATTCAGGAGTCCCAGAAACTCTAATTTCCAAAGAACCACTATGTGGCAGAACTGGTAATTTGGCTCCAATGGTAAAGCAGCAGCCTTGAGCAAAAATGCTGAGGGATAGAGACCGGGCCCTGAATTTGAGCTCATACCAGAGCGTGCATGTGGCATGCATACACACACACACACACACACACACACA
This sequence comes from Dipodomys spectabilis, assembly GCF_019054845.1. NCBI lineage: Eukaryota > Metazoa > Chordata > Mammalia > Rodentia > Heteromyidae > Dipodomys > Dipodomys spectabilis. Next base: position 3,360,541 of record NW_024870698.1, on the reverse strand, counting down.
CACATGTTCATAGCACACATGCAAGCATACACAGAGAGAGAGAGAGAGAGAGAGAAAACACACAAAGATTGGCCAAACCAAACCCAGAACAACATTGGAGATGAAAAAACTAATATTACAATAGATACCACAGATTATGTCCACCCTCAAGATTTGTATCCATACAACCTATCCTGTCCATTTTAGCAGCCTCCAAATTTCGTTTCCACAAACCATCTCAAACCTTCTTCCAGTTCCTACCAAGGTGCACTAGCCAAGTTCTGCGGTTCTTTGAGACAACAAACTTTTCCTTGGGCCAAGACAATCTTTTTTTGTTTTGCCAGTCCTGGGGCTTGAACTCAGAACCTGGGCACTATCCCTGAGCTTCTTTTTGCTCAAGACTAGCACTCTATTTCTTGAGTCACGCCACTTCTGGCTTTTTCTGTGTATGTGTCACTGAGGAATCAAACCCAGAGCTTCATGCATGCTAGGCAAGCACTCTACCAGCCCCAAGACAGTAATTCCTTTTTTTTTTTTCTGTCAGTCATAGGGCTTGAACTCTGGGCCTGGGCACTGTCCCTCAACTCTTCAGCTCTACCACTTGAGCCACAGAGCCCCTTCTGGCTTTTTCTGCTTATGTGGTGCTGAGGAATCAAACCCAGGGCCTCATGCATGCAAGGCAAGCACTCCACCACTCAGCCACCTTCCGAGCCCCCCAAGACAGTAATTCTTCCTGAGACCGTGTGAAGTCCTGCTCAACTGGTCCAAAGGGTCTTGAAGGTAGTTGAGGCAGATTTGAGAATCAGGTCTGAACGGAGGGGCTCTGTTCTGGGGTAGATGGTCACTTCTTGGTAGAGGAAGGTAAAGGAAATTTGGAAGTTCAAGACCCAAATGTCTTCTCAGACTCCCCACTAGGCTGCTAACCAAGGAAACACAGACGCTGCACACTGGGTCTGCCCTGAAACCCCGCCACCTCCATTTTCCACATGGACTCCACTCCCACCAAGGAGATCGCTGCCCTTCAACGCACCTGCAGAGCTCCTGACTTTCCCAGCAGCATCTGAGCTGGCAGTTGACTGATCTGAGTCTATGGCTTTGTTTTGTCAAGATCGCCATGCCGTCCACCCACTCCAAAGTCCTCTCTCTCCGCACTATTTATCCAACAGAAGCTTTGCACAATGTTAAGTCTTCACCTGTTTCTTTCACCTGATTCTAATTAATCACAAGCAAAATGCCATTAATTATGAGAATGCTATATGCAAGGAGTTGGTACCCACTACCTGCGATCAACGTGGGCTCCCCGTTGCCAGGAAACTACAACTAAACCAGCATCAGAACAGGCCCTCGGGGTCAGCTAGCTAGGGATTCTCCTGGACCCAAGTTCTACAGTTCTGATTTTTCCCAGAGAAAGAGCGCAAGGCAAAAGCATTCTATACTTTCATTGACAGAGTGTGTGTGTGTGTGTGTGTGTGTGTGTGTGTGTGTGTGTGTGTGTGAGTGTGTGTGTGTGTGTGTGTGTGTGTGTGTGTGTGTGTGTGTGTTCAAAGACAGAGTGGTAAGACAAAAATATTTAAATAGATGATTTCAAGCTAGAAGAAATGTTCATATCTCATATACATATAATTAGTCCCTGTGACCCATCTGTCCCCTCTGAAGTTGATCATGTGTATGTGAGAATCAGCAATGTCTCCATGGAGAACTGAAGGTAATGTATGTCTGTCACAAGGTAATGTATGTCGTCACATGCAAACATGATATTTTACTCAGCATTTACCCCAGGCTCTCCACAGTTGGCATTTTGAGAATTATCTTGTCTAGGTAGAACTGATGGCTCCATTGTAGAGATTACATCCTGAATTTTCAGAGATAAGATGCTTTATTAATAAACTATAAAAGGACCTAGGGTTTTTTTTTTTAACTCATCCTTAGTAGGAGACATTATATACAAAGTGAGACAAAAAGCACTCCAAGTAATATCAGAAGATAAGAGCCAGGTGTCCCGGTGGCTCACGCCTGTAATCTTAGCTACTCAGGAGGCTGAGATCTGAGGATCATGGCTCAAAGCCAGCCCAGGCAGGAAAGTCTGTGAGTCTCTTATCTCCAATAAACCACCAGAAAACCAGAAGTGGCGCTGTGGCTCAAGTGGTAGAGCACTAGCCTTGAGCTGAAAAGCTGAAGGACAGCACCCAGGCCCAGAGTTCAAGCCCCATGACCAAAAAAAAAACCATAAAAACAAACAAACAAAAATAACCAAGAGATTCAAAAGGAAAGGGATGTGAAAGGCATTGTCATGCTTCAGGATAATAAGAAACTCAATATGAATTGAGAATACAGAATGGACAAGATAGAGAAAATTACATTGATAATAAATACTTTTAAACTGATCTGCAAAAATTGATGAGTTTTACAACCATCCCAGTAGGTGGTCATAGAACTCTGAAATCCAAAAATCCTGAGGACCAATATACAGGAGGGTTCGTGCTCTCTTGTTTCTATGATTGTCACCTCTCTTCCCACTGTGTCTAAGTGTCAGATACCCCATTTCTTTCCATTTGGCTTTGGGTAAATCCTGCAACCTAACAGCTACTTCCTCTCTACCTTGTAGGACTGATAGATTGCAGAGATAACGCAAGTGGAGTACCCAACAGCCATGCTGAAATTCCATGAATTCAACTGTGAGCTCTTCACTAGAGACAGAGATACAAAGGAAGCAAGAGAAAAACGTAATGGACCAGCCACGTGTGAAATGCCACCGCCACCTCCAGTATTGTCAGTTTCCCTTGGTGAGAAGGGAGACATAGATCCACTGTTCTCTGATTAGCACAGTCTCCCCACCCCTCTCAGAGCAAGGTAAGCATCTCACACACTAGAATTCTTCAACTCTTGGGCCTGAAGTTTTGGCTTAGCTCAATGAGTGGCACACAGGTGCAATATACACTATCTGAGCTCTCAGCAAGTGTCTGTTTATATCCACATTGCCATTATTAATTACTAATGTTCTCCACCAATTCATTTGTTAATGGTCTGTGACTCCTGCCACTCAACGATGTCAGATTTTCTCTCTTCCAGAGATAGCTGTGTCATAGGAATGGATACAACAGCGTCCAGTTCAAATCAGAGAGACCACGGCACCATTCCTATACACACACACACACACATTTCAGTATTAGCTTAGACATAGGAAGAGAAACCAATCCAGGTCAGTGAGAAAGTCATCCATGACACTACAGAATTGTGGGGGGGAGGGAGGGCTAGAAAGCAGTAGAGTTGCATTCTTCTGCACTAGAGGGCTTAACTCCCTGAAGCGGAAGGATGTAAGAGCTCTAAATCACTACTTTATCTGCAAGAATCTCCAACTTGGAGGAAAGCAGAGCTCAGATGGGAAAAATCTAGCTCTCCAATGGAACCTATTCATTGATCTCAGTTCAGGAGACAGGTCGATTTTCTATTTCTTATTATGGTTGCTAACCTCACATTACTAAAGCCAAACGTGCAACACCCTGTGTCCCTTACATTGGCAGCTTCTTTGAAACATCAGAATGAATTTTTGACCATCGTAGGTGCTCAGCAAATAGATTCATGTAGCTCCTGGGAGAAAACACACCAGATTCCAAACAACATTTATCTTAAGGAACGTTTAACTCAGTTCATGGAGTCTGTGGAAATATATCAGAGCCAAACCATTCACGGGTAAAGACCACCACATGGTTGGGTTTCTCTAAAGACTGAAATAAATCTGAACTTCACACAAGTAGCCTTATGTAATGATAAAAGGACTCTGGTTTGTCTGAGTATTTTCATGTACCTTCATATTAGCAGTGAGACACGAGATGGCTCTGGAAGTGGACTGATATCCTACAGTCCTGGAGAAAGGCAGTGTAATATAGTTAGTGGGTCCAGGCCCCTCGCTCCTGCATCCCGTCGGGCCTCTGGATACAGAGAAGATGGGAACAAGGGCAGCTCTTTGAGTCCCTAGCTGGGGAGGAATTCCCTTCCGCCAATCGGGAAGCTCCACATCAGCTTCTAGCACAAGGCAAAGGGCACCTACATAATGGTTTTTATTACCACCATTCTTGGACACCTTAATGACTTCTCAGTCCACCAACAAATGTTTTAACTGACTTGGAAACTGAAGAGGCGCACCCTCAGACTAATTCCTATTACCATCCGTGATACTTCCCCTCCTGAAAGACGAAAACAACTCCCCAGGAAAATCCTCAAAAGGGAAGAAGGAAGGCTTGAGTTAAAAGTGTTGATGTCATGTTTCACTTTCACAACTAGCCACAAGTTTCCTTAGGAAGATGAACCTTCCCCATGTGCTAGTGTTCATGAATGCCATGCTTGCTGCCTTTCTTTAATTTTAGAATCTAGTTTAGGTCCAGATCTTTAGACATGGCAGGAAGAATGTCTTAATAGGTAGATGAGATGACTGTGGGTGGATTTTTTTTTAAATGTGTAAGTAAATATAACACCTGACACTGTAAACTTGAAAGGACGTCAGAAAGTTTTGCCTTGGGGTAGAAGAGAAAAAAATAAAGAACAATTGCCTCCTTTGTGTGATTTTATGTTTTCTCCCGGTCCTAACTAAATGATGAAGGAAAGCATTGCACAGAAAGACCCAGACCCCCAGATCCAGATCAGGTTTTCTAACTCGCTGAAACTGACCAGGTTTTATTATGAGATCTGATTTCTTTTCATTAAATCTAACCTAATCAAATGTTGATTTATAAAAAGAACCTTTATGTATGTATGTATGTATATATATATATATATATATATATATATATATATATATATTAGAAAAGAGTAAGGTGCCAGTGGCTCAGACTTATGACTATAGATCAGAAGGCTGAAACCAGGAGGATCATGGTTCAAAGCCAGCCAGAGCTGAAAACATTCTGCAAGACTTCATCTCCAAAAGAATGAAATTGTTTAAAAAAAAAGATCAAAAAGCAAGATAGCCAAAGGTGTAACTCAAGTGAACAAGAGTAAGGCCCTGAGTTCAAACCCTGTACCACTATAATAATAATAATAATAGGTGCACAATTTAAAATCTGATATGATACTGAGGTTAACAGTAAAATGATACAAAAATATCCTTCTTTCTCAGGGAAGCATTGTTTTATCAGTTTATTTATTAAGAAGGCTACTTCTGTGATAAAAAGTCTCTCCTCACATAGGTAAAGGAGAAGCTTCAGAAGGAAAGTCTGCTAGGGAAAGCGAATCATCTAGTTCACTCCAAGAACATACAGAACGCCAAAGGCATGTGAACTCCTGCAGCTCCCGGCAAAACCCTGGAGCAGATTTCTTTACTCCACAGGAAGCACCTGTGAGAGCCAGAGGAACTGGGTAAAGTGCACACCAGTTCCCCAGATAAAAGCCTGTGTTGAAATTGGTAAACTATCACTGTCGTGATTAAAACAAAAATCCAAACCCCAACCGCTGCAGACAGCATGCTTTCCCTCACCCACCAGCGTTCTCAGCAGACCTCGCCTCCCTAGGCTACCACAGAGCAGAGATTACCTCCACACAGAGGGACCACGGTGCCAGACCCACTCCATCTGTCAGGTCACATGACCCAGATCTGGGGAAAGGTATCTGGCAGCTGTCCGCTCACTTCTGCAGATCCTCGAGACTTCCTACAAATGTATCTTCACACCATGTTGAGACGATCTTAGGAAGAAAGTCGAGACTCAGGGGATGCTAGAGACTAATTCCAAAGAGCTTCAAGGAACCACACACAACAGTTATGAGGCCAGTCCCCAAGGGCATGGGAGGTTCAGAGATTTCTTTTGGTGTCGTGCACTGTGTATACACGGCTCTTCTAATGCCTGAATGGCTCAGGGTCTATTTGTCTGCTAAGACAAATTACTTAAATAAATTGACCCCTTAAATTCATTTACCATGGCATTATCTACCTAACTTCCAGCGCAGACTGGCTACACTGGCTAATTTTTCTAACAGAGTTTTTTTTTTTTTAATCAAAACTTCTTTTACATAATGCTATAGGAGAATCTTAGGTGGCTTAGTTTGAAACACAGTACTTCTCTGTACCTGGCCAGATACACGAGCCTCTTGTGCAGCTGAGTGTCCAGTGTAAATGTTTGTGTGAGTCTGTGCACACAGAGGTTCTGTGCTGTCCCTACCAACAATTGCCTTTTAAGTCCAGAAAGCCCGGCTAGAACAGACAGAACTGAGATGAGACCCCAGAGCTACTTCAGCTACAAAGGCATCAGAAGTCTCTTGGCAAGAGGCAGAATGACTGTGGTGAGTTATTCTCTCCTCGTGGGTCTGCCCTCACCCTCAAGGTTTCTGGGTCTCTGGGAACTACTGAGGCCTTAGAAAAACAGAGGCTTCCGTCCATCCATCCTGCCTCTGGACAATGGAGTCAGTTATACTCAGTTCCTTTGAGACTTCACAGATCTAAAACCTCAGCTGGCATTCACACTGCACCCCCTCCCCCGCCCCAAAAACTCCTTTCTACTTTCCTGCAAAGAAAACCTGCTAAACCCAAGACTGGTGTTCTGAAAATGAGCCTAAAGCCTGAGAACTCCTGAAGGAAAAAGACCATATCTGAATTCCCTCCAGTTCCCCAGAACCCCCGGGGACACGCAGCACGCACTCAAAGAGCCTCTGCCAAAGTAAAGCGCAAGTGTGCTCTGCTCAGAGGGCACAGAATTAAAATACTACTGTCATCTCAGATGGAGCCAGTCTAGAAGAGACCATTGTGTAAGCCTTCCACGAAAACACATTAGGAATCTTCCATAGGTGTGTAAACAATGATAAAGTTTTCCTCTCTAGATAGGAAACACGCAGTTGGGTTCAACACCCTACAGCGAAGGTTGGACAGTTGCTAGGTCTGATCTAATTAAAGCAGAATCTGTATTTACAAGAAAGGCTGAGCTGCAGCTGAAATACTGCTCCTAAACATGCATGCACACGCACACGCACATGCACACACACACACACACACATTGTCTCTTCCTTAAGACTATTGATTACTTCTGCTCATGTTTTGTTGGTAGTGATGCTCAGAACCTACCCAAACCCAAACCCAAAACAGAAACAGAGGGAGAAAGAGACAGAGACAGAGAGAGAGAGAGACAGAGAGACAGAGACAGAGAGACAGAGACAGAGAGAGATTTTATATCAAATACATCTGATATAAAAACCCAGTGGTTTTTCTGCATGACAAAGCCCTGGGTAATTACTTCGGCCCAGGTACATTTTCTCCACAGCTTTTCTGCACCGTGGCACTTTGTTATTTATGGAAAGATGGGGGAAGGGCAGGAGCAGGCAACTCTTGCCATGGCAACCCCAGCAGCACGTGTTACCTCTGATACCATCACAGATTGGATAGAACGCACTGAGGGAGACGGGAAGAGGCATTTGACGTGATTATATGAACGCTTCATATCTACCAGACAAAACTTCAAAGGAATGAAAATATCACTCACTCTGTCTTGTGTATGGGATCATTTTTCTCGTTAACCAAATCTCATCTTCTGGTGTGAGCCAACTTTACAGATTTGTATAAGTGACCTTTAACATGTTCACGAGATGGCCACGTTCAAACATGAGGCTCAGATCAAAGTTGATGAGTATGTCAGCCAGAATGATTTTTTTTCCTCCAGTGGTTGTTTCCTTATAGGTGCTTACCCACAAGTAACTACGGATTTAACTTCCTAATCGTTGGTGGCCTCTGTCACTAAGTCAATCTACTTTTAGTCTCACTTTCTTCTTACTCACTTCCACCTACAGAGCTAACCTCTGGCCTTCATATCTCAGGCTCAAGCAATCACCTTCGCTCTGTCTCCCAGTTTTGCTTTTAATTACCATCTCTGGGTCGCAGCATAAGTCATGTTGAATTGTTCATTATAAACCCTATGAGGTAATAGGAACACTAGAAGAGCGGAGAAGAGAGAGGAGAGGCTGATGAGGTAGCATGGCATCAAAGCCATGGATTGTGGCAGTGGGAGAGACAAATTTTCATTTCTGGCCATCAATACACAGTTGAAAGACACAGAGTTCTTTTCCTAAAAGTTAGAGTCTCTCAGACCAGCTCCCTAAGTGTCAGTTCCTCTGGGGTCACGTTGGTTTTACACAAACCCTTTCCAGATGTAGTGCGTGTCTTCTGCATTCTGATGGAGTTTCGCTGACGCATTCAGAAACCATCTTTGTGGCCCCGCATTAGGCCCTCTCCTGGAACACCATGCCTCTTCAGTTTTCCAGCCTTTAAGATTTTAACTCCTCTGGGAAACATCCTGGCCCTTCTAAATGAGGCCAGATAGCCTTTGTGTTTTTCTGACACTCTTGAGTTTAATCTTACAGTAGCAGTAATGGTTTTATGATCAACTACTGAAATTTTTGTAGTAGCCAGGATAGGTGAACCAAAGCTTCAGGAGCAAATGAACCCCTCCATCTCAGTACATAACAAAGCTACATGTCTGGGCTAAATTGAGCTCTGTAGCTGCATAGCAATGCTCTTCCTAAGAAAAGGCCAAGGGAAGAGAAAGAGGCCACACAGATGCCAGACTCGCTTTTAACTTTCTCAGAAGAGTTAAAAATTTGGCAAAAATTAATGACACTGACTCCACCAAGACTGAGGATAGGAAAATGCGAGAAACATTTGGACAGTTAGTAAGATACATCAAACTGCCACAATTACCTATGTGCAAAATTAAACTATAAAATCTTTGAGAACCAGAACCAACTATGTGAGACTATTGTAACATAACAGTATAGTTATAATTGATAAGGTTTGATGGATAAACTCAGAAACCGATGCCACAACGAAGAGAGAAAACAATAGCACTAGGAATGTCTTAACAGGAAGGAGGGGATAGGATAAAGGAAACAAATAAAGAAATTGCCTCCAGCCAGAGCACAAATAGTCATTCCAGTGTGAGAGGAGTGAGTTGAAGGTTTGGGGGAAGAGACTGGATGGTTACAAGGATGCGGAAGAGGAGAATGAGATAGTTGTCTTGCTGTTTCTGATTTCCGAACAAAATGAAAATGCCTATTTATAGCTAAAGGAGGGAAGGACAGGAAAGGGGTATTAGCACCTTATACATAATTGTTGTTTTTTTAATTAAAGGAAGAGATCCGCATATTCAACAACACAAATCCCATGCAGAATAAATAAATCAACATTTAACACAGTAACAAAATGTTAGGTTATGATCATTAGGTAGAAGAAAAGTCAAAATAAACAAATTAATGATTAAGTTAAAAGGCCAATATTATGCACACAACTTAGATATATCAAAAACTTAGGTGAAAATGATAAACACCTAGAAATATCTCTCTCAAAAATGTGTTTAAAAAGGGAAAAAACAAATCGTTTAACTAGGGATGCAGGTGGACCCATTGCAACAATGTGATGTATGAACTTTACAACTTTGGTGGGGAGAAGGGGGGAGGATCAGATGTGGGGAGGGGGGTTGTATGGGAAGGAATGGGAAAGGGAAACAAAGAGGAGGCAACAATGCTTGATAAGAAATGTACTCCTTATCTTGCCCATGTAATTGTAACTCCTCTATACGGTATTCTCACAATAAAAAAGAATAAAAATAAAAGAAAATACTTGAAAAAAATATGTGTTTCAAACTGAATGAAAAATTCAATCTTTAAATGAAGTAAGAGTAGTTTAAGTAAACACACACACACACACATACACACTCCTACACAAATTTAAAGATGAGTTTTCCCAGAGATTGAGGAAATAGATAAATTTGGCAAGACATAAAATCTCCAAGAGAAAAGAAAAAAGGAATATTTTCCAAAGTATATAATAAAGCTACTTAAACTCTGACAACTACACCAAAAAGAATACAAAATTAAAAATGATCAATCTCATTTGAGACTATTGATGCAAATTCTGAAATATGTTAGGAAGAAGAATTTGCCAAAAAAAAAGAAGGGAATTCAAGATGCTTTAAATGAGAAAATGTATTAATGTAATTACCACATGAAGAACGGTCAAACCCCAGTATTGATATTAAACAACAAAAAGAATCAAGGTTAACTTTGAAAGAGTATCTACTATCCAGTTATAGAAATGTCATATTTATACTACTTTTGAACAAAATGTTGAGTTTCTAATCAGTATATGAAGACAAATCCAGGACATAAAATTTCAAGAACTAAAAAGAATTATGTATTTTCAAATTATATTAATATTTCCATAGAATTCAGAACATTTGGTGTACTAGCTTTAATTATTAATAGAAGAACCTATCATGTTTATTTGGTAAAAGTATGTTGAACAATACTGCTTGTTAATATCTTAAAGTCCATGAATATTTGCATATTTACAAAATATTGACTGCAGATATTTGCATATTTGTAATGTGTACCTTTTGACAATGGAAGAAAAACTAAAATGAGAGGGAGAGTATCTGATGGCTTCACTCTGAAACAGGTGGCCTTTTCTTATAAAATTATCCATCTATTCATATAACAGGAATCTCACTCTAGGTATTTGTATCAAGAAAAAATATAGATCCACAACAAAAACTGCATAATTCCCTCAGAAGATTTTTTTTATTTTTGCTCAAGACTAACGCTGTACCACTTCAACAGCACCCTTTCCTGATTTTTTGGTGTTTGTTTTTGTTGTTGATTTTTGTTGGTCGTGGTGCCTGAACTCTAGGCCTGGGCACAGTCCCTCAGTTCTTCAGTTCAAGGCTAGTGCTCTACTACTTAAGCCACAGCTCCACTTCCAGCTTTTTCTGCTTATCTGGTGCTGAAGAATCGAACCCGGGGCCTCATGCATGCGAGGCAAGCACTCTACCACTGACCCACCTTCCCAGCCCAGAAGATTTGTTTAAAATAGATAAAAACTGGAAGCAACTTAAATGTCTACCAGTAGGAAAATATACAAAGGCATTCAATTGTCATATTCCATAATATAATAATCGCTCCTCAATAAAATAAAAAAGATGCAACAATATGAGCTTCTGATGGAAAGAAGACAGGCACACAAGAGTTTACGTTCTACAATTTTATTTCAGTGCAATTCAGCAATACATAATTAGTAGTACTAATAACAGAAACTTATTTTGATTTATTTATTTTTATCAAAAAAAGATAGAAAAGGGTCACAGAGTAAAGTGGAGCAGTAGCAATAATCTACATTTTGTATAGGTCATATAAAGCTTTATATACTCATTAAAAATTGTCAAACTGAACACTTAATAGCTATGAACTTCATTGTTTAAATAACAGTATGAAGTCAGAGCATAACTAGTGAGTACCATTAATACATTTTCAGAGAGCCTTAAAACTCTCTAAAAATATTATCACACTTTGTTTAAAAACATAAATTATATATATATATATAAACATAGTCATTCTCACTAATTCACATTCTATTCAAATTCATTCAGCCTCAACGTGTGTGTGTGTGTGTGTGTGTGTGTGTGTGTGTGTGTGTGAGAGAGAGAGAGAGAGAGAGAGAGAGAGAGAGAGAGAGAGAGAGAGAGAGAGAGAGAGAGAGAGAGAGAGAGTGTGTGTGTGTATTTGGGCAGACTAACAGGGTCCAGACTAGCCATGAAAACCTTGGGGAAAGTACAGTTAGAAGGGGAAGAGATAAAGGATGTAGGGTAAAGGATTTAATTTACCAGCTGAGACTTATTGGATACACATGGATATTAAAACGTGGCATAATGGAGCACATGAAACCAAACAGGCCATTGGAACCAGGGAAAACCTTCCTTAAATCATAAGGGAAGTAACTCTTCCCTTCCTGCATAATAAAATGGCCTCTCTTTATTGAAGGACTCACATTTCCACAGGGGTTTGTTTTTATTTCCCTCATCCCAAGAAAACAATCACGTGGCCTCCTACATCCACATCACCACACCGAAACCCTCGTTTATTCTCACTGGCAGCGGAGGTCTCTGAGAGCTTTATCTCCTGTTTCTCTCTTCTCATTCTGTCCTCAGCCCATTCTCATCAGCTCTTCACTGAAATGGCCTTCCAACCCTACCACAATCTCACACTGATTATTTCCGTGGAGAACTTCCCTTATTTTATGTGCATGTGTAATACACCTGATCATGTCACTCTCCTTGGAAAAGTGCCTTGGCTTCCAAGTCAATAGAACTCCTTTGCCTCACCCATCGTTCATTCTCAGTAGCCTTTTATGAATTTCTCGCTCTTCTTCTATATCTCTTAATTTGTAAGTAACCCAAGACAGATTCTTGCTTCAATTTTCTATGGATACTTAACCCTTAATGATCATATCTAATCCTATAGCATCTGATAGCATTTAGACATATAGGCCTCTCAAGTGCAAACTTTCAGTCCAGATCCTTTTCTGAAACATGAGACTTACATCCAATGGCTGTCTCAAAAACATCACTGAGGGGTCTCTAACACAACCCAATGTGTCATGTAAGTAGATAGACAGACAGACAGACAGTTTAGATTTTGGCATTTCTCCCAAGCATTTCCCCCAAACCACTGCACATAGATTTCTTCAATTTCTGTTGTCAACTTCATTCTGGCAAATTTTCAAGTGAAGGCATACATAATCATCCTTGATACTTTTCTTTCTTTCATAACAAACCAAAAAGTTCTACTTTCTCATTGCTTACGTTGCTAGAGCCTTTATGAGAGACCTTGATTCTGTTACTGGCAATATTATTCTCACAAGTTGCATCAATCCAATGAGCTTATTGTTTTATAAGAAATAATCACCAATTATAAGACTTAATATAATAACGTGGATGCTCATATCATGGACAATAACTATCGCTGCATTTTGAAGCTGGTAAAGTGAGGCACAGAGAGACTTAGCAATGCCAAGAATGAATTTCCAGGAAGTCAGATGGATTCCTGTAGTATACACATTGGCATTCTGACTCCAGAGTCCATATGCACAATAACTAACTTACCGTTTCACCCTCCAGTGTTCTTAGCATTGCTTAAGCGTTCTTCGTAGATAGCTTTACCTGACAGATGCACAGGGACAAAGTTTCCCAATACCATACAGATAATACGAGATATATCATCTTTGATTGAATTCTGTTTCTCTAAGATTTGGCACCTAACTATAGAAGATAGATAGATAGATAGATAGATAGATAGATAGATAGATAGATAGATAGATAGATAGATAGATGGATAGATAGATGAATAGATGCTTATATGTATATGTATACATATATATTCTATTCTTTCTAAGAATTCTATTCATGAAATCACTTCTAAAGATCATATATCTTTTTTTTTTTTTGTCGGTCGTGGGGCTTGAACTCTGGGCCTGGGCGCTGTCCTTCAGCTCTTCAGCTCAAAGCAAGAGCTCTAGCACTTGAGCTACAGCACCACTTCCGGTTTTGTGGTGGTTTTTATTGGAGATAGGAGTCTCACGGTCTCTCCTGCCCAGGGCTGGCCTTGAACCGGGATCCTCAGATCTCAGCCTCCTGAGTAGCTAGGATTACAGGCATGAGCCACCAGCGCCCGGCAAGATCATATATCTTTATAAATACATCTTGATTTCCTTTGGGATGCTTTTTAAAGTGCTACAAGTATCCTTTTACTAAGTGAAAGTCCAAACATAACCAATCACACTGGCCCTCTTCCCTTCCTGCCCTCCCCCACCCCAGTGCTTATTACTCAGTGCTTACAAAGTCAGAACTGCTGACCCAAATCTTATGGTCTTTTTTTTCAATCAACTGGATGTTCAATTCCCTTGGATTCAGTGTTTTTACTAATTTCAGTTGTGCTTACTGAAATCGCCATCTAACCGGCCCACGTGAGTTTCAGTCCAGATGTAATCCATCTAGTTTCCACTTGTGTGGTCTTCACTGTGAAGCTATTTGGTAACTGATAGTGTGGGAATCTTGGTTTGGAGCACAGGGATTGCTGCCATGAGTCAGTCTATCTACCATGGTGCAAAGGAACTGGTCAGAAAAATGTCAGAGTTGTGTTCTTTAATACTAGGTTCCCCAAGGAAGGCTTTTACTATGTCACCTTTTCCTGGTGCAACTTCAGGCATGAAGTCATCAATAAATAAAAACCCTCTTCTGCTTCCCTTGGATTTCTGGCTAGACTCAGAGTCCTCCCTTTGCCTTTGGGCTAACACTTAGTCTTTTGTTCTTGTTTGCTCACTTTGAGCAGAGACATCTAAATTCTCTCACCCTTGGAAGGAGAGCCAATTTCTATGAGACCTGTAGGTGGTTTTTCAGGGGTTCTGTGGTGGGTGTGTTGGATAGACATGACAATTCTTGTGTGAAACTCCAGGAGTACACTCATCCTTTGGAGTACTGGTCATCTATTCTCTCTTTTATTTGAGATATATCTTTCCCCAGTTCCATGATATTCTTGTACTTCTCTAGAAAATGCTGCCCTGCCTAGCTATGCATGTGCTCTATATCTGACCCACAAGAGTAAGCATGCAACCTGAAGAAAATTTAAAGATGAGACAGTAGGTAGGAATAGTTTTGTGTGTGTGTATGTGTGTGTGTGTGTGTGTGTGTGTGTGTGTGGCAGAGATTCAGCCATAGATTAGCTGGATCATCCAGCTTCTGGTTTCTCAGAAGGCTAAAGTTCAGTATCAGCCAAGGATTATGTGTTTTCAAGTATGTCCTGACATGTCTTTTTTTTTCTGTTGTTGTTGTTCAGAGTCTTTTGAACTAAGGGAGTCAATCTCTCACCAGGTGTTGGCCAGAGGCCAGCCCTTGTACTTCCGACTCTCAATACAGAGAAGTTGGCTTCTCCAGAGATAACAAGATAAAATAAGAGGTAGTTCCAGTAAGTGAAAGAGTGCTCTCGAGACCAAAGTTACAAGCTATTGCAATTAAGTCAAAGAATTGGTAGCCCATGACTTTGGTAATTATATGTATTTAAAGTAAGTCACCCGGCTCAGCATTTGCTCAAGGGTAGAGATGCCAGAAAAGCATGCCGATCAGAAAGTGGTCATCATCTAAAGCCATTTTAGAAAGCTGACTAACCCAGCAATGCTTCAACACATGTGTATTCCACATGACACTGAACTATTTGGGGGAATACAGATTAGAATAAGTATCATCCTCTAACTAGTCAGATACAAATGACATATCTTACTGTCAAGAAGACCTCTCCATTCTTGGAGAGCACTGCTAAGCAAAGCTACACGCCTTCATCCACAAAGATTACTATGTTTGAGCAATGTACGTAGTATCAAACTGAGAATAAAAGCCCTGTGTTCTTGACTACCTCATAGTATGTCAGAGAACCAGGCTATGTTAAGTAATGCTACTTTGCAAGTAAAGAGCAAGTCTTGTCCTGTTTGGGCAAAGGAAAGGCTTTGATAGGGAAGACAGTCAATGCAATCTCATTCATTCAGTAAAGTCAAGGCCATGTCTGAAATGGAATTCTTGGCTTTAAAAAACTAGGCAAATACAAGAAATTATTACCTTGTTGTATGTAATTATACCTGGTCTGGTAAATTCACCCAACTAATCTTACGAAATACTATCATTTTAAATGGATCACTCAATAACTGACTTAGATCTTCCATGTCATGTTTATTCATGTGTATTTAGATTTAGGAATCATTCTTTTTAGATCAGGTACTTCCAAACAGATGAGAGTCACAATACTGAATAAAACTGATTGTATTATTAGCTACAATCTACATTTATTAAATACATGAATTAGTCCTTTGCGCATGAAAGCCACCTGGAGGGAATGTGAAATGGAACCAATGTTGCATTTCCCCTACACCAAATCATCTATTAGTACTCTCTGTGCTTGGAATTCCCAGAAGATGGTAATTCTCAGTACCTGAACTATGCCAGCCACTCTACTTTCTTGTTAATCTGCAATCATCAAGTAGATGAACAAGAAGAAAATGTAGATAAACTGAGAAGGTAACTCTTTAGAGCAACTGTCCTCCGGGGACTGGCTAGTTTCCGGAATGCTCTCATCTTCTAACTCCAACTCTTAACAGAAGGCCTTTTTTCCAGGCTGCTCAGAGAAAGAACCATTGAAGACCTGAGCCATAGCTTTGCATTGCCTTTGGCTGGAAGTAATTTCTGTCACTTTGGCTCACTCCCATTGTCCAGCGTTATCATTATGGCCTGACCAGTTTCTGAAGAGGCTGAGAAATGTGATCTTGCTGTGTGCCAGAAGGATGGGCAAACTATAGCACCAGCCATCACATCTGCATTCCTGTGTTAGGGTCTCAGAAAGTATAAGAACTCTTTCCAGGGTGACCCAACCAAGCCTGAACTAGAATTGAATTATGTCAGTGCTCACATGCTTTCTTTTATTGTCCATCACAAAAACCTACTATTGGTAGAACGTGCCTGTAGAATTGTGGAGGAAGACATTCATTTTCAAATGCCATGCACTGTAAAGGGCATTCTAAATGCCTATCCCAATGCACACCGGAGGGATAAGCCCCTCCATCCCCCCTCCATCCCCCCCATAACTCCCACTTAGACTATGCCCCTCCTCTGTCATTTTGTATCATCTGAAAATCTTGGGTGTGGCTCTAAAATGCGATTCACATTCAGCTGTTACTTGAGAGAGTCATTCTCTCATCCTCCCTTATTTCATCTCTGCCCTAAGAAAAGACAACAGAATCTACCCTGCAACGTTACAGCGAACAAAGGCCAGGACATTCTATTTCCCATTCACCCTGCCCTGTTCAACATCAGAGCAGCTATGGCCTGCGAGAAGAAATTACCATCTGAGAAGGAAGGAACGGGGCAAGAACAAGCATCTAAAGTCTCCCCTGAAAACCTGTAACACCAGAGATCTGGCTTGTTTTGATCTTTCTCTCTCTCTCTCTAATGGCCTTGGATGTCTGACTTAAGAAAGAAACAAACAATCATTCCCTAGTACAAAAATGTGTGAAGGCAATTAAGCAAGAACTCAAGGCTGAGATGTCAGAGTGCCAGCTTGCTAGCTGTGCTAGCCACAAAGATATATAAGCAATGTCTATCAAATAAATCCCCTATCTCCTAAAGGAAGTAAACAACATGAAAAACCGTAGCTCAAGAGATAATCCATGCCATAAGAGTACTGTACACGAGTACATTTGAATGTCCGAGGAGAAAGAGCGTGTGTCCTGCTGAAGTACTTGGTGAATGCTTCACAGGGAGAGAGATATTAGACAATGCAAACAACAGTAGTGTTGAAAATGGAAATACAATGAAGTTAAGACTAACTGAACAGCTAATGATACCAGAAAAGTTGCTAAGCACTCTATGTTTTAAAGCATTTAAATATACATGTCATTTACTTGTATTTAAGTGCAAGTAACCTTTTCTCTGTCATCCAAAGAATATTTACCACCTCTTGCTCTGGGGATTGCCAAGGTTTATAAGCAGGGTTTGCCATCACTTCCTTGAAGTGCCTGACACACCGGACCTGTGTAAGAAGTATTTGATGGATAGGTACAAGATTGGTAGAATCAGGGGTCCTGATCTTGTTAAGGCATTTTTCACAGCTCAGATGACACAGTGTGAACTGTACGATTCCTGCACAACATTTCAGAAACAACCAGACCTAGGAAGGTTTATCTGTCACCCACCTCGGAGAACTCAAAAGCCAAGGTAAGCACCCATGGATGTAACGGAAGCTTTGTATACCAAAGGGAAATAACTGTGTTCTGATGGCCAAAGGGAGGCATTTTTCCCCCTTGACCTTGGATTTAAGCCAAAGGAAAACTTTTCCAACACCAAGAAAAAAGTCCCAGAGCAGAAATCCAACCAGATGCTGCACATGGACGCAAAAGGCAAGCCATATCCTGGTGCTCTGCGTAGCAGTTACAGGAATCCATTGCTCAGAGTTGCAGCAAGGCCATTTTCAAAGTTGGCATGAAGCAGAGAAATGATGAACTCAAGTTCCTTCCACTCTCTTTTCCACTAATGAATATTCCTTTTGGTCCAAAGTCTCCCAAGTG
The DNA here is from genome assembly GCF_019054845.1 of Dipodomys spectabilis. Classification (NCBI taxonomy): domain Eukaryota; kingdom Metazoa; phylum Chordata; class Mammalia; order Rodentia; family Heteromyidae; genus Dipodomys; species Dipodomys spectabilis. The sequence continues at coordinate 3,342,660 of NW_024870698.1, read as the reverse complement.
ACGCCCCCTGACAATACAGGTAATTAATGGACCATTCCTCTTGACTCGGATACTGTCGAAAATGCAAGGGGATTTGATAATTGAATCTGAATCCAAACTTTCCCATTATCTAAATGACTAATAAGTGTACATTAAATTAATAATTTTTCTTGGAACATATTTTACAGTTTATTGGTAATGCTCATTTGACAAAAGAAAAAAAAATGATGGTAGAGAAGCTTTGCCAAATAGGAGTGGATCAGAAGTTTTCCTTCTGTGATGAGCTTTGCAATTGGAATTTACTTAAGTTTAAGAGATTTAGAGTCCCTCATGAGGCTCCCCAAATGTCAGAATTAAGTTAATCAAGTGGAATGAGTTAATGAGGAATATAGAGGTTTTTAAAAAAATTTTAATGACTGAATCATAGGCTTTTCTCAAAAGTATTATGATAAATGATTTAGGACAGGGAATCTTTCAGAGTCAATAAAAATTATATTTAATTTTCCTGATTTTATTTCATTAAAAATCTTCAAATTTTACACATCCTCAGGACATCTCAAAAACAGAGATTAAAATCTGTTTGGTTCTGATTTTGGGAAAAATGAGAATCTAAGAGACACAAAGGTTTGAACTACCCCAAAGCTTTTTTCCTGCAATTGCTCCAAGTGAATGTCAGCTCAAGTTTCCTCTACTGAAAATGCATTGATCAGAATAAACTAGTGCAGAAAATGATTTAATAACTATGCAAATAAAAGTTTCTTGCACTAAGGAATCCATTGACATGTACAACTCACAGAGGAATAACAAATTCTACTACTGTTCTCATTAAAATATCCCATCTATTATATTTAATAACTCCAGGAGACACAAGAAGAATAACTATTTGCTCGTAACAGAAATGATGATTGCCATGTCATGTTTTCTTGTTGTAATGTTAGCACAGTATACTGACAAAGTAGCTGAGAAAAAGATTTTTGAGGTGTTTTTGTAAGAATTACAGAAAGAGACTCACTTCCCAGGAGAAAAGAGAAATAAACAAATCAGAGAGTAAAGATGGTAGATTTGAAAAATAGCAGTCTCTCTGATGGTTCAAAAAGGGAGAATTCAAGAATTCAGTGATGGCAGAAAAGTGGGAGAATCTCTAAATATAGGAAGTAAGTGTGATGTGTTCATTTTACTTAAACATCAGTGTCTTGTGAGATGTTAATTCAAGTTCCTCACTAATATATGTTATATAGTCACATGAGCTTGAAGAATGGTGCCTTAAATGAATGCACCATTCTGAAGACTTAAAATGTACCCTATAGGCTAAAATCCAGATGAATCTTGGGGAAAAGAAATATACTTAATATGATTCAACCTAACATTGTCTAACTCACCACAGAACTGATATGCCCTCTCTTATTCCCTTCTTCCCTTATCACTGCTCACACACTCACTAGGCTGGCTGGCTTGCTTTCTCCTCCTCTTCCCTTCCTCCTCCTCTTCCCTTCCTCTTCCTCCTCCTCCTCCTCCTCCTCCTCCTCCTCCTCCTCCTCCTCCTCCTCCTCCTCCTCCTCCACCTCCTCCTCTTCCACCTCCACCTCCTCCTCCTCCTTCTGTTCTTTCTCTTTCTCTTCCACCTTCTCCTTCTATACTCCTTCTTTCTCTTTCTAACCTCTCCTATTTTCCTTCCTTCCTTTATCTTGCTTTCTAGATAGCCATTAATATCTGCTATTCATCATTGTGAGTTACTATTGACTTTTACTGGGGAGTACAGGCATCAAACCTATGCCCAGAATACAACATCCAAGATGAACTGGAGTGGGTTGAGAGACAGTAAATAAGAAGCAACATCATTGTTTGTGATTAGGATTCCTAAGATTGGATCACTATAAGTGGTCAATTAAAAACCAGAGACCAATGCAGTAACTGGTCATCCATTTCTGAGAATGAAATTAAGACAAATGTAAATGAATAAAAAGAAACAAGAGAAACTATTTTGCTTTGGAAGTTTGTGGGTTCTGTGGCACAAATTTGGGGGAGAAGGAAATCATTTTGGATGTGCAGAGAGAACTCAGAAGAGCACCTGGATTATGGTGTTAGGAGATAACAATGTTTCATTGACTTGTGAATCAAAAGGAACTTATTTGTCATGGATCTCAGTCTACTATAAGCCAATACTCACAGTCTATCAGCTTGTCAAAGAATGAAAATTCTAAGTAGCACATGACGTCAGAAATCCTGAGAGAAGCCTTGGGTTGCACAATTAATTTCACTAAGAATCCAAGATTTCAAAAGTAGATAAAACTAGATCATTCAGTAAGGACCCCATGACTCTGTAACCAGCCAAGGAAAGCAGCTAGACGATGAAATAGTCATTTTCACAAGATACAAGGCATCCTTTAAAAACAAACTAAATTAGACATGAGCAAACCTTGTAAAAATTCTAAATACAATCATTTTTTTAAATTATAAGCCATGATCAAAACCTACTTGTTCCACCTGCCTGAAATTCCAGTATCTCTCGTTTACCAGACAACACTACAGCTTCTTAATTCAAACTGGAGGTACAACTCTCTCAAGGCTTTTCCAGCCCTTTCACTAAAATTGACATCAAAACAACTTGCTTCCTGTCTAGAGGCATAATATATCAGTTAGTGCATGCCACTTGTCGGTTTAATGTCTTAATTTCAATTAAGCAGTTTGCTTCTTTAAAGCAAGAGATCTTACTTATCTCTGATTCTCCCATGTCGCACTTTTTGCCTGATGGCGCCTAGAGTATCATTCAATTTCTGTTGAATGCATAACAAATACATGGTGAACAAAAGAATGCATGTATTTTGAAATGGATGAAGTAAGGACAGAAAAAATGGATGTATTTGCGAGTGATTAAATGAATGAAAATCTGCACTGGCTAACTACAAACCAAGACCCTTGTTTTTGCCCACCTACTTCACTGAATATTGTCATTTGAAGAAGAAAAAAAGAACTAACAACTGGGCAGTCCAGGATCCTGAAGCATCCTACAGAGGACATTGAACAATTACAAACAATCACAGCTCACAGAAGGGCAAATATAGGCCACTACTGTGTCACTATCTAAACACAGACACAGCCATTCAGTTTCTAGTGAGAAAGCTGCGGGGCAAGTCACCTTTCACAGGTATTCAATGAAGAAATAGGGGGACAATTTATGTACATGGTAATAAATAGCTTTTGCTCAGAATATCACATCGAAGGCAGAAAGGCCACAACCAGGAGAAAATGTCAGACACTAGCCAAAAAAAAAAAAAAATAGATATATATTATAAAGTCTGATTATGTAAACCTTGTTTTGTTTGAAGGGTAAAGACTGTAATCTCCAGCTCAAGTTCAAATTTCCTGTATAAATATTGTTAGTTTGAATGTAAATCTTAGGTCCATGTTTGATTGTGGGGGTCGGGACTGCAAATATTGATTACCATAAAATGAAGGCAGAGATTCATTTCTGAAAAGGAAGCTCAAGAGCACATTTATGTGAACCCAAGTAATAAATATTACCTTGGGATTCTGATTCATTTCCAATCTGAAGTAGGATTATTTCCTCTCTGTCTTGCATCCTCTGTCTCTTTTCAACCAAATGCACAGCTCACATATGCGGACATGTGCGAGAGCGAACATAAACAATCCCACTAGCTAAACACAGTGACAACACAGTCAAACTTGAAGCCCCTTAACACACAAGATTTCTAAGCCTTCACCAGATCTCCTTCTCCCTTCCCCATTACGAAGCCCCACATTCCTCATGAACCATGAGGTCACCTTCTTCTTCTACTTCCTAATAATTGGCAAACATAAACCAATGATCAATAGCAAAGATGAAAACTCACAGCAGACAATCCTAGCTGAGAAATGACCTGCTCCCCAAACATAGTTTGCTTTTGTGAATAATCAGAAAACAAAACCAGGTTATGGTGGAGAGGGAAAATCTCATAGAAAATATTTCTCCATACGAGAACAAAAAGACTCGGTATGTATGTATGCAGCATGTATTTTATCTGATCAGATACGTTCATCATTATTTATGGAGAATTTTCCAGATAGGATTGGGATAATGAATTTGAGAACCAATGCAAAGATTCTAATTCAGGTCAATGAACAAATAATTCCACGTAAGCACCAAACAAAATTCAGGCCAATCATGTAGCTGACGTTTACCTTCAAACATTCAATTTCCTTAAGCTTCCCTGTTTGTTTGAATGATAATGATTCTAAGCATGTATGGATACATTGAAAAGATTCTAGTGAACTTAGAAATATTCACATAGGAAGGCTCCCACCTTCTCGAGCAACCTGGTTCCGTGTTTATCTATGACACTGAATATTATGACAGTTTTTGCCTGCTTTTCCTTCCTTCATTTGTCTACCTGCCATTTCCCTTCATCTCCCACTCCCAACGATATGTCTAAGATAGGTACCCATTTTGTTAAACTATAAGTTAGGTTTTATAAATTAGATTTATACCACTGCAATCCTCCCCCATGTATACCCAATGTTGGTTGAAGTTTTACATATATACATATACACATACGTAGATATACACATATACAAAGGACCTTGTATGTAGTTTCATACATGGTCATAATTTAGGTCTAACTTCCCCATAAGAGAAAAAGCATGGTCAGTAGTCTACGATTCTAAGTAGTATAAGGAAGACTAGATTTCTTATCTTCACTTCTTGGAGTCACTCCTGTAATTAAAGAAGCACTTAGAAATGTAGCAAAGGAATCAAACTAGTTTAATCATAATAAGCAGTGTTGATGTAAGGTCCAGTGTTTTCATTCTTCAATTTTTCATCATCTCTAAATCTTAACTGATATTGAGTGTTTGCAATGAAGGACAGATGCTGAATTGTAGTGGTAATTCTCTTACATGTGGCCCCTAGAACAGCAGTATCACCTGGGGATTTCATGGAAATACCATCTTTTGTATTTTACTACATACTTGTCAAATAGCAAATTCAGAGACTGGTGTCCAGTAATGTTGTATTTACCAGTCTAGGTAATTCTGAGGCATACTCAACTCAGTTGGGGTAGAATTGGCTTCCATTTCTTCCCTGCATTATTTTTACCATTCTTCAGCACAAAGATAAAAGTGATCTCCTGGAGTCAGCAAACCCGGATAGTATGATTCTTTAGTAACATTATTTGGTAGTAGTGTAATTACTAAAATTACCTAATAACTGAACCTGAACTTGGAACTCCACAATTTAATCCTCTTACCTATACACTGGGGATGTGCTGCTCTTTCAGGGCTGTTAAAGGAATGAAGGGCAACCATTGCCCTCACTTTTTGTAAACATTTCTATAGCTGGAAACTACTGTATGTATGCACCATTCATTGTGTTGCTTTAAATAAGCCCTCCTATTCACTTGTGTATTCAACACTCTCCATAGTTATAAACTGACTGGAGATTTGTAGGCTTTTTACCAGATCTTAAAAAGAATGGGGCTTAGCCTTGGTTTGGAATGGTTAGGCTTCAACCATAACCACCTGTAATGCATCTCTCAAGTGAGCTTGTGAGTCATAACAAAAAAGTCGTGGACTAGATGACTCAATTATAAATAGCATTCTCACTGCTTTTCTGTGATCACAAAGAGCCACAATACACTGGAATGTTTTTTTCTGAATTCTATTTCTAATATTCAAAAAGTTTTCCCCACTCAATGATTATGTTAAAAACAAACAATGATGTGGTTAAAAAGAAAGAAAGAAAGAAATGTAGCAAAGGATAAGCCAGAGAACTGTCTCACACAGGGCTGATCTGAAGGAATGAATACCATGTACTTGAAGATGTGCCAAGACGCCGCAAGTACTTACATCATACTCCATGGTTTCTGATCCACCAGGGTCTTGAAGTTCCAGGATCCTCTCGACATGTTAGAGCTCCTGTGTGATTTGCACATTTCTGCCATTAGGCCTTCACAAACCACTGGTTTTGACGATTGTCCACAGGTGACAACACAGTTGTGGGTCCAGGAGTCTAAGGATGAACAGTCCAACACTGTGGAAGGTGGAGAATAAACCAGAAAAAAATGATGTGATAGAGTCAGTCAGGGCCAAAGAAATCTCTCACAGCCGACATTGAAAATAAGATGCTAAGTACCCAGCTGCTGGTTCACGTGGGATATTTCTCTCAAGTGGGTCCAGCTTGTTTTTCGTTTTTTGTTTTTTGGTGGTCGCAGGGCTTGAACTCTGGCCTGGGCGCTGTCTCTCAGACCTTCAGCTCAAGGCTAATGCTCTACCACTTGAGCCACAGCACCACTTCCGGTTTTCTGAGTTGTTTATTGGAGATAAGAGTCTCACAACTTTCCTGCCTGGGCTCTTTGAACCACGATCCTCAGATCTCAGCCTCCTGCCTAGAAAACTGGTATGGACCATTGGACCACTGCCCTGCCTGTGCCTGAGGTGTTCTTTGGAATGGGTTTGTGGGGAAAGCTTGAAGAATCATACTAAAGAAAGCCAATGACAAGGGCTCAAAAGCCCACAGCATTGATTAAAATGCACAATAATGGTTATGCTCAAGGGGTTCCAAATGGAAAAGGACTCTATTGGGAATTAGATTAAATGACACTCTTTCACATGGTGATGAAAACGTTGATGTCTTTTTTCTGTGCCCTGTGAATTTGTGAAAGGCTACATTTAAAGATTGCACACTAGCTGGGAGCCAGTGCTTACACCTGTCATCCTAACTACTCAGGATGCTGAGATATGAGGATCATGGTTCAAAGCCAGCCTGGGTAGGAAAGTCTGTGAAACTCTAATCTCCAGTAAACTACCAGAAAACTGGAAACGGTGCTGTGGCTCAAGTGTTAGAGCACTGCCCTTGAACTGAAGAGCTGAAGGACAGCGCCCAGGCCCAGAGTTCAAGCCCCAGGCCCAACAACCACAAAAAAGTTACAGACTAGTTTATCTGGCAGAAGAAACTTCAAGGCATCATAGCATTCATGCAATGACCTAGGTATTACTGGGTGTGTTCAATCGTATTGACAGCGAAAATTGGGATAAAATTCTGGGCAGAAATATTGGAAAGTTTGCATCTTGGTGAGAAAAGGAGTATATTCAAGGGTATTCAAGGGTGTGCGTGGGGGGGGATGTTTACAATTGCTATAGAGATTTGCATATTAACAAAAACAAGTATTCTGCACCAGGAAAACTTGTCAGAGATAGCCAAATTAGTAAGATCATACCCACTGTAGATTCAATGCAAATTGATTTCAAAGATTTCCCAGGGCAGAGTCGATAGTTTTCTTTTTATCTTGAAATAGTTGTGCAATAGGGTTTCAAATCATGTCCGTTTGTAAGTATAACACATCTTGATCCATGTCACCTCTTTCTATGCTTTGACATGAGAGCCCCGGGTCAGCTGCTCACCTCAGACTGCCCTAGCCAACAACACACCTCACACCTACCACAACAAGGATTCAAATGAGCCCAGATATAGTTCACCCAGGAAGCAGACATCTGCATGGTAGTGGTTTTATACATGTGAGTAATGCAGAAGTTACAGGGACATACAGGGTTCTACCAGTCTTTCAGAGGAAAGAAGGGACAGCATGATTAGACTCAGCAAATAGACCCTGATGGAGTAAGTGATGTGTGATGCTACCAAAGTTACCAAAACTGCAATGGAGAACCCCAAGGAAAGATGCCAAAAAGGCGGAATTACAGGCAGCTGGCCAACCTGTCCACAGACAGGTCATGATGGTTGTAAGCAGGAAGGTCCAGGATGTGCCAGCCCAAAGCCTTGTCAGTCCCTGTCCAGCCACAGTGTGCTTTGAGCCCTGAACGCAAACAAGTGGAACTCCATGTTTTCCCTGCTGGGTTTCTTTCTTGCTATTTCCCCTGCCCTCCTCTTTCAAAAGAGAAATGTTTATCCCATGCCATTTCGTGTTTGAAGTAGGAAACTTGCTCTTCTGGTTTTCATAGAGGCCCCTGGCTAAGCATTCCTTGGGTGTCAGGGCAGACTTTAGATTTCCACTTCTGAGCAGCGCTGGAAGTTAAAGGTTTGGGGGTCTTCTGGAGGTGGGCTATGCAACTTGTATCATGAGATAGACATGATCTTTGTGGATAAGAGGCAGAATGCTGAAAGTTTGTATCTAGAATGTTCCCTAAACACTCATGTGTTAAAGTCTTGGTTCCCATGAGAAATAGTTGAAACTTTAAGAAGATGGTCTTGGGAGATATACCCTCCAGAGAAGACCATGGGACCTGTGACTCTTTTTTCTCTCTTTTTCTTCACATCTGTAAGATGTGGACAGCTTGTTCTAGCATGTGCTACTTCCTGTGGTGAGACCTTGCCAAAGGCACAAAGGGACTCATGCCATCTGTCAGGAACTAAAACCTCTGATCTACGAGGCAAAACAACCCTCTCTGTATAAATCGATTATCTCAGGGATTTCAGTAGAGTGGCAAAGCTGACTAACACAGCAACCCATAAAACTGACACCACTGGCATAACTTGGTAGGTCGGAAATGCTGGGAGCAGAGATTAAAAAAAGCAGAAAACCCCTGTAAACACTTTGCTGCCTCTCTTAGGAAAACTGCTCACAAGCTTTTATTACCTATCACATTTTCTGTAATTAAAGCAGCAGAGCTAATTGGAAATATTGGGGCTGCAGTAATAAAAGACTAAGCGTTAGCAATAATAAAACAAATCGTTTAAATAGGGATACAGGTGGACCCATTGCAACAATGAGATGTGCAAGTCGTTATGTCGAAAAGAACTTTACAACTTTGGTGTGGTGGGGGGGAGGATTGAGTGGGGGAATGGGGGGAAGATGGGAAGGGATGGGAAGGGGAAACAAAGGAGGAGGCCACAATGCTTGATAAGAAATGTGCTCATTATCTTGCCCATGTAATTGTAACCCCTCTGTACAGTATTTTCACAATAAAAACAAAAACATGTAGTGCATCTATACCTTTACTTCATGAGAGTACATTTACCAGGTAAGGTATCATATTCAGTAGCAAAGTCAAGATGGCAGACTACTCTATGGCCTACATAAGACAGTAGGCAACTTAGTAATATCATCCTTCTAGAAATATCACTAGTTATATAATTGATTTACTTGTTGATTGCTGAAACACTGAGTGCCAACAATGTGTTAGTGGTTTAGGAGTGAGTGATCAAAACAGGGTCACTTCCAATTTAAAAGTAGGCACAGTGAATTTAGATGTCCTGTAAACAGAACTGTCACTGTTAACTGACTAGGAGAATAACTCAACCCATATGCAGCTATTGTTAAGTTAATTCACTTAAAATAGACATAATTGTCCAGTTCATTAACCCTCATCACTTTAAAACAATGGCAACCAGAAATTCCCACCATTGTTGAAAATATACAACCAATAAGAGATTGCCTGCTACTGTGTATTAAATTCTTCCTTGCAACCCAGCCTTGGTATCAATGTTTTACATATTTTAATGCATTGAAAACTCACAGCAATCATACAAAGTTGATACCACTCACCTCTCCATTTCAGAGAAAAAGTCAGTAACCTGTCAATACCACAAAAGGAATTAGACTCAAAAGAGACTGGACTCAGAAGCCATGGTGTACATACACACTTTCTAATACAGAATGTCTTCTCTGAGTACCACTGTCCTCTTAACAATCCGCCATGTGTTCGTGGGAGTGCTTTATCCAATTGTGCACTATTTTGGTTGTCATTGCTGTGTCAACGTTTCCATCAAACTGGAAGACCTTTGAGTCCATCGACAAAGCCCAAATGGAGTGGATATCATATTAACTCTAGTTCTTTCATTTATTAAAAAGGGAGGACATTAGTATAAGAACTGAAGACAAACTTTCTTATTGATATTAATTATTATCTAGTTAGGAAAGTACCAATTTCATCCTACTCAAGTATTACTATACATTAAGGCAGACTTAGCTAAAGTGAATAGTCTTAAATGTCTTCACTCCAAGAAAATGTACTAGAAGAAAACATAGCTATGAAAACTTTGTTCAGAGCTGGGTCATCTAATTCACCACTGTTTGTGTGAGGCACCAAAGAAATGCTTTGAACTCTGAGTCAAAAAACTGGTAAGATATTTAAGAACACAACTTTTCTAACTTTCTGCAGATGGAAAACAAGTTATGGAGTTGTTATCATACATGATTCATCTGTAACTCTGTATACTTTTTACACTGCTAAGTACACAAAAGGGTTATTAAAATAGTAAGATGACATTACAGATTTGAAATTGCTTTATGAAGTCTACACAGATTCAGTTTCATTCAACTCACAAACATGTTCTGAGTCTTCGCTGTGGAATAAAGATTATAGTAAACCCTGAGGTTACAGAGCAGTCGGACAGAGTCCAACACTACAAAGGATTGTTATTGCTAGCTTGTTACTTTTAAGTCATATTTATGACAGAATAGAGCTATGTTTTATGTGTAACATATACAATTTATAGTACATGTGGACCTCTTGTTTCATAAATATTTACTGTAAAGTATATCACTTTTCAGGACATAAGGCATGAATTTTATACTTTAAATTATTATTGTGGCTTTCTGTTTTTATGACATACTAATCATCATTCCTGTGATTTATTTGTTGACAAATCCTTGGTTGAAAATGTGTCAATTATAATATTGCTTTCATAAGCCACACATTCTACTTGCTAACATGTGTTTTTAGGAATATATTACACTCTTAATTCAGGGACTGTCTACGTTTTAAACTCAGTTTTCAAGTCAAGGCACTCTGATCTGGGGAAAAAAGACTGTGTTTTCTCATATAAATCAAAATGTAATATCCGTAAAATAAGAAATACTAAGTGTTTTGAAATTCTATAGCTTGTGTCACTGAGTGACACTGGAAGGTCTTTTCCCCTGGAGAAACTGAAACCTGAAGAGAACAGACCAGAGTTCTAGTCTTCATTTTGGAATTCCTTTGTTTTAGGAGCTATAAAATAATCTTTTTCCTTTCTGGGGCTCAGTTTGCTCAGTTGTAAAATAGAATGGTTCTACTGCATGGTTTCTAAAGATTTGGATGCTCAGAAACTGCAGACACTGTCTTCCTGTACACTAAAATTACTCTGTATAATCAGGATGCTGGTAATGATCCCTAACTCATGGGGTGTTGGAAGAACTGAATGAGTTAATGTTTTCGAAGAAAGCAGTGACACAGGGTAGGCGCGCTCTGAAATCCTGGTTAAGAATTGCTCTTTGCCAACAACTGTGCTAAATTCAGCACTTCGATTTTTATCATCCAATTCTCACAATGCTCCTTCAAAACTTAACCCTACGATCCTAGTGTCCCGAGAGTGAGCCAGATAGTAATGTCCCGAGTAGCATCTAAACCGTGTACAGAGGAACTCTCAAACCATTCGACCCTGACCATCATCACCTTGGCTCCTGGGTCCTCTCATTCATTCTTTCTGATCCTTTCTGTGTACAGGCCTGAGGTTCACCAACAAGAAGTCAGCAAGGTTGTTGAAGGATGCCTCCTAGTGAAAGAGACTTGAAAAGATTTTAAAGCCTCGGGATTGAATAATTAAATACAACAATGGCCAATCAATGAATGTTCTTCCTCCAGGATCCTTACTTTAGTTAATAGTGCCACCAGCCACAGAGTCTCTCCAGCTAAACTTCTTAGATTAAATCGGGTAATGCTATGGAACTAAGGTTGTAATGGTAAGGAGAAGACCACAGGAACGTCGAAGAGACGTGTCATGATATACTATACAGATGTCAACTGGGATGGATAAAATGAATCTATGGACGACAAGAATATGTTCAGCATGATGAATAGTGTGGACCCAAATTCATCAGTGGTTGAGTCATGGTTCAAATAGGCATTGCCGACATCTGTATGGCAGATACAAGAGATATGACTATTCTAAAGATAAGACAAATATCACTAATTATAATCACATCTATAAATCTCAAAATGCCAAATTAAGATTTTAAGAAAGGCAATAAAAGAGAGTTTTAATGAACTTTCTGAACACATAGAAATATCCAAAAATTAATAGCTGTGTGTCTTAACTGACAGATCCCATAGCTATAGCTTTTTACTGATTGGCTCTCTCTTGCTCATAACTCCTATATCTCCTCCAGAGTAGCTTGAATAATCATTTTGAAGCAAACTGGTCAAACCACTAGCCTGAGTAATATCTTTCAATGATATCCTATTACATGGTTAAAAACTTCCCTAAGCCAGGTGCCAGTAGCACACACCTGTTATCCTAGCTACTTGGGAAGCTGAGATCTGAGGATCTTGGTTCAAAGCCAGCCTGGGCATGAGACACTTTTCTCCAATTAACCAATAAAAAGCCAGAAGTGGAGCTGTGGCTCAAGTGGTAGAGCACTAGCCTTGAACAACAAAAAGCTCTAGGACAGCATCCAGGCCCCAGGACCAGTACCAAAAAACAAAACCAAAAGAAAACAAAAACTACTTCCCTAAATATGACCTTACTAACATGGTCCATGTCATGTCTTTACCCCCTATGCCATGAGTCAGGACCCCTACCATTTCTACAGCTTTCCAAATGTTGTTATGTATTCTCACTTCAGGCCCTTTGCATATTCTGTTTTGTTTTCTTCTAATAACCTTCCTTTTCACTTCTTGGGTGCCTGGGTCTTTATCCTTCAGATCGTTGCTTAATAGATCTCTCTACAGGAGGGACACCTATTAGTAGCTTTACTCTGAGACTTCTAAAATCATGTTTTCTTACCTTCAATCACCAAACCTGCTCTGCGGTTTTGAATGTTGTCTCCTTTGAAGTTATGTGTTCATCTCTTTCCAAGATAAGTGCCTATCGAACCCTCACATCCAGGACCTACATGCTGGGCTCGTGATTTATGCACGGACACCCCCCCCCCCCCACATCTGCACTTCAAAATGAAGCAGTGCACAGGCTCAGTGCATGCCACACAGGATGCCAGCAAGTGACCTTCCATGAGGAAGGCCAGGCTCCGAATGGGGGGGTGGGGGTAGGGGAGAGCATCCACTTCGCCAGCATCCTGCCTCATTTCCACCACTGCTGCGGCAATCTGGAACAGAGGATGGGGGAATCCTTGCCGGCCATGCCCAACCCGCGTCTCCTTGGAGAGGTGCCGTCGCTTCTAATCACGAGCCTCTTTGATTTCCCAATTAAACATTTTTTAATGAGCATATTTTAATTCTTCAGCCGTTCCACCGTGATATTTCCATTCGTGCTCTGATCACATTCTTCACGACTCCTGTACTCTTCCTCCATTTTACCATTTTAATGGGTCTCATTCTGATTTCATACACGCTTCTGAGGCACTTTGATCAGCCTGTCCTCTCTCACCTCCCACTCACCCACTCCCATCCCGGTATCCCCAGAGATACCACTGGGGAAGGGGGGTCTAGATTCCACACACGGATAAAACACGTGACACTTGTTCTTCTGAGTCTGGCTTACTGCACTTACATGATGGTGGCTATCCATTTTCATGCAAACCCCATGACTCTGTCCCTCTGTATGGCTAAATAACTCTACTGCGTAGACATATCACACATGCTTCATCCTTTGGTTAGCTGCTCTCTGGGCTGATTCCGCATCTTGGCAATGGTACTGCTATAAACATGGATGTGCAGATGTCTCCATTGTTTGTTAGAACAAAGTCCAGATTCATTTACACACTAAATACAAAAATCAAAGAAAAGAACTGAAATGAAAGGTAGTATTTCCAGAATCTTAAAAAAACTTGAAAGACTTTCTGAACATAATGAATGAAAATGGCAGTTTCGTATGAACACAATCATGGGAAACTTTAGATGAAAATTATTTACTATGTTTGTGAATCATGCTGCATTAGCATAACATTCAATCTATCAATAATGCTTGTTAATCAATTAAAATCACTATATCTTAATACAAACATAGGAAAAGAGCATTTCTAAATGATTTACATAAGTAAAGGACAAATATGGATATACACAAAACTTGATCAATCTCCATAGGCAAATGCAATTTTAAAGAGCTAATATTTCTCAAGTATTAAAGTAGTAAAGATTTTTTCCAAGATAATTGTAATAGACATAAATTAGATGAGTAAGAATAAATTGGCACAATAGGATTGAAATATAATTTGGTAATGTGAATTCAGAGTCTTCAGGAAGTTTATAACTGGAGAACCAGTAATCTTTTAGGAAAATCTGAATGCATGCATACTCAGATTTATGTAGAAAGAAGTTGAATGAAATACACAGATGATTTTTTTTTACCACCTCTTCTACTTCAACCAAAGGGACATTTGGCATTATCTCTACACACTGTCAGAGCTGGAGTTGGAGGGCTCCTGCTACTTAGAAGAAAAGATAGTAAGCATTCTACAGTACACAAGACAGTCGCTCAAAGCAATTGCTTGCTCCTATCTTCCAAGGCACTGAGCTTGAGAAACCTGGACTTAGAAAGATGATACCTGGCTAAATTCTGAGCCTCATTTGGTTTGGCTGTACAATATAAGTAAGAATACTTGCCTTTAAGGTTTGTAATAAGTAGAACCAACTTGTGTAGAGTGGGAAGCACAATATTCAATCACTTCTTTTTGTTTGGTGCCTGTACTGGGGTTTGAAATCAAGGACTTACACGTTGCCTTGGCTTTTTCACTTAAGGCTGGTGCTCTATCACTTGAGCCACACCTCTACTTCTGGCTTTTTGCTAGTTAGTTGGAGATAAAAAGTCTCTCAGATTTATGTGCCAGCCTGGCTCTGAACTATAAACCTCAGATCTCAGCCTCCTAAGTAGCTATGGTTATAAGCATGAGCCAAGCTGTATGAAAACGTCTTTAGTCTCAACTTTTATCTCCACATAGCAGTAGAATTTTCTTTCTGTCTGTTTCCCCTAACAACTATCCTGATCCAATCAAGATGAAACTAAAAAATCCAGCCAACATTGACTAATTTGCCTATTACCTTTTACCCATTAAATTTGAATAGACCTATATTTATGTAACAAACTAATAACAAAGAGGCAAATGTCAAGGTATAGCTCTAGGATACAGAAATACATTTTACTTCTATTGATTATATAAAACAAGCATCACAGGACACTTCAGATTTATCTAGAAGGATGTTTAGTCCTGAGGTATAGCAGTCAGGCAATTAAATAAAGGATGACATATCCATTTGACACAGTCCATTTTATAGTGAAATCTATGAAAAGTAGATTATAATTTAGTATATGAAGCATGAATATTTTATCATAAAACACCATTAAGTACCAAAACATTAGACAAAAACAGACTTCAAAGTAGGAATGCTAGTTTCTCTTGGCGTGTTGGAATTATATCTGGTTTCACTCCATCTGTCAAATTTTCTAAAACTACTACTGTAAACAACATAGAAATAGTAAATAGTACATAACTTGGAAGTTCTTTAATCAGGTTCAGAATAGTTTCTTTTATTTGAATAAATAAAATCAACCTTAAAACATGATGCAGAATTTTCTGAGATTCAAAGGAAAGAAAATGAAAACGACTAAACTAACAAAGAGCTTTGTCTCTGTGAGGAGTTGCCAAATGTATTATTTATAATTCAAGAGTGTGTAGGGAAATCTTAGCTTTCAGGAAAGATGCCAGAACCTGGTGACACACCCCTATAATTCTCGCTACTCAGGAGGTTGACATTTGAAGGATCATGGTTTAAGGCCAGCCCAGGAAGAAAAGTAGGCAAGATTGTATATTTAAAATAACCAGCACAAAACAGGGATGGAGTCATGACTTAGGTGGTAGAGTAGAAGGACTTTAATTCAAATCCCAGTACTGCAAAAAAATTAAAAAGAAAACTAAAAAGGGACCTAGTTTCAGTTTCCAGGGCCATAGTGTCCTAACTGCATTTTCTTCTTCTTCTTCTTTTGTTTTTGTTTTGTTTTGTTTTCCTGTTTTACAATGTCAAGTGATCATTTGCCTTTACTTAACTGAGAAAACATCAGGTCTGAATTTTCCAATTAAAGGCTTAGAAATGGTCTTAAAAATCTACCCAGAAAATTTCTCAGGCTTTCTTCAGCTCCTTTGTGATGAAGTAGTGTTAAGTGTAAAGAAATACAAGAATTAAACTGTGAAGCATTCCAAGAGTTTTCAGAAAGTGTTCTCCATCTGTGGGTACTTCAACTGGAGTGTATGTAAATTGAGGAACAGAGCAGCTTCACAGGGATCCGGCCAGTGAAAACATCCACTGCTCTTCTGTACAGCTTGGAAGCTTCCACACCATATATGATTCCAAGTACACTTCCTGAACCTCCTGAAAAAGGATCCATTCCAACATTTCCCTGTACTTCAGGCTGCATCTCTCGAAGCATCATGCAAAACAAACCCACGGACAGCAGCCCAGTGCCATCGAACACGAAGGTCCTGAATCCTCTCACTTCGTTCCTGACTTTGCTCCTTGGAATCTATTAGATTTCTCATCAGCAAAATGAAGAATTCCTATAAAGCAGAAAAATCTTGAATGTCTTTGGGATGGAGACAATGAACGTAGGCTGCAGTCAAACAGAACTGAATTTGAACCTCTCTCTCATCTCTATTGTGAAAATTGATACTTTATAGAATTATTGAGTGGATTAAGAAAATATGAAGGGTGCTGACTAGATTGTCTGGCACATTGAAATCAATGCCATTACCAGGGTAGGTGTATAGTTCATTCAAACCAGATATCATACTCCTGCCAAACATACAATGCCACAACCCAGGAAAGCAAGGTATCACTAAGTCCTAGAACCTTATAATAAAAGGCTTAATGCTGGGTGGTAAAATTGGTGCACACTGAGAATTTTGTGAGTATACTCATATATATTCCTGTAATACAGGCTCAGAAAATTAAAATATCAAACAAAAGTTGGATAAACTAGAAAAGGATCTTACACTGAAATTAACATGAAATAAGTGTGTACTTTATGAACTCTGATGTAAATTCTAATTGTGACTGAGTAACTCATTTCTAGACATATGTTTTGTCTTTGGTAGAGTATCAAGTATTTTCATCTCTACAGTTTTAACTTCTAAGAATCCAAAATATGACTTCAAGTAGCATAAGGTTTAAAGATAATTATTAACAGAAAAGTTTAGCTACAATGTTGAGTGTAGATATAAATAAGTTAAAGGACTCAAATGATGTTCTTGGAGCTGTCTGTTTTATAGACAGATTTTCGATAGAGTGGATATGATGAAAGTTTATAGCCCAAAGTTCTTAGCCTACCAGTGGCAAACATCTTCCCTTCAAGCAGCGGTGACAACAATAGACTAGAAAGAGCTTGGATTGGCTTTGCTTGAGTCATATGACTGTTACTTGATTGGACTTGAGATCCAGACCTGAGTCACATGCCCATCTCTCCATGTAGTGAAGAAGAAGAAAGAGCTTACCTACTACCAATAGAACCGCTGGGCTTCACTCCCCAATAAAGACAGTGAATAACAGGAAGAGTTGATGCCAGACTTGAAAAAGGAAAAGGTGACAGCCCATATGATCTGAAGTTTCCGCACAGTTTATTTTTCTTTGTGTTGTATTCTAGGTCTTCTTGTAAACAAGTGGCTGACTAATTATTTAATAGCGGAGGCAAACGACCTTTAACATAATGAAAGAGTAGAAAAAGGATGTTTTAGTGAAGCCACGAATCTTACACCTGCCTGTACCTATCTAAAGATAACAAATCACATTCATCCATGCCACTTAGGCCTTACCGCTCCCTTAAGCTCTACTGGGAAGACCCGTGGCACATTGGCTGAAAACAAGAAGACAGTGCAAACATGCATAATCAATGCGGGACAGTTCAGTGGAGGTAGTAGACAGGCTAGGAACCATTAACTTATTTGATAGGGTCACAACGTTATACTCTCTGACTCTGATCTATGAAATCATTGGGGTAGCACCAATCCTTAACCGTCAAATGAATGCGAAGGGCAAATGACAGGAATGGGAAAGCATTTCAAAAAATGTTCCACAGTGTTGACATAATCACTTTGACAAAACAGATTTAAAATAGATGCTAGATTTCACGGCACTATTTATAAATGCTACTGAAAATCAGATAAAATAGAAGCCAGTACACATAAAAGTTTGATCATATAGAGAGAAGGGGTTTAGATAGGACCTAAAAAATAGACATTGTTTGGACCACAGAAAAGAGAGGGGAGGAAAATCTATTGTAGTAGATGACATCTTGCAATATGAATGTGGACTTTAAAGAGACTTCTAGGTTCAAAGTTTTCTACCTTGTGCCAGCTAGTTCAGACAAGTTTTGTGGACAAATTCAGACAAATTCCACAAGTGCCACTTGATCAAGAAAACACTGTATGGAAAATATGTACAAGAGAGTACAAGAGAAAATGCTTACAGAAGAGAGCAGAGATTTGCCAAATAATCTGCAATGATTAGGAGTCTGATCCGAAGACCCATTCCATTCGGCAAAAGTCTGTATAAAACCAGCTATATAACCTCGTTCCTGGCATCCAGGTGACAAATGTTACATGGAAAACTAGTGCAATTGGGCACTCGATACAATACTGTTGGCTCTTTCTAGAAAGAAAGTAATAATTTGTCCTTTCTCTAGTCATTGATACATTGCCGATTCTACCACACCATGTTTTAACAATGACTTCTTAGGTGCTCTATCCTGGAATTTGCTGGGGTCAAGTAAGAAAAAGATTTTTTTAAAAAAAAATCCATTGCTTCTGACCTGAAAGATCTTGTGTTTAGTGACTTAGGCTGAAGGTCACCCAGGAGAAGGATGCTGATTAACTTCTTCAACAGCCCATGGAGTGCTGCAGTGAAAACAATACATAATCTGAGCATGGACTAGAACAGGATGTGGCTGCATCAATCCAAATGAAATGCTCAAGGCTAGGTCAATGAAATCATTTTTATTGAGTTTATTTTTTAAAAAATCATATAACTACCCCAAACTTCATGTCAATAGTTATCTAAATGATATCCATTTTATTGATGAAGATCTGAAAGCTGTAGGATTTGTGTTGCTTGACATAATTAAGATGTGCCTTTTTGCTTCTAAACCATCCTTTTGACTGTATGACTTTGTGGTGCTCTATGTTGTTGATAATGTGTCTACTTTGTCTTCAGTGTCTTGCCATTTTGAATTTCTGGGGTGAGCATATCATTGAGCATATAAAGTTACTATACCAGACATTGGAGATGCCAAAATTAAAACATGTTTCCTGTCAATTTTAGATATTAAGGAAACAACTTTCTGTTACACAAGGCACTGTCATATGGTTTCCAAAAGCCAAGCTTGGAAGAGGCAATAGACTGGAGAAATAGTTGAGAGGGAGGGGTCAATAATACTTGTTAGCTGGTTAAAGGTTTAATCTACTTTCTCTATTCTTCTGATTTGATTTCATTGATTTATTTTCATATTTATTCTTTCTTACTTTTGCTTTTAGGATGCATTGCTCCTTGTAAGGTCTTAGAATTGCTTAATATTATTGATTATAAACTTTTCTAAGCTAAGCATTCAAAAATTAAAAACTGGACAAAAGATGTGGAGAGATACCTCAAGAAAAAACTAAAGGCCAAAAAATACTAGAAAAAATACTCACCATCACATATTATTAGGGAAATGCAAATCAAAATGGCAACAAAACCCCATTTCTTAGTCACTTTTATGGCTGTTATCAAAAGTGCTGACAGGGATGATGGAAATTGGAGACCTCATTGAGAGAAGGTGGAAATCTAACGCAGAACAGTTGCTTACTACATAAAGAAATACGGACATTTCTCAACAAAAACATCTATTATTTTATGATCCAGGAATTTCAATTTTAAGTATATAACCAAAAGAATGTAAACAAGTGAGCGGACAGATATTTATATATTAATGTTCACAGATGCATGACTCCCAGTAGCCAAAAAGTAAACACATTCCAAAAGTCTACTCATTAACAGATGGGTTAAACAGAATTTATCTTCATACAGTACTTTCCAGCCTTCAAAAGGATTGAAACTCTTCCATAAAATGATGAACTTTGAAAACATTATGCTAAATGAAATAAGCCAGGTACCATAGGGCAAATATTATGATTTCACTTCTATGAGAAAAACAATACAGTCAAATTTCTAGAGAAAACAATGGGAAGTTATTGTTCAATGTGTATAGAATTTCAGTATGGGATGATTTACTCTAAAACAAGTTCTGTACAAACCACATTTCACCTGTATATTAAAGGTTGAATGCCCACACTATATCACCAAACACACATGGTATTTGGGAATGGATATAGGGTTAGGTCATGAGGTTGGGGATCTCATGATGGAATTAGTAATCCTTTTAACAGAAAGAGGAACTTTATATCATTTGTTGTCATCCTTTACCTGTAGCAATAGTTTATCCATAAGTCTACTACATCTGATTGTATATCCATCTCGTTACCTATGATTAAAGTGACCTAGATTAGCTTAGTCTATCTTTTTATTGTATTGATCAAGATGCATTGTATTCAGAAACTGCTTTGTTACATGGTACTTCCTTTGTACAACTACTTAAAGATAATAAAAAAGGCTTAAATTTTGAAACAATTTTAGGTTCATAGAAAAATGTAGATTCTAGGGTTTCAGTTATAGAATGTGTGTTTTAGCTTAATTTTATGTTCAGCTTAAGAGTTGTATGTTTTGCTTTCCTTTTCTCTTTTTAATTCATTTTAGATAGTTTTATTGCTGCTTCCAGTTTACTGATTTTTTTCTTCTAAAATGTCTGATCTGTTTAAATTCACTCAGTGAAAATTTTATTTCAGAGATTTTTTTAATCTCTCAAGATTCTGATTTTTTAACATTTCTCCTATATTTCCTTTTAAAGTTCATCTTTTTAAAATATCTACTATCTTTTTGTTGTTGTTGTTGTTGGTCATGGGGCTTGAACTCTGGGCCTGGGCACTGTCCCTCAGCTCTTCAGATCTACTACTGCTCTACTACTGCCACAGCACCACTTCTGGTTTTCTGGTGGTTTATTGGAGATAAGTGTCTCATGGACTTTCCTGCCCAGGCTGGCTTTGAACCATGATGCTCAGATCTCAGACTCTTGAGTAGCTAGGATTGCAGGTGTGAGCCACCAATGCCTGGCTCTTTTTAAAATACCTTCAGCATGTCTACACATACCTTTTCAAGATAATTGATTCATCTGTTATTGGTTGATTAGTTTCTACTGTCTTGTTTTATCTTGGTTATGAATGATTCATATTTTTACTTCCTCATAGATCAATGAATTTGAAATAGTGAGCACTGACTTTTGGTGGTCTTTTTAGAGAGTTTTGTACCTTGATAAAAACAAGAACTGTGTTGATTTGTATGATCATTTGAAGTTTTTAAGCACTGTTTTCCAGCTTAGTGTATGGAAGCCTTATCCTGTGAGGAGAAATCAGAAACATCACTCCGACATCCTCTTCTCTTGCTTCTAAACATCAGCTCACTTATTTAAGAAGTTTTGTCCATTCCAAGGAAAAGTTAAATGGCCCTGGTTTGTGTACTTCTGAGAAGTATTCCGTTTACATCTCTTAGATAATTTTTCTCATCTCAAGCTTTGAAGACAATATACGAAATGAAATAAGTCAGGTACAAATAGGGCAAATATTATGATTTCACTTCTATGAGATAAACAATATAGTTGAATTTCTAGAGAGAACAAGGGGGAATAATTGTCCAATGTGTATGCAATTTCAGGATGGGATGATTTGTTTTAAAAGAAGTTCTGACCCTGGTTTGTGTACTTCTGGGAATTATTCAGTTTATCTGTCTTAGATAATTTCCCTCATCTTGAACACTGTTTTATGTCCATATGTGCAGAATTTCATCCAATATCTAAATAAACCAAAGATCTGTATGCAGAATTTTGTAACTCTTTCTTTACGAAGTTCACTTCTCTCCAGGATTCTGCCGGTAAGTTCCACTCACTATTCACGGGGTCTTTTGCACACTCCAGCAACACCACTGTGCTCTGCTTGTATCACACTGACCACTCCCTGGAGGAAGAAAGCTGGAACACTGGAGAGCCCCTTTTGTTTTGTTTCCAGTCCTTATTCTGTCTGTTGTTCGGTACCTGAAAGCAGTTTTTTATATTTTTGTCCCATTTTTTCTAGTGCAAGTATAAACTATTGTTACTGTCTTAGTTTAGGACAGGAAGAGGTACAGAAGGCAAAAAAGAGACAAAGATAGAAGAAATCATTCTGCAAGTGGTTTGCCGGTGAAAAAACTCCATTATTACACCATGAATCATATGGCTAGGAGCCAAAAATACCTTGTCCAACCCAAATGCAAGCTTGGGGCATGGCGGGCAAGAACACATGTCAACAGGGAACAAGCAAGATAGCACACTGTAACAGATGCCAGATCTGGACCAAAGCCAATACAGATCAAACTCCATCTCCTAGATTCTTTCGGCACTATGATCTTCCCAGAGGTCCTTACTTCATACACCATTTGCGGAGGAGAGCAAAAGGAGAAAGGAAATATGTGAAATGACTGCAAAAGAAAATGATGATAAGAACATGTAGTATAGACTTGAAGAAATCTAGTTTCTCAACTTCAAAACTCATATTTATGGTAAAGGTGAAAGCTCAGTTTGTTTACTTACATCATCATCTTTCGAGACTGAACCCTTGATCTGATAGTTTAACGTATTTGTTTAACTGGTAAGATAATTTTGGAATTTATTCACAATGAAGTCCTAAGCTCAACCATTCCCTGTAGAATTGAGCACTTGTAGAGATAAATACTAACCTTTCCTTGTGGTTTATTATTTTTAAATTTTATTTTATTACACAGATTCTGTACAGAAGGGTTACAGTTATCTAAGTAAGGTTACCCCTTCCCGTGTTCTCCCACTAACCTTTCCCTCCCTCACTCCTCCCCTACCCCAAAGTTGTAATGGCTGGTTACAAGTTGGATCATCCAATTCTTCAGAAGCCTCTCATATATGTTTTAACCCTGTGGATAATATTTTTCTTCCTGTCTTGGAACTTTTCTTCTCAGAAATGAGTTACAAACTCTACACACTATTCAACAAGAATTTGAGTTTATGCATCATTGATTGCCTGCTGCTTTCTTCTCTCACCAAATGCATAAATATCTGACTCAAATAAAAATTGACAATGAATATTGTAAATATTAATGTCTTATTTTGCTGTAGTTTAGGAAGTACATTTAGCAAGTTCACTTGTCCTTTTAAACTATTTATGACCACTGTTTACACAGAGTCCTCATGATTTGAATAGATATAACTAATCAATTTGTGGAAATTTATTTATTTTTAAAATCAAGTTTCCTGACATTAAATGGGAGAATTTCAATTCAGTTACAGAAACAGAACAGCTTCTTTGTCTCCCAACAGAGGCTTTGTGGACACGTTCGGTAGCATTCCCTCACAAGCCCCCACCTCCCTCTCTATCCATTTTACTCAATGGCCATCTTGCATCCTCAGTTGGACTGTGAGTTCCTTAAAAGCAACTTTTTCTCTTTATCTTCTTTTGTAAGTATGGATCTGAGAGGATCGAGGAAATCTTCTAAAGGCTGACCTGCAAGTCACCTCCTGTGTCTCTTTATAAGTCTTCCCCAAAGTTGCTTTAGAGTTGCAGAACATCTTTCTCTCCTTCTGTAAAGCCAGAACACCCTTCATACTTCTCATTGTAAACACATTGTCCCCTTTCCATACAATATAAAATTTTTCTCTAGTATAGTTCAGGAAAAAAATAGTATAATTGTACTTTTTAATCATCATGAGAACATGAAGGTTTTTGAATTTGGGGATTATATTTTTTAAACCTATAGTAATGTCACTATGGATCATTCACTAGATATACATGAGATTACTTGTCAAGTAAAAAAGAAAGTACAGAAAGATAGTCTTTTAAACTTCCAAATATTTTCCCCCCAAAAATATGAAAGCAAAAACTAAACTCAATTGTGTGATACCACCTTAATATAAAACTGTGATTGTTTAGACAAAGATACATCAAGTGATAGAGTGAACGTATTTTTTTGTTTGTTTCTCAATTACACACACCAAGCACATGGAGAGCCTTTTCTACAGTAAACAGAATGGAAAAGTCGTCTATTAGCAGGGGAGTTAAGTGTCTCTGGAAGTAGGTAGCACAGAGGTGCTTACTTCAGATTGACTACAATCAGCCAAGGTTATGAAATTGATTATACTTGAAAAATATTACAGGGTGCTCATTGGTAGGTGTACTCTAGTGTAAAGCAAAACTTTGTTTTAAAAGCTATTTTTTCTGGCTATGGGAGACATGGTCAAAAGAGGGGCTATGCAGTCTTTGGGAGTCAACGGTTTCCATGGAAATCCTCATTCCCTGATCCTGTGCTTTACATAGAGGCCTTCTAAGGTGAGGCAAATCCTCCAGAAACAGACTCAGGCCACAGCAGTTAATTAGAACAGTGCAGAAAAATCAGAGGAAGGGAAAGAAGGAGAATAGAAAAAAAATGCCTATTCTACTACAGCAAGTCTGTTTCAGATGTATACTAATTAATGTATATATATTAATAAAAGATATTGCCTCAACCATACTAAAGACTCAGATCTTCTTTGACTATATGAAGGGTTGATTTGTGAACTTTGGAGACCTACTGGTCATTTACTAGATGTTTGCCTTGGAGAACAGATGACATTTTATAAAATTTATATCATCTGCAAAATTCTGCAAAATGTCTATAGATAGATGTGTGTGCATTTGTGTCTGTATGTGTGTGTACTACATTTCTTTTATCCATTCACGGGCTATCAGATATGAAAGCTGCTTTGATAGCCCGGGTCTCATGAACAGCCAACTCTGGGGGGTTTTAGGAGGCTGGAAAGGAAAAATAGATGTACAGTGTCACATGTTACAATTTATGGCATATTTCCCAAAGTATTACAGGTGATCCAAAGAGTTTAGTTCTTTTCATGTATAACTAAAATTCTCTAAGACTTAACTGATTCCGAAAGCAGTCAGTCTTTGTGCAATTTGTGCTCATAAATCACTTATTAAATAGTCTTAGAAATATTTTCACCAGTGGCTCACACCTGTAATTCTAGCTACTCAAGCAGTTGAGATCTGAGGATTGCAGTTTAAAGCCAGTCCAGACAGGAAACTTCATGAGACTCTCATATGTAATTAATCACAGAAAAAGCCAGAAGTGGACCTATGGCCAGCGTGCTAGCCTTGAGCAAAAGGAGCTCAGTAGTAGTGCCCAGACAGAGAGTTCAAGCCTCAGGACTGGAGATAGATAAATAGATAGATAGACAGACAGACAGACAGGTAGGTAGATGATACTGAAGAATGACTCCCCCCCCACAGTTTATTCCATTTTTAAATATTCCCTGTCTAAGAACTGTAATATGATTATCCAACAAGTTACTTAGATAATAAAGTCCCAAGGAGATACCTATGAGTTCTATTTTATCCAGTGCCCACATCTTGCTGCAGTTGAAAGCAAGAAGTACAAGGCCAGCCTATGGGCAGCACCATGGTGGGAGAAATCAAGGAGGAGGCCATGCTTGGCTCTGGCTGCAGAGACACTTCACTAGCATTAGCTAAGAAGACAGTCCCAATAGCAGCAGTCCAGTTGTGACTGAATGGATTAGTTGCTCCTCTTTGGGAAAAAATAAACTCTAAATCAGAAAGATTTCCCCCACTACTACTCTGTGAAGAAAGGAAAAGAAGAAGAAGCAGCAGTGTTCTTAGGGGGTCGAGGTCAAGATGGGAGGATGCACAGAGAGGAGGCACGGTAGGAAAGAGATAATCTACTTACAAATCGAATTCCAAGGTACCAAAGTCAAGCTAGGCTTTCTCACCGCCTTCCTCAATATCTGAACTAAATAAACCCATTATATCGTTGTGCCATTTTAGTGGTTATATACACCTGTTCATACACAGTATGAACATGAAACAAGGATAGAACTCAGATGAGAAGATGGCTTTATGAATACATTTCCATGGACTAGTTTTTAGACAGACTTCTAGACACGTTGCTTTGCTTTGTCTGGCGCATCAAGGAATTGATCAGTGAGATAAAAAAACAAATAAATGTGAAATTCAAGGGTCTATAAATATCTCACTTTAATCTCTCTTCCTCCTGTCCTTGGATGGAGCTTGTATTTTTTTTGTAAAATAAAAATTAACACATAAGACAAAACAAAGAAGCAAGCATTGACAGCAGTACATTGAATGTGGAAAAATAAAATCCTCAGCATCGCCCCACACCCCCTAGAGGTGACATGTCATTTTGGAGTAAGCTTGCTTTGTTTAAGCTAGAATTTGCATCTTAGTAGAAGCTCACAAGCACTGTAACCTGTGAGGGGATGGTTGCCATGACAACATTAATGAGCCTGTCCTATGACCACAGATATCTTAAAGAGAGTATGTTTGTGCTCCTACTTATTATCATATTGGTTCCCATTTTCTGGACAGAAAAAAAACTGGAGGAAAAAAAAACACTCTAATGGAGGAAAAATATTTATTAATGATCTCATGCAAACCATTTTAAACTTTGCATAAGTGAAAGGAAAATTCTATAGCATTTAAACACAAAAAAGGTCTGTTTTAAAACCAATTCGATTTTAATAATAGGCTATGACCGTGAGCCTGGATGCTGTTTTGTAACAAACAACAAACAATAGGTTGAATTTACCATTAGTCAAGTTTTCCCTGATAGATAGCCTGAATAATCTTCCTCATTGAAGAATTTCCAAGCCTTCTTAAAAAAATAATTAAATTAGTAATCCTTTATATGTATCTTAATTAAACAATAAACCTCCATCAGGAACGATGTATTTAACACAATATTATGTTTCTGTACCATACAGGCTCCTTAAATACAAGCCAGATTTTCGGCTTTGGATCAGAATGGAGAAGCATTAGGTTCAGAGAATTGATTGGTCCCTAGGGGGCCACAGTCAACTTCCCTAAGGATAAAGGCAGCCATTTTCTCAACTGTTAGGCCTTCACCACCAAGGCCATCCCCACCCCAGTGAGGTTCACAATGTACCAGGGCCTTAAAGGAGAATATTTCTTAAAAGTACAAGAGAAAGTCCCCACTGTCAAGGAGATTTTAATCCAATTGGATCGAATTTATAATTAATCTAGAGAATATTTAACTTAATTATGAGTCATGAAACAAGGATACTTCACTGACGTCAAACACTAGCTTGGTGCATATTCTCCACAAAGCAAAGATCACTGGAGTACATTAGTTACCAGAAACCACTAGCTAGTGAACTTTCCTCCCCAGCCAAGGGCAACCTGATCCCAACATACTATAGGATTGAGTTTACTTCTATTTTGAAATGGTAATGCCAGAGATATCCTTAAAAGGCATTGTTTATGCTTTTATCTCTATTCTTATCTCTAATAATGATTGGAGTATTAGTAAGTATTCTTATCTCTAATGATTCTTTCCTTTAGTTTACTTTAACATTTTAACAAATATATCAGTTTTCTCTTAGTATGCATGTTTTATAATTTTCTATCATTTTACTTTCAATCCATATGTGTTTCTATGCAGAGTGCATTTAAAATTTCTAGCAATTCTTTCTGTGTGTCTCTCAGTGACTCTTCCTGTTTTTCCCTCTCCCCTAAGCCCCACCTCTCTCACACACATACACACACAAATATACATATGATACATATGGTAGTCTCCATATCCATAAGTTCTATAACAGCAAATTTAACTAAAACCAGATAAAAATATTAGAAAAGAATTAGTTCCGTGCTAAATATGTAAATATTTCTTCTTCTCATTCTTTCTTTTCTTCTTTTTTTTGTCAGTCCTAGGGCTTGCATTCAGGACCTGGGTACTGTCACTGAGCTTTTGCTCAAGGCTAGCACTCTACCACTTGAGCCACAGCACTACTTCTGGCCTTTTCTGTGTATGTGGTACTAAGGAATCGAACCCAGAGCTTTATGCACGTTAGGCAGGCATTCTACCACTAAGCCATCTTCCCAGCCCCTGTCATTATTTCTTAAACAATATAGTGCAACGATTGCAAATGGTATCTGTATTGTATGTGCTAAATAATCTAGAGATGATTTAAAGTGTATTGGGAATGAGCATAGATTTTATGAAAATACAGCACTATATTTGATGGGAATTCAGCATTCACAGATTTTGGTGTACAAAGAGAGTCTTCATGACATGGAGAAATAATGAGTCTTCCCCATACAGAGGCAGCTCTAGAAACTGGAAAAGACAAGATGGATTCCCTCCTAGCACCAATAGAAAGGAATATAGCGCTTATGATGATTGTTTAAAAGAATTTAATATTTGAATTGTAATCAGAAGGAAGTCAAAATTATATACAAATGAATTACCAATTAGTACAAGCTTTCAATTTTGGTAAAAGGCATTAGCAAATTAAGAGGCACAAGGACAGCCAGACACGTTTGTTCCTGCCTGCAATTAGAGCACTGGAGAATCAGAGGCAAGAGGATTGTGAGTTCAAGGTCAGTCTGGGCTACATAGCAAGCTCAAGGCTAGCTACATAGCAAGACCCTGTCTCAAAAGGCTAAGTGCTTAGGTATGTAGAGCATGCATCAACCATGGGTTCAATCCCCAGAGCTTCCCCCACAAAGTCTCAAGAATAATTCCATGCTTTGGCTACTCTTTTTTTTTTTTTTGGGGGGGGGGGGTCCGGTCATGGGGCCTGAACTCTGGGCCTGGGTGCTGTCCCTCAGCTCTTCAGTTCAAGGCTAGTGCTCTACCACTTGAGCCACAGTACCACTTCCGGCTTTTTTCTTTTTGCTTATGTGGTGCTGAGGAATCAAACCCAGGGCCTCATGCACGCAAGGCAAGCACTCTACCACTGAGCCACCTTCCCAGCCCCACTTTGGCTGCTCTTGAGAGATCAGAAAGAGTAAGCAAAGTTTGCTTGAAGAGCAAACTCAGGAATTAAACATTACCATTTCATTTCACCTCTAAACTATGCGTTAACCTTCAAACTGTATCACAGAATTGTCTGAGAACACGAGACGAGAGCACATTCACCCAACAAATGTCACTAAATCTCTAGTTTATCTGGTTTTATTTTAGAAGTAAAATCAAAGGGTCAAAAATACCTTCTAACTTGAAAATGCCATGCCAGCTTCAAATCTCTTCAACACGTAAACGACATAGTGCATTGTGATGTACAGTGCAGTGGAGGGAAAACAAAGGAAAGAAGTGGTGAGTGAAGAAACAGAATGTTTTAAGTTCTAAAGGCCACACAGGAACTCTCTACAGCGCCATTGGTAAACCTTGAAGGAGGTAGAAAGGTAACTTCTGTGTACATCTAGGGGAAGTGTATCCCACGCAGAAATAACACATATGGTAAATTGCTAACCTTAAAACATGTCAAACAAAGAAGCCTAGAAATGAAGCACAGGAGGAATCATTTAAAGGTATGTCAGCCAGTGCCTAAAGCTGGAAACAAGGGAGGATCAATAACCCGGGCACAAGATCCTGCCCAGGGATCCAGTCTTACCTAACTCCTCACTTCCGATCCAGTATATCCTCTTTATATTTGTCATATAAAACTCCTTCTTCCTTTATATGTGCTTTCTGAGCATCATAAGTCCACATCTACAACGAGTTTGGGAGAGAGTGTATTCTAGGAAGTAATATCTTTGAGTGTGAAGCATCAACCCATGGCTTAGAGGAAGAGCTACAATGATAGTTAAGATCCCCAGAAGCGACCAGACAAGACAAAGTTAATCATATTCTTGCCTCAGCCACCACACTAAATATTGGACCAAATCTAAGCTTAAGTCTTAAAAAAATTTAAGTAAACTTCATTTTCTCACTCAGTCTTTAAGTGATGAATAGCAATCTGTTTAGCGTCAATCAAGTTGGACAGCACAGATCCATAGATATACATATTTCCTTCACTACAGAAAGTTCAGCTGATAGCACTGAAATGGTCTTCACATAACTTTTTAAAATATACAGTACATGCTCAATAATGATGTGAGTGTGAGTGTGTGTGTGTGTGTGTGTGAGAGAGAGAGAGAGAGAGAGAGAGAGAGAGAAAGAGAGAGTAGAGTGTTCTGGGGCTTGAACTCAGGGCTTGTGCACTACCCCTGAGCTTTTTTATTCAAGGCTAGCAATCAACCACGTGAGCTATAGTTCCACTTCTGTCTGGCTTTTTGGCGGTTAATTGGAGATAATAGTGTCAAGGACTTTCCTGCCCAAGCTTACTTTCAGATCTCAGCCTCCAGAGTAGTCAGGATTATAGGCATGAGCCACTGACGCCCAATAAGACTTTTGAAAAGAAAACCAGATCAGGGACTTATGTGTAGGAAGCGAATATCTGCCACTGGAAGTGTGGTAAATTTACTCATAATAAAGACTTCATGTTGACAGAAGCCATCATAAGCCTTTCTTCCTGAGTCCTCAATTCACGGGATTTACAGAATTTCCTTATTGTTCTTGTGATTTCGTAAGTTAGAGCTTCTGTTTCCTGGAAGACAAATAAATATGTTCAGCGACATGCTAATTTTATACCTTACTTGGACAGATAAAGAATCCAATATATGTTCTTTCTAGAAAAAGCCCAACCGGTGGGAAGCTGTTTTTTTAGGTAAATGTCTGCCTAGCTATTGCCAAGCTTACAGATTTGTTATGAAAAATAAGTAAGGTTGGTATCTGAAATGCTTTGAAAACCATAATGATCATTTTTTTAAGTGATTGTTACAACTTTTGGACCAGGCAACTTGTTTATAATTCAACGGTTGAAGGCTGGCATGACTCAAACTATTAAAAAAAACATTGCCTGAGGTAATGATTAACTTACCTTTTCTGTTGCTTATCAAATTGAAACACCTGTCTTCTCCGTTAATGTTTTAAATCAATTCAAGATGCCATTTATGTTTGTTTGGTTATAATGTAAACAGAGGAGCCTGTGTCCCATATCGCTTAGATCTGTCTTCTGCTCTTGCCTCTTCCTACCTCTGTTAGGATCTCAAAATTAGGTTTGTTTTCACCCTGCTACTTCTTTATGAAGAATTAAGGTTGTTAGGAGATGACAGAGCTATCCACTAACAAAAGAAAAAGTCAATTGTCAAAAGATGCATTTGACAACCTTATAAAAAGAAAGGGACAGGTGTTTCTGTCACTTTCATGTTTAATCTCAATAAATATATTTAGTCATTGGGGTCAGCTAAACCTACAGAGAAAGAGGTATGTTCTCAAACCTATTGGTCCCAATATTATTATTCCAATGGAGCTATCATTGTATCCATGCCTGTATTATTCTACTTTGGTACCAGCTTGCTATATCCAAGGAGAATATATTAAATACCGAATTACCATCCATGTATTTATTACCTCATCAGAATCCCCCAGCTATCCCCCAAGTTTAAACAGGCAAGTATGGCCAGGCACTGGCAGCTCATGCCTGTAATCGTAGCTACTCAGGAGGCTGAGATCTGAGGATTGTGGTTCAAAGCCAGCCCAGGTAGGAAGGGCTGTGAGACTCTTCTCTCCAGTAAATGACTCACAAAAAGCCAGAAGTGGTACTGTGGCTCAAGTGGTCGAGTCCTGAGTTCAAGCCCCAGGACTGGCATTACGTGCGCGTGCGTGCACACACACACACACACACACACACACACGTACACGCACACACACACACAGGCAATCTCAATCGTTCCTGATGTTCAGAGAGATAAAAGGATATGAAATGCTGATGCCACACAGCTGGCAATGGCAGAATAGAGTGGCAACCATTTCTTGTATTATCCAGTCAGATTTTCAAATTACTCTGGTTCTTGATTCAATTTCTATTATTTTTGTTACAAATCTTATCAAAGTTATGAAAGAATTAACTGTAAAAAAACAGACTTTTAAAAACTATTTTCTCTAGACTACTTACATGACAGGCTAACCATGGGTTGTAAAACTGCTCATAAAATGACAACTAGGAATAAGAAGTCTCCTTCACTACAGAGAGAAAAAAGAAGAAGAAGAAAAAAACCTTCACAGAAAGATGAAACCAAATCAGCCTTCAGGATGAGTGTGTTTTGCTATGAACATTTCTCTCTATCCAGGCTAAAAAAGATCAAAATACCGTAGACCAGATAAAAATTTCAGGAAATGGAAGTAAGGTCACCACAGACAGGGCCCAGAAATGCCACAAGCCCTGTTGGCATCCACACACACACACACACACACACATAAACACACACATATACACATACATACATATATATACACACACACACACACACACACAGAATTATTCATGAGGCTGACTTCCGAGTACCTTCGTATCGATTTTTCTAGGAAAGCAGCCTTTGGGCTGCCACAGAGGAAGGCACATGGGCGGAGTTGCCCTCTGACAGAATCCCCTTTGCCCACGAAGATGGAATGCTCCCAGTAGGCAGAATCCTTCTCGCTGGGATAGAAGACAATGGGGCAGTGTGGGCTCCGTGTGGGATTTGGAATCACAAGAATCGGCTCCTGTCAAAATGTAAAGCTGGCCTCTTTGAGGACTTGTACAGAATCAACCATAGCCACACAAAGAACACAGAGCAAAACATTTGAAGTTGGAGAAAATTAATTTATTGGAGAGAAATAACCTCTGACTGGGGAGAAAAATAATACTTTCTCCCAAACCATATTTGTTGTGTTGATGCATCATATTTCTGATATTCTGACTTAGGATATAATAGTTTATATGATAAGTGAAATAATTTAGCTAAACAACTGTTAGCAGACCCATATGAGTCCCTTCAGGGAAATATATTTTGATTCTTTTGGTACCCACAAAATGATTTTCCTCTGACTTTAAATGCTGGATAATTTTGCAGATTCTCTTTGGCATGATTTGAGGGATAATTCCAAAATTGTCTCAAATTCTAATTTAAGTCAGAGTTTCCTGCTACTACATGGCTTTTGTTTATTAAAAGAACATATATTTTTGAAGCGTGAAATTGTTCTCAGGAATCCTGGTTTGAGAGATCATCTCATCATTGCCAACCCCCCCTACTACTTCACGTTTACAGCCAATAGGTTTAAGAACATACCTCTTCCTCCATAGGTTTAGCTGACCCCCAACTGGCATCATTTCAAAGGCTGCCACAGTGACACCACGATGAACAGAGGTAATGTGCGACTGTACTCTGGTCCACTTTCCTCATCGTGAAAGTTGGGTTATTGTCACACTCCACCACTCAGTTTCTCCACTCTGCCTACTTCCTTCATTTCTAAATTCGTGTGCATTCACCTTCCCCCCAATAACATTTTAAGTTAGGGTTTATTCAGGAAGAACAAGGCTGTTTTATTCCTCTTTGACTACATGCATTTCACTGACTAGCAATAACATTTGCAAGTAAGTGTTTAAAAACTATCTTTTAGTAGTAATACTAAGGCGTTGCAGTTCAATGTCAATTTATGAGTACAATGCTTCTTCATCATTCTTATCCCATCTCTCCCAACCCACCCATGCATTCAATGTTCTTAATTCTGTTTTCACACACACACACACACACAGAGAGAGAGAATATTATGACTGAATTCTCCTAATCTTTTTTCATTTGTCTACTTTCTCCCCTTGCTCTTAGATGCTCCCCACACCCTAAGTTCCAGTATCTTGGCCTTTATTTTATTAGGCTGTAAGTTTGTTGTTCAAAGGAGTTACACATCTGGAATTCTCCACTCCGCATATATCATGCATTAGTTAATATGTTTGTGTGTATATACATAGAACCATGTATATGTCTGTGTGAAACATGTATATATCTCAATGAATGAATGAGTGATATATTTCTGGGATCTTGGAAAACTCAGCCTTTACTTCCAAAGCCTTGGTTTCCCTATGTATTTAAAGATCTAGGAAATAAGCAGATTATGTAGTACAGCCATTAAGAATGAGATTGTAGGGAAGCAAATTCAATGCTGCATTATCTGTGGTATAGCCTTTGAGAAATAAGTTACCCTTCTGAGCCTCAACATTCTCGTCTATAAAACCAATGTGCAATAATATATGTATAATGTATAGCATGACACAGTTTCTTAATAAAAGTAGTAGCAAGAAGAAATTATCTTTTCTTCTGGCCCTAACCTGCCGGCTGTCTGCTAAGGGATCAATCCACTAATAACTAAGATCACAAGAAAATCTACATCACCAAGTGGCTCTCTTCTGCTCAGTAAGTCTCTGTTAACTTTGTCATTTTCTGACTTCAGTGAAAAGGAAAAGATTGTATTATGCTATCCTCCAGCTTAAACTTAATGTGGGCGGTGGGGGGTCATGAGAGGCCACAAGAGAGAAGTGGTTACTGTTAATTAAATACATCAGCTTTGAAAGGGAGAACACAATTCATGATCCTGTTATAACAGAAGAATATTACTGCAGGATTAGACAAAATCATCTGTCCCATTGGCATTCCAGTCCAACTCATTACCCTCTACAGCCTACCTAGGAGAAATTTTCCTAGTGAAAGAGCATACCCAGGCAAATATGTAGTCCTTATATCTTGTGCACACTGTTGGCCAAATGGATCATTGTTCAAAATGAAAGTCGATATGCTTGAATAAGAATAGAGTTTAATAGCAAAGCTGCAGAAAACAAGATCCTGATAAGTTTGGTTAATACTAAACCTTATAATATAAAATATTTTGAAAACTAAACATTGAATATTGGCTCATTTTGTATGCCTTCACGTTTGGAGTGAGTTTTCTCCCTGTACATTTTCCACACAGTATAAAATCCTTCTTATTTTTAAAGTCTCTAGATTATAGTTCTTAAAAAATTTTTCATTGTTATTAGAGAAATATTTACTAATGGTTTCCAGTTTGATGTATCCTGTTGCATTTATATAAATGGGAACCATTGTACTAAGGGGGATATCCCTTATAATAACCAGTAGGTAGGTAAGTAGCTATGGAAATGGATGACAAATTTACATAGTGGTAAGAATGACAAAGAAACGATATCACTATTGTAGAAATGTTAGGCCTTGGAGGCATTTTGAGTTAATTTTGCCATATATTGTGATTTTTTTTATCAAAGTTTATTTCTTTTTTGAACATCTGAATATCTAATTGTTTCAGCATCTCTTACTGAAAAGACTGTCGAGTCTTCATCAGAGTAACTTTGGAAATATGTCAAAAATTATACATTACCTATCTATCTAGACAGAGAGATAGATAACTTGTTGGTTTCTTCAAAAGAAGAAGGAAACAAAGAATGAAATAAAGATGGAAAGACAGGAAAAGAAAATGAAAGGAACAGAAACAGTGGAAGACAGAAGGAAGGAAGGAAGGAAGGAAGGAAGGAAGGAAGGAAGGAAGGAAGGAAGGAAGGAAGGAAGGAAGATAGGTCTGATGAATTACCTTGAATTTATAGGTTATTTTAGCAAGAACTGAAGTCTTAGCAATATTACATTTTCACTTAATGAATAAGGTATTTCTCTTTTATTGAAGTTGCTAATTTTTCTTAGCAGCAATTTTTAGTCTGTAGTTTATAAATACTATACACATTTTCTTAAATTTATCATAAAATATTTATATTTTAATATGCCTGAGATAATGTATTACTTTTACTTCCCTTGGAGATTATACATAGAAATATGCCTGTATTCTTATATATTGGTCGTAAGTCCTAAAACTATGCTAAAATATCCCACTACTTACATTAGCTTTTGTTATATACAGTCATATCATTTATGAAGTATGTTCTTCATCTTCCTTTCCAATATAGATTATTTATTTTTATTTCTTTCCTTGTTGCAAGAAATATTAAAGTGCCAAAAAAAATAAATAGATCTGTTAAAAGCTATATCTTCTAGAGTTGATCTTTTGATTTCAGTGAAGTGAAAAAGTGAGTATATATTTAGCATGAAAAACTAAAGGAAAGGTATTATAACAGAAAATATTTTATATAGTTTTATTATAATGATAACATTCTTATTCTAAAATCTTGATAGCTATATAGTGTGTAATATAGTAAAGCATGACATATGTAGCTCTTCAAAGAATACTTGTAGGGATAATGCATAAAACTATGCTATTTGTTTCTTTAAATTTTTTGAATAAACCTCCATTTGCAGCTTTTAAATAAAATTCTTGAAGTCCACAGGTTGTAACATTGTGGTTTTTAACTGATTTTTTAACCTGGTTCCCCATTCAATAATTCAGAGAAAATCAGTAAATTATTTAAACTTTCAGAGCCTTTTGTAGCCTTTAGTAGCCTGTAGGTAGTGAGTAAAATCATGAATATGAAGTTTACATAGTAAACATTAGATAAAAATCTTGGCTTCCTTCCTGAAATGAGTTGACTTCTTTTTGACCCCTAAATATAACAGAATGAGTAGCTAAGCAATGCTCTAAATTTTTGCATTCAGTTGAAACTCACATAACAGTTTCATGTGAGAACATCTGGTTAGATGCAAAGGAGAATTATTAGCTCCAAAATCGAATTGAAAGGAAAGATTTCTTTTCAATTACATGATGCTTTAGAGGCATAAGAAAGATGGGGATTTTAAATTATCCAATTCTCTTTAAATTATATGCATTTTTGTCTTCAGCACAGAAGTTCTTAGTTTCTTATTTATATCTTGGGGAGAATGATGACCTAGGTGAGGGGAAAGGAGACATTTTCAATCACACCTGATTTCACCTGCTTACATAAAATAAAAATGGTCAATAAAAGCAAAGCATGTCTTTATCGACCTTACACAGGCAGTAATTCCTCATCCCAATTTCATTCATTCTGCATAATTCTGTACTAAAGGGAATAATTGTGGTTTTTAAAAGTGACTGAAAAATAGCTCTCCTGACCTGTTCCCAATGTATTCCAGAAGAGGAAACGTTGTTCAATAAATTTGTGAAAGAGATCATTTGTGTTTGTTCAATGCCACGTTCCCAGGGCTTGGTAAATTTGGTAGAATATTCACAGATAAATACATGTGGTGAGTGAAAATAAATGTAGATTCTATGAACAAACTGGTAACTTAGCTGAGATTCCAAATGTCAAAACAGGAAGGCCCTGCAGAGAAAGCCCAGTCCAGTGTTGTTCAAAAGGCCACCCACTCCTCCATGTAAAACAGATCCAAAAGGATTTGAATTTTTTTTTGTAATTTTTCATATATGAGAAATCAACTTCAGGCAGGAGATTTCACCTGTCTCCCATTCTAATCGCTGATACAGCTTTTCTTCTAAAGAACTGAGCTCTCCCTTTCTTTAGCATACATCCATAGCCTCTGGTTTGTATTGCGTCTGAAAATAGCTTACAGGAAAAAAGTAGCCCAGAGAAGTAGGAAAACAAAAACAAAACGTTATAACTATCATCAACAACAACAAAAAACTCAGAATAAATGAGAGGAACCAATCATGGACTAGAAGCTTCAAAAGTCTGGGCCAAAACATACCTTTTCTCCTCATAAATTTATTATCTTCGGTATTCTTTACATAACAGAGTTTTTGCCTCAGTACTTGTCAAGAGGGGAGATTTCCTTCACTATTGACTCATCATCCTGGAATTTTTGAAGACAGTACAATAGTTCCACCATGGAGTATTAATATATTCCTATTTTCCCTGGTTCATTGTAAATCTCCCTGTCTAGAATCATATCTTAATACCTTATACGTTTGTCTTATTATTTTTCTTTAATAATATGTGTAAGAAAATGGGGCTGGGAAGGTGGCTCAGCGGTAGAGCGCTTGCCTTGCATGCATGAGGCCCTGGGTTCGATTCCTCAGTACCATATAAGAAAAAAGCCGGAAGTGGCACTGTGGCTCAAGTGGTAGAGCTCTGGTCTTGAGCTGAAGAGCTGAGGGACAGCGCCCAGGCCCAGAGTTCAGGCCCCACAACCGGACCCAAAAAAAAAGAAAAGAAAAGAAAAGAATAGAAAATGTTCTATTCCTTCTGAAGGATCTTTAAAGAGTGCTCCTGAAGGTTTAGTTAGCTGTTGATATCATTTTATCTCTTAATCTGTTTTTGTTCATTCTTTCCATTCACTTATCATTTCCTGGTAGACAGCAGGAAATGATCTTCCACTTCACTTATCAGTTCTTCAACAGTATTAATCCTACAACTCAACACATATGTGCAGTAACTTAGTTTAACATTAGCTTGCATTTTTTAGTACTTCCAATTACTTATTCATAACTATTCAATCTATTACACTTTTGTAAATCGTTATTCATCTTTATAACAACAGGATATGCTTATTTGAAACTCTTATTAGTTTTTTGGTTTTTTTGGTTTTTTTGGTCAGTTGTGGGGCTTGAACTCTGGGTCTGGGTGCTGTCCCTCAGCTCTTCAGCTCAAGGTTAATGCTCTACCACTTGAGCCACAGTGCCACT
Source organism: Dipodomys spectabilis (assembly GCF_019054845.1). Taxonomy (NCBI): domain Eukaryota; kingdom Metazoa; phylum Chordata; class Mammalia; order Rodentia; family Heteromyidae; genus Dipodomys; species Dipodomys spectabilis. The sequence continues at coordinate 3,304,407 of NW_024870698.1, read as the reverse complement.
TCTGGCTTTTTCTGTTTATGTGGTGCTGAGGAATTGAACCCAGGGCCTCATGCATGCAAGGCAAACACTCTACCACAGAGCCATCTTCCCAGCCCTCTTCCTTAGGTTTATATCTGCTCTATTGGTGTCTTTTGTCCCTAAGCCTGATCACCTCATGATTTCCAGGGAATACCTTTCATTTTCTTATTCCATATGTCCAGAATTGACATGCAGTCTAGTCATTAGGTTGAAAATCAGGTGGAAATGCCGTAATTGACCTATTTTCATGTGATGAAGTCTTGGTGCATGTTTTATAAGAACTTAGAATCTATTTATAAATAGCATGATCATTAACATAGCTTTCTTTTGCTCAAAAGACTTACAAACTAACTGAAAAATGAGAAAGGAGCCTACATAAAGAACCTCGAAAAATCTAGCGCATTAATTTCTTAGTCTGACTCCTTTCTCTGGTGGCCTCAGCTTTAATACTGGCTCCAAATGAGGGCACTGTATGAATGCTAACATAAAATACTAGGGTGTAGAAATGATTTTTTTGATTCGATCATTTAAGAAGACTTGGCTTAGATAGGGCATTCATTTACAAACTCTTCCTAAATATTTCTTAGTGCCATTCCTAATCTTAAAGAGAAAAAAAGGAAAAGCAGTTTTCTATTGAACACTAAAAGAAGAAACTGTAAAAATTGGTCCAGTGGGGGGAGGAATTTCACATTAATCTATGAAAATTAGTTACCTGCCATATTATAGCTTTCACAGGAGGAGGAAATGGAAGGAAAGTTATACAATTATGAACATTAGATATCAGACAGGGCAGCTATAGTACTCAATTTCCTGTCAGAAAAGCAGTGGTAATATCTGATTCTCATATACCCCTATACCAATGGCAAATAACCACTTTAAAAGGGAATGCATTTCATGGTGCATTTGCAGCCTAATGGTTAAAGGAAGAGACGTTCTTGTTAGTAAACTAAGGTTTCAATGCTGATACTTCTCTGTAAGTAACTTTAGTTCCTTATGTTTTTATGTCCTCATCATTAAAGCAGAGCTGACAACAGAATATATCCTCATAGGGACAGGGGAAATTTAAGCACAATGCTTACATAAAATGCACAGCACATTTTTATCATCCTTAAAACAATAGTAATTATTCTTTTGAAATATGAGAGTATCCAGTGAGATGTGGTTACTTTTTTTTGTATAATGCAATGGCGATTGGTCAAAGATTATTAAGGCCTCAAGTAGCTCAAAGAAACATTTTCATGCCTTTCAGCAACTGAGTAAGCATTTTAACTCAAAGTGCATAGATAGGATGCAATTCAAAGCCGATTTAGAAAATTCATGTCAAAGTGAACACACACAAATAGGCACCAAACAGTTTAAAAAGCAAAATCCCAGTCACTTCAACCTTAGAAACATAGTCCATGCTATAAGCCTGCATGCACCTTTGGAAAGTTATTGTTTTGTTTTGTTTTTTAGTTTGGCTTGACAAAACAACTTTGAGTTCATTGTAGTATCAGAGTTAAAACTATGACAATTGCAGAAGTAAAAAAAAATATTGGCCAAAATTTTGTCAGTAGGATGTTAATAACTGAAACATAACCCTATGTAAATTACAGTCATGTCAATCTTGAGTAATAATTAAAACACGAAGGCTGGACAAAAAAATTCATTTTCCTAAGAGTTTTCTTTACATTTTAAGTGACGGATAAATTAGTGTAATTACTATTTGTGAACTATATTATCATTATGTGAGATATGTAATATATGTATGTATATGTGTGTGCGCGTGCACATGCATACATGTCTGTCTTGAACTCTTGGCCAGAGATTCTGCTAAGCCATCTGCATTCCCATGTTTATTGTAGCACTGTTCACAATAACCAAGATCTGAAATCAACCCAAGTCTCCCTCAGGAGATGAAGGGAACAAGTGAGGACTAATACTCAAGGGAATGTAAAAAATGAAGGTAATTTAGTTACTTGTGACAACTTGTGGCAAAATGAAGGAAATCTTGTTACCTGCGAAACTCAAAGACATTCTTTTAATGGAGAAAAACAGGCACATCAAGTCGACCACCACATCACAGGGCCTCTCAGGTGAAATCAGAAAGAGTTGATTTCACAGAAGCAGAGGGTAGAAATAGCTATAGAAAGCTGGAATGGCTTGAGAGTCAGGGCTTGGGGAGAGAGGCTCAAAGTAAACATCTTTATCGTTAGGAAGAATATGTTCAAGAGATCATTTGTGCACCACCGTGATTCCTATCAATAACCACAGGTAGCATTGTTGGAAAATACTGAGCAGCTGCTGTGCCCTGACCATGGAACTGACTACTCTGAGTCAAATCCCTGTCAATGAGCTAAATTAACCAGCTCATAACGTACGTATTCCTGCAAACATCATTTTCCACATGATAAACACATTCAACATTTCCATTGAAAATTCTGAATTGAAAAGTTCTAGAAACGGAAAGAGACCTGAGGGCTGGCAAGGTGGCTCAGTGGTAGAGCGCTTGCCTTGCATGCCTGAGGCCCTGGGTTCGATTCCTCAGCACCACATAAGAAAAAAGAAAAAAGCCAGAAGTGGCGCTGTGGCTCAAGTGGTAGAGTGCTAGCCTTGAGCTGAAGAGCTGAGGGACAGAGCCCAGGCCCAGAGTTTAGGCCCCATGACCAGACCCCAAAAAAAAAAAAAAAAAGAAAGAGACCTGAGTAATTCAAATGAGATCTATCTTACACTATCAACTGCTACAGGACATTCTGTGTTACAGAAATGGCTTCAACGGTGAGCACATTAAGACTTGTGCCTTAAACCTCCTTAAGAATGATGTGTCAGTACAAGAGCAAATTTAAACAGCTACCAAGCATAATATCTCTGATCCTACCCTTACTTTACCTGAGACCAGATATCCAAAGACCAGATACCACCTCACAGATAGTCTATCTGATGCCTTTGCACTCAGCTTGTGTCTCGATGTAATAATTAGCTACTAATTTCCTTCCACATGAAAGACTTTTAAACTTCTTGAACTTACGCCTGAAAGGAGGCCAAAGACATTAATTTGCACGCGAGCTTTGTTTTAACATTACTCTATTCCAATTACTTGAGCTTTGATACATCAGGGAAAAATCTAAAGGAAGAAAGAGAAAACTGAAAGGGATAGAATCTTTTAAGACTCTCCTTACCCCAACCTCAAGTTTGGGGTGGGTTGGGGTAGGAAAAGCGGGAGAAAATGAGGGAGAGGGTAACACTGTTGGAAAAGAAATGTACTCTGCCTTACTTATGTAACTGTAACCCCTCTGGATATCACCTTGACAATAAAAATAAATAAATGTGTGTTTTAAGTTAAAAAAAATGAACCATACTCATCTTCTTGCTTGGAAAATATCTCAGGAATTCCTTAGTGACAATATTGGAAAAACATTTCATGATAGGCAATGCCACCGCTTTATAATCATGCCTTGTAAAAGGACTGTGTTCTATAGTTTAAAAAATCCCAAATATCAGTAGTGTACACCGCATAGGTTGTCATCTCAAAAATGTCATAATCCAATCAAAATTAGCTGACCTTTCTGGATATCTCACCTTCAGACAATGACTTAGAGATCCATCTCCTACCAGGTGAGTTCATAATCATATGATGATGGTGATGATGATGATATCCATTTATCGATCAATCGATATGTATGTATATTTGTGTTGTTCCTGGTCCCAAGGCTTGAACTCAGAGTCTGGTTGCTATCTCTGAGCATTTTTGCTAGCACTAGCCAGTGCCTTGAGCTCTGGCTCTTCAGTGGTGAATTGGAGATAAGACTCTCACAGACTTTCCTGCACAGACTGGCTTTGAACTATGATCCTCAGATCTTAGCCTCCTGAGTTAGGTTTATAGGTGTGAGCCACTATCACAGACAGCCTGTGGCTATTATGATTTATATTTTAAGGCTAGGAGTCCTTTCTGCCAATATTTCACTCACCAGAAGTAACACATGTTCCCAATAACAAAAGAAAGCTGAGAATTGTAGTTTTTCTCAAAAGTCCAGGAGATGGAAGTGGAGTTTCTGATCATCTCACCAGGTTTTACTCACCATGCTCTCAGTTACTATGGACAGGAGCTCTGTTATTAATCTCACCAGCACATCATCAATGCTGTGAGTGTTCATTAAGAATTTTTGAAGGTGGAGGACAGAATGAATAGTGGGAGGGGTAATAATGCTCGACAAGAAAAGTACTCATTGCCAAAAGTACTCATTGCCTTACTCATGTAACTGTGACCCCTCCACACAGCATCTTTACAATAAAATTTAGAAAAACATTTTTGAATAATATACAACTCCAGATATTTCTGTTCCAAAAAAAGAATTTTTGAATAAATTAATAAAGAAATCTTTACCTAATCCTCACCCTACTGAGATACCTACTTTCTAGGTTTTTCCTTGGGAAAATTTATGGAAGTATGTATTTTAATACATACTTTGTAATTTGAAGCTTTCTCAACTTCTCAGACTGGGACCCTGGTCAGCATTCTTAAATCCTCCTTGAAGCAGGGCTAGGGAATTTGTCATAGTCAAGTCAAAAACAGAGCCTCCAGCCAGCATCATAGAGCCGAGGGTAACATTGGCAGTGTGAGAGAACACAAGTTAAAGGGTTTTAGATATCAAATGGAAGATGGCACCATTCAGTTAGGAAAGCAGAGGTCACAGATCTGTGGAATCATTCTGATGTCAAATTTGTAAAAGGCAAGAAAGCTGCATGGCATTTATTAGGCTGAATCTACGATCCAGTCAAGTTAGGTTCCTTCCATGATGCCTGTTCATTCCTTAGGGTGATATCCCTGGTGCTCCATTTAATTAATCTCCAAACCAGAATGTAACTGCATCTGGCAAGATCTGGCAGAGTCAGCATGCCCTTCCTGCTTAGTGGTGTTTTTCTTCTCTTTTAACAAAACAAAAACAAACTCTGAAGCTTTCCCTACAAAAACTATATCCAGATAGTTCGCTCTCTTCAACTCTATTCTACTACTTCAACCTGAGTCCAGACTGCAAGATAAAACAAAGTCAGTGGGGGAAATCTCCGTCCTTCCATTGTGGTAGTTCATCCTGAGGAGGCCGCACTGGGCAATAGTGGTCACAAGCCAAGCTGCCTGTAATTAACTGTGTACATCTCAGAGTGAGTCAATCTCTCTGAATCTCAATATTATATGCAGTCAAAGGATAAGCTTGAATCAGCTGGTTTGCCAGACCTCTTCACAGTCCAAGAAGCTAGAATATTGTGTTTAGGGTTAGATAAAATAGTCATTTAAAATTACAAATTACTGCTGTGCCCTCTTTTAGCAAAGAGCAGAAAGAGAAAAAAAAATTCCAATAAGGTTCAAAGACTCTGAGCCTATTTATTTGACGATCTTGTCTTTTCATTTATTCTTGAAAGATTAGCTCTTCCTCAAAAACAAAGAAATGAAGAAACAAAAACACTCTTCTCCAAACTCACAGGATAATGGTTGTACCAATGTGACATCATTATCACTGATATCCTATGCAGCCTAACTTATGTTACTATTTTTAAAAATATAGTGTCTTGGGGCTGGGAAGGTGGCTCAGTGGTAGAGCGTTTGCCTTGCATGCCTAAAGCCCTGGGTTCGATTCCTCAGCACCACATAAGCAGAAAAAGCCGGAAGTGGTGCTGTGGCTCAAGTGGTAGAGTGCTAGCTTTGAGCTGAAGAGCTGAGGGATAACACCCAGGCCCAGAGTTCAGGCCCCACGACCAGACCCAATATATATATTGGGTCACCCCTTTTAACATTCTCACCTTCCAACCCACCCAAGCCTCACTTTTCTTAAATTTTGTAGAATATATATTGAATGTTTGGTCACATTCTCCTTGGCTCCTCCTCTTCATTCCTTCGAAAGTTACTATTCTTTTTCCTTGTGAGATGACCACACCCAAATCTAGGGGCTTTTGCTTTTATCATGAAAATAACTGTAAATGTGAGATGCTCTTATTCTTTTAAAATAGGATCTTCAAGACAGACCTTGACCTCTGGAGGCAAGCAGACTTCAATGACCAGTATCAAAAGCCAGGTGACTTCTCAGCTGCAGGTTTTAAAATATGTAAGTAGGCTATAGAGATTTGCTCCGATTTTTAAATTAAAGGTAAGTTGGGAAAAAGGAGGCTTCTCAACCCTCAGCCAATCCTACATATCTGAGATCTACAAGATAGTTATATTCCAGACAGTAGCTCATAAAACAGCAGCCGACTTTGGAGGGAAGTAGAAGAGACCCCAGAGAAAGAGAAAAACATGCATTGAGAAAATGAAAAGCTTATCTCTACTAGTTGTATTTTTGTCATATCTGTTATATTTTGGGTTTTTTTTCGGGGGGGGGTCTTTAAACTGGAATTTGAACTTGTTAGCAGGCAGGCACAATGCTACTTGAGCAACACACTCAGCTTTTTTTTTTTTAACTTTAGTTATTTTTCAGGTAGGACCAGCCTCACACCACAATCCTATCTATGCCTTCTGCTGACGTCATGGACAGGTACCCCCTGGCCAAGCACATGGATTGAGATGGGAGTCTTAATAATTATTTTTTTTACCCAGGGTGGTCTCAAACTACAGTCCTACCCATCTCTACCTCCACATAGCTACGATTACAGGGAGACACCACCATTCTTGTCCTTTTTCAAGTTATTTTTCAAGTTTCCTCCTCCCAGAGTTCTATTGAGAACATTTGGAATCTCTTTTGATTCTGGAACTTCTATGTTAAAGGTCAATTGTCTGTCTTTTAATCTTTATAGTTTCTATTGAAAATATACTTGATTATCCTTTCAAAAGGAAGGAAATATGGTCTTAGAGAGGCTCAGTGCTTTGCCTAAAGTAACATAGAGCTAATGAAATAGCCATGGGGTGCTGACTCTAAAATCCTGGGGTTCCTATTGTGGAATTCTGGGCTCATTGCCTGCCAGGCACTTTAGCACTTAGTTCCCTTCCTGATGTCAACCAAGAGAGGATTTGTTTTTAACTAGTAACCACAAACAATGACTGAGTGACAAGAAATCATAATCCTTGCCTATATTGACAAAAAAAAAAACCCTATATGTCAGATATTCTTATATGTGTTTCACTCTGGGCTCTACCAGCTGTGTGTCCTCAATGGAGATACATAATCTCTCTGTGCCCAAGTCTCCTAAACAGGACACTGTATTTATTAGAGGATTATTCAAGAGATTAAGAGCATTAATGCCCCGCTCATTCCCCTGGGTACCTGCATCCCTCACCAAGGAGCCAAATATTCTTCAGGCCTCCTCTGGAGAAGCTTCTGTTCTTTCTCCCATCAAACATCTCTAGTGTTAGTTAAAATAAATGTTCCAGGTGAAATAATATAGACAGAGATCTGAATCACCCAATACAAAGCTATGTGCTGTAACCATGGAGATAGTTTTATATTTTTGTCTTTAAGAGATATAGTTTTTAAAAAGCCTTTCCATGAGGTCTGTATCCTTGACTAGCACCAACAGTAGCTCTCCTTTTGTTCTTCTAGAAAAACACGGCAGCTGTGCCCGAGCTCCCCCGCTTCTCCCTCTCAAACTCTCATTGTTTCCATCTTAGATTATTTTAGCCGCCTCCTACCTTGCTCTACTGTCTCCTGTCACTAAGCCCCTTATTGTGAAATTTGTCTTAACCTTCTATATTGTTAATGGAGTAATAACAATACGGGGCGGGGAACAGCCCAATCAGATCCTTCCCTATATTATTCCAAAAGCTCCATTATTCCAATGTCCAAGGTCACCTCACTTCTCCTAGTCGGTGACCTGTAAACATTCAAGTGCTTCTTACTCTCCTCTTCTGCATCACAAGGACTTGGCCACATTCTAATTCTAATCTCCCTCTCCCCAATCTTACATTCAGGTTTGCATGTCCATCATATGAACATACCGACATGTCTCCAAATGAGGCTCTGCTTTCCTGAAGTCCTCTGAACTGTGGCCCTTGCGTTGGAGTGTCTTCACAGCTGTCAAGATACAGTATCCAAGCCTAATGTGGTAGTACACACCTGTAATCTAAACCCTAGAGAGGTAGAGATGAGTGGGTCTTGAGTTGACTAACTCCCCAACTCAGCCAACTTTGGTTTCCTAAAAACATCTGTATTCTCATGTGTTAACCTCAAACTCTACTCTGGTCATACTAACCTGTGGTTATTCTTTTTGTTAGAACAAAACTGCTTTTCATCTGTGTATTTCCTGAAAAGTGATAAAACAATGTTTATGAAAACATCTGTGAGTCTCATCTTGCGCACGTCAGGGATTTCAGAAACGGAACAGGATTAGACCTGTTCACACATCAATTCTCTAGGAGACGGTGCACAGCCCACTCTCTAGCTGTCCGAAAAGGGTCTGGTAGAAAATTAAATTGTTTATAGACTATCTAAAGGTCAATATTTAATCCTTAAAAAAGTATTTGACTGGAAGTAGTAAATTGACGGACGAGTGCTGGAATGCTTTCAGATGCTCAGAGACCTGTGGTCTGCGTTACCTTCCCCCATCTCCACGCTGTAAGTTCCATACAATGCATGAAGAGATCTCATGCCAACAGCAGCATATGTGCTGCTAAACCCAACATATGGGAAGAGGTGAAAGAGGAACTTTAAAAATAATCAAATTTATCATTTTTAGCAATTTTCAAGATATGAGTCCTGGCACCTCATTTTTGACACTCCGAAAAGCGCGCCTACCAAGTTATATTTGTAAGTGTTAAGGGGACAGGCAAAGATTGGACGCTCTGCATGGAGGTGAACCATTTTCCATTGCTGTGTCTTCTCTGCGGTGGAGGAGAAAGAGCAGAGTTGGAGCAGGGAGAGGGAAGACAGGCAGAAGGAAAGGCAGGAAGGCTGAGATCTGACCAAGAGGAAGCCACACACACAAGACTTTCTTCCTGAACTGGCCAAGTACCATTGCCCAAATCCAGCTGGCCTTTTGCACAAATTCTTTTTCATTAACTCCTCCTCCCATAAACTACCTACGGGGCTTCAGACATCTTTTCCCTTACTGCCAAAGTCTTTGAAGTCAGAGGCCCTGTTTGCTGATATACAAAAATATGTCAAGGATATTACTGCATCCCGTGTTAATTTAATTAAGGGTTTTAATGAAGCAGAAAATTAATCAAAAGGTTGTCAGAAGAATATGTCAGAATCCGTCTTTACCAATTTGAACATACTGTGTCACAATCCATCAGCTGTTTCTGGCAGCTTCCTTCATGAAAGTACTGAAACAGACTGGATGGGTAAAATGGAAACCTTTGCGAAGGACAAAGGGAAGTCCATTTTCTTTGTTCAATGGCATTGTGAGGCTTATTTTCTTCCAGGCTAATGGGGAAGAATAAGCAATGACAATTCAAAGAATTGGAAGATTAGGGAAAAACTTCTAATAATCGTAGCTTGTGTTCATTGCCTTTGAAAGATTTCAGGCTTTCCCTCTTCTCTTTTGGGTACAAACTTTCTCTCTCTCTCTCTCTCTCTCTCTCTCTCTCACACACACACACACACACACACACACACACACAATGTTTAAGGATTGTTGTTTTGTAAAGTTTTTGCAGTGCTTTAATTGGTTAAAGAGGAAAAAAATGTATCTTCACTCTGCCTTGAATAAAAACTGAATTCAACAAACAAGTAGGTTTTAAATAAATGAAGAGTGAATAGAATATGGTCACAAAATTTAGAAAGCCTTTATGGGATATGTTGATTTGCTGCAGTCTCATTTCCCTGTCATTCTAGTATCCCAGTGTCCAGCACTGTCTGTCCAGTGTCCAGCAGCTGCCCAGTGTTCTTGCTTCCTCATTCTATTACCAAAAGCTTCTAAAATAAGGATTGAAGCACAATGACAGAGCAAATTAAACACCTACAGTCAAGGCATTGTGGAGATGTTATTAAAGCAAAGAAAACAAGGACTCTGGGACTGGGAAGGTGGCTCAGTGGTAGAGTGCTTGCCTTGCATGCGTGAGGCCCTGGGTTTGATTCTTCAGCACCACATAAGCAGAAAAAGCAGGAAGTGGTGCTGTGGCTGAAGTAGTAGAGTGCTAGCCTTGAGATGAAGAGCTGAGGGACAGTGCCCAGGTTCAGAGGTCAGGCCGGACAACAACCAACCAACCAAAAAAAAAAAAAAAGAAAGAAAGAAAAGAAAACAAGGACTCTACTGGGATGCAATCAGAGGTCTAGCCAAAGCTGAGCTCTGTGGCTTATACCAATAATCCTAGGTACTTTGAAGGCTAAGATTGGATAGCTAGAGATCTGAAGGCAGATGAACATTCCCTACCACCCCACAAGAAAAAAAAAACCTGAGCCCCTTCTCCACATAAAAAGCCAGAGCAAAAATGCCTAGAGTAATGATTCAATCAGAGACCCTGCTGAGTAAGCATAAAGTCCTGAGTACTATAGGAGGGAGGGAAGAAAGGAGGGAGGAAGACAAAGAGGGAGGATGAGAGGGAAGGAGTGAGAGGGAGAAATAAACCCAGCCACTTCTGGGACTTTCTACATCACCCTTCTAGTTTCACTAGCCCAATGGCGCTACCATTTTAGATGGCTTTGGCAATTCTAAAAATCAAGCTTCTAAATATCTACATTTCATTAACTTTCTATACCCAATTGCTCTTTCTTCCTTGTTTTTGCGGCGGGGGGGGGGGGGGGGGGGGGGGGGGGGGAAGGTCCAGTCATGGAGCCTGAACTCTGGGCCTGGGCGCTGTCCCTCAGCAATTCAGCTCAAGGCTAGCGCTCTACCACTTGAGCCACAGCGCCACTCCCAGTTTGCTTATGTGGTGCTGAAGAATCAAACCCAGGGCCTCATGCATGCAAAGCAAGCGCTCTACCACTGAGCCACCTCCCAGCCCCTCTTCCTTTAAAAAAAAATAGTGGGGCTTGAACTCAGGGCCTGGGGACTGTCCCTGAGCCTCTTTGTGTACAAGGCTAGAGCTCTACTAGTTGAGCCACTGCACCACTTACAATTATTGAGTGGATAACTGCAGCTAAGAGTCTCACAAGGCCTTTTCTACCCAGGCTGGTTTCCAGCTACAATCCTCAGATCTCAGTCGCCTAAGTAGCAAGGATTACAGGTGTGTGCCACCAGTTCCTGGCTTCTTCTGCTTTCTTAAAGACTTCTATAATACTAAAGGGTTCACTTTCTACCAATGAGCTTGACAGACTATGAGAGAAAAGTCCTGCTGCTACCCTTAATTAAAGAAAGACTGTCATCTAGGGAAATAATTGTCTAGCCAGGACTGAAACTTGGCTTTAGATTCTTTTCAACATAATTCAACAGAAGTAAAAGGCATTTTTGTGGATCTAATTTATCTAATCTATGTCAGAAAGATTAATATATGTCACAAAGATATGCCAAAGGGGTAGTCTTCCCTGTGTAATGCAGAGAAGTTAATCAACTTGCTGAAGGTCATAGAATTGGAATTACAAAAGCTGGAAGGGACCCCTTGGTCAATTGGTTCTTCCATCCCCCATTGACACCCATTCTTCAGTATGTTATACAACAACACATATGCGACGTTTATTATGAGTTTTTATTCTTTGGTCAGTGCTGGAGGTTAAACTCTGGGCCTGGACACTGTACCTCGGCTCTTCAGCCTAAGGAGAAAGCTCTACCACTTGAGCCACAGCACCACTTCCAGTTTTCTGGTGGTTAACTGAAGAAAAGAGTCTCACGGACGTTTCTGCCTGGGCTGACTTTGAACCATGATCCTCAGATCTCAGCCCCCTGAGTAACTAGGATTATAGGCGTGAGCCAGCAGTGCCCAGCTACGATGAATTTTTGTAGCCTGTGTTTCTTTTGACAAATACAAAACATTGCGGACAAGTTTTATTTTGACATGAGTGATTCCTGTTGTGAGATTGGTTACAAGCACCATTTAGAGCCGAGTGGATAATAGGTACGTTATTTAATTTGATCCTCATACACATACAAATCAGGTATTTGCAATAACTATTTTCATTCCTGTTTTATAGACAAAACCGAGGCTTTGAGAAGCTAAAGTAACTTGTCCAAGATCACACAGCTAAGTAATTAATGGACCTAGGAAACAAAGCCGGGTCAGAGAGCCTCCAGGACGCCAACTATCCTACACCGCGCCCCTCCCCACAGATATGCCAAATTGTACCTTGCGCACAAAATTCAGCGTGACTGGCAGAACAACAGTCTTCTAGATACTTTCCATATAGTGGCACACATCTGAAACCTCAACAATGAGGCAGGAAGATCATGAGTTCAGGCCCAGCATGGGCTCTACATGAAGACTTTGTTCCCCAAACGAAGAAAACAAAACAGAACGATTACACTTTCCTTTCCACAAAGCATTTCCTTACATTGTTTTCTTTCTTCCTTATCCAGAGCTCCTGAGATTTTTCCCTCTAGGGTTGACTTGTCCTTCTGGGGGAAAAAAAAAGATTACTACTGCAACTCAGGTCTTAGACCAAATGAACAGCAAGGGTGGGCAAAACAGTAGGTTCACTTGGCTCTGATAAATCTGCTTTTATTTTTTTAATGACATCAAGGCATCAAGAGCATTGCAGTAAATAGCAAATTAAGGTTTTCATTCTGCTTGGTCCTTATTTTTCTTTTAAGATGAGGCAGAATGTAATTTAAGTTGCTCACTATCTCACATCTTAATTGATAGACCTCTTCCTTATGTTTTGTTCTCAGGAATTAATGTTTGTATTTAATATCATGCTGTCATTATCTTGTTTCCTCTACACTGAAAAGAGTTGTCTGTTATTTGCAGGTGTAGAGGGCCAGCTGGAGACACAATTCCCTTCTCTCTTTCCCTCCTCGCACTGATCACTGGTTATTACGCATAATTACATAGAAGCATGTATTAGGCTTTATTATAATGCATGACAGTGTGCTTTAAGTAAATTAGAAATTTGCATATCAATTCAGGGGGAAAATACTAAAATGCCATTCAAGACCTTTTATTTACATCTGGAAGATTTCTAGTTTTTAGGGAATTGATTATTCCCCCCCCCCTTAGGTTGGTAATCATAATCAAAATCCAAAATTCGAATGCACAATGAAGCCAAGGGGGAGGGGGAGGGGCTATGAATGCTGTGCTGGTGTTCCTTCTCCCCTCCCTTCTCCCTGTCTTAGTAACCAGCTGAACAAATGGTTCCTTAGTAACCAGGCAGGTCATGCATTGGCTACCTGGGGTCCTTAGCATTTGCCTTATAAGGCTTCAGCTCCCTGGAGCCCATAGGAAACAAGGTGGTGGTTTAGTCCTTCTTCAGCATGAAGAACTTAGGACCCTCCAAAGCAGACACAGAGTGTCCCCTAGAGTGTGGAGAATTAACAAGTGACCATGAGCTTCCACAGTGAACTCCATCCTGGCCCGACTTTGCCTGTCACTTTTCTGCATTGTCCCCCTTTTTGCTCCTTGATTTTTGGATAGAGTTAGCCCATGCTGGAGAATTACATAGAAACTTCTAAATGTATGATAAATGAACCAACGTGCATCTGTTTCCAGAAGTGGGGGGAAGCAATCTCGTTTCCTTGGGAATTGTCCCGGAGGATGCTGAATCATTCCTGGAATAAACATGTGTCCCTTGGCTCATTAAGATAATTTGCAAAGTATATTTCTGCCTTTAGAAAGAACTAGAGGCTTTCATGTCGTTTTCCACAACAAGGCTTCTCAATTTCATTTTACAACAGCTTTGTTTCTGGCCATGTGTATTGTGTGTGGCGTGAACTTACAAAGCAATGACTAAGGAAGCTTTCTTTGGATGATTTATTTTTTTAAGAAAACATGGATACCTGGATGCATGCTGATGAGACACAAAACTAAATATTATCTGACTTCTACTAAAGTTCTGCAAACTAAACAAAAAAGAATTGCGCCTTTTTTAAAGTATGATTTAAACTTTTACATTTCTCACATTGGCAAGGATGAATCTTTTAACAACAGTAACTTAATGCCAATAACACATATTACTTTGAACTTAAAGTATCATCTAATAATCTGATACTTTTAAAAATGGACATAAGATGTTAAGGGAAACCTTCCAATGATGCTACCTTTAAGGGCAAACTACTACTTCACAGTTGAACCATTAACAAATGTCTATATTTGATCTTTTTAAAAATCTACCCAAGCAGTGACTTCATATGGCTCAGTCTAACATATTTATCCAAGCTACAATCTTTTTTTGTGTGTCAATGACATAGAAATGTAGTGCTTATTCATTACATGCATTTATTGATATCTTCACCTTATGTCATATAGGACTTCAAAGAGGTGATGATATTTTATTTTTCCTTCCACAATTGAAAATTACAATAGGTCAGAAGAAAATGTAGCCAACATTCTTTTGAAGTTATTGCTTCCCCCTCCCCATTCCTATGCAAAGGGCTACAGATATTGATTAAAATATATTGAGACAATTTAGAAAGACCTGGCTGTCCAGTTCCCTGGAAGGTCAGTGTTGGCTGACCTTTGGCACAGCCACTATGTTACACAAAGCAGGTCCTAGGAAGAGTTCAACCCGTGCTACACAGAGTTTGTCCCCAGACAAAGAACTGCAAATTGTTGAAATTGGAAATAGAAAGAAGTGCATACAATTATTTCCCAGAAACCCTAATATTAACATGCCCAGCATGTATTTAAGAACACAAACTTCTTGTTTCAGTTCAAGAGTTCCTATAGAAAATATGAAACATAGAAAACAAACTACTAGAAAAAAGACAAATCTAAAAGGGACTTGTTCTTGAGGATGAAAAACTGACTTCCTATCTGAAAGAGGACAATTAAATCCCACTTTCTGTCTCTCGGTATTTGAAATTCCACATGAGTTATAATTGTTTTCATAATAGTAAGGTATATGAAAATTAAAAAATAGGAATCATATCTTTTTTTTGTTTGTGGCTGTTTGTATCGATCTATTTCTCTAGAAACAAGCTTTTAAATTATGTTGTATACTTACATAAATTTATATAGAGACATACCTGCCTAATTTTACTGTAAAACCTCAGAAACTAGAGAAATAAAATGGATAGAGTTCCTTGAGGATCTGCAATACAAACTCCTTATTTATAGGTGAGTCTACCAGTTTCAATCATTAAGTTGGAATTAGATTCCAGTGTATCCAGGTATTCATTTCACAACACCACACTACACTCAGAAATACCTTGCTATACCCAGTAAAACCAAAAACACTCAAATCAATCTGAGGTAGGTACTATGGCAGAAGAAACAAACTGAATTTCATATTCTATCTCCTATCGCAACTGAAAGGTGAAGCATTGTCAAAGAAAATGTATTTGTCAGTCTCAGAAGCTGGTTCTCAGTTATCTGACTAATATAAATAGTAGAATCAATAAAATGTTTAGGATATCATCTTACAAAGGAGGTGTATACATTTTTGTTCATTTGCTCCTTCCCTTTATTCGAAATACTAATCTGTTTACTGAAACTCCAGCAGCCATTTTGGGCAAAGTCATCCTCATAGGACTGGTTTAGCGAGAAGGCAGCCTGGGTCCTTCATAACCAGGGTACCCACCTCGCTCAACTATTCTGCAGTCCCCTTTGAATGAGAAAGAAAGAAATTTCTTTTGTATTTAAGCCTCACATTTTCCATGTGCTCTTCTGTTTTATGTAGTCAGTTCTAATTCTAACTAATATATGTGCAAATTATGTAATGTAAAAGATCTTAAAATATTTTAATTACTGTGACTAAATAATGAACCACGATTGATTTAACCTGTGCTTTTTTTTATCCTATAGGGATTAAAACATTAATCAAATACTATATTATGTTTCCAATCCCATTTCTACCCCCTGGGTACAATAAATGTTTAAATCACTACAAGAAGCACCATCCAGGGCAAGCACTTTAATGAGAAGTAGACAAAAAAAACAATGTGTTTTCACTCTGTATCTCGATTTATAAACATTACCATCCTAACTATTCAATTTGACTCTTTGTCATATGAATGTGGGCAGAAGTAAAAAAAAAAAGAAGACATTTCATTTATTTTCTAAGTTTACATGTACACACGTGTATAAGCCAGTAAATCACTACTCTCAATATTATTTTTATGTAGCTACCTAAAGTACATGTCTGAACAATATTTATCAAGAAATATTTCAAGCTGGGTGCAGTGACTCACATCTATAAGCCTAGCTGGTCAGAAGGGAAAGATTAGCAGGATTACAGTTTTACAGTTTGAAGTCAGCTCAGGCAAAAAAAAAAAAAAAAAAAGAGTCCCATCTGAATGACTAAAAGACTGATGACAGTAACATGCACATGACATGCCAGCTATACCAGAAGCATACAGAACAAGACTATATTGGAAAGATAACAAAAGCAAAAAGAGTCTGAAAGAATGGCTCAATGGCAAGGGAGGGAGAAAGAAAGGAAGGGAAGAAAGGAGGGAAGGAGGGACAGAAGAAGGGAGGGAGGGAAGAAGAAAAAAAGTTTCTAGAAAAAAACAATGTCACACACTATTCATCCTCATCTAGCTTGGGTTTCTAGCCCTAATTTTAATGATTGTGCAATCTCCTTTAAATCCTTAGCTCAAAAACTAATATTTCACATAAGAATGGGATAATAAAAGGGAATAATAATAAAAGTAACAATATTTGTACTTTTCCAATGTGCTTTCATACAAAAAGTTCCAAGTGCTTTATAAATTATACATGCAAGAATTACTTAACCTTCTGCTAAAAGGCTGCTACTCGTAAAAGGAAATTCTCTGCAGAGTCAGGCCGTAGGAAAGTCTACTATGCAGTGTCCACGAACAATTGTTGGGAGAGGTTTAGGGAAGTAAAGTGTAACTCTCTACTGGGCAGCACTAAAAGCTTTGTATAATTCCTTTAAAAAATCATCAAGGGAGCTTTTAATCACCAGAAGTAGTCAGCTCTCTGTTTTGGGTCCTGGCCAATCAAAGTAGATACTTCAGCCATAGAACAGCACACCAAATCACCAGGGGTTTATGAAGTCAGCACAACTTCATTAGCAATCGTGTTTTTGCCAATGATGACTTTAAACAGGGAAAATGGGAAAGATCAGAAGGCAGCTGAAACCGATACTCCTGAAGCCGACAAGACCTAGATGGAAACATTTGGATTTTCACCCTCTGTTCCCTGTTGATCAGTGCAGATCTGAGACTGGAGAGCTGACTCCCAGTCTTAACCACCCTTGACAGAGGACCCCAGCAGGGAAGGTTCTGTGAACTCCTGGGCTTATCAACTTCTCTCAGCCTTTGGAGACCATGATCCGGCTAACTGCTGTCTCACACCCTGTGAAGCACTCTGATTATCACTACACCAGCCATGATCACGCCCTTCCTCAAATTGGTGTGACTCTCCGAGTAGAATGTGTCAATCCTGCAAGCGATGCTCCTTTCACCTTTCTGCTTTCCTGAAGGACATTTCAATCCACTACAAAAGGCCTACCCACAGTAGGGTCCACATGTTTGATTAATGACTGAATGGTCCAATGCAGTCCACTACCAATGCTGGCCTAGACTATGATAGCCATTTCCCATGGACTTCCATGTGACCATGCTTGCCTTCTACTCATTTATTCTAAATGCAGCAGCCAGAAAGAGAGCTTCAAAAACAGAAAAACATGCTGTCAACTCCCCCAGTTCATTTTCCCAGTCCTTCCCTCCTCCACCATCATGCTAGAGAACAAGTTCCAAACTCCTCACCATGCCAGGACCTGCAGACCTGGATCTGTCTCCAGAATTTAATTTCCCACCTCTTCTCCTCTTGCTCACACTGTATTTGTCATGCTTACTCCTTCCATTCTACTTGAACACATACCACTGTCTCCTCCCTCAGGTCTTTACCTAAGTGAATCCATCCAAATGGGGGACGCCTCTGCCTGCACTGTTCTGGCTCTTCAGGTCTCAGATTCAATGCCACCTCTTTGGAGAATCTCCCAGGGTTAGGCTAATGTTTAGCTTCTATCAATTTTCATCTTGGGATACTGAGTTTCACTTGTCAAAATCTTTTGGGATCTCAAACTATACAATTTATGGGTAGGAATAGGAGGACAAAACTGGGAGAAAGCCAGGGAAGGGGTAGGTGACACTGTCCAAAAAAAATTGCACTCTTTACTTGACTTATATAACCGTAACCACGCTGTATATCACCTTTACAATAATAAAATTTTTAAAAAATCTTTTAGAATCCTCAATCTGACAATCTATAGATTTCTTCTTCCCTCCAGGTGTGCATGATCTGCACACTATAATGTAAAATAATGACCGTGTGAATGATCAGCTATTGGCAAACAGGATGATTTAACAGAAACTCTTCTACAACCATGAAACATGTCAAGCATAAACTTGCTTTCAAATCCATTCTTCTGGACAGTTACATTGTACATGGATGTAGTTAGTTACATTCAAATTTCTACTTAAACAGAAGGTCAAACAGCTGCTATCATTTCTATTGTGAGAAACATCAGTAAAAAATCAATTAAATAAAAATTTAAAAAATATATTTTTAAAAGAATCCATGGAGAAAACATATTAAAAGGAGCATGGCAACACTGAATGGAGAATGGAATATATTTTTATGGGTGAAAATCCACCTGGAAACAAAAGCATAGAGGCTCATGTCGTATGAGAGGGATGCTCACATTGCAGATGGTAATGGTCTTCCCAGCATGCCTCGGGGCATTATTTCAGATCCACAGGCTGCTGGTCTCAGAACACAAAGTGTGAATAGACTTAGAACATCTGTGTGTGAAGTTCGCCCTTACAGCCAAACAAGAGGGGCAATGGGTGGGACAGTGAGAGGATTTCAATGTTTACCCAACCTTGTGCCTTTTAAAAATCACACAGGCCTTACATGAGAGAGAGGAGCTAATAGCCTTACCTCATAAGTAAGGTAATCTTTAAAGAGCATTATATCTTATTTCAATAACTGCATAGCAATTAGGTGATTATTAGTGCCCACTAAAATATGCTATCAAGCATTAAGGGAAAAATACAGATGAACAATAATCACACTGTATGTTATATGGCACTGTAACCTGAACCACAATGATTATCATGTGTTATAATCTTCAGAGTATAAGTAACAGTATAAAAATAAAAGAGAGAAAGAAAAGAAGAAAAGTCTCAATTCAAAGCAAGTTCTGAAAGAGGAACATATACACTGAAAGAAGTATGGACAACTTGGAAAATAGAATAATAAAGTAATATGACCCATATAATAGGATTCCTGCCACTAAGTCCCATGGATTCTACCTCTTGAATCCATTCATACTACTGAAATCCATTTCAGGCCATTAACATATTTTGCTTAGACTGGTACTCTAGTATCCCCCTAAGTATTCTTGCTATTTCTGGTCTTTATCTGCTCTTAGATAAACACCTCTGTAACCATAGGAAATGCTTGCCACATATCATTTCTGAAAGGCTCAAATGAGATCTGATACAGTTACAATTGCCCAGGACATTTGTTCTGACGTGCCATGTCTGAAGCAGTGAATATTAACAAACTTTATATATACAATGTCTTCCCCTAAATGTACAGCCTATGATAAAGTTTAATTTGTAAAGTAGGCACTTAACAATTACTAATAAAATTGGAAAATTACAGCAATACATAAGAGTAAAATTGTGTTGTATTACTATGCTGTGTCTTGGGCAGCTAATAAGTAAAATAAGTATGACTTTCTCATGAGCACTATAACATCAATGCATTTTGTCTGATAACCAAGATGGTTACTAAAAGAATAGTGGGAAAGTGGACATACATCTGGATATGTTGGAGAAAGGGTACATTTGTGGACAGGAACAGGTAAGATTTCTTGAAATGGTGCACAATTAAAATCTTATTAATTCTAGAAATTTCCAGTTAATATTTGTCAGAGGATTGCTAACCATGGATAATTGAAATTACAGAAAGTAACATTGCTAGCAAGGGGGAATAATGTACATAAAATATTCGTTTGTTATATTTCCACTAACTTTTGTCACCTCATCTTTGCTCAGCAAATTTTTAGTGTTTCTTTCACACTATACTCTAATGGCATTTTCCTGAAAAACCTTGATTCTCCCATTTTCTCCTCATCAGGAATGAGGAACTTAATTTTCTCTTCTCCATAGCATCAAAGAACTTTGATCACATAATCACATTACTGAACACCTATGAGCTACACAAATATTAACCACAAATAAAAGACTAAGGTGAGGATTACTTATAACACACACACACACACACACACACACACACACACACACACGGAAAACAGAATCAAGTGACTACATCCCTCTATAACCCTATAACAAGCAGATAGAAGAAACAGAATTCAAATTCAGCCTAATATGACCCAAGTTCAAACATCTGTCTACACACTTCTGCTCTGCAATACCGCCACCACTCACTCAGCATCGTAGAGATTTTTATATACCTATTTTGAATGATCAGCAACTTACACAAAGCCAGTACATGATATATACTAACTAAATAATATACATAGTAGACACATCTGCTTCCTTACAGCAGATCTTAAGGAAGAATTGTTCAAAGGAAATCATTTACAATTAAAAAATTTTGCAGTCATCTTTTAAAGATAAAAGTACAATTAACAGTTTGAATGTTTGTTTACAACTGGGCATTGGTAGCTCATGTCTGTAATCCTAGTTACTCAGGAGGCTGAGCTTCGAGGATAGCAGTTTAAGCCAGCTCATGCAGGCAATATCTACATTTAATCACCAAAAAATGGAGGTAGAGCTGTGGCTCAAGTAATACCATGGTAGCTATGAGCAAAATAGCTCAGGGACAGTGCCCAGCCCTGTGTTCAAGCTCCCAGGACCATCACACAAAAAATAGTAACACCGGGGGCTTGATCTCAGGGCCTTTCACTTGCCAAGCAGGTACTCTTCTGCTTGAACCACATCCCCAGCTCTAAGTGTATTTAACACCATATAGCTGCACTCTGATTTTGATACATAATTAATAGCCTCCCTCATTCTAAAGCTTCAAAGTTTAATGTGTCTTTTAGATTACAATACATCTCAATTCACAATAGCCACATCGCTATAGTGAATGCCCAACAAAGGCCAGTTCATTATTGCAGAGGTTTAAGTTACAAGATTAGTAGCTGCATTGGTTTGGGCCTCTGTAAGGGTGTCATATGACTGGATCCCAGAGCTGGTGCTTCCATTATTAGCCAGGACAGAGAAGAATATGTCTCATGACCACCCTGCTAGGACCCCTACCATAAACATATGGACTTCTTCTGGGAATGTTATCCACATTCAGATCATAGCAGCAAGTCCTTCTCTATCATTCATAAATGCCTCAACTTCCCACAATAGCTCATTGGGGTCTTCCCCCTATCTTTTGGGACTCGTGATTATTTCAGCACCTCATTGATGTAGACAAAAATCCATGTAGTACTACGGAACAAATCTGTTTATACTCTCCATAACTTCATGGCTTACTTCCGGTATTAACTGAGTTTCTATTATCTGGCAGACACTGTGTCTGAAGGAGAATCAAACACATGCCTGTAATCATCGTATTTGATTTGAACCCCTCTTGCCGCATTTTCCAATTCTGTCTTATGTTGGTACCATCTGCCTATAGAACATCTCTGAACAGAAGAATTTTAATTAGAAATTTTCATGTGTGTTGGATTCAACATATGGTTATGTACCCGAAGATTGTGCCTGGGATCTCTGACATTCGAGAGACAGTTAAAATGAATAAAGAGCCTCAAAAAAAAATTGTCAGGTACTGGGGATGCAGTTCAAATGGAGGGCAGGGTTGATCACCTAAATCTTCAAGATTGAAATGAGAAGGAACTAGAAATCAATCCTGAAAGAGAAAGAGAAGGTAAATGAGAACATTCCAGGCAGAACTATGACAGACAAAACTCTTGAGTGTGGAAATTTTTAACAAATCCTACTATAGCACTTAGCATCCCAAGCTAGTGTTGTGAGAATGTATAGAAATTAACTCACTATGTCTCATGCACAACCCTTTTATTTACGCCCCAGCTTACAGAGGAGGAAAGAGAACTAAGTGAGTTGGAATGCATACTGAGACTAAAGCATCAATACTGTGTCTCTACCACCAGCAGTAATACAGGCTATTCCCAGCTTTGTGCCAAGCACACATTATAATTATGCCTTAACTTTATTTGATAAAATGTTTCCAGACTATTCTGAAGTTTAGAAAAAAAAAAAGAGGCATTTGGTGGTTTCAATTCAAAATATCATATAACGTATTGAACCATCCTAAAAGACAACTGAGTATTTTTATGGAACATTCGTCATTGTTTTTTAATTTAATTTTATTGTCAAGGTGATGTACAGAGGGATTACAATTACATACCTAAGGTAGTGAGTACATTTCTTGTTGAACTTTTTACCCCCTTCTTCATTTTTCTCCAACTTATCCTCCCCCCCACAAATTGTACATTCCAACATAGTGTCTTGTGAGTATTGTTGTTGTGTTGGTTCACCCTTTGTCCTTTGTCTCACCATTTATTACCCCCCAAGATCAACTTTTGGGTAGTATAGCATCTAGAGAAACAGCTTGGGATACTTGGATTCAACATTGGGTTTACAGTCTTGGATAACTCAGTTTCTTAGAAATCACGGGCAGAGCAATCTGCCACAAAACTTGTGGGAGTGAAGCACAGTGGCCATATTAGAGGGGAAATGAATTCTCAGTGAAACTTTAGAGGTTGCTGACAGCCAGCAAGGACAATTTTTTCTATCATTTCAAAAGTGCTTTGAGTTGTCATCTAAGCATAACCAAGAAGTTTTGTTTTGTTTCACTGTTCCCCCAATGGAACAGTGAAAGAAAGGATAAAAGAAAGGAGTCAGATAAATCAACATCCTCAAACGACTTCCAATTTAGCTCATTCATTTCAATTTAACATGTAATTCTTTTTAGCACTAATGTGCCAGGTTTTCTGCAAGGTAATAGAGGAAACAATGTGAAATGAAAATAAAGCACAAATCCTCTCCCTTAAAGAACTTAAAATCTCATGGATGTATAATCAAATAACTGTTATACTCCAAATAAACAAGAATTAGAAACAAATGCTTTAGAAAAAATACCAAGAAAAAAACAATTCATTCCAATAGAGAGGGAATGGGTATGTATTTGTCAACTAATATTTTTCAATGGCTTACTTAGAAAAAAACATTCTACTAACTATAATAAAAGAACACAACCTACAATATTTATGTCCAATTGTGAGGGGAAATTTCTCAAGAACAGAATTACTAGTTTTACCTGTAGAAATAAGAGGCAAATTTTGCTTCAGATAAGAGGTAAGGAGGAGTACAGGAGTCTTTAGGTGACAATGTGACATGGTCACAAGCAGAAAAAAACACATGCAAAAGATGAGTGTATAAAATATCATAGCATAGGACTGGGAAGGTGACTCAGTAGTAGAGTGCTTGCCTTGCATGCATGAGGCCCTGGGTTCGATTCCTCAGCACCACATAAGCAGAAAAATCCAGAAGTGGTGCTGTGGCTCAAGTGGTAGAGTGTTAGCCTTGAGCTGAAGAGTGGAGGGACAGCGCCCAGGCCCAGAGTTCAGGCCCCACAGTCGGAAAAAAAGAAAGAAAGAAAAAAAAAATCATAGCATGCCGGGTGTCAGTGGCTTACATCTGTAATCCTAGCTACTCAGGAGGCTGAGATCTGAGGATTTCAGTTTAAAGCCAGCCAGGGCAAGAAAGTCCATGAGACTCTTATCTCCAATTAACCACCAGAAAACCAGAAGTGGCACTGTGGCTCAAGTGGTAAAGCACTCACCTTGAGTGCCCAGGCCCAGAATTCAAGCCCCACGACTGACACACACACAAAAAAGAAATCATAGCAGGCAGGATTTACTACTCTGTATCAAATCCATTCTCACCAAGTCTTTACTGACAGTGATTTGGGGAAGGGGTCGATCATCGCATTCACTATCAAAACATTTACCAAGAATGTATTATACACCCTTAGCATTCAAAATATTTAAAGTAATTTAGTATAAATGATACACACTGCGTGTCTCTCCTTTCCAAAATAACTTAAATCTAGTAACAGTAAAACATATGGATTAATGGATGTCAGTAGGAGAGTATAAGAGTATAAGGTAGATATTATTCAATTTAACCTAGGAGTGAAGGAAGACTACACTAAAGGTGAGATATCTCAACTAGGTCTTGACATTTTGTATGGCATTAGAAAAAGAAAAATTCTTCAGGTGAAGAGAACATACAAGGGTAAAATTATAGAAATGCATTATTGAATATAGTAAAACTTTTGGAATTTAGTTACAATGAAGAAAGAAATGGATAGACAAAAGTACTAGATAGCTACAGAAGATGTATTCAATGGAAAACTTTGCTTCTTTTACTCTTTCTCTTTCGTTTTCTGTGCCAGAACTAGGTCTGGAACTCAGAGGCTCACATTCTCACCAGGCTTTTTTACTCATTGCCACTTGAGTATTGCCTCCAGCTCTTACATTTTGCTGGTTAACTGGAGACGACACTCTCTTAGACTGCCAAACAGTAATCCTCAGATCTCATCATCCTGTAGCTAGGATTACAGGTATGAACTACTAGCTTCTGACTGAGAGCTTTGTAGGAAACACCTAAGCTTTGGACTTTATTCTGAACATGGTGGTGTTCCTATGGTTTTACAGTAGGTAAATGGCATGACTAAATCTGCCCTCAACCTAGAAGAGATTGGAGAGTGGACTGGAGAGTAAAGAACAGAACAACCTGTGAGGAAGAGCTGGCAAAGGTCACCAGGGAAAAGGCAGAGCTCTAAAATAGGTTAACTGAAGAAGGTAAAAGCAAAAGACACTGAATACCGAGTTCTTCAAGGTAGCACCAACTCAATAGAGTAAGCATTTAGATTAGCTGAGGGGTTTGACAATAGTTTCTGGGTTGCGTTATTAGGTTAGCAAGGGTGGCAGTAACTCAGACAGAACAGGGAGACAGGAGCTTAAAGAGAAAGGGGATGACGTGGAAAAGTGGAGGCTGCTGTTAAGGAAGAAGCAATCCACTCAGGCTTTAGATGACACTAATCTATCAGACAGATCTGTCATCTGCCCACATCTGCTATTTACCTTGTGTTTCTTCTAAAATAAAAGAGCAATCAATCTTGACGTGCACTGCAGTCTCTGGGCTTGGCTATACCTCCTACCTGGAATGCTCTTCACAGAAAGTGGTCAGATTAAAGCAAATCAATCCATTTGTGTCTGCCAAGTTAACATCACTGTAGGAAGTTAATTGACCTTGCCTCTGACACAAGTCCAAATGACAGATGAGAAGTGAGGAGAGATGGGGCCTGGCCACCATTTCCTGACGCAAACAATCTCAGGTTGTCCTCCTTCTATAAACAAATTGTCTGAAGAGCAAGTGATCCATGGAGCAAACCTGGAGGAAAGTCAAAGAGTTAACAGTGTCTGTGGATGAAAATGTGAACTTGGACCCACCATTGTCAAGGCACCTACAGGGAAGCAAGCAGACGTCAGAAAATGATGGACACAAAGCAGAAGTGGTTACCTACTCTGGTCCTTAGGGGAAAAGAACCATGCAGAGCAAACTACACAGCGCACTGACTTAGCTATGTATTCTGACGCCACCAGACTTGAACACGTGTCCAAAGCTTCGGGAACCCTCAGGCTTATCCCCTGTGCAGTGTGACAGAAGTATTGGATTTGGGGATTGGGAAGAAGATGGCAGAAATAAATCAGGGAACCACCTAGCTCTAGAGTCCCATCAGGGCAGTCCACATCTAGAAAGCTATCATTAGACAGAGATACACACCCAAGAAGATTACCAACAGATGGCATAAGAAGACAAAAATCGCTGCCCAGCACGGCTGTGGTGGTGATGGAGCCTGGACCTTTACACGTACCTTCACCACAGAAAGCAGAAATGGGCGGGCACAGCTCGGACAGCAACAGTCGGACGCAGAGACCACGTGCCACAGTCAGAAACATCACCGGGAACCATGAGTACACCCACCAAAGACACCCCTCCCAGAAAACAGCATCTGGACGGGACCCCTTGCCCTACCTGAGAACGCCATTTCTGAACATGACACAGAGACTGCCAGAGAAGCTGACCAGAAACACTTGCTGGAGAAGTAGTGCTATTTTTTATGGTGATAGCCTTGCACCTTCCTTCCGCCCAGGGGGAGGCAGCCCTGCCCCACAGCAGAAAGCAAGGACAAACTTTGCATTCTAGCCAGGCCTGCGGCTAGCCAAGAACCTGGGAATTACAAAACCAAGTCTCTGAAATCTCACTGAAAACAAAAATGAAAAACAAGACAGGTCATAAAAGATGAATGTGTTTCCAGGCCAGACTGAGAGAAGGAATCCAGGGCCCTAGGCACCCCTCGATCAGGGACTGCTATAGATAGCCACAGCCCTGCCCACATCCAAGTTGTCCTCAGACTTAGATGTTCAGAGCCACCCCCATGAACTACCCATGAGCACATCCCCCCAGTGCTGCCTCATCCAGACAGGGAGGAGAGCTGCAATTTTGTAAGGCAGAAGAGTTTTCTGGCCACTAAAACTGACTAGAGAATGAATTCATCTTTTCTCTTTGATTTATAAGCAAGCTACAGACAGGCCATAAAACCTCAGTTATTCCCAATTGTACTGAGAGTGGGAATCTGCCACACCACCATATTGAGAAGGCATCAGAATCCAACTACACCCCAGCCCAGCCTCTTGCACTTAAGCAGTATGGATCCTAGCCTACAAACTGGTGCTACACAGATCTTGCCTAGAAGGACAGCTTTTGTTACAGATCTCAGCAACAAAATAGAGACTCCACAAACATTGTACATACCAGACATAGGGAGATCTCACTTTTGTTTGTTTGTGCTTATCTGATGTTTGATTTTGAGATTTGTTTAGTCTTAGGTAGGCAGTCTATGGTGATTACTAAGCCTGTTTCTTAGCTGATGTTGTGTATACTCAATTCTGGCAATATTTTTGTTGTTCTTTTTATTTTCTTTTTTCCTTCTTTTCCTCTCTTTATCTTTTATTCCTTTTTTCCATCCTGTATTTTTCCATTTTTAAATTTTTAGTTTTGTTTTTCTTTATTTCTAGTCCTTTTTTTTCTTTTCTTTATTCTTTTGTTCCCTTATTGTTTGTCAGTTTCTTTGACTGAATTTGTGTCCATTTTGATTCTGTCTAGTTGGCTCATCCTGTTATCTTTGTAGTTTGGTTTGTTTTATCCTGACCCTTACAAAAAATTTGCTCAACGGCTATAATTAGATATAATCTCCTTTTCTACACCATAATAACCTTCCCCGAAGAAAGGTGAAGGAGTATCTAGATAAGGAAATACCTGTCTATGATTTAAAAGCTCTGATTTGAAATCTGTACAATTGTAGGGTCCTGTGGCATTCTTCAAATTGATATTGTATCCTGTTGTGGTTTCAGATTTGAGTGCTTTTGTTTCCAAATGGGCAAAACATACAATAGAAACACAAGAAAAATGGCAAAAGGGGAATACTACTACACTATTGGTGGGAGTGTATACTTGCTCAATAACTCTGGAAAGCAGTATGGAGGTTCCTTAAAGGACTAAACATAGAGCTCTCCTATGACCCAACAATCCCACTCCTGGGCATTTATCCAATTGACCACAAACCAGGCCACACTAAAGCTCCCAGCACAACCATGTTCATTGCAGTACCGTTTACTATAGCCAAGATATGTAATCAACCCAGATATCCCTCAGTGGACGAATGGATCAAGAGTACACAATGGAATTCTATGCTTCCATCAGAAAGAATGACATTGCCCCACTCATGAGGAAATGGGAAGACTTGGAAAAAATTATATTAAGAGAAGAAAACCAGACCTCAAAAAAACATAGGTTACATGGTTTTCCTCATTTGTAGTAATTAGAATGTGCCTACAAATCTACAAATAAACACAATGGATAGTAAAAGATAAAAAATTACACTTGGACATGATAAGTTAAATAGGACTCTAAACACTCACACAGCAAGTCCAAAGGAGGATATTCTTATGAGAGGATCATAAAGGCTCAATAGATAAGTGCATAAGATCATATAAAATGATGCTTGTCAAAATGAACTTAAAGAAATGGAGGCTTTCGAGGATGGTTGAAGTTTTGAGTGTTTTTTGTTATTGTTATTTTTGTCTCTTTTCAGTGAGTTCAGACAAATATCTCTTTGAGAAATTAGAGAAGTTAGGTGAGCCAGACTTAAATGGCTAACAAGCTATACCCTGAGTTCTTTATTTGTTTTTGTTGGGTTTTATTATGAGATTAGAATCTTTGCTGAAGGCTAAGCTGATCTAACACAAAGTAGAAGACATACTTAATTTTATGTACTGTATTCCTTCAGAATCTAATATTCTCACTTACCCTAACAGCAATCTTGGTACAGAAGTAAAGTGAGTTTGTACTGGGTGCCAGTGGCTCACAGTTGGTAATTCCAAGTTATTCAAGAGGCTGCAGTCTGAGGATCAATTGTGGTTCGAAGTCAGCCCAGGAAGGAAAGTTAACTGGAGATAACCATCAAAAAGCCAGAAATAGAGTTGTGACTCAAGTAGTAGAGTGCTAGCCTTGTGCATAAAAGCTAAGGAATAGCACCAGACCCTAAATTCAAGCCCTAAATTCTAGCATACACACACAAAAAAACATGGCTTCAAGAAAGTTAGGCTCAATATCCTCCTTGCACCTTTGTGAGAAAAGTCTGAAGGAACATGTAAGCTACCATGCTATGATCTATGTTCCTCTGAGAATTAGAAACAGTCAACAAATAATGTTGTAGTGAATATATTGGAATCCTGTAAGGGCAAACTACTAGAATGATGAAAATCCTAAGCTACCATTAGTATTTGTAGGTTTTTTTTTGTAAGACAAATACCAAGAGTGTGTCATGTGGGTCTTCTTGTCCTCAGGGGATTATAAGTGAGAGGAAATAAAGGCAAGCATGTTGGAGTCACATAGATCTGGGTTCCAATCTGACCTCATCACAATCATGGTGTTGAATTTGAGATCAGTTTCCCACCAGAAGCTTCATCTGTCTGTCCTGCTCACACCAATGTCCCAGCACCCGAAAGAGTGGCAGCACACAGAAGAAGGCCATCTGTGCTCAACAAACATCTAAAAGTCACTTCATCATACGGTATGCATTCAATACATGGGAATTACAGCTTACTCTGAATTGTAGATTTCTAATTTTTTATAAGTAGATGTTATCCACTGTTACATGGGGAGAGACTTTTGAGGCCACACCTGTAATGAAAGAAACTGCAGCCTGAGTACAGGTGATGACTTGTTGAATTCCCCCAGATAGAATCTGAGCCTGAGATTCCTGAAATGTTTTGGCTACCCTTAGTTATTTTGTATGTAAGCCAGAGGATCTTTGGCATGGTTCTTTATAATAATAAAACAAAAACCCAGCACAAAGCCTTATCCAGGACATCAAGATTATTGTTTGTTTGTCCTATAGCTAGAAAGAACACAGAAAGTGAAGTTCTGAGAACATCTCCTAAACCTCCTAAAACAGAATATTCACAGGTTATGGGCAAGTCTTACAATAAAACAAAACAAAACATACTAATACTGCTGTCACATTGGAGCTACAGTCAAACCACAAGGTGATCAACCATCAGTTATCTGTGGGGTAATTATAAACTTCAGACAGTACCATGAGGTCTTCTCTTGGAAAAAGAAAGCCCCTTTGCTCAGTGGCTGGAAGCTCACTGTGCTATCCACGGAGTCTGAGTTGTAAGGAGATAGAAAGGAAATCTATGGGCTTGCTGCTCTCTGGTTGTTGAAGATTGTGAGTTAGAGTTCAATTTATATGTATAATCTGGACACTGTTCAGTCATATGTCCATCTTTCATTCTTTTGGAAAAGGAAGTTACAAAATTAGTCCTATTTAAGATGAAAAAAAAATCAGCCTGCATCTTGATAGGCAGAGCTTCAAAGGATGAACACACATGGCAAGGGTGTGCAGACGGGGACACCATTAATTGAGGCTTTTAAGGCAATCAATTTACGACGCGCTCATAAGATGTACTCAGGGCCTGGAGATGAATTATCAGAGAAAAGTGGAATCAAGGGTGATTTCAAGTGCTTTTGCCCTAAGTAACTGGAAGAATGGAGTGGAAAGACACTGAAGACATGAAGTAGAATTAACAGTTCCATTTTGGATCCAATACCTTGCAAAACTATTAGACATCTAAGTGCAGGCATCAGCTGAAGACGCGAGTCAGGGGAAGTAGGCTGGAAATGGTCATTTGGAAAGCAATGACTCAAAGGAGAAGAAATAATTTATAAGTCTTGAAGATTAAGGGGATGCGGCAAAGAAGTAAGAAGTAGCCAATGCATTTGTGTGACTTCTAGAAATGAAAGCTTCTCAGAAACAAAGGAGGAAAATCCTTCAAGGAGATGATGATCTGTTTGTGTCAAGCATATATGGTATGAGCTAGAAAACTGACCAGTGAAATTGGGAACTTGGACATTCACTCACAGTCTGACTATTGGTCTTAAGTCTTAGATTATTTCTAGACTATTCATTTCTCAGCCTTTACTCTCACCACCAAGGAAGCCAATATCACCTCTTTCCTGGAATCCACAGTAGACTTGTGACTGTCTTCATCTACATCACTCTGCCTTCTCAACAACTATCTCAACCAGACCTACATTACAATCACAGAATAATAAGCAGGCCGAGGTCCTTTTACTCTACTCAAATAGAAATCCTGAATGGGCAGGGAATATCTCTTCTAGCATTAATGCTTCTGTGCCCTGGAATACCAAAATCACTGAGACTTAGGGTTCCAGGGCATAGATGCCAGACTCACAGGTGTCCAGGTTGAGGGTTCTGAACACTGATTTCCAATAGACCACCACTTAGGAACCTCACGTGAAATCTTTGGCTCTAGCAGCAGGTGGCAAAGGAGCGCTCATTGCCAGTGGATGTTACAGCTCCTAGACCTTGCTAATCAGATTACCTGGGACTTTGTAGCAATTGGGGTGAGAGCTCTTGAGACTCAGGAATTGGGACCCTCAGTTTTTTCTCTAAGCTATGGCATCTTCACTCATGTAACACTTTCTACAATCTCTGCTCCCCCATTTCTAATACCAGTCACTCTCTCAACTATTTAGCTCTCCTCTCACCACTAAAGCTGCTGCTTTGGCTGCCCTCCAATGGACTGTTATCTCTTCTGCCACTGCTCTTTATATCTCCAACTCAGCCTGAAGTACTTACGATGGAAAGAAAACAAGCCAGGCACTGGTGGCTCACGCCTATAATCCCAGCTACTCAGGAGGCCGAGATCTGAGGATTGTGGTTCAAAGCTAGCTTGGACAGGAAATGCTGTGAGATTCTTATCTACAATTAACCACCAGAAAACTGGAAGTGGCATTGTGGCTCAAGTGGTAGAATGCTAGCTTTGAGCTAAAAAGCTGAGGGACAGTGCCCAGGTCCAGAGTTCAAGCCCCAGAAGTGACAAAAAAGAAAAAGAAAAAAAGCAGACGAAGATAAAACAACTTGGCAAACTGGTTGACAAGAAGCAAGCTCAACAGCTAGGATCTAGAAGTATGTGGTGTATGGCATAAAAATAAGTTATATTTGCCCCAATCACAGTTTCACCAGTCAGAGGTCCTGCATAAGGACTAATCACAAGTCTCCTTTAAGGACCAATCACACAGATGACGTATGATTGGTTCTTAAACATCATTGGTCCTCCCCATTATTGGCTTCTTGCTGAGTCACTGTAGAGGTGTTCCCCTCCTCCCGCCCATCAGATGGGAATAGCACCAAGCTCACCTAAATTTGTCTTGCCCAGAGTACTGCCTCCAAAGACCAAGATAGGTGCTGTGCACCTGACTGAAACAAGGGCTCCTGCAACAGCAGACATGTCTTCAGTGTAGCTGTGATTGTAGTGGGCCCATGAAGTTACAAAGGTGATCATGAAGTGTCCACATCAGCCAGGCTACCATGAAGACAATCCTTCCCATTGTCAGAGAAGAGGCAACTTGGCTGATGGTTCTCTGTTCAAGGCTGCTAGACATGAAGGAAGAGTCTACATACTGTCACTCAAATGCTGAACTGAGTATTCTCTGGGTTTTTTTTTCTCATTCACAGAACAAAAGAAAAGACATCATAAGTTAAATTACAATCAAGACTTAAGGAAAGTTCCAAACAAGGTTCTCAATAGCAACTCATAATATTTAACAGTACTTTCTCCTCGCCCATTGCCCTAGGGAGGGAGGTGTCTGTGTCTGAACTTTACCATAGTCATAGAACAAAAAGCCCCACTCTTAATATGATTTGTACATACATGACCCCTGCCTGAGATGCTGGCCCTTCATTTACTTGCTATGGTTTAATCGTCCCTCACCAAGAAGCCCTTCTTGAGTCATTCCTAAATATTCCATTTCTCCAGCCTCATCATGGACTGTATGTGTGTATGCAACGTCCATCCATCTGCCTTGAGAGATCACGAGCATTCTTCTTTGTGCGGCAAAGTGAAGCAATCCATGCCTGCCTAGCCTAACTCATTTCCCATGAACACCACACCCTGTACTTTCTTCCTCCTTTACCCTTACTCCCACAGACCCTAAATATTGTCTTGGCAAGACGTTGACAGAATTATTAAGAATTACTGCTTTTATTTATATGTTT
Source organism: Dipodomys spectabilis (assembly GCF_019054845.1). NCBI lineage: Eukaryota > Metazoa > Chordata > Mammalia > Rodentia > Heteromyidae > Dipodomys > Dipodomys spectabilis. Next base: position 3,271,763 of record NW_024870698.1, on the reverse strand, counting down.
ATTTTCTGTCTCCACTATGAGTCTATGAGCTCCTTACCGCTTCTGCTTTTGAGTTCCTAACCAAAACAAAGACTTAATTTTTAAAATAAACACTATTAGATGGATAACAAAATTGAAATGGAATGAGGTTAAGACACTTTACAAGAATATAACCCATTCCTGCCTTACTCCTCGCCTCTAACTTTTCTTCTATATGCATAATCCCCACTAGCTTGAGTTTCTGAAGAGGAGAATTAATATCTTATTAATCTCTGATGAAGAGGAGAATTAATATCTTATTAACCTCTGAGTTAAATTCTGTTCCTATATTAATACAATCCTAAGAAATGCTGATGGATTTGAGTGGTGGAAAATTGAATTTTATTGAGCAAATGGAGCAAATATGTAGACCTTGTAAAAAAAATGTTTAGGTTTAACTTTGTGCTTTTATATTCTGTTTTGAATAGCAATTTCTGCTTTCCCCTCCTCCTTTCATTGCTATGGTTTCTATCTTCACGGATGGTATTTTGCATTCACACTTACAGCTAGTTTGTTCTGGCAGAGGCTACCTCCTGCCCTTTCTCGCTCACCTCAAGCACTATTTGTGTTTGTCTGATGGAGAGAGAATTCAGCCCATTATGAAGCAATAGAAATTGTGTGAATGCTTTCAGCTCAAGAGTCAGGTTCTCCTGGGAACGAGGGCTCTCAAGCTCCTGCAGACTGCAGGCTACTTTGTGAAATAGATGATGTCCATGAACCACCAACCGCCCTCATTCCCACTTGGGACTGCCCCAGAGGAGACCACACCCCAGGAAATGGAAGGCTGGGACTACTTCTGATGGGCTGCAGGCTAGACGGTGCCTGCTTTTATTAAATATTATAAACAAATAATTTAATAATATCAGAAACCAAACCATAGATGCTAGCACACAGTAAATAAGTACTAATGCCACAGCCCACAGACCACCTGGCACTCCAATTGTGGAATACCAGGTGGCTCTCAATAAGACTTCAAGATTACCCTAATTAAGGGGGTGATAATGTTGATTAAAAAAAACAGTGAATGACCACGTTAACACCTAACTTTACTGCAGTAAAGTTTATAAGGTAGTTTACATTCTCTCTCAGGACTACACAATGAGAAATGTCGCATCAAGTGCGCTGTGCCCATTCCAGCTCAGCTTGGAGCTGAGAAGTAGTGCTGTTTACTAGAATAGTTTCATGGCCCAGAGGTGACAAAGCCAGAGAGCACACTAAACATCTCTGAAGGATAGATCACCATGCCATACCAAAACCTGGCCATCTTGCTGGTTTGGGAACAGGGTAAAATTCATTATCATTTCTTATTTTTCTCTCCTCGGTTACAGAATCGGGCCAGCGAAATGTTGGTACATCAATATGGCTTGGCAGACATGAAAAAGAAAATACCTAAAGATCTGGTAAGTGATTAAGAAGACATTCAAAGTATATTTGTGAGCAGTCTATGTCACAGAACTAAACCCAACTTAACCTATCCAGACGCTGCTGAGATGATCAAAATGACAGCCAACTTGCAGACCCATAAATAAGAAAAATAAGTTTGGAGCTAAATAATAGGGCATATCTTTTTTTATAAGAGGTAATTTAGCTAAAGGACGATAGAGCTACCATAAACTATAGAAAAGTTAGCACAGGCTTTTCGGTCACAACTGTCATAACTAGAAATCAAGTTCTCCTTCTTCTGTGTCCTAGTTAATGTGATTTTGAGAAAATTACCTGACTGAGCCATCTTTTCTTGCCCCACTGGTAAGGGATAATGATGCTTACAGAATTGCTGTATGGGTTAAATGAGATACTTTATGCCAATGGCTAGAACAATAGCTGGAGAGGCAGCTTTGAGGCTTGCTCCCCAATCTCTATGCCTAGCCACCTTGTAAATAAAGACTCTTGCAAAACCCATCATGTCAGTATTTGGCATGCTGCATGACAGCACTGGGCAACAGGAGAGAGCAGTGGGTATACTCAGCAACTGAATAGATGCAATAAAGCCTCGACAGATCTGATCGTCACAGATTTGCAGTCACAAACTTCACTGGCCAACTTCTAAAAGGCACCAAAGGAACGATAGAACTCTCTGCTAAGTTCTCTGCAGGTTACCCGATTTCTGCCTTCCCAAGATTTGAATATGCAACCCCTGCTTCAATTATACCAAAAGCCCTGAGGATCCTTCTGCTACGTTCCACTGGCTTCTTAACTTCACCAGTCAGTTTTGCTACAGGTCACCAAAAATATTCATGATCCATGATCATTCTCATTTATATACACCATTATCGTCATCACTGCTTATACATCTCATTTTGTCAGTTTCCACATCCAAATATTTCTCATATTCATCACATTCTTGACACGATTAGACCAATGCCTCCATTTGGATTTCCGTCATCTCCAACCTGAACTACTGCAAATCAAGATAGAATGATACTTTTTTCATGGTTTCTCAAACACAATGATTCTTGTATAGAGGATTATTTTTTCTCATCATTTCTAGTTAGCATTCTATTTGGAACTTCGTAGCTCCTAGCTGTAGAGCATACAAAATAAATCAATAAACAAATAGCAAAGGCATTTTCCTTTTAAAAGTATATCCTTTGTGATGTCTTCAATGGAGAAAATAACATCACAGCTGTAGCTTCAAAGTAAATCTCATCTGTCCAGCTCTAGGATGTTGGAACTGTTCCAAACTTATTATAATTTGCTTATGCATGGGAATTTAAGAATGGCGATAAAATTTAGCAGATCACAAAAGAAGGTACCAACCACTCAACTCGAGAGGGACCAGAAACAGTTTGTGTGTGTTCAAGAATGTTCTGACTCAGTCTTTTGTGTTTAACTAAGATGTGGTATTTTAAATTCTTATTTAAAGAAGTTTCCAGAGATTGATATAGTCACATGACTGATACAGTCATACAATACATAGAGAAAGAAATTTCTTCTTGCTAGATGAAGATCACTGGAGTTTATGTTGCCCTTTGAAACAATTGCACAGTTCCAACCTTCAAACTCTACTTTTCTATTTAGGGAGTTTTTTTTTGTTTTTTTTTGGTCCGGTCGTGGGGCCTGAACTCTGGGCCTGGGCGCTGTCCCTCAGCTCTTCAGCTCAAGGCTAGCACTCTACCACTTGAGCCACAGCGCCACTTCCGGCTTTTTTCTTTTTGCTTATGTGGTGCTGAGGAATCGAACCCAGGGCCTCAGGCATGCAAGGCAAGCGCTCTACCACTGAGCCACCTTCCCAGCCCCTATTTAGGGAGTTTTTTGTCCTGAGAATGTACAGATTAAAAGTAGAGGTTGGGAAGCTAGGCTGGTGAGCAAATTCCAAGGCCTATTTTTGCAAACCAAGCTTTATTGAAACAGTGGCACACATCAGCTTCTATATTGTTAATAGTTGGTATTGCCCTATCTCAGTACATTGAGAAGTTACAATGGACATCTCACAAAACATAAAATATTTACTATAGTTTTTCTCAAAAGTATTTTTGGCTGGGTGCCAGTGGCTCATATCTGTAGGAGATCTGAGGATACCAGTTCAGAGCCTAGGCAGGCAGGAAAAATCTGTGAGACTTGTGGCCAGAAGTATAGAGCAATAGCCTTGAACACAAAAGCTCAAGGGACAGTGCCTAGGCCTAGAGTTCAAGCTCCAGGATCAGCACAAAATAAAATGTTTGCTAAAGAGAGTTGGCACATATGTGTTAGAACCTACATTTTGCTGGTATTAAATATATGATGTTGAACAAATAATTATCTCCTATGAGCCTGATTTTCACCTTTTTAAACAAGAATGATAACCCTAGATTCACAGAGCTGTTAGGAGGATTAAATAAATGGACAAACAGCTAAGCACAGAGAAGACCTTACAACTACTAATTATTCCATTCTTCATTCTCTTCTACTCTTCTCTTGAGGTACATGGTTTTGACCTACAGAAAACAATCTCAAAATACTACTAAAATGAATCCTGAACACCCAACTTTTATGATCCAAAAATATTGTTAAATTTCCCGTTTTTTTCTTCTACCTCTTTTCTCTTAATGCACTTCTAAAGAAATAAAGCAAATAGAACATTACTAATTTGAGTAAGGCATCTCCTTATAATGTGGGAGCAAATCAGTAATCCAAGTATAGTTCCAAGTTATTAAAATTAAAATCAATGCAGCTTATGGTCCACAAAATGCTTCTACTGAAGATAACAATGGAATTTCTTTGCACCTATGGTTCAGCATTCATAAATCTGTGTTAATGCACGACAATCCAAATGCAAATAGTGCTTCCCAAAGATGTCTCTAAAGAAGTGCCCAGTTCCCTAGTTATGAATTTCTATTGATTCTTGAACTTTTTTGTAATCTCTTGCAAAAGCCTTATTATGGTCCTGTGATTGCGAAACAGCTGTCCATGAAAATCACCACAATTCTCAAGTTCAAGTTCCAATACTCTGAAAGCCTCATTCTCACCCCCCAAAGTGAGTACTCTGTCTCCTATACCCAACTAATGTTTGCATTCATGCTCTCTGATTTCACCGTGCAGGCAAAGGGAAAAGCCAGCCTAAACTGTAGCTGGAGCATCTCAGAGATCCATGTCAGAACATACCTACATTTCCAAGATCAAAATGGGGATGGGTACTGAAGAAGCAATTCCCTGCTGGGGTGAAAAGAAATTATAGTTAGGTAGATGTCCAATCGATCCAATAATAAAAGGAAGGGAAGGGAAGGGGAAAGGAAAGGAAAGGTGAAGAGAAAGGGAAAAGAGAAAGGAGAAGAAAAGGGGAGGGGATGGAAGGGGAGGAAAAGAGAGGAGAGGAGAGGAGAGGAGAGGTGAGGAGAGGAGAGGAGAGGGCTGAAAGAAGAGAGGATCAGATCTAGTATAAAATTTCCACTAGAGGAATAATAATAAATGATGCCTGCCATGTTTTACACAGAGAAGTATGCTAAGGTCTTCAGGAGGATGGCGTAATTATAAAGTTTATTCACAACACAGCACTGACCACGATATGGAAAACCTTCCTAGGGTCATGCTGTTTCCAGCCTACATCATCATTCATGGCAAGTCCATCAAGATTGATTACATTTGCATTATTGCATTGAATATTTTTTACGTACTTTACCTCATTTATTTCCTACAACCAGACTCTGAAATAGATTTTGTTACACTCCTTTATTGTCACTTAAACAACTCTACACACTTACTTAGCAGAGACATGACATGTAACTAATCCAATGTCTAGTTAGCTATTAGAAGAAGCCCAAATTCAAATGTACATCTGCCTTGTTCCATGTTTTGCCCATAACTTTCTCCTGTCAGTAAATACCTTGAAGAATTTAGGAAGCTGAGAAGCTTTTACAGTTTGTAACATCCCATTGGATGGAAGTGATTTCATGGGAAAGACTTAGATATTTGTAGAATGACACAGAGGTGACTATGGCTGGGAGGGGACCATTTAAACAACTGTTGGATGGACCACTGGAATGGAAAAGACAATCATCACCTGAAATGAAAAGAGTAGGAACTGGGCTAACATCATTCCAGAAATCCAGCTCACTTGAGAAGAGCGGGGGTACTGGTGCGGGCACAAGCTAGTCAATTGTTAACTTTGCTTCTGATAAGAATTCATTTCCCACCATGACTGTGTCAGAAGTCAGGGTTTCCAGTTTTAATAATCAACCCACACTCAAATCAGTTTCTTCATCTCATCATGATGCTTTACTTGCATTTGAACATGACCCTAATAATTAACAAATGACCCAAACACAAAAGCACTCGCTACTCATGTGAGCAGCAAGTGCCTCAAAAAATGATTCTTCAGAGAGATTATAAAGATGGTGTTGGTAGGAGACAGAAAGAGGATAAATAAAGACTTACGTATTAGCCAACTTAGACCAACATCATGATCTCAACTTTGGAGATAATTTTACCTAGGAAGAAAACTGACTTTGGAATCTAAGAGGTCTAAATGAAAACCTTATCACTCAGTAGATCATAGATAGTTACAGTACTTAATCTCCATTTCTTTCTCTTAAATTAGACTCAAGATGTCCATGTCTTGTGCTATAAGGGTTGATGAGGACACATTCCTACAAAATCTAGGAAGGTGAGTACACATATAGGTGTTCTGCAAAAACAACCAATCCCTCCCTCTTCAAGAATCAGTGATCTGTTGGCTCTGAGTACTCAAATGTATATCTCACTTCGAACAAAATTTTAATGCTTGATTGTATGCAATTTAAGTCAATTGTCTTTTGTTTATATACAATATAAAGTACCATTCATTACATAATGCATACTCAGGAATATTTTTTGACAGCATCCTCTCTTGATACTTGGAAGTCCCCAAGCTTTATGAATAAAGTTAAAATACTGGTTTTTCCTATTATATTTTTATTTATCATCAATATAAAGTAGTTAAGAATTCACTAAACTTCAACACTTATTTTTTGGCTAATTACAATCAATGTCGTGCATGAGCACCCATTCTGTGCAATTATTAGGATACCTGGCCAAGTACAGGAAATTATTTCAATTTCAGAGCCTTTCTAATAACCAGAATATTCAAAATAAACAAAATATTCAGAATAGATTAAAAAAGTTGTTTCTTGTAAAGTTTCAATCAAAATACAACAGTATCAGTAAACCATATGAATCAAAGCTCAAGTATGAATACACCCATTTACTTGAAGATGTGTGTGCTTTAAGAAAAACTGTGGGAATTTCAATGAAAACATTTCAGTTACTTTATACATGAGGCCTACTTGATGATGTAAAAGTGTGAAGATGCTGCACTTTCCTGGAAGCTCATAGCCTCCCAAGGGAGAGAGCACAGCAAAACACTAGGAAAAAATAACACTCAGTGTCAACCACCCCCAAGGGAGACATCTGATTCCCACAACACACAAGTCACAGACAGAGGACCAGAAACTACCAGGCAACAGTGGGTCACAAAATGATCGCTTGGTTGACACATCTGTGTCATAAATTGCATCAACAGTCGCAATTCCCCTATTACCCTATTTCTATGTCATTTTTGTAAAGGCCATACCTGAGTGGGACCGATGGTTCGAGCAACAAGACAAAAGATAGAGTAGAGCCACATGCATCCAAAACCAGCCAGTGAGTGGATTACAAGAAATAATAAATGGTTGTTGCTTCAGGTTGACTTATTACACAGAATATCTAGTTGATACTCTATACATTCAAAAGTAAGAACCTCCAACAGGAAAAAAAATTAACAAGAAATGAAAGAATGGTCAGAAAATAATGAGATACTGAATAAAGAATAGATTCTTGAGGTTTTTCTAAACTACCAATCTTTGCAAAAATAAAAGGAAAATAGTAGAAAAGAAACAAGAATCAATAAACATTTCATTTCCATTGCATTCATTGAAATGTGGATGCAATGGGAAGACCACAGGCCTTGGGAGGAGAACTTGGATTCTCAATCGTATGTAAATAGTATGTAAATGTCCTTCAATTTATCAAAATAGGAAAATGAAACTCCTTTTTTTCTAGAATGGATGCAAGGGTTGCAAACTTTAGTATGAAAGAAGAGAATAACCTGTGAAACATAATCATAAATAAGTTCTAGTATTAATACTACACTAGTTAAGTATTAGCTTAATTATTGCCCCCCACCCCCACCCCGCCAACCCCACCAAGGCAAAAACTGACTGCAACATGGCTGCATCATTTTGCCTCCTGATTCTAAGAACTTCCCCTTATCGGTATGAGCCTTGATTTGGGACCACTGAGACATCCATTTATCAGAATTCAGGTGTGAACAATAAACAGTCTAAACAGTCTAACAGACAATTTCAATGAGCCAGGAGAACCTGTAAGAACAGCTCCCGTGGCCTACAGGAGCAGAGGTATGGTACCTCCACTGGTGGCCTCTCACTTTCTGTGCTCTAGCACGCCCCTCCAGGCAGGCGGTGGTATAGCAGCTCATTCAGTATGTTTGAGGAGGCCACATTTCAGGAAGTTAAAGTTTCATTTAGACCCTTAATAGCCTAATCAATAATTTAGGGACTAAAGAAAACATTTTCTGGGAAAGCATTAGCGAAGAAGTGAAAAATAGTTGCTCTCACCCCTTCGAAACGACTTTTTCTTTTTTCAACCAGGGCAGGATGAAAACAGACTGATAGCTTCACCTCTTTTCCATCTCTTTCTCCTGTCTTCTCCTCTTTTCTTTTCCTCCATGCTATTGGTGGTATTGTTCCATATTTTCTCCTCCTCTTTCCCAATATTGTGTTTGCTGGTGCGTGATAACTAATTAGTCCTCGGCTGAATTTGTTGCTATAAATTAGTTTTCTCTTGGAAACAGATCAAAATCATTATCTGTTAATATTATTTTAATTCCATTTGAAGTATTAGTCCCACTTAGAAACATTTAACCTTCAAGAAATTACTGTAATTCAAATCAAAATTGTTTTTTGTGAGATGCTTGATTACACAGTGTATAATTTGAAAAATGTAAAAAACACACACACACACACACAAAAGATGAGATTCAGAGAGTTCCAAAATTGATTTGAAGAATTCACATAGCAGTTTATATTATTTCCAGCTTGCTAAAACTTTGGGACTTATTCAAGAAATTGCTTCAAGATACATTGCATGTTTTCCTCACCCGAGTCACTGCTGATTGCAAATGCAGCAGAAAAGAAAAAGAAAAACCCTTGGGTTTTTGTAACAAGCAAAAGCTAAAGACAGTAGCCTTTATTATTGATGGTGTTGGTCTGGGTTGATTTTAATACCAACTCACAGGCAAAGGGGTCTACACATACACCTCACTTTTCCAGCAGATACAATGACAAATCACCCCGCAAAGCAAAATTATAATAAAAACTGAGCTTGTGAAAAAAAGACAATGCTGAGGTGGTCCCCACTAAGATCATAGAAAATGGAAAGGTAACGAATGTTCAATGGTCAGTACATTTCGCCTTCTCTTGTCCTGAAGAAAACTAGGCATGGAGAAGTGTTAGAGATGTCAACCTCAGGATTCTTTCTTACATCCTGCCATGACAGCCATCTTGTATTTCAGAGGATTACAGTTATCACTAAAGACCGTCTATAGGGAATTCCAGAGCTAGATATTTCAAAACTTTTTCAGATGGCTAAAAAGTTTTCAAAGCAGGGTTATTTGCTAAAGTATATTGCAATAGTTATAGTTGAAACTCAGTACCCCAGTATCTGTGCTCACCTTTCTATATTGCTATCGCCTGTCTCACTGGTACGCCATCCTTCTCTGATCTCACGTGCCCAGACCAGGGCAATGAAGCCCGGGGATATCCTAGTCTTGTTATTATGAGCACTTCCCCAAGATCCTGCCCCAATGGAATCTCCATCTATTTCTACCTAAATTCCCTAGTCAGGTCTCCGTTTGCATTCCAGACAGTCCTCTGTCAACATTAGCTACATTAGAGTCACTGGATGTTAAAGAACTAATTGCCCAGCCCTACTCCCAGGTCTAGCTGGCACCTGATAATCTGCATTTCAAACAAGTATTGATTCTCTTTGCATTTATGTACATCTTGCAAGCAAAAGCACTGTCTTCCCTTTAGGATGGCTTTGCAAAGACGTGTTTATGGCAAACAACCATGGAAGATAGTAAAAGTCAGGTTTATTTATTGTTGTCCATAATAAAGACAATAATGTCTCTGTCTGGGACCAAGGTCAGGCAGGTTTACAGTCCATTATAAAAGATTAGGATTCCCAGAACCTATGGTTCTTCTTCTTTTGTACAAAGCCACTGCATGCACAACTATTATCTAACCCTATGGCCTTCTGTGATTTAAGGTTCAGAGATGGGCACAAGCATCTCCTAGATCACATAGCTCAATGTACTGATAAGGTCTTGTCCATATCTCCTAACTAGTACATTTTTCCAGTTCTGGGGTTTGTATTGGACTCACTCTTGTTATTTGTTCCCCAGGACTTAAAACACATAGGTGCAGAGAAAGCACTCAATAAACATTTGTGGAATTCATGAACAAATATATAAAAAACAAATGATCAACCACCAAAGAAGGTTGGTAATGTCTTTATCTCCATTTTAAAGATGAGAAAACAAAGGCTCAAGGAGTTTGAGTAACTTGGTCAAAATTACAGAGCTGGGAAGCTATCAATCTGGGAATTGACCCTAAATCTCTGACTAACTCACCTAGACCCTACTTCTTTAACATTTACATCTGTGTCTGTGAAATGCTCAGAATACAGCAACAGGTAGGCAGAGGCTACTTGATAATCTTGGTGACTATACGTTTTCCTTAAAAATTCATATGCATCTATACATATGTATATAAACACATATATATGCAATTATTCATGTATTTACATATATTTCAGGATGAGGAAAAGTTTTTTTAAGCTGTTCAGTTGCATCATTCCAATGATGCATCTTTTCAATGATGCATCAACCACCAAAAATCTTTTCAATATCTCATCTGGAATTGCCCCCAAGCTAACTGGACACACAAATAATATGCAATGTAAATCCAATGAAAATAGGAAAATTGAGAGAATAGGTGGAGCTGGGAACAATGAGAAAGAACAATGGAAGAGATGATATTGATCAAGAATCATTATATGCATAAGCTGACATGTTGAACTGTAACCCCTTTATACAACTATTTAAAGATAATAAAAATGCCATTTTAAAAATGAGGAATAGAAGGATTCTCCATCATTTATCACGTTTTATTTGGACCCCAAATACCCTCCCTACCCCCACCTCTCACACACACACACACACACACACACACAGACACACACACACACACACACACACATACACACACACACACACACACACACACACATTTAATTCACCAGACATCATCTGATTCCAAATATTTTTTTTCTTTTCCAAAATCAAATTGTCGTCTCTGGATAAAGATTTGCAAATGCTATAGAAATCACCTTTGGCATGGGTAGAACTCCTCTCTTGGAAACAAGTGTTGTTAACATGAACTGCATTCATTTCCATTTGGAAGGTTTTTGTTTTTTGTGGGGTTTTGTAAGCTAATGTCCTTAACTCAAAGTCACAGTGTACGTTTTCTCGTTAGTGTAGTTCTTTGAAAAGTGTTTGTTGTCCTCGTGTCCGTAGCCAAGCAACAAGAACCTTGCCAAGACTTCATGCTCCCTGACTGACAGACAGCTCAGAAACAGGAGAGAGGTGCAGAGCCCTCCCAGCAGCCTCCGGACTCCAGTCACTTAAATTCACTAACGTAGTCAGTGTTTGATTAAGAGAATGCCGTGCTGTTTACCGTTTTCAAGCATTTGGGACATTCTCCTTTGTTCATTATACCCAATTAGAAATTTGAATTGAGGTTTGTTTCCATTTAGCAAATACTGATCTCCTTTCCCACGTCTAGTGTGGAACAGAGGCCAATGAGCTTCTTTCATTTCCTTTCAAGTTGTGTGTGTGAGTTACTCTGCTGAGAATCAGATCTGATCATGCAATTGTTCTCTCTCCATATCCTTCCCAAGGAGACAGGAGCACTCAATCAAAACAACTCTGTCTTCTGAAAAGCATCACCATTTTTCAATTTGATTGCCTTTGCATTTGGAGAGATAATGTGTAGAATTTTAGTGAAGTTCAAAACAAACATTCTGTAAACTTTCTTTGTAAATAATCTTATGGAATGATGAAAAGAATCCCACTTTGGAAATCAAGAAATTTGGATCTGTGGCTCAGTTTCCCTTGTTAGTTGGAAGACTAAAGACAAGCTTTAAACCCCCTGAGGTGAGGTTTTCACACAATTTTTTTTAAACTAACTCATGATACCAGCTAACCACCTCATACAACTACTATCAATATGGAATGGAAAAATTTATGCAGGAAAAATGTTGATAATGTTTATTTAGAATTAACAGTCACATAATCGAATCCCATTGAAGGTAATCCTCAAAGACATGCCTAATTTATAATTTGACTCTCTAGCAATGCTTCATTATACTGCAGTCTAATGTCTCATTGGAACATTTACTCTATCAACAAAGAGCATAATAGGAGGACAGCTTCTATTTAATCAGGCAAGAATAATTGTAATAGGAAGGTTACACTTGAAACATCCACTCCTGAGGGGTGGGGGGAGGTGGGGGAGAGAGGGAGAATGGGGATGTATTGTGCTTTAACTTTCAATTTCACAGGAAAGGATCCTTGTTCTTGTGTGGCTATATATATATATATATATATATATATATATATATATATATATATATATATATATATGTATATATATATATATGTATATATATATGTATGTATATATACATGTATATATATATGTATATATACATTATATATATATATATGTCCTGGGAAACAGACGAGTTAGGGACTGCAAAGAAAAATAAAAGGAGAGAAGGACGAATTGGAAAGGTCTCATTTCTTTTCAATTACTATAGCCAGACTCGGAGAACATCATTCACAATGGGTAGTACACAGAGATGCTCCCTTCAGAAAACACTTTAATTATGGGTTGTTGGCAAGGGTCCAGGAGGGAGCTGGCTCCGTGTGAGGCTGTAAGGCTGAATACTCAGGGGGTGGAGGGGGACAAAGTAATTACCATCATCAAGAGCAATTGCAACAATACCAGCGTTGGGCTCGGTTGTTCACAAACAGGCAGTTCCTTTTGTGTAGACATTTGTGTTGACCCTCATACAGAGAAGCTCCAGACAGGGGAAGGGGCGGGGAATAGATCAGGGGGTAACCTTTTCCCTCTTAACCAGAAACATTTAGCAGGGAAAATGTCATCTGCTGTCTGACTTTTCATTAACCATAGACAATTCTGGAAAATTATCCCTGTATTTAGAAAGAGGATATTTTTTCTTTTTAAATTATTCCCCCTAATTCTCCCCTCCCCCCCCTTAAAAAAAGCCAACTATTTCATTTACATGCCTCCCCCAAGGGGATTGCTAAAGGCACCACCCACAAACCTCCACATTAGAAGTTTCTTAAGGTAGACTTGTCAGAAACCAATTGGGTAACAAGGAGACTCAATTTCACTGTCATCGGCAAATTATAAAATAGCTTATCAGAGATTGAATTTGAAGGAAAGACCCCGAGGATTGTCATTTAAGAAGCAGTAGGTTAAACTGTGCCGGGAAGATTTCCTTTAGCTCATTAGTACTTGAAGTCAAAAGCATTTAAGGATCTAAATCCCACCTAGGAAACCAGCCTGCCTTCAGTTCTCCTCCTGGAGAATGATTAGCTGGAATTAACAAAAACATCACCAGGGATTTCTTCAACTCAAACAACAGAGTTGCCCTGATGTCTTAGGAAATCTTAGGAAACTAGTTAACCTGGTTTTGCAACCTTACATGCATGTCATAGACTGTGTACAGGCTGGCATTTTCTCTCTGCAGGGTAGAATGTCATCAGGAAATTATTGAGATAAAAACACATCCACGCTGAACCTGTCACAAAGTCATGTCCTGAGGAGAAAAATTACCCAGCAATGCCTGCTTCTGTAGATGCCTCAATTTTATTCCCAAGCCTGCCACTCACTCATTTGTAGCTCCATGAACAAATTCCCTTAGGCAGGGTTAATGGTTGGGGAGAAGGGAGGGGGAGGGGGAGCCATCAGTCAACTATTAGTCTCAGCAAGCATTTCACCAGTCTGATTCATTTTGTCTAATCTTTCATTCAGTGTTGGATAAGAACCACTTCCAAACTCTAATCACAGCTGGTCTTGTCAGTCTTGGTATAATCTCTATAATGTCCTTAACCACACTCCTTGTTCGAATGTACTAAAGAAACATGGTCCTCTTTAACCCAAAATGCTGAATGGTATGAGTGTTCCCGATTAAATTGTAAGCCACCTGTTTCAGTTTTGCAGAGGGTCACAGTTGTGATTTAAAAAGATGACTAGGCAGTCAAGAATTCCAGGTATATCCTGAAAAATAAAGAAGCACGAGAGAAGGAAAGGAATGGGTGACAATGTTGAAAGGGATGTCATCGACCAAGATATATTACATTCATAAACTGCTTTGTTAAATGTCAACTCCGTTGTACAACTACTTCAGGATAATTTTTAAAAGGATAAAAAAAATTAATGGTCAGGTTAGGGTTTTGCCCCTGAATACCTGGCTTTGAATTCTAGCTCCAAGACAAACCATAATACCCTGGGCCAGTCGCCAGAGTTGTGGAACATCGTCTCTAAACATGAGATGGTCTGATGACTTACCTCACAGGCTGAGGAAGAGTGCCAGCCCAAGCAATGTGTTTTCACACATGCTGAAAACTTCCAAGCAAAATGTAAATGCTCGCAATTCTTACTGTCAAGAAAGAGAGAGCTGACAGAATATGTACTCAAACCAAGCTGACACAGATAGGACATCATTGAAGAGAACACTAATGACTGAGTAAAAACACAGTATGTAATCTTTATGCCCATTGGTCAATCTTTCTTCTAAAATCAACCCAGCTACAGGACGGAGACAAGACCATTTTGATTCAATAAATATCACCCTTTGTTGATAGTAATATAACACATCCCTCCTGCTCCTTCATCCACTATGGAAACTAAAGAGAGAGGTGTCCAGTTTTCCACCACCTGGTACAAAGAGTTTATACTGATTACCTGGGTAGAGCCAAGCTGCTGCTTCCATTCAGGTCTCTGAATTCGGAGCAAATGCTACAAAGACAGGGAGAATTTGTAAGATGTCCAAGACGGAATGTGGTGCCTATAATGGGCAAACAGACCATTTTCACTTAGAAAACAAAAACAAGCTGGGTTGGTTCCATAGCTTAGCTATGGTAAACAATACTGCAATGAACACTGTTGTGCTGGTGGCTTTAGTGCAGTCTGGTTTGTAGTCATTTGGACAAATGCCCAGGAGTGGGATTGCTGGGTCATTGGGAAGCTCTTTTTTGAGGACCCTCCATGCTGCTTTCCAGAGTGGTTGAACAAGTTTAGATTCCCAACAGTGTAGTAACATAGAAAATGATGCTCATCCAAATGACCTCCAAGAAACGGAACCAAGAGGTTTTTATTGTAATGTTTGTGGTTCTTTTTTCCTTTTTAATTTTGTTTATTCCCTTATGTCATTGTTCTTGGTTTTCATATCCTTTATCTTGCATATAAGTTCGTCTGATTTGGGGAGGGAAAGGGGAAGCACAGAAACAGTGGGACAAAGGATGAACCAATTCAGCGGTGATATTCACTAGACACTATGTTAGAAATGCTCTATACAACTTGGGAGGAGGGGATGCAGGAGGGGAAAACTGGGAGAAACGAGGTGACACTTCAAAAAGACGTGCATTCATTATCTTATTTATGTACCTGTAACTCCTCTGTACATCACTATTACAACATTTTTTTCTTGTGGTCATGGGATTTGAACTCTAGGCCTGGGCACTATCCCTGAGCTCTTCAGTTCAAGGCAACCGCTCTACTGCTGAGCCACAGCATCACTTCCGGTTTCCTGAATGGTTTATTGGAGATAAGAGTCTCACGGACTTTCTTTGAACCGTGATCCTCAGATCTCAGCCTCCTGAGTAGCTAGGATGACAGGCGTGAGCCACTGGCGCCCAGCAACAACAAAATTTTAAAAATGAACAAAAAACCCAGAAAACTGAACATTGATGCCTCATGCCATTCAGAGATCTGAGGTTCACAGTACAAAACCAGCGTGGAGATCTTGGATCCAACCAGATTATCTGTGCAAACACTTGCTACCAGGTGGTGGAAAGAGGCAAACTTCTCTTTAGTTCTCTTCCATTGTGGAAGATGGAGGAAGTAGAATGCGTCCTCAAAAAGCAAATTTGGATGCTAAGCAGACCAAAATTGTAACTGTCTTTCATAAATTCCTTAGCCAGCTATCCCTCATATCCTTTAACTCAATCCGCACAACTGTCTGTGAAGACATGTTAGTTATGTTCATGTGACAGGTGAGGAAACCAGGATAGTCTTGAAAAAGACACTCAGTAGCTGTCATAGACACACTTCGTGGTTGAGACGAATGCCTTTATCACTTTGTGGCTTCTAAATTTGTACAAGCACTAGATCTGGAGCTAAATGAAATAACAATCATTAAACTTTGTGCAAATAGATGACAAGGAAAGAAAGTGATGCTACAGACAATCTGGGTAACAGCATCGATGACAATGGCCCTGCCTATTCTGATGGCTTCTCACTGATGTAGCAGAAGCTGTACCCCTCCCTTCAGTCAGAAGGCAATGAATTATCATCTTTATGCTGTGTGAACTTCACTACCCGGGAGATGCTGACGTTCCCTCTGTCATGAATATTTATGGACCCTATTTGCCAGGCACCAATAGAGATTTGTTTAACCAGAGCTGATGCTAAGCAAAAAAAGCTCATCCCTGGAGACTTTTCTGTCCCTTCCCAGTAAGCTGATGGTGTTCAAAACTACATTGGAAATTACTGATGTGCGTTTTCTGTCCCAGGATTTTAAACCATTTTTTTTTATATAGGATTGGGCAGTGGATTGAATAATAATAGTTTTGAATTTAATTATTTTAAAGAATCTCGGCAATTCTCCAGACAGGGTAGAATGTAAAGTTAACTCTACAAAACACAAGATGAGTTAAAATCTTTGTGTGGCTCTCTATTAGCTGATTACTTAGGAGAAAGTTACATAACGTTTCAGAGTCTCAGTTTCTCCTTTTTAAAAAGTAGAGATAATATCAGTTTCAGAGGTATCCTGGGATAGCTTCAGACAGAACCTGAAGAAAATATCTAATAAGGAAGAGTTGACAAACTAGGAGTACTGAGGGAAGGGGTCACAATGATCAAAATGCATTGTACTCATAAATTGACATGTTGAGTTCAAACGCCGTGTATAACTACTCACAAATAATATATAATAATAAATTATTAAAATTATATTAAAATGATCTCCATTTTACAAAGCCAAACTTAAAGAAATAAACTAGCTTGTCAAAATTAAATAACAACAAAAACTTTGTTACTGCCTTATTTTTTTTGTCAGTCATGGGGAATGAACTCTGGGCCTGGGCGCTGTCCCTCAGCTCTTCAGCTCAAGGCTAGTGCCCTACCACTTGAGCCACAGCACCACTTCCAGATTTTTTTCTGCTTATGTGGTGCTGAGGAATCCAACCCAGGGCCTCATGCATGCAAGGCAAACACTCTACCATTAAGCCACCTTCCCAGCCCCTGTTACTGCCTTTTGATGCCAAATACAGAATGTCTTCCATATCCCCATATATTTCACTTTCTATCTCCTATTTAACCTTGCATCCACTAGTTTTTAATTAATTTAAGCTAATTTTAATTTTAGATTACACATAGTATCTGTACATATTTATGAGTTACAATATAGTGTTTCAATTCATGCCTATATTGGATCATGATCAAGTTAGAGTATGCGATGTTGTAAATTAATGCTTAACATTTACTCCTTGCCAGGTGACATAGGAATTCCTGGCCTTAGGGGCGTCACTGACTATAGGAACTTGAATATGCAATTGCAGCCTATGCTTTTTTCCATAGCTTTTATTCATTCACAACAAGCCATTTCTTCTTTGTGCATACATTAACTTCTCTCCATTATTTACTTAGAGAGAAATGATTAATACAAGTGCTAATGTCAAGTACAAAGCATAACTCTGATACATAGATTTATGAAGTTAACTTAGGGAAAGAAGTTCAGGGAACAGACATAAAGAGAACCCATGAGAAACAGAGGATGTTCATGTCTTTGTGTAAAAAAAAAAAAAAACAAATCCAGTAACCAACGAAGTCTCATAAGATGGTCAAATTTCAGGCAGCATTAGAAAAAATTCAGATATAAATGGGGTGAAATATTATTTTTCTTGCTTTCAGCCACACAGAATCTACTCTCACTTGGTGTAAGACCTCAGAAAACTAGAAGGTGACTTTATTACACTGTCAAAAACAATTAGATCATTGATTCTACTTCTTTACTATAAACACGGAACATAAATGCATCATGAAGTGAATGTTTGTTTCATTCAACATAACTCCCTCAGGATGTCACACTGGTGCCACCCACCAAGAGCGCTTGGCACTCTGATGTAGGCAGTAACAAACTCACCTGACCTGCATTTCCTTTTATGAAGGTAAATGATGTCACAGAAAGTGGCTGGCCCTTCAAGTCAGGCAGGACCAGGTTCGAATCCTGTCTCAACCATTTAGCAACTGCTACAAGTAGTTCTTCCTTCCTATTCCTCAATTTTGTCATCTCTGAAATAGAGATGATGACAGCTATCTTAGACCTTTATAGAGATCAATTATCAAAAAGCACTCCTTAGTCAGTAAGTGTTAGTTTTATTGCAAATATTATTATTTATAATAGATGTGTCTTGCGTGGATGAAATGTATTAACTTTTCCTAAATTCTTTAAGTGCTCTTGTTCTTGTTTCATCGTCACAACCCTACAAAGTAGGTAACATAGATAAAATTCAATCTAGTTAGGAAAACTATGCCCACAAGGTCATTTATAGCTTCCTAAGGTCACAAGCCAGCTGGTGACCACGTTGAGCTGTATGTTCATTTTCTGACACTTGAGTGTTCCCCGCTCAGCACCTGGCTGGTCTTCTTGAAGTCTCTGAACTTGAATATGTAATTCCAGCCTATGCTTTTTTTCCATTGCTTTTATTCATTCACAACAAGGCATTTCTTCTTTGTGCATACATTAACTTCTCTCCATTATTTAGAAATGATTAATACAGTGCTAATGCAAATTTCAGTTTCCTTTCAAAATATCAGCCATCTTACAATTCTTTCCAAGGAATGTTGTGAGTATTAAAAATATGTACAACTAGAAAAAACATATGTTAAAAGGTATTTATCACTAACTTGGCATGAATCTGAACTCAGATTTATTTCAAGCTGAAAAGATTTTAGGTGTTAAAAAAAACTGATGAAGCCAATTAGTAAGCATGTATATCTAGCATTTCTATTATGCTTTTGATTCAATCAAAATAGAAACCCTACTGAAAAACTCTACTTTTAATTAATATAAATCTTTTCCTAGCTAAGAAACTGTTAAAAAGGTAACTTTTCACCAGTCTCTAGTGGCTCACACCTATAATCCTAGCTACTTCAGGAGGCTGAGATCTAAGGATCAGGGTTTGAAGAGAGCCCAGGCAGAAAAGTCTCTGAGACTCTTATCTCCAATTAACTACCAAAAAAATTGCCAGAAGTGGAGCAGTGGCCTTGAGTTCAAGCCCTAGGACTGACACCAGAAAAAGAAGCAACTTCCTAATCATACTTCTAGACTTCTAGAGGGGGACACATGGAAAAATATGTATTATGCATGAACTATCATGCACAACTGACAGCCATGTATAAAGCAAAACAAGGTGTCACATCCACCTAAGCTCAAAGTAGAAGAAATATCATAATAAAAGATTATTCATACAAATAAAAAAAGCATATCCAAATAAAGGATTATGTGTACAAATACAAATTTTGATGGCTTGATATTTATGAGGTATAGTACCAAGTTCCTTTTTAAATTATACAATACCAGTCTTCCTGTACTCATTTTCAATTAAGGTCACTAAGTCACAGAGAGATTAATGTTATTACATGAAGGTAAGGGTCTTAATTCAAGCAAAGGAGAGGGAAAATAAAAGCACAAGCTCAAAACTGCATGGATTCAATAATTGTATCCACAAATATTTTTGGAGACCTTCGAAGTACTAAAGCTCAAGATTCTGGGCACACAAGAGTAAGCAGAAAGGAAAGACATCTACCATTCTCGCCTTCCCTGGGAGAGGTGATAAAAATCAATACATGAACTAATGAGAGAGATCGGTGCCCACGGTGGTAAGTGCTTACAGTAAGAGAAAAGCAGGATAATGAGACAGAGTGAGAGAGGCATGGATTCCCCACAATTCTGTGCACAGTAGGTGAAGGTCTCACTGTACAATGACATTGCAATGGGATCTCAAAAGGAAAAGAGGCCTGTCACCAGCAAAATATTGCTGGAGGCAAAATTTTCTGAAGAGTCTTGTCCTCTGGTAGACCAGAAGACTAGAAAAGAAGGAAGGCTGGATCAGAGGACACGGAGGGGAGCAGAGGTTACAGGCAGAAAGAAGGGATCCTCATACTTTAGAAATGTTGAAATCATGTACCTAATGTGGGTTTTTCTGTTGTTCTTGTTGGTGTTTGTTTTTGCTTTGGGGGAAGTTTTTTTGGGTCTTTTTAGGAGGGGCACAGAAACAGAGGGAGGACAGGGGAGCAATGCAGTCATGGTATTCAATATACACTATGTAAAAAAATGAACGATGCAACTTGTGGGCCAGGAGTAGAAACTGGGAGAAAGCGAAGGAAGGGGTGACATTTTCCAAAAAGAACTGTCCTCTGTTCCTGACATATGGAATGGTCACCCCTCTGTACAACTCCTTCATATCACAACAAAACCCTACCTTAACAAAATTTACCAGAGTAACTCAAACATGGCCAAGAGTCACACAATAAAAAGCATTTGTATCCACTATCTTGTGAAGGATTTAGCCTGAAGCTCAATATAGCATGGATACGATTTTTTATATTTAGGTTTTTTTTTTTAAAGCCTCTTTTACAAGTGGTCAAGTGAAGCATGTCCTGCAGAAAATATTTCTAGGTTCCGTGTCTTGCTGATCAAAGGATTTACTTTTAGAAATGTGTTTTTTTTACAGGTAGATGCCCATAATAAAAAGTTTGTTTGAACTCATCATACGTATTAGAAAAGAGGAGAATGCTTCTCAATTGTACAAAGTCTATGCAGGCTCAGCAGAGTAAGGATAATAACGTTGAGTATTTGTATGGAAAGATGGAAGGGGGAAGGGAGCCCTGGCCCTCTCCAGCCCTGTCTCTCTGAGATACACAGAATGGTTCTTACGTCTGTGTCATCATGAAATCACCTAGGCTTTTACATGCTCCTATTTCACCTTGAGAGGGACAAGAAAGAAAGGAGTCATACTCTGACGGGAGGACCTCTACTCATCAAAGGGGACTAAGAAACCCAAAACATCTTTTGCTAACAGTAGAAAGGAAATTCATAAGCAACAATAGGGGAGAACAGCGTTTATTTTCCAGTACTAACATATAGAACAATCCTCCCTTCCCAAAGCTGTTCCCATACATCTTCAGGTCCCACGTGCATATGTTAAAATGCGAGGAAGAAATCTCAGTTATAGATGTAAGTGATGGTATCAGTGCTAAAGGAGAAAAACTACTCAGGGCTAATCAGGTGAACACAATGTAATCCTAAGGGGAAGAGCCAGTGGATGGAAAACATGATGGATTTTGTTTCCTTTGCCAGAGGCCTCATAGCTACTGCATAGAAAAGCCAGATCTTTGTATAAACCAGGGTTCTCTGCTGTCACGGCATTCTGGACTTGAGATGCAACATGGGATTTTCCTGTATTCTTTCTCCTCCACCTTTTTGGGGTTTTTGTTTATTTTCTAAATGCTTTAAGTCCTGTACTTAGAGCTGCATGCAATTTTCCTAGCAATATACCCCTGCTGGGTTTTGCTAACTATGGAAGGTTAGCGATTGCTATTACACACACACACACACACAACACACACACACATTTGTATATGGAATATACATATGCATATATATATATATATATATATATATATATATATATATATATATATATATTAGGGAGGAAGATTGAGTAGGAAATCTAGATTAAATGAAGGGAGTACAAAATAAAGATCAAGTCAGTAGAAATGACAACCACTATTACCTGGAGGCCTACATGCAGGCCATAGGGCATTCTGTTTTTCATCTAAAAATTTCAATTTCTCTTTGCTGAAACAAACCTAAGCTATTCCTCCGCTAAGAGATCCAGGCTGATTATTAATACAATGCATGGCAACATCTGTGGCTTGCACACTGTTGAACTAAAAAGGCTCTAATGTGTCGGAGCAGAGGCCAAGCAACCGGTAGCCATGGCAACTCTGTGTTTAGTTTCAACTGACGGTCGTGGAGAGTATTCAATCAGATTCTCATATTTGTCTAAATGGCACCCAATAAATATTTCCCATTTTTTGTCTTGGCTTGGAAACAAAGGAAAATAAGACCCGAGGCAGGGGATGGGGGAAGACAAGGGAAGAATCTGCCATGAAGGACTAACTTCAGGAGAGCTAAAATTAATGTTTCCTTTGTCAAGTGGCAAAAAAATCAAATTGACTGATAGTCATAGGTCGGAATATAAGAATAAGTGCAAGGGCAAGAAAGGAAAGAGTAATCTAAATTCCTGGTCCAGATTTTATCATTAAAAAAGTGATTTCACAAAGGTGTAATCTGCTTATGTTTATAACCTACCCTCTGCTATTTATTGAGTTTCTATTCATGTAATATAAGGTAGATACTTTATAGACATTACTTCTAAGCCTTAACAAGAAATAAAAGAACAAAGAGAAAGCTACCGTCATCTCCACTTCATAAACTCCAATAAAGAAAACTTAAACAAGCTCCTCTCTGGTGAAGATTTCATGGGTGAAGATTTGATCTTAGGTCAACCCCATTTGAAAGCCTTTCTTCCTTTTCCAGTGTGCTACATTTGGAAGCTACCAAGTAAAATTGATTAGAAAGAAAAATAATGCTCATTCTTGTTTGAATTGATGTTTCACTCGTAAGATATTTTCTGGCAAATAGCACATTTAAATTAAACTCTGAAAATGTTTAGCACTGCACTAAGTCTTCTCAAGAAGTAGCCTATTCTTTAACTGGAAAATAATTAAATGTGTGAATAGTCTACATTTGCATGTGATTCATGGTTGTTCATTCTAGGTCAACAAAGTGTGGAGAATGGAAGGTGAGATCCAGCTGGATGGGGATAAGGAACTGAGCAGAAAATTGGATGGGAGAAAGCTCCTTTCCCCAAGTAAACATGTTAAGCATAACTTCCCTCACCTTTTTGAATTTACTTGAATCCCTCAACAAAATGATTGCTTTATTTATTGAACCCTCTCAAATACTTTCCATATAATACAAGCTGTAACTGATAGATTTCTGGCTTTCTGAAAAGCCAACAGCCACATCTGTGATATAATCATAACAACTTAAGAGTAAGGTAAGAGAGAAAACAGCTTTCTCTGGAAGAAAATGAACATATACTAAATTGAATATATTTAAATTATACCACTTAAAGTTCTGACATATATATATATATATTCATATAATCATCACAATCAAGGGCAGAACCATATCCATTTTCCCCCAAAGTTAGTTGCTTCCAATCCTTCCTGCTCACCTACCACAATCCTCAGGCGTCCACTATTATGCTTTCTATCACCATAAATTCATTTGCATTTTGCAATACAGAAAATATATTTTCCACTGTGGCAGAGCTACATGGGAATGAAGTAAAAACTCGCCATAGACTTCGAAAAAGAAGTAATTCCAAGCCCTACACTTAATGTCCATTTTCAACTGTTTTTTTTTTTTTTTTTTTTTTTATCAGCTTCTCTCTGCCATATGGATTTTTCTGTGATTTCATTTCAGACAAACTACCTGCATCTGACTTCCAGCAGGGCAGTGCGGCTCATTCTGCTTTCTCAGCCTGATAGCCACCTCTATGGCTGCCAAAGATAGGGTGTCAATCACAACTCCTTGTCATCATTTGTCCAGAAAGCGAGATTGAACTGGAATCAATGGCAGCTGATTATTTTTTTTTTTAGGTGCCCAGTTCAGATAGTCTTGAACTCGGTGGCTCTATCATATGGTACTGATAGTCACAAGAGCTAGGAAGCATAGCAGCTAATTTTCTCGTGTAATTCACACAGTAACTAATTTAATCTTCCTGAATTTCATCCATCTCAACGCTTTCTCTGTCTCCCATGTACATGCTTGTTCATGGTACGCTTAAGAGCTTCAACTTGGTAATTGGCTCAACATTTATTTCCAGGTTTTGTTTTTGCTTTATCTATCTTAAGTACTCAATTCTCTTTTTGATATATTTTTAGTAATAATAATAATAATATAATGTATGTATTGATCTATATGTTTGTCCTCTTCATTTCCTTCCCATAGACCCATGTTTTAATTTATTTTCATTTTCTTTTTGCATAAGAGATTCCCTGAACATCTCTTTTACCACAGGTGATGCAAGCCACCTTTTGCCTTGCTTTTATAAATATTTTATCACTGGGCATTTGACAGTTGGGTTTTTGGTGGTGGTGGTGGTGGTGTTCTTCCACCCAGCAAGATGTGTACTGCAGTTCATGTCTTTGCCTCTCTCTACGTGATGTCTTTTGTCCTCATCTGCTGGGTAATGCCAGCTAATCAGGAGGTAGAAGGGGTCAAGGTCTGAGGCCTGCCCTGGGCAAAAGTACAAGACTATCTGAAAAACAAACTAAGGCAAAAAGGGGTAAGACTGGGATCTAATGCTAGAATGCTAACCATCAAATCCCAAGCCCACTCAGGACCTCCTCCCTCTTTTCATTCATAATCCTGACTTCTAACAATGTAGATTTCTTTTGCCTATCTTTTGTGTTTTCTCAATTAATAATTATGTATGCTTTTGTGTCTGTATAAAACACATATATAGTTGTGCATAATTATGGATTTATCATCCCTACTTATTGCTGAACAATTTTTCATTGTAAAAATACAACACAAATGTATACATGCTTTTTGTTCAAATGTATACATGCTTTTGTTAGTAATGGTCATTTGAATAGTTTCCAATTAAAGATGACCCAGTTGACTGAAGATGGCATGAACTTTCTTATGTACATCTTTTGTCATATACATGCTTATATGCAAGATATATATAGTGCACATTATATGTTCTATGTTTATAACAAGAATATATACTATTATGTGTATTATATGTTATATATAATGTGGGGCTTGAACTCAGAGCCTGAAAACTATCCCTGAGCTCTTTTTGTTCAAGGTTAGCACTCTCACACTTTCAGCCATGGCTCTACTTCCAGTTTTCTGGTGGTTAATTGAAGATAAGAGTCCCAAGGACTTTTCTGCCTGGGCTGGCTTTGAATCAGAATCCTCAGATCACAGCATCCTGAGTTACTAGGATTACAGGCTTGAGCCATGAGCGCCTAGATATAGTGCCTCTTTTAAAGAGGATCCTTAGTCTAATGTCAAGCATAACCTATAAAATCCAAGAAACCTTTTGGAACCACAGGTCTCTGAAGAACCCAGCTTATACATGCTGTCTGTAGTCTTCCCTCCTGTTTCAAGTGAGAACCCATAAGTATAAGGAGAAAATATATGCTTTGCTGAGATCACACAGTCAGGCAAGTAAGAAGAAGCAAAACATTGAAGCCAATTTCTTCCAAACTTCCAATGCTGTACCCTTGCCCCAGCTATTGAACCAGATCCTAATTTGGACTTATCACAGATCATCAAGTTCCTACCCAATTTACAGCAAGTCAGGTGGGGGAAGCTCAATATCCTAATTGTTGAGAGTTATCTTTAACTTATTTTCTCTCAAAGTTGCTTTACTTATGTAGAGCAATGTATTTACCCAGAAAATGAACCAACTCCATGCCAGAGAAAGGAGAAGCATGAAACATACAGCAATCAAACAGTCGTTCAAAGTAAAATATGGCTATCAAACAGACAAAAATATCAATTGGAAATAAGTAACATTGCACTATCAGTGCATGAGTCTGTTCTAACTCTCTTTAGAAAATAATTGAACTTTTGAATGTGACTTAAGTGTTTGAAAAATGCAAATTGTATTTTGTTCAAGCAATTGACTTCGGTCTCATTTCAGAAGACATACAATTCTTGTACATCTAATAGGTTTTTAAAATTTTTGCAAATTCAATTTTCTCCTAAAGGACATATGGACTTTCAAAAAGGCAAGGGAGGAGGTGGCTTGAAAATATGGTTTCAGTTTTAACACATTTTATACAAAATAAAACAAAACTCCACAGCTGAATTACTCAGCCCCCAAATATTATGATTTTTGCCTGTCACTGACTTACAACTACTAAGTCTTTTCGATTATTTCTCTCCAAATAATTACTTCTTGTGCTTGTTATCCTTAAGCAGTGAGGGGAAATGGGCAGGTATTATAAGACAAAGTAGCTTCTATATTTTGCACACTCATGAGTTCAACAATTCCTTGAAAGTCATCAAAAATTCCTATTGGCCAGAAGTGAAGTCATACTCACAGCAAACAACAAATCCATCTTTCAATGATAGTAAGAGATAAAGTAGTATATCATTACACTAGACTCCTACTCCCATCAAAACACTGGAAGTGCTTCAGTGAGTCTATATTGAGCCAGGAGGAAGGAATAACTTTCAACTTTACTGGAATGAGGGGACTGCAATCAAGAATACCTTTAATGAAAGGGTCCTATAATTTTGGGGGTTCAGCCATTTCCCTACTCTCCCACCACTTCTTCTAGTGTAGCCCTCCTAGAGACCCCATCTTAACCCAGGCCAAATTCATTATACAAAGTCCCTGGGCATTCTGACTCTTCAGTGCACCTGACTGCAGTGATGCTATTCCCTGTCTCTAGATGCTATTCCCAGCTCCCAGATCAAAGACATGAAGTCCTCTAGTGCTTTCCTAAACACAAAGGATTATTGTCCCAACCATGTCTAACAAAACTGCTAGTCAACAGTTTATGAGCAAACACAGCTATGGTGTATATGCTGTCCTAAATATCTTATTGAACCTAAAATGAACTATGAAGAAATTCTCACTATGAGCTTCACACTATAGACAAGGAAGTTGTTTTATTTATTACTTATTTTTTTTATTGTGAAAATACTGTACAGAGGGGTTACAATTACATGGGCAAGATAATGAGTACATTTCTTATCAAGCATTGCAGCCTCCTCCTTTGTTTAGCCTTCACATTCCTTCCCAGCCTCCCCCAGCCCCCCTCCCAATCCTCCCCCCACCACCACCAAAGTTGTAAAGTTCGTTTTCGACATGACAACTTGTACTTCTCATTGTTGCAACGGGTCCACCTGTATCCTTATTTAAATGACTTGTTTTTCCCCTTCCCCTCCACAAATTATACCGACATCAAATACAGTGAAAGCAGGGGTTATACTGTGGGGGAAGGACATACAAAGCAACAAAGAAATAATCTTATAAATGCTTTAGAAACAAATGCATGAAAGAAAAAAAAAACATTTAAACATATATCTTAGGGTTCATTTTCCTAACATCAACTTATCTGACCTTTTCTGCTTGACTCATATATATAAATAAGGGAAACCATGGGACCTATGTTTCTTTGGGCTTGGCTTACTTCACTTAATATAATTTTTTCCAAGTCTTTCCATTTCCTAACAAATGGGGCAATGTCATTCTTTCCGATGGAGGCATAGAATTCCATTGTGTATATATACCACATTTTCTTGATCCATTCATCTACTGAGGGGCATCTGGGTTGGTTCCATGTTTTAGCTATGGTAAATAATGCTGCAATAAACATAGTTGTGCTGGTAGCTTTAGTGTGGTCTTGTTTGTAAGCATTTGGGTAAATGCCCAAAAGTGGGATTGCTGGGTCATAGGGGAGCTCTATGTGGAGTCTTTTGAGGAACCTCCATACTACTTTCCAAAATGGTTGAACAAGTTTACACTCCCACGAACAGTGAAGTAAGGTTCCCTTCTGTCCACATCCCCTCCAGCATCTGTTGTTATTAGAGTTCTTGATTTTTGCCATTCTAACTGGGGTGAGGTGGTATCTCAATGTTGTTTTGATTTGCATTTCTTTTATGGCTAGGGAGGTTAAGCATTTCTTCATGTGTCTATTGGCCATCCTTCTTTCTTCTTCAGAGAAGTTTCTCTTTAAGTCATTTGCCCACTTATCTATTGGGCAGTTGTTTGAGGATTTGTTGTTGGGGGATTTAATTTTTTGAGTTCCAAGTATATTTTAGATATGAGACCCTTGTCCATTATATGGCTAGTGAAGATCTTCTCCCAATCTGTGGGCTTTCTATTGATCTTGCTAGCTATGTCCTTTGCCATGCAGAAGCTCTGCAACTTCATGCAATCCCATTTAGACAAGGAAGTTTGTAATAAGAAGTATAAGAAAGAAGGAAAGTGGAACTGCATATCTGGGGAGATGGAGTAGGGGATCCCATAGCTAGTTTCAATTAATTCCTTGTAAGATCAGTATTAATCAATCCACCATTATGAATGTCCCCTGATGTGTTTCTATCCTTAAACTTCTCCATGAAATGTAAATGCATCTAATTCGTTGATCAGAACTCTTAGACACATTAGCAGCCACTTGTCAGTCTAAACATAAAGGAACTTAGTAAGATACATTCTATGGTGCTTAGAATCTCTGCAAGTCTCCAATTAGCAGACTTGCATTATATAATCTAGGATACATGGAGCTAGGTAAACCATATCAGAAAAGCAATGATGCACATCCTATGATCTTCCCAACAAGCCATCATCACACCACTGCATGTGCAACACTGTGTGCTAGAAAGATCACCCTGGCTTAAGATGACTTAGGACGTCTCCTCTTCCCACTGTACTTGCTAGAAATAGTCGTCTCCCTGTGTTCCCCTGCCCCTTCCTTACAGCTACTTCCATTTCCACCTTTGTCTTTTCATTGGCAGATTCTAGATCACACAGTTACACCTTAGTTACAAATTAGAGCAATAAGCACTTTTGAATTTCCAGGTTATATAGTAAGGAAAGCAATTTCCAAGTGACTTGTTAAGGGAGCAACAAACAGTTTTCAGGTTGTTTAAGTTTTGTTTGTATTTTTTTGGGTGGGGGGGGGGGTCAGGTGGCTGTGTGTGTGTGTGTGTGTGTGTGTGTGTGTGTGTGTGTGTGTGTGTGTGTGTGTGTGTGTGTGTGTGTGTGTGTGTGTGTGTGTGTGTGTGTGTGTGTGTGTGTGTGTGTGTGTGTGTGTGTGTGTGTGTGTGTGTGTGTGTGTGTGTGTGTGTGTGTGTGTACACTGGGGCTACATCCTGGGGCCTAGATACAGCATCTGAGATATTTTGTGCAAGGTTGGCACTCTACCACTTGAGCTATAACACTACTTCCACATTTTTGCTGATTAACTGGAATGAGTCTCATCAACATTTCTACTTGTTTAAATAAATAGAGATAAATACCAAGGAGACCTAGAATGAAGACTGTCCTTGCTCCTAAGACAGGCAGGGATGGATGAAAAAAGAGGAATCCCTAAAATAAGAAAAAAGAAGTCCAAGAACGTTGCTTTTAAGGGTGAGTAGATCTGTTTACATGCATCAAAACACATATGTACATGTTTTTGTTTTCACGGGTCCAGCTAAAATTAACTTTAAAAAGCCCTAGTTAATAGTGAGCTTATTCTCCTGTTTTCTAGCCTTGGAATGAACGGGATAACTAGTGTGTGAAGAGACTAGGGGGAGTCTCCAGGCAGTGTATCTATTCTGCTCAATTTATATTCCTGTTTATATTGGAGCTGCCCAGCTTGTCTGTCTACAAATTATTTCAAGTCATTCACAGACAAGCAGAGACAAAATAAGAAAATGGAAAAGCATAAACAGAGATGTAAACTGGAGAAAGAAAAAAAAAGCTGTAGATTGGATATAAAATGCCTTGGAAAACAAAAACCCACTCGACTGTTGATAATATTTTTTACCCTGGTGGCATGTATAACAGTTAGAATTTAGAGTATACAAAAATATTATCATTCTAAAATGATAATGATCACTAGATGACCTTGGGAAAACATAAACTATTATACAGTGTATAAGTAGACATTCAAACTAAATTTCTAATAAATTGATATCCCAAACAATCCACAATTGTTTTGAGAAAAGTGCAGGAAAGTGAATTGACCTAGAATCCTTAATCCAAATGCATTCATCCCAGGCCAGGCAATTAATAATATTCGTTCAATGTTGAACTATCATATAATTCTCTTATATTGACTTCATAATACTTATCCCTCTATGAAGTTGTAGTATCCATCTGTTGCTTTGAGGATATATTGTCTGTTTCATTTTACTTGAGAGTAAACTTCATAAAAATCATATCAGAGTTTGATCCCTTCCCACCTCCCACATCCCCACCACCAGGAATAATTCTATGTCTAATAAAGGCTGTTCCTTAACAGGAGTAAATAGTAATGCCTTCCTTAAAGAATTATGAAAAGGATTATCAGTATTTTTAAACCTCTGAGAAGATCCTATACTACATAATGAGATTATAATATATGCTCATTTGTTTGGTAAATGTGCTCATATTCTTTATGCATAACTCTAGTCATAACTATTTCCTCTAAATGCTTTTGCTTTAGCTACCTATGCACCTGGATTTCCATCATAGGATCAGTAGCATTTTCCCACCACTATCATCTCCATGTGGTCCTGAAGCTTGTCTTTGCAATATTAATGTTTAATGTAGTGTAATAATATACATTTACATCTGCTACAGATTAATAATTTACATGTGATATTTAATATGAACCAGAACTCAAATCCTCAGCGCATCTTCAAAAGTATTGCCAGCTGGCTCCGAAGTCCCGTGGTATATTTCACCATGAGAAACCAAAGTGGAAGGCTTGCAGTCCAAGTGGTTTCTTTGCCTTTCTGACCCTCTCCCACCAACAGACATGGTCTTGGGAAAGAAGTCGTTAATCATGGTTCAAGACTTTGAGAACAGAAGGGCCTGGCCTCTAGATGACTTTGCAAACTTATAATTAAAAACGATTTTGTGTGTTTGTCCACAAACATCCTTATTCTAAAATTTGGCTCCAGATATCATTTAGGATAACCATTCACGACACAGAAATAAGGTCAGTTGATCCAAGACACACTCAAGATTTTTAGAATAATCAGCTCTAAAACTTAGGTTGCTTCTATAATAATATAATTTCTAGTTTTTCTAAGTTTCTTCTTAGAATTAAGTATACCTGGGTTTTCAGCGATTGACTTCATAGAAAATGAAAATTTTTAAACTTTTTTTCATTGAAATGTCAGACAGTGATTGTATCATCTTATGAATAGCTCATTTTACCATTTCTTCTTTCCTCTTTTCCCTTTTATGATTTTTGTTTGGGTGATTTTTTGGTTTGTTTTCAGATTGGAGACTTTCTAAGTTTGTCTTTAATTGATGCATAATTGCACATACTTATGAGGTGTGGTTGATTTTGGACAGAGATACGTGTTATGTAATAATCAAGCAGAGCATTTCACAAACCCATCATCTCAGAAATTTACCATTTCTCTGTGGTGAGAACATTCAACATTCTCACTTCTAGCTACTTTGAGAGACTTACCACAATATTATTAACCATAGTAACCCTACATTGAGATTAAACCCCAGACTTTATTCTTATCTAAATATAATTTTGCAGCCATTAGTGTGAATTGAGGTGAAGGGAGGGAATTGGTGACATCATTATAAGCCCCAAAAGCAAGCTCAGGGAATAATAAAACAAACCTCAGTTCACACAAGGCTAGTCCCATCCATAGAAGGTTATTATGTGTTTGTGGGCTTCAACTAATTTCTTTATTTGCAAGAACTAAAGAGCTTAATGAAAAAATATGATTGAAATTATTTCCTCAGATGGAGAGTATTTCATTTTAATTATCCAGTCTGTTCACACATGCAAGGAAGACAGGATATTGTATCAGATAAAAGTGTTGCTTGCTTCAAAGTTAGCAGAGCTGAGAATACATGCTTTCCTGCTGTAAGAACTAGGGGAAATCACGAGGAATTTTGGGAAGTGACCCCTTTCTAGGCAGAAAGTGGCACGTGTGCAGACAAGGATCAAAAACTGGTAAGGAGACAATGACAAAAGACAGGGAAAGAGATGGTAATCAACTATATTGTCTTTTCCAGTAGCAAGAGTCACCAAAAATTGGCAACAGTTGCCATATCAAATTGCACATGTAGAATATTAAAATAGACCATATGTATATGTGTGTATATATGTGTGTGTATATATATACACATATATATATACATATATATACACATATATACACACATATACATATGAGAGAGAAGAAAAAAGAGGAGGTGGTGGAAGAGAAGAAAGAAGAGGTAAAGCAGTGAGAGAAGACAGAAAAGGAAAGAAGTGGGGAAAATCCTTTATTTTCCCCATGACTCCAGTGTATTTTACTCAATGCATTTTATTTTAGGATTGTTAGAGCTTGTTAGAGAGACAAATTCTTGGGTTTCAACCCAGGTCAATCAACTTAGAAACTCTTGGGTGTGTCTCAGCTATCTATGTTTTCACTAACCATCTAAAGGCTTCTAATGAGTAGTCTAGTTTGGCCTATACTGTGTGTGCATGTGTGTGTGTGTGTGTGTGTGTGTGTGTGTGTGTGTGTGTGTGTGTAAGAGACAGAAAACATGCAAATGTGTATGTGTATACATACACACACACACACACACACACACACACACACAAACATACACACACCACTCACCTTGTAAAATACAGACCTCCAAAAAATCCTGGTTCCACTTGAATCCTAAATAAGTCACAACTACCAAAACACACAAAAAAAGACTCACAAAATCCAACAAAGAAGGTAACTATTCAAGATCTGAAGTAACTGTCATAGGTGTGTTTATATCCTTATTCTAGGCAATACAAACTATGTCATACCTTCACTTCTACTGGTTTTTAGTGGTTAGTTGGAGATAAGAGTCTCATGGAAGGACTTTCCTGCCCAGGCTGGCTTTGAACTGTGATTCTCAGATCTTGGACTCCTGAGTAGTGAGGATTGCAGGATGAGTCACCAACCCCCAGTTCAGGGAAGTGGTTCTCATCTGTCCATTTCACTTTGGACCCTTGAGTAGGGCACTCTCATCCCTGATGACAGGAATATTTCTTAGATTCTCTCCATTTTAAAGTTACAGTTCTTTGAAATCAATTGCCAAAAATTACTAGGAAACAATTATAAAGATTGACGTTATTATAGTGACATAGTTTTCTCCACTGAAAAACAAAACACATTTTTTAAATTGGAGTTAATCTGCTTAATTTGGAGGTGCCACTCACGAAGGAGACAAGGAAGTCAGCTGCAATCATTGTTCTTGTTTCAAGTTCTCCTTCCAGCAGCTGGAAAATAGGGATCGGCCTCTGGATTACCATCTATCCTGGCTATGGTCTAGATGTTGAATTGATGCTCCTGTGCTCTGGTAGGAGAGGATGAGTCCTATGGCTTTCCTGTTTCTAGCCATGGAACCCCATTGCTAGCCCATACATCTTTTCGCACCTACATCCCATTTGACACTGCTGGGAGTCACATACAAGTGGGGTACAGACCCTTGTGTATCAGTGAGAAAAATGTCCTCTCCTCAAATTCCCCGTATTGAGTAATTCTGAATTTTTTTTCTCTGAGTTCAAATGGTCATCCTTGTATATCTCCCTCTGCCTTTCCTACAATCATTAACATCCATTTCCTCAGGAAAATGCATCCTTGCTCCTTAAGATTACAAGGCTGAGGATAGAGCAGTAAAGCAGAAAAGTATTATCATCTTTTCCATGAAATCTGCTTGCAGTGATAAGTTGTATGTGTTCATGATATAATGGAATGTCACAGCGGATAAAATTTGTCTTCAGTTAATGGTAGACATCAAACAACAGATCCAGAAAGCTCAATAGATACCAAACAAGATAAATTTTCAAATCTAAACTTAATACTCAGTTATCAGAAAAATAAAGACAAAAAAAATCTTTCCCTTCCAAAGAAGAAGAGTAAAAACTAGACTTTTTGTCAGAAACTACAAGATTAACAACACTTCCAATGATTAATAAAGTGTCTTTCACTTTTCTAATTCTTTGCTGATGTAGAGTTGCAATAGCAATGATGTCACAGTTGATGTCATCAGAGACCAGAGGCAAGAAGAGTGAAGAAAGCACTTGAACTGCAATAGAATCTATGTAATGATATTTGAAAGTACATTTAAATTAGCTTAAAATGAGAAACCTATAAAATAATGTTTAAAGACATATACTATTGTATAATATAATAATAAAATATATAATAAATAAAATAATATTGTAAGAACTGAGATAAAGGAAAATAATATAAATTGCACAACTAAAAATAGAGGAAATAGAAATCAAAGCACAAGCAAAAGAAATACAAAAACAACAGCATCCACATGGGCTACTGGGGCGCATGCGTGAAGAGGGGCAGCATACATTATGTAATAAGCTGAACTACATGACTTGGAGAGTATGGGTGGGTTTGGGAAAGACAGGGGAGCACATTGATCAAGGTGCATTCAATATATTCATAATCTTATCTGTCAAACTGAAACCCTTTGAACAACTACCTAAAACTAAATAAATAAAATTTAAATATACCTAGAGAGCAACAATCATTTCAAAGAGGAAAGATATACCAATTAAAATATAGAGGTTGGGCTGGGAAGGTGGTTCAGTGGTAGAGTGCTTGCCTTGCATGCCAGAGGCCCTGGGTTTGATTCCTCAGCACCACATAGGCAAAAAGAAAAAAGCTGGAAGTGGCGCTGTGGCTCAAGTGGTAGAGCACTAGCCTTGAGCTGAAGAGCTGAGGGACAGTGCCCAGGCCAAGAGTTCAGGCCCCACGACCGGACCCAAATATATATATATATATATATATATATATAGAGAGAGAGAGAGAGAGAGAGAGAGAGAGAGAGACAGGTTGCCAGAATGGGAAATGACTAATAGGGTCTAACTATACATTGTGGAAAAGAACCTATTTTAAACTTTTTTAAAAGACTCTGGTTAAAAGGAGCGAGAGAAAAAATCACATTATACTGATACAAATCAAAAAGAAATAGCTCTATTAGCTTCAATAAAGCAGACAGCATAAGAAGGGATTTTATCAGAGATGAAGAAAGGCATTACATAATAAAAGGCTCAATTCTCCAGAAGGTTGTAACAATCCTAAAAGTGCTTGTACCAAACAGCAGTGTCAAAACACAAGAGGTAAAAAAATGGATAGAACAAAGAAGACAAATAGACACAGCTTCTCTAATGGTTAGAGATTTTTTTAAACACATCTCAGAGTAATTGATAGATCAAGCAGACATAAAGTCAGGAAGAAATTGGTTAGACGGAATGGCACTATCAATCAACCTGATCTAATTGACATTTCCAGTTACAGAATCTCTCATCCAACAAGTGCAAAAAGCATCTATCTCTTCTTATATAGGCTATTCACAGATGCCCACATGGATCCCAAATTTAAGAAGTTTAAAAGAATATAAATCATGTGAGGTTGAGTATTTGCCCACCACTGAATTAATTTACACAATATATTTATAGACATATATTATATATAGATATGGATATGGATATGTTTTGACATCTATTTACCTGTAGCTATCTATAGATATACTATATCTATCTACTATGCAGATACACTATATATAGTGTAGTATATACACTATGGATACTTCTTTGGGGTTCGTATACCATTGTGTATTTTATTAAGTCTAGCTAACCCAGTTTTTCCTGCAGTTCTGTGGAAGGTATTTGTTGTTCATTTGTTTTTGTCTTTGTTTTTTCCACTTGTGACCCAAGTGCAGCCTTTGGCTTGCATCTGTAGCTAGGAACTATTTAAGTGTTAGAATTATGCTCAACACAGCTGATGCTTACACAAGGCAAAGCCTATGAAACTGCACACTTTCAGGGAATAACAGTTTCATGTAGTATAGTAGATAGTATTTATACTATCTATATTTATTTACTATATCTATACTTATACATATGGGTATCTATCTACATATGTATATCTACCTATAGATATCTCTATCTACCTACCTTCTGTTATTGTAGAAGCTGCTCTTCTTCCCTATTTGCTTTCCTTCCTTCATTCCTCCTTCCCTTCCTCCCTCCTTCTCTTTCCCTCCCTCCCTCCATTCCCTCCCTTCCTTCCTCCTTTCCTCCCTTCCTCCCTTCCTCCTTCCTTCCTTCCTTCCATTTATGCAGTGTAGTAGCAATCAAACTCCACAGTTCGTGGTACAGTGTAGTTGTATACACTTTATTCACTCTTCTATGGTATTTCATTATTACATATTCCTGTTTATTAACAAAAATCTGTTTCATTCTCCTACTACCCACACAAGCAATCATTCCAATATGAAAATTTGCTAAAAGCTTTCAACCTAAAAAGGCTGAAAAGTGTTCATGCAGCCAGTGTCTGGTCTCCTAATAGTAAAATCCATATCTGCGATTAAAACCACTTAACTAGGAACTTCAGGGTGACAAATGTTATTGAAAGACTCAGTTTTGTTTGGAAGCTCTGAGTTTAATGGGACATTATTAAACCATTTAATCTCTCCTGCAGAGAGACTTCACGCTGTGCCCTCAGGGAACTTGCTCTTCAGGAGGTCTTGGAGTCAGCCTGTGGCCAAGTTGGTGACAGTTCAAGAAGTTCATCCTGCTCTAATTTCAACCAAGCAGCAAGAAGATTCACAGCAGGAAATTTAAATTTGAAAATCTCAAGGAAAAAATACGCACTGCCTTTCATTTTCCACCACCCAGGATATTAAACGTAGATGACCATCGTGAACACAAGGAAAAGACAA
Organism: Dipodomys spectabilis; assembly: GCF_019054845.1. Lineage (NCBI taxonomy): Eukaryota > Metazoa > Chordata > Mammalia > Rodentia > Heteromyidae > Dipodomys > Dipodomys spectabilis. The sequence continues at coordinate 3,235,309 of NW_024870698.1, read as the reverse complement.
ATTGCAGAAATAAACACTGCTATTCTAAGTCACTGGGTCATTTCAACTGGCAGGCTTAATTTAGTTCTAGGAATTCATTCTCCTCCCTCAAGGGAATAAAGCATGTCTTAGGAAGCCAGCAAGAAACTGGGATAGCTAAGGAAATTGTTTTGTAGAAGTTAAAGTGTAGAGTTTTACGAGACATGAAGCTAACACTGGTTTCCAACCCAGCCTTAAGTAATTCTAGCAAACTTTCTCAATATGATTAAAGAAAATACAGTCTATTACTTCTCCTCTTTTAGGTACCAAACAGCTACCAACATTTGTTTTATAATCTGCCTGGGAGAAAAGATAAAACAAAATTATGGAGTTGAGGAGAAAGGAAAATTTATTCAAAGCCCAATTTATACTTTACTCCCTCTGACTTAAGGAAAGTGGATAACCCCTTTCCAGAAATCAACTTTACTCTTTAGGATTGGTGGAGAAAAAGAACAACTACTAATGGGACACCCTTAGGAGTCACACTTTAGTCAGACTTGGAGAGAAATCGTATCTATATATATTTTTTAAATTTTTTAAGAAGGCTACTGCTTTGGAGTTCATATGCCATTGTGTGTTTTATTAAGTCTAGCTAACCCAGTTTTTCCTGCAGTTCTGTAAAAGGTATTTGTTGTTCATTTGTTTTTTCCACTTGTGACCCAAGTGCAGTCTTTGGCTTGCACCTGAAGCTAGGAACTATTTAACTTTAAGTGTTAGAATTATACTCATCACAGCTGATGCTTACAAAAGCAGAAACCTGTGAAACTGCATGCTTTCAGGAAATAACAGTTTCATGCAGTCATCTTGGGTCATTCCAAGCCAGTCACTATTTAGCTGAGGGCTAAGTAGAACTCCATTCATTACTTAAGTGCAAAAATATCCTGTGAGAAAAATGGTGAAAAAGCAGGCCCTTGTCATAATTTCAGAACCATCTATGCATAAGATGCTATTATGGATGCTTCACAGTACAGATAAAGGGCTGCCCAAACGAATATGTACAGAGATATTTGCAACTTCAAATGCACAGACCCAATACCAGATAACATGTATAGCAGTCAGGCATATTTGACAATATCCAAGGAAACTAGTAATGGACTCCCAAAAAGAGAGATTGATGAAATCTTGAAACATAATTTCAAATAATTACCTTAAAGAAGCTCGATTAAGGAAAAAAATGAATAAAAAGGGAGCAAAAAGGAACAGAAATCCAGAAGCTGACAACTATAATGACAGATCTCGAATTCAATGGAGAGATGTGATAGCAGACTGAATTTACAGAGAAACAATGAAGAAACACAATAAATTATTTGAAATTACCATTACAGAAGCAAAAACAGAGAGGAGTGAGAAAAATATGAAAACAATATCAAGTGCATAAATATATGATGTATGACTATTTTATATTAAGGGAATGGGGCAAAAAAGTTATTTTAAAAATTCTGGCAGTAAAGTTTTCAAATCTTGAAGGGCACAGAAACACTCAGATCGATGAGGCACAAGGGGTAAAAGCAAAAAACAACCAAAGAAGAATACTCTGGGTTGGGATAATATCAAATTTTCCAACTCAACAAAAAAGAGACCATCTTGAAAGTAGCAACAGAAAAGAGGCATGTATATATAAACAAACATCAATTCCACCATCACTGGGATTTCTCGACCAAATCTTTGTAAAAACAGAACAAGGCGAAATAATATGCTCAAGTAACTCAAAAACAAAATGAAAATCCCAACCAAAAATTCTATACCCAGTTAAGGTATCTTTCAGAAAAAGATATTCCCAACAAAGAGCTGTGTCAGCGCATCGCTATAGCATCCTTCAAATACTCAAAACTGTTCTTCAAGTTGAAATAAAATGATGTTTAATAACTATAAAAACATATAAAACATGGGGAATTTTTTTCTGCTAAGGCCCATTTGGGTATGTATAAAATGATTCACAGGACATACAAAATTAGCAAATTAAAATCCCCTTGCTGCATTTAACTCAACATTTAATGCACTCACACTTCATGTGGTGGCTGGAACTGCTTCTCTTTGGTGAGGCTTGTGGTGATAGCTAATATTGATGATGTTGCTACAAGCAACTGCTTCCCAGGTTTGTGTTGTCAGTCTAGAGCACAGTTGCTGCTTGTTGATACTTCAACAAGTTTAGGAAATCTCAGCAGTAAGTTGCTCCAAACACTGATCCATATTTCAATGCACATCACCTCAAAGTGATAAATTCATCATTTAGTAATATAATGTTATTGAACTCTAGCAGTGAGAGATCACTATACCCAGCTCATCATTTTCTTTGTGCTGTAGATTATCAGGGTCCTCTGTGGGATCCTGTTGAACTGTGTAGCAAAGATTTTCAATTCTATGTCTTTACTTTTCATGTCTTTGAATTTTGGATTAAAGGATTCACACATTCATAGAAGACTTTTGACCTTCCAAACTGGGAATGCAGTGAGATTCCTTTTGAGTTGTACTTTCCACCGCCTTAATTTAGCTTCCCATGATTTCCTATCAATAAACAGGGAGCTAAGAAGTGTGTTGGTCCCTGCACCTTGCCCTTCAGCTCATTGGTAATGTCCACCATGAATGCTAGATGTGGATATCAATGAATTTTCTGACAAGTTTTCTAAACACTGTTAATAGAACCTTATGAGCAGGTCTCCATCTCCAATTCTGTTAATGATTACTCTTTAAGTTCTTTGTATTTCCCTGACTCAAAATGGGCTTTAAATTTTTTTCTTGGAAAACCATTCGTTTTACCTAAGTTTTAAAATTTACTTATTTTTCTCCAGTCCTGGGGCTTGAACTCAGGGTATAGGTGCTTTCCCTGGGCCTCTTTGTGCTCAAGGATAGCACTCTACCATTTGAGCCACAGAGCCACTTCCAGCTTTTGTGAGCAGTTTATTGGAGATAGAAATCTCACAGGGACTTTTCTGCCCGGGCTGGCAGATATCAGCCTCCTGAGTAGCTACAGGCATGAGCCACCAGTACCAAACAGAAGTGTACCATTTTTAGCACAGTTACATTTGTAATGCTTCATATGTTTTTAAATATATACTTCTGGGATGGTAGGGGGAAATAAAAAGAGGTGGCAACAATGCTCGATAGGACATGTACTCATTACCTTGCTCATGTAACTGTAACCCCTTTGCACAGTATTTTTACAAAAACATAAAAATTCATACTTCTACATAATTACATGCTCATTTTTGTATTTTATTATCCTCATGGTCTTGATCTTACAATGATTCTATGAAATGTGTTAGATTTGTTAGTTGGTTTGTTTTTGTGTGCTGGTCTTAGGACTTTGAAGTCAGGGCCCAGATACTGTCCTGAGCTTTTTGGCTCAAGGATAGTACTCTACCACTTAAGTCACAGCTCCACTTCTGTTTTCTGGAGGTTTTCTATTTTAGTGATTAATTGGAGACAATCACATAAAATTTCATCTGGGCTGGCTTCAAACTGTGATCATCAGATCTTAGCCTCCTGAGGAGCTAGGATTACAGACATGAGCCACCAGCACTTGGCTTAATGGTTTCTTTAAATTTAACTTTACTATCAATGTGACATACAGAGAGGTTACAGTTATACACATAAGGTAGTGAGTACATTTCTTGTCAAACTTGTTACCCCCTCTCTCATTTTTCTCCCACTTTCCTTCTCTCCGAATCCACCTCCCAAGTTGTGCAGTTCATTTCCAACATATTGTCTTGTGAGTATCACTGTTGCCTTGGTTCAACCTTTGTCCTTTGTCTCACCATTTTGTTGTTCCCTTTCCCTTCCCTAATTCAGATAAACATACAGACAATACCCAGGGCACCAAAATCAAATACAGTAACAACAGGGGATAAACCAAAGGGGAAAAAAAACACAAAAGAAAAAAGAAATCACATAGTACATTAATAACAACAACAACAGAGGAAAAACCTCTTGTTTCCATGTCTTGGAGTAAAATTTGGATTAGCATCATCTTATATGCTCATATGTACATAGCTATTGAGCTATTCTGTTCATCTGCTAGGACTAATTATTACAAATGAGGGAAACCATAGGATCTATGCTTTTTTGGGTCTGGCTTACTTTACTTAATATTATTTTTTCTAAGTCTTTCCATTTCCTTATGAATGAGGGCAATGTCACTCTTTCAGATGGAAGCATAGAATTCCACTGTGTATATATATCATATTTTCTTGATTCTACTGAGGGGCATCTGGGTTGGTTCCATATCTTAGCTATGGTAAATAATGCTGCAATAAACATAGTTGTGCTGGTAGCTTTAGTATGGCCTTGTTTGTGGTCATTGGGGTAAATGCCCAGAAGTGGAATTGCTGGGTCATAGGGAAGCCCTATGTGAAGTCTTTTGAGGAACCTCCATACTGCTTTCCAGAGTGGTTGAACAAGTTTACACTCCCACCAACAATGTAGTAAGGTTCCCTTCTGTCCACATCCCCTCCAGCATCTGTTGTTGTTAGAGTTCTTGATGATAGCCATTCTAACTGGGGTGAGGTGGTATCTCAGTGTTGTTTTGATTTGCATTTTTTTATGGCTACAGAAGTTGAGCATTTCTTCATGTGTCTATTGGCCATTCTTATTTTCTTTTCAGAGAAGTTGCCTTTTAAGTCTCTAGTCCACTTACTAATAGGGAGGTTGTTTCTTTGAGGATTTGTTTTTGGGCAATTTAATATTTTGAGTTCCAAGTATATTTTAGATACAAGACCCTTGTCCGTTGGATGGCTAGTGAAGATCTCCCAATCTGTGGGCTTTCTATTGATCTTGTTAGCTGTGCCCTCTGCCATGCAGAAGCTCTGCAGTTTCATGCAATCCCATTTGTCCAACCTTTCTTTGATTTGTTGTGTTTCTGGGTCTCTATTAAGAAAATTTCAGGCTGTGCCACGGAGCCCTCATGTTTCTCCTGTTCCTTCCTATAATGTTTTCAGGGTGTCTGTTTTCACCTTGAGGTCTTTAATCCATTTGGAATTGATTCTGGTGCAGCGTGATGTATAAGCAAAAAATAGGATGAAAGAAAGACTACCTCTTCAACAAATGGTAATGGCACACTTGGTTAAACACCTGTAGAAAGCTAATATATATTCATTTTTAACAGTGAAATTATTTAAGTTTTCATAGTTATTTCACATTTCCTTTATTTTCTGTCTGCTTCCTTTTTCCTACAGTTTTTAAGTTTACCTAGTCTGGCTCAGGAGAGTTGTTTTGCTTCTTTATCTTCCTGAACCAAATATTTCATTTATAGTCCATCATTTAGCTGTAAAAAAAAATGAGGCTAAAGTACTATTACTGCATCATTCTTCAAATAATTCACTATCCTCAATGGTTTTTACTCTATAATTCACTCATTATTTATAAGCATAATTTTATGTTTCTAAAGTTTTAAAAATATTTTATTATTGATTTGTAATTTAATTGCCTTTTGTTTAAAGAAAAGGGAATTTTTTATACTGACTCTTTAAGAGTTCTTGCAATCTCTTTTGCATCCTAAGGTGACCCTGGGGTAAATATTCTCATATACTTAAAAAGAATGTAATACTTTCTATTTATTCAAACCAGATTTCTCTGCTATCTCCTTACAATTAGCATCTTTAATTATGTGGCTTAAATCTTCCTTTCCTAACAGTGTCTTCAGTTTATTATCTTAATATCAGGTAGTGTTAAATCTCCCACAAAATACTCCTGACTTTTCCAATCCTCCTTATGTTTTGCTACATTTGTACATTGCATTTCCAAGAATAGGCTTTCTTTTCCAAGGTATAAATGAATAGTGATTGTTGCACCTTCTTGGAGCACGTGTGCTTGCAGTTTTTCTTCTTTTTTCCATTAATAATTTAAATCTACTTGATAAGATATTAGTATTGCTAAACCAGGTGGCCTATTTTCCTCTTCCTTTTTAGCCTCTCTGTGGGATTTTGTTACATTATATCCTTCAGCACTGGCATATGGCTGGATCCTGAATCTATCTAATAATCTCTGTCTTTTGAAGGCTTAATCTACTTGCCTGCACTGTAAAACCTGATATCCTTGGGTTTATTGCTGTATCTTATTTTATATTTGGAGTTCACAATCCTCTTTCTCATCTCCAAAAGACAGATAAAGATGATTACATTCACCTTTTGTTCTACCTGTGGATTTTATGTTCATGGCTTTAATCAACTTTTCAGCATACATAATTAGCTATACGTTTTTCTAATATTCTAAGTATCATAGCATTTTATCTCTATCCTAGAGACAAAAGTATTTTAGCATTCTTAGTAGTCTTGTCTCTGTCTTGGCTACAAGATTTTCTTTTGGCAGATGACACTTTGCAGTTTCCCTACAATGTGAAATCAATGTTAAACATACAATGAATCTAAAGCTTGCTTTGTTAGGAAGTAACATTTGCCCTCAGTCCTAAGTATGGATTGGAGAGATGCTCATTAGAAAGTGGTGTTTTCCTTTGGCTCTGCCTTCTCTGATTGGTAGATGATGACCTTTATGACACATTCTTTGATTGAGTGAAGGTAATTTATTTTAAAGGCCTTAAGCTCTGGGAAATCAAGCTGCTTTCTTCATCTGCCTTCTGAACTAGTTTAAGGAAACGATTCTGGGCATGGCTGCCACGCCAAAGTTTTCTGTAAGAAAGTATGGGCATGAGCTAGGGGCAAAATGGGGTGGTTTGTATAGACTGGCCATCTCTTCCAACACAGCTTTTGGATCAGTGATAAAACTCACTTTTATTTTTGCTTCTTTTAGTTGAGGTACAATTTGTATACCACGAAGTCCACATCTTTTATGGTGCACAATTCATGCATTCATTTTTACTATGTGTACAGAGTTGGGCAATCATCCTTACTGTCTCATTAGGAATCATATCTCACACACAGGTTCTGAAACCACTAAATTATTTCTGTCTTTATCAATTTGCTTATTCTGGTCATTTCATGTGAACCATACAATTTCTAGCATCTTATGCTGGGCTTCTACTTACTAAAGCTTACTTTGACTATCTCTCTGGCCTCAGAACCTATTTCTCAATTAATTTCAAGTACAGTGACATGGAAAGAGGTGTTATTTATGAAGCCATAAAAGCCCTTTGTTTTTTACTTTTTACTTTCCATAACCACACTATTAATTCCAAAGATTTGCATACAAAACCACTTCATCTTGTTTCTGCTTAGCCTTTTCATTATTTCACTTTCCATTTTTAAAATAAATGCTGTGTATTAAAACATACATACAGGGCTGGGAAGGTGGCTCAGTGGTATAGCGCTTGCCTTGCATGCATGAGGCCCTGGGTTCAATTCCTCAGCACCACATAAGCAAAAAGAAAAAAGCTGGGAGTGGCACTGTGGCTCAAGTGGTAGAGCGTTAGCCTTGAGCTGAAGAGCTGAGGGACAGCGCCCAGGCCCAGAGTTCAAGCCCCATGACCAGACCCCAAAATAAAATAATAATAATAATAAAACATACATACAAAGAAGTGCCTAAATCACAATGCATACAACTCAGAGATATTACAACTTAGTCAACAAATAAAACATTTTAGCTGCTCTTTACTGCCCCCTCTTGTTCATTACCCTTCTTTTTCCCTCATCCTACCGAATTAAGCACAGTCCTTATGCTGACTTCTCAAACCACAGGCATGATCTTCACTAAGCTAGAGTGTGCAGTGCAGAGTTTTTGTTTTGTTTTTCTATCTTTTAATAGAAACCTGCCACAAACCTGGCTCATTAGACATATTTAAAAAAATGTGTTCACTAAATGGAATCCTGAAAGATATGGCAGCAGAGATTTCCACCTTGATTTGCAAGCGAGAATAAATGACCTAAAATTCTTCTCCTCCCAGATTCAGTAATCCTCTTGTTATTAAGATCATACCAAAACAAAACATATTACCATAAAACTTGTGGAACTTTCCTTTTGGAGAAAAAATAATAGCATAACCTTCTATCTTTTTGCCCTGTCATTCTTGGTCCAGGGAAGGACTCTGAATACACCTTAGCATTCTATCATATCCACCACAAAACCTAAATAGGCTCCTGTAATCTTAAGAGGATCAGACTCAGCCTCCATAGCTCAGACTCTAACGCTCCGCTAGCATTTATCAAACTCTCCCAGCACCAGCCCTGAGAGTCCTGGGTTCTACAGAAAGCAGTCTCCAGCGGTGAATCTAGTATATCTGACGGTAGACTGAAATACTTTAATCTTTATCTTAAAGGCAAGTGTCAAATTGCTTTTCAGCAGTGCAGTTATTGGGCAGAATTTGAATTTTGGGGTCAATATTCTCTCTACCCATCCTGGAATGGGTAGAAACAGGGATCATGCCCTCATACACTAATGTGTAATGAGACTGGACCTATATAAAGTTAGGTATACAATTAATATCTTGGCACTGTTGTCAGAACAGAATAACATTTTCAGGAAGAATCTGAGCAAAAACTACAAATTTGCCTGAAGTCATGTAAATGTTATTGCATAATTAACTCAGACAGAGATTGGCTTCACTAACTTCACAAAAACAATACCAATTAGGGAGCCGAGTTTTGACAGAGTTTTTCTTTCTTTTTTTTTTCTTTTAAAATTCAGGCATTGAGAAAATTTACTGCTTTTACTTTGTTGTGACATCTAAGATTTCTTCTCCAGAGAAGGTTAAGACTGTAAAGAAAACCTAGTACTGAATGAAGAAGATGCTGGAGGTATCTTAAATAATATAAAATCAACGACACAATCATTTCCTTGAAGGGAAAAAATGAAACTTACAAACATTTAGTCAAACTAACCAAAAGAGAAAGACACAAATTAATAAAATTAGATATGGAAAAAAGCATTATAATACCAGATCCTACTAAAATACAGAGCATAACTAAGCAATATTTTGAAGAAATATGTTACAATAATTTGGAAAATTTAGAAGAGACGAATAAACTTCTAGACATCTATGACCTACCAAAACTGAACAAAGAAGATATAAGATACAATGCTAAGCTGATCAATAACAAACAAGATGGAAACAATAATTAAAAATTTTTCAGAACAAGAGCAGACGGAACTGGAAAGACTCACTGCTGAATTCTACCTGTCCATTAAAGAACTAACACCAATACTGCTCAAACTCTCACACAAAATAGAATGGGAAAAAACATTTCCAAACTCATTCTAAGGAAGCCAGTATTATTTTGATACCATAACCAAATAAGGACACAACAAAAGAAAACTATAAACCATTTTCCCTGATGGATATAGTACGAAAACCTCAATAAGATACTTGTAAACCAAAGTCAATGGCACATTAATAAAAAAGCCATACATCATGCTCAAGTTGGATTTATTCCAAGAATGCAAAGTAGGCTTAATATATGAAAGTCAATAAATGTAATACATCATAAAAACAGAATGAAGGGCAAGAATTACTTAGTTACCTCAATACATGCAGAAAAAAATCTTCCACAAAATTTAACATCCTTTCATGATAAAAACCCTGGTGCTTGAAAAAAGAATCCAATATCCTTATCTATGAAAGAAATACAAATCAAATCTACATTAAGAGTCAACCTTACTCCAGTCAGAATTATAGTCATTAAAAAAAAAAATCTGGCAAGTAGGTGGAGAAAAGAAACTCTTATTCATTGTTGTGGAAATCAGTGTGATGGTTCCTGAAAAAGATCAAAAATAGAACTTCCATATGATCCAGCCAAACTACTGTTCAGTATGTACCCAAAATAATCAAAAGGCAGCTTAGTGACAGATGAATGAATAAAGAAAATGAGGCAAATACACAAGTTTACTTAATCATAAATACTAACAAAATCTCTCTACTTGCAGGAAAATAGGTAAAACCAGAGATCACTGTAGTAAAGTTTTTCTTTAAGCCAGTCATACAAAGACAAGTATTGTATATCTTCTCTCATATACAGAATCCAGTTGAAAAAAGTAAGAGGAGTATTACTAGGAAGATGAAAGGAGAAGGGATAAAAGGAGAAGAAAGAAAGGAAATAAGAGTAGAGGGGGTAGATGAATATTCTAAAAGCATATAATAAAGACCCCTACTTTTGCAATTAATATATACTAATTTTAAAGCAAGAATTTGAAAGTGACATACACCCCACCTCTAATCCCAGCTATTTCAGAGATGGAGATTGGAAGGGTTCAAAGCCATCTGTGGCAAAAAGCAAACAAGGAAGACCTCACCTTAACAAAGCAAGCTAGCACCAGTAATTTAAATCTCTTATCTCAACTACCTACTAGGAGATAGGAGGATTATGGTCCTATGCAGGCCCTAAGCAAAAAAACCACAAGACTATATCTACGAAGTAACTAAAGCCAAAAAAAGCTAGGGGCTTGTGTCAAGTAACAGAGTATGTACGTATTTAGCATTTGGCCCAGGGTTCACAGGTAAAGCTAAACAAACAAACTAACAACCAAACTAAAAATGGGTGAGCCAGAAGAGTAAAGCCAGGGACAGTGCAACGCTATCTTAAGGAACATTGGAGTGATGTGCTCATTATGTCAGGGAAGACATTTTTCTTTTAATATCTCTAGTCACTAGAACAGTAATCTAAAACAAAAATGTACTATGCACATCTAGAAATTATTTCTTCCTAAGGTGTTCTAAAGTCAATATAGAATTGTTCTGTTGCCAGTACCATAGAAAATTCTATACCTTCCCAGGTTACTCTTGTTCTGCCTGTGTATAATCTCAGCTATGAATCCTACATATTCTTATATATTTTCTTATTTCCCCTTCACAGTTGGTTTTAAGTGCTGTTAAGTTATATTTAGCAAAAGACAAGCATACTTATTTAGTCACACACATCATATTTGACATCTCGCAAATACTCAGCTTGAGGCATTATTTTTCATTTTCTCGTCAGATTTGTACTTATCCCAGACAGATAATGGCAGTGCTGCCTGAATCTCTCCCTCCAGACCTCTGCTTTTGCTTCTTGTTCTAGGAAACTACATGTCTATTGAATTGTTCACACAATGGAAATTTTTCTAAGAAGAAACCATGACGGTACAATGGGCTCAGATACAGAGGATCACTACCTATTAGGATGAAAATTCTCATTTTGTATTTACAAGGTGCCAAGACTCTTAGCACAATTCTTTTAGTCAACCCTTCAAGAGTAATTTCACTCAAAGGACAGATTTTCAAAATGTAAAATTTTAGTTTGGGCTTGTTTCTAAAGGTATTGAAATGTCATTAAACTTTACTTCTGTTAGTAGGACTATGGGTATTTCTAATTGTAGTCTTTTGGGGTGAGTATTATATGAAACAAACTATACTCCAATTAGCTAAATAAACCACCAGGGAATTCACTGGTTCCAATTGTTGCAAAGGCTATTTTAATAAGCCATAGCACTAACAGGAATGAGTGAGGACTCAATGCTGTTAAGACTCTTGATCTCATTTACTTCTGCCTCATTCTGACTTTTCATTCCCTCCTACCACAGGCTATACTATCACAAGGCTATACTAGAGCCAATGAGCAAGGCAAAGGGCTCACTCAATTCCTTCAGGGTCCACATGTGGAAACAACCTGATTATCCTTACTTGGGTCAAATATTTGCCCTTCTATTGGGAACTGTGAAGAGTCCAAATTAGGTCAAGGACAGAACTATGATAGCAGAAGAGAGGAAATAGGCTGATTATCTCAATAGTTATGGGATAATAGATGCCAATAAAAATTAAGATAATTGGTTTCTGTGTAATTTGAGGATCATACAGGAAGGTTGAAAACGAACAAGTGTGTTTTGCTTGGTCTTTGAAAAGTATTAAACTAATTTCAGGGCTGGACATGATGGCTCATACTTGTAATCCCAGCTACTTGGTAGGCAGAGATAGCATTGCTCAATCATTGCTCAGTGTAGGCCAAGACAAACTATAAGACCCTATCACACAAAAATGTATGAGAGACTTCTTAGAGCAAGAAAAAGAATGGCCAATAGACACAGGAAGAAGTGCTCAACATCTCTAGCCATAAAATAAATGCAAGGGCTGGGAAGGTGGCTCAGTGGTAGAGTGCTTGCCTTGCATGCATGAGGCCCTGGGTTCGATTCCTCAGCACCACATAAGCAGAAAAAGCCAGAAGTGGTGCTGTGGCTCAAGTGGTAGAGCACTAGCCTTGAGCTGAAGAGCTGAGGGACAGTGCCCAGGCCCAGAGTTCAGGCCCCATGACTGGTTAAAAAAAAAAAAGAAATGCAAATCAAAACAACATTGAGATACCACCTCACTCCAGTTAGAATGGGCATTATCAGGAAAACTAACAATAACAAATGCTGGCAGAGATGTGTATGAGGGAACCCTAATATACTGTTGGTGGGAATGTAAACCTGGTCAACCACTCTGGAAAGCAGTTTGGAGGTTCCTTAAAAGACATAGCCCTTCCCTATGACTCAGCAATCCCACTTCTGGACATTTATCCAATGGACCATAGACCAAGCCACACTGAAGTACCAGCACAACCATGTTCATTGCAGCATTGTTTACCATAGCCAAGGTATGGAATCAACCTAGATGTTCCTTAGTTGATGAATGGATCAAGAAAATGTGATCTAAAGCAATTCTACTCATCCATCAGAAAGAATGATATTGTACCATTTGTAAGGAAATGGAAAGACTTGGGAAAAAGTCATACTAAGTGAAGTAACCCAGATCTAGAGTTACATAGGCTGCATGGTTTCCCTCATCTATTGTAACTAGAATGTACCTATACATCCATAAGTAAACACACTGAATGACTAAAATAACTAACATTAGGGCATGATAAATTATATGGGACCCTAGTCTTCAGGGGGATGTGTAATTAGAATAAAAAGGGGTTATAAGGAAAGGAGAAGCACTGGGAGAGTTGAAACATGATCAAGAAACAGAAAATGGAGCAAGAAACAGAAGATGCTAATTGGTCTAACAGAGATAAGTGAAACTCAAGGATTAAGTATCTATCTGCATGTTAGACCTTCATCTTCAATATAGTCGTCTTCTTAGTCACACTATGATCATGTCACTCCCCAGCTTACAACTATCTCCACTGGCTCAGGATAAAACTCAAATGCCTCAGCCCAGCTGGCCAGATCAGCCTTCTTCAGTACCTATCTACCACACTGTTTTATCCCGATGCTTGCTTTCTCCTCACATCCTACAGTCAGCTATCAGCAGCTTTGTATGCCAATTTGATCATTCTGGAAAATTCTCTTATCTCAGACCTTAGCCTTCTCTGCCCAGGGGAAGAGACAGCCTCAGCCATCATCTTCCGTGGGAAGTTTGGTCTGAACACTTTAGATGACTATAGAATGGTCAGGTGACTTGTAGATGCAGGAATTAGGAAACGTGAGCTGTATATCTGCCATTTGAGTAATCTTCTGAAAGGTGACAATTACAAGCAAAAGTAAATATCCAAAGCAAAAGCATCATGCTCAAAGGCAGAGAGCGCTGAGAAGGGTTCTGTGCACTAAAAGAGCAGCAAGGAGGGCAGCTTGGTCGATTGCAATTACTCAAGGAATTTAAGTGGAAAGCATAGTTGAAAGAAAAATTGATGATAGGAGAGAGGAAAAATACAGTTTTAGTCATCCCTTGCCGTTAGATGCTGTCGTTGCAACAGATATTTGAATTTCTTTCCAGTTCCTGGAGTACATTTCAACAAATCTTTATTTTGTATGATCAGATGCACATAGCCATTGTGCCTTTCTGTTCCCCTCCTAAGAGTAACCTCCTTTGGTCCCACTATGAAACCTGCACAATGTATCATGTCCCGGTTTCTGCATACGAAAGAAAACATGCCATGTCTCTCTCTCTCTCTGAGTTTGTCTTACCTCACGTAACATGATTTGTTCTAGGTCCATTCATTTCCCAGCAAATGGCATAATATTCTTTTTAGTGGCTGTGTAAAATCCATTGTGTGTAGGTACCACATTTTTTTAGATCCATTTATCTGTGGTAGAGCATCTGCACTGTTTCCACAACTTTGCTATTGCGAATGGAGGGGCAATGAACAAGTAAGTAGATATCTGAATTGTTTTTGTTTTGTCCATCATGGGGCTTGAACTCAAGGCTTGGGCAGTGCCCCTGAGCTTTTGTGCTCAAGGCTAGCACTCTACCATGTTGAGCTACATTCCACTTCTTGTTTGGAGGTAGTTAACTGGAGATAAGAGTCTCACAGACTTTCCTGGCTGGTCTTGGCTTCAAACCATGATCCTCAGGTCTCAGCCTCCTGAGTAGCTAGGATTACAGGCATGAGCCACCAGCACCAGGCGTGATATTTGAATTTTTGAGGCTAATGTTGGGATAGAGTTTTCTGTTCAAATTAAATCTAGCAGGGGCAATACCCTTAGGACAAGCATGGCAGGAACCATTTCAAATGCAAAGTTAAAACAAGATTCCTTAAGACAAGTTTCCACATGCAGAGCCATATACCAGACTCAGGCCCGGTAAAGTTAAAGACACATTTCCCTCCCCTAAGGAATTCATTCATACATAATAGGTCATTTCAGCACACATTTAGTTAAAAGAATTACCATATGGACATACAGTGTGTTCAAAGTGTTTATGAGCCTGGTGGTGCTTTCAAATACTGACATGACTTCAGAGTCACCATGGAAGGAAGATGTTTTTAGTTGCAAGTTAAATGATGAGAAAACAAATTCAGAGAATTTAAGCAATGCTGTCCAAGATCACACAGATTCATGAGCAGCCTTTTTCCACTACATCATGCTAAAGGAAATTTACTGAATTTGGTGGGCAGTGAGGTGTCATTGAAGGGTTCTCAGCAGGAAAAAAAAAAATGACACACTCAGAACTGTTCCTTGGAAGAATGCACTGGTATAGTACCGCTTTAAAGGAAGAAGACATGACAGAGGAACCAATTAGAAGGCTATTGCTAATCCACACTTGAAACGATGATGCTCTTAGAACTTGACATGCCAAACACACACATGCACCTATGCACATGTGCACACGCGCACGCACGCGCACGCGCACACACACACACAGCAGTTTTAATTGTTTACTGTGACAGACATTAGTGCTTCTTACCACATATTCTGTTTCTCACCACGAGACTGCGCCTCGTTCCTTAGATCGAAGTGTGGTAATGAGGCACAATTCCATCAATGAAATGAGAATGCTGTCTATTTTCCCTTCTACCATAGCAATGAAGAATGATTCAGATCCATTAGCCTGAGAACCCAGATGAAGTCCAACAGAGCCCACTCTGATCCACGATGGACAAGAAGCATCAGTGAGAAATACAATATGTTTATAAGAAGTCCCTAGAATTTAGCACTTGTTTATTACCACAGACAAACTTAGAGACCTTCAACTGACATCATGTGTTTTCCCCAAGATGAATTCTTTCAAGTACTCCTTGTTAGAGGTTAACGTGTATTCTAATACCTGGAGATAATATCAAAAATGTAAATTCTGAGCTAGGGGACCTAGCTTATATGGCACATATCTGTCATCCTAGCTACTCAGGAGGCAGAGATCAAGAGAATAAGGTTGTAAGCAAGCTAGGGAAGATAAATCTGAAACTCTTGAAAGTGGAAGATTGGTAGATCAGTCGTAGAGCCCTAGTCATGCGTGAAGAAGGAAAAGCAAGAGTGCAAGGCCCTGAGTTTTCAAGTCCCAAAAGTGTCACAAGAAAGAAAATGTACAGTCTGACCGTACACATCTGGGTTAAGGGCCAAGACACTGTGTTTCTTAGGGACTGCAGTCCTAGGTTATCAAACTGAGAAAACAAATTGTGACATTGGATTTAGATACAGGAAAAATCTCTGCTCTGTGGATCCATTTCAAGGAAGACTGTTTTAGGAAGCTTTCTCTCTTTATCCTGCTCTTGTCTATCCAATTGAACTGATGTTTACTTCCTCCCAGAAAACACAAGACACCAAGTGTAGCACGTGTTTTAGATTTCCCTTCCCCAAGAAATCAGTAACACTCAAAGGGCTTGCCTACGTGCGCAGCCAAAGCGCTCTAAGAATGGCACAGTATGGTAGACGTGAAGCTGTGGTGAGTGTCAGCCACGGCCTGCTGCGGGTGACGTCTCCGCCCTGGCGCCCACTGAGCCCTGACGCCCACTCTCTTCTTTCCCTACTTTTCCCTTCCCAGGGACTGAGCCTCCTTGGCTTTTTGTTTTTCCATCCACGATCTTTATTCCACCCTGAAAACAGGGTTCCTTGTTTAAAATCTCAACTTGGACAGAAATTAATATTCTGGGTATGGGACCTGTGGAAGTTAAAGCAAATGTTTGGTGTGTGTTACATAATCCTCATTGTCAAATCAAGATGATGAGTCAAGAGATGACTTGTCCCATCCAGAGTCTAATAGCCTAATGTACAAGCAGACAGGAAACTGGAAAGAAACAAGAAAGACAGAAGGACAGACTGGATCCACAGCCTTTGACGGGTGACCTACTTGAAACCCTAAGACCAGAGGGAGGCAGAAACAACTCCAATAAGCAACACTACATGCTCCAGCACACATTAAACTTAATTCTCACCTTTCCCCACTAATAGTTAACCATCACTGTGATCTCAAAATACCAGAGGCAGAGGAACTTGCGAAGAAAACAGGTTTACACAGTTCTGGTTAGTTCTAGTCTAAGAATGAGTGCTCCTGGTGAGCTATTTGGCAGTCCATTGTTACAGATAGATATGATTTTCCATGCATGTAACAGAAGTTACATCTGTAGAAATCCATCTAGTGGCTGAGAAGGTGGCTCAGTGGTAGAGTGCTTGCCTTGTATTCATGAGGCCCTGGGTTCAATTCCTCAGCACCACATTAGCAGAAAAAGTAGGAAGTGATACTGTGGCTCAAGTGGTAGAGTGCTAGATAGCCTTGAGCTGAAGAGCTGAGGGACAGTGCCCAGGCCCAGAGTTCAGGCCCCATGACCAACAACAACAACAACAAAAAGATACAGGACTCCCATTGCTTTTGGTTAAAGAAAAGGCAGACAATATCTAGGGCTGTGCAAATTAAAATGAATCTGTTTTAAATATTTCAAATCTATAATGGCATCAGGAAATAGATGTGGCTATTTATTGTGGCTCTGTTAAAACTGTATTAGTGGGGTTAAGATGTAGCTCACGAGCAAAGAACAAGTGCAACATCCTGGATTCGATCTCCACCACCAAAAAGAAACACACACACACACACACACACACACACACACACACACACACACACACACACACTGTATTAATAGACTTTCATCTAATTTCACATACCAATATATACTACTCTTTTGATTTCTTTACAGCCACTTAAAGATATAAAAACTATTCTTGCCTGAAAAGCTGTACCAAAACTGGCAGCAGCTTACCTGACATCATCATATTGGTGCAAACTGGCTATTGAGGAATACGATACACCCTATATCCCACTCATACACAAGGAGATGTGGCCAGGTGCCCAGACACTCCATGAAGATCCGAGGATGCATCTGATGTACAAAATACTTTTCATATTGTAAAATCTTTGAAAAGCCACAAATTCTTCCCACATCTATACCCACGTCCTTTGTCATGCTCTTGGAATGGCCTTCCATTCTGAGATCTGGCATATGACTTGATAGTGGAATATTGATAAACATGACATCACATCTATCTGCTTTCCTCAGTCAACATTTGTATCACCTTACAGAAAGATAATGGAAAAAATAGATAACTGGGTACCCACCACTTCGGATGGATCTTAGACAGATTGAGATGTCTATGTCTAATTTCATGCTGAAGAGAAACAGCTAGTAGAGAGGAAGGGTGAATGATTCCAGCCAGAGATTGATGTACCGATAGAGCACAAGCCTGTAAGAGACAACAGCAAGATCAAGGGTGTGACTAGAGAATTCCTCCAACTGGAGGAAAAGGAAGTGGCAAGAAGTGATAGCCTTTCAAATGGGATGAAGGACTTGTGTGTGAGTTTCTGCAGAGAAACAAGGCAAAGAGGAGAGGAGTCAAATCATCAAGCTCTATTTTCACCATGCATCTCATCACCATGCAAGGAAAGAGATGGTAAGGAAGAAGAAGACCTTAGTGCAGAGTCAGAAAGCTGCCCTGGGAAACAGGAACAAGCACTAATGACAGATGCATAAGAAAGTCTGTGTTGAGCACAGGCAAGGCCCAGCTGAAAATGCAGAACAAGATTTGAGGTGGCTTTGCGCCAAAGGGGTCAGTTGTTCGAGTGTCAGAGCAGAAAAGGCCAATGGCTGGTTGAATGCCTGCAAAACACATCAGACTCCAAAGAACAGAGGGTGATGACAGAGAGCAGGCCCACTGATGAGTCGTAGAATGCACTAATGAAGTGAGATGTACAGAGCAATAAAAGGCAAATTGAACCTTTCAAGAATGTGAGCCAAGTCTCCCAGCTAATCCATCTCTTATTTACAGAAATCAATAAATCAACACACTAGATGTTAAGCGTTCTTGATTGTGTCAGAGAGAACACAAATTACATTTTTCCCCTCAAAGAGCTTATGGAATGGCTGGAAAAACAAGATATAATTCATAGATCGATGCATATTGCTCTGCCAAAATGTGGTTATATTATATGGCACAGATTCTAAGTATTTTAGAAACATCAATATGCCCCGAAAACATGGTACCTTGAACAACGCATCCTTCTCTCCTAAACTCAGGGCAGAATGGACTCCCTGACTTCTTCCTCTGAGAAAAAAACTACTACCCAGAACCACAACAAGATGATAGACTCTAGCCAGCATAAGGACATACTACTAGCTGGATATTGTCCATATAGAGCGTCAGGAAAGGTTGAAACCTTCAGAGGTGAGTCAGATGGTCATCAACGGAGTAGAGCCGTATGATGGCATCTATAAACAATTAGTTCATAGGGAGATAAGGGTGGAAAAAGAGAAGCTGATGTTTAGACCTCACACAGAACTATTTCAGTAGAGCTGGTCCATCATAAGAGAAGGATTAAACAAACGTTTAGATTAAAAATGAAATAAAGAAGGCCTTGAAAATGTATACACAAGTGTAAACAATGAGTATTAGGAACATTGCACACTGAGAAAAGAACTATGTGAAATAAAATGTATGGGAGTTGGAGGCGTGGTTCAGTTAGTAGAGTGCCATCCAGAGAGTGAAAGTTCAAGTCTCAGTCTAGGAAAATATGTAAGTAAATGAATACAATGCATAGATAAGGATGCAAGGGGAATATCCATTTATATATGATGAGATTTTTTGTGTACAATTAATAAGTCTATAAGATTTTAACCATATGCAAAATACATTTTTAAAATCTGAAATGTAATATTTTGTTATGCTACAAAAAAAATGCTCTGCTTTTAACAAGCTGTTTTTAAGCTATTAAAGTTTACAAAAGGACACATTGTTAAGATGTCCCTTAATGGTTGAGCATTATTTATTCATCATCTTATGGTAGACGTGACTATTTTCCCCAGGGAAAACTGGCATCAGGAAGATGAAGGCAAATCCCAGGAGTCTCAGCCACTTAAAATGTAAGTGAAGTAGTGGGGGTGTTTCCTACAAAGGTTTTTGATATGATTTTAAGTCAATTTAAGCAGAAAGTTGTTATAAGCCTTCATAGAAATCAATGGAATATGGTGGGGAAATCCTCACCCAAGAGACAGCTTTTGTTCATAAATCTAAGAGAAGGGGGAATAGCAATGAAGACACGTTAACTCCCATTTAGGTAAGGCTCAGTTACACAGAGAAAGGATTTAGCTCCTTTAATTATATTTACACCAGCAAAACAGAGTCTCTATTATTATCTATACAGATAAGGCAAAATAGTATTAAATTCTGTCACTAGAAGGTTAGGGGTAGCGGGGAGAAGAGGACAGTAAAAAGGAAGATAGGCGAAAACAGCCTTGCTTGCTGTTGAAAGCAACAAATTAATTCAATCTACAAATACTCTCGAAAATAATCAAAGCTCTTCTAGGTACAAATATTTCTTTCAGAAATATTTCTTGTTGCCTTATTTAGCTCTTGAAATATTCTTTTTTGCCTTAATAAGTAAAAGTGGTTACTGAAGACTCATGTGCATAGCGCTTTACAATATCCAAAATGATTTCATAAATATTTTTTTTTCCAGTACTGGAGCTTGAACTTTAGGGCCTGTGTGCTGTTCCTTAGCTTTTTCACTCAAGTCCAATTCTCTACCACTCGAGCCACAGGTTAACTTCCAGCTTTTGGGGAGCTAACTGAATATAAGAGTCTCAGAGACTTTCCTGTCTGGGCTGGCTTTGATCTACCATCTTCAGATCTTAGCCACTGGTAGCCACCAGTATGAGCTACTGGTACCTGGCTATACTTTAATTTTTATACTTCAATTTTATATGCACTTAAAGCAAGGCCTGGCACTTGTGAGCCTCCAACCCTGTGTTTATCAGTTTGCTTGTTTATTTGCTTTTTGAGTTCTGGTCTGAGGAGTGTTGGCGGTTATTTTGAAGGTGACTGTACTTTCCTGAGTTCAAGCCATATTCAAGCCATAGTCCTCCTGATCTCAGTTTCCCAAGTATCTAAGATTACAGAAATGTATAATCTAAAATTATAAGACTGTGAGCAACTGGTATTCAGCTTAAAATTAATATTATATTTACTGCTAAATCATAGTTTTATGCATTTATGAGGTACAATATGCTCTTCTGATATATGTAAACAATGTGGAATGATTAAATCAAGTTAACTAACATATCTATCATCTCATCTATTTTTTGTGGTGAGGTATTTATAATATATTCTCTTGGTTCTTTGAAATACATAGTACATCGTTCCTGACTTCCATTATCCTACTTTTTACTGATCTTCAAATTTATTCTTCCTAGCTATCTGAAACTTTCTATCCTTCAACCAACAGCTTTCCATCCCTTCCCCCACATGCCATCCCTAGCCATAGTAACCACAGTGGACTTTCTACTTCTTTCACTTCAACATCTTAAAACCACACATAGAAGTTCATTTTTAAATTGCTATCCATACTTAATAGAGAAGAGAATTCATTTGGGGGAATTAAGAGAGTCACTAAAGATCTCAAAAGTGTCAGCTCCAGTGTTCCACCCTCGCTTTTCACTTTTACAAGGTGATTCAGAGTTGAACCTGTGGGCACTCAGGCTGCAGACACAAGGCATAGATAACATGGCCAATAGCAGCCGGCTTAGAACTTCTTCATGCTTTTCATGCCCATCCTTCAAGAGCTTAACTCTATTTTCTTGGCTCATGGGGAAGATTTCCAGTAGACTATGTATACCCTCTTGGGCCACATGTCCAAATCACATTTGTATGGCTAATTCCTTACAGGGTTGGGGGGCAGGGGTATCTCAATATCTCATTTACCTAAAGCCTAAACCGAAATGAAGATATGTCCAACAATGAGTGAGACAAGTTGAATTGTAAAATCAGAAAGGTTATCAATTACATTTGGGTAGCAGACTGAATTTAGAACATGCTATCTCTTAATATTTATAGTAGCTCTTGGAAAACAAAACTGCATTCACAAGTATTTCTTGGGCATTCTAGGGGAAGAAGATGGTTAACTTTAGCTTGAATTGGGAATAACAAAGCACATTCTGGAGATGTGTGAGGAGGAGGTTACTATAACAAAGCCAATGTCCCCAATGCCACTAAACCGCACACTTATGTCAGCCCACTGAATACTGAGGAACCCTCAGGCTGTGTGCTTGTCTTGAGCCACGCTTTACCAGTGAGAAAGCTGACTTGCAGAGTAGAGCTGTTGACTAGGACACTGCAACCTGAATGAGAACCGAGAAATTCTATTTCAGATTCTAATTATTACATCAAAACCCAATTTCTCATATTTTTAAATTTCTCATCTGTCATACCCCTCTACTTTTCAAGTATAACCACTGAAACTGATACAGGAACAACAATGTCTTTTGGTGAGTTAAATGTTAGTTTTGATGTTAAACCAATGAGTATTTGCTAATAGATTAATGCCATTCTGGATAAAAGACTCTGGAACAAACCTGGATCACTGAACCAACTCTCTCCAACAAGCCAAATCATCTAAGTTAGAATCCTGGGAGTCATTGTGCAGGAGAACAACTCCCTCAGTATTCACACCCAATTACCCGTAAGTGCTTCCATTGTTTTTCCTCTTAAGTAGACGTCAAATAGGCCTCCTTACCAGACATCTCCCTTCTTCTGCCTCTTCTATGACAGCCTCACATCTGGGCTCACTCCTGTCTCTCCTGATGCATCACTGGTGCCCTCTCCAAAGCTACCAGTATGATCTATCTTCTAAACAAATATACGGAGGCTAAGCAGATGATGAAGACCTGTGCTAGGACGACGGCAATAGTGATGAATGAAGGCAGTGCATTGGAGCCGTATCTTAACGGCGTAGACAGGTTTAATTGCTTGACTTTATACTGCGACCCCTAGATACTGAATAAAGAGCTTTGCATTGTAGAAAGATATTTTCAGATCAATCACTCTCAGTGAAGAACAGGTTACGCTTGTCCTGTGTCCAAAACTGACTTCAAATATTCACTCTACACTTAACTGGATGGATTTCAACAGATTAACTTTTCTACAGCTCCAAAATGTCATCTCTGAAAGGGGGATAAGATGATTTTTCAGAGCTAATGAAGTTGACTAAGTTCACACACACAAAAAAATCATTTAGGGGCTGGGAAGGTGGCTCAGTGGTAGAGCGCTTGCCTTGCATGCATGAGGCCCTGGGTTCGATTCCTCAGCACCACATAAGCAGAAAAAAAAAGCCGGAAGTGGTGCTATGGCTCAAGTGGTAGAGCGCTAGCCTTGAGCTGAAGAGCTGAGGGACAGCGCCCAGGCCCAGAGTTCAGACCCCACTACCAGACCCCCCCCCCAAAAAAAATCATTTATAATAGTGGCTAAATAAAGTACATGCTCAGTTACTTTTTAGTTTACCAATAAGATTTTGATTCTCTTTATATAAGTCTTTGCCTTTTGTGTCAAATTTATCCTTAAATTTGCATAGGTTTTATTACAACCAAGAATAAATAGCACATATTTCATGTCAAGCTGTTTAAAGTTGCACTTAGGAAAACCAGTTAATGTTATGTTTTCATCATATCCAGGAAAATTAACAAATAATCTTAGAATGAAAAAAGTTGTGAGTGTATTCTCTAGAGGGGTTTTTAAGATAAACAAACTAAACATCAGCAGAGATCATTTTATCTTCTTTTAACCTATATCTTATTATAGGTAACCACCAATTTTATTTTATTTTTAAAGTATTCTCTATAGCTTTTTTGTAAGTAACTTGGTTTCAAGTTTTTCCATGTTTCATCAGAGTATATTAATTGTACAAGTGTGGAGGGTGCTCCTGATAATTCCATACATGCATATAATATACTTTGACTATATTTAACCCTCTTACTCTTTCTGGCTGCTACCTTTTTCATCTTTCTTGAGATTAAAAAAATAGAC
Organism: Dipodomys spectabilis; assembly: GCF_019054845.1. Classification (NCBI taxonomy): domain Eukaryota; kingdom Metazoa; phylum Chordata; class Mammalia; order Rodentia; family Heteromyidae; genus Dipodomys; species Dipodomys spectabilis. The sequence goes on along the minus strand of NW_024870698.1, from coordinate 3,211,900 downwards.
TTCATACATGCACCCAGTATACTTCAGTCATGAGAAAGACAAGCCCGGTGTAGTTAAGCATGTCTGTAATGCCAGCATACAGGAGGAATGAGACTGAGTGGAAGGATTGAGGGTTCCAGGCCAGCCTGTGCTATATCATGAGATGCAGACTCAAATAAACAAAAGGAGACGATTGAATGGAGGGAACACGAGAAGGGAGGAAGAGAGAAAGTGAAGTGGAGGGGAAGGAAGGAGAGAGAGAAAAGAAGGGGAGGGAGGGAGGAAGGAAAGAGGGAGGAGGGAGAGAAGAAAAGGGAGGGAGAGAAAGGAGGGAAGGGAAGAGGAGGGAGGGAACTTCTATGTTGAGCAGTAACAGGCAAAAACACCAGATTTACTGTTTGTGCTGTAAGAGCTATAGAATTAAAATTAGGCAAGATACATGAAGCAATTGCGTCCAATAAACAGACGGGAAGCAGTGTGTGATAATGATGGGAAATAAATAAGGAAAGCCCAGAGATGAATAAGGATGGGTCTCAAAAACATTATGTCCTGTGAACCAAGTCTGAAACTGAAGGTCACTTCCAGTATATACCTAGAAATCTCAGCCCTGATGCTAGCAGATCTGTGGATAGTGTCGTTCTAGGTAAGAAGGTGGCTGAAATGAAGCAGCAGGACCCTTTGGGAATAAAAGAAAGATTCTGTATCTGGATTGTGGTGACACTTATACAAATGGACATGATTGTCAATTTTTATCAATTTTTGAGCTTCAGATGGGTGCAATTTTTCCATCTAGGCTGTACTTCAGAAAAGCTCACTCAGAAACATGACAATAGCAGAAAGTGAGCATCATTTTCTGGTGATTTATATTTTCATAGGAAATTGTCTCTGTCTCCTAGGTTTATCATAAATCAGGTTTCCTGAGACAGACCCTGAGCTGGAGCCTCGGGTGAAGATGCGCTGAGAGACCTTCTCGGGAAAGGGTGCAAGAGAGCACGGCAGAGAAGACAAGAAGATGGAAGGACCAGATTGAGAAGGAACAGAGGCCTGAGCGCGATGGCCCTTCAGAGTTACCTCACATGGGTCAAGGGGGAAAAGGTTTAACGTTCCTATGTCAAGCAGGTTTGAGCTCGAGCTGCCCCCAACATATATTGAACAATATAGACTGTGGAGTAGCTTGGGTAAGACAGAGCCTTGAATGCAAAAGCCAAGCATTCATACAAGTAATTGCGGCTGGGGCCAGTGGCCCACACCTATAGACCTAGCTACTCAAGAGTCTGAAATCTAAGATCAGGGCTAGAAGCAAGCCTGGCAGGAAAGTACATGAGATTCTTATATGCAATTAACTAACAAAAGGCTGGAAGTGGAGCTGTGGCTCAAGTGGTAGAGCATTAGCCTCGAGCAAAAGTTGTTCAGGGACAGTGCCCCAGACTGGAGTTCAAGCCTCAAGACTGTTATCCAAAACAAAAAAAGTAATTGCATATAGTGACATCTAATAAATGGGAATAATTAATAATAAATAATGATTAATAAATAATAAATGGCCATTATCTTGCTTCTCAGTAAAGTAGCCCCATAACATTTTGGTATTGAGAGAGGCAGAAGGGAAAGGGAGGTTCTTTAATTGACTTTGGTTGGGGAATAAAACCTGTGTTCTCCTTCCTTAACTACAAAATGAACATTGTTTTAAAGGTTCTAAGAATTTTCACTAAGTTAATCTCTACCTGAGTTAATCTGGCTACCAAAGAGATGTTTTCATGCCTTATCTATCACTAAGTTACATGAAGGGAACACATTTGGAGAAAGGCTGCTTTGAGAACAATATCTTTTCAAAAGAGATTTTTGTTCTCTTATACAAATGGCATAAAGTGTCAGGAAGAAATTCATTCTTTCATTATATTTATATTACCTTTATCTGAGGCACTAAAAATACCCGGAGATAAATTGCCAGCTATTGAGCCAGGCAGGCAGATCGGATCCTCATATTACGGTATCACAACTGCCAGGAGACATGATCTGATCCAAGAAAGATTGAAAGCCACAATCAAAAGCCCTGGGAAAGCAAGGCCATGCATTTCTTAAGCCAAGAGAGACACTGACATAGACATCATTGTCTTGCAAGACAACTGCAAGCAGAGCTCCTCTCATTCTCCAAGTCCCCAGACAGCCGCCGCCACATCACCCTGCTCAGTGCTCATGGGAGCCTAGCCCATGGGCAGGAAAACATGCAGGAAGCATAGGGAAATGGAAATATTTGGGGGGAAAATCGCATTAAGTGAAGTAAGCCAGACCCAAACAAACATAGGCTCCATGATTTTCCTCATTTGTAATAATCACTATATATCCAGGGTAGTCCTAGCAGAGGATCACACTAGCTCAATAGCTATGGACATATGACCCTATAAAACGATGCTAAGCGAAATGAACTCCAAGATATGGAAACAAGAGGAGCTTTTGTTTTTATTGTTGTAGTTTTTAAGGTGCTGTATGAAGTTATTTCTTTTTTCTTCCTTTTTTTTCCCCTTTGGTCTATCCCCTGTTGTCACAGATTTTGATTGTGGTTTTGTGTCTTGTATATACGTTTATCTGATTTGGGGAAGGGAAAGGGAATGGCAAAATGGTGAGACAAAGGACAAAGAGTGAACCAATGCAACAGGGATACTCATAAGGCACCATGTTGAAAATGAACTTTACAACTTGGGGGGGAGGGAAAGGGAGAGAAAACTGAGGGAGGGGATGACAACGTTTGACAAGAAATGTACTCATTACCTTACTTATGTAACTGCAACTCTCTGCACATCACTTTTACAATAAAATTAATTAAATTTAAAAAAATGTTGCGACTAAAAACCAAATCCTGGCATTCATACTGATTCTGTCATTTGGGAACTACTTATTCTCTCCAAGTCTCAGCTCTTCTAGGTACAAACTGGGACCAACATTATGTTTATTTGATAAGATCCTACATATGTATATATATACACATATGGAAAATACAATAATATGTCATTAATGTTGCACTGAACCAAAATACTTCCAGTAGAATACTCATGCTAATTTAGAACTACAGGACCTTAAAGATTACCTATTGCAACCCTCTCATTTTAAATATGGTGAAACTACAGCCCAGGAAGGGAAATGTTTGCACAAGGTCACACAGTTGATTACTGACAGAACTCTGATGTAAATGAGCATCCCCTGACTTTTAATCCAAAAGCCATCCTCTCCACTGGTTCTCAAATCTCAAATTGATCTCCCCTTATGTTTTAACATCAAATGAGCACAAAATTAAGCTGAACATAGCCCTGGATTTTGTAGGTAAATATGAAACCTTCTTATCTAATATATTCAGGGAAGCAAAGGAAGTTCTGCCTGATCAAAGCATCAGTCTCACGGAAATTAAAAAAATTTTCTTCACCAAAAGGTCAGAGAGCCCTGATACACACCACACATAGATTAATGACTTCCAAATCATGTGAAAGCAATACAGTTCACCTTTGAGACGGGGCTGGACATAATTTCCTCTGCCTTTAATGACTTTGGATTCCCACATTGCCTCAAGGCAACCATGCTGAATATCAATCATCAACATAGCGAGGGCATAAACTCCGAGCCCCACTCGGAGATTACACTGTGTGCGGCTCAGCTAATAGAACTCCGGGTTAATGGAAACCCAGGTAGCAAACGAGCGCAGGGTGCAGATTTATCACCAGTTTCCAGGAACTCAGTAATTCAGAAGACTTTTCACCTTTACATTTTTTCCCTTTCATTTAAGACAGACTATTGCTTCCTAATATACTAATTTTTAGAGTTAAAAGTTAACATGCTGAGACAGAAACATAGTCTAAGACAATTCCCAGAACCTCAAGACCTGAAAGAAATTCAGAAGGCGACAATTCCAAGATCACAACACGCAAGATAGGAGAGAAGAGAGCGGCAAACTGATCTTCCCAGTTAAAGCAACAGAGAAACTTGTATGCTGGACCTCAATACCACACCCAGGGCTCTTTGTTGCTATGAGATGAAGAACTCACTATTACTGACTTTTCACAAAATGTCTACTCTCTAGAATTAAAGGAGAAAAGAGCATGAACAAAACAGCACCACTTACTTTCCACTGATGTGTCCTGGACTGTGTCTAACCACCCATCACACCTAGGAAGTTCTGCAAGTGAATAGGGACAAAGCCACAAACTCCTCAGAATGCAGACCATGTGGCTCGCGGCTGCCTGCCGCCATGCCTCCAAGCCGGTGACACAGTCTGATTGCACACTTGGTAAAAAGCAATATTGAGTTCATTGCCTTGCCCTAGATCAGCATTGCTTCTGGAACTCTATTTCAATTGGTGGCAAAAGTATCCATCCTGTTACCAAACTGAAAACTTAGAATTTGATTATAACTCTTTCCTATTTTAGGACTATTGATCTCTCCCTCCACCATACACACACCCAACACACTTTTAATTCAGCCTCAACTCCCACAGCTGCCATTCAAAATCTCATTATATTTCAGGTAAGTTGCCACAGTCACATTTCTCCTGGCAGAGGTGCTAGCAACTTCAAGCCAGCCTCCACCACCCCTCCACATAAAAACCTTCTGTTTCCATTCAGGGTAACATTTCCTTAGCACATTCCCTTATTCTTTTATGCCCCCCTCTCCTCTCTCTCTTCTCTCTCTCCTCTCTCTCTCTCTCCTCTCTCTCTCTCTCTCTCTCTCACACACACACACACATGCACACACAAATACCCACATTGTTGCACCCTACGAACACCAAGCTGCCGCTACGTCACACCACACTATGCTATTTTTTACCTCTTTAACTTTCCACATAGTCTCTCCTTTCCTTGCCTTCCACAAACCATCTTACCTGAACAACCCTGATTACTATTACAAGATTTACAAAGCCACTCTGGCAGGTAGCTGAACCTGACTCTCACATCCAACCCACAGACACGTTCCATACTCCTCTTCTGCACTGCCAGAGTACCCTTCACTGAATTCTATCATCACATCTGTTGTGAAATATTCACTTGAGTATCTGCTTTCCTCAGTGTACTGGGAGCAACTTGAAAGCGAGGCCAAGACTGAATCCTATCCCAATGTTGTACACCCATGACCCACCACATATAGCAGGTTGAACTAGCCAACAAGCAAACAAACTAAGTAATCAGTGGTTTTCCCCATCTTTCCTGTGCTTTCCAGTTAAGTTCACAGGGCATCATTTGTGTCATCCATTGGTCTATCCAGGGTGTAGACAGAGTAACACTGAAAGGAGAACAACAAAAAACAAACACACAGTCATCAACTATCATTTAGCACTACTGATCACCAGACACTCTGTTTCTTCTTGATATTGAAAAGTTTTTCTTTTTTTTGTCTGTGCTAAAATTTTCTTTGGGCTACAAATGTAAATGAGTCACTAGGATGCCACCGGGACTAAGTGGAGTTCAGTGTCGCAGCACCTAAAGATCATGTGGCTGGGGGCCATTGCCTTCTAAAATCATTCCAGGAAGCCATGCCAACTCCATGTTATCCCCAATCTATAGATAAGAAAATTGAGACTTGGAGAAATCATTAGGTATACTGCAGTCCAAATCATAGATAAAGGCTCAAAAGCCTTCTATTCTGGTTTTTGCTCCTCCATATCATGTTATCTAAAAAGATTTGTATCTGTATTAAAATTCTGAGCAATCTTAATTTTGGAGTTGGGATCTTGACTGGATTGTCCTGAAGCTTGAAAGCGGAGCAGTGGTGCATGCTTTCTCCCCCGGAACCTTCCACCCTAAGCCTGGCTGCCTTGCCCTCCTCATGAGGAAGGAACACACTTTCCCTCACAGTCACTAGCAGATGATGCCACTCACAGTCACTTAGAAACAAGAGAGCAAATGCATCTCCAGACAGTCTCCTTGGATGGAAAGCATAGCTCATCCAACAATGCCACTGAACAGGAACGCTTGAGTGAAGAGATTCTCAGCTTCAACATGACAAAGTTGACAAATATGTGCCCAAAGTTCCAAATATATCTATGTGTGTACACACACACATACTTCATATCATTTTGAGTTCTTTTGTGCTGTGATCTCTCTAGGCTTTCCAATGTGTGAACTCACTAATCACCCTAACCTGTCCCTGCTCATAGAAGACTTAAAACTTAGAGAGCTGAAATACTGTTTGCCGTGCACTTAATCGTAACGAAGGCATGCTAACTATCTAATCAAATCCCAGTTTTGTTCTTCTGTGATAGGGTACCCCATCACCCCAGTCTGGATTTTCCTCATCTAAAAATTAGACCAATAAGTGACAAACTTTTCTCATATGGCTCTGCCATTTTCTAAGGTCCCCAAAGCAGCTTCTTTCCAGGTATCACTGACAACGTGGAGACAGACCATGAAAAACAGACAAGATTGCAGCTGCCATGCTCCCGCTTTCCACCCTCCCCAGGCTCACCAGCTTTCAGGTAGTGGATAGAAAGAGAATGCACAGGAGCTGTCATTCTCCTTGGACTAGAAATGAATGGTCATTTGTGTTCTATCCATGGGTGAAAACGAGTTGTGTACTTTCTCCCCCTCAATGGAATCCAGCGGTGGAGGGGTGGCAAACAGAGAAAACGAGTACAGAATCATGGGAGGCAAGGAGGCACCTTTCTTTCTACTGAAGTTCCATATAAAATATATATATATGTATTATGTATATATATATATTCATACTACATTTTTACTATATTTCCATATAGTTCCATGGCAAGAATTAAATAAGATAAATACTACAAACTACCCAGCATATTATAATCATGTTGTAATTGTTCATTACAACATCCATTGTTTTTGGGGGGGGAGAGGAGCGGGGGGGTCCGGTCGTGGGGCCTGAACTCTGGGCCTGGGCGCTGTCCCTCAGCTCTTCATCTCAAGGCCACAGTGACACTTCCAGCTTTTTTTCTTGCTTATGTGGTGCTGAGGAATTGAACCCAGGACCTCAAGCATGCAAGGCAAGCACTCTACCACTGAGCCACCTTCCCAGCCCACAACATCTGTTTTTTAATAGAATGAATGTAGAACCCAGAATTTATGATGTCTCATCTAGTGTTTCCTTCTTACCCCCTGAAGTGTATTTTTTCAATTTATTGTATAACTGTCCATAACCTTCAACTGTAGAGAAATTGACAAATTATATGAGAATATTATGTGACTATCATAATCCAAAATATATATTTGAGTCAACTCGTACTAATTATAGTAAACCTATATCTAAGGTACTCATAAATATCTGCAATAGGACAAATGTTTTAGTAGATATTATAAATTAGAATTAGAGCTCTTGAAGAAACATAAGAGGTACTAACTGAAACAAGTGGATGAGTATCTGAGAACTGGTACTCTCTGAACACCATTTGTTTGGCAGGATACCTAAGCAAATCTCTTGTCTTAACATAGCTAAGTATAAGGACTTCATACACATCATAAGCATCTCATTCTCTCTAGTCTTTAACAGAGACGGAATCAGCAGGCTGGAAGCGCTCTGCATAGCATAAGGCTCCCACATCCAAGTCTGGTGCTTTTTGCTCTGTTGTCACCTCCCTGTCTCCTCCGCTCTGTCTGCTGACTCCTATATCATACAATCCAGACATTTCTCATGGAAGTTGAGATCTTTTTGTTTCATGGAGTAAAAGACAGGAAAACATATAGAGCAAAGAAAAAGGCTCCCAGGCTGCCAATTTCTACTTGTTGATGAATAATCACACCAGACATCCAATACTTCCTTCTCCAAGAAAAACAAATCTTTTGTATGACTGTTTGCATAACAAATAAAAAACATATGACTTCTGTCCATTAAATGTAGTTTAAATGTTCTGTCTACATTCATATGGTTTCAAGTAGAAACCCTAAATAAGCCTTTCAAACTTTCCATCATTTTGATGGCCCCTGTTAGAAGTGGTCATGTTCTTAAAATAGCTCCGCTGTCCATCATCTGTGACGAGGTCAAGTGCCCTTTGGAAAACAGACCAGATTCCATCCATCATTCTCACCTTTTCTCTCTCCTCCATGCCCACTAGGCCCATCCAGAACTTCCAGAACTCGCAGCCCGAGGAAGTCCACTGTCAGCCTTGCTGTGAATACTACTGGAAGCCCACCTTCCCTGCACATTTGGTTCACTTGAACATGCACACAGAATCACGATCAGGACTTCTGTAAAGAACATATTCCCCCCACCCCACCCCACCCCAGTCAGTCACAGCAGGGTCAGATTTCCTCATCTAAAGCCCAGTCATTCTCAGAGAGACAATAGAGGTCTTGGGAAGAGTCCGAAGATCTGGATTCTGTTGCCTGGTCAACTGGCCCAGCTGTGGGAGTCTACGGGTAGGTAATGTTTATTGCCTGGTAAGTTTTTGTCATATTCCCAAGTCTTGTATGTACTACTTCATTTGGATTTAAAGTTTACATGTTAAAAATTAAATGACAATAAGAGAGGCTGTGTTTGTGTAGGGGTAGAAAGAATGTGTGAAATCTCTGTACTTTCCACTCAATTATTTCTTGAATCTAAAACTGCCCTATGAAATAAAATCTATTTTAAAATGTAAAGGTAAATAACAAATTATATAAAATAAAGAATAAAAAGGTAAATAAAAAATCACCATATGTCATTATCCATGAACTTTGAAAATCACTGTACAGGCATTAAATTTATAATTTCATAATACATTTCATAATTAATAAATTTGTTGATTACTATTAAGTAATTTTTACATTGATTTTAATGTCACATCACACATTATCACTGTTATGTGCATGACACTTTGGGAAAAGTCTACAATGACTACTATTTTTCCTTCTACAGGTGCCAGGGTTTGAACTCTGAGCTTCCAGCTTGCCCAACATACTTGCTCACATATGGCACTCTACCACTTGAGCCACGCCTACAGCCTAGCTTTTTGCTGGTTAGTCTGGAGATAGTGTCTCATAGACTTTTCTGTGTAGGCTGGCTTTGAATTGCAATTTCCTCCAGGTGTCAGCCTCCTGAGTAGCTACGGTTACAGGCATGAGCCTCCAGCCTCTGGCTTTACTATGACCTGTACAGCCATTCTGCCTTTATCATTTCAGAGATATTCCCTTTCCATATATAAAAGACAAACTCAATGATGGCTGGGAGTGCTTTGGTGAAACAGAAGCTGTTGCACTACAACTGATGCTGGGTAGATGGTGGCTTCTGCTTAGGTGCACATGGTCTGTTTTCATCCACATCAAGCCTTCCTTTGAGACAGCTCCTGCATTCACATTCCTGAGGTGCTTCCTTACTCTCCTGCCAGGAATCCTAGTAGCAGCACTTAATCCTGATGAGTAAGTGCTCCAGATACTGCTCCAGACAGCTATGAGCCCATTACCTTTAGGTAGAACCCACTGCACACAGCTAGGTACCTGCTGCTTCCTGGCAGCCTTTGTGATGATTTTAAGAATGCACTTCACATCTCACCCAGCCTATGATTAGCTGCGAAGCTCTGAAATTCTCCACAGGATTTGTTCAGAGGCCATGCCCTGACTGGGCCATCCCTAGCTAGTGGTTGAATATAGCTGGGTCACTAAGGCTGCCCTATGTCTTGGAGACCCAGGATTCCCCTTAAGAGTTAATTCCAGCTGCAAGAATCACTGTCTCAATAAATTCATTACGTATTTAATTTCATGTCAGTGTCTCTTTCTCAAAGTAACTGACCTGACATAGCCTCCCTCCTCATTTCTTGTTTTGTGGGATAAGAACTTGCTCAGCTGAAGAACTTCTGTATGGCAAAGGACATAGCTAGCAAAATCAATAGAAAGCCCACGGATTGGGAGAAGATCTTCACTAGCCATACCACGGACAAGGGCCTCATATCTAAAATATACCTGGAACTCAAAAAATTAAATCCCCCAACAACAAATCCTCAAAGAAACAACTGCCCAATAAATAAGTGGGCTAAAGACTTAAAGAGAAACTTCTCTGAAGAGGAAAGAAGGCTGGCCAATAGACACATGAAGAAATGCTCAACCTCCCTAGTCATAAAAGAAATGTAAATCAAAACAACATTGAGATACCACCTTACTCCAGTTAGAATGGCTAAAATCAAGAACTCTAACAACAACAGATACTGGAGGGGATGTGGACAGAAGGGAACCTTACTGCATTGTTGGTGGGAGTGTAAACTTGTTCAACCACTTTGGAAAGCAGTATGGAGGTTCCTCAAAAGACTTCACATCGAGCTCCCCTATGACCCAGCAATCCCACTTTTGGGCATTTACCCAAATGTTTACAAACAAGACCACACTAAAGCTACCAGCACAACTATGTTTATTGCAGCATTATTTACCATAGCTAAGATATGGAACCAACCCAGATGTCCCTCAGTAGATGGATGGATCAAGAAAATGTAGTATATATACACAATGGAATTCTATGCCTCCATCAGAAAGAATGACATTGCCCCATTTGTTAGGAAATGGAAAGGCTTGGAAAAAATTATATTAAGTGAAGTAAGCCAGGCCCAAAGAAGCATAGGTCCCATGGTTTTCCTTATTTGCAATATCTAGTATCTGTCTGAGTCAGGTAGAAAAGGTCAGATAAGTTGATGTTAGGGAAATGAACCCTAAGATATGTATTCAAATGTTTTTTTTTCTTTCATGCGATTGTTTCTAACACATTTATAAGATTATTTCTTTGTTGCTTCGTATGTCTCTCCCCCACAGTATAACCCCTGCTTTCACTGTATTTGATGTTGGTATAATTTGTGGAGGAGATGGGGAAAAACAAATCGTTTAAATAGGGATATAGGTGGACCCATTGCAACAATGAGATGTACAAGTCGTTATGTCGAAAACGAACTTTACAACTTTGGGGTGGGCGTGGGGAGGGGGGAGGATTGGGTTGGGGGGGTCAGGAAGGATGGGAAAGGTAAACAAAGGAGGAAGCTACAATGCTTGATAAGAAATGTACTCATTATCTTGCCCATGTAATTGTAACCCCTCTGTACAGTATTTTCAATTAAAAAAAAAAAAAGAACTTACTCAGCTGAGAGCCAATTTCATAATTGGCTTTGTGAATGAGCTAAACTCTACAGAAATAAAGTTTACTCTTCCTTACTGCAGCCTGCAAACCCGCCCATAAGACCATTTTTCTCTTCCCTGTCTATAATCGTGGGCAACTTTTATATAAGTTAGGACTCTGATTTTGCTGGAAGGAACAGAAGACCTTGAAAAAATAGGAGTTCCTTTATATCTCTTATTTAAAAACTACTATTTGGGTAAAGTGTCCTGACAGCTCCATGCGCTACAGGTTCTCTGGGGTTTTTTTTGTTTTGGTTTTTTCCTACCTCATTGCTCCCCTAACCCTGTCTTTGTGGTTCAAAATGGCTGAAGGAGATCTAGTTGTCAAAGAATTCGACAAAGGAAAAGGAAGAGAAAAGTATTGCTTTAAAATATCCACCAGAAACACAACTCAATCCCTCTGCTCAAAACTTTTCCCTGTAAATTTAGCACTATAAACTTAGCTTCAAAACAGGCAATTTAAGATATTTTTTAAGGTAGGGTCTGATATGTGAAAATGACAATCTGTTTAAAGAAAAGAGGAGAGAACAGATTAGCAATTGGCAGGCCAAAATAAATATTATTTTTTCATGATAGTATTAAGACCCCACATCTCATCCAAGTAATGTCTCCCGGTCCACACATAAGGTCAAGGAAGTTCAGCTTGTTTCTTGCTCACCTGGACTCCTTTATACCGCCAGTGGCTCTCCAGGGCTGCAGCCAGAGAAGTAAAGGACAAAAAAAATTGTCACTTTACCAGCACAGTGACAAATGAGCATCTGGACTCTCAGCTTCAAAACTTCCAAAGGCTGACTTGTTCTCTAACAGACAGGTTTGTAGGCTCTTCACAGACATCTAAGACCTGAAGTAGTCACACCTGTGGCTGCCTTGGCATTGATGATGTTGATGGCTCTTCAATACCCATTCTCTCCTCCTTACTACTCAGTAATCAAACCTTCTTAGCTGGACACCTGGCCACCCATAATAAAGACCACATGAATCAACTCCCGTGACTATACTGGCAAGGATTCCACTCTGACATACAAATGACTTGGAAATCCTCACAAAAAAATAAGAATTAAAAAAAAAAGAGTTGAACAAGTTAAGAACCAAACAGCTCTTCTTCCATCCATCACAGAATTGAGGTCACAGGGGAAAAAAAATCAATGGCTTAAAAACTAAGAAAATGCCAAGTAGAGAGAAGCAAAGCTCACAAGAGCCGAAGCTGCAGGGTCCCGGAACGGGAAGACAACTTTGAGATGAGATTGGTAAACTTCTAGAAGCTGATTATAAATGAGCTTAAGAGTTAAACATCCCAGTTTCCCAGTCTTAAAGAGAACGCCCGTGCTTTTGTGAGCTTTCCTCTTCCAGGACTCACCAACTTCTCCTGTGAAGATCAGAGAAAACTCCCTTGCACTTCTAGCTGGAAGAGGGGAAGAAGGAACACTCTGAGAGATGTTCAAGCCTTTCTCTTATGTGTTGACCTAATCATAAAAGCCTAATGCATGCATAAATTGGAAATATTCAACCTTCTAGTCTTGCCTTACCTCCATAAGGAAAACAAAAGGTTAAAGGTCACACTGCAAAGGTCACAACTCAAGGATACCTGCTTATTAAAGATAGACTAGTGGAGGGAACTCATAGGAAAATGGAAAGCTTTCCTTTTTCACATCTCACCACCACATCACAGAGGCTTCTGTTTAAGGAGACCACATAAAAGACCTACAAAATGAAGGTGCTTCTTAAGAAGGGCAGCCTCGATAAACAACTGTGGTTACAAAACCACCTCAAGTGCTCACAGCTGGTGTCAATGGTAAACCATCTGATTTTAGCCACAAGTATAAGATGTGCTACAAAACAAGAAAAATAAACTCTGGCTAGGCCTCAGTGGCTGGTACCTGTGATTCTTGCTACTTAGGCTGAAATCTGAGCATGGGGCTTTGAAACCAACCCTGGGCTGGAAAGTCAGAGAGACTTATCTCCAATTAACCACCAAAAAACAGAAAGTGGAGCTATGGCTCAAGTGGTAGAGTCCCAACCTTGAATAAAAAAACTAAAGGACAGCAACTATCCCTGACTGAGTTCAAGCCCCAGGACTAGCACAAAGAAACAAAGCACTCCCAAACACTATGAAACAACAGTATAAAAATCAGATGTAAATTGGAATGATCAGGCCAAGAAAGGATTGCATGCTAAACCCCATACTGGAAAAAGTAAACAGTAAAAAACAAGTGACTAATGTAAGTAAACTTACAGAAACTCTTAGAGGCAAAAGGAAACATTAGAAATCATAATCACTGCAACAAGAATGGATATTATACTTACCAGCTTCTTTTTTGGCTTGACAAAACCATCAGCCTACATTCTGACTTGTATTATGTAAAAAGAACTGATGTTTGCAACTTCTAAGTTTTACTTTTCATGTGCTTCAAAGGAGTGTGCTCTCTGTGTTCACTGTCACAGCCATTTAGATACATCCACTGGAAGACTGTAGTCATGACAATTTGAAGTTAGGAGTGGTCATGTGATTGGATCTGGCCAATAAGAGGAGGGCAAATCATTTAACTACTGGGACAAGACCCTCCCTCATTCAATTCTCTCCTCCACAGGCTCAAGAAACACTACAGATAGTGATGGTTTATCAACTGGTTATCACGGAGTAAAAGTAACATTTAGCCAGTGTCAGTGGCTTACACCTGTAATCCTAGTGACTCAGGAGGCTGAGATCTAAGGATCACAGTTCAAAGCCAGCCTGGATAATAGCAATCCATGAGACTCTTATTTCCAGTTAACCACCAAAAAATAAACCAGAAATGGAACTATGGCTCAAGAGGTAGAGCACTAGCCTTCAGCACAAAAGCTCAGGAACAGCACCCTAGGCCCTGAGTGCAAGCCCCAAGACTGGCAGACACTCTAAACAGTAACATGGGAGAGCCCAGTCATTGGTAATAAACATGTAGAAGGAGTAAAATGTAAATGACTAACATTAGAAGGTGATGAGTTATGCTAGACTGTGTCATTTATCTAGCCTGTTCCAACTAATCCTCTCTCCCTTGTCCCCTATCCATCTTAACCCCAGCTGAAATTCAGACCTGGTGATAGGCTATTTGAGATCAGCTGAATAAGATAGATTCTAGTGACAGAAAAGCAAGAATAGGGAGGAGCTTGGAGTCTGAAGACTTCTCGGAGCAGTCACAATACCAACACAAACATTTCTTAGAGAAATAAACTTCTATTTCATTTTTAAATCTATTTTTGTTAAAACTAAATTGATATCCTAATCGAAGCAGTCCTGCTGTCTGGTTGCTTGCTCTTCAGACCCAAGGAAATCCTGTAAGTCCTCCTTTTTATCATGACACCATGTATTTTGAAGTGCTGTCTCTTACCGGACATTGAAAAGCACATTTGGATGTACCATTGCAACAATTATCATCAGAAACTGCCTCATGGAAATACCAAGTGCTATCGCTTATGTATATGTAACCACAGGGAGCATTTTGATCCCTGTCCTGATTTTAAACACTGAAATCATCAATATTACCAATGTTGAGAAAGTGCACAGTAAGAGATTCAGTGTTTATAACAGGAACTGCCCCAAATGGGGTTTAGGAGGTTTAGGAAGCCTAATACGTGCACCACATAAAAATCCTGATGAACCAGTACATGTGGAATTACATGTGACTGCAATTCATTAAACTGAGAAATAGTCATTTCCTCTGGTTAAATAATTCATCAAATAATCAATTAAATAATATATTCCCAAAGTCTCTGAGAAATTTTATACTTGCACTGCTGTTTGTCAGGCTGTGAGTTTTCAAGAATAGAAACTCTAAGTTAAAGTGAATTTTGAAAACAGCAACAACAACAACAAAAAAGGACTCTGACGAGAAAACTAGCTATGGCTTTAGGGTTAGCTTGATCCAACACTAAAAACAATGATTAGAATCTGTTCCTCTGTTTCTCTTTCTGGGTTTATTTTTAGGTGTTGACCTCGATCTCTGAGGGACCTCCTCTCACTTCTCATCACCATTTGAAGAAGTGTGAAATACAACTACATATTCCCATGCTTATATCCAGCCAGGAAGAAAATGCCACCCCAACAAATCTGAGTTCCATGTGACCCATTTCTAAGCAGATTAGGTGAGGACAGAGTCACGTGGGTTCATCATTTTTTAGCATCCTCTGAAATGTAAGGGAGAGGTAGATATCTATAGCACATATGACTTTCTTACGACCATCCCCATCCACTAGGATGCATTTCCTAGCTTCCCTTGCAGCCAGGTGTGGCCACGTGATTGAACTTGAGCCAATGGAATGAAAGCCTTGCCTATGGCTACTTCTGTCACTGGATCCTATCTGTCTTTTTCTATGTAGCAGTTTAGTGAAAATATTAAAAATTTAGAAGAAGGTAGAGAAAAGGTGAAAAAATCAGGGATCTCAGAATGAATAAGCAGAAACTATCATTCTGGGACCTCGCACACTAGACTGTCACATAAGCTAGAAATATATTTTTATTAACCTCAAACATTAAAAATTTGCCATTTACTTATTGGAACCATCGGTATTACATAAGCCAACCCAATAACACTTTAACTTCTGAACTAAGGTTTCTAAAAGTAGGACAAATGAATACTGGACAGCCCAAAATAAGCAATGTCCACTGCACTGATGGTTTTAACATTTACATTATCTTTAAATAAAATGGAAGCAATTATTCTGCCAAAGACATCTCGGTCTATGTACTTTTATTTTCTGGAAAAGAATCATTATAATGACTTAGCCACAAACCAAGTAAACAAAGCGCAATTGCCTTTGTACTATAATAAGCTTTCACACACATGCCCTGCATTTTCACTGGTTTGCTTAATAAATGGACGATATTTTCTTACATTCACAGGCAGTTGTGTCAAATAAGAGATGCAATTTAAATTTGCTCTGCATCTCACAGAACCACTGGGCAATACATCTAGCATTCTTGAAAATGGAAAGTATCTTTTTATAGTCTCCCATTTTCAGTTTTAATGCACAAGCACAAATCAAGAAGATTAAAAAAAAAGAAGAGGAATATAAAAAGAACAAACAGTAAACCAGTCCCAAAACCAGTGAGAGAGGCTGAAAGGAATCACTAGTTGAAGCCCAAGACAACTACCTCCTATCAGAAATGTATTGCCCAAGCCGGGCGTCGGTGGCTCACGCCTGTAATCTTAGCTACTCAGGAGGCTGAGATCTGAGGATCCCGGTTCAAAGCCAGCCCAGGCAGGAAAGTCCGTGAAACTCTTATCTCCGATAAACCACCAGAAAACCGGAAGTGGTGCCGTAGCTCAAGTGGTAGACGACACGCCTTGAACTAAAGAGCTGAGGAACAGCGCTCAGGCCCAGAGTTCAAGCCCCACAACTGACAAAATAAAAAAGAAATGGTATTGCCCAGAATCAAGTGAAGTTGGTATCAAAATCAAAATACATGAACTGGGAAGGTAGAGTGGTAGAGCGCTTGCCTGGCATGCATGAGGCCCTGGGTTTGATTCCTCAGCATCACATAAGCAGAAAAAGCCGGAAGTGGCCTGTGGCTCAAGTGGTAGAGCGCTAGCCTCGAGCTGAAGAGCTGAGGGACAGCGCCCAGGCCCAGAGTTCAAGCCTCACACAGACAAAAAAAAAAAGTATTAATTTAATAACACAGGTCAATAATTGATATGCCAATTTACAGAAAATATGCAGTTTCTTCTTTTAGACCCAAACTGGTCTACTCTGCTGAAATGTTATAGCCTTGGCATAGAGTATCATAAAAAAAAATCTATTTACATTATTCTTCCTATTGTAATTACCTTTAAAAGCTGTGTCTCCACACGTTCTCTTCTCTCTCCTTTCTCCGCTTCCTCCCTCTTTCCCTTTTTTCTCTCTTGCCCCACCTCCAGGACTAAGGATGGAACCCAGAGACTCACACATTAGGCAACTGTTTACCGCTTGCTGTAACTCCTCTCCTAACGGTAATGTTGTCATAATTATTTAGTGTCTGTCCTCACGTCTAAAGTTAAAAGTCTATGATGCTCTCTGTTCACCTGCCCATTTCCTGAGGCTGCCGCAGTGCCTGGCACTCATAAGAGCTCCTAGTCCTTTAAAGGCATTCTTGGGGATATGGAGTTATTATCAGCAGTTTTTAAAGAGGTCTGAGTATATTCTAAAGTTACATTTCCTAATACATAATATGCAAGCCCTTCTCCCCTCTGAGGAAGACAATTTTCTCATTTGTACAATCAGCTGAAGGCTCTGAATGCTGTAGAATGCAATGTGATAATGTGTTGAATTTGAAAATTCACACTTAATATTACAGCAATCTGATGATACTATATCTAGCTCAGGTCTATTATGAGAGCTTAAGGTAACATGCCTAATTTCTCTTAGCAATGGGCTTTATAAATGGAAGGTCTGGAATTCCAGGTGTGCTTGACTCCAATCCATATTCTCTGTGACATCACACTGCCTTCTCTTTCCCTTGCTGTAATCTTGCTCCATTTAAACAGTGAGAGCTTTCCCTGAACTGTTGCTTGGTTAGATGCCAAGTCTGGACTAAAACTGTATTACCACATGTGGCTAGCATGAAATAATTAATTAACAAAGGTCCAAGCATTTTATCTTCAACTAGCATATTGTACAGATATCTTAGCAGATAATTTTGACCTCAGCCACAATAATGAGGAGACATGTATGACAATAGAAGACAGGGTAGAAGACACTTGAATAGTAAACCACCTCCAAGTCCTAGGTCAAACTGGACATTAGTAATCACAGTCACTTTAAAAGATGCTAAGAATGTATAAGATGGCTAAGTACATTCTAGGTTATTTAGAAGAACCATTAAAAGGAATCCCTGTGATTTAAGATTTAAAAAATCATGTAATAATAATTTTACACAAACATAGCTGTGGCCATTGAAATGTGATGCTATGTTCAATATTATTAAACCAGATAACATAGAAGAATGAACATCTTCTGAGCGCTGGTGGCTCTTGCCTGTAATCCTAGCTACTCAGGTGGCTGAGATCTGAGGATCACAATTCAAAGCCAGCCCAGGCCTGAAAGTCTGTGAGACTCTTATCTCCAATTAACCATCAAAAAAAAAAAAAAACCCTCCCCCACGATATAACCCCTGCTTTCACTGTATTTGAGGTTGGTATAATTTGTGGAGGGGAAGGGAAAAAACAAATCGTTTAAATAGGGATACAGGTGGGCCCATTGCAACAATGAGATGTACAAGTCGTTATGTCGAAAACGAACTTTACAACTTTGGTAGGGGGAGGGGGGAGGAGAACTGGGTGGGGTGGGTGGGGGAGGATGGAAAGGGATGGGAAGGGGAATCAAAGGAGGAGGCTACAATGCTTGATAAGAAATGTACTCATTATCTTGCCCATGTAATTGTAACCCCTCTGTACAGTATTTTCACAATAAAAAAAAAAAAATAGAAAAAACCAGAAGGGGAGTTGTGGTTCAAAGTGGTAGAGCACTAGCCTTGAGCAAAAGAGCTCAGGGACAGCTCCCAGACCTAAGTTTAAGCCCCATGACCAGAGAAAGAAGAAAAAGGAGGAGCAGCAAGAGGAGGATGAAAAGGAGGAGGAGGAGGACGAGGAGGAGGACGAGGACGAGGACGAGGAGCTGAGCTGTGCTTACCAAGTGGGCAAGACCTATCCAAATTGAAATATTAGTTCAAATGTGAGATTCAGGAATGGACTAGATCCGTTTACAGCATAGAACCCAAACCCTCCTGGCTAAGGAGTCCAACATATCAAAGGGAAAACTTTTAGTAATTTCACAGCACTCTATATTTGTGCAACTGTTGCATGGTCATGTGATTTTATACTTGAGGTTGATACCATTTTAAATATTGTTAAAAGTGTCAATAAGAGCAGATGATGACCACCTTTCTAGGAATTACTCTCTTGATATTTACATACTCCTCTCTCATGAAAAGAGAAATTTATCATTGATAACAATCAAAATCACTGCTAGAAAGAATTTTGAAAGTTCCCAACACAAAGAAATGATAAATGTCTGGGGCGATGGATAGACCAGTTGTGGTGACCTGGTCATTATACATTTTACACATTTATTGAACTGTAACTTTGTACCCCATAAATATGTACAATTACTTTGTGTCAATTAAAACAACTTGTTTTTAAATTAATGGCTGAACATAACTTGATCCAATTTGAAGAAACAAATGTTTCTCCATCAAGACTTTTCACCAACAGAGACATTTTCTTGGAAGCCCACTAGCTTCTTAGCCTCACCCAAGAAGCATTTTCCTCAGTTGCACTGATACCTTTGCAAACCCAGCAATCAGGAGGCTGCGATAGGAGGATCACAAGTTTCAGAATTAACTGGACAATCCAGTCTCAAAAAAAAAATTCATTTTAAGGACATCTTCTCTATGAAGTATATTTTTGGTACTAGAGACACTTCCCTTGAGGGACTCAAGGACTTGTTGATAGTAGACATGGACGAAAACGTAATTGTATTAAAATGCCATGAATCTAAGTGCTGTTGAGAATATAGTGGAAACACTAAAGAGAAAGCAGTCAATTATCCATGAAAACAACGACTCTGAAATATCTTGGAAAGACAGTAAACATGAGTTAAATGTAAAACAAGAAATGAGTGTTATTCTCTAGGACAGATAGAGGAGAGGAAGATTAAGCTGTGCTGTAGAATCTTCAATACTATGATCCAAGTCAGTCTCTCCTGCAAAGGGCTACCCATGAAAGCATACCTAGAGCTTTCCTCCCAGGTAAGCATGTCTGTTATCTTCCATCTATAAGAAAATATCACCCATGTATGACTTTGAAGGAAGTGACTAGTCAGAACCTTTCCTAAGCACAAATAGGAACACTGACATACATTTGTTTGGTACCAGAAATTGGCTGTTGCAGAGTTCTTTTAAAAAATCAAAACAAAAATAAAAAATGAAAAGACCCATGATTATGCAACAGGACCAGTAAAAAAAAAAAAACATGAGCCTGTAAGACTGAACCACTACAGTAATCGTAGCAGGTGTGGTAACTACAGGGCTGGCAGAGACACGAGGGGAAACCAGCACTCACAGTAATGACTCAAGTTGATTAAGCATGAACCTCATGCACTTCATAGTCTCCCTATATCAACTAATTTAATCTTTAATCCCATATATGGTAGAATTAGCCTCATTTGAAAAATGAGAAAATGAGGAAGCCAGAGAGAGAGAGAGAGAGGTTAAGCAACTTTCCCAAGGTCACAATGCTAATCGATAGGTGACCTAGACAGGAGTCAAACTCAGATGATAACAATGCACCTATCTGAGCTAGATTGAAGGGAGAAGTTAAGCATTGTTAGACCACTGTAAAATTACTGCTAAGTTTTGGTTATTAGCACCCTTTTTAATACTTCTTTGTCCTTAAATAAGCAATATGTTGGTGATCAGTACTATCTGTCTCCTAATTGGAAACTGTTAGGCCCTTCCCTGGTACCATGGCTTCTGTGAATGTATGATGATCAGCCAGGAAGCTGGCTGGATTGCCTTCATGCCAAAACCTGCTACTTTGACTATCCCACAAATGCCTTGAAGTGGCTACGGGACAACCATGGATGCTTGCTGCTGAAGCATAGCTTGAATTCCAGAAGGCATTCACAGACACAACTGTTTCAAACAGACAGTGCTAGACTTTTTATCTACTCAAGCCATGGCAAACTCTAATTGACCCTGTAACCATTTTCACCCAAGCCATAGGGGGAATATTTCCTCTGACGACCCAACAGAGGCCTATGATTCATACAAATATTGTCTGTTAGTTGTATAAGGTATTATGCCAGGATTGAAGCACAGTCTTTCACTTACATAAAGGTCTGCCATGATTGATGTAGACTTCTTGTCACTCCTCTTTCTGGCTATGTAAGCAGGCTGTTCAGCACATTTTTTTTTTAGTTAGCAGAGCATACACTCTTCTGAGCTCCCCTGGTGTTACAATATTAGGCCCAATAAACTGATTCTCTTTGGTCGGCTTTTCTTTATTTTCCTTCCTATTTATTATTTGTTATCTTTAAGTAGTTGTACAACTGGATCTCAAGTCACCGTGTCAGTTTGTGAGTACAATGCATCTCGGTCAATGTTACCCTTTCATCCTTCTCCCCCATCTCTTTCATCCCCACTCATCTCCTCAATCGACCTAGTTCCACTTTCACATACCCACATTGCATTTCCCCATATTTTCTCTCTCCACTCATCTACCTGTCCTCACTCTCCTTCTCCTTCCCCTCACACAACACCTGTTCGAGCTTCCTGGTATTCATTGTGCTAAACTGTTAGTTGTTCAAATTCACAACAGCGGGTTTTTTCTTGACTATTTTTTATCTTTCTCACTGGTAGAATGGGCTGAGACAATAGTGGTGGTGGAGGTAGACAATGAGCAAGTGGAAGAAAGGTTAAGAGAGGATAGAGAGCCAAGGCTGAAGAAAGAGTTCTTTGAAGAGCTAAACAAGAGAAACTCCAGGACTTCGTCAGAAGAACTCCAGGGAGCTACCAAGCATTAAGGCTCAAAGGTGTCAGACACCCTAGGCTCAATAACTAGTAACACTTTCCACTATTGAGGGCTGAGGATCCTGGCATTCTAGGCAGAAAGCTGTAAAATGTATTGCTATAAGGCTGAAGGTCCCAGCACCCTATGACTGTACGAAGCCTATGAAACCAGAACCTGCTCGGCTACTGCTGTCTGATGCCACTGCCCACTGATTATGGAAACTGAGAATTATAATAGCTGCCACATGCTAGAGCAGGTGGTGATTAAAGCCTGAAGTGAACATCTCCAAACTGAGTGCCTAAAACTATAAGTCTCTAGCTTCTACAGTCTTGAAACAGTCCCTTAGCTCCAGAAGCTTGAAGCCATCTTTGGGTCTTTCCGTCTATCTAGCTTCCTCAGTCTTTGGTACTCAAGGGCCGGGGATTTCCAGGAAGAACTTTTCACCTACCTACAATTCCTAGCTTGTCAGAGCAAAAGGACCACAGCAAGCTGAATGATAAGGAATTAATACTAAGAATCTCTTTGCCAGGCATCAGCCTAAACCACTAACACAATGGCTGATTCAGTTTAGCAAGAGCCAGTGTCCAGGATGACTAGAAAACACTGGTCCTGAAATGCAATGAACTAGGTTCACATTGTGTACTGTCCTTCCTGACAAACCTGAAGCCAGGAGCCTGCAGCTGATACAAAGGCAGAGATGACAACATACTTTCCTAGTATTAGATGTACTGTCTCCGAAATTGACAATAAAGAGGTTTTCCTGAAATCAGCACGAAAGCAGTCCTTTCTACCTAAACCAATTTAAAGAATAAAATAAAAATTCTTAGAAATTTCTGGAGATGTTCCCTACCTCCACTGATCACTTCCACAACTCACATGCCCCAGATTTTTCCATTTCATGTGTGTTCTGTGTACTTAAACTCATGATCTTCATTTCAATTTCTCCAAAATGACATTTTTATCATAGAGAGTATCTCCACTTAACTTCCTTGTGTCAATATTAACCATGACATTTGTGTGTTTATTAGGTAAAAATTGGGTCCTGACAATCACACAGTCAGTTCAGGGACCCATGAGCTCACTCATCAGGACTTCTCAATTGCTTTTTTAATTTCTTCTGTTGACACTGACCTTGTGTGAGGTTATTTATAAAAATCTTTATGAATGTAATTTATGACTTAATTTTAACAAGTATTAGATAGAGATGTTCTCACTGAATCCATGACCCGCAGTGGTGAAGATTCTTATCAGATAGCATCAAGATTCATTTAGATTTCTCATTTTGTGGTTCCTGTGCTATTTTCTCAGCAATATGAAGGGTCAAATATAAATGAAATGAGAAGTGTCTTTCACATTAACCACTTTTTTTATTGATTCCTTGAAGCAGAAATGTAGATCTCTCTAAAGCAGTCAGAGTGTTGGAAGATGCAGAACTTTTTTTATGTCTACCTATAACAATCATGCTGTAAAAGAGATTGTTTCTCAATGCATGCAATAAAAATCTTCTATCATATAGTAATTGTCCCTTAGTTTATATTTTTGCATAAAAAAGCAGAAACATTTTTTTAAACTGGAAAGGATTCAGCATTTTGGTGATTCCAAACTGACTGCCTACTGTTTGACCAATGGCCACATTGTACCCATTATCTTCCCATCAGATAGTTCATTGGAGTATCCTTAAGCTGCTTTGTATACTCTTCCATTTCATGAGTACCATCACTCATGTTCATTATATCAGGTCTTCTTCATTCTCCCCTGTTACTTACCTTATCCTGGAAGATGTTGAAAGTTAACGAATTAAACCCTGCCCTTCTTTGATGACCTCAGAGAAAGGGAGAAGCCAAGAGATGAAATAGTATGCTCCCACAGTTAGGAAAGAGACAGGTACTGTATCTTCTCATCTATATTTTGCCACCTACTTCCATAGTGTGAAATTTACTCTTAATCTCTCTGGAACACAAGGAAACATATTTATTTAACACTTCATTGAATGGAATGAATAGATAAATATTATTGTGTCTCTGCTTTTGCCAAAGACAATTGTAACAACAACCTCATTTGCTGATCCTGATGGAATGCTTCACCTCCTACAGATATGTCACCAGAAAGAAATACTAGCTATGAGGCTTGCCCAGGATGATAAGATGTGATGTCATATTGCACTGACTTCTATCTGACACCTGCAGTAGAGATATCACAATATTCTAAACATAAGTACTGCCGAGGCCAGGGAAATGAACACAAAGATAAAAACTAAGAAACATATCCTGTGGACAGACTATAGTGCCAGTGATCTTCAACTTCTGGTATTTGTGTTATTAATCGCTTTTTTTTTTTTTTTGAGTGAGACCAGAGTTAATGAGTCCTTTTCAATGAATAGACTGACAAAAATGATGTTATATCACTTCTAGGAATTCAATTATGAGAAATTGTGGCTTCGGTCTTGGGACAAACTTACTCGCTCTTGGACTGCTTGCCCTGTGAAAAGCCAGTTTTGTGATGGAGCGGTCCTGTGAAGAGGGTGGTGTGGGGAGAATTGGTGGCTCGCCAGTAACCACAGAAGCAAGCAGAAAACTGAACTCTCTCCCAGTCTATCCTCCAGATGAAACCACAGCCCCACTCAACACTTTGTCTGCAACCTCATGTAAAACCTTGACCCAGAAGTATCCAAAAAAGCTATTCCCAGATTCCTGACCCAAAGAGACTGTGAAATAATAAACGGTTACCAGTCTGTTGTTATGGGGTTGGGAAGATGGCTCAGTGGTAGAGTGCTTGCCTCACATACATGAAGCCCTGGGTTTGATTCCTCAGCACCACATAAACAGAAAAGACTGGAAGTGGCGCTGTGGCTCAAGTGGTAGAGCGCTAGCCTTGAGCTGAAGAGTTCAGGGACAGTGCCCAGGCCCTGAGTTCAGGCCCCACGACCGACAAAATAAAAGTCAAAGACTAGTCTGTTGTTGTTTTTGTTGTTATTGTGGGAATCCTTCGGGGTCTTTGGAAAATACTGAAGGGCCTCCAACTTGCTAGGCAGGCATTCAACCGCTTTAACCCCTACCTGTCAACCTTTTTGGCTTTCATTGTTTTTCAGAAAGTCTTGCGTTCTTGCCGGGGGCTGTCTTGAACAACCATCTTCCCACCTTTTCTTTTCTCTGAGCGAGGATTACAGGTGTGCAGGCATGCCCAACCATTTATGCTGTTGGAAGGTATCATTTTGAATAAATTGTTATAGCCGTAGTCCTTCACCAGGCACAAAGATAAAAGCTTCCTGAGTTGAACACATGAGGTAAGCCACTTGTGGAAAAAATACATGCATATAGAAAGAAATGTATGCACTGATTATTGGCTAGTTATTGTCTGGATTACCTTGGAAAATATTTAACTTTGACTTTCTCATGAAAGAAACTATGGTTAGCCTTGTCACTGCAATTTATACATGACTCTATTTTCCTACTTCATTGCATTTTACTGTTGTTTCTTGCTACAGTCTTCTCTAGTGTGAGATTTGTTCAAAACAAACAGAAGCCAGCAGGTCCTCCACGCATTCTAAAACACATAATGCTCATGACGGGCTCCGCCAGTATGCCTAGTATATACTTCATTTCTCTAAGAAGTTTACCCCAAACTGCAGCCAATCCTAATCATGGGGACTGCCTGCAACTCTCAGGGGCCTCCTGCCCAGAAGTATAATACTTGACTGACTCGTGTACCCCTTCTTCAAGCATTCATACCATTCTTCATCCAATAGCTTGGGGGGAGCCCATATTGTCAGAATAGTTGATTCAAGATGAATTTTGGATAATCATCATTCTTAAAGTCTTCCTAGAATACCTAGGCCTTTTTTTACAATGTCTATAGACAATGTATCATCAGACCGATACGTCTGTGAAATGGTGTTGATAGATGCCTTCCTAGTAAAGATGGCATGTGATGTGTGTCCAGATGCTGTGTGTTTTGGGGGGACAATGGCTAGCTTACTATTTTATCATGATGGCTGTATTCTGCTCAAGATGAGTGGAGAACTGAATAGACTACTATATGTTAGCCAAAGATCAAGCTTTTCAAACCATATCCCAGAGAATATGACACTTCTTTGAGTTTTCACAACAGTTTGTTCTTACTTGGTCCCTAAAGGGAAAAGGAGTTTTCACAGATACCGACTCAAAGGCATTTACAAATGTAATACCTGCCATAGAGGCTCAGTAATAGCCCGGCCCAAAATTCTCAAGTGTTTATGTGGAAAGTTGCAATACTTTTCTTTTGTGCTGTCAATCCCACAATAGTATGCCTGAGAAATTATTCACAATGTGATCAGAAAAATCTAGAACCTATTTAATGAGCATGATGACTCTACAGACCACTTTATGAAAGAATAAAAATTAAAAATGAGCATTTCAAAAAATTATACTACTCCAATTAATATAAAGCAACCTTGACTTTGATCCCTTATGCTTTCTTCACATGTTTTCTTTTTAGGTTTTGCTAATAGCAGGGCCCTTCTGTAGATAAATATTTAAGAGTCAAGAGACAAGGAATATTCACAGTTAAGTGATCATTGTACTGAGATCCCTAAAATAAAATGTGACCAAATTAGGTAAACTCCCTACTCTAGAAGAAACTGTTTTCTAAATAAGCTACATTGTTCTTTTGGTAATTTCCTTGTGGTGACAGGTCAGCCAGGCTATAATTGGTTTTAATTAGCCTTCCTACAGTTGTAGTGTTCTTTACCTACATGTATGCTGTCAAAAGGAGGGGGAGATGCAGAAGGGCTGCAGAAGCAAAGGGAGGGAGCTTGGTTCATTTCTCTCCTTTTTCAAAATGCTAGATAAATTGTTTTCAATCTGTCTTACAGGCAAATGTCCCATTTTCAGTGTAAATGAGGGGAAATATGTCACCGTGACAGCTCTTCAAGAGAAACAGCCATCCTTTCAGCTGCAGACAATGTACTCCGTTTTGTCTTTTGTACAACAATGCTTGGTTTCCAGGGCCCAGAGGGGAGAAAACTCTCTTGCATCCCGCCCCACCCTTCCTCACGTCTTCCCAGCAAAGTATTGTCCGAGGGGCTGAATGAAGCTAAGAACATTTACACAGACCACTAAATAGACTTAAAGGTGTAAATGTTATATTGGTAGGCACACAGAGACGGTGTCGTATAGAAGTGTCATACGTTCCACAAAGCAGCGTAGCAGGATGACTTCTGACTGACTTTAAACCAATGATACACATCTTTAAATTTTATTCAAAACAATAAAAAAAAATCCAAGCTTGTTCAGTCGCTTTAGGAGCCCCAGGGTCTGAGAAGCCACCGTTCCTCTTAGCAGCGTCTGGACCAGGAACTGCTTGAGAAGCTAACCACGAAGTTCTACTCATTGTTTTAAGGGCTGAGAAAAATTAATGGTGATCATCTCCTGGATAGTTCACTTCAGGCCACAAAGTTCTATCATCCTTTCCAGCTACAATTCTTCACCATAATCACGGCTCCCTCGCCAAGCCACAGATGGAAAGGAGATGCACTCATGGGTCTTGTAGTCCCCAAATTGTTCTTGGCTTTTTACAGCACCAAGATAAGCTAGTAATTGTGAATACGTGGAGTTTGGAGCAAGTACTGTTCCCTAGCCCTTCCTCTCCCCTACTTAGGAGAAACCTAGTCTGAGACTAGTTTATTCAGACCTTCAACAACACAATGAGGGGTCTTCAGGGACAATATATATTACATATATATATGTATATATACATATATAATGCATGTATATGTATGCATATGTAATGTGTTAAGGAGTAAACATATGCAATTTTAACTTGTCAACTAAAAATAAAAATAAGCCATCATATATGCGTGCCTTGATCCTATGCTGTGGAGATAAATTTGCAAGGTGAAATGCATGATGTAGTAGTTACAAGAACTCTATCCTCTTAAATGTCCATCCTGTGCATCTATTCCCTTCAGATCATACCTACAACCAAGAACCACTCTATACTCTATCAACTGTATCCAGGTTAGCTAGTTGACAATAGAGTTCAATTCACGTCAGTTCATGTTACCATCTCCTTATTAAAGCAGTAATTTGAAAGAAAGGAAGGAAGAAAACAAGCTTGAGGATCTATTGCTACAAACACATAACTTCTTTTCAGTGTATTTCTTCCCTGCTTCCCCTTTCTCGTGAGTAACATCATTATTTATATTATCAGTTTTCCAAGTCAATGATCAAGAATAAATCCTGCCTGGTGTCCACCCACCTCATCACCAAAGTCCTGTTGAGGCCACCTCCTAAACATCTCCAGGATCTGTTGATTTGATTCCATTCCCACTGCCTTGTGGTCCCTTTCAGACCCAAGTCTTCATCTTTGCAAATACTGAAATTGTCATTCTATCTTTCCCCAATTTTCTTCCTTAAATCAGGTTCCATCATTTCCCTCTTTAATTAAAATGCTCTACAAAGAGGTAAATGATCAAGATGCACTGTACTTGTAATCTGACTTGAAGATCTGAAACACATTTTTACAACTAAACAACAACCACCTTCTACAAGCTGGCATTGACCACAATCTCTAAACTGGCTCATGAAGCTCTTTATAATCTGACCGCTGAGCTTTCCAAACACAATCATCACTTTGTACACACCCACATTCTCTCCTCCTCCCAGGGAGCATGTGCCATGGCCATCCCCACTACTTTGAAGATCCTTTACCCCCACCTCTTCTACCACCTCTGCTTCCTGCTCACACAAGAGAGATTTACTTGAGTCTCTTTCTGTAGGAAGCTTCTGATGACTGCACACTCAAAAGCAGCTTCAGCCTTCAACCTGCCATTGAGTACAAGAGTATCTCATTGGTCAACCTACCACACATTCCAACTCTAACTCCTATTCCATTATCACATCTTCAGCTACTAACTGCTTCTCCTTTTTTCCCAATCTTTTAAGGACCCCTTGATTTCAGTACGCTCAGCTAGAAAATCTAGAATCATCTTCACTTATACATAATCATATCTGCAAAGTCCTTTTGAGATTTTTTAGGACACAGTCTTACTGGGGGAAGGTCATTATTCAAGCTTCCTGACAAAGTAAAGTTTGGGAAGCAGAAAACATAGTGCTTTCTCAGCTAAAAGTAAAATAAAATAAAAATGCAAAACCTAAGTGAGAAAGAGGCATGGTGCAGTCAGTCAGCTCCTGAAAGAAGACAGTGTGGGTTGAATCCAAACAACAGAAGAAAAGAAACTGTGAGCTGATAAGGAGATGCAAGAATGGACCAGATGGTAGAAAGGCCTATTGCCATGTTGGGGATCTTGTTTCCAATCATAACAGCAATGTGAAGCTACTTGAGTCCATCATGTCTTGGGAGAGATAGAAGTAGATTTATATGTTTTCAGAGGAACACGAGGCTTCAGCATGAAGAATGGACTGGAGATGCCAAAGGTGGGAGTGGAAAGGAATTTCATTCCATTTCACAGTCCTGGAGAGTATCTGAGAACAGACTTTCATAATTCCCAGCATCTCATTCGACCTGAGCTGGTATCAAAATATACTACTTCATAATCAAATTTCCTTACATATGTTATTGCTTAAACTTCACAAATCCTCTTTCACGCCTCACCACTATTCTGTGATATAAAAAGTATTAAGCCTTGGAGGCAAGTGACATGACCAAGACCCAAATGGTATTTCATCCAAAATGAGCCAAAACTAAATCATGACTTCCAGCTCTCAGTCCAAACACTGTTTTTCCCCTGAAGATGAATCTGTTCATATACTCAACTCTTATTATAAAAACGAGTTTTGATGATGACTTTTGTAATATGTTTCTCTTTTCCATACTGTAAGCGGGATTTGACTATCGCCACCATTGCTTCCCTGTAGAACATTTCTGTACAAGGTGGCTTAACCTACATCCTACACTCAGTGATCGACAAAGGAAAACTATCCTTTCTTGATCTGAATAGAGAGGAATGGTAGCATCTCTCTGCTTGTAGGTTACAGAGTTTGTAAGGGGGCAATAAAATAAACTAAGTTTTTGCCTTGTCTCCCTAGCAGGCTCCTTGCTGTTTTCTGCTCAACATCGCAAACCATTAACTACGTCGGATCTAACATAATCTCCTGCAGCATGCTCTCTTCTTGCCATCACACTAATCACCAGTTGCTGTGATACCCTGTTTGTTAAAAACAAGCAATAAATGCAAATAAATCCTTCTAACTGAAGGCCTCAATTGCAGAGAATTAGTTTCCCTTTCACCTCAGCACAAAGAAAAGAAATCAAATGACAGGGAAATAAGCTAATGGACATTAAAGAGAAGCAGAAAAGAATTCCTGGTTTCTGATGGAAGGTGGTCAGGGTTTAGTGAGTTATAGTGGAAATCCATATATATACATACACACACACACACACACACACACACACACACACATTCTAAACCCTGAGTTTGCCGTTATTGCCTACTGACTTGGCCACCTCTTCATTTAATCACTCAAGCTGAGTTAAGAGATAGGTTCAGGCTGAAGGAGTGATGCCAAAGTAAGGAGACAGTGAGGTGGTCCATGCGCTCAACATCTTCCCACTTCCATGGTGGGAAAAATGACTTCACACTAACAAGGATGATCATTAGAGAATGGCATGATTTCAAATTCCAGCTGGCCTAAGCAAAAACAAGTATACCAAAATTAAAAATTAAAAAATAGCATAATTGAAGCCAGACACTAGTGGATATCTACTCAAGAGGCTGAGATCTGAAGATCAAAGTTCAAGGCCAGCCTGTGCAGGAAAGTCCATGAGACTCCTACCTCCAATTAACCATGAGAAAACCATAATTGACGCTGTGGCTCCAAGTGGTAAAGTGTTAACTTTGAGCAAAAAGAGCTCAGGGGCAGTGCCCAGGTCCTGAGTTCAAGCCCAACAACCAAACAAAAAAACCCCAAAGAACAACCAAACAAATAAAGCAACCCAGAAATGATTTCATCCTAAAAAAGCCCAGTTGCTTCACACTTCAGACTTAGATATTCAAATATCTTTCAGGATTCTGTCTCTCTCTCCCATAACTTCTGCCATCTTCTCTGTTGGTGTCTGTTTGGCTGACTTTTGGTGGTAAAACCATTTCCAGGCACTTCAGGTTTATATTTTACCAGTGTGGCACCATCTGTAGAAAGGACTAGTATTTCTTCCAATAACTCTAGAAAAAGAAAGGTTTCATTCAACAACTACTAGTCAAATATATAAGATTACCCGTGGACCAGTCACCTGACCATTACCCTACTCCCAGGCAAGAAAGTGAGTCAGCTCCCTTAAACCATGTGAACTAGGAAGTATTCTTAGTAGCCAGATCACATTCTAGGCCTGGGCACATAAGGTCTCAGAGAGGGTAGTTTCCATCGGGACAGAACCAGTCAATAAATATATAAATAAATGCATAAGGTCATGGCATAAAGTGCTAAGTGTTGAAAGGTAATAGAGCAGTTGGGTAAGGGGATACGGTGTTGGGGCAATTCGCAAAAGGCAATGGCTGTTAGTGAGTTTGGCCAGAGAAAGATTTCTGAAATGATCCTCAAAGAGCCCAAAAACTACACCCACACCTTGAGTAGTGTATCATTTCAGTCATAAGATACACACAGTGCACTATGTCTCAGAGTTCAGGGAAGATCTCTGAACTTAGCAAAATCAGAGCTGCAAGACTGAATTCCAATCTATAGGAAGGCCCTGAACTTTTCCCATGTTTTTCCCAAAAGTAGAATCCCTTTATTAGGAGCCATCTTTACCACTTACAAAGAATCTGCTCTTTTTCAAGGACCACAGCTTTAAAATATTTACTTGCACTGCATCATGGGAATCTCAAAACTCTCATGGTTAGACACTGTCATATTCATTTTACATATTAAAAAATGAAATCTCAGACAAGTTGAAATGCATTGAAAGTCACATGGCTGGAGAAGGACAGCCCAAGATTTAAACATAGACACCAGAGTCCTTATTTTTCTTCCTATTTCATCTCTTCCATAATAATAATGATGATAATAAATTGTGCAGAATTAAATTATTGATATGTACTAAATTAAATGATTCCTAATTCTTGGCTCATTCCAGTTACTATTAAACAAGCATTATTATAAAGATGTGAGGGGCTGGGAAGGTGGCTCAGTGGTAGAGCACTTGCCTTGCATGCATGAGGCCCTGGGTTCAATTCCTCAGCACCACATAAGCAGGGAAATAAACGCTGGGAGTGGTGCTGTGGCTCAAGTGGTAGAGCGCTAGACTTGAGTTGAAAAGCTAAGGGACAGCACCCAGGCCCAGAGTTCAGGCCCACAACCGGAACCAAAAAAAAAAAAAAAGATGTGAACCACAGAATAGTCTCCATAGTTAAAATCTCACCATAGTAAAACCACATGCACACAGAGTCCTAAGACAATGACCCTATGGCACAGTGATGTGCTTCTCTATCAGTCCTCATTGTTTTGCTTTGTTTTCTTCCTGAAAAAATTATTAGTAAAATTTGCTAATTTAATACTATCGATTTAAGGAGATGGTTAACCTATGGAAATGATAGAGTTAGAGTCTTTTCCAAAAGGATGGAATGGAAAATAAAAGGCTGATCAAGAAGTTCATTGTCTACAGCACCACTGTTAATATCACAAAGGTCATTTCAAAAAGAGGGAAAAAGACAAAAAAAAGAATGGCAACAACAAATATTATGAAGGTCATGTAAGCCTAGAGAATACCACTAGAAAGTGGGAGGGGTGAGAATATACGTTTTTTAGGGTAAGTTTGGGAAATTCTGCGTTCTGACCTTGAAGACCTAAGGTAAAGAGCTCCTCTTTCAGGGCCATATTTATTAGATCAAAATTCCTTAAAATATACTTGCCAAAATGCTGACCCACAGTAAGTGAGACAAGTCGTCTTTCTTTTATTCTGTTTGCTGTAGCCCATATCTGTTCCTATCTCTGCACCCTACTTACTCACCACGCCTTCACCTCCCACCTTCCATCTTCCGTCTGCCTCTCACACACAGTTTGTCCAGGGAACAAGCAGACTTACAAATGCTTGCTTCCTGATACTTGCCCTGTCTGGTTATCTTCAAGTCCTTTGCCATACTTCCATGTGAAAAATCTGGAGTTAAACTTCTACAAGATGTGAGAGCCAATGGAGGGAAGAGCAGCCATCCTATCTGAAGTCTCTCCCCAACCGCCTAGCCAACCTGTCAACAGACCAAAGACATGAGTGAGCTTCAGCTAGAACATCAAGGAATAACACAGCTGAGCTCTATCCAAGGGCCAAACGACAAAATTGTCAATAAAGAAAGGAATTTTATTTTAAAGCACTAAATATTAGGGTGGTTTATTATGATACAAAATCTGAGAGTGTTATCTCTACGTTCTAGTTAAACCTTAAGGAACATGAAGGCCTCTTAGATTCTGCAGTTAATGATTTTTTTAAGTCACAATATTACCTCCTATAATGTTTCCTAAATGGAACCCAAAGGTGATCAGTTATTACATTCCACCTTCTAATAGAGGCAATGCACCTAAATCTCAGAGTCTTCTTTAATCAGCAATGTCTTCTGGAATTATCTTGAAAGCTCACAAAGATGTTTACCTTGGTCACATACCACTATCCTTTTATGGACTAATAGAACTCCCTTAGTCAAAACACACTGAAGCCTTAATTATCATAAGCCAGGTAAGTGCATGACAAAATTTTAAATGGCTTTTAGTCCCCAGAGATAATTTTGATCCAGGGAACTTTAAAATTAATAAACTGTGAAAGGTGTGTATCTTCAATTCTCATTGAGCGAAAATAAACATTAATACCTGCTGATGAATTGTTAACACATCTCAATGGCAAGAAATAAAACAACACTGTGGCTTTTGCAAGGAAAGGCCCAGCTAATTAAGTTGAAAGAAAAGGCTGGAAGCTGGTTTTATGGGAAACCACAAACAAGAGAAGAATATTATTATTAAATAATAGTATTTTCATCAGCCAATAGGAAGACTTTAAAAAAAATAATAACCAGAGAGCAAAGTAGGTGTTTATAGAATAGAAAATAATCCCAGCCTTCCTTCCCTACACACGTGATGAAAACATAATTCCAGACTCGTAAGGGAAGCAAAGAGAGAAGTGAGGAGCAATGCTAATTATGCATTAGCTCAGTTAGTGAAATTCAGATGGGGTAATATCACATGAACTGATGGAATAAGCCATAAAATTTTAAATTCTCAGCAGACTGCTGCAAATGGCTTTTAAAGGAGCAAGCTAGTTCCTGTGCTTCAAAAACCACATACTGGAAGAGAGGAATTATATATCCAAACAGAAAGGCAGTGTTCATTCTGAAGAAGTTGATAACCAGTGAGTGAGATCAGCAAATGAAAGATAAAGGTCAACTTCAAAAGCTTTTATAGAATGTCCTTATTTTAATATGCAGTTCAGGCTGGAGTAGAAAGCAATCGATTAAACCAAAACTAAAATTCAAATTAGAAGCCCAAAATTTAACTTTCAGGTATTAGTAAATATTAGAACATTGTGTTTCCTTGATTTTAGACCAGGACAGTTTATTCCTCCCAATGATAATGGACATGTGGGTGGTTTCTATTTGTGATGTAACAAGCAGAGCTGCTATGAGCTACCTTTTATGTGTCTTCTACTGCCCAGATATAACTATTTTAGAGCTGTAGTCTCATTGAAATCATATATCAGAAGTTTACTAGACTAAAAATGTCCCAACCCCAAAGAAAGGAGTTAATATTCAAATTATATAAGAAATTCTAGAAGCAAAAATATAGTCATATTTTAAAGGCTGAAGACTTAAATAGACATTTCTTAGAAGAATACATACAAATATACAGATATATTAAAAACAACGTTCAACATCCCTAATCATCAGGGAAGTGAAAAATAAAACCCTATGATATATCCACTCACTCCAGTAAGAAGAGCTTTTATCAAAGGACAAAAGATAACGGTGCTGGTGAAAATGAGGAGCCTTTACACATTATGGGAAGGAATAGGGCTTAGTACAGCCATAGTGGGAAAAATAAAGACAATCCTCAAAAAACAATTTTAATGGAACTCAACTGTGAAATTTACCCATCCCTCTACTTGGTGAACATCTGAAGGAAAGAAATCACTATACTAAAAGGAAATCTGCCTTGGATTTTTATTACAGCACTATTCACAACATTCCAGACTAGGAAGTAACCTTACTTGTTGAAGAATTGGTGAATGGGTAAAGAAAATAAGATATATGTTCACAACGAAGTACTTTCCCTGCTGTGATTGGTAACAATAGGGATGGAACTGCAGATCATCATATTAAATGAAACAAGTCAGGCACAGAAATATCTCTCTCATGTATCTAAGGAATCTGAGAGCAGGAACGTGGGCTGAATAGGAGTTGGGGGGACATGTGGAGTGAGCAGAGGATACTAAGTTACAGCTGGATGGAGGTAGGAAGTTCTACTATTCTATTGCACAGTAGTGTGGCTAGAGAGAACAGTTATGTACCATATATTGCAAAAATCTAGAGAAAACCATTCAGAATGTTTGCATCATAAAGAAACAACCATTGTTCAAAGACATAGGTATATTTAGACTGATTTAAACATTATACCATGTGCATATTATTGAGACAGCACAAGGGACCCCATTAATATGTACAATTTTTGTTTATCAGATACATTTTTAGAAAAGAACTAAAGGAATAAAGGTAGAGGAAATGGGAATTGGTAAGAATATAGAGGAAGAGGTAGCATGTTCTCAATCTATGCCAACATGTAATATGCAAATACTTCAAATTCATCCCTTGCTCCATACCTCTCTTTATACATGTTGTTTAGTTTTACAATTTGAAGACCTGGAAGTCCACACCTTGTACTTTGTTGGTATGTCCTTGTGATTTTTCTTCTTCTACAACACTTTCTACCTCTTCTTTCTTGAGAGATTAATTTGTAGGACCAGACTAGTTGATTTAGAGAATGTTCAACACTCTATATTGTGTCCTCCTCTATATTGTGTCCTCCATTTATTTCCACCATGTTTTATAAATGTTCAATACTTTCTATTAGCTAGTACATTATCTTCTAGTGAAATATTTCAGATTACTGTTAATTGAAGGTTTTACAAACCAGCCACCATCTTTTGTCAGGAGCTATCTATACTATTGATAGTAGAGAATGGTACAACACAAAATTCCATCCTTATTGGCAGCCTTCTTGGTCTGAAAGAAATCACATTGCTATTGTAGTTTGAATCAGGAATGCCTGCTCTCCCCCACTCCTCTAAAAAAGTACATTGAAGCCTTGATTTCCAGCACAGGGCACTACTGGGAAGTGGTAGAAACTTTAGAAAGTAGAGCGGAGTTAAAGGAAGTGAGTCTCTGCGGCTTGACTTTGATGGATATCTCTTGTTCTACCTCCTTCCCCAGCACCACCTCCCAACCACCATGAGGTAAGCCACTCTTCCACCACATATGCTCAGCCATGATAGTCTACTTCATCATGGTCTGAAAAGCAGTGGAGCCAACTGACCATTTTTCAGAGGTTTTCCTCCTTCAAGTTGAGTTCCCTCAAGTGTTTTGTTAGAGCAATAAAAAACAGACTAATGCAATTGCTCAATTTGGGGTTCTTCATGAAGCTGATTCTGAGACACTTGAATGCTCAGGATATTTGTTCAGAAGTATTATTGGAATTAGCATCTGAGCAAAGAGGGAAAGAAGAGAAGAAAAATTGCTTGGAGGGTGAAGGTGATTTGTAATGCGAACCAAAGAGCCTCAACTGACTCTGGAGAGCTCCTGTGATAAACAGACCCATCAAAATTGTCCCACAATAGGCCAGCTAGCAGGCCTTTCCACCCCTACCTCAAAAAGCCATTGGATATGATATGAGCTGCCCTGCAAAAGGAGGAGGTGTTTAGACA
The DNA here is from genome assembly GCF_019054845.1 of Dipodomys spectabilis. Classification (NCBI taxonomy): domain Eukaryota; kingdom Metazoa; phylum Chordata; class Mammalia; order Rodentia; family Heteromyidae; genus Dipodomys; species Dipodomys spectabilis. Next base: position 3,175,452 of record NW_024870698.1, on the reverse strand, counting down.
AGGTGGTTATAGAAGTATGGCCAGCTGAGGCTGTGCACTGACAGTATTCCCAGCAGCTGGGACAACTGGGCTTCTTGGGAGGAGGACTTGAATGGGTCATTGTCTGTATCTGCTAGAGTGGATTCACTGAAACATGTAATAAAACCGAATCTGTATGACAAATTTAAAAACAGATAAGACAAATAAAACCCCAAACTCAGAGGCATTAGAATGAAACTGGGACAAAGCTGGGAATTAAAAAGATTTCAAAAGGAAGATATTATGGAAAGTTCATGCCAACCTTTCGAACACAGGAAAATTACTGAAAAATTAATAGAATTACTGAATAAATCTCTACTTCTAGAGAATCAAGTTCATGGTGAGAACATCTAGCCCTCAAAAATTACGTCCAGGCAAAGTGAATTCTATCACAAAGCCAAATATTTCTAATGATAAATTAATTCAAAGGATAAGAAAAAGGAGAACATTCATTAATGCATTTTTAACTTTTAAACTAATGCATCATAGTATCTTAAGGAAGCAAATGTTAATTGTATATAACTAGACTGTTATGAATCACATATAATAATAGTGCAAATTGAATGTCTCCTATTCAAATACTTGGACTCAAAATGAGTTCCAGATTTAAAAATATTCACCTATACATAATTATATTTCCTAGGAATAATACTCAAATCTAACATGAAATTTATTCATGTTTTCCTTTTACCTTGTGTTTATAAGCTGGAACTAATTTTATACAGTATGCCTGGTACATCTTCAGCATGATGAAGTCAGAAGTAGAATTTCTCACTTAAAATACCATGTCAGCATTCAGAAAACTTTCAGATATTGAAGCTTTTCAGATGAGGAATGCTCTACTAACATAATATAGATAGATGCTAATATGTACTCTTACATGTTTATATACCATCTATAAAATATGTTTTATGCACATATAACTATATTCACACATATAGATCATCTGAAATACAGGAAAAAACTCTTAAATTAACAATGGTTGCCTAACACTGGTATATTAGTCCATTTTTCATTACTATAAAGGAATACTTGAAGCAGGCTGACTATACAAGGAAAGAAATATAGTTCCCAATTTTAGAGGGTCAAGGGCATGGTTCTGGCCTTACCTTAACTCTGACAAGGACCTCCTGACTATTTCAAACATCCTGATGGAATCATTTGTGTGAGGAAGTGAGGAGCCAAAAAAACAATTCAGGAGTCACACACACAATCCAGGGGTTACACAACTCACTTTCACCAGATCTCAGGGATCCCACGAGTACTGTTTTAAGGAAAGTTCTCTACAGACCTCAAGATCCCCCACTGGGCTCTCTCAGAGATTCACATCTCCCACACCATCACACTGATGTCCAGTCTCCCAACACATGAACCTCCAAACCATTTTACCACGGTTAGTGGTAAAATGAGGAGTTACTTTTATTTTACATTTGTGACTTTCTATGTTTTTAATTGCTATAATGAATGTGAGCTGTTTTAGTTGGGGAAATGCATTATTTTTAGTGAAACTAAAATATGTATCTCTGTACACAGACACATATTAGCAGAATCAGTTAGAAGACTCATGAAATCTCAAATAACATGTTTATTCCCTAAGACAGATGGTATAATGGGCACATTAACTATCCATTCATGTAAATTTTTTAAGTTCTTTTATCTATGACATAAAACTAGAATTCTGAGCATAATATCTCTGCCCCTTGACAAAGCATTAAATAGAAATAAAAGAGTTATGCTTCTTTTTCTTTTTTTTCTTTTTCCTTCTTTTTTCTTTTCCATATTCAGGTTCTTGCACTTGCTTGACTCTCTTGATCACAGATGGCGCTCTACCCATGAGCCACACCTCTGGCCCCACTTTTTGGCTGGTTGTTTTTTAGATGAGTCTTGTGGATTTCTGCCAAGGCTGACCTCAAACTGGGGTCCTCTCTCAGCCTCCTAAGCAGCTAGGATTACAGGAACTGGGGTCCTCTCTCAGCCTCCTAAGCAGCTAGGATTACAGGCATGAGCCACAAGCACCTGACAAGATGCTTATTTCTTATACTAACTGCCCATGTAACTGTAGACAAGTCACCCTCCCTGATTTCCCACTTCTTCATCTGTAAAAAAGAAGAAACTGAACTACATAGACTTTCTACCCTTTCCAATCCTAAAATCCTGCTATTTTTTTTCCAATGGGGTACTGGCTATCTCTACTGTCCTAATAGAAGATCTAGACATGTATTCTTCACTTGAACAAAGTTGTATCTCCTATAAACCACTGACATGAAATACAGTATATAAACATAATCACACAGTGTCATGATTCAATTCCAGGAAAAATAATCTTCCTGAATATGAAATACAAAATCCAAATATGCATGTTAACTGTTAAGTGGTAAAAAAAAAAAAATTCATCCCAATTAAATTCATAACTCTGGCATAAAGATAGCAAAAAATACAAAAATTATTTTTTCTGCTTGTTTAAGAAATTATAGTTTAATAAATATTGATAAGTGAACAAATATTCATAATACGAGTATCAAATTTCAGAACCCTCAATCACTGAATTCCCTTGACATTTGAGGACTTGCAGTTCAGTTTTAACTATTCACAGGCAAATCTGAAAGCTTGTATGTGACACCCTGCCAAGATAGTTTTTGTTGAGGAATAATCCAGAACACATATACTGAACCTCTTTCACAGCATTACCTAAGCCAAACTGGCATTCTGCAAACTCGTTTTTAACAGACGCTAGTTGCCAGCATAATGAAACATGTTATATCTTCAATAAGATTTAATTATCAATAAAAATATATTATATGTATGTGTAATAAAAAATGATTGTTTTTCCACCTATTTCTTTAATCTTTGTGAATCTCCTCCTGTTTTTTTAGGAATCAAATATTAAGTTGCTTATTTCACAGTTGATATCTTTGAGAAAAATAAGGGAATTTATAGGCTGTCTAAAATTATATAGTGAATAATAATGATGGCTAACATTTATTGAGTCACTTATTGAGTGGTTACCATAGTCAAGTCACACATAAAAGTAGTTTAAATACCTTTTCCATCTCATAGTAATTATAGATTACTTAACTTTCCAAACATTATTTGAATCATAAAAAGAGAACTAAAATGATTCTCCTTACATGGGGTTGTAAGGAGGACTAAATAAATGTTTGACACAATGTTTAGTATGTAGCAATTACTCAATAAAGATAACTATCACTTATTATTATGTTGTGACTAATGCCTGCAAAAATCACATGACACATTTTTATTGCAATATTTGTACAAAGGTGGAGATATTGAATATTGTTCCCGTCACAGGTAGTGAGCGGGAGAGCCAAAGTTTCAATATAGGTAGATAAAGTCCAGGAAGCCCAATCGTGATCAGATAACCAAACAAACATGCTTCAGATTTTGGTCTAATACTGGATATAGACTGGATGGGTGGATGGACAGATGGATGGATGGATGGATGGAAAAACACAGATCATAATCTATACAAATCCCTGGGCTTTACTCTTAGCATTAAAAAATGAGACCAGATCCAGGTGCCTGTGGCTCATGCCTATAATCCCAGCTACTTAAGAGGTTGAGATCTGAGGATTGCAGTTCTAAGCAAGACAGGGAAAGAAAGTCAGTGAGACTCTTTATCTTCAATAAACTACTCAGAAAAGGCCAGATGTGGTGCTGTGGCTCATGTGGTAAAGTACTATCCTTGAGCAAAAAGAAGCTCAGGGACAGCACTGAGGCCCTGAGTTCAAGCCCCAGGACTAGTACAAAAAAGAAGAAGAAGAGAGAACACAGTCAAATTTAAAATGGTTTATTCATCAGAAAAAAATAAAAATAAAAAACTGACCAAAACAATTCCTATCCTAACAGAAGTTTCCATTAGGAAAGCAAGCAATTCTTTAAAGTATTAAACAAACTAGACAGTAGGTTAGGAAAGTAAAACAAGTGGAAATCTTGCTAGTATTGTCCATGGAAGGATTGTGGCTGCAGGAGATGTCTGGGTTGAATAGTCCTCTAGGGACAATGACAGCTCAGAGGAACATCTGGAGTGGAGCACTTGACCTACAGTGTTCATGGCAACGCAGAACCCTCTAGAGCTACAAGTGTCACGAACACCCAGTGGGCAGGGACAAGTGTCTCTGTGACCACCTAGTGAACATAGCTCAAGGCATGAGTAACATTCTCTGGCAGGATGAGTCATAACTCCAGGTCCACTTCTGCTTCCTTTTAGTCTCTGTTCCTCTGTTTCCCCAGTTCTCTTAACACAGCCACTGCAGCCAAGTCCTTCAGTCCTGGAGGCCCTTTAAGGGTGCGCATGTGCGTGCACACACACACACACACACACACTCAGGATGGCCTGTGTCCCCTGCTTTCCAGGAGGAAGCTGCAACGTGTCAGTTTCCACTCTGCCTCCACTGACTTCAGGCCAGACATAACGATAAGAAGACATTTCCCAACTTCCAAACAGCAGCTCAAAAACTGAATTTTAGAAAGAAAAAAAAAAACAATTGTTTTTAGAAAAAAAAAAAGCTACACTGAACTTGGAGCTGAGTTCATACAACAATAAGAACATCTCATGCGATGATCATCTTTCTATCTCAATCCCCCTTTCCCTTGCCCCTCTCCCATACTAGCTGGAAACACAGCTCGGGTTCTAGCGTGGCAGCCTGCCCTCCTGCTCAACAGCGCTGACTGAACCAGAAAATAAATCCTCCCTTCCTACGGTTGACAAGTCAGATGACTAATTGCAAAGAAGACTAGTAATTTATTGTAATAGAAATTGAAGTCATTTCGACAGGATTCAAGTACTGTTTTCTGAGCCAGTTTTTTCAAATTGACTTTAGGCAAGAAATACTGCTTTTAACAAGTGGAGTGTTACCAGGGTCCTAAGCTGACTCCACTCCATTCTTTTAGTCAGGCACTGTGTTTTTCTGCCATGTCTCCACCCATTAATTGAGATTGAATATTGCTGATTGAACATAGCACAGTACTTTTTCCAATCCACAGTCAATATTCAAAAACTGGATTCGAGTTCCAGGTTGTCATGGTTTCTAGCCAGCCCTTCAATGTCACTACCTACAACGTGGTATAACTTCTGCTCTGTCCATTTCTCAAGAATGTCCTGAATGTGAGGCAGAATCAACATTCTGTGCAATGGTTAGTCGGTATAGAAGAAGAAGTAATCAGAGTTTCTATTCCAGAAGAAGAAGTAATCAGAGTTTCTATTCCACAACCCGCAAGTAAGAGTTCAACCAAATACTGTAAGCATTTCTCCTATTCTACAGCTGATGCTTCTCTGAGTGTCAGTTCTCAACCTTCCTCTTGTAGGGAAAGCTTTGCTAAGTATACAGTAATGTGCTCACCTCAGATGGGCAAAGAGGACACAGTTAACCACTAATTCCACTATTAAGATAAATGGGACACAGAGAGGAAAAGGAAGAGCTACTTAATGGCCAGGAACAGTTTGGCTGAGGATGTGACATTGAGTCAAGTCACGAAACAAGAAGATGTTAGCTGGCTGTGATGAGAGAGGTGGGCCACGGAGAGCAGGAAGCAGACTGGCACCCTGCCAGTCTGATAGGGTACCAATGCCAGGGCACCGGAGGCTAAGGCAAGAGAGGAGACTGGAGAGGGCTTAGATGCCATGTTAAAGATTAGCACAGACGTCCAGATATTACTCTAACACTGACAAGAGCCACCTTTTCCATTTACATTAATCACTATATTCAGGAGCAACCAATTCAATCAAATGAGCAAATTCAAAGTCAAAATTGATAGCTAATGTCCCAACCCATCATTCAAGTATCTCTGCCCTTGGACCAGACCATCTCTGCTCCGGCTTGCCCTGTCTAAAAAGTGGGATGTGTCTAGTGCCCTAATCCTATTCCGCATATGTTCTTTTATTTTTACCTGCACTTACATATTTGATACAAATCAATGGTTGGCGCCGAGACATCGCTATACATGCAGACCACGCATTGCCCTTTCCCACTCCTCCTTCTCTTCCCTCTGACTCTTCTCTCCCTCTTAGTAACCCTCTTCTATTCCTCTAAATAGTTCATCTTCTACTTCCAGTTCCTTCCGGTTTTAATTCAGGCTTTTGTTTACATTTTGTTCATGTTTTTGTTTCTGGATAAGAGAGAAAATGTGGTACTTATTTTTCTTTGTCTGACTTACTTTGCTTATTATAATGTCCTCCACTTCGGCCCATTTTTCTGCACAGGATGAAGTTCTTCATTGCAGCTAAACATACTCTATTGTGTGTACACACTGCATTTACATTAGCTATCCCCAGGTGGGGGCCATGCAGGCTGGTTCTATACCATGGTTCCTGTGAGTAATACCACAATGAACATGGGTAAGTAGTTGTCTCTTGTTTTGTTTTGTTTTGTTTTTTACTGTTTTCCTTCAGCTCTATACCCAATACTACAACTGGATCTTATGGTAGTCCTACTTTTAGTTTCTGAAGAATCTCCATAGTGAATTTCCACAGTGGCTGTAGTGATTTATATTCCCATCAACAATGGATAAGCATCCCTCTACTCCACACCCTCACCATCATGATTTCCTTTGGTCTTTTTTTCTTAATAACAGCCATTCTCCGTGGTGTGAGATGGAATCTCAATGCAGCTCTGAACAAATTTCTTTTTAACAATTTGGTTCACATTCTTTTCGCTGTCTTAAATGTCTTCCTTTCTCCTTTCTGCTATTCTTGTGTAAAGTTCAGCCCATATTTATGACAAAATAAATCATTCAAAGCTCAAATAGTGTAATGCCTTAGAAAGCCATTACTGTACCTTAGAAAGGCAAAATAAAAATTCAACAAAATAAGACCAGGAAGCAGGTACTGGGAACGGGTGGGGTGGGGTCAAGGGGAAAGAGGTAGCTGAATGAAGAGAAGAAGAGGAGAGAATAAGGTCAACAACCCAATGTTTATTCTACAAAATTAAGAGGAGTAAGGGTAGGAGTATGTTGGAGAGGCATGAATGAGAATATTGAAAGGGTGTAATTGATCACGATACATGGTATTCATAAACTGATTTGGTAAATGGCAACTCCTTTGTCCAACTACTTAATGATAAAAGGAAAAAAAAATAATTCTAAGGTAAAAATAATTCTCAAAGCAGCCTACCCTCATCCTCTCACACGTAGATCCCTTGGGGCTCTGAACCTTCCCAACTTAATACTTCTGGACTGGCTTATCATGTTCTGGCTAGAATTATGGTTATTTGGATATTATTCTTCTATTTGATTGGAGCTCTTTGAGCATATGGTTCCTACATAAAGGTCTCTGTGTTGCATGGAGCATGTCTTTAAAAGTGAATGAATGTTAAAGAGCATTAAAAAAAAAAAAAAAGCAAAAAGCCAGGTGCCAGTGGCTCACATCTGTAATCCTAGCTACTCAGGAAGCTGAGATCTGAGGATCGCAGTTAGAAGCCAACCCAAGCAGGAAAGTCCATGAAATTCTTATCTGCAACAAACTACTCAGAAAAAGCAGGAAGTGGCACTGTGGCTCAAATGGTAGAGTGCTAGCCTTGAGCAAAATAAGGTCAGGGACAGAGCCTAAGCCCCAGAGTTCAAGCCCCAGGACCAGCTAAATAAAATAAAATTAATTCATTAAAAAATGCAAAGAATATTAACTTCATCACTAATCCCAGAGCCCTGCATTCTTAATTCATAATATGATAGCAAATGATAGTGTCTCTCTAAAAGTAAAGTAGCATCTAAGAAATCATTGTGTTTTATTTGTAGTGAATTTTCAAAATATAATGTATCTAATAAGGAGTTTTACATATTTATGTTGTCACACAAAATATGTTCGGGTTTAGCAAGTTCTTCCACAAACTAAGAAATAAATTTCTCTGTGAGAAAGACAGTTTGCAACCATTCTCAGGGAGTTATTTAAGGAAATCTGAAACACAAATAATCAAAGTTACAGAAATTACAGAAAAATCTACCCTTAAATACTTTTCTCCCTGTGGTTGAGATGTATAATCAGTTATCATTAGGGCTTTTTTCCCTGAGCTTTTGTACAGGTTAATCTTTCAAATCTAGCATGCACATTCATTAGAGGCTCACCTGTGGTTTAAAATAATCATTTTTCTTGGTTGGTTTCCTGTATTATTAGTAACAAAGAAACCTCCATAGTTGCTTGTCCATGTTCTGTAAACAAGTTTCTAGGTTTTTTTCCCATATACTTGCATATTCATAACATGCTGAAATGTATACTGGGGAAATGACCCTGTTAGACTCTACGTGAGAGAAAAATGTTCTATGATTAGCACGTAAAAAGCATTTAAGTTGTGTGTGTGTGTGTGTGTGTGTGTGTGTGTGTGTGTGTGTGTGTGTGTGTAGAATTTTACAATTCAGGCTTGAAAAAAATCTTATCTATAACAAAGTTTTGAAGTATGTGCAGAATTTGGTAAAACATAATACCAAAAAGTTCAGTTTAATAAAACTACATTACACAGGGCCAGGTGTTGTAACACCTTTGAGGTAATCCCTAAATAGACCCTTTCGTAATCAGACAAAGAAGAAATCAGAAGAAATTCAGAATCCGGAAAGGGGACAGTGTATGTCAGAGGATGGGATGGGGTGAGTTTGGGCAGAAAAAAATAATGTGATCATCACGTTGAGACAGTGAAAAATTATCTACCTGAACTTGAAACCATAAGTTCAGCCAACTCATCTACAATTAACCTCAAGCATCAAAGACAGCCAGACAGCCAGGAATTTGTACAAGAATGTCAGGAATGTCAACTCTCCTATGACCACCAATGGGGTCCTCTGATCTCATTCCCATTCTGTTCCTACCCTGATACTCACTTACGTGGTTCACTCAGACATTTAGTATGCAACTGCCAGGCTCTGTTCTTGGCTGTGTGTGTGTGCCCTGATTAAAAGGGAGAAGTTGCTGCTTTCACAGTACTCATACTATGCAGTTACCCCCGCCCCCTTTTATCCACAGTTTGCTTCCAGCGTTTTCAGATACCCGTTGTAAACAATGGTCTAAAACTACTAAGTGGAAATGTCCAGAAGTAAGTCCAAAGTTTTAAGTAACAGGTATTATAACATACTGCTATAATTGTTCTACTTTATTACTAGCTGTTATCATCAGTCTCTTACCGATCCTGCTTTATGAAGTAAGTCAGGTATATATGCATGAGAAAGAGTATAATAGTGTGTTTGGTAAACTGTCCAAGATTCTGGCACCTGAAGACCATCTTGGACTGGGTCTCCAGTGATGAGGAGGAAATATAGAGACATGAACATTTTGTGTGCACGCAGTAACTTCTGTGATACATGAAGGACAAAATACAATGGAAGCTTTGATAGAGAGATTTGTTCCTTTTCAGGGTTAGGAAAAAGTCCCTGGAGCAAGGGATATTTGATCTCACACAGTATAGGTTGGAATTGTCCAAAAAAAAAAAAAAAGGAGAGTGTCTGAACTGAATCAGGTTCCACTGTACAAAGTCATGAGGAATAAAGAGCTTACTAAACCTGGTGCCCTTGTGAGATCAAAAGAAGTTGTGCACAGTGACAACATAGACCACAAAGGAAGAGACAGTCCACCAGTGCATAGTTCAATGGAGACCACTGGCAAAGCAGAGGGGAAACTTCCAACCTTCTAACTGGTATCCTTGCCATCCCACCGTGCAGTCTTGGCCCTGTTGTTTGAGTCTATAATGGTCACATCCCTCCACATCAGCAAATCTCTCCCTGACTGTTTTGTCTGAGCTCTAAGAGGACAGAATCACATTTTCAGAGAGTAAATGCATCAGCAGCAGCCTTGGGCTAATGACAAATGGGAGTGAGATGATAAATAAATACTCAGATTTCCCATCATTCAAGCAGGAACACTGCACCATCTCCCAGAACTCCAACTCTTATTTAAATCACCTCCAAAAGGTCCTAGTTGGCATTATTGCTCAAGGTCAGCATCTCAGGAACCCAACCTGTACACCTGGCTAAGGGACTTAGACTATCAATGCATGACAGGAAGCCACGGGTATGTGCTTGACAAAAAAAAAAAATGTGACTTCAGTTATAAGTAAAAAAGTCAATTGATTGATTGGAAATATACAAAGGAGCTCACAGTTGAGAAAGGTGCCAGGGAGCACTGAGAATCTCCACCAGCACATCACAACTGGGCTCCCAGCAGGGATTGCTCTTCTAGAGATTCTGACATCTAGGAGAGTGAATTTCCTTCACGTTTCTGCCCACCATTCTGCTGGGAATGGGCACAGCGAGCCGTGGTTCCATGAACTTCGCCTCAATGCTGAGGGAAACCTTGTAAAACAGGAAGTGAAACACTACAAGCAAAATAAGGGAGTTAGAGTGCTGGCTGGTAGAAAGGACAAATGGTAGTACAGGATCAGATTATAATTTTATCAATGTTATGCCAACCTATGAAAAATTACATTGAAATATTATCTTCTTGGACATGCTGTTATTTGGAACCAAAGTAAATACAAAAAGACGAAAGTTGTAAAAAACTTTTTGTGTTCTAAAACATGATTAGTTCAGTAACAGGTAGTATGCATCTATGCTTTCACTGGACATGTCATTTTTTTAGTAATACTGGGATTTGAACTCAGGGCTTTGCACTTGTTATGCAGGTGCTCTACCACTTGAGCATACCTCTAGCCCTTTGTATTCTGGTTAGTTTTGAGGTAAGTTCTCACTTTTTGCTTGGGTCAGCCTGGTTGATGATCCTCCTATTTACACCTCCTGCAATAGTTGGAATGACAGGCATATGCCAGCCATGCTAAGTGACTGGGAGAGATGAGATCTCACACAATTTTCCCTATCTGGCCTTCAATTGCAATCCTCTCAATTTGCTGTCAGAGTAGCTGGGATTACAAGTAACTGGGATTACCAGTACCCAACTGGTTGATATATAATTTCAATGTAATAAAAATATATCCATTGTCTGGAATTCTATGCTTCCATCAGAAAGAATGGAAATTGAAAGACTTGGAAAAAATCATATTAAGTGAAATAAGCCAGATCCAAAGAAATATAGGTCCCATGGTTTCCCTTATTTGCAACAATTAGTATATGTCTAGGATAATCTTATCAGATGAGCAGAAAAGCTTAAAACTTTAAAAACAAAGAAAAGAAAAGAAAAAAAAAGAAAAGGAAGCAATTCCTGACAAGCTACATAGGTAAAGACCAAGAAATATTATACTAGGGATGAATGTGTGACTCAGTGGTAGAATGCTTGCTTAATTTGTGCAAGACCCTTGGTTCTTTCTCCAGCATCCCCAAAATATATGTATTGTGCTGAATGAATGACCTTAACCACCAAACAATATATTGTATATGGCTCAATTTATATGTTGATGTTGAGCAGACAAGCTTAACTGTAGTATTAGGGCATGGTGTTCATACTTATAATCTTACCAACTTGGCAAGTAGAGACTGAATCATAGTGAGTTTGAGAATAGCCTGGGCAAAGTTAGTACATATGACCATAGAAGATGATGCTAAGTGAAATGAACCCAAAGATATGGACACAAGAGGTTTTTCTTTGTTGCTATTGCTTTTAATGTACTATGTGATTTTGTTTTGTTTCTTTTGTATGTTCTCTCCCTATGGTATATCCCCATTGTCACTGTATTTGATTTTGGTACCCTGCGTCTTGTACATACATTTATATCTTGTATATACATCTTGTATGTACATTTATCTAATTGGGGGAGGGATGGGGAATAACAAAATGCTGAAACAAGGTCATAGGCTGCCGCCTTGCAACAATGATACTCACAAGACACTATGTTGGAAATAAAATTTACAACTTGGAAGGGGGGAGTCAGGGAGGTGGGAGAGGAAAGGGATGGTAGAAGAAAAACAAAGGAAGAGGTAACTATGCTCGACAAGAAATGTACTCATTACGTTCATGTAACTATAACCCCTCTGTACAGTATCTTTACAATAAAACAAAATTTAACAAATATATATCCATTCTATACATGTAGATTTTTATTTAACAAATGTATGTGTATATCCATGTAATAATATATACATGGAACCTTCCAATTCCCCTGAAGTTTTTCCTTATGCCCTTGCTAATGAACAACACCCTCTAAACTACTCTTTCAACTTAGGAGCTGAACCAGATCTCATCCATGCTAAGTAGCCTCTCTGCTACTTGAGCCATGCCCCCAGGCCTTTTGTTTTTATTTTGTTTTGAGACAGGGTATCACTAACTTTGCCCAGGCTAGCCTCAAACGCATTATGATTCAGTCTCTGCTTGCCAAGTAGGTAAGATTATGAGTATGAAGCACCATGCCCAATTTCTAATCTCTACTATTACACCTAAGCTTGTCTGCTCAATATCAACATACGAATTGAACCATATACAATATAATCATACCTGGTATAATATTTCTTGGTCTAAACCTCTGTAGCTTGTCAGGAACTGCTTCCTTTTCTTTTCTTTCTTATTAACACACAATAATTGAACACAGGTGATACAGTGTATATGCATTGTACCATGATCAAATCAGAAACCTGATTTCTTTGTGTTAGGAGTCTTCAAACTCCTCTCCCCAGTTTTCATAAGACATAGAATAAATAGCAAACTATAGTCACCCTACATGCTATAGGACACTAGGAGTTCTTCCTGTAATTTCCTTTATATTGCTATAATGTATTCCATTATACCAATATGCAAATGTGTTTATTCACTTGTTATGTATGCTTGAGTTGTTTTAAGACTATGATGAATGAAGCTGCTATAAATATTCTCATGTAAGTTGTTTGTATACATATGTTTTCATTGCTTGTTGAGTAAATATTTAAGCAGAGCATTAGTGGGCTATACACTGACTAATTATTGGAAATGAATTAAGGATGATACTAACTGTAGTGAGTTAATACAGTAATCCAGGTGAGGACTTGAGCTAATATAGATGCTTCAGCCAGTTAGAGCTTGCATAATGAAAAATGCTCGTTGGCCATAAAGAAGTTTATTTCCTCACAGTTCTGAAGACCGGAAATCAAGACAGCTGAGCTTTGGTGAGGGCTCCTCCTACTTGCCTTTTTGTTATGTGCCCCATGGGGAAATATCTCTGTTCTATTTTCTTCTTACAGACCACAGTTCCATTGAGTCAGAGGCCCAGCCTTATAGACTCCTCTCCTTGTCCTCAATCTCCAACATAGTCAGGTGGGGCAGGACTAGGAGTCTTGAGGAGACACAATTCCATACATGGTGATGTTAGGTAATAAAGATAAAGAGGCAGGGGGCAAGAGAAGGAGCCAAATAGAATCCAAACCTATTTTTTAAAGTATATGTAGATCTGAAAGGATTTGGTGAGTTGAAAGGACACAATCAAAGTTTAGGGTCCAATTCGGAGCTAGGGCCACTGCTAGAGAGTAGTGGATGTAGAGTTGTTCTTCAGGAAGAAGATAAGAAAATCTTGAAGGCTCCCAATGGTCCCACACCAGAACAGAGTTGAAGTTCCCTTCTTGGTTCTGTCAATATCCAAAATAGTCACACAACTTGGCTCCCTGAGCTGGCTAAGAAATCAGCATCCTTATTAACTTAACCAAAGAAGTGAAGGACCTCTATGATGAAAACTTTAAAATCTTGAAAAAGGAAATCAACACAGAACTTAAAAAATGGCAAAACCTCCCATGCTCCTGGATTGGAAAGATTAACATCGTGAAAATGGCAATACTTCCCAAGGCTATCTACAAATTCAACGCAATACCTATCCAAATTCCAACCTCATTCTTCAAGGAAATAGAAGAGGTAATCCAAAAATTCATATGGAACAATAAAAGACCCCGAATAGCAAAAACGCTCCTCAATGGAAAGAACACTGCCTGAGGAATATCAATACCAAACTTCAAACTCTACTATAAAGCCATAGTAATCAAAACAGCTTGGTATTGGCATAAGAACAGACCTCAGGACCAATGGAATAGAATTGAAAACCCAGAAATGAACCTACAGACCTATAGCCATCTAATCTTCGATAAGGGAGCTAAAATAATAGAATGGAAGAAAGACAGCCTCTTCAGTAAATGGTGCTGGCAAAATTGGTTAACTACTTGTAGAAAACTAAAGCTAGATCCTTATATATCACCCTGCACCAGAATCAACTCCAAATGGATCAAAGACCTCGAAGTCAAAGCAGACACACTGAAAACATTACAGGATGGAATAGGAGAAACCCTTGGCTCAGGCCGAAATTTTCTGAATAGAGACCTGGAAACACAACAAATCAAAGAAAGGTTGGACAAATGGGATTGCATGAAGTTGCAGAGCTTCTGCATGGCAAAGGACATAGTTAGCAAGATCAATAGAAAGCCCACAGATTGGGAGAAGATCTTCACTAGCCAGACAACAGACAAGGGTCTCATATCTAAAATATACTTGGAACTCAAAAAATTAAATCCCCCAACAACAAATCCTCAAAGAAACAACTGCCCAATAAATAAGTGGGCTAAAGACTTAAAGAGAAACTTCTCTGAAGAAGAAAGAAGGATGGCCAATAGACACATGAAGAAATGCTCAACATCCCTAGCCATAAAAGAAATGCAAATCAAAACAACATTGAGATACCACCTCACTCCAGTTAAAATGGCAAAAATCAAGAACTCTAACAACAACAGATGCTGGAGGGGATGTGGACAGAAGGGAACCTTACTGCATTGTTGGTGGGAATGTAAACTTGTTCAACCACTTTGGAAAGCAGTATGGAGGTTCCTCAAAAGACTTCACATAGAGCTCCCCTATGACCCAGCAATCCCACTTTTGGGCATTTACCCAAATGTTTACAAACAAGACCACACTAAAGCTACCAGCACAACTATGTTTATTGCAGCATTATTTACCATAGCTAAGATATGAAACCAACCCAGATGCCCCTCAGTAGATGGATGGATCAAGAAAATGTGGTATATATACACAATGGAATTCTATGCCTCCATCAGAAAGAATGACATTGCCCCATTTGTTAGGAAATGGAAAGGCTTGGAAAAAATTATATTAAGTGAAGTAAGCCAGGCCCAAAGAAACATAGGTCCCATGGTTTCCCTTATTTGCAATATCTAGTATATGTATGAGTCAAGCGGAAAAGGTCAGATAATGTGATGTTAGGAAAATGAACCCTTAGATATGTATTTTAATGTTTTTTTCTTTCATGCATTTGTTTCTAACGCATTTATAAGATTATCTCTTTGTTGCTTTGTATGTCCTTCCCCCACAGTATAACCCCTGCTTTCACTATATTTGATGTCAGTATAACTTGTGGAGGAGATGGGGAAAAACCAGTCATTTAAGGATACAGGTGGACCTGTTGCAACAATGAAAAGTACAAGTTGTCATGTCGAAAACGAGCTTTACAACGTTGGTGGGGGGGGGAGGGGGGAGGATTAGGTAGGGGGGTGGGGGGAAGCTGGGAAGGGATGTGAAAGGTAAACAAAGGAGGAGGCTGCAATGCTTGGTAAGAAATGTACACATTATCCTGCCCATGTAATTGTAACCCCTCTGTACAGTATGTTCACAAAAATAAAATAAATAAAAAAATAAAAAAAAGAAATCAGCATCCTTGCAAGTCAATATGTTTTAAATAAATAGTCACTATATACTAATTCAGTGCAAGCAGACAAAAAATAGCTTTATTAATAAAATTATGTCAAAAAATATGTATGTATACAATGGAATGGTAGAAATAATAGATTTGTTTGCTAATTTATTACCACAGTCAAATCACAATCTCGAACAACACTGGGGAGACAGAAGCAGAAATCAACTATTTCCCCAACTATTTCCAATTTTTCTCTCCAGTTTTCTTCTTAGAATTTGTTTGAAAGGGGGACATCAGAAAAAAGTCTCAAGAAAGGTACTTAGCAGTTTGAAATTCAGATAATAACACAGAGCATGTATTCCTGGTAACTGGTATTAACTACATTTTAGCTTCCGAATTTTTCTAGGTCTGTAGACTTTCATTCCATCCTACTGTGTGTGTACATCTGAGAAGATAGATTGCTATACACATATGCACGCACACAAACCTACACACAGGTGCACTGGGTTTATTTATTGTCTTTTTTTGGCAAGAGACAGACTATTACATTTCTGATTTATTCCAGGCATGCCTGGACCTTTTTAGTTCAGTCCCCTGTCCATTCTCCACTTGCTGCTCCTTTTTCCCAGATCTTGCTGCTTTTTATGTCCCCAACCCAAATAGCAAAGGCTGTAGAGAGCTACACTCTCCAGACTCACGTTCGCAAAGCCTGTACAACATATAGGTTTTTTGGACAGCAGCCAAGCAGTCAGCCTGGAGGAGGCAATCTGACCCACTGGCAAATGACAAACTGGCTTTAATCCTGAAGCAATTATACAAAGCAATTCCAGGGTCTGGTGAGAGGGAGGGGAACCATTCTTCTCTGCATCCTAGGCTCCTTCTGTGTACGTGATCTCTCCCAGCTTTAGATGTTCACGTGCAATCAATAAAACCTCAGCCAAGGAAAGGAAGTGGAAAGACTCTCACCTTATAGCAAATCTGCTCATGAATCTGAGGATCAGTATAATTGATAAGTAGCAAGTGAAGTTCCGTACATCATGCCATCCCTGGAGGACAGTGTCGCTCCCTCCAATCTCTTTCCATCTTAGTCTTAGCAATCAGCATGTCTACATACTAACTAAATCAAATGCACGGGTGTCACCGAAAAGCTTGCTTACCTACTGAGCTAAATGTCTACCGGTACACAGATTCTCAAAGGAGAAAGTGAAATGACATATACCTTTCCTAAATGCCATGCCATGCCCTGTATTTTGTTTATTGTGGTTAAAAACTCATAAGGGATGAGTAGGGGAGGGATGGGTGAGAATGTTGAAAGAAGTGACATTGATCAAGACGTATGGTATTCATTAAACTGCTTTTTGAAATGGCAACTCATCTGTACAACTACTTAAAGATAACAAAACTTTCTAAAATATTAAAAATAAATTATAACATCACATTTACTGTCTTAACCATTTCAAGGGTATAGGCCAATAGTGTTGAGTATGTTTGCATTGTTGTAAAGTATATGTCCAGAAGATTTTCATCTTGCAAGTTTGAACTATTTTACCCATTAAACAACTTCCCTATTATTCTTCCCCGTGCCCTTAGTAACCACTGTCCATCTGTGTTCTGTTTCGATGAATTTGCCTACTTAATTAAGGTATTTTATAGAAGCAGGATTATTATATATGCTTATTTCATTTCACACAATCTCTTTTATCTGCATCCATTTCAAAGCATGTAACAGAATTTTCTCCCCCTCCCCAAGCCGTACACCTTTCCACTGTCACCCACATACTTTCATACACTCTCTTCATTGTATTTATCCCATTTAAAATGGACATTAAAGTTACTTCTAATTCTTGGCTATTGTGAATAGTGTTGGAATGAAAATAAGAGTACAGATTATTATATGTAGTGTTTTATATATTTGGATACATACCCAGAAGTAAAAGTAAAATTGCTAGATCCTATGGTAATTTCATTTGTTGTCAGAGGTCATTTGACTATATTAATAGGGTGTATTTCTTAAGATCTCTATATGATGGTCTACTTACCTGATTTTATGTCATTTTTCTCATTGTCAGTTTATAATGCTTTGAAATCAAGAAGTAGGAAACCTTTCAAAGTCGTTTTAGCTATTCAGGGTCCACTGAGATTTCATGTGAATTTTATGATGATTCTTTTTTCATTTCTGAAAAAAGTGTCACTGAGATATTGATAAAGGTCACAGTGATCATTTTACATAGTACATACATAATAATATTGTCTTCCAGTCTATGAATATGGTATGTCTTCCCATTTATTTGCATTTCTCTTTCTTAAAAAGCATGCTTACCTTTCATAAGAATGTGCCACAGCATCTGCATATGACTTGACTAAATAACAAAAAACATGTGGAAAAAACAAGATATGTGTGAAAAAATAAAGAAGAACAATCTGACAAGAAAATCAGCATTTCCATTTATTTATTCAAGAAACCTTTGTTGATTTATCACTGTGATCACAAAGCACGTGGGATGCCAAGATAAATAGTAAACAATACATGAAGTTTACTTTCTCAGTAGGAAGATGGATAGCAACAGTTATAATACATTTGCAACAAGAGAGTCTTCATCAAAGAGGGTTCAGAGCGCTATGTTATACAAAATAAAGGGTCCCAGCTAGAGGGAGTAGAGCAAGGAAATGCTTCCAGGAAAAGGAAACATCTGGGTGGAAACTTGAAATATGAATAGAATATGGTAAGAAAGTACACTTCATGAGGGTTATGTGTAATAGTACTTTGTATACGTGAAATGAAAGCCAACAGAATGATTTCATTAACTTCATGAAAAACTCAGCACCGTGACTTTATAATCCAACGAACAGTCTGCATGAATACATTTAACAATGGTAATAATGAAAATTTCTCATGGAGCTTTCATTATATGTGAGCATTATACAAAATACATGCATTGCTTCAGCAAACACTCACAGTAATACTATGAAGCAAACAACACCAGTATTCTTAGTCTACATGTGAGGAAACAAAATCTTAGAGAACACGGTCATGCAGCTAACAAGGAAGAGCCAGGGCTGAAACAATCACTTGACTCCTATGAACAAATGTACATGAAAATATATACAGATGGTAGGCACTCTTTTAACTTATCCCACTGTGACTAAAAAGGTTTCTGAAAAGACATATTCTGAAAAGACACCTGTAGATTATCTCAGGCAGGATATATTTGATATATTTCATACCACTTAAATTATGGATACCAGTTTAAAGCATTACCATTAGAACCTCCCTGGTTTTAGCTCAGTAACTGCTCAATACTATACCTTAACTGGCCTAGACTCCTGTCAAATCTGCAAGGGTTGTAGAAAGGCTAAAATCTAGGTGTACTGACTTACTTCCTTAATTACTGAACAAAGTACAAGTGGTCACCAGGGAGAAATAAAATACCTCCCTTTATTAACTAGACAAATACAATGGGAAATTATGGTTTCTAAGCAATATTTATCTTGCAGTAACTCCCAACCAAATTTATTCCTAGTAGGTAAGAGTGAATAATTATATTCGCAGTAAGATGATAATATTAAAAAAAGAAATAAATTTTTAAAAAACACCCAGGATTAAATATTGCCTATAAAATGAACCTAAGGCTAATTAGACACAGTAAATGATAAGAGAAATTATATTACACTGTTCAACTAAAGTGACAATTTTCTTGAATGTGATTCTCAGTTGTACAATGTATTGTTTTCATTGAACAAGCTTAGTCTATATGATTACAATCCTAATAATTCTGCTTCTCTATGTGCTCTTTACTATTAGGAAAAAAAACATTCTCTTAATTCTGTACTCTAGATTGTTGTTTGGCTTTTCAGCCAAATTAGGAAAAGGTGTGACACAGGGTTTCTTCTCATTTAGCCAATTCTTGTGAATCTTCTTTGGCCCTTCATAGATAATGACCCAGTATCTGAAAAATTGCAAAAACTTGGCATAATCAGTTTATGGCTTCAAATGGGAATGATCCCAGTTTAAGAGAGATTTCTCTTCTGTTTCCTGATTCAATTCCTGTCACTATTTATGTTCTATATGGAAATGTAGAGGGAGATGCGCAAGGCATCACAAAGACAGTCTGTTTTTGTTCTTTCTCCTGCATGCCTCTTTCATTTCTGAGGATGCAGGTAGAGCAGGCAATCAAAAATTAACCCCCTGGGACCCACAAATGTTTGCACTATGAAGGTTAACCATGACTCAAATGTCTATATTAATACAGAGTTTGATTTCTGAAAAGCCACATTTTAAATGTTTACATTAAGTTCTTTTTAATAGAGGAAATGAAGCGTTTCTGTGTCTTAGATCCAGATGCATAATGAGATTTTAGAAACCATCAATTATTGTGGTGTTGAGAAATAAGAACATAAATCTGGCTGTGGATAAGTAATTACATGCATAACCCCACTTGAGCGTGCATGCCCATACGCACTCTGATGCTTTGGGAAGTGGTATTACGGTTCATAAGCATGCATCTAAGGACTTCCTTTTATTTGTCAAAGACGTCACAAAAAAACATTTTAAAGGATGAAGGCCGCTTAATCAACATGCCAGGCAGAATCTCCTGCTAATGAACATAGCTGTGTTAAAGACTCAGACAGAATGTTCAAATTTGTATGCATTTGCTTTCAATGCATTTTAGCCCAAATGGACTGAACAATGTTGTCAGCAAGTGAAGGAAAGACAGGACAGTCGGAGAACACATCATGTGGAAAAAATTGCATTAAGCTAAGGGAACAATATTCCTCAAATACTGCTGAGGCTTACAGATTAAGAGATAAAATTTAAACAAGGAGAGTGAGACAACGAAGTAAAGTCCCACTAAAATAGTTCCTTGGCATTGTCAAATTTCAACATGAGAAACGTAAGATTATAGCTACATTTATACATATATATGTATGTATTCAGTGTATATGTACTGAGAACTATGAAGGTTAGATTTTTAGTCCCCCCCCCCCCAGAGAAGATAAAAATTACACTTGCACAAAAGAAAATAAGCATCTCTTCAATCCAATACCAGGCCAAATTATATTCAAGCCATGTCCTTCATGCAAAATAGCAGAGGTACATTAGGAGAGAATTGCTAGAATTAACCTTCCATTGCTCCCTTGGTTTTTAAGAGGACAAGATCAAAGACCAGGTCCCATAAAATCCATTAAAATAAAAACAGAAATTGCTGGGGGGTAAGGAGGATCTCCAAAGAAAATTACCTCCTCCCTTTTAATACAAAGCATTGTCTGAAAGAATTTCCCTTTATTTCCATCCTTTCTGATATATTGCTGTAATTGGAGAGAATAGTGGGCTGGTTGATTTGGAGGGAAATTTTTATATGAAGGAAAATTAAAAGGCAAGGATTCCAGTTTTAAGTGGGCCTTTCTGAGCTAATAGATAAAACTGCTCAGTGAATATGCATCATTTTCAAATGCTGGATCAAGCCCCAGCTATCTTTGTTGAGACCTATCATTGTACTTATTTATTCCTGTGCATTATCCTGTAATGGCCCCACAGAGATGATCATCTTTCGGCACCATCTGCTACTAGGAAAAACAAGAACGCACAGCTACACCTGTTCCAGCTCCCTGGCAATCTAAGTCTTTTCTCTAGGCAAAATAGTAAATGATGTAAGCATTAAATAGGAATCCACCAGCCGACAAGGAGAGATTGGACCCGTTTCTGGCACATTTTAATCAATTCTCATAACTGGCGCTGAAACAGTAATTTGGACACCCAAAGTAATCTGTAAGACATGTCAGTGCTTCACATTCAAATCATAGCTAACTCATTTTCCAGAGATCATCTTGGACTTTAGGCTCTGCCAATGTAATTCTTTCCATAAATTTGTCTGACCTGAGTATTTGTAGTCATCGACTAAAAATCCCGAATCTGCCTGGCATCATTATTGGTAAATGGTGCCTACATTAAGGTTTCTGGAAATTATTATAAATTATTTAAATTTAATTTAATTAACTTATTAAATTAATACATCCCTGACAGGACTAGGCACCAATCTAGGGACAGAGGAAGGCAGTCTTCTGTGAAACCACGGAAAAGCTACCCACGTGTTCCCCTTAGTAGTTAGCTTCCCAGCTCCTGCCTGCTTCAGCCTTGTTCATCTATCAAGTTTCTCAGAGGCAAATCTGACTGAAAGCCAACTTTCTAAGCACTCCTCAGAGACAGATCTTTTTCTAAACACCCCTAAAGGCTACTCCTGCACATGTAGTTTGATGAAAACTGTATCGATGAAAAACTTCCTGTTCAAAAAACAAGAACAAAACAATCCTCTGCTACAAGACATGCCCTATTTCTTAAGCCTACTTATCACAAGCTATTGTGTTTACTTAACTGGCAATGACTCACACCAAGACAAAGTAATAGACATTGGTTAAAACCCTGGTATTTATTAGGTGCTTTTGAAAAATATTAGAAGCAATTAAAATTTTTAGAAATTCAGTTCTATTCCAGATGCTATCAGATATTTATCATCAGAGGGCCTTTCTTTATAACATAATGCCTCTGAAGCAGTTTGGTGATAACCTTAATCCCAACTGATGTGCTACTGTGCCATCTTTTATGAACAGAAGTAAGGGGGGGATGAACAGAGGGAGATGAGCTTCTCACAGCAGAGTTTGTGAAAGAGGTGGAATTTGATTGGGGGTTTTAAAGAAAGTGAAATATGAAAAAACATTCCTAAAAGATGTGATTGCAGCTACCTGGAAGAGTAGTATGTATAAATCAGGGGGAATCTATTAGCAGGGTAGGGGCCATCTCTCATCCTCTCGACTTGGGGTCAGGAGCATTTTATAAATGCATGAGTCAGTGAGAGTGTGCCCATGTTTGTGTTAGCACTTAGGGAATGTATATGCATTAAATGTGTGTAAAAGTAGAGACTAGAACACTGGTACCAGAGCCTGGAAAGTGTGTAGGTAAGTGAGTGATGGAGACAGGATCCTTAATGGATACAGGGGTATCATTGGTTGGGAGAAGTAAATTCTAATGTTCTATCACATAGTAAAATAATGGTAATTGCAAACAATTAATTGAATATTTTAAAATAGCTAGTATAGGGCTGACAAATTCCCAACACAAAGAAATAATATGTGTCTGAGCTAATAGACAAGCCAATTATTCTGATCAGTATATATTGCATACATACACTGAAAACTCACACTCTATCCCAGATAGCGTACAATTATAATGTGTCAATTACAAAGGAAAACATTTAAAATAATATATAGTAAATATGTGCTTGGGACCAAGAGAAAAATAAAGATTATTTAAATCATTCATAATTCATCTTTATGCAGATGCTTGTGAACTAATAACATTTTAAATGGTTATGTATGGTATGTTTATACATACCTCATATAAGATGTATGCTTACATATATTATGAAGAAATGTCAGTAAAGTCTTTAGCCCACAGTTAAAATTATATTTTGTAAGAAACCTGTTTCCTTTTTTAATATGAAGCCTTAGACACAAATTCATTATCTTGAGTAGTAATTAAATGTGTTAATCATTCACATATCTGTTTCCATATGAGAACTTTGGCGATGAGACTGTACAATGACAAATCCAAGAAAAGGTCACCTGATAGAAAACAGTATTGTTAGGAGCAGCCCAATAAAGATATTTGTTGAACACGTAGCAGTAGTCAAAAATTTGATAAATTATACTCTATCAAGAAATGGATAAGAGAAATGACATAAAGCTGTAACATGAGCCAGTGTTCACTTTCACTTCTTTAGCTCCAAAGACAGATACTTTGAGAAGAAACAAACAGGAGCTGTATAGTAGCTCTAATGTAGTTCCAAAGAAGGGTAACAAGGTCAATGGGGACCCACATGTGACAGGGATAAAGAGAGACAACATACTCATCCATCAGAAAGAATGATATTGTACCATTTGTATGGAAATGGAAAGACCTGGGGGGAAAAATTATGTTAAGTAAAATAAGTCAGGCTTAGAAAGACAAAGGATTCATGTTTTCCCTTATATGTGGAAATTAGATTTAGCTTACAAATTCATAAGTAAATATCTTGAGTGATATGCAAGTATAGACAATTGTATTAACTGAAATTGTATTAACTGAAATACAGAAGATTCAAAGGAGATCTCAAATAGTGAAATTCCTTAGAAAGGCAAAAAACAAAGTTCAGCAAATACAACACCAGGAAGCAAGTACTCAAAAGGGGTGGGGTGGAATCAACAGGGAAAGGGTAGACAAATGAAGAGAAGAAGGAGAGATACAAAGAGTAAGGGAAAGGGGAAAGTAGGGGAGGAATGGGTGAAAACATTGGAAGGGGTAACATTGATCAAGATATATCATATCCATAAACTGTTCTGTTAAATGGCAACTACTTTGTACAACTGAAGATACTAAAAAATAAATAATCATCACAATATGAGATTTAAAAAAAAAATCATTGCACCCATGTCAGCTGAGAAGAGAATAGGACTATACTTCTTAAGACTTCAGAAATCCACACAGAGCTTGAGCAGTCAAGGGAAGCATGAAATAGAAAAGGCCATGAGCTGTCCTGGCTGTGTACACTCATTTGAATCATCCCTTTATTTACTTTGTTTACTAACCAAAGATCCCAGACCTTTGAACTTCTTAATGGGGACTCCAATATGCCTGTGTTGGGAAAAGAGATCAAAAGGAGATCCAAAATGCCTAGGGAATGCTGACTCAGTGAAACAAGAAATGATGTCGATAACTCAAGGACTATCTTGAATTTGTTTATCTGAGTAGAGATAATCCAAGGACTGCCTAACTCAGGAGAGTCTTTTAATTATCTGTATCCATTGATAGCATAAAGTAATAAAAAGAAAACAGGTAGGCACAAAGTCCTACTTGTTCAAAGTCCTACTTGAACAGATCTCAGCTGTGTGATCATGTGTCTTAATGTCTTTACCACTAAAATAAGCAAGGTAATAATAGTCCCCATCTATAAGGTTAAAAAGTGTTTCAAATTGTTGGCCATCAGCCATTTAGTCATCATTCATGGGTTGAAAGATGAGTTTTGTGGAGTATTTCTTCATAGCTGGCACTACAAATCCTCATCAACTCTGAATTGGTACCATAGGTACTGTCATTGTGCACTCAAGAAATCCAAGGTTCAAATAGATTAAGAAATATTCCCAGCATCACACAGCTAGTAAGTGACAGATCCTGGGTACAAACACCAGTGGGCTGGCTCCAGTCTGAGGACTTAACCTTTGTACTCCAGTCAGCCCTTGAAGTTACTGTGTTTCCTTACCCCATCTTCCAAAAAATAAAAATAATAAGGTCAATATACATTTATTGAGCCCCTCTGTGCTTTTGCCTTTTGTTTAGTTTTGTTTTGCTCTGTTGCTGATGAGTGCAGGAGATGGTTAATATCTGATCATAGAAATTCCCATAGAACAAGACACTGATCTGCTATATCTTCCAGTCCCTAAAGCAAAAGTAGTAGGAGTCTCAGAATGTCTTTGTTAAATAAAATAGTGGGTCAATGTGTGCCATTAAACATGTTAACTGGGTGCCTGTCATCCTAGCTACTCAGGAAGCTGAGATCTAAGAATTGCAGTTCAAAGCCAGCTGAGACAGAAAAGTCCCCATGAGATTCTTATCTCCAATAAACTACTCCAAAAATAAAAGTATTGCTGTGGCTCAAGCGGTAGAGAGCTAGCCTTGAGGACAAAGAGGCTTAGAGTCAGCATCCAGGCCCTGACTTCAAGCCCCAGGACCAGAAAATAAAAAACAGATGCACTAAATATGTGAACACCTGTTATATAGGAGCCTGGACCATTCCCTGCCCCAGGGACATAATCAGGGCAGCAAAGCCTTCTCTTATAGATTCAGAACCCTGAATCATAGGCCTACGAAGCCTCTCATTTTAACAGCTTTTCCCACATAGGGAAGTTAGGAAGAAGTGCAGCAGCTGGGCTGAGAGAGTTTTAAGGATCAGCCTCACTCAGCATGGACCCAGCTTGCCTACTGCCCTCCTCATCCCCTTTGGCCACTTCTTTCTCTCATATAAGAGAGCACCTTTGAAAAGGACAACCAGCACTTATGAAGGTTTTACTATGTATGGGCATTTTGCGCAAGAATTAAGACAACTCTATAATCAGATGTTATTATAGTATTTTTGTAATTGAGGCCTAGAAATGTTATAAGATTGCACATAACTACAAACATGGATATTGCAAAGCTAAATTCAAAACTGTTCCCCTGAACCCACAGCTCTTTTCATGACCTTGTGTTGTTCACCAGGACAGCCATACTTAGAGGCCCTATTGGATCCCACACAGATAGGATATGTATAATGGAATGGCTTGAGAAGGATTTCTTCACCAAGGGGCTGTTTCTAACAACGTGAGTGTATAAGAGCCACTGGGCTAGTGTGATAAACTAGGACTGACTGCAGCAACTGAGCTGTTAACATCTTTAGGCCCAAGTAGATGAGGACGTCATCTCCAGAGTCTTCAGGAGGAAGAGGCGATGTAAGTCAGGAATTGAAGCACAGTCCCACCTGAGAGGCCATGGCTGTCATTCCAAGTCACCTTTAGTCTGAAGAGACCTGACAGGAAAGGAAAACTGCTTCAACCTTACTCTCCTCTCTCTTTTCCGTCTCTTACCAAGAACCCATTGAGCATCACCCTCAGAAAGCACAGTAGCCCAGTGAGAAGGGAGACATCGTGTGATGCACAACGTTTTTCTTTTTGTTTTGGTGACAAACATAAGATTATGAAAGACATTTCTTGTCTTCTTCCAGATTTTCTCTTAAACCAACCCAACTCTTTAAAATCAGCAAATAGCTAATGTCTGTGCTCCTTAAAGAGCCAGACAAGTGTCTATGAAGCATGGTTCCTGTTCTGCACAGTGAGTATGCTTTGGGTATGCGAAAGGATGAGCAGAGAGGTCCATGTACTCACCAGTCCCAATACCACAGAATGAGAAGGTAAGAGAAAAAGGAGAGAAGTACACAGTAGGTATGAGGGTCTAAACCAAAATACACAGTAAGCCTCCACTCCAAGCTAGTAGTCCAGCCCAGGAAATAACGATCTCAGACACACATCAAAGACAATCATCCTAAGCATAGAAGAAAACAGGCCTGGGGCTGACAATTGGAAATGTCAAGATAGATCCAAATTGTTAACCTTTTACTTCTGCATTTTAAAGACAGCATTTAAATGCTGTCTATCTGCCTCCTTGAAAGTGTATCGTAAAAATTCATTGTGTCTCTGCTAAAACAGACATTTTTCTCTTATAATTTCAAATCAATAGGGTTTCTCCAGTGCCTCCTCTTTTCCCCTTCTAGATGAATGACATGGCTACCTGTCATGTTTGCAGCCCTATTTATTTATTGAGCCCTTTATTTATCAGTTCTCTGGCTATATTTATCAAATGCCTGCTGAATATGACAATAGTTGTGCTGTGCTTTACAAAAATTTCCAATGTTTGCCCTTGATGGGCATTCCCAATATACCTCTTGAAATCAATTTGGCAATTATTCATACCTCCCTTTCAAGCCCAGTAAATGGAGACCACCATGACATTAGAGACAACATGTAACCTGGCTAGAGCTAACTGCCAGCCAGACTAGCACTGCCTTCACTCACTATGCTCCAGTCTCTACTTGAACCTTTTCGTGGAAACTTTTTCTAACATTTCATGCCTTTAATTATTTATCCTAGACTATAAGCTACATGAAGGAGGGCTCTTCTTTCTCTACATCACTCTTCTCTCCTGCAACCTAAAGTGTATACTTGCCAAATTTTTCATTTTTTGTAATTATGTGGTGTTTACTAGCACAAATTAGCAGTACAAAGGGATTTTATTGTGAAATGTACATGTATAGCTACTTTGGCAAGATGTACCCCCATTGCTCTTTCTTAACTCTTTTTCATATTTAATCAGTTTTAGTGGGTTTCATGGTTATTTCAATACACACACACACACACACACACACACACACACACACACACACACAATGTACTTGATCACATTCACCACCATATTCATCTCCTTCCGCCTTTTTATTCCCCTTCCCATTGGACACTACTTCAAAAGAGTAGATCTCCCTTTAACAATCATACATTATTGTTGTTGTTGTTATTCTTATTTTAGGTCTAGTGAAATGCAACATTTTTCTCTCTGAACTTGATTTATCTCACTCAATAATCTCTACTTTAAAATATTTTCCTCCATATAACATAATTGCATTCTTTTTTATTGTTGAATAATGTAGTATTTCATTGTGTAGATGTAGCACATTTTCTTTATCCATTCATTGATCTATGGACATTTAGGTTTACACGATAGCTTGGCTATTGTGAAGAGTGCTATTATAAACATATGTGCATAGGTATGTCTACTGGTATATCCTTTTATATCCTTTTACTTGTTTGTGTGTGTGTCTTTCTGTTACATACCAAGGAGCAGTACAGTAAGATCATACAGTAGTTATATTCTTCATTGTTTGAGGAACTTCCATACTAATTTCCATAGTTACTACATTCATTTCCATTTTACCAATAGTGCATAAAGATTCATTTTCTCCCACACCAAAATTTGTTATTTTCTCTATATATTCTAACAGCTATTTCTCTCATTTGTTAGATGTCCTAAAATCCTCTTATATCTGGATGATTGTCCCTTTCTCAAGATTTGGA
Source organism: Dipodomys spectabilis (assembly GCF_019054845.1). Lineage (NCBI taxonomy): Eukaryota > Metazoa > Chordata > Mammalia > Rodentia > Heteromyidae > Dipodomys > Dipodomys spectabilis. Next base: position 3,147,208 of record NW_024870698.1, on the reverse strand, counting down.
TTTTTTTTCTATTAGTTTATTAAATGTATTTTCTATGCTTTTAGTTTATACCTCTTTTCCTTCTTCTATGTTCATGAGTTGTAGGTTCAGTCTTTCTGTAGTATCTCAGAGTTCTTTTTTTAATTCTTTTTTATTTTTTTTATTGTGAAAATACTATACATAGGGGTTACAATTACATGGGCAAGATAACAAGTACATTTCTTATCAAGCATTGCAGCCTCCTCCTTTGTTTCCCCTTCCCAACCCTTCCCAGCCTCCTCCAGTCCCTCCACCCAATCCTCCTCCCCCCCCCCTCCAAAGTTGTAAAGTTAGTTTTTCCACATAACGACTTGTACATCTTATTGTTGCAATGGATCCACCTGTATCCCTATTTAAACGATTTTTATTTTCCCTTCCCCTCCACAAATTATACCAACCTCAAATACAGTAAAAGCAGGGGTTATACCATGGGGGAGGGACATACAAAGCAACAAAGAAATAATCTTATAAATGTGTTAGAAACTTCTTCCATGTTCTGTTTACATTTTGTTATCTTTTTAAATTTGTCTTCTTGTGAATGTTCTAATAACTCAATCATCTACCTTGTCTTGAAGTCCTAATATCCTGCCACATTGTTTTCTTTATGTCACTTAGTAGTTTTCTTGTATTGTCTTTGAATTCATTTAGATGTTACTGCATCTTCTTTTTAATTTTATTGATCATTCTTACTCTTTTGAGCTTTAGTCTCAGGTTCAGTCTATTTCACTATCCTTAGTGGCCACAATTGTGAGGTTATTGATTTTGGAGGGGTTATATCTTCCTGTTCTTTCAAATTTCTTGTGATTATGTATTAGGATTGGAGCATCTGTGACCAAGTTGTCAGTGCCAAGTATTAATCACCTGTAGTTTTTCAGTCCAAATGTCCTCAGTGTAGTTCACACAAAAGTGTATGGTATCGGAGGGGGACCAAGATGGCGACGGGGCAGTAGGGAAACGCCACAGCTCTCTCAAACCAAAAAGAGACTTCGACTTCCAACCTTTAATCTCCCCAAGAGACCGACAACAACAAAAAGATGAACATTCAGAGAAAAACCAGAGGTGGAAAATAACAAAAAAAAGAAAGAGAGGAAAAGAAGAATTTCAGAACAGAGAAGAGCGAAGACCCCTCCCCCAACCTTTACTGGCCGCGCGGCAGTGCGCCAAGCCGCCGGCCAGCCGGCCCGGCGGGGGCTGCCGGAGCCACAGAGACACAGGGGGCTGCTTGCAGATCACCAGGTACCGGATTGCAGAACAGCGGATCGCCAGGAACAGAGAAACCTACCAGCCGGGAGTCTCCAGGAGGATCCCACCCCACCCATCACTCTCCACCGGAGCGGAGAGGCTCCATCCCGCCAAAGCCGCCCGGCACCAGCAGCGCCACAAAGGGACCTGTCCGCAGACAACCCGCCCAATCGCGATCGCAACGACCCGGCGGGGGGCCGCCCAACCCAGCCTGCAACCACCCCAACTGAACTCGGACTGCAACAACAACTGACGGACTGCAACAACAACTGACGACCTACAGGGTGAGTACCCATCAGGGGACAGGGAATCCATCAAGGGAGACCAGAGCTGGAGGGAATCCCCAGACCCTGACCTAGACTCCCTACCCCAACACCCGGACCACAGGACCCACTAAAACTGGGAACTGTTCGAGAGCTCCACCAGCCGGTGGAGCACACTCTGCTGGCCAGGCCAGAGCAAGAGCGCCCCTGGAAGGGAGCTTAAATGCTCAAGCCAGGAACAGTGCCCCTGGGTCAAGACTACCAACAGTAGAAGAAATTTGAACTGTGTCCTCCAGGCTGCATAACCAAGGTGGTATACACATTAGCACAGGCCTAAGGAGCGCGCTCCAGGCTGGGGCCGGAACCAGGCCAGGGGACCGGCGCCTGAACAAAGCAAAAAGGGTCAGAAGTGGGGCTGTGGCTCAAATGGTAGGGTGCCAGCCCTGAGCTGAAGAGCTGAGGGACAGCACCCAAACCTAGAGTTCAAGCCCACAACCAGCCCAAAACAAACAAACAAAAACACATCAGGAGCCCATAGCAGACTCCAGTATTTGGGAGAGTGCATCCAGAACATCTGATCTTCCCAAGAGCACCCGCAGGAGCAAACACAAGCAGTCTAGGCTGCTCAAACCTTCCAAAGGCGGGAATTGCTACAGCAGAGAGCTGAGAATCCTAAGTGAATAGCAGCTGGAAATAGGCTCCCAACAGAATCCAGATCAGGCACAGACTCTCTCTACCAATACAGAATCAGCAACCAAGCAAAGACAGACACACCAAAACAAGATTGAAGAGCAGTCTCCTGAACCCCCATGCGAAAATCACAGAGAAAAATCACAAGGTTTACCACTACCCAGGACAGCAAGCTCACCTCAAAAGCCAGCAGCCACGCAGGGGAGAGCCCCAGTGGGAGCAAAGCAGGAATGGAAGACAAAAACTACATCCAAGGGTTGCTGGAGGCAATGACTCAAGAAATAAAGCGAGAAATGGATCAGAAATTGAAAGAGCACAAGGATGAACTATCAAAAGATATACAGGATATCAAACAAAAATTGGATGCAAAAATAGAAGCTGCACAAACCTCAGTAAGAAGTGAGATAAACGCCAAATTAGAGGTAATGCATACTGATCTCACCTCATTGAGAGGTGAGATCAGTACTCTGAGAACCAACATTGAATCCATAAAGGGATCCATTTCCACCATGCAAACCACAATAGAAGCCACGGTCAACAGAGTGAATGAAATGGAAGGTAGAGTGTCAGATACAGAAGACAGAATACACCAACTGGACCAAAAAGTGACAGATATGGAAAAATCACTCAAATTAAACCAAAGGGAAATTCAAGAGCAAGCAGATAATGCTAAAAAATTTAACCTTCGCATAATCGGAGTGGACGAAGGTGAGGAATTCCAGAGCAAGGGAATGCAACACCTATTTAACAAGATAGTCAATGAAAATTTTCCCCACCTCAAAAACGACCATCTTAACTACATCACAAAAGCTTATCGAACACCCAACAAGCAAGATCCCAGGAGAAACACTTCTAGGCACATAATAGTAACAATGATGGATCTGAATAATAAGGAAACAATCCTGCATGCAGCAAAAATGAAGAAGGAGCTATACTACAACGGGAAAAAAATTAGAATCACTGCAGATCTCTCCACACAAACAATGAATGCAAGAAAAGCCTGGGAAAGCACCATACGAGCCCTGAGAGCCAATAACTGCCAACCCAGACTGATATACCCGGCAAAGCTAGCATTCACATTCGATGGAGAACTGAAAACTTTTAATAGCAAAGAAAAACTAAATGAATACATAAACATTAAGCCAGCATTACAAAGAATTCTAAGAGGGGGGACACAACCTGAAGAAAGCAACCAGGAACTGGGACCTGCCCCAAACAGGCATTACTCAAAGTCTAACTGAGCAAGCACAGGAGGAAAGGAAAGAAGAAAAACTTAGGAAAACGGAATGGCAGGGACAACAATGCATCTCTCTATACTTTCTCTTAATATAAATGGGCTGAATTCGCCAATTAAAAGAAAACGAACTGAGGACTGGATCAGAAAACAAGACCCATCCATCTGTTGCCTTCAGGAGACCCACCTCTCAGCCAAACATACAAACAAACTCAGAGTGAAGGGGTGGAAAAGGATCTACCAATCAAATTCCCCCAATAAGAAAGCAGGTGTAGCTATCCTGATATCTGACAAAATAAACCTTTCATTAAAATCAGTACAGAAAGACAAGGACGGACACTACGTATTAATAAAGGGAACAATCCAAGAGGAGGATATAACCATCATCAACTTATATGCCCCAAATATCGGTGCACCCAGATATGTTAAACAAATGCTCTCAAACTTACAGAATAAAATAGATCCCAATACGATAATACTAGGAGACTTTAACACGCCACTCTCACCAAAGGACAGGTCTACCAACCAGAGGATTGGCAAAGAAGCTACCGAATTAAGTGAGGCCATACTTCAAGCGGAATTAACTGACATCTACCGAGTATTTCACCCTAAAACAACACAGTACACATTCTTCTCAGCAGCTCATGGAACTTTCTCCAAAATAGACCATATCATAGTTCATTCAAGGAACTTAAGCAAATACAAAGGGATCGACATAATCCCCTGTATCCTATCGGACCACAGTGGAATCAAGCTAGCTCTCAATAACAAAGCATACTGCAGAAATTTCTCTAATACATGGAAACTGAACAGCACACTCCTTAACAAGGCCTGGGTAACAGAAGAGATCAGAGAAGAAATAAAGCATTTCCTAGAACTCAATGAAAATGAAAACACCTCACAAAGAAACTTGTGGGACACAGCAAAAGCAGTCCTGAGGGGCAAATTTATTGCCCTCAGTGCCCACATCAAGAGAATGGAGACAGACCAAGTAAATAATCTCATGTTGCAACTAAAACAGCTAGAAAAACAAGAAAAAATGGGACCTAAAGCTACTAGACGAAGCCAGATAACCAAATTGAGAGCAGAGATTAACCAATTAGAAAATCAGAAAACCATAACCAAAATAAACCAAACAAAAAGCTGGTTCTTTGAAAAAATAAACAAAATTGATGGCCCGTTGGCAAGATTTATTAAAAAAAGAAGAGAGGAAACCCATATTAATAGGATTAGGGATGCCACGGGAAACATCACAACACGTACCCAAGATATCCAAACAATTCTAACAGACTACTTTCAAAAGCTATACTCTCTAAAGGAAGAAAATCTGGCGGAAATGGATGCATTTTTAGAGAAATACAAGTTACCCAAACTGAGCAAAGAAGAAGTTAACCAATTAAATAAGCCAATATCCTATAATGAGATACAGGAAGCTATCAAAAGTCTTCCAACAAAAAAAAGCCCAGGACCAGATGGATTCACAGCAGAATTCTATAAGACCTTTAAAGAAGAACTAATACCCATACTCCTCAAGCTCTTCAGAGAAACAGAGAAGGAGGGAGCTATCCCAAACTCATTCTACGAAGCCAATATCACACTCATCCCCAAACCAGGCAAAGACCCAACCAAAAAGGAGAATTACAGGCCAATCTCCTTGATGAACACAGATGCAAAGATCCTTAACAAGATTCTAGCTAACAGAATCCAGAAACACATAAAAAAAATAATACACTATGATCAGGTAGGCTTCATCCCAGAGACACAGGGATGGTTTAACATACGTAAGTCAATAAATGTAATCCAGCATATCAACAGAGCCAAGGTCAAGAATCACATGATTATCGCCACAGATGCAGAAAAGGCCTTTGATAAAATTCAACATTCATTCATGCTAAAAGCTCTGGAGAAAATAGGAATAGAAGGAACATTTCTAAAAACAATAAAAGCCATTTATGACAGACCAATAGCCAATATTATACTTAATGGGGAAAAGCTACAACCAATCCTCCTAAAAACAGGAACAAGGCAAGGATGTCCACTGTCTCCACTCCTCTTCAACATAGTCCTAGAACCCTTAGCCAGGGCAATAAGGCAAGAAAAAGACATTAAAGGGATCCGCATAGGGAAAGAAGAAGTTAAACTATCCCTTTTTGCAGACGACATGATACTATACCTCCACGATCCCAAAAACTCCATCCCCAAACTTTTAGAAATCATAAGTCACTTCGGCAAAATAGCAGGATACAAAATAAACCCACAAAAATCAGTTGCCTTCCTATACACTGATAACGCACAGGAAGAGAGGGAAATAAAGGGAGCAACCCCATTCACAATAACCTCCCAAAAAATAAAATATTTAGGAATAAACCTAACCAAAGATGTAAAAGAACTATTTAATGAGAACTATAAAAAGTTAAAGAAAGAAATTGCAGAAGACACTAGGAAATGGAAAGACCTCCCATGCTCCTGGATAGGCCGACTTAATATAGTAAAGATGGTGATACTTCCAAAACTAATATACAAATTCAATGCAATTCCTATTAAAATCCCAATGACGTACATCACTGAAATACAGAAAACAGTCCAAAAATTTATATGGAACAACAAAAGACCTAGAATAGCCAAAACAATTCTAGGGGATAAAGACAATATGGGAGGGCTATCCATGCCGAACTTCAAACTCTACTACAGAGCTATAATCACAAAGACAGCATGGTACTGGCACAAAAACAGACCCGAAGACCAATGGAACAGAATAGAAGATCCAGATATAAATCCACAGGCCTACAGCCAGCTGATATTCGACAAAGGAGCCAAAGACATACAATGGAAGAAACACAGCCTCTTCAACCGCTGGTGCTGGGAAAACTGGGCAGCCACATGCAGAAAACTAAAAGTGGACCCCAGCCTATCACCATGCACCAACATCAACTCAAAATGGATTAAAGACCTTAACATTAAACCTGAATCTCTGAAACTACTGCAGGACAGAGTAGGAGAGACACTTGAACTAATAGGCACAGGAAGGAACTTCCTGAACAGAGTCCCAGGGTCACAACAAGTTGGAGAGAGACTCGACAAATGGGACTACCTTAAAATAAAAAGCTTCTGCACAGCTAAATCTATCGCAACTAAGCTAGAAAGACAACCAACTAATTGGGAAAAAATATTTACCAGCAATATATCAGACAAGGGGTTAACATCCTGTATATACAGGGAACTCAAGAAACTAATCCCTCCCAAACCTAACAAACCAATTACTAAATGGGCAAGGGAACTAAAGAGGGACTTCTCAAATGAAGAAATAAAAATGGCAAAGAAACACATGAGGAAATGTTCATCATCCCTGGTGGTGAAGGAAATGCAAATAAAGACAACCCTGAGATACCACCTTACCCCAGTCAGAATGTCCCACGTCCACAAATCAGCCAATGACAAATGCTGGAGGGGATGTGGAGAAAGAGGAACCCTATTACACTGCTGGTGGGAATGTACACTTATACAACCACTTTGGAAAGCAGTCTGGAGGGTCCTTAGAAAGCTAAAGATTGACCTCCCTTACGACCCAGTCATACCACTTCTAGGCATCTACCCTGAACAACAGGAACCAATATACAAGGACACGTGCACCTCCATGTTTATTGCAGCACTGTTCGCAATAGCTAGGATATGGAAACAACCTAGGTGCCCCACCACAGATGAATGGATCCAAAAATTGTGGTATCTATACACAATGGAATATTATGCAGCCATTAGAAATGACAAAATAATGGCATTTGCAGGGAAATGGATGGAGCTAGAAGGAATCATGTTGAGCGAGGTAAGCCAAGTACGAAGAGACAAACGGTACATGGTCTCCCTCATAAGTGGATGCTAAATCCAAAAGGTTAGGTGATACGACAAAACTAACAGGACTTAAGAAACAAAGAACTCCCGCTCATCTGGTTGAACCACTACTAAATATCCTCATGCTGCTGATCACAAATATGGTATATAACATGTGAACACTGTTATATATTACAGACTGTGGTAGACAATTTGCTCCAGGGAAGTTAGAATGAACTTGTGACTTTGAAATTATGTAATCATTTAATCACAATCAAAAAAAAAAAAAAAAAAAAAAAAGAACCTCGGGGAAGGGAGGGAGGGAGGGGATGGTAGGGGGAAAACAATGGAGGGGGTAACAATGTTCAAGAGGAAGTGTACTCATAACCTCACTCATGTAACTGTAACCCTCTGTATAGTAGCTTTACAATAAAAAAAAAAGCAATGATAAAAAAAAAAAAAGTGTATGGTATCAAAGTTACAATGTAGTTTCTCTTTACTAAACTGGGGGTGTAGTTCAGAGTAGCCATACTTTTGTTCTCATGTTCAGAGAACCAAGCACTACTCAGAGGGAAACTAACTGGGGTCCCTTATATTTATGAGTGTATAAATTGATGTTATATATGAGTTAAGACAAGTGGTCCAATTAAAGGTTAATTATGCTGCTTTTCTCTTAGGAAACTTGAAGCTTCTCTTCTTGGTGAACTGGAAGGTGTGACTGGCCAGACCGAGTATTGTATTTGTGTTATTATTGTACTTGCTGCACAAAATCCTTCCCCATCACTTATATTTGCCTCCAAGGGTCTTGCAAAAGGGTCATGCAAACCTAGAGATGCACCCCAAATGTACCAGGACACAGCACTGAATTTTGCCCTAGAAGTGGAGAACTGAGGGATTCAAGTGCCTTCAGACCCCATTCAGTAGTTTCATTATCCTATGGGAAAGAAGAGTCTTGGGGAGATTGTATGAACCCCAGGTCCTGTTTTCAGAGCTTATGCTTCTACCTTTCATGCTGCAAACCTCTGCATCCAACAGACAACTTCTGAAAGACACATTTTATAATAAAGTAAGAAACAACTCACCACATCTGAACATCCTTATTCTTTATACCCCCACAGAGGAGGGATGAAACAAGGAAGCTTTAGAATCTGACTTTTGTTTAATGTAATAAACAACATTTTCTTGGCCAAAGCTGTTTTAAGCTAGAAGTTGTTGCTCCCATAAGTCACAAATAGGCAGGTAAGGATTAGAGAATGAGCTGGCAGGTAAGGATTAGAAATATTGTAGGTGGTCAAGGGGAAAAGATGAGCAGATTAAGAAAAGAAGTGAGCAAATATGTACATGTAATCAGGACAATAGAGCCAGATTTTCTACCATCACAGAAAGAGTCACAAAAGGAAAAGAGGAAAAGCTGGAATGAATTCTGTGGTCTTTGGAACACCTAGTATACAACTGTTAATTCCTGGATACCATCCTCCTCTAAAAAGAGCCAATGTTCTTTGTTCTACTTACACAGCAGTGTAAGTGTGAAATTATTTCTAAATTAAGACTAAGGGAAAGGTAGCAGACTTTATTCTCGGTGGGCATGCAAGTATGAGACAGTCCAGTGTTTCTCAAGCTTTAAAGTGCAAACAAATCCCACATGGTGATCTTGATAAAATGTAGATTCTGATTCAGTAGGTCCGAGATCAGCCCAAGATTCTATATCCCAACAAGCTCCTACTAGAAGCAATGTTCAGCCCAAAGGCTGAACTCTAACAGGCAAGGAGTCATGTAGCCACAGATTACTAGTAGCAACCTAATTAACATTTTGGAAGCAAATTACCTATCAGGTATTGCAGCTAACTATTTAATGTCTAAAACTTTTCCACGTGTAATGGATGCACTTCAGATAACACAATGGATGAGAACATCTTTCCTGAAGCCAGAGAGACCAGCCACACTCAGTCATTGGGTTGGATAGATTTAGGTTATATCTTGAGATCAATTATTTAATGTTCATACAGCTTTATTAAATTTTCCTAAATTTCATCTTTCTCCTGTTAGATTGAGAAATTTAGTTCTTTTACTGCTATGAGAAATTAACAAATTAGTGACTAAATTACTTAATGCAGGGCCTAGAATAGATAGCAACCAAAAATAAACTCATGCTTCTAAGACAGCAGTATGTAACAAATGGTGTCCTAATGGATAATTCTCACAATCAGGGAATCCTGTTACCTCAGAGGAGGTGTTTCTGACAGTCATCACAGATAATAATAATGTACAAAACAGCTAAGGCAAACTTAAAAGAATTAGTCAAGACAAAGAGCATCAATACACTATCCAAAAGTTAGGAAGACGAGTAAACTGTTGTGGGTGAGGATCCTGCTTGGTTACAGAAAAGGATTCATGAAGCCAAAAGAAATCAGCCAGGAATGTTGAACGTTAGCTCTGTGGCAACAGTTGCTCCAGTGCTTCAAAGAAGAGTCTGAGGAGTTTATCTTACTTCCTTCTGTAGGTGGCCCAGACAGCCTTGTTGCAAGACAAATCTCTGCTTATTGAACAAATCCTCTTAAACTGTCTGAACACGAACAGACTGCAGCTTTGAAATCCAGATTACAAATCGTAACACTCACTGGGAGTAACTGTGATGACTGAATTAATTTGTGAGCACAGTTTTCTTGTAAGAACAATGTGAGGAGGCTAACATAAGGATGTATTGCCAAACAGGAAAAGGCTAGTTAGTTAAACACACCTGTCCCACGTAAGATGTTCTGCTTCTAGTGTCTTCATGGTTTAGTTACCTTCTTGCCCAGATCATAATGGAATTAACTTCCTTCAAGGTATATCCACAACCACTCCTGCACCTACCAGATCAGAGTAAATGAATTTTCTATAGTGATGTATATATTCATGGCTTAATTTTTGCTTTTTGAGTACAACACTTCCCTCCTTTGTACTATTTCTTCAAGATTATTTCATTTCTACATTGCATCTTTTCATTTTGCAAAGTCTCACTAGCACTCTGATTTAAATCTGAGTGTCTATAATCCTTTATGCATTACATCTCCCCACCTGTTCTTCTTGGATGTAAATTGGCTGAACATTGAGACAAAAATCATTCTTTGTTGCTGTGGTTCATCCTTCAGTGAACAGACCCCAAGAATACTTGCTCCCAAACTATTTCTGTTTGCCAACCAGCAGTCAGCCAGCAACCCACCCACCCACCTGATGGTTGGGGAAAAATGACAGAAGGGAGAAGGAAAGAAACTGGGGAGGGAGGAGAGAAAATCCAATGACCAATAGCTTGGCCCTATTCCAACCTGAGTAATTAGAGTCTGCCTCTATTTCGAACATTTTTCTCATTTACAGCCTGTATGCCTGTGTGTATGTTGGGAAGGGGGAAGGGAACTGTGTGAAAAATCATTTCTTTTCCTCTTTCTTTTTTGCCATGGCTCATTAGAAATAACCTTAAAATTATAAATGTAATCCTGAGGAGATCCACAAATGTCTTGGAGTCCCATCTGAAAAAGGTTAAGAATGAGATAACCATGCAGTTTCTAAAGGTCTCAGGCAGGCACTGAAATCTCAGAAAGCTGCCTTTAAAAGCAGGAAAAGGAAGGCTAAAATAAACACACCCTCCCCACCCCCCACTATTATCAGAACAATACTGGAAGGCATGGAAGGGGAGCTACCCCCTCCCCAAGCTGGCTCCTAACTGACTCACCCATGTATTGTCCTTGACTTGTCCCTGATTTCCTGTTCCAAAAAAACATCTCTTCAGGTGACATCAGACACACAGATGGGATCTGGGAGGATCCAAACATGAGTTCTTGTAGCACAGCCAGCAATTTCTTTGGGACAGACTGAGCTTTAGCCATTTGATAAAGATGGAAGGTTTCATTCAAGAAGGAAGGAGGGATTAAGTCTTATCAGACATGCAAACATTTTAGAACAATCCCCTTCCCCAGTGCATCTGAATGGCACCCAATGCTCTATCTGAGGGCTCACAGGTGTTAACATATACCCTCAGAGCTCTGCAAGATGTCTCTACAGTGCTGCACATGACTACTTAACTCGTAAGTGCCACCATTAAATTTTGAAGAAAACTTTGTTGCACATACATACCAAACATTTGTGTTCATATAAAAATAGTAATGGTTTAAATTACTAATTAGCCAAAGTTGATCGCACACCTTTACTTGCTGTCTTTACCCTTTCCCTTACACACTGTCTGACATGTTTCAGAAAGCTCAAGTGTTACTCAAGTCTCTGTTAGAAAAACTCACCCTTGCCCTGGGTCTGATTATCGCAAAGAGAGAAAAAGCTAGGAAAATGAGTCCTATTTTTCTTTGATTTTGTTTTTACTTTTCCTATTTCCTTGTTTTATTCAGCTTTGAGACAAACACGTCTGAGAAAAGAAACTTCAAGGAGAAGAAAATTATTGTGGCTTGGGTTGCAGGGTTTTTAGTGCCTGGTCAGATGGTGGAAGGGCATGTTAATGGAAAGTTGCTCATTTCATGGCAGCCAGGTTCACACAGTCAAGGAACAAAGTATATACCCTCTAAAGGCATGTTCCTCATGGCCTATGAGATTCCACCTTCTCATAGTGAGTTCAATGACGAATTCATCAATGTATTAACACATTGGTCAGGTTAGTGCTCTCACAGCCAAGTAATTCTCAATACTGTCATGAGCTGGGGGGACCAAGCCTATGGGGAGATACTACATACTAGCTTTGGGGAAGATATACAATATCCAAAATATAACACTTATAAACTCAAAAGCTCTACAGGCAAAGCAACTACAGCTAAGACCAGGAATGAGATGCTGAATGGCTTGTGTTTTATGTTGTCTCTCTCTCTCTCTCTCTCTCTCTCTCTTTTTAATTCAGAACTGAGGAAATTGTTTTGAAAATGAAATTTTTCTATTTAAATCAGACTTTTAGAGAAAGAAAATGGAATTGAGATACTGTAAGAAGAAAATATACACCAACTCCCATAAAAGAATAAAATTAATTCTAGTGTACAATTCTTTCTCTCAATCAGAAGATATTTAATTTCAAAAGACTTGTAGAAGAAATAAGGTCAAAAGGAAACAAAAGCAATCTTAACTTGGAACCCCTTAAGAACCCTTCTGTCCATGTCCAACTAGAACAATGACACAAGGAAAACTTCCACATAAATTTACACTTTTCTTGAGCAGAAACAATGCATAAAGCCCTTCCAAAAAGTCTTATTGCTAACTGCTCAATGCTCCAACATCTAGTTGCCATAGCAGAAAGCAGAGTTATGCAGTCAGGTTTTAGCAAAGCAAACTTAAGTGCTCCAATTCCTCCTGCATCCAAAGTCTCCATGAAGGACATGGGACAGAGGTTTCAGAACAATACAATTAGACATGCTCTGCTTTTACAAATGTGCCTGCTGTGTGCTTCCATCTGTATCCCATCATGGATATTACTGGTAAATCACTAAATGCACACAGAAGAACTTATACAGTCCAGGTGAAGAAAAAGGAACAGGAGCTCTAGAAGAGACTCTCATAGTCATGAAAAAAATATCACATTAGATTTAGTGAGTTAAGTAAGGTTCAAGAAAATCAAAGACACAATTAGACAATTCAGTGACACCACAGTTGAATACAGTGGCAAATTTAGTTCATGCTGCAAGCCTGACATCTTTGGGACATACTGTAAATGTGTATCTTCAGTATTCTCACCCCATGATATTTTCTTTCATTTTCTCTTCTTTTTTTCTTTTCTTTCTGATCCTGGAGCTTGAACCTAGGGCTTGGGCACTGTCCCTGAGTCTCTTTATGCTCAAAGGTAATGCTCTATCACTTGAGTCACAGCACCATTTCTGGCTTTTACTGAGTAGTTTATAGATAAGCGTCTCATGGACTTTCCTGCCGCAGCTGGCTTCGAAACATGATCCTCAGATCTCAGCCTCCTAAGTAGCTAGGATGACAGGCATGAGCCACCAGTGCTCAGTTTCCACAACATTTGCATTTGTTATTGGAAAGATCAGATCATATTAAGTAAAGCTCTCTGAAATACTTTTTACATTATTCATCTACCCACATATTCCTAGTCATTTTCATATTAACCAGTACTGGTTGTATATAAGTATGTATGTATTTAATTTTTGTGTTTGTCTTGGGTTTGAACTCAGCACTTCACATTCTCACAGCTGGCATTCTTCCCCTTGAACCATGCTTTTGGTTGAGCATTTTGCTGGTTAATTGGACATAGAGTCTCACAGACATTTCTTCTCAGACTAGAATGGAAACATGATCCTCCAGGTCTCAGCTAGGTGGCACAAGCCACCAGCACCTGGCTTAGTTTTTTTTTCAACGCGCTTTCCTTAAGTACCTATTTTAAACTAAGCTAGGGATATTGATTTCGGTACTCAGCATAGTGTATTTTCCACAGGAAACATCTGACATTAATTGAGAAATTACATAAGAGATGTGTAAAATATATCCTGAGAAACTCAAGTTTCTCAGAATGAATAGGTTGACTTGTAGAAGTTCACTCTATAGACAAAGAAGGAGGCAAAATGGATGACCAACAAGGACCCAAGAATCAGAAGATTAGGTAGTTATGGATAGTTTAGCCACATGTACTTTCTGAAAAGAGACTGACAGATAGTAAATGTAAAATCTACAGTAGCATCAGCTACTATCACAGGAATGAGAAAGATTGAGAATGACTAGGTGACTTCCATCAGCATGTAGAGACCATGCATGACACCATTAGACAAAAAGTAGAATAACCTTGAACTAACTAAGTAGATTTTATCCACAAAAGCCTACGGAACTATGTCTGAGTTGACCTAGGTTTTTTAAGATTGCATTTTCTGCTATTAGGGAAATAAGCAGGTGTAAAAATACCCTCAGTTCAGTTATTTTTTAAAAAGAAGAAAATATTTTCCTATTCACATATTTATCCACTTATCCATAAGATTACCCATGCCATACAAAAGAAAAGGTGAGGACTTCTGTGCACCATTGGGAAGTAAGAGTGGTTTTCCAGCCCCAAGCTGGGTGGTGCCAAACTGACCCTTCTTTCCATCCCACCATGCAAGTCACTGTAAAGGACTTGGTCTCTGTCAAAGCCTTTTCTTAATGTGTTATCCACATGGTCAAATCTTTTCTTTTTTGAAGTTAAGAATGTGGTTTGTTTGGAATGTAAACCTTCCCAGCTGACAACATCATTGGTTTTATCCAATCTCAGCAGACCACTCAGCTGCACAATTATAATCTTAATAGAGAAATTTGTGACCACCAACCCCAGATACTAGGGACGTTACTTACGATGTCTGGTTCTTTGCAAACATACGGCATCAGAACCCCAGGGGAGCTTGCTGGTAATACAGACTCTCTAGATGTATGTGACCTACTGAACACAGAATCTTCAATTTTTCACAAGATTCCCTTGTGGTTAGATGGTTGGATCACAAACTGGAGTTTGAGAAACACTGTTCATCCTGTCTCTAAGGATTACTTCTAGTACTGATCAAATAATTTACACTCACAATTTTAAATGTGAATAAAATAATGTACCCAACCTCAAAATGTACTTTTTAAATGCAATTGGCACTGCGGAGAACACAATTCTTTAGACTGAAAGTCTAAATTAAAAGGAGAAATGTATTTGAAAAGCCCAGGAAATAATAAGAACAAAGCTACCTTCTTGAGATTACTAGAGTCAAACAGAAATGCCACCCATCCACACTCATGTTTGCTGTTTTTTTTGTGTGTGTTCTCTGATAAACAATCCCCTCAAAGTAAAGAAGATGGCTACCAAGTTCTGTAGATTTTGCCATCCAAGATGGTATAAATTTCATTACTTTTTTCTGAGAAAAGAAAATGTTTGTGAAAATTCTCCTTTTAGCTTGGGGTCAAAGCAACCATCCACATTAGCATTAGGATCAACCCACTGTGTACTGAGGAGCTAATGTGGGCCTTAGAGTTGACAGTTCTTATTCAAACAAGGAAGGCCATTTTTCAGCTACAAGAAGCCTGTGAGAAAGAGAAAATGATACTACTGCACAACCAATCCATCAGCATCTCCTATATGCAATACCTCTTTCCATGTCCTTCACCCTTTTTTATTGAAAGTACATGAGCATAGTACGATTTGAGGTCAAGGATGAAGGAGAGATATGTGTACAATACCACAATGGGACAAAAACAAAAGCTGTTACTTTCTGAAGTTTTTTTTCTTTGCACATAATATATCTGCTAGGAAAGGGATCTAGAGAGCCATATATATCCTATTCTAGAATATGATAGGCATAAATCATGTTTCCTTTCATCAGTAAGATTAGCAAACAAATGCTTTCTGCTTTCACTGACACTTCTTTCTCAGATTAAAAGTTTAATCCAACCAGTATCTACATAAGTTTCCACACTAACCTAAATCTAGGTTAATAAGCATCCTTGTTATTCTTCAAAAACACCAGCATAGAGTAGCTGGTCCATCCATGTTCAATGGAATAGAAATGAACTGACTCTACAGCAATAATAATAACTACTTCAGTGTTACTGTAAGCATTAAGTTAGATCATCAAAGTAGAAACATTTTGAAAACTACAATGTGTTATTAAGTCATAAGGTATTATTAAGTTAAAAAGTGTGTAATCAGAACCAGAGTAATCGTATAATACTGTTTATTCTGTGACTCTTAAGTGATGAGATTCTTGGAATTATTTCCAGCTTCTTGATTATGTAAAACAGGCAAGCAGAAAGAGAAAAATCTTGCTAGGTTCTTTCAAAACAGAATCTTAACTACCTAAATTCTTACAGGAAAAAAATTCTTAAGCTTCTAATCCTCTGTCTTGCTTTCACGTAACGTAGCCATGCCTCATCAATTCTATTTCTTCTTCTGGCTAACATTCCACATGCCTGCGCATATCTGTTTATGTCAAACCAGAAAACACAAAACGTTACAGGCAGAAAGTAAGTCAGGATTCAGTACTGTTGTCCACTGAGTGACAGGCATCTCTAATGCTTTGTTTGGCTTAAGATCACATTGGTTAGTACTTTTCTTGCTTTTCATTGTCTATTATCTGAAGTCTGTCAGGCCCCATCGATTCTATCCAGTTATGTTTATCTGTGCTCACTCTAGGTAACCTACTTCTCACCTCTTGGAGGTACATGCTCTATCTAGTCTCTAGACTCCAGACTTTCCACAGTTGTTCATCTTGACTGGATTCTCAAACATCGTTGGGAGTTTGAGAGTACCTTCTAGGTTGATCAGATAGAGCCTTCCTTGCTAATATATCTTGAGTGGGAATCACAGCCAAGAGACTGATTCTATAGGTCAAGAAACTCAGTAACTTCCCTAGCACTTTGGAGGTATACGAAAAGTTTTGAAACATAATAAAGTCCTTGTATGAAAAGTACACCGCTCATATAATAATGTATAGATTAAAAACTGAAGGCTTTCCTCCCAAATTCTGATTGAAGGATTTAAAGCTAGTGTAATAGGGAAAGTACATAACCCTGGGGTTTTCACTGCCTCATAAACCTCAGAAACAAGAAGAGAAATACATTGGAACCCAGAAAACAGGTTCTTATAAAGGTCATCTTGAGAAGAGGTATGAGTATGTGATCACAAATAGGGTTACCGCTGGGTAATCCACAAGAAGGAAGGTGGAGATGAAGATTCTCTACCATTCTTCATTACCTTACTTCTGATCTTCTTGTCCATACGACCTAAAAACCAACAGCCCAGCACCCAGTGTTGTGATCTACACAGGACAGTTTCAGAGGCAGAAAGGATGGAGAAGACTGGTCAATGGTGACAAAAGTTCTTCCAGCCTCTGACTCAGTATCTTGTTCTCATACATTTCTTTTCCTTTCAAATTGCCCCTAATGGCACAGTGCTTTCCCATTTATAACATGGAGGCAAACTTCTGCTTGAATTTTCTGGAGATGTTTCCTTCTCAAGTACAGACATGGGTCTAGATGCACTCTAATGATAAGCTAACATGTCAAATTGAAACCTCTTTGTATAAGTCCTTAAAGAAAATAAGATTAATGTTAATTAAAAGATGTCATTTCTCTTTCTTGTGCCTTCTATTTCCTACATGTGGAAAAGAGGCCAGAGGAAGAGCAGTCATCTTGCTACTTTAATGCCAAATAGAATGACAGCCAGGAATGGCCAAGAAACACGGAAAGGGAGTGGATCTCTGGCAGTAGAAGCCCCAGAGAGTCCAAGCACATCAATCAGACTTCTGGTTGATGGCGCTCTATCTGTTCTCTTAGATAGCTCTCTCGTCTTATATCTAGGGAGCTAACTAGGTGAAGTCACTTTCTTCCCTGGACAGTGTGGACTCACGCCCACACCTTGTGTGGGAATGTGTGTTGGCAAATGGATATGTGTATATCTCTAAGCTAAACACTGCTCTCATTCTCTGCCTCTGTTGATTAAGCTATGGTCAGAGCTTTGCTTTCTGGGTTTTTTTTTTTTTATTAGAGTTAACTTATGTTTCTTTTTTATTAGAGTTAACTTACGTACAAAGGAATTTCACTGTGATCATTCAATATATCCATACAATGCACTTTGATCATATTCATCCCTTTACTACTATTCTTGTTTCTATCATCGCCTTAACCCCTTTTAAACACATATAATATGCTCTGATTTTAGTCTACTACCCTATCTCCCCCGCCCCTTTAGTTCTTTTCTCATCTTTTGTATTCTGACTTCACTAGTTAACCATCCAGTTTTCAGGAATGTCTTCTTGCCATTGTCTATCATTAAGCCTCTTACAGATAAAGGACAGAATACTTTCAAAATAGTGACTACCATGGGTTGAACTCTATATGTCAGACACTGAGATGTATTTCATTCTTTTATCTTAGCTTTATTTATTTTTGTTTATTCATTTATTTATTTACATGTGTGTGTATGTATGGGTTTGACAGTGATTGAATCACATGAGTCAGGCCTTTGAGTCTCAAGATTCTTTTTTTTTTAAATTCCTGGGGCTTCAACTGAGCCTGTGCGCTATCCCTGAGCTTTTATGCTGAAGACAAGGACTTTACCACTTGAGCCACAGCTGCATTTCTGGCTTTATTTTTGGTAGTTTTAGTGGAAATAAAAGTCTCAGACTTGTCTGCATGGGCTGACTCCGAATGGAAATCCTCAGATCTCAGCCTCCTAAGTAGCTAGGATTAAAACAGGTATAAGCCACAGGTACCCAGCTTCTTAGCTTTATTTTTAATCTGCTTTCATGAATCAGAACATCAAGGTTTGGAGAAGTTACATTTTTTGAGTTATCAAGATTAGCAGCTGGTTTTCTAGTTTTTAGGTAATCTAATTTCAGTACTGGTATATATTATATATTTAAGTGGTTAAGAGTATGTTCTCTTGGCCAGGAGCCCATGACTCATGCCTCAAAAGACAGAGAGGATCTGGCTCAAAGCCATCCTAAGCAGCAAAATCCTCAAGACCATCTCTAATTTACCAACAGAAATCTAGTCTGGAAGCATTGCTCAAATGGAAGAATGCCAAACAAATAAGCCAAGTAAGTTCAAAGATGTGAGTTCAAACCCTGATAATGACAAAAATAAGTTTTACCTAAAATATTAGTAATAACTAAAACATGTGTGGGACCATATTTATGTCTATATGATCAAACTAACATACACAGGCATGAGATTCCATGATGTAATCCCTTTAACAGCTTAACAAATACCATTATGGGAAGGAGATTGGGGGTAGAACAATGGACAGAGGGGGTGACCATGTAGACATGGGTGAAAATGGAACTAGGAAATTTGAGCCAATACAAAGTAGAGGAGGGAATGATGGAAGGATGATACTGATTAAGATGCATAGACATGTATAACAGGTCCATAAATGAATGTGTTAAACTGAAACATCTTCGTACAAATACTTGAATATAATAACAGAAAAGTAGAAAAGAAAAAAGTTATATGAAGCCAAAGCCTGAAATCTAAATCTAGCCTCTCTACTAGGCACTTTAGTACTATGAACAAGGCAATTCGCTTCTTCACGCCTCAATTTCTGCATATAGAAAATAGCACTATATTAAGTCATTTGAGAATATTAAATTAACCAAAGCACAAATAGAGCTTAACCCAACAGCTGATACAAAATGCTTCTTGCTCTTATAATTTGACTCTAGGAACTGTTGTTGGTTGTGCTTCTAAAAAGAGAAGGCAGAGGTGGCATCTTCTCAGAGCTAAAGTAGAATTATAAAAAGCACAGGGCCCTGTGACCTCTGCAAGTTATTTACTGTCTCTGACTTCGCTCTTCATACCTCTAAAATGAGAATAAAAATTGGCATCTACTACCCAGTATTTTATGAGTATCAAATGATATAACCTATGGAAAGGATTCATAAACTATAAAGTACTATATAAATCTGTCATTTGATTTCTTTCTCACCAGCTCTCTCCAGAGTTCTGGGAAAAGGCCAGAAGCAACGTTCCCTCTGTTGGAAGCAATTTTCAATGTCTTTTAGAGCCATTGTTTAAAGCTTTCATGGAACTCATTAAACTAGTAAGACATCCAGTCAGCTATTGGGTCCATATCTTAGGTAGGCCAGGATATTAACACCTTGTACAGCTTATCTTCCACTGTAACCTCAAAATGGCCAATATTTCAGTTTGAAACTCAACACTCACAATGTAGATGGTTCACCTAATATATCTTTTCACTTTTTTTATGTCAGGCTTTTGTCAGTGCACTTACACCAGTAACCCAGAAAGTGTTTTCTTCTAGACTCACAAGAAGTCATGGAGACAGGCATGAAGACATATCTTTGCAATGCAGTATTCCCAGAAGGGAAATTCTTCCTGGGGAGGTTTATGCAGAGGAGAAAAGTAAAACAAAAAATCTTTCTGTCTACCTGCCCTAAGGTGGCATAGGTATGGTTTACTACAGGAAATATGGCTTCTGCAGCCTTGTACCTCCTAATGGAGAGCTAGGAGCTGGGGTGAGACAAAAATAAACTTTGTAATTAACTACAAGTCTATCAAAGGAGCACAGGACAAGTTGCCCTACCTTAACATTAAAGGTGTGTGTGTGTGTGTGTGTGTGTGTGTGTGTGTGTGTGTACAAGGCATAGAGGCAGACACACAGAGACAGACAGACAGGGAAAGATAGGAAGAGCAAGTAGTATTTGACATTTCACTTAGATATCTTATATCTTCCTAGTGGATTCTGAAATATGTTCAGTCTTTCACATTTTCTCTTTCTATCTTCCTCCCTAAACTGGCTTTGGACATTTTTTGGGGGGGGGAGTGAGATGATCTAGGTGTTGTGTTTCCCCAAATTCAAAGATTGACATCTGTAACCCATCTCAGGCTCCATGTACAGGTTTTAGCATTGTAGCAATGTTCTCCATCATTAGTGGAGGAGCTTTCTTAAGGGACAAGCATTTGGCAAGAGTCCTCAGGGCCATGTTTTACAGCATCCTTCCATCATTAACTTGGTTCACTGGTTCTTCTGTCCTATCATCCCAGATCTCTCTTCCCAATAATCAATGGTCTTCCATTAAACACAGAGATCGTTCTCCTAAGTATTATTTCTATCTTTGAAATCATCTTCCCTCTTAAAACTCAGTTATATTGTCCATCTTTACTATGTCTACCCAACACAAAATGATGCACAGGTCTGGAAATTCTCATTTATTTGATCTTTGTCAATAGAAAACACTGATACTTTGATATAGAAAACCAATTCTGTAACATCAGCTATTCAATTTGACCTTGTGCTAGAAATTTATTAAATAACCACCAAATCTTCACTACATAATGGGACTGATTATATGAGTGAGTGATTTCACTTGAGGCAAAGAAGGATTTTATTGCATACCATTTACATTTTTTAATTCAGCACTTTAAAGGCTATTATTCACATTTGGAAAAATATTATCTGCTCAATATATATTATGTTTGTAAAAAATGAGCAAATGAATAACTGAGTGAAAGGTTTGTATATTTAAATGCTAATGCTCAAAATCACTGTGATAGTAGTAGATTTTTAGCTCCAAGAAAAAAGGAAAACATAAAGCAGGAAAATAGCATAGTATGTTATTTTTAAAAGCCATAATAATTTTATTTAACCTTTATTAGATCCCTAGAAGCAATACATATATATTTCATTAAATAGGTCAGAAAAGAAGTCATCCAGATTCCAACCATCAGAAGACTCATTGTTTTTTATAATCACATAAGAAAGAAGAAAATCAACAGTTGTTTGAGCCTCTGAATTTTTCCCAAATATTTTTCTTTCCGGTAAACTGTAAGAATAGATTTTTATTGGCCTGTTCTTTCTTTAGGTAAGTCACTCAGTACTGGTTGGTTGTTCATCCTATTAACCTCTGTAACCTTACAAACTCCTCTCTGATTACATTCTGACCTCTTCCACCTCCCAAACTTGCCCAACCCCCTGACTAAATACAGCATTCTAGGGATGAGTGAAGGTCTAGCCATACAATGGATCTCCATTTCCAAGCCTTTTCTTCTAATACAATAACACAGATCTACAGTGAGTGGGCACAGGAGCTGCAGGGCTGAGATGTGGAAATCTGCATTTCTAATATGAGCCCAGATGGTGCAGTTGCTGCTTCGAGACCATACTTTGAAAACCACTGATCGAGGAGACTCTTGAACTTTCTTGGAAGAAACTGGCACGCGGTTCAACAAAACAAGACACTGTTGCAAAGTGCCATTCCTTATGCTGATTTCTCAAAGACTTCCCAAAAAGTTCAGCTTCCACCTAATTCTTAAAAGCTGGAAAATCCTCCCTCCACCAGCAATTCAAATCCTTAAAACAATAGCTTCTTAATAAAGACAGGGTGCAACTTCTGAATCAGTACCATAATAGCTATCTTATATTCAGGTGCTTTTCTATTAGTCACAAATGACTTGCCAAATGTACTGAATATGTTGTCCCTAACCTTTTACAAAATTAGGCATTTCTATGAAAATATACCCTAATGCAAACAAAAGTGTTACTTTTATTAAAAAAATATATCTTTAAGTTTATACCTAATTCTTTTTTTTTGTTTTGTTTGGTTTTGGTTTTGGTCATGAACTCTGGGTCTGAGTGCTGTCCCTGAGCTCTTTTGCTCCAGGCTAATGCTCTACCACTTTGAGCCACAGTGCCACTTCAATTTTCTGGTGGTTAATTTGAGAGAAGAATCTCATGGACTTTCTTGCTGGGTTTGGCTTTGAACCACAATCCTCAGATCAGAGCCTCTTGTGTAGTGAGGATTACAGGTATGAGCCACCAACACCCAGCTTATACCTAGGTTTTTAATCTGTTAAGTTAGTTAATAGTTCCAAGAACATAATACCGCTTTATAAATTGTCTTAGGTGGTGGTACAAAGGAGTTGTTAAATTAATGGGTTATGAATACAGTGTATCTTGATCAATGTCACCCCTTTCAACATTCTCACCTAACCCTTCTAATCCACTCCTTCCCTGACTTCTCTTTGTTAATTTTTAAGATTTTTTTAAAATCAGACTTCCTGATTTTATAGGATATACATTGTATTCTTTTTTTTTTTGACCAATTCTTTTTTTTTTAATTGTGAAAATATGGTACAGAGGGGTTACAATTACATGGGCAAGGTAATGAGTACATTTCTTATCAAGCATTGCTGCCTCCTCCTTTGTTTCCTCTTCCCATCCCTTCCCATCTCCCTCCCCCCACTGCCCCCATTATCCCCCCCAGCTGCCAAAGTTGTAAAGTTCATTTTTTGACATAACAACTTGTACATCTCATTGCTGTAATGGGTCTACCTGTATCCCTATTTAAATGATTTGTTTTTTCCCTTCCTCTCCACAAATTATACCAACATCAAAAACGGTGAAAGCAGGGGTTATACAGTGGGGGAGGGACATACAAAGCAATATAGAAATCATCTTATAAATATGTTAGAAACAATCGCATGAAAGAAAAAACATTTGAATACTTCTTGACTGCGTTCTCTCCATCTTATCTTCATTTATCTACCCTTTCCCCTTTTGAGTACCACTTCCAGGCGTTTTGTTTTGCTGAACTTTGACTATTTTGATACGTATTTTTCTTCTAAATAAGTTAAATAATATAGACAACATAAAGCTAGAGGTCTTCATTCTTTCTTTCTGTCCACCTTGATTTGGAGGGAAGAGCTATTAGTTTTGTGGGGGTTGTTTTTCTATCCAATTTCACAATTTATTTGTGATAAATTTTTACAACATGCATTTACTTTTAACATAAATGCTCCCAGAGTAGGTGTAACAGTTTTTAAGGGACCTTAGTCTTTTACTATGTTACAGTATTCTGATAAAGTCATTATGTGTAGACCTATTTCACTATTTTTTCCCATTATCACTGCTGTTGTTGAAAAAAGTGTTTCAGTATTTTTAATGCCTGAATAGTATTTAACAGTATGAAACTACCACTGTTCATCCTTACCCCCTCCTTAACTTACATTTATCATTATTATCCTCTTTTCATGTTCATTCATTATTATGTTTATTTAGCATCACTTAAAATTTAACAATTTGATTTTTCAGGGTTTTATAAATAATTTTATTTATTAGTATAATTCACTTTATTAATCATATAAAATGATTTCATTTAATTTCCATAATGCACATAATGAACCTATTACTCTTTTTTATTCACTATCTGCTCTGTACCATTAGCTTTCTGATTTTAATAGGCTTCATTATGCTGTTTTGTTTAATTTTTTTCTGTTACTCATTTTCTTATTTATTCATTTTGTGAGATTTATTCTTTTCCATGTTTCATGCTGTTTTTACGCTTCTCTTCTAAGTGTAGAATGTGGGGCTTGAACTCTGGGCCTGGGCGCTGCCCTGCACAATTCAGCTCAAGGTAAGCACTCTACCACTTGAGCCATAGCGCCACTTCTGGTTTTCTGGTGGTTAATTGGAGATAAGAGTCTCACAGACTTTCTTGCTGGGGCTAGTTTGAACCTCAATCCTCAGATCTCAGCCTCCTGTGTAGCTAGGATTATAGGAATGAGCCACTGGTGCCAGGCCTAGAATGCCTTTAAAGTATATATCTACATGGGAGGTATATCCATGCCGAACTTCAAACTCTACTACAGAGCTATAATAACAGAGACAGCATGGTACTGGCACAAAAACAGACCCGAAGACCAATGGAACAGAATAGAAGATCCAGAAATAAATCCACAGGCCTACAGCCAGCTGATATTCGACAAAGGAGCCAAAGACATACAATGGAAGAAACACAGCCTCTTCAACCACTGATGCTGGGAAAACTGGGCGGCCACATGCAGAAAACTAAAAGTGGACCCCAGCCTATCACCATGCACCAACATCAACTCAAAATGGATTAAATACCTTAACATTAAACCTGAATCTCTGAAACTACTAGAGGACAGAGTAGGAGAGACACTTGAACTAATAGGCACAGGAAGGAACTTCCTGAACAGAGTCCCAGGGTCACAACAAATTGGAGAGAGACTCAACAAATGGGACTACCTTAAAATAAAAAGTTTCTGCATAGCTAAAGCTATTGCAACCAAGCTAGAAAGACAACCAACTAATTGAGAAAAAATATTTACCAGCAATATACCAGACAAGGGGTTAACATCCTGTATATACAGGGAACTCAAGAAACTAATCCCTCCCAAACCTAACAAACCAATTACCAAATGGGCAAGGGAACTAAAGAGCGACTTCTCAGATGAAGAAATAAAAATGGCAATGAAACACATGAGGAAATGTTCATCATCCCTGGTAGTGAAGGAAATGCAAATAAAGACAACCCTGAGATACCACCTTACCCCAGTCAGAATGTCCCACATCCACAAATCAGCCGACAAATGCTGGAGGGGATGTGGAGAAAGAAGAACCCTATTACACTGCTGGTGGGAATGTACTCTTATACAACCACTTTGGAAAGCAGTCTGGAGGGTCCTTAGAAAGCTAAAGATTGACCTCCCTTACGACCCAGTCATACCACTTCTAGGCATCTACCCTGAACAACAGGAACCAATATACAAGGACACGTGCACCTCCATGTTTATTGCAGCACTGTTCGCAATAGCTAGGATATGGAAACAACCCAGATGCCCCACCACAGATGAATGGATCCAAAAATTGTGGTATCTATACAAATTGGAATATTATGAAACCATTAGAAATGATAAAATAATGGCATTTGCAGGGAAATGGATGGAGCTAGAAGGAATCATGTTGAGCGAGGTAAGCCAAGAGCAAAGAGACAAACGGTACATGGTCTCCCTGATAAGTGGATGCTAAATCCAAAATGTTAGGTGATACGACAAAATTAACAGGACTTAAGAAACAAAGAACTCCCACTCATCTGGTCGAACCACTACTAAATATCTCCATACTGCTGATCACATGTATGATGTATATGTGTACACCATTATATGTTATAGACAGTGATAGACAATTTGCTCCAGGAAAGTTTGAATGAACTTGTGACTTTAAATGAGCATCATTATTCCACAATACTGTGAAATTTGGGAAATTATGTAATCACTTAATCACAATTAAAAAAAAAAGAACCTCGGGGAAGGTAGGGAGGGAAGGGATGGCAGGGGGAAAACAATGGAGGGGGTAACAATGCTCAATAGGAAGTGTACTCATTACCTTGTAATGTAACTGTAACCCTCTGTATAGTATCTTTACAATAAAAAATTAAAAAAAAATAAAGTATATATCTTTCTGAAAGGCTGACTAAATGGTCACAAATTTCTTTACTTTTTGTTTATCCTGGAAAGTTTTCATTTTATTTCAACTTGAAAAGGTAGCTCTACTACTGTGTATAGTAATATAGATTGAAAGGTATTTTCTTTCAGGTCTTGAAATACATACTTCCATGCTTTTGTTTTAGAGTTTCTGCTGTTATTCTGATGATTTACCTTTACTGGTGACCTGACTCCTTTGTTGAAGTTTTAAATACTCTTTCCTTATTCTGTATACTTACTGTTTTAGCTATATGTACCTAAGAATTATTTCTATCCTGATGTTTTCTGCTTGGCATCCTAAAAGCCTCCTGTATGTGGATGACCATTTCTTAAGATTTGGGAAATTTTCTGCAATTATTTTGCTGTTTAGTTGCCTTTAAAATGGATATCTTCTTCATCTATGTCCATGATTCATCAGTTTGGTCTTTTATTTACTTCCTTAAATACTCCCATTTTCCTTCCTTCCTTCGTTCCTTCCTTCGTTCCTTCCTCCCTTCATTCCTTCCTTCGTTCCTTCCTCCCTTCATTCCTTCGTTTCTTCCTTCCTTCTTTCCTTCTCTCTCTCGCTGTCTCTCTGTCTCTCTGTCTCTTTCTTTCTCTGAATGTCTAATTCCTCAGGCACGTATATTGTCTTCAATTGGATTCAGTCTACTGAAGAACTTCTGAGATTTTTTTTGATTCATTGAATTATCTGACATATTTAAATTATTCTACTTTTTATTTTGCTATTTTCAACATTCCTATACCTCGCTTAAATTTCTCATTCATATCCTTTGTTTTCTTATTTTTATTTTTGCTTATTTTTTATTCTCTTGGAATGTATTTAGGTGTTTATGGCTTCTAATTTCATTAATCATCTTTCAATATTCTTTTGAATTCTTTAGGATTGAACCAACTTCATTACTGCTGTTCGTATTTGTGGAATTTCTATTCCTGGAGGAGTCACATTGCTTTATTTTTTTCTCACATTCCTTGTGCTTGTGCATTTCAATTTGTAATGTGAGACCAAGTCATTGTTGGAGATTTTAATCACCCGTAGACACTCAGTTAAAGTACTCTCAAAGTTAGAACTTTCCGTCAAAACTCTGGGTGCCAGTTTCTCAACACAGGACTAGGGTACAGCTCAATGGCCAAACATTTCCCAGATGCTGAGTGCACCAGGGCTAAACCCTAGCACTTTGAAGATGGAGAAAACTGGCTAAATTCTCTGATTATTCCTTATATAAAGACTGTTGTTTGACAGTGGGCTCATAGTGGGCTGGACAGGTTCCTACCTACTCCATATAACCCCATTTTGTGCCTCCAAGGCATGAAAGCATCCCAAAGGCATTCCTGACATGTGTGGGAGAGTGGTTGGATTAAAAAAATCACTAGCCTCTGACTGACAGGAAATAATTTCCAGTATTCAGTCTTGCAGGCTCAGTGCTTTGAGATCCCACGTTTCAGATCACCACTCTGTGGGAAAAGAGAGACTGGGAGTAATAGTATGGTTTACAAGTTCTGTTTTCAGTAAACAGTCCCTCGTAGGAGCCAAGATGCAGCTCTTAGAAAGCATCAATGCTTTTAGACCCTAACCAACAGTTCCCACCCTGTGAAGGATGAGATTATGGAAATCAAATGATTCACTAGGCCTGCCCTCAGGACTTCAAGTCCTACCAGAAATAAGCACACATATACAGGAAGATGACAAGCAAAGTTAACTCCAAGAAGCTTAGCACTTTACCAGACATGAGATGTTCTTTCTCCTACGATGACCTTACATGGCTGTCTTTTCCAAGACAAAGTAGCACAGACTCCTGGAGTCATGCTTATTCCTTGTTTTTCAAGCCCAGAGTATCTCAGTCTCAAACAATAGGTCATTTCTCAAGATGTTGCCTCAGTATAGTTCTCTAAGAAAGTGAGAAAAAAATTCCTCTCTGAAGTTAACTTAGTGCACAAGGGCAGTCACTGTTGTATCAGGTTGCCACACACTAAGGCTTGTGGAAAGTAGTATTGTCTTGTTGTGAAATTGACAGTCATATACTCAAGGCCATCTTGCTTACCTTGTCTTTGGATTTCCAATTCCCTATAACCTCTGGGAATCTAGGGTTGAGTTTTGCAAGGGTTTTCTTGTTTTTGTTTTTTGCTTTCCTGTCACTTTTCTGTTTCTTTATGACTTTCAGCTTTCCTCTCACTTCTTTCTTGAGTTTTAGTGTACTCACTTTCTTTCTCTCTTGAGAATCATTGTCACTCTGACTCTTCTTATTCTTGGAGTTGAATTAGTTTGCCATTTTGCCCCATATCCAATCTGTATTCAGTTTTCCATTTACGTATTTCCAGCAATGCCATGTTGAATATTCTTGGTCATATCCCTTTTTGAAGGACTCAAGAATATTTTAATAGAATACTAAATATTTTAATGTAATATTTTAATAGAATAGTTTAATAGTTTATACTTTAAAGTTAGTACAACTAAAATGTGTGTTTAAAATGTACTTTAAAAGTAGAATTGCCGGGGCTGGGAAGGTGGCTCAGTGGTAGAGTGCATGCCTTGCATGCCAGAGGCCCTGGTTTCGATTCCTCAGCACCACATAAGCAAAAAGAAAAAAGCCGGAAGTGGCCCTGTGGCTCAAGTGGTAGAGCACTAGCCTTGAGCTGAAGAGCTGAGGGACAGCGCCCAGGCCCAGAGTTCAGGCCCCATGACCGGACCCCAAAAAACAAACAAACAAAAAAAGTAGAATTGCCCTCAGAGTCTTCCAAAAGACTATACCAATCTACGCTCTCAACACAGTGTTTGGAATCATCCTTTCACCCACACTGGATGTTATTGAATTTTCCTAAATTTGCAAAGTAGTACATATTGAAAAGCAGTTTTCTGGTACACATGTATAAAATGTGTCTTTTTTTTTCCTATCACAACACATCCTTTTAAAATTGTATTGTGTTAAAATATTAACTTCTGCAACACAGAAAATTTTCACATGAACTAATTTCCTATTTTCTCCTATATTATAATATTATGTTATATTACCTAAGTAATATATATGTCAGAAAGACTATTTTTTTGTCAGAGACATGAACTCCTAGTCAGGTGCTGGTGGTTCATATCTATAATCCTACCTCCTTAGGAGACTGAGATCTGAAATTCAGCCAAACAGGAAAGTCTGTGAGACTCTTAAATTTCAGTTAACCACCAAAACACCAGAAGTAGAGCTGTGGCTCAAGTGGTAGAGCCTTGAGTAAAAAAGCTAAGAGATAGTACTCATGTCCTGAGTTCAAGTCTCAAGACTGGTACAAAAGAAACAAAAAATTGGGTGGGAGCATAAACTCCCAAAAGAAATACATAAATATATTCGTGGTAATTGTATCTTAAGTAATAGTGTCTTTTTTTCTTACTTGTTCCTCTTGCTATCTTTTCTAAATTTTCCCAAACAAGCAACTTTTATAGAGTGCCTATTTTCTACCAGACACTGTTCTAAGCACCTTCAAAGTGTTACTCATTTCATTCTCAAAGCAAACATAAGGGAGGTCCTGCCATCACCACTTAGAGACGTGAAAGACCTTTTCCTAAATGCCACAACTGTGAAAGATTATAGCATAAACTTCAGAACTCAGCTATTGTGCCCAATACTGCCAATGACAAGGATTATTTTTATAATTTGATTAATAAAATAGTATTAAATACTAAATGAAATCAGCACTGTGCATACCAAAGAGAGATCCACAGTGCTGGATCCTGTGTGTTTACTTCTCTCCTTGTAATCTGTCCTCCATATTTCAAAGGCAAGCTTAACCATATCTATCCTTTTCCTCAACTTCATTCCTGCCCAAAGAGATACAGATATAAGCTATAAGAAACCCAGAAGTTCAATGGTTTTTAATCTTACTATAATTTATTTTCACTACTTTTATCCTTTTGAGTATATCTTGTTGTATAAAACATATACCATAATATCCTTGTTGGATCCTCTGTGCAATATAGTTAGCCAGTTCTTATTTTATGAAGCCGCTCAAATCCCACTCTTTATCTGATGGCTTATATATCCTAACACATGTCAGAATGGCTGTATCACTCAAAAGTGACACACAGTTCCCAGAGCAAAGCCTCCACGTTTAGGCTCCCAGCTCCTTAACAGTGGTGGCAGTGACTGAAAATCACCATCAAAGAACATCAACAGATTGCATTACAATCTGTCAATCGTACTCTAGAGAGAGAAATTGGCAAGTTGTTATATTAAAGAACTGCAATCAAGCATCTGGAATATGGCAGTGTGCATCAGTTTTATGTGAACTGGAGTTTTAGCAATTTCTTATCCTGTGCTTTTTGACACAATCTCATCCACAGCATCTCTAACACAAATGTACATTCCAAGTGAACCACGATTATTACTCAAGCCATACCTTTCTGCATACTATCGTAGTTACATACAGGTTGATTCCAGAAAAAGCATAATGTACTTTAAATCTTTTAATTAAAAAATATCTGCCATCTTCATTTGCCTCATGTCAGCAGAAGAATTAAAACAATGTCCTAAAGCATTGGTGTTTGTCTGAACCTTGTTAAGTAACTGCTTAGTGTTGTTTTCATACAAAGGGAGCCAACAGAGTCCAGACCTGAACTTATTATCAAAAATGGTTTTGATCTCAAATCTATAAATAGGATTATTTTCTTGTTTATTATTTGTATATAAAAGTGTTACTAATTTTTGTATGTTGACTTGTATCCTGAAACTTTCTTCGCTTATTTAAGTTTTTTGGTGGGAGCATTAAGATTTTCTATATATATAGTATATATAAGGTCATGTCATCAACAATTAGAGACAGTTTAAGTCCTTCCTCTCTAACTTGAATGCCCTTGTGTTTGCTTTAGAGATCTTTTCAATTTTGATTACTATATATTAATTGTACATATTAGTGAGAACCAGGGTGACATTTCCATATGTATATATAACATGCTCTGATCAAATACAAACCTCTTTTATATCATCCCCTCATATGCATATACCCCCTCAATCGTTATTATACTCCTAAATTAATATTTTTAGCTTCTACATATGTAAGAGACTACACAGCACTTTTCTTTCTATGACTGGCTTAACTGGTAGTGTCCTCCAGATCTCTTCGTCATCCTGTAGATGACAGAATTTTATTCTTCTTTGAGGCTGAATAATATTCCAAATGACCATATACCATATTTTCCTCCTTCTTTCATTTGTTGATGAGCACCATAGCTTTTATGAATAACGCCAGAGTAAATGTGAACATTCAGGAAATCTTTCCTATGCTGATTTCATTTGCTTTGAATATTTATTCAGAAGTGGTATGGATGGATGATAAGGTAAACCTAGTTTTCACTTTTTGAGGGATCTCCATATTAGTTCTTCTTAATGGTTATAGAAATTTAAATTTCTGCTAGCGGTGAGTTGTTTTGCTCCACATCTTCATCAGAATGTCATTTTTGTTTTGCTTTCATCATTTGTTTAAAATAGCTGTTGTAACTGGAATGAGATGGTATCTCCTTGTGCTTTTTATTTGCATTTCTCTAATGCATAATGATACTGGTTCATTATATATTTTGGGTATCTGTATTTCCTCTTTAGAGAAATACCTATTCAGATCAGTTACCCAATTTTAATCAGAGAACATGTTGAGCTTTTTTCCCTTACTAATCTTACAAATTCCTTATATATAAATCCTGAATATTAACCATCTGTCAGATGGGCACTTGACAGATATTCTCTGATTCTGTACATTATCTCCTCTCTCTGTTGTTCAGAAGCTTTCCAGTATGATGATTTTTGCTTTTATTTCTATACTTTTAGGGCATTGTCCAGAAAAATCATTGCCTGAGACTGTGTCTCTGTTTCCCTACATTTTCTTTGAATAATTTCAGTGTTTCTAAAATTACTATATCTAGGTCCTTGACACATCTTGATTTTTGTACAGGGTGAAATATAAAGATCAAGTTTCAGTCTTAGATATGTAATTATCTAATCTTCCCAATGTTACATATTCAAGATGCTGTCTTTTCTCCAAAGTATATTAGATGAGTCACTTTATTTTTGGGATCACTCTTCTGTCCATGGTCTGTATCTTCCAGTGCTCTCACACAGTCAGCCAATTACCTCAATTACTTCTTACTTTGGTTTTTCTCTGTGGAGTAAGACTTGAGTACTGGGTGTCTATTTTACCACATAGAATCCCTTTGCTTTCTCTTTCCTCCATCAGATTGTTCTAACTAGAACGACTCATATTATATTGAATGCAAAAAGCAAAAGTAAGCACCTTAATTTTATTGTTGATCTTAGAGTAAAAGATTCCAGATTTTGACCATTGAGTATGTTAGTTGAGTATGTTATCTGTCATATACAAGCTTAATTATATCTAACTACATCTCTTCTAGACTTATTCAGATCTATATATGCCTTTTACCATCATGTTATTTTTCAGCCACATTATGCTAAGTGAAATAAGCCAGATTCAGAAAGGAAAGTCTTGTATGGTATCAGTAAAATGTGTACAGCCTAAAAATGTGCTTATAGAAACAAGAGAATGGTGGTTGCCAGGGACTGGAGGAATAGTAGAAGTAGTACAAGAGTACAAAGTTCATTACACAAGAGAAGTAGTTCCTGGGGAATTAATGTGAAACATGGTGTCTACAGCTAACAGTATCCCATTATACACTTGCATTGTACACTTGCAATTTGCTAAGAGAGTAACTTTAGCCTTCTCATAACACTATAAAATAACAGTAACTATGCAAGGTGATAAATATGTTAACTAGCTTGCTTGTGATATTGATCATTATATACTACATAGACATCACTAGATAATAAGCATCAGTACATATATGAACATGACTACATATACTGTACACAATAAATACATGCCATTTCTATTTGTTAACAATGCTTCAAAGTGGGAGGAAGCTGGAGAATTTTAAAAGGTGTATCATTAGGTCTGGGAATATAGTTCAGTCATAGAGCACTATTCTAGCATGAGCACGGCCCTATATTTGATTCTCCATGTGAAAGGCCCTATGTTTGATTACACACAGACACACACACACACACACACACACACACACACACACATTAGTAAATACATCCCTATAACTTCAGCCTCTGACAGTACCACAAACCGTATTAATGGCCTGCTTTCATTTTGACACATTTTACTTCATTTAGTATCTTATTTACTTTCTCTTGTCTTCACAAGGAAGGGCACTAGTGCTCTACCCAGACCACAAAGCTGTCGAGCAGCATACCCAGGAAGGAAACAATCCAGAATGTTCAGCTTTCAGCTCCACAGTCATAACATTTTTTCCCTATGCCACAGTGGTTTTGTAATCATTTATCATTTGTCCATTCATTCAGAATATAGTTAATCTTTGCCCATTGAGGTTTCAAGAACTATTATAAGGCCAGTATGTATAAGAGGTAAACAAACATCTTCATGATGTTCATCTTCATGCCTTCATGAAGCTTTTGAACAAGCGCACTCAAACATCTCAGCTTAAAATTTTCTCCTTCTGCTATACCTGCCCTCATCTGCATAAACATGACTAATTTTCTCTCTCGTGTATGTGGATCACATTATATTTGGTGCTTCAAGAGTACACAGCATGTCATGACATGGTTTACTATGTCCCAGACAATAGACTAAGCAAGGTGTCCTACAGCTGCACACTTCTTTCCCAGAGGCATTGAAACACTTGCCATACATCTGTCACAAAGCCAGAGTATATTCTGGAAAGGAAGGAACACACTCACCAGAGTTGATTGTCACTTTAAAGGAGGCAAGGAAGGGCACACATACCATAGTAAGTCAGCAAGATTGCTGAACAGGAAACTCAAGCAATACACAACAGAAGCAGACACATTTAAAACACATTTAGCTGCTGCAAAAAAAAAAAAAATGGAGTCATTGAAAGTTGCCATCATCTTCTTGCACGAATAACTTTTAGTTCAGGATGACATCTTCAGCAAACATTTTTGAACCCATTAGTTTGCTGGTTTATCTTTACCGAAGTTTAACATTTTTTGGTCACAGCCCAAGAATTTCTCCTGAGGGTGGTATATAAAACCTATGAAATCTTGAGTAAAGTCAATCTAAATTCCTATAAATTTCTTATTCCTCTAATGTTGAATTATCATAGCTCCAAAAGTACTGAACAATATCAGTTCTCACCGATGTTACTGAGGAAGAAAATCTGTGCAATCAAAAACAAGATTACTAATAATAAAGACAATATAATCTCAAGAGTTTCAGGAAGGAAAAAAGCATGCTTAAAGAAGATGCCATTCTTTCTAAAATGAAAAGAGAGCTTTGATGATTTGTTCCTAAGGAGGATGGATTTGGGGTGACTGAATTTAGTATTAAAATCAGATCATTAAGCAAAAAGTATTGGTGCATACCTAAAATGTCATTACTCAGAAGACAGAAACAGGATTGTGAACTTGGCCACATCCCATTCTCCACAGATAGGTGTTTTCAGCAACCACTATAACTTTTTTTCTTTTGGTTAGGGCCACTAATTGAGTCTTCTCTGTAGTTCCCAGTATTTACTTACAAAATTATTCTTACTGTCTGCAGTCAGATTTCTGATAACAATCACTACTACTCCTTTGGTAAACAAAGCCAGCCGTGCAGGCCAACATCTGCTTGTCATTCACTGGGCCTATTGTTCCAAAGAAATCTCTCTTTTCTGAACTGTATGGACTTAGAGCCCATGTATTTGATACACAAGACAAAAGGAAGACATTAATAGGCAGAAAGAAAACAACAACGTTTCTGTTAAAAAGATTAACATCACACATTCTATGTAAACATGTTTTCTTCAGGATTGTTCCAGGTGCAGACCAGAAATAGAATTTTGACATGTATTTATTAACCTCGAGCTTTATGCCAGGTACTTGACTATGTGCTAAGAACACAGCTATAAACAAGACCAATGGGATCACTGCCCTCACGGAGTTTGGCATCTAGGGAACAGACAGGAAAGAGAAATAATTAAACCTAAGTGGGAAGGCCAAAGTGGGTAAGGACCAGGACTGCTAGTGTGAGCCACAGGTAGCCATCTATATGAGAAATATATTCCTTTCCATTGTGGGAGACAGTGCTACTGCAAGTGTGGGTTAAGGAACAGTACCCGTCTGCAAATTGTTAGTATACCAGTATGAGACTAAATATGGAAATAGAAAGTTTAGGATTTTCTATTAAATACTATTTGAAAATGGGGAAACATGGAGAGGGAATAAGAAAATATAATACAGCAAGTGTTTAAAGTACATTATATACATCTTTGAAAATATACAGTGAAAGCCCATGTAAATTTTATTTATGCCAAATAAACAACTATACAATTTTGGAAAGGGGTTACAATTACATGAGTAAGCTAATGAGTACATTTTCTTTTTTTTTTTGGGTCCGGTCGTGAGGCCTAAACTCTGGGCCTGGGCGCTGTCCCTCAGCTCTTCAGCTCAAGGTTAGTGCTCTACCACTTGAGCCACAGCGCCACTTCCAGCTTTTTTCTTTTTGCTTATGTGGTGCTGAGGAATTGAACCCAGGGCCTCAGGCATGCAAGGCAAGCGCTCTACCACTGAGCCACCTTCCCAGCCCCATGAGTACATTTTCTATCTAGCATTGTTACCCTCTCCTTTGTTTTTCCCCTCCCATCCCCTCCCTCCCCACCTTTCCAACTACCCCCACCCCCACCAAGTTGTAAAGTTCGTTTTCAACATAGTGTCTTAGTGACTTGTACATCTCATTGTTACAATGGGTCAGCCTGTATCCTTGTTTCAGCATTTTGTTATTTCCCTTCCCTTCTCCAAATTAGAAAAATGTATATACAAGATGCAGGGCACAAGATGGCAAAGGACAGAGCTAGCAAGATCAATAGAAAGCCCACGGAGTGTGAGAAGATCTTCACTAGCCAGACAACAGACAAGGGTCTCATATCTGAAATATACTTAGAACTCAAAAAATTAAATCCCCCAACAACAAATCCTCAAAGAAATAACCTCCCCATTAATAAGTGAGCTAAAGACTTAAAGAGAGACTTCTCTGAAGAGGAAATAAGAATGACCAATAGACACATGAAGAAATGTTCAATTTCTCTAGCCATAAAAGAAATGCAAATCAAAACCACATTGAGATTCCACCTCACCCCACTTAGAACGGCTATAATCAAGAAATCTAATAACAACAGATGCTGGAGGGGATGTGGCCAAAAGGGAACCCTACTGCATTGTTGGTAGGAGTGTAAACTTGTTCAACCACTCTGGAAAGCAATATGGAGGTTCTTCAAAAGACTCCACATAGAGCTCCCCTATGACCCAGCAATCCCACTTTTAGGCATTTACCTAATTTAACGATCACAAACAAGGCTATACTAATGTTACCAGCACAACTATGTTTATTGCAGCATTATTTACCATAGATACAGAACCAACCCGGATGTCCCTCAGTAGATGAATGGATTAAGAAAATGTGATATTGATATAGATAGATAGATAGATAGATAGATAGATAGATAGATAGATAGATAGATAGATAGATAGATAGATGAATTCTATGCCTCCATCAGAAAGAATGACACCACTCCATTTGTTAGGAAATGGAAAGACTTGGAAAAAATTGTATTAAGTGAAGTAAGCCAGACCCTACAAAACGTAGGTCCCATGGTTTCTCTTATTTGCAATAACTAGTATACATCTAGGATGATCTTACTACACAAGCAGAAAAGGTCAAAAATCTATGTACATATGACCATATAAGATGATGTTAAGTGAAATAAACCCCAAAACAGAGACACAAGCAGTTTTTATCTTTGTTGCTATTGTTTTTAATGTACTATGTGATTTTTTGTTTCTTTTAAATATTCTTCCCTCATGGTATAACCCCTGTATTCACTGTACTGGAAAAAGTAGTTTTATGTCTGTTTGATTCAATTTTTAAAAATAGAGTGTATATTTTGTGTGTAGTTGTACATAATATATAAACATATATGTATCAATGTATGTGTGTGTGTGTGTGCATACATATTTGGTGCCAGTATTGAGGCATGAACTCAAGGCTAGACTAACATCCCTTAGCTTTTTTTTTTTTTTTTGGCTCAAGGGTGGCACTCTATGACTTGAGCCACAGTACCACTCCCAGCTTTTTGCGATTATTAGAGAAAACAGTCTCATAAATGGGATTTCCTGTCCAAAGTGGCTTTGAACTGTGATCCTTGGCTCTTAGTATCCTGAATAGCCAGGATTATAGGAGTAAACCACCAGCAACCAGGTATTATGTATATTTCTTATTCATTTTTAAGTACAATATACTTTAATTATTTTTAATTGATCTGCAATGGACTGTTAAGAAAAACATCAGGTCTATACCATAGTGTTAAGGACTCTACTTTCTACACCCATGGCATCTAGGAAGAGCCATGACACTCTCAGATTGAGCTCAGTTGTGAGTAGGAGTATGTACACCACCTCTGGGCAAATGTAGTCATGAAGTAATGTTCTTTCTTCACATGCTTCCTGCTTCTTGATGCCATCAGCTAGATACAGATGATGTCAAGGTCTAAGGGAAAAGGGCCTGGATAAGTGTGAAAGCTGCCGATTGGGTGAAAACATCTACATTATGTGAATGTGTCTTTCAAAGAAGACATGCTAAAGTAATAACCCCTAGTATCATGAAATATGACATTATCTAGAATTGTGTCTTTGCAGGTTAAAATGTTACTCAAATGCCCCCTATATTGAGGTCCTTCTATAAGGAGAAATTTGGAGAAAAGATATACACACAGAGGGAATGTCATGGATGCCGTAAAGGTAGATGACAGCTAAGTAACAATCCACGAGACACCAGCAAGTTCAGGTAAATGCCAGAAGCAAGCAGAATCAGATGGGATACTTCATTACAGACAATAGATAAAATGGCACTTCTATCTGTTGGATTTTGGACTTTTACAGAAATATGAGATGATAAGTTGTAAACTACCTAAATTTTGGCACTTCATTACATCAGTCTTAGGAAACTAGCATGTTGAGTAAGAAATGTTGTATTGAATCAGTGAAACTTAGAAACGTGTGTTACAACAGTTAGCATCACCCTTACTAGTACAAAGATCACAGTGTGGATTCAGTACAGATGACCTGATTAAAGTATGTCATCTGTGCAGCCAAGGCACCTCACAGAGGTCTAAGACTGAGACAAAAATCTGTTAGTGCAAGTCGGGAGGGGCGTGTGGCAGGCATGGCTATGTAGACACGGCTGCATGGTTTCCCTCATTTGTGGTAACTGGACTATGCCTATAAATCTACAAGTTAACACACTATGGGGTGAGCAAGGGGTTACAGATGAATTAACTGAAGTGCAATAGACGAGGGAGAGCACAAATAGTGTAATTCTTTAAAAAGACTAAGTCAAAGCCAAACTCAGTAAGTACCAGTAAATGGGTACTTGTGAGAGGGGAGAGTGAGGCCAAGGGGAGGGGGTAGAAGAGGGAAGGGAGAAAGAGCGAGAATGCAGGCAAGAAATATAAATGCAGGAGCAGGTCAGAGGGAATGCGAGGGTGTTGAAGTGATGACACAGATCAAGACATACGGTACACATAAACTGGTTAAACTGCAAAAAATAAGGAATACTATATAACCTAAATGTAAGCAAAGGATGGGGGGTGTTGGGACAGGTTGGGTGGTGAGAATGTGGAAAGGGGTATCATGGATCAAGGTGCACTGTATTCATAAACTGCTTCGGTGAATGGCAACTCCTATAATAAAAAAAAAAATTCCAAAAGAAACAGAGGACAAAAGAATGGGGGAAGGGGAAGGAGAAAGAATGAGAGAGAGAGAGAGAGAGAGAGAAACTAGGGAAGACCATACAAGACATATCTGACACAGAGGGTAATATGGTAGACCCAGGAACCAGGAAAGGTCCAGTAAATCTGAAGTAGAGGAAGTGAAAGTACAGTGGGTAAATAGGTAGGTAGAAATAGTTGGGCAGAAATCGGAGATTATGGGCCAGATTGGTGCAAACACAGTGGATGTCTGTCAGTAGCATCAAAGAAGAGGACAGGGTCCTAGGCAGTCATGGAAAATGAGAGTCATTTTGTGTTTGCTTTGCACCCATAAGAGGATTGATTAAACCCTTCCAGTGTTCAAGGTTGGAAGAGTCCATGCATGAGGAGACAAGCCTTGCTGAGAGTACAGCAGCCTGGACTGCCAGTGCTCTGAAAGGACATGGAAGAAAACCAGCATCCAACAATGGTTGCTCAATCCATTGCAAAGACAGAATTCCCCAAGCTGGCCAAACATAATCTAATGCATAGAGGCAGATTTTCTACAGCTGACCAAAGAAGAGAAAATGAGGACTATCTTAGAATAGGTCGCGTTGCATTGCAGAGCAAAGCTATGGCTGTACTAGAACTAATTAATGAAGAGCTAGGGCATTTATGTCCGGTTATGGTTTATAATAAACTAAAATATAATCATGCCCAGGATATATATGCAGTAAATAAGCTCTCGATAGTTCTCATTTTTTAGTATAGATTCAGTTATTCTCAAGTAACCTTTCAATTATCTTCATAAAGCTTCTAAAGAAGCTCCTTAAATAGCATTAATAATAGTATTGTTAATAGTAAGAATTATGTATCCAGATGGTGTATACTCCATTTGCTGTTGTATTAAACATTTTGTAATCCAGAAGGTAAAAATATGTAAATCATTCTTCCCAATCTACTTCTTAAAATGCTCTGAAATAGTCAGGAACTGGTGGCTCACCCCTGTTATCCTAGCTACTCAAGAGGCTGAGATCTGAGGATTGTGGTTCAAAGCCAGCCCGGGCAGGAAAGTCCATGAGACTCCAATCTCCAGTGAACCACCAGAAAGCCTGAAGTGGTGCTGTGGCTCAAGTGGTAGAGTGCTCGCCTTGAGCTGAAGAGCTGAGAGACAGTGCCCAGGCCCAGAGTTCAATCCCCATGACCAACCAAAAAACAAAACAAAACAAAAAACACTCTAAAATACATTCCTTTCTGGATTTACTATGTGTTTTTATGTTCATCCTGTGCACCTGTTCCATGTGGTACTTTGCTATACCTTTACACCTCGAATATCTGTTGTTTCCTTCCCAGGCCAAAGAGTTCTGTTTTCAAAACCACACCCCAAAGGCCAATCCTGGTGTAAAAGAATTAGTCATTATTTTCATATATGCAGGACAAAGTTTGGTTTCCCTCTCACTGTTGACATAACACTTTCCTCCACACTCCCACCTCAAAGCATGCATGCCAAAAATGTTGATCTCATAAATGAGAGACATTTGCTATAATAAGTGAAACAAACAGAAGAGGTTATTGTGTTTTTAAATTGGGGAATCTGGAACTTTTAAATTCTGCCTCAGAAAAATCAGCCAAGGCTGAAGCAAGCTGTGCATCTGAATTTCTTGGATGAAAACCACCTGTTCATAGTGAACTCCAACTAATAAATCTGTTCCCTTCAAATTTCCTTCACTGTGACTTTGTCACATATACAAACATAACCTGGATACTTTCTAGAAAGGGAGGCAGGAAGGATGAAAGGGAAGAAGAAAGGAAGAAGGGAAGGAGGAAAAAAGAAGGAAGGAAGGAAGGAAGGAAGGAAGATAGGTTTCTTGGTCCTAAAGTCCAAGGAAATATCTTGCTCCTAAAGCCTTATTTTCTGCTATATGTATCCCTAATGATTAGAAGAATGCTAAAAAAAGAAGGCTTTGAATAAATGCTTTCTGAATTGATAAATTTGTATTGCTTTGAAAAGACAGGTGAAAATATCTGTTTTACAAGACATAGATATCTACCATCAGGTCATAGACTACTGGTCCCTTTTCAAAACTGATTTCAGATCCACTTTGGAATCCAAAGTTAATAATTGACTATATTGATTTGTAGACTAGAGTTTTCATTTTGTACGGATCATTTATCCCTTCAAAACTTCTGGAAAGCTGAACAGTTCCTTTAAGAATTCAGGAATAGAACTTGGTTGATTTTGTTAGATGAGTGACAAATGCATTCACATACTTATGTGTATGGTATTGCATGTATGTATACTTTTCAAAACAACAAATATGGGCTGAGCATGGTTGCACATACCTATAACCCCAGGAGACCCCAAAGGATTACCAATTCAAGTCCAACCTGGGATACATAGTGAGACTCTGTCTCAAAAATGTGTGTGTGTGTGTGTGTGTGTGTGTGTGTGTGTGTGTGTGTGTGTGTTTCTTCAACTCAGTTAGGCCTTGAAAGCAGAATCTCAGTAATTCAGGTGTGTTTTGTTCAGAGTAACTCAATCAATAGAAGTATTTCAGCCCAAATAACAAAAATGATGTTTACCAAAAAGATAAATGCCTTATTGGTAAGAAGTTCTATGCATTATAATCTTAAGAGCTGAAAATTCTCAGAAATCCATGAATTATACAAATGCATGCAACTGTTTTTCTTATCATTCAACTGTTTCCATGGCAACTTTGGCATTAGATTGTGTATATGCTACCTTGAAGACACAAAGCATCATTCTGTCGAATCTATTTAGAGCAGAGTGCTGTGTGATTTCTCGTTTTGTTCTGTTTGGGCGGGGCAGGGGGCACTTGCCATTCTACACAATGCTGTTAATTTTATGTTGCTTGACTTGAGGTAGTTTTGCATTCTCTCTCAGTTAAAAGTTTTCAAGTTGTTAAAAGAAATTGGGCAAGATAATGATAAAGTTAAAGCACTTTTCTTTTTGGTAGGAAGAAAATTAATAATAGAGGGAGAAGTAACAGAGAATATGAGAGACATATTTAAGACTGTATTCTAAAGACTATAATGAGGTGAAAATGTGAGCATGCATTTACAAGAAGAAAGCTAGAAATCCGCTTCTGGAAACTAAGTAATATGCTGTTGAGCTATACTGGTTCAACAGCTGTGATCCATTTATGAAATTTGAATACCTGGAGTATGGGCACTTTGCTGAAATATTAAGTCAGTTTATTAAAAAATGATCATATTCTGCCTATTGAACAGTCTAATCTTTTGTGCAAAGAGCTAGATAGTAGATTCTTGGGGGTTTATGATACAGACTTTGTCTTTATTGGCTCTTTGTCGTTGTTGTGTTTTTTTTATATTTAACACTTAAAATATAGAAACCTTTCCTAATTTGCACAAAAACAAGCCAAGGTAGCATTTGAAGTCAACAGAACTTGGGATTACCAAGTTCTGAATACTGAGTATAAAACAGAAAGCTTTAAGTGAATATAAATGGAAATGAAAAGAACTTCTCACATCCAACAGGCTCTGCAACCTCTGACATTAAATTGCATCATTAAGTTTGGTAATATGGAGTAATATGGTGAGTTATATTAATAGAGTTCATAATGTTCAGTCACTTTTACATGTCTGACTTAGTCATCATGTTTTCATCTTTAATGCATTGTCATTCTTTGCTAATGACTTACCTAGGCCTTTTTTAATTTTTATTTTTGATCTCAGGATATCACACTTTTCAGGCAAGTCTGATACCACTGTGCCATGCCTTCAGCCCTGTTTTTCATTGATATTATTAGGACAGGTCTTTCCACTTGGGCCCATGATTCAGCTACTTTTAGGCTCTCCATTATCACTGGGATCACATGGACTGGCGATCCTATCTGATTTCTCTTCCATAGAGAGAAATCTCAGACTTTTCTACTCACATTTACCTGGTACCACAATCCTTCCTGACTCCCAGGTAGCTTGGAATCTCAGGTATACACCACTGCATCCACCTAACAGTTACAAAAGAATCTCAGGTATTTTTCTTCTGGCCTTGAATCACAGTCCTCATGCTCTCGGCCTCCCAAGTACCTAAGATTACAGGCAGGAGCCATAGGTCCCTGGCTTTGTCTTTATTTTATATATAAATATATAATTCAAAAATATTTCGTAGGCTTTATTATCTGTTATGATCATCACAAAAAACGTTGAGTTTTTTCTTCTTTGTTTGTACTCAAGTAAAATAGTAACAAAACTATTTGCACTTTTAAGCTTTAATAAAAATACTCTATAAATCTGTATGGACCTGGTGCTTTTTATGGGTAGGAGAAGGGGAGTCATGAGTTGATGAGTAGATCTTTTTGATAATAGCAATAATATATTTACACTGTACAAAACTGTGTGTGTGAGTGTGTGTGTGTGTGTGTGTGTGTGTGTGTGTGTGTGTCTGTGTGTGTAGATAGACTCATTTACTCTGTACTACAACTGAATCCAGGAAATATTTTTATGATTTTCACCATTTACCATCACAATCATCATCATCATCATCATCATCATCATCATCATCATCATCATCATCATCATCATCATAATCATCATCAATTCACATCAGAAAAAAAGGAACCATAGAAAGAACAAAGTCTGGGCTGGAAATATGGCTTAGTGATAGAGTGCTTGCCTAGCATGCATGGAGCCCTAGGTTCGATTCCTCAGTACCACATACACAGAAAAAGCCAGAAGTTATGGTGTGCCTCAAGTTGTAGAGCACTAACCTTGAGCATAGAGCGGCTCAGGGACAGAGCCCAGGACCTGGGTTCAAGCCCTAGGACTAGCAAAGAAAAAGAAAAAGAAAGAACAAAGTCCATGAAAAACACACACCATATATTTCAACCACTGTAATCTAAAATTGGGAGTAGATAAACAGGTATTATAAAAGCTGGGACTAGAAGGTGACACTGAGGCACAAGAGATAACCTCCAAAAAGTGATACCACCCCTAAGGATGGAGCAACAAAAGGGAAGAGAATGGAGTTATAAGAACCTAGTTGCTCAGAGAAGTAGAATGTCTGGTGATTCAGGACTGGGGACACACTGATGTTATTACAATGGATGGAAACTCAGGCAGAAAGGGGGAACTAATTGCTCCTGCTGGCACAGTGGAATTGCAGAGAAAACAAACCCTACAAGCAATTAACTGGAAGAAAGACTCCCTCCACAGCTCCTACCTTCCAACCTCCTTGACTCCCCACTTCTGATGGAGAGGGCAGCAAAGGAAAATGAGCTCCAGGGCAAACATACAAACGGTCCTCAGCCCCAGAATGGAAGAACCAACTTTGAAAGGATGGACTCAGAGATTAAAAAAAAAAAAAAAGAGTGGAGAAAAAATTTCAATTATTCGCTTCCTCAATAGAAGAAATGCCCAACTAAACATTTTCTTTCTGGGTCAGTTTTGTCATATTTGACAAATGCAATATGTCTAGTATAATACGTAATATAAGACAGATGTGATATGCCTAAGTCACATTTTGAGACAATAATATTTTGTTTATTTTTATCACAACGAAAGTATTCATATTTTGAGAGTCCTATCGGATATTTCATACATGTGAATATCGTGTCATGCTCCAATTGAGGTAAACATAGCTATTTTCAAAAATTATTTCTTTGTGGTTAAAATATGAAGTGCATATTTCAAAAAGCTAACAGGAAATTATTTCATTCATTTTAAAGTTTATTTTTTAGAGTTGCACAAAAATCCCTTCTTATAAGTTTTACTTTTCTTTTTATTTTGTTAAATAGAGTCGATCCTGACAGCCTACTCCAG
Organism: Dipodomys spectabilis; assembly: GCF_019054845.1. Taxonomy (NCBI): domain Eukaryota; kingdom Metazoa; phylum Chordata; class Mammalia; order Rodentia; family Heteromyidae; genus Dipodomys; species Dipodomys spectabilis. The sequence goes on along the minus strand of NW_024870698.1, from coordinate 3,102,654 downwards.
CATATTTTAGCAAGAACCATTCTGGCTCATTTTTCCATAACTAATAAGATAACCCTTTCAGTATATAACTCGAAATTTTCCTTTCTTCTTAAAAACACTACATTCTTTCATTAGATAATGAACTTTTCTGTTTTTCAGAATTGTGATTATAGGTATTATTTCATGCGATTATTATATTACATTGTTTCCTATGGAAACTTAATTGTGTATATGTTTCATCTCCCTGGTATTTCTCCAATGTTGATCTGTCTCGCTAGTTGTCTTTACTTATGTTTTTGTTCAGTCTTCCTTATGTCTTTCTTCTATCTCTTGATAAGCTCCTATCTTTTTCTCTGTTGATCATTACATTTCATCTTAGCATCTAAATGATCTTCTTCTTCTCTTTTTGCCCCTCCATGTTTCAACCTTTTAAAAGTCTGTTACCTTCTGTTGACTCTTCAGTTCTTCCTGATTTCCTTTTTGTCTGGTTTTCATTGTTGTTGCTAGGTGGGTTTTTTTGTTATATTTGTTATTGTTTTCTTGTTTGTGTGTTTACAGTTAAGGGGGCTTGCAGAGCCAAGTGCTCTACCCCTAGAGCCATGAGCGCAGCCCTTCTGATTACTTTATTTCTACTTCATGATATCCCTTCCAAGTTTCCATTGCAATCTTATATTTTTAATTCACAATAAACTTTGGATTACGATTTTTACCCACTTCATGGAAACAGTAGTTATAGTATCTATTGGTTTTTCTCCTCTATATAGGAGAATTTGGGTACTCTTTTGCATATTCTCCTTTTCTTGTCTTGTCTGATGAGATGGAACTCCAACTCAAAGTCACTATCTGATGTTTTTAGGTTCCCTACCACTTCAGCCATGTAGCCAACCACTTGCATATTTTTCTGATAGTATTTTTATGTGAATACCGCACAGTGTTAGCTCTACTTTCTAGTGATATCTAAATAAATGGGATTTTTTAGGGCCCACTATTTAATAAGACAACCAATGGGTTGTTTCCAGTTTATTTGTTCAAGAAGTCCCTTGAGTATTGCTAAAGTAGTAGACTATTTATAAGACCTGTTCCTTACCACTTGGTACTAACTTGATTTAGAAGAGTTTCTATCCCCAGCTCATTTCCTTTGGTTCTCTTGTACATTCTCTCTGTTTTCTAGCATTGTTGTCAATTTAATTTTAGGTCAGTTTTTCTACCTTTCTAGTATCTGATTTTCAAGCAAAAAAAAATGGAAAAGTTTAAAGCTAAGCTGTCAGTATACCCTATCCAATCTACTTTAATGGCTAATTTATTTCTACTGTAATTGTGGGTGCAGAAAAATTGCTTATCCGACTGATAAGAAAACCACTCATCAAAAAAGAAATCCATGCCTTGTGTTATGCTTGTAAAACTTTCAAATCTTTAAATGATTTCTCTAGGATACTTTCTCTATCTAATGTATTTCTTAATGACCTCTGGTCAGAAGTGTAAATATTTTTATCTGAGCAATGTATAGTGGAATTACAATATCATCTTTCATAAAAAATAATGAATGTACTAAAAGCCCAGCTAATAGTGCAATTCCCATTTAATTATCTCCTCTGGTATAATATAACCACCTACTTTCAATTATTATACTATCGTAACTAAGTCACAGAGACACTCTGTCTCTGAATTTGAGAATAGTGCAGTTGAACAAAGGACAGAAAGTTAGAGTACAGTTTAGAATGACTTTCTCACTATTTACTGAAACATTTTGCTGTTACCAAAAGTGTTCTACTTTAGGCAGATTTTGGTATGTGTACAATGACAAAGGTAAATTCCAAGGAAAAGATGTCAGGTAAATGTCAACAAATGGTTAGGAAAGTATGGAAGAACCAGGAGCCAGTGGCTCACACCTGTAATCCTAGCTACTCAAGAGGCTGAGATCTGAGGATGTGGTTCAAAGCCAGCCCAGACAGAAAAGTCCCTGTGAGACTTTCATCTCCAATTAACCACTCAAAACCGGAAATGGAGCTGTGGCTCAAAGTGGTGGAATGCTAGCCTTGAGCAAAAGAGCTTGAGGATAGCATCTCGGCCCTGAGTTCAAGCCCTACAACCAACAACAACCAAAAAAAAGGAGGTGGCACAAAACTGAATTGAAATTCTAATGCCTTTACTTCTCATCTCTACAGATTTCAAGTTTCATTTTCTTTGAATATAGATAACTCATTATTTTATTCAATGATATCTCTGTTTTAATATGCAAGTTAGCACATTTCATCCTTCCTTCTAGGCATGCTATTGGATTATTCCTGATGCATTCTTTGTCCACAAGCCTATTTACCATTGTAAGATATTCTCATTGGCCCACGTAGGGGGTCTTGTCCCTGGGGCTGATTGTACATATTGTAAAGATTAAACATACACACTCTAGGAAGTTCCAATCAAATTCCCAATATTTGTCTTTCCTGCTGCCTCCGACAGCAGTTACCAAGGACTGGGACCAAAAAGGTGCTAACTAGCATCAGTGATGCATTAAGCCCTCCCCTTGTGATCATTCCAATTTTAAGCAGACTCCTTCCTTTAGTTCTGTAAATAGGCACACTAATTTTTTATTATTACAGTCTAGTTATGGTTACAAGATAGTGAATGTTAAATTAAACATTAAATATTAATAAAATATTTAAGATTAAATATTTGCTGACTATACATATGGTCAGTAGATAGCCCTTTCTCCACAGTTGCAAAAATTACTACACAATGAAATTCACAGGAAATTGCTGGAACAAAATACTTGGTGACCTACAAGAATAATTCCCTGTTGTTTCTGGTGTCAAACATTAAGTGGAATAAAATCTGTAATTCAATACACATTTCAAAAGACAATTTCAAAAACAACATCCACTTCTGAAATAAAAGAGTTAATCCCTTAGTGTCAGCAGTCACAGTTGTAAATGGAATAAGCAATTAAATTTTCTTTCACCACCAACATCCTTGAAGCTGTACCTTCCAATTACAGAAAATGCTAGTTTAACAATGAAGCTGTAGACCTTGCTTAGATGCTCTGCTGCATCTAAACATTTTCTAGTTCTTTTGATAAAGGCTTGCTTTCAGATTAGAGCTTGGGAAAAATAAGAACATAAGACAAGGGGTCATATTTTTTTCATCATTAGAAGAAAAGCAAAAAAATCTCTGAGAAATATGTCTTTCCACCTTGTATAATCAATGGTGAACAAAGTCCTGGTCATACTGGTTTTCACAGCTCTTCAAATAATTATAAATGTTAACAATATTTTCCATGATGATTTAAAAATGATTTATTTTGCTAAGTATTTCGTGTTATTTTCTCTTGACTCTTAACAAATCTGAATAACTTTATGACCATTGTTTGCTTCCAGGTTTTCAAATGTTAACCATTTATTCAGTTTCTCATAGTCTTAATATTCTCTAGAGATCCATAACTATGATGATACATTGTAGAATGTATCATTGTAGAATGAAATATAATATCTCATATGTAATTTTGGTCATCAGAGCCAGTTAACTATTGCTGACTAAATTACAAAGCCTGTTTTTCTACTCTCTTAAGTGAAATTCAACATAATCACTAAGAAATAGGGAGCTTTCTAAAATGGAAGGTATTATGGAGGCACAAAAGTTTGAAGGAAAGAGAATTTTGAAATGTTAAGAGTACAGTCTTGAATACAGAAAAAAATATCAAAAAAAGAAAACTGTTTTAAGACCATCTACACATAAAAGAAATACCATCTAACACTGATAGTCATGTCAAGTTAGTGGTGATTGTCTCGTTATGGCCAATGAAGCCAACCTGCTCTCCAAAGGAAGGAGACAAAAAAAATCCATCTCTCCTGAAAAAAAATCCATCTCTCCTCTCCCTCATCTAAGAGCCAAAAAAAAAACAATCTGAACAAAAGAGGGTGGAAAGATTTCTTCCTCTTCTTAGAGCCAAAATGAACTGGGTAAAGAGTTTTAGAACTGGAATACTGCAAGTACTGCATTTCCTTAGCCATGTGCAAAACCACAAAAGCCTAGTGACTCTTGAGGATTTGTGGCAATAAAACCAAGAGCCACGCATTACGAGGATTAGCAAGTCCTCTAACATCAGAGGACTATGTTAGGCATTATCAACAGCAGCCAGAAATGACCAGTTCAACATGGTAAAACCCAGGGGGTCGCAGGACCTTTCAACAGAGAATCTTGAAGGGAAACTGAGATGCTCTGCCAACATACAGACCAAAAGGAATTCAGAATTGTCAGATTTTAGAATATTGAACACCTCTATCCAAATTTGAACATAATAGCAAGAGTATTAAGATCAAATCCCAAAATTCGACTTGAAATCTCAAAACAAAAAGATTCTGGGTCATGGAAATTGTTAACAGAATGTAGAGCAGTTATAAAAATTCTAGGGAAACATTTTTTTTTTTACCTGTTCTGGGGCTTGAAATCAGGCCCCCGGGCACTGTCTTTTGCTCAATGCTAGCACTTTACCACGTAATCCAAGGCTCTACTTGTGGCTTTTTCTGTGTATGTGGTAGTAAGGAATCAAACCCAGGACTTCATGCATGCTAAGCAAGCACTCTACCACTAAGCCACATTCCCAGCCCCATTTTTCAAAAAAAAAAAATGTTAACTTAAACGCACCTTTCCATTCCAGATCCTTGGATATTTTCATGTGCATTTACATAACCTTGCACACTCACACTGACTATTGACATAGCTTCCTAAAAATAAAGCTCCTGTTAAAATCATAATAACTATAGTTGGAAAAGACTTCTAAGGACAACAAGATCAACCTTCCCTCTTCAACAATCTACATTCCCAATAAAATATCTCAAACCTAAGAAGACAACAAGAAAACATGCTCTTGGATGACTGGCATGATTTGAGTAGAGTAAAACAATCTTCAAATATTGATTGCTAGCATTGTTTACCATAGCCAAGGTATAGAATCAACCTAGATGCCCCTCAGTGGACGAATGGATCGAGAAAATGTGGTATATACACACAATGGAATTCTATGCTTCCATCAGAAACAATGATATTGTCCCATTTCTAAGGATATGGAAAGACTTGGAAAAAATTATTTTAAGTGAAGTAAGCCAGACCCAAAGAAACATACATTGCATGGTTGTCCTCATTTGTAGTAATTAGAAGGTGCATATAAATCTGTAAGTAAATACAGTGGATGGTAAAAAACATAAAATTACACTTGGACATGATAAACAGGACTCTAAACATTCACACAGTGAGACCAAAGAAGGATATTCTTAGGAGAGGATCACAAAGACTCAATAACTATGCTCATATGATCACATAAAATGATGTTTATCAAAATGAATGCCAAGAAATAGAAACAATAGGCACTTTGATATTTTGCTTTTTTTTTGTTTTCTTCTTTGTCACTGTTTTTGATTTCTGTACCTTTTGTTTGGTATATAAGTTTATCTCTTTATCTGCTTATCTGTTTATCTGTTTGAGGGAGGTCAGAAATGCTGGGACAAAGTCTGAACTAATGCAGCAGCCCACCAACCAGACACTACGGTGAAATGAACTGTAGAACTTGTGGGGGAAGGGGATGGGAAAGGAAAAAATTGGGAGAAAACAAGGGAAGAGGTGACACTGTTCAAAAAGAAATGTACTCATTACCTGATGTGTGTGACTGTAACCCCTCTGTAATCACCTTTACAATAAAAATAAATATTTTACTGCCTGGTAAATATATGTAGTCTCTTAATCAATGCAAGCTATTCCATAGGTATTAAAAAGAGTACTATCTAGTTATGACTCCAACCTGTTCCAATTCCTAAAGAGAGGCTCCTTTACTAGTCACTTTCTACCAAAGAAAATGTACTAAAATCAAGCTCATCCAAAAGAAGAAATAAACCATCCTCTGTGGAGATCCAGAGGGCACAAAGGAGATCTCTCTGAGTTTTCTCCTCAGTTTTATCATGAACCTAAAACTATTCTTAAAAATGTAAGCCTTTTTCTTTAAAAAAAAAAAAAAGTAACATTTCTAAGATACAAAATTAAATTTCTGAATATAAAGACTCAGTAGCTGGCATTTGTTTGTGGGAGTAGGACACAGCCGCCATTAGAATTCAGAATGAACTTTTGACAATAGGCTTCATGTTTGTCTGTCTCTTCATGAGACACACAACTTATTTTCTCAGCTCCTCCAGCTTAACTTTTCTTCCTAAACTATAGATCGTTTCTAAATTTATAAGAAACACTTCCAATGTGCTGGTATGACATTATCTTAATTTGGTTGTAAGTCACTCCTACATCTTTGGAGAAAATAAGATATGGGGGAGGTTGGCCATGGAGTAGGGGGTTGGTCGTGAATAGTTTAGTCTGTCTCCTCTCACTGTAGGGTAATGTCTCAATAAGGACTTGAAATTTTTGAAAGAAGCTTTTAAGTTCTCACATAGTGCTATCCCTATTTCACACAGAGAAAGGGGCACACAAGACATGCAGATGGCTTTTAATTATGCACTGCTCCTCGTTACACCATTTGGGGCTGGTATACTGGCCTTTCCTTTGTCAGAAAGGACCAGCTCAGAGCATCTGAGTCTTCCGTTGTTTGCCTTTAAGGCACTACATTTCTCTAAGCAATGCCTTTAAATGCAAGTAACTGATATGGTAAGATAAAACAGGGGAGGGGGGACTTCTCTGCTACCTAGGACCTCTTAGAAGGTATTATTAAAACTGTCTTAGACAGAGTGATGTTATCTAGATTGGTTCCTCTAGTGTCCCATGTTCTCTTATTAGAAAGGAAAAATGGTAGCTCTGAGGATTGTTCTCAGCTCTGAGGATTGTTGTACATTTTCAGCTGTTTATCCGAGCTTCCAAAGCAAAGGATGCGTTTTTGAAGGGACAAAGGCTTTGAACATTTCCATAAGGAGTGAGCATATATTTTGTTTGTTTTGACACAATTGCTGTCACAGATATTACAAGAACTTTATTCAGCACATCAAATAGATTTTCAGCAGCATAAAAATACTGGAAAGAAAAATAAATGTTAAATCCCTTAAGAAAACATACTAGACAATTTTAATGAATTAACAACAATGGTGGTGCTTGGAGGAAATTATGACAATACTGTCTCTCCTTGTGGCAATTATTTGTCTTTTTATCAAAATTTTGCATTGTTTTTTAGTCACCAAATAGAACACAAGAAATTAAGATGTGGTGAGCTACAACATGTAAGTTATTTAATAGAATATATATAAGAAATATGTTTAAATAATTAAATGATTACTCTTAGCATTTGTCAGAAAAGATGAAAAATTATTTAGAAATCTAAGACCAACCAATATAATATCATTATTAGAGGTCATAAGAAGAAGTTAATTATAGAAAAATATCAGAGGAAAAGAAGATTTGAGCTCACTTTATAGCTTTTATAGAGCATATGGAAGCCAAATATCTGGAAGTATGTATAAAGGATTTATGTGGCATAAAGAATTACATGAATTGTTTTATTAGAAAAATGTAAATGTGCTCTCTATTGGAATTATTATAGCTGCTTAGCTAGTCATTTTTCTCAGACATTAACCCTCTAAAATTAATGTGAATATTTTACTCTCGTTTGAGTTCCCTTCGATCTTTGCATAGTATAATCCTTGAAAAGCGCAGTGAAGCTGACACTTTCTCATTTCTGAGCTTCTCAGACTTTACCATTAAATAAATGCTTCTTACCTTTGGAGGTCACAGGAGTCTAGCGCCTCCAAAGCTAAGGGTACAGACTCTAAGGGCAAAAGCACCAATATAATTTGGTTTCACTTACTGGTATAAGCTATTTCCTAAAAAATATAATTCTCTGTCTTTCTTCATTCCTTCTTCTTAAAAATATTTAAGACCAGAGGATTCTATCCTCCCTAGCAAGCATAGCTCCAGCTTTGAAGATGTAACTATTATTATATATGTCTAAATAGTTTGTATTATTTGTTTCACCTATGTTTTAACTTCCTTCGTAATTGAACAACATCATTATAAACATGGTAACCTGGATACGTTGGAAGTCAGTCAAAAGAATCTTTATTTACTATTTTAAAAATATTCTGATGGAGGCTGAGAAGGTGGCTCAGTGGTAGAGCGCTTGCCTCGCATGCTTGAGGACCTGGGTTCAATTCCTCAGCACCACATAAGCAGAAAAAAGCCAGAAGTGGCGCTGTGGCTCAAGTAGTAGAGCACTAGCCTTGAGCTGAAGGACAGCGCCCAGGCCCAGAGTTCAGGCCCCACAACTGACATAAATTAATTAATTAATTAATAATATTCTGGTGGCTACCAAAAACTCTGAGTATTCTATAATTCTAATTGGCTTAGATATCCTTTGATCAGCCCAACTAAAGTAATCTCATATCTATTAAAAAGAAAATAGGAGTCCGAATCTTCTATCATAATATCTCTAACTCCAAGTTGTAAGAATATGGAAATTCAAAAAACATTCAAAATGAGACTCCATTAGTACATATAATAACTATAAGATTTTACTTATCATTTTGTTGAAAGCAAAGGAGCTTTTTAAAAATTTTTCAGGGTTTTTATTCCCAGGGTGTTAAAAATTCCATATAAAAATGAAAATTGAAAATTATTTTGAAATATTTGAAAAATAATTGAACATTAACCCCTACCTTACTACAATAACAGAATTATTTTGAGATGAACTCTAACCTTTGCTGGAAAATGAAAAATATAAAGTTTTAGAAATGAAAGCCTGAGAATTTCTTGCAGCATTGTGGTAAGCAAAATTTCATAGTGTATATAAGGAATATACTCTTTCATTCAGTAAGTATAAAAGAAAAAAAATAGTTATCATGCAGTTTATCCTAATTAAAATTTCTACATACAAAACCACTTTCTAGAAGGAAAAAAATCAAACAACACATATGAAGAACTGGTACCCAAATGCATAAAGAGCATCTACAAAATCAAAACCAAAAATAATCTATAAATAATGATGAAAGGCTTGGACAAACAAAACACTCAAATAGATAATGAAGAATTACAAAATAGTTTCACATTTTGCTCAGGAAGAAAAGGCAAGAGACCCCATGCCATTGCAGTACTTGAAAGGTAAGGCCATGACGTGAAGAAACTTCTCCCCTTAAGAATTTGGGAGCCTTAAGTGTACAGACATTTTGGAGAGCCACATGCCTCTCCACAAAAGTTAGACATGCAGCTAACCTGTGACCCAGAAATCCAATTCTTAGGTACTTCCCAAGAGAAATAAATAAACCCATCTATGTTGGCAAGTCATATTTGCAATATCCCCAAATCTGGGAATAGGTCAAATATTGATCAACCTGAGAATAAGTTCTTTTTAATATAATAACCTTGTATATCACAATACTTCTAAAAGTTCTAAAATGGACGAACCTCAAAAAAAGATTTAATTGTTTTGAGGTCTAAGTATATTTTAGATATGAGACCCTTGTCCATTGTATGACTAGTGAAGATCTTCTTCCAATCCGTGGGTTTTCTATTGATCTTGCTTGCTATGTACTTTGCCATGCAGAAGCTCTGCAGTTTCATGCAATCCCATTTGTCCAACCTTGATTTGATTTGTTGTGTTTCTGGGTCTCTATTAAGAAAAGGAGCCCTACAGTTTCTCCTATTCCTTCCTGTAATGTTTTCAGGAGGAAACAACCACCTAATTAATGTGTGCTAAAAACTTAAAGAGAAACTTCTCTGAAGAAGAAATAAGAACCGTCAAAAGACACATGAAGAAATGCTCAACTTCTCTAGCCATAAAAGAAATGCAAATCAAAGCAACATTGAGATTCCACCTCACCCCAGTTAGAATGGCTAAAATGAAGAAATCTAATAACAACAGATGCTGGAGGGGACGTGGCCAAAAAGGAACCCTACTGCACTGTTGGTGGGAGTGTAAACTTGTTCAGTCACTCTGGAGAGCAGTATGGAGGTTTCTCAAAAGACTCCACATAGAGCTCCCTTATGACCCAGAAGTCCCACTTTTGGGCATTTACCCAGATGAAAACAAACAAGACCATACTAAAGCTACCAGCACAACTATGTTTATCACATCATTATTTGCCATAGCTATGATATGGAATCAACCCGGTGCCCCTGAGTAGATGAATGGATGGAGAAAGTGTAGTGTGTGTGTGTGTGTGTGTGTGTGTGTGTGTGTGTGTGTGTGTGTGTGTGTGTGTGTGTGTGTGTGTGTGTGTGTAATTCTAGGCCTCCATCAGAAAGAATGACACCACCCCATTTATTTGGAAATGGAAAGACTTGGAAAAATTATATTAAGTGAAGTAAGCCAGACTCAAAGAAACATAAGTCCCATGGTTTCCCTTATCTGCAATAACCAGTGTATGTCTAGGATAAACAGAAGGGGTCAAAAGCTGTGTATATATGACTATATAACCTATGCTAAGCAAAATGAACCCCAAGACAGGGACACTGTTGTTGCTGTTCCTCTTAATGTACTCACAATGTACTATGTGATTTTTTTGTTTCTTTTGTATGTTCTTCCCCCATGGTCCAACCTATGTTGTTGCTGTATTTGATTCTGGTGTCCTGAATCTTGTATATACATTTTTTCCTAATTTGGGGAGGGGAAGGGAAATAACAAAATGCTGAAATAAGGATACAGGATTACCCATTATAACAATGAGATGTACAAGACACTATGTTGAAAACAAACTTTACACCTTTGTGGGTCGGGGGGGAGGTGAGGAAGGAGGTGTGGAGGTGGGGAGAAAAGGGATGGTAGAGGAATTTTAAAGGAGGGTGTAACAATGCTGGATAGGGAATGGACTCACTACCTTGCTCATGTAACTGTAACCCCTCTGTACAGTATCTTTCCAATAAAAATATATATTAAAACAAAAACAAAAAAGAAACTAGAAATGAAAGAATGACTCCTATATGTTTTCACTTGTCTTGTCTGAAAACAGGCAAAATTAGAAATCAAATAATGATTGCCTGTAGGATGTGACTGAAAAAATGAATACAAAATAACTCTGTTGATAATGGGAATAGTTTATATTTTAACTGATATTTGCATGCTTATATATAATCATTAAAATTCACAGGCCTGAACAGCTAAAATCTGTGAATGTATTATATGCAAATTACAACTGAAAACTATGTTTATAAATGCAATGTTGTATAGTAATCTACATATATTCGTATGGTACAGTAAATTGCTGCAGAACTACTGGCAGCAAGCTTGATAGATGTTTCAAAGCTTTAACATGTGAGAGACATTAGACACAAAGCAACTTTATGTATAAGAAGTTAAGAAAACAATCAGACATCTGAATATACAGACAACATCCGTACATCTAGGACTGTCATTCCAGTATTGCCTGTAACAGAATAACTGGAACAACATGTCTTATCATGTAAGCTTAAATCATGCTACATCTGTACCTCAAATATGTAATAGATAGTAGCGTATTATATAGAAAGATCATTTTAAAAGATACTGAAGAACAATGCAATATGCTGTCAAAGTGTAGTGTCTGGCTGCTTTACAATGCTAGTGGTTTTCCCAGATGGGAGATTTGTGATTCCTTCCCCTAAGGGTTGAAGTATAGTCCTGGCAGATATGCAGTTGTATTCCATAGGTAATTCAAAGACATGGGCATTCTCTGACTAGTTGTTTCACCATCCAGGAGACACGTTCTATATGCCCATAGCTGGGTCACTACCGCATGTCTAGCTTTCAGCCCACAGGGAGAAAGAAAAGAAAGTGAAAGGCAGTGGCTTCTTTGTAAGAGATGTGAAATGCCCCTTGTACATGCTACCCTTCCTCCTATCCCACAAGTCACACAGCATGCTCATGCCAAGGAAAACTCAGAATATGTCTCTAGCTGGACAAGCAGGCAAAGCAAGGGAGTGGTACTTTTACAATATGAATAGGGGATAGTTTGCAGGGGCTGGGCATTTACATGGTCTCTTGTATATAATGTGCAGATTTTTTTAATTTGAAAAACATGTAAGCCCAGCAACCATGACTTATGTGTGTAATCCTAGTTACTCAGGAGGCTGAGATCTGAGGATCACAGTTTAAAGACAGCTCAGGCAAGAAAGACCATGAGACTCTGCTTTCCAATTAACTACTAAAAAGATCAAAGTGGACTTGGGGCTCAAGTGCTAGCCTTAAGCAAAAATACTCAGGGACAGTGCCCAGGCCTTGAGTTCAAGTTCTAGGACCAGTACAAAAAAAAAAAAAGGAAGAATAAATATGATGGAAGTTTATGCTAATTAGGTAAGAATGAGTAAATGAGGGATCAAGATACATTGCACTCACAAACTCACATGTTGACTTGAAAATTTTACTTAAAAATAATAAATTTGATTCCTCCCTTCGGGATGGAGGCTGCTGGTAACCCTCACCCTGTGAGGTATTCACCACTGTTGTTAGGCCGTCAGAAGCAGAGGTTTGACCTGGATTTCATCCTGCCCTGTGAAGTTGTAAATAAGTTTTCCTCACCCAACTGCTGTCAAATCCCACTCAGCAGGGTTGGGTAGGCTGAAATTGATCATTTTCAAAGCATTTTTGAAATGGATAATTTGTAGATCACCTTGATAAATGCTATTGCTTTTATCTCAGAAAAAAAGACCCAAACTTGCAAAAATAATATTTTTTTAAAAAAGGAGTGAAACATCAATTCAGTTAATGTATCTGCTAATTTAGCTATGAAGCTTAAAGCAAAGCAATCCCTTTCTTCATATCTTAATTCATTTCAAACTTAACAAAGTATTCTTCCAACAACTATTTTCTATAATTAGGAACTTTTGTTATCTAGGCTATTGGTACCAATTGACTATCTAATAAGAATGCAGTTCTTATCAACACAAGTCTTTACTATCCTACAATTCACCCAGACATCAATGTTATACTTTTTGTTTCAGTACTATTGCATCATATCTCAATTTCTACCAATCTTGTCCTCCTTTTAAATAGTCAGTAATTAATCGTCCTAGAACAGTCGTAATCCATACAAAGTCCAGATTAATGCAATACTCTCTAACAAAGAGATTATCTCATTCAGAAACAGTGTGCTGGCTACCAGATTTAATTTTAATATACAACAATAAGAGTTTAGAGATTAATTTCTATACTTACGTAGTAATAATAGTCATTGATGCTCACTTGTAAACAAGCAGGTAAGTAGAAGCTATCCTCATTTAATGTTTATTCATCCAACTATTTATGAGTCAAGAATACAAAGCAGGAAGTGAAAAGCAATTATAAAGAGCAGCAATTAGGCCAATCCATAAAGACCTAATAAACGTAACAAGAGTAAGATCTCATGTTAATTTGTCTCATCCCCCTCTCTGAGTATGAATCAACGACAGTCAATTACAAGGACAATGTGTGTTTTCATAGGAGTTCTAGAGCATTAAGTCAGGTTTTATGACCTGAGGGTCAAAGTCAAAGATGAACACCAAAAGCAAGTTCTCACATAAGACACAGCAGGTTAGTAGTTTAGATGGATCAGGCTAAAGGGAAAAGTGAGATACACCTGGAAATTAAGAAAATAATAATAATAAGCAAGGATGAATGTGTCAAGCTTGACAGAACTTCCTGAACTACCATGGCACTATTTCCATACTTACATGTGGAGGAAACACTATGAAAGTCGGCTCATATTGTCATTTTTCTAAACATCTGGCAGTAATGTAGATAATAGGCAGAAATTAAAGCAATAGTTTCTAAATCATTTCTAAAACTTTCATAACAATTGCTGTATTCTTGGAGGAAGGGAGAGAGTGGGAAGGAGAAAGTATGAAAAAGGGAGGAGGGGAGAGGAGAGAAGAGGAAGGGAAAGTTAGTAGAGAAGAAGAAATTAAACTGAAAATTTTCAATTGATTTCTGCCCAACTTATAAAAACTTTACAGGGCCAGAAATAAATACTTATAAAGTTATTGAAAGGCAAGAAACATAACTAACTAAATAAATGCATTTTATGGGTTTCCAGGGTCACTCAGAAATAGTCAAAAACAAATAATAAACAACACTAGCTAAAGATTTTCTCTCCTTGGGAAAGATGCATTTTTATGCCTTCATACCATGCTTTTTATTTATATGATCAAGTGGTGTTACGTGGAACTATAACTCAGTTATAAACCATTTACTTGACGACTCTGCACGCCTGCTCTTTTCAGTCTAATAATTCAGCACTTGAAGGAGATTTCTAATGTTCCAACATTCACTCAGGGCAGGATAGAAAGTATGCTCTCCTCCAACACAGCAGTAGCCTTCACACCTAGGGGGAACAAAGAAATAGGTTTTGCTAATTCTCTTCACAATTAAATACAGTCTATCGCAGGGGAAATATTTTATCAACTCTGTTGGACGTGGGGAAGCCTTTCTGTCTTTCAGCGTCCTTGGTCAGGTTTTTATTTTTCAAATGTGAATCACTGACATATCTGTGTAAATATGTTAGTCCACTTCTAGCTGCTTCTGAAAGCACTGTGTATTCATATACCAGCAAATATATGTGAAGTATTTATTTGTATAAATTTGTCTTTGGGTTCGTTTATTCTGCATTTTGGAAAGTGAAGTAATTTTAAGCATAGGCAGTTTGTCTACATTTATAGACAAACTTGTGACCTCAAAGATAAAAGTAGCCACCCAAAAGGCCTTCATTCCTGCCAATAAAATGAGAAGATGGGTAGATACAAGGAAGGGGAGACTGTCCAGCCTGGGCATCAAGCCAGGAAGCAAATGGTTGGTAAAATCCACCCAAATTCACTATTCTCAAGTGAAGCTAGTGATTTCCAATCAGCCACATAGTGGTAATAATACACATATATACTTTTTAAAATGCTTAACTAGTAAATAAGATGGTTGTTTATACGCCTGGACCATGCGTTGGCTGTCCATTCCATTCTCAGTCCTGTCTGTTGTACATACCTCTTCTGTCTCTATCTTCTTAGGTTTTTGCTGTTTTAGGAAGTCCAATTGAAGACAATCTCTTCTAGCCAACCTCATCTACTTCATACAAATTTTGATGATCAGTTCTCCTCACCAAGAATAGCCTGCAGGTGACCTCAGAGCATGGCAGTCAGTGACTAGCCTACATTCTCCTTGGTCCCTCTCCTCCTACCATCTCCCCCAGGCCTTAAACTGCATTGCTCAGCCTTCCTTGCTCCCCGTTCTAGCTATAGCAAGCTCACTTTGTCCTTCTCGTCTATTGGCTGCTCCATGTACACCTTTTCCTCCTTCTGCATTTCCTCAGTCAACTTATCATGCTTCACCGCCACCTCCCCTGCCAAGCTGAAAAACACCTGGCCTTCCGGTGCATGCTCTCTGAAAAGTCCCTCATCATTTTAGTCTGAATGTCTTATATAGGACAGGCAGTGGTGGTTTTGTTTGGATATTTTAACACCAATCAGAGAATAAAATTTATTTTGAGTGTGAAACACCTTAGATCCATGCTAGTGGCTTCTCTTCTGACCCCTGGCATCACCAAAAACTGGCTTTATTATCTGAGTCTCTGTCAAAGCAAGGGCTAACCTGAAAGCCTCAAAGTACTAGAAAATTGGATCTTAAATGGCATAATACTGGTGTCACATAGCTGAGGAGAGTGGGTAAAAGAGATCTATAAAACATTTCTCCCATTTTAGCGCATTACAGGCCTTGGTCTACTGAAGTGCTCTCCCCATTCTATCATTCCCTAATGTCCTAGCACTGTCAACCTCCAGTTAGTCTAAACTGGTCCATTGTTTTTAAGAACTTCCTGTCTAGCCCTCACATAAAGGCTTGGGCATGTTAGAAAACACCCCCGTGGCTGCACCCCACATCTCTGGGCACCTGCTGCCTTATATTCCTATTCTAGTTGTTCAGCTTCAGTGTCTCTCATTCCCACCACATGACTGACCATCGATCTCTCTGTCCAGATCCATTAAATTAATATTCTGATAGATACATACTTAGCTGTTCATTCCAACCTCAGCCCTGTCTGTTTTATATGCTTCTTCTGTCTCCATCTTCTTAGGCTTTTGCTCTTAGGGAGTCCAATTGACGACAATCTCTCCTAGCCAAACTCATCTAATTCATACAAATGGTAGAAGGCAAAATGGAAAAATTACAATACTTGTCCCATGAAGACATGTTTGCCTGACCGAGGCCTTTTAACAGACTTGCACAACTCACATTTCAAATATGCTGCCATCATAAAGTAAAATAAAAGTCCCATTCAACTTTTTCCTCTCATTTAATTCAGGTTCATAACCTTTATGTCTACCTGAATGAAACTTTTCACTTTTAGAGTTTCATCCTTCCAGGCTTTTAAACTGGGACTCCGAATACACTTCTTGGTACAAGAGATTCAGATTTCTCAGATAAGCACTGTGGTTTCTAAAAAAAAAAAGAAGGGTCTTTGAGTAATTCTTGTCTCATTTTTTAACATTTCAAATATTTTCTTAGTAAGAATTGATGCAACGTGCAAGTTCTGAGTGGTTAAAGTAACCCTAGGCTTCTTTAAAAAGAAAATGTTTGGGAGAGGTAAGCTCCTAACGGCTTTATACAGTGCCATTCCAGAAAGGAGCTAAAAATCATTAATGGCTATATATTTCCTATAGCACGGTGCACAAAATTGATTCCGATTTAAAAACACACAAAACATGTCCCAAAGCAATAAGAATTATGTGTATTCAGTCTGAAATAAACATAATAAACATAATAATAAACCTAGCTTTAGCTGTCAACTCTGGACAGAAGATCTACAAGTTAAGAGATTCTTTAAAAGAAAAACAGTTCTCAATATCTCTAATTTTCTCCAGTCCACAATTTTATTTTTGTACAAAAAGTAAAAAAAAAAAAAAAGTAAAAGTATGTTACTTTCTCGTCAATACAGAGGTCTACACTTGAAATTCAGCCAACAACTCTTAACAACTTTGAACTTGCATCTTTTTTTTTAAGAAATTACCAATGCCGTTTGCTAGTTCCCTAGGTAACAAGATCCCACGGATCTAACACACATCTACTAAAGCAAACAAAAAGCAAATTTCTTCGCTTGCTAAAATAGACTTGACCAAGTATTTTTTACATGGTGGCAGATGGGAGCTGCATTGATATTAATGCTGGACATGAAGAGCGGCTTGGAAGTAACCTAGGGTTGAAGGTTCCTCCTTAGAAATGGGTAAAGGCTCAACTTGTCAACTTGTCAGTAGAGAACGCACACAGGCTCCCAAATTTGAACTGGAATCCATCCTTTGCTACTACATAGCTGACAGAGCTTGGACAAGTCTCACGTGCTCTCGCCATGTGTTAAAGCTACAATGTAAGACTATAATGGGATTAGAGGAGATACTACAGGTAGAGCATAATGAATGTTACCATTTCCCATTTTCTTCCTTCAGGCCAGGTACATACAACAGCTTGATTCATTAAAATATTGGTCCTCCATTTTACACTAAAACAAGCACAATTCTGACAGTAGCTATATGAGTCCAGGGTTTCATGGCTAATAAGTGGTAGATGTGGAATTCAAACCTAAGACTAATAGAATACAAAGTCCGTGCTCTGGACCTCTCTTTTCCTGTAGCAGGACAGTAAACATTCACAGATACATTTGCTGATTAATTAGTAGTGTAAATGTAAGAAGCACCATGCAGACTTCTAAGTTGTGCACATCCAGTGCAGCCACTCAACTCAGAGATCATGGAAAGGAAGCCCGAAGAAGCTATGGACTGTATACAGTCTATACACAGGCCACTGGTACTATTTTTCATGGGTGTCTAAGAAGGAAGAGATGGATTTCCATTGGTAGCAGACTAATTATATGTTGGGTTCAGAGCATCTTCTGAATAGTTATCATGTGTTTTAAAATGCCCTAAAATATGTCCCCAAAGTAGAATTCAAATTCATTTTCTACTTTTCTTTACATGGAAAGTTTGAGTATGTGTGTGTGTGTGTGTGTGTGTGTGTGTGTGTGTTAGCATGTAACATCAATTGATATACTTGAGCTATATTATAGATTGGATTTCATTTAAAAGAGAGCCATGTATCACACATTCTTCTTTCAGCCCAGTTCTCCAAGCCTCAGTTTCCCCCACCAAAGTATCCTAACAATGTCTTCCAAAGACTTTCCCCTTGCTAACATTGCTCTTCTGCCAACTGTTAGGATAGTGATGCTTTTCCACTTACTGGTGTAATGTACTTGGTAGATGACACATAAAACATGCTAAAGAGCTGTGCGTTCCCTTGCTACCTTCCCTCTATATCCTATTTCTACCATTCAAGAATTAGTCTCAAATCTCTTAGTATACTCAGTGATGACTACAAGTTTACATCAAGGAGTCTGTTGACTTGGTGGTGGTGGTTACTAGGACCAAAACCATGTAGGGAAGATATGGTAGAAAAAGTGTCCATAATCACTTAAACCTAAGTGTTGTATTTCATATTCTAAATGTTCTTATAGAGAAGGAAAATGGAAATTAAGCTAACTACTTTTACTATCTCTTGACTTTTAAAGTAGTTTGGCTTTTAATGCCATCCTTCAAAATGCTGAGAATTCTATCAAATTTCTTTTTTTTTTTTTGGTCGGTCCTGGGGCTTGAACTCTGGGCCTGGGCACTGTCCCTCAGCTCTTCAGCTCAAGGCGAGCGCTCTACCACTTGAGCTACAGCGCCACTTCCGGTTTTCTGGTGGTTTATTGGAGATAGGAGTCTCACGGTCTCTCCTGCCCGGGCTGGCTTTGAACCACGATCCTCAGATCTCAGCCTCCTGAGTAGCTAGGATTACAGGCGTGAGCCACAAATTTCCCTCAGTTCAGTTCTCCCTCTCTCCTTCCCTCCCTCCCTCTCTCTCTCTCTCTCTCTCTCTCTCTCTCTCGTTCTCATTTCATTAAATCCTCAACTAGGCATTCCCAAAGGTTCTTGGCAATGTAAATTAATGCCTATGGGCCCAAAGTAATCAGTAGAAAGAATATGACCTGCCTTGGGTATTAGGAGTTTTCCTGGCTAACCTAGTTTCAACCATTATTTACACAGACACACCCTCAGCAAAACCTCAACCCCTTCAGCTCTGCCAGAGGCCTTAATAACGTCACAATTCTTAATGCATTTGAGCCCTTGAACATCGATTATCAGCACTACCTCTCCATCCCAACTCCGACTTAGCCATGTTGCCGTTCTTTCTATTATCACTAACTGGTCACTGTTATCTGTACATTTGCTACTACCAAATCCATCCATCCAACCCTTCTTTCAAATAACAATGAAACTCCTTTCTCTCTCACCTCCAGCTCTGGAACTAATAAAATGAATTTATGTAATTGCTAAATCTCTATGAACATTAATCTCTTTATCTGAAAAATGCAATATGAGAGCAACAGGAATTACTCTGGAGTTGTTCTCAGGGTTAAATGGGATAAGGTATGTAAAGTACCTGGCACAGTGCCTGGTAAATAACAAAGCTCAATAGAAATAAGTTCCTTCCCTTCCCCTTTTCCTTCTCCACCAGGACCCGTTGTTTCACCTTTGCCTGAACTCCTCTAACACGGGAACTTTATTTCTACTTCCATTCATCAAGGTCCTTGTAAAGTCTTTCATTGAATTAATTCATTCAATTATTTGCTCAAATTTGTGGAAAATGATCCCATGATGTTGGGAGACTATACTCAGAGCCTGTTTTAGGAGAGCAGTAGGACACTAGATATCGCTGGAGAATAAATATCAAGAAATGCCTCAAAAAACACTGAAAAATGGCTGTTAAATAATTAGTAGCAGTTGATGGGATGAGCATGACAAAAAAAGGAATAGGTCAAGGGATCAAATTTTAGCTTAAAAAAGTAATACCCCAGGAAAACATTCTGCAGGCATATTTAAGTTTGTTGGACTGTGAATTCTGATTTTTCAAGAGCATATTTTTTTAAGCCAAGACACACAAATACAAAAAAAATTAGAAGACTAAAATCAAAATATAAAGTAGGTATTTCTAAAACGGTGAAATAAATGAACTAAATCCTTCTTATCAAAAACTAAAAAAAAGATTAAATAACTAAATCAAGGCTATAACAATGGTAATAATGAAAAAATGTATAATCTCATTGAACATTTTTAAATTAACACAACTTTGATGATTCTGAAAATAATACATGAACAAGGACTTTAGTGGAATACATGTAATAAAAATTGCTGCCTTATGTGTTAATGATTTGTTAACAAAAGTCTTCTTTAATTTTCTCATAATAGTTCAATATATTAAAAAAAGGATACATTTAAAAACTTGTTTATGAAGTTATTTTAACTTTTCAGCTAATTTATAATAACCTTTTCATTTCTACTAAAAACAAGATATATTCATATGAAGTTCTTTCTATCAGACAAATTATCCCACAGTGCTAATTTATCCTGGGTCCTGGGGGCTTCCTTCTTCCCCATCTCTATCTCAAAAACTCAAGTCCCTCCCACCAAGAATGGAGGTGAGTTTATTTTGGTTTGGTTTTGCTGTTGTTTATGTTTACACTTGGAATATGACCCTGTGTATATTCACAGCACAAAGGACTTAACTGCTTAGAGTAGGAAGATTTTCAACTAACACTTCTCACTAAGAACATATTCATTTGGAGTGAAAATGGATTCTCCTAGTTCTTGCCTTTTCCATTTTCAAGACAATTAGGTAAGTCAGGAAAATCTTTGCCAGGCACATGCTGACTCAACATGAGATTGGTTGCCAACATAAAAAGGAATCTGAAGGAAGAATAAAGGTAGAGCAAAGGTTAACAAAAGGGAAAATGTTGACAATAATTACTTTTATAATTAAAAATAGCTAGTAGGTAAGGGATCTACTCTGTTAACTGATTTGATCACTACAAATTGTATATATTTCTGAACTATTATACTGTGCCCTATAAGTATATATAATTATTCTGTGTCAATATGAGTTGTTAAGGATATTTTTAGAAATAAAAAGAAACATGTTAATTCCAATTTCATTTCCTAATAACATTCAAAAATCATGAGTGCTTAAACATTTGGTCTTGAGGTACTTAAAAGATCTAATTTTGAGTTTCTTATTAAATGATTGTTATGGAATGTTACACTCTCAAATTATGAATTAATGCACACATTTTTAAGAATACATCAAAATAATTAGGAGGCAAAGGAATGTCACATGTCTAATTTTTAAAAAGCAGACTGAATTGATTTTATATTATTGCTACTGTCTTTAAAGTGTGATAGATATGCATATGTATTTTATTAAATTTTTAATAAATGTGACAAACCCTACTCCAAAGAGTAAAAAATCATTTCCTTCAATATTCTGCACTATTTTTTAATTGTATTGAATACCACAGCTTCTCTTTCTTGGAATTATTAATCTTGAAAGGTCAGCTATAAATACCTTTTCCTAATATCTTTGTGGCTGCAGAAAACTGAATATCTGCCTAATGAGCACACTGCTTGTCAGCTTTGATTTTCTTTCTGTGGCTTTAGGTGATCAGCAACTCAAAATACATTTCCTAGAGCTAACTGAGGGTCAGGAACCCAAACCTTTTTGTCCCACACATGCTAGTATGGGACGTTAAGAATGGAATCCAAAAGGAGGAGGAAGAAGAGGAAGAAGAAAAGGAAAAATGCTGATTTCCTGGACTTCCTGTGATAAAGGACCTGGAATAAGCCTTTAACACACATAAAAATACATTAGATTAGGCAGCACTCTATTGTTTATGAAGCATGGTACACACAGGTCCTCTTCTTTAGAAAGAATGCAACAATCTAAGGAAATACAGTAATGTTGCTATGGCTACTGGAGGGTTGAGGGATGGAATTTCCTAACCTAATTCCTAGATTTGTTTAAGCATATTGTCCCAGCTCATAGAATGGGCAGGCTGTGCTAACTTTCCAGCTCTGCCATTTCACAGTCTTTGGGACTCAATTTCTTCTTCTGTAAAATAGTGTCCATAGGAGCCCAGACTGTGCAAGCATAAGGGAGTGTGCAATCATACAAATAAGCTTAGGGGCACTGGGAAGGTGGCTCAATGGTAGAGTGCTTGCCTTGAATGCATGAGGCCCTGAGTTCAATTCCTCAGCACCACGAAAGCAGAAAAAGCAGGAAGTAGTGCTGTGGTTCAAGTGCTAGAGCACTAGCCTTGGAGCTGAAGAGCTGAGGGACAGTGCCCAGGCCCAGAGTTCAGGTCCCATGACTGACCAAAAAAAAATAAGCTTAGGCACTCCAGAAGCCCTGGGAACATTCTTCATTCTAGTTGTCACAATGGTGACTGCTGCTACCATTGTTCTTCTCCAGATGCAGCTCTGAATGCAGCTGCTGCACTGCAGCATGGGGGGGCGGCGGTGGTCAACAACTTGCAGAGCTCAACGTCAGCTCACCTAAATTCAAATCTGACTACTACCAATTAAAAACATATGACACTGACCAATTCTTAACTTCTGTCATCTTTTCTTCTTGTAAAATAATGAACATATGAAGGCAGACACAGATAGCTCACAACTATTATCCTAGCTGCTCAGAAAGTAAAAATCAAGATCATGGTTTGAGGTCAGCCATGGAAAAAAGTAATAATAATAACAATAATAATAATAACACAGATCAACTAATAACTAGGCTTCCGGTGGTATGCATGCCATTCTAGCTACATAAAAAGCTGCAATCAGGAGTATCACAGCCCCAGGCCACACTAGACAAAAATAGTTCATGAGATCCATCTCAACAGAAAAATCTGAATGGAGCATGCCTGATATCCGAGCTGGGGAAGCAGATATAAATAGGGGAATGCAGTCCAGGCTAGTGAGACTCTGTCTCAAAAATAATCAGAGCAAGAAAGGCTATCTTTTGGCTGTTGAGACAATTAAATGTGTCACACATAAGAAATACTTATGACTAGTGCATAGAAAGCACAAAATGGCTATTAATATAACCTATTATTGTTATTATTTTATCAAGTTTCAGAACCTGCCTCCAAGTTTCAGATCTTAAGTCTATATTGAAACATCTAAGCATCTACCTATGTAGGTTCCACAGCACACAGAAAAGAAAGCAATGCTGCTTGCCTTGAGTTGATCCTTAAAGACTACCACGGTCTATCATGGATCTGTCGCCAGTGACACAAGGCCCCATATTTTAACACCGATAGAGGGTAAGATGACAGGCAGAAGTGTTTAGAGGAGGAAAGCCATTTAACAATGCCACTCTTCCCTCTTTGAAAACCAAATTGTTATTTTACGTCTGATCAAAAAAAAAATCAAGGAACGGAGATATAATTCTAGGGTTGTGAAATTTCATAGAATTATAAATCTCATTCAAAATTCCAGGGGAATGAAATTAGACTTTCTGATACATTTTTATCCTGTCAGGAGGAAACTCTAAGAGGATTATCTAACTTCTCACAGTATAATTCCTTAGAAGAAAAGATATTTCAGTGTAAGAAAACAGGCATAAGTCTATAATTTCAAAATGAGAGAACAACCCTTATCACAAAGAGAATGAAAGAGAGAGAGGATAAAGACAGAGGCAGATCTAGCGATGGCATTTAGAGGGGAGGGCGGGCAATGTTGCTGTGTGCAAATGAAGATGCAGTTAGATGCTCTTACCACATAACCTCTTTGTTTCTGGCTCATCTTCAGATTGGCAAAAACTTATCCAAACCTGAAGCAGGGCAAGTCCACAGATAAACATTTGGCTACCGCTAGAGTAAATTACACCAAGCAAGGTTGGACCAGATCTACACAGTAGAACAAAAAATTACAATTAGTCAGATGATCTTAATAAATGTCTGTTTGACCTCAATTACTGAATTACTCTCTTTGTTAAGCCACCTTTTCCAGACTTCAGCTTCTATTTCCTGCTTTATTGTGCTAGGCATCAAAACTTTTTGGACTTACCATTAAAACCCTCCCACAGCTCCACGGAACAAAAGCCACAATGGGTTAAACTAGAAATCTTAAGCCAGGCTAGTAAATGGAGATGAATTGCTGGTGTTCTTCGAAAGAACAGCTCAGTTTTCCAGATTTCCTGAGGAAGGAGCCACACATACACTGGCTTATTTAATTTTGCAGACAGAAGCAGGTAGTGAGGATCAAGCAGGAAGCGGAGTTCTCAAGAGTATATTCAGAGGAATGTTTAAAGGAACCATTTTAGAAATTTTTTAGAATAACTCTTTCAAGCCGAGCTAGAGAGATGAGGTAGAGGAAAGAACATTCGATTTTTGAACTCCTATACTCACATGCAGTAGGGGCATCTTACGTAAACTTCTAGATCTGTTTAAGCCTCTGTTTTCTCATCTACAAAATGGGTGAGGGGGAACACTAAATATTTTACAGATTTAAATAGACAGGGATAATACATTACAATGTGTATTTGTTGCCTGGCCAATAATAGTACAAAAAAGGAAGACCGTTATAATTATAGTTAAAATAGTCACTCAAGTGGGGACTGCCAGTTATTTTTTTAATACTTTTATTGGATCTGGGAAGGTGCTCAGTAATAGAGTGCTTGTCTCACATACATGAGGCTCTGGGTTTGAGTCCTCAGCACTACATAAGCAGAAAAGGCTGGAAGTGGTGCTGGTACTGCGGCTCAAGTGGTAGTGCACTAGCCTTGAGCTGAAGAGCTGAGGGACAGTGCCCAGGCCCAGAGTTCAGGCCCCACGATCGACCAAAAAAAAATTTATATATATATATATATATTTGTATATATTATTGTTAAGTAGTTGTACAAAGGTGTTGCCATTCAACAACGCAGTTTATGAATTCAGGGTTTCTTGATCAGTCACCCCTTTCAAACTTCTCCTCCTCCCACCCAGCCCATCCCTTCCCTCACTTTTCTTAATTTTTCAGGGTACGCACTGATTTTTTTCCATGTAGCAAAGCAGTTTATGTATATAATGCATCTTGATCTGTGTCTTCCCTTCTCCATTTTCACCCCCCTCTTTGACTCACCACTTCTCTTTTTTTTCTTAATTTTGTGGCATAAATATAAACTCTTGACTGCATTCTCTCTGCCTCTCCCCTTCACTTGTCTACCCCACATTCCAGTTAAAGATCCAGAAACACACAACAAATCAAAGAAAGACCTAATAAAAAGGGTCACATCATACTTAAAAATTTCTGCATGGAAAGGGACACCGAATGGGACAAGACATTCACCAGTTATCCATCAGACAAGGGCCTCATATGCAAAATATACTAAGAGTTCAAAAACAATCAAGTCCTCAAAAAAAAAAAAAAAAAAGAAACCCTCAAAGAAACAACCCAACTAATAAATGAGCTAATGACTTCAAGAGAGACATCTTTTTTAAGAAGAAGGAAAGATAGCAAACAGACACATAAAGAAATAGTCAACATCTCTTGCCACCAAGGAAATGCAAATCTAAACAACACTAAGCTTCCACTTCATGACCCAGTCAGAATGGACATTATCAAGAAAACTAACAAGAACAAATGCTGGCAAAGATGAAGCCAAAAGGGTATTCTATTACAGCGTTGGTGGGAACATAAACTTGTTCAACAACTCTGGAAAGCAGTGGGAGGATTACTCAAAAAACTCAAGATAGAGCCTACCCTATGACCCAACAATTCCACTCCTGGGCATTTATCCAATAGATCACAAACCAGGTTATGGTAAAGCTACCAGCCCAGCCATGGACATTGCAGCACTAGTCATCCCAGCCAAGATACGCAATCAGCAGCCCAGATGCCCCTCAATGGATGAATGGATCAAAACAAAAAAAAAAGGTGGTGTATACACAATGGACTTCTGCTCATCCATCAGAAAGAATGATATTGTACCATTTGTAAGGAAATGTAAAGACTTGGGAAAAAATATATTAAGTGAGGTAACCCAGACCTAGAGAAACAAAAATTGCGTGGTTTCTCTCATTTGTGGTAGACTGTGCCTAGGAATCTGTAAGTAAACACCTTGGGTGGAATACAAATGGTTACAAATGAATTAACTGAAGTGTAAGAGGTACTTTGGAGAGCTCAAATAGTATAATTCTGTAGAAAAACTAAGTCAAAGCCCAACAAAACAAGTACCAGGAAATGGGCACTTGCAAGGAGGGAAGGGACAAGGTTATTTATTCATGCAGGAAACGTTTATTTTGGACCATTCACTATCAGGCAGGTCCTTGAAGTCTTGATCCTCAAAGTCCAGTGCCAGACAGGCAGCAGAGACACAATGCAAAATATTCTGGCTGCCTCTTCAGCAAAACATAGCACAGTTCTGAGATCATGGACAGAGCAAACAAATAAGTACCAGGAGCAGAGCCCAGGTAAGTAAAGTGCTTGAAGATAAGCAGGAGACAGTGTGTGCAAAAGGAAAAGAATGGCATTTCAGCAGGAGAACTACATGTGCGAAGGCAGGGAAGTCTGAAACATCCTAGAGTAGCTACAGAACCCGAAATAATCCTGTTCTAGAAATTTCCAAACATTTAATTTGTCATTCAGTCTTCAAGAAAATATTCATGTCTTTTTGTCAAACACCATAAAACTTCACAGTGCAACAACTATGGCTATAAAACACTGGACAATTTTCTCCTACCCACCACCAAGCATTCCTGCCTGGCTACTTTGGTGATTTTAAATGGTTATTCTCTTCACTGAGGGGGGCGAAATACTACTAAAATGAGCATTTTTTTTTTTTTATCATTTCACCCTTTCTCGGTTCAGTGAATGATACACAATTTTAAAGTTCTAATTGATCTATTTCTTACACACCTAACACATGGGAAATATGGGGTATTTTTTGGTGTGTGTGTGTGCACGCACACACACACAGGTACACACGCACATAAGCTAGCAAATACTAGGGTTTGAACTCAAGGCCTCTGGCTCTTGCTTACCTTTTTCTATTCAAGGCTGGAACTCTCCCACTTGAGCCACATCCCCATTTCTGTTGCTTTACTCTTCAATTGGAGATAAGAGTCTCACAGATTTTTTTTTTTTCGGCAGGGGGAGGGCGAGAGAGGGGGAAGGGTCTGGGCTAGCTTTGTACCAGGATCCTCAAATTTCAGCCTCCTGAGTAGCCAGTATTACAGATGTGAGCCCCTGGAGCCTGACTTAAAATATGCTTTTCTTTCTCTGCACAGTAACCGGTAAACATATATATGTAATATATGTATAGCATATTGTATAACTATATATAATATGTTGTATAATATGTACATATTATATATATTATGCAAATATAACATTATAAAACTGTTTATATTTAGAAATACATCTATATATTTTGTATACATAATATATATGTATACATATCATATAGAAATATATTTATGTGTTATATTAATATATTTATTATGCATAGTATATAAATATATATGTGTACATATGTATTTATTAATGGTAGCTAACATATGTATTGTTTTGTATTAGCATTCCAACAACAAAACACATTTTCATGACTAAACTCTTAGGGCCAAATTTATCGTGTTATAAACTATATTTGTTATATTCATACACTAGCATATAAATGGTTTCATGTCAAAATAATTCAGGTCATGATAATGAAAAGATGTATTCAATGCACCGATTCCTGTCAGATTATTAGAGCTGTAGTCCTGTATCCTCATGTCAACTGCTGAGTTTTTCAGTGCTTTTAATAAGACTTCCACAGATGACAGTCAAGGTTTTCCAAACAAAAGTCTTGGATTACAAGTCAGTTTTCTTAGATTCCTTCAACCTTGAGAATGCCAACTGTTCGCTGAAGGGGGAAAAAAAAAACCCACCATGTTCCAGAGTAGATCCAAACAGAACGGGAGAGCACCCTACTGTCCAGACTGCTGTGGGTGGCACTTCAAGCTCCAACACTGCAGCTATGACTAAAATGGAGCTCCACTGGGGCAAAAATGCTCATTCATCTTCTAGATTGAGAAACGAGTCCGAGAAAATTGCAACTGTGACTTGGCTCTGTAATTACGCCATTTAGGAGTGAAAACCCAACTCAGACAAGCTTCAGCAGAAAAGGGCTTTGCAGGGAACTAAAAAAGTCCAAAGGTAAGTTGACTGTGAGGTGTGGCTGGCGGCAGGTGACCAAGCACTGTTTCCAACACAGGGTTTTTCTTCCCCCTCCTTCTCTGGCGCTGCCTTCTGCTCTCCTGGCTTTCATCCAAGACCACCCAGGGGTAGGCAGCTCCAGCCTCAGCTCTTCCTGATGCCAAGCCCAGAGGGAGAAAAGGCTTGTTTGGGACACTTCTCCCCCACAGTCTGAGAAGTCTTTATATGGGGCTGTATTACTCACTGCTTGCTCTGAACTCATTGCTGAGGGCAGACAATGTAGATTGGGTTGTCTGAGGCCTATAGTACAAGATAAATGCTCAAAACTATGGGTGGAGTCTCCTATGGGCTCCACAAATATAAATGAGGATGCATGGGTGGAGAAGTGATGATAGGAGCAACAGCTAATTAGTCCTATTTGTGTCACTTATTCTACCTAAAAGAAGTCAATTGTCTGTTTGACAAGAAATGTGCTCATTGCTTTACTCATGTAACTAACCCCGCTGTATGGCATCTTCACAATAAAATATTTTTTTTAAAAAAGAAGTCAATTGTCTGTGATTCCATTTCCTAATCTGCAAGTGGGAGTAATCATTTTACACACCGTAGCTACACCAATGGGCAGATTTGAAGATCAGAAGAGAATCAAATGGGAAATTTAAATACACACATCACACATGCACATAGAGCTCTTATATTTTTGCAAAATGCCCAAATCTATGGTATAAATTTGGGCATTTTGCAAAAATATAAGAGAGGTAAACCAAATGAACCAGTCTCATAGTTATGAGTCAGTCTTCACATTTTTGAATGCAAATATTACTTTATTTAGGTGAAACCCACACACAGAATACATGATACTTCAGACAGGAAAAGCTGAAGAGCAGTACATTCTTTTTTTTAAGTAATTCTAAGTGTTATCTGTTTTGAAGGACATTTATCTCCTTGTGGGAGACAGAAAATACTTTTAAAAGAAGATATTAGTGTGACAAGAAATCCTCTTCTGGCTACCACCCAGCCTTGAGTGAGCTTTTGTTTTTCTTTTTCTCTTTGGTTTGGTTGTTTTTCCTCTAAACCAGAGTGAAAGCCAGGAATGTAGCCTGGTGATAGAGCACTTGAGCATGTACAAGGTCTTAGGTACAATCTCTAACAATGAAAAAATCTTTTTTATTTATTTTAATTTTATTGTCAAGGTGATGTACAGAGGGCTTACAGTTACATAAGTAAGGTATTTGAGTACATTTCTTGTCGACCTTGTCACCCTCTCCCTCATTTTTCTCCTACTCCACCCCCAAGTCTCCCCCAAAATTGTACAGATCATTTCCAACATATTGTCTTGGAATATCGTTGTTGCATTGGTTCCCCCAAAAATCTTATTGAAAAAATAATCAAACCAGTGCAGATTATAAAACTCTTCCCACTTCAGAAAAGCACAGAGTACAAATGGGCAAAAGGCACTGTTCAGAGAACTTTCTCACTGTATTATTTCCTGTATTGCTTAGACTTGTACAATAGCAAGTAGGAATGGAAATCATGACTACAACAAATAGTAGCTGAATTCTAACTAATGGACACAGACTGAACTCTAACCAATTGAAATTTCCCTACATCGAAGAACCCTCTGATACCAAAAACTCATTGGAGGATATAACTTGACAAAGAAATAAAACACAAATAGCAATAATAATAATAATCACCTTCAACAATTTCTTATCTGACTAAAATCAAAGAATCTCCTTCAGCTACCTTCAAAAGTGAACTGCATAAAGGCCAGACTCATACCTCCATAGTGCTCGCATTTATATTAATTAGCTCTCATCACATAAGAAGAATGTTTGATAGATATATCTAAAAATATATTTTACTTTAACATGAAGAGCTGAAACAAAACACCTAACATTGTGTTAGTCCTTCTGACAAAGGCATTGTCTAACAACCAGAACTCTAAAGATAGGCTGAAAACCAGGTTCAAAACATTACAAACATTACAAAACATTACCTATCTATTTGCAATGTTCTGGGTATGGAAACCTTAGCTTTGTAAAACTGCTGTAGTTAATTCCTTACCATCCATTTAAACTTTCCCAACCAATCTTTTGCCTTTCAAAGTTATGAGTCAAATGACACCCTTTAAAGTTACTAAAAAGAGAACTGGGTAAAACATCCCATGTTTTAATTAAGGCCCCATCATGTACTTTGAGCAGAAGGGATATGTCATTCTTTAATAGTATTGAGTATAATCAAGATCCCTGTTCTTTAAGTAAGCAACATCTATAGGTATACAAAATAACTGTGGTGAAATGGGATGCATTCTAAAGTCAAGCAACCACACAGAATATTTAGAGAGAATTGCTTAATTATTAAACATTCCAGCATGAGTGTCACCAGTGGACAGAAGTGGCAGTCACAGGGTTCTGATGGCTCACTGCATCCAGATTGGTGAGGTGGGCTAATTGTCTGAACAATGGGGACTGTGCTACTTCTTTCTGGAAACCCAGATGAAAGAGTCTCAGAAAGAAAGAAATAGATACAAATTTGAGGCCAGAATGCCACACTTCTTTTCTTCCGTTTAATTTATAGGTCCCAGTAAAGAGTCACTGCTTTTCAGGAAAAGCTGCTATTGCACACCTGCTTATATTATAGGTGTCAGCCCTCCTGAGTCACCTACCATGAAAAAGCACATACATACTAAAAGCACATACATACTAAATGGACATGATCGAGATCTTTAATTACTATTTTTTATTAAGTCATATCACAGGATAGTCGATTATTTTGTTATTATTAATATATTTAAAACTTGAGGGAGACATTTGTCTTCAATGAATCTTGGGGGTAAATGTGGCATTTCAAGTGGCATGGAAGATGGATACTCAGCCCCATCAATGGCAGCACTGGCAAAACCCCCCCAGCTAAGACAGAGCATGGAAGACTCAAGAAACTGAAGGAAACTGAGCAGTGCTCAGAAGAATAAGAAAGGGCAATTGTGAGAAGACACTGGACTGTGGAGAAACTGGCAGAGGCCATGTCACAAATAAGCATATGAAGAAGTGTGGACCAGTCTAGGTGTGGTAGCTCACACCTGTCATCCCAGAGACTTGGCTCTTCTTCCAATCGGAGTCTAGTGTATTGCCATGTATGATGAATTTATTGGTAGCCACCTCAGTGTATACAGGGAAGATTTCCTCTGGGATGAGAATGGCATGTTTGGCAAAGTTCAGATATACCACTGTAACTACACCTGGAAAGGCATTACATAAAAGAGTTAGGAGGATTAGGAATTACTAAAAAAAAAAATCTTAGTTTGGGTCTACAGAAAGGGTAAATCACTGATAAATTTCAAATTAAACTAATAACAATAATGATAAAAAATGAAATCAACAGAAATTATTCAGACATTGAAAAGCAAACTGTAACAAAGTGCTTTCAGATAATCTCAAATAAAATGATTGAGAGGAAGAAATAAACTTTGAATAGAGGTAACGAAAAGGTTTGCAGAGTTTTTGAAATCTATTTAATGAAGTCTTAAGAATTAATGATGTGAACACATTGGAAACTGATATAAATATCTTGCTAATTTAACTCAAAATGCTTGCACCCAGAAAAAAGAAGGTTAACTAAATATTCCCATACAAAGAGACCACCAAGAACGAATTGTTTGTTTCCTACATTAACTCTACCAATCCTGAAGATTTCATAGAGAAAAAAAATGAAATGACCTGAAAAATCACAACTCATATTTGGAAAAAAAAATACTGGAAACTTCCCCAATATTGACAGAGGCAAAATATTTACATATCACACAGTAAGTTGTAAAGCTGAAATTCTTCTAAAAATCAAATATTGATCACCATGTAAAAGAAAGGATCCAATGATCAATTTCCTTTTCCTTCTACTCTATAGAAAACTATTACAAAATCCCTGGCACATGAAAATATAATAAAAACATACGTAGCTAAAATACTAAAGGAAAGAAGGTATCCTACCTAATAGGCTAATAGACAAATTTCCAGTAAAAAAAAATATTTTTCTTCATTTGGACATATTTGTGTTGTCAGATTTTTGAAATGTGTTATTTGTTGAATTCTTCCATTCTGAAATAGTCAACTGTGCTTAATTTTTATAGTGATAATTTTGCCCTCAGCTTTTTAAAGGAGAACTTTAAAATTGTTTAAACAGTGGGATCTGTCCCCAGTGTTTGCACATTAATCTAAAATAATATCTTCCTCTTGTTCATGCTCTAATCCTCATGTTTGGACATTATTTTTTTAAATGTCTTCCTCTAGCATCCTTTCTATGAGTCCTTTAATCCTAGCCCAAATACTACTATACACCATCGTTCTTTATGGTGATGTGTGTTTTCACAAAAGAAAGCAAGGACCAAAATATTTTTAAACCATTTTTCTCTGCCGCACCTGATAGCAGGTGCTCTATGACACAATCTCACTTAATCATATACATTCCTCAAAGACAGGGCAATTATTTTCCACCACATTTCTGGTAAATAAAAAAATAAGTGCTGGTTGTAATAATTCTTGCTCTCTGTGACTGCTATGGTGCTAATTATATATCTTCACAAGTCCTTCTTAAGTGTGTTGATGAGAGACAACATTTAACCCTTCAAGTGAACCATTTCAAACTCATAGTTTTCCCAAATTCAAGTAGGTTAAAAATGAAGCTTTATGCATTCTTGGCCCATAAATACAATGCTTTGGGATGAGTGTTGCATGGGAAAATTATTCACTTATATTCAAAATAACCACATGCCTGTAATTGCATTTAAACTCTTGAGAACTGTGCACACTCGAATTTCTGTACTCATTCTGCTCGAGTATATTCCCTTCTAGCTCATTCTCATCAGGTTTTAACATCCCCACTGAGAATGACACTCTAATCCTCAGGGATTACGAAAACACTGCCCCAGTCCTTCTGCATTACATTGCTAATCCACTAGGATTTAGAAAAGTACAATTTGAAAAGAGAGGAAATAATTCCATTGCCCATAATTTAAGATGGTAAAATCAGATCAATTAAGCCTGCCAATGTAAGATATAATTAACACAGCCATTGTATGGAGGGTATTGCAATGCATATGGTATGATATACAAAACCAAACAATTTTTTATAATGTGTGAATACAGATATTATAAAGTTAAGGATTAAATAGGAACCTCTTCCTTAGCTCTTCCTTTGGCAGTATTTTTACCATAACCATGACTGAATTAAGTGTCAATTTCATATCTGAATGATGAAATTGTCTGTTGAAATAGAAAGTTATAACCAGTATTTTTTTTTACTTTATATGTCAGGTTCTTAATAGTTTCCTAAATAACAAGGAACACTCTTAGTCAGTTGGCATTTTCCAGTGTTTTAATTGCCTGCTGTGATATAATTATTGTGACATTTTGGGATGTTTTTAACATCCTGAATTAAATATTCTGACATCCCACAGAGCACTTCATGAAAACAGTCAAACTGTAGTCAAGTCATTAGCAGTCTACAGCTGTCCTTTAATATTAAAATTATTTTCTAACACAAAACACAGATGAAAATTAAAGTATTTAACAACTTGGAGCTCGGGTTAGATTTGAGTTCTATATTACCCTAATTTGTCAGGTAAGGGAGATCAGGGTGACTCTGATTCTTCCATTAAACTTCATTCTGAAGAGCCGTGTGAATAAGGGCCACTCATGATAAAAGATAATGAACAAAATGTACTGATTTCAAAAGTGTAATTAGCCCTGGATTACACAACTACAAATCCTACATGAGGGATAATCACCAGAACGTCATAGCTTTCTTTATTGGCCTAGAAAGCTCACTTACTTCATTTTGTTCACTTATTTATCTATTTGTTTCCTATGACATGTTCAAATAAAATCATCTGACATAACCTAGCTAATTAGTATCTTTTAAATAGCAAGCCCTATTCTGGACTTCTTTCAGCAAGCGCCCGAATAGTTTCCAAGAGAAGGCCAGCAGCATTTTCACTCCAGGGTCTAATAAGCATCTCTTATTGAGCATGGCCACCACTAGCCTTTCCCCTGCTTCCCTACCCCCTCTCCCTGTCTCCCTCATGTCAGCAAGGGACAACTCCATGGTTTCAGTTGTCCAGGCCCACAAATTTGATATTATCACTGTCATCACCAGTTCCTTTCTTGATCTAAAACTCTAAATCATCATAAAAGTCCATGGCTCCATCTTCAAAATATATTCAAAATTCAGCACTTCCTTTTAGTTTCAAGCTACTGAAATTTTTTTAAACATAATTTTTTTTGCCAGTCCTGGGGCTTGAACTCAGGGCCTAGGCACTGTCCCTGAGCTTCTTTTTTGCTCAAGGCTAGAACTCTACCCCTTGAGCCACAGCGCCACTTTCAGCTTTTTCTGTTTATGTGGTATTGAAGAATCGAATGCAGGGCTTTATGCATACTAGGCAAGCATTCTACCATTAAGCCACATTCCCAGCCCCCACTGAAATTTTTAACGTGTGGTAAAATGTACAATACAGAAAGTTTGTTGTTCTAACCATGGTAAGTATATAATGCAGTGTCATAAAGACATTCACAACATTGCATAACCTCATTATTCCTCTGTACCTCCCAACTCAAGAGTAACTCTATCTGCTCCTGTCTTCATGAATCTAACTATCCTAGGTACCTCTTTTCAGTGGATTTATATATTATTCTTTTGTATCAATCTTACTTCATTTATAATAATGTATTAATAATTCATCCATGTTGTAGCACCTGTTAGAATTTTCTCCCTTTTTTAAATTTAAAATTCTTCAGGCCACAAACACTGAATTGTCCACTGCTATATAAGTGCTCAAAAACTGTCAGTGATGCTCAGCTCATGATATCCCTATTACTTTAAAAAGAAATTCTGGGTATATTGAAAGAGACTTAAATAGAGGATGCTGGTTCTTTGCTGTCAGTATTGGTCTAAATACCTTTCTAATCATTTTGATTTCTCTTTCTTTAGAAAAAGAAAGGGAAAAACTGGGTAAGAACCTTTTTTAGCAATTTATTTTTCCTCATTACACAAGAAATCTACATAAGCACAAAAAAATTTAATACCCCCCCTATACTGATGTTGAACAAGATGTGTTATCCTCATAAACTGACAATGTTGAATGGTAATTCCTTTGAACAGCTACTTAAAGATGATAAAGGTGTGATGTTAAGAAACAAATAAGTAAAAATTGCCCTAACTAAGATGTCATGATTCTTAAAGTTCTCATGTATATTCTTTTAGTTTTTTAATTCATGTTAACGTTTCCTAGTAATGAAATCAAATATATATTACATTCTGTTTTTTTCACTAAATACTTTCATATAGCAACAAAGGCTTAGTCACTAAACATTCTATAGTACCATTCGTGATGGCTGATTAATACCCATTGTATGTAGAATGGAAGTTAGTCTTGAATATTGAAAATTTAAGGAGTTGCAGAATTTTCTGTATTGGTGTCATTAAAATTAAATATTTTACCCTACAATGTAAATCTGATCATATTAGATCCTGAAGTAAAATTTGGAGATCAGCACTTTTAACGTCAGAATGTTAAAGATTTTCCTAGGTACTATCTATGTACACCTTCCCAAGGAGGAGTAGAAAGGACATTTTAGAAGTGCCTGAGTACACTATTGTCATAGATAAAACAGAAATCACTCAAGAGTAAGTTTATTTGTTTAGATTGGGAGGAGAATAGAAAAAGGAGGTTTGGTTACAAATAACGGATCCACATGGAACATACGGGTGGAATTAATAAAGACAGACTTTATGGGCATAGTTTTTAATCCTGAATTGACCCAAGGGAGTAAACAGTAGAATGGCAGAGAGTATAAACATATTCAAGTATTTTTAAATATATTATTTTGCTCTTAACAAAATCATTAATATTAATTTTGATGCAAACAATGCATCAATGTTTCTAAAACCTTTGACTTAATGCTTTGTGACATAGCCATTCAAAAGCAGCCATTGCTGCTAAATCTTATTTTATGTCAATAAGTGCTATTAATGGACTTATATGTTCTTGTAGCTAGAAAGGCAGCTCACAAAGGCATAATAAGCAATAATAGAAAACAAAGTTTGGTAATACTAATAGTTAACAATAGTGCATCAGATTTGTATTTCAAATATTTGATTAATTCTAGCATTTCCCAACTTCTGGTCAGATTAAAACATTGTTAGGATCTTGTGGCTGACAGAATTTATACTATTAAAAAAAGGTCTTCTTTGTTCTTTATAAGTAAATTGTGAAAATTCTCTCTGATGATGCTATTTATTTTCAACATTTTAAAGGAATGTATTCATTTTTCAAGATCCATGAGAGTCCAATAATATGACCTATGAAATTCCTTTATTGTTTGTTTTATGTTCTGAGCATGAACTAGAATAATGGTACACTCCAATGAATATGAAAGCTTCTAAGGTCAGTATTGTTACCCAAATTTTACTGTGTGAAATGCTCAAGTTTTCCTCACAATACCTTTGACCAAAGGAGAGTACCACCACTCTCAATGCACACATCAAATCTTGGCAAAGCCAACTGCTTTCTCATGAAATTAATATTTTCAAGTCCACAGTTTCTCCTTGTACCTTACCTTGAAAATCCCTGTTCCAGGAAAAGAGCTTGTTAAACTTCCACAAAATAAACTTACAATACAATACAACGTGATTTACAGTTTTCAAAGCACTTTCAGGAACTACAAAGAGTTGTCTATACATACTCTTTACTCTTCCCCATCCATCCATTCACTCCTCACCTCAGCACCCTTTGTCCTGTTTAATGAGTCTCTTTGGTGACAAAAGAAAGATACTCTTTAGTCTTCATCTGTCTCAATTCCTCTGCAGCTGTCAACACGATTACCCTGCTTTCCTTCTTTTTTCTTTTTACAGCTTTTTGAAGTATAATTTACTTACCATAAAATTTATCTTTTTAAGTGTAAAATTCAATTCTTTTTGAAAATAAATTCACTGAGCCATTCAATCATCATCCCCATACTCCAATTGTAGAGTATTTCAAGCATCTCAAACATATTCTTGGACTACATCCATTTCTAACAAAAAAAAGCCTTTTTTCCTTAAAAACTCCATTTGTTTGTTCAAGTCCCCCTTTGATCTTCTTTACAATTTGTTCTTTGTTTCCATGGCCTAGCCTTCTTTCTCTATTTTGACTTTAAATATTGATATGCCTTGTAGTTTGGTCTTAGTTCTGCTTCCTTTCCTGGGTCCCTTCCCTAAGCCACTTCAGACATTAATAATCATCCATTCTTGGTCAAAATCCATTTTCCATCTATATTTCTTTTCTGACTTCTAAATCTTTATGTGTTCACTTGTATACCTGTTGTCTTCACTGCAATATCTCACAGATCGCTCAAAGTTAACATACCTCAGAATGAACATAGCATTCTCTCTACTTCTTGCCCATTTCTCAATAAAGACACCATTTTCAACACATTTCTGTAGTTCACATCAAAAAGCCTGGTCATCATCCTCCGTCTTGCTAACCTACAATAGCCAGTACATCCCTTCTCTATGTCCTTGGACAGATGCCTCCCTACCCCTCAAACACTGGGAATTTCGTACCTGAAAACTGATGGTAACCTCTTAATTGGTTTTCCTACATCCACTCTCAACTTCTCAACTTTACACTATTGTCACAGTATTGAAATTCACATTTTCTTAAAAATATGCTCATTTTTAAACCATTAAAGTAGGCTGAATTTTTTTAATCGCAATTTTCCAAAGCCTTACATGACCAGTCCCCAAATTCATCTGAGCCTTGCTTATACTCACTCTCCTATCACCCCACATCCTCAGGCATCAAAACCCCCTCATCTCAGACTATTTCATTTGACTGAAATGTTCCTCCCTCAATTTATCCTTTTCATTCTTCTCATTCTTGGTCTTAGCTTACAGGACTCTCTTGTGGAGGGTGATTTCCGGCCCTGATTCTACATTCTTGGTCAGTTCCTCTACAATAGTTCTTCATAATGAAAAGAGAAGCAAAGCCAGACAAAAGTTAAAGAGAAGAACAGACTTTATTTGGGAATTGTAACAAAGGAAAATACACCTCAGGAGAATTAGGCTCAATTCCAAATACAGAATAGACAATTGGGAATTTATAATCAATGAACAGGTTGAGAATAAGTAAATAGGAAACTACTAAGGAAACCTGAATGGTAAGGAAGATTCTGGGTAAACTGACAGTATTCATATGAAGACAGACCAGAGTAATTATACATCATGAGGAATGTGAGGGCTTAAGAATGAAAATGCATTTAAATTTCAAAAACAATGAGACTGCTGGGTTCTGATGGCTCATCCCTGTAATCCTACCTTCTCAGGAGGCAGAATTCTGAGGATCATGGTTCAGATTTGGTGGGGGAGGGAGTCTGTGAGATTCGTATCTCCAATTAACCACTAAAAAAAAGCTGGAAGTGGAAATGTGGCTCAAAGTGGTAGAATGCTAGTCTTCAGCAAAAAATGCTCAAGGATAGTACCCAGGCCCTGAATTCAAGCTTCAGTATTCACACACACACACAAACACACACACACACACACACACACACAATAATTAGAGAGGTTGTAGTATTCTACACTGACTTGGAAGTGTGCTTGTTAAAACTTTATTTTATGTGGAAATACATGAAGGGCCTAGAAGATTCAGAGATTGAGGAAGTTTTGGAGTTTTGGGAACAAAGAATCTCTGTCAATATTACTCTTTTTTATAGCACTTATGACAACTGAAAATAAATAGTAATTTCTATTATTTAATGCCTACTTCCCTCCCTAGCCTATAATCTCCAAGACAACAGAGGCAATGCCAGATTTGTTTCTGTACCCTTAGGAGCTGGTGAAGTGCCTGACACACCGCAGACATGCAATAACTACCTGTCTAAGGACTATGTTGTTTCATTTAAGTCCTTTCAGCAATCCTTAAAGGAAACTATGATCCAAATAAGATAATTTGCACTACATGGTTAAAGAAACTAGTATTCTAAGAGGTGGATGACTTGCTCCAGCTCAATCACAGATAATCTGAAAGCCCAAATAGATTAGGGCAATAGGAAAGCTAGAATGTCTGTTTAATCAAAGCTAAGTGATGATTAAGGATGCTCATCCTCACCAATATTGTTCAGCTTTTGAATAATCATCCAGAAAAGTAAAGAAAGTTAATTAGCCTAAGGAAACAGAGTTCTAACTACAGTTATATACTTATAAGGTAGAAATTAACATGTTAAATTCTTTCATCTCAGGAAGGCCTAACCCATGATCAGTCTATTATTTATATATATCATACCAAGATGACTGAAGAGAGAAATTCATGACTTCTCTCGGTCCAGTATTCAAATAAACCGCCATGAATCAAGGATGGCCTGAACCAGAGATAACCGGCAATGTGAGAGACAATGCCATGCCTAGTAAGCTGATGATAAGTGTTGGTTGTTTGGATAGAGGAGTGAACATAACTCCAACTCCTATCTTTCTGATTCAAATTTTACATGTAACCTTCCAAGCCTCACCAAATATGAGGCTTTCTAGGAGCTAGCTCACTAATGGTGTTATCTACCCTACCCACCTGCCCTCATTAGTGCTAAAGGGAAGCCAAGCAATTTATTATTGGAGTCCAATGAATAATGTAGGCTGGGTTTGCAGAGGCAAAATTGAAAGGAGAAATGTTCATCTATAGGCATTGGCCATGATGTGAAAATAGATGGAACATCTATTTGCATGCTCTTGAGAGAAACCAAACTTGCTTTTCTGGAGAAGGATTGCAATTTATTTCTGTACCCCAGAAGCAAAAATCACAGTGGACACAATACTGCTAAATGACATGCCTGAAATGATCACTTCTATACAGAGTACTCTTCTCCCAGCTCTCCTCTGTGCATGTTATCTAGTCAAAGCCAAACATAGAAATTACCTGCATCATAGTGCACGGAGTATATTAATCAACATTTGTTTTGGACTCTATTTTAAATTAGTAGTGAGACTTTCACATTGAGAACTCTTGGGAAGCGGTGAATGATGCTGGTGAATCACTGAACCACCCTACGAACTCACCAGGCATCCTATGGAATAAACTGTGACTATAAATTGCCCTTTATGTCTCTGTGTTATTTAGCTAATGGCATAGGTCTGAGAGCACATTCTTCTAAATGGTAGAATAAAATATACAAAATAATAATAAGATGAGTCAAGGAAAAGCTCAGCAGATGGAGACATGAAAGGTTAAGGTTGATGTTCCTTCTTTAAAGTCACAGTGATGGGGTGAGGGTAGGGAAATGTCAAACAGAGGAGAGGCAAAACAAATTAAATTCACCACTGTAGCCAGCTTATGTCAAAATCTCAAAGGTGACTAGAAGGCCTTTCAAGTCTAAATAAAGGTGGGGAAAATACCAATAATTATGCCTTCTATTTATCACTTTCAGGAGCCAGAGACATTTTGCAAACTTTAATTCATTAATCCTCACAACATGACTGCAAGTCGAGTGGATGACAACTAGTCTACCTTGTTTCACAGAAAAAAATGAAGAAGAACCAGGGGGCAAGACGAGTGGCAGAGATGCCACCAGGGAAGAAATAACACACAGCAGTTGCCAATTCTAAAATCCAAACATTAAGCCTGCAAAAGCCTAGCCGCCACATCCCTCCCAAAAAAGAAATTTGCTATTAGAACACAACGTAAAAGCCTAACATTGGAAAGCCATTTTCCACTAATGAACTCCTGGAATTATAACTCTCTGGTCTGTTCCATTGAGGTGTTAATGAGAATTTTTTTTATTTGTTGTCACTCGCTGAAGGAGATGAGAATCTTGTGACTTAGTTTACCTCTCTGAAAGTAGGTAAATGACCATAGCCAATCGATGTCAAGTTTGACCCTATGACCGCTTGGGCCAATGAAATGAGAGCACAAGTCACTTTTCAAAAAATGCTTTAGAAGCTAAGACATGCTTAGCCATATACGTTTTCCCTGTTACATGAGGCCTACTATTTGGAACTGCTCTATCCATTTACTGAAGTTCACATAACTGGCAATGAGCAGAGCTCAGATTTTTAAGCCAGGAATTTAAGCCTAACACCTACTCTATTAATTATTAGTCTATACTTTTCACCATTGTAGCCAAAGTGAGTCAAAGAGAATCGTTAAGTAAAATCACTCAGCTATTTCGTAAAGGGAATCTGGTATAGGTTTAGAAAGAAGATAATTGAATAGTTGTATTCTCTGTGTTTGTATTTGTTCAAGTCTTTCTGAAACAGGTACATATTTATTATTCAGTAAAAGCCTATCCTATAAAAGAAAGAGCCAACTCTCTCATAGGCTAACGCACCTGTCAAGAATTTTAACACTGGTTCACTATCATTAATAATCTAGCTTCTGACCACTGTTTTGTCCCTGCCAAGTCCTTAGCTCTTTCTTCCTTTTTACATGGTATTTTTAGAAGTTACTCTTTACCGAGGACTGAATGTTTATATCTTCCTCTCCCAAACTCAAATATTAAAACCCTAATTCCTACTCTGATGATATCTATAAGTAGGATCTTTGGGAAGTAATCAGGTCTAGATGAAGTCAAAAGGGAACAGCACAATGATTGAATTCATGGACATACAGAAGAGGAAGGAAAGAGAACTTTCATTCTCTTCACTATCTGAGAACACAGGACTCAGGCAGCCAACTGAAGGCAGGCAATGAGCACTTATCTATTTGAGTCTTATGACATCATGATCTTGAGCTTCTCAGCTCCCAGAACTGAAGAGAATTAAGTGTCAGTTGCTTAAGCAGTCTATGATACATTACTACAATGACAAAAGTACTCTGACCATAGTTGTTATTCTTTGTTCCACACTTTGTTCTACTCTAGAAACATATCCAAACTACAGTTTCTTAGTATAAACTCCTCCTTTACTCTAGTCTTCCTCATCTCAATAAGTAGTTCCTTTTATTGACTAGTTCCTTTTAACTATGATTTGGCATCATTGTTTACTCTTCTTTTCACCCCTCCAAAACACATCCTATAGTCTACTGTTTTTCACATACTTAACCATTACTCATAGACATTGAGCCAGCATCAACACTCCCAGGAATATAGCACTAGACCCCTAACTATTTCCCCTGCTCTACAAACCTCCTACAACCCATTCTCCACAGGGCAGCTAGCATGATCCTTCTCAAAGGTAAATGAAACTGTGCCTCTCTATACTTTTATGCTTGTAAGAATTTCCCATCCACTGATATGCTGAATGATCACCATGCAATCATGAATCGAGTTGGGAAAAGATGTAATGCCACTAATCTTTTAAGTGTTTCAAACTACCTCAAGGACATTTCTGTCCCCAAGTCATTTGGAAAATAACCAGAGTCCTTACTACAGATAGATTCAAAGCCCTACAAGATTTTCCCTCGCTGCATCTCATAGTTCTTATTCTGTTCACTGTCCTCCACCCGTGAATTAAAGAGAAGGCTGAAGAACCAGGATTAGGAAAGAATAGGAACTAAGTATGTCTGGACATCCCAAGGGAAGAACAGGTAGTCGATCCCACATTTGAAGCTGTAGGTATAATGTGCACAGTACAATACTTGGGCTAGAAGTGTGGTGCCATGGAAGAGTGCCTGCCCAGAAAATGCAAGGGGCTGAGTTTAAACACCAATACTGCCAATATTAATACTAATAATACAAAATAATGTATACCATACTTAATATGTACCAAGTATATTCCAAGTCATTTAGACATTCTAATTTATTTAACACTAACCCTGGAAGTAAGAAAACAAAATCAGTTTTAAAAGGTAAGTAAGTTTCCCTAGCAATGGTCACTTAAATCACAAGCACCCTGCCATACCTACTTAAACTAGAACCGGGAGTTTAAACCTAGGCTACTTAGCTCTCAACCCTCCCTCTTAACCCTTTCTACATATTTTGATGACGGTTACTTCAGGGCTCCAAGACTTTAACCATTTTCCTGCCTTTCTATTATTTCAAAGTCTCTTAAAAAGAAAAAGATTCAAATGGAATGGCTTGGATTCCATATCTAGACTTTGACAAAAAAAAAAAAAAAAAAAAAGGATGTCACTTTCCCAACAGCCCTTCTAAGACTACACAGAAAAGACTGAGTCACATTAGTTTCTAATTAAGGTTCCTAAGATTTTTCAAGATCTCTCTTCTGGTGTGCCTGTAATTTTCATCACTCTGAAGGAATTGAGAAGGAGCCAGCATAGGACACTAATATATGTGTATGGGGAAACAGAACAAGAAAGAAAATTGGAGAACATTTCCTGACCAATATGCTAACAGCTTTAGGAACAATCTCATTTCATTCTCTCAATACTCTGAAATACTTTGTACATGAGGACATTGAAGGTAACAAAGATCTAATGATTTGCCCAAGGTCGTATTGCCAGTGGATCTGAGACTTAAACTCTGACTTGTCAGCTTAGAATCTCAATTTCCTTAATTTATAAAATATTAAGATATGCTTGACTGTATAAAAATTGGAGCAATTCTTTTGATAATGGAAAAACAATTCTAAGGATATGTA
This sequence comes from Dipodomys spectabilis, assembly GCF_019054845.1. NCBI lineage: Eukaryota > Metazoa > Chordata > Mammalia > Rodentia > Heteromyidae > Dipodomys > Dipodomys spectabilis. The sequence goes on along the minus strand of NW_024870698.1, from coordinate 3,059,184 downwards.
ATGTGCATAATTTGCAAATTACTTGAGAAGATTAAATTAAGTCATAAATGTGGAAATATCTAAAAGTTAAGGCACTAATCAGATGGAACATCTTATATTATAATTGGTACAAGGATATTAAAAAAATCACGCACTGATTCTAAAATGTATTGACTCAGTAAAATACTAAAAAAGACTTGCTTTTATAACAAAAGCATGCTAACCTTGTCGGTTCTTTATAATCACGCACTTTAGGTGTTGACAGCTCTATGATCTCCAGCCCAGGAAAGGAAAATGGGAAACAATTACAAAGAAAAAAAAGGTTGAATATTAATGATGCTTTTGAGTGTCCTCAAATCAGGTGGGTTATCCATGAGATTTAACCCTCTATTTCCCTTGAAGAGAAAAGATCAGTTCAATTACAGAGGAGTTTTTGTAGGCAATATGTTTCCTTTTTAGTTTGAACTGTTTTTCAATGGAAGGGAAGATAGAGTAGGGAAGATTATGTTTTTTCTCAGAACACTGGGAGAAAAGAGCAAAAAAATAAAAAATAAAAACATGAATCTATAATTAGAGATCCACACAGATTTTCTTATCTATTTGTGAATGTTTGGAGAGGGGAGCGCTACATGTATATATACATTATCTGTACAACACACAGAATAGAAGTGTGAGGCTAGGACTTTTAGCCACACATAGAAACTGCAGGTAATCCAGGTTAAGTCATTAACTAATTACATGACTCTGGCCTAGTCATATGATTTCCCTTTGCCCTTTGGTCCAACTTCCCCACCCCTTGTTGGGCACTATACAAAAACTCCCTGAAAACCAGATGTTACATCAAAGTCAATATTTCCTGGAGGCCAGCCTTGCTGACTTCTTTGAAAAGCACTAAATTTAGAAGTAGCGTGCAAATAACATCGCTCAGATTAAACTCGCTTATTAGTGGTCCAGATGATAATCAAAAGCAAACAGATGGTCGCTTAATGAATGTTATTGGAAGGAAGGCATCTTTAAATATAGGATTTGTGTGAAAAGTTTGCTTTTTCTTACAAGTTATTTTGATGATTATATTTGAATGTTGGCATCACTTTCAGAATATAATTTTGTGGAGCTTCCTATAGACATGATAAGAAAGATCAAAGCTTTAGGGAGCCAATGGAAGATTTCTCTAATTCTAAATGAGCAAAACTATGCAGTGAAAATAAAGATCAAAAGCTTTAATGGAAAACATATAGTTACTGAGAGAGCCAGAGTGTATATTTTAAGGAATTAGCGATATTAATACTATCCTTTCAGAGACCTGACACGTGAAATCAAATCTACACCAGTGACCAAAACAGGAAAATGTTGCTGCTTTTACAATAATAATAATAATAAATATAATAGAATTCCTTATGATCCAAAGTAACCAAACATGTTTATAATAAGATTTGTTTCAGCTTTTCAAAATATCTATCATCTTCCTCGTTCACCAAAAAAATATATTTAGTGATTACATTACATTCCTTTCTAGACAGAGGGGAGAATTACAAATGATATTCTGAAACAGAACAGAAAGCAAGTTAGAAAATAATAGAAACAGACTAGAAAGCAAGATAGCTTTCTACCTGTGTACTAGAGATTCACTTATTACTAAATCATGTTATTGATGCTTGATAACAATAAATATTTAACTGATATTAACCAAATATTTCTACATTTTTATTAATCACAATATTTCTAAGATTCCTAAGAATCAGCAAAGTTTTATAGGAGGTTATTTATCAGAAACAAATATACACATACTAGTTTTCTAGTATAAATTCAGGGTGGTAGTTTACAATTCTACAGGGTTATTGTTTCATTCAAGGTCTATCCAGAACAAAGAAACCATTATAGCTTTTGTACAGAAATAAACAAAGAAAGAACTTTTAAGTAGACAAAAAGTAAACCAAGTAACTGAAGGAGACAATTCTAAGTAGTGATGGTTGTTAATTGTTTACCACCAACTATCTATACGGGAAAATCCCTTTGCCAATTTCCATGGATTAAATCCTCCCACCATTTGGTGACTTCTATTGAGGGATTTCATTTCCAGCTATCAATAGTTTAACTAATAACTGAAAATTTCCATAAATGTTTCACTTAAGAAGCAAGGAGTTAACATTTTCCCCATTAGGATAGAATATCTACACCATTCATTTGGAATTCTTCTGTATTGGAGACTTACGTATGCTCTCCCATTTATTTATTCAGTTGTTGATCTATATTATACAATGTCAATGCTCTGATATTTATTTTATACCTTGGTTTGTGATTCAATACTTTTCATTTATTTCATCACTTCAACTTGTTCCATCTTTGGCCACTGGCAATTGTTTTCACTGGCTCCTCTGATTCTTTGACCTGTACATATTAGTATGGGATTTTGTTGTTTTTGTTGACATTTTATTGTTTCTTCAGCATTTCCTTACTTTTCAGTACTACTATATTTTCCAGGCTCATTGTGTGTATTTCTTTCGCCAGCCCTAGAATCCGTTATTCTTTAAGTAGTATTTTCATCTTTAATACACATTTTAGTTCTTTCAGTAACGTGGGGAGAAGGCAGTACTGGGGTTTAAATTCAGGACTTCACACTTAACTAAAACAAGTGTCCCGTTGTTTGCACCATGCCTCTAGCCCTTTATACTTTGGTTATTTTTAAGGTAAAGCTGTGTTTTTTTGTCCAGGCTGACCTGGATCACGATCTTCCTATTTATGCTTCCTGTGAAGACAGAATGACAGGTGTGTGCCAGCAACCCAACTATCAAATTTTCTGCCAGGGTTTGCCTCAAACTCCTCACCTTTACCCGATCTCTACTTCCTGAATAGCTAGGGTTACAGACATGAAACAATAGTTCCAATTCTTTCAATAATTCGCTATCTAACAATAAGTATGAATTTCCTATTTCCTTTTACTTGCAACAAATAAGAGACAAAAAGGATTTCCAAAGACACTGCACTCCACAGGTCAAAAGAAAGGGGTTTCATATCCCTCTAATGAAATTATGAAATCATCTGCAAATGCCCTAGTTCAAATGTCTTTTAAAAAGTTACCACTACACTGTTGAAAAAGAAATGAACTCATTGCCTGACTTATGTAACTGTAATCCCTCAGTAAAATAACAATTTTAAAAAGAAAAAGAAAATTCACCACTGTGATCTGTGGGCATGGCGCAAGTGGTAAGGTGCCTGACTACAGAACGTGAAGTCCTGAGCTCAAACCCATGTCATACACATACAAAAGTTACATGGGTAATGGATCATCCAGTGAGCCAGAAATGTTTGTATCCTTTTGCAAGGAGGGGGACCCAGTAAATTATACTCCTGAAAGTACCAAGGAATGGATGGACAGATTTCCATTCACTAGAGTTTCTTCTGATGGTGTTCAGAGGCTGCTTCTTCTAGCAAGTTTTCCCTGTTCTACTAGGAGGCTTACTTGAACTGAACATGTCTAAGCACCTAACATTACAAACACATTCATTTACCAGAAAATGTTTATCATTTCCGTCTATGATCTAAAGATTCAGGGATGGATTTCATTCCAGGGTCTGAAACTTGCATATTACATGATGAAGAAGGAAGATGGAGCCTCTCAAGCTTGTCAACAGACAATTACAACACATGTGCAGTGATGGATACACGAGAGAGGAAGAGTAACTGCCTCTACTGAGGGGCAAAAGGAGCCATAATGCAACTTAAAGCAGCAACTTAAAGGAGGGCTAATAATGCCTCATATCTTTAGACATTTCCATTCTTCAGCCAGTCTTCATATTAACATTATTTTATTATTATATTCTTCTTTCTTCACTCACTTAATTCTCTTTGGCTTCTCTTATAACCACCTTTTCTTACAGTCTAACTATGTCAGTGAGGTTCCATGAGAGAAACAAATCTAGTAGGATTTGTAGGTGTGCAAACCTACAGAGACAGAGAGAGAGAGAGAGAGAGAGAGAGAGAGAGAGAATGTTTCCTTCTCCTCCTCTCCCTAATTGATTCTCCACTAACTATGGGTTGGTTAGGAAGAGAAGAGAGGAGAGAATTTATTACAAGGAATTGGCTTACTTGTTTGTAGAGGCTTGGCTAGGTAAATCTAAAATTCATAAGGCAGTCTGTTAGGAAGGAGTGTCTGGAAATTCTTCGGCAGGAGTTGACACTGGAGTCTACAGGTACAATTTTTTTTCTCCTCAGGGAAACTGTGATTCTGTTTAAGGCCTTTCAACAGATTGGCTCAGGCTTATCCAAACCACCCAGAATGTTCTCTTCTTAAGTTATTACAAACATTGATCACAACTACAAAATACATTCACAGTAACACCCAGATGGAGTTTGGATTGAATAAGTGGGGATTACGACTTAGCCAAGTTGACACATGAAACTGACCATTACATTTACCCATCTCTTTCCCTGGTCCCTCAAGTACTGATGAGATCATGAGATAGGCTTTCACGGGGGTGGTACTGTATCCTAGCCCCGCCTAATTTCTTCCCTATTTGCCTTACTTTGTCATTCCTGTCTGCGTAGGGCCTTTGTCTATGGTGAGATCTGGCTAGTGTTAATGAGAGCATGCTTGATATACAATTTGAACACCCCCTGGATAAACAACAAAGACTTCTTTGACATATATGAAAAATGACATGTGCCAAACTATTAGCCAGAAACACAAAACTCATTAGTTTAGAAATTAATAAAAATATATAAGTGTTGAACCACTGATTACCAATAAAGCCTTCCACTGCCAAATTATCCTTCATTTCCTTTATTATCTGTTTACAGATAATAGTACCCAGGTTCTGTAATCAATTAGGTTATAATACCTTGGGAAATTTCAGAACCATTATGATGTGAGTATTTTTTTTTCCTTTGTAGCATGAGGAACTAACAAACCTCACTTTGGAGAACTGATATGAAGATGAAATGAGAAAAAAAACCAACACATGAAAAAGTACTCCATAAAAGTACTTAGTACTTGTCATATTACAAAGCTTGAGCTTTGTAAGTTTATTGTTAATATTATGAAGTACCTGTTATGTGCCAGACAAGGTAGGGGATACAGAGCTAAGTAACTTATGATTCCTGACTTTGAAGGCCATACCAGCTAATGAGAAAATGAAAAGAATTTCAATACTTTGTGGATAATTAATGGAGAGGATAAAGCAAAAAAGAGTAAATACTTCAGCCTGAGATCGAAAATACTTCCCTGTCGAAATCCCACATGTGATGTCCTTCAAAAGACAAGCAGTACTTTTCCTGAGCATGAAAGCAAAGAAGGGAATTGCTATCATAGGGAATAGCATTGAAAAGAATAGAAGCAGAGAAGAGCACAAAGCAGCCCACAGGAAGGTAGGTGGAAGAGAGTCAAGAGGAGAGAAGGCAGGAAAGTGAGAGGATGGCAAGAAATGAAGCGTCTTCTGCAGGCCAACAGGACATGTAGGAAAGCTGGCCTTTATCATGAAGGCTATGAAAGGAGAATTCCAACTCTGCCCTTGCCTTGGAGGCAAACCTACTGTAAATTGATAAAGCAGCATTTGTATTGACTTGTCTATGAGCCAGACATAGCAAATGCACACATCCCCATGGAATGTTCCTTGCCAGCATCATCAGTAATCTGGGCAGAGTAGGGACAGGGGGATCACACACACCAAAAACAAGTCAACTGCAGCGTCCAACCCAGTCCTTCGCCTTACATCACCATACAATGGAACACGCCAAAGGCTGAAGAAGGAAGAACATTTTCTCAGCTGACACAAAAGAATAGTCCCCCCAAGCACTGCTCTTTGTTCTCCCCTCTACACAGGCCAGCTCTGCACTACGTGACATAGTTCGTTATCCTCGCCTCCTTTCAACACATGTTCCTCTTGGCATCTGGGACACCCCATTCTCCTGGTTGTTCATCCACCTCTCTGGATGACCCTTCTCAGCTTGTTCTGCCAGTTGGAGCCCCAGGTTTCAGTCTTTGGACCTCTTTCCCATCTCCACTCACTTCATCCAAGCTTAGTACTTAAATTCCACTTACGTGTTGACAATTCCCAAATTTATATCTCCAGTGCAGACCTCTCCCTTAGATTCCAGACTCTATATCCAATTGCCTGCTCAGTATTTCTCCTTGAGATGTCAGACATCTCAAACTTTAGATGGATAAAAGCCAAAGTCTGGCAATTTTTTTTAGTGAAACCTCTTCAGTAAACACAAATCATCAAGACTTTAAAACATAAATCACCACACTCCTCTTGTTTAAGCCTGTCCAATAGCTCCTTGTTTCACCCACTGTGAAAGCTAAAGTCTCTGCAACCTCCCACAAAGCTTTAGCTGTCTAACTCCCTCATGCTTACCTGCCTGAAATTATGTCCTGACATTCTCTATCTTGGTCATTCCATTCCACTCAAAAGGGCTTCCTTGCTTGTCCTCAAGCATATCAAGTACTCAGCCTGAGAGCCTTCACACATGTGTTCTCTGCTAAGGATGCTCTTTCCTGAGATGAACTCACTATGACTTTCTTATTGAAGTCTTCCTTAACTCCTTTACCTAAAATATTAACACCAACACTTTCAATACCCTCTCATCTTCTTCCTGCTGTATCTTCCCCATAGAACTATTAATCACCATCAAGTATGTTTTTCAGTTGTTTTTGTTTTCTGTCTTCCCTACCACTTCCCCAATACTGCTAAAAGAAAATTAATTCAAATATATAATTAGATATATCTTTTAAAACCTTAATAGTTGACTGAAAGGAATACTGACATGACTAAAGATGAGCTGTAAATTTTATATCAGCTTATACAGAATAGTATCTATACTTCTTTTTGGGGGCAGGTTGGTCATGGGGCTTGAACTCTAGGCCTGAGCACTGTCCCTCAGCACTTCAGCTAGCACTCTACCATTTGAGCCACAGTGCCACTTCCAGTTTTCTGGTGGTTTTTTGGATAAGAGTTTCACAGCCTTTCCTGCCTGGGCTGGCTTTGAACCATGATCCTCAGATCTCAGCATCCTGAGTAGATAGGATTATCTGCGTGAGCCACCATCTCCCAGCAGTATCTATACTTTTGTGCTACAAAGTAGCAATATAAAGTATAAGGGAAATTCCAAAAATACATCAAGTAGATCAGAAAATTAAAACATACCAAATATTATTAGAAATTCAACAAATAATATCAGGAGAATGGAGAAATAACAAATGAAATGAAAGACCATTTACTGGAACTAAAAGAAGATGCGGATGTCCCAATTCAAAGATTCTATATAAAAATGGTGAATTTTTAGAAATTCAAGTAAAAAGGAGGAAAAAGCTTCTAAAAGGAAGAACATAAAATTTTAATAAATATTAGATGCCAGAGGTTAAAAGAGCAACAGCTTCATGGGAAATGACAATAAGCAAGCCTAACAGAGCAAGCATTCTTATTATTCTAAAATGCTCATGTTTACAATGTTCATGTTCTATTTATAGATCATCACAAATGTCTTAAGAGCATAAAATTATAATAAAATGTATGTATGTATTAAGAAACTACTATACTCAAAGAAACATTTACAGACCCTAGTGTCACAAAGGTGAAATAGGTATAGTCAAACTCATTATTTTGTAAACTCTCCCACTCATTAAAAGCCATGAATAATCCCTAAATCATTACAGCACTTTTGTAGTCATGTAAAGACAGGCTTAGGTTAGTGAAAGTTTTGTTGCTTGTCTCCAGCTGAGACCACACAAGGGCAGCACTCTGTCATCTTATCTCCTCTGTCATACTGCAAGCAGGCATCTTTTGCATGCCCCATTTAGGGCCAGAATTCTTTCTTATGCTTTTTTTTTCTTGTATTAGTGACACTGTTATCTAAAATGATTTCTCACTATACCACTAAAGTATTTCCACTTGTAAGAATACTGAAGTGCAAGACGGGTGTCTACGCAAGGTACATGGCAGGTAAGCTCATTCAGGCACGAGTAAGTCCAATAATAGTGAATCGACAATATATACAACATAAAGTACCTTTACTTAGGAACCTCCATTAAACTAGGATGTATCTTGATCAGTGATTTAAAATGTTTGACCAGAGGCACACAGGAACCTAACCTCACTTTTCCTGAGGAGCCATTCTTCATTATTTGCTAACTCAGAGTTTACAGCGACTTTAGAGAACTTAGCTATCATAAATAGCAAGGACTGACTATGTATTTTTTTATTCTCGGGCACAGAACAAAATTTTAAGTAGCATATAATCTTGCTAAAATAAAAGGCAAGGTAACCCATCTAAAAACCTGCACATGTTTAATAGATAACTAACTATACTCTTTAACCTTCACAAGGTGTTTTCCCTATTGTTTTTCTTTTTTTTTTTTTTTTTCTTTTTTTTTATTTTTATTTTATTTTATTTTATTTGAAAACATACTGTACAGAGGGGTTACAATTACATGGGCAGGAAAATGCATACATTTCTTACCAAGCATTGCAGCCTCCTCCTTTGTTTACCCTTCACCTCCCTTCCCAGCCTCCCCCCTCCCCCCCACCCAATCATTCCCCCCTTCCCTCCCCCCCACCGACATTGTAAAGCTGGTTTTGACATGACATTTTGTACTTCTCATTGTTGCAACAGGTCCACCTGAATCCTTAAACGACTTGTTTGTCCCCGTCTCCTCCACATGTTATACTGACATCAAATATAGTGAAAGCGGGGGTTACACTGTGGGGGAGGGACATACAAAGCAACAAAGAAATAATATTATAAATGCGTTAGAAACACATGCATGAATGAAACAAAAACATTAAAATACATATTTGAGGGTTCGTTTTCCTAACATCACATTCTCTGACTTTTTCCGCTTGACTCATACCTATACTAGATATTGCAAATAAGGGAAACCATGGGACCTATGTTTCTTTGGGCCTGGCTTACTTCACTTAATATAATTTTTTCCAAGCCTTTCCGTTTCCTAACAAATGGGGCAATGTCATTCTTTCTGATGGAGGCATAGAATTCCATTGTGTATATATACCACATCTTCTTGATCCATTCATCTACTGAGGGGCATCTGGGTTGGTTCCATATCTTAGCTATGGTAAATGCAGAGCTTCTGCAGGGCAAATGACATAGCTAGCAAGATCAATAGAAAGCCCACGGATTGGGAGAAGATCTTTACTAGCCATACAACGGACAAGGGTCTCGTATCTAAAATATACTTGGAACTCAAAAAATTAAACCACCCAACAACAAATCCTCAAAGAAACAACTGCCCAATAAGTAAGTGGGCGAAAGACCTAAAGAGAAGCTTCTCTGAAGAAGAAAGAAGGATGGCCAATAGACACATGAAGAAATGTTCAACATCCCTAGCCATAAAAGAAATGCAAATCAAAACAACATTGAGATATCACCTCACTCCAGTTAGAACAGCAAAAATCAAGAACTCTAACAACAACAGATGCTGGAGGGGATGTGGACAGAAAGGAACCTTACTTCATTGTTGGTGGGAATGTAAACTTGTTCAACCACTTTGGAAAGCAGTATGGAGGTTCCTCAAAAGACTCCATATAGAGCTCCCCAATGACCCAGCAATCCCACTTTTGGGCATTTACCCAAATGACCACAAACAAGGCCACACTAAAGCTACCAGCACAACTATGTTTATTGCAGCATTATTTCCCTATTGTTTTTCAATATCTGAAAATGCTCTGAACATAGTATGCCAGTTCTAGCCTCCACCTAAATTTCCAAAAAGACAAGGACAGTATTACGGTTATCAGTCAACTTTCCTGGATATTAAAGCACATTGAACTTTCTCTAAATTATTTTCTTGGATACTTTCAGAATATTCTACCTCTTCACTTCATAAGGGGAGAATCTATTTCTAAATTTGTGAAACAGTCAATCTTTTGTTTTCCCTAAATACATTTTTTACATAAATTTTTTATCATTTGAAATACATTTTCACCTTCTTAAAATAAATTTACGTATAATTAATCAATAAGTAGTAATGCATGACCAATAATATTAATAAAAAAGATCTGTTCAGAGAAATGGTAAGTTTAGTGTAAAATAAACTGTAAAAGGTATAAACATTTTGAAATTTCACATTAAGATTAATTCTTATAAAACATCTTTAAAGTGTATTTTCAAACAAAAATATAATTTCACTTTTTAAATAAAAATAACTTGGTTGTAATTATTCCCTCTTGTTTTCATGTTTGGCAAAACTTGCTTCTATGGTACTAAGACTTTTGAAAGAACTAAAATACAAGGGTTAATGGAAATATCACATACAGAAGGACATTTCTTATTCTTGCTATCGTTGAACAACAAAAAGGAAGGAAGAAAGGAAGGGAGGGAGGGAGGGAGGAAGAAAGGAAGAGAAGGAAGGAGAGAGGAAGCAAATAAAGAAAGAAGTAACCAAGCTTTCAAGCCACTTTGCTAATATGATAGTCAAAGTTCAAGTGGAGGAAAATGGAAAAGAAATTTTAAAATTCTTCAACTGTTCTAAAATGTACATTCATGAGTTTTGTTGTGATAGGGCAGCACCACAAAATTTTTTTAAATGTCAAAAAAATCCTTTTACTATTAAAAAAATATACTAGTGATGAAGAACTTTGGGGAAGGGAAGGCAATAGAATCTGATCTGACTCTCCTTTCTCACATTTTTCTGACGTGGTTATCTTTTCCATGACCAGTCCTTGTTCTCTTCTGATAAAACAGAATTGTACAGAAATCAAAAGGAAAAGAAAAAAGTAGATTATTTTTGTTGGAGTTCAACAGAGAGATTTTTGTCATTAAAAGCAAAAGTAGCAGAACTAGTTTTGAGTTTGTGATGATGTGGGAAAAAAAATGAGAATTTGTAATTTTGGTTTCTGGGATCGCCCAATCTCAAATATTCTAAAATTTCATAATCATTTTAAAAGCAATTTCAAAGATAAGGTAGAAAGCAAAATTCCATATCCACTTTTATCACAACTTGAACAAATATAAGACTACACTCGTTACATGATTCCTTGTATAGTTGTGTGTTTTCAGTGTTTTCCCTAAGAAGTTCAGATGTTAGAAGACAAGGCCACGATGAACATCAGTGAGGCTGACCCAACGGAAGGCTTTACACCCCATTTCCTGAGTCCACACAGCCATGCTGAGGTCAGCCCTGGGGACACAGGGAATAGTGCACTTGGAAGGCTTCCATGGCTTCACAGCAGCAGATACACTAATGAGCTCCAAACTTCCAAGTTTTCAAAAATACCAATTGTCCAATTTGCATTCAAGTCAGAGGAATTCTATGGGCACTGCATCTTCTTTCCTTCAGAGTCAGGTGGGGCTGAGGTGGAGGAATCACCTTAGGCTCCTAGGGCTGAAGAAGACCAGTTATCTTTGGTTGTATGTGGAGATTGAAGCTGGAACAATGAGGTAGGAGAATATGAATCAGAAACACAAGTCACAGGGCTGCAGCAATTCCCAAATGTATACCTCAGTTAGGGCATTTTATATATGAGAGTAGGGCCTGCTGTCTACAGATCCCTCTATATTGCTCTATGAAACTAGTGACTAATGAATGGTGCCAGATAGCATCAAGAAAGGATAAGGATATTAGACAGACCTGAATCTGCTTCTTTTTCTGTTGGGTACTTGTGCCCAGGCTCTGCGAAGTTTCCAAACATGGACCTCGTGGTAATTTTATCCTCAAAGAACTCATGGGTTGAATGAGAGATGAGATGTTACCCATAATATAATACAGAAAATGAATAGGTACAATGAAAGGTTCTTTATCTGCACATTTTTAGTTGGTAATCTCATTCACTTGAGATCCTCTTGTTAGTGTCTGTTGCTAAACCAAAACTATAAACATTAGCACTTTGAATATATTTCTAGCAAATTTTTCCTTATTTTTTTTAAAATTAGACATTTAAAAAATTATTCTCAAATATTGTCACATTGAATTGAAACTTCTTTGAACTACTAAAGATAATAAAAACAAAAACAAAAAATTAGGCATTAAATAATTAATGTTATTTCTAATACTAAACAATTTGAAGAGTTTCTATTGTAGTTTCTAAGTTTCCATTTGACTTTACATCTGTTTTTTGTTATTTTTTAAAAATCTGCGCCTCATAACAATTAAAGGTGCTAAGTAGGTACTAGCATTTTCATTTGACAGGCAAGGAAACTGAAGTTCAAGATTATCAGGCCAAGTTTATCAAAGAAATCAGAGTTGGAAATAAAATCAGTGTGTGTTTTAATTCATGTGCTCTTACAGAATGTAGCTCCGAGCTTTTGAGCTTCCTAGTCTTGAAAAGACTTCAAATTTATTGTAAGAATTGGCAAATCTTGAAAGAAATTATAACAAAGAGATCCATTTTCACACATGCATTCACTACTCCTTATCCATTCTGTTAACATATTATTGTGGGCTAGGAATGGTAGCACATGTCTATAATCTTAGCACTTAGGAACCCGATGAGACAGGCGGATAGAGAATTCCAGCCTGGCTAGGACACATTGCATGATCTTGTCTCAAAAATAATTTTTATGAAAAGCTATCGTTATAACAGATACAATGGAATCTCATGGAAAATAATCAGTTCCCAGTTTTGTGATTGTGAATTTTCACTCACCATCAGATGGTATGGTAGGCCTAATATTATCACTGTAACTGGGAAAAGAATTGTTTGCTGCTGCTCTTCTAGAAAGAAGATGTTCAACTTTTTCAAATGAATTGCAAGCTAATCAATTGAAAATAGCATTGTAGCAAAAGCTTCTATTTTTCTTTTTCTTACAGAAAGCAACTTCCTACTGATCGCTACTTTGGAAGCCTGTGGTTTCTTTGTAGTCTAAAATGCTATCATTAGCCTGCACCAGAAAGTCCTAGAATTCTCATCTTGACATAGACCAACACATTTTATTTTATTTTGATGAGAGAGGATTTGGATACACAAATTCGGTTTCTAACCTTATTTTTGCAACTTTTCTTAAAATCATACAAATATGAGAATACTTAAGATTAGGTGATCCAGAACATATTTCTTCTATCATAATAAACCAAAAATGAATTTTACTACTATTGGATGAAATAGAAAACGAAACAATCTTTCTATTTAACTCCTCAGTAGAAAGAATAGCTTTTTTATTTCTTTCTCAGGAAAGAAAACAACAATGGGAGAAAAGGATCATGGAGAGAGTGTGAAGAATGAAAAAGAGAGAGCGGGGAGGAAGAGGAGGAGCACTAGGGAGAGGAAGAGAACAAGGATGAGGACGAGGAAAAGAAAAAGGATGAGGAAAAGGAGGAGGAGAAGGAAAAAAGGAGGAGGAATGGAAGGGGGAGGAGGAGAGAAGGAGGGGAAGGATAGAAAGGAAGAAAGCAAAGAAAGGAGACGAAGGGAAAGGAAGGGGAGAAGATAGAGAAAAATTCTTGTAGTCAAAAAAGCACAGTAATTATTTGACAGTGTAGAGAGAGAGAGAGCAAATCCTCATATGAGGCACTTAAATTCATACATTTTATTTCTCCCTCAATAAAACTAGGGAGAAAGTTTACCAAAACTGATGAACAGTTTGCTGCAAACAAAAACTGAACAGCAGCAGCAACAAAGTAAGAATCTCACAGCATTCCTTACCATGTGCTTGAAGATCTGCAAGAGATTTCCAGAAGCCCTAACTTCCTTCCTTGAGGGAAAGCTACTACTTCTATGCCTCAGAGCTGACCAGTGTTTGGCCATGAGGCAGCATAACAGATACTGACTGACAAAGAAAAAACACAAAACTTATTCAATAGTGAGAGGAATGGCACTCTGAGTTTTGTTTTACCTAGTTACTCAAATTCATTGGACATAGAAGAACACTGTTTTACAAAGAAACATCTTTCAACAGTCCAAATGATAGTGGTTTATGATTAAAATTCTAGGAAATGTTGACGGATCACAGTAAATTAACCCCACTTTGATGCAATCCCACTTGTCTATTGTTGTTCTACTTCCTGGGCAATTGGAGACCAATTGAGAAAGTAATTGCCTAAGCTTGCATCTTCCAGTGTTTTCCCTATATTTTCCTGCAGCACTATGAAAGTTTCACATCTTCTAGTAAGACAGCTGGTTCATTTTGAATTGAGTTTTTTTTATACAGAGAAATAAATAGGTATCCAGTTTCAGTCTACTTCGTGTACATAACCAGTTTTCCCAGCACCATTTGTTAAATAAGTTATCTTTTATTCAGTATATGTTGTTGACTCCTTTGTCAAAAATCAGATGGCTGTACCTGTGTGGGTTTATTTCTGGGTATTGATTCTGTTCTGTTGGTCCGTGTCTGTTTTTGTGCCAGTACCATGTTATTTTTGTCACTGTGACTCTATAGTATAATTTGAAGTCCAGTATTGTGTTACCTCCAGGGTTGCTCTTTTTGTTCAGGATTATTTTCACTATTCAGGCTGGCTTTTATGTTTCCACATGAATTTAAGGATTGAATTTTCTATTTTTTTTTTTTTAAAGAATGGCATTGGGATCTTGACAAGAACTCCACTCAATCTGTGGACTGGCTTTCAGTAATATAACCTCTACAAAATTAATTCTGACAATACATGAATATGGGTCTTCTTTCCATGTTTTCTACCTTTAATGTTTTGAAGATTTCATTGTAGAGGTCTTTTACCAACTTCAAGCCTATCCCTATGTGTATATATTTTTTATTTTTTGGTTGATCATGGGGCTTGAACTCTGGGCCTGGGCACTGTCCCTGGGTTCAGTTGCTCAAGGCTAGCACTCTACCACTTTGAGCCATAGCACCACTTCCAGTTTTCTGGTTGTTAATTGGAGATAAGAGTCTCGAAAACTTTCAGGCCTGCTGGCTTTGAACCGTGATCCTCAGATTTCAGCCTTCTGAATAGCTAGGATTACAGGCATGAACCACCAGCACCTGGCCTCCTAAGTATTTTTGGAGACTATTGTGAATGGATTTTTTTTTCTGACTTCGTTCTAAGTCTGTTCATTGTTGGTATATTAAAGAACTACTGATGTACTGTTGTTGCTGTTGTTGTTAATTTGGTATTCTGCTAAGATGCCCAAAGTGTTTATCAGATCTAGATATATTTGGTGGACTCGTTAGAGTCTTTTAAGTACAGGATCATATAATCTGCGAATAGGAATGATTTGCTTTTTTCCTTCCCTATTTGAAGACTTTACTTTTTTTACTTGCTTTATTGCTTTCCTTCAGAATCCCAATACAACACTGAATAAAAGTGAGAAGAGTGAACATCCTTGTCTGGTTCTCTACTTTAGAAGAAACGGTTTTACATCTTTCTCATTCAGTAGTGATCACTAGTGATTCACTAGTGATTCAACAAAGAAAAAAATTTAAACCAGAATTTACAAGAGAAACTTAAATGAAGATAAGCTAAGCAAAAACATAATGCCCTGTGTTCAAGCCCCAATACAGATACCTAAAAATAAATACATATATAAATACATACACACATACATACATACATAAATACAAACAAAAAAGGAATATTTAAAAACTTCAAAAATAAATAGCAAAAGAATAATCCTATTAAGAATGGGTAAATACCTCCTACGGTATAACCCCTGTTTTCACTATATTTGATGTTGGTGCCCTGCATCTTGTATCTTGTATATACATTTTTCTAATTTGGGGAGGTGAAGGGAAATAACAAAATGTTGAAATAAGGATACAGGTTGTCCCATTGTAACAATGGGATGTACAAGACACTGTTGAAAACAAACTTTACTACTTGTGGGGGGGGGAGAAGTGGGAGTTGGGGAGGTAGGGAGGAAAGGGATGGTAGGGGAAAAACAAAGGAGGAGGTAACAATGCTTGATAAGAAATGTACTCATTACCTTACTCATGTAACTGTAACCCCTCTGAACACTATTTTTACAATAAAAACATGAAAAGAATGGGTAAATAAATTTAACAGTTCTCAGGCAAAAAAATACAAATAGCTAATAAATACATGAAGAAATGTTCAATATTCTTAGGCAAAAAGAAAATGAAAACTACACTGAAATCTAGTCAGAATGGGCATGATCCAGAAAATAAACAACAAATATGGTTAAAGATGCAGAGGAAAAGGAATCCTCATACATAGAATTGATGGGAATATAAACTAGTGCAACCATTATGGAAACCAATATGGGGGTTAATCATAAAACTAAAAATAGATTGTTATTACACTTGTTTGACAGGAGTAAAAATCAAAATAGGAGAGATACCTGTACATCCATGTTTACATCATCACTGTACACATAATCAAACTATACCATCAGCCTTAGTGACCAATAATTGAAGAATAAATAAATAAAATTTGGTATATGCACACCATCGATTATTATTGGTCATAAAGAATAATAAAATTAGCTTGTTTGAAAGGAAACTGGTAGAACTTCTTGAGCAAAATAAGACATTTAAACAGTCAAATTTCTCATTTTTTTACTCCTATATGGAATATAAACCTAAAATGATTTACCATAGTGATGATGATGATGATGATGATGATGATGATGATGCTCAGAGTTAAGTGTAAAAGGGGAGTATAAATTGGGAGTGTCAGTGTTAACGGGGATGGGAAAAGGAAAGGTAATTGGGAAGTTAAGAAGGTCAAAATATACACACATATACATTTGGAGCACAATGAAGACAGGCACAAGGGCTCACTCCTGTAATCCTAGAGACTTGAAGAAGATAGGATAAGGAGGACTGCAATCCCAGGACAGCCCAGGCAAATCATTCACAAGACCTCACTCAACCAATTAAAAAAAAACGATGCAGTGCAGTAGCATGTGCCTGTCTTCCCAGCTTTATAGTAGAAGAATCATCATCATCCAGGGCCAGGAAAAAACTGAGACTGAAAAATAATGAAAACTGCCAGGTGCCAGTGACTCACGCCTGTAATCCTAGCTACTCAGGAGGCTGAGATCTAAGGATCGAGGTTCAAAACCAGCCCGGAAAAGAAAGTCCGTGAGACTCCTATCTCCAATAAACCATTAGAAAACCAGAAGTGGCGCTGTGGCTCAAGTGGTAGAGAGCTCGCCTTGAGCTGAAGAGCTGAAAGACAGCGCCCAAGCCCAGAGTTCAAGCCCCACGACCGACAAAAAAAAAAAAAGAAAAAGAATGAAAAGCAAAAGGGCTCAAGTGGTAAAATGCCCCGTAGCAAGCACAAGTCCCTGAGTTGAAACCCAGTACCATTAAAGAGAGAGGGGCAGGGAGAAGGAAAGAAGGAAGATGGAAGGAAAAAAGGAAGGAAAGAAGAAAGGAAGGAAGGAAGGAAGACAGGCAGGGAGGAGGGCAAATACAGAGAGAGAGAGAGAGCGCACAGTATAACAAAACCCACCAAACACTGACAAAGCAAGAAGACAGAAGAGTCCAGAGACTAAAATGTGGTATACTTTGTTTAACTTGTACGCATCTATGGTTATGGAATTATCAAAATGAAATCCCCTTGTACTATGAATATATGCTAATAAAAAAGTAAAAAGAAAAAAATCCAGTTTGCTCTACAGGTCAGAGAATACTTGGTTTGAATTTTCTGGAATCCAGGTAAGTCCTAAAGGCTCAGATTCACCCAGTGATCAGAGTAATTTCCACTACACAGGGGTGATAGAAAAGTAAATACATACCATAAAACCTTTTAAATTTGGCTACTTCCTAAAAGCATTATGGAGAGTATTAACAGCTCAATAATTAGAGAAAGTTATAACTCTGGACTCTCTAATAGTCTCTTTTCCTCAAACAGTATAAACAACAATTCTCCATCTTTATCAGATTGAGATATAAATATAATCCTTTATCCCAAATGTCAACATAATTTCTTAAAGCTTAAGAACAAAAAAAGAATCTTGAATGTTACTTAGTGACCTAGTTTCACAAGAACAGGAAAGACTAAGAATCTCAAAGCATTTTTGATGTTTTATTCTTTTCCTGAGCTCACTGGTCTATCAGACTTTTCTCCATGTCATGATGTAGCACAATACAGGTACTACCATATTGGCACTGTTCTCTTGGACTCCCTACCACCATATCTTCATATCTCCAAAATTGAACTTTTTTGTTCATATTTGTAAGTGCTGTTATTCACATCTCCATTCCATTCTATTCTATTATTCTTTACCTGTGAGATAATCCAAAGGTAAGTCTTATGCATTCCTTTTCCTTGTATGCTCTCTCTCCCCAGAAATTTATCTATTGTCATAACTGCCTTGATCACATCTAGATAGATAATGTCTACTTTGACCCTAATGCACACCATGCACATATCCAGCTGACTGTAGACCTATCTAGTAAGGCCATATAGGCTATCTTACAGGATAATTGAGAGGGCTGGATAATCAAACTCAGAGAATAGGAAGCTACAATCCCCTGTGGATCCAGTACTATAGGTTCTGATTTTATGTCATTCAACCTAAAACTCATTCTTATGCTCAGCTTTGCCACAAATAATAACTGATTTGTTCCATCACTCTCTTGAGGACCACAATCCCAGATGAGAGCCGCTAGATATGCCTATATCACAAATCTATTGGTTAGCTACTGCACACAAAATCTTAGAGATTATCTGCTCCTGAACACATGCTTTGAATGCCCATATTAGAAGAAAAGTATATGAATAGGATTTCCCCTAAAGGAATAGAATCAATAGAAGAGATCAGACACATACATTGCGGAGGTTAGGGAGTCCCACAACCTGCTACATACAAACTGGAGACCATCAATCCAGTGTATAGTTCCAGGTTCCATTTGAAGACCTGTGAACTAGAAATGTTAATAATGTAAGTGCCAGTCCAAGGACAAGAGAAGACCAATTCCAAATCATGCAATGAGGCAAATAAAGAGATGGAATTCCCTTTTAGTTCCCTCTATTCCGGTCCTCTACAAATTGAATGATACTCAATCAGAATGATGAGGAATCTGTTTTATCTAGCCCATGAACTCTAGTTTTCATATAACAGAGAAACATCTTAGATGACATACTCAGAAATAAATATCAACAAAATACCTGGACATCCTATAACTCAAAAACTCAGCAATCATAATGGATCCTGCCTCCATACATTTTTTTTTTTACCTTTCTCAAATACGACGAGAAATCTAAAGAAATTTAAATCATATTAAACATTGTCCCATGTGTGGTCCAAGTTTTTAATAAACAAATCAGCTATTAGCTTGGATTTAATTTAAGTATTTTCTCACTGGAGAGATCTTCCCTGACATTGCAAACTAATGTACTTCTGCTACTTCTGGCTCCATTGTCCTTTTTCATTTTCATCAAAGATCTTATCTCTACCTAGAGTTTTCTCCATTGTTTAGTTATAGCCTGCAACAGCACACTAAAATGCAAGCACCATGAGCAAAAGTCTTGTAGGTTTTAGATATTTAATAATTTTTAAATTACAAAACACTTACTAAAAGGATACTGAAGTAGTTCATAGCATAAAAATGAATTAAATACTTAGAAAGTTTTGCAAACACAGTGACTGGCCCAGGAATTTGATGCCTCCACATTACACTGACTTTAATCATCAGTCTCCTCACAAGATTTCGTTCTCTATTACCACAGAGTTCTCTAAATAGCAGAAACATAACTGTCAGTAATCTCAGGTTCACATTCTTTTGGCTCTCAGTCCTATGAAAAAAGTAGCATGTCTGCCCCAGCTTCATTTTTTTTGTTCATCCTGCTTCAGTTCAGTATGAATAATGATCATTTTGACTGGCTACTCTAGCAAGGACACTGAAGAATTATATTTGGCCCAGCATTGGTTAGGTACTCACCTCTGCATGCCTCACAAATGTGTAGCTACCCCATCCACGAACATGGTACATCTCTAGTTAAGTGTACTTTCCATATGTCTCAACATTTTGTGGTGTTCTGGATATTAAACTTTTCTGTTAACATTACTCTTATTTTTATTGTTGTTAGGAAATACATTTTTCTTTGTCTCCATATATATTGTGGATAAATAAGGAAAATGTATTGAGCAACTGTATTTTTCACTTAGTTACCTTTCTGAATGCTTTGTAATACCATATTAAATATTCTCCTGTTTTCAAAACTCATCAAATAATAACTATGCACTTGCTACAGTGATTTTTGTAAAAATCCTTCCTCATATATTTATCTATTTAATTTACATTGCCTACTTATATTTTTCCATGACTTGTTTTCACACTAATTTTGTCAAAAATTGATGACTTAAAAGAAGAGGTGACTATAAATGAATGAAACCGTTGTACTCTAACAGTCTTTTTTTGTGAGAGCTTCTCTGCCTATTACTTTCCCAAAATACTCTGCCTTTGTACTGGGTTACACTCTGTGGCCCAACCACAGTCAGTTAGACCATGTTGACACTGAGCCAATGGAGACTATTAAACCCACTCTACTGGGAGTCTTCATTGAGAATCTGAGATAAGAAGCAGGCCCAATTTATTTATCTGCTGGTACAGAGATATTATGTAATATACTTAGGGTTGGAATTCCATTTTTGGTCATCCACCTCCTCTTTATGTCATTCCATGCCATACGCATAAAAAAGTAGCAAAGCAAACCAAGGAAAGAGAATGTAAGTTGGTTGTATACACTGTATGCTATCAAAACATCAAGTATGAGCAGATACCCAACAAATATTGGTTAAATGAAAGAATAAATGAAATAGCCTATTCTCATAAATGTTTCCTTGTTACTATTCTTCCAGCCTACACCTTGCCATCATCATCCATCACTGGTGGTTCAGATTGTTTATATATAGCCTAGAGACACTATGACAACTGGAGGAAAGACTGAAATCCATCCTATTTTCCCTCCTCCTGCTGTGAGCTCTGGCACACGTTCACCCACAAAGTTCTCACATCTCCACACAGGCTGTCAGAAGCCCTTTCCTGGCTGAACTCATTTCTATCTTGAAAGTAGCCTCTGTCTTATAGTCTGAATTATGTACCTCTAATAAAGATATGTTGAAGTCTTACCTTCAGCATCTCAGAATGTGAAAGTATATGAAAAGGATTTATGGAAGATATCCATACTAAAAGTAAGATGTCCTTATAAAGAACATCATGTGAATACAAGGATACACAGGAAAATGCCATGTGATAATAAGGCAAATGTTGGAGTTACACAACTGCAAGCCCAGGATCTTCAGTGATCATCAGAAAAAGATGTCAGAATGAAGAAGAGACAAGGAAGGATTCTCCTGAAAGTTTCAGAGCAGTCTCCTCAATGACCTGACCTCTGACTTCCAGCAGGGGCAATACAATGATGTTATTTTAAGACACATAGTTTTCACCACTTTGATATGGCAGCCCTAGGAAAATAATATACATGCTTATTTAATACCTTCTCATTTTGTAAGGTGATGCTATTAAAAATAAGGGGAAAATTGTCCACATAGCAATTATCTTTTCTCTCCTTTTTCTACCCTGGTTAATATAAGTATGCTACTGCAAGGCAGAACTGCATTGAATTCAAGTAAAACCTCTCTATATGGTAAAAAGTACCTGACTGGGACCTGTGCTTACACAACATGCATACTGTAGGATCATACTTTTTTAAGGTTAAAATTTTGACTTTATGCAAAAATGCCCCGTTGCCTTTGACATAGAATTACTCTTTCCTCTTTTCAAATAAATCCAATCCTTCTCCTTCTCCTCCTCCTTCTTCTCCTCCTCCTTCTCCTTCTCCTCCTTCTCCTTCTTCTTCTTTTTTGTAAACTTATTTTTGCAGTATCTGAGATTGAACCCATGAAATCAGGCATGCTAGACAAATGCTCTACCACTTGAGCTATATTCCTAGTCCACAAATTTAGAATTAGATGCCAATTACTACCACAAATATGTTTTAGCTTTCATTGAATCACAGGCTTAATACAGAGATATCAACTCTCAAGAGCTCACACTTGCTATACCTGCAACATTCAAGGACAATTTAAAACTCTTTCACCCATCTGTAAGATCTCTCCACTTCTCTAAATACTTTTCTTGGAAGAAAAAAAACATACTATAGGAACTGCAAAAATATTATGTCCAGAGAGTCAATGAAGTATATTCTGACTGAGATTTGAATATAGAATTCTCTGGTCCTCTAATAATAGTCTCCCAATGACAGAGGAAACTATTTCAACAAAGTAAATAAGATGGCGAAGCCAAATTTTATACACTAGAGTAGACATATCACTACTGCAGCATATATTTGCACACCATTAACATTAATGAGATTACTTAATTATTGCATTTATATTTTATACCAAGAAAGCTTTCAGGAAGAAATCAAACCAAGGTTGCTGAGCAACAATTCAGTTGGCCTCATTTCATGAATGGAATTCATCATGTTGGCCCAAATGGCATTTTTCCTTATTTCTTTATCTTGCCAAAAATAATCAAAATAGTTATTGTTAATAAAATTTACTAGGCAATAATAACTATGTTAAAACTTTTTAGAAAAATGTGCAAATACTTTCTATTTCCAGATTGCAAACCTAGTCTTGAATTAAAGTCAGAAGTAGTCCAATAAGCACAGGAAAAAGTTACCTTTGTAGCTAAATTTTACCATGTGTTTCCAACCAGTAGTTATCTCTTTTAAAGTGAGGTAGTGATTAAAATTGGATTTTTAAAGCTTGGCAATATGAAATGTTTTCTATTTAGGTTCTAAAGCAGATAAAGTATGAAATCCTAACTTTCCAAAGTATCTTGCATAGCAGTATACTTTAGTTAAAGGAAATAATAATAATAATAATGAGCCATGAGATTAAGGATTGTTTTCCAAGGCAGTTTTGGGAAGTGTTGAAACATGGTAAGAGGTAAAGCCTATCAGAAGGGAAGTCTCTGAATAATTTTTTTTACTTATTATTGAAGTAAAAAAAAATTAGTACAATAGTTTAGAATAAAAAGGGTTTCCTGCAATATAGAAAGGTCAACTACAAAAACTACAATAGAAAAATAAACAGAATGATTCCTGACTGAAAGGAATATGTTAGAAAAAGAAAGTGGAAAGTAAAAAGTTTCCAAAATAATAGTAATGATGACAATAATAACAAAGAACTTTCCAGGGGAGAAATGTCTTCAGATAAAATGAATGACAAATGAATGAAAATATAAAGATTTCAGTATGTTAAAGATAAACATTAAAAACTTCTAGAGACTTAAAAAGATGGCCTTCTCTGGGAATAAAGGTAAAAATTACACAAAACTTTATTAGCAATTAGAAGGCTTGCAGACATTGGCAAAGCATTCTTCAAAGTTCTAGGTAAAAGATATTAAATGTGCAGGCAGAATAGAAACATTTAAAACATAAAGACTAAGATACCTTACTTCTCAAGGTACATGTTTTAACAAAATTCCTGGATCATATGATACCACTGCCTGAAGAAATGAACCAAGAGGAAAGGAGCAAGCTATGGCTCCCAAGTACAATACTGACAGGAAGTGCTCCAGCAACAGGCTGGGTCATCTGACAGAGGAGACATTTGGGAAAATGGGAAATAAATGAGGTTTGCAAGTAATATTATGCTTAAACAATGTAAAGATTCTGTAAGGATGTGCAATGTATGGTTGCAGTGAAATAATTGGAAATTTTAAGAAAATAAAAATAAACTAGCTATTTGTTGAACATAGTATAGCATGGAGACAATTTTTCTTGATTATCAGTTTTTAAGATCAACCAATAGATAGAGACGTTTTAAATATGGTTGTAGAAGATAATTGTTACTAGACTTCACGTGAAAGTACAGAAGATGAAAGAGTAAAAGTGGTAGGTAAGAAAAAGCATGCAGAAAGAAAGGGAAGAGTGATTTAAAAAAAAAACTTCACGTCAATAAATGAAGAATCAAACAAATCATCCATACTTGATGAAAGAAACCATAAAAGTATGTTGTATACCTTTTGAACTTTAATCATCATAGTAGTATACTTAGACAGCTATAGCAAATTTACCACAATTTGCTTGGCTTACACAACAGAATTCTATTTTCTCACACTGTACAGACCAGAAACCCAAGATCCAAGTTGACTTCTCCTTGGCTAGGAGATGGCTGCCCTTTGATAGTATCTTGAGTGTTGTTTTGTTTTGTTTTTTTCCTCTGTGGAACCCATATTTCTGTTCCTCAGTCAGAATTTCCACTTCTTATAAGGATATCAGTCATACCAGATTACCTCTTAAAAGCTTTATCTCCAAATATAGTCACAGTATATGAATGGGGTGGGGGGTGATGGGGCATTTCAGCCAGTAGCCATAATGAATTCGCTTTTTTTTTTTTTTAATTGATCCTGGAGCTTGAACTCAGGACCTGGGTACTGTCTCTGAGCTTTTTTGCTCAAGGCTAGCACTCTAACACTTGAACCACAGCTCTAATTCTGGCTTTTTGGTATTTGATTGGAGATAAGAGTCTCACAGATTTTCCTGCTTGAAATGGCTTCAAATCATGATCCTCAGATATCAGCCTCCTGGGCAGTTAGGACCCACTGGCCTCCAATAAGCAATGTATTTTTTAAATGATAAAATTGTACTAGAAGGGAAGGGGAGGGGAAAAGTAGGTTGATAATGGCACACTGTAGTCAATAATGATAAGCATGTCATGTAGAGATACAATGCGAACTGAAGGCTGCTATATATGTTATAAATATGCTCTCCAAGAACCATTGAAGTCACAATAGCAGACACAAAAATAAAGAATTGTCTCAGCAATGCAAAATTTATTTCTGCACACGGGTTCACCATCAGCTGGCAAGCAAGCACACAGAGCACACAGGCTGCTTCCCTATTGGTCCCTAACCGGAGGGCCCATCTCTTCTCTTGGATTGGTTGATCTCAGATTCACAATCTACTCGTGGTTGGCTAGTTTAAATAGTGTAAAATGTATTTACATAAGGTGATTTTGAAATAAGATTAACAGTAGGCAAGTAATCTCAAAATATACCCACATCTTTTGCTATTTCTGATGTCTGATGCCATCTTGAAAAGAAAGCAGTTTAAGACAAAAACCTTACATTTCAAAAACGCTTTCTTATTTCAAAGCAGTTGCTCTTATTTATAACAAGATCCAAGCAACTAGGCCAAAGCAGGAGCTTTTAAGCAACACATTTCAATAGAAAAGACAGTTTTCCTCACCTATGCAACTGTTCAGGCTGTCTGGGGCATAAATATGACACTTCTGATACACCACAGAATAGATACCAATATCAACAGTTTGAAAAGTTAAAATGTAGTTTACTTTGGAGAACAGATCTGGGCTTGAGAAGAAGGTGAACTTGTTTTTCATCATAATCTTAAGTCAAATGTATATAACACTTTCATTAAAAATATTTTAAACTCTAACTTGATAATTAAAAAACATTTCTTCCCTGCTTTCCTCCGCCCCTGCTTGATTTCCAAACCTTATTATCATTAGACTGCAAACTAGGACAGAATTCTAAATGTTTCCCTGCCTTCAATCTCCTGCAATTTATCCTACAACACATTTAAAGCATTCTGTCTCAAACAACAATATGGCAGGTCACTCTTTTGCTTACAGCATTTCAGAGGTCCTGTGTATGTTACTTAACCTAAGAGATAACATCTATGATCTACCCGTTAGTCAGCTTTGTATTAATCAACTGTTAGTGTAACAAAATACTTGAAAGAATCAATAAGGGAAAAAAGTTGATTTTTCACTCACAGTTTCAGAAGTGCTTGTCTCTGGCTGCTTGGCTCTGTTGCTTTGGAGACATTTAATCAAGATGGAGATACCTGGCAGAGGAACTCTGTTCACCTCAAGGAAGAGAAACAGAGAAAAAGGGAGTTGAGGGTCCCCAGTATCCTTTTCAAAGCTATGTCCCAGTGACCCAACCTTCTCCTAGTAGGCCCCCATCTCCCAATAGTTCTACTGCCTCCCAATAAAGCCATCAGCAGGCAAACAAGCCTTAAACACATTGGCCTTCAGGTTTGGGGGGCATTTTCCAAACCATAGCACTGACCTTTCTTTCCAAGCTCCTTTCTGATTGCTATACTATTCTAACAAGAATCATAAGAATAAAATTTAACTGTTTAAGGTTTTCCCTTTTCATGCTGCTATATAGGCTTTTAGTCTTAAGTAATCTAGATAAAACTTTCTTCTTCTAAGCTCTGTTACCCAAACCCAACCTCATGGCCTTCATTCAGCTAATCCCCTTCCTCATATACTTCAGTCCATATGTAATGGGTTTACACAAGCTCATTAAGGACTTGGTTTCCCTCTTTCTTTTGGTGATTTGAGTTCTTGGTGTTGATTTTGCTCCCCAACCCCATGTTTGACTGAAAAAAAGAGCAAGGGCCTCTTCCCTGACTAGGTTTTGAGCCAATCATTATGACTAGGGAAATGCAAACGATCTGATTGGCCAGTCCTGAGCTACTAGGATAACATCCATGGTAGTCTGGAGTTAATGCTACAGGCAGAATATAACCAAGAATAGGAAAAAAGGAAAAGAGAAAAGTCAAGGCAGAGTTCCCCCAAAAGAAAGTCTACAAATGCTCTGTAACAATGGATAGACTCCATGATCACAGAGGTCTGCATCTTGTCTTTAAAGAGTCATGCTGGCTAGCTTTTCATTACTGTAACAAATAATGGACAGAAACAACTTAAAAGGAGAGAAGATTTGTTTTTGCTGGTTTCAGAGGTTTCATGGTCAGCTGGCTCCCTTGTCATGGGCGTAAGGAGAGATAAAATACAATGGAAGGAAGAGCTGGTGGCAGATGTATACCTATCTCATGGTAACCAAGAAACAGCGACAAAGACAGTCACACATACAGAGGTGGGGGGCAGGGATGGAGAGAGAGGGAGAGCGAAAGAGAGAAAGAGAGAGAAAGAGAAAGGGAGAGAGAACTTTTCGGTTATGTTCCTATTAAACGGTGGCACTTACATTCAGGGTGCACCCTTCTCGCCTCCTCCCCAACAGATATGCTATCCTCATCGTTCGTTTCTGGAAATACTCTCAGACACACCCAGATATATGCTTGATAATCTCCTAGGCATCTCTCAGTCTAAACATGTTAGCAATCATGATTCACCATCACAGTGTAACATTGGACCCATTAGGTGCCCAAAGTGTTTGCTGAATTTTCATGTATGAATTGTTGATTTTCTGACTAAAATATATTTAATAATAAACTATAAATCTTACTTATGGACATTTAAAAATTAAACCACTCCATTTATACATATGCAATTGTTCAAGTTATATCTGTGAAAATGAACAGGGTTTTTATGCTTGTACAGATATTCTAATCATGCTAAACTTGCAAAGTAAAGCCCCATCTTATTTTATTCTACACTGGAGTTTTGTTGGAACTGAGAAAAATCATGAAAAATCCATTCCAAGGTACTTGACATTTGAAGCACTTTTTATTTTAGCTTTTTTAATCTTTCTGAACTTAAGGAGTGCTTGGAAACTCACACTTTAAACAAAAAAAAATGCTGCCTCAGCAATAAGATCTATGTAATTTTCAAAGTACCAAAATAAACACTTGAATCTAGGGATTTATAATGAAAAATAGTCTTGCTTTTAGATGTACAAAAAAACACATGTGAGAGTGGATTTTCAAAAACAAATGCATGCAATCCAGACTTCTTTGAGAAATAGCAATATGCTAACAGGTATCATATCTCATTTGAGATTCTCCCAATAGCATAACATGAGTGTTTCATTAGCTGCATATGGGTAACTTGATTCCTCTCACTCTCCCTATTCTTTGTAGAATCTATCTGGGCAGCTATTTAATGCTACCAAGCCAAATTTTTTCTGCACTTACTCCTGCCAAGTAGTACCATAATTGTCATCGAGATGTGATCATCTGTTTCATATTGATTTAACTCAGCCTAAATGAAAGCACCAGTGTGATTTGCCATTTTATTTCAGCCCTTATTCTCAAAAAGTAGAAAATACGTGAATACTTAATATTTTTCTAAATTATAAAACTGTGAGTAAATTAGCATCATCTTATTAGAGTAAAGAAAGAAAGATGAGTAGAATGGTAAGAGCTTCTGAAGAAAGCAAACTGGTTAAAGAAGGGAGAAAATAAGGACTCTATTCAGTAGTATATAACTGATTTGACAGCCCAAAACTTCTCTGTCAAATAGAGTAGCCTATATTCACTATGACTATATAAGGAATATATATATATATAATGACTATTGAAAATACACAGAATACACAGAATTTTAAGGATTACAGAGTTTCATAACTAACTTTTACACTGACCATATGTCCTTAGTAATATTATAGATATAGAGAACTAAATAAAACAGAGCTTTAATTTCATTTTTACTTTCTAAGGTGACTACAAAGGTTGAAGTTATCCTCTCAAGAGGTACAGCATCTGTATAGCAAGTCTAAAGCCCTGAGCTCAAACCCAAGTACAATCAATCAACAAATTAATCAATTAATCAGATTACTAAAAACTTTAAAATTCCAGATGTGGTTGCAGTTGTGTCTTACATTATTATTCTATTGAACAGTGCTGACACACAATTTACTGTGCTTGGAAGTTAGAATGTTCAAAAATGAGATATAAGGTCATATGATTTAATATTTAATAAGAATTTTAAATAAAAAAACAAAAACTAAAAATAATCAAAATAAAATACAGAGTTGTATATTCAGATTTCTCTTTGTTTCAAGCTTTCATGTTGCAAGTTTAATATCAAGTATATAAGAGTGAAGTCATGTGGTTTTCACTATTGAATTTGAAAGCAATACTAAGATATCTGATTGTTCTTTACTCTCAATGGTTATGCAACTGATTATTATAATTTAATCTTACAATTTTAATCTTTAAATATTACATACTTCTGACTAAGTTAAAAGGCATGAAAGCTTTATCAACTTCATATTTTCACTTACCTTTCTTCTATGTAAGGGTAAATCATGTTATAATTAAACTACTTCATTCTTTTCTATCTCCCTTTCACATCCTTTCTCTAGGAGGATATTAATATGAGCTGCTATCAGATTTCACAGTTTGAATAAATCTTTCCTAAGGTGATATGCAAAAATAAACTTCTTCCAGCTAATGGATTTACTTCAAAGTGTTATTATTTGGATTCTTTACCAAGGGCATTGGCATTTTATACTACTTTTATATCAAAACAAGGCCAAATACTATTGTCATAAGCTGAAAAACATGTTGACTACATAAAACATTTATAATTTTGTTTTTTAAGGCATTTTAGCCAGAAAAATGATATGTTTACTCAAACAAAACATTAAGACTTAGTTTTCATCAGGACTTTCAGCATGCAAAAATGGATGTTAATCTGTTTAAAATATAATGCCTGCAAAATGCACCTCTTTCTATCATTGTCTTGAGCCCAGCAATACAAAATATGTGTGCATTTGAAGGAGGTTTTCAGAATGAGATAAAGGTGGGAATGAACATAACGCTAAATCTTCCATGCTCCTTCCTTTGAAAATCCTAATTTGTTACCCTTTCATTTCAATTAAATGAAAATCTCTCTGATACCAACTCAGTTTAAAATGCAGACAATATAAATAAATAACCTTGGAATTTGACTTCACAATCTACAACTCTGTAGTAAGGAACAAGATATCCACAAATAATTTTTTAATATATGGAATAATATGAGAGAAAACCAAGTGTTTTAGGGCAGAGGAAATAGTAGTAATTATCCTTCAGGTGGAAAATACTGAACACCTTCATGGGAGTAGAACAGTATGAAATGTGAGGAGAGAGCAACAGAAGACAGTTTGGCCAAATGATATATTAAATATGGATAAATTCGTTGCTTTTTAATAGCTGTAACCAAAAGTGCATGAAGGAATAACTTAAAAGAGAAAATATTTTTGACTCATGCTTCAACAAGTTTAGTCCATGATTGCTTTATCTTGTGTGACTGGCAGAGTATCATAGTGATGGGAGCACCGACCAAGGAAGTTCTTCACCTCGTGGTAGACAGGAAAGAAAGAGGAAGCAAAAAAGGACTGAGGAAAAATCTGCCCTTGGAAGACAAGATCCTGTGGCTTATGTCCTCCAATCAAGCCCCATCTCTCAACAGTCTATTCAAATTTTGACTCCACTAATTGATTAGAAATGATTAAATCAGGGGCTGGGAAGGTGGCTCAGTGGTAGAGCGCTTGCCTTGCATGCCAGAGGCCCTGGGTTCGATTCCTCAGCACCACATAAGCAAAAAGAAAAAAGCCGGAAGTGGTGCTGTGGCTCAAGTGGTAGAGCGCTAGCCTTGAGCTGAAGAGCTGAGGGACAGCGCCCAGGCCCAGAGTTCAGGCCCCACGACCGGACCCAAAAAAAAAAAAAAAAAAGAAATGATTAAATCAATAAAAGTCCTCCTGATCTAACCATCTCTGGACATTCCCTCATAGACACATCCAGAGGTATGCTTTGCTAATCACCTAGTTATCTTCCAGTGTAATCACGTTGTCACGAAAGATTACCATGACATTGGGAAAACAAGACTCTGTTTATTCCCACTTCCTTGCCCCTTGAAAAATGATATCATCTATAGACTGTTCCAAAAATTACAAGTTCCTCCATTTCTATTTCCTTTCTAGACCATTTGCTGTTGTTATTATCCAAAGAAAAGTAAGGGCTACAAGATGTAGGACAAGAAGTTTAACTTCTCTGAGCCAGTTTATGTTCTTTCTTTCTGATACAAGGACAATCATACTAAAAGCACTCATTTTTAAGGTTAGGGTAAGTAATAATAAGTACGTCTCATATAAGACTAAAAATTAGAAATCAGGAAATTAGACTCTGGTCTGCATGTGCTACTTATCAGCTGTGTGACCTACATAAAATTATTATCTTTTCTAGACTCTAATTTGCCTATTGCAAAATTAGGGGATGTTGACTTACATGACCTGTATTTCTTCTAAACTTTAATGGTGTAGGTGCTTTTGATGGCAGTTTTATTTGACTTTGATACTGAACCATGCAATTGGAGTAAATTGGATCAAATTGCCATCATTGAGCCTCTAATACATCAAGATTTTATTAAAAGGCTAAAAATGAAGGTGATGATAATGCATTAGACCACGAGTGTAATTTCAAATAGACACACAAAAACAGAGTAGAGATAGAGTAAGGCCTAGTTATTTTGTCTAGATGAAAGAGAAAGAAGATGGTAACTGGTATGAAATTCACATGCTAGGCTTGGAGATATATGATTTCATTTAAAATTAGAAAATACCGTTCAACAAATTTTCAGTATTGGTAATCCTGGGAAGAAAGTGTCTGAGTTTTCCTGGCACAGTAAAAATTCTGTTCAACTATATTAAGTTTATTTATAGGTAGTAACATAACCTAACACTAATATTTTGAAAATAATTCAATGGTTGAGCAAAATAAAGACTGCAAAAAATAAATTTCTCAGGTGCATTCTGTAATGAGTGGCAGAATTGGGCCAGCTATTATGTCTGTTCTTATAGACCTTACGGAGAATCTAGGAATAAGAAAATAGGAGACATAATCTAAGAAATGTATTTCACCATCTCTATATTCCTGCTTTCCAATTACTATGCTTTTGAAATTGAATCTTTGTTACTACAAAAATGGACAAAAAGATGTTTATAGAAATGTTCCAAAATGGCAAAACAGCATATATTCTAGGTTTCTTAACTATTCACTATAGTACTAAAAGAAAATCTATCAGTATGTATAAATCAGATGTGGTACTATCTGTACCATCCATACTTCCATAAGAAAAAAGGATCCTAAAAAATCTTTGGCTGTAAATCTAGGTGGATCTCAGATACTTGCATAAAGTTTAGAATAATGTGATTATTATTTTCTGGAAAGTAGCTTTATCCCATGTCCTAAATAATTGGTTTATCAAATTTGTCTTTGATTTTCATTTATCAATCACAATCTTAATCATATATATTTATGCAGTTTGATATAGTTATACAATATGTAATGATCCAAGAAAAGTATGTAAGGATTTTCTAATGCTGATCAGCTCAGAATTAAAGCAAATATAATCAAATGTAGTTTTTAAGGTAGCTACTCAAAATATGATTTCTTAATGGTATTTAACGTTTTATTAAATTAGGGTATCTCATTAGCATGCTTTATAATCATAAAAGTTTAATGCACACAGAAATATTTTGATTCTATTAAATTATAAAATGTCTATTTTGTTACAGATTATTATTTATAATTGAATAGGTATTTTGAAATCCTGGTAGTATACTGGAGTATTTGTGTTTTATGTAAGGTAAAACAAATGCTTTCATTTTAATATTCTAAAAATTGGCTTAATCCTATCACTTTAATTATGTATTTTTCTACTGTGAAACTTCATTTTAAGCTATTCCAATTTGCATTTTATATCATATTTTCCTAAAATGTGTTTTAGATTAGGAACTGACTGTTGAATAGTCAAATAAATCAGTGAAATTAATTGGTCTAGCAATGTATCACTGTATAAGAATACTACAGATGGCTTACTAGTTTTAGAGGGATTCATTTTTGGGTGGATATTCACAGTAGTTTGATTTCAGGTGATCAAAACTTGTTCACATCTTCTTATAGCAATGTCAATTGTTAATATCCTGACACTCAGAGTTTGGGATTATTTCTGTGATTTGCTTTGGCCTTTGGGAAAGTAGCAATCAAAACAAGACAAAACAAGATAAAAAGCATTTCCATGTTAGTACTTACTATGATCCATATATTGGCGGGATATAAGGTCTAGACTCTGATGGTAAGAGACATACAGGGTGGTCATTCCAATGACACCAACAGACAGAGAAGCTAACTCCACACCTGTGTGGGGCCATCCTAGATCGGTATCCTGCACTGGCAATTCCGGTCAATAGTTGAAGATCCTCGCTGGACCAGAACAGTGTACCTGACCTATGGGCTTGAGAGGAAAAAACAAATGGTTTTACTTTTAAGCTGCTTTGTTATGGATTGGTTTGTTACACCGCAATGAAGAATGTACCAATAAGTAGTAGAACAAAACATCTCAAGGAATACTAACATTTCTGTATCATACATTTGCTATATTAAAAATGCTTTACAACTGGGTTCCCGGGAGTCAATCTTGGATATTTCTGGCGTTCTATCCTTGGCTTTATAGCAATCTCAAACAACAAATAACAATTAAACAGCAACTGAGTGCATGATCCTGGATTATGCTTAGAATGTAACCATTTTCACTCAAACTCCTAGTGCTAATTTTATTAGTGTAATTATAGTATGCTCTGTCATAGTTGCTATGAAAAACAATTGTTCTTCTAAGTAAAATCAATTTTCAAAGTTAACTCTCTTTTTTCCAGAAATTCTACAAATTTAATATTCCTTATTCTTTTTTTTGTTTGTTTGTTTGGGTCCGGTCGTGGGGCCTGAACTCTGGGCCTGGGCTGTCCCTCAGCTCTTCAGCTCAAGGCTAGCGCTCTACCACTTGAGCCACAGAGCCACTTCCAGCTTTTTTCTTTTTCTTTCTTTCTTTCTTTTTTTTTTTGCTTATATGGTGCTGAGGAATCGAACCCAGGACCTCATGCATGCAAGGCAAGCGCTCTACCATTGAGCCACCTTCCCAGCCCCAATATTCCTTATTCTTATAATATTTCTATTATATTGCTCTATTATATTAAATTCTTATCATATTGCTCTTTCTTTGGCGAGAAAAATTGCATTTCCCCACAAATGAGGTAGAGAAACTGCAGAAATGGCTGCAAATTATGTCATTTCTTCTATCTCATTGCCTGTGCTTTTCAAATCCTTCCATTAAGAGGCAGAATCTATTTTTCATATTGACTCTTGGACATGTAACTTGACCATCTTGACAACTAAGAGTGTAATGGGTGTCCAGTTGTGACAATTCTAGCAAAGGTGATTATAGAATTTCAAACTACACTTAAAAAAATAAAAGACAGGTGGTTTTTCTGTGGACGTAGGCTAGCTTTAAACTTACAATCTTACTGAGTTGGCTTCTGAAGTGTAAAGATTACAGTTGTGCACTGCCACACCTGGCTTCAAAATTTACTTAAAAAAAAACTTGAAGACGTCAAGTTATACTACAGAGGCAATGATAAGCAATGCAACCCCTGGTAATGCACCATACTTTTCTGCAAACTTTGGAGGGTTCAGCTGCAGCTTTGGCCCACTGTAATTATTATAGAAATAAGTCACAGAGAGATCTGAAAGTTCTACATATTCTGACATTAAGACTTTACAAAATGTTTCATGAATATTTTTGCCTATTTTGTCATTTTTTGCATTTCCATTTTTTTTTGGGGGGTCCGGTCGTGGGGCCTGAACTCTGGGCCTGGGCGCTGTCCCTCAGCTCTTCAGCTCAAGGCTGGCGCTCTACCACTTGAGCCACAGCGCCACTCCCGGCTTTTTTCTTTTTGCTTATGTGGTGCAGAGGAATCGAACCCAGGGCCTTGAGCATGCAAGGCAAGCGCTCTACCACTGAGCCACCTTCCCAGCTATCTTTCAAAAAGCATTTTAAATTTCAAAGCAATCCAACTTATTTTTCTTTGATTGCCTGTTGTGCCTCTGTCTGTCTGCCTGCCTACCTACTACATACCTAATCTATCATCTTTCTCCTAAATTAAGATCAAATATTTTTTTCTTATATCTTCTTTTAGAAGTTTTATCATTTTCTCTTTAAAGTTGGGCCTGGAAGTGGCGCTGTAGCTCAAGTGGTAGAGCACTCGCCTTGAGCTGAAGAGCTGAGGGACAGGGCCCAGGCCCCAGAGTTCAAGCCCCATGACAGACCAAAAAAAAAAAACCAACACAAGACTTAAAGTTGGGCCTACAACCTGTTTAGTATTAATTTTTATTTGGTGAAAGTAATGTCAAAGGTTCCATGACAAATGTCCACATCTCTGTGCAGAGATACCCAGTTTTTCTGAAGCCATTATTGTTATCCATGGATTTCTCTGTTCAATTGAGACTATTCCTGTCTATTTTTACCTTGTTGACAATTTTTATCAACTGGTCATGAATATTCTCTATGTGATTTTATTTTGGAATCCAATTTGGTCCTTTGATCTGTATATTTACCATACTATTTCTGTTACTACAGGTTTATCAAAAGTAGTTTAGGTCTTCTATCTTCTTTTTTGAAAACTTTAGCTATTCTGGGTTCAGAGTCTTTACACAGAAATTGAACTTACCATATCTAAAAGTGGCCTACTAGGATTTTTCTTCAAATCTACAGATTATCAAAAATAAATAAATAAATCACAATTGCTCTGATGCAAAAGTGAAGAAGAAATGAAGTCTATATTTAATCAAAAGATTGTTCTGTCTTGAGAGAAATTATTTTTTCTAGCACTGCACAGAATTAATTCCACAAAGGGTTAAAGCTCATGCCCCACTAGACCAGGTAGGGCCAATAAAAGATGTCAAGGTGCAGCAGTCTCATTGATGGAGGTTACTGATCTCTAAGAGTTTACGTTCTGCAGAGATTTTTTTTTTTTTTTAAACTTCCCTCCTGGAATTATCAACTGGCTTCCCTCAATCCCTTGTAAATCGTTTTCAGGTCAAAGCTGCTCATCTTTTCCTTCATCTTTGCACACATTCTCGCTCTCCAGTTCCCCCTGGGCCTTGGAAATTGAAGGGGCACATCTCTGGACCTGTGGCAGCAATTTCGGATGCACCCGAATGACGGTCTTGCCCTTTTCCTCTGGGTGTCGGATAGCAATCACCACCACCTTCCCCCCAAAAGTTTCCAACACTTCGAGCTCAGCCTGAATCTGCAAGAGCCAACCACTGGTGCTGCCCCCACCCCCCTTCCACTGTGGTAGAGCGTCGGAGTAAGACTGGGCAACGCGAACGGCGGAGGAGAGCGGACGGCGTAGGATCCGACCCCGGCGCTGAGCCCTCCTGGAGTGGAGAGGACCTAAATCGCGGGCCGGTCAGCAAGTTCTAAGGGTGCGAACCAGACTCGTGAGCGCTCTTCGCCTGTGGACTACGAATTCCGGCGTGCACCGCGCCGAGACCGCCAGCTCAGCTTTGGGGTCGGAGCGCAATGGGGTTTGGGAAGTGAAGTCTCGGAGTGGCCAGAGCCCGTCGCCCAGGCAGAAGGAAGGGAGGCGTTGCTAGTCCGCCGGGGCTTTAGCTCGCCGCTTCCTGGCGGGGCTCTGGGTCTCTCCGCTCGGGCTGAGGGGTTTACGAGGGCGGCGGGAGCGGTATGGCTGGCTGGAGTAAACTCCAGGGGCGGGGGATAGGTGGGTGGGGAGGCGGGAGGAGGGAAGGGGGGGGAGAGGGGAGTGGGCGGGGAGGCGGGGTCAGCGGAAGCGGCAGGTTGCTTCCTTCTCCGCGCGCTCCCTCCCCGCCTCTCCCAGAGGGAGCGGTGGGAGGGGGGAGGGAAGGGCCGAGGGAAGGTAGTGACACGTGTCAATCAACCCCCCTCCGGGGGGCGCGCGCTCCGGGGCTCGCGCCGAGGGCTCGCGCCCCTGCCTCGTGCCTGCGCCGCTCGTATGTAAATGAGGGCGCGTGACGCGGGACGCAGATGGACAAGGGAAGAGAGAGAATGGCCGCTGCCGCCGCCGCCGCTGCTGCCGCCGCTCAGTGCCGGAGCCCTCGGTGCGCGGCGGAGAGGAGAGGATTCCGGCGGGAACTCGACTCCTGGCGCCACCGCCTCATGCACTGTGTAGGTAAGAGAGAGTCGGGCCGGGGCCCGGGCCCCGCGCGGCGGCGGCGCGGCGGCGGCGGCCGCAGCCCGAGGAGTTTGGGGCTGGCGGGGCTGTAGTTGAATCTCCGGTCCGGGTCAGTTCAATGGGGAGCGCGCTGGGAGCGGCGGCGGCGGCGCGGCGGCCCCGCCGGCGCCTTTTGTCTCCGGGGCTCCCCCGCCCCGGCCCCCCGGCTCGGCGCGGTCCGCACCCCGCCGGCAGCCCGCCCGGCTCCGGGGCTCCCCGGGAACTGTGAGTTGGGATCCGCTCCCCGGCGCCCCGGGAGGAAACCGCCCGTCCGCTCGCCCGCCGGCTCGCGCGCTCCCCGAAACTCCTCGGCGTCTGTCACCGCCCCGCCGGCCCCTGTCAGCGGGAGGACGCGGCCCGCGGGGTCGGTGTCCCGGCGGTGGGGAGAGCCGGCGGGCGCCGGCGGGCTGGTCCGCGCCCCCCGCCGGGCGCACACACACACACACACACACCCCCTTTTCGCCGCCGGGGGCCGGCGGGCAGACGCGGACTTGGGACTGGGGGGGATTGGGACTCGGGGTGGGGGGGACCCTCACCTTCCCTCTCCGGGTAGGGCGAGGAGAGCCCCAGGAGTCCTCGGGTGGGGCGGCGGCGGCGGGAGGGAAGATGGGGGGTCGCCCGGCTCGGCCCCCCCCCCGGCGCGCGGCGGCAGCGGCGGCGGCGCGGTGTGTACCCCTTTAAGAAGGAGCCGCTCGAGCGCTGACGGTTGGGATTTGAAGTTCTTCCTCCCTCTTTGGAAGTCTGGACGGATGGGGGGGCGTTGCCATGGCAGCAGCCCCCTCCCCACCCCGCGCCTCCCCACCCCACCCCCCTTCTCTCCCTTGCGGGCTCCCGGACGACTCCGGTCCGCTTTCGCGGCCGGGAGATGGACTCTCCCCCCCCTCCCCGCACACAGGCGCGCGCGCGCCGCCCCCCTCCGGTCCCCGGCCAACCGCAGGTCCCCGCGCGGTGTGGCGGGGCGACCCGGCGGCGGCGGCGGGCTGCGCCTCAAACTTCGGGGTCCGAGGCTCGCGTTGCGCGGGGTGGCGGGACGCGGGGGACCCCCGCCGTGGGCCTCTCC
Organism: Dipodomys spectabilis; assembly: GCF_019054845.1. Lineage (NCBI taxonomy): Eukaryota > Metazoa > Chordata > Mammalia > Rodentia > Heteromyidae > Dipodomys > Dipodomys spectabilis. The sequence continues at coordinate 3,021,533 of NW_024870698.1, read as the reverse complement.
CCTCTTCGCCCTCGCCCTCGCTCGCCCGCGCTCCGGTTCTCTTTCTGTGGCTCTCTGGTTCTCTCCCAGCTCTCTCTGTCCCCCCCTCTTCCCTCCCCTCGCCCCCCTCCCCTCCCCGGCGAGTCCGCGCGTCCGCCGCCGCCGGAGCCCGGCAGGTGGGTGCCGTGGGCAGGGAGGATGGAGCCGCCGGCCGGGGTGGAGGGCGAGCGGCCGTGTTGGTTTTGGGGGGGTTGGGTGGGAAGCAGGTTGTTGGGGTTCGGGGTGGGCGGTGGCACCCGCCTTGCGTCTGGGTCTGGAGCCGGAGGGGAGGTCACCTCAGCTCCCCCCCCCCCCCGACTCCGCACCCCACCCCTCCCCGGGTCGGCCGCGCCCCTGCGTCCCCCGGGCTTCGTGGGGGCGGGGGGAACCGGAGAGGTTCACGCTCGGGCAACTCGGGAGAGGAGCCCGGCGCGGGCGAGCGGGGGAGCGGGGGAGCGGGCCGGGGACGGCCCGGTGGAGGCCGCCCGCGCCCGCGCCCCCGCACGACGCCTCGCCGACTTACCCGGGAAACGCGCGCCTCGAGCCCCGCCGGGCTCTGCAGGACGGTGGCGGGTGATGGTCAGCGGGAGCCCCCGCGGCCGTCCGCGCTGCTTGGCTGCCAAGCCCGGAGCGGTTCTGCAGTTGCGGTGTGAAATGCTTCTCCCGAGCTCCCCGGGGGAAGACGCGGGCCGCCCTGGATGTCAGGGTCGTGGGGAAGTGTCGCCGCGCGCACCGGGACTCGAGGAGGCGGCCTTTGTTTGGGACTTGTTTGGGTTGAACCTTGTTGCTCTCCCAAGGTACATCCAGTGTGGCTCTGCGTCACAAAGAATACATGTACTTTGGAAAAATCCAGATTTTCATTAAAACATGCAAGCTCGTACACTTGATGGGAAAAGGAGTCTCTTTTTCCTGAGTTACTTGGATATTCAAATAGTATTGGAAGACATCGAAAATTGTGTATCTGAAATGCAGCCTCACTGTTGCAGTTTAAATGTAATACACAATGACATTGTTCTAGGCAGGAAAAAAATATTTCCCTGGGTTCCAGCCGTGTTTGTAACTTGTTTCTCACGGTCCCAGCCCTCATCGGGGACTTGCTAAAACCCATCTCATACGTTGTTTGTTTTCACTGTTTCTTTCAGCTAATACAGTCTTTTAAAATACAGTGTACACTTGTTGACTGGTTTATTTTTGCCGCATCCTATCACAGTTACTGTGATACGAATTTAGATAAAAGGTAATTGGTGTATTTGTAGCCACCTTTAACTATGATATGCTATGTTCATTGTTTTGTAAATAGACTTATAGAGGCCATATTTTCCTATTTCATGTATGTACATCTGTGACTGTATATGTGACTATATATATTTTTTTTCTTGTCGGTCATGGGACTTGAACTCTGGGCCTGGGCACTGTCCAGCTGTCTTCAGCTCAATGGGAGCGCTCTACCGCTTGAGCCAAAGAGCCACTTCTGGTTTTCAAGTGGTTTATTGGAGATAAAAGTCTCATGGACTTTCCTGCCCGGGCTGGGCTGGCTTTGAACCGTGATCCTCAGATCTCAGGCTCCTGAGTAGCTAGGATTACAGGTGTGAGCCACAGGTGCCCGGCGTGACTATTTTTTAATGTACATAATGTTCTTTTTACACACACACACACACACACGCCTTGGGGCTTGAACTCAGGGTCCTGGGCACTGGCCTTGATCAAGGGTACCACTTGAGCCACAGTTCTACTCCTGGATTTTTGGTATTTCATTGGAAGTAAGAAACTCATGACTTCGCTGCCCGGGTTGGCTCAGAACCAAGATCCTCAGATGTCAGCCTCATAAATGGCTAAGGTTAAAGGTGTGAGCCTCTGGCACCCAGGTCTGCTTGACTAATTTTTATAAAATAATATCCTTCTTGCTCTGGGGGAGAAAATTACCCAAATGTCTTACTGTTAGGTGAGATGTGGAAATTGTAGGCAACATGTTAGGTTGTACAGCATCTTAGTATTCAGTCCCTAGTGACATTTGAACCTCAGTTCCTAGCTGAAGTCTTTAAGTAATCAGATTTTTATATAACATGTTAATCAAACTTATTGGGAAGAAAGTTATTTTAATTTTCAGTGAGTACTTATTGAGAAGGCAATGTTCTTGATTTGATATAGAGAGATGTTTACCTTCTTCTAGATTACTCTTCCTATTCACCCCGTTTTTGCTTTTATTTAGAGAGTTGTCCAACAAGCTCTTTGTCTTATATCCATATTTATAATAGAGGTTTAAAATAATTTGTTTTTCTATTCTGTATTATACTACAGTTTTGAGTGTGCTTATGTAACCAATGTCTCAGTTCATTGGATATTGCAAATAGTATTCTGGTATTCACAGTGATACTAAGTAATAACATAGTCCTGTGTGTTTTGGGTGGGATTTGAACTCATGGCCTCTTGCTTGCCAGGCAGGTGCTCTACCACTTGAAAAATGCACCCAACTCCTTGTTTTCTAGTTATTTTCCCAGTAGCTTGTTGTATTTTTGGCCTGGCTGTCCAGGAGCAAGACTCTCTCACTTACACCTGCATAGCGGGGATCATAGGCACACACCACTACACCTGTCTTACTATATTGAGCTGGAGGTCTGGCTTGTTTTTATTGCTGGGGCTGGCCTTGATCTTTGAACTGAGATCCTCCTGATTGCCACCCCTTGCATAGCTGGGATTACAGGTGTGAGTCACCTGTCCTGGCTGTAGTCCCATGTTTTATGAAGCATATAACTAATATCTAGTATACGATGAATCATAAAATTAAAAAAGAGTAAAGTCTGGAGTAGAAGAAACACATTACTACATTTTAAAACACTATCTAGCCTTTAATAGTCTATTATGATATTTGTTCTGGGGGATAGGCCAAGTTTTTTTTTTTACTTTTTATGGTGATACAATTTTGATCTTACAGTAAGTTCATAGTAAGCTCCCCACATCTCCCATTACACAATTCATACTGGATTAAGCCGGCTTGTCTCTCCAGTCTTTTTAAATTGGGAGTACTTCCTCAGGCTTTCTTTGTACTTCTTGACCTTGACATTCTTGCAAAGTCCAGGACAGCTAATCTGTAGAATGTCCTTTATTTGAATCTGTCTGTTGCTTTCTCATGATGACACTGGTTACATTTGGCAGAATACTACAGGAGATGTTCTGTTCTCAGTACATCATATCTTGACATTCATAATGTTGGTTTGCCCTGATGTTAGCTTTGAAAATTTGGTTAACAGGATATTCTGTTTCTCCCTGAAACTTGAGTTTTTTTGGTAACTGATATGCAACTATTAAAAAAAGTACCTTGAAAAACAGAATATCATCATAGTCTCATCAAAATTTCATCCACAAATTTTAGCATCCATTGAAGATGTGCCTTCTATAGTTATTAGAAGTAGACAGTCTTTTGTAAAGCAGTTTTTTCTTGTATTGTCTACTTGTTCGTTTGTTTATTCGTTTGGTTATTTTTGTCAATAAGTTCATGAATTCGTGTTTAAGAATCATAGTTTGATTAATGCAACCTCATCAAGCTGAGACCCCCCCCTTGTGTGTGTGTCTGTGTCTGTGTGCGCGCGAGCATACGTGTGCGCGTGCACCTTACCAGGATCAGAGCAGTAGTATTTTCTATGACAGAGCTGATGAGATGCATGCATGTATCTATCTATCTATCTATCTAAAATCTCACAACAAAACGAAGTGGCAAAGACTGGGTTAAAATTATTCAGTAAATTCTGTCTTTCTTAGCACTGTATTCAGTAGAAAAATAGTGAAATAAATATAGAAATTACAAATATGTAATTTTAAGTAGCCATTAAAACAGTTTATTTAATTCGATGTGTTAAAATATTGCTATTTTAATATTAATAATTAGTTGGTTTATATTCTTTTCTTACTATTGGTCTTCATAATTAGGTATTTTACTTTTTTAGCATATCTCAATTTGGAGTAGGTACATTTCAACAGTACTTAATAGACATATGAGGCAAGTGGACACAATTTTGTCACTAGTTCCCTTGTTTACCATGGTACCACTCAATCTAAGATCTGTTGTTAGGAACTAAATCTGTTATTTACTTTGTATTTCCCTAAATCTTTTATTTAGGAACCTAGACTGATTGGATTTGAATCCTAGTATTACCACTTACCATTGTGGAAAAGTATGTTTCAGTTGCTTCATCTGTAAATGGGAGATAATTAGGTTACTTGAAAATTAGTTGCATTGATATAAATGAACATGTAGAACATATTCTTTTTGTATTTTTATATTCCATGTAGAAAGCATTCCATAAATGTTAGTTGTTATTGTTTTTTACCTGATTGAGCTTTACAGTTTTTGTGAATAGGTTCTTTCTGATGAGGATGGCGATAAATATTAAGAAAGATAATGGAGCATTTTAGAGGAAAAGACAGTAAGGGCTTGTGAATGATCTGTATTTCAGAGTACTCTCTAGAGTCAAGAATTACACAATTTAGAATCACAGAGTATCACTTAGTTTATTCTTCACTTTCTTCAGGAAGAGGCCAGAAAACATTTGCTAATGCCTTTCTACATGCTAACGATCTTTCATGTAAGTGATACTTGTTAGGTTTTTAAAAAGAGGTAACCGAGTAAGAACAGCACCAGCACGCACGTGGTATTCAGGTAAGGGGTAGGTTTATTCAGTAGACCTGCTGGGACCAGGCAAGGTTGGCACTCCACGTGGCTGGGAAAGGCCTGGAAAGGAGAGAGAGCTGAGAAAGAGAGGAAAGAGCTAGAAAAGAGCAGAGAGAGGGGTAAGAACAGTAGCACTCACGTGGTATTCAGGTAAGGGGTAGGTTTATTCAGTAGACCTGCTGGGACCAGGCAAGGTTGGCACTCCACGTGGCTGGGAAAGAGAGAGGAAAGAGCTAGAGCCGAGAGAGAGCAGAGAGAGCTAGAAAAGAAGAGCAAGAGCAAGAGAGCTAGAAAAGAAGAGCAAGAGCTAGAAAAGAAGAGAGAGAGAAAAAGAGAGTGTATGGGCCTGGGCTAGGCCTTATGTAGGGTATGGGCGGGGAAAGGTGTGGCCACATCAAATTCAGATGTGACCTCAGCGGATGCAGATGTGACCTCTTCCAGGTGTTCCAGTTGCCTAGGTAACGCAGGTACTGGGTGGAGACTTTGCTGCGAGGAGGGTGGAGTCTGCTAGCCATCCAGGAGCGGACCTTACAATACTGAATTTAAAAAATAGTTTTTAGTTCATTAAAAAAATATACCATACTAGATTATATTGAAGTTATTTTTTGTTGTTATCTACTCTGTTTTAGCTTTACTGTTAATCAGTTTGCTACTTATTTCTTAAAGTTTCTTGCCTGTCCTCTTTATCTTACCGCTGACTTCTCCATTATCTCATGTTGTCAGGAAAGTAGCAGAAGAAGAGATTTACTTAGAAATCTGGATTAATGGACACTGGTAGTTATGAGTCAGCTGTCAAACAAAAAAGTTATCTGTACAACTATTTTTCAAACACTAGCAAATATTCTTTAAGATATGAAAATTGTGGGTCAGGTAATAGCATACAAGTGGAATCTGGGGCCCTTATGAGTTTACCGGTTAAGACCTATCTCCAAAGATGTGCTGTAAAATGGGATAGTGATGGATTTTACATAAGATATTTGAAATTCTGATAACTCCTGGATCATTTTATTCTGGGAAGAGTAACATTTTGCTGTTTTTGAGACCAGGTTGTGTGTGCGTTTCATATTTTTTCACACGTTAAGAGGTTAGGAGACTGGTCTTAATCTAGCCTCATACCTTCATGGTGCTGCCATTGTGTTCAGGCTATTTAAAATCTCTTGGTTGATTACAAATGTACACTCTTTCTAAATTGGCTCGGGTGAGCATGATAAATTGATGTTAGATGTTTTCACATTCTTTTGATCTTTCTGACCTCAAACTCTTCTTAGCGCAGTCTTGGAAGGAGCCACAAAAGTATGTAGATTTCTTTTTTTTTTTGTCCTCAAAATTTTATTTATTTACACTTTTTTTGTGAACATACTGTACAGAGGGGTTACAATTACATGGGCAAGATAATGAGTACATTTCTTATCAAGCATTGCAGCCTCCTCCTTTGTTTACCCTTCACATCCCTTCCCAGCCTCCCCACCACCACCAAAGTTGTAAAGTTCGTTTTCGACATGACAACAAATAAAAGTATGTAGATTTCTGAGGTAACGTTTTCTTCCTCATTAGTAAGAGGTAGTCTGTGAGAGCATCTGAATGGACCCCAAAAATCCTATTGGTACCACTAGAAATTAGCTAAATAATAGCATCTTTGCATTGGAAGACTAGCGCTCTTTTCTTTTGACACTTCCTTTCTTCTCCGGTTCTTCTGTTTTCTTCCTTCTTTCCCCTTGCCTGCCTTTCTCTCTCCTTCACTCCTCCTTCCCCTTCCATCCTCTTCTTCCTCTTTTTTATTCCTCCTCCCACCTTCAACACTGTTGGGGTTTGAACTCTTCGCCATATGTTCCAGCGTATCTATTTTTGTTCAAGGCCAGCCTCAGACCTCAGTTCTACTTCTGCCTCCCCCACATGTGAGATGACAGGACTGTGTGCTTGTTTGTTTACTGAGATGGGGTCTCACTGGTTTTGTTGACTGGGCTGGTGTTACGTAACCTGCCTCCTGAATAACAGATTGCAGACATGCGTCCTCTTGCCCAACCCAGCTTCTTAACTAAGGCTAAATAAGAATTTTGTTTTAAGAATTTTTGGATTTGCAAGAGAATAAAACAATTATAAGTCTTTCCATAATTGACAAGTCTCTCATTTATATTTGTTACTTTAGTCTAATAACATGGAATCTGTTAGTGTTTGAAATAACTGCTTTGACTTCTTAATTTACAAAATAGTAATATCTCACATTTGCCCTTATTCATCAAATAAAACTCTTGACTGTATCTTTTTTTTGAGTTAGTTATAGTCTGTCAGACATATTCTCTATTTGTTTCTTCTAGCGACAACTCTATCAATTCTTTGTTTTCTATACATTGCCCCCAATTTTTGAGGATCTCTTTAGTCATATTTTCTACCCTGCATCCTCAGATCTTTAAAACTCAACTTTAACTGAGAGCCTTAAAATAAATATTGGCAAGCAATTTGAGATACTTCTCCAGGAACTCAGATGGGCCTTTTTACTGATGGGTGTGTTCAAGATGTATATTGGAAGCAACTTTTTCCATTAGTTTTCATTTCTAGATGAACAGCTGTTCAGAAACAAGGGGCTAAATCTTCATAAATGATGGAAAGGACTAAATGGGATGAACATAGTTCTTCTTTACACTTTTTTGTTTTAATCTTAGGAATAAGTATTTCATCTTGCACAGATAATATTTGTCTCAAATGTTTATTTTTTTCTTTAATAGAAAGTGTGAAAGTATTTATATAATAATGTTTTTTGGTTTTTTTTTCTTTAGTTTGTTTGGTGCCAGTCTTAGGGCCTGAACTCAGGGCCTGAGCACTGTCCCTGAACTTTTGTGCTCAAGGCTAGCACTCTACAGTTTGAGCCACGGCTCTACTTATGGCTTTTTTGGTGGTTTATTGGAGATAAGCGTCTCCTGGGCTTTCCTACCTGGGCTGGCTTCAAACCGCTATCTCCAGTTCCTGAGTAGTTAGGATTACAGGTGTGAGCCACTGATGCCTAGCCATAGAGTGGTGATTTTTTTTTTTTTTTTTTTTAGCTGAAGGTTGTAAGTTAGGCAAATGCCAGATGATACTTAAATATATGGAACTAAATGAAATTACCTAAGGTAGTAAGAAATGATATACATAACCATAGAGAGAAAAATAGAGGATTCTGTACTGCACCTTAGGTTAGAATTCGTTGGATAAAGGAAGAGGAAGCTCAAAGGAAGGCCACTGAGCTGTTGTACTGAAAGCATTACCTTTGGCTAAGAAGTGAAACCTGAAAAATATAGTATCACTATATCTAAGAGAATAAAATCATATTATGATATCATGATGATGAGATGTCAAGTACATAGGTGAACAGGAATGTCTACATTGTTTTTGGCATTATGGAAGTTGACTAGGTGAGTTTTCAGCAGTGGTGGAGATATCTGAATACTTTTCTAACTATACTGTAAAAGTTAGGAAGTATTAAGATTCATTCAAGTGGAGATATGTATTCAGATACGTTTTGAGCAAGAACATGCAAATGGAACAATAATTGGAAGTATCTTAGGTGTAGGATATTTGCTTAAATAATATGGGAATGCTTTTTAAATTTGTTATATCCATAATTATTTTATACGCTGAGTATAATTAAACAGCGCATAGCAATAAAATATTGAGAACAGTATATTAGATAAAGAAGAGACAGGAAAGAACGTTAATTTTTTTTCACTTTAACATTTTCTTAAGCAAGTTAATTATAAACATTATATATGTGACTGGTATATTTCAAAAGAATGATTTAAGTTAATTTGCTGTTGTGAATCAATCAAAGTATCTTGAGTCCTACTATGTGCCACTTGAGTAGGATCTAGTTCTGTGTTGCTTCTTTATTGCTTTTGGACAGAGACTTTGGAGTCACAAATCTTTGTTTTTAATGGTAAGGCTCCATACTGGCTAAAAACATGGGTGTTGTAGTCCCTGTTCCAAATTGCACTTGCCAGCCTGCCGCAGACAGTGAGGTAGATTGTTAGGCTTCTCCCAAAAGCAAGTAGTGACGTGACTGAAGCTACCAGCAAGGAGGGCTGACCAGAAATGAAAAATGGATTTTCCAAAACATTATTTCACCAGGAGACAACTATTTGAATGTTGCCTCAAGTAGAACTATGGCTCAAGTGGTAGAGTGCTAGCCATGAGCATGAAAGCCCAGTGACTTTGTCCAGGACCTTAGTTCAAGCCCCAGGACTGGCACAAAAAACAAGTATTAGTTATTTCAGTGTTAGTTATTTCTCCTTTCTTGGAATAAGACTGAATAAAGGGTACGAAAAGGGCAGAAAACTTCTTGCAAGAAAGTGAAAAGATTACGTGGGACTCCTATTTCACGAATAAGGCTGGAACTATGTGCTGATAAACAAAGCTGACTATTTACACTAGGCTTAGATTTGAACTTGTTTTGAAGAGCTCACCAGAATGGAGAATGTTGAGTATCAGATTGTTATAAGAATATCATAACATGAAGAGAAGGGAGCAATTAATTTTAACTTAAAAGATCCAAAATATTTAAGCTTTAAAGGATTGAGTGAGGAAGTATAGCTGTGGCTCAGGTGGTAAAGGGGCTAGCCTTGAGCAAAAAAGCTAAGGGGCAGTACCCACTGTCCTGAGTTCAAGCCCCTGTATTAACACGACAGGGGAAAAGTATGAGGGAAAGCTACTATTGACAAACTATTAGTAAAGGGATGGTTAGTAAATATTTTAGGCTTATCCATTCAGTCTTAGGCACATAATATGTGGACTGTCAGAATGTTTTCTCTGGTAGGTTACTAGGTCATCAGATCTTGATTGCAACTATTTATTCCTGTTGTAGTGGGAAAACATTACCTAAATGAGTAAGTATTCCAATAAAAATTTTATTTTTACAAGTCAGTGATTTTTTTTTTTCCATTGGTTGTGGGCCTAGGCACTGAACCTGAGTTATTTTGCTCAAGGCTAGCATTCTACCATTTTGAGCCACCGTTCTACTTCCTGGTTAATTGGCCGGAGCTGCCTTTGAACTGTGATCCTCAGACCTCGGCCTCTTGAGTAGGTAGGATTACAGGTTTGAGCCACCAGCACCCAGCTAAATAAGTGATTTTAGATTAAAGGCCATAGTTTGCTGCCCCTTTCAAGTTAAAGGATCCAAGAGCAAAGTAGAGAAGAGTAGACTAAGGGGCTGAGAAGGTAGCTCTGTGGTAGAGTGCTCGCCTAACATGCATGAAGTCCTGGGTTTGATTCCACAGCACTGCATAAAATGAAAAGACCAGAAATGGCGCTGTGGTTCAAATGGTAGAGTGCTAGCCTTGTGCAAAAAGAAGGTCAGGGACAGCACCCAAGCCCTGAGTTCAAGGCCCAGGACTGGCAAAAAAAAAAAAAAAGACAAAGATAAGTAAAGACACATAAAACAAAATAGTGGTATATATTCTAAAAATATTTTGCATTGTAGTCTTACTGGTGATTAGGAGTAGGTAGGACTGAAAGGGTAAGTTAAGACTTCTACAAGGAGGAAATTGGGAAACTTTGAAGGTTTTTGTTGTTGTTTTTTGTCGATCATGGGCCTGGGTGCCTTCCCTCAGCTCTTCAGCTCAAGGCTAGCCCTCTACCATTGAACCACCGCCACTTCGGGGGTTTTCTGCTTATGTAGTGCTGAGGAATTGAATCCAGGGCTTCATGCATTCAAGGCAAGCACTCTACCACTGAGCCACCTTCCCAGCCCCACTTTGAAACTTTTTTTTTTTTATGAGTACTAAACATAATCAGATAAGTCGACTTGAAACATTTATTATTGGTTCAGATTTGTGGGGTTTTTTGTTTACAATAGTTTCAAGAAGCTCAGATTGAAGCAGCCCTATTAAGTCAACACTGGGAAAATGAGCGGTCTTCAGTATAAAGACTTTCAGTTGCTGAAATTAACATCCTTCTTTCTTTGGGCTCTCAACAACTTGAGAAACAAAACAAGGAAAAAGATGAAAACCAAAATGGCATTTTTATACTAACAGATGTTGGCCAGTCAGGTGGGCTAAATCTTACCCATCCAGTCCTCGGCACACTAGAAAAGCAGTTTCATCTCCTGACAGCCCTCACTCCTAAGGACAAGAGAAGTTAGAATTGAGCTTTTTTGGTTCAGCTCTTTATTCCAGAATCACCTATCATATAAGGCACTTTCCAAGGAGTGAAGACAGACTTAGATTATGCTTCTGGAACATCTGTCCTCATGGAAACGAGCAAAAAAAAAGTGCCATGTCTCCAAAGCTTAGGGCTTTTAGGCCTTTTTTTCCTTTTCCTTTTTCTTTTTTTTGGGGGGTTAGGATACCTTCTGGATAAGTATATTAGAAACACTAGACCTACTCCTGTACTGAAAGCAAGTCAAACTTGCTTATGGGTATTTAATTCTAAATTGTTATATTAAAATTTCCATATAAAATGTATTTTTTCTTTGCCTGAAAATTAGCTGTATTTTTCTATACTATTTAAGATACTTAAGTAAAATGAACTTTTGATAGAAAAGACATAAGCCTTTCCTCTAATATCATAACTTTCAACTGACTTTTAAATTGAGATAGAATTAGTATAAAAAATTATTTAAGTGGTATGTTTGGCTCTCATTTCTGTTTTTGAGATCCACCTGTAATCAATCAATTTTGATTGGGGTAAAATTGTATCTGAACATGTACAGCCTTTGTATCCAATTGTTCCCTAAATAATAGTCTAACTGCTATTTATATGGCCTTTACATTCGATTAGATATTAGTAATCTAGAGGTAATTTAATATATACATGTGGGTATAGATCCAGCAATATTCAAATAAGGGATTTGAGCATCTTCAAAGTTTGCTATCTATGTGAGTCCTCAAACCAGGCCTCCACTGATAGTCATAAATATATTTTGATAGTAGACTTACTGAAAATTGCTGATTACTGGTGTGTATATAGTTTATTAATCGGTATTTCTTCTTTTAAAAGAGAAGAGTTGTACAGGTAGACATTGTAACAATGAGAAGTACAAGACACTGTTGAAAATGAACTTTGGTGGGAAGAGTTGGGGAGAGGGGGAGGGAAGTGAGTGTTGGAGAAAAACAAAGGAGGGAGTAACAATGCTCAATAGGAAATGTACTCATTACCTTACTCATGTATCTTTACATTGAAAAAAAAGTTATTCCTCTATATCTTCTTACTCTTCCCTTTCTGAATATTTCAGTAGTAAACTAACAAGTGGGCCAAACACTGGTAGCCGTCCACACTAGGAGGGGTGTGTGCGTGGGAGTGCCATGTCTTCTAAAGTAGGATGTCAGAACCTGATGGTCTAAGGATGGTATCTGTCTGAGTTGATGGTGAGGATGATGACTACATGAGAGTGGACTGTGTGCTGTTCCAGAGTGTCGGAGCCTAACCAGGATGACTGTCCTGTCTGAAGGAGGAGAGCCTGGTATAGGGGAGAGTTTGTTGGTCCCAGCAAGGGGTATATCGAGACAAGAACAAAATAAGATTGTAAGGAAGGAATTGGACTTGGGGTGGAATGTAGCCTCAGCAAGTAGCAAGAGACTAAATGGGCATTTGTGTAGGAGCGTTAGGTGTGATGAGTGAATCCTTGCATGGAGGTGTCTTGAGTGAATGGTGTCATCAACAAGGAGAGCAATGTGTTCTTACTAAGTGCAGAGTATCAGACACAAGGTTGAAGTGAGTATAGGAAGGTATCTTATTGGAGGAACTGCGGTTTGGGATGTCACAGTCTGAGGAGGATAGGGAAGATAGTCTTACAGAAGTGCTAGGTCTGAGGCATAAGAAGGAGCCTTTACATGGTAAGGTGACTGTATACATGGAGTAAGATAAGAATATCAGGACCTAGAGGAGTAAGAGAGTTCATGTGGGGGAATGGGAGACTGATGCATGAGCATGTGGTTTCATATAGAGTGATCACCCAAATAACTAAATATTAAGACTAATGAGACTCAAGGTTCCTTGTTGTCCAGAAAAGGAGTTGCAGATACAGAAGTAGAGTACACTAGGATGCTCTTTAATGGTGGATTGGAAATGAGCAATTGGTGTGAACTCAAGGCTTTATTTTTTTCTCTCAACATACATAAATTTAGAAGTGAATATATATATGTGTATATGTACATTCCCTAATATTGGTCACTGAGAAAGGATATAGTTGAATGACATATATTCTCATGAATAATCACTTCCATCCTTTAAAACTTCATAGTCATGTACATGCTGGTTGGTAGATTTTTCAGCACTAAGAATTTTCCCCCCATTCCTGAAGCTTGAACTCTGGCCTGGGAGCTGTCCCTGAGCATTTGCACTCAGGGCTAGTGAGCACTCTACCACGGAACCATGGCTCTACATCCATCTCTTTTGCAGTTAAGAGTCTCATAGATTCCTGCCTTGGCTGGCCTCAGATCTCAGCCTCCTGAGTAGCTAGGATTAGAGGTGTGAGTCCCCAGTGCCCAGCAGCACTAATAATTTTAAATACTGATAGCTAATATATATTGAGTGTTTAACATGTGTTAATCACTATGTTAAATTTTTATACATATTATCATCCTTTCACATATGAAATAATGCAGTTTTTACCTTTATAGATGAAATGATTGAGAATTATAGAAGCTACATGGCTTGTCTGAGACTTTTCTATCAAATATGAAGATGGAATTTTATCTTTATTGATTCACCTTTGACCTCTAGGTCATAATAAGGCTTAGAACTACCACAACTTGCTTCAATTTCCTGCCTTAGGGTTTGTTGGTTTTTTGGGTTTTCTTGGTTTGTTTTTACTATCCTTCTACTGTGAACACCACCATTGAACAACTGCATTAGTAATAGTGGCATAGTAATAATTGTTATTTATTACTAATTATAATTATTATATATTATTATTATTAGTTACTTCTAAATACTTGTGGCCTCCTTGTGACTTTACACAGATCCTTTAGCTTTCACATTATTATCAGAATTGTCTTTAGCATTTTATAGAGTAACAGACTGTCGTACTCTCTGCCTTCTATGCTCTCTTTTGAGATGATAGTAGCTCTTATTGCATTGTTTTTCTTTTTTTCTTCTTTTCAATGCCAGTCCTGCAGTTTGAACTCCAGACCTGGGCACTGTCTCTGGCCTTTTTTGCTCAAGGCTAGCACTCTCCACCTCTGGCTTCTTTGTGGTTAATTGAAGATAAGAGTCTCATGGACTTTCACCTGGACTGGCTTTGAACTGAGATCCTCAGATCTGAGTAGCTGGGATTACAGGCATGACACACTGGCGCCCAGCTTTTGTCTCATTTTTTTTTTTTTTAATGTAACTATTTAGAGAAAAGCATGGTACCAGCCGGGTGTGGGTGTCTCACACGTACAATCCTAGCTCCTCAGGAGGCTGAGATCTGAGGATCACCTTTCAAAGCCATCCTGGGCAGGAAAGTCCATGAGACTCTTATCTCCAATAAAACTCTAGAAAACTGGAAGTGGTACTGTGGCTCAAACGGTAGAGTGCTTGCCTTGAGCTGAAGAGCACAGGGACAGCACCCAAGCCCAAGCCCCATGACTGACCAAAAAAAAAAAGGAAAGAAAAGCATGATACCATAAACTTATACCTCAGTGAATAAAGTGAATATGCTCATAAATGATTACCACAAAATGAAGAAATAGGACCTCCTGAAGAATCCCCTCATAGTCCCTCCAATTACAATATCTGTCCCCTACCCCATTTTAAATAGTATCTGACTTTCAATACAATAGATTAATTTTACCTATTTTGGTACACTTTGTTGAGATGAATTATGTACTATGTATTTTTAATGAATTATATACTATATATTTTGTGTTTAATATTTTAAACAGTATTTTGTGTGATTCATTCATGCAGTTGTCTTTAGATACTATTTCACTGTCAGTGCTCTATAACTCATAGTGTGTAAAAACTTTGTATCCCTCTTGAGAGATAAATGGATTGTTTCCATTATTAGAAATAATACAATGAGCATTATTTTGCCTTATGTATTATTAATTTTGGTTCATTTCCTGGGTATTTTTTAAATCATTTTAGGTAACTAGATTTCTCTTTTTCTGTGATTCATCGTAATTCATTCAAACCTGGGGTTTGTGCTTTTCCATGTGCTTTCATCCCTCTGCCATACACAGTTATGTTACAGTGACTGCTTATTTCCCACAGGTTCAAAGTTTATATATGTATGCATATATATACCTAAAGAAAAAGCTTGTTTTCTCTTACCCTGTCTACCTAGCACCACAAGTATCTAAACCATTTTTGAAGGAATGAATTATGATATTCATTTTAATACTAAAATTATAATCATAAGCATAGATCTAATAGAGATTAGGTAAAAAAAACTCTGTTAAAGCATTTAGTTACATATAGAATTATCTTAAAATTAATTCCTAGTATGTTAAGCAGTTTAACGTGACACATATCTGTGTTGTTACCACACGATTGATAAACCTTATAAGAAGTGAGTTTGGGGAAGTGGTAGAGCTCTACTAGGCTTGACTATAAAAACTTAGGGAGCAATTTTCCAGGCCCTGAGTTCAAACCCGTATGCGCACATGCACGCGTGCGCGCGCGCGCGCGCACACACACACACACACACGTTGAGATTTCATGGAGTAAAAACTGATTACTGATTGCTCTCCCTACTTTCTGTCTTATAAATGTGACTTTATGAATGGCTTCTTTTTACAGACTTAAATCAATGAACCAATCAGTTGATTCACTGAAATAAGGCACAGTTTATAGCACAGTAATATACTTGTGAGTTTTGTTTTAAAAACTGATCCCTCTTGCAGGGTCCCAGTGCCTCATGCATGTAATCTCAGCTACTTAGCAGGCTGAGATCTGAAGATTACAGTTCAGTCAGCACATCAGGAAAGTGTATGAGACTCTTATCTCCAGATAACCACAAAAAGCCAGAAGTGGAACTGTAGCTAGCCTTGAGCAAAAAGGGTAGAGACAGTGCTCAGGCACTGAGTTCAAGCCCTAGAACCAGCTTGTGCAAGTGCACACACACACACACACACACACACACAACCTGATGAGTCTTGTAAAGTTATCTCCATTTGATACTGAAATAGTATTTCTCATTTGTAAAATCTTTTTTTTTTATTTCTAGACTTATCCTGAATTTGTCTTCTCTGAGATTAAGATTTTCATCATTGCTTTAACCACCAAGGCCCTTATTAACTATTATCCCTCATGTCAAATGACAATGATAGTATTTTCTACCATTTTTTCATATATATATATATATATTTTTTTTAATTTTTATTTTTTTTGTTGGTCAAGGGGCTTGAACTCTGGGCTTGGGCACTGTCCCTGTGCTCTTCAGCTCAAGGTGAGCGATCTACCACTTGAGCCACAGCACCACTTCTGGTTTTCTAGTGGTTTATCAGAGATAAGAGTCTCATGGAGTTTCTTGCCTGGGCTGGCTGAACCTCGATCCTCAGATCTCAGCCTCCTGAGTAGCTAGGATTATAGGCATGAACCACTGGCACCCAGCTTTTTCTTATATTTTCTATCAGGGTTTAGTTCTATAGTCTTGCTCATTAGACATTTCCTATACTGTTTATTGATTTTCTCTGTTGCCTTTTTTTCCTTCCTCACAAGTACACTTAAGGAATATATGAAGGGTTTATCATCTGTTTTAGTGTTCTCCAAGCATTGTCATTTGCTACAATCATTTTTCCTTTTTTTTTTTTTTTTTTTCCTGTCGTAGAGCTTGAACTCTGGGCCTGGGTGCTATCCCTCAGCTCTTCAGCTCAAAGCTAGCACTCTACCACCTGAGCCCCAGTGCCACTTTCAGTTTTCTGGTGGTTTATTGGCGATAATCTCATGACTTTCCTACCCAGGCTGGCTTTGAACCGCGATCCTCAGATTTCAATCTCCTGAGTATCTAGGATTACATACGTGAGCCACCAGTGCCCGGCTCATTTTTTCCTTTTTTGCATTTTGTTTAAGAACTCTTCTACCATGGTATTGGAAAAAACAACAACAACAACAACATTGTGTTGGAACTGGCACTGTGCCTCAAAGTTGTAGAGTGCTTGCCTTGAGTGAAAAAGCCTAAAGACAGTGCCCAGGCCCCGAGTTCAAGCCCCACAACTGATGAAATTTAAAAAAACACACACACATACAGAAAAATCATTGTGTTAAGTATGGTTGAATAGTTTATCCTGCCCTACAACCAGCTTCTCTGCTAGCTATAAAATTCAGCTACATTTTGTAGGTTGAACCACCAGACAGGTTGAGGACAGTATAAAGGTATAATATAATTTCTCTTTATTTCTTTACAAATCTGATTTATTTTTTTTTGGGGGGGGGGGGTCCGGTCTGGGCCTGAACTCTGGGCCTGGGCACTGTCCCTCAGCTCTTCAGCTCAAGGCTAGCACTCTACCACTTGAGCCATAGCGCCACTTCCGGCTTTTTTCTTTTTGCTTATGTGGTGCTGAGGAATCGAACCCAGTGCCTCAGGCATGCAAGGCAAGTGCTCTACCGCTGAGCCACCTTCCCAGCCCCAAATCTGATTTATTTTACTACTAAAATGTGCATAAAATAATACCAACCCCATTCTATTTGACAGTTGAAACTAGATAATTATTTGTCGTAAAAGGGTCGTTTTGGATACTTGGCAGCATCATTGACTTCTTCCTATTAAAAAAGGTACTGGTAGTTCTGTGTGTACACTCATGTTTCCAAATATGGAGTCTTCAAGACTTTATAATAGAGAAACTTTTCTAATAGAGGTGTCTGAAGTCCTTAAGCCATAACAGCATGTAAATCCAACACATGCTTACAGAAAGAAAGAAAGAAAGAAAGAAAGAGAGCAGTAAGATGCTACTGAGAGAGAAGTATTGGTAGCAATGAAACTAAAGAAATAGAAGTGTTAAACTAAGCAAGAAAATAGATGTAAGTGAACAGTGAGGAATTTCAGAAACCTACTTGATGTGAAGCAAAACTGTTAATAGCAAAGTTTTAAAGTTCCAGATTCAGCTGCATTCTAAAAATCATTTTGAGATTGAATGTTTTAAACCCCGAAGTGAATTTTTTCCCTTTAATATTTATTCTGAGGTTAGCTTACCAAATAAGATGGCATGTTCCTTTTCTTGTTGGAATTTGTATATCCATGTAACATTTATCAAATAAAAATGTTAAATAAGGATTTATGTTACTTTTTCCCCCATGACTGCCCTCTTGTCTTTTCTTGCTCATTAATTAACTCCCCAGTTTCTGGAATACCTAATAGCCATGTGATTACAGAATTATGCCCTACAGACTCATGAGTTGAAAATGAGGCCCTCTATGAGTAGCCCTTATTGAAAGGTAATTGGATTGTGACAGTGCTAACTTCATCAGTGAATCACTGATGAGTTAGTTCATAGCTGAATGTGTGGCTAGGAGGTAGGGCCTAGGAGGAAGTAGGTGGTGTTGCCTGTGAAGGCTTTATCTTCTCCCTGCATAGGTGTACCCTACCTTGTTTTCTTAGCTGCCATTAGTTGAGCAGCATTTTTCCATGATGTTCTGCTGGATGGAGCTGGATGGAGCTGGCTGTACATGCACTGAAACTATGAACCAAACTAAACTTTTACTTCTTTAAGTCACTTTCTCAAAACATTTTGTCATAGCAGTGAAAAATGACTAACATAGCCTGCAGATGTGCGTGAAACAAAAAAATTGATAAGTTGGAAAGAGACATGAAAATTATATAGTTTACTAGAATTATAGTTAGTACTCCAAAGGAAATAATACAAGACATTGTATAAGTAATTGCAAAGCATGAAATAATGAGTCTTGTCTAGTCTAAAATTATATTCTACTAGATGAATTTTTGTTTTGTTTTTTGTCGGTTGTGGGGCTTGAACTCTGAGCTTGGGCACTCTTCCTGAGCTCTTCAGCTAAAGGCTAGAGCTCTACCACTTGAGCCACAGTGCCACTTCCAGGTTTCTGGTAGTTTATTGGAGCTGAGTCTTACCGGCTTTCCTGCCAAGGCTTGCTTTGAACCATGATCCTCAGATCTCAGCCTCCTGATTAGCTAGGATTACGAGCATGAGCCACTGGAGCCTGGCTGAATGAAATTTTTAATTTGAGGCAGTACTTCTTAAGACAGGATTTTAAGAATGGGTAGGAGTTCTACAGATACGTTTTGAGAGTGGTTGGAGGGTAATATGGCTAAAAGACAAGTTATGTGAATATCCAAAGTGATACACAGTGGCATTTTTCAAGGATTTGAGTATTAGCAGGGTATCCATCAAGTTGTCTTCAAGTTTTATGCATTCTACTTTAGTTACCCACTGTTTGTATCTTACCATCACTTGATGTGCTTCACCTCTGTAATCATAAATACAGATAAACAAATGCATCTCTGTGTGAGCATGACAATGAGGGGAGATCACATTCAGCAAACTTAGGGCTTCAGAAATTTTATTTTTGGGTCAAAGAGTGATGTAACACAAGAAAATAAAGCTTGAATGTGGAAGTGGTTCAAATCTTTGCCTTAAACTGGTTTTTGGCCCTAGGAAAACTATAAAACATTTTTATTTTTGCCTACATGTAGTAGATCTGAAGCCTGTATTTTCCAAACCAGAAATTTAGCTGCCATTATTTAAGAAAAAAGTGGGTTTGGGTGGTGTTTTTCATCTGTTTTTTAATTTTGGTTTTGATTTGACTTGATTTCCAGCAGTATGAGACATCAAATACTAGAATTCTGCCTTATCATTTTTGACAACAGTGGATTTCCTAAGATACTCTGCTTTCAAGTATTCAAATTGAGCATATTTGTTTTTCAGTACTTGAAATGACACTTTGTGTGTTTGTGTGTGTGTGTATTTCAGTTGAGTTTAGGAAAGGGTCTCAGTAAGTGGGCAGGTTTCCGCTTACTCCATAACCCTCCCATCCCCTAGTTTGTGTCCCTAGTGATAGCAAAAATATCCAAGGCTAGATGTGCCCCCGGAATATGTCAAGAATTGTAGGGCTGGGGACAGAGTGTTGAATTTTGAACTTTATGGAGAGAACTATGGAAAGGAAACACTCAGCTATTGGTCCTATTGCTATCAGATTCTATCCAAAAATTCATTTCTGTATCAGGGAAAGAGGCTAGGTGCCTAGCTTCAATAAAATTTTGGGTTTTTGTTTTTATGTCATTGAATCTAGTCTTTGACAAGTACCGTATCCCTTTTCCCATTACTTAATAAAATCTATTACTCTGAAAGAAAACAAGACAATTCCAAGAAATGGAAACAGGAAGTTTTTCTTTTGTGGCTGTTTTTGGTTTCTTTTCCTTGACTCTTCTTTGTCCACTTATCTGTCTTTGGGAAGCTGGGGGGGGGCACAGAAATGGAGGGACAAAGGGTGAGCAAATGCAGCAGTGGTGCTACTAGACACTGTATTGAAAATGAGCTCTACAACTTGTGTGTGCGAATGGGAGGGAAAAAACTGGGAGAGAGTGAGGCAAGGAATGACATTGTCCAGAAAGAAATGTACTCTTTTCCTGACTTATGTAACTATAATCCCTCTGTATATTACCTTTAGAATAACAATAAAATTTTTTAAAGAAAATGGTAAAAAGAGACAGCTGCACAAAAGGAAATATTTATTGTAATATAGATATATTCCAAAAAACTTACATCAAAAAAATTACATGTGTTTTTGAAACATTAGAAAAATTATATTTGTATTCAGTTACAAATTAGTAGTTTTCATGGTTGTAAAAACTGTTAGGTAAGCTGAAGTAATTAATTATTAGACCTTTATTGGGAAGACAAGAAGATGTTAAGGATATTTAAAGAAATTGTAAAGCAGTAATGTCTGCCATATAGTGGTAGTATTTGCTTAAAATAGAGTCAAACAGACCAGTAGAAAGACTTAAAAACAGATGGACAAAGAAAAAGATATAATGGAACTAAAGTTACAACATTTTGTGCTCAAAATATCTCCAAGCTTGAAGAAAATATTTACAGATCATATAACTCAACAATAATAGGGTCAGCTCCATTAAACAGGCAAGCGAATACACATTTCACCACATAACATACACAAGCTTCTAGTAAGAACATGGGAGAATATTCAGCACCATTAGTCACTGAAAAATGCCATTTGCACCCCTCTAATATGGTTGTAATCAAGAAGGCAAACAACAGTAGGTAAGAATATGGCAAAATTACTGAAAAGAATATAGGATGTTGCAACCACTTTGGAAAGATACTTAGCAATCTCCCCAAATGTTACATAAAGTTTTACCATATTGCTATTTTGCCCAATAAAAATAAAAACATACACTCTACCATGATTAGAACACAAATGCTCAAAGCAGCGTTTTTCAGAGTAGCCTACCATGATTAGAACACAAATGCTCAAAGCAGCGTTTTTCAGAGTAGTCTCCAGCTGGAAAACGGAAACCACTCTCAAATTTTCATTAGATGTAAATGATAAGTATTTGCAATATTTCTATATAATGGAGTGCAATTCTGTAATTAAAAAGACTGAAATGTTGAAGGATAAACCTTAAAGACTTTACACTCCATGAAAGAAGCCAGACATAAAAGTATATATGATATGATTCAATTCATTTGTAATATCCAGAAAAGGCAAATATTTAAAAGCAAAGTGAGTGAATTTTATGGCAGTAAGTTTACTTCAAAAGGCTACTTATATTAAAAATACATACTTATACCCATTTTAGGGTCTCATGGATAATAATGACCTACCAATCAGAATGGTGCATGGGATAAAATTTATTCTGGTGTAGTGCAGTATTTATAAAAATCAGTTTTGGTGGATTACATAACTATGTGTACAAATAGACATAATTATGACTTAAAATTTTTCTTACACAAGAAAAATACATAAATCATTAAGCAAGATATAAAACACTGACACATAAACACAGTAAGCTCTGTATGAAAGAACACAGATAAAACAGTGATAGAGAAGCATTTGCAATTTATGAAGTGGCCGAAAAGGAAAGCTGAAAGTAGAATACTTGAAAATATGCTGAACCTCAGTAACAATTAAGAGAACTGCAAATTAAGATGACAGATAATTTTATATTAATGTGTTAGAGAGATATATGGTCTTTTTTTTAAACCATTTTCAAAATCCAAGTCGTTATATGGAATGATTTCAATTCAACATGTTGATTTATGACAAATATGTTGTCTTACACCGGTTTCTGATGATCAGTTGGGACAAACAGGAACTCTAACATAAGATTTTCAGTAGACCATGAAATACAATAGTTATAAAAACTGAAGTTTCACCAAGCACCAGAGGCTCACGCCTATAATCCTAGCTACCCAAGAGGCTGAGATCTGAGGATCACACTTCAATGCCAGCCCAGACCATAAAATTCATGAGACTCTTATCTCCAGTTGAGCACCAAAAAGCCAGCAGTGAAGCTGTGGCTCAAGTGGTAGAGGACTATCCTTGAGCCAAATAGCTCAGGGACAGAATGGACAACACTTGGGCCCTGTGTTCAAGCCCTAGAACCTGTATAAAATGGATGGATGGATGGATGGATGGGTGGTCAGACGGACAGACGGACGGACGCAAGCTCAGAGAGAGTACCCAGGCCTGAAGTTTAAGCCTCAAGAGCAGAATTTAAAAGAAAAAACAAAAACACAAAAACTGAACGTATTTTTTCCTCAAGGAATGATTTTCTTTCTTTTGGTGCTGGTACTGAACTTGAACTCCTGGACTCATTCTTGCTTGACTTTTTCACTTATTGTTAGTGCTTAATCATTGAAACCACTCCTCTATTTCTGGATTTTTGCTGGTTAATTGGAGATAAAAAGTCTATTTTGCCCAGGCAGGCTTCAAACCTTGATTTTCAGAACTTAGCCTCTTGAGTAGCTAGGATTGAGTATTTGTTTAGAGCTATCAATGGGAGAAATAGTTGTGAACATTGAGGTGAATATGGTCAAAGTATATTATATATATGTGTGTATTTGATTGAAATGTTCCATTAGCTTATACAATTATGTGTTAACTTTAAAAAAGGAAAAATGTACATAAATAGGATCAAGCAGAGTAATGGGAGAAACATAGAAAATGAAGATATTAGATACAAACCCAATAATAAGATAATTGCATTAAACTTAAATAGGTAAACAAAAATATCTAGCAGAGGTTTTCAGACTAGGTTATCCACAAAAAGAATAGAAATATGGATCGCAACTTTCATACTGATGCAAGAGGGACAAATAGGATAAGTATTTTCAAAGTTTACAAGAAAGAAGAGAAATAAAACTGTATAACCTAGACATAAATAAAACAAAAATAGAGGCTTCAATTCCAAATATATTAAAAGCTCTGGTAAATTATGAAGAAGAGTCAAAGGACTAAAAAAGAAATCCTGCTGTATGTAATTTAATAAGACAAGTTGTAAAGGAAAACTGAAAAGAATCTTGCCTTAAAAACAAATAATAAAACATTTTCATATACTATTAGACCAAATAGTCAAATGCAAAAATCACTGCTAGATATAAAGATGGTCATTTCATAATTTACATAAAGTTCTATTCTCCAGAGAGATATATTAATTGTGAAGTTATAGGCACTTAATTACTAGCTTCTAAACATAAAGTGTAAAAGGGTTCAGAACCTAAAAAGGAATAGACAAAAACACAATATCCTCTCTTGCATACTTTTATCAACAACTAATACAGCTAATGTACATAACAATAAGAATGCATTAGTTTGAAACACTGGACTCAACAATTTTAAGATATGCTGTGCTTTTGAGAATATGTTGAGAATTTTCAAAAATTGTCTATGTTGACCTCATAAACCACATCAGGACATCCAGCCAGATTGGTCATATTGGATATTTTTTTTTTGCTACAATGTAAAATTATTTTGGATAAACTCTCCTTATTAATCTGAAATTAAGACATACACTGCTTAATATCCTTAGGTCAAAACAAAAGTCATAATGAAAATTAGAATATTTTACATGACTTAAAGAAAATATGATACATCTGAAGTCATAGCATGAGCTTAGAGAAATTTGTGCATTTAAGTTATGTTAGAAAAGGAAGGAAGAGGGGCTGGGAAGGTGGCCCAGTGGCAGAGTGCTTGCCTTGCATGCATGAGGCTCTGGGTTCGATTCCTCAGCACCACATAAGCACAAAGAAAAAAGATGGAAGTGGCACTGTGGCTCAAGTGGTAGAGCACTAGCCTTGAGCTGAAGAGCTGAGGGACAGAGCCCAGGCCCAGAGTTCAGGCCCCACAACCAGACCTCCCCCCCAAAAAAAATCCAAAAAGAAAGAAAAGGAAGGAAGGAAGGAAGGAAATTTCCTTGATCAAAAGAAAAACACAAGAGGTAATAAATCATGAAGACTTTTCAGGTTCTGAAAATAAAATTGAAAAAGTTTTAGTATATTTGGAAAAAAATAAGAATTAATAGAAGTGTACAGCATCAGTGATGGTGCTTGGATATTAAGTACATAAAACTTTATGTGACTAAATTGGAAAATGTAAGTGGAAATTGACATATTCCCTGAATATAAGAAATAGAGTACAGTGATCTCTCGCCGATTGTAGGAGTTAGGTTCTAGAGATCCCCCACAATAGGTGAAAATACAGGAAGTAGCAGCTAGATAGCCATCCCTCCCTATATCAAGGTTCACTTACTATTGTTTAGTGTTTTTTCACCTGTCATGTAGGTCTCTGGAATGTAACTCCCATGATAGGTGAAGGATCACTATTTATGTTTTTTTTGTTTGTTTTTTTTTTTTTTTGGGTCCGGTCGTGGGGCCTGAACTCTGGGCCTGGGCGCTGTCCCTCAGCTCTTCAGCTCAAGACTAGCGCTCTACCACTTGAGCCACAGTGCCACTTCTGGCTTTTTTCTTTTTGCTTATGTGGTGCTGAGGAATCGAACCCAGGGCCTTGAGCATGCAAGGCAAAGCGCTCTACCACTAAGCCACCTTCCCAGCCCTATTTATGTATTTTTTAAAAAGAAACATGATACAATGAAACTGCAATATACTTCAATAGAATATAGGAAGTAGAATATACTTAATGAAAGTTAAATAAGGTTTATGAGTTGTAGAGACTTTAGAATGACATTAGTCCAGCTGTCTTCTAGCATTTCTGTATAAAATTCAAGAAAACGGTAGTACATTTCATAGAGAATTTCTTAGAGAGTAGAAGGAATTGTGCCATTTATTCTATTATGAACATAGTATAACATTGATACTATAAGACAGTTTCAATGGTGAACTAACTACATACTGAAAGTTTGAAGGATATTAAATGTAACCAACATGTAAAAAATATAACACAATGGGTATTAATCATGTATTAAATCTTTTAATTACCTCAATAAATTCAGAGTGTATTTGATAAAATTCCACATTTATTCATAATAAATTCCTAGCAAGCTAGAAATAGAAGGAAGTTTCCTGATGTGATAACTAATATTTATTTTAAGAGAACACAGGAAATACTACATTTAGTGATGACATTTTGAGTGCTCTCCCACTTAGATTGAGTTATAGATCAGAGATAGCCTCTTTCAATATCATTGCATAAGTACACCAAAGCGTTAAGGCCAAGAACAAGGAGAAAAAAGTTAAGTATTGAGGAAAAACAATCATAATCATGCCTGCAGATCATACATTTCTATAAATTAATCATCTTAAGGAATCTACAGAAAAATTTGTCAGTAATTTAGTGTAATTACTAGATGCACATTAATATACTAACCTCAATTTACTTTCTATAAATATGCAAAAAAAATAAAACTTTTGAGCATGTTGTCTAGGCTTGACCTTGCTTTGCATCCAAGGCCAGCTTCAGTCTCACTACCATTATGCCTCCGCCACCTTGCTGCTGAGATTGCAGGATGCCATTCGGGTCTAAGAAACAAGACTTTATTTTGGCAGTACTGGGGTTTGAACTCAGGGCCTTGCACTCAAGAGGCTTATTTGCTCTTCTGTGTTCTGTGTTTATTCCACAAACACTTTATTTAGTACCTAATGTATTTCCCAAGCACCATACAATAACTATATCATATCTAAGATATTGATTGATGCATCCTTGATCTATTAAATGAAGAAATATTATGAATCATGCCACTAGCCCTGCTTTTTGCTGGTTATTTTGGCAGTGAAGTATCACAGACGTTTCTGCTCAGGCTGGCTTCATATCCTGTGGATCCTATGGATCTTGTCAGCCTTCTCAGTTGCTAGTATTTTAGGCATGAGCCACCAGTGCTATGCCAAGAAAAAGGAAAAAAAAAAACCTTTTAACTAAAAATAAAACAACATTAACCCTACAGTTTGTAAATTGTGTGTGTGTTTGTATGTGGATATGTATGTGTGTGTGTCTATGCACGTGCATGCATGCACGCACACACACCTGCCTGAATGCCAGTCCTGGGGCTTGAACTCAGGGCCTGAGTGCTGTTCCTGTGCTTTTTTTGCTCAAGGATAATGCTGTACCAAACTTAAATTTGAGAAATAGGTATTTTTTATTTTTAGTTGTATAGCCCTATATAGAAAAAGGGCATAAATTTTGTCTAACATGCCAGAAAATCACATCCTAAAATAGTAATTTGTAGTAATATTTTGAAGCACATTGTTCACAAATTGAATTAGAATATCTTAATAATAGGACAGTTTGATCTTATTAAGCCTGGTCTTTATCCAACATGGAAGTCTTTTTTTTATCTCATTCTAATAGCCCTCTTTGGCAGCAGCTCACTCATTTTTCTTCAAGTTTTCACTTGTGCAAACTAGTACTAATTTCACCTGTGCAAACTAGTACCAATTTGTTCGATAAACACTTTATTTAACACCTAATTTATTTCCCAAGTACCATATTATGATAACTATCTTTATCAAATCTAAGATAATGATTGTAAGATGAATCCTTGAGTTATTTTTTTTGGGGGGGGGGTCCGGTCGTGGGCCTGAACTCTGGGTCTGGGCGCTGTCCCTCAGCTCTTCAGCTCAAGGCTAGGGTTCTACCACTTGAGCCAAAGCGCCACTTCCGGCTTTTTTTTTCCTGCCTATGTAGTGCTGAGGAATCGAACCCAGGGCCTCTTGCATGCAAGGCAAGGGCTCTACCACTGAGCCACCTTCCCAGCCCAATCCTTGAGTTATTAAATGAAGAAATACTATCTTATTTTTTGCTATGAAATACCATTGTTTTTAAGATGAATCTTGATTTAGAGATATTAAGTGTTTAAAAAAACTTTTATAATTTATTGAATATATTTCTTTACATATGTTTCTCATCTTTTACAATTTAAGAATATCACCAAGAAAAATCTACTTTCTTTATCTACCATTACTCTTCCCAGCCCACCTTTGGTAGTTTTCTTCCACACAAGCTTTCATTGGTTCCTTTTTCTGGTTCACCAATACTTTTATTATCCTGGCCTTCCCCAGGCCTTAGGATTCCTTTTAGTTTGTTTATTAAGTTCCTTGAAAATGAACATGAATAGAGACTTCAAAAAAGCAAAATGTAAAATCTTAAAGTTAGTATATTAGAAATGAGAATATTTGCAAAACATTAAACTAGGATTTTATTAGATAAAATTTTCATTGAGTTTATCCTTAAAGGTTAAAGCAGTCCATAGCAATGAACAAATTCTGTGTCTTAATTTTTAAAGTAATTTTAAAGTACATTTTTCACAGCAGTGGTTTGTACCCATAAACATTCACTTATTCTTGTCAATTAAAGATGCTATATTTTTTAAAAGTATGCTAATACATGTCATCTACAAGAAACTTTCCTTCTTCACAAGATTACTATATAACAGATCTGTTTATAATATATTCATGCATCATTTAATAGCACAATCCATTCCGAGAAATGTGTTAGGTGATTTATATCATTGTGTGAACAAACGTAGAATGTACTTGCACAAAGCCAAAGGTATAGCCTATGAGTCTCAGGCCTAAACCTGTACAGCATTTTACTATACTGAATGCTGCAGGCTTTTTTTTTTTTTTATGTGCCATTCCTGGGGCTTGAACTCTGGGCCTGGCCACTGTCCCTGAGCTCTTTGGCTCAAGGCAAGCGCTGTACCACTTGAGCCACAGTGCCACTTCCAGGTGGTTATTTGGAGATAAGTGTCTCATGAACTTTCCTGCCTGGGCTATCTTTGAACCAGGATCCTCAGATCTCAGCCTCCTGAGTAGCTAGGATTATAGGTATGAGCCACCAGCACCCAGCACTGTAGGCAGTTTTAACACAATGATAAGTATTTGTATAAGTATTGAAATTTAGAAAAGGTAAAATAATAAGTTCTGCTTAATTTCTCAGCTCCATAACAGTGTTATGGGACCACCATCCTGCATGTGTTCTTTGACCCAAATGGTACATGGTGTGCAAACGTATTTTAATGAAGGAATATTTTAAGTGACATAGATGTTTTAAAGTGACATCGATTTTTTAATTACTATGTATATTTTCATTTGAATATTTTATAATTTCTTTATACCTATGATTTTTGATATTGTATAGCTGTTTTATTATATATTATCTAGTTCAATTTAATTAAACTAGGGGCAAAACAGCACTAATAATAGTATTTTGAATTATTTCCTGGTTGATATGAAATTTTTATTCTGATAAAAATGGAACTTTTCCAGTACTTAGTACTCCTTTCTGTCTTTAAAAACACAGGTTTTGAGAGTATCTTAGAAGGGCTTTATGGACCACGGCTACGAAGAGACCTCAGTTTATTTGAAGGTAATTTAAAATTTTTTATTTTAAAGTTTTAATATCCTGTCCCATTTAACAAATGAAAAATGGTTGTTCTATGAAATTTGGTCTTTTACTTAGAAAATGCTTTTAAATGAATACAATCAAAATATTCTGTACCTACCCATTTTTAAAATACCACAATAAATTTTAAAAAAAAAATTGTGTTTTGGATCCGGTCGTGGGGCCTGAACTCTGGGCCTGGGCGCTGTCCCTCAGCTCTTCAGCTCAAGGCTAGCGCTCTACCACTTGAGCCATAGCGCCACTTCCGGCTTTTTTCTTTTTGCTTATGTGGTGCTGAGGAATCAAACCCAGGGCCTCAGGCATGCAAGGCAAGCGCTCTACCACTGAGCCATCTTCCCAGCCCCAATAAATCAAAATTTAAAGTTAGTATAATTTTATTTTTATTCTGTAGACTAAAAGTTCTGTCTTATTTTTATACAGTATTTAAATAAATCAATTATGCAAATGTGTCTCAATTTAATTATACTAATCATATTTAATTATTTAAACTGAATTAAATAAGTGCTGAATTAAATGTCTTCCAAAAATCTTTTTTATATTCATATACTTTTATTCTTTTAGTGAAACACTGAAAATGTACTCCCTCCAAATTTTTATTGTTTTATACTTTCTAGTCTTTCTTTTTTGTTTATGTGTGAAACAGTTGTGGATAGAAGACCCTATTTTTCAGTGGACTTATAGAATTGGTTTTCCTTAACTGTTGTGACTAGGACTCTTTTCCTAATACATGCAGAGCTGGAATTGCTCTTTTTTTTAAGGGTATAAAATTTTTATTAAAGAATATTGATTAAAAGTGAGGCCTTTTTTTTTCTTCTGAGTTTTGGAAAGTTAAACTTATTAAGGCAATGCAATTTTATGTTTATGTCTATAAACATAACTCTGCTAGAATAGGTTTGGGCCAATATTAAACCACTGGTCAAGGTAAAGGCTCCTGAAAATATAATATTGGTATTAATGATATTGATGACTAGTAACAGAATTTAAACTTAATACATTTCGTATTGGGTCTCACTTGCCTTTGATTTTATTTTCACCTGTTACATCTAAAAGATATTCTTAAGTATTTACTTCATCTTATGGTTCCCATTTTGTTTTAAATTTGTTCTTAATCCATACTGATAGATTTTTTTCTCCTGTGTGCCAAAAATTATAATCATTTACTTTTATTGTCTATGCACTAAGATTTCCTTAATGTTTTATATAATTTTAAAAAATTGAGTACAGTATGTTACTTAGGATCAGATTATGCTCCCAAAGTATTTCAATGTATTCCAATTTAAGTTTGCCACCAAATAGAAAATATCTAAAAATCTAATGTTTGTCAAGACTAGGTTGGTAAAATTCAGGCTCCCATGAATTACTAGGATAGTCTTCCTAAGATAAATTGATCAATATGTGTAAAGCCAAAACACACACAGCTAACAACACAGTGGTTTTACTGTACATTATAGTCCTTTTAAGATTATTCTTTTGGCTGGGAAGGTGGCTCAGTGGTAGAGTGCTTGCCTTGCATGCCTGAGGCCCTGGGTTCGATTCCTCAGCACCACATAAGCAAAAAGGAAAAAGCCGGAAGTGGCGCTATGGCTCAAGTAGTAGAGCGCTAGCCTTGAGCTGAAGAGCTGAGGGACAGCGCCCAGGCCCAGAGTTCAAGGCCCCACGACCAGACCCCCCCCCCCAAAAAAAAGATTATTCTTTTTTAATTTGCTAATTATTTTAAAATAGGGTGTGTTCAGTAAAGTATTTTATATCTGTAGTTGGGATGTATTCATCTATTCAAAGTTGTGTTGTAGATTTTGTTAATGATCCGGAAATAGAGTCAATTTAAAGAAAATGAAATGAAGGGGTGTGTGTGTGTGTGTGTGTGTGTGTGTGTGTGTGTGTGTGTGTATGACACACACATATATATATAAACATATACATGTATGTCATATCCTAATTCATTTTATTTGTATTTGAAAGGGGAAATGATCAGGTTATTTCAGTGATATTGAACTAGTAATATTGAACTATAATATATAATAATAGAATAGTATGAGCATTAATGAATTTTCTCCAGTTTTATAAAATTACCAAAACACAAAGGGAATTTTTTTTTTTTGTCTGCCGTGGGGCTTGAACTCTGGGCCTGGGCGCTGTCCCTCAGCTCTTCAGCTCAAGGCGAGCGCTCTACCACTTGAGCTACAGCGCCACTTCCGGTTTTCTGGTGGTTTATTGGAGATAGGAGTCTCACGGTCTCTCCTGCCCGGGCTGGCTTTGAACCGCGATCCTCAGATCTCAGCCTCCTGAGTAGCTAGGATTACAGGCGTGAGCCACCAGCGCCCGGCTCACAAAGGGAATTTTATTGGAGATCTCAAACTTAAAATCCTGTTATTCATATAACTTTGTATTCTCTTAAACCTTAGGATGGGAATGATATCTTACTGGTGCATATGTAAACACACAATTTTTCACTATCCCTTGAAATTTATATAGTTCCTGTGGATTATTCTAGATAATAGATCAAAAGCTTTAAGGTTTTTGTTTTTTTAACCATGACATGAGTCATGTTATACAATTTTGCATTTGTAACTAGCACTATAAAGTTTTTCAATAACTGTACCACTGTACTATAACCTAAGCTGAAAAATTATTTTAATTGTATTGTCTATCTTTGACATTCTTTCTCCATAATTCTTGTTTGTGATCTCCATAAAATATATAGCTTATTAATTTCCTTCTTTTGCTTTTTACTGTCATTTGATTTGGGAAACTAATTTATGTCCTAGTAACAATGTATACTAGAAAGAATTAAAACATTTAGAATAAAATGAAAGTAGCATCTTTTGAATTTCAGTGTCTTCGTTTTTAAATTTATTTATTTATTTATTTATTTTTGTGTGGGTCATAGGGCTTGAATTCTGGGTCTGGGTGCTGTCCCTCAGCTCTTCAGCTCAAGGCAAGCACTCTATGGCTTGGGCCACAGCGCCACTTCCCGTTTTCTAGTGGTTTATTGGAGATAAGAGTCTTGTCCCGGGCTGGCTTTGAACTGGTATCCTCAGATCTCAGCCTCCTGAGTAGCTAGGATTACAGGCGTGAGCCACCGGTGCCCGGCCTTAGATTTTTCTAAGCAAACAAATTTGCTTTTTCAAATGAGAATGCTGAACCCTATAGAAGTTTATTTGCCAGTGGTCACATAGGATTAGTAGAGAACTCCCTGCTTTAGAACTAAGGTTCTTTGATTTCAAAGTCCATTAACTTTGGAGATAGATTCGATAAAATAATTGGAACTAGACTTTAAGTATAAGAGTATAATAGTGGAAACCTTGACCTATGTCAATCATTTACTACCAGTTTTTGTTACAACATTTCCTTTTCCTTATAAGTCTGTTATTGTAGGGTGCATTATTTAACCAGTCTTAAGCTTCTACCTTATTAATTAATTTCAAAAAGGAAGATAGTTTGTTTTTGAGAGGAACATCTGATTCAGTGTCAGATGTTGAAAATAAAGTATGCATTTTTTAATGAACTGGAAAGATAATCTTAGGAAAAGGAGAAATCTGATATGTAGTTGATTTTTCAAAATCTGCTTTCCCATGTAGAAAAAGTAATACCCCATCATCTTTTAGGGCTCAAAAGTTACAGAGTAATCATTAAATATTTTTAAAGTAATCTTCAAAATACTGAATTTGAGACCTTTTCTGTATTTCATTATTCGATGCTGTTTATCTGTGTAGGCATTTATTTCAGTTATTTTTTTTCCTTGGAGAATTCCTACTAAATTAGCTAAAGTAAATGACACACTCTTAGCATGCCTTGGTTTTTTCTTAAAACTGGTAATTGTCTTAATCTAAATTTACTATCCTTGTATCAGTATATTTATTATTGAAATTTCAGGCTGCCAAGTAGTCTTAAAAAATCTTAGTGCTGTATTTCTTTTATGAAGCCATGATTGAGGGGAAAAAAAGAAAATAGTAAGATTTCTTTGACCCAGCTGGGAAACAGTACCTCATGCCTGTAATCCTAGCCACTCTGAACACTAAGATCAGGAAGATCATAGTTCAATGCCAACCCCAAGAAAAATAGTTTATAAGACCTCAGATTAACAGAAAATAGACGTAGTGGTGCAGACTGATCATGCCACTGTAACAGGAAACCTAAATAGGAGGATTATGGTTCAGGCCTTTGCTAGGCAAAATGTGAGACCATATCTCAGAAATAAAGAAAAAGGGCTTGAGACATGGATCACATGCTTTAAGACAGGTGATCAGAACCCAGTACTGTCTCTTCCACCAAATAAAATTTCTTGACTTATAAAAATTATTTTTTGCTTAGCATATAAGTATTGATTTTGCTACCAGAATACTGCATGACAAATAGCTTCAAAATCTATAGCAGACTGATAAATAAATCTGAGTCCTGTGGACTTTAGGGTATGGATAGTGATCATGTCTTCTCCATGTAACTCCAGGTCCCAGACTACTCTATTTGGGACAAGATTTGTTGAATGGTGGAAGATCAAGAGGACTACGGGAAATTGAATGCCTATTTTAAAGCCTCAGCTTTAGAATGATACGTTGTCATTTCTTCCTCATTTATTTATTGGTTGGAAAGCTCAGCTTTCCTAGTAAGAGACACTGCATGATCTTGTATTCAAGAACATACATATGTGATGATTGTCTCCGATCAAGAAGATGAAAATTAGTTGATCGCTGGTAGCTCACTCCTGTAATCCTAGCCTCTCAGGAAGCTAAGATTTGAGGATCATGGTTTTAGCCACCTTGGACAGGAAAGTCTTTGAGACTGCAGTTAACCACCAGAAAACCAGAAGTGGCACTGTGGCTCAAAGCTGTAGAGCACTAGCCTTGAGCAGAAAAGCTCAGAGACAGTGCCCAGGCCCTGAGTTCAAAACTCACAACCAAAACAAAACAACAACACATTTTCATTTGACCTAAAAAGATGTAGCCTATTTTTGCATACACGGTAATTAAAACTTTTGGCTTAAAAATAGTGTGACCATCAGTGGTTTTTCAAATATTTCAAGTTTAGTTGTCTTTCTATTAAATGCACATTATCTTATGTTCTCATTTTCAGTGCCTTCCAGATTCGTGTAAATAGTAGTGATAACTGTTTTACTATTGTTATAATCTAACCAGATTCTGTGATCTTCTGTCTCTGCATTTGGGTTACTGGGGGAGGGTTCTAGGAGATGACTCTAGCCAATATTTTTTATTCATTATCATTCTAAGAAAAGTAAGCTTTATTTTCTGTGTATTCTAATACAGACTTGCATTCAACTTGTTTTTACAAAGCATGTGAGAAAATATATGTGGCCATCCAGCATTTTTCAAATTAGTTACCAAGTCCTCCTCAGAGGACAAATGTTTTGTGACTGAATGTATTCCTAAATGTATTTAGGAAAAAAAATTAGAGGTTTGTTGTGCTCCAGGCTTTAATTTTGAAAATCAGTATTTTGAAATATAGTTGAGAATTACAGCTTTAAGATACCCTCTGCAGAAATGTTTTTTTTTCTAGAAACTTTCTAATACAATTAAAACATTGTATTATTAAAAAAAATAGTCTTCTGAGAAAAAAAATCTATGTTTTGTACTGAATATATATTTGTTTTCCTAATTTCTGCTTTCTAGTAGCAAAGCCACTGACAATAAATACTTGATCTGATTTTTGATCTATGGATTCTTGCTTATTTTCTTAAGGCGTATCCCATGTTCTCACTTCTATGGATTTTGGTGCTGAGGTCTTTTTATGCTTTATTTTATTTTCATGATGTGCAAAATTCTCTTCCTCCTTATAACTTCTTCCTTCAGATTTTTTCATTTGGAAAATAAAAATAATATACAGTGATAAATTGAATCTTTCAGGCCAAGTAATAGTAAAAGCTTGTTGTTTGAAAACTTAATTTATTACTAACTCATTATTCTTGCTACTTTTTTCACGTAACAGTGTAAGATTACTCTTCCTAAGGCCTTCTCTGTTCATGTCTTTCTACATGTGATCAGTTAACTCCAAAGTCTTCCCTCTTACTATTATTAAATATTTTGTGTTTTCCTTTTTGTTTTTCTTACCCTTTTCTTTTGGTATTGCTGAAGAAAGCAATAATTGTATTGGTTTTAACAAAGCTAAATCTTTAACGACTATTTTTCCCTCTTTTAAAGACTGTGAACCAGAAGAGCTGACTGACTGGTCTATGGATGAAAAATGTTCATTTTGCAACTTACAGAGAGAAGCAGTCAGTGTAAGTTTTAATTCCATGAAATTATTTTAAACTAACTGCACAATTGTTACAGTTCTGTTTTTTCAAAACTCAACTTTTTTTCACTCATTCTACATTTGTTTCCCTTTTACTCCCCCCCCCCCCCCCCGAATCATTAAATTTACTTTTAGACTAGTTTGGTATTTCACTTCCCAGAGTTTATCTTAGAGGCTTACTTTGGTCTGAGGTAACTTTATAACCTGATTTCTCAGGATAATATGCCACTATTTTTTTTTTAGCCCTTTGCTGAAGTGTTTTGGCTACCAAATAGTTACTGTGCAAATTAAGTATGTATGTGTATCTACATACTGTCTATACATATGGGTCATGAATTTGTGTATCTAGCATCTTATATGGTAGGAAATATGGATTCTTTATATGCTATTGTGAGAAGAGCTAAGAAATAGAATTTCAAAATCCATACAGCTTTTGTTCAGACTAATGGCTCTATATATCCACTTTATAGTTAAAACTCTGGTAAGAGATTATGTTACTGGCATATCATATAATGAATTCATTCAGCAGTACATCTTATATTTTAATTCTCCTTTTTTAATACATTAAAAAAAAGTGTCATTTTGCTAAATCATTAAAGCCTATTTTGGTGCTCCCTGTTATAGCTTCTTTTTGTATGTATTTACCAGTCTTGGGGCTTGAACTCAAGGCCTGAATACTGTTGTTGAGCTTTTTTGCTCAAGGCCAGCACTCTACCACTTGAGTCACAGCTCCACTTCTGGCTTTTTATGGTTAACTGAAGGTAAGAGTCTCATAGACTTTCCTACCCGGTCTGGATTTGAACTGCAATCCCCAGTGCTCAGTCTCCTCAGTTGCTAGGATTACAAGCATGAGCCATCAGTACCCAGGACAAAATTTCTTTTTTCATGAACTCTTGTCCCCAATATTTTGTTCCTTTAATAGAATTTTCTCTTTTTCAAACAGGAAACTTTTTTTAAACTTGACATTAATGGAATTAATGGAATTCCTTATTTAAAAAGTGATTTTTTTAAAAATGATTTCAGGATTGTATGCCATCACTGGATTCTTCACAGTCAACACCAACGGAGGAGCTATCATCTCAGGACCAGTCCAACACTGATAAGATTGAATGCCAAGCAGAAAGTTACCTAAATGCACTCTTTCGAAAGAAAGGTAATATTTCTATGCTTTGTCATTTCAATTTTGTAGTAGAAATCTGAAGTGTTTGCATTTTTCTTGTGAAATTTTTTTTCTAACCCCTACTTTATTAATTCTTCTTACTTCTCATATTTTTAGGGCTAGCTGGAGTCTTGGTCACTCTTGTGTTAGTCTTGTAATTAGACAGTTCCTTTTGATATCCTATTTTCAGATTTTTCCCTAACTATACCCAAATAGTTTCTTTCTCTTCTAGAGACAATTTTAAAAAATTGTTTCTGGCTTTGTTTATTTTATTGCTGTTTTAAGGACTTCAGAAGTTGTTGGATATTTAATAAGATATGGATGAATTGTATTAGTATCCCTACTAATATATTTAAATCTCTTATTAGCCAGGTTTGGAGTGTGTTTGCTGACATGTAACTCCACTCTTTATTTGTTAGGTTGTCTGTACATACTTGATAATTTGTAAGTCTGTTCTTTTTTTACTCATATGTCTAAACTATTCAAACCAAATAGGTCTTGTTTTACTTACTATCTTACTTGACACACATTTGTCAATCAGAAGTATTTTTTATCTTATGGGGAAAATAAAGAAATATAGACTCTTGCTTGACTTTGGCCATTCCTGTGGTAGCACTTTACAATTTCTCTTCTATTTGAACTTTTGGAATAAGTATTTATTTTCTATTCTGTCATTCAGCTCTAGAGATTTTCATGTAGGTGTTGACTTTCTTTTACCACTCTTTTCAGTTAAGTATCATTAAACTTTCCATTAAATTGATAACTTCAATGTCATAATCAATAATGTTAAAAAATATTGTTTACCTATGAGCCAAGCATAATGGGGTTAAGCCTGTAATACTAGCTACATGGGAGGCCTTGTGGTTTGAGGCCATCCCAGTCCTAAAAGTTCAAGAGACTACATCTTAACCAATTGCTAGGTATGATGGCACGCACTGTCATTCTAAAAAGAAGGACAATGGCTGGATTCAGTGGCAACCTGGAAGTACAAATAGGAAGATTGCAGTCCAGGCTGGCCTGGGCATAAAAAATATAAAGGAGTGTCTCAAGTGCTAGAATGCCTGCTTGGCAAACACAAGGCTCTGATTTCAAACTCCAGTAACACTAAAAGAATCATAAATTCTAGACCTATCAGAAGAGAGTCTTGTTTAATATTAAGTGTAGAGGTTCCTTAGTTGGTTGAAATATGAGTACTGATTGGTAAAGTTTAAAGTCCTAAAGTTATAAACTTTTTTTTTCTTGGTCAGTCGTGGGGCTTGAACTCTGGGCCTGGGTGCTGTGTCTCTTAGCTCTTCAGCTCAAGGCGAGCACTCTACCACTTGCGCTACAGTGCCACTTCTGGTTTTCTAGTGGTTTATTGGAGATAGGAGTCTCACGGTCTTTCCTGCCCAGGCTGGCTTTGAACCATGATCCTCAGATCTCAGCCTCCTGAGTAGCTAGTATTACAGGTGTGAGCCACTGGCACCCGTGAGCACAGCAAACTAAAAACCTTTTCCTATGTGTTAAGTACTTAGTGTTGGAGAATTTGCATTATACAAATTTATCGATGAGGTGCCAGTGGCTCACACCTACAATCCTAGTTACTTGGGAAACAGATTGGGTGGTTGTGGTTCAAGAGCCTAGGCATATATAAAGACTCTTTCACAACCAGTAGCTAGGTATGGTGGTACACAGCTGTTATCCCAAATTCATGGGAAGCTGAGATTGGAGGATCTTAAATCCAGGCTAGCCTGGTTTTGTTTGTGATGTTCCAGTTCAATGGAAAGAAGCTGGGTATGATGGTGCCGGCCTGTGATCCCATCAATAATAGGAAGCCTAAAATATGTAGATCATGGTCTAGGTGTGACCTAACAGGAACCACTGTAAAAATATTTTATACCCTTTCTTAAAGAATTCTATAATGTTTTAATTTAGAAAATTTAGTATTGTGCTGAATATTATCAACATACTTTATTATCATGTTTATATCACTAGGAGATCTAAAGGAAATTAAAAACACATTTTTCTTTATGGTTCACTAGTTAATCTTTTCCTTTGTGTCATTTGTAATAGTAAATAGAATTATCAACAGTAATGACCTTGAATTTTAATA
Source organism: Dipodomys spectabilis (assembly GCF_019054845.1). Taxonomy (NCBI): domain Eukaryota; kingdom Metazoa; phylum Chordata; class Mammalia; order Rodentia; family Heteromyidae; genus Dipodomys; species Dipodomys spectabilis. Next base: position 2,983,610 of record NW_024870698.1, on the reverse strand, counting down.
GTATGGAGATTACCTGTGCTCCATTGCCCTATTAAGAGTAATCAGTAAAAACTTGGTACTATTTCAGCTAATTCAAGCATCTGGGTCTCCAAGAGGTCGCCTACCAATGGTTGGGTGAGTGTTCTTGGATATTTAGTGACCTCTCCGTTTGGGAATTTCTTGGTCTTCTTCAAGATTCTCTGAAATATTGCACAGTTTTAAAATTAAAGATTCTTATTTGTGTTTTTGCTTTATTTCAGGTCTTACCTTTCTTGATTCCTTTATGTGTAGACCATCATTACTTTATGGATTTAAACATGAGCTTTTCTGTTTGTTTATTTTTTTGTCATTTGTGTTGTTTCCATCAATAGAATCATTTTAGAGATTTCCAATATGCTCTGATCAAGAGGAATGTACGAAATAACAGTTTTTGAAATGGTCTTAACTCCATTAAATAGTTGGTTTTTTGAGTTTACTATTAACTCTTTTTTGAAGGAGATGTGTGTGTATGTATATATGTGTTGTATGTGTGTATGTATATATATGTGTATACACACACACACACACACACACACATACACGCACACACACACATCCTCCCCCCAATCCTGGGGCTTGAGCTCAGGGCACTCTCCCTCACCTTCTTTTGCTCAAGGCTAGCATTCTATCACTTGAGCCACAGTGCTACTTCTAGCTTTTCCTGTTTATGTTGTACTGAGGAATCGAATCTAGGGCTTCATGCATGCTAGGCTAGCACCCTACCAGTAAGCCACATTCCCAGACCAAGAAATATATTTTTAAAGACAAAAAAAAGTTTTTGATGTAGCAGATAAAAGTTGATGAAACATCTTGTTAGTTAAGCTTTGTTTTTGAAATTTTATCGAACTTAACCATTTTTTAGAAATCTGGATATTGGTAGTATTCATATTGTTTTAAATGTTTCTTATTTTAGTGAACTGATGATAGATACAGCTGATCATCTTGCCAAAAATAAAGAATTCCTGTAATATCTTATTGTAAGTTGTTTAATATGTATCCTAATTTAAAAGTTGAATGTTGCTAATGACAAATATAAACTGTTGATATTGATGAACTGATGATATTGATGTCATCCATTATGAATGAACACATGACTTAATTCTAAAACCATATTAAGAAGTAGACACTGTTACTATTGTGTTAATAGGTAGGGACAGTAAAGCTCAACAAAGATAAATAATGTCATTTTTTGTTTCTTCTTTTGTGTTGGCTTAGTTCCTTTATAATAGTCAATTATAGGCTATAGGATAGTATATAATAACATCTTACAGGAATTCCACTGCACCTTCTGAGGAATGAAGAAAACTTACTACTTCAACTAAATATAGCTCAGAGAATCCCTTGTAATTAAAAGCAAGTAAAAATAAACTTGCTCAGAATTGAACACATCAAATGGAGAGAAATATTATTATAGTACAAAGGTAAATTTTGAACTAGTTTTGTATACTATTTCAAAAATCTTTCAAAATTTATTGTAGAGAGGTGGTTTTTATCTTTGTTTCCACAAAGATTTTTATAGATTTAATGCAGTTATTTGAAAGCTATTTTTAGCCAATCTTTTCCTTTAAAATTCATAGCCAGACTTTACACAGTTTTCCATATTCCCTTTTTTAAAACCTTTTCTATTCAAATTCTTACTGTTTAAACTTTATATTATAAAACGAAATAAACACTAACTCAGTTTACGAGCTAATTGGATTATGATCCATGATAAGTCATTTCATTTCTTAGAAATGATTACTTAGCATTTTCATGTGCATAGATTGCTTTTCTCTAAATATAGGCATCTTTGAGTCATTATGTAAATTTGATAGGAATCTTTTAGGCCTTTTTGTTTCCTTCCACATGTTCCTTTGTGGTCATACTCTGTGGTCACACTGGAATTTCTCCATGTACCTTGCCCTTTACCTCTCAGGGCACTGTATGTTAGTATTATAAAATAATCCACACACTACTATCAGCTGCATTGAGATATGCTCGAGAACATTTTCATCTTGTTTTTTACCATATGTCTATATAATGTTAGTCGTATTTTAAGAATATATTTTTAATCAGAAAGAGATCTAAGACTCACATTTCTGGTAAGATCATTCTTAACTTGAAACAATTTAAAGAAACTACTAAGCCATCCAAAATTTTCAACTTTTTGCCTTTTTCTTTTTTCTTTCTTCTTTTGTCTTTTTCAGCATCTTGCAATGTAGCTCAATTCCCTTGGTCTCTTCTCGTAATGTTCCCTTTATTGTTGTTATTGAAACCTATATATTTATAGCAGGCACTTTCATAAAGCCTTTTAACTTACTAGTTTTTAACTGCTTGCCTTGTGTAACACAAATTTGTCATTTACTAATTCACTCAACAAAGAGTTACTAAACTCTTACTACAAACCAGATTGAAACTGTGTTCAACTCTCACGCATACGCTAGATATGTAGTACTATAGAGAGATACATGCTGTGAGACAAATATGAGAGGAGTATAGAAAATTTCAGAACAGAGACAATTTTGTAAACCATAGTTGGTGACTGATGTAAAAAAATGTTTTCAAGCAATAAATTCTGTAAAGAGATACATTTACAAGATTAAAATACTATCAGTTTTGAAAAATTGCAGGTTGAATTTGTAGGAAGTAGTTTCTATTCCCAGTTGTTTTAGTTTTGCAGAATATTTGTATTCTTTTAAAGTTCTTTGAAAGCAGGGAAGGGCTTTACTGACATTTATCCCTGTTTGCCTACAAACAAGTCGTAGTTAAGTAACTTAAGAACACACTCTATAATGTAAACAAATACTGACCTTATAGGTAATTAGGGATTACCAGTAGCAATCAATAAAATAAAAAAGGCAGTCCTAAAGTAATTGGCCATGCCCAGTGCCAGTGACTTGCACCTGTCATCTTAGCTACTCAGGAGGCTGAGAGCTGAGGATCCAGTTCAAAGACAGCCAGGGCAGGAAAGTCTGTGAGATGCTTATCTCCAATAAACCACTGGAAATCTAGAAGTGGTGCTGTGGCTCAACTTGTATAGTGCTTACCTTGAGCTGAAGAGCTAAGGGACAGTGCTGAGGTCCAGAGTTCAAGCCCCACAATTGACAAATAAATAAATAATAATTATCTGGGCACTGGTGGATCATACCTGTAATCCTAACTATTCAGGAGGCTGAGATCTGAGGGTCACCATTCAAAGCCAGCTAAGGGCAGGAAACTTTGTAAGACTCATCTCCATTATTCAGAAAAAGCCAGAAGTGGTAGAGTACCAGCCTTGAGTACAAGCGGCTCAGCACCCAAGTTCAAGCCCCAAGACTGGCAAATAATAATTATTATTGTAATTATAATGTTACTAGAGTGAAATTTGATAGTAAGAAGAGAGAGAGGCTTTAGTTCCTGTTGATGTTTGGTTGTGAGCTAACTTAGACCATGGCGAATTGACTGAAGAGGTGAAGTGCAAATATCCCAAGTTCGTCCATACCTGACTGAATGCATGGACCAGCTTCAACCATTAACTGAAGCCCTAGACAAAGTAATAGGATGATAAGAAAATGTTTTGCCAATTTTTTTATCTTTTTTTGTTGTACCAATTTTTGAGGTTGATATTGTTGTTCTTCCAGCTATAACCACACAAGAATTTCAAAGAATATGTATTACAATGGAAAACGGTAGGCATTCCTTTTGACATCTCCTATATTCTCCTATCCTAAACTTTTTTTTTCCTATGGAAAAACATTTCAATCAGAATTTATCTGTGTCTTCTGTCAAATTTGAACTCTTTGACTGTGTTTTATTTTATATTTTCCCACTCATACTTCATGTAGAATTTTTTTTTTTTTTTTGGGTCCGGTCATGGGGCCTGAACTCTGGGTCTGGGCGATGTCCCTCAGCTCTTCAGCTCAAGGCTAGCGCTCTACCACTTGAGCCACAGCGCCACTTCTGGCTTTTTCTTTTTGCTTATATGTGCTGAGGAATCGAACCCAGGGCCTCATGCATGCAAGGCAAGTGCTCTACCACTGAGCCACCTTCCCAACTCCTTCATGTAGAATTTATTCCCAACAAATGTTGAGTAACTTTTCCCTCTCCTATTTCCTTGAAAGTAATAGGTTTTACCCTATTCTGTATCCTAGGTTCGTTGTATGAAAAACACATACGCCATTTCTCTTGACTAGAAACCTCACACTGAATATTTGATTATAGCTAAATATTCTAGGTCCATTCAATTCCATATTAAAAAATCTTGAAGGTTTTTTTTAAATATTGACAATAATGGTGTTCATATTTTCTTGGCTTTACCATAGCCCTCCATATATTTATTTTGTCACTGCTTTTTTATTTATTAAAGACCACTATTCTGAACCATTTATTTTAAAAAGCCACCATTCTCCACTTGTTAAAAATTTTTGACTTAATTTTGCTGATTTGTATCTACACCTGGGTGAGATGAAATCCTATCATACTTTAATTTACTGTCATGTTTTGCTATTCATTTTCTCTTTGTATAATGAATTCTAAGCCATCCTTCAAGGAAGAAATATTTGTCTTCTCTGACCTTTTCCCTATGATTCTTTTTACTAACTCTAGGCAAAAAACAACAACTTAGAACTCTTGAAATGTTATATATGCAGAATGGAGCTTGAATTTTATGTGCCGTGACAGGTGACAATAAAAAATAGAACAGAAATCTGTTAATTGACAAGCATTTGGGTGTCTAGCTATCTTTCCATTTAGTCAGAGTATACTCTATAGAATCTTCTGCCTGGGAGATAAATTAATTTACTCTTTTTCTCATAGCTCTTATATTCTACATGCCTCATGTTTTAATGCACAGTAATTTCTGAACTGGAAGAACTTAAATGATGTAAACAGTACATTAATTTCATGCAATTCATGTATATAGAGAGGAGTTTTTAATAGTTTTTTTTAATTTTGACTCTAAAATGACTGACCATTGTCAGTTTTAGATGCTATTATTTAAAATGAGCTCCTTAGGACAAAGAAATTTAATAACATCTGTACTGTCAGATTTTTATACAATATTCACATGTTGAATGGAATTTTAATTATAAATATAAAATTTATAAATATACTTATTTCTAAATATATAGTCATCCCTTGGTGTCCAAGAGAAATTAATTGCAGTATCCTTGCAGATAATGAAAATTCTGAAGTGCTCAGGTCCCTTATGTTTGCATTTAACCTATACATCTTCTTTACTTTCAATTGTTTCTAAATTACTTAAATGACATTTACCTAACAACTCAGTACATTGTGACATCCTAGTTTAAATTCTAGAAAAGAAAAGGACATTCTTGAAAAATCTACATTCTTGAAAAATCTAGTGATTTTTCAAGTAAGGACTATCGTTAATAGTATTAGACCAGTGATAATAAATGTACCTTAATTATAACAGAATGTTAATATTAGAGGAAAACGGGAAGATGGATCTACAAGAACTCTTGATGCCATTTTTTAAGCTGTTTCATACTTTTTTTAATAATGAAAAGGAAAAACAACTTTTATGGGACTTAATGTTCAGACTGATAATAACACTCTTACCCTTGCTGTACTTCAAATGAGCCTTGTCATACCAAGTAAACCAAATATGATGTAATGGAACTTTGATTTGTATTCAGAAGTTTTTGACATATTGCAGTTTATATGGCCCAGTTAAGTCAATTTGCTATAAAGCTTTGTGTAAGTTAGATCTCAAAAGTAGAATAGTAGTTACAGGAGATTCTATCTTAGATGAGCCTTCCTCTAAGTATGTTCTAAGCTTTGGCTCATAACAGTATTATGTGCATTTTATAAGAAATATATATATTTACATTCAAAGTGCATTCTCAGTTTGTTATCCAATGATGGATAAACGTTAAAGTTTGAAAACTTTTGCTATTAAGATATATTTTACTCTTTGAGACTTACAAAGGCCAGAATGTGAGTCAGTGTTCAAGAATATTTAAATACTAACAGGTATAATAGCGAAAACTATAGTGTCAGGAAAGTTGGACTTTGACTTTAACAATCTTGGTGATTATAGATTAAATGGTCAGGTCAGAGATTGAGTCTACTTAAAAGCAAGTGCTACCAGTGCTGAAAAAGCAGAACAACAACCTATCACGGGAAATGATTCAGCATTCCAAATAATTTCTAGTCAAATTTCCATTATAGCAGTGACTGTTGAGTAGAAATATGAGCATGGAGCTAACTTAAAACAGATTGCCTAACTGCATCCTGTAAGAAGAAAGTGGTTTATCCTTTCTATTCTGAATCTTAATTGATATTTCTTATAGCTAGTAGTTATGTCAACTGAAAAGACTTGAGGCAACTATTCTGAACTTACTTTGCATGATAGAATGTATTAGTACATTGTATAAAAATTGCTTGCAGAATTAAGCAGGATGGGGTGACATGTGTGAGTATAGTGATATAGAATAATTACTTACTGTATTGACAATCTCTGGTTATGGTGGTCATCACTGATTCCTGATGGGGATAGATTTTTTTTTTTAAGATTTTGTTTCTTTCTCTGAAACTGATTAGAAACTTCTGAATCTTCTAATTTGTGCTGCCTGAGAAGCTATTCGTTGCCATAACTCTTTCTACCATGCATTGTAGAATGAAACAATGAACATAGTATTTTCTTCCTACAACTGGAACTCAGCATATACTAGTTTGCTGCTGCAATTCTGCTTATTGTCTGTGTCAAATTATTACATCTCTCATTTTACTTTGTAGATCTGGAGTTCTCAAACTAGAGATCTACAGAGTGTCCTCTAATTTCATATGTAAGATTTCTTTTTTTAAATTTTTATTGTAATAGTGTTGTACAGAGAGGTCACAGTTACATAAGTCGGGTAAAGTGTACATTTCTTTCTGAACAGTGCCACCTCTTCCCTCGTTTTCTCCCAGTCTTTCCTTCCTGATTGATTCCCTCTCCCACAAGTTGTAAAGTTCATTTTTAACGTTGTGTCTAGTTAGTATCACCACTGAATTAGTTCACCCTTTGTCCCACCTTTTCATGCTGTGCATTACCCTTTCCAAATCAGATAAACTTATATATAAGACAAAAGGTACAGCAATCAAAAACATTACCTTGAAAAAAGGAACAAAATGGGAAAAAACAGAAAAAAATGAAAGAGAAAAACAAAGTAAAATAAATAACCTCTTGTTCCCATTTTTTGGTGTTCATTTCAATAAGCATCATTTTATACGATCATGTACACATAGCTATGGAGCCTTTGTGATTCTCTCCTAAAAATATCCTCCTTTGGTTCACTATGTGAGTGTTTTAAAGACTTGTTTAATTGATCATGTCCCAAGTGTAGTTTTGCATATGTAGGAGTTCATGGGTCCATGAACTTGAAAACAGTGTTCTTGTAAGAGAATATAATATATATAATTGATATATATAATATATATTGATATGCTATATATATAAAATTGATATATGATCCTTCTGGGTATGGTGGTTACACTTGTAATCACAGCAACTTAGAAGGCAGGGGCAGGAATATAGTGAGTTCCAGACTAGTCTTGGTGAAAGTAATAAATAAGGTTCTATCTCAAAGCACAAAATGATTTTTATTCTTCTCTATTACTACTTCCTCTGAAAGAAGTTATTAATCAGTACCAAGAGAATCAAAGTGCTGTGAAAATTCTTGTGCAAAACATTTTTCATATTTTATTTCTCTTGAGAAAATTCATAGGAGAATTGCTGGGTCCTAGGATCATGTTTTATTTAAAATTTATTGGCAACTACCAAGCCATTTTCCAGATGTATCATTTTAGTCTCCTTACTAGTCGTGGAAGTTCATTTGTTCCACATTACTGTTGGTAATTAGGATTGTCAGTTACCAGCTATTCTAGTATATATAAAATGGTATCTCACTTCACTTTAAATAGCATTTTCCTGGTGTGGAGCACTTTTTCAACTTCTTAAAATTTATGTCTTAGTTTTCATGTCATTTGGATGTTCTTAATTGGATTTTGCTATCGTGGATTTGTAAGTGCTCATTATAAATTCAGGACATAAGTCCTTTGTCAAATAGTTACTAGTTCTGTGTTTGCTGAATACTGCTTTAATCTTGATAAAGTGTCTTTATACATCCTACCTGAATTGTTCAGTAAATTAACCTTGTAAAGTTGAACTATGATGGTTTTTTATATCTTGATCTAGTAGGTAGGAAAATTATAAACCTTGAGAAGAAACTAAACTATTACTAAAACTATGGAAATAAGAAGGATATCTGAAAACTTGAGACTTAGTAATTATGTTTTTTGAATAGGCTATACAAATGTTTTGTAAAACACATTAAGATTGAGACATGTTTGCAAAATACAGATTACATTTGTAAGATCAGTTATGATAGGATCTATAAAAACGTGATAGAAAGAGATAGAAATGTAAAGTTGCAAGGTTAAAGCTTTTAGTTCTACCACATAGAAATATATAACCTTCCTTGAAAGTGGTGTTTTTAATATATAGTGACCTTGTAAGTTTGAAAATGCGAGGCCCCAGTTAAGAGAAATCTCCAACTTTATATGCTAGATGTAAAACTAGAGTATATTCTACTGTATTGCCTTTTAGTTGAGGAATATGTAACTGCTTATGTGTGGATTATGTGTTGATAAGTTGATATTTTAGAGTTAAACATTTTGGCAGCTTAGTGAATACTTAATTTTTAGTTGTGGTGGTAAGGGAATATGCTGCTATTTGTGCTTTAATATTCTAAGAGTCATGCTAGTTACTATACTTTCCTGAAGGATTATGAAGAAAGAAATGGTTAGGTCTATGATTTCTAGTTAGTATTTTTGTCATAGATTTTGGAAGAAGAAAAATTTTAAAAATTAATCTGCACTTAGTTGCTATGTGACAATAATTTTAAAAGTTAAATATTCTACCCTTTGTATTAAGACACAACTGTGATCTAATGTTGTGATTATTGCAGGAAATAACATATATTCCCTCCTTTAGTATCATTTTCTGTTTGTCTAATCTTAACAATAGAGGATATTACTATAAGCTATGGAATAGTTGTAATAGAGCATTGCCAAAATTGGTAAACTTTAAAATAACTATAATAATATGACAAGACAGTGTTATTTTCAAATTAAAGTTGGCATGGGGAGTAGAAACTAATCTAAGTTGAGGATACATATCAGTTATTCAGGAAGTTTTAAAAAGTCCTGTGTACTTTTTTATATTTTAATTATTCATATTATTCTGTTTTGTAGTTGTCCTTAATTTTATTGTGCCTAGTTGATTAGTATTATCATAGGTCTAGATGTACAGAGAAAACAAATATATATGTGGTTCGGTCTGCAATTTCAGACATCCACAGAGGTCTTGGGATGTATTACCTATTGACAAGGGAAGCTTGCTCCACATGTTCCTGCTGATGCTAATTGGAATCCTTCCAAAATATTGTATTTGAAGAGCAGTTTGGAGCTAGAGGAGCATAGAACATTTTTAACTCAACTAAGTTAACTACACTACCTCAACTAAGAAAAATAGAGTCAATTTTCAGTCAGTATAACTTTTGAAACTTGACATGAGTAGAATTAGAAACTCATGGCCAAAACAATATAAATGATACATCAGAATTCTTCTTTTAACCTCTTACAAAATGCAGGTTTCCAGCTTTGTTTTAACTATCATTATCTGGACTTGGGAAATAAGTAAATTCAGATGAATGATCAAATAAATTACTTAGGCGTCAAATGGATTCTGATTCTGCAAGACTCCTTGCACTCCAAACCTAATTTTCAAACTCTGAACTCGAGAACCAAATAGATGTAATACTTAAACATTTTTGTTAAGTTAATCATATGATCTAACAGAAAGAATACTTCTCTAGACTGGTCGGAGAATTAGGAAACTAATATTCTGCATGCCGTTACTGTCTTGAACTTGATCTTTCTGGATCTTAGTTTCTGTCTGTTAGATTTAGTCTGCCATCCAGTAGATCTGGAATTCTAGTTTTCCTGAAAGGTTGATAGACATTTAGAAAGCTATTTATCATATTTCAAAGAGCCTTAAGAAAAATAATACAATCCAAAAGCCATGCAGTCTAGGCAGTACTAAGCCCAGTAAAAATTTCTGTATATTTCAAACAAACTAATATTACTGTTTGACTGATCAAATTACTCATCTCTTCATGACAAGTCTTTGAATTAAAATTAGAGAATGAGAGCTGGGTACTGATGGCTCACTCTTGTAATCCTAGCTACTCAGAAAGGCTGAGATTTGAGGATCAAGATTTGAAGCCAGTTTAAATAGGAAAGCCTATGAGACTCTTATCTCCAGTTAACTACCAAAAAGACAGAAGTTGAGCTTCTCAAGAGGTTAGAGTGTTAACCATGCATGAAAAAGCTAAGGCCTGAGTTCAAGCCCCAATACCAGTACCAGCAAAAAACAATAAAATCAGTAAAATTCAAAATGTTCATATATCATTATGATATGTATTTCCAAGGCATATAGGTAAATACTAATTAATCAATATTAGTACATTTATTTCTGGAAAAATTAGATCTATTAGTGGCTATTTTCTATATTGCCTACTAATCTAATCTATAATAGACTTTTTAGAGGATTAACTTCCTTAGATTGGTTTTTTACATTACTGTATACTAAATGTACTTTCATTTGCTATGTTCTCCATAAACAGCTAAATTCTGTTTAAAAACTGATTAATTCATTTGGGGCTCAGTATCTTTTCATAAACTTGTTGTTGAACACAAATTTTTCTTTTCTGTTGTGGTATAGTAGACTAAATGGTTAATATATTTGATTTGTAATATTTCTTTAACATCATTATTGATATTTGTGTTCTGAAAATTAAATTCTAAATATGGAATTGAGTACATTTTATTCTTCTCTCTAGAGATTACTTAATTATCTTTCTGTGTCCTTGCCAAATTAGCTATATGTAGTATATGTTAGATAAAGTACATAATAATAATAATCAGAAACTCTGTAAGATACTTGTAAGTGATCTAAATTAAAATTTGGGGGGGAATACATTGTTCTGTGAGTCAAGGTTACTTTTTTTCTCTTTTGTACAACTGTATGTTGTGTTCAGTTGAAAGGCCAATAGGAGATGACTAGTGGTTAGTTTCTTGTTATGTTTAATTCTGTATTACAAAAAGACATAATACTTGACTTGGTTCCTCCCTGAAGACAAAATACATTTTAAAACTCCCAGGTGCTTTGTTTGGTAAATGTTTTTAATCTATAAAGAAAGGTAATTTACTAAGTTACTTGCTCAATACTAGTTTGTTTGTTTGTTTGTTTGTCGATCATGGGGACTGAACTATGGGCCTGGGTAATGTCCTCAGTTGTTCACCTCAAGGTTAGCACTCTACCACTTGAGCCACAGCCCCACTTCTGGCTTTTTCTGCTTATGTGGTTCTGAGGAATCGAACCTAGAGCCTCATGCGTGCAAGGCAAGCACTCTACCACTGAGCCACCTTCCCAGCCCCTCAAATTTTATTTTTAAATAGTTTAATACAGCACCTTTTTCTGTTTATCTATAATGTAGAATTAATTACTCCATCGCTACTCCATAGTTCTTGCAATCTGCATCATACCTTTCCAAGGTTAGTTATCTAAATATAATATGTTTCTGAATTCTGTTGTCTTTGCCATGCTTTTCTTAGAAGAATAATTCATGTTATTCATTAATGAATACAGAAGATCTCAAAAGCATGTATTACAAGAAAACTAAGCATTTATATAAATATTACAATATATCTTATGATTACTTGTTCTAAAGGATCTCTGGTGCCATCTACTGAATGATTTTTTTAAAGAAAAATAGGAAGTCAAATTACGGATTCTCAGTAGATCTGATGTTTTGTTACCTTAATTTTTAAGGTAAGAGACTTTTCTTTTTTTGAGAGTCTCTCACTGTGTAATGCAGGCTGGCCTTGAACTTTCCACTGTCGTACCTCAACCTCCTATGTGCTAGGATTACTGATGTGCACCAGGATGCTTGGCTTAACTTTCATTTTCTTTTTAAAGCACATTTGGGTTTAGGGAAGAGTTGAGTTGAGCAGAAAGTACACAGTGTTTCTATTTGCTCTTTGTCCCCTCACTCCTTCTGTTTCCCCTATTTGTCATTATATATGACAGCGTTGATTAACCAATACTGATAAAAATCAATATTACTGAATTTAATTATCAAAGTATTATCAAATTTACCTTAGGATTACTTTACATGTGTTGTACAGATGTGTAGATTTGCACCATGTCTTGTATGTACCCAGTATCATACTCAGTATCATGTCTTGCAAAATCCCGTACTCCCATCTATTTATTCCACCCTACTATTCCGTTTCCAGATTCAATTCTTTTCCCTAGTAATTTGCATTTAAGATTCCTCCATGTTTGTTTGTGGCTTGTTAGCTCTTTTTCTTTCTCTTATTGAACAGTACTCCATGCTGTGAGTGTGTCATAGTTTCCTTATTCATTACTGTTAAGGAATATCTTGATTGCCTATGATTTTCATACATAAAGCAACTGTTCACAGGTTTGTGGTCAAATGCTAAGGCTTTTGTACTACCAAACTATATATTGCTATACAAAGTAACTATCATTTTACATTCCCATTAATACTGAAGTCCCACCATGTCTTTTTTTCCCCATAAATCCTGCTTTTGTTATTCCTAAAATATTATCGTTAAACTCAAGGTCCACTGAGTTTTTTTTTTCTGTGTTACTTTCTAGTGCTTTCATAGGTTTGTGTTTTATTTTTAGATAAAGATGTGCTTTGAGTTAATTTTTGTGAATGGCATATGTTGATAGGTTCTAGGTTTCTTTCTTTGTATTTGAATGTCAGGTTGTTCTTCTGTTCTTAATTGAAAATACCATGTGTCATTGACTTTGGTGTTAATACTGACTACAGAATGAGTTAGAAAGTATTCCTCTGCTTCTATTTTCTGAGAAAGATTTTAGGAAATCACTTAATTTCTTCCTTAAATGTTCAATAGAATCTGTCAGTGCAACTATCTAGCCTGGTGATATTTGCTTTGAATTAATTGTTAGTTGAATTCCTTTATAAAAATTTGTTCAGGTGATACCTATTTCTCCTTGTTTACATCTTGGTAGATTGTTTTCAAAGGAATCACTCCGTTTTATTTTCTATAAAATTTATGAGCCTAATCATAATTTTTAAATCTTTTTGTTGTTGTTGTTGCTATTGGTTGTGGGGCTTGAAATCAGGGCCTGGGCACTGTCCTGGGCCTCTTCGTGCTAAAGGCTAGCATTCTACCACTTGAGCCACAGAGCTACATGGCAAAGTGCCATATAAGGATCTAGCTTCTGTTTTCTGCATGTGGCTGTCCAGTTTTGCCAACACCGTTTGTTTAAGAGGCTATTTTTCAGCCCATGTTTTTAGCTCCCTACTCAAATATTAAAAAGCTAAACATCTGCAGGTTTGTTTCTGGGTCTTCTGTTCTGTTCCATTGGTCCTCAGGCCTGTGTTTGTGCCAGTACCAAGCTGTTTTCATTACTATGCGTTTGTAGTAGTTTGAAATTTGGTACTGTTATTCCTCCAACACTGTTCTGCATGCTAAGGATTACCTTTGCTATTTAGGGTCTTTTGTTATTTCATGGGAAATTTTGGTTGTTTTCTCTATCTTGTTGAAATGTTGATGGTATTGCAATGAATTTCTAAGTTGCTTTGGGCAGCATTGCTGTTTCCAAGAGGTTAATTCTTCCATCATGGACAGTCTTTCATTTCCCTAAATCTTTTCTAATTTCTTTTTTCAAATTTTTAGTTTTCAATGTTACTGTAGGCTTTAAGACTTCATATGCTATTTCCCAAAAGAAGTAAGGATACATTTCCTTTTAGGAAGAGTAACTGGCCTAAAGAAAGTTTTACTTTATAGATTTAGCTATCAAAGAGTGAATTACATAATTAAAAAATATGACCTGAATACTTTGGTGTTTTAAATGAATCATGAGTTAAACTCTTGTTTGGAAAAATCTTGTGGGATTTGTGCCATGGAGTTTATTTCTTTTTTGTTGGTACCAGGGCTTGAACTCTGGGACTTTCTAAGCTTGATTGATCATCAGAGTTGGTCTCCTCCAGAGACTGGAAGAGTGGCCTAACAAAATATAACCTAAATTTAATATCAATATTCTCATCTAAACACCTCTTTTAAAAATTATCTCATTCTTTCCACAATAAAATAAGCACCATAAAATATATAAGCAGTATGGTTAGCTATGTATAAGAATTAACAGAAAATAATAAAAGATCAGAATTAGACCTTCAAAGGGTTTTTATAAATAAATGTTACAGAATATGAAAATGAGAATTTTTGATTTATTTAAAAAGGAGATTAAAAAGTTAAAAGTTAACAGGATAGGAAAAGAGCTTATGGAGAACTATCAAAAACTACTTAACATATGCATGATAACCAAGCAGAATATTTAAAACTGAGACTTAAAACAGTGAAAACTTAAAACCTAAAAATATAAGCAATCTATTCTAAATAATGAGGTTTACTGAAAGATCTTAAGAAGCCACCAAAAAGAAAAGGAAGGGAGGGAGAAAGGGAAAGAAAGAAAGAGAGCGAGAAAGAAAGCAAAAAGGATATGTGCTAAAGAGACTTGGAAGATAAATATGTTAACTAGTATAGCTAATGAGGATATTGGATGAAGAATATGAATAGGATTGAAGAGAGACAACACTGGCTGCATGAGAATTCTTCAAAATGTGTAAAAATACATATTATATCCAGCATTTCTAGTGTAATCTGACAGAATGAAAGTCAATTTGCCTTATTCTTAACTGCAAGAAATACATTAAGAAAAAGAGGGGGAAAAAACCAGAAATAATAGTGATTATTGACAGCAGGTATTCAACAGCAAAAGAGAGACACCTACCAGAAAAAGTGATTATTACTTATAGAACTCTGGTAACACTTTCAAAGGAAAGTTTCATAGGGAAAAGAAAAAAAGCAAAAAAAATTCCAAAACATTTTTTAATTTTATTGTTATGATAAAGGCGATGCGTAGAGGGGTTGCCATTTCATAAGTCAAGTAATGAGTATATTTTTTTGGACAGTATCACCCCTTCATTCTCTTCCAGTTTTTCCCTCCTGTTCAGTTGTAATTTATTGTTACAAACCAAAACTGAGGTTTATGCCTAAGGAAAAAAAAAATAAAGCAATCCTAAAAAAACTATTTGAGGGCCTGGGAAGGTGGCTTAGTGGTAGAGTGCTTGCCTTGCATGCATGAGACCCTGGGTTCGATTCCTCAGCACCACATAAGCAAAAAGAAAAAAGCCGGAAGTGGCGCTGTGGCTCAAGTGGTAGAGCACTAGCCCTGAGATGAAGAGCTGAGGGACAGCACCCAAGCCCAGAGTTCAGGCCCCACGACCAGACTCCCCCCCCAAAAAAAAGACTATTTGAGAATCCATAGAGAATTATTAGTATTAAATTAATGCACACTTATTGAATTTTAAAAGCTCTGGGGACTGAAGATATGGCTCAGTGGCAAGGTTTGTGCTTAGCAACATTGTATTTAATTATTACTCCTCCCACCCCCAAAAAAGAGTTACAATGCCTATAAACCTGGAGTACTATGACTAGAATTATGGTGTATTATATCACTTTTAATTACTTAATTTTAAACACTCACGATTAGTATGCATATGAAAATTTCCAAGGAGTAGTAATAAAAGATCAGTATTAATTTCAAGCCAGTAGAAAGTAGTATGAAAAGAGTATTTCAAAAAATAAACTAAAACGTTGTCAGAGGAATATTTAAATGTGCTATTATGAGGCCTTCAGTTAAAACATAGATTATCAGATAAGTTAAAACTTTGTATCTGCTTATAATGTTCATAAGACTCCCAGCATAGACTGACCAGTTATGTATAAAAGCCTATTAACATGAAATATAATGACTTATACAGATGAAAAGGAATATTGGAAGATTTTTTTTAAATCATAATAAAATGCTCAACAGAGCTGGGCACTAGTGGCTCACGCCTATAATCCTCACTACTCAGGAAACTGAAATCTGAGGCTTTTCGTTCAAAGCTAGCCAGGCAGAAAAATCCAATGAGATTCTTATTGCCAATTAATAGCCAAAAATCCAGAAGTGGAGCTGTGACCCAAGTGGTAAAGTGCTACTCTTGAGTGAAGAAACTCAGATATAGCACTCAGGCCCTGAGTTCAAGCTTTAGGACTAGTTCCCCCCCCCAAAAAAAAATTTTTTTTACTCACCAGAAAAGATAATTCTGAATATATAGATCCAAATAATAACCTGAAAATACATGAAGCAAACATTATCACATGTATAAGATATCACAGTGTTTAACTTCTCATCAAATCAAACAGATCTCAGAAAATGAGGACTGGATATCTGAAACTGAGGCTTATAACAATGCATCTTAAAAACCTAAAGCTATAAGCAACCTGTTGTAAATGATAAGGTTTACGGATGACCTGAAAGATCTTAAGAAGTCACCAACAGAAAAGGAACAAACAGAAGTAAAATTCAATCTTATGGATACATGTACAATTCTAAACTGAACCCCTGCAGAGCATACATTCTTTTCAAAGGTACTTGAAATTTTTTTAAACTGTTACATTCCAAGCTATTAAGAAATTATGAACAAGTAAAAAAAAGTCATACATATTATATTCCTTGATCAAAAGTTAGTTAAATAAGTATATATATATATATATATATATATGTGTGTGTGTGTGTGTGTGTGTGTGTGTGTTTGTGTGTGTGTGTGTATTAAATATATATGTATATATTAAATATAGAAATTTTAAAACCTTTAAAAAATCATTCATTTGATTAAAAGAACTCACAAAGCCCACTAAAATATAGTTAGCATTGAATAGTATTATAATATTATAAAATTTATAGAAATAAGGTAAAGTGGTGACAGGAAGATTATATTTATAATTATTAGTAAGAAAATTGTTAAATAATGAATGAGCCAAAAATCAAACTTACAGAGTTTTTTTTCTATAAAAGGAATACTTCACTTTAATAACCATATTGAAGATATTTTAAAATACACAAAGTTAAAGCAGATATTTATACAGTACCGAGTATTATTCTAATGCTTTACACATATTAACTCATTTAAAACCAAACAACCACGTTAGTTGCTATGATGCCCATCTTACAGATGAGTAAACTAAACAGAGAGATTATATCATCAGCTGATGTTGATACGTATACTGAACAATGTTAACAATCTGGCCAAATACTCTCTATACCAATGAAACTCACTGGTTCCTTTTCATACTTAAGAACTCTTGGATAAGAGCAAATTAAAACCACATATTAGTCACCACCAAAACTTACAGAGTTTTAAAAACTTACCTCTAAATATATGAGCATGGAAAACAAATAAAGATATAAACAAACGTAATGACATAAATACACAGGTAAGATAGAAAAGGTTAACTAGATTAAAACTCCATGTTCTTAGGAAAAGAACTAGTAAAAGTAAAATAATAATATCTGAAACTTTGCTTTCTAAAATTCTAGGCTATGTTTCCTTTTTTCCTAAATTATTTCACATTATCCTTGATTTTTTTCTCTTTAGTTTCATATGTATCTGCTAAAGAAAGACTTCTAAAATATTTCAAGAATTTTACTGTTTTTAAGCTGCTCATCTAGATTGAGTTGAGAAAAACTTTGTCCTTGAGTCTTTTTTCTCCTGATAGGAATTGTCACAAAATAGCTTTGTGATTTAAAATTTAAGTAATCAGCCCAAATATTTTCGAGGAGTCTGTAACAGGCACTGGATAACCATCCTATGTATATTAGGTTGTTTAATTCCTGGAGCAGCTCTTAGCTATTATAAGGAGAAGCAGTTTACAGATAAATTGTGGTATGCAGATTAACTTGCCTAAAGTTACATAACCTGAAGAGCTAGAAATTAGAATCTAGGTATATATGAATTGCAAAGATATACTTTTAATCTATTACTCACATTGCCTTCAGCTGTATTATTTAGTCTGTGTATGCTGTATGGGGTTCTTCAGGATAGTGATTCCCCAAATGTACAAAAAAGCCTGGGATCCCACTGGGTCTTAGGAGTTCATAGGTTAGACCTATATTTTTATTATTAGGCTTAAGATTTTTGTCATTTTTCCTTCTATTGACATGATCACTGATGGTACAAAAGCCTATCAGTTAAAGCTACTGATAACCTTAATATAAACCAATAAAGCCAGTAGCAATAAACCATACCAATGTTTTTATGTTACCTACCTCCACACATACACACATTGCTAAAAAGAGGCATTCCACTAAAGAATGCCCTTAATAAAAGAATACCATTTTTATAATGTTTTATTTTAAAAATGCTATAATCAGAGGGGTTATATACGCTAAAGAGTACATTTCCTTTTGGATAATGTTACCCCTTCCCTAGTTCTCTCCCAGTTTCCCCTCCCCCATCCCACCCACAAGTTATGTAGTTCATTGTCAGCATAGTGTCCAGTGAGTACCATTGCTGCATTTGTTTACCTTTTGCCCCTCCATTTCTGTGTTTCCCCATGCACTCCCAAAGACATACAGACAAACAAAAAGAAAAGCAAACCAAAACAAAAAAGAGAAAACCTCTTATTTTTATTTTTGTAATTTTATAATTTATTAAACTTAACTCTTAAACATTTATACAATATTCTGTGTAATAAAAATGCAAAGGAGTCATAAAATAATTCTGTAGTATATTAAAGTACATTGGCCTGAAGAAAAGCACTTGCGTGATCTTTGTGGTTAATTGTGAGCACAAGTAGCCACCTTTTCATAAATATAATTTTCACTGGAAAGAACAACAGATAATACCATTCATTATTCAGATCTGAATAATAATATAATATGAATAGTAATTATTTAAAGAAGCCAGCTTGTATCTTCCGGGGAGAAAACATGAGTTGCATTTGTTGCTATTGATTAAATTGAAATATTCAAGTGGAAAGTACAATTTTGGAGACTTGTCTGCCACCATGAACTTTGCAGATTTCCTTTGTTGAAATTGGTAGTGATATTTATTAGTGGATGTGATTTTTGCTACTTAATCTACCAAAGCTGTCGTGATAAACATTTTTTTAAGGGCTCTATTTTATGTATTGTAGAATTTGAAGGCAAATATGTGGTGTTCCTTAGAGCTGTGTGTATCTACCATTACAATATAAAAACATTTAATGATGATTAGTAAATGAGTATAGATGTATTTCAGTAAAACTATAAAATTATGATGATCTACATATTCCACTGTTTGCTGATCCTTGTTCTGTGGGACAAGTTTCATAGAAGTAATAAAATAAGAATGATTACGTATTTAACTATATTTAATGAAATCTAAAGCAAATAGAGAAATTATGGAAACAGAGTGAAGGTGAGGAGTTAGAAATAAAACCAGAAATTACTGGGGTCTTTTTGCTTGTTTGTTTTAAATCAATAAAACAGTAAGGTAACTACCAAATAAAATTTCAAAAGCACTTAACAAATGCGCTAAGCCCAGAAAGATTTACAGAAGTACCTTACAAAGGTAAGATGATCTCACCACTCTTTTCAGTTTTTCTAGATCATACTACTAGTTGTTATTATTGAGGTTCTAGAGATTTGAAACCAGGGCTTTGCACATGGTAGGCACATGCTATGTTTTAAAAATGTTTTAGAAAGTTGATGACCTTTTGTTACTCCTTTTGGATTTGTAGGGCTCATGAACTTTTAGTGTGGTGAGTCTGCTTACGATATACTACCACAGGCTTCTGGCTGCACTAGATGGAACTAGGTCTGCAGATGGTAGCCCTGTGCCAATCATGTGTATGAATGTGCTCCTTGAAATTATTTTTAAGTATGATGTTTATTTAGGTTAAAAAAAACCTTGTAAAGATTTTTTGTCAGTCATGGGGCTTGAACATAAGACTACTGAATAATCTCCTGAACATCATTACAAAGATTTTAAGCATCTGAGCATAGTGGTACATACATAATCTGAGCACTAGGGAAACTAGGGTAAGAGAATGGCAAGTTTGAGGCACTCTTAGGCTACCTAACAAAACCATGCCTCAAAAAGAGAAACAAAATAAAAAATTTCAAATAGAATTTTATACTACATTAAGAAAATACTGTGTCATGGTCAAGTGAGACTTATTTCAGTGGTACAAAAATGGTTCCATTTTTTAAAATCCATCAATATAATTCATAAATTAAGGAGGAACAGAAATTGAAGTTCATATATACGGCTGCTGAAAAGATGTTTGATACATTTCAAAATGTCTTTTGACAAAAATTACAATAGCAATTAATGCAGATTACTATAGAATTACACAAAAAATAGAGCCTAATGTTCATCAATACTTGACATACTAACATGATTCCCACCGGGCGCCAGTGGCTCACACCTGTAATCCTAGCTACTCAGGAGGCTGAGATCTGAGGATTCCATTTCAGAGCCACCCAGGCAGGAAAGTCATGAGACTCTTATCTCCAATAATCCACCAGAAAACTGGAAGTGGTGCTGTGGCTCGCCAGCCTTGAGCTGAAGAGCTGAGGGAACAGAGCCCAGGCCCAGAGTATAAGCCCCACGACCGAAAAAAACAAAAAACAAAACCTTGGCATACTTAATGTGATTCCCACTAAACATAGAACAAGATATAATGTCCAAATTACCAGTGTGCATTTAGATAAGAAAAATCTGTTTAAACACACAAAAATCCAAAAAACAATAGAATTATTCTGTTTGCATATAACAGAAAGCCCAAAGGAACCAATGAAAGTAGCCCAAAACAGTAAAAGAATTCAGTACAGTATTGGCACAGCAAATGAACTATTTCTAATCATGTAATGTACAGTAATAACACTTGCAATAGTAATAAAAAGACAAAATTTCCTGATATAAACCGACATAACAGTTCTTCTTAAGTGAATATGTAACTATAGTAACTTTTAGAGATGCCATAGTTCACTGAGAAAAAGACGCAAGAATAAAAACAGCTGGCTTTCGGACATACATTCATACTATAGAAATTATTTTTTTCATCTCTTGTGGAAGTACAAAATGATATACTCTGCAAAATGTACTAAGCAGTACCGTAGTCTCATTTGTAATAACCAAGACTAGGTAATTTATAAAGAACAGATTCATTTATTTCAGTTCTAGAGGCTGGAAAATTGAAGACTCGAGCAAATTCAAAGCCCTAATGACCACAGCATCTCTATTATAAGTCCCCACATCTTAACAGGGTGCATTGAGATTTAAATTTTTAACGTACAAATTTTAGGGGGATCCTTTCATACTGTAAATAGGTAAAGCTTCCTTTGATCCAGTAATCCCGCTTCTTAGAATTTACCTGAAGGTATTTGTTTAACAATAACGGTAAACTTCACATCATAGGCTTTGTGCTGTGTTGCTTCATTTCTTGGTATATTCAAGGTTTACTCTTTTTTTTTTTTTTTTTTAAGTTTCTGACATTTGATTAAGTTGAATCTAAAGAGGCCTTCTTAAAGGGTATCCTGCTTTAGTTTAAACTTTGTTGAACTTTGTAATATGTAGATAAATGTTTATCAATTTTTTGACATTACTTAAATACCAGTTTTGCTGTTGCATCTAGTATCTTTTAATATATGTAATGTTTATTTACAAATGTTGTTATACTTAATTGGGGTCAACATGTCTGAAGGCCTCGATTCATATCTCATATCACTTTGTTCTTGCCTTTCTTCCTTCCTTTTTCCTCTCCCTCTCAGAGTTCCCCTCAGACCAAGTATCAGTTGTTCTGTCTTCAAGTTCACTGGTTATCCTGTCAGCTCAAATTTTATATCTACATTTTTTTTCATTTTTAGTTAGTGTGCTTTACAACTCCTGAATTTCTGGATAGTTGTGGTTTTTAATATAATTTATTTTCTATTTTCCTTTTGATGAGGTATTCCTTATATTTTCCTTTGTTCTGTGAACCCATTTTAAATGACTGGTTAAAAGTTTTTGTCTGTGAAGTCTGGGTTTCCTCTGAAATATTTTTTACTACTGTCTCTGGCATAAGGGCCATAATTATTCCATGCTACTTTGTTAAATGTATGAATATTTAAAGTAATACAGTGTGACCACTTTGGAAATCAGATGATCCTCCCACCAGGATTTTTTGTTGTTGTATTGATAACAACAGCAACAATGCTGCTGCTGCTAATGATGATGATGATGAGGGTGCTTTTTTTTTTAAGTAACTTCTCTGCACTAATTATGTGAAGTTGGTATTCTTTGTGTCTGAAATAGTCTTTACTGAAATAGTTTAATGCTCCCTTAATGATTGGCTAGAGGCGTTAAATATTTAAAACTATAATATAAACCATAGCACTAAGCCTTTTTCACGGGGGCTCTAGGAATACTGAGGAACGACGGTAAGAGTATGTGAATTTGCCAGGTGCCAGTGGCTTGTGCGTATCTATAATCCCAGCTAGTTAGGAGGCTGAGATCTGAGATTCAAAGCCAAGCCTGTAGAGGAAAGTCTGAGACTTGTATCTGCAATTAACTACAAAACAAAAAATAAAAAAACAAAACTAGAAATGGAGCTGTGGCTCCAAGAGCACTAGCCTTGTGAAGAAAAGTTCAGAAAGAGTGCCCAGACCCTAGCCAGCACAAAAAGGGAAAAAAAGAAAAAACAGGTTTTATTTAAAATGCCACATAGCTTACTGTTCTTCCCAAGATTCAGCCAATTCCTTTATTTAATGTAGCAATACTACTCCCTACACACACACTCCAAAAATAAAAACCATAGCAAACAAGTAAAAATTCTCAGAAAACTCACAGCATTAACAGCATCAGATTGTAAGAAAACAAACTAACTTGCTCAGAAAGAATTCTTTTTTTCTCACTTTCTCGTCCTCTCTCCTCCCTCCCTCCTTCCCTTCTTCCTTCCTTCCTTCTTTTCCTTCCTTCTTACCTTTTCTTCTTTCTTTCTTTTCCTTTCTTGCATTACTAGGGTTTTGAACTCAGTTGCTAGGCAAGCACTTGAACCATGTCCCTAGCCATTTTATTTTTTGGAGTGAGGCAGTCTCTTACAGTGCTGATCTTGGACAGTCCTCCTACCAATGTGCCTTCCATGTAGCTGAGGCTGCAGGTATGAACTACAGTGACTGGCTTATTTGATGAGATGGCAATCTCCAACTTTTTTCCTGGACTAGTCTTAAAGCATGCTCTTTCTAATCTCTACCTCCTGAGCACATGAGATTACAGCCAGTAATCCAACCAGTGAACATCTCTTAATTTTATCACTCTGTGGATAGCCAGGGAATTTTTTAACCAATTGTAACCTGATAACTTTAATTTTAAATATTCCTTTGTCTTCTTTTTACATTTTAGAAGAAACCAGTGAGCATTTTCTGGGTTTTGCTTAGAAATTTCTATGAATACATTACTCAATTTATTAGACATATTTTCTACTTTACAACTTACTCAAAACCTTTACCATTGCATAATGAATATATACTCTTTGCTTGAATTCACAATCATACTTATCTAATTGTCCTACAAATTTCCACCCCTCAGCCTCAAAGAGAATGAGTGTTCCGTTAACAGATTCGTTTTCACTAAGACTAACTTCAAAGTTCACTGCCTCTTTGTAAAATCACACACATATTTTAGATTTTATTATCATTAGCATTTTGCTAACATGTAAATATTATTTACATTTAGGCATATAACAAACTATGTCCAAAATTTAGCAGCTGTAGCCAGAAACTTATTATTTCACATTTTCTCTGAGTCACAAATCTGAGAGTGGCTTAGCTCAATGGTTTTGGCTTACAGTTCATTAAAATGCTATTATCCAAGGGTCAACTGGGATTGTAGTCTTCTTAGATTCAAAGTTCTGAAAATAATTTGTTCTGCTGCTGTATCTTTTTATCTGTATTTCTTTTACCTATATTTTGTTTGGACAGAGAAAGATTATTTGTAAGAAATGAGTGAATATGTTACTGTTAGGAAAATACTATTATAAAACTAGAACTACAGGATGTCTGTTTCTAAGTCATTGGCGGCTGTTGAGTAACACTAGAAGACTTCTAGTATCATTAAATTGTAATCAAAATAAGTTTAAGTTGTGATACTTTTATTTCTTTTTTAATGATTATATTTATTTCTTCTCTAGATCTTCCTCAGAACTGTGATCCTAACATTCCCCTAGTTGCTCAGGAATTAATGAAAAAGATGATACGTCAGTTTGCAATTGAGTACATTTCAAAAAGTGGTAAAATCCAAGAGAATAGAAATGGTTCAATTGGACCAAGTCTCATATGTAAAAGTATCCAAATGAATCAAGCAGAAAACTCCCTTCAGGAAGAGCAGGAAGGCCCCTTAGACCTCACTGTGAATCGAATGCAAGAACAAAATACTCAGCAAGGTAAGAATTTTTTTGCATGTGTAATATGTAATTTTGTTTTAATATATTTAATCACATTAATCATAGTTTTATATTCATAGGTAATTTATCTTAGAACTAACATTAATTTACTTACATGATAAATTAGAAATGAAGATTTATACTTTGTGTTTACAAAAAAGAAAAATTGAGTTATTCTCATTTCTTTTACAGTATAATATATGATGAAACAATCATAATAAGTAAGTTAAAACTAAAGAATCCAAGTAGAGATGTTTATGAGAAGGTTTTTTACAGTAATCCTCTAAAAACAACTAAGTACTTGATCTTCAGTTTTTGATCTTAAGTGATTAATGGAAATTATTAAATTCCTCTGTTTATGATGTAACCCAGTAAGGAAGAAAATTAGTACATGTGATAAGTGTATATAATTGTGTCATTAATTATTTCAGGACAATTTTTCAGAAGTCTGAATGATAATTAGGTCATGTTGGACTTAATATGACAGTTTATTAGAAAGACAATCATGATTTCATAGGATCAAGATAAGAAGGGCTTTAAAAAAAAGTATGGGGAAGATACCAAATAAGGGTTGTTTCTGGACACTGAGAATAAATAGCTCTTAGTAACATTAGGCAACATGTCAATCCTTAAAGCCATTAAAAAAAAAAAAAAAAAAAAAGTATTAAGTATTCTGATAGTGCTAGCTCTGCTCCAAGCTCAAAAGAAGAGTTCACAATCATCAGTGTTTGAAGAAGATAATATTTTCAGCATTTAGATATTGAAATAATTTCCTCTTGTCTGTTTCCTAATTTTACATTCATGAGTTTATCCTAACATATTAGGGTGATAATAGGTTATAAGAGAAATATTATCAAAGGTAACTGTGATAAAAGATTTAAGGAAAAAGTATCAGAACATAAAATTCTGGACATTGAATAATAGAGGATTTCAGGTTTTTTGCTTTTGACCCATACTTTTTGCATTCTGTATCTTATCCTCTTTTAGGAAAGCAATTGAGAATTCTAAACAGAGTTTAATCTGTGTGATAGCCTTGTCAAGACTTCCATTCCCTCTTCAAGTAACTACCTATCAAAACTTTAATTTCAGCCGGGCACCCAGGGCTCATACCTGTAATCCAAACTACTCAGGAGGCTGAGAACCGAGGATCTTGGTTTGGAGCCAGCCCATGCTGGAAAGTCTGTGAGACTTTTGTCTCCAATAACTTACAATAAACTACCCCAATAAAACACTGGAAATGGCGCTGTGGATCAAGTGTTATTCACTAGCCCTGAGCACAAAGAAACTCAAGAACAGTACCCAGGCCCTCAATTCAAGCCCAAGGACTGGCAAAAAACAAACAAACAAAAAAAAACAACTTTAATTTACTCATTTGTAAGTTGTCTATAATAATAATGAACCTATAGAACAACATGAGAAATTCATGAGTTACTTTCTCTGAATGGTCCAGTGATTAGAATTAGGATTACTTGCTAGAGGGTAGAAGGAATCAAATTTCAGGTCACTGTGAGAAACATTTTGACCAGATATTTCTTTCAGTGGAGGAGTAACATTTCCCCTGATTACTTCATTGGATGGATACAAAAACATTGGATAACTGCTCAGGATAAATGATGTTCTAAAAGTAGATTTCCTTTCCTTAGCTTCTTTGATTCTATGAACTTAAGTGACAGGACAGCTTTAAATATTAATGTAGGAAACATTAATGTAAAAATTTTAATTACATTAATATTCCAGGCAAAGCACATAAAGATGTGGAATATCCTAGGGAGAGAAAGAGTACTGATGATTGTTATATAAATAGTCTTGACAACTTTATTGTGGGTGACTTTGTGTCATATGTGATTTCAGTATTCTTCAGGATACAAACCATTTTGCCAAGTATGATTTGTAGTACAGAAGAAAAGGGAAAATAGTGATGAAGTTTTAAAAAAGAAAAAGTAGACTGTATTCTTCTGCTTCCTTCCTCTCTCCTCCTTTCTTCTCTATCCCCCCTTCTCTTCTTCTCTTTCATAGTATTTTAGCTCAGGAACTTACGCATGCTGAGCAAGTGCTCTACCATTGAGTTAAACCCCCAGCTTCAGATTTTATTTGATAAAACAATGTCTTCATGTTATGTATTAATAGATTCTCGTATTGCCTACTTACATACAAAAAAAGGAAAACGTGGAGCACATAAGTTTGTTGCAATTGTATGTAGATGTGTGTCCGTTACTCATTGAAACACATCATATATACTTCTGTTTGTACAGACTAAATATTTTCTTTTTTTTTTAGAGTAAATCTTTTAAGGTTGAAATAAAGATGTTATGAACTATTTTTAAATGTCTTGGTAATCATAGTGAATTCAGTGAAATACATACTTGGGAACAATTTCATTAGTAATGATAGAAGGTATAAATCCATATTTAATATAGATTTCTTAAAACAACATTTTAGCTGGGTCTTGTACCTGTAATCCTAGCTTCTTAGGAAGGTGAAATCTGAAAATTGTAGTTCGAAGCCAGCTTGGTCCAAATGTCTATAAGACTTTTATCTCTAATTAAGCAACAAAAAGCAGAAAGTATATATGACTCAAGTAGTAGAGCACCAAACTTGAACAAAAAAGCCAAATAAGAGTGTGAGGCCCTGATTTTGAGCCCCATTACCAGAACAAACAAACAAATAAATAAATAAAATTTCCTGGCCCATGGGCTGGGAAGATGGCTCAGTGGTAGAGCACTTGCCTTGCATGCATGAGGCCCTGGGTTCGATTCCTCAGCACCACATAAGCAAAAAGAAAAAAGCCGAAAGTAGCACTGTGGCTCAAGCGGTAGAGTGCTAGCTTTGAGCTGAAGAGCTGAGGGACAGCGCCCATGCCGAGAGTTCAGGCCCCACAACCGGACCCAAAAAAAAAAAAAAATTTCCTGGCCTGATTTTACTGCCCTTACTTCATGGTATATTTAATTAAAATCCTATGTCTTTGCAGGGGGAAGTTATTGGCTAGGGCATAATACAATTCATGCTATTTCCTCTGTAAATTCTTTTCTTTTTTTTTTTCTTTTTCTTTTTTTTTCATGCCAGTCCTGGGACTTGAAGTCAGGGTCTGGGCACTATCCCAGAGCTTTTTACTAAAGGCTAGTGTTCTACCACTTGAACCACAGCTCCTCTTCCGGCTTTTTGGGTGATTAATTGGATAGGAGAGTCTCAGACTTTTCTGCCCAGGCTGGCTTCAAACTGTGATCCTTAGATCTCAGCCTCCTCCAGAGTAGTTAGGATTACAGGCATGAGCCATCAGTGCCTGGTTTGTCTATAATTTCTTAATAGTCCTTATTTAAGTAGGTTTTCAATTTGTGAGTTACTTTATTTGAATTAGATAACAATAGATAACTCTAATACATGATCATGCTTTAGTTCATTTGCTGGTGCTGTAAAAGAATATAAGAAACAAATTTATTTCTTCAAATTCTGAAGACTTAGAGGTCCAAAGATGAAAAGCCTCTATGTTGCTATGTAAACATAAAATATTTACATTCATGTAATATTCTAGGCACAACACTTAAATAGTGAACAACTAGACATAAAAAAGAATAATGATAGTTGTTGTAACTATTGGTTACTACCATAAAGCAACAAATAATGCCTATTTTATGCAGAGTATTTCACCAAATAGAGTAAAAAGAAAAGTTGATATAGTCTTCATACCAGAAGATGAAAAAGGAACAATTATACAAAAACCAAGTATAAACTTCTAAACAGATATCAGCAAGTTGAATGCAGTGTAATATAATAACATAATAACATAAATATCTAATAAGCATTTGAGGGGCTGGGGGTTTAGCCCAGCTGAAGGGCACCCGCCCGGCACACGCACAAGGCCCTGGGTTCGGTCCTCAGCCCTGGAAAACAAACAAACAAAAAAAACAAATAAGCATTTGAAAAAAGTATGATTTTTCCAAGCTAAAGGAAATATATATTTTCATGATACAAATGCAGAAAAATAGTTCCTATAAAGGCTGACATATTATGATTTTTAAAAATACAAATGCTTTCAAATGAAGAATAGATGAGCACTTTTAGTACCCTGAACATGGTAACGTAATGATTTAAAGCAAAATCACACAAGGTAAAGATACATATAGCCACCAATTTTAAATATTTTATAAGACATCTTTACTTAATTATCCAATTAGAAAATTTAATTTTAAAAACATGATATCAGCAGGAAAAACATTAAAAACACATAAGAATGAAACTACTAAATTGTATAAGATCTCATAGAGTATTTTGAAGGACCTAGAATAATATTTCCAAAGTAACTGATTATACTATAAATGAAAGAGAAGACTGAAAATTGTTTAAACTTCATTGTATTACAAATTCCTTGTCTGGCCAAAATTCCAATAGGATTTATTGTTCTCAATGGCTTATTAATCTTAAACCTTTACAAAAAGTCTTAAAGTGCCAAGAAGAAATCTTGTAGTGAAGGATTTGCTTCATCAACTGTGAAGTCTTACAAGATAAAACAGTAAAACCATGATGTTTTTGACTAGCATATAAATTAATAAAGGCAATTAATAAGCTCAGAGCCTGTTGAGGCCCACACCTATAATCCTAGCTACTCAGGGGGCTGAGATCTAGGATCTCAGGAAAAGATCAAGGATCACCAGGAATGTTCATGAGACTCTTACCTTCAGTTAACCACCAGAAAACTGAAATGGAGCTGTGACTCAAGTGGTAGAGTGCTAGCCTTGAGTGAAAAATGTCAGAGACAATGCCCTAGCCTTTAGTTCATGTCACAGGAGTGGCGCGTGTGCGCGCGCACGCGCACGCACACACATACACACACAAGCAAAAAAAAAAGAAACCCAGAAATTCCTCATATATTGCTGGAATCTTGGTAACAAAGAAAAGCTGTCATTGTAAATATTATAGAGGAAGTCTTATCAATACTTGGTTCCAGGACAAGAGACAGTGATCTTAATTTCAGTCTTCTATATGTAGGTGTCCAGTTTTCCTAACATTTGATACCTTTGTCAAAAAATCAGCTTGCTAGATATATGTGCTTACTTCTGGGTCTTCTGTTCCATTGGTCTGTATGTCTGTTGTATGTGCCAGTCTTGTGCTGTTTTTGTTACTGGGCCTCTGAAGTATAGTTTGAAGTCAGGCATAAATAATGGTAAGTAGACAATTGAAATACATTATGTCTATTGGTGAAGGTGGCATAAGGAACTCCCACTGCATAATGGTGGAGGAGACAGGAAGAAGAGTTATAAAGTCACTGAAAAGAATGAAATGAAAGATTCCTCTACCTCTCATACAAATGTCAGCAAGCATTCAGTTAACAAAACAAAACTGTGATCAATGAGAAAGCCACAACTTAGGAGAAAAAGTCTGACAGTTCTAAAAAGGTGCTTTATCTATTCTTGATGAAAAGACACTTAAACAACTTCCTGCCCAGGCATAGTGGCTCAAGCCTGTAATCCTTTCCACTTCAGGAGATCTGGGGAGTTTGTGGTTTCAGGCAGTCTGAAAATAGAAGTCCCCAAGACTCCCTCTCAACCAGTAGCTAGGTCATTCGAAGCTGGGGCGGGGTGGGGGTGAAGGGGGCACCAGGGGCAAGTTGGAGAGGGGAACACATTGGCTAAGTGAAATACAAATAGGAGGATCAAATTCCAAGTCTACATAGAGTGAGACCCTGTCTTAGAAAGGGGCTGGAGAAAGCCCAGGCCCTGAGATGAAATCCTACCACTGTAGCAATGAAGAAAAAGAGAAGAACAACTTGCCCAGACTCTTGCCCAACACTAGGTTCTTTTATTCTGTGGTATGATGTAACTTTATCTTGGTTGACATGAAGTACTTAGGGAGAGGACACTTTGACAGTCAGATATAAACATATTTTATATTTCTTCCATCTGCAATAATATTTTAGATAATATTGCTGTAAATATTTGTAGAAATGATTATATCTCTAAGACCTCAAGGCTTCATTTTCTCATGCCAACCTTTAGGAAAAGCTTTAGAACCCTAAATTCCAGGATCCAGTCCCTGCCCTCTCTATCCAGTCCCATATCTGTCTTTGCTTTTATGCTATGTTTTCCTTTTTTTTTCAGTTTCTTGAATGAGCCTCTGACACTGATACATTTTGGTTCTTCTGTAGAAGTTTCCTTCTGCACTAATGAATTTCTTTCTAAATAAATCTTGATTTTTTTTCCTTCAGATGCCATTTTATTTCCTCAGGAAAGCTTTCCCCATGCGTCCCAAATTAAACATGTAAAGGCACCTGTGTGCATGTATGTGCTCACTTCCACACACCTAGGTACTTGCTTCCACATTCTCATGTGCTTTGTCTCATTTGATTACTTTTCTTCATTTTTTTTTGGATTAAGTTTTTCCCCTTCATTTCATTTATCTGTAGTTGCTAAGGTTATAGTTTCCCAAAAATTTTAAATTTTGACTTAACAGTTAAGGAATAAAAAATTTAGAGTATTTCAAGTAGTCGACATTGTATACTTGACTAGCTTTAAATTTTTATAATGATTAGTAGAAAATAAGTTATGCAGAGTCAATAATTTGCTTAAAATATGTATAACCACATATTGCTGATTCTAATAAATACTAACTGTTCAGTTCTCTTACCATAACATTTTCTAATCTGTTTTGTTGAGCTTAACATCTCCCACAACTTCCCAAAACATTATCTGGGCAGCTTTGAATGATGGGAGAAGTGAAAAGACTTGATTTTATACCATCTAATCTGCTTGTTTCTTCAAGTCACTCAACAGTGACACCTCCTCCTCTGCCCTTTTATTTTTCCTATGTAGTGCCTTCCCAGTCATGTCCTGGTGCTGAAACCAAGATGAGTAGGTAATGGCTACATATCAAATGCAAGTGTCAAGTTTAGATTATCAGTAGATCAGTAAAATATGAAGTGATAAAATGTAAGGATTGCCTTTGTTACAAATATAAAGTTTTTTCTCTTACAAAAATTTATAGGGGATGGAGTGTTAGATCTCTCTACCAAGAAAACCAGCATAAAATCTGAAGAGTCATCCATATGTGATCCTTCTTCTGAAAATTCAATGGCTGGGTAAGCAATATCTAGGAAATATTAATATTGAATATTAACATCAAATTATCTCTGCAGAGAACTCTTAATACTATTCTGATTAGTACTGACATACTTAGTTTTCCTCCAGAAGTTTTGTCACTCATAAGTGTGTCTTCTCATACCTTTCATTTGTCCTTTCTCTTTTCTTTTTTATTCTTTCTGTTAAAGAAAAGTTATCAGAACAATCACCAAACTTTAGTTCATGTTACTAAAATGAACTACCAACTTAATCATAGAATACAAACTTAAGAAGCAGGACAAGTAAGAGAACTTTAAATACTCAAGGCAATTGTAAGGGAAATATTTAATTTCAATTCTTTAATTTTCTTAAACGATGAACGAATTCTAAAAGTGCTGTACTTACTAATTCCTTAAAACTACCTTGTAGTGTTTACATGCTCTTCATTGTGCTTTAGATGTGGTGTGGCAAGCGACTTAATATATATGATAATCACCACAAAAAGTCCTTTCTATTTTGAAATCTGTCCTTTAATTTAATAAATAATTACTAGTGAAATGCTGTTCTGTTGGATTTTTTAATTTTTTTGTAACTTTTGCATCTTCACATTAACCAACTACATAGAAAGCTTTTTTTGGTCACACTTCAAACTAAAACATGCAGTGTTATTTGTTTCAACTGAGCCTATAATAAACATTAATAGGTATAGTATGCTTTCTATTGGAGATACTGAAAAGTACAAAGATAAAATTGAAATAGAAATCACTTTTACCAAATCTAAAATGAAATTATTTTACTAGAAAACCATTTGTTTCATATTTTACATTTTTAACTAGAGGAAACTTAGTCTTGTGGAACTATGGAATGTTTGTGTTTGGAAATATTCTTGCTGTTAAAAATTTCCTTTACATGGGTTGACTCTTTTATTACTTGTTTAGTGGTAACGTCACATTTCTACTAACAAAAACTCCTTTAGGATTTGGGTTTTTTTTATAATGGAACTCTTAATTGTACAATAAAAATTTATAAGTGTTGCTCTGCAAGCATCTTTCAAAGGAATAGCAACATCATGAGAATATTTTTACCAATACTGAGTTAGGATTTTATGTTCTTGGAAGGTCTGCCCATTGAGGCCACTGTATCGTTGACACATTGTCCTACCGGGGCTGTAGCGTTTGCTTTGATAAGGAGTAACTACTACATCTCAGAGACTTAAAGTGTTAAGCAGTGATGTTACCTAAGCAAGGAGTATAATAAAGGAGTGGACCCTCCCCTTCCATAGCTGTGTGAGAGTCTCTCATGCATCAGTTTACCATCGTTTCATTCCATCCATCCAGGAGACTACACAGAAACAGAGAGGACTATGTGGAAAGAAGTGCTGAGTTTGCAGATGGTTTGCTCTCAAAAGCTTTGAAAGACATTCAGTCTGGAGCACTGGACATAAATAAAGCAGGCATACTTTATGGCATACCTCAAAAAACTTTACTTCTCCACTTAGAAGCCTTACCAGCAGGGAAGCCTGCATCTTTTAAAAACAAAACTCGTGATTTCAATGATAGTTACTCATATAAAGACAGTAAAGAAACGTGTGCAGTGCTGCAAAAGGTAGCCTTGTGGGCAAGAGCTCAAGCAGAGCGCACAGAAAAAAGTAAACTCAATCACCTTGAAACCTCAGAATTAAAATTCCCATCAGCTTCCAGTTACCTCCATCAGTTAACTCTACAGAAAATGGTTACTCAGTTTAAAGAAAAAAATGAAAGCCTTCAGTATGAAACTTCAAATCCTACTGTACAGTTAAAAATTCCTCAACTACGAGTCAGTTCTGTTTCAAAATCACAACCTGATGGTTCTGGTCTGCTGGATGTTATGTATCAAGTTTCCAAAACCTCTTCAGTCCTAGAAGGATCGGCTCTCCAAAAACTGAAAAATATACTCCCTAAACAGAGCAAAATAGAATGTTCTGGGCCTGTAACTCATTCAAGTGTTGATTCTTACTTTCTACATGGGGACCTCTCTCCTTTGTGTCTTAATTCTAAAAACGGAACGGTAGATGGAGCCTCTGAAAACACTGAAGACGGACTGGATCGAAAAGATAGTAAGCAGCCCAGGAAAAAACGTGGCCGCTATCGGCAGTATGATCACGAAATAATGGAAGAGGCTATTGCAATGGTGATGAGTGGAAAAATGAGTGTTTCCAAAGCACAAGGAATTTATGGGGTACCTCACAGCACTTTAGAATACAAGGTAAAAGAAAGATCTGGAACACTGAAGACTCCTCCGAAGAAGAAACTACGATTACCAGACACTGGGTTATATAATATGACAGATTCAGGGACTGGCAGCTGCAAAACCAGCAGCAAGCCTGTGTAGATTACTTGTTAGGAAATTGTTCGTGTGTGTGTGTGTGTGTGTGTGTGTGTGTGTGTGTGTGTATGTGTGTGGTGTGTGTGTATGTGTGTTTGAGTGTGTGTGTGTGTGCCAGTGTGTATTTGTGTCTACATACACACATGTGAGAATTACAAATGCTCACTCTGACAGGAAACATGAAATTTTACAGTTCAAAAACCACTTACATGCCTTTTGAAAAAAGTTTTATTCAGGGTTTTCACTGTGGACAGAATTATATAGTTGCTTAATTCTGATAGTTTGTATTTAATCCTTGTATAAATAGGTGAAAAAGATTCAGGTTTTCTTTAGTAGTCAATAGCATAAAGCGTGGGAAAACAAGCAATTGTCAAGTTAAACATTTTTTATTGGTGAAAGAACATTCTAGCCATTCAGTTGAACCATCTTATAATGAATATGGTATTAGTTGTGAACATTTTTACATTACATACTTGGTATGTGTGTAAATATGTCAAATCAATCAAAGTTTAAATAGCGATCTCCATACTAAGAAAAATTATTTACAGTATTAATACACTACAGTGCATTCTATGAAATACGAAATGCACGCCAGTGCATCCACCCGGAAAAGAAAGAAAACCTTAAAGGATATGTATAATGAAATTTAATATTTATCATTTAATAGTTGATTTAGCAGGAAGTTGGGGTTTATAAGGTATATACTTTTAAAAAAAACTGACATAGTTTAACCCCAGCAGCTATAGAATTCTTTAATATAAGATGGAATACTAAAAACAAAACATAATTTAAATTTAATTATTAAAATAATTTAATTTTGTTTTCCATTTAAAAAATAAGCTAATATGTAAGGTTAGAAAAGAAAGTTGGAATGCAACTTAGAGCATGTTTATAATGTGCACAGAAAAAAGCTTGAGAATGATCATTTTGGTTTAAATGTGCTGGTTAGTTGATGTTATGACTACTTTAAATTTTAAGGATTGTGACACACTCCTTTTATTGAAAAACCTCAGTGTAACTTTAATATATTTGCTGCTGTGACATTTCAAAACATTTTCAGTTTATCAAAATGAATTACAGATTTCATTTTGGTGGGCGATACATTATCACTTTGCTAATAACCAAATTTGCAGTTTGTTCAGGGTCTTGATAGATTTACAGATGTTTAACACTGAAGCTGTTTTGAACTTTCAGTAATGTAAACTCTACTAATTGGGTAGTTAGAAGCTGGGCAGTGCATTTTAACTTTTACTAGACTCGTAAGAGACCAGTAATTTTTATATAGCAGTTTTAAAATATGGGTCAGAGTATTCATGTTGGATATATGGAGTATGCAGTTTTAGCAGTAAAGGTTATAAAGCACGTGCCTCCATTTAAGGAATGAGGATTTGCTTTATTGCTGAACATTCTCTGAGTGCCCCTTTTCTCTTAAAATTCAGGTTCTGATAAGTTTTCTAAGCCAGTTTTTCTAAGTACAAAAGGAATTCTTACAGCTGAATTTAAAAATAAGTGTACCTTCTCAAATACTTGTGTTTCTACACTTGTGTTTGTGTGTATTTATTAATCACGTACACATGTACTATTAAAGAGATTTTCAACTATTATTTTTAAAACTGCGTACACATATTTAAAGAAACTGAAGAGTGAGAAATACACAACCAAGCAACCAGGTAGTTATTTGGTCTCTGAGATCTATCTTCAGCTGTGAGTGTTACCTGCATACTACAGTATGAATCCTCTTGCTCTTTTTCTCCCCCAAGAAAATATACATAATAGATTACAGAACAGCAGGTGTCAGGGTCATCTTAGTTTTTAAAGAATTAAGCCATACTTTGTGAGGGTCAGAACTTGGATTATTTAATATATTTTCTCCTCCCTCTCCCATTGAAAAAGTTAAAGTAAATGTTTCAGAACAATTTTATTGACTTCTTTATACAGAATTTTACTTGCAAAACATTGGGGGCTCGAATGCATTACATATTTATATTGTATTGAGCTTTTTTATTCCTCACACTATATTTACATTAATAAATTGATTGAGAAGTTTATAGTAAAGGGAAACTTAAAGAACACTTTTATATCATTTAAAAGATGACCTGACCAAAAACTTTACAGGATTCATAAATCAGGGATCATTTTGCTATTGACTTCACAGTGATCAGTAGTTTTATAGGTAATATTATAGTTAATTTGCAGCATTTTAGTACTTGTATTATTTATTTTTGGTCAGAAATAGTAAATTAAAATATTTTTTGATAGTTTATAGGTAATGATCAACCCATAACTTTTAAAAGAAACAAAATGTTTCTATTATTGCGTTAACTTTTTGATTACACAAACTGGTAAAGGCAGGGAAATTTATGGGTTCCCCTTCTCCCCAGTGGTTCTATTAAGATGCTCTTTATGTTACATTTTCAAAGTACTTTATGAATTTAGTTACCAGTTACTTCTTAATTGACAATTTTCTGAAAAATCCAGTTTCAGCAGACTTTTAATGAAGGTGAAAGCAACCCTTATGTGCTTTCTACTTATTTGAATGTTCCTCAAGTATTTTATATTTAAAATAAAAAAGAAGGAAAAGAAAAACAGTGCCTCTGTTTTTAGAAAACTACTGCTCAGTAAAGTTGTTTAAACCATTTCTGGTAGCTAATGACAATTTTATATTAAATTGTATACTAACTTTAGTGAGACTGATTTTTTTAGTTGTTTACAGTACAAATACTTGTATTTGTTTTTTAATTGCAGTATTTCCATTGTCGCAGTAATTTAGTAAAACTCTGTGGCTGCCTTGATTTTGACAGATTTTGTTAATATAAACTGATTGTTAGGCAATTAGTTATATTTATGCATAAATCAATTGCACTATAATTCATGAATTATTTATTACAATATTTTCTAATGAATTCTTGTATCTGTCTTGTGTTGTAAATGTACTGTAATTCTGTTCCTATTTTGTGTTGTTATATATCTAAATCTGATTGTATGAATTTTAATTGTTCAGTTAACGTGTTTCTAGGTTGTAATTTGTAGTAAAGCACTTCAATGCTTTTGCACTTAAATTTACAACACTGTTGGTGTGTGATTGATTTACTCATTCAGTAAAAGAAAAAATGGAAAAGGATTATACTTGACTACACTGAGTCCTTTGATTCCTTCAAGAAAGGAGTTTGATTAAAATTAGTATAAAACTTGACTTTCTAAGAAAGATTTGGATAAGAAGGCTTATAATGGAAAATGATAGTAACATACAAAAAAGATACTTGGGTTTGTAAGTCAAACAGGAAAGGATTAGGAAAAATAATATTAAGAATGAATATGGAATCTGAAAAATACAAGTTTAGGATCTTTTTATATTTGGAATTTTTTTATTCACATTTTCTTTGAGATTCTAACACACAAGAACTAAGGAAAAGAAAATTTGAAGTAAAAAATAAGTACACTGTAAGATGCTATATTAAGTTAGCCATCCACTGTGATATGACATATGTAGTCTCAATATTCAGTTAATACCTATTTTAAGCAATGGGAATTATTTGGGAATTAGTGGTGATTGTGGAAGTTTTGAAATTCCATCATTAGAAAGAATAAATAGGATAGGGTAATATTTCCTCCAGGCAGGGATAGGTTTGCTAGGAATGTCAGAAAAATATAATAATGGTTTTCATAATCTTACCAGTTTAATCAAGCTGAAATGATAACACTTCATACTTATTTTCTGTTGTAACAGGACTCATTTGATTATTTGTTTTTAGAATTGATCTCAGTACCTTATAAATGCTAAGCACACACCTACCTATTATCTATCTATACATGATATAATTAACAAAAACTATCTTTGGACTTGTTAGGAACTATTTTGAAAAAATACTAATCCTTAAACTACAGTACAACATATTTTTCTTTACAAAAAAAAGTGAATTCTCTTTTTATTGAGTAGGCCTTAATTACCGCTTTAAAAACCGTTGAAGTACATCTGTCACAATATTTGGTGGGGTTTTTTTGCAAAAATTATAAATTTGTTGGAAAAAGTGTAATTTTATCTTAATTTCCTCTTCTCGTTGCTTCCTGCATATATTTTCTGATAACTTAATCCTGTGTGTACACTCCCAACAATTACAAAATTAATTTCAAGAATGCTGTCAGGAAGGAGAAGAGGACAATGGGCACATATGCCTTCATCTGTCCAGAGTCAGTCCTGGACTTAGAGCTGCCTTAGATTTTACAGCTCTTTTCACTTTGGTTCTTCTTTGTCTGATACATTCAAATCACAATCGACTCGTTTTTCCCAGATAAACTTTAGTTAATACATTTACATTTTGCTTTAGTATTTTTATCACTTAACATAAATTTTACAAACCATAAATGAAATAATACATAATATTTGAATAGATTATACCAATTTAAGAATCCAAATAAAAATAATTCCACTTGTTTTAAAAAAAAAACCTTAAATTTTCAATATAATGAACATAGTAATCCTATATTTAAAGAAAATACATTCTTCAATATATTTGCAGTCCATAGTATATCCCAATTCCAACATTGAATAAAATTCTATGTCAGAAACTATAAATGGCAAATATAACAAATTAGAGAAAGGCGATTTTCATGTACAGTTTGGTGATATGTTTAATTAAAATGGATACTTTTCTGAAACAGAATTCTTTTAATATATTTTATTCTTCTTGCTGCTGTTGAATTAAAAAATTGCAGACTTCTATATGGGTTGATAAGCTATCCTGGGTCTCAGAGTTAGATGTATGTTAGCTTCTATAGTAGGGCACTTTCCATCACTTGAAATTTAATAATTAGGTAAGTAATGCCTTTAGCTTTCCTATAATCACATTAGTATTTAAAATAAATTAAAACAGGTTTTTAAATAGCTTTCATTTTTTAATTTTCTTACTAGGCTAAAATACCTGCAGCTTAATCTCAGGAAAGATATTCTATTATCTGTATAAACTCTAAATTCTTAATTTTTCCTTCTAACTATGCAAAGCTCTCTTATTAATGATTTTATTTTCATTACTTTGAAAAATATTTTAAATAAAAATAAAATATTACCCTACCTCTTATTTTCCTTATTTGCACTAACATGGACCTATGATTGTCTGAGTAGCATACAAAATATTGCTTTACAAAAATGTGAGCAGAAGCACTTTCCATTAAATATTTAATATCTCCAAAATTTTTTATTTATAATATGGAAATATATGTAATTATCAGCATTTATATTGCAAAAATAGGGCTTTGTTTTTAAGTCAGGTATCTTGTCATTGTAGATTATTATAAGTGCTTCTTTATAATTTTGTGAAAAAAAATAATCAAGATGTTGTTATTGCAGCTCTATAGGAGTCAGAAATCCAGCCATACCAAGATAACGTGTTCAAACGCTTGTCAAAATTATAGCTCCTTATCATGGTATTTTTACTGTAATTCATTTTTTGTTTGATTTTTATTTTTAGTTCAACTGTTGATGCAAAATCAGAGGAAGCTACTAAAATGGAAAAAGGAAAATCAGCGTTAAGCAAAGTTTTGGAATCTTTGTGCAGACATCATCAGCAACAAGTGCTGGCTATGTTGAAATTTCTAGTCCAAGAGCAGAGTGCTGCTTCCCTTTGCTGTTGTAATGCGTCATGCGCTGTTTCTTCAGAATCTCAAAAGCCCCTATTTGAAGATGATTTACATGGTCTGTTCTGTAGTTGTGAATATAGACTGGCAGAAAGTGGGGGTTTACAAAATGAAAAGCAAACCTCTGGCTTAGTGCCTCTGCCAGCCTGTATTAAAGAATTACATTGCTTATCTTGCCAAACTGTAACTATTGAGCACATTAAGACAGTCATGAATAGAGGAATTTCAAACAGTCATCATTCACACAGGTACTGTTCTGGACTGTTACCAAACATTCACTCTACAAAATCAGCCTCTCATAGTCCTCTTTCATCAAGAGAGGTATATGATCGTCCAGCCAGTCTTAAAGATGTTTGTAGATCTCGAAGTCCCTCACCCCCACCGTTATCACCTGTACAGACTGAAGGATTTGAAAAGTTGAAAGATGTCATCTCAGAGCTGTCAGCCTTAGAAAATAGCAAACTTGAAGCAAACACTAACCAGCCTCCATCTCTAACACCAGCAGAAATAAGCAGTAATAAGGGTCATCATGAAGGCAAAACTCTTAAAGCTAATACATCTGATTCTGTCTTCATGGAACCCAGCAGTAATTATACTATAAACCATGAAAAAGGTGAAACTGCTGTAATTTTTCAAGACTTAATGGATCGCATTAATGAAAAATTAAAATCAATAGAAACCACAGATGTAGCAAACCTTGTAAAGTTATCAAACAGTGATTATAATACAGATAATGATTTGAAATTGAGAGACTTAATAACATCTCTCTTGCATAATGCAAAGGCTAGTGATTATAGTTTTATGGAATTACTAAACCAACATGATAAAAAGGTAGAAAATAAAATCATTCAGACAAGATTTCGAAAGCGTCAACAGACCTTATTTGCAATGCACAACTCTCCTGATTCACCCATGATCAGGAGACAGTCTTTACAGATAAAAAGAGAACTTGCGAGTTTAGATGAAAATTTTACAAGGAAAAGGTACAGTGAAAAAAATTCAAGAAAACTGTTACGTAATAGTGAGATATTTTCCTCAAATAAAGAACTCCATCATTGTCAAGAGACTTCTTTCCAGAATTCTCAAAGTTTTCAAGATAAAAATCTTGCAGGAACATTGTTTTCCCCAAATAATTCTGTACAGTCATTGCAAGAGCCTCTTCATAGTTTGGAAACTAACCTTGCTTGTGATGAATTTTCAGAAAACTTTAAAACAACTTCACTTGAGAAAAGGAGCATAGGAAAATCACAAGAGAAATCAAGAACTGGAAGAAAAACTTTGCATAATAAGAGTGAGAATCCAAAACTAGAGAACACTCAAACACCTTTGAAAAATGATGCTTCTGGACTTCTGAGCAGAACTAAAAGAAATATTGTACCTCCAGGGTGGTATTCTATATATGTAACAAATAATTACATTTCTAAAAAATCCCTTAAGGCCAAAAGAGTATCAGAATCCAGACAGAATAAAGATCCAATAAAAAATATTCAAATTGAAAGCTCACAAAATATAGACCTTAGCAAAATTGCAATGAGTTCCAATTTGCAAGTTCTTGTGGAGCGTTTGGAAGATACAATAAATATGGCCCATAGATCTTGGAACAGTCAGCCATTATCAGAAGGATTTAAAGCACCCAAGAAACTGATAGAAATTGATGGTAAAGACAAACATGCTGGAAGAAATATGGCTCTTACTTTAAGTAGAATGATACACAAAGAACAAAGCTTATCAAAGTCTGCGTTAGCATCTGGTAATATGAAAAGTCACCGGATGCCTACAGTGGATGTGAATAACAAAAGATTAGATCATCTGAAACAGGCAGCTGTTGTAGGGTCAGGTAGCATGACTCCCAGTATGGAAAGTACACCAATGAAATGCGCAAATATTGAAACTTTTCCTTTTTCTAACTATTCCAGTCCTATCAAACTCATGTTTTTATCTGAGATTAAAAGTAGCGAAGGAATCAAATACACTTTAACTTCAGTTGGTACTTCAAGATGGAATACTGATCTTCCTCTTGAAAAACGCTCAAGCCATCATGTAACTGGAAGAAAAACAGAAGTGAGTGAAGTCAGGCCAAATGTCGACTCTGAACATTGCAATTCCACTCATGATATGGACACTCTTCAAAGAGAATTAAACAAATGTAGTTGTGCGAAAGAAACTGCAGAGTCATCTGCAATGTTTACAGATTGTTTAAATAATGATAAGCCACAAGAGGAACCGAAGGACAATTCAAGTGGTGCTGTTGATTCATCTTTTAAAAGGAAACCAGGCAGACCTAAAAAAATAGGTCCCCAAATTGTGAAACAGATTAAAAGGCCAATTGGAAGACCACCCAAACCAAAAACTGATCAAAAAGATGTCACCATTTGCCAGAATGAGCCATTTAATGCTGGAAGAAGCCCAGACTCTCTCTTGTCCGAAGTAAAAGAAGGTGTTTATAAAAAAACGATTACAGTAACTGTTATTTATGGAAGGTCAAGAAGAACTAAAAGACATGTTTCTGAAGGAAGCGTAAAC
Organism: Dipodomys spectabilis; assembly: GCF_019054845.1. Classification (NCBI taxonomy): domain Eukaryota; kingdom Metazoa; phylum Chordata; class Mammalia; order Rodentia; family Heteromyidae; genus Dipodomys; species Dipodomys spectabilis. The sequence goes on along the minus strand of NW_024870698.1, from coordinate 2,941,650 downwards.
ACGAACAATATTATGTCATTGAGCAATAATGTTTCGGATTTCCCCCTTGTCTCCAGTAGTCTCAGCATTGTGCCTGGACACAGAAAGGACTCAGGTGAAGGAGCAAGCACAATGTCAGGCTTCACCACTGGAAGTGAGACCTTAGAATCTGGCTTTGATTATGTTAGGCCTATCAAAGACAAACCTATAATACCCCAGACTTCTAAGATCATTATTCGACCAAATCAGAAGCCGTTGGCAATAATTAGGAAGCCTGGTAGACCTGCAAAAGTAAAAATCTCAGGCATATCAGTGACTATTAGTAGCATTTCACCTCAGGAAAGAGAAGTAAGTATTAGCAGCTGCTTACCTCCCTTAGAGCAGGAGAATATGTTAGGAAAATACCTATCTGAAGAAAAGTGTGACCAGCATTGCAATAAGGTGGATAAAACAAGACACACTGAAGTGGACACAGCTAAAAATGAATCAAAATGTCTAGTTAATGCAGTACCTTTGAGACATTCTGTTAGAGATAGAAAACCATCTCTGCACTTCTTACATTCATTAGCATCTCCTAGGTCACTTACCTATAGAAATTCTCTGCTTCATAAGTCATATAAATTCCACTTGCAGAAGGGCAAAAGGCAAAAGAAAAAACACAGGCAGTCAAGAATAAAAATAGCTTCAAAAGATACTCCAGGAACTAGACATTCAAGGAATGCAAAAAGGTGTTCAGAAGATAACAAATTAGTACCTGTTTCTGAAGTTTCCTTGGACCCTATAATTTCATCAAACTCTTTACTCCGATGGTGGGCTACTTCTACTTCAAATGACTCTTTACTAGAAGAATTAAATAATAGATTTGAGCAAATAACAAATGCGTGGGTCCAAGTGAATGGAGATGAAGCTGGGAACGTTGCTCACAAAACAGGATATGTTGAAAAGGATCATTTCAAAATAGCTAACCCTTTGCAAACTTGTCTTTTAGAACTAGAAGTTTCACCTGTAAAAATGCTTTTTCAGAAAAAATATGATTTGAATGAACTCTGTACGTGGTTTATGCAAACAACAGAAACACAGTCTCTTTCACTTGTTAGAAAGGCAAATGCTCGAAACCCTTTGGAAGTAATAAATACCAAGGGAATAAAATTAAGAACCAAATACTGTGATTTTAATAACAGCCCCTTCAGGAAGCACTTTAAAAAATTTGCCCTCTCTTCTCCTTCAAAATCAGTGGGGAAGTTACATATACTGCATAAGATGGTTAGCTCTCCACTTCTAAATGTAAAAAGTAATTTAACACTCACTAGATTGAGAAGGACTGAGTTGAAAAGGTTGCGCCATGAAAGATGGAGAAGAGAGGGAAAAGCACCCACCCATGAAACAGCTGACTGGAACTCTAGGAGGAGAAACTTCAGATTTTCCTGCCAGAACCAGTTTTTGGAGAAGACTAGAGAGAGAACACATGCTGACATTCCATTTTGTGGAAAATGCACAGTAGATCACCAGTGTATTTTACCACCTCCTGAGAGCAAGGATAACTTTTTGCAAGACATGGTGGCAATGCCTGACTTGAAAACACATGCTGGTTTACAGAATAAATTTAAGTCTGAAGCAAAAGAGAAAGGAACAAATGCCATCCAGAAAGATTTCGTATGTCCCAATAATTGGAGATCAAAAACCTTACGAGACTGTAGAATATTTTTGAGGAAAATTAACTGTCTTGAGCATAGAAATACTTTTAAGCTAAATACAGTCATTTGCTCTCCTGAATCTGTTGGCGGTGGAAGTAGTCAGCAGACACATAGAGAAGAATCACAGCGTTTTACCCTAAGATCTCATTCTGCCAGGCAAAATGTTCTTGAAAAGCAAACTAAAGAAACAGAAAATGCTCAAGCAAATAGGCCTTCAACTGATAAAGTTGCTGAAGAACTTGGCAATAATCAATTAAGTAACTGTGCTAACCTTGACAGGAATCCTTCTGATAGTTCAGAAGTGCTTAGCAAATTGAACAAAAGAAAAAGACCACCATGGAAGACCACAGAAATGTCAACAAAAAGACATAAACGGCAATCTTGCAACAGTGGACAAATGGCAAACTATATTTCAAAATCCCATGTAGGTAAGTTTTTCTCTACTTAATTGTAAAGTTTCATTGTAGGTGCCTTGAGTAAAGTAGGAAAAGATAGAAAAATAACAGTTGATTCAGTTTTAATTTATTTCTAAAATACTTGGACAAGTTAATTTCTTGGCACCTAGTATGAAACTCATGAGATTAGGTGCTGCTAAATGTATCAGCTAGTGTACTCCTCCTCCTCTTAATATGTCTAGGATTTTGAGCACATAAAACTACAGTAGAGATATTAGAAAGCTTCTTTAAAATCTATCATGAATATAAATTAATAGATCTATTAATTAATAGATCTAATATAAAATCAGAAAGCAGTTTGACTCATAAATATGATTATGTACCTAAAAATTTACTACACTACAGGCTAATATGTATTCTCTCAATAAGTAACAACGTTTAGATCCCATATGAAGAAGTCAAGGCTGTCCGAATAGAATGGTAAACTCTATAACATAAGAATACTAGGATACCAGTCTGCTCCCCCACCAAATTGTTTATACTATTTGGTATGCTTTGGAACTTACTTTAAGACTGCTTATTTAAACACAGTAGAATAACAAGATTTCCTCAGTAAGCAATCAGTAGTTTCATTTTTTCTTCCATATCAAATGCTAATAAGTTCATTTTTACAGACATGAAGGTGAGAATACCCTTTTATTTTTTTAATTGTCGGTCGTGGGGCCTGAACTCTGGGCCTGGGCACAGTGCCTCAAGGCGAGCACTCTACCACTGGAGCCACAGCGCCACTTCCAGCTTTTTCTGCTTATGTGGTGCTAAGGAATTGAACCCAGGGCCTCATGCATGTAAGGCAAGCACTCTACCACTGAGCCACCTTCCCAGCCCCGAGAATACCTTTTTATAACAAAGCAAGGGAGAGTGAGTCATGGTTTGGATCATGCAAGATTGGAAATGCGAAAAGAAACCACTTAATAATGATGTGCTTCATTGGGTCATACTGACATGACGTCAGCCCAGGATGATTGTTACCCTCAGAATCTGGAAGGACATGGTATGAGCACGGGGGCGGCCAGTGTACCACTTTCTTCACTGCTTATTTCATGGGTACTGACCGCACAGGAGATTCACACAGAGTGCTTCCTGTTTACTAGTGACTTGGAAATGCAGGGACATTTATCATATGGATTCATTCTTTTACACTGTATGTCTTAGGGTATTTTGGGGGGAGATTGGTGGTGTTGGCTTTTGTTACCCTTTTTTCCCCCTTGGTAGTACTAGGGCTTGAATTCAAGGCCTTGCACTTGATAGACAAGCATTTTGCCACTTGAGCCACACTTCCAGCTCCACTTTTTTTTCTGGCTTGTTTCTCAGCTAGTATCTCACTAACATTTTTTTTCCTGGTCTCAAACTCTGATCCTCCCCTATCTATCTCCCAAGTAGCTGGAATTACAGGTCTGAGCTACCGTGTCCAGTACTAACCTTCTAAAAATGTGCCTAAAAGCTAAAGTAGGTTCTTATATTAAAATATTTCAAGCAGTGATTAAATTCTACAACTTTATTAGGTAAAGACTTGATGGTCCCACAAAAACAGTTCTTATGAATAATTTCAGAATACCTAATCAATAATAATAAGCATGTAATTATTAAAATTTCAAATGTCTAACATGAAATGATTAAAAACTTTGAAGGAAGTCAAAGTAGAATCTCCATTATGAAAGATGATTAAGACCAGAAAGAATAACCTTTGTTTATTTAGTAGATAGCTGAAAACATCATTATAACATATACTGTGTTGGGGAATTAAAAGGGCAAGAACCTAACCTAATAGTAATATTTACCAAAAAATATGCATATGTATTTTTATGAGGAATAAAATGTAAAGTTTCATTTTTAATTCTCTGTACCATCCTCATTTCATGTGGTTACAGTTTATTAAAGGTAATTTGCATTCATTCATTTTACAACAGAACCGTATTTTATCCTTTCAGCAACATAACCATTGTATTTTCCTATGCATCAAATATAAGGTTAATTGTACTATGATTCCTTACCACTAACTATGAGATCATCCTAAAAACGAAAGATGGAAGAGATCTATTCATTTGTCAAATTAGTGTTAAAATCCTTTTAGGGTATTGGAAAAAAAAATGTTAGCCTCATATGAAAGGTTGCTTTCCCTCTTTGTCCTTTTTTAAATTACTAGTACTGTTTCCTGTTCTGCTTAAACTATTACTTATCTTTAACTGATAACTTTCCTTCTTTGTTTTTTAACATTCTTTTTTTAATCAATCAACCAAGACATTATTCTTATACAGATGTATTTATAGTGACGTGTTATTTTTATCTGGCTTTTAAATGTTTGCTTCCAGTGTTTTGGTTTGTTTGTTTTTTCCTTTTTCTTTTCTCATTTTTCTCATTTTTCTTTTTGCTGTTTAGGAAATGACACTAAAACTCATGATTATCCTTGTGTGTGTTTTTCTTCTTCATAGACTAGTGACTGAAGACTTGAGAGACTTAATAGGACTTTTCTAGAAAAATTTGTATGACTATAAGAATTTTGGAATATTTGTATTAGAAATATTATTTCTATCATGAATGTCTGATTTTGTACATTTTGATGTTAATTATCTAAATACAGTTTAATACCGATGGGTTTTAAAGTTTTATACTTTACCACATTTGAACTGCTTCGAATTAAGTATGCACATGGAAAGAGAAGGAGATTATCTCCTGTGGGATAATGCATGCCTATAATATAAATTCACAAAGTTCCCTTTCCATCTAATTGAGAAAACAGGATCTTTTAACATTTATTTCGTCAATAACTAGAGTGTGATGTGCACCTCGAGGAGGATATTATGTGTCTTAGGAATCGAGCCAAAGTCATGGTGTTTGAACATGTACAGTTGCCAATCGAGCCAAAGTCATGGTGTTTGAACATGTACAGTTGCCATCCCATGGGCTAGGAAAATGAAACGTGGTGTGGCCAGAAAGCGGGGAAGGAAGTGTAGGACAGAGCCTGAGCCCAAATGTATCTTCACTTGTCATGTGTAAGCTGAGACTTGAAGGATGCCCAAATATTAGAACTGAGCACAGCAGTATATCACACAGCACATTATATGGGGAAAAATAAGGGCAATAAAAGAAAGTAAATTTATTCCCAACACTGAGTAATTTCATTGAGGTATAAAATAGAAATCATAGAGCATGGATTTGGCAGGTTGGGAGGGGAAAATGATAACTGATAAAGCTACTAAAGAAAATGTAGAGCAAATTGTGAGGGCAGAATATCAGCTAAAGAAGAAAAAATGTTTGAAGTCTCAATTTAGCAGTAAGTAATGGAAATGAAGAGGGTTAGCCAAACCCTAAGAAGCAGATCAGTGTCTTAGAGTATGGGAAGAGTACAGGATAATATGAAGGTTCTGCCTTGAACTTTTAGAGAGATCAACATTCACTGACATAGACACACTCTGGTAGCCAGTGGAATATCCAAGAGAAGATCTTTAGGGAGCTGATAGGTCATGTGTGTTGCTCAGAAATGAGGCCTGAGTGGAGATGGAGTTTGAGGCAGCAAATGAAGCACAAAGAGTGGAAGACATTAACTTAGTGTAAGACTGAAAGAGCTCAGGATCTCAGATCTCCAAAGACACAGAGGCAGAAAAATTGTGCACAGAAAGAGACTGTTGATAGTAGTCCAGTGACGAGGCTTGGGCTCACGGTCATATGCTGGAACCCCACTGCAGGAGGATGGCTGCAGTTTGAGGCCAGCCCAACACAAGTTAACAAGACTCACAAATAAGCATGGTGGTGCATGCCTATCTCCAGGAGCTTATGAGATAGAAGAGGTCAGTCAGTCAGTCAGTATAAATAATTTTAAAAAGTAAGAAAGTAAGAGGATCATAGTTTGAAGGCAGTCCAGACATAGCTAGCACAAAAACCCTACCTGGAAAACAACCTAAAATAAGAGTATTGGTGAGCATGACTTAAGTGGTAGTATGCAAGTGTGAGGCACTTAGTTAAATCCCAGAACTGCAAAAATAAAAAAGAGGGGGAGAGGGGAAGGAAAGCAAGCTGAAGTATGGTAAAGGGAAATGTGTTTTAAGAAAGGAATATAGTAACCTGTTGATAAAACATCCATCAAAAAGAGCCCTAAAATTATTTCAATGAATTTAGTAACAAGAGGTTGGTTACCTTAGCACTTTAGAAACAGAGGAAGTCTTAATACTAAAGGAACCGAGAAAAATTAGCACAGGAACCTAGGTATGGTTACAAAGAGAGGAGCGATTAAACTAGGGTTGAAAGCATGTTTTCAAATTTGTTCTGATCTCAGTGAGACAGAGCCGGTAAAAAACCGAAGGAGGACCAGACCACAGTGAGATTCCACGTGGTAAGGGTGAGGCGAGGCCCTTGAGGTGATTCATTATGGAGAATTATTAGAAGTTGGTTGTGGCCATGAGGTTCACTTGCCTTACAAGAAAATAATGGGAATAACGCGTGCTCCCATTATTTTACACGTCAGTACTTCATGGACAGAACGTTGAGATGTTAGAGTTCATTTTCTGTGAGTTAGGATGCAATCTAGGAGTAATATATAGGATTGGCTACTGGGAAAAGTTTGAAATTGTCTAAAGAAGTACAAAATTCTAGGCTGGGGGCCTGATTCATTGGCAAACAGAAAGCACTGAGTTCAAACCTAGTATCACTGACAAAGAAGAAAAGGAGAAAAGAAAAATAGAAACAAGTATCAGATAGAGATTGAGTCTGAGTAGCTGCTTGGTTTTATTCCTGTTGCCATGTAGACTCAAGGAAGATGGGAGCTTACATGCAGTGGTAGTTGGGTTCTCCATATGGTTGGAGAAGGACAGATAACACATCAAGAATAGATCAGCTTCACTCTGTGAACAGTAAGGAGCTGAGTTTTCAAGTAGTAGCACAAAATACAGATTGGGGGAGGGAATAGGAAATGAGGTTAGTGAAGGGCCAGTTCCTGAGGAGTTTTGAGGTGATACTGGCCTAAAATGGATCATACCTATTAAAAAGAGTTCTACCATAGACTAATGCTACTCATTCTAAAATTTTAAATTAGCATAATAAACATGTAGAATTCAGGTGACACTTTGACACTGAGTTGCATTCTAAGATGACTTAAAAAAGTGTTCGTTTCATTGTTAACCCTGTTTGGGTCAGAAATGGAGCTGTGGCTCAAGTGGTAGAGCTCTATCTAGCCTTGAGCCCAAAGCTCAGGTATTGCACCCAGGTTCTTGCGTTCAAGCCCTGAAAAAAAAAAACAAACACAAATGACCTTTTCAGATGTTTCACAGTCACCTTAATCTAGATTGCTACACAAGTGTGCCAGAGATGGATTCCAAGGAACACAAAGCCTTGTCCTTGTTTTTCCCAAGGTGCTTTGAGAGCCAGGGTTCCTGAGATCTAGTCAGGCTTGAAATGACCAGTCATCCTCTTATTTCTCACTGAGTCACCATGGCCCACCATCATAGTTTGTGTTTGGGCATAGTTTGCGTAATTAGCCTGAGCTACCTTTCTCAAATTTTTTGTATGTCATAATTCTTTATATTCATAGAACAAATGGGGAGCATGATCATTCCCTGATAAACTTTGTTTTATTGTGGTATTTCCAAAAAGAATACAACTATAAAGTTAATTCGTGTACTCGATTTGAAGATCTTTGTTGCAAAGATCTTCAAATCGAGTACACGAATTAACTTTATAGTTGTTTGCACATGAAGTCAAAAGTATAAAGGCTTTTACTATTAAGTAAACCAAAAATGATCACATTCTGATCACTTTATTTATACATAGTCTTAATTGTGTCTGAACTGGAGATAGATATTTTAATGTAAAATTCAGCAATAGGAACCTTGCTGAACCTTGAAAACCCACACCAAGTTCCATACAACCTGGGAAGTTCACTCATTTGCTACTTTTATTTCTGTGTTATGACATAAAGAGTTAAATTTTAGAATCCTGTACCTGTACATTTTCTTAGTACATTCATTCTGCTGTGTTTGTCTCTACCATGTATAGTGGTATACAACTGCCATTCTAGCACTTGGGAGATGGGAATCTCCCTAACATTTTTGTTGGTGGTGGTCGTGGGGCTTAAACTCTGGGCCTGGGCACTGTCCCTCAGCTCTTCAGCTCAAGGCTAGCGCTCTACCACTTGAGCCACAGCGCCACTTCTGGTTCGCTAGTGGTTTATTGGAGATAAGAGTATCACAGTAAATAAAATGCTATTATAAATTAAAAAAAAAAAAAGAGTATCACAGACTTTCCTGCCAGGGCTGGCTTTGAACTGTGGTCCTCAGATCTCAGCCTCCTGAGTAGCTAGGATTACAGGTGTGAGCCACCAGCGCCCCTTCTCACTAACTTTTTGTCCATGCTGGCCTTGAACCGTGATCCTCCTGAACTTGGCCTCCCAAGTAGCTAGTATCACATGCATAACCTTCACATCTCACCTTAATTGGATTTAAATCAGTCAAACTACATTTTCTATTTATGTTATCTATTAATTGGTCACCTGTTTTTCCTCTTGCCTTCTTTTGAATCAGAATACATTTTATTCTATTCAGTCTCTTAATTTACTTTGAAAAAATAATATCTGAAGCTATGTGCTGATGGTTAATGTCTTATCCTAGCTACTTGGGAGGTTGAGATCTGAGGATCATGTTCAAGCTTGAACAAAAAAACCTCAGGATCAATGCCCAGGCCCTGAGTCCAAGCCCCAGGACCAACACACACACACACAATGGTTGCTGTAAGACTTACACTGCACATCAAAGTTTATTACAGTGTAGCTGTGCTATTGTCATGTATTCTGCTTCTGATAAAACCCACAAACACGTTATTACTATTGGTGCTTTAGTATAGTATAGTCCATTTTCTGAGGCTATCACAAAATACCTGAGGCTGATGCTTTTTGAAGAAAACAAGTTTCCTTACCCAGTTTTTGAGGCTGGACGTTCAAGGTGAGGTGGCCACTTCTGTTCAGCTTTTGGTAATGGTATCTGTGGCTGCACTGCAACGAGGCCAAGAAGCAGAAAGGGAATTGACCCCATGAACGAGGGCGAGCATGTGGGGTGGCTTCCCTTTATAACAGCCCACTGAGAACCGGGCTGCTGGGAGGAGTGCAGTAGACCCTGGGAGGGCAGTGACTCAGTTACCTTCTACTAGGCCACAAGGCCACCACACTGGGGACCAAACAAAGCACGCAAGCTCTTAGCGGACAGCTCAAGCCATATCCAGTCTGTGGCATGGTCAGGTATTCTTCAGATAAACTGTTAAAAAGGAAAATGAGGCTGGGACCAGTGCTTCATGCCTGTAATCCTAGCTGCTTAGAAGGCTGAGATCTGAAGAATGTGGTTCGAAGCCAGCCTAGACGAAAGTCTGTGAGACTCTTTTCCAGTTAACTATCAAAAACGCTTAAAGTAGAGCTGTGGCTTCAGTGGTAAGGTACAAGCCTTGAACAAAAATGCTAGGAGACTGTGCCCAAGCCCTGAGTTCAAGCCTCAGGAATTGGTATGTGTGTGGGCACACACACACGCACATGCACGCACGCACCTACATACAACACAGAAAAGAAAAAAAATTTCAGACTCATCTTTGAGGAATCCTGAAGGATCGTCTAGTTAAGAACAGGTCAGCTTAAAAAGAAAAAACAGGTCAGCTTGTGTGTTCACAAAAAATAAATAAATAAATAAAATAATTATAAAAAGAACAGGTCAGCTTGCAATGGAAAAGTCAATAACGTGTTTCATCTCAGAGGCCAAAAGATGTGTTTCAAGAAGGTATCTTAGTCTGCTTGGGCTGCCACACGAATACCACATACTGCATCTTAAACCGCAGAAATCCCAGTGTGGGGCTGAGGCCCAGCTCAAGGCCTAGCACAGTTTGACTTCTGGTGAAGATTTTCCTCCTGGCTTGAACAGCGACAGCCTTCGTACTGCGCCCTCACTGGGCAGAAAAGACTGGTATCCTCCTTTTCCTCCTCTCCATTTCCCTTCCTTTCCTCCTCTCCCTTTCCCTCCCTTTCCTCCTCCCCTTCTCCCCCTTTCTCCTCCCTGTCTTCCTCCTCCTCCTGCCCTTGGAATGCAGTTCCATCTTCGTGACTGACTGGAATTAAAGATCATTTATAAATGAGGTCAGGGATGGCTTTAGTAGGTTCTGTTTTCATGTAGTGAAAGTATCAGAAGCCAGATTGGACTCCTAGGAGTGAAGACAGAAGGAAATGGCAACAGCAAGGATAAGATCATTCGTTAACATAATCTGGTTCTAAAAGGGTTAACTTGAGGCAAATAACAGATGTAAGTTTTGAAGGTTGAGGTCTTACACTGATTTAACGAAAAGATGGCTGGAAACCATTGGCTCGCACCTATAATCCTAGCTACTCAGGAGGCTGAGATAATGAGGATCTCGGTTCAAAGCCAGCCCGGGCAGGAAAGTCTATGAGACTCTTACCTCCATTTAAACACCAGAACACTGGAAGTGGTACTGTGGCTCAAGTAGTAGAGTGCTCACCTTTAACTGTAGAGCTTAGGGCTAGTGCTCAGGCCCAGAGTTCAAGCCCCATAACCGATTTAAAAAAAAAAAAAATTCTGTTTATGCCCCCAATAATACTAGACTGAAAACAATGCTCATTCTAAGTTTTGGACTGGGCGAAGTTCTTGTTATGTAGTCAAAGTTAGCCTCAAACAATGTGCCTCAGTCTTCTGAAGACAGTATGATACAGGTGTGCAGTACCATACCCAGCTCCAACACTTATCATTAGGCATTTACTCGTGATTGGGGAAAAAAGCTGGGTGTTTATTTGGGGTGTTTCTCACAATTTGTGGGGTTAGCCGGCTGTCAGGAGAGACCACAGTGCCCTTCACATGTACCCAGCAAGTTTTTCCAAGCAAACTCAAGGTTCTTTGGTTTTTGCTAACATACTCGACCCAGTCTGGTTGCATGGGTGACACAGAATGGGGAAAAGGATAAAGCAAAGAGGTTGACTTTAAGAATAAAGTCAAATGCAACTATTAATGTAATCCATTTTCTCTAGACAGTTTATCAAAAAAGATGGGTGCTGGTGGCTCACACCTGTAATTCCAGCTACTCGGGAGACTGAGATCTGAGGATCACAGTTTAAACCCAGCCCCAGCAGGAAAATCCATGAGACTTATCTCCGATAAACCACCAGAAAACCAGAAGTGGTGTTGTGGCTCAAGTGGTAGAGGGCTAGTCTTAAGCTAAAGAGCTGAGAGACAGTGCCCAGAGTTCAAGCCCCACAACCAGAAAAGAAAAAAAATGAACATACAGGATCCAGAAACATTTTAAATCATACCATGTTCTAGTTTGTAAGTTCACATTATTTAAAGTTGCCAACTTGCTAAATACTCTTCATATTAAAAATCTCTCATGTTCTATCTAGGTATCAGAATAGTGTATACATTTATTATTTGTATATGGCAACCAATTGCTTGAGGCATGGTGCGGTGTGTTGCACTGATACACAAAATCACTGAGAAATGAAGGGAAAATTGTGCATTCCTGTATCGCAGTGCCACGGGCCACTTCACAATCGCATAGCGGTGCACACTGCTCATTGGTTTCTGAACACGATTGGTATTTTATGCCCTTGACCTGACTATAATTTGTCTTTCTAAAAGTTCAGGCAGACCCCGCAGTTCCAGCAGAAAGCTAGTCTTTCTGTTGTGGCTGTCGTGTGAATGGCTGGCTGTGTGGTTTGGTGCGCCCTCCCCATCTCACACTGAGTCCTTAATCATACCTCTCCATCGTTGTGAAATGAAGTTCTTAATGTCCCTTTTATGAAACTGATTGGAGTACATTGCAAATGTAGGACTGTCATCATCCATGTTGTGTTTCTATAACAAAATACCTGAAGTTAGATCATCTATGAAGAAGGGATTTCGTATTTAGCTCACAGTTGTGGAAGTCCCAAGAGCATGATGTTTCCATGGACTTCTAAGGAAGACTTCAAGGTGGACAGCATGACTAGTAGGAGCGTGTGCACACACATGTGCATGTGAGATGCACAGAGAGGGGAGGGAGAGGAGCCAGGCTGTTATTTGTAACAACCTACTCTTTTGAAAACTAATTTGCTCCAACCAGGCCCCGGACGTACTCCATAAGATGAGCATTAACCCCTTCAAGAGGGTGATTATGACCGAATTCTCTCTCTCTCTCTCTCTCTCTCTCTCGTTACACTATGCCTTTATTATTGTAAAGGTGATTACAGAGGGGTAGCAGCTACATAAGTCAGCCAGTGAGTACCTTTCTTTTTTAACAGTGTCACTTCCTCACTTTCTCCCAGTTTTTCCATGCCAACCCCCTCCCCCCACACACAAATTTATAGTTCATTTTCAACGTAGTGTCCGGTGAGTAGCACTGCCACATTTGCTCACCCTTTTTGCCACCATTTCTGTGCTCACCCTTTCCCTCCCCAAAACAAATCAACTTAACATACAAGACAAAAGATACAGAAATCAAAAACAATGACCAAGGGAGGGGGGGAAACCAACACAACAAAGACCTCTTGTTTCCATTTCTTCTTCATTTCAATAAACATCATTTTATCTGATCATACGCACATAGCCAATAGTGTCATTTGGAAAGCAAGCTTTGAGCCTAGGCTGTTTTGGGGTCAAACCATCTCAAGGTTTACACACCAAGGCTACTGGACTTGTTACCTGGTCTTGGTCTTCACCACCATGCTTTCCCAGTCCTCTAACACAATAATAATCAGATAATCACAGGCAAATAAAAGTCTGTAAAATCCTCTGCTTTATCTACTGAAGCTTTCCCACTGGAAAAATTTGCTTTTAAGATTAAATCTTAAAAACAATAATAAAAAAAACCCTAAAACTTAAAATCTTCACAAGACAAAAGATTTAGACCTCATCATCACCCTGGCAGAACCTGTCTGTGTGGCTAGATCTTAACTGCTTTTACATTTCACTCCTACTCCCACTTAAACCTAGAGATTAAAGATTAACTTATATTCAAATTAAACCATTGTCTTATCTGCCTACAAGGGCACTGCGGAAACATCATACATAACCTGTCATTTCCAGTAATTTTCTGTGCTAATTATAATAACATTAGGTCACTTTTATTAACCGTGTAGCCAGTCAGTGAGACAAAGGTTTTATTTCTCATGGATCATAATTTCTCTACTTGGCATAAAGTCATTTAATGATCACACTGACCTAAAGGAGCAACCTCCATTATGTTTGCTCTCTAGTTAAACTGAACTGATAGAGGGAGGAACAAATACTGGATTGAATTCAGGATCAGAACCCAGGCCCTACAAATCCTCCCCCCCCCCAACTTACTAAAACCTTCATCTAACACTGTTTCTGCCACCTGTTGAATTAATCTTACGCTTCTCTGCAGTTCTTTGTATGCATGTGTGTTTTTTATTCCTTGCAATGATCTATAACACAGTCACAAATACTATTTACCCATTTTACAGAGGAGGAATTTAATGTAGGTCAGAGGAATTCAGTAACTTGAAGAAATTAAGTAGCTTAAGTTCCAGCTGTGTCTGACTTCAAGGTCCATGTGCCCACCTGCAAATTCTACTCCCATCAGAAGACAATACAGAGGGAAGGGATGTCTACAGATGTGGTTTAGGTTTGAGGCAAGGGGCCAGTATTTGAGAAGTTTCCAGCATTGCCGCTGGGTTTCAGAAGCCCTTTGCCTTTGTTTATTGGTTTCTCTGCAGTTCTTTAGCACTTTTCATTCCTTTTATGTTTAGTGCATACTGTGTCTGCACTCTGCTAATTCATAAATACGGTCTCTCCTGGCCTACTTCCAAACCCTGGAAAACAGACACTCTCACAGCCTCTTTGGATTCCCCTACGTTCTCAGGTGTGTCTCTGTGGACCTGCTGGTGACCAGGGCTCCACCTAGCACTGAGGGGCCTTGCTTTGTGGCAAGGTCCTCATCTAAGCTTTCTGGAACCCAAGAACCACTACAGTCATAGTCACAGGGAGAGCCTTCATTTTAATAACTCCTTGCTGAGTCAAAAAGATGACAGTACACCTTCCTACTTCATGAAGGTTCATGTGCCTTTAACAACCTATCTAGATAGATTGACGGAGTTTTCAGGTTACAGAATACGCTGAACCTTAACAGCTATTCAGTAAATTTCCACTGCGTAAACATTTCACAGATAACCATTTCCAGAAGAAAGGAAACTAGTTATCCAGAATTTGGAGAAACCATTGGAGTTCCAATTTGATGGTGCCAGATCATTCATATATATGTATACACACACACACACACATTTCAAATCCTGTGTCATAATCTACTGTATCTGTGTATGCATCCAACTTATCTCTCCAACTTATCTCTCCCCTGAAACTCGACCTCAAGAACACTCTGGAAGCTCTCAAGAATATGTCAGGCTAGGGCTGGGAAGGTGGCTCAGTGGTAGAGCGCTTGCCTTGCATGCTTGAGGCCCTGGGTTCCATTCCTCAGCACCACATAAGCATAAAAAAAAAAAGCCGGAAGTGGTGCTGTGGCTCAAGTGGTAGAGCACTAGCCTTGAGCTAAAGAGCTGAGGGACAGCGCCCAGGCCCAGAGTTCAGGCCCCACGACCGGACCAAAACGAAAGAATATGTCAGGCTATGCCCTTTGAGGAATTGAAGGGTAACAATAGCTGTTCCTTATTCAGTTAGTGCTTTGATGAAACTTCATGTTTAAACATGGCTGTCCTAGATAGGGTGTCTGGTATCCCTTGGGGTTGTGTGTAAAGCCTGTAGAACAGATATGTGGTACAAAGGGTACTTGAAGAAATCAATCGTGGATACTGAGGAGGGAATCATGGTAGAATTGCAACTCACAAGTTCAGTCTGCAGCACAGGGTAGTTGGTGGCAGATGGTTTCCATACGTTAGTTGTGAGGCTTAGGTATGTCACTTTTCTCACGCTTTTGGTAGATGTTGGTTAGAGGACTGGATGAGGTAATGTGATAACACTTAGCACCCTGCCTGGCATGTAATAACTTGTGTTCTTTTGTTTGTTTTTGTTTTTTGCCAGTCCTGGGGCTTGAACTCAGGACCAGTGTGCGGGTCCTGAGCATTTTTTGCTCAAGGTTAGCACTCTTCTACTTGAGCCACAGCACCACTTCTGGCTTTTTGGTGGTTAATTGGAGGTAAGAGTCTCTCAGACTTTTCTGCCTGGGCTGGCTTCAAACAATGGTCCTCAGATCTTAGCCTCCTGAGTAGCTAGCTAGGAGGTGAGCTACAGTGTGTGGTAGTAGCATCTTTTATAAATCACACTTTCATACCTGTTGAGTCATACCAAAATTGATTCCTTCAAGTTGGCTAGCTGACAGGGAAATTTACCCTCTGTGACAGGAAAGAGCCACTACACCTCTCCAGTAATACGTGGAAAACCGGCCTAAATTCTTAGACATTATTTTTCTCAAATATAGAACTACCAATGATCATTTAGATCACAAATGGTAATTGTTTGGCCATTTATGACCTTCAAAAGGAACACATTGTAAATGCACATACTTTTTACACTTCCATTCATATGGTAGAAATGAGCTCAGGACTCTGCAATTAGTGAAATTTTTTAATATTTAGATGTGTAGTGACCATTTCAGTCTCTGACCTTGCTACTACTGTCTCCTCCCATCTAGGCCCTTCTTCGGTAAATAGAATAGTATTTCTTCTCCAGCTTCTTTTCCCTTCACCAAAACAGGCAAGATTGAACAAAATTTGCAGTTGTACATAACAGCTTGTAGCTTTCAAAGCATTCTAAGTGGCTCTCCGTGGGCCATCATAATCTTGTAAGATAAGCAGAAAAAGTGTCTCGACTTTTTCCCCACAGATGAAAATTAGGCCAAAGGATATTTAGACTACTGTCTGATGTCAGGGACTGATCATTGATGTCATCCAAACTTGAACCCAAGTCTTTTCCATTTCCGCAACACTTCATCTTCAAGTAGCACTCACACTGTTGCTAGACGGTCACCGGAATCCAAGATAGAGAGAAATCCATTTTGCCCTATGACTTAAACACTTGCTTTGGGGTCCTAATTATGGTATAAAAACACCAAAGTCATGAAATAAAACATTGTTAAAACATGGTGACAACTGTCCTCTCCAATTGAAGACCAATTGGTCTCACTATGGGTGGCCTACTGCAAATTATTATGTATGATATTTACCATAAAGAACAAATGAGTTTAAAGTTCTTAGCTCCTTTTAAAAAAAAACATGGTGACAAAGAATTTAGAATAGATACATCAGCAGATACAAACAGGTAATAAATTGAACAGGTTAGGAGGGAGTAGGATTGTAAATCACTAGTAGAAAGGATTCGTTGTCACAGCTAATTATCAACAAGATAAACACCACTGCCCCAACTGACAGAACATGGGATGGTACAACGGTTGCTGCTACACATGAACTGTGTTTAGCTTTCTCTTACGAGAAATGCAAATTAAAACACCACTTTTTTATATTTTGGCTGGTCCTGGGGCTTGAACTGTGGGCCTAGGCCCTAATCCTAACTCTGAATGCCTTTTGCCCAAGGCTTGCACTCTACCACTTAAGCCACAGCACCACTTCCAGCATTTTCAGTGTAGTTTATTGGAGATAAGAGGCTCAAGGACTCTCCTGCCCAGGCTGGCTTCAAACTGTGATCCTTAAGGTCTCAGTTTCCAAGTAGCTAGGATTATAGGTGTGAGCCACCAGCGCCTGGCTCTACCTGTTGTTTTGTTTGCCACAGTTTGCTATTCATGGTCCACCATGGCCCAAAAAGAACTCCACAAGTATGCAGTTTGTACGTTCCAAATTACACACCACTGAGTAGCGGAAGACAGTCTCAAGCCATCTCACGTCGTTCGCCCTGTCCACACAGGAGCCTCACTTTATTCACATACATAGCCGGTATAGACTGTCATCTCGATTATCAGGCCAATTGTCATGGTGTCAACGCATTGTCATAATCTCTCACTGTAGGTAATTTATGAACTGTCATGTGTGGGGAAATAGGCAGGTCTCTAGAGAGTTCAGAACTGTCGGTGGTATCAGGCACCCCCATGGGGTGTCTGCCCTGCAAAGAAAGGAACCTCTGTAACTGTCAAAGCTTTGGAAGCACCTTTTCCCTCAGCTATCCTGCTCCTAGGGATAAACTGTAAGCCTCTTAGACACGAAAGAATATTTAACATGCCACTGACATTTTAGACAAAGTTAAAACAACAGAAAAGAGTACAAAGTCTGACAAAACACACTGAGATAGCCATTGCACTGAATTTTGTGTAGCTGTTGAATCAAGTACACAATGTGGAGATACAAAACACCATCCAAAACAGAACTGAAAAAAAAAAAACCTGCTTAAGTCGAATCATCAGAGAACCACATAGATTGGGCTTAAGACACTGAAATAAAGCAATTTATTGTCTATTGTTTTCCTGTGTAAAAAAAAAAATTTACTTTTGTCGGTCGTGGGGCTTGAACTCTGGGGTTGGGTGCTATCCTTGCACAAAAAAAAAAAAAAAAATTACAAGCCAGGTGCCATTGGCTCACGCCTATAATCCTAGCTATTCAGGAGGCTGAGATCTGAAGACCAGCAGTTCAAAGCCAACCTGAGTAGGAAAGTCTGTGAAACTCTTATCTCCAATAAATTACCCAAAAGGCCAGAAGTGGAAGCCGTGGCTCCAGCATTAGCCCAGGCCCTGAGTCCTGGGTTCAAGCCCCAGTTCCAGGGGAAGAGGAGAGGAACTACGAAGTTTTCTTCTGGCCCGGCACCGGTGGCTCATGCTTGTAATCCTAGCTACTCAGGAGGCTGAGATCTGAGGATCGAGGTTCAAAGCCAGCCCAGGCAGGAAAGTCCGTGAAACTCTTATCTCCAATAAAACCACCAGAAAACCGGAAGTGGCACTGTAGCTCAAGTGGTAGAGTGCTAGCCTTCAGCTGAAGAGCTTAGGAACAGCGCTCAGACCCAGAATTCAAGCCCCGTGACTGACCAAAAAAAAAACAAAAGTTTTCTTCTGGATATAATGTCCAGATACCTCTAATTTCAGCATTTCATAAGACAGTATTCTTAGTATTCTAAATGGTCAGGAATGTTCAAACTGTATTTGCTTGTTTAAAGGTACATGAATTAAACACTTCACTCTGTATATTAATAGTCAATGTTGCTTCCTTCACACCTCGTATTTTATTTCCATACCTGTATACAATTTTGTGCACCCCTAAAGTATCTGTGCTCACATTTTAATAACATGATTCTAGAAAGTTAAATTTTTAAATAACTCTTAAAAGTATTAAAAGGAATAATGTAGTTATTAAAGTATTAAACACATAGCAGAACAAAAATGTGTTATGATCATGATTTGTTCTTATTTTTTAAGATTCATACTTAAAACCAGTGCTTAGCTACCAGCTTTCCCTGGACTGGTATTTTTTTTACAGCTTGCCTTGAGTTCTCAAAAAAAAAAAAAAAATGCACAGTAAACATTGCTTTCAAGTAGTAGCCAGGCACAAGTGTCTGACACTTGTAATCCTAACTACTCAGGATGCTCAGATTTGAGGATCATGGCTTGAAGCCAGCCTGGGCAGGAAAACTGTGAGACTCTTCTCTCCAAATAGCCACGAAAAGCCAGGGATTAAACCAAAAAAAAGCTCAGGGATAGCACCCAGGCCCTGAGTTCAAAGCTCAGGACGAGCACCAGAATAAAAAAATAAAAAGTAATAAAAATAGGAAGACTACCATTCTTTGTAGGAAGGAAAAAAACCTGCTTTATTTGAGTTTTGCTAACTTGGAAAACAAAACCTTGAGAACACTGGGCATCTCAGTCTAACAATAGCTAGTAAAACATTTTCAAAATTCAGTATTTTTGACATAAATGAAAATACCAGATTCTCTAGCTCCCTGATTTATCACTATCAAGGTCCTATCAGTCACATGTTTCAGCTTTTTATATGAAAGTGATCTGATGAAGAGTAAGCTAACTTATAGCTTGTATTTTGTCTTGTTATCTGCTTATAAAAATCAAAATCAAAGCAGTGAGAATGGCAGCCGGAGGTGTTAAGGCATGACCTAACAGGTCTGCCTTACAACACAGCATGAGTCATTTGGCTGAGGTTTCCAGAAGGAATCAGAGCCCAGACATTGCTATTGTCCAGTCTTACCAAGTCACTTACACATTCTAGACACTAGATATTTCAATATCTTCATTACTAGTAGGAAAATTCACAGAGGTACAGTTGGACAGAATTTAAGAGCTCACCATCCATGTTTTACTAAGCGTAAGGATGCATTCGGAGATGTGAGTTAGGGGTCAGACCTAGTTAAGCCGAGTGGAGGGCAGGGCTCCTAGGTGGGAATGACACTGAGGAACAGGGGACTATGGGCGACCCAGAACATGGGGTGTGCCTTTGGGAGTGGCACTGAAGAGCTCTGATCAACCAAATCTAAATCCACATAAGCCAACAATTTCTCCATCAATATAAAGGTTCAGTGGAATAGGCAACCAGAATGAGCATCCTGAGAGAACCACAGCTCTGCCACTGAGGAACTGGCCATAGATAGTCTGGACAACTTGAAATTCCACCATCCAAACAATGTTTGTACTGGTGACTTATCCATCTCAGAGACCAGCTATAAGGGAAACGAGCTGAGGTTATGTCTCCAATTCCAGGCCTGGTCCAGTTAAGACCTGACATTTATCCCTAACTCATAGAGTCTCATAAGAATGTATGCCTTGCCGGTGACATTCAAATAACATAATGCATGCAGCAGATGTGCTTAGAACACAGTAGGCACTCAACAAATAGGAATCCCTGCTTTTCTCCAATTCTCATGCTGCTACATTCAGTGACAAGTTAAAAGGGTTGAATCCTGCCAGTAAGTTAAATAATGTTCTGATGTAGACAAATAAAATTCATATAGGTCATCCTGTTTTCTCCCGAGTGATATGGGAGTGAACTCAAACTACCAGCTTACACAGTATTCAGTTCAATAAAGTTTTATATATATATATTTTATATATATTTATATATTATATATTACATATTATATATATATATATATATATATATATATATATATATATATAAAACCAAAAAGCTCCTATACTGTTAGGATGATGAATGCCTTCCCTATCCTAATATTTGCATACTCTGGTTTCTCTTCAGATCTATAAATCTTTCGCCTTTTACTAATATTTGGAGATCCAGATAATCTTACTGAAATTTTCTTTGACAAGGCTTGTCATTTCTTTGGAATTAGTAAAACTTAAATGCATTACACTTTTTTCTTTCCAGCATGCTACAAATGAAAGCTGATGAGAAACTGAATGCATCAGATGTGAACACAGCAAGTTGCTCTTTGAGCCCTATTAAGATGTGCCTTAATCATCCTATTGAATGGAATCTGAATTTAACAGCATCTCTAGCAAGCTGTACGGTTCATAACCAAAATCTCAAAAGTGAAGAAAAATAGATGGCAGTTCTTCTTGCACTATCCTTATTTTGTATGTCAGAATTCTTTCTGCTGAAGAATGAGCATTTTATCGATTGATCTCTAAATATTTCTAGTCCTGTGATTTGTCTTTATATTGTCATTAGCATTACCCAAGTTGATCATATTCTTTGTTGGTTTTGTTAATGTTTTACACCAGACCATTGTGAGATTTTTGCAGTACAGATTTTGATGCTTCTCTTTTTAATGGTATTTTGTGGATTTTTATGCTAAGTTTAAATATGTAATTTTCCTGTTTTATTTCTGTGCACAAAGTTTTAATATATTCCACATGATGTAATTTAGAAAGCTAGCATTATAAAGACTTATGGTGATGACCTGGCCTATAGAGAGCTGCATAACAGGTGGATACAACTACCTCGAAGCAAATTGGGATAAGAAAAGGCAAAGGTGTGATTTGAAGAGTATCTCTTTCTGTTATATATGTACAGAAGACTGATCACAGTGTATCATCAAAAAGCATGTTTCCATTCATAGAAAAGTTCATCACTTCTCTCTAGATTGTAAAAACAATGGCACAATTGCATGCTTAAGCCTCAGCCAATTTGTGCCTCTTGGTAGACAAGGGTACTGTTACGAATTCCAAGATGGAATATGGATTTATATCTACTGGTTCTATTGTACTTTAGCTATTTAAAGTTTAAAGGATGTCATTTAGAAGCAGAATATTATTGCTAATTTTAATAGTGTAACATTCAGCAATGCCTACATGATTGTCAAAAATTTGGATACTAAGAGTGCTAAAGATTTGGTGCTTAAAGTTATTTTTCTTGTGCCAGAGAAAAACAGGCTTTGGCATGGTGTCTCTTATTTCTTTCCTTTTGGGTGGCCTGGCTATGTATACATGGACTTTTAGTTTATTGTTTTAAAGACTTTCCTACAGCACATTTGATGTACTAGTTCCCCTTCAAAAATGTTTTAAATGTCAAGAACAAAAGATGTAATTCATAAAGAATTTGAAGCACAGGAAAAGACAGCCATCAGAATGAAGAATCATCTGGTTTTCAGTTAATTACTCCATTACCATGTCTGCCTTTTCTTTTGCTCATAAGCATTTTTGCATTGTGATTTTTGACTCCTGAGTTCCAACCAAGCACATTTGTGTATATAACATAGCAAACTGGTTCTACAAACCAGCAATATTACCTTTGTTCCATATGGAAGCACCACCTGAACTAAATGCCTCTGATAAGCCTAAAGAAGCACAATTTCTAAAACAGATGCACGTTAGAACATTTTTCTAAGTAATAGAGAAAAAGGGTTATTATTAGGGGTTTAAAAAAAAAAAAAGGTGATCCATTAGTTGTTGCTAAAAGAACTGATTTCACTCAGTGCCAATTGCAAGACCATTTAGAAATTGACAGTGCAGAAACAGAGTTCATAAATTAGTATATAAAGAGGACTTCCAGTCAGTAGCATTATCCACAATAAAAAAGAACAAAACCTTACTTTTATTGGGTCAAACAGAAAGTACTTTCATGACTAACACACATGTGGCTATCTCCATAACTCAGCATTCACCTACAAAGCCTCCCGTGTGGAAATGTGTAGAGAGAGGGCTTCGCATGCAGATAATATTATCCAATATGTTGTTAGCATAGGAATCACAGAATAAGGTTGTGGGAACAACTGTTTCATCTGAATCAGGAGCCAAACAGGCTAATGACTTAGCTCCTTTCTGGCCTGTCTGTGGTACTTCGTCTTTGAAATGTGTCCTAAGGTGTTCCTAGCTGTCTTAGGATCTGTTCCACCTAAACTTTCCAGACGATGCAAATCACTAGATACTTAAGTTTTTCCTAAGGCCATAATTCCCTAATAACCACCTGGGGAGCTTACTTTGTAGTACTAAGGTTTGAACTTTGCCTAAGCGCTGTGAGGCAGGCCTCTACCACTGCCAGGGGACCTTTTTTAAAAACCCCAGACCCCCCCCTCTGATTCTGATGAAACAAATCTGCCTGACGCATAAAGATGGTCTTTGCGCAATCACATCAGCAGACTCGGCTGTCCTGATGCAGAGCACGCGTGGCGCCACCCAGCCATCCTCAGAAGACATTCGGCCTCATACGATTTCAAAACCAAAAAACTTTATTAAAGCAAAGAAACAAGTAGACTTTTAGAAGACTCGGCCGCCATCATCTCTGCTAATTTCCATCTTCATGGAGGAACTGTTCAAGGTTAAGTTTACTTTTTTCCAGGGCTGCGGTTTTGGCCCGTCGGGGTAACCTCACCTTCACTTCTGGCTCTGGCTCTGGCTCTGGAATGTCCTGATCACTAAACAGAGGTTGAAAATATACTTTAGGCACAAGCTTTAAAACAAGTTCATTTATAAATAAAACTTTCCATTTCTGAAATTCTATCATTGGGTAGTCCATAGCCTAATTCCACTAACTAAACTTAAAACTAAAATCTCAAGCAATAACCGGAATAGACCAGTGAATTAGGGGACACCTAGCTGACTTTCTATAAACTGTATGAAATGAACACCAAATTTCTATAAGAAAGCTGATAATTGCACAGGGCTGTGATAGTTCTGAAACGGATTTTTGAAACAACACTGAAAAAATTATCTTCACTTACTTAATTCCTGAAACTGTAAATAAGATTTTTTCTGGGGAAAAAAAGGTACTTTAAACAGGACAAAATCTAAAAATAGTAGTAGAAATGCAAGGTAGCCACAAAGCGTCAGCTTGAACAACAGCTTGGCCTTAGCTTTTGGTAGGTGCTCTGTCACACAGCCACGAACGCTGTAGGCACAGTGTTCTATCATCGTGAAGGAAAAGAACCCAACTCAAGACTTTGCTAATTCAAGCTCAAAGGGAATAATACTCACAAGGTCATGTAATTAGGACAATATGCACACACAGAGAACATATTCAAGATGACTACCAAATACTAACGACTATGCTGAATTTTAGATACAACTGTGCAAGATAAGAAAGCAAAGGCTCTTCATAGAGGAATGTTAGATTATTTTCCGAAGTCCTGGCTACTTACAATTTTTGCTATCTTCTTTACTGAGTTTTCTCACCAGGAGGAAAATTACATTTTTTTCTACTTTACACCAAAAAAACAACACAAACAACAAAGAAGAGGAGCTTCTCTTGTTTATGAATTGTGTCACACACCTTTCAGAGCCAGCCTCAGCAGTCTGGCGTCTTCTGTTTGTCCTGGCTGACGCTGTCACTTTTCTCCGACCTTAAAGACAGTAGAACTTATGGTCAAAATTAACTGTTTAACGTTCCTAGACCTTGTGTCTAGGCTATCTTACTGCTTTATTTTCAAAACTCTTCTTAAACACATACCAAAATGCCAGAGAAAAAGAACTCAAGCAAGATCAAAATTGACATTAATTTCATTTCTTTGTTGAGCTGCTTAGGGCAAGGGAAAATCCTAC
The DNA here is from genome assembly GCF_019054845.1 of Dipodomys spectabilis. Lineage (NCBI taxonomy): Eukaryota > Metazoa > Chordata > Mammalia > Rodentia > Heteromyidae > Dipodomys > Dipodomys spectabilis. Next base: position 2,917,664 of record NW_024870698.1, on the reverse strand, counting down.
ATGTACATTATAAAGAGGCAAATTTTAGCTCAATGTGGAACAGAAAAAGCATATTACAAATTTCTCAGGCATGGTAGTACACAACTGTATACCCAGCATTTGGGAGGCTGAAGCTGATCTATTTAGGGAGACGCTGTTTCAAAAAAGCCAATAATGAAAACCAAAATAAACACAGCATAGGAAAGACTCATGGAAAGATTTGGTCTCTGAACAGATCTAAAAGTACTAAGTAGAACTTCATTTTTGTTTTATTTAGTTTTCTTCAAAGTCTCACAAAACTGTTTGAAAATTCTTATTTTTCTGGAGCAGCAAGCAAGGAATACAGTCACGTGTCACCACATCCACTTGGAAATTAAATGTAGTCAAAAGAATGGCCTCTCACAAAATACTTAAATGTATGTATGTCCAATTCATATACATATTCTAAAATACATTTCAATGTAAAAATTAGAACCTTTATATACTGAGTGAGGGTGACAAAAACTGTACATGCTGGAAAGTGGGGAAAATCTGGTCCGTGATGTTCTTCAATTGTTAGAAATAAAATACAGTACGCATCATGAAGTTTAGATTGCTGGTTTGTTTTTTGTTTTTTTAAAGCATGGAGTTCTTATAGGATATTATGTGACTAAACCAATCTGATCCAAACCAATTTTCATTTGACAATTTGTTTGGAAAACTATATACCCTACTCATTTTTACCCCTCAGACCTCATATATTGTTCTCACTAATGTATTTATCCTCAAGGTGTCCAAGAATCTGGGACTAATTTGGAACAATATCCATTAATTGGTGCTTGAATAAGTGGTTTGTTATGAAACATTATGGTCAGATTCTATTTTAGAAAGTAAATTAAATCTGCTTAGAAAAGAATCTAAAAACATGTTTGGAAGATTAAAATCTTGGTTGGCTCATGGACAGGATTATTAGCATTCTTTATGGTAGTTTGCTTGGATGTACTTTCTGACTCTTCTGTAATAAGCATGCATTATGTTTTTGTAATTCAGAAAAATAAAATAATAAAAAGATTGTGGATTTCAGATCTTTTTCCAAGTGGTCCCCTAAGTAGTAAACATTTATTTATTCCAACAAATCTTCCATTAATGGTTATCCCTTGGGAAGTAAGTTCCATTGGGAAAGTATGAAATTAGATGAGAAATGGAAAAAAAACAGAGAAAGAACAGAAAAGTACTAAGGAAAAAAAAAATGTTCAGTCACACAAAGAAAGGATTGTTTAACCTATTCTTTTTCTTTTCTTTTTTCAGTATCAGGATTTGAACTTAGAGCCTTATACTTGCTTGACTTGTATCCTACCTCTTAAACCACATCTGCCAACATGGCTAGTTTGGAGATGAAGTCTCCAAACCTTTTCTGTCTGGGCTGGCTTTGAATCTGGATCCTCCAGATCTTGGCCTTCTAAGTAGCTAGGGTTACAAATGTGAGCTGCCAGTGGTTGGCTTTTACCTTTTCTTAATTTAACCCAAATGGTCCTTTTACTATTTACAAGTGATCTTTTATATAATATTTCCATGAATCGGAAGTACCTGCATTAATGTCTCTAGAATATGCAAAAAAATTATGTATAGCCTAACAAGCAAAGATTAAAAGAAAGCTAAGGAGATCTAAAACATTTAAATCTTTACTCTTAAGACACTTAAAAATCTCTGTCCTAAGGAGGGAACTTCAAAAGCATTTTCACTGGAAGACAAATAATGTTTCATTACAAGCTCTAGACACATACACTACCTCGGTTAGTCCTTTGCTGTGTGGATTTTGATGCTTTTGTATCCCTCAAAGGAGTCATATATGCTTCTTTATTGTCTTCTGTTAATGAAAATCATACAATGTAAATTTTTAAAAGACCAACTTCATGAAATACTTTTCATCTTTCATCAAAGACTGGCAAAATATTATCAGCTACTGGTAATAGATAAATAAATCTATTAGATAAATAAACTAAAGAAGTACTGGTTATCAAAAAACAGAGCTCCAAAAACTGTGAATACTTAGGAATGGAAACTGCTAGTTCTAGTGACATGTACAAATACAAAGGACAGTAATACTCCTTCCAAGGTGGATTCAATGGAAAAAAGATGCTCTGAGATCTAGCCACAGATGTTTAAAAAAAAAAAATCTCAACAAGTTTAGAAACAGCATCACACAAACATTCACGCTGCCATGCTATTACCATCTTCATCTTCCTGCGGAGGAGCAGGTACAGTGGCGCTGGCATCCTGTACTTCTATAGGTTGGTCATCAATTTCTTTGTTTCCTTTCTCTAACTGAATCTTGATCTTTTCCAAAGCTCTCAGGCATGTTCTATCTTTAACTTGCTATTAAAGACAAAACATTTAAACACAAACATTTTCTAATCTTTTCTAAATTATATGCAAATATGAAGAAGTTACAAAATATTCTAAAAGTATAGGAAACTTATGAAAGACATTTTAAATGAACTACAGTTAGGGTGAGTGCCATGGCTCAAGATGCATTGTACCCATAAACTGACATGTTATATAGTAAACCCTTCGTACAGCCACTTAAAGACAATGAAAGTATCATTACAAAATAAAATAAGCAAAGTCACGATCAAATAGATTCTACTTGGATATATTTGAAGACAGGTTAGACAGTAATTAGGAACTATTTTACCTCCAAAATCTCATTCAAGAGAACCAGAAGATCTTTGGAAATACTGCTACTTAATTCTAAAGAATTCAAAGCTTTCGTATAGATCCGAATTTCTGGTGAGCATGGACTTGTTAAGATCTCATTACAGATTTTCACAGCCAAATTGTCATGTACTGTTAAAGCCTAGAAAATTAAAAGAGAAGATGTAAAATGAAAATTATATGGATACAATATAGTTCTACCCATCTGAAGAAACATTCCCAACTCCAAGTCATAATCTAAAATGTGAAGTATTTAGAACAAAACTTAACATTAACTGTCCCTTCTCCCCAATAAAACTCCTTTCTAGATGGACTGATTGACTGACGGATGGATAGATGGTACTAGACAATGAATGCAGGGCTAGGCCCCAGCCCTTTTGGTTGTTTTTGAAAGAAGGATTCACCAACTTTGCCCAGACTGGCCTTGCTCCAGCAATCCTCCTGCTTAGTGGGCATGTACCACCAAGCCTGCCTGCTACTTCATTTCCAGAAGCTAATATAAGGCTAATCTACTGAAGGGACTGAAGTGTCTCCCAATTGCTATGAGTCTTGGAGCTGAGTTCCAGCTTCAGAACCAATCCAGGCTGATGATAGTGGACTCTGCCCAAACCTAAGCTTTTTCCACGCGGGATCAGTGAACATGCAATAGCTGAGCAACCCGTGCAGACACCGTGGTGTAGCATGTCCTAGTCCTGCACAACTGAGAGGAATATGCCAGCTCTGGAACTCCCTGTCTCCCTGTGAATCACCAGTGGCCCCAGCTCACGTGGAGACTGAGAGTGGCCTTAGTTTCAGTTTTTTCCTTCACTGCTTCAAGACATTGATCGTAACAGTAAAGATCAACAGCTCATTCCTAGGAAGGCTTCTGTTGTCATTCTTACATTTGTGGAAAATTTCCATAGACTTCTCCAGCCTTCTCCTTTATTTCCTCTGACCGTTCCCTTCATGGGACTATCCGTGACCACAGCTGAATCTTTCTGATCAGCAGCTTTAATCCTAATAACCCTTTCATCTGAAGCCTGTATGGTTACTCATTAGAAATAAAGTCCACTTTACTGTCCCCTGACTTGGTCTTTAAAACATGCTTTGCATAGCTATCCACGGATACTATCTTTTCATTCTCACCAATTATTTCTCATTGCAAACAAGACCAAAGTATAAAACTACCAATGTTATATACTTTATTCTTATCATTAATTCTTGCCCTTCCCTAAAATCTAAAAGTTGTATTGTGCCTGTGTCCCTTGCCATATTTTGCACAGTATCTTTTATCATCCTTCAGTAGCACACGAGGTGGGAGGGAAGAGAGGGTGTGACAATGCTAGATAGGAGATGTACTCATGACCTTGCTCATGTAACTGTAACCCCTCTGTACGGTATTTTTATAATAAAAAACGTATTTTTAAAAAAGCAGAATATATAGTCACTGAATACCAACTAAATGTAAAAACCCAACAGCAATACTTTCAAGTTGGCATCTGAAATCATTAACACATTATAGTTCAAAAGTGTCTGGTGTCAAATCATGACCAAATTTCATTAAAGAACTGGTTTCAATAGGATGCAGGATTTAGAAATCCAACTGAAGATAAATTCGTAGGTCAATCTGTAGTTGACTTATCTTTTTCAAGTTAAAAACCAAAATAAGCTCTGTTCTTTGACCTGTCCTTCCCCATGTTGACAATAGGAAGTAAGCCAATATTTCAAGACTCAATGGGCCCTACAGTTTTATCTTTACCACCCACAGGCTCACAGACTCACTCACTTGGTAATCTTGGGAATTCTTGGCTTGAGGATTCAGTCCACTAGGTCTTGTCAGATCTACGAGCAACTCGGCAACATTCATGATATCTATTTCAGCTAAGGGAGATGATGCAGGCGCATTAGCCAGTGTTTGCAGAGTTGGAAGAAAGGCTTCTTCAAAGCACTCCTGGTTAATCCTATTGAAATCAAGTTGAAAGAATGTTGGCAGAACATTATTTTAAGAGGAAAAAGCACAATTCTAGAATATCTTTGATGTAAAACTCATGTGACAAAGTATATTTTCACCCACAAAAAAAGCCAAATAATTCAGGTAGATAAAAATCTATCTAAGTTCTCATTGCTTCATTCACTACTGAAATAGGAGAAGAGTATCAACAACAAGATGACACAGAGGTAAGATCTGGATTTGTCGGTATATGTCAGTACCTGCTGGCATACGCAAACATGGGGAAAAACACCCCCAGACAATGTCGGAGTCGAATGTCCTCTTCTGTCACCGGATTGTACCACAACAAGATGAGACGAGAAAGAATCCTGCTGCTGACCAAAAGCCCAGAAAACATCAGCTTGGCTAGGCCTTCCACTGCTCCTGTCCTGAGTTCAGAAACCTAACAGCAATGACAGTCATCAGAAGGAGTTTTGTAAAGTCTCAGGAGTCTTATTATCTGGACACATTAAGTGCAGAGACACACATGCCACATGCTTGCCACACACACAGGCATTCAAGGCACACGACAGCCTTGAGGTCAGAGACTTTCATTCACTCAGCCCTCTACTCTCAGAATATGTAGGGAATGGCACCAAGTTGGCTCTTTCACACATCTTGATAGAATTAAAGAATCATCCCAACAAATTGGCAGCACTGACCCCATTTGAGGTGAGAAACAGACGAGGGACAGTAATGACCTCTTTGAAGACTTACACTGATCAATCAGAACCAACTTTGCAAACCTTCCTGGCAGCAATGGCAATCCATTCAAAGTGAAGTGGTAAGAGTCTGAAGCTAGACAGAACTATAAGGCCTGAGAGCTAATAAAGCTTGTTATTTATGGCCAAGAGGACAGTTAAAAAAAAATCTAGGCTTTTAAAGTGAGATTTAAAAAAATAAAAATGAAGAAATCACTCCTCACCTCACTGTCTAAGAAATCCGAAAGAAGCTTTAGAACATTCTTGGCAGCGGTGGCCTCCTCGGCTTCTTTGACGTCCAGCTCATCATTACTGCGGATTTCTGCACCTTCACCTTGAGGAGCTTTGATGGTTTTAGTTTTAAATGGTTCAATTCCAAACGTCATCAGTTGGTCAAAGATTGACTTTAAAGCACTGATTTTTATTGTGACATCATCAATTTGCAAAACCTACAATGAAAGATTTCCCCCGCAAGAGTTCAGTAAAATGATGCAATTCTGTTCCTCCTGTATCAAATGAATTATCTATATTAGGGAAATTTAAGTGATATTATTTAAATGTACATACAATTCTTTCCGTACAACTTTAGCATTAAAATTTCAAGTTAAAAACAATGTAGATGGCTGAAGGCCTTGAGTTCAAGCACCCAAGTACACACAGCCCTCCAATACAGAAGTTTCAAAAGACACACTATTTATTTGTCCTATAACATCTGGAGCTATAATTTCCAATTTCCACTGAAAACAAACAAGCAAACAAACAAATGTGGAATGGAAATCTGGTTGAATAATTTGTTACTTTCATTTAAAAAAAAAGAATAGTATCTTCAACTGTGTTTTTATCTTTTTTTTTTTTTTTTTTGTGAAAACACCATACAGAGGGGTTATAATTACATGGGCAAGGTTGTGTTTTTATCTTATCATTTTTTCTAAGACACAGAAAAAGTTGTTACATCAAAATCATTTTGGCCTACCTATCCAGAAAAAGATACTACATTGTATACAATGAAAAGTATTTAGATCTACCTGAATATATTTCTCTTATCAGCTCAATAAACTCAGATTTCATCCATGGTGAATCTAGTTTGTTTTACTCCAAGTAATCACAAAAAAAGCCAGAAGTGGTGTTATAGCTCAAAGTGGTAGAGCAAAAGGAGCCCCAGGGACAGTGCCTACCCTCAGGACTGCTCCTCCTCCCCAAAAAAGACAGTTTAAAGCATGTAGAAGTTCTGTCTATGTTATATACTAATATGATGTCATCTTTTATCTGGAACTTGGGTATATGTAGATTTGGAACCCACAATGGTCTTGGAACCAGTCCTCTAGAGTATATGCCAAAGGTTGACTATATTTGGCAAAATTTCTTTAAAGATGTATCTTATTTGCTAGGCATCCATAAAAACCAATAAACTACAGAACAAAATAGCTAACAGAATCACAGATGCCTATACCTGCTGTTATAAAAATTAATAACTTTTCTGCAACACAAAGAAATTCATTCTTCATCTCGGAGTAAATCTAGATGTGTGGCCAGGAAATACAAATGATTCATCTGGACAAAGTACCAAGACTTCTAGTTCATTGGAAAAAGAAACTTCAGCCCATTAAGGATAATAGTGGCATTCCATGTTCCCTAAGGGGGCTCACAACAATACTATTTTCTTTGACAATCATAACGGAGAATACATCTAAGCAAAGACACACCAAAATCTCACAACTGAAATGAGTTGATTAGCTCCATAATCTTTCAGGAAATTAAAGCAAAACCCTGAAATTCCTGAGTTGTTGTTTGTTGTTTTTTTTTACATAAGTAGTTCCAATTTTATTTCCTTGGACAAAAGCCACAAATCAGTTGACCATTTCCAGAATATATGATAGCCCCAAGATCTAATTTCCTTTTCTTGGCAATGTCTAAAAAGAATGCTTCACGATTTTTTTTCCCCCAAAGGAAAACAAAATCCACTACTTGAGTTTAGCTTTTTAAAACAATCATTTCACAAACACCTGGTCCATGTTGTCAGTGATTTTCCGGCAACTAGTCTTCCTTAGCTTCCTTAATTTACGAGACTATTCCCTGCAGCTTTTTTATCTCATTACATCTGGCAACGCCAGAGGCTAGATGACGGGGATGAAAGTCATGCTTTCAACTTCTCTTAGCAGCACAAATGCTTCTTCACCTACATAGTCTGTCTCGTTCTCATTCCTGTATTAGTTATATATTTACATATATATTTAATTATGCTTATATTTATATACTTACAGCATAAATGCCTTCTTCAACTACATAGACTGTCTCCTCATTCCCATATTATTTACTTATATATCTACATATATATACATATATATATACATGCTTGTTTGTTTTTTAATTGGTGCCAGTACTAGGGCTACACATCAGAGTCTTAAGCTCTCTACTCAGCTTCATGCCCAGCTGGCACTTTACCACATGAGTCACGCCTCCACTTCCAGCTTTTTACAGGTTAACTTGAGATAAGAGTCTCTCAGATTTGTCCTAGGCTGACCTCAAACCACAATTCTCAAATCTCAGGTTTCTAGGTAGCTAGGATTATAGGCACCTGACTACTCTTTATTTTTATCTGACATATTGTAAAAGTCATATTTTTCCATCGCATGATTCCCCTTTTAGAATGTAAATTCCATTACCACAGCAACTTTTATCTTGTTTTCTTTTTCTACTGATTTACATACTTTTATTAAGCCTAGAACAGTGCCATTATGTGCACTATAATCAATCATACATGATTTTATGTGGCTGCGGTGCAAGTGGTACAGTCTAGAAAATATAACGCCCCAAGTTCATATCCCAGTATTGCCACCAAAAAAAATAATAAACAAATAAATAAATTGACATTTCATCCCTTTGCTATTAAGGCAGTTTTATGAGAAAACAAAAATGAGTCCCTACGATGTCTACAATCATCACCAATAAACATTTGAATAAGTTAGAATATTAGCATTACCATCAGAGGTAGAGCACTATAGGACCTTGAAATTTTTATCTACTAGTGAATCTTACCTGTAACAGTAACACCAAGTGTTTACTGGCAAAATCTTGATTCTGTAGTCCACAACATCCCAGACACAAAACAGCCAAATTCCTTACTACCGGATAAATACTTACTATTCCAGGAAGAATCTAAAATGAATTAGAAATTAATTTTGACACAGGCAAGAAATTAAAAATACTATACTGAAATCATGGCCGAAATGATCATTCCCATGTGATTTTATAGGTCTACATCATTTCCTTTTAGTCATTTAAGTCAATACTAAACAGTAAATTGATAAAACAGAATATAGTACAGTTTTCCTACAGTCAGATCACGAGGCTAAACTAATTCCAGAGGTTGCAACACTCACAGAACAGGAAATGCTGACTATGATATACACTACCCCTCAGATCTGTCTCACTGACACCTTAAACCATGCTATCCCTGCCCTTAGTCAGCTCCGCTGGTCTGACTTGAACACCTCTAATAGCTCTTTTTCACAGCAAGTGTCAATGGCAAAAGTGTTTTATTTAAGTATGTTTCCCTCATCAAGTTTCAATAGCAGCTGTCTTTACCAATTGTTATTTTGTATATACTTTGTTCCCAGCATTTACTATGGAATAACCATTCAATAAACATGTGCTCCCTCAAGAGTTTCTCACACAGCTGAAAGCTAGTTGTTCACACCTGTAATCCTACGTACTCAAGAGGCTGAGATCTAAGGATCATGGTTCAAAGCCAGTGTGAGCAGTTAACTCTGTTAGACTCTTATCTCCAGTAAAACTACCAAAAAAGCTGGAAGTGGAGCTGTGGCTGAAGTGATAGAGCACTAGCCTTGAGCAAAAGAAGACCAAGGACAGTGTCCAGGCCGAGAGTTCTAGCTGTAGGACTGACACCAAAAACAAAAACAAAACAAAAAAACAAAGGAAGACTTTATGATACTTTATTTAAAATAGAGTAACTTTATAACTACTATAAATCATTTATGCAAGTATCTTACTTATGTTCCTCTATTATGATCATTCAATTTTGGGTCCTTTCCTTTCTTAACATCGTGAAAGACTATGTAATGCTAAAAGGAGATAGATAGATAGGTAGGTAGGTAGATAGATAGATAGATATAGATAGAAAGACAGAGAGAGAGAGAGAGAGAGAGAGAGAGAGAGAGAGATTCATACTTTCATTCTTCAATTATGTAGTTAATTGTATTACCATTCTCTTAAAACATGACCAGACATGTAGTTCAAGTAGAATTTTTAAAGTATTACTTTTCACTAGACAGATTTCTCTAAAATAAGACTAAATTCCAATAGTTGAGTATAATATAGTGTATAACCAGAAGTTTCAGTTACAAACTGATTTTCTTTAATGACTTTAGAAACTCATGACAACCCAAAAAATTAGATTTCAGACTGTCTACTTCTCACTAATTAAATAATTTGAAGATGATCCTCTAAGTCTGAGTATATTCAGAATGAGCTGTGAATGAACAGTACCATCAAAGTAAAAGAAGTCCCAGCTAAAGGGTGGAGACACGGTGCCACTGGTTCACACCTGCAATACTGGCTAAGATCTAAGAATCAAAGTTTGAAGCCAATCTGGGCAGGATAAAGTCCATGAGACTCTTATCTCCAATTAACCACTAAAAAGCTGGAAGTGTAGCTGTGTCTTAAATGGTAGAATTCTAGCCTTGAGTGAAAAAGCTGAAGGACAGCACCTAGATCCTGAGTTCAAGCTTAAGTATTTCACACACACACACACACACACACACACACACACACACACACACACACACACACACACACACACACACACACACACACACACACACACACACACACACACAATGTTTGCTATCAAGTGCAAGGCCCAGAATTCAAATTCCATATGAAAAATAAAAGTTCCCATTATTGATAACTTTAAGATGGGAAATCTGCCGGAGCCCAGGCCAACCTGATAACTTAGTGAAACTTCATCTCAAAAAAATTTTTTAAAAATGAACAGCAAAATATGGCATTATTACTCTAGCCTCTAGTCACTCACAGTTACTAAACATCTGAAATATAACTAGTCTTGAGATGTCTTCTAAAATTTAGTGTAAAAACAATAAAAAGCTATTTCATATTTTAATACTAAATAAATGATAAAGTCATAATAATTTAGCATGTTCAATGAAAATATGTTTGGGCATATTATATATATATATATACATATATATATATATATTAAAATTAACTTTACCTTTTTTCTTCCTACTTTTTAAAATGTAGTTACTGTAGACTTAAAGTTACATTTTAAAAGACCTTTAAGCCAGGCATCAGTATGCCTGTAATCCTAGCTACTCAGGAGGCTGAGACCTGAGGATCATGGCTCAAAGCCAGCCTGGGCAGGAAAGTCCGTGAGACTCTTATCTCCAATAAACCACTAGAAACCCAGAAGTGGCATTGTGGCTCAAGCGGTAGAGCGCTCACCTTGAGCTGAAGAGCGCAGGGACAGCACTGAAGCCCAGAGTTCAAGCCCCACGACCAACCAAAAAAAAAAAAAGACCTTTAAATATAACCAAGAATGATAGGTCACATCTGCATTCCTAATTAGGAGGCTGAGATTCAGAGGATCACAATTAAAGAAAAGTCTGGGCAAAATATTGTGAGATCTTCATTTCAGCCAACAAAAAGCTGGGCATGGTGATTTTCATCTGTCATCCGAGCTACTCAGAAAGTGTAAATAGGAGTATCATAGCCCAGGCTGTCCCAGGTATAAAGCAAGATCCTTTTATTCAAAAAACAATGAAAACAAAAAGGGCTGAAGGTGTAACTCAAGGTAAGCTTGCCTAGCAAGAGTGATGTCCAGAATTCCAATCCCAGTACTGCCAAAAAAAAATTAAAATAAAAACATAATAAAGTTATACAGGAGTCACAATGTAACTTTGAGTCTTTTTATACAGCACTATTCCAGTAACAGAAAATATTCTCTTACTCAAGGATAAAGATATTCTGCATCTATTTCTAGTAAAATGATTTTTCAAATCTTTTTGAGTGATAACTTATGTCTTAGCTCCTTTACACAGACTATCTTATTTAATCCTCACAGGAAATAGCTAATCTAGGTATCTACCTACTTTATCATTTGTAATTCATCAGATGATCAAAATAATAACACTTTCATTCTGTTGAACCCTAATAAGCAGGTTATAACATGAAGCAGAATGTGGCTAAAATGAAGCCTCAAGTGAATAAAGCCATCAACATACCAAAGATTCAATGATTCCATTCATGGTCGCACTGATCCCAGTAGAAATGGACATCTGCTTCAACAGTTCATAGCACAGAACAAGACACTTTTGTAGTGTCTCCACATCATTCTAAAATAAAGACAAAACATTCAGAAACAGTAAGAACATCTTCTGCACAGAACTTAAAGATGTATTTTTTTAAGGGCTTGTTTAGGGTGTATGACAACTCCCTACATACTCCCCTTGGGTCTGATAAGTCAGACACCTGATTTCCCCATCTCTGTGCTGACTCAGCCATTTTCTTAGTTACAGGTTCATACATAAAACAACTGTAATATACTTCCTCTTAGTCATTTCATGGGCTCTTCCAACTCAAAATGTCCACAATGGAAATGATCCACAGATTTTGTTAAAAAAAAAAAAAAAAAAAAAAAAAGAAGCTACCAGTTATAAAAATAAATTCAGTCACTCTTACTAAGAAACTGTCATGTTGGAGTGAGGTTTCAAGAGAAGCTAAGAGTACAATTCAGGAAACCCTCTTAGATAGCAAACTTTGCTATTCGGTATTTTTTTTAATTTTTCTTTTTCTTTATTATAAAGGTAATGTACAGAAGGGTGACCATTTCATAAGTATTGAGTACATTTCTTTTTGGACAACTTCACCCCTTCCTTTACTCTCTCCCACTTTTTCCCTCCTATCCCACAAGTTGTATGTAGTTTGTTTTCAATATAGTATCTAGTGAGCACCACAGCTACATTTTATTCAGCATTTTCTTTTTTTCTTTTGGTTGTAGGGCTTGAACTCTGCACCTGGGTGCTGTACCTGAGCTCTTCTGCTCAAGGCAAGCTCTCTACCACTTGAGCTACAGTGCCACTTCCAGTTTTCTGGTGGTTAAATGGAGATAAGAGTCTTACGGACTTTCCTGCCTGGGCTGGCTTTGAATCATGATCCTCAGATCTCAGCCTCCTGAGTAGCTAGGATTATAGGCACCCAGCTCAGCATTTACTTTACAAGAATACTCTAGTGAGCAATCCTCAAACCAAAAGTACAGTAGATTCAAACAATATTAATTGAGATTAGGCATGGTAGTACACACTTGCAATGCCAGCTACTTCAGAGGCTGTTCAAGATCAAAACAGGGCAAACGCACTAAACCCTTTCTAAAAAGTAACTAAAGCAACTAAGGGCAGGAAACATAATGGCTCAAGAGGTACAAAGCCTCTTGCTTGCAAGAGCCTGCAGAACTTAGTCCTGAGCAAAAATCCCCATACTGCCAAAATGTGTGTATGCGTGTGTGCATGTGTTCATGTACGTATATTATTGATAACAATTTATTTTAAGAGAAGCAATGAAAGAAATAATCTGTTTAAGAGACTAATTTATTAAGCAAAAAAAGGCTACTAGAGTGAAGTGTTACTAGATATCAAGATTAGTATTTGATTAAAAATAACAAGGATGTTTAGCTTTTGCTAGACACCAAGTAACCATGATGCCAAGGTTACCACAGATGTAATTCCTAGCAGTGGAAAGATCAAAGGCCTTCCACAAGTACGGAATGAGATGCATTTTCCTTGCTTAATTATTAAAGGCAAATACACAAATAAATTCAGAAGGAAACCACTAGAAAACTAGTTTCCCTCACATCGGAAAAAAGACTTCAAATTCCAGGGACTGGAAAGATAAGGGAACAAATAGTTGTAGCTACGATACTCAAAATACGTTAAGGTCCTTTTCAAAGTCCAAAAATAGAAACAGGAGAAATAAATTTTTAAAAAATATTTAATTCATATTGCTGTCACAGTCTCCAAAGTGAATAGATTTTCAGCTTTTTGAGTTAAAGAAAGCAAGATTCAGTTAAGATAGTAACAATTGAGATTTAGTATGAAAAAAATGATTTTACCTTCTCTGTTTGGACTTCTTTAATTTCAAGTTGTTCTGTTTCTTTCAACAGCTCTACTTTGGCATTTTCCAGTGCTCTTATTTCTTCTTTTAATTTTGATGCCTGATCAAAATCTTGTAAGGTAATACAATTTTCCAAAGCTTCTTTCGCTTCAATAAGTTTAACTTTTATTTCAGCCACCTAAGGAAAAATACAAATTAATCATATCAACACCAGACAAAAATTACTAACACAACAATCTGTAGCAAAGTCAAGAGTATTACTACTTCAATGACCTAGAATTTAGGAGTCAAACATAAAACAAAATTTCAATCGTCCAGCAACAGGGATCAGTCACCCTTGAAGAGTAACATAATTCAGTAACATTTTGTAGACCTTTATATAATATTTACTCGATAATCTGATTTTTTTAAACCACACAACAAGAAATAGATTATGTAGCTACATTACCAAAGCCTTTCTTTAATATAGAAGAAACATACCTTGAGTTCTTTTTTTCTTGTATCAGATGGATTAACACTAATCGTAACAATGGGTGCACGAATCTCTGAGATAATTTCTGTAACCTGGTAAGCAAAATTACAAAGCTTTAACACGTTATATCAACAAATAACCAAAAAGTGCTATAGAAAACAACAAGCCGTATCTGCCATCTACTGAAAACCAGAGAAAATAACAGGTAAAAGCACATAATCTGTTTGCAAGACTTTAGAACCAAAACTGAACAATGCATCTCACTACAAAGTGAAATTATTTGAAAGGAAGGTGAGTAGGTACGTATTTGTTGAAGATAAATTATCCCTCATATAATGTTAGAAAACTTGAAAAAAAAATTATGCTGCCTAAGATTAGCTGTTATAATCTAAAATTCTCTGCATATGGTCTACAGTTTGGCTCTTCTAATAAACTCACTCCTGCCTGAACTATGTGGCAGTCTCCTTTCAACAACCCTTACACCTACCACTTTCAATTCCTCTCTTGTTCAGTTCTATACAAGTTTACATATATATTTTTTTGTATTTTTTCCTTTGGGCACATAATATACACCTAATGACAATGTAAGGCCTTTCACAGGCTACTAAGAAGGGATGTTTTTCCAGGGTCCCTCTCATATGAAAATACCTAAGCAGTTACTGGACAAGCACTATGTGGGAAGTGTTCAAAAAAAGATATACATAAAACATGTTCATACAAGGAGCAGTTAGAATAACTTCTGACTTAACCTATAAAATATCACATCATGTTTTTATGAAAGAACAACACAGATCTCTCTTTTATCTAACTGGGGAGGGGAGGGTGGTGGTGGGGTAACACTTGACACAGTATAGTGGTTACAATTTATTTCTGTATTTACCAACAGTTTATGAACATCATCTCACTGAAAAACAAAAGGTAGTTCATTGTTCCTTTGCAGATGAATACAAAAGGCTAAATAACTTATCAGAAGTCAATGCAGACAGAATGAGACATAAACCAGCTCTCAGCACACAGTGCCCAAAGTCTCATGGGCAAACCTCTATCCTACCAGTCACTCCTTCCATATCAGGTGGCAGACACCTGATATAGACCTGTTTGTAGGCACATGTGAGAAGGAAAACACTTTTTAAATGTACGTGTATACACATACCCCACAGAGAGAGGTATCTGGTTTACAAATGTCATACACCTCCTATCTTTATCAAGGAGGAAAAGCACTTACAATCTGTGTCCTCTTACTGTCATCTGTGATGATGTGGAGTAACCTTTCAACAAGCAAAGAAACCAGGGATATTGGCGTTGTGGGTAGTGTCAGAGTCTCCTGCAAAATAGCCACCAGTCGTTTCCTGTGGGCAAAAAAAGCCTTTTATTTAACTTATTTAATATCACTCTGCACACATACATTCCACCTCTAACATGTCTCTTACTCTACAGACTTTGTCTTGGGTTTTTTTAACTTGTTTCCTTATGTCTCATATTTGTGTGTCACTACAAGTAGAAAAATCCCTAAGTACAGAGTTTTGTGTGTGTATGGTCCTAGGGTTGTCCCTGAGCTTTTTTGCTCATTAGCACTCTACCACTTTAGACACAGCTACTCTTCCGGCTTTTGGGGTAGTTAATTGGAGATAAGAATCCCACAGGCTTTTCTGTCTTCTGGCTTTCCCATGATCCTCAGATTTTAACCTCCTGAGTAGACAGAATTATAGGTATGAGCCACCAGCACTCAGCCCTCTGTATAGTCTTGGAGCAAAAAAATTAATTTTGTTTTTAAAAAAAGTATATATTATACCCTCTGATATTTAGTAAATCAACATGAAAAAGCAACAAAATAACAGAGAAGAATCAACCAACAATAGTAGTACTTGGCTTCTCTGAAATAAGAGATTTTTAAGAAAAACACTGATACTATCCATTTATTGTGAAGAAATTGTACTATGATCATGTGTCTATGTATAAACATACAAATACCATCATGTGCCATAGAATTCTTCAGGTAGCCTAGCATAATAGTGTTACACCTATAATCCCAGTACTCGGGAGGCTAAGGCCAGACAGCTGATTTGAAAGGCAGCCTGGGCTACAGACTAAGTTCCAGGTTCGCCTGGGCTATAGGGCAAGACCTTGTCTCAGAAACAAAAAATTACATTTCAGTCAATGACAGGCTGCACATAACACTGGTCCTATGAGAATATTATAGACCTAAGACACCATAGCCATAGAGATGTTGAAGTTCAATGCATTACTCTTGTGATACAGGTATGAAACAAACCTACTGCATTGCCATACCTATCAAAGCAAAGCATATGCACTAAGTCACAGTGCTTAATAATGATAAACGAATGCTATTGCTTTATGTGATACTCTTTTTCTGGTGGGGAGAGTGGGGAACAGTACTGGGGTTTTAACTCAGAGCTTCATAATTGCTAGGCAGGTATTCTAATACTTGAGCTACATCACCAGCCCTGTTTGCTCTGGTTTTTATTTTCTTTGGCAGTAACTAAGGGCTCTGTGCTTCTTAGCCACTTTTACCATGAGCTACACCTCAGTGGTTACTTTTGAACTATGGTCACACTTCCTACCTAGGCATCAGATTCACATCATAGTGAGGAGAATGGGCCCAGCCTCTGCATCCAGCCCTTTTGCTGAGAAGAGATCTCTCAAACTTTCCTGCCTGCGCTTGCTTCAAACCATGATCCAATCTCAGCCCCCCAAATAGCTAAGATTACAATGTGAGCCACCAGCACCTGGACCTAGTTACTCTATTTTTACAACAAGGTTTCACATTTTGTCTAGGCCAGCCTGGCAAACTATTTCTGCTGGGATGACAGATGGGCACCATCTCGCCTAGGTTCATCTGTTGAGATGAGGTCTTTGGAACATTTTGTCTAAGTTGTTCTTGAACTGCATTCTTCCCTATATCCACCTCCCAAAATTATAGATAAGATGCAAGCGCACTTAGCACTATACTCTTTATCTTTAGAATATACTACTTCTACTTATTAAAGTTTATTACAAAAAAAAAAAGCATAATACCTTGGCAGCAGTCTCAGGTCATGTTTATAATCTCTTGATTTTACCAAGAGGTCACAACCTGGTCCACCCTATCTAGGCTTGTGAATGCATACACGCCAGCAAAATCACCTAACACCACATTTCTAGGATTCCTCAACCCATGACCTGTCATTAAGTGACGTATGATTGTGTGTGTGTGTGTGTGTGTGTGTGTGTACTATAAAAGAAGGAAGCAGAAGCACTTTAGAATATTACAGTAAATCCATTTAATTACACTGTAGCAAGACTGTATTTTTAAGACTAAAGAATAAATTAGAGCAAGTGTTAACATTTAGACATACCGTCCTCCTTCTTCACTAGTATCCAAAGACTTGATCATTAGAATCAACTGCTGACCAATGAACTCCCTTGTCATCAAGTTTCCAATGTACGAAAAATCATTTCTCTGTTCCTCGTCAACTGCTGGAATGCTCTGGATATAACTAAAACAAACAGAATTAATAAAGTAGAATGTGTTATCAAATAACAAGTAAGAGTTAATTCCCACCAATCAGAAAAGGGTCTTCTTCAGTTTATATTAGTCCAAATACTACATATTTATATCTTGTAATAAGTTGATAATATTGTAATAAACTTTAGCAAATATTTAGAAATTGTACTTATATTAATAATTCAAGTTTTCTCTTGAAAATATTCAAAAGATCCTTTACTTATCTCAGAAATGTCTGACTATTTCAATGTGTCAATGTGTCTTGCAGTCTTCCAAACTCTGCATTTCTTGTCTAAAAATCCAATTAGTCATAAAGGTCTAATCTTTCCTCATGGAGAATCATGATCATTCTTTTCTTTGAAATGATAGTACTACTACTAATTTACACATTGTGTTCCGCTGCTTGAGTACTAGCATGGCGGGGTGAGTCATTGTGACAGGGCTGGTATGATCAGCCAGGAACCTAAAACACGTACTACCTGGCACACAAAAACAGTTCAACAAATTTCAAAAAGTAGCACATCATCATCAAGTTGATGGAGAAATGAGAACTAGCATACGCACACTGACGGAAGCCACTGACTTAGTGCTTTTGGGCACTGTAAGCACCACAGGATCCTTTAGGAACATTCAGTGCCATCTGCACCAACAGTGGCTGTAAATAATTTCCAACTGGGCATGACCATGAACAAGAGGCCTGAGAGACCAACACACACGGCAAGTAGTGAAAACAAAAGAGAAAAAGTACCTGAGTAAATACTCTGCATATACTACAGTCTCCGGCAAGATCTGCTCTAAAAACTCTTCACCTTCATCTCCTTTTGATTTCAAGTAATCGCAGAGGGCACGCCAATATAAAGCAATTTCAGGAGTTAATGTTTCCACAGGGATCAATTTCCTTCGTTTAAAAGGAAGAGAATAAGAGAAAACATGATCTTATATCCCGTTAAAAAGGGGAACAAGAATGAAAATAAGCACATTTGATTTATAAATACCAGTGTTTTAATTATAGCCATTAGCTACACAAAAGGAAGTGGGAAGGAAAAAAAAGGAAACTACTTAAAACCAAAAGAAGAGAAAAAAGGGAAAAATTCAAATGATCAAACACAATAACAGCCCATGTTTTTCTCACAGCAGGCTAATGTAGAAATCAAGAGGGGAAAGGGAGAGAATACAACTAATGTAGACAATGTATGATAAAGTACCAAGTTCTTATGCCAAGGTGAGAAACACAAGGGAAAAGTAAAGAAAGGGGGGACAGATCAGAGGTTCTGATATAATCTGAAGGAAAAACTGATTTTAATTGGAAATCATCAGCAGTAAAATTCCAATAATGAACCTTTTATGTACCTGTCATCATTATTTTTACAGATCTCCACAAGTTCAGTGAGAGGAGTCACTACAAATAAAGCATTGAGAACAGAGACTGCCACTTCAGAAGAATTTTCTACATCCAACCTATGAAGCAGCTCCAAGATATTTCCTTCAGTGAAGCGTAACCAGCCTTGGAGAAGATGCTTCTGCATGGCTTGCTTCACAGCATCTGTGGAGAGTCATTTGCAAATATATAAACAAAAGCTCCCCCTAGCTGTTATTTCCTATATTTCATCTGTTTTAATTTTATTAGATTAATGTTAATATAACGTTGAAACTTATAATACTAATAGAGATTACAGTGAGAACAAAGCACACTAAAGGTAATAAAAACACAAGAAACAACACTACAAGTCCTGATGATGCTTACTTCCAAACATAAATGGATCAGGTTCAGTACTAAATGCCTAACCTCTACCAGTCTACAAAAAATCTGTATTCCCTCCTGCCTGGACTTAATGGGCATCAGAATACATAGTATTTATCTCACTTGTTGCCTGACTTCACTTATTGTAAGAATGCTATTTACAGTAGTAAATTACAGCAAACAGATATCACTGAACAGATGTTATTCTTAGCCCTTCAGACCATCCCAGTCATTAGAGTTTCAAACTCAAGTTATCTTTTTTCTTTTTCTTCTTACTACAGCAAAATGAGCCATCTTTGCCTTTTCATGGAAGATAAAACTTGAAAAAATATCATTACTACATGCAGATTCTCTAGTTTAACAGAAAAGGGCATCAGAAGATTATACTGGTCTCACACTTCTTATTTCTGATGCAGAGAAAACATTTATGTTAAGGTACATACACACAAGGATAGTTTTTGTTTGTTTTTGGTGTTAGTCATTGGGCTTGAACTTAGGGCCTAGGCACTAACCCTGAGCAATTTCTGCTCAAGGCTAGTGCTCTACCACTTGAGGCACAGCTCCACTGTCAGCTTTTTGGGTGGTTAACTGGAGATTAAATTTTCACAAACTTTCCTGCAGGGGCTGGTTTCGAATTGTGATCCTCAGATCTCAGCCTCCTGAGTATAACTAAGATTATAGGAGTGCACCACTGGCAACTGACTAGTATTTTTGTTTTTAAGGAAGAAAAAAGGCTAAAAGAGATGGTCTTACTTCTGACATTAACTCACTCTACAGGATTAAGAACAGCTCCTCTCCATCAAACACCAGCAGGCTGAAAAGAATTCCTATTCCTTGAAGATAACCAAGACCGGGGCTGGGAAGGTGGCTCAGTGGTAGAATGCTTGCCTTGCATGCATGAAGCCCTGGGTTTGATTCCTCAGCACCACATAAGCAGAAAAAGCCAGAAGTGGCGCTGTGGCTCAAGTGGTAGAGCACTAGCCTTGAGCTGAAGAGCTAAGGGACAGTGCCCAGGCCCAGAGTTCAAGCCTCACACAGACAAAAAAAAAAAAAAAAGATAACCAAGACCTTTAACCAAATGAAATATTTTTATATGTTATACACCAAGACAAATTTTATCAAGTTTATGGGAATGATAGCCTTACTCAGTCTCATTTATGGTATGATACTGTTTCCTAAACCTTATTAAGTCTGACTTCAAAAGTCTACCTTAGGGCTGGGAATGTGGTGGTAGAGTGCTTACCTAGCATGCATGAAGCCCTGGGTTTGGTTCCTCAATACCACATATACAGAAAAAGCCAGAAGTGGTGCTGTGGCACAAGTGCTAGAGTACTAGCCTTTAGCAAAAGAAACTCAAGGACAATGGCAAGGCCCTGAATTCAAGCCCCAGGACTGGCCAAAAAAAAAAAAAAGCTACTTTACCTGATCTGTCATTGAGACCCTGTTGAAGGAGCATTACTCTCTGAGCAATGGACATCGCTCTCATATGAACTTTTTCAGCTAAAACCTTAAAAAGACAATGAAATGGGGTCATTTACCTCAACTCAATGTATAGAATTCTTACTTAGTAACATAGCAATCATCTTAGAAAATTAACTAGAGTCTCCAAAAAATTTTCTGTAAACATATTTAATACAATAGAATTCTATCTAAATTACCTACTATCTCCAAATAATCTACATTGCACAAATCACTATGTGCTAAGTAATTTTCACAAGTACCTTAAGAAAACATGGCTATGTAAGTAATTGGACTTTCATACCTGATAAGCCAACTTCCTGACAGTCTCTTTCACATCTTTGGTGCGCTCTACAATCTTTGACAAAGTCTTGGCTGATGGTGCGATACATGATAACACTGCTCTCCTAACTTCTGGATTCAAATCATTTTCAATCAAAGTAGTATATGCTAAAAGTAAAGTAGTACAATTTAATTCCACAGAAATACCTTAATAATAGTCATAAAATAACTCATATTCTGGCATTTTTTGATGTTTCAAAATAATAAAGACAAGATACTTCTGGTCTTACACATCTGCCTTCAAATCAAAATTTTTTCTACCAAGTTCCCTTTCAAGAACAGAATGAAGTATCAGGAAATTGACCAGAAAGGAAGACTAAAACTGTCACAACCCTGAAAGCCACAAGAAACTTTGTTTTATTTTTTATTTACTTTTATTCTTTTGGTGCTGTCCTGGGGCTTGAACTCAGAGCCTGGGTGCTGAGTGCCCTAGCACTTGAGCCACAGCTCCACTTCCAACATTTTTTGGTGATTAATTATAGGTAAGTCTCATGGACTGTACTGCCTGGGCAGGCTTTGAATTGTGGTCCTCAGATCTTAGCCCCCTCAGTAACTAGGATTGCAGGTATAAGCTACTGGCCAGCACCCAGCTGAGAAAGTTTATTTTCTTCAGATCTGTTATATTTATAAGGATCTATTATTTTGATTTGGGGAAGAGAACGTTTGTACTCAAAGCCTCTTTCTGAGAGCCTCATACATCTCATGATTTCACCAAAGAGTTATACTGAGGGTGATACCTTCTATCATCCATCATAGTTGTCCAAGTACACTCTGTGATGTTCCCAGAACAAAAATTACCTAATGACATATTTCTCAAAATGTAAACTCATTCCTTACGCAAGGTATGATGACTATATAACCTGCTGCTAAATATACGAGAAGAAAGGTAACCCTGGAATGAACTGTGTATACCATCAGATTCTAGAAGCAGTCATATTAAACACTGGAGAGGATAGGGACCAATGAAAAATGTTATCACCTCTTACTAATTTTAATTGATAAATCACTCTGTAGATTTACCTGTACCTAATCTAATAAAGGCAAAGCCCTATATACATAACAATTCTACATTTAAGCAAAATCCTACAAAAGTCATTTAACTTGTGCACCAAGAAAATTCCAAACACTATTTTTCAAAGCAAATTATCTAGATATAACTAGAGAGCCTTCTAATTTTAAAAACAATAGACTGTTGGCTGGGAAAACTAAGTTTATTCCTGTAATCCTAGATACTTGGGATGTGGAGATCTTGGGGATCATGGTTCAAAACCAGCTGAGAACTCATCACTACCAATGAACTGGATGTGATGGTACATGCCTGTGATCTCAACTATGCAGGAAAACACAGGTATGAGTATTATAGGCTCAGAAAAGCTGGGTTAAAAAGACACTATGTGAAAAATAACTACAGCAAAAAAGGGCTGCCTCAATCTGATAGAAAATCAAGCTAGCGGGGCTGGGAAGGTGGCTCAGTGGTAGAGCGCTTGCCTTGCATGCTTGAGGCCCTGGGTTCGATTCCTCAGCACCACATAAGCAAAAAAGAAAATCAAGCTAGCTAGGGCAAAGCCCTAAGTTCAAAAACTGCCAAAATATAGTAATAATATAATGATAGTAATAATGGTAAACAGTTAATATCATATAACAATGAGATAACATAGCAAAAACTATGGATGAATGCTAGAATTAGAAATTTTTTTGAGAAAAAGTCAGAAAAATATAGTATGATTCACATGAAATTATAGGCAAAACATTAACATTTAGATGGATGTGTGATTAGGGAACTTAATTAAAACTTAAGAAAAAAGAAAATTAACCCAGTATTGATTATATTTACCTCTGAGTGAGACAGAGAGAGAGAGAAAGAGAGAGAACCAAAGCAGACCTCAGAAGTCCTGATAATAATTTGCTTTTTAAGTTATTAGGAAGTTGTAATGTGAGTATTCTTCTACCTTAAATATATGTATGTATGTATATATATATATATATATATATATATATATATATAAAGTTAATAACAACTGCTGAGGAGGAATTAACAAAACCAAGACTGAAACAATTATTGGAACACCACACATACCATTAACCACTGGGCACTCATCATCCTTGGGATCCTGGAGTCGAGAAAGAGCCAAAACTGCCTGTATTCTCACATTTGGAATCTTATCTTTCGATCTAATAAGCATAGCTTCCATAATTTTATCAAACAAATCATCATCGATCTGGGCATTTTCTGGCATACTTCCCAGAAGCTTGTTTATGAGTTGGCATACTCTAAACCTGACCGCGTTGCTGTTTGCTTCATGAGACTACACAAAACAAAGCAAATGTTATTCCTAATTACACATCATTCCTAAATATTCAAGACCATTTTAATGCTCTATGTTGAGATTTCAAAAAGTGACAACAGTGATCCACACTCGCAGAGACATTACAATGTTTATACAGCTTTTACACAGCCTTAATCTGGAAAAAAAAAAAAGTGCACTCTTTGTACAAATTCATACATCCTTTCTTTTGTATTTGGTGCTGGTCCTGGAGATTAAACGTAGGGCCTAGGCACTGTCACTGAGCTTTTTTGCTCAAGGCTAGTGTTCTGCCATTTGAACTACAGCTCTACTTCCAGCTTTTTTGGTGGTTAGGAATCTCATGGACTTTCTTGGCCCAGCAGGCTTCAAATGGCAATCCTCAGGTCTCAGCCTCCTGAATAGCTAGGATTACAGGCATGAGCCACTGGTGCCCAGCCATATTTTACTTCTAAAACAGAAAACTCATTTAAAGGAAAGGAGGGAAAAATAGGCTCTGAGGAGGGTACTAGCGGAAGGGGCTGAGTTAGCAAGGAGGATGAAAGAGGATGAATATTAAAAAAAAAAAAAGAAAAAGAAAGAGGATGAATATAGTCCAAATAGCTCACTTGAAACTATGAAAATACAATAAAACCTGTTGATATTGTTCTGGGAAAGTGAGGGAAGAGGGAAAGGAAGTGTGATACAGGGAGAGAGATTGAGTGCAATATATTCTAAATGTATGAAAATAAAACAGTGAAATCCCCCCTGCATAACTTACATAAATAAGCTAACTTTTTTAAAAAAGAGAAAAAAGAAAACTCACTTAAAGCAAACACCTATGACAAATTATTTAAGCAGGACACTAAAATTTTAATGATAGCTATTGTTTAAAAGCACAGTCTTTTTAATCTTAATGACAGTTAAGATTTCCTATAAGAGACTTGTTTACAGATTTTTCCCCCCATCGCGAGATATTTTATTGTCTAAAATACACAATCTCTGTGGCAAAGTTTTCTACAATACATCCTCAAAATCCTAGCTTTTACCTTTAACAGGAAAGTAAACAAATAATTTAAAATGCCATCATCTTCCTCTTCTTCATCATTGTTGGTATCCAATTGGTGAAATGAAGTGACAAACTTGGCTGCAAATTCTATCACACGCTCCACAGCTGGTTCACGTTTATAGACCACCATGGCATATTTCAGGTAATGAACAAACTCTTCATGAAAAACTGTTTTATTATCCACCTGAAAGGCAAAAGAAACTCCTCATAAACTACACTGATTAAAAAACATCCCCAACATTCCCTTAATACTGATGAAAACACTGGGCAGAAAAAGGCCTAGTAACCTAAAATCTGTAGTAAAGTCTCAATTATCCTAACTAGCAAGAAGGATAAAACTACACAAACTTCACTCCAGTTTACAATCTGCACCTCCCAGAGAGTAAACAACATCAATTTTAACAGCAGAACAATTTGTTTTCAAAACCCTGCAATTCTCAATATATTACCAGTTTCGTAGGCCTACTGCCCCCAAACTACTTTTGGTATAACTTTCCCATCTCCCTGTATCCCCCAAGCTTTGCTATATTTACTTAACAATTTACTAAAAATTTATTATCTTGAAATAGCCATGTAAAGGGATTTCAATTCAACGTGACAATTTATGAGTATAATGCAGCCTAATCCATTTCTCTTGGCTTTTAAATTAATACATCCCCCCTCCCCCCAATTACATAGTATCTACAGGCTCAGGAAGGGTAGGGGCCTAAAGATTAATTTGACATTGGGTAACTGGATTCAACTGATTCAGGAATGTAACTGGAAGGTGGGCTTTTCTGTTGCAAGCAGAGATCCCTTCAGGATATAATCTGTGGACTAAGGATTAACTGTCCACACCAGCTGGGAGCCCCAGGGATGGGTAGCATTAGTGCAGAAAAGCAAAGGAGGAACCCCGTGTGGCTGGTGATCCGGTCGTTCACCTGGGCTCTGGAGACCTTGGGCAAGTCTTCTGAGAACGGTAAAGCTCACTTCACTCTGAATCAAGAGTCAACCACGAACAAGAAGAAAAGGCCGAGTGGTCATAAAAGCCAGGAGGTCTGGGTGTCAGTGGCTCACTCCTGTAATCCTAGCTACTTAGGAGGCTGCGATCTGAGGATCGGGGTTCGAAACCAGCCCTGGCAAAAAAGTCCGTGAGACCCTTTTCTCCAATTTAATCACCAAGAAGCCATAAGTAGTAGAGTGGCCAGCCTCAAGCACCAAAACTCAGGGCAGGATCTGAGTTCAAGTCCCAGGACCGCCCCCCCGACCCCCACATACTCAGGGACAGCATCAGGGATCTGAGTTCAAATCCCAGGACCGCCCCCCCCCCCCATACACACTCAGGGACAGCATCGGGGATCTGAGTTCAAGTCCCAGGACCGCCCCCCCCCCCCCGCCCATACACACTCAGGGACAGCATCGGGGATCTGAGTTCAAGTCCCAGGACCGCCCCCCCCCCGCCCATACACACACAGGGACAGCATCGGGGATCTGAGTTCAAATCCCAGGACCGCTGCCCCCCATACACACACAGGGACAGCATCGGGGATCTGAGTTCAAATCCCAGGACCGCCACACACACGCACGCACGCATACGCACACACACACGCACGCACACGCACACGCCAAGAGAGGCCCGGGGACGGCCGGCGGAGGAGCGGGGCGCCGAGGTGAGGCCGCGGGGAGGGCGGCGTTTACCTTGCCGTAAGTGCGGCTCAGAGCCACCACCAGCTTCGCCTGGTTCTGGTGCGGCTGCTGCGCCAGCTGAAAAGCCTCCTTGATGGGCAGCATCCTCTTCTCGGCTCCCATGGCGGCGGAACGACAGAACCCCAGCAAGGCCGCGGCGCCCCGCAGTCGGCCCAATCCCTCCGCACCCCAAACAACCCAGCCTCAGCGCGTCCCGGGGCGTGGTTACCGCCAGAGCTTTCAAAAACGTCCCGCGGGAAGATGACATCTCGCGAGACTACCGCGAGAGCGGGGCTCCACCCACGATCCAACCCCGCGCGTGCGCTTACAGGCGCGTTCGCCAGGTTTCCGGGTAGTTTCTGAGAGGGGCGGGGTGAGCGTCGACCTCGCCGGAAGTCGCGTCGTCAGGGAGACGGAGCGGAGCAGCCGCGCGACCTTCGGGATCCGACGGAGCTGGGGCCGCCCCGTGGGGCCTGCCGTGCGCCGGGGCGTGAGGCGGGGCGGCTGAAAAGATCCTCCACGGTGAGAACCGGGAGTCCGCCGCGGGCGTCAGTCTCCGCTCCGGCTGGAGGGGCGTGCGGGGAGGCCGGGCGGCGCGAGGGCCCCGGCGGAGGAGCGGGACTTCGCGGCCCCCGGGCAAGCCTCGGGCCTGGGCTGGGGGACCGACCCGCCCGGGCTCCGCCGCGGGCCCGCCAGGCCCGACGACGCCACCGCGCCCAGGAGAGCGCGGAGCAGGCTCCGGGCCTCGGGTCGCGGTGAAGATACGCGAGAGCCGGACCCGCGTCTTCCATCCGGGAACCCAAGCCTTCAGCCTTGGGGTGGGGGGGGGGGCGGGAGGGATCTCAAAAGAAGAATCCCCCCTCTCGGGTAGGGCCAAAGTATGACACCTCCAAGGAGACGGCACTGTCGGGTAGCTCTGGAGAGCTGTCCCTTTGAAAGAGAAAGACGTTTACATCCGTTAAAAGAGAGGAAGAGTAACTGGAGTCCCTCTGCTCACTGGGAGACTTCCTGACCAGACCACCTTTCTGTACCCCTCCCGGGCCTCCCCACCAGTCCAGAAGTGGAAGCCCCATCCGAACTCCTCCTCCTCCTTCCTCGGATCTCCGTAGGGTAAATAGAAGCTGCCATCTTCTGACCCTTCAGTTTCGCGTCTGTATAGGGGCTGTTGAGCACTTTTTTGTAACCCAACCAGAGAACCAAGGCAAATAGGTGGAAGGCAGCTATTTTTCCCCCAACACTGCCACCCCCACTTCCCAGTGGGTATGGAACTTAAGCTGTCTACACCTTACACTACTTTAAATTTTACCGCCCCTATTTTTCTTAACTTTTAAACATTGAATTAAATTTTTTTTTCACCGCCCAATTTTTTTTTTTTTTTGTCAGTCATGGGACTTGAACTCTGGGCCTGGGTACTGTCCCACAGCTCTTCAGCTGAAGACAAGCTCGCTAACACTTGAGACACAGCACCACTGTTTTTCTGGTGGCTTATTGGAGGTAAGAGTCTCACAGGCTTTCCTGCCCGGGCTGGCTTTGAACCAGAATGCTCAGATCTCTGCCTCCTGAGTAGCTAGGATTACAGGCCTGAGCCACCAGCGCCCGGCTCACCCAAATTTTTTATGTTAACACCATAAGCATTTATGAATAATCAGAAATGCAACTGGCTTTTTTCAGTCACATTGGTCTTCAACTTTATTCATATTAGCACCAAAGGCAGACAGTGGTTCTAAGCACTTCATTTAGTCTTTACAGTACCTGCAAAGAAACTTCAAACTGAAGCACAGGCAGGATGAATACTATTCTGTTACATGAATGCCATACATTCTCATATTTTGACTTCCTGAAACTTTGTAGGCCTACAAATGCTAGTTAAAATGATGAATGCAGAAGAATTTGAGTTGCCTGTAATTTTGAAATTACCAAGATACCTAATTTCAGAAAAGACAAAGGTATTCCAAGTTAATCAGCCAGAGCTAAAATACAGAGGCCTTCAAATACAAAGAATATACTGGTAACATTTGTAATCTCACTATAGCTAAAACGGTTAAAATGCCTGGTAAAATGGTAGAAAAACAGAAAGGGCAATAATTTTTTTAATCGAATATATCCAAAATCATTTTTAATTGCCTATGTGAATTGTTAATGAGATAATCTACATTCTTTTTTGTCATGAAGTCTTTGCTATTATTTCACACTAACAACGCTCCCAAGTGTTGAGGGCATCCAACACTAATGATGGAAACATTCTGTACTTTGAGAGCCACTGTAAATACCATTTCTTTTTAAGGTGAAGTCAACTGAAAACTGAAAATGAGAACAAATGAGTATTTGTTGTCGCTTTTTTTATTTCATGGGCTTTAGTTGCTCCACTTACCTGTTGAGTGCTTACCACCGCTGTTGCTTTTCTAGTAGTTTCTGCTAGTTCTTCTTTACAGTATTTTATTTTTTTAATTGTTTATTTTTGTAGTACAGACTCAGAATTAGCTTCACAGCACTGACTTGTGATCCCAACCTTTTCAGTACTATTGGATTATCTCCTACTTACAGGACTGCATTCATTCCCTTTTGTCAGTTACTCAAGGATAAGGAATCTGGCCACCAGAGGTCAGTCTTAACTATGTTTTGATTCATTTTTTTTTAACGATGAATGGCATAATTAATGTTTTTTTGAACATTATAATCTGAAAAAACTTTACAATGCTGTACTAAACACAAGCATAGTTTTGTTGTTGAAAAATTTACACATTTGTTTGATTTTTCTCTTTGCTTTTCCTCCCCTGCTCCATCCCCCCAGTGTACTGAGAATTGAACTCAGAGTCTTACAGTTAATGAACATCCTTCTTTTGTCTTTTCTTTTTGAAGGTTAGTCTCCACCACTTTTCTGGGGCAGGCCTCAAATTACCAATCCTCCTATCATTGAGTCCTCAGTACCTGGGATTCTAGGTTAGCATTTTACATAGCTCTCAACTTGGCTTTTAGTGTTGTGGGAAGGAAGAACAAAAATTTCCAACTATGAGAATAAATTTTTCCCCATACTTGATAAGCTCAGTCTAGAAAATAACAAAACTAATAAGACTATTATAAGACTATTAAGTTCTAAAATTTCAAATCAGTCATTCTTGACAGGCAAATTTTGCAAGGAATTACGTAAGATAAAGGGTTAATTTAGTTTTGATCTAGAAAAATACGTACATGAGATACAAAGAAATAGTTATGGGCTCACTATGATGTGTCTAAAATTTATGCCTTCAAATAGGCTTTTTCTGTCTTAGTGCTGATTGTTAAGAGTATGTCTTATGCTTCAAATGTCACTATAACTGAAGTAGTTAATTAGTAATCTTGCAAATGTAATGTGAGATTAAAGCAATGTATAAGATGACAATACACTTAAAAGCCAGTTCCTCCTGTCTCAATAAAATAGGGACATGTGGTATTTGGCAGATTAGGAAACATTGCAAGTAAGCTAAGCTTAAAAGTACTTACATTCGGGGCTGGGAAGGTGGCTCAGTGGTAGAGCGCTTGCCTTGCTATGCCTGAGGCCCTGGGTTCGATTCCTCAGCACCACATAAGCAAAAAGAAAAAAGCCGGAGGTGGCACTGTGGCTCAAGTGGTAGAGTGCTAGCCTTGAGCTGAAGAGCTGAAGGACAGCGCTCAGGCCCAGAGTTCAGGCCCCACGACCGGACCCAAAAAAAAAAAAAGTACTTACGTTCATGTTTCTTAAGGTTATATGCAATTTCTTTTTTTTTATTGTAACAGCATCAACTTAGTTGATCCTACTACTTTGGGACGCTTGGGGGCGGATTGAACCTACGGCCTGGGCAGCTTTTGTGTACAAGGCTAGTCCTCTACCACTTTGAGTCATAGCACCATTTCTGGCCTTTTAGTAGTTAATTAAAGATGAGAATCTCATGGACTTTCCTACCTGGCTTTGTACTGTGATCCCTAGATCTTAGCCTCCTTAGTAGTTAGGATTAAAGACCTTAGCTGCCAAGGCCCAGCTCGTTTTGGTCCTACTTTTAAAAATCATTTTCTTTTGTTAACTATACTACAAATCACCAAAGTATAATTTGGGAATTATTCTAGATCCCTGGAATAAAGCAGAGCATGCCTAAGTTGTGATTTACTACAGATCTTAGTAATTCATTAATTCTTTCAAATACATTTACTGATCTCATAATTTGTATCAGACACTATTGGGAACTGAAGTGTATAAAAAAGAAGAAAAAAGAGAATTCATTAGAAGAGAAATACTAACCAGAAGCCATACCGTGTGACCATGCTAACACACCAATTTTCTTAAAATATAGGTATTCACTAACTTCAATTTTGGAAACTACCCTTTTAGGATGGCATTAATAAGATGTTAATATTATTTCTTGCTATTTTATTTTCATTTAGAACTATGCCCTTAAAGTCCATCCATGTTGCTATTTATACTTCTAATGTGCTTTCTATGTTCTTTACCTGACCTCATTGCCAATGATAGAAACCTAGAGTTTTTTTAACTCCTTATCATGGGTGAAGCTGAAGAATATATCCTAGTATACTTGTCATAGGAGAATTTCTTTTTTGTATGTCCAGAAAAAAAAATTACTGTGAAAATGTAACTATTTGACTGCTAGATTGCTTTTCAGAGTTATACTCCGGTATGCAATCCTACCAGCAGTGCCAGTTTCTAAAGAAAACTCACCAACATTTGCCATTTTCTTTTTTTTTTCTAATTTTTACTAAACTGGTAGCATAATGTGATCTTATGGTTAATATCTCTGGATATTCTCTTTAAAATATTTTTGTCTGTATGTCTAAATCTCATGCCCCACTGGGCTTCATTGCTCACAGCTAGAGCTCTACCACTTGAACCATGCCTCCAGCCTGGCTTTTTACTAGTCAACCAGAGATGGATTCCTATGGACTTTCCTGCCTAGGCTGGCTTTAAACTTTGATCATTTAAGTCTCAGCTTTCTGAGTAACTAGAATTATAGATGTGACGGTACTTTCTTTCTTTTGGTCATACTCGGGTTTAAACCCAGGGCCTCACATTTGATTTGCTTGTTTGCTGGGCTGATACCTTACCATCTGAGCCACACCTCCTTCCCTTATCCATTTTCTTATTAAAATTGTCTTTTTTGTTGAGTTAGGAATCAAACCAAGGAGCTATCTACTGCTAATCAATACATTCCTTAGCTGCATCCCCAGCACATAAAATTCTTTTTGTTTAAAAAGATTGGTTTGTAGTTAACTTTGTCTTTAATGTTTTTAGTTCAGTCTGAAAAGTTTTGCTTTTGATGTGATTAAATTGTTTATTGACTCTCTGATGTATGCTTTTAAAAAAAAAAATTCCAAAGTCTTTCTCTGGCCTCAAACATAGAGATGTTCTACTGATTAATACTTGACTAACCGTATAATTTTAGCATCCCTCTTTAGGTCTGTAAGTTTTATTCCTGACATTATATAGGTGTAGGGTTTCACTTTGCTTCATTATGAGTCAGCTGCATCTATCTATCTATCTATCTCTACCTATCTATCTATACACTAAATTCATCCACTCTTTTATATATATATATATATATATATATACACACTAAATTCCCCATTGATTTATGTGCCGGCCTTACATTGTTTTCCCAAGTTATATATGTCTCTGTTTCTGAGATTTGTTCTGTTCAGTGGGATGATTTGTTTATTTTTGTATTCCACCCTTATTTTTATTTTTGACTTTCATAACAGCTTGAAGGACATTAGATATCCTAATGCATGCTGATCTGTTTAACTGTTGGTTTGGCTATATGTATAAATCTTACTCATTCCATATAAATGCTAAAGTTCACTTATGGAGTAAACTTTAAATTTAGAACTACATTTGTAAATTTAGACAAAGTTGATATCTGAATAATACTTGTTTGTTCCATCCAAGAGTATATAGATGTTGCCTATTATTGATATATACCTATATCCTTAAAGATGTGTGTGGGGTTTTTTTTTTAGTATTCCTGGTATGGAAATTAAGAGTGGAAATTAATTATTTAGTCCTTTCACTTCCAGTTCTTACACCTGTCATGTATAATACTGTCTAGGATTTTCAGTGCCAAGTCGAGCCAGTGTTAATCGTCATGATCATGGTCACCTTACCTATTTTTATTTATTTTTAATTTTTTGATTCAAATGTAATGTTTATTACATGCTTATTACTGTGCCCATTATTAAAATAACTAAAGAAAAATCAATTTTAAAAATACTCAACTGTCAGTCCAGGCAATATTGACGTTTCAGCTTAACTGGTTCATGGTAGAGCATAAATATGTGGGCATCTGAAGCAACGCCTTACAGACCCAGGTTCTCCTCCAGTGTCTTCTCTTGGAGTTGTACCTGATTTCTGTTACCAGTTTTCATCCGAATCCACTGGGGAATGGGGCGATTTTGCTTTTGTTTCTTGGCCAGAAACCGCTTGATTCTGAAAGTCTTGTGAGAAGCCATGATGAGAAGCTCAGGAAGGCACAGTAACCATGATGGTGAACAAAAGCTGAAGAGCTTAGCTACTTTTAAAGGGAATATATTTAATCTTACTTGCTTTTAATTTAGGTAGATTAACTTTACCAAGTTAAGAAAGACCTTCTTTTTTCTAGTTTTAAAGGCTAATTTTTGAAACATGTGGGTCACTAAGGGATTACGAAGTTTTATATTCAGCTGATAAAGTTGAATTTTTCTTTCATTTTAGAAATGTATAAATTTTCCAAATTTGAGTTGCTGGTATAAACTCCAATTGATTGTAACATTTTCTTTGCTATATTCTGAATTCTTGTGATACTCATATTTTTTGCAAGTAAAATGAAGTGAACCTGCATTTATGTCATTTGTCTCTAGTTTTAAATATTTGTTATTTTCTTAAAAAGAACTGATCTTTTTTTTTTTTAAGTTGGGTTTTGTTTTTGTTTTTCCTTTAACAGCTTCTTCATATAATTACCACGGCTGAAATCCCAGCAAGAGTCCCAACAGCTAGCAGCTCTCCTACCAGGACAGCTACCCTAAAACAGTTATCAACAAACACATATAAAGGTAAAAATAATGTTTGGAGTTTGGGGCACAAAGGTTCAGCTTTTCAGAAGTTACTTTCAGGTGCCAACTACATCCTTAAAAACTGACTTAGTAATGTCCCAATGAGTTAAAATAGACACAGATTCCCAATTTTCTGTTGGGAGTGGTCTTAGAATCTAAGAATCCTAAGCCTATGTAAGATAGAGGGAAAAATCTGTAAGGTTTTTTGCTCAGCATACATATTCTTGGGAGCCTTGAGGTTAGATGAGCAATATAATTACCTAATGTTTTTTGCATTTAATACTATATCTCTAGTTTTCTCATTCACAGATTAAAGGCTATCTTTCCAGATAGTCCATCTACTGAATCACTGGTTTCCAAGAACATTAGCATCTCCTGTGGGAACATGAGATTCTTGCACACCAGATGTTCTTGACAACTCATCTGGTCATACCCTCTGTATGAAAGCTCTTTCACCAGTCGGCAACCAAGGTGACTACTGAGCTTCTTTTCATACCCAGTAGATACAGAATCACTGCCAGAGTGCACACATGTGTTCACAATACCAGAACTGAGACTCCACTAAGAGAATCAGCTTGCCTAACTGAGGACCCCCCTCCTCTTGGGTAACCAGGTTTGAAGGAGATACTCTGACCTGTGCCACTGGTAAGTGACTACTACTATTACACACTGAACTGGTCCTGAAGGCTAAGATGTCTTCTTCATAAGTGAAGAATAAAGAACATAATCTTGAAGAACTGTGCAAGTGGTGTGGGAGAGGCACACTGTGTATACAATGGACTGAGAAATAGACAAACTTGGTGAAAAGGTTTTTCTTCTCATATTCTTATTAGCCAGTGTTAGTCAATAATCTATTTTGCTTGTTGTTATTTTCTGTTTCCTTACTCTGTGTAATTCTAATGGGTCCCAGAATTCCCTCTCCTGATCGCTTATCAGAATCAGAAAGTGAGGAGGAAGATAACATTAGCTACCTAGATGAGAGTTCTGGAGAAGAGTGGGATTCCTCTGAAGAAGAAGACCCTATGGTGCCCAACCTAACACCTCTTGAGAGTCTTGCCTGGCAGGTTAAGTGCCTTTTGAAGTATTCTACAACTTGGAAGCCTTTAAATCCTAATTCCTGGCTATATCATGCAAAACTCTTGGATCCAAGCACCCCAGTCCATATACTTCGAGAGATAGGTCTGAGACTTTCTCATTGTTCCCACTGTGTCCCCAGACTGGAACCAATTCCTGAATGGCCCCCTCTGGCCTCTTGTGGAGTCCCACCTTTCCAGAAGCCCCTAACCAGTCCCAGTCGGCTCTCGAGAGATCATGCCACCCTAAATGGAGCATTGCAATTTGCCACCAAACAGTTAAGTCGAACATTGAGTAGAGCTACTCCCATCCCTGAATACTTAAAACAGATTCCTAATTCTTGTGTTTCTGGTTGTTGCTGTGGCTGGCTAACTAAAACAGTTAAGGAAACAACTCGCACTGAGCCCATCAACACCACTTACTCTTACACTGACTTCCAAAAGGCGGTTAACAAACTCCTGACTGCATCATTGTAAAGATCAGTATTTGCTCCAGCATCTGATTAAGAAAGGAGTACAGTTGAGAAACTCATACCTACTCAATAAAACTGTGCCATACCTTGACAAGCTAAAGTGCTACTAAGTATTGAATCACTCCAGAGTCCTGTAGTTCCGCTAAAGAAAATGTTTATTATGTATATGTCGTCTAACAAACCCTGTGGATAAAATGACAAGAATTAGTCGAAAAGATTATATTTTGCCAGGCACCAGTGGCTCATGCTTGTAATCTCATAACTACTCAGTAGGCTGAGATCTGAGGCTTACAGGTAAAAGCTAGCCAGGGCAGGAAGTCATGAGAGTCTTAACTCCAATTAACCACACAAAAAGCCAGACCAAAGCTGTGGTTCAAATGATAAAACACCAGCTGTGAGCAAAAACACTGGACAGTGCTCAGTCCTTTGAGTTCAAGCCTCAGTATAAGCAACCTAAATAGATATTATATTTTAAAGGTTAGTTACACATTCTTCATATCCTATAGTTACCCTGCCCCAATTTATTCTGTCTGTTTGAATCTACTTTAACTAGGTACCAGATTATAAATGGGAAGAAAAAAGTAGGTCAGCAGTGCTTTTGTTATACAAGCATCAGAACAGCCTTGGAAAGGTAGAACTCAACCATTGCCTAGAAGTTGGTTATTCACAATAAAATTTTACTTACACAGTCTTCTCATTTATTTCTAGGGATGTAGTTGAAGTAAATTGAATAATTGCACAAAGGAAAATGGAATTTAGATGTGTCTCCCAGCTTATATAGATATACCTGTATGTTACACCCTTTAGGGTTCCTGTTTTTTGTGAGGAGTGAAATTTCAAACCCAGGACATACCCTACTCCAAATATATTCCCTATCATTGTCTTCACCATCTTGTCTTTGGCCTAATTTGCCCTTAAGATCAAGAGACTTCTGTTATATAGAAAATGTGTTTCTTGAATCATAACATCCAACCTTTTTTAGGGAGCAAATAGAGTACATTCCAAAACAATGAAGATCAAGACAGAACTTAAGTTTTCAGAATTAACTGCTAAAGGATTAAAATACCTGTATGTCATTTTTTGGAGCAGAAGTCTATGCACTTTCCACATCACTACAAACATTTCAGGTACCCTTCTAATTTCATAAAACCTTTCTATATATCTGAAGTTTTAGTAGCAGCATTGTTTTTCTAAGTAGAATAGATAGTTTTTCTTTGGATGAACAAGGAAGAGTATATGCCCTTGTAAAAGTCTTGCTATGTTCAAGTGGATCAAATGTAAAAATTAACATACATAAAATGAAATGCATGAGACTATTAAATCTTTGCATACTGTGCAATAGAGAGAAAAATCTATGGGTGAGAGGAATCAGATTATTAAAAGTATATCACAGATTATTAAAAGTATTATCACAAGTGAGTGCTGGTGGCTCATGCCTGTAATCTTAGCTGCTCAGAGGCTAAGGTCTGAAGATCATGTTTGAAGCCAGACCAGGCAGGAAGGATCTTCAGTTAAGCACTAAAAGGCAGAAGTGGAACTATGGCTCAAGTGGTAGAGCATTATCCTTGAACAAAAACAGCTCAAGAGATCGTGCCCAGGCCCTGATTCAAACCCCAGGACCGGTGTAAAAAAAAAAAAATAGAATACGTGTTCTGTATTTTATTTTTGCTTATTTTTCATAATGATTCTTGAAAGGTAGAATCCTAAAATTACAAAATTACAAATTTTGTAAATGTACAGCAAATTTAAAGGGAGCAAAGAATTTATATAACGAGTATTTCTGCTGAGCCTTAGTTGTCCTGTTATAAGGAAAAAGGAGGATATTGTAGTAGTTAGAATAAAAAGGTATTAGTAAAAATTACTTATTTGAAACCTTATACTGTTAATGTAACAGAATGAATGTATCATAAATGTCCTATGCAGATAATGTGTGAATTAGTTTTAAAAATGTTACAAGAACCTGTTTTTTTTTCCTAAGGGGAGGAGGTGGAAGGACATATGAAAGAGGCCAGAAAATTAAAATATGTTGATGTTTATGTATCCATTTTGTCTGTGTGTATATAAAAGAGCCTTGCTCATGAATACATTTTTGCTATTGACTCTGAAAGGAAGCCTTTCCCCAGCTTGGCAGCTGAATAAACCAGTAGCTTTATATATGTTGAACAGAGTATGCTCATTTGTCCTCAACAAATCAAATAGATCTTCTTCACTAAAGGCAAAGTCAACATTCACTAAGTACTGAATACAGCTCGTATATATACATCTGTATTTGTACAATGTCTGTGAATCATACTGTCATCTTTAGAAAAGAAACACACTTAAAGGACAAAGTATGTCATATTTAGTGACAACCCAAATTTAAACCTATTGAAATAATCCAAGGTTGCATGAAAAGATGAGCCCCTGATAAGCCTTAAACCTTGTTTGCCAGAGACTTGGGTTTAGGGGTGATGTTGCCATTTTCACATTCTTCCTATCTAGGCCTCTGATTAAAAAGTCACCATAATTAGGATAAAGGAAAAAGAATTTAATGGGAGAGAGCAGGGGAAAGAGTGATATTGTCCAAAAAGAAATGTACTCTTTACCTGACTTAAATAACTGTAACCCATCTGTACACTGCCTTTATAATTGTAAGAAAAAAAATATAAAGAAATAAAAAGAATTTATTCCCTATTTCTAAGAAATAGAGTCCAGAGGAATAAAGAGGATTTCTAGGCCAGTAATTTAAAGGTGGTTTTCTCAATGTCTACAGGTGGTTTTCTTAATGCAGATAGCCGTTTTGTTGAAGCAGTCCAGATATCTTGAGCCTAGAAGAAGGCCATGATCATACTTTTTTTGGTCCATTGTGGAACCTGAACTCTGGGCCTGGGCACTGGCCCTCAGCTCTTCAGCTCAAGGCTAGTGCTCTACCACTTGAGCCACAGCTCCACTTTCAGCTTTTTCTGCTTATGTGGTACTGAGGAATCCATCCCAGGGCCTCATGCATGCAAGGCAAGCACTCTAGCACTGAGTCACCTTCCCAGCCCCATAATCATGACTTTTAATTCCATCTGCTTCATAAGGAGAGAAAAGAAAAGAGGTACATGGCCAGTGTGGAACAGATAAAGTAGGTCTTCTCCAGGGCATTTTTTACTAGAGCTCCTATCACACCCACCTAAAGAACTTTCTATATGATGAAAACAGTATTGAAATGTTAGAATAGGTTATTAGAGCAAATAAGGTCCCTAGACACTTAGGCCTTGGTAGGCATAAGTTGTCTTACATGTTCTAATAACATGACTTTCTACTTTTGGCTTCAGTTACAGTACATTCCCAGCCCTGGGGATAAAAAAAAATTATATGGAGTACTACACAGAAGAAATAAAATTTAAATATAATGGATCCATATGCATTAGCCCAGTCTGAGGCAAGAAGATGGTGAGTTTGAGGCCATCATAGGCTACACAGGCCCTATCATATGGAGGGCACACTCCAAGTAAGGCCTTCAAAGGATAGCTCAAGAAATAGGTAAAACTTGCTAGTAATTTGTACGTAGCTTAAGTTATCTCTGCTAATTTCACAAGTAGCACACAAAGGCCAGTCTAGAAGTGGAGAATATGCAGAAAAGTATAGAAAGTAGATAGAACTCTCAGACCTTATGACCTAAAAGCAAATTAACACATACTGACATATTTGTCTACCAGTGGGCAGTGTCTACTAAAGGAAAAGAGGCTACACAGGCTGGCACCAGTACTAGGCAGATCTTGCACATTATTTATATGTGGGGTTTAAACTGCGTTCCTTCTACTACTCATGCCATGCCCCTAGGCCTTTTTTATTTAGTTAGTTTTCAGTGAGGATCTCACACTTTATCTGAGACATGGCCCAGACTCAGACTGTGATCGCTTTGCCTTTGCCTCCATGTACCTGGGATTATGGACATGAAACACCATGCCCAGTGTTTTGAGATGGCCTCACCAACTGTTTTTGTCCAGACTGGCTTTAGGCTATGATCCTCCTTTCTTCACCTCCCAAGTCACTGGGATTACAGATGTAAACTATCACACCTAGCAGTCTGATAATTTAGAACACAATGTGGTATGATACAGTAGTATTCAATCTACTGAGTTCTTCCTTTCAGTTGATTGCAACAGTGAGACTATATACTCATACACCCACTTGAAAGTGTAAGACCAAGAAAAGGAACAGGACAAGGACACAACGCTGACTTGACACTTGCAAGCTATGACCTCCTGTGAACTTGGGAGAACTGACCAGCTCTTCTCAATGAGATGTAGGAAAATGAATACCAGGATGAAAACAGGACTAAGATTATTGCTTCTAGTCAGTCAGTGCTGAAGCAGTAAAAATGTTAGCAACAGCTTAAGATTGGCTCATGAACAACAGAAATTGGCTCAAATTAGGACTCAAATCAACTTATTTGGGAAGATTTAGTTGATTGTATCATATAAGAAAATTCCTAGGATCGTTTGAGGGGAGTCTATGTGTAGCCAGTAATCTTCTAGAAGGTAGAGTAGGGAACCTGAATAAAGAATAAAACTGAGTTTTGGTATACAGAAAATGGTGTAGTAACAGATTAGACTGCAACAGGAACCAGCAGTTATTAAAGAAACTGGTAGTATCTTTTTTGTGGAGGGATTATTATGTTTGAGTTCACTGCTAATCCCATGCCTAATAGTGTCTTTCTGTGGATCTCTGCTCTTGGACATGGTAATCTAACATAGGAATTGATGTTCTGAAATGCATTAATTTGGCAGTGGTCTAAGAGGATCAACTTCCTTTCAGGGTCCACATATATGGCCATATTGCATCAAGAAGGACCCTAATCCAGATGTCAGTGTCTCATGCTATAATTCTAACTATTCAGAAGGCAGAGATCAGGAAGATGATGATTCAAGTCCAGCCCAATCAGCAAGAAGTTCATAAAGTTCCATCTCACCATAAAAAGCTGGTAGCACACACTTGTTAATCCCAGTTATACAGCATGAGTTGTATACAAGAGGTCCAGACCTGCCTGGGGAAAAAGTGAGATCCTATCTCAAAAATAACCAAATCAAAAAAGAGAAGTAGGGCCTAAGTGGTAAAGTGATTGCCAAGCAAATATGAAACCCTGAGTTCAAACCTAATGCCACCCAAAAAAAATCAGAAGGACCCTAGAGAGCCCGCCTAACAACTGCCAAGACCCTGAGTTCAAACCACCACAAATAATAATAAATGTATAAATGTGATAATATAATAATATATATTAAATATAGTAATGAAGAGCCACAAATTTAAAAAGAAGACATTATCAGAAACATTGAAGGATATACTAATCCGTGAAATAAGAGCAAGAGCAGGATGTTATTTTTAAAGTCGGAAAATAAGAGCTATTAAAGAAATGGAGCCAAAATGAAATATTCAGTAGATGTGTCAGAAAATGATTTCCAGAAATTCCAGAAAGTAGAACAGAAAGGCTAAGGTGACAGGCATGAGAAAAGAAAATTAGAGTGAGATGCTGCATCTAATTCCTGAATTCCACAATGAGAACAGAGAAGAGAGGTGAAGGGGGAGATAAGATTATCATGATTCCCTAAAATTGTAATGCATTCATCTCCTAAAAGGGTCCCACCAAATGGCCAACATGATGAATTTAAACAAGAAAAAGCATATCAGTATATATAGCTCAGGGCTAAAGAAAATTCTAAATGCTTCCAAAGAGTATGGTTAACAGGTTACATAAAACTAGTTATTTCCAGAATGACAGTAGACTTGTACCAACCAGGCTTTAAAAAACTGAAAACAGGACTTTCAAACGTATAAGGGAAAATTATTTCTAACCTAAAATTCTGTACCCAGACAATGGCAGTTAATTATGAGGTTGAAATAACTTTATAACGTGCATGATCTCTCCTTCTTTAGGAGAACACTGGAGACTGTGATCTGAAAAGGAGTGGAAAAGGGTGGAACGGTGAAACCCTAGAAACCCACCATTCCCCCACCCCCCAAAAAAAGTAAAGCGATGGGGGTAAGTCTCAGGATGACGGCTGTGTCACGTAAGTAGGGTGGGGCCTAGAAAGTAGCTCTATAGGAAAACTCTGAACTCTGTTCTCATATATGGAAAATGTAGCTATTGAGCCTGAGATTTGAGAATTGCAGTTTGAAGACAACCTGGGCAGACAAATCTGTGAGACTCTCATCTCCAGTTTACCAGCAAAAATTCTGGAAGTAGAGGTGGCTCAAGTAGTAGAGCACCAGCCTTGAGTGACAAAAGTTAGACAGTGAGGCCTTGAGTTCAAACCGAGTACCATCACAAAAGAATAAAATTGAAATTTAAAAATAAAGTCCAATTTCATAACCAAGTTTAAAAGTTTGACATTAAAAATACAGTATAATTGTAGTATTGTCAGCTTTCAATGGTCTTTTCAGGCATCATACTTCACAATTGAAGCAGCTGCTTGCTTTGCATATGATGCACATTGTCAAAGATATTTCTCAAACAAGATTGCAACAGCTTGATTTGTACAAGAAACTTTATTTGCTTAAGCAAATCTCAAATTTTTTAATTTACTTACCTAACAATCTCTAGCAGTAATTTGGACTAGCTTTGCATTTAAGCTTTAGTCTCCATAGATTCAAGGAGTTATCTACTTTTTAAAAATATTTTAAAACTTTATATTGCTTATTGCTTTTTACATTAGATACTATTGCTATAGTTACATCCAGTGGCTGGCCTCTAATATATTCCTATATAATAATTTAGATTCTTTTCCCTATGAGTTGTGGTTCAAGGGTTTCTATGCTTGGTTTAAATTGTATAACCTCATAATAAAATTTCATGTAATTGCAAATCATCTGAGCGCCATTGTCATATCTGTTGAGTGAAACACACCAAGCTAATTTGTCCATCTCTTTTTCTAAATAGGGAAAACCTACAGCAAAATAAATTGTTCCAATCATGTGTGCTTCTTGACAGCTTCTCACAAATATATATTCACTTCAATACTACATCAAGGTATAAACACTCAGATCCTCGTACCAGAAAAACAAACAAACCTCATTCCCTAATGCCTTTTCTCAGTCTATATTGCCCCTAGATATAACTACTGTTCTATAAAGATGAATCAGTCTTTTTTCTCCAAATTCATATGAATGAGATCATGCAGTTCATATTCTGTTGCACGTGGCTTTTTAAAAAATCAATATATATTTTTTATTGTTGTAGACAATTCTATTTCATGAGTAACTATATTGCATTTATCCTTTCCCTCATTATTGGCACTTGAGTTCTAGCTAAGTTTTGGCTATGATGTAAAAACTACAGTTCTCCACTTTTTGGGATCTATGTGCCGTTCTTCTTGGGTTTATGCCTAGGAGTCACGTTGCTATGCTATATGTCTCGTTACCTTTAGTAAAACTGCCAAACACTTTCAAAAACTGATCGTATCATTTTATTCTCCCCTCAGCAGTGTATGACATTCTATTTGTTCGTTAAAATCCTTTGTCAATCCTTTTCTTTTTGGAGATACAGCATTTGAACTCAGGACCTTGTGCTTACTAGGCAGACACTCTATCACTTGAGCCATTCCCTCAGCCCAGCCTTTTTTTAAAATTATTATTACAGCTGGACTAGTACTTGTGTTGTGGTATCTTAGTATAGTTTTAATTTACACTTCCTTGATTAGTTGAGTACATGATGTTGAGTACATTTTTGTATGCTTTTTTAGCTGCCTTTTTTGAAAGTACAATTTGAGGCTTTTGCTGCTTGAAAATTATATTATCTTCCTTTTCTTGAGTTGTAGGATTTATTTACATTCAAAGTAAAAAGTTGTGTCTTGCTTACATGTATTATGAAGGCATGCACTCTATATAAGCTATTCAATATCTTGCCTTTTTTTTTTTTCTCTCTCGATTGTGGGGCTTGAACTCTGGGCCTGGGCGCTGTCCCTCAGCTCTTCAGCTCAAGGCAAGCATTCTACCACTTGAGCCACAGTACTATGTCCAGATTTCTTGTGGTTAATTGGAGATAAGAGTCTCAGGGACTTTCCTGCCTGGGCTGACTTTGAACTGCGATCCTCAGATCTCAGCCTCCTGAGTAGCTATGATTACAAGCGGGAGCCACTGGCGCCCGACTATTTATGTTCTTAGTAGTATATTGTGATAAGGATCATTTATTAATTTTTATAAGATCCAATTTATCAGGATTTTTTCTAATTATGGTTAGCACAGATGTTTCTTAACCTGAAAATGTTTTCAGTAGCTTTATAATTTTAGCTTTTACATTTAATTTTACATTTTCAAACTTGATTACTATTTTAGTTCTTTCTCCTCTTCATAATCCATATTAAAGGTGATTTGTCATAAATGTGGTTTACATATCTTTGGACTTGGTCATTTGCATGAAAGTTAAGAAAGTTAACATTCCATGTTATTCACCGGAAGGCTGAAGTACATTACACGTTTTATTTAAAAAATTATACAGATTAGTGAAAGAACAGGTGACAGTGCCCAAAAAGGAAGGTACTCATTACCTGATTTATGAACAGTAACCCCTCTCGACAACAGTAACCTTCATAGTAACAGTTTTAAATTTTTATACAAACCTCATTAAGTAACTACAACTGAGTATGATTCTGAACAATAGTTTTGGTTTCCGGCAAACGGGGATCTGAACTCGGGGCTTTGTGCCTGGTAGGCAGACACTAAAGCTCTCATGGCTGCCGTCCTCCCATTTACGCTTCTGCATGTTTATTAACCGTTTTAGACATTATCTCGTCTCCTGTTTTTCTTAACCCTGCCTGGGACAAATGTCCAGTCTCTGCCCACCCCTTCTTAGCTTCTCTAGTGTGTCTCCTTCGGGAGGAATAGAGTAGGGCTGGGAATCTCTTGGTGCTGATTCTGAGTAAGGCCATGTGTTTTCTAAAGCAACTGGGGAAGGGGAGGGAAGGTTGTTCTGGAAAGGCAGCAGTGGGGTATCTAGAACAGACATGGTTCCATGTCGGCCGTTTCTGGTGGTCTTTGATGCAGATAGTTGTTCTGGGCCGACTGGTTAAGGTTACGGTTGCACGGGCTAGGCAATGAGTGCATGTGGTTTCTTAGCCCCTTTGAAACCTACTGTGTTGACGGCGGTTCCTAAAGCTCTTGACCCAGGTCCGTTTGTCCAGGGGAGAGCTGTTAGCCATGTAGACTCAGAATGATGTCTCTATCCGTCATGCTTCGGGACAGCGGGCCACTGCTCCGGACAGGACATTTGTCCCGCCAACCCCTCCTCCCCAACTCAAAAGGCGGGGCGGGAGCGGGGACGGGGACAGGGAACGGGACGGGCACGGGATCGAGGGCCTGAGG
Source organism: Dipodomys spectabilis (assembly GCF_019054845.1). Lineage (NCBI taxonomy): Eukaryota > Metazoa > Chordata > Mammalia > Rodentia > Heteromyidae > Dipodomys > Dipodomys spectabilis. The sequence goes on along the minus strand of NW_024870698.1, from coordinate 2,873,722 downwards.
TGGTCCAGCCCCGTCGCGATACACGTCCACCTCCTCCCCAGGACCCGCGCCCCCGTCCCCTTCCTCTGTCCTTCCCGCCAGAATTCTGCTCCCGACCCAGACTTCGGGTCCACTTTGGCTTTTCCCCTTCTCGGGACCTCTAGCAATCCTCTCCAAAGTGGGGCGCTGGTGCGGGCTGGGGCTGGGGGGTCCCCTCTAGGTCCCGGCGGCGTGCCCGCAGCCACGCTGCACTCCCGTCCCCATGGCTGCGCTCGCCACCTGCCCTGCCCAGCCACCTGGGCCCTGGGCCCCGAGCTCGGAGCCGCCCGCCCCCCAACCACCGCACCTGTCCCGACCCCCCTCCGAACCCAGGAGGGGGAGTGTCATGGCGCCATTCCACTGGGAGCGCGGCCCCTCTCGCCGCTTTCGTGTGCGGGAGCGCGCGGTGACCAGCCGCGGGACACTCACCCCACCCCCCACCCCACGCGCCCTCCCAGGCCGCTCCGGGCCGCGCAAGCCCTGAGCTCCTGCCTGGCGGCCTCGCCACCCGCACCAGCCCGGCCCGGGAGCTGAGCCACACGCGTGCCTGGCCGTGGGGCGCGCGGGTGCCCGCGCAGCCAGCGAGCGTGGGAGCCGAGGAGGCCCACGCCTCCCGGGGAGGGGAGGGGAGGGAGGGACGGGGAGGGGGCAGGAGCCCCGCGACAGCGCGGCGGGCAGCACTGCAGTGCCACCCCGCCCGCCCGCTCGCGCGCGCGCACGGCACACGGCGGGCCGGCCGGCCGGGAGCGCGAGCCGGAGCCCCGGGGTGCCGTGGGGGGGCGGGGCGGGCGGGGTGGGCGGCTGGCCGCGATGGCATCTGCCCTCAACAGCAACCTTCACCCGCCCGGCCCCGGCCCGAGCGCCAAAGCCGGCGGCGGCGCCCGCAGTGGCGCCGACTGGGGCAGGGACTACGACCCCGACATGCACGTGAAGATGTGCAAGAAGATCGCTCAGCTCACCAAGGTAAGGCGGGGCGCCGCGGCCGGCCAGCTAACGCGGGGGGCGCGGCGGGGGGTGCCGGCGCCTCCTGGCCAGGCCAGACCCATTCCGGAGAAAGTTTGTCTGGAAAGCCAACGGAAAGGGAAGCGGCCCTAAATCTGGGTGACCCGACCTCCGGGAGCAGCACTGCTGAAGCGAGGAAACTCCCTCCGGGGTCCTCTTGCCTCGCAGGTGGGCTGTGATTGGGGGGGGGGGGGATGTGAAGTGTGTGTGTGTGTGTGTGTGTGTGTGTGTGTGTGTGTGTGTGTGTGCGCGCGCGCGCGTGCTCTCCTTTGCCAGCTCTGTGATCGTGCCTGGAATGTTGTGATTGTATTTACCGCAGTACTTTACAGCTGGAGAGGTCATGTGAGCACCGTGGAAAACACTCGATCCACGTATTCCTTCATTCAACAAATATTTGAGTCATTTGTGGAGTGCCAGCCGCCTGCGCGGCACCGTAGTAAACCTGGAAGGCAGCCCAGGGGACTTGACTATCAACGGGCTGCAGATGTGTGTCGGAGCAAAAATGGGGAGCGGCGCGCTCACTGTACAGTTATGGATTAGCAGGACCTCCGGAGGTCAGCCAGCCCATCCGCCCCTGTCACCCCAGGGCCTTGGGTGAACCTGCCCAGTCTGGCCTCCGGGCCAAGACCGGTATGAAGATGCTACCGGGCTCGTTGTTTCCTGTCAGGAGCTCCTCTTCCTAGGTTCCTCTCATGCGGCTGTGTGAGGATGCAGAGCTACAGTCCTTGTCTATTGTACAAGGCTTGCACTGGGCGAGTTTAGCTGTCTGTTTGCTGTTTCATTTTGGTAGCAAACTCTGGAGACCACACTGGCCTGTGAGAGGTCAGGTCCAAGTTTATCTAGGAGTCAAGGAACATACTCCCCTCCCCCTCTCTCTCCCTCTTCTCCCCCCCCCTCTGCTTTTCTGACTCTCTCTGTGTCTCTGTCTCTCTCTCACACACACATACACACATACACATACTCCCTACACTTATGGATGCAGATAACCCTCACTATTTTGCCGGAAAGAATGAAGCACAGAACAGTACTAGTGGCCTTCTCCTGCCCCCTTGAATAACTTCTCCACCTTCTTTGCTCCTGAGCCTGACTCCAAACAGGGTTGGAAAGGGGGAATGGAAGCTTTGACATGTATAACAGACACCCACACTCTAACCTACACTCACCTAAGCACTGATGTCAATTTTTTTTAAATCCTATTTATTCAAGTACCCGCATCTGCTCTGTTTTCAAAGAATCTAATATTTTCAAGAGATTGTTATATCATCAATTGCTAACTTGGGTATCAAATTACCAGTACTATAGAAGTCAAAAGTTATTATGGGCAGAAACAGATTTTACAAAGGCAATAATTCTTACATTTTTTAAATTTATGGAGTACCTACTATGTGCCAACACTATGTTGAATATTGATGACATAAAATTTAGTGAGACACAATCCTTGCTTTGTGGTATGCCAAACATATATTAACAGATCATATCAATAAAATATGGTGATCACTGTACTCATTAATATTTATGGTATACCTATTATGAGTCAAGCACTGAAGATACAACAATATGAAAGGCAGACATCATCCCCAACACACACTAGACAGTATTTCTCAAAGTATACTCTTACCACAAACCATTGGTTGATCATTATTATGTAGTGCATCTCTTGAATTTTTCATGCTAATTTCTTAAATTAGAAATTTCTGATATTTATGAACTCCTTTCTTTTGGCATATGTGCATATGTGCACATTTAATCCTTCTGACATACTTTAGTTGTATCTTTGATAGACGAATTTAATTCGTGTGCATTTATTGTGATTATTAATAGTCTTAGTATAATTTTTATCATATTTCATATTTTTCACTTACCATTCTTTCATCTCCATTTCAGCCTTTTGTTGGATTAGAAAAGTGATTTTTTATTCCACTACTTCTTTAAGAGCCCTATGCTTATTTTTTGTTGTTCTAAGCACAAAAATGGTGGGACAAAGGGTAAAAAAAATGCAGCAGTGATACTCACCAGACACTATATTGAAAGTGAACTATACAGTTTGGTGGGGGGCGGAGGGTTAGAAGGGAAAAACTGGGAAAAAGTGAGGGAAAGGGTGACTCAAAGAAACGTACCCATCACCTGACTTAGGTAAGTCTAACTAGCCCTCTGTACATCACATTTACAATAACAATAAAAGGCACTTCAACTATTTAAGTATACGAATAGTATACTAAGTAGTATTCTAATATAATGCATAGCATAATATATACAATATAACATAATATACTAATATATTGTAAAAATGTCAAGATGCATAATGGTAATATTTTCTAATAGCATCTAATTGGTTCTTCCTGTGTATTTTACCATTTGTCAGCTCTTGCCTTTCCTATCCTATGAATTGCTCCTAGTTTTGTTTTTACGTTTTACATTTAAAACTAGTTCTTTTAATCAAAAATTAAATTTACTGACACCAGTTTGTCTGCTTATCACATTTTTTTCTTTCTTTAACTCAACCTGTCTCTTTTGAATTCATCTTCCTTCTGGATGAAGTCTATTTTTTAATATAGAGAAGTTTATTAGGAAGGAAATACACTTTCAATAGACAGAAATTGAATAATCTCTAGGTGAGCATGACTGCAGTCCATCTTTTCCACTATCACTTTCTGTAGGGGTCATGGTTATAGAGGGAATTCTTTGTAGATTTCAAACCATCTTCCTTTTGCTGCTATGGTGTACAGTCACTTATCTAGGAATAGAATTCTACTGGACAGATACTTTCCCCCAGAACCTTGATGTAGTACCTCATTGTCTTCTGGGTTTGACCATTGCTAGCCAATAATTCTACTCCTTGCTTTTTTGATGTTTTTTTTGGTTTCACAGGACCTTCCTCGGTGTTAGTTTATTGAAGTCTCATGCTTTCTTTAATTCTAGAAAATGACAAAATTTCTCTTGAGATACTTTCATTCTATTTTCTGGAACTGTCATTTGGTTAGCACGAAAGCTTGCCCATGTATCTCAAAAAAATGTTATTAATTCTTTTTAATCTGTGTCTCATTCTAGGAAATTTTTATACTATCTTCCAATATGCCACTCCTCGTAGTTATCTGTTCATTCAAGTTTTTCTCTCATCTATAACTTTTAGGATTTTAGTAAGTTTATTTTCCATTTCTGAGATTACTTTATTTCTTTCTAATTTGATTAATAATTTGTGATCAACTTTCAGCTTTATTGAGGTATAATTTACATAATACCAATTAACCTTTTTTAAGTGTACACCTCAAAATTTTTAGTAAATTTCCAGTCATCAACCCTTAATTATGTTCCAGCATATTTAGAATATTTCCAGCACTCCAAGGAAATCCATCCCTGAGCCCATTTAAAGTTAGTCCCTGTTCACAACTCATTCCTAAACAATCTTTAAGTTATTCTCTGTTTTTTTAGAATAGTCTTTTCTGGACATTTCATATAAACAAAATCATATACTATTGAACCTTTTCATGGAACTTCTAGGCTTATTCATGATGTAGTACATATCATTCATTAATCCATTTCTTTTTCTTGCTCCTGTATTTATTTCCTCTCTGAATATGACATTATTTGTATATCCATTCACCAGTGGATTGATATTTGAGTCTCCATTTCTGGCTAGTGTAGATAATATTGTTATGCTTATTACATTCATGTGCAAATCTTTGTGTGCTTTTTAGATACATAGCTAGGAGTGAAATTCTTGGTTTACATGTTAAATTTATGTTTCACTTTCTAAGAAACTGACAGATTGTTTTCCACAGTGGATATACTGTCTTACATTCAGCAGCCTACCTTAAATCTCCTAAATTTCCATGCACCCAGTTTCAAACCACAGTGAATAAAATGTCTTCAGTATTCTACTTTGCACTTATCTTTTTCTTCTTAATGCTTATTTCTAAAAATTCAAAATTCAAAATTAGTTCATGCATGATAGTTGTATTTATTTGTGGGATATAATGTGATATTTTGATGCATATAAAAGTATGTATTGGTTGAATTAGAAAGATTCTCACATCACACATAATTTCATCAGGGTTGGACCAATCAAAACCATTTGTACTAGCTCTTTTGAAATAGAAATTTAATTGTTGCCAACCGTAATTATCATGCTTTGCTGTAGAACATCAGAAGTTATTCATCCTATCCAATTGCATCCCTGAACCCCAAACTATCCTCTCTCTCTGTCCTCTCTTTCCAGTCTGAGATAACCAGCATTCTACTTTCTACCTTTATGAAATTATCTTTCTTATCCACAGATAAGTGAGAAGCTACTGTATTTGTCTTCCTGAGCCTGACTTATTTCATTTAGCATAATGTCTTCCAGTCCCATCCTTGGTATACAGATGGTAGGATTCCATTCTTTTTCTAGCTGTATAATATTCATTATGTATAGATATTACGTTTTCTCTGTCTATTAATCCATCAGTGAACACCTAAGTTGATTCTGTATCTTGACTGATATGAATACACATTTATCTCTCTGTTTTATCCTCTAAATGTTTCTTCTCCTGCAGTGTTTTCATTTTATAAAAACTAGATCCTGGCCAGGCGTCCGTGGCTCACTCCTGTACTAGCTACTCAGGAGGCTGAGATCTGAGGACTGTGGTTCAAAGCTAGCTGGGGCAGGAAACTTGGGGAGACTCTCATCTCCAATAAACCACTCAGAAAACCAGAAGTGGTGCTGTGGCTCAACTGGGAGAGCACTCGCCTTGAGTTGAAGAGCTGAGAGACAGCACCCAGGCCCAGAGTTCAAGCCCCACGACCGAAAACAAAACAAAACAAAACACTGGATTCTGCTTATCTCTAAGGCTGATGTCCTCCAAAGAAATCCTCATTTCTATGAAAATACATTCATTTTATTTGAAATGTATTGTTAATTGTGTAGTAATTTCTTCCCTTTTTATTCATCTGTTTCACCAGGAGGTCACCTAATATGTAGCCAAAAAAAAACAACAGATCCTCAGTAAGTTTGCTAAATCCAATTAGCATTTCCTCCCACAAGTTCAGTTCAAATGTCTCTCATGATGAAGATTCCTAAGATATTATAGTTGATTTGTGTATAGCATGTCTCTTAAAGTAATAAAGTCTCCACCAGGCACCCATAGCTCACACCTGTAATCCTAGCTACTCAGCAGGCTGAGATCTAAGGATTGCAGTTTGAAACCAGCCAAGGCAGGAAAGTCTATGAGACTCTTACCTCCAATTAGCCACCAAAAAGTCAGAAGTAGAGCTGTTGCTCAAGTGGTAGAGCACTACCTTGAGCACAAAAGCCAAGAGACAGCACCCAGACCCTGAGTTCAAGGCCCAGGATTGACTGGCATATGCACGTGCACATGCGAGCACACACACGCACGTGTACACACACACACACACACACACACACACACACACACACACACACACACACACACACACACACACACGAGTACCTAATTTTATTTATGCTTTACAACTGGTAGGCCCTCAGTATGTAGCAGTGTAGTAAGTAAATACAATGTTTTAAATCCAAGATGCACACCTGGAGAGCATTTGCAAACACACCGGTTTGTAAAAGACACAGACTTGGCTACTAAATACAATGGTTGAATCTAGACTGGATTCTGCCCTGGCAATTAGTCCTGAGTCATCCTCACATAAGGAAGTACTGGTTATAACCCAGTGCCAGGCTGATCTTAAGCCTGACAAATGTTTCACTTCCCTTACTTTTTTTTTAAACCTGAAAGCACTACAAGGGGGAGAGTAAGGTCACCTCACAAGTAACCTGGAGCAGAGCCAGTCCTTCCAGCCTGAGAGACGAGGGCAGTACCACAAGGCAGTGAGCTGATATCTGTTGCCATAGGAGTCCTCAGTAACAGGCTACCACTTGAGCCCTGTTTTCATGACTTAAAGGAGTGGAAGTTTTATTATATCTACTGACTCTTTGCCTCCCTGAAAATATCCTCCTGCTTGCAGGAGCTTGTTTGGGGACAGATGTACAAGTAGTTATACGAGTTTGCTTTAGGACTCTAGATTTGAAAACAGATTTGTTTTAACAAGCCCTTTCTGTTAGAATTTTTTGATTTAACAATATAAACCTGAGGTAAAGATGGTTGTCATGAATCTTTGCGGCACACCATAAAACAATATGAACCCTGCTAAGATGCCTCCACTTTTGTATAACCATCCTGGTCTCTCCAGTTGCTCCCAGCCTTCATAAAAGAGTAGCAAGAGTGATCTCACAACCACATAAATTACTGATAAGAATTTAAAATAGGAAAGCCAATTTGTAAAATAGCCTTGGCAGGTCCCTAAATGGTAAACAGAATTATCATATGATCCAGAAATTCTAGTACTTAGCATATGCCCATGAGAAAGCAAAACATATACCCGCATAAAAATTTAACTATAAATGTTCATGGAAAGAGTATTTAATTGCCAAAAAGTGGAAATGAATTTTTTGTCCATCAACTGAGGGACAGATAAATAAAAGGTACAATATACAATAAAAGTGTACTAGATTGTGGTAATGATTATATAACTTTAATATACTAAAAATCATTTTATTATACCATTTATGGGTAAATTGCCCATAATAATTATGCCCAATAAATCTGTTAAAGCAAATAAATAGTTGTGTCTCTCTCCTGCTAAAAGTCTAGCTTTGAATCAAGTTCCGATGATTTTACCCCACAAACCTATAATGAATCGGTCCACCTCCAGTCTCCATTTCCACTTAACACCATTTATGTCACATTTACTTCTGGTCCCCAAGTTGTTCTGTGGCCTCCTAACTGGCTTTCCTCCTCACATAGTGGCAAGAATTATCTTTAACACATGAGCCAGGGTGTGTCATTCCTTCATTTGAAGCTCACCAATAGCTTCCTTGGGAATAAAATGCAAGGCTGTACTTGGATGAAATTGGTTCACCTATATTACATTGTTCACTGTGATCACTGAAGTGGCTCCTCTCCACCAGGCAATGCCACATCAGCCTTCTTTCAGGCCTACCCATAATACATCTGGGGGTTTTTTTTTTGCCATTTTTATTGTCTTTTAAATGAGAATCTAAAACAGGTAACGCAATCTGAGTTCACAATCCTCCGGAACCAGCAAAACCTGTTACCTAGTCTTCCTTACTTCTTCATCACTCCTACTTTGGTACTAGGTTCCTTTTAAAATTTTTTCATCAGCAGTTTTCCCTTATTGTGTCCTTCCAAACCATTCAACCCAATTTTCACATGAACAAGAACTTTTTTTCACATAAACCTATAATTTATGCCGTACGGCTTTAAATTAAATGATTACAAAAACAAATACTGCCGGCATAAAAAATACTGCTGATCAGAAAAAGAAAGAAGTATACTATCAGTTCACGCAATGATGATTTAATGAGGACTGATGAAAAATGTCCTGTTGTGTGTATATAAAAACAATTATAAGAAAAAAAACTGAATTAGAATATTAATTATACTACTAAACAGGAGCTAGGGAAACTTTGAATCAACTAGATGAAGTTTTCTTGAGATGATAGGCTCTTATAGTTGGTCATTTTGCTTGCTTTCAGTTGGTTATTATCAAAATAAATGTGATTCTATTTTCACAATTAAAAAAACTTATTAATTAAAAAAATAAAATAAAATAAAATAAAATAAATGTGATTCTATCCCTGTATGCTTCCCAGGTTATTTCCTGGAGTTTGCTATAGCGGAGCTCGTGTGTGTGTGTGTGTGCGCGCACGCGCGTGCGCGTGCGCGTGCACGCTAGTCCTAAGGCTTGAACTCAGGCCTGGGCATCTGAGCATTTTTGTATCAAGACATTTCTGGCTCTTTGGTGGTTAATTGGAGATAAGAGTCTCACAGACTTTGCTGTTTGAGCTGACTTTGAACCGTGACCCTCAGACCTCAGCCTCACTGCTGTGAGCCACTAATGCCTAGCCAGAGCTCACTCTTGTCACAGGTAGGTTTCTATGAAAGACTATCAGGAAGTGTGGATGGGAGCAGCCTACAGATGGAAATATTTGGTGAACAGTTTAACATGATACAGTAAACAAATGTGTTGGGGTGCTGACTTGTTAACTAAACCTTTGCCCTTTTAAAATGGCATTTATGAGAAATCTTTTCTTCCCCAATCCAAACACTGGAACAGTTTTGTGGGAGCAGCACTCTGTAGTTACTGAGATGATGCAGTAATTACTTTCAAAGTACACTGACATAATCCCTTCCCAGCTTCACATACTAACTGTTCAATGGACCTTTTTGAAGTCACATATGTTCTGAGCCACTGGGGAACAGGGACGTACACGGAAAATGCTTCCAGGTTGCTCAAGGCATCAGAGAAACAAGTTCCTTTCTCACATATAAGTGGTCCAGGAAGACAACATAACAATTTTCTGAGAGACAAAACATTGTCCCTGGTTTCCCAAGAAAGATCTTTTTCCTTAGCTATGAGAAGTTCAGAACAAAAAGCAAAAAGACCTACTTGTGTATCTTTGATGTCATCATTAGTAATAGCATTTCTAGACTCCTAAGGCACAATGAGCAGTAAGTAAGTTTTCCTACAAATATCCATCTTTCCTGTTAAATTCTGAATGACTACTATGATAGTTTTGTCCTGTGAACTTCAGATTCTCACTTGGCTAAAATACAAGTTCAATAGTGCAAATTCAGTCTTTTATTCCTTCCTGCTAATTGTACATTTCATGTATGCAGTCTTCATACCAGCTATGGAAAACTAAAACGGATGATACTTCCCAAAAGCCTGTGTCAAATCCCTAAGTCTGTAGATGCTGGCTTATTCAAAGAAAAGTCCTTCCAACTGTAATTGAGTTCAGCATTGAGATGATCTCATCTTGTATTCTCTTGGTGAACAATAACTGAAATGACAAGTGTCCTTGTAAAAGAAAGGCAGAAGGAGATCAGACACAGAAGAGGAGATGCAGGAGAGAAAACAGGCAGGGTTTGGGGTTGTGTAGTCATGAGTCAGAATGTCGAGGGCTACCAGAAACCAGAAAATAGATTATATCCATGAGCAAAGGCAGTGATCCTGCCATCATCTTCTGACATCTATAATTGTTAGAGAATAAAATCCTGTATTTTAAACCTCCATGCTAGTTGCATTTTGAGATGGAGCCACAGGAAATGAAGAAACTCATTTTCTACTACATCTCTCCATAATCACCCAGGACTTCTTTCTTCTCAAAACTTCTGCTAATCATCCCAGTCAAACTGAGGATTTATTTTTAAAAATTAGCCAGATGCCAGTGACTTACACCTGTAAGCCTAGTACTTAGGAAGCTAAGATCTAAGGATTGCCATTTGCAGCCAGCTCAGGCAGGGAAGTTGGAGCTGGAAGCAGAGCTGTGGTTCAAGTGGTAGAGTACTAGCCTTGAGCAAAAAGAAAAAAAATCAAGAGTAGTAAATTCAGAGGGACTCGAGGAATGAGGCATTTTAAGACTGAGGTGTGATTATGTTCTTCAACTAAACTCTAAAAGTATTGCTGAAGTTCCTTGGCCTATTCCCTGGTCCCGGTGTCACCCAGTCTAATGGAAAAGAAAGTACTCACTAGAACTCTTTAAGCCAGAGCTGCTCATTTGTCTTACTATTGAACACAAGTGACTGGACTCTGCCTGCAGCACTCTCATTTAGTAGATCAAGGGGACATTGTGAGAAGTCTCTCTTAAACAAGCTCCCAGAGTACACTTTGACAAAATAGTCTCTTGGACAATGAAAGCTCATCCTCATCTTTAAATTCCCAACATCATCTAGCATAATACCTTTATCTGAACATATTCACTAGTGTGATTTGGATTATTTTCAGCTGTCAAATCATTAAGGATAAGGGCCTTACCTTACACATTCTATATATCCTTAGAGCCTCCATAAATGCTAGGACACAAAACACACCATTAAGAGATGGGTGGAAGAGTGCATATTCCAACACAACAAACTATAGGGGGTGTTAAGTCTTATCATTGGAAATACCAAGAGATGCAAAGATGGCAAAACTCCTCCTAAGGGCAACACTACATATGCTTCAGTGAATTGTTTGGGATTAGAGGTTCAATTTGGAGGACCTAGAAGAGTCAGACATATGTGATGATCAACAAACTATATGCTTTTGTTCTGCTGATTAAATATGCAGGTTTGGGGTCAGCACTAAACTGCCCCAGGCAGTAGAAGGATTAAACCCTCCCCTGAGCAATTCTCTTTTATCTTTCTCCTCTTGTTAAGCTCAGTCCCTTAAATAGGTATTGACCAAACAGTGGCTTGAAGGATGTTAGCCTGTGTGATACACATTCATCTTGGTGTGCTTTTGCACACTACTGATGACAGTTGCTATGGTTAGGATGACAGAACCATTTGTAGGTAATAGCACATAGGTAGTTGCTGGGAACAGGAAACCTGGAGAATGAGGTATTTAGTTTGAAGCCTTAACTTATCTGGATCAGAGCTTGGGTCAGGCTGAATCAATTCCAAGGACGTGAAAAAGAACCTGTTTCTAAGGGGTTTGTACATTTTCCTGCCAGGACAGACTGTCCTTGAAAAAGCATTCTCCTCAAACATCTGCTCCTCCTTCCACTTACAAGCTCATTAATGGCTTTTTCCCAGAGACCCAGAAATAGCAAATTCCATTAAAAGGCTTATCATTAAATACAATGCAGCTCTTTATGTAGAAGAAGGATAGCCTCTGAATAAAGTCCATTAGGGCTCTGGGCTGGAAAAAAAAAATGGGTCAGCTTTCTATTAAGGGAGAAATTAATACAGCAGGCAAGAGCCAACTACAGTGCCAACATTAGTCTTGCAAAACTTTTCCTCTTCAAGCCACCAAAGTGCATTTATCCAGACTTGCTATTCCTGTCCTCAGTGCCCTGGAGCAGAGCCCATTTGTCCTGAGCAAGACTATCAAATTATCTGTCAACAGCCTAAGTAAATTTGAGAGAGGAGATTAGAACCAAGTATATGGCCTGGGGGTGAGGGGGAGAAGGGAGAGAGGGGCATATGTGCTCTGACTGTAATCCAAACCAGGCCACAGGAAAGCAAAGCTAAACAGTAACTGAGTCACTGTCCTCTGTCTCCTTTAGTGGGCCCCAATGTCAGTTCTGTGACCTGTGGCTTACTGCTACATCAGTGAGGTACCATCTTCCGGAAGAGCCCCTACAGAGAAACGTGTTTTTCATGTAGGAGGTCAGTGTTCAAAAGGACTCTCCAATGTCAAGTCTCCTCGTTGTGGCTGAGGAAGCTGAAGCACTGAGATGCAAGGACCTTGGTATCTGATGCTGCAGGCAGCTGGGAAATGAATTGCGAATAGCCGCAACATAATCTCCGAAAAATTATAGACAGCATAGGAGTGAGTCAAGCGCAGGTCTATGATCTCTATGCTGTTCAGTTGTGCTGACAGAAGACAGAGCTTCCAGATGCAGGGTTAGAAGCCAGGGTGTTTAGCAGTCAGATGATTTAGCAACATCCCCTGCTAGTAAGATGGAGAGTGATGGTTGAATGCTAGATTCTTAGCAAAGGAGAGAACTTCAGAGGCTTATGAGACCTTCGAGGAGATGTCTTGAGGTCAGTATGATGTTCAGCAAATACTTGCTTCTGTTCCCCTCCAATCCCATGAGAAGATTACTTTCTTGACCCATTAATGACAGGACTCACTTTGAGACTTGCATTGGTGTATGGGATGCCATGGGTATGTGAACACAGAGGTTTTAATGGAGCTTGTGTGATTTGGTGACCCCCACCTATAGCCTGACCTGGATGTAATAGACCTGATTCAGCCTTAAGCTAATCCTGAATGACCGAAGCGGATCCACTTGTTTTCAAGCTTAGCTTAACTGCTCTTAAACCTATACTAGAACAAATGCTTCTTCACATTTAAATACTTCTTGCTCATTGACTTAAGTCAATGAACTTAGGTGATAGTTTATTACATGGCATTCTTTTAGGCAGTCACTGGCTGCCTCAGGAAGTCTGAAACTCAGCAAAGAAATCTAGACGATAAATTAAGTTTTGAGAATCACCAACTCGTAGAAGATAGCTTGTTTGCCCATTTCCTCATTTTCTCAGCACATATTTAGTACAAACTTACCCTGTACTTAATACTTGTATTCGTTGGTATGGAAGAAAATGTCTAAGATCTTCATGGCAATAGGTCTCCTGGCAGCTTTCCCAGAGAGAATTTATTTACAGAGCAAGATGAGGAAGATCACAACAACCTTGGGGATCACTAGCCCATGAAAGAACATCCAGAGAAGTAACCGGAGACGTGGGTGAAGGAGGTGTTTCAGGAACCAAGGAAAGAGAATAAGTGGGGACTGGTCCTGGGGCAGAAAGGGAAGGCGCCTGAAGAATAGTCCTAACGTTAGAATGGGTCATTGCTGGTCTGGGTTCTAATAAAGTGATTGGTCAGGACTAGGAAAGTAGTGCAGAGAGCTAGATGTTGCGTCCATGTTGATCTGCACAGTCTATCGAATACAGAATACTATTGATTATTTATTTCTCACTGTTCTCAAGGCTGGAAATCCAACATGGAGGTGCAGCACATCTGGTTTCTGGGGAAGGCTCTCTTCCTGAATTGTGGACTACTCATGGAACTTCATATGGTCTTTCCTCGTGCACAGAAAGAGCTCTGATGTCTCTCCTCTCTTTTTTTCTTCCAGTACTAGGGTTTGAACTCAGGACCTCATGCTTGCTCAGTTTGCTTGCTGATGCTCCATTCACTTGAGTTCGTCCCTCCATCCGCTCTGTCTTTCTAGGGAAGGCGCTCTCTTGGCGCTATTAACACTGCACAAATAATTCTTGGTCATAAGAGCTGTCCTGTGCAGTGTAAATTGTTTCTCAGAATCCCTGGCCTCTAGTTACTGATGCCAGTGGCCCTCTCCCAGTTGTAGCAAGCTGAGCACTGTTATAATCAGAGCACAGGAACAGACACAGGAATAGACACAGGAACGTGGTGCTAGAGGAGTCTGAATGGAACAGAAGCCAGCCTCTTGAAAACTTGAAAGATGGTTTTACATTTAATTCCCAATTCTACATTTAACTCAGGTCACATTTCTTTGGATCTAAATGGATTAGATTCACAGGCTGATGTTGGTCTTATATCACTTTTGAGACAAGATAAACTGAATTTAAAATACATTATCATTATACCTGGATTGAGTTCTGAACTAGCCAAAGAAGGCAGTTTGCTTTTCCTTTACCCTTTTCCAACCATCTTTTAGTCTCATTTGTATTAGGCTTCGTGGAGTCCCCTCCTCCCATTAAGCAAATCATCTGAATAGAGAGAGAAATTAAAGTCAGACTCCAGCCCAGGATGTGCCAGTGCTTCTTAACCATCAAGCACTGTGGACGGGAGCAATGTGTCATTGTGATCCCTGAGCAGCGTGCAGCCGTCACTCAGGCCTCCCTTCCACTAAGTGCCACTTAGCTGCCTCCAAGATCCTATTCATCACCCAGTTTGCTTTGTTGTGTGAGCACCATTACTAATGCAATAAAAACGACAACACAGCCTTCTCCACACTTCAATAGGCACTAGAGGTCAAACCATCTCTTCCTCTTGTCTTGGAAAAAATTGCACCTGTCATATTTCTAAAAAACAGATGCATAAGCTGAGGCTAGAGAACGCCAGCCATATATATTATCTTCCCAACAGCAGACAGCTCCTTCGCTGTTGTTTGGAGAAGGCAGGTGGGGGGGGGGGGGGTATGTGGCTGCTTGGTTTGAGAATACACAAGCTTATATGGAAAGTAACTATGGGCTATGTAGTAATGGCTTCTTACCAGTGCTAAATACAGGATCATCAGTGGCTTTACTACTATTTTTCTTAGCAAATTTTTAAATGCACAATCCACTGCTGTTAACTATGAGTGCAATATTATACCACAGATCTCTAGAATGATGCCTTAGTCACTGATTTCCAAAGAATCCTAGCATTCTACTGATCTTGCTTGAGTGACACTTTATACTCCCTGAACCCCACCCCTTTTCCCCCTTGTGCTGGATCTCTTGTTATCATCATTCTGCTTTTTGTCTCTAAAGATGTGAATATTTTGATCCTTTATATAAAGTGATACAGAATTTGTCTCTCTGTGACTGGCTTATTTCACTAAGCACGGTGTCCTATAAGTTCATTTATGTCATCGTGGCTTTTGAACCCTGCCTGGCTGGTAGGGCTCATCCTTCACATTCTTCATTGCTTCTTGCTTTATTCTTTAGCAGTTATTGCTACATAACAAATTATTTATTTTACTTATAAAACATTTATTTATAATCTGACTTTCCCACTCAAATGTTAGCTTTATGTATACATGGGTTTGTATGTGTCTTGTTTGCTGTGAACCCAGTACCAACTACACTGCCTGGCACATAGCAAGGTCTTAATAAATAGTTACTATATGGTTAATCAAAAGGGAGAGATGAACATTGAGAGAGAGAGACACTGTGTGTCCTAAGGGTAACTTCTTTTACCTTACACAGAAATTTTGGTAGGTATATGTTTAAGAAAAATAGTGAAATTTCTGGTAGGTATATGTTTAAGAAAAATAGTGAGCTATCTATTCTTACTACCCACAATAATCTTGGATAAGAGACAATGAGGTTTTACAGCTTGCAGAGCTGACACAGAAGACCACAGTGCTGGAAAAAGAAATATGTGATACAGAACATAGATCCCCCATGAGGCTTTATGATACAAGGCAGCTGGGGCCTGGTGGTTGGCTCTTGATGCAGTTATCTTCTATAAATATTAACTAAGTATAATCACAAAGCCCTTTCCTCATCTCTACCAGCCTGCTTCCCACTGAGCAGCTGCCGCTCTTCCTTGTCTGTCTATGTGTCTTCCACAAGACCAGATCAACAACAGCGCTCTTCCCAAGGTGAGACTATGGACTTTATTTCATGGAGGGAAAAGAGCAAACAACAACCTGACTCTTCAAAACCACAGTGAAACATCCCTGGCTATGTTCTCTGGACTAGAAATATCCGTTTATGTTTTCTACACTGATGCTTTGTTTTTATTTTATGTTGTTTTGGAGTGTCGACCTTTTTATAAACACAGAGCATCTGCATTGTGCCAGTCATTCTGCAAAGTACAATAGATAAAATGAATAAGACAGAGATTTTTCATTAGGATTAGGTTTGGTTGCACTTGACAGAAAAGTAGAAAATAATAGCATCTTAGACAAATGAGAGGTTTGTTTTCTCTCTCACATAAAGCAAGTCCAGAGGTAGACAGTTAAGGATTGGTATGAAATATTCATCATGTTAGGAGCTCGGCTTTATTTTTCATTATGCTCTGCATG
The DNA here is from genome assembly GCF_019054845.1 of Dipodomys spectabilis. Classification (NCBI taxonomy): domain Eukaryota; kingdom Metazoa; phylum Chordata; class Mammalia; order Rodentia; family Heteromyidae; genus Dipodomys; species Dipodomys spectabilis. The sequence continues at coordinate 2,857,410 of NW_024870698.1, read as the reverse complement.
CTTCTACAGACTTTCACTCAACTGTCTGGGGCCTGGCTCACCTGGCGTGCATGTTCTTCTGTATTGTCAACTTGATTGAATTGAGAAGCACACCTTGGGGTGTGATGGAGTTGGACTGGTTCTAGAGACCCTTAGATCATCATGACTGACATAATGAGTGAACAAGTCCCTTGATGGATGAAAAATATGATATCAATATTGCAACATGGTAAAAAGTAGGAGATGAGTCCTCTGGTCACATCCTTGAGATTGTATCTTATCTTAGACCCTTCCTGTATTTCCACCTTCTTTCTGCTTTACAGTCACCAGGATGTGAACTTCTCTGCTCTGCCATACCCTTCTGTCGTGAAGGACTGAACTCTCTGAAACCATGAGCCAAAAGAAAAGTTTTCTTCCTTTAAACTGCTTTTACAGGCTTATGAAAACCTGACTAATATATCTGGTAAGAACCTAGAATAATGAATACATATGGGATGTACAGGTATCACAAGTGATCCCTAGCAGAGGATGAAAGTATAGGGACAGAATTTTATGTCCACCTTGGCAACTATACTGGCAACAGGGCTTAAGATTCTCTGGAGGGTTTCCCTTATTTGCAATAATTAGTATATGTCTGAGACAAGCAGAAATGGTCAGATAAATTGATGTTAGATGAAATGAACCCCAAGATAAGGACTCAAATGGTTTTTCTTTCTTGCTATTGTTTCTAACATATAAGATATTTCTTTGTTGGTTGATTTCACTGTGTTTGATGTTGGTATAATTTGGAGAGGGGAAGGGAAAAAACAAATTGTTTAGATAGGGATACCGGTGGACCCATTACAACAATGAGATGTACAAGATTCTTTGTTGAAAAACAAACTTTACAACTTTGCGGGGGGATAGAGACAGGAGGGCAGGGACGGTAAGGAGAAACAAAGGAGGAGGCAACAATGCTTGATAAGAAATGTACTCATAAAAAAAAAAAAGAAAAGAAAAGAAATGTACTCATTACCTTGCTCATGTAATTGTAACCCCTCCATATGGTATTTTCACAATTTAAAAACTTAATAATAATAATAATAGATTCTCTGGAGGAAGGGCTCCACCCATGGCTACTGAGGAAAGGGCAAGTGCCATTCTGGAGTCACATGAAGAAGCATCTAGAGTCAAACCCAGCAGAGGTCCAATAATGTGAATACTTGAATCCTAGAGGCACTGGCCTTTTCAGAGGCCATTGCCATGCAGATACCAGGTCTTACTTTGCAGGGGGAAGAAGTAAGATTCTTTTTGTCTTGATTAGTAAAGCTAAACATACTGAAATTATAAAGAGATTTTTATATCATTTACTAGACACGAAGGATCTAGTAGGGCACGCTATGAGAACATTATCCCACAACTCCTAGCCTTTCTCCCTTTATGAAGAGCATTAAAAGGACTATTGAGACTATTACTAAATATGATTTTCTACCCTCTAGTGCTGACAGACTTCATAAGATTGTCTTAGGGAATTCATCCAAGACAAAGAAGCTAGTCACCATTTGCACAGATGGAGATGGTTTTACACCTAATTCTATGATCCTGATCTACCTTGGCATCCTCCCAGGTCCTCCCCTTCAGAACGTGCCAATGGACTGCTATTTACAATCGAGTGAAGGAAAGATCTGGATTCAGGGCCTGTATATAATTGTCACTAACTAGCGTTTAGTGAAGATGAGTTTCTATGTCTTTCCAATTTTATTAGTTGAAGTGGAAAAATTGTATTAAAAATTTGCATTTAAAAAGATTAGACCGTAGTAGTCATCACATGCCTTTTCTTCCTAGACAGCAGTGCTTAATTCCATTTGCATATAACACATCTGAATTGTGTCCCTTCACTGTCATCAGAGTTTTTCATTTTTTAATCATTCATTTATTCACTCACTTACCATCTGCTGTATTCTGAGCTAGGGATTCTGCTGGTTGAAAAGGATACCATCATAAAAACAGCAGAAAGTCCCTACTAATACCTCTCCTTGCATATACCTATGGCCATCTAGCTCCATGTGTGACATTTGCATAGAAAGATAGTAAGTTGGAAACCTGCTTCCCCAAGCCAGCAGCAGACTCTTTAGGGTGAATGCCATGACCTGCTCTCAAGCCACCTGGGGCAGAAAAAGTCTGAGAGCTACTGCTGTGGGTGCTGAGGGATTTCAAGGAGTACTACCTGTAATCAGCCCCTCCCGAGGAGCAAGGGATAGCATGCATAAAGTACATGAAAGTAGCCATAGGAAGGCTGGTTTGGAAGAGTGGTTTGATCCCAGAAATTTCTAGGCAGTAAAGAGAGAGGGCTTGCCCTCAACTTCACAAGAGCCCAATGTCCTAATTATTGCCATTGCCATTGTCTTCACCCTCAGGGGAGGTTTATATAAGTTGGGAGCTCGGGAGCTCATTTCTGAAAGCACAGAGCCAGCATGGGTTCCTTGTTACTTGTCTGTGACATGTGTTTAGGGAGCTCTTTTCACAGACCATTACATCCTCGGCAACATGACTCTCTGAAACTCATCTCCTCCAGGGAACCAAGGCCCTGAATGGAAAAGACATTTATGAGAATTGGGCTGCAGAGATTTAAAAAAATACCAACCTCTGTTGGTCAACAGCCAGGTGGAAGCAGCACTTCTAAGCCAAAACATGCAAGAAGGGACATCTCAGGACCTGTTCTTTCCCATCAGGATCTATTTCTCCTTGAGGACTTGTGCCACAGGCTAATGTACCTGAGGATTAATTGATACAGAATGTTTGATGGCTATTCCCTAGCTTAAAACTACATTTTCTGGTATATTTGAGGTACATAATCATCATAGAGCAAAACAAGAAGGGAAAATTGTAATATCTACCTTGATCATTCACATTTTTGGTATCTTCTTGACATTTTTCTTCGTTGATGTGCATTCATGTGTACCTAAACATGTATATATTATTTCATAGAATTGTAAATGGTGCTGCATCATCTTCATGTCTTTTATTTTAACTTAATTTATTCCTGATTTTTTTGAGTCTTGTCACAGCAAGTTGTCATAGATAGTGTTTTTCTACATATGCACCTGGTAGCACAAGTCAGTAATGAAAGATAGACTAAGTAGGAGAGACTGATGGGAGTGGAGATTAAGTGAGCAACATCTGCCCTCCTCATCCATAAATTGAAAATCCAACAGAGTATTTGACAAAATCCCAGCTGCTGCACTTGAAACCACATGCAGACAGAACGCAGAAATTCAGCCACACATGACCAAGCAATTTGCAAAATGGATCTAAGTATTATGAATAAGTGTTTGAGTTTTGTTAAAGTAATATTTGGACTAGGATACATAGCTTGAAACATTACTGAGGATTTTGCAGAAGGTACAATAAACAGATTGCAATAGTTGCAAAACAATATTATTTCCCCAGAGAATAGAGGAGAAAATAAAAATTCATTCGGAATGAGCATTCAATAGATTTATGTTTGTCAGGCTATGAGATTTACTGCATAAAGCTTCTTTGTGAACTGCAAAGTGCTGTGTAAAAATAACACTAGAACATGACTGTGCCTATCATCTAGCTACAAAAGCAAAATCTGCTTTTACAATTTAAATATATATATAATTACAATCTAAGTAGGTGAACTTGAACTGCTCTGTCTACTTTTACATATGTATTATTCTGTTTTTTACATACATATTATTCTGTTTCTGTGTAAGTGGTCATATGTTTTGATGTTCCTACTGGGATTATATCTCCATCAAATATTACCTCTGAGAGATTCTAACTTTTTTCTGTTTTTATTCATAAAAGCATTGTTCACATATATGTATATCTGTTTTGCAAGTTATGTAGCCAAAGGAATATTCCAAAGAATCTTTGAAAAAAAATCAGTTGATATTTGAGATAGACAAGAGACTCTCCTTGTAGGTCCTTAATTGCCTGTGTAACTCTGAGGAAGGAAGAAAGGCCTAAGTCCTGTGTGAGTGTTGGCAGGGGCTTTAATTAAGAGTCTTCCAGAGAGACTTCCCCCACCTTTCTGCTGAGGCTTAGTCTAAATTGCTTTGGGAGACAGTAGGATTTCAATTACACAGAAGCTTACATCTTACACTTCAATGCCATGTGTATAGCTAGGCACCTAGCAACAACTCTCTGATGGGTAATGATGAGATTTTAATTAGCATCTTGGATCTGTTTAGAAAGTCATTCCAAGCTCATTTGCTCGAATGTGCCCTGCCTTGTCTGGGACCTGGTCCAGCCTGTTTCCATGAAAGGAAGGGCAGCCACACAAGACCTTTGCTCTTCTGGGCAGTTCAGCACCCAACTTCAGGGCTTTCTCTGGAGATGTAATTAGTTCACTTTTTTGACCTGGTGCTTGGAAATTTAGACTCATCTCTGCGTGCTGGGTTCTGAGTCAAGAACAGGGATCAGGGCTTTTCTCTCTTCCAGTGTCCTGGACTATCTTGCCTTTAGAGTGGGACCATCTCCATTTTTCTTCCCAGTGGGCATACTCTGGGGAATAAGAAGGTCAAAGCCCTATTGTCCAGGTTGCGCCATTACTGAGGCTACTAAAGAGACTGAAATCTAGTCGAGCCACAGGGTTAGCCAACCCCAATACATCTCATAAACTTTCCAGCAATTTAATTGCTTGCTACACATCTGTTTAGGTTGTTTATAGCCACTTGTTCAATTTTGTTCAGTCATATGCATCTAGAGATTTGTCCTTTTAGCATTTCCAGTTTACTGGAATATAGTTTTTCCATCTGTTCTCTAATGATCCTCTGAATGTCCTAGATATCCACTTTGTCATTTCTGATTTTGTTAATTTGTTTTATCTCCAGCTGTCTTTTGGTTCTTGGCCCAGTGGTTGTCAATCATATCTATCTTTTCAAAGAATGAAGTTCTTGTTTTATTGATGCTTTGTATTTTTTCAGTTTCCATTTCATTAGTTTATGTCATGATCTTTTCCTTGGGGTGGATCTCAGTTTTGAACTCAAGGCTTCACGTTTGTTAGACAGCTGCTCTAGCCTTTGTGCCACTTCTCCAGCATTTTTTCTCCAATTATTTTTCATTGTTGGCCAGCACAATGATCCCAATGTGTATACTTTTTGCTATAGCTGGAATGAAAGACATGCGCCACCATGCGCAGCTTTTTCTGTTGATATGGAGTCCTAGGAACATTTTGACCTGGTCTGATCTGAAACCATGATCCTCCCAATCTCGTCTCCCATGTAGCTGGAGTGCCAGGTATAGGCCATCACATCCAGCTATTGGTTGAAATGGGGCCTCATGACTTTTCTGCCCGACTTGCCTGAAACCACAGTCTTCCCCATCTCTACCTCCCGAGTAGCTGGTACTACAGGCATGCGGTCCCAGCACTTGGCCTTCTGTCATGATATTTATTGTTTCTTTTCATTTATTACTTTTAAGTTTCACTTGTTCTTGTTTTCCTAACCACTTGAAATGCACCATTAGATTATTTGAATTCATTTTTCTAGGTAGATCCTCATAGCCGTAAACTTTCCTTCTAGCACTGACTTCACTATATCCCAAACATTTTTAATTTGTATTTTCATTTAAATCTACATTTTAAAAAACTGTATCTGCTGGGCACCAGTGGCTCGCGCCTGTAATCTGCTTATGTGGTGCTGGGGAATCGAACCCAGGGCAAGCACTCTACCACTGAGCCACCTTTCCAGCCCCTCACTTTGTTTTCATTGCTGGTGAGAAGCATTTCTTATATTCCATAAGCGATTGGGTTTTGTGTTTTTTTTAAATCCTGTCCAGCAGTCTATGTCTTTTTAAAAAATATTTTTATTACCTTGAAGTTATTGTACAAAGGAGTTACCGTTCAACAAAGCAGTTTATGAATATAATGACATTCTCACCTATCCCTCCCAACCTCCCACTTTCTTACTTTTCTTAAATTTTGCAGGATATATATTGGGTGGGGTTTTTGTTTTTGTTTTGTTTTTACAGCATTCTCCCCTCCTCCTCTTCTCTTTGTCTACCCCCCTTCCCCAACCTTTTCAACTTTCCTCATGTTTATTTTGTTGAGCTACTATTTTGCCTTTCTAAGGAATTATACTGTTGAGTTCTCTTCTAAACTTACAATGTTTCAATTAATACAAATATGTACACTCACATATAACCCAAAGTTTCTTACTATAGTTATAAACCAAGTTTAGCTTGCACATATGAGGGAAAACATGCAACCTTTGTCTCTCTAGGCCTACTTACTCCATGTAACATATTTTTTATAGGTCCTTCCATTTCTTTGAAAATAATGTAATATCCATTCTTGATCTATTAGTCCATTTAGGGGCATCTTGATTGATTCCATACCTTGGCAATCGTGACTAGTGCTGCAGTGAACATTGTTGTGCTAGTTACTTTACTGTATCCTGGTTGGTAATCTTCCGGAAAAATGCTCAGGAGAAAAATTTCTAGATCATAGGGTAATTGTATGTTCAGTATATTGAAGAACTTCCCCCCTGCTTTCCAAAGTAGTTGAATGAGTTTACATTCCCACCAACAGTGGGTTCCCTTTTGCCCACATCTGTTATTGTCTGTATTCTTGATAGTGGCCATTCAAACTAGGGTGAAGTAGAATCTCGGTGTTGTTTGATTTGTATTTCCCTTATGGTGAGAGATATTAAGCATTTATTCATGTGTCTGTTGGCCATTCTTACTTCAGAGAAGTATCTATTTAAGTCATTAGCCTGTTTATTAACTGGGTTGTTGCTTCATTGAGTGTCTAGCTTTTTAAGCTCTTTGTATATCCTGGATACCAGGCCATTCTATAATGTACAGCAGACAAAAAAAAAAAAAATCTCCCATTTGGTAGGCTTTTTTAGCTTGTGAGCTATGCCCTTTGCCATGAAGAAACTTTGTCAATCAATAAATATAATACAGCACATCAACAGAAGACAAGAAGTACACGATCATATCAATAGATACAGAAAAAGCTTATTACCCTGTTATGGTAAAAGTTCTGGAGAAGCTAGGAATTCACAGAACATTCCTCAACACAATGAAGGCTATTGGTGACAGACCTGCAGCCAACATTATACTTAATAGTGAAAAACTAAAACCATTTCCTCTAAAGTCAGGAACAAACAGGAATGACTGTTTTCTTCCCTCCACTTCAATATAGTTCTGGAATTTCTAGCAAGAGCAATAAAGCAAGAGAAAGATATAAAGGAGATCCAAATAGGGATGACATGATTCTACATTTAAAGGACCTTATAGCCTCTTCCTGCAAGCTACTAGAGCAGATATAAAAATTTTGACCAAGTAGCTGGTTATACAATCAATACACAAAAATCAGTAGCTTTTCTGTGTTCCCACAATGAAAATATCAAGACTAAAACCAGGAGAGCAACTCCATTTGCAATAGCCTCAAAATAAGTAAATAAAACACCTAGGAATCAGCCAAGGAAGTGAAGGACCTCTACAATGAAAGCTATAAAAATCTGAAGAAGGAAATTGAAGAAGACAAGAAATGGAAGGACCTTCCAAGCTCCTGGATTAGCAGAATTAATACCATGGAAATGATAATGCTGCCCAAAGTAATCTACAAAGTTTCTGCATGGTAAAGGACAAGCTAAAAAGTTTATGTCTTTTGATTGGAGAATTCACAGTTATTATTAAAAAGTATGTAATAATTCATGTCATTTTACTGTTTTGTAGTCATAATTTGTTTATCTACTCATCTAACAAGATTTATTTTTCCCATATTTTTATGGTTGTGGTCATAGTCCTCTTCCATCTCTAGTATACCTTTATCTCTGCAGCACTAGGGCATTGAAATAAATTCATTTTGTTTTTTATTAACATATAAGGTTTTTTATTTCTTCTTCAATTTTGAAGAATTGCTTTGCTGAGTACAATAATGTAGGTTGCAATTATTTCCTTTCAGGCATCAAAATACATCATTTCATGTCTTCTTGGCTTTTAAAGTTTCCGTTGAGAAATCGATTGTCCTGGTAGTTTTGCTATTATATTTGAGTTGGCACTTCTGTCATGTTTTCCCTTGTTCCGTATACCTACTGTTTTAGCTATGATACATCTTAGCTCTATCTATCTATCTATATCTATCTATCTATCTGTCTATCTATCTATCTATCTATCTATCTCTATCTATCTATCTATCTATTTATCTATCAATCTGTTGGTCTTATATATGGGAAGTCAGAAAAGTCCCTTATATCTAGATTACCCCCTTTTCTCAGGATAGGGGTAATTTTGTACTATTACTTTATCAAATATTTCTGTGTCTGGCTTGCACCTGTTCTGTGCCTAAGATTTATACATTTGGCCTTTTTAATAGTTTTTGTGTTATGCTTATGTCTTTTTTTAATGTTCATGTGTACTTAGATGACCCCATTTTTCTCCAGATTGGGAAAGTTTTCTGCTACAAATTTATTGAATGTATTTTCTATGTTTGAGGCTTGTGCTTGTTCTATGACTTGTAAGTTTGAGCTTTTAGTGGTTTCCATAGTTTTGCATATGTCATCATCTTTTTCTGTATCTTTATATGAATGTTCTAATACAGCTTCCTTGTTTCAAGCCCTGATAATCTGACTTTAATTGGACAGAGTCTACTGAAAAATATAAACTAAAATTATAATTTGACTTATTGAACTTTTTTATTTCCTGAATTTCAACTTGATTTTTTTTTCAGGATTTCTATAGATTTGTTAAGCTCCTCTGTTAATCTCTGTTGCCTTCCTTATTTCATCCAGATACTTATTTGTCTTTTCTTGGAATCTAATCAGATGCTCATACATTTCCTCTTTTGTTGATCATTCTCATAATAATTAGTTCTTTCAGGCTTTGTTCTACTTCCTTATTATTAGTGACTGATGAGCTGACATTTGGAAGGATCTTATTTTATTTGCTCTTCTTTGTTTGTTTTGTTTTTCTTATGCTTCTGCTTTGGGATTTAAGACCAAGTCACTGATCAAAAGTTATAATTATGGGGGCTGGGAAGGTGGCTCAGTGGTAGAGCGCTTGCCTTGCATGCATGAGGCCTGGGTTCGATTCCTCAGCACCACAAAAGCAAAAAAAGCCGGAAGTGGCACTGTGGCTCAAGTGGTAGAGCTCTAGCCTTGAGCTGAAGAGCTGAGGGACAGCTCCCAGGCCCAGAGTTCAGGCCCCATGACCGAACTCAAAAAAAAAAGTTATAATTATGGATAGTCTTTCTGTTGAAGTATTCTCAATGTTCAAGGAGGACTGTGTGTTGGCAGGGATGAGGTGCTATTTCATTAGTATTCTAAGTGCTTTCAGACTCCACATGCAAGTTTATTTCCCTGTGGAGCTCCCTTGACTTGACCTAGGCTAAGGGCTATCAGACCCACCTTGCAGCCAACACAAGAATCAGGTCCTGGAGGCCCAACACTCTGCCACTATAACATGGGCTCAGTGTTGTGTTTCCACTGTGACTGTTAGGCAGTGAGATGATTCTGTCATTGCCAGGGAATATGGGCATCTGTAAGGGAACTACTGAACCCTTCACACTTGAGCTCCACACTGCTTAAACTTCTCAACTGGCCATCTTCAACCCAGACACTAAGGCAGGGTCTTCCAAGACTTCCTGAGCCTTGTTATTTCTTATTTTCAATTTCCTAAAGTAGCTTAATCTCAGTAGGTCCCTTCATCAAGACAGCTTCTTGTGAGAGCTCTCTGAGATAAGTGAAATGACAAATTTTCTTTCTTCACTAATCTGCATTAGTGCAGTCATTATCACATTAGAACCCTCATCTGGGTTTTATGTGGGAAGTGTGGGACATATCCTCCACCTAGAATTACCAGTCACCAGGGCTGTTAACTTATCTTGTGATTATGCCTCAGCTCAACCCTCAGGTTTGTTCTATTTTCTGCTTTTCTCTGTCATTTTTCTGTTTCTCCATGCTCTTCAGCTGTTCCATTAACTCTTTCCTGGTGCACTACCTCCCTTTCATGCTTCAGAATATAGACTCTTCTTTGTTTCCTAACTTCTTGCTTACAGAGTCAAATCAGAGGTTACTTTTAGTCCTCCATCTTGCAGCTTATCTTTTGAATGTCTGTTTTCACTGTATTTTTTTGTCATATCTTTCCCAAACTGATTGTCTTGTCAACCATTTCCTCATACTCTTCTTCGTTTACCTGAACTGACTTCTTCTGAGGGGGGAATTATCTTTTACATCACTCTCTACAAGTAGCTGAACTTGAGCCTCACAGCTACCTTCACAGTACTTCCTTGTGTCCTCAGTAACACCAATAGGGACTTCTCCAGACACCATGCCATGTTTTGTCCTCTGGTATCACATGCCTGTTGGTAGATCCAGCTGTCCAGTACCGGTGTGTCCACAGAGATGAACAGGTAACTAGAAGCTCAGCCCTCCTTGTCTCATTGGGCTCTCCAGCTCATCCTTTGTGTCTTTGGTCCAGTTTCTTTGGTCCATTACTCTCTTTGGACTGTACCATTGGGCTTGAGGAAGCAAATCAGACTAAAACTTCAGTTTTCTAAAACCAGGCTCTGGAGTTTTGCTAATTGCATTTATAAGCCAAAAGAAAAACCTCGTTTGTTGAAAGAAATGGAAAAGGAGTATAAAAAATTAATAATGATGATGAAACAAGAAACATGTCAATAACTTTCTGCAGAAACAAGTTTATGACTATGAGCAGGGAGTGAAAAATAAAGACTATACAATACAATAGAATCTGAAGCAGCCAAAATAGAAAAATAAATTTTCTCTAGGTACAGAAATGTCATAATCTCTAAAGACTATATATAAAGATGTAAACAACTTGGTAGTCTATAAAAGAACATGCAAAATATGATAGGAAATACAATGCATGAAAACATGATAAAGAAAAATTTCTTGTTTGTGCATATACTATTCTTTGGAAGGATATTTGAGCCATCTTCTGAATGGTGTTGAAGGAGGAGGTCAGGAATATGTGTTGGAAACCTTAGAAAGCTAAGAATGGTATAACTAGATCTTAGCCTAACAGAACAGTTTGGGCCTAGCCTGTGAGGAGGATTGTGTTGAGCCTTTAATTCCAGGACACCATGACTAAATGTGTACATGCCAAAATACCTTTAGACGCTGTGTGCCTGCCATGTGGGCCTCTTTCTGCTACATCAAGCTTAAAATCTGATCTCATGTTAATTCTGGAGTGATTTTCATAGGACAGATTTTCACATAACAGGAAAGATTTATATGAACCTACTTGGAGTAGATAAAATCTAAAAGACCCCTAGCCTAAGAGATACTGATTCCTTTTCAAATAAATGTACTTTTATGGCATCAGGGTAAATAAGATCTTCAAGTTAAGTTTTCTTTGCTACAGTTTTGGAAACCCCACACACCAAGATCGCCATCAGTATCACTATTAATTTTCCCCTTCATGGAATCTCCAAAGCCAAATTTCACAGAATTATCCTTTGAAGATATTTTGTTCTTTACTATAAGAAATTCTCATTACGTTAAGATTTGCCTTATCACACAAGTTTGATACCACTAAAGAGGGGAAAACAATCAATCTTTTTTGTTAGTGTATATATTAGGCATGCAGAAAGTGGTTAATGTAGCACTCTTGGGACTGCTACATACAGATGATTGCTAGGGGCTGGGAAGGTGACTCAGTGGTAGAGCACTTGCCTTGCATGCCTGAGGCCCTGGGTTCGATTCCTCAGCACCACATAAGCAAAAAGAAAAAAGCCGGAAGTGGCGCTGTGGCTCAAGTGGTAGAGCGCTAGCCTTGAGCTGAAGAGCTGAGGGACAGCGCCCAGGCCCAGAGTTCAGGCCCACGACCGGACCAAAAAAAAAAAAAATTCAACATACAGATGATTGCTTAAAAGATTGACATTTGAAAATTATCCATGTTGAAAATTACCCTATTTCCTAAGGGAATTTACTCCTCAAACTGATTTTAAAAAATGTGACTCATTACACCTAAAGTACTTTCATAAATATCATGGATTGCACAATACACATACTTTCCGACTACGAGTTTAGAACTTCAGGGTATGCCAAACCGAAGTTGCCTAAAGCAGCTCCCAGCAAAAACTTTGCATGCTAAGTATGAAATCCGCTTTCTTGATAGACAGTATTCACCTGTGTTGTCATACGTCCTTACTAGGCAAATTAGCTCCATTGAGTAGGGACTCTGAAGCCTGCTCCTGGCATGCCTTCTATTATCACTGCAGGACCTGTTCCCTTAACTGATTTTGCTTCATGTCATTTGTTGTAATAATTGATAGTCATGAGTCTATGTATTGAGTCCTATGAAGCCTCCTAGCTAACGCTAGGAATGGTCTTGGGGCCCTTTGACACATTAAGGTAACTAACAGATGCTGTAACAATCACCAGGAGATCAGAGGCTCACTACAGTAGTTTATTTCTTGTTTGTATAACGCTAGATGCTAGTGCTTCTGGTGAATGAGTGTTCCAATTCAATAATTTAGGGTTAGGATACCTTCCATCTTAAACTTCACCTTCCTAAATCATTTGAATCCTCTTAAGTAGGTTTTCAATAGTGAAAGAAACTGTGGGAGGACATATACCCTTTGTAATTTTTTAATAAGTTTTTTATTGTGAAAATATTGTACAGAGGGGTTACAGTTACATGAGCAAGTTAATGAGTACATTTCTTATAAGCATTGTTGCCTCCTCCTTTGTTTTTCCCCTACCATCCCTTCCCTCCCATCTCCACAACTATACTCCCCCCCACTCCCCTCCGCATAAATTGTAAAGTTCCTTTTTCAACATAGAATCTTGTACATCTCATTGTTACAATGGGTCAACCTATATCCCTATTTAAACATTTTGTTTTTTCCCTTCCCCTCCGCAAATTATACCGACCTCAAATACAGTGAAAACGGGGGGGGGGGGGGGGGGAGGAACATATAAAACAACCAAAAAACCCACATGGTACCTTATAAATACATTAGAAACAATAGCAAGAAATAAAAAATCACTTGTGTCCCTTTGTAATTTTAACCCACATGTTGGGCCCAAGATGAAATTGGGATATCAATCCAAATTCCATTGGTAATCACTACTCAATAGTGCCATGTAAATTCAAGGGGTTAGGAAATGTGCATCGTGCTTCCCCAAAGCATCTCCTCACTGTGGAAGGAAGGCATGAATTATTGATGCCCTGCAAGGGTTGCATAACATATTTATTATGCAGCTACTGGGCACTTAACAAGTGCTGTGGATCAACAGAGGATCAATGCTGATTTTGCGCATGTCTTGTTGGCATTAAAAAGAGAATTGCCAGCTCTTGTACGTACTTCCACTGCCTAGCCCTTCTCTCCCTCTAACCCATTCACCATGTGAAGCCCCAACTCTACTCAATCCATTCATCCATCCTCAAACTCATTCCAGTGGGCTAGGCTAATGAAAATGTCACAATGAAGCAGAGACCTAGAACTCAACACAGCTTTTACTGCTGCTCTGAAATGTAGGTAACTCATTCTCCTTTTCTAAAACCCAGTTCAAAAGTTCTCACTTCTTTGACCTTCTTCTCGTTCCACTCAGCACAATTATTTGATAACCTTCCCTCGCTGTGTTGTAAATGTGGGCGTCACCTTCTCATCTCAGCAAGGTGACAGCTTCCTCATTCTCCTGCCAGGCCTGCCTACACCTGTTGCTCTCTCTCTCTTTTCTTTGTCTCCTGGGATTTTAACTTCCGTGTACACCATGGGGTGGGGTCCGTTATTCCCCGCTTCATACATCTGAAATCTCTTGTCAAACAAATAGCAGCAACAGAATTCTCCTGATTCTAGAAAACTTCATTCCAGCTCAAGTATGTTTCTCTGAGACTAGATGTAGATCTATTTGCCTTGTTGACTTCTCTACTAGGTTATCTACAGGCATATAAAAATTAATCTCCAAGTAGAACTCTTGATTTTCCTGTTCATACCTCTTCTACCCACAGTTTATTTTTCCCTTTTCAGAAAGATTGTTCAGATCAACATATTAGAAATCATTCTTGATTCCTGGACTTCCTATCTTTCTTTATCTAATAGATATATTATATTATATATAATTATGTATATAATCAAACATTAAATAAATTAAATAAAAATATAATAATATGTAATGAATACATAATATATTATGTATGTATTATATTTATATGTTCATATGTATGCATATATTAGTTAACAAATATATAAGCTATATATTATGTGTATTATATTATAAATTAATATGTAATATGTATTAATTTATCTCTGGTTTACATCTTTGTCACAGCACTAATCTGAGGACAGCATTCAGTCCCTTGAGTATGATACTAATTGTGAGTGTTTTCGAGATTTAATTTTTCTAGATGTACTTGCTAGTTGGAGGAGGTCCTTTTCAATTTCCAATCTGCTCAGTGTTTTTATCATGGGAGGAAATTGAGTTTTGGCAAATGTTTGTCCTGTGCCTATGGAGAATGTTGCTGGTTTCGATTCCTAAGGTTTTATTGGGTTTTGCATTCCAAAATGTTCACTTTCAATAAATGGCTTCCCGCCACTTTCTGGGTTTAACGCGCTTTCCTGCACTCTTGCCATTCTCAGGAGACCCCTCCAGAACTGGCCAGAGTCCCTCTCCATCTGGCGCTATGCGCCCTCCTTGCTGCTGCCTCTCCCGCTCACTTACCTGCTTTCTCACAGGCTTCTCCTGGGAGTGCATTCTAGGAAATGGCCGGCTCTGCCTTCCGGGTGGAGAGGCAGCCGTGGCTGGCGCACACCCACCGCCTGGCCTCCCCTGGCCGCGCTAACCAGGCTCTGCGGGTTTCCTGCAGGTGATCTACGCCCTGAACACCCGCCAGGATGAGACCGAAGCCACCATGGAGGCCCTGCGGGAAGCCCACCAGGAGGAACTCCAGGGCGCGGTGGCTGAGACCAAGGCCAGGCTCCTGCAGGAGCAGGAGACCCTTCTGCAGCGCATCCAGGCCCTGGAGAGTGCCCTGGAGCTGCAGAAGAGGCTGACGCGGGAGGCACTGGCAGAGTCGGCCACGTGCAAGCTAGAGACCAAAGAGCGAGAGCTGAGGGCGGAGGCCGAGCACGCAGAGCGGGTCCTGACGCTCTCCAAGGAGATGCTGGAGCTCAAGGCCGACTACGAGAAGAGGCTGCGGCAGCTGATGAGCCACGAGGCTCCCCAGTGGGGCAGACCGTCCCAGGAGATCCCAGACGCCACGACCGAGCCTAGCCAGGGCCCAGAAATGCAGCAGGTCCTGCTGGAGGTGGAGCGCCTGCGCACTGAGAACCAACAGCTGAGCCAGGATTACGCCCGCAAGGCTGAGGAACTGCAGGCCACCTACGAGCGAGAGAACGAGGCCATCCGGCAGGCCATGCAGCAGTCAGTGAGCGAGGCCCTGTGGCAGTGGCAAGAGAAGGAGACCGACCTCCGCAAGAACTTCCAGGTTCAAGAGTCAGCCCTGCAGGCCCAGGTCAGGAAGCTGGAAGGAGACCTGGAGCACAGGGGCCGCAAGATCAGTGACCTGAAGAAGTATGCCCAGAAGCTGAAGGAGAGGATTCAGGTAAAACCACTCTTCATACCTCCCGAGGGGAGAATGGGCAGGGCTGCCAAATCTGAACACCCACCACATGCCAGACATTGCTAAATCTTTAACTTCTAGCCAAGGTGGCAGTTACTGTCTTTGTCCAACCTGACTACATTCATTCGGCAACCTGTTCAACACCTATTATGGGCCAAGCACTGTCTTTGGTCTTCTACCAAAGTGAGCAGTACTGTTTTTAATATGTGATAAAACTACACTCAGCAAATATTTATTGACGGCCAACTATGTGCCCAGCTTAGGCTATGGACAAGGTAGTTAGAGATTTGTAGCTTACAGATAAGAAGACAAGAAAAGCAGAGAAGTTTAAAGGCTAGCTCACTAGGCACACAGTAAGTAAGCTTTTGAATTTAGGTCAGTCTAGTTCTAACTCTTGTATTCTTTCCAGAGTCACTTGCCTTTCCTTAGGACATTGGTATTCACAGAAAGCAGGGTCATAGATTGGTCTGTTATGTGAACCCTACAAAAGTACTGAGCCACAGTTGACATTTGTGCTACTCCCTGAACATTTTCTTTTCTGTCCCAGACACTTGAACACACTCTGGAGGAAAGTTAGAAAACTTTGTCCATCAGCGTAGGGAATTGGCTGAACTCAGAGCCACTAATTCTAAAGACTCAGGGCTCCTGCTGAGTGCTCACCCACCTTTCGGCACTAACAACTCTTCTGTGCATGCAGCACATCTTTCTACAGAATTGCAAGCAGACAACTGAGATCCTTCCTGTCTAATTTAGGACCTAGACCTGCAGTTAAGGGAGGCTCGACAAGAGAACTCAGAGTTGAAGAACACTGCAAAGAAACTTGGGGAGAAGCTGGCTGTTGCCAAAGACAGACTGATTCTGCAGGAGTGTCACGTGGCACAGAAACCAGGTGAGATCCCCTGAAACAACTCCTTAAACATGGCAGGTTAGCTGCCAGGATGGCCTGTTGTTAATGGCACCTCAAGACTGCTCAGAAATAAGGAGGCAGGGCAAGGATGTTGGATCTGGCCTGCCAGTTGGATGCCTCCATTCCATGCCGGGCACAGGTGAGCTGACACCCAGAGCTGTCTCACTTGCTGCACAGACTCGACATCTAAATGTCACTTAACACAATCCCGTGAGTAGATCTTCCCACCAATTTTGTGAGATATGGATTGTTATGCCATGATAAAGAAGTGAAGCTGAAAAAGAATTTGGGGGACTAAATGGTTGGTAATAAGCTGCTATATCTAAGACTATCTGAATTCAAATGCCTTCTTCTCAAGTCCCTTGAATACCTGTAGTGTAAACAGCTTATCAAAAAAATGCACAAAACATGGTTTCTACTTTTTGAAGCTTATAGAATGGTTGTGTCAGCCTGTGGCACATTTTGGTCTTACAGGCCCAGAAGGGAATAATGTGTCTGACAATGAAAAAGAATTCATAGGCTGAGAAGAAAGAAAGATTTCAATAGGAACCAGAAGTATAATGAGCACTTAGAACAGTGGTTAAAAAAAAAAAAAATGGGACAAAAGCCTAAGGGTGTGGCTCAAATATATAGCTCTGCCTGTCAAGGGTAAAGCCTTGAGTTCAAGTGCCACTACCATCAAAATGGCATCAAGAGAAGAAAAATTTATTAGTTCTAGTTGTATTTATTTTTCTCATCCCTTAAATCAGCATTGAATAAATGATTATATGTGTATGTGTGTGTGTGTGTGTGTGTGTGTATCGTTTGTTTGTGTTGGGGAATATACACCATTTGGTAACCTACCGTACTATTTTTTAATTGTCAATTATTAGCTTAGGCAGGGAGAGCATAGCAATTATGCAAAGGATCAGATTTTGTTTGAGCAGAGATGAGATACTATGTTTCTGGGCAGAAGACATAGAACAGGGATTATACAAAGGGCTGATAGGCAAAATGCTGAATAGCAAGATGGGGACTTGACTGTTCACAGCATCAAAGCCAAGAACTTCATAAATAATATTTGAACTTATGTTTGCAGATGACATAAAGCCTATATTTGTTTTGGAGAACGAAGACCTGGCAGAAGAAAATGACTTGGAAGGCCAGAATTTTCATCCTCAGCAAGATCAAGGCTTTCCTAAGGAGTGTTCCTGCATCAAAGGAGACTCTACTACACAGGTAGTATCCAACCATCCCTAGGAATGGAGAGGTACAGGTGCCTTTTCCTGAGCGAGTCAGGTAGAGGCCATTCTCCAACCATAGAGAATCCACTTGGAATGATCAGATCCCTTAGTGACCAAGAGTAGCTGGATTGAGAGAGGAAGTTCTACCAGCTTCCTCCCAGCCTGTGACATTTGAAACTGGGTGACAGAGAATTCTCCCAACTTTTTATGTTGACTTCTGGAAAATTGGAAATTGCTTAGGAGTCAAAACAAGAATCCTTTAGAAACTACTATGATGTAGTCTAGCACATCAGATCCTGTGACAAAAGATAAACCATTCCAGTGAGGCCTTTCTCAAGTCTCTTACAAATTTCAAATATATAGTCTTATAGAATGTATTAAATTACCAGGCTCACACTTATAATTCTACTACTCTAGGGGATGAGATCTGAGGATCATAATTCAAAGCCAGCCCAGGCAAGAATGTCTGTGAGACTATTTTTATTTTTTTCAGTGAGACTCTTATATCCAGAGAGCTACCAAAGAAAAACAAAAACAAACAAATAAAACCCACACATACATACCAGAAATGGAACTGTGGCTCCAGTGGTAGAGTACAAGCCTTGAACAAAAGCTCAGGGACATCATTCAGGCCCTGAGTTCAACCCCCAATACTATTGTACACATACACACACACGCACACACACACACACACAGTAAACTTTCTGATATATTCTGTAATGTCAGCATATTTAAAGAGAATTCTCAGGATGTCACTGCTCCCCAGTAGTTTTACAAGGCCCTCTTTCTTCCCATAGAAAGTGTCAAGTGTTGAGACAGAATATATGAAGCAACAATATGAAGAAGACCTTCAAAAGATCAAACATCAAACTGAAGAGGAGAAGAAACACCTCAAAGACCAGCTAGTGAGGCGTCTGGAGGACCTGGTAAAGAAGCACACTGTAGAAATCAAGTCTGTGCGCTCATCCGTTGAAGCAGAGAGAAAGAAGCTACAAAAGGTGAGGCCCACGTTCAGCCATGATGATTCTTTCCTTTCTCCCCTTTCCTTCCTTTCCTCTTCCATTTCTTCTTTCCTTGCCCAATTATTAACTGTGATCTTGTGGGTGCATGTATGAGCTGGGTCTCTAATGACACACAGGTAAAGGACACAGTTCTTGCCTAAAGTGGAGCTCAGGGGCTTGTGGAGGAGATAAAGGGACACTCCTCAGACTGTGGAATGATAGGCCTTAAGCTTGTTAACGTGAGGTGGAATGGTGTGTTTTGAGGGCAGCCTGGAACTGTTTTCTCAGGGGTACGGGTCATATGTCTGAAAGCACCAGTCTCTTCATTTCCTTCATATTCTTGACCTTGTAGTTGCTTTTCTTATCTCCTGAAATGGGAGTATGTTAATGCTTCCTGTGGAGATCCTCAAGGTCACTTTGAGCTCAGCACCGAGCCTGTGTTCTCCGAGTAACTCAGCATTGTTTGCTTTTTCACAACAACTCACGTTATTTTGCACCTAAAGTGAGGCTTAGTAATGCCAAAAGTTACTGCTAAAATCAGCAATTTTTGCTTGTAGGGAAATGTTTTATTCACTGGTCCTTTATCAAGGCAACAGCTGCAGCTGTGATGGATTGCAAGTACTGGAGGAAGCTGTGCTAGGTGAAGTTTGGGCCATTCCTTCAAGCCCCACATCACCTTAGCAGGGAATTTATTCTGTGACAGGAGTGTGTTGGCAGAGTTTGTATATGTGATACACCAAACTTACGTTCAGGCAAAGCTCTTGTGCATGTGGACTAATTCATTAAGTTTAAAAAAATCAGCTTTTCTGCTGAGGACTTCTAATGGCAGCTTAAGTTATCTCAGCGTTTTTAATTCCAAAGAATAACATATAGTTTCCTTAATGACTTTAATAATTTATATGTTGTCTTGTTGTTTGTCAAATTCTCCAAACAACATGTCTTAAAGAATTAAGAATTGCATAGGTTTACTGAAGAGACTACATGGGCTTATGGCCAGGTCATACAACCCCAACAATCGAATTAAATTGTTCTCTTGTACTCTTTTAAATGACTACCCTAAGGCATTAGCCAAGGATCACTCCAGGGCCACTGGCTGGTCTGGTTGGGCCCACAGAACATGTAAAGGTACCATCCAAATATTCAGCAGTACAGCCTTTTAGATGTCCAGAAAAGCCAAAACCAGGTCTTCTGTCTCACCCTGGCATTCAGTTAGCCAACAAGTAGAATGCTGTCCTGATCTAGTGACTCAGAATAACCCTGTATCCCAGTGTGCTTAGCACTTCCTCTCTGACCCATCACCATATCTCAATAGACCGTGCAATGACCTCTCTGCCACAACCCATTTCATGTCATCTTGGCTCTGGTCCAGGATCTTCGGACAGCTCAGCCTTGGTTTTCAGCTTCTCTACAGTGCCTGTCATTGCCACGGTGTGGTTCCAACTCTTTCACTTTGCTAAAAATAATCTGCAGAGACAGACTTCTCTTTGCCAGTCCTGCCGCATCCATTCTATACCTCTCCACTGTTCAACTCTGTCCACCAGTCTTTTCATTCCTCACTCATTCCATGTTCTTTCCTGTTGCCCCAGTGGAGAACATTTTCCTACCCTCTCCCACATGTACCCATCTGGTTCTTGCTGAGTTTATTGATACCTGTTTCAACATTGGCCTCCCTTACCCAGACTCAGATGCTGGGCTCTGATACCTGGCATTTTAATATCTGTGCCACAGCACTACACTGTGACTACTACTCACTGTATGCTTTCATACTGGGCCACCCCATTGCTACTGTTGGTCTTCCCACCTCATCTCCTTCCTTATGTGTCCCCAAGATAGAAACTAGCAGTGGTATAATGAAAGTATAATTCAGTCATGTGGCTCCTCTGCCTGGACCTTCCAGTGCCTTCCTCTTCCTTGTAAGATGAAGATGTGTACTTCCCATGATGTGTATCCTGACTGTGCTGTTCACTAAGATGTGTAAGGCCTGATCAAAGGTCCCGCCAACCTCTTCTCCTACCAATTCCCCTCCTTCACTCCAGTCCTTAGACCATGGAAAACCCTTTGAAGGTCCTAGTAGGTCCTCCTACTCAAATCTAGTCATCTATTTGGCTGGGCCTTTACTTAATGCAGGGATTTTATACTCAAAAGTCATTTTCTATGGAGCACTCTCCGGCCTAACTATGCTACATCTGTAGTGCCCTTCCCTACTTTATTATTTTTCCATCTTACATAGTATTTCTCATATGGTACTCACTGACTTTGACAGTTCTTTTTTCACATAAATTTCTGACACATAGGAATTTTATCTTTTTTTAAATTCTCAGTTCTGATAAAAGGGCAGATACATGTTAGGATTCCGTAACTATTTGTTGACTTAATATTTACCTAACATTAAGCTAAGAAGAGCAAGACATCCATAAGAGTCATAATGGACATCATTTGTTGAGCCTTCATTGTGTATCCTGAACAGTGGTAAGCATGAAAATAGCACAGTACATCTTGAGAAATGTGGTAAGGATGACACAGCTAAAACATGGTTGTTCAGCTCACATGGTCTCCAAATGTTTCTCCAGCTGGATCTTCTCTATACTAAGGCTCACAGGCTATGGAAGACACTGTGGAGAAAGCTGCCTGTGAACCTCATCATTCTGGCTGCTGCTATATGGTTCCTATCTGGACAGACAAATTTTGTTCTGCTTTTAATATCTCCTTCATCTAAGAATGTAGTTAGGTTATGGACTTATGGAACACTGAGAATATTTCTCATGTTGAATATTCTATTTTCCTATTTGATGCTAGAAAACATAGTGTCAAAGGTCTACCCTATTCTAGCCTACTTCATATATCAGACTTAGAGTCAAAGATCTACGCCATCCTAGCCTATATAAATTAGACTTTGGGCCAGGTGCTGGTGGCTCACGCCTGTAATCCTAGCTACTCAGGAGGTTGAGCTCTGAGGATCATGGTCCAGAGCCAGCCTGGGCAGGAAAGTCTGTGAGACTCTTCTCCAAATTAACCACCAGAAAACCAGAAATGGTGCTGTGGCTCAAGTTGTAGAGGGCTTGCTTTAAGCTAAAGAGTCAGGGACAGCACCCAGGCCAAAAGTTTAAGACCCATCACTGACAAAAAAATAAATAAATAAATAAATTATATATAGGGGGGGGGAGGAAGAGAGATTTGGGGGCATGTATTTAATACTTGTTTTCTAATGATCTTCTTGTCCATTTTTGTTACTGTGTTTAAACAGCATTTTATTACTCTTTTACTTTTTATATTATTTATTTTTTTTGGGGGGGGGTCTGGTCGTGGGGCCTGAACTCTGGGCCTGGGCACTGTCCCTCAGCTCTTCAGCTTAAGGCTAGTGCTCTACCACTTGAGCCACAGCTCCACTTCCAGCTTTTTTTCCTGCTTATGTGGTGCTGAGGAATCGAACCCAGGGCCTCATGCATGCAAGGCAAGTGCTCTACCACTGAGCCACCTTCCCAGCCCCTTTATTACTCTTTTAAATTTCTTTTATCCCCTTTGGGAATAAGCCAGGGTGTAAATATATAAATGTCCTGTTTTCCTGCCTTCCTTGTATAGCTAATCCTTCTTGTTATCATTTAGGAAGTAGAAGTACAGTTGGAGGAAGTGAAGATGAAATCAGAAAGGAAAATAAAGCAGTTGGAAGAAGAGAAAGCATCCCTCAATGTGAAACTTCAAAATTCTCTCCTTGAGGTAAACCGTGAAAAACCCAATACATGGGAATGGTGGTTGTCATCCCTGGGAGTTTCTGGCACCTCCATCTTTCTACATCTTCTGAACAAAGCCAAGGGCACTTGGCCAGACAGGAAGGTTGTGTCAGAGGACATAAATTTCTACTGCAAGTAACAGAAAGCCTGATTTATAGAGGCTTAAACAAAGAGCACTTAAATGCCTCACATAAAAGAAGGCAGCAGGAGGCTGCTGGTGTTGATTCTGTGGTTAAGTGATATCAAGGGCAGTAAATCTCCAGTCTCTGTGTCTGCATTATCACTTCTGTGGGACTAGGGCACTTTGCCTTTCTGGGCCCTTTCCATTATAATAATGAATGAATGAATTAACTAATTAATTGAAACTTTATGTTTTATAACTGTTTAAAAGAAAGATGTGGTTTCCATTTTTATTTTAAAATGAATCAAAACATGTTTACAAGATCTTAAAAGTATTGGATTAGTAGAAGAGGCTAAAAAACAAGTCCTAAGAGCCATTTCTGAACTTGATTAGACCAAAAGGTGTAATGTTTCCTTTCTTTCTAAGCCCTCCCTCAAGCTTTCCAGAAGAGATCTATCTGTTCATGAAACTGGCTCTCTGCCCAGGCTTCGTACGATAACTTCTAGGACTTTCCTCCTCCTCCTCCTCCTGCTGCTCTTCCTCCTCCTGCTTTTCCTCTTCCTCCTCCTCCTCCTCCCTGTCCTTCTTTTTCTCCTTTTCTCTTTCTTCTCCTGTGCTGAAGATTGATTACGCTAATACCCAATGTCCTAAGGAACTCTTAAGAACACAGAAGCCATGTTAAAAAATAGTAGTGAAGGTTTAGAAATACATAAACATGGGGATCAATCCAAAGACTGCATGATAGGAAAAATTGATCTGTGATTCATTCTAGAAGGGAAGTCAAAATGATGGATCAGGGAAAAGCATTAAGCACTGATACTGTAGTTGTGATACGTTGTTTCTTCAGCTAATCAATTGGTACACAGATGGTAAGTTATATCTTTCTCTAACTCTATTTCTAAAAACCATTAAGGAAAATAAAGGAGTGAGCACGCCTGAGTCTTGGCCTGTCAGCATCTACTAGTGAGTCTTGAAGAGTCTTCAGTATATTTTTTCAGACCTAATACAGACCAAGGTGGGATTGCACAGTAAAAAAGCACATTTTCTCCTCCCCCTCTTCCATGCTTCTTTTGCTTTTCTTCCTTTAACTTCCTCCCTCCTTCCTTCACTTTCTCCTCCACTGTGGGGCTATGCTGCCAGTATTCATGTTGTACTAGTACTGCTCTACAGAGTATAGAATGGCTTCATCTATGTGTTTGAGACCACCCCAAATATTCTGCAGACGTGAGAACCATGGGTCACATCCTAGGAATCGTATTTCCTTGAATGCTCTGAAGAGCCCCTCTTTTAAAAAAGCAACAGTTGGATCTGGATGTGATTCAGTAGTAGAGTACTTGCCTAGCATGAAAGGTCCTGGGTTCTATCACCAATGCTGGGGATTCTGGGAAAAGGAGCTAGCACTTTGTGGAACAGCATCGTAGTCAAGATACTGCTTAAACATACTAAGTCTCTTAATCGTCACAGCCACTTTACATTGTAGATGCTATTATTATCTCAAGTTTGGAAATGAGAACACTGAGGCAGAGATAAGGTAAAGTAAATGACTTCCCCAAAGTCACGAAGCTAATAAAGTGTGACTAGAAATTAAACAAGCAAGCCAATGCTACCCAGTAGTCTGTGTCACTTCTTTGTACTAACAATCCTTCAGGACCTGAATGACTGCCCAACATAAGCCATGATCAAGAGGTTGACTTTGGACAAATTACAGTTCATCTTCAATTTCTGCCACCATACTAATGGTACTATCATCTACCACTCACCACACCTTGTTTGTTCTCCCAGCTCACCAACCTTACACACTGTCCCCTCCTGCTTCTACCCCCCATCAAATCTACTCAGTTGTTGGGTCCTATGTATCCTGTGGCTCAAGTCCATTTGAATTCTGCTTTCTCTTTACAAGAAAGTCTTAGGATTCTCAGGATAGAGATGTTCAGGGACTAGACCATCACTTTACCTGCTTATAGATGTTTACATAAACAGCATGCACAGTGGTGTGTACCTGTAGAACCAGCTACTCAGGAAGCTGAGGCAAGACGATCACTTGACCATAGGAATTTGAGCCCAGGAGTTTGAAGCCAGCCTGGAAAACATAGCAAGACTCTGCCTCTCAAAACAAAATAAGACAGAAAAAGAACTACACAGGCACACACGTGCGAGCACGTGCACACGCACACACACACACACACACACACACACACACACACAACTATATAAGACTCGACTATTTCATAAACTTTAGCAAGATGCAGTACAAAGAGAGTTTGAACTTGAACTGTTTCCTTTCCTAATGCTCCTTATAAAAAGCAAGGTGGCTTTCTGAAGGCCTTGCTGTTTCTCTGTGATGTCTAAATTCTTTCAAAAGCATTGTCATAGGTCTTCCTGACTCTGCATTCCCCCTGGGCGAGCAAATTCCAAAATGCATGTTCTGAAACCCAACACTCAAGTCTTTACTCTCTAAAATCTTTCATCTATATATAATGTTTTTGCAAGTTAGTTTCAACCTAATTCACCACCACTACTTTCTAAGATTCTGGCCCTCCCTCCACTTCCTCAATCTACTCCTACCCTTTCCTTCAAATGGAACTTCACTTTTCACACCCATCCTGTTTGCTCCCTATCATTGCACTTATTGGTCTCATTGCCTACAGCGCCCATCCCCACCTTTATCCCCTGGCCGACCTCTAGACTCCCACTTAATCTTCAGTATTCTCAAGCTTCCTGGACTCCTCCAGAGGTGCATTTATTGCTGCAAATTCTGTGCAGTCCTACCCCATGGTGGATGTCGTGAAGATGTAAATAACTAATACTACAAAGTGCTTAGATCCACAGCTTGGATGGAGTAGTTACACTATTAATGGTGTGATACGATTTTATATGTTTCTCTATTGAGTGTTGCTATGGTTATAAAACTGTATCTCCCATACAAGATGACAGTTTTAAAGACAAGGACATGTTTTATTATCTTACTGTCTTGTTTTCATTCTATCCCTTCCCTCTTACTTTATTTTCTAGACAAATTCTCACAAAGTCTGAGTTTTCTTTATGGTTATTGGCCTCATTTTCCTCAAAGTCTGGGGGGGAAACAATCTGTTTAATTGATTTGTCACAATTAGCTGGTTAGTAGTAATTGTAATTAAACCTTTAAAATTTAATAATCCCCCCCCAGCCATTCTTCTCTAAATTTATCTGTGCAATTCTTAAATTCTGATACATTTTTTACAAGTCTTTTGCCAAAAGAGATTGAAAATGCTAATATTCTCATGCTGTGAGACATGATTAACATTTGTATAAAATAGAGAAAGACATATAATAGTTATTGCAAATAAGGGAAACCATGGGACTTATGTTTCCTTGGGCCTGGCTTACTTCACTTAATATAATTTTTTCCAATTCTTTCCATGGAGACATAGAATTCTGTTTTTATATATATATATATATGATCTTCTCCCAATCCATGGGCTTTCTATTGATCTTGCTAGCTACGTCCAACTAGAAAAGGTCAAAAGTTATGTACATATGATCAGATAAGATGAAGTTAAGCAAAATGAACCCCAAGATAGGGACACAAGTGTTTTTTTTTCTTGATTGCTATTGTTTCTAATTATTTATAAGGTACATTGTTTTTGTTATTGTTGTTGCTTTGTGTGTTCCTCCCCCAGGGTATAACCCCTGTTTTCACAGTATTTGATGTCAGTATAATTTGGGGAGGGGAAGGGAAAAAGCAAAATGTTTAAATAGGGATACAGGTTGACCCATTGTACCAATGAGATGTACAAGACACTATGTTGAAAATGAACTTTATAATTTAGGTGGGGAGGAGGGAGAGTGTAGTTGTGGAGGTGAGAGGGAAGGGGTGGTAGGGGAAGAACAAAGGAGGAGGCAACAATCTTGATAGGAAATATACTCATTACCTTGCTCATGTAACTGTAACCCCTCTGTACAGTATTTTCACGATAAAAAAAACATAAAAAAAATTAAAAAATAGAGAAAGAGGAAAAGAAGGGAAGGGGAGAGGAAAGGAAAAAATTAAGTGGGTTTTCAGGCTGGAATAATCGTTTTTAAAAAGTCACCAGTTATATCGATAGATGCAAATAATTTTTTAAAAACTACAGAATACAATAAACCTATTAGGCTCTTTTTTGTGTGTGCCAATCCTAGGGCTTGAACTCAGGGCCTGAGTGCTGTCCCTGAGCTGTTTTGCTCAAGGCTAGTGCTCTACAATTCTACTTCCTGCTTTTTTGCTGGTTAATTGGAGATAAGAATCTGATGGATGTTCCTGCCAGGGCCACTTTGAACCACAAACCTTAGATCTCAGCCTCCTGAGTAGCTAGAATTACAGGTGTAAATCAACAGCATCTACCTTGGGCTCTTTTTAAAAAAGAACACTAGCAACTAGCTAATTAATGCCAGCTTTTCTATAAGCACATAAGATTTTCTGGGGGGACCCTCTTTTTTTCTTTTTGTCGGTCATGAGACCTGAACTCTGGGCCTGGGTGCTGTCCCTCAGCTCTTCAGCTCGAGGCTAGTACTCTACCGCCTGAGCCATAGCACTACTTCCTGCTTTTTCTGCGTATGAGGTGCTGAAGAATCGAATCCATGGCCTCATGCATGCAAGGCAAGCACTGAGCCACCTTCCCAGCCCCTGAGGGGACCCTCTTGAGCACAGATGGACCCAGGTGAATGGATTCCCACGTTGATAACCATATCCAGGAAGTATGACTGTGCTTCATTGCCTAGTGTTTCTTGCCTTCTGTTTTAGGTTTTAAGGCTGGAGGAATTTATCCAACAACATAAGGTCCCTGTTCAAAGAGCCAAGGAGAAGCCCCAGGACCCAGACTGCCAGCACCACAACATTTCGGAGGCCCAGGTAACCTCTAGCTCCTAGTACATTTTAATTAAGGATATTTTTCTTCTACCTTTCATCGCTTCCTCCTCCCCAGTGATTGCATACTAATATTACTGGACTTCTTTATGCTTTATGTCCCTCTCAGCACTGCCAAATGCCCGGAAGAAAAAAAGTTACCACAAAATCCATTTGCAAAACCCATGAAGGAAATAAGAGTTCTGAATAATTACCCGCTCCTCGTGCCTTTAAAAAGAAAAATTCTTGTCAGATTCATCCCCTGAGAACTGCAGAGATAAACAGGCTACAGATACAATGGGGCCTTAGATTCTGTCCAACATGACCACAGTTATTATCGTGCTGTAACAACAGCCAGGTTACCACATCCTTGCGCCCATTTATTCCGTCATCTCTGCCTGTGAAACCATCTTTCAGGAACCTGCTTCCTATGTGTCCCCATCCTATTTCTTTATTATTGTCCTTGGACTGCCATGAAGGATTACCTCATAGCTGGTAGTGTAACACGCAGAAATGGATTCTACCACAGTTGTGGAATTAGACATCTGAAATCTAGGCATTAGCAGGGCTGGTTCCATTTGGAGGCACAAGGAAGAAGCTGCTCCCTGTCTTTCCCTGCTTCTGGTGGCTGCTGGTCATCCTTGGTGCTTCTCAACTTCCAGAAACATCACTCCAGTCTCTGCAGCCATGACATGCCCTCCTTCCTGGTGTGTTTAGGTCTTCACAGGGCTTTCTTATCAAGCTATTAGGCCCTAGAGTTAGGATCCATCGAAATCCATAATTACATCTGCACAGACCTTATTTCAAAATAAGATTACAAATACAAGAGCACAGAGCTGCATACTTTTCTAAGGACATAAAGTTCCCCCACGACATAGATACAATATAGGCACTCAATAAGCAGCTGCCACATGATATCAGAAATAGAAGCTACTGCTTTAAAGTTGATGTCTCCAGATACCTGGGTTCTTACTGGCTGGATAATCTTGGCAGATATTTTACATCTCCACTTCACCTTTCTCATCTGCAAAATGGGGTGATGCCACCGCCTACCTCAATGAGGTGTGTGAGGATCAAATTAATTAATATATGCTTAGGGTTGGACATAGCACTCCATATGTGTCACTCGCTCCTACTACAGTAGAACTTGCGGGGTCCAGTAGTATGTGCGTTTTCAGCCGACCGACACTACCACACTGCCTCCAACTGGGAACAGACCAGCATATGTCCCCACCACCAGCACGCATACGCGACCACTTCCACACAAGCACAATACAGTGAGCCAAAAAACTTTCTAAATTTTGCCAATCCAAGACTTTCATTTGGGTTTAAATACCTCTAAAGGCAATCTACGTGTCAGCCCAGCAAACAAGCTCTTTGAGAATCTAGATACTTACGTTATTAGTGTTCTGTAATACTTGCCAATAGCAAGAAGTGATGCCCAGGAGTTGAGAGGTGCTGAACAAAATTTGAAGGAGACCTGCTAGTGGGAGAGCAGCATTCCCTCAGTATGTTATGTCATGTTAAGCGGGCTATAAAATTTAAGTTTGTTCAAGTGTTCAAGATGTGAGGGTTTAAGCTTATGTTCTTAACTGTTCTGCCAAAGCATCTCAGTGAGTCAAGAGAGAGAAAAACAATACCACCAATTGAGAGCAGATTTTCACTCCATTCTTAGAACATACAGAGAGGGTTGCCAAACCTGGGTGTGGTTCTATCTCTACCAAAGATCTAGGGGCTTACCCAACCTTTGTAAGGTTTACCTTGTCCCTGTTTCTTATATCCAGTGTCCTTATATCCAGTCTTATATCCAGTGTCCTTCTCTTAGATTCATAGTACCATTTGTTAGTTTCCAGGAAGTTAGCCCTCTCTTAGTAATTCCAAAGGAAAACTTTTTTTCCCCTGGAAGACACACTTGTTATCTGGGCCACTCTGAACTAGGGACAGAGAAGGGAAGAAAATTTCACACTTTCCAGGAAGAAAAAGAGAGCCTTTGGGCTGACTTCCATTCATATCACTTATCCCCACAAATATTTACAAGTTTTGCCACTGCACAGACCGTATGATTGGATGTCTTGATACATAAGGCCACATCTTAGAAGGCTGAAATGCAAATGGGGGAAATAAATGCTGATTTAAGTAAAAACCTAGTGGGATAGATGCCATGATGATGTCAGATGATCTGCAGCCCTGTGACACAAGGAGTTTTGGGGGAGGGTTCTGGAAGATTTTCCAAGTGACTGACATCTAATGATGCTGATATTTGAACTGGACCGTGCCAGAAAGAGGCATGCCAAGGGGAAAAGAGCATAAGGTAAGATCTCTGAGGTCTTTGAGAAAGGAGAAAGGGGAACACCTAGATCTGAGAAGTATGTCTGCTCACTGGAGGCCCCATATGGCTTGCTGGACACATACGTAGAGGACCATGTGAATCTATGGCATAAATTGTCCAGGAGGTCAGCAAATGGTCACTAAGGTTTTAGACAACCATGACATCTGGAGTATCTTTAGGCTAGCAGGGACTGGAAGCCTTTTTCTGTTGTTAGCTGAGGAGTCAGATCCCATCAAACCTGGGCTGGCAGACTGCTTTTCCTTCCTTGGGGAAGTTTGACATCAGTGTGAAATTGGCTGGAGCTGAGGTAAGACAACATAATGTGGGAACCCTAGAGCCCTGTGGGAACTGTGACTGGCTGCAGATTTGACCGGTGTTTGAATGATGCCAGTAGAAAATGCAGGCTGCATGAGTGCTTATTTTATGTCTAAGTAAAGACATAGGGTAATGAGTATCTGACCTGCAATAATCCTGTCAAAAGACAAGAGGAGTCCCCGTCTGCACTTATCCCAGTGATTCCTGATTTCTTGTTATCTACTTCTTGTAATGTGCCCTTTTGTTTATCTTCTTGTAACTTCCTTAAGAAAATCCTGAGCTAGGGATGTGGAGGTTAGGGGGAGATGCCTTCAGTTTAACCATGTCTGTAGATTAACTCATTTCTCACCCCCATGGTGTTATTAAAAGACAATGGGGCTGAGCACTCATTATGCCTGTAATCCTAGCTATACAGGAGATTGAGATCTGAGGATCACAGTTCCAAGCCAGCCTGGGTAGAAAGGTTCCCGTGAGACTCTTATCTCTAATTAACCACTCAAAAACCGGAAGTGGAGCTGTGGCTCAAAGTGGTAGAGCAAAAAGAGCAAGTTCAAGCCCTACAACCAACCGAAAAAATAAAAATAAAAAGACAATGAGGTGACTCTGCATGGGTATATTTTCATCTCTTACTCTGGAATCTCCTGGGAGAACCAGAGCAGCAGCTTCTATGTGAGTGCTGGGTTTTACCTTGTTCCACTCCAGGCCTGCTCTTTCTGAGTCAAGTGTGAATACCTCCTTGAGGTCAGTTTCCTTGTTACACATAAAAATAAACATAGACAAGGTCCTGACTATGTATTAAACCCTATGTATACAGTATCCAACAATCCTGTGAGGTTAAAAAGTTAGTATGGTCTTTGTTTTACAAATATGGAAACTGAAGAGTATACTGGAGCCTAGGTTCTCATACCATAATGCTACACTACTTCCTGGACAGTAATTCCTGCCTTCCAGAGACTTATAATGAACACAGCAAGGCACGTAATGGCACTTCTCAAAATCATTAAAGATTCTATAAATGTAACTTTATAGTATCTATTACAATCTCCTGCAATCATTTCAGCAAAGCCATATTGCATTAGGTGTTCTATTTTAAGGTGTACAAAATGCTACCTTTGAAAGAATATCAACGGAATTTGAATAGGATTAGATGTTCCCTTCCAGATTTCCTGACAGTGGGTGTTCTTTAAAACAGAAAAACTCTAGAAGAGGTTAATTGATGGAAAGATGAAGATCTAATGTGAACATAGGTTTAAAATAATAAGCTGTGTGCTTGTGAGGAGTAAGGGCTTGTGCTGGTGGTTCAGAAAATAAGCAGAACTGCTTGTTTTTCTGTGCACACTATTTCTACATGGGCCTTATTAGTGTGGGAGGGAGCCCTGGGATGAACCTGTAAAAATGCCTGAGGGGAAGCCAAGAGGGTCGGTATCACAGATCATGTCAGGAGTGGTTCTGTATTTTCCTGCTAGAATATTCACTGGAATTCAAAACCAGAAACAACTATAACAGCAAAAGGCAGCACAAGAGCTGTACTAATTATGGCATTGTTACCAAATATCTGAGTAGGGCAACCTGAGGAAGTAGGGAAGGATTTTCCCCACTTTTATTAGCATATAATAGTTGTAGAAAGGTATTTCATTGTGATAGTTCCATATATCCATACAATTACCCTAATCAAGTCTACCCATCTATTACTCTCGTGTTCTCTTTTCCCCCTTCTTAAAACCATTTCAGCAGGTTTTATTACTCTATTCCCAAATAAGTATATAAAGTACTGTAACCAGGTTCACCCTCCTAGACCCTCTCATTTCACCTGCCTGCTCCCACTGGTGCCCACCCGTAAATAGAATCTGGTTAACATTCCTATCATTCGTTTTTAAGGACGAGATTCTCATGAGCGAGAACATATGATATCTATCACTAAGTCTTATTTCTCTTTGCATAATGATCTCCAGTTCCATCCATTTTTCTGCAAAAGACATAATTCAATTCTTATTTATGATTAAATAGTATTCCTCTAGTTATATAGACCACATTTTTATTTATCTGTTTATTAGTTGATGGGAACCTAGGTTGATTCTATATTTTGATTTTTGTGAACAGTGCTGCTATTAACAGATGCACAAGTATCTTATCTATATGTTGACTTACATTTGTTTTGGATATTTATGTCCAAGAATCGTACAGCAGAATCGTATGGCAGTTCTGCCTTTAGTTTCTTAAGGAACTTCCATACTGATTAACATAGTGGTTGCACTATAGCTTACGTTTCTGCCAATAGTGTATAATGTTCCCTTTCCCCACATCCTTACCAGGATTTGTTATTGTTTCTTTTTGTCTGACTAGCATGGGATGGAATCTCAATAATATTTTGATTTGTGGGCTAGGAAGGTGGCTCAGTGGTAGAGCGCTTGCCTTGCACGCATGAGGCCCTGGGTTCGATTACTCAGCACCACATAAACGAGAAGAAAAAAGCCGGAAGTGGCACTGTGGCTCAAGTGGTAGAACGCTAGCCTTGAGCTGGAGAGCTGAGGGACAGCGCCCATGCCCAGAGTTCAGGCCCCACAACCGGACCACAAAAAAATAAAAAATAAAAAAATAATATTTTGATTTGCATTCCACAATTCTTCTCGTGTGCATTGGATACTATAGTTCTTTTGAAAAGTGTTCAGTTATTTTGATCACAGAACTATTTATTTAGTGCTTAGTGTTTTGAGCTTTTTATAAATCCCAGATGTTAATCCTTTATCTGATCAATAACTAGCAACAATATTTTTCCCATTCTTGTGATGTAATATTTTCCTTTGCTGGGCAGAAGCTTTCAATTTGATGTGTCCCATTTTTCAATTCTCTTTATTATTTTCTGACCATTTGAGGGTTCTACTGAGGAAAGCTTGACTATGAATATATACTTAAAGTTTTTCTTTATGTTTTACTATGGTAGTTTCAAAGTTCCTAGTCTTAATGAAAACCTGGGTGCTGGTGGCTCATTCCTATAATCCTAGTTCCTGAGGAGGCTGAGATCTAAGGACTGAAGTTCTAAGCTAATCCCAGGCAAACAGATCTGAAATCCTCATCTCCAATTAGCTAGAACTGGAGGCATGTCTTAAGTGGTTGAGTGAGAGCTATGAGTTAAAAAGCCAAGCAAAAGTGTGAGGCTGTGAGTTCAAACCCCAGTACTGGCACAGAAAAAAAAACCTGGTACATTTGTGAGTGATTATTGTCCAAGATGAGAGACAGGTGTCTACTTTCAATCTTCTATGTGTGGATATCCAGCTTTCTCAATACCATTCATTGAAAAAACTATCTTTGTCCAATGTTGCTTTTTGGTGCTTTTGTCAAGTATCAGATGTTTGTAGCTGTTTGGTCTTTTTTATGGATCTGATGTTCCATTGATATACACATCTGTTTTGTGCAAGTAATGTGCTGGGTTTTTTTTTTGTTGTTGTTGTTGTTGTTGTTTTTTGTCAGTCATGGGGCCTGAACTCTGTGCCTGGGTGCTGTCCCTCAGCAATTCAGCTCAAGGTTAGGACTCTACCACTTGAGCCACAGCACCACTTCTGGCTTTTGCTGCTTATGTGGTGCTAAGGGATCAAACCCAGGGCCTCATGCATGCAAGGCAAGCACTCTATCACTGAGCCACCTTCCCAGCCCTTATTTGCTGTTTTTTAAATAATGGCTCTATAGTATAATTTCAAGTAAGGTAGTACTGTCTTCATCGTTGCTCATTTTGCTCAAGATTGATTTGGCTATGGGGATTTTTTTGTGCTTCCATATGAAATTTTTTTTGTTTTTTTGTGATTTTTTTTATTGTGAGAATACTGTACAGAGGGGTTACAATTACATGGGCAAGATATTCCATATGAATTTTAAAATTGCCTTTTCTATTTCTGTGGAAATGATATTGATATTTTAAAATTATACTTTATTGTTATTATAGAGGTGATATACAGAGGAGGTATATTTATATACATCAGGTAATAAGTACGTTTCCTTTTGCAGTGTCATGTGTTCCCTCATTCTCTCCCATTCCCTCCCTCCCACCTCCATCCGTGAGTTGTATAGTTCACTTTCATCAATGTCCAGTGCACTCCACAGGTACACTTGTTCACCCTTTTTCCTCTGATTCTGTGTCCTCCCCCCACTTTCTCACAGATATAATGCCTGTGAATACATGGTATATAAAGAATACAGAATCAGCAGGAAAAAAAAAGAAAAAACAATTTTAAAGTCCTTTGTTTCCATTTCTTTGCAGTTTATGTCAGTATATATATGTATATATACATATATATTATTTTATATACTTAAGAGACTCTTGGTTATTGCACCCTTGTGATTCTCTCCTAAGACTATCCTCTTTTGACCTCATT
The DNA here is from genome assembly GCF_019054845.1 of Dipodomys spectabilis. Taxonomy (NCBI): domain Eukaryota; kingdom Metazoa; phylum Chordata; class Mammalia; order Rodentia; family Heteromyidae; genus Dipodomys; species Dipodomys spectabilis. The sequence goes on along the minus strand of NW_024870698.1, from coordinate 2,823,033 downwards.
GTATGTGAATATCTAGAATCTTGTGTAATCTGTCTTACCCACTTCATTTTAGATCTAACTTATGCATAGCAGAGAGAATATGCACTGTCTGCCTTTTCAAGCTTGGCTTACCTCCTACATGTTACCTCTTTTTTTTTTTTGCAAATTCTTTATTGTGATTAAGTGATTACATAATTTCACAAATTTCACAGTACTGTGGGATAGTGATGCTTAGTTAAAGTCACAAACACATTCTAACTTTCATAGGGCAAATTGTCTATTGTGGTCTATAAGGTTTATGAGCATTTCCTCATGTGTTTGTTTGCTATTATTACCTCTTCTGAGAAGTTTCTCCTTAGCTCCCTTGCTTGTTTAGATTTTGATATTTTGATGGGGTTTTCATTGAATCCGAAAAATGCTTTAGATTGGATAGCCATTTTCACAATGTCAATTCTAATGATCCATAAACATGGGAGTTTTTTTTTCCATATTTCAGTGCCTTCTTAAATTTTTCTCCAGTATTTTATAGTTTTCATTGCAGAGGAGTCTTTTGCTTCTATAGTTATGTTTGTTCATCTCACTATTATCAGTGGGAATATTTTTCTGTGTTCTTTCTCAGCCTGCTCATTATTGCTATAGAGAGAAGCTACTGATTTTCTGTGTTGATTTTGTTTCCTACCACTTTGCTAAAAGTGTATCTAGTAGTATTTTAGTAGAGGCTTTAGGGTACTTTAAGTATAGGATCATATCAACAATTAAGTCCTCCTACTGAATTGTACAAAGAGCTCTGTTCTTTTATCCCTAAGAGGCCTTTCACAGAAAGCCTTTTGCTGAAGTCTACTAGCCTTTTTGAAGTACCTAGGATTCTGGATCTAGTTTTCTTCCTACATTAGTAGTTACAACTGTGACTCTACTCATTTTAATGGCCATTGCAGGTATCCATGCATACTTGCTACTCACTTTTCTTTTCTTTTCTTTTCTTTTTTGCCAGTCCTTGAACTCAGGGCCTGGGCACTGTCCCTGAGCTTCTTATGCTCAAGGATAGCATTCTACCACTTGAGCCACAGCACCACTTCTGGCTTTTTCTGTTTATGTGGTATTGAGGAATTGAAAACAGGGCTTCATGCATACTAGGCAAGCACTCTACCACCAAGCCATATTCCCAGCCCCTTTTTATCAATTTTTAGGTAACTTTTTCTTGTCTCGTGACTAATTCTGGTTTGAACTCTACCTTGTCAAATATGAGTGTGGCTATTCCTGCTTGTCTTTTGGTTTCTTGTGCTTATCCATTTTAAGCTTGTATTTGTCTTTGTCAGTGAGGTATGTTTCTTATAATGTTGTGTTTACAGTCTTGTGTTTTGAAACAGTCCACTAGTCTGTGTCAGCTGATTGGAAAATTGAGACTATTAACATTTACAGTTATTCTTGAAAGATAGTGCTTCCTGTGATTCTGTTGTTTCTATGGTACTTGATTCTTCCCTAACCCTCATTTTGCTTATCTATTCTACTGGTGAAATTTATTTTTTATTTGTGTCTTCATGGTTGGTTGTAGTTTCCTCTTCCATATGTACAATCTTGTGACTATTTTCTGTATTGCTGGTATAGTGGACATAATTGACTTAGCTTTTGTTTTTTTTGTTTGTTTGTTTTTTGTTTTTGGAAGGTTTTTATTTCTCCCTTAATTATGCATGATAGACCTGCTGGGTAACACAATTTATGGTGTCACTTTCTTTCTTGTTAGCGCTTGATATACATTTTTCTAGACCTTCCTTAAGTTTAAGGTTTCTGTCAATAAATCTATTATTTTATTGAGTCTGCCTTTATAGATGTCTTGGTGCTTTTCCATTGCACTTGTCAATATGCTTTCATTTTCTCTATAGTTAATGTTTGAACTATAAAATGGAGAGAATTGGTCCATGGAGGTCTCTTGAACCTGGATGGGAATGTATTTCTCAAGAATGGGGAAGTTTTTTGTTGTTGATTGTTTTCAATGTCTTTAGCTTGCACCTCTTCTCCTTCTTTGGCACTTGTGATTTATAGTTTTGGTCTTTTACTAGAGTCAGAATTCTTGCATATTTAAGTCATACTTTTCCATTCTTTTTTCTTTATCTTATTTTTCTATTACATCTACTTTGATTCCAAGCCAAATATTTTATCTGCCATTTGATCCAGTCTTCTGGAAAAGTACATTGCAAAATGTCCTACTTTTTAAGAGGATAAATAGCATTCTTCTATCTACTATTGTCTATCTCTATGTCACATCTTCATCCATTCAATTCTTGGTGGACATTTAAGTTGTACCTTTTCTTGGGTACTGTAGAAAGTACTGAAGTGAACATAATATTACAGATATGTCTTTGAAATTCTAATTTTAGTTCTTTCAGATAAATACACAAAAAATGCATGGCTGAAGTATATGATAGGTTTTTTTTTTCATTTTCATATATTATACACGTTCCCTCTTGTATGTTTTCACATATGAACACACAAAAATACACACGGACACATAAAACAGTTGTCATGACAGCTGTGAACTGATAACTCACTGTAATTTTTATTTAATTTGCATTTCCATGATAATTGGTACTTAATTTAGTGTAATGTTTATTCAAATCTTCAGCCTAAGTGGCTAGTAGCTATGCCTATAATGCCAGCTGCTCATGAGACTGAGACCTAGAGGATGTGGCTCAAAGCCAGCCCCAGATGAAAACTATGCAAGACTCCATCTCCAATTAAGAGAAAAATGCTGAACTGGAGGCATGTCTCAAATGGTAGAGCATCAGCCATGAGCAAGAAAACTGAGCAAGCATCATCGCTAGCCATTAAAAAAATGCAAATCAAACCAAGTCTGAGATTTTATCTGATCCCAGTTAGATTAGCCAACATCATGAATTTGAACAACAAATATTGGTGGGAATGTGGGGAAAAAGGAGCCTTATTACACTGCTGGTTAGAATGTAAACTAGTAAAACTACTCCGGACAGCAGTCTAGTGGTTCCTCAAAAAACTAAACATAAATCTTCCCAAGACCCAGCCATATCACTCCTGGGCATTGACCCAGAACATCACAAGCCAGGATACCATAAAAATACTTGCACATCCATGTTCATTGCTGCACTATTCACAATAGTTAAGTTATGGACACAGCCCAGATGCCCAACCATAGATAAGCAGATTACAAAACTGTGGTACCCATACACAGTAGAATATTACACACCCATTAGAAAGAATATTACATCATTTATAGGGATATGGGTGGACCTAGAACAAATCATGTTAAGTGAGGTGACCAAGCTCAAAGAGACAAATAGTATATCTTTTCTCTCATATGCAGAAGCTAGATCTAATATACATTGGAAATAGTAAATTATGCAGGACATTCACACACAGTGAGACTAGAGGAAGGTATTCTTAGGAAAGGATCCTCAAAGCACAGTATCTATGTGTATAAAATAAGATTTATCAAAATGAGCTTCAGGAAATAAAAACAAGAGGGTTTTTTCTTTGTTGCTGCTTTTGTTTTCTTTTTGTCTTGCTTATTCATTTATCTGTCTTTGGGAGTGTAAGGGGGCACAGAAATGGAGTGAGAAAGGGTGAATAGATGTAGCAGGGTACTCACTAGACACTATGTTAAAAAATAACTATACAACTTGTAGGTGGCGATGGGAGTGAAAAACTGGGAGAAAGTGAAGGAAAGGGTGACATTGTCCAAAAAGAAGTATACTCATTACTTGACTTATATAAATGCAACCTTTTTGTATACCACATTGATAATAACAATTTTTAAAAGAAAAAGAAAATAATACAAAAAATAGAAATTACACAGTTTCAGAAAAGAATAAAGAAAACTGAGCAAAGATGTGAGGCCCTGAGTTCAAGCCCTAGTACCAACACACACACACACACACACACACACACACACACACACACACACACACACAAATCCTTAGCTTATGTTTTAAATTGTGTTATTGATTGATTTTTACTGTTGATTTGTAGGAGTTCTTACATATTTTTAGATCAATTCCTAAAGAGATGTATAGTTTGCAAATGTTTTCTCCCATTTGATAGGTTATCTCTTCATTATACTTATTATTTTCACTGTGCAGAAGCTTTTTTGCTTAATATAATCCTAGTTGGTTGCTTTTATTTCCTATGGTTTGGGGAATCATATATATGAAATGATTTCTAAGACAATATCACAAATTTGTTTTATACTAGGAATTTTTTTACAATCTGTTTCTTACTTGAGTCCATTTTGAATTGATTTTCATGGCTAATGTAAGATAAGGAGCAAAAACAATATGTGTGTATGAATAGTAGAAGAGACCAGCTTTCCCCATTTTGTATTACTGACATTCTTGTTGCAAATTAATTAACTAAAAATGTATGTGTTTATTTCTGGACTCTATTCCATTGGTTTATTACCTGTCTTTATGCACCACTACAATCCTGTGTTAGTTGCTATAACTTTATTCTTCCTTTTCAAGATTGATTTGCCTATTCATGGTCAGTATGATTTTTAGATCAGTTTTTCCTACCTCACTAAGAATAGCCTTTGGAATTTTCACAGGGTTTGCATTAAATCTGCAGATTTTAAAGGGTAGAATGGATGTCTAGCAATATTCATCTCCAAATGATGATCACAGGGTACCTTTCCTTTTTATGAATCTTCTTTCATTTCTTGCATCAGTGATTCAGTTTCAGTATATTTTTTGTGTCCTTAATACAGTTTATTCCTAGGTATTTTATCCTCTTGGTACTTTGTAAGTGGAATTGTTTTCCAAATCCCTTTTTTAGATCATTGTTAATGTGTGGAAATGTGACTAATTTTTGTGGGATGATTCTACTCTTCAATTACTTGATTTTTTTAATTCTGAAATTTTTCTGTAATATTTTTATAGAAAGATTATATCATCTGCCAATGGGGACACTTTTCCTTTGTGATTTGGATTACTTTTTTTGTTAGTTCTGGAACTTAAATTCAGTGCCTCACACCTTTACTTGCTTGCTTATGGCTGGGGTTCTACCACTCTAGACTTGCCTCTACCGGGCTTTTTGCCAGTTAATTGGAAATTGAGTCATGTAGACTTTTCTGCCTGGTCTGGCTTTAAACTATGATCCTCCAGATCTCAATGTACTGAGTAGCTAGGATTTTAGGTATAAGCCACCATCACCTGGCTCTGGCTGTGACATCTAGGACTATGTTGAATGGAAGTGGTAGAAATGGGTATCCTGTTTTTTGTCTTAGAACAAAATCTTACCATTTGTTACTAAAGATAATGGTGGTAACTATATGAGTTTTATGTATGATCTTTTCTATGGGTTTAGGCATTTATTTTTAGGTAATTGATTTTTTTTTTAAGTTATGAAAAAGTGTTCAATTTTTGTCATAAACATTTTTCTTTATCTACTGAGACTACCATGAGATTGTTATGCTTTATATTACCAATACAGGACACTACTTACTATTTACTCTTTTGATGAACCTTCCAGTGACCATGTTACCTGAGGCAAGTCACTGGACATCTCTAATATTAGTGCTTCCTCGAGATCAAGGAGAACAGTGCCTTTCCTTGCAACCATGAGATAATACATGAAAATAAACTAACATGATGTATCTGAGGATGGTGTTGTTACCTGATGCATCAGCTCTTTTAATGTTTTAAGTTGCTCTTGTTCCTGGGTTCCTGCCCAGAATGCCTTTAAATATAGCAGTGGTCAATAAAGCAGCTCAGAAATTACATCCTGCAGATTCTCTTTCACGGGCTTCTTGGCAGCTCTGAGTACATTTGAAATTCTTTTTTTTAATTTAATTTAACTTTATTTGTGAACATACTGTACAGAGGGGTTACAATTACATGGGCAGGATAATGCGTACATTTCTTACCAAGCATTGCAGCCTCCTCCTTTGTTTACCCTTCACATCCCTTCCCAGCCTCCCCCCTCCCCCCCCAATCCCAATCCTTCTCCTTCCCCCCATTCCCCCCCCCCCCGTCCCCCCCCACCTACGTTGTAAAGCTCATTTTGGACATGACAACTTGTACTTCTCATTGTTGCAACAGGTCCACCTGTATCCTTAAACAACTGGTTTTCCCCCATCTCCTCCACAAGTTATACTGACATCAAATATAGTGAAAGCAGGGGTTATACTGTGGGGGAGGGACATACAAAGCAACAAAGAGATAATCTTATAAATGCGTTAGAAACACATGCATGAAAGGAAAAGACATTTAAATACATATCTAAGGGTTCATTTACCTGACATCACATTATCTGACCTTTTCCGCTTGACTCATACATCTACTAGATATTGCAAATAAGGGAAACCATGGGACCTATGTTTCTTTGGGCCTGGCTTACTTCACTTAATATAATTTTTTCCAAGTTTTTCCATTTCCTAACAAATGGGGCAATGTCATTCTTTCTGATGGAGGCATAGAATTCCATTGTGTATATATACCACATTTTCTTGATCCATTCATCTATTGAGGGGCATCTGGGTTGGTTCCATATCTTAGCTATGGTAAATAATGCTGCAATAAACATAGTTGTGTTGGTAGCTTTAGTATGGTCTTGTTTGTAAACATTTGGGTAAATGCCTAAAAGTGGGATTGCTGGGTCATAGGGGAGTTCTATGTGAAGTCTTTTGAGGAACCTCCATACTGCTTTCCAAAGTGGTTGAACAAGTTTTGAAATTCTTTTTAATCTCTGTTCTGTTGTGAGAGTCTGTCCATTATTCATGTTGCTTTGAGCTACTTTTTCTCTTTTCCTTTATTAGGCCTACAGAAATTTGATGTGTCTTTTTGAAAAGTGTGTCTAAGATGTATTGGTCAGGTTTGGGTTTTTTTTCCTATTTCATTTATTTTATCTTCCATATCTCTTTCCAACTACTTAGGTTGACATTATTATATTGTTCATTTTTTAACTTTTTTTTTTTTGTCAGTCATGAGGCTTGAACAATGGGCCTGGGCACCCTTCAGCTCTAGTTGAGCGCTCTACCGCTTGAGCTATAGTGCCACTTCTGGTTTTCTAGTGGTTTATTGGAGATAAGAGTCTCACAGAGTTTTCTGCCCAGGCTGGCTTTGAACCGTGATCCTTAGATCTCAGCCTCCTGAGTAGCTAGGGTTACAGGTGTGAGCCACTGGCGCCTGGCTCATTTTTAACTTTTGAATAGACATATAAATATGTTTAACTTTTAAAATTTCCTTTTAAGTGTGTTTCTTTATCTGTTTCTTGGAGTTCTGAAGTTTATCTTGGTTTGGTTTTGTTTTGTTTTGTTTGCTAGTACCTGGGCTTGAACTCAGGGATTCGTGCTTGCTCAGCTTGCCCACTTACGGCTAGCACTCTACCACTTGAGCCAAGCTTTTAGCCTGGAATTTGGTTGGTTAATTGGAGATGCAGTCTCTAGTTTATGAACAAGTCCAAAAAAAGAGAAGTTCAAAAAAACCTAGATATAATTCATCATTATCTAATCAGATATGATACCAAACAAATCTGTGTCCAGCTTGTCACATTACACTGTTCTCCCTGGATGTGATTACTATGACAAACTAAGACTTTTGTTATCTTTAGTGGAAAAGAGGTATTGGTGAGATAAACAAATTCAGTTGATTTTTTTAAAAATGAGAAGCCTCACTGTTAACAAATCATATGCATATTCTTTCCCCAGATTCCCATTTCTTTATGCTTCTAGTCATCTAATGAGTTCCATGTTTCTGATTTTATGGGATGAATGTGGCACACTGCAACCTACAAAATGACTATAGTAATAATTCAGCTGCTCATATGCACTGACCACTGACTGTGTCAGTGCTACTCTCTGATCCTCCCCACGCCCCAAAATTGGGCCCAGCAAGGACCACTCTGTTTGAACATAAGATGGTCTCTCAGAGTAGTGAAGAGTTCATACACCAAGATACACTGTTGCACATCCTCTCCCTGATTCACTTTCTGTGTACATAGAGCAAATTACTTATTCTCTCTGGGCTGTAGTTTCATCAACCATGTGAACTGCTTTGCAGACAGAAAAATCACAGAGAAGGACTGACAGTGATCTTAAACCAGGGCAGATCTAGTTCTTTCATCATCACAAGCCTTATCATCCCAAACCTATAAGCTCTGTGCCAGCAGCAAGTGTCAATGGCTCTCTGTTTTCAAAGAGCCAGGTTTAATTAGGAAACTGCACTTAATCTTATCTTGTCATTCTCTTTGATTTAGGACTCTTGTTCAAAACTGAAGGAAACTTCTCAGACACTTACCAGAGAAGAGTACCAAGATAAGATAGGAGCTGAAGAAGGAACCAGCAGTGAGGAAGAAGAAGAAAGGTATTTTTGTGGACAATCTTTAACACAAGAGTGCTCAGATATGGAAGGATTCTTTCAGTCCTCAAGTATTCATTGCCACACTTTACATCCTGTTTCAGTGAGGAACAGACATATATCTTACACGTCTTCTGCATATGTGCTTTACATAAACTACCTTATTGAATGTCATACGCAAAAAGGTTATTTTATAAATTTCAGAACCTGCAGCTCAAAAACATTAGTAATCCTCCCCAAGATTCAAGACAGGACTGATACAAACCTTTATCCAGTTAGGGGATATTTGTTAACCAAGCAAAATCTCCACCTATATTATCTGCATTAGTCAGCTGCTGGTGCTGTAACAAACATCCTCAAATTTTCAATGATTTTTGGATCCTGTCTTCATTTCGCTTGGACAGGCTCTATGGTGCTTACTTACACTTGGCTCCTAGCTGAGTGTCAGATGTTAGTGTTCTATCAAAAATTACTGTTGGTCACTTGAGTTCCTAATTGGGGAGGGGGGATTCTCTTTTCAGACAGCCATCTTCTCACTGAGAGATAGATGGGTAGATAGATAATTCTCTATTGGCTCTTTAAAGGGTACCAATCCTATCAGGAGGGTTTCTTTCTCCTGTTTTACTTTCTTGGCTAATTCCAAAGCTCAGAATTGAGAAAAGATCATCCTCCCTTCCACTGACCCCTTCCCAGCATTTGTTAGCAATTTCGCTAGGATACAGAGAGTACTGAAGCTTTCAACTAGCATTTTTTTGCATTCATGCTACATAAGGCAGCCCTATTTATAATTCCCCAATTTATAACTGGGGACAGAGAGTGAAAGTTATGAGCAAGCTTTGAAAAGTATAAAATATTGTGTAAGATGTTATTTTTTTCTCCTAGGCAGAAAGAATTATGAAATTAGACCACAGAGACCTCTTTTCTGGTGCCTCCGCAGACCACGGAAAGCACTCTGAGCTCTCTGTCCCCCGACAGCCCATCCTTACTTACTAAGCACCCACTAAAATGCAGATCAGTAGTTCCTGCAGAATCTTGTGCAGTAACACTTATAATTTATATGTCAGGCTGCCTGATGAAAGAAAAACAAGGTGTTTCTCACCCACTAGTGGTGAGTGACTAGAGCCCCCTCCTCCCAGGCTGAGGCACGATCAGGGCAGTAATGTCCTTTCCTGGGACCTTTAGTGATGCTGTCTTTACCTCCAAAGGATTGAAGTGCCCCTCAAGGAGGGAAGTGACCCACAGCCTCCACTGGGCTCTTTGCTAAAGAAAGCACCTGAAATTCGACGTCTCCAGGAGGACTGGCAGAGCCAGAAGGCCAGGCTGCAAACCCAGGTAGTCCTACCTGGGGAAGGGGTAGGCTGTGCACAAGTCGCACTGCACACACTCGAGACTTGCCTCCTCGGGCAGCGTGGGGAAGCCTTGTGGGGCCTGGCTCCTAGCTGAGCTAGGAAGGCATTATTGTTGTTGTTGTTATTATTGGTTTTTTGGGTTTTTTTGGGGGGGATCCCGTTGTGGGGCCTGAACTCTGGGCCTAGGCGCTGTCCCTCAGCTCTTCAGCTCAAGGTTAGCACTCTACCACTTGAGCCACAGCGCCACTTCCGGTTTTCTGCTTATATGGTGCTGAGGAATCGAACCCAGGGCCTCAGGCATGCAAGGCAAGCGCTCTACCACTGAGCCACCTTCCCAGCCCTATTGGTTTTGTGTATTTATTCCAAATTCCTGTGCTCACAGCATCACAGATGAATGAATGATTGATAGCAACAAACCATCCAGATAAAAGCCCTTGGGTTGTATATATAAGGCATGACATTATACAGTTATACAAATGTAATTACATTATATATAATTATTGCCTTTCATCATATAATGTATAATGCCAGCAGCATGTGGAATATAACAGTGTTACATACATCAGCCTTGTGTGTCCTTGGTTTCAATATTCATGGATTCAATCAATTACAGATTGAATATGTTTGGGGGGAAAAATGCACCTGTGGGTAAACATCTACAGACTTCTCTGCTTTTCTTCCTATTTCCTGAACAATGAAGTTTAGTAATTACTTGTGTGCCTTGTATTAGGTCTAAGGAGTATAGAGATGATTTAATACTCAGGAGGATGTGTAGATGTGTTATGCAGAGACGACCTATGGTACCTGGTAACCGCAGAGGTCCTGGAAGCATCCCCCTGCAGGGAGGAAGGGATTTATGGATTGTGTGTCTTAGCAGAGGATGAGTGAGTGAACACTAACATCTAGACAAAGAAATAGGTGAACTGAATCACACAGTGAATTAGAAGGTGTTAAGAACAGGCTCACGGGGCTGGGAAGGTGGCTCAGTGGTAGAGCGCTTTCCTTGCATGCTCAAAGCCCTGGGTTCGATTCCTCAGCACCACATAAGCAAAGAGAAAAAAGCTGGAAGTGGCACTGTGGCTCAAGTGGTAGAGCGCTAGCCTTGAGCTGAAGAGCTGAGGGACAGCGCCCAGGCCCAGAGTTCAGGCCCCATGACCGGGCCCCAAAAAAAAAAAAAAAAAATAGGCTCACGCCTGTAATCCTAGCTAATCAGGAGGCTGAGATCTGAGGATCATGGTTCAAAGCCAGCCCGGGGCAGGGAAGTTCGTGAGACTCTTTTTTTTTTTTTGTCGGTCGTGGGGCTTGAACTCTGGGCCTGGGCGCTGTCCTTCAGCTCTTCAGCTCAAGGTGAGCACTCTACCACTTGAGCTACAGCGCCACTTCCGGTTTTTCTGGTGGTTTATTGCAGATAGGAGTCTCACAGTCTTTCCTGCCCGGGCTGGCTTTGAACGGTGATCCTCAGATCTCAGCCTCCTGAGTAGCTAGGATTACAGGCGTGAGCCACCAGTGCCCGGCAGTTCGTGAGACCCTTATCTCCAATAAACTACTAGAAAACCAGAAGTAGTGCTGTAGCTCAAGTGGTAGCATGCTTGCCTTGAGCTGAAGAGCTGAGGGACAGCACCCAGGTGCAGAGTTCAAGCCCCACGACCGACAAAAAAAAAAAAAAAAGAACTTGGGGAAAGAGAACAAGCATGTGGAAGGGATGAGTCGTGGGGTGTTGGGGAGCTGCAGAGGAGGCATATTAAATGCAGCTGTAGGAAAAGGCCTCAGTAACAATGACACTTGAGTAAGCCCAGGAAGGAGATGAGGGAGACCATTGAGACCTCTGCCTTCCGCAGGGAAGTCTGGTCTCATCTTGATTTTTCTCCCATCGGGTCTTCTCTCCTTCCTGGCAGTCAGGGTATCCTCTGGTGCAGGTCTAAGTTTAACTTAACTGCAGGTTCTCAAAGCTTATGTTTCCCACCCTCTACTGAGAATTCCCACAGGCAGTGAGTTGCATCTAGGTTGGAAATCTTGCTTTGAAAACTACAGTCCTAGCCAGGCACCAGTGGCTGACACCTGTAATCCTAGCTATTCAGAAGGCTGAGATCTGAGGATCACGGTTCAAAGCCAGCCTTGATAGGAAGGTCCATGAGACTCTTATCTCCAATTAAATGCCAAAGTGGAGCTGGGCTCCAGTGGCAGACCTCTAATCTTGAGCAAAGGATGCTCAGGGACATTGCTCAGGCTCTGATTTCAAGCCCCAGGACTAGCAAGAAAGGAAAAAGGTAAAGGAAGGAAAGGACAGAAAGGGATGGGAAGGGAAGGGAAAGGAAGGGGAGGAGAGGAGAGGGAAGGGAGGGAGCAAGAGAGGGAGGGAAAGAAAGAAAAGGAAGAAGGAAGGAAGGAAGGAGGGAGGAAGGAAGGAAGGAAGGAAGGAAGGAAAAAAGGAAGGAAGGAAGGAAAGCAGACTACAGTCCTGGGAAGGGCCTGAGTCAGGATGTCTCCCCACAGGTCTCTCAACTGCAGCGGGCTCTGGAGCAGTGTACCAATGACTACCGCGACGACCTGCAGGCGCTCAAGCAGCTGTCGGACCAGGAGAGGGAGAAGCTGCAGCAAGAGCTCCAGGACAGCCTGCAGCAGAGCCTGGCTACTAAGGCACAGCTGGAGGCTGCCCACCAGCGAGCCCTGCGCATGCTTGAGAAGGCCAAAGCCCAGGAACTCAAGGTCGGGGGGAACAACTTGAAGTGAGAGTTTTCTGGGCCCTCAACCCCTGCTGGGCCCCTTGTGGAGGAGATGCTGTCTGTTATCTGCAGTCCTCACAATAGCCACACAAGGTCCTCCTCCTTATCCCGCTACCTTTGGCCACATAAAGAAAGAGGCTCTGAGAGATCAGTACCTTGCTCTCAATCACATAGCTAGTGAAGAAGGCCAAGGCAGGAAGTCAGGTGCCGCATTGTTGGGCTTCTAGTAGTGCTGCTTCCTACCTCTTCCTATCCCTTCGCAACAGAGGAGTGACTTGATTTCATGACACGAGGCATGCAAAGAGGAGGCCACGGAGCAGCAGACTAAGAAAAACCAGTTCAGCAGCGAAAACCTTCCAACCCATGCCTGACCCCTGATGTAAAGTTTTGGCATTATCACCCCACTATAGAGACACTGGGTCTGAAGTGATCTGATAAGGGGTCTGGTGACCTGGATGCCTGTTTGGTAATAATTTGGGGTCGTTCCTTTGAACAAAATACTTTTTGTACCAGGCCCCCCCCCCTTTTTTTTTTTAAAGTTCCGAGTGCATTACTCATCAGGGGTATGGTCAGTCAAACTATCCTTGTTGTATCATCTACTTAATCAGAAAGTGGGGAGGGATAGGCAGGGAATGCTAGAAGAAAAAGAACATACATGCTTTCTTGACTTAGTATAGTATTCAGTCTTGCCAGACACTATATCCTCTGGCTTTTTTTGTTGTTGTTGTTGTTGTTTTCCAGGGGTTTTTTTCTTCTGGGTTTCACACCCCAATCCATTATAGGGTGGTGGGGGAAGCCCTGAGGTTCTGGATCTTCAATGAAGGAGGAGGGTCTCAGGAGCAGGGTACCCTGCCCCCTTGGAGACCCTGAAGAATCTGTTACCAGGTTTAGGGGGTCTTCATCATCCAGACTCATAGGCGTCATTGCCAAACAGGACAGCAGACATTTGGTCACTTCTCGTACAGCACTGTGGTTAAGAGTGAGCTGCAGAGTTCCTGTTCTGAATCTGCCCCTTTAGAAGTGTCAGAGCTCAGATAGAACACGAGCTCCATTGTGCCTAAGTTTCCTCATTTATAAAATGACAAATAATAGAGTGTATCCTATGGGATGGTGGAGATCAAGAAGTAATGCACATGAAGTGCTCAGGCTAGGGGAAGGACAAGGGCTCTGGTTTCTAAAGGTCCACTCCTCACTTGCGTGTCAGGGTCTTTGGGCAACAGAGTGAAAAGAGGCTGTACACTGTATGGAACACGGAGAGAGGAGTGGAACACTTGCAGTATCTAGACCGCCGTTGGGGCTAGAGGGCCTGGTGAGGATGCGTCTCCAGCGCATTGTGAAACCCCAGCTGTGGCGTCCTGTCTGTCCTCGGAGCCAGACGGCCGCTGGCCTGAATCTGTGGTCATCTCTATGTAAACAAATGCAGAGCCACATGGCCAGAGAGACTTTGCCAACCTTGATAACCCTTTTCATATCCACTTCCCTGGGAATACAAATGTCACCCATCAGGGTTCTCTAAGCCAGGGAAGTGCAGGGAGTTTGATGGGCTGAGTTTCCTGTGGGCATAGTAAGCCCACGTGCATATGGCAGCCTGTTGGGGGTCAGTTACTGAGTTGGCTTTAGGGTTGTTGAGTGTCCCCTGGTGGGCTTGTGAAGCTCCACTGCCAAGGGGAGGGAAGGGGAATGGACAGGGAGAGGAGAGGAGGGAAGGAAAGGAAAGGAGAGGGGAGGAGAGGGGAGGGGAGGGGAAAAAAGGGGAGGGGAGGGGAAGGGAGAGGAGAGTACAGGAAGGAGAGGAGAGGAGGGGAGGGGAGAGGGGAAGGGAAGTGGAGAGGGGAGGGGAGGAGAGAGGAGGGAAGTGGAGAGGAGGTAAGGAGAGAGATGGGTAGGGAAAAGGAGGGGAGTGGAAGGGAAGGGAGAGGAGCAGAAGGACTCAATTAGTTTGACATTGCTGCAGCAACAAGTTACCACAATTTAAGTGTCTTAGCACAGCACAAATTAATTAGCTGACAGTTCTGTAGATTCAAATTTCTAAAGTCGAGGTCCTTTGCAGGACTGAATTCCTCCTAAAGGCTCTCGGGACGAATTTCTTTCTTTGGCTTTTCCAGCTTCTAGAGGCTGTCTGGATTCCTTGGTTCCTGGCTCCTGATATATTTCAAAGCCAACTGTGTAGCAACTCCAGATCTCTTCTTCTGTTTTCTCCTCTGCTTCCACCATCAGATCATCTCCAAATGACATTCCTGCATCCCTCTTATAATGAATCTTGTGACTGAGATTCACCTAGAAAATTCAGAGTAATCTCCCACCCCAACATCCTCAACTTAATCAGTCATATCTGCATGCTTTTCCTTGCAAGGCAACATATTTGGTTTCCAGGGTTCCGGACATAAACATCCTAGTGGTTACTTTCGTACCTCCTAGCAGATGGGTGCCTCCCCCCAGTTGTCCTGGAAGATGTAAGTTGCTCACTTCAGTGCTCCTGAGCATGTTAAATCGGCAGTGGCAGATTTCATCTGTGCCCTTCTTTCTTACACCCTTTCTTCCCCACATCTGAACACCAAATTCCCAAAGAAAGAATTCTGACTGGCCCATCCTAGCGCACGTGTCCACTCTGGACCAATCAGCTGTGGATGGTACAAAATGACTGCTGTGGAAGGCCATTGCTAGACCATCACCTGTAGCCTGATGCCTGCTTTCTGCTGCTTCTGCTCTCAGGCCACAGAGGAACGTGTGAAGAAGGAATCCAGCCACAGCCTCCAGATTCAACACCAGGCCCACCTGCTGGAGCTAAAGGCCTTGGAGGACAAGGCCAGGCAAGAGCTGCAAGAGGAGCGGGAGAGGATGCAAGCGCAGCAGACCCTGCTGCTGGGTAAAACTCCCCCGATATGGGGGACCCAGTCTCCTGCAGGGCCCGCCAATAAGACCATTAGCACATAGAACAGGGCCCAGGGCTCTGGCAGCCAAGCTGAACAGTTCTGGCTCTGCTCCCACGCCACTGTGAATCTAGATGAGTTCCCTGAGCCTCCGGTTCCTGTTCTACAAAAAGGAGCTGCCATTGTTTCTACCTTGTAGGGTTACAGTGTAGATTTAATAATCTATTAAATACAGTGTACCTAGCATTTGGTGTGAGCTCAGTGCCTGCATATACAGTTACTATTCAATATAGCACAGTTCTGAGCCTTTCTAAGAGCCTCATGGTGTTGCATCAATTTCCTGTCTTCATTCTCAAGATTTCTTGCCAACTGGGGAAACTGAGGCCACTCAGCACCTACTTGTTCCTGCTTCTCCCTCTGCCCACCCCGTTTTCCCCAGCATGAAATGCAGTACCTCTTGCATTTCCACATGAAACACACAACTCACGTGAAGCACTATGGAGCCTAAGGGAGCCAATTAAGATCTCTGCAGCCAGACTGCCTGGGCTCCAAGCCTATTCTGACACTCAGTAGCTATGTGACCTTGGACAAGTTTCACAGTATGCAAAATAATTGTGATTAAAAAAAAGTTTCACCTGGTAGGGCTCTGATGAGTGTTCCCCTGAGTAAATTTCTCCTGCATGGTTCCAGATTTAGTCCAGATGGGTTGGCATTCTATCTCCCACTTCCATCATCCAGCCAAGGCCCCTGCCCTGGCAAGGAGAATGTCCCTACAGTTGACATGGATTTCAGGACTTCCGGCCTGAGGTTCTGAGCCTCAAAGGAGGTCCTTAGGTCATCTGATAAGTCCCCGTTCTTCCCCTTGTTCCTTGACGTGGGAGGTGAGGCTTGCTATTGCCTCAGGATGTGGCCTTCTATAAGGGAGGGCTCAGGCTGGCCCACCCTAACTGCTACCCATCCCAACCAACATCAGTGTCCCAGGAGGTGATTCAGAGAAACTGAGTCCCAAGTCACCAGGAAATAGCTGTGAAGTTCTGGGCATCTGACTCACCCTCTCCAGGTGCTTGTTGTAAAATGGAGCTGTAATGGAGGATAACACCAACCAGATTAGATGGTTGTAGAGCCCGAATGAGAACAGTTTCTTGGAATACACTTAGTGAATTCATTCCCCAGCCTTCAGATGCCAACCGTAACCCAGGATGGTCTGCAAGGCAGACTTCAGCCTTGACTATGACCTCCTGTTGGTCTTTCTCTTCCAGAGTCGCTCAGGCAGGAGCTGTCAGAGCAGCGAGCTGCCTGCTCTGAGTACCAGAAGGACCTGGAGGTGCTGCGGGCTGAGCTGAGGGCTCTGGGGAGCTTGAGGAGACAGCAGGTCATCAACCCGTGTCCAGAAAACAGTGAGGACCACACTGAGAACACAGAGGTGAGCGCCCTGGCCCTACCCTCACCATCCCCCTCCTGGGCCAGCACAGTGAGTGGACCACAGTGAGTGGCCACATAGAAGATGAGCTCCAAGGGCTGGATTCACTATATGGGACGAGCCCCAAGTGGGGCTCATCGCCCACAGCTCAGGGGATAGTTGGCCGCCTGCAACTAGAGACAAATATATGAGTGAAAAGTCTGACCATCACCCATCTAGACCCAAACCCCTAATTTGACTGAGGGAGCATCAGACTTCACCCTACAACTGGCATTTCCCATGGGATGGCAAAGGGGTTTGCTAGTAGCTCTTCTGTCATGAAGAAGCCAGACCTCCCGGGCACCAACTTGGATAGAACCCTCTGGCTAATTAGACGAGTCATAAACCCAAAGAGCTGAATAGAAAGCTATGCATGTGGGGCTGCCTCCTGCAGATTCCCACCCTTGAAAGGCAAAACTGGGGTCTTAGTGTTATACCTTATTTATAGTTAAGATTCATATCATCTTGAAGTGTAGGTGCCAGAATAGCCTCTAGACAACAAACCACACCTTGGTCTGCAGAAGAATTTCTCAGAAACCTCCTTAGAGAAACCCCCAGCAAGGGGTCTGTGGAGGAGGAGCCTCCACAGCCAGGTTCTGTAGGACTCTTCTCAACTTCCTGCTCAGACTTCACCCACCAGCCCCTTCCCTGCAGGCCCACAGTTTCTGCTCTAGCCAGCAGCACAGTGACCTCCTAGTAGTCCTGGCTTCTCTCCTCCATCTTACCACAAACTGCTTCAGATATCCAGATGATGCCTAGCACGATTTTTTTTTAAATTTAATTTTATTTTATTTGAGAACATACTGTACAGAGGGGTTACAATTACATGGGCAGGATAATGCATACATTTCTTACCAAGCATTGCAGCCTCCTCCTTTGTTTACCCTTCACCTCCCTTCCCAGCCTCCCCCCTACCCCCCACCCAATCATACCCCCCCCCCCCACCGACATTGTAAAGCTGGTTTTGACATGACATTTTGTACTTCTCATTGTCCTAGCACGATTTTGTATAAAAACATTAGTGGCTCCCACTGACATAAGCTCCAAATGACCTCCAGACTGGCATCAAAAAGCCTCCACTAGCTAGGCGCAGGTGGCTCATACCTGGAACTCTAGCTACTCAGGAGGCTGAGATCTGAGGATCATGGTTCAAACCCAACCCAGGCAGGGAAGAGTCCATGAGACTTTTCACCAATTAATCACCAAAAAGTCAGAAGTAAAGATGTGACTCAAGTGCTAGAGCCCCCGCCTTGAGTGAAAAAGCTAAGGGACAATGCCCAGGCTCTGAGCTCAAGCTCTAGTTATGACATGAAAAGGAGGGGGGAGAAAGAAAAGGAAAGAAAGAGAGAGAGAGAGAGAGAGAGAGAGAGAGAGAGAGAGAAAGGAAGGAAGGAAGGAAGAAGCATGTAAGCAAAAGAGAGAAAGTGAGGAAGGATAGGAAAGAAGGGAGGACGGAGAAAGGGAGGAAGAGAGGGGAGGGAGCAGAGGAAAAGGGAAAAAGAAGAAAGAGAAAGAAAAGCCACTACTGCTGGCCACAGGCTGTCTCCCTGCCTGGTCCCCTCTCTGGCTCTGGCTTGCTCATGACCACACCCTTGCCTGGCCACCCCCCTGCTCCTCCGGCCCAGCTTCCCCCCAGCAGGAGGCCTGCTCCTGCGAACAGCTCACCCACCAAGCGCTAAAACCCTCCACCCTGAAGCTCCCAGGGCACTGGCTCAGCCAGTTCTAGGGACGTGAAGAATAATCCTCAAAGAGCCCTCCAGGGATCCGCAAAAAAGAAAAAAACGAATAACCACGAGAGCAGATGTGGGCTGGGAAGATGCGTCGTGGGAGAGTGCTTGCCTAGCATGCATGAAGCCCTGGGTTCGAGTCCTCAGTACCACACAGAAAAAGCTGGAAGCGGTGCTGTGGCTCAAGGGGTAGAGTGTTCGCCTCGAGCAAGAGAAGCTCGGGACAGCGCCCAGGCCCTGAGCTCAAGCCCCAGGACTGGCAGAGAGAGATGGGGCGGGGGGGGGGGGGGGGGGGGATGGAGGGAGGGAGGGAGGGAGGGAGGGAGGGAGGAGAAAGAGCAGAGCAGAGCAGCCAGGAGCCTGGTTTGGGCCCACGCTGGGCTGCGTTCCATCTCTGTTCCCTGTGTCGTGTCTGCCTCGCCCGATCCTGAGAACCCCGGTCTTCTGCTCAGGACGCAGAGGCCCTGGACCTGACCCGCGCCTCCGCCGGCCAGGCCCCGAGCGCGGCGGCGCACCAGCTTCGCGAGGAGGAGCTCGCCCGGCTGCAGGAGGCCCTGCTGCGGCTGCGCGCCGAGGCGGAGCAGCACCAGCAGGAGGCGCTGCAGCTCCGCGACCAGCGCAGGTGCGTGGGCCTCGGTCTCCCGCAGGCTCCTTGGATCTTGAGCAGTTCCCATGTTCTGGGACGTCTAGATCCCCCAGACCTCGGGGGCTTGGCCCAGAACAACTGGGCCAGAAGAGCAGGGCGGTGGGGTAGTTCACATGGGTGAGCCGGCCACCCCCCCCCTCCCCACCCCCCGGGCTGTGGGCCCCGACCGGCCCGGGCCTCCGCCCTGCCCGAGGCGTCTCCTGTAAACGGATTCCTGGACTTCATCTCAGTTTCTGAAAAGGTCCCAGCCTCAAGGATGAAGTTGATTTCTCCTCTCCTCTCCTTCCTTCCTTCCTTCCTTCCTCCCTCTCTTTCTCCTCTCTCTCTTTTCTTCTTTCCTTCCTTCTCTTTCTTTTCGTTCTTTTCTTTTCTTTCTTTCGTCATTTTAATGTCTGGAAGATCCTGGATTGTTTCCCCCCTCCCTCCTGTTATTTGTTAGCTACGTATGTTGAACCCTGTTGCATGAGCCCAAAACTGCTTTGGGCTTTGGCTATGCTGATTCCTTTACCCTTCCCAACACTTCTTTATGGAAGAGAGGAAAGCAGTTCTGCGGGACTCACATAAGTGGCTTCCCATCACCAGTAGGTGTAGGACAGCTGGGTTCTTACTTTGATCTGTTTTAATTCTGCCTCTTAAGCATATCCTTGGGCATGTTTCCTACCTTCTCCAGGCCTGTGGAAGAACATTGCCTAGCACACAGGTTAAGATCATTAAAAGAAAGGGTGTCCTATAGACATGGAACCCTGGGACCCAGGTTCCCAGGCTGAGACGCCCCATGAGAGCTTTGTTAAAAATCGGAACTCTAGTACTCTAGACATTTGCACACAGCAAGGCCAAAGGATTTTAGAGGAGGAACATGAAGGTGCAACATGCCTCGGTGCATCTGATAAAATAATACTTATCAAAATGAACTTTGAAAAAATCTGAACTCAAGGCCCACTCTGGTTGCAGGAGCTGAGGGACTCAAGTAACTGGGACTCAAGTAACTGGGACTCAAGTCCCAGGCTCAAGTAACAGGTAGGGATGGGCAGGAGCACTGTCCCAGGAACGTGACCATTCTGAGTTCTAGGCTGTAGATGGGGAGCAGCTCCCTACCAAGATCATGTCTTGGTATAACTGAAGCCCCATCTAAGATTAGGTCATGGGGCTCCCTCTCAAGGGAGCTGTCCTGAGCTCACTGAGAAGAGCGGTATCTTGTAGATTCAGTTAATGACCTGCTGTATGGCCCTGGGCAATTCCCTAGAAAGAGATGGGCCTGGGTGGAGTATCATCACTACTTTGAGTTACCTTCCCTTCTAAGTCGGGAAAGCAGTGTTCCTCTCTGCGGGAAAAATATATTGTACAAGCTAAGCAGTGATTTCTGAGGGCCACACCTGGGGGTTGAAACAATGATGGCCGGTGGTTGGATACATCTTTTGTACTCTGGGGGTCCTCTAGACTCATGCAGTGATCCTGTAACGTGGAGACCAGTGTCACTGCCATTGAACAGCAGAGGACACTGCCCATTGTCAGCCGCACAGCTGGAAGTGATCAAGAACAAGCGTGGTCGCTGCAGCTGGCCCTAAGGGATATTCTCAAACCCCATCTGATCATGGACCAGTGGTCTCCCAGGCCTTCGTGAGACCGTTCCAGCTGCCTCGTGGGGAACATGTTTTCTGGGGCTCCTTCCAGGTCTGTTCTCCATTTACTCCCAGAAGGTGGCTCTCCTTTTGGATTTCTTTTCCACAGATGTGGAATGGCCAGGGAGTTTGTTGAGAGGAGGTCCCCATAACTCAAAGATCCAGCTTTCCTTCTTATGGGGACATGGACCTTAGGCTGTAATCCTCAACTCAGGGGTCCCCCAATTAGGCCAGTCTGTCAGCAGAGAAGGTAATAAACCCTAAAGACTCAAGGGACTCAGCCCTTGAGCCTGGGCCAGCCTGAACGTGCATCTGTCCACCACAGGTTGCTAGAGGAGGACCAGCAAGCTCAGAGGGCCAGGGAGGTGGAGGCACTTCGCCAGGAGCACCGGAAGGAGATGCAGGCCATGGTGGCTGATTTTAGTGGGGCCCAGGCCCGACTCCAGGCCCGGCTGGCTGCCCTGGAGGCTGAGTGAGTATGACCATGGGCCCTGGGTTGGAAGAGACTAGCAGATTTACCATTTGTGGGGATATCAGCGTCTCCTAGGGTCTCTACATGTTCCTGGTTTGAAATCCACAAGTTTCAAGTTCCAGGAAGTCCTTTGTTTCTAGGCACACAAGAACAATTTCATGAGGCTGCAGAGCAGTGGGAATCTGTAAGAATCAATAATGCCTTGGGGTACATTCACCCCTTACAGAAGAAATCACCAGGATCTGGGCTACTTCTAAAAACCGCGTTTCTGTCAGTCCTAACATATATTATCTCCCCAAACCTTCACTGTCTTTCAAGATGGAAATTGTTATTCTTCAACAGATGAAGAAAAGAGGTCCCTGTACATGTGTGCATGAATTCCTATGTTCATTCAGCACATATCTTTTAAGAGCTCACTGTGTGCCAGGTAGTATTTTAGGCTCTTGATTATAGCAAAACACAAAGACCTTGTTTTCATAGTGCTCATAAATATTAAATGTTTATTCAGACAAGAAATAAGGAGACAAGTGAGTGTTACCCTCATACCACATGGTGAAAGTGCTAGAAGAAAATCAGGGCCCGAGTGTAGAGGGGTACAAAGGTACGCAGGAAGACCTCTCTGAGGAGGTACAAAGAGGCAAAGCAACTGCATGTCTCGGAGAGCCATATGAAGGACCAGCAAGTGCAAGGGTCTGGGAACACGTGGCTGAAAACAACTAGAAGGCTCATGTATTGAATGGAGTAAGTGAGTGAGCTGCGAGTGGTAGGAGGTGAGGAGGGTGAAGGAATCCTGCCCTGAAAGCAAAGGTGTTTGGGTCAGCCCTGAGTGTTTGAGAAGCCACTGGGAGGCTTTGGGCAGGAATGACTTAGCTTTAACAGGATCACTTCTGGTTGCTAAGTGATGATAAAGCTAAGAGAAGAGGATGATTGACAGGGAGACCACTTAGGAAGTGACTGCAGCGAGCGAGCTGGATACAGACAAGTGAAACCACTTGCCCAATTACACAGCATGAAGTGAACTTGAGGACACATGTCTGACCCACAGTAGCGTGTGTGCTCACTGCCTTTGAGTGCAAAACTACTCAGCCAAAAGCTGCCATGAAAGATTTTACCAGTCTACATCCAATGGGCGCTTGCTCTGTGCCAGCCAGCCACGGTCTCATTGAGCCCTCACAACCAACCAAGTTTCACAACCATTTTAAAAAGGACTGAAGCTCATGGGTGAAATGTTATGCTAGAAAAATGCACAGCCAGGACTTGAGCTGGGAGTCTCACCCCAAACCCTAGCACATTTATTGTTAGTACTTTGTAGTTGTACAAAGGGGCTACAATTCCATAAGTCAGGTTCTGAGTACCAGGCTTCTTGGTCAGTTGTCACCCCTTCCTTTGCTCACCCCCATTTCCACCCTCGTCTCTACTCTCAAATGTAGACTGTTTTTTACATTGTGTACATCAAATATAATGATTTATTTTTTTGTCCTTTCTCCCTCCATTCCTTTGCTCTTCCTCCATTTCTCACCCCTCAAAAAAAACCATGTTTCTACTTCCTGTATTCATGTTGGTAAGCAGCATATTAGTTGTTCAGAGGAGTTATGCCTTCGGATTCTTCCCTTAAGTATACCATCCTTTAGTCAGTTTGTGTGTAAATGTATTGAACCCTGTATATGTTATCATGCATATTTGTATTTTAGATCTAGCTTCCACACATGAGAGAAAATGTATGGTTTTCTCTCTCCAAGCCTGGCTTGCTTCACTTAATATAATTTCTTATTTTTTGGGGGGTCCGGTTGTGGGGCCTGAACTCTGGGCCTGGGCGCTGTCCCTCAGCTCTTCAGCTCAAGGCTAGCGCTCTACCACTTGAGCCACAGAGCCACTTCTGACTTTTTTCTTTTTGCTTATGTGGTGCTGAGGAATTGAACCCAGGGCCTCATGCATGCAAGGCAAGCACTCTACCACTGGGCCACCTTCCCAGCCCTTAATATAATTTCTTCTAGGTCCATCCATTTCCCTGCAAATGATATATTATTCTTTCTAATTGATGAGAAAAAAATTCCATTGTATATATGTTCTACATTTTCTTGATCTATTTATCTGGGCTGTTTATATAACTTGGCTCTTGTGAATAATCCAACAGTGAACAAGTATGTTCAAATGTCTTTACTCTATCCTGACTTGTAATGTTCTGCAAACCCTAGCTTCTTAACTACAGTGTAGATCAGCTGCAGCAAAGCCCTTCTTCTCCCCCAGAAGCTAAAGGGGACTGTGGGTCCCACTTTCTCCTCTGCTCAGAGAAGACAAGCTCATGTTGCACCCTATGTGCCCAGGAGATGGCGCCAGAGCCACCTCAACATAGATAGGGAGAGGACTCGGCTGTTGTCCATCCAGCATTTTCTTCCCAGGTCTTCTAGCAACATCCCCAGCTCTTGCATCCCTGGTGGCATGCAACATCCATGTGCACACATGAGTCTTTGGCTTCTAGGGCCTGACGCCTGGTACCCTGAATTCTACCTCCACAGCAGGTTGGCTGAGCTGAGCCAACACAACATCCCATCCTGAGCAACCACCGCATCCTAGGTTGAGCACTTGGTCTCCCTTTGCCTTGTTGAGTAGCTGCTGTAGTAACTGCTTGTCTGCCCTGAACAGACTGAAAGACTGCGGAGAGAAGCCAGGAAAGGGAGTATCGAGGCCGGAGGACCTGCAGCTCATAGGCCGTCTGCAGACTCGCCTGAAGGAGAGGGAGGAGATCATCAAGCAGCTCACGGTGAGGCGGCAGCATGAGGCAGGGCCGTCAGCTACCACCTGCAAACCTCTGGGTGCATAGCGGGGGCCTGGGGCTTACTGTACACCAGGCGCATGGCTAACAGCCTAACATTTGGCCTTATGAAGACTCGTCCTTCTGTTTTTTTTTTTTCTAGTATTAAAAAGCACTCCTTAAAAATTGATATAGGAGGTGTCTCTCTGGGGTGTCTCCTTGTATGTGTCTGTGTATGTGTCTTTCTATGTGTCTTTGTGTCCCTATGAGAGAGCACCCACACTCTGCTAGTGTGCCCCTGCCCTTCTGTTTGTCAGCTTTTTGTCTTTGTTTCCTTGTCTGTTTACTTAATAAAACTCTGTCAAGTTTTCTTAAAAAAAAAAAAAAAAAAAAAAAATTGATATAGGAAAATCAAAGGACAATAATATTTGCTTGATGTTTTTGGCAGTCATGTGGCTTGAATTCAGGGCCTAGGCACTCTCCCTGAGCTCTTTCGTTCAAGGCTAATGCTCTACCACTGGAGCCACAGCTCTGCTTCTGGTTGTTGAGTGGTTATTGGATGTAAGAGCCTCATGGACTTTCCTGCTCAGGCTGGCTTCAAACTGTGATGCTCAGATCTCAGTCTCCTAAGTAGCTAGGAGTATAAACATGAGGTACTGGTGCCCAGCTGATTCTTTTTTTTTTTTTTTTAGCCTAGTAGAAAACCTGAGAAAAATCTGGAATGACTTGACATGGGATATTAGTAGAATCAATCAGATTTATCATTTAGTAATCCTCCTTTCATTAAAAATGACCACATATTTTTAAATGCAAAACAATTCCCCAGGCTCCTTCAGAGAGTATTTCCAAATACCTCTGATTCTTTTTCCCAGTCATCAAGGCCTAGCATTCCTTTGGATTGTCTTTCCTTCCTTCCACCCATGATCACCTTACCTCCTTGTTGCCTCCTACTTTGACCCGACTGATATTTAGAGCATATTAAGAAGGGCTTGCTAATTGTGAGGAATGGTGGACTCATTACAATTCTTTCTTTAAAAAAGAATCCTTCATCTACTAGAAAAAGGTATTCAAATTTGTATAACTGCAAAGCAAATTTGCTTTAAGAATAACACAGGAGAAGGACAAACTGAGAGAAGACACACACATATAGCCCAAGTGAGAGAGGGGTTGTGTTAACCTCTGTACTTGCGCATACATTAGAAAGCAACAGTGATAGAAATGTAAGACAAAAGGAAAGGCCAGAAGGAAAGAAGGTGTACATGTGGGAGTGTATGGGGGAGTTTATTTCATTGCCTCAATAAGTAACATTCTGCATAGACTTGTGATTTCAAAGGCTAAGACTGCTTGTATTTTTCTCTCGTTGAGAAATCTGCTCACCCTTTTCTACACAAGAGAGGGAAGGGAGTGAAGATACTTCCAGCTTCAGAGGCTGGCAGCTTGCCTGATGGACTTCCTCTCCCTCCCCTGGTCTTGTTAGCTTCCGCCTCCCTAGCCATCTCCTTTCAAGTCAAACCCAGTGCCAGGGTCACTTTAGGAAGAACTGATTTCCTCAGGATACCACTGAGTCTTCTAATCTGGAAACATCTCTATGGCTCCCAGTGCCCTGTTCTTAGGCTCACTTAAATTCTGTTCTTTGCTTCCTAGGAAGAGAGAAGATTTCACTATGCTGCATTCCCCAGCACGATGTCCCATCGGAATCGCTCCTTCTCTTTCAACCCGCACCCAGGGTATTTGACCCCTTCCATGAAGGTGAGTTGTTGGGTGCCCCCATACACTTTGGTTTTCATGTGTGACACAGATCTGCTTACTTCCTTTCTCTTCAAAGTAGCAGTAGTATATTGATGGATATTCAAATAAATCATCATTGCAAAAAGACCCACAGGAAATAAACCGTCCAAAGTATTAACCAACAGTGGGCATTTTGTGTGGTCTGCCCACTGTTACTCCTTTTCACTATTATTTTCTACGAATCTGTTTTCCTATGTAATACCTCTGGTCAGGCACCTATAATCCTAGCTACTCAGGAGGCTGAGATCTGAGGATCAGAGTTCAAAGCCAGCCTAGGCAGGAAAGTCCGTGAGACTTATCTTCAATTAACCAGCAGAAAACCAGAAGTGGCACTTTGGCTCAAGTGGTAGAGTGCTAGCCTTGAGCTGAAGAGCTGAGGGACAGCACCCAGGCCCAGAGCTCAAGCCCCAGGACCCACAGGAAAAAAAAACAAAAACAAAAACAACCCTGTCTGGTAAGTAGGGAAGTGGTTGGTAGCTTCCACTTCCTTCTTTGGAAGAGCGTGGTACTGGGGGAAACCCAGGCCTCCCACTCGCCAGCCAGGTGCTCTCTCACTGGAGACACACTAGCCCTCTTCTGCTTTTAAGTTTAAATGTTTTGCTGTTGTTTTTATTTGGATAAAATCTCACATATTTACCTGGGGCTGACTCAGACCAGGATTTTCCTACCTATGCCTCCCAGTAGCTGAATAAATTACCTGAATGTACCACCACACACAGCCTTTTTTTTTTTTTAATGGAACTGGGGAATGTACTACCATATATCCTGCAAGTGGTACCACGGTTTGCTGTTGTTAGGATTGGGTTTGTTTTAAGACTAGAGAACCCCAGATTGGTACTCATAATCCTCCAAGTATTTTCCACGGCTGACAGGATAATAAACTTAAGTGACCTGAACCAACAGAGTGCATTTATAGTTTTCAATATATCTTTGTGTTGACAATATTAAGCTTCATTCAAAGATATTACTGAATGGGTTAGGCAGCCTCTGTATAAGATATTATTACATGCTCTTCCAAATTCTTAAAACAAAAAAAGAACCACCAGGTATGCACCTGGATAAAGAGACTGTAAATATGTGCTTTTTTGTTTTTTTTGGTTGGTTGTGGGGCTTGAACTCTGGGCCTGGGCGTGGTCCCTCAGCTCTTCAGCTCAAGGGAGCACTCTACCACTTGAGCCACAGCGCCACTCCCAGTTTTCTGAGTAGTTACTGGAGATAAGAGTCTTATAGAGCTTCCTGCCCTGGCTGGCTTTGAACCATGATCCTCAGATCTCAGCCTCCTGAGTAGCTAGGATTACAGGAGTAGCTACTGACGCCCAGCACTGAACATGTGCTTTTACAAACATAAAATAGATTGGAGAAATATGTTCAAAGTGCTGAGAATATGGCTCAGTGTACAGTAGTTATCTAGAATGCTTAAAGTATTGGGTTCCAGCACTGAAAGAGAAAGATAACCTTAAAAATAATATAATTTTGAATTTTGTCTGGGTGGGCCTCACTTACTTGACAGCAGTGTGATTTGGGAGAAGTACTAGCAGTTATTTTCCACTAACACACAGAAAAAGAAGATGGAGGAGGTGCCCAGCAGAGTGGTCAGTGTGCCAAACCTTGCCTCCTATGCAAAGAACTTTCTGAGTGGAGATCTGAGCTCCAGGATCAATGCCCCTCCCATCACTAAATCTCCCAGCTTGGACCCCAGCCCCAGCTGTAGCCGACCTTACAAAGCTGCCCAGGCTCTAGATGCAAAAACTGCTCTGAGGTAAGCAGGGGTAAGTGGGTATTATTCCAGTTCTTCTAGGGGGTGTGGACAGGCACCCTTTCTGGCACCTGCTAAATGCCTGGCATTTGGGCAGATGGAAAGAATAGCAGAAGGAGCCCTGTCTGGCAGAAATGACACTATAGTTAAAGACTGGAAGATTGGGTCAGAAAAGTGAGTCTCTCTTTTTAAAAAATTATTATAAAGGTGATGTACAGAGGGGTTAGTTTCACAAGTCAGGTATTGAGTATATTTCTTTTTGGACAATGTCAAAGACATGTTAGCACTGTTGATTAACCGTTGTTTTTACATGTATTTATTTATTTAATCTGTGTGTCTGTGTGTGCTAGTACGAGGGCTTCAATTCAGGGCCTCAGCACTATCTCTGACCTTATTTGCTCAAGGAAGCACTCAACCACTCGATCCACACTTCACTTCTAGATTTTTTGGTAGTTAACTGGAGGTAAGACTCATGGACTTTCCTCCCTGGGCTGGCTTCAAACCACAGTCCTCATATCTCAGCCTTCTGAGAAGCTATGATTACAAGTATGAGCTTATAATTGGCAGACACTAGGTTTGAACTCAGGGCTTCATGTTTGCTAGGCAGGCGAGTCACACCCCTATTCCCTTTTGTCTAGCTTCCTTTTCAGACTGGTTGCTGGGTTTGGCCTGCCCAGCTTCAGACTGGGAGTCTCTTACCTTCACCTCTTGTAGCTGGTTGACACCACACCTGGCTTGTTTTTAACTTTTTAAAATTGGGCTCGCTGTCTAATTTGTGCCTGCAATCAATAATGCATGTTGTAAAATATACCTCATTAATAACCACTAAGAATTCAAGGAAACAATGGACAAGCAAACAATAGAGACTCTTCTGTTGTGGAAACAGGAACAACATACCCCCTCTACACCTCAACTTTTACAGTTGTTTTTAGCTACTCATGGCCAGGCCACAGGCAGATATCTTTTGAAGAGTAAAGGATATACCAATTAGATTGGACAACATTTTGGATTCTAGCAACAAATGCTGGTGGGGATGTGGGGGGACAAGAACCCTACTGCACTGTTGGTGGGAATGTAAACTAGTACAAACATTCTGTACAGCAGTCTGGAAGTTCCTCAAAAAACTAAACATAAACCTTCCCTACAACCCACCCATACCACTCCTTGGCATCTACGCTGAGCATCATGAACCATGGTCATTGCCACACTATTCACAATAGCCAAGATATGGAAACAACCCAGATGCCCCACAATAGATGAGTGGATCCAAATGATGTGCTACCTATATAGAATGGAATTTTACACAGCCATTAGAAAGAATAAAATACATCATTTGCAGGGAAATGGATGGAACTAGAACTAATCATGTTAAGTAAAGTAAACCAAGACCAGAGAGACAAACGGTACATGTTCTCCCTGATATGCAGAAGTTAGATTTAAAACACACTATGATATGACAAACTACACAGAATCCTAGATACTCACATATAATGACACCAAAAGAGGATATAATCACAAGGGCGCAATACCCAAGTATCTCTTCATATGTATATAAAATAATATACATACTGTAGTGAACTCTGAAGATACGGAAGCAAAGGTCTTTTTTCTTAATTTGGTTTTTCTTTTTCTGATGTCTCTGTATTTACCTTATATACAGTGCACTCACGTGCACATCTGTGGGAGGGTGGAGGAGGGCGTAGTGGTAGAGTGCACTGACACTGATGGAAGCAAACTACACAGCTTGTGGTGGAGATGGGAGGGGGGACAGGAGAGAATGAGGGGACAGATGGCATTATTGGAAAGGAAATGTACTCATTACCTGACATACGTCAATGTAACCTTGCTGTACATCACTGCTGAAACAACAATAAAGTGAATTAGAACAAAAGTTAAAGACCTTTAACTGTACTACAACAAAAAAGAAAGAAAGAAGGAAGTATCTTTCCCTGGAAGAGAGAATACTCCTCAAAACCACTTTTTGCTTGTTTTTAGGCCACAAGAGGGGGAAACCACCCAAGCCAAGGAGGCCCAGCAGAAGCAGGGCTCTGCACACCAGGAATGGTTCACCAAGTACTTTTCTTTCTAAGCCAACCTTTGGAATGCATTACAGGATGACAGAAAAGCATTTAAACCATCAGAATGAAGGAAAACTAACCAACCAAATAACTTGCTGATAATCATTTCCATATGACAGCTAAAATGAAGTTTTGGTATTAACACTTCCAATTTCATTGTGACACACATTCGTGTAAGTATTGCTATTAGAAATAAGATACCCAGATGACAATGTTACTAACTTTCCTAACGACACGCTGTATTCCTAGGTGTCTGTATTGCAGAGCTCCACTTTGTGGTATGTCAGCCTTAGTGATTCCCAGTCTGCTTGAAAAGTGGTTTCCATTTTCCTTAGGATACTAGTCAACCTCCACTTGAAAAGTTGTTGCTATGTAAAATAATGTAATTCCAAAACGCACACCTAACCTCAAAAGAAAGAGGAGTAAAACAAAGTTCAAAAGACACAGAAAAGCCAATCCAATCCAAATAAACACACATGAAAACCTGCTAGGAATGTACTCTAGCTTGCATAGACAGCAGGCCTTGACCACCAAGGTCTAGGTGGAGATAGACAGCGGGATAACACCTACCTCACGAGGGGCTTTGCAAGGACTAACCAAGACGGTACAACTGGAACTTTCTACAGTGTTTCCTTGCTCTGCAATGCATCTCAGTTGCAGTGACCATTGTGCCAACATGGGCCTTTCAAAGGCTCCTGGACTGTCTATTCCTGAGTCGGCCATGCCTGTGGCCTCTGGTTTGGGACCATTTGCCTCAGAATATGTTGCATCGCCAGTGCATGGACTGTGATCAAATTGAAGGGACTTGGAACTGAACTGCTCTCGGTGCTGATCCTGCTCCCAGCCTGCAGGGACTCTTCTTACCCTCTCCCTGCCAGAGCAACACAATTAGATGAGATTCAATGCAACTTTCCGTGGGAAAAATATCTTCTCAACCCTTTGGTGCTGCTCCAGCAAGTGGCCTATAAACACATGTAATTCTATGCAGTGTTGACGTTTCTGCTCTCTGAATAAAACTTTAAATAACTGGATAATAACAAAATGGTTGTGATTTGTATCGCTTTTCCATAAAGATAAAATTAAAGGAAGAAAAAGACTGAAAATAGAAAGTGTACATTAAGTTTGATCAGAGCTACAAATAAAACATAGCTGATTATATACTTAAGTCATTTTGAGAGAAATATAATTAAGCTTGAAATTCACAAATTAAAGGCAAACTTATTATGTAAACAAGACAAGATGCCAGTAAGATTTTCCTTTGACACTTTTCTGTCCTTTTTTTGGTAGTGCTGGGATCAAACCCAGGGCTTTGCCCATGTTAGGAATGCACTTTACCACAGAGCTACATCCTTAGCCCTAAGGTAATTTTTAAATGCAAATCTTTCTCACCACAGGTAATGTGGTATATTTTTTTCCAGTATCAATTTTTTTAATCCTATTTACTTAGGGTAATTTCCAGTATAGCCTAAAGACACTATCTTATCAGACTGCTATGACAAAATACCCAAGTGGGATAACATATAAACATCAGAAATGCAGAGTGGTGGATGAGACGTTGAAGATCAAGGCATCCTGTGAATATATATGCTTCAGCTTTTTGTTAGGGTACGAATAAAGCTGTACTTACTTAGAAAAGGGATCAGTCTCTTATTTTAGCCGGCAGGATGTGTGGTATTTGCAGGCATCATAAGAACCTTGTTGTCAGTTGTCTGCTACACAAAATTATGACGTGATGTGTTTTGTCTTACTTTATCATACAGCTGGTGTTCAGAGGTGGCTTTTATCCAGCAGAGTAACACAGCCTGGCAGTGTAGCTTCTGCTACTCTATCTCCACCTTCACACCTGCTAAGGTAAGGGGGGACAAAGTGGAAGACAGGAGGAGCCTTTGGGTTGCAGTGCTGTCACAGAGGCCCAAAGATCATTTCTGAGAAGTCTTAGGCTGATGGGTGCTCCAGAGCAGATTGCCCATCAGAGGAAAGGGGTCCTTGTGGGGTAGGAGTGGCACACCCTGCTGGGCAGGGTCACCTGCAGAATTAACATGACCCATGGCAATTAATACTGTCCTACTCAGAGCAGCAATGCTGAGGGGCCTGAGACTGCTCCTCCACAGCTGGTGACCAAATGCTCAGCAGTGTTAGCAGTCATCAATAGCGCAAAGAAGCAGGGAATATGTAATGAGGTGGCCAGTAATGGTCACAATACAGTTGTGGTAGGAAGAGAAGGACAGTCAGCAGCCAGGGGAAGGGGCAGAGGAAACTTAAACAAGGGGCTGGGAATAGGATGAGAGTGCACGATCAAGGCTAACAATGAAGACCGAATGAAGATTCTTGTGTGAGTCAGACCCAGAGACGTGGTAAAAGGGCAGACCTCATGTGGGGCTGAAGTTCCACGAAGGTAACAGCCTGAGACCCACAACATGTGATGAGCCTCTCACTGGACAGAGACAGCAGCTGGAGACGAAGGGAAGAAGATGGGAGATTATCTATAGGAGTGGGAAGATAAGAAAAGCCCCAGAATGGCAGCCAGCTATCTGTGTTCAACAGCAGGGCTACATCAAAACAGAAAGATGTTTACAAACTTACAAGACTAAAAAATCGCTTGACAGGTAACTTTTTAAAGAAATGGCAAATACTTGTATATATTCTAGTTCAAAACACATTCACTAAGCACCGGCTACAAATGTTTGTAATCTTTTCTTTTTTTGGGGGGTCCGGTCGTGGGGCCTGAATTCTGGGCCTGGGCGCTGTCCCTCAGCTCTTCAGCTCAAGGCTAACGCTCTACCACTTGAGCCACAGCGCCACTTCTGGCTTTTTTCTTTTTGCTTATGTGGCGCTGAGGAATCGAACCCAGGGCCTTGAGCATGCAAGACAAGCGCTCTACCACTGAACCACCTTCTCAGCCCACGTTTGTAATCTTTTCAAGAACCAACTTCATTATTAAGACTTCTCTGAACAAAATATATTTAAATTTTTAACCAAGAAATCTAAAGCTGCCAATCAGAACTTGTAATCAAGTTGAAACCTTGTAAGAAAAAAAACGTTTAAAAGCTTTGCTTAGCTGGGTACTGGCGGCTGAGATGTGAGGATTGTGGTTTGAAGCCCGATTGGGCAGGGAAGTCCATGAGACCCACCTGAAAACCACTGTGGCTCAAGTGGTGGAGCGCTAGCCTTAAGCTGAAGAGCTCAGGGCCAGCACCCAGGCCCAGAATCCAAGCCCCATGACTGACAAAAGAAAAAAAAAAATCTTTGCTTAAGCCAGGCATGGTGGCTTATTCCTGTAAACACAGCTACATGAGAGGCAGAGATCAGGAGAATCATGGTTCAAGTCCAGTTTGGGCAAAAAAGAATCAGTTATAACCAATAAGCTGGGTATGGTGACAAGTGCTTGTAACTCCAGTGATGTGGCAGACATAGGTTCAGACCAGCCTCAGAAAACTTTGAGACCCTATCTGAAAAATAAAAGCAAAAAGTTTGGAACATGTCTTAGCAAGTAGTGTACCAGTGCCTGACAAATATAAGACCCTGAGTTCAGGTCCAGTACTGAAAAGAAAGAAAAAAAAAAAGCATTGTTTAACCTTAATCCAATTAAGGGAATTTTTTGGTGTGTTTACTTGCCAGATCTGAGGCTTGAATTCAGGGTCTAGGCGCTGTCCCTCAGCTTTTTTGCTCAAGGCCGGTGCTCTACTACTTGAGCCACAGCTCTACTTACAGCTTTTTGGTTAATTGGAGATATGAGTCTTAGATTTTCCTGTCCAGGCTGCCTCTGAACAGCTATCCTGATTTCAGCCTCCTGAATAACTAGGATTACAGGCACTGGCATCTAATTAAGGAAATTGGTTCGTCTCTGGCTGGTAATTATAGATCCATGTGCTAAATACACACACATAAACACTCCACAAAAATGAGCCTAAGTAGCCGGGCGCTGGTGGCTCACGCCTGTAATCCTAGCTACTTAGGAGGCTGAGATCTGAGGATCGCGGTTCAAAGCCAGCCCGGGCAGGAGAGACCGTGAGACTCCTATCTCCAATAAACCACCAGAAAACCGGAAGTGGCGCTGTAGCTCAAGTGGTAGAGCGCTAGCCTTGAGCTGAAGAGCTGAGGGACAGCGCCCAGGCCCAGAGTTCAAGTCCCACGACCGACAAAAAAAACAAAACAAAAAAATGAGCCTAAGTATCATATATAATGGCTAAAAAAGCCAGCTGCTATTGGCTCATGCCTGGGGAGACTAGTTGGAGAACTGAGAATAGGAGGATCATAATTACAAGCCATTCTGGGTAGGAAAGTTCATGAGACCCCTTCCCAAACCATATCAGAGTAGCATCCAGGCTGGGTCATGTGCATATGAGTGCTTGGGTGAGGGGCTTCACGCTGGAGAGAACGTGTTCCAGGACACTGAGCCACAGATATGCTATGCAGAAGATTGTGGAGTGTTTGGGTAAAGGGATGTAATACTGACAGACTAAGAGGGAGAGAGAGGGACATGCACCAAAGGGGCAAACACCTGTCCCTGTGCTTGCTGTGAAGGTGAAGTCTGAGGCGCGGCGAGGATTGTCCTGCAGGTCACCCCAAGCGGGAGGCCTGTGGAGTCAAACCCATGGATAAGAACCTTCCTTAAGGGGCTGGGAAGGTGGCTCAGTGGTAGAGTGCTTGCCTTGCATGCCTGAGGTCCTGGGTTCGATTCCTCAGCACCACATAAACAAAAAGAAAAAAAGCCGGAAGTGGCACTGTGGCTCAAGTGGTAGAGCGCTAGCCTTGAGCTGAAAAGCTGAGGGACAGCGCCCAGGCCCAGAGTTCAGGCCCCACAACCGGACCCAAAAAAAAAAAAAAAAGAACCTTCCTTAAGGAAACTGACCCTGCTCCCAAAGATTAAAACAGAACACAAGTGAACAAACCTCAAAACAGAAAGAACCAGAGTAAGCTTTGGCCCCTTGCAGTTCACCAGTGTCCCAAATGTCCTGCAACTGGGACAGGGCGGGTCTAGAGTTCACAATAGCTCACGGCTGTAGTGCACAGCAGCATTAGCACATCACAACCCTCCTAAGAATGAGTAAATACTGCCCAAATATACTTACCCCAAAAAAGCCAGCACCCAGAGGATCTTCCCATTGCATTATTATACTAACGCAGAATATTCTGGCCCACTAACCAAGTATCTCCAACACTATAATGCATTAGATTCCTCTGCCTGAGATAGTTCAAAGTCTTCAAACAGAAAATTTACTTATCTTTGTACACTACCATGACGGGTAGTTATGACAACAGGCCTACAACCAAATTCTTTATTTCCTGATCTTCAGATTTATAGTATTTTCCCCTCAGAACATAATTTGACAAATGCAAAGAATGATAAATTTTTTTTTTTAATTTAAATTAGTAAGCCAGGTCCTGGTGGCTCATTCCTATAATCCTAGCTATTCAGCAGGCTGAGATCTGAGCATCACAGTTCAAAGCCAGCCTGACAGGAAAGTCTGTGAGACTCTTATCTACAATTAACCACCAGAAAACCAGAAGTGGCACTGTGGCTCAAAGTAGTAGAGCACTAAACTTGAACAAAAACGCTCAAAGACGCCGGGCCCTGGTGGCTCACGCCTGTAATCCTAGCTACTCAGGGGGTTGAGATCAGAGGATCGTGGTTCAGAGCCAGCCCAGGCAGGGAAGTCCATGAAACTCTTATCTCCAATAAACCACCAGAAAACCGGAAGTGGCACCTAGCTCAAGTGGTAGAACGCTTGCCTTAAGCTGAAGAGCTGAGGAACAGCGCTCAGGCCCAGAGTTCAAGCCCCACGACCACCAAAAAAACCCCCAAAAAACAAACAAAAAAAAAACGCTCAGAGACAGCTCCCAGGCCCCGAGTTCAAGCCCCATGACTGACACAAAAAAAAAAAAGAATTAAAATTAATAAGTAAAAGCTCCTTAAAATTCCAACAATCCTGTGTTTCCATACTAATAGTGTGAACTTAAATACAAGAAACAAATCTCCTTTGTTTATCAAAACCATAAACATTTTATAAAGAAATCAAACTGAGTACTGTCTGAGACAAAGGGATTGAGAGTTTGAGACCAGTAGGCTATACACTCTCTCACCAGAGAGACAGACAGACAGACAGAG
The DNA here is from genome assembly GCF_019054845.1 of Dipodomys spectabilis. Taxonomy (NCBI): domain Eukaryota; kingdom Metazoa; phylum Chordata; class Mammalia; order Rodentia; family Heteromyidae; genus Dipodomys; species Dipodomys spectabilis. The sequence continues at coordinate 2,787,385 of NW_024870698.1, read as the reverse complement.
ACACAGACTAATAGCTCATGAAATTATGGGGGAAATTCTATGGGAACATAAAACTGACATCATCTTATTCTCCAGCAAAGCAATCTTCCAAAATCCGGGTCCACAAAAGGGATGTTTGGTGAAACTGTCCATACAGGGCCATTAAGTCTGCTTTAGAGGAGCAGGGATATTGGCGGACGCCTGCTCCAGGTAGGCCAGGGAGCCCTGAGGGATGTCCGCTGGCTTTTTGTGCTGCAGGTTGATGTCCTCCAGCACCTGCTGCCAATGCCGCAGCTTCGTCAGGTGCTTCTGGACCAGTGTATCCTTCCGCTGCAATTCATTCCTTAGTTCTGAGACATCCTACAAATGACATGGATGGAGTAAGCCAGAGCCAACAAATATAGGGAAAACAAACACAGTTCCTCACTGTGAACACTAGGGAGAAAGCAAACTCAAAATCAAGAGTACATTCGGCTTGGGTCCAAGGTGTGAGAACCCAAAGCAACTCTTCCAATGAATGATGTTTATCTAAAATCCTTTCATTTTAAATTTCTGTAATAACAAAGTTACAAGAAGGGGCTGGGAAGGTGGCTCAGTGGTAGAGCGCTTGTCTTGCATGCATGAGGCCCTGGGTTCGATTCTTTAGAACCACATAAGGAAAAAGAAAAAAGCCGGAAGTGGCACTGTGGCTCAAGTGGTAGAGCGCTAGCCTTGAGCTGAAGAGCTGAGGGACAGCGCCCAGGCCCAGAGTTCAGGCCCCACGACCGGACCCAAAGGAAAAAAAAAAAAAAGTTACAAGATTCAACAACACTTGAGGGCAGTGAAAAGAAATGAACTTTTGATCAGTGTGATAGCACACTGCACAGCCCTCCAGAGGCTGACGCAGGGGAATTCAGAGTTCAAGGGCACCCTGGCTACACAGCAAGAGTCTCAGTATCAAGTCCAAACACAGGACAAAGCTCCTCTGAAATAAGCTTTCACCTATGCCAATGACTTTCAGCCTTTTTTAAGAAAGCTCTTCCAGGGCTGGGAAGGTGGCTCAGTGGTAGAGCGCTTGCCTTGCATGCATGAAGCCCTGGGTTCGATTCTTCAGCACCACATAAGCAAAAAGAAAAAAGCCAGAAGTGGCTCTGTGGCTCAGGTGGTAGAGCGCTAGCCTTGAGCTGAAGAGCTGAGGGACAGCGCTCAGGCCCAGAGTTCAGGCCCCACGACTGGACCACCCCCCCAAAAAAAAAAAAAAAGAAAGAAGAAAGCTCTTCCAGGTAAGTTCTCCCAACTTCTGAGTGCTGCTCTGTCTTGAGGCTCTGCTTTCCAACCCTACTCCCCAGCTCCCTACTTACCCAGAGGGTCATGAACACTAATAACCAGCAGTGCTAGACAGTAGCAAGCTGGAGTCCGACAGTAACTCCAGGAAAAGGGTGTAACCCACCAAAGCATAATCAAAATCCTTATATTGGTGGTAAACACTGAAGAACAAAGGAAGTTTATACCTCTTTGATAACTTGCTCTGGTTTCTGGACAGATAACTGCAATCTTTTTTGTAAGAAAAAGCATTCTGTTTGTCTTGCAATATCCAGAAACTTTTGGATACACTGATCAACACCTTAGGAAAAAAAAAAAAAAGACCAAGAAATGCAATAAAGTAAACATAAGACATATAGAGCTCCCACATAAAGTCAGAATATTAAAGCAGCATCTTCTCATAGGCATAATCTGGGCTTTTTAATCTTGGCTACAGCACTGACTCCCCAACTTCCCATGTGTAACCAACATTACTTATCAGATAACTCATGTTTTTCTTAAATGAAGCAGAGACCTTCTGTGTCATGAAAGCCATGAGGTCTCCTGAAGAAAGCCAGTCAGACTCAGTATTAGTATCACAAACAAGGGATTATAGGAAAACACAACAGACTTTCCCCTGCCGTGTTTCCCCCCAGCTCTTTAGTCATCTAGTACCCATGTGAAAAGGGCTCATCATGACTGACTCAGCATGTCAGAAGTGTAGATACACCTCCTACATATATCTTATTTATCAAAAGAAGTTCTCAACATACACCACTGAAAAGCACTGAGTACAAATGAGCACCAAGAGTCTTACTGATGATAAAAAAAACATGATAAAAAATGAACTTACCAGTTCGAATTTCTTCCTGATCAGTTCCATTGACATAGTCCTGACTCACAAGAGAGGCAAAGCAGGCCTGTGTGATGAAAACATCAAAAAAAATGTCATCTGCACATCAAAAACCTCACTTCAGCATTGAGAAGTAACTTCTCCTGAGGCCAGCCAATAAGTTAACAATGTCTCAAAAGCCAAGACAATGAAGATTTCTGGTAAACTAAATCTCAACCAGCCTCACACATGAGACAATGGTATTTGTAGGCACCAGCATCTAATCGTCCTCCCCCCCCCCCCCCACACACACACACTGCCATCTGCCCCTTCCTCACTGTTTCATTTTGCATCGGAGCCTGGATACCGTTAAGCCCCTTACACCCATCCCCACTGATCCTTATATGACTCAATTTATCAGGTGCCATCAGTAGACTCTTCCAGTCTAAATGGGGTTCCCTCCGGCTCCAGTTGTATTTTTACACAATGAACCGACATTGTTATCCATTATTATTTATTCCTTGCCAGTGGGTGAAAATTCTGCCTGGTTCAACACTGTATTGAGTCCTAGGAATACTCCAGGTTGAGGAACAGCACAGGTCTTAGATTACCAAGCCCAATAGAGGATGTTTTCTCTCGAGGAGCAATGACTGAGATGCACAAGAGTCTGTTATGGAGTTCCATGTGCAGGTAACTCTCAGGAAATGCACCACAATGGCCCACTTGCAGGGCAGCAGAGCCAGACAAAGAACATGATGACAGCTGTCAGAGAGTAAGGTTAGAAAGCCTCAAGTTTCAGGAAAGCAGAATCGCATCAGCAGTATGCAAACTATATTTGGTAGATGTTAGGCAAATTTATGTCATCAACTAGATGACCTCAGAAAGTAACAGATTCTTCAGCAGTCACTTTCCCTACTGGACTTCCGAGAATTTCCTCCATCCTGGCAACTGCTCAACAAATTAACTACCATTCTGTGTACTACTTGAAAAGTTAATTCTTGTCAGATTTGAGATGTAAGTAGGGAATGGGCATGCTTTGGGAAACTTATGGCTAACCAAAAGCATCCCCTTCAAGATACCAACCAACACACAAGCCCACGAGGCTGGGTAGGGATATGAAGAAAGGTAAGAGGAATCCTAATTTGAGGAATAGTAGTCCCCTCTTACTCTTAAAAAAAAAAAAAAAACCCAACAACTAAGTACACAGACCTTTATACACAGTGTAAAGGACATCTGTATGAAGAAGAAATGACATGGCAGTTAATTTTTAAAATGTTTTAGCCAGTGACTCAAGCCTGTAATACTAGCTACTCAGGAGGCTAAGATCTGATCTCGGTTCAAAGCCAGCCCAGGCAGCCAAGTCCCTTGGGATTCTTATCTCCAATTAAATAACAGAAACCCGGAAGAAGCACTACCCTTCAAAGTAGTAGAGTGATAGATAGCCTTGAGCAAAAAAGCTCAGGGGCAGTGCTCAGGCCCTGAACAAGTTATCTAAGTCTGTGTCTATCTACATTTTTAAGAAGCACAGATAACTTTCTCCTTAAGAGTTTAAAGTCCCAGTTACACAAACCTAAAGTCGGCCTTAGTTTGGGACGGTTTCGCCTGTTCTCTGGGGCCCAGTTTCTCCATCCATAAAAGGAGACCGGATTAAGTAATGTCCAATTTTCTTCCCCAAGGCAAGGCTGCAAAAATCCCAACACACTCGTTCCATCAAAGGGCATGTATCGAACAACTAGAAGGAGAAAGCCAGAGAAGAGGCATCACCCAGAGGAACGGGAGAGGAGGAGGGCGGGCCAGCGCCGCTGGGCGGTCTGCCCATGCAGGGGAAGCGCAGTCTCGAGGCTGCGCTCGAACCCGGCACGCAGAGAGAGGGGACGGCGGGCTGGGACCCCAGGGCTGAGTCCACAGTTCTCCAGCGACGTGCAGCTCACGAGCCCGCGCCTGCGCGCCTCGGCTGCACACGGCCACGGGCGCTCAGCCTGGAGGCAGCCCCGGCACCCGTCCCCGCGGGGCGCCGGCGCCGGGCCGGGAGGGGGAGGACGCGCACGCGCACGCGCAGCTCTCGTTCAAGGGAAGGCTGGGAACTCCCCAGTTGCAGCTTACCTCGAATGATGACTGCAACTCGTCCACCAACGTCGTGTTAGAACTTCTCGGAGCTCCCGGCGCTGCTTGAAGAAGCGAGGCCTGGCCCGGGAGGCCCGGTGGGGGTGGCGGGGGCCCGGGGGGCTGTCCCGAGAACATCCCTCCCAGTGGAGCTGCCATACCTGGAACGACTGGAGGGGGGCTGGCGGGGGAAGCCCACTGCGCCTGCGCAGAGCGGCGCCGCGTGACGCCCCTGCCGTGTCCGGTCAGTGACGCCGCGGTGGAGGCGTGGCGTCTCGTGGGTTCCCGGAAGCCGGAAGCTCGGGGCTTCTGTCGGCTCTTCGGTCTCGGCCCGGGTCTGCGTAGCTTTGCCTTTCGTTTTTCTTAACGGGAGCCGAAGGCGTTCGGTGGCTTTCCAGCTGCGGTGATGCGCCGGCTCCCCGACTGCTCCCGGAGGTGTTAGCGGGACGCTGGCCTAGGGACGACTCGTGACCCGGGTCACCCCTGACCCTGCGGCGGGAGCTGCGCGGCCCGGCACGTTCGGCCTGCACGGAGAAGGTCGTGGCGCTGGTCTTAAACCACTCGCCCATTGGTCTCTTCAGAGCCCAGGCTCTTTTTCTTGATGATACTGTGCTTTTCCTGGCAGGTACTATTTAATAATCGTGGGATCATCGCCATCACTCTCCTACCTCAGTCTATGGAGAAGAGTCAAGCCCAAAACTATATGTAGAAATATGGTGTAGAGATAAACGCCGAGGACCAAAGGTGAGGTGGGAAAGACACGTCCCCATCCCAGGAGATGTGCTTTAGAAGTGCTACACAAAGGGACTCCTAAAACGATCCTTCCTCAGCGGCCGATTTAGGAAACCACAGGGAGGCAAAAGGCCCAGAGGAAGTGGAGCTGGGCTCACCTCAAACTTATCCTCCCAACCCTGGATCTACGCGAGATCCAGACTCTGAGACACTTCACTCATTTAACTTGACAGCATTTACACATACCTGAAAGTATATTGGTTATTTTATTCTGCACATTTAGTCGTTTCTCTCCCTCCTCCTACTTCTCATGCTAAACCCCTCGAGCTCTATTTGGCAAAGACAGAAGTAGGAAATATCTGTTGACCAAAGATAAGAAGAAAATGTTAGCTGGGTGTCATGGTCTCATGTTTGTAATAAGAGGCAGAGACCTGGAAGATTTCAGTATAAAGCCACTCAGGAAAAACAAATCTGAGAGACTTCCATCTCCAATATATAGAGAAATATTCTTAACCATTTAAGTGTTGGCCTGGGGTTTGGCTCAAGGAGTAGAGCAGCAGATGTAAGAAAGCCAAGCTAGAGCTGAAGGTCTTGAGTTTCAAACCAAAAACCAAAAAGGCCAAGAAGGAACTTGTCTGTAAGCTGTTTTGATTTCAGCAGCACTGTACATTCCTAAAACTTAATGAGGATCTCAGTTGTAGTTTATTGCGGGTTACAATATATGCTAATACCCATTAAAACAGATTTTTTAAAATCAGGTCATTAAAACAGTAATACCCATCAAATGTTAACATAATTTTATTTAAAAACCATAATTTTTCTAAAACAAAAAATAGGAATGGTATCATTTTATTTTTGTCAGTTGTGGAGCTCGAACTCAGGGCCTAGGTGTTGTCCCTGATCTCTTCAGCTCTAGGGGAGAGCTCTACCACTTGAGCCACAACGCTACTTCTGGTTTTCTGGTGGTTAATTGGAGATAAAGAGTCTCATGGACATTCCTGCCTAGGCTGGCTTTGAACCGTGATCCTCAGATCTCAGCCTCCTGTGTAACTTAGGATTACAGGCATGAGCCACCGGCACCCAGCTTCATTTTACTTTGTGCAAATTTATAGCTAGTTTGCCTAACACTGATGTAGGTTGCTAAGTACAAGCTGAATGTATCTCTCTTGGATTCTCTCTAGTGAGCACAGATAAAGTGCTCGATGTATTTTACTAAAGAAAAATCATTTTCTCATTGATAGCATGAGAAAAAACGGTCTTAAAAAGTTTACTGAGACAATATACCTAGGGGTCTAACACAGAAAGAAAGGCATGAATGGGGAAGCTTTGCAGTTGATACCCTGTGATTTGTGTTTAAAAATAGTTTCTCCATTCATGGAGAACATAACAATTGGAGGCCAGAAATGGAGGCCAGGACCAGTGAGGCACCCAGGGGCCTAGACAAGATTGTCTAGTAGTAAGGCAGGCCTGGGGCTGAAATGTCTGATAAATACTTATTAGTTTGCTTAGGGAAGAGACCAAATGGTTAGGAGTCAGTATATGATCTGTTGAATGTGACCTTTCTGAAGGTAGGATTTAAGCACATTTCTTTAGGATCATGATGAAGGGAGCTGTAGGCCACAGGTAGAGGTAGAATATGGCCAGCCACAATAGACCAATGGTGTCTGCCTGACATACCAAGTGATAGAGAATGGTTTTAGAACTCTCCCCATGGCCTTATTTGTGTGTTTGCGTGTGTGCTGGTACTTAAGACTTGAATTGAGGGCCTTACCCTTGTTCTTTCTCCTTTTTATTTATTTTTTGTCAGTTGGGGGGCTTGAACTCTGGATCTGGGAGCTGTCCTTCAGCTCTTCAGCTTTTCAGCTCAAGGCAAAGGCTTGAGCCACGGAGGCACTTCCAGGTTTCTTGGAGTCTCACAGACTTTGCTGCCCAGGCTGGCTTTGAACTGCAACTCTCAGATCTCAGCCTCCTGAGTAGCTACGATTACAGGCATGAGGCACCACGCCAGGCTTGTTTGTTTTCTTAAAGGTAGTGCTTTACTTCTTAAGACACACCTCCACTCCTGGCTTTTTGCTGGTTAATTGCAGAAGAGACTCAAGAACTTTCCTGCCTGGGCTGGCTTAGAAATGCAGTCTTCTGAAGGATTACACACGAGCCACAGGCAACTGTCTGGTCTGAAATTTTTTTTTTTTGGTCGGTTGTGGGGCTTGAACTCTGGGCTTGGGTACTGTCCCTGAGCTCTTCAGCTCAAGGTGAGTGCTCTACCGCTTGAGCCACAGCACCGGTTTTCTAGTGGTTTATTGGAGATAAGAGTCTCACAGACTTTCCTGTGCGGGCTGGCAGGAAGCTGAGATCTCAGCTTCCTGAGTAACTAGGATTACGGGCTTGAGCCACCAGCGCACGGCTTGGTCTGAATTCTTTGAAGATAGGGATTACATCTTGTTTACTTTGCCTTCCCAAGTATAACTTATGACACAAAGTAGGCATGGAATATTTGCCAAATCAATGAATCTTTTACTCCAAGATGATTAAACATTTCCTACATCTTTGACTTTGGAAGGTAGAAGGTATCTTTGGATTTACTCTGCTCTAACTGCCAAGCATTCCCAAGATTTCATCAAGTTGATCTTTAGCCATCGTCTCCTTTCTCATTTGACCAACATGGATACTTAGAAGGTTGGGTCTTGTGCTGTGCGCAGATAGCAGTGAACTCCAGACAAGGCTCCAGAGGCCCTCATGGCACAGACTATGCACTGACCCTTCCTAGCAAGGCATTCTGTTGTACATATCCAGGGGTTTCCTGTGCTCAGGACCAGTGTTGGGGAACACAGATGCTGGGACTTTGCAGGTCTAGATTATAAAGTTCCTATTTTAGAGTTCATGAACTGCCACCTTTCCTCTCTTCTGTAGCTCTGAAGCTGCAATATATTCTGGTTGATGATAAGAGCAATGTATATGGAACTTCAGTGAAAACTCATTAAAATGTGAACTGTGGCTGTCCCCTTTGCTCTTCCTTCCATTTTGTGCTATCCTCAACACCAACTGAGAAGCTTGAAGGCCATGCTGAAGATGGACAGTACACAGGGGTTTCAGATGGCCCCCCACTGCCCTGGAGCCTTGTGATCCTCACTCTGTCAGCTACTAAAACTACTATGCTCTAAATCACTGGTTCAAATTTGCTGCTGTACACCATACCAAGTTCTAGCTGACACACAGAGAACAGGCAACAAATGAAGTATTGGCAGCTAGATGTATGATGGGTAGCAACCATTTCATCTCAAATCAGATTTCGATAAGCAGGCAGGTGATTCAATAAGCTATGCCTTTGTATCCCCCACACAAAGAGCTCTGTTCTTTTATCTGTAAGAGGCCTTTCACAGAAAGCCTTCTGCTAAAGTCTACTAGCCCTTTTGAACTACCTAGGATTCTGGATCCAGTTTTCTTCCTATATTAGTAGTTACAACTATGACTACTCATTCTAATGACCATGGTAGGTATTCATACATACTTGCTACTCACTTTTTTTTTTTTTTTTTTTGCCAGTCCTGGGGCTTGAACTCAGGGCCTGGGCACTGTCCCTGAGCTTCTTTTGCACGCTACCACTTGGGCCACAGCACCACTTCCGGCATGCATGCTAGACAAGAACCCTACCACTGAGCCAGCTTCCCAGCCCTTGATTTTCTTTAATTCTAGAAAATACAACAAATAAGTATGCCCACTTCCATTCCCTCTGCAAGCCAGTTTAGATGAAATATCATTACACACCAAATTTCTGGAAGTTAAAAGTAACCACAATAAGCCTCCTTTTCTAGCCAATGTTTCAGCCTTTAAAAAAAAAACAAACCAAAAACATATCATATTCATGGATAATTTGACCCATCATACAAAAGCAAAATCTTTGTCCTAAAGTTGGAATTCTGCTGATTGCAATCTCAGGAGGTTAGCAAATGTGCCTTTTATGGTCTTGTTTTTCTGTTGGTATTTCAGTAAACTCCATTTAAATTCAAGTTACCAAAAGCAAAGCATTGCAGTATACCACATGGGTAGACTCATTCCTAACTCTGCTCATGCCTCATTTTCCTCATCTGTCATAGGAAATAACCTCATTGTGTTGCTAGAGGGATATAACAGCATAATATATGAAAACATTTAGAATAGTGCCTGGCCAGAGTTAAGAAATAACTAATACAATTAGTCTGTGATAGATTCATTTTGGAAGTCATGTGCCAGATTTTATATACTGGTAAACTGAATCACTGAGTACCCAAAGTCATAATTAGCACTGAAAAAGACATCTATGTAACAAGCTCAAAAGAAACAAGTTATGCTATGGTAACTATCAGCCAAACTAGACAGCACAAAAAACAGGATTTATTATTTATTGTAACTGCATAATAACTTTTAATTTGCTCATGTCCATAGCACCACAAATCTGAAAGATAATTTTTTCCCTCAATTAGAAGCATACACTCTGAAATATGATCAGGAAATGTTTTTGAAAATTAATTGCCATGTGTAGAACATCTTAGGAAATCTTGCCAAGCAAGACACTAGCTTTCCTTTCATCAGATTTTGCATCAAATAAAAAGATCACATCAAGGCACACGTCTTTCACTGTGCTGCAACTCTTAAACAGCCTTGGGTGCCTTGAAAAGAATTCCTTTCATCTAAAACTATTTTCAGCTGCGCTCAGACAGGTGCGGGCTTTCCGAGGGGCTACTCGCTGTTCTGACTGAAGCGGAGCAAGAACTCGATGAGCGTGCGTGTGGGCCTCCCGGTCATGCCCTTCCGCAGGTACGGCACCTCGTCCTTGTTGGTCATCACACCCGCTATGTCCAGGTGCGCCCACTTAGGGTGGGTCACGAACTCCTTCAGAAACGCCGCAGCTGTGCAAGCTCCTGCAGATCTGGAGAGAAAGGCACACACAGCACTGCTGACCCTGCGTCTTCATGCACTGGACATGTCAGTAAGATCCCATATTCCTGCTAGCTAGGTTCCCCAGAGTGCAAAACGCTTGTAAGACCATGTAAGAAGTTAACCCAGAAATCACTTCCAAAGTATTTCTTTTACATGTGGCTTTAAGCCAAACATGAGATAATTTCCCCTATTTTACATTTACATGTTTTGTATCTCTTACTACTTCCTTTTTTCTTTTTTTTTTGGAGGTACTTAGGTTTAAATTCAGAGCCTTGGGCCACACTCTAGCTCTGTTTTAGTTTTATTTTTCAAATACAATCTTGAATTTTGTGCCCAGGCCCCAATCCTCCTGCTTACGCCTCCCACATAGTTTAGCTGACAACGCCTCCCACATAGTTTAGCTGACAGGTATAGGCCATCATGCCTAGATTTAATTAGCTGAGATGAGGTCTTGTGAACCATTTGCCAGGGTAGCCTCAAACATGTATCCTCCCCATCTTTGCCTCCCAGATAGATAGGCTGATAGGTATGAGCCACTGAGCTTGGCTCTTTGCCACTTCATTTGCTATGACCTTTAGTATGCAACAGTTTTAGAGTCTGTTAGGGAAATACTTTGAGCACTTAACACATCCCAGAAAGTGTACATGTTCTACACCAAAAAGAAACTGCAGCCAAACCCTTGTAAAGAGACTTAAGACTAAAAAGTCATCTTGGCAGCCATGGATGATTATAAAAACAATACATTTGGCTCCTCTTACCTGTATTTCCCAATGTTATTAACATCAGCAAGCTGGCAATCTACAACTTGTCTGGTGTAATGCTCAAAGAGGGGCATCCTCCACACACGGTCTCCTGTGTCAATGCTGGCCTAAAGAAGACATTTGGGTGACAGTTAAAACTGGATGAAGCCAGGTGCCAGTGGCTCACACCTGTAATCCTAGCTATTCAGGAAGCTGAGATCTGAGGATCACGGTTCAAAGCCAGCCCAGGCAGGAAAGTCTGTGAGAATCATCTCCAGTTAACCACTAAAAATTGGAGGTGGTGCTGTGGCTCAAGTGATAGAGTGCTTGCCTTGAGCTGAAGAGGTCAGGGCCAGCGCCCAGCCCAGAGTCCAAACCCCACAACCAACCAAAAAACAAAAAAACTGGATGAAGTAGGTTCTGAAAATTTCACAAAATGCTTGAAGCATTAAAAGAGCAATTCAGGGGGAGGGACAAGTTGTGGAGGGGGGGAGGGATGGGTTTAGTAGGGGAAAAACCAAGGAGGGTGTAACACAGTAGGAAATATACTCATGCCGGCACCGGTGGCTGGTGAGAGAGGCCCAGAGCTCAGCAGTCAGATGAACCGCTGCACTCATCTAGCAGGCGAGCTGCATGTACACTATGTGACTCACAAGGCGCTCCTTCCCAAGGCCATCCTCATACCCTTCACTACTAGGGGATTCTCAACATGGCCACATTATTTGTAAGCTGATTCATTTATCAGGAAACCTAAAGTGCCTGGAATTAAGATTATTGCTGCGGTCCATTTCCAGCTTAAAGGCAAACCCACAGCATGATAATTACTTTAACACGGGGGATGAATGAGTATGTAACTGGAAAACCACAACTTACTCATCTCCGTAATTTAGGCTCCCATCTGTGATTCCTACCTTATGCAGCTTCTCCCATAGCCAGGATGAATTGGTGAAGACCCCAGTAGCACCTGACCCCAGGGCTATGTCCATGGCACCTGTAACACACAGCCCCCTCAGGTCACCATCTGTCTCTGCAAGCCGGAACTACAGCCTCTAACCCAGTCTAATGAATCAATCCCTTATTTTCAAAAACATCTAAGCTTCAGACATCTTCATTCCTACTGTCCAAGTAAAATTTCACTCTCATTATTAAGGGAAAAAAAAAAAAAAAAAAACAGTATCAAGTGTCACCCCTAGTAATCTCATCCCAGGGTAACTACAACCACCTTCTGATATTTTCTTCTGGACTTTTAAACATTTTTTAGAGAAATAATTAAGTGGGCATTCTTCCTTCCATTCTTCCTTTTACACTGTAAACACTCACTCCTCTATTATAAACAGATACCTGAAAAATCTCTAATGATATTAAGACAGATGGAGGTATCGTAACTGACCTCACTACTGGCATTGAGGCTGCTCAGTTTTCAGCACTTCTAATCACACCTCGGGAACTATCTGCTATAAGACTTTGATTCCTTTAAGAAAAAAGTCTGCTATTATTCTAACTTACATATTTCCTCTACTTCTCATCTCCAACAGACTTGTGTCCTATTGGTTGATCTTTAAAAGTTAATAATTAGCATTAAATAAAATCAGTTTAAAACTCGTATTTCTAGGTTATCTCGAGTTCCTGACCATGTACAACAGCTTAGTGCTGCCATCCTGACTTCGGTATTGGCTCAAAGGAAATGAATGATGGGCCTGGGTCCGTGGTCCCTGAAGTCTTTCTAGTTCACTCCATCACTGCTGCTGACACTGCAATCTACCACAGGAAATAGTCATGTTCAGAAAACAAATAAAATGCCCTGGGAAACTTCAAATAAACAAGAGAGAGAAAAGAGAAGTGGGCATCCAGGTATCAACAGTGATCATTTCACAGACACGATCTCACCTCTCACACCCCATACCCAACAGTGTATTTTGAAACTAATTAAAGATACTCTAATATCCATCCGTAAAACACATACAGATCGACATCTCAAAATTCAACCTCCCCCCAGCAGGACTCTCTAGCTTCACCAGCCTGCCTGGGTCCATTTGTGTCTTTTTCTAGACCACTCTCCACACTGGTGTGCTGGGTAACCGTTGCAAGGCATAAAGTGGACCTTAGCACCTTGGTGCTCGTGTGCTTCAGCAGCACCTGGTTCAATGCAAAGCCCTGTAACACATCACCAGCCACAAAATCAGGGGAAGTGTGTGCCGTCACCTGTTAAGGTAGCGGCGTTGATGATGAGTTTGGGATTAAAGGTGTGAGCGTAGCAGAGTGCATCAGCTAAGATGAGCCTCCCCTCGGCGTCCGTGTTATCAACCTGCAGAGAGAATGAACAAAGAGAAAGAGTATGGAAATGAGGCCTAATAATGCTGGATTTAAATTGCCATCAAGTATCAAAAACATACTTATATAACTGTCTCCCTCCCTACCAGAGTTGAGAACTTTGATTGGACTTTTTACTGACAATCTAACAAGAAGTGGGGAAATGTGTAGATTCCTGAAAAGTTAGACTAAAGAGCTTAGAAAAGCTAAGTGGCAGCATGGATTCCTAGGCTAGAGAACTCTTGCCAATTCCTGCAATCCTGTGTTTTCTTAGTAGAAACTGCCATGTTCCTGGCAGTTTTCACAGGAGTACATGCTGCCTCACCCTCAGCGTATGGAGTGGTGTTTTCCATGTAAACATCCAACACGGATGAAAGCTAATCATGCCACAAGCATAGGCAGACAACGGCTCCTGCTATTTCCTACTGTTCAGACACAGAGCCCATGCTTTACTGCTACACCATGTTCTACAGGGCTGGCTGCAATTTCAAGGTCATTTGTGTGTACAATAGTTATTGGAACATGAATCTGTTAGTGAGCATGAAAAATACTCTTAAATATTCCCATTGAGAAATTCCTATAGGGCTAGGGGATATGGCTCAAGCTGTAGAGCAAGGTAAAAGCAAGGTTCAAACCCAAGTAGTGCTGATTTAAGAAACAAAGTAACAACAAAAACCACTCATGACTCTGCCTGGAAGAGTACTCGCCCTGAAGACAACCCCAACATGGAGCCAGGGCCGTGAGGGGTTCCTTGAGGAACCTGGGAGTGGGATGCTCTGGATGGAAGCTCCACTACAAACCTGGATGGTCTTCCCGTTCTTGGCTCTAACCACATCTCCAGGCTTGTTGGCCTTGCCACTGGGCATGTTTTCACAAAGAGGGGCCAAACCTATGACAAAGAACATAAAAGAAACATAGCACATACTGGGTCTATACAGGCCATCCACGGCAGGCTGCAGGTGAGCCACAGCACGCTAGACACTGCATGACCTCAACCAAGTGAGAAACTTGAGCGCCACCAGTGACACATCAGCATGCTTATCCAGGCCTAATGTGATTCCATTGAGGAAGAAACACATAAAGTGCAACTGGTGGAAGATCAGGAGACTAATTTGGGCCCTTCAAACCCACCAATGTCATGAAAGAAAAAAGGGCAGGAAGAGGGCTTAGACGAAGGAAAACCGGAGGGTCACGGCAGACAAATCAATGTGGGATCTTAGCTGGATTTTAGTTTCAAAACCAATTATAAACAAAATGGATTTTTTAAGGCAATGGGAAATCAGATTTGGTTACTGTATTAATCCTTGGAAAAAGTAACGGTATTGTCACATAAAATGTCCTCGGTAGACATGCCATGATGTTGGCAACTTCCTTAAAAAGGTACAGCAGGGGGAAAAAGGACTGATATAATGAAACAACACCGGCAGAGGCAATGATACTGGAGTGGTGGGGAGGGGAGCACAAGTCAGACAGACTTAGCCGTTCTACTTCTCTACACAGGGGCTGTGAACGGGCCAAGGCATGAAACCCAATCTCTCTCTTCTCCCCTTTGTCCTCTGAAAGATGCCATTTGCAGCACTACAACCCCTGGCGCTGTCTCTGTGGTCTGCAACCTATAACACCAAGAGATGCCAACTACCAAGAGCTTTTTCTGCCCCAGGCAATTTCTATCAGGCATTTACTTGGCCACATGGTCCCATGAGATAATCACGACATGAGCCAGTGATGAGGCCCTGCTGACTACAGAGCATCAATAAAGCACAAACTTGACATTTGTGCCCCTGACTGCTAACCACTTTTTGCAGAAGTAAAACAAATCAATGGAGCTATATAGTCCACTGATTGCAAGACGCATCTAACTTAGTCAGCTCAGAAATAAAGCATTCATCTCAGCTACACAGCTCTTCTTGATGAAAAGCTATTTAAAACCTGTCTCTGGATCTTTCTGGACGGGAGGACACCAAATATGCTGAGTGCTGGAAGCTCTACCACACGCAATGCTTCCTTTCCCTCTTACCTACGATATTGATGGGCAAATTGAGCTTCGCAGCAGACACAATGGCTGAGCATATGGTTGCAGCTCCTCCCATGTCAGCCCTCATGAGGTCCATATTTGCAGAGGGCTTGATGGAGATACCACCACTGTGGGAAAAAGGCAGTGAGCAAGACCAAGGCCAAAACCACCGCCAGGTGTGGTGGCACATCCCTGAAGCCCTGTCTTTTCCAACTCTGCCACTCCTGGGCTGCTTTCCAGTTGTAAGAAACACTTATGGCTTGGTAAGACTAATGACTGCTAGACCACTCAGCTAAGGGAGGTAAGGCTTGCAAAGAAAAGACAGTATGTTCTTAGCAACGTATGGCCACATCCATGTGGACAGGTTTCCACCAAGGAGAATCAAAGTGTGTAGTGAGCAGATTTTAAGACATTATAAAGACAGATCTGATTTTGAGTCCTGATTCTACTTCTTAAGTTTTTTGGTTTTTTTGGGGTCGGTTGTGGGGCTTGAACTCTGTGCCTAGGCACTGTCCCTGTGCTATTTGGCTTCCGGCAAGCACTTACCACTTGAGCCACAGCGCCACTTCCTGTTTTCTGGTGGTTAATTGGAGATAAAAGTCTCATGGACTTTCCTGCCCGGGCTGGCTTTGAACTATAACCCTCAGATCTTAGCCTCCTGAGTAGCTAGGATTACAGGCATGAGCCACCAGCGCTCAGCTCCACTTCTTAGTTTTGAGACTGAATAAATTAATCTCTCTGAATTATGGCTTCTTTACAGTAGAATGGCCACAAGTCCCAGTGCATATGGTAAGAGTAGGGCTAATATACAAAAAATGCCTACTCAGCCAGCACCTGTGGCTTATGCCTATAATCCTAGCTAATCGGGATGCTCCCAGTTCCAAGCCCAGCCTGGACAGCAAAGTCCATGAGACTCTTATCTCCAGTTAATTACCACTGTAAACCTAGACACAGAAGTATGAATGCTAGCCTTCAGTGAAAAAGCCAAGGGACAGCAGCTAGACCCTAAATTTAAGCTGTAGTAAAACACCCACATACCTACCCCTCCCCCCCAACCCTAGTCACTGACATGTAACATAAGCATTTTGTAACTGGTAGCGTGATACATTTTAAACAATCTGCAAACAAGGTGGGGGAGGGTTCATAGCCCAGTTCTACACTTATACAATGTAGCTTAATCAAACTTCTTTACCATTCTCCCTTAATGTTTCCTACTTCTTAAAATAATTTCCACAGGTTTCAGCATTCTAATTTACTTCATGCAAATAAATTACTTCAACCATTAAAAAAAATTGCGTAATCAAACCCCATGGTGTGGACTCACACTGTGACCTGAGTAACACATGTACACACAAAACAGTCACCAACACGCAAAGCACAGACCTCCGGTGCTGTAAAAGGCAATTACCTGTCAAAAGTGATGCCCTTCCCCACAAAGACCAGGGGTGCATCACCGGCATTAGGGCTACCCGTGTAGTGAATTTCCAGGAAGACTGGAGGCTCTTCAGACCCTTTGGCTACGCTTAGAAACGAGCCCATCTCCTGCCCCTCAATCCAAGACTTGGGTCTGCAGGACAGAAAGGGAGGAAAAAAAAGATATGCTATTACATTTCAAAACTACCCAGGAAAAGCTCATGGGCATGTTCTTTTGGTTTTTGTTTTTACTTTTTAAAAACTTTGTTAGGCTGGGGGGCCAGTATCATGCCTGTAATCTTAGCTACTCACGAGGCTGAGATCTGAGAACAAGATTTGAAGCCAACATAGGCAGGAAAGGTCATGAAACTCAATTCCAATGAACCACCAAAAAGCTAGAAGTGCAGCTGTGGCCCAAGTGGTAGTGCACTAGTCTTGAGCAAAGTGGCTCTAGAACATCACCTCAGCCCTATGCTCAAGCTCCAGGACCAGCTTATTAGTGCCTATTAATTGTACAAATTAGTGTGCATATATTTCCATGTTTTACAGTTTTTAATGGGTTTCATTATGCAAAAGCTCTTAAATATACTGGAGCAAGAAGTGTGGCTCAGTGCTTACCCAGCATGCACAAGGCCCTCAGTGCAAGGGATGTAGAGGCCTGTCCGTGTCCATTGATAATACTCTACTACTTGCTCTGTGGATATTCTGGGGCAAATCACTTACTTCTGAGCCTATTTGCTCAATGATGAAAGAAAATTTATGCACAGTAGCAAATACAATGTTAAAAAATAATGTGTAACCAATAAATGGTAACTTCTATCCCAACATACATAAGTTATTCCTAAAGTTTTAACCCAAAGATGAAACACCCAAGAAAAATCCAACAACACTATCCTACACTGCCTAGAATAAAATACCCTATTTCCTTGCTTTCTGAGGATTGCTGGAACTCCATTTTCCAATACTGTCATACTATTACAGCTTTACCTGCAGTTTGAGATGTCTCTGAAGTGTCTAATGTGGGAAAAAGAATTCATTCTTACCTAGCACACAGAACCAAGGTGGAAGATAGAATAGAAACAGTTCTTAAGGCAAACTAGAAGAGTCACCATACTCTTCTACAGGGTACAAGGGAGCTTTGTATTAATTTCTGTGTTCCCAGACAGACCAAGCAGCACCAGGTCCGAGAAAGACTCCATACTTGCCTATCCATTGGTCCTCAGATTAAACCAGGACTGCCACCAATCTTCAAAAGGACAAAGAATATATGTACCAAGAAGTCAAACAAGGGTGTACTATGAAAGCCACTGTACATGAAGTCAGTATTTGATGTTTTATAAAGACCTCCCTTCTGGAAGAACTGTTTGTGCTACTTCTTTTTTGTTGGTCAGTTGTAGGGCCTGAACTCTGGACCTAGGCGCTGTCCTTCAGCTCAAGGCTAGCACTCTACCATGAAAGCCACAGCACCACTTCCAACTGTCTGTACTTCTTTGATGGAGACCCACCTACACTAGCCAAGGTTTTATGCAGCTACACCTCAGCTACATGAGTCACATGCCACCCACACATCTTGCCTCTTCTCTGCCTGAGCTCTTCTTCCCTCTGATCTTGTCCAGAAGCCTTGCAATTTCTCGGAGATCAAAGCAAACCCGCATCCGAACCCAAAGTGCCCATGTGTACCCTTTGTGAAAGTGTAGGCGAGGCTCCACATCCTTTTACAGGCATCCTGGTCCCTGCTCCCAAGGGGGGATTGTGTTCCTTCCTGAAGATTCTCATTGACAACAAAGACCACAACCCTGAACCTTTGTGTCTAAGCTCCTGGGCATGCTAGAGGCGCTGTGCCTGCTGTAACGGCACCGCCATTACTTGCTGACACAAAGTAGCTCTGGCATCGCCTCTCATAAGCCAAAGCAATGTCAGGACATCTGCCGGGACATCTCGATAAAGCCTACATACCACTATCGATTAAACACCTATGAGCCACTGCTGAGACTTGATCAAACGCTAAGGTGCCGTGTTTTTCTATACATTACAAGCTTTCCTTCACTCAGCTAGTTCATGTTATCCTAAGAAACATGAACTCTAATTACTGAAGAAAGCTTTCAGATGAAGGTCCCTGAAGATGTTACTCTGGTAATGAGTAATTGTTTGGGCAAAGCAAATACCTGCCAACTTATTTTAATTGTAAGTCCCTAACTGCTCAAATTGGGTTGCTTAGACAGCTATGAAGAGAGCTCAAGAGAGCAATGGAACTTGGAAGGCAGGACCTGAAGTTCTCTAGCCCTGCCCTGATCCATTAGCACTAACAACACCAATCCTGCAATCTAGCTAAGGGAATTCCCTTTTCATGCCCCTAGGCATACCCTACCTTTACTGCATCACAAGCAAAAAGACAGGAAGAGCTGACCAAAATGACACACTTAAGTTCCTGAGAGAGCTCCTCTGCTACTATGTCATCCAGCAACTCAACTCCTAAATATTCATCTAAAAGTTAAGAGACAAGTCCACATAAAATTCATATTCAGTTGCTCCCAGCATTGTGTGTAGAACACAACTCTGATGGGAGAGATCACAGAAACGATGCAAATGCATGTGCATCACTAAGGCCTTGGGAAAGGAAAGGGAAGGGAAATGAGCAGGGAAACTAGAAAATGCGTGGGCAGGGCTGTGGCTCAGTGGTAGAGTGCTTGCCTTGCATGCCTGAGGCCCTGGGTTCGATTCCTCAGCACCACATAAGCAAAAAGAAAAAAGCTGGAAGTGGCGCTGTGGCTCACGTGGTAGAGTGCTAGCCTTGAGCTGAAGAGCTGAGGGACAGCACCAAGGCCCAGAGTTCAGGCCCCACAACCGGACCCCAAAAACAACAAACAAACAAAAAAAGAAAATGCGTGGGCACATACATACACACCCACAGCATGAAGTCATAGCACATTCTCAAAGATGAGGAAAGACCCAAAGACCCTCAGGGCCCTAGCCCGTGGGTGGCTGTTGGTGGATGATCTCACCTCTCTGGGTTCAAGTTACTACTCTGAATAGACAAGGGGTAGCATTTAGGACCCGAAGGGCTTCTTCTGGCTCTGACCTCCTCTAGGTCTGAGGCAATCTTGAATTACCTGATGTGGACCTCTGTTTTAGAACTAGCACTTCTGAGATTCTTCTCAATGATCTCAGCAAATCTGGTTGGTGTCATCTCGTTGGCTGGAGTCTCCATCAAGTGGCGGGCCAAGTTCTGCCCAGAAGCAAAGAGGACACCTCTCTGCCAGGCCTCCTGATCCCCGCTGCAGAGCAAGTAGAGTTACTGTCAAATGATGTAAAAAATACCGGCCACTCTGCAGCTAAAGAGGCTCATAAACAAAACAAAACAAACGCAAAAAACCTAGAAGAGAAAGACTACAAATAGACTCAGGTAAAGGAATAATGCAAAGAGCTTGAAACTAGGCCCCACTAAGGCCTGTTTGTCAAGCCAAGCAGTCAACTTACAATCTTCCCCTGTATAAAATAGGGGCTGGGCTTATGGATCTTTGGAGCTATAATCCACCTCAAACACAGATGGGCAGGCTCCTGTACAAAGGTTTATTTTGTACCCTTTTACAGTACAGGGGTGACACAGGTCAAAGGCCAGCAGTAAAGCAAGCAGTCCACAACCAGACATTAAGCTAGAGACTTTTTTGCCTGGGTCAGAGCTCTAAATCCTAACTCCTGGATGGCAAGACTAATTGTAGAACAGTAGCACACAACCATGTGTTACATGATTCTGGCTCTTCTTGCCCACAGCAGGAGTTAATATGGGCAGCTTGGAGATGGATAAAAGGACAGCTGACCTAGCTCAAAGGGGTCGCTATGCATCACACACTTGTTACAATCTGTCTTTGGATCATCCCAGAGACAATGGAACTGGAAATACAATGCTAGAGGTCTTACTCACTGAACTAAGGTCACCCTGAGAAAGTGGTGGAGCCAAGAGTCGAATCCAGCTGACTGCATTCCTAGCTACTCCCTTCCAGCTGCTCAGCACCACGGGCCAAGGGCCACCCATGGTCCCGCAGCACCTGTACTGTAGTGCCTCTAGGTCTTTGCTATCTGTTCTTTTCTCTTTTTTTTTATTGGTTCTGGGGCTTGAACTCTAGACCTGGGCGCTGTCCCTCAGCTGATCAGCTCAAGGCTAGTGCTCTACTACTTGACCACAATGCCACTTCCTCATGCTATCTTTTCTGACAGCAGGGATCTTGCCCTTCAGAATCTAGTGCAGGGCTGGGATGCACCAGTGACTAGTGGCCTGCTGAAGAGTCTCCCCAGCAGATTCTGACAGCAAAGACTGTGCAGCTCTATAATGAGCACAAGGCCCACAGGTGCCAGCCCAGTGGGAATGATATGGACTGAACCCTGCTCGGACACCTCTGTCATCACCGCTCCCTTCTGGTAACAGGATGAGCAGTATGGACTCTATGGGGGGAAACGTAACACGGGACAGAGCCTCAGACAGTTACCAGTACTGCAGTGGCTAGCAAGGTTACAGACAGCCCAGGCACTAGCACCCGACACTAAGGAGCAGGCAGCTCATCTCCAAAAGGCCACCTGTGAGAATACCAGGAAGTACCACCCTCAGCTTAGCTTCCTTCCATCACCTTCCATAGAGCTTTGCTGACACAACTGTCTTCTTCTTCTGCTTGAGGTCATCGTATTCATAGAGACCAAGCACAGCTCCTTCCGCAGCAGCCTGGGCATCTCCGCAGGGATCCACCTCCACGGAAGACAGCTCCAGGTCTTGAACCTGTCTGCACCCAGCTTTGTAAGGACCCAGGAAGCAGAACACGGATGTCAGTCAAACAGAAGAGGAGCAACAGGTAGCAGAGGCAAAGGTGGTATGCTATGGAACAAGCCTGGGGTTCAAATCCTAGCTCCGACACTTAACTATTCTGAATCTCCTTTTCCTTTTCTGTAAATGAGGACGGATGTACAACTAACTTGCAGACAAGACACAGTGCACAGCAAATCCCAGAACGGGGAGGCCCGAGAGGCAGCTCTTCCTATGATCATTTCTGAAACACTGGTGTTTTAGATGAAGCTTCCCAATCACCAAGAGATCCCCAGATGAAAAGGGACAGAGAAATGATGACCTTGTAACTATGCCCATAGCACTGAGCAAAGTCCATCATTAACCTTTACTGCTTATATTCATATCCTATACATAGGTTATGAAATAACAGCTTAACATGAACTTTCAAAGTAAACTTAACAAGCATTTATGATGTACACAGGGCCAAGTATTAGTCAAGTTAATTACTGGTGCTTCAGAATGCTTCTCAAAGCACTTTTGGTCAGTCTCTCCGTGACAAAGGCTGTCCTTGCCACTCAGCTCTCCAAGGGACTATGTCCCCTTAATTCCTCCAAGCTAACTGCCTGACAAACAGGAACAGGCATAGCCCTTTTTATTAGGGGTGAACAAGTAGCCCATTCTCTGCTCCTCTAAAATATGATAACTCCATACACCTAAAAGTCTGGCAGTGCCCCAAACAAAAATAACTCACATAGCACAATCTCTGGTTGGATATAGCTCTAAAAATAAATGACAGTAAAGCCTAACAGAAACTACAGAAGTACTAAAAGTAAAAAATCTCATAAGTTATCTTTTACTATAAGCCAAGCACCTTGCTAAAGGGGAGCTGACTTGGCTAAAATGTGTCACTGGATGAGAACATGCAGGAGTGGCGATGGTGGAGAACAGAGAGAAAAGGCAGTCTTAAAGGGAGGGCCCTCAAGCACTTTTATCAACACAGACATGAAAACAAATCACCTGCTACAGCAGCTCTGATGTTCTCTTTGCCTTCATTCCAGTTCTCCAGGTCATCAAATCCAGCTGTCCTTTTGCCGAGGCCGACCACTACCACGCTGGGGAAGTCCTGGCGCACAAACACACGCCATCAGCCCCCGAGGTTTGTGAAAGCTCTCCTTCCCAGCAGGAAACGGTCCGTGGCACATCACTGATCTCCCACAGACACTTAACCCTCCATAGGGGGCAAAATAAGGATAGCGCCGTAAATGATTCTACATTCTGAGGGATGTTCAGAGTGAGAAACACAATCTAGGCAATGGACAGCGGTGCCTGGTCCCAATCTTAAATACATCTGCTTAATGCTGGAATGAAACTGTATGATCCAATACATACTTTCTAGCACGACTGGGCAGCCGGTACCAAGCCCACAGAAGGTTTACTAAATAACCACGATCTTCATCTCATACCTGATGCAGACCATAAAAGGTTCGGGTTTTGCCGGTCTTCAGAGGTGGTCCAGATCTAGAGCAAGGAGAAATGATTGTTCTACAAATGGCTGTAATATAATTTGCTTTTACAATATTTTCGCAACTGCATCTATGGATTTGTTTCTACAGAATGCTCTCAGGCCAGACTTTTCACATACAGCACTTCTCACTGTAGCTCAAAAACTTGTTAGCAAACTTGTAGATTGGATAACATGAATGTATTCACAAACAAGGGAAGTCACTGCCACAGATGGGCTGGCACAGGTGCTCAGGGGATCTGAGCACCGGATGCTAGCTGAGCTGATGACTCTTGAATCTTTTCCTAAAAGACACAAACACCAAAACAACTATGGCAACCAAAATAGAGGACTTGACAGCATTATATCCGTATGGAGGTTGTAGTAGGGGCTTATCTGGATGAGAAATAGTCAATCGCCCGGTCAAAAGGGGGAACTCCATGTAGCTAGGAGACAGGAGCAGAGCTGAGGCGATAGATAGCCCAGTGAGCTAGCAGGAAGGCCAAAGTCTGGATCCATGACCTAAGGCTCTCTCTACTGGTGAAGGACTAGTAGTAATACAGAGGATATGCAAATTCTGCAGTCCACCCATTAGATAAATTTTTATAATTATTAGACCTCTAGTAGAGTCTACTAGATGATAAGCTATTTGCAGTGGCTCATGTTAATACTTCTACCTTTGGAAATATGGCCTGAAACTCCAGTGCTTCCTACTTTCTCTCCAAAAGTGGTCAGATCTCAGGCCCCTTCTAGCCTTCCTGAATTACAATCTGCATTCTTACTACATCAGCAGATGAGCCACTTTAAAACTTATATTCAAATTCCAGGCAGGCAATAAATGGTAGAAATTTTGACTGTTTTTAAACTATAAGTTACAGGAGACAGACAAACTGGTGGGAAGGCAGGAGGAAGGGATTAGGAAAAGTGAATTTGAGCCAGGGGGTGAGCTGAAGCCCTGTGGTACTTCCCCAATCCTGCATCCCTTTACAACAGGGTTGTGATCTGCTTGCAAACCATGTGACTTCCCAGAACTCCAGACCTACCCGCATTGAACATAAAATGCCTTCTAGACAGTTCCACTTTCACTTCCACTAAGGAATCCTGGCCAGCGGATTTCCTGGCATTTTATCCACTAACAAGAAGGCATTAAAAAGAAGAAAAAAAAAATCTTTGGTTTGGGGGCCTTTAGGAACTAGAACTCCCAGGTAATACTTACATGTTCAAAGTTTCTCTCAGCTTTCCAGCCACCAATTTATCAAAATTCTCTCCTGCACTTGTAAATTGTGGCACATCATCTTCTTTGTCTTTGGAATAGATTCCTAAAATAAGGCCCTGTGAGGACAACCAGGAAATATGTAAGTAATCAGAGTTGAGTCCTTGGTGGTCCCAATACTCCAAAAGGAGCAAATACTTTTACCAAAACTTGGCCTTTCCCATGGACAGAACAGAGGGAGCATGGGTCATGCCGCTGGCTGGGGTATCTCTCACATCAGTGCTTCCAATTCCTCACTGAGCCAAACCAAGACGACTACTACCATTCCATAGCTTAGCTTGGGTTTTATGTCTAGAAGAGTCGCTGACCCCCACCGATAGGGAGTTGCTGACATCAAATGGAATTGTCCAAACAAACCTGCTGAAATAAGCCTTCATTTCCACCTGGGTCCACAACTTACTGCCTTGGCCCAAGCACTTGTTTCCTTTTGTCCACTCCCATATGCATGTGAAAATAGCAAGCTCTATTCATATGCTTTTGTCCTGCTGATACAATAGGTCAGGTTTGATTCTTAGGCCCGCCACAGAACAGAGGAGTGTTGAAATTTCTTTCCTCCTCGAATGCAGGTATTCTTACAAACACAACAAAACCAATGCTTACATTGACGCTATAGGTTGAGCTTCTCTTACCTGAAATGTTCCAGATTTTCTCAGATTTCAGAATATGGGAGCTGACATGGAATGGAACCCGAACCCAGGCCAAAGCATAAAATTCACTTGCTCCATATACTCATGAAAGGCATTATACAATATGTTTAAAAACTGTTCTGTGCTTTTTTCACTGTGACTTGTCACAGGAGGTCACTTTCCACTGGTGGTGATCAAGTCATTGTTCCAAAAATTCTCGATTTTGAATCTTTAAAGGAATTTCAGACTTGTATTAATAATTAAGTACTGCACCAACCTCTAGGCTTGGGAGAGGCGGCAGTAGAACATTTTCCCAGGTGGGGCAGTATCCCCGGTCTGTTACACAAACCCAGGGTCCTAACATCAAAACAAGACAAAAAAAAGTAAACTCTGAGCTCATCATTTGCTTTTGCAAGGCCATTATTAATGACTTTTTAAAAAAATTGCTGTTCTGTTTTGCTGAGGGCCACTCTGTGAAGTGGAAAGAACACGTAGTCTTGTTCCCCATGTGCCAGTTATAAGAAACCAGAACCTGGGGGGTGGCCCCTTGGGGATAGGCCTGGGTGCGAATCCAGATCCTTTCTTTCCGTGCTTGGTCCCTTCTACAAACCCCACAAGTCCTGAGACTCAGCAGTGCTCCCGCCCTCCTTGCCACCAAAGCAGACAAGGCTTCTGGAGCGCCGGTTCACTCCGCCAGGTTCCAGCGTTTTCTGTTGGCCCGTGGGGATCCCACGGGGCCACGCGCCAGGCTCTGAGAGGAGACAGCACGGTCTCCGGAGGAGCTCCGGACCGGTGCTCAGTCCTCCCCGCTCCGAGACACCCACCGGCGACCGGCCCCACCCCATCCAGAACATCCCGGCTCTCCCGGGCCCCCTAACGCGACCCCTTCACTTCGGAATCCCTCTGTGCCCAACTTCTCCACATCCAATTCCCTAAAGGAGGATTTTCCTCCGGAAGTCGCTCCTCCCCACGGCAGAGCCCCGGGCCTGACGGACCCGGCCGCGCCACTTCTCACCCCCCCACCCCACCCTCAGGCCTGATTCCTGACCTTTCACCGCGGGGGGAGGGGGCGGGCCGCGGAGCCGAGCCCGGGGCCGGGCCGACCCCGGGACCTCCGCACGGGCTGGGACGGCGGTGCCACCCCCCCCGCCCGCCCGCGGTGACCGCACGGGTGGAAGACGCGACGGGCGGGACGCACGCGGGCGCCACGGGAAGGGGAACGCGCCGAGCACGGCCCGCCAGGGACTGGGGACCGCGGCCGCCGCCGCTCCCCGCAACCGGAGGTAACTTCGGGTTGTTTTCTCTTTCTCTCCGGCCGCTCGGTTGGCAGCTCGGCGCCGGCGCCCCCCGCCGCCAGCCCCGGCCGGCCGCGCAGCGCCCCCCGCCCGCGCGCACGAGGCTCCCGCGGCGGCTCGGGAGCGGCCCCGCGGCCCCCTCTCACCTTCGTCATGTCTGCGCTGGAGAGACCGCGGCTCGAGAGACGCCGCACGCCCAGACGTCGGACGACGACTCGCCCCGCAGCCGGAAGAGGCAGCCAGAACATCGTCTCCCCTCCCAACGCCGCGCCCGGAGCCGCCCTCCGGGAGCACGTGGCGCCTGGGGGGCGGGCGCGCGCCTGGGGGCGGGGCCATGGGCCGCCACGCAAAGCACGCTTGGGGATGGGGGAAACAGGTGCCGGGGGGCGGGGCGAGCGGGCACGTGAGGGCGGGGTTGTCGGCGACCCGCCCCCGGCTGAGGCTTTGGACCAATGCGCTTAGGTAAGGGGCGGGGTCTGGAGCGGGCGGTGCATGCGTTGGGGCGGGGCTTCCTGCGCGTGCCACCAGCGCGGCTCCTTGAGCGCGCCTGGGGGCGGGATGGGCGGGAAAGCGCAGCTGGCCTTCGGGCGGTATTGGGGTGAGCGGGTGTCTGAGGTCCAGTACCGGCCCCTGAGGGCAGAGACGGAGAGATGATGGTACGACTGGACGGGGCTCTGAGGCCCGAAAGTCCAGCGAGTGGGGTGGGGCGGCCTGCGGGGGAGGAGCGCGCCGGGCCTGGCGGGCGTGGGGACCCCGCGCCGGTCGTCATGGTTACTGGATTCACTAGCGGACGGGAGGACGCCGCCCGGCTTTCCTGGGGGCCGAGGGTACGGCGGGGTCAGTTAGACCAGGTACCGGCTGGTTGGTGTTTAAAATGCGTTCGCTTTTCACCGCGAGAAATCCCGGCGGGGCGCGGGAGGGTTGGCCCCGCTCTGGCATCAGACGGCGGGCGCGCGAGCCCGGCGTCGCCGGGTCCGGGATGGCCTTCGGGGGAGGCCGACCCCGCGCAGCGGTCTCCGGCCCGGAGTCCCGGCAGCCGTCTTCCCTGTGACCTCCGCTGCCACTCGCCTCTGCCCCCTTCCCCCTGAGCTGCTTTCCTGAACGTCTTCAGAATCCTTTTCAGACTAGAATTCAGGAGCTCGGGACCAGAGAGCCCTGGGGAGCTGGGCTGAATACCGCTCTCCATTCCTCCCCCCACCACAGAGGGTAACAGGGACAGTCCTGTGTGGACCGTCAGTACACAGGAAGCGAAAGGAACGTAAGGATAAATGGAATAGATTTTATTTGGACAATGTTCCCCCCCCCCCAACTCATCTCTCTGGTGAAAGTATTCTTTGCCTCCTTCTGTGGCAAATGCTTCATTCATGTGAGAGTGATCCTCATTCTGGCAGAACAAAGGAGGTCAGGATATCTCCCTCTTAAATTTGATGGGTCTATAGCTCAAAAGAATGCCAAAGTGGTGTCTTTTGGGATTGTATAGTCTGCTAGCTTTCATGATCTTGTAGAGGTGAGAAAAGCTACAATTGCAAAATGATGTTTAAAAACGCATTCTCATATGGTTATATGTGGGCATGTGTTAAGGTTTGGATTTGGAGTATGTCCCAGAGGCCATTAATAGTGAGAATCCTTTTTGTTTTCCAGCCCTGTCAGGCAGTATAAGACTCAAGAATTCCTTTGGCCCAAAATGGGACACACACACACATACACATACACACACACTTCTCCTTGGCTGCCTAGGCCCCCCCTCTGCCTGTATTGATAATTTAGTGTGGCCTTAGACTGATATTATAAATATCCTAATGATCCCTGGCAGATAGATGTTTTCCCTCTGCTTTGCTAAAGGTTTGGTTGCCAGATGTTGGAGGCGGTAGATACTTGGAGGTGGTAGAAGGAACCCTTAGGAGGTGGGGCCTATTGGAAAGGAGTTCTCCCTGAGCATATGTCTTAAAAGGGAACATTGGGACCTATCCCCTTCCTGTATCTTTTTACTTCCTGGTCACCACAAGGTAAAACAGGCATCTTCCACTACGTACTCTTGCTTTGATGTATGCTGTGGCCACAAGTCGAAAACAACAGGCCCAAATGATTATGGACTTCTAGAACTGTGGACTAATAATATCTAGAAATAATCCTTCCTCCATATAAGTTGATTTTTTTCAAGTGTTTTTGTCACAGCATTCCTGGAGTTTTAGAGCAAAAGTCCCCATTCCAGAAGTCCTAACAGCCTAGCTCTCCCTCTGTCCCAGTATTTTAATTAAAGAGATGAGTAGCGATAAAAGGCAAAGGAAGGAGAATTAATCAGTGTGGAGAAACAGATAAAGGATTTCAGTGACCACAAGTCTGTCTTCAAGGAACTAACAGGAACTTTGAGGTTTTACCAAAAAAGGAATCAGAAGGCAGGATTCAGGCTGCTCAGTTGACAGCATATAATTTTGGTCCGGCCAATGATCTGACCGATCCTTATCTGGTTCCAGTTTTTCAGGGGGTTGTGCTTGCTTGCCTACCTTTCCCTGCTTCCAAAGCAGCGTGTGTGAATATGCTGACTACCTGTGTTCTACTTCTCCCAGCATCCTGGGAACCATGGCTTTCCCCTCTGGGAAAGCGCTCATATAATGTTTGAAGGAACACATGATTAAGCTGGAGTAGCACTGATAATTAAAGAACAGGATGTGTACTACTTGTGACATTTAGGTAATTAATAGCAGAATGTAACGATTAAGTGGCAGGGAAACCTCAAAACCAGGAAGAGTGGGTGCCAGGGTGTTGGCTTGGCTTGGGGTGGAAGGATCAGGACTGCCTGAAATAAAAGGTGACCATAAAGAGAGTGAGGCTGGCTTGAAGAGGATCTTGAAAGGTTAGGAAGCAGACCTCACTGTGTATGTGGGAGCCAACCGAGAGCCAGTGTGGTAGCTTGTAGAAGCAGGGAGCAGGAAAATCAGTGTGTTAGTATATTTGGTGGGGATTAGTGTTCAAAGTGGAGTGGAGAAAATCTGAGTAGAGTAGGGAAGAGCTAAGCTACAGGAGAAAATGGTTCATTATTCAAGACATTTTTTTTTTTTTTTTTTGTCGGTTGTGGGGCCTGAACTCTGGGCCTGGGCGCTGAGCCACAGCACCACTTTGGTTTTTTTTTTTTTGCTTATGTGGTACTGAGGAATCAAACCCAGGGCCTCATGCATACAATGCAAGGCAAACACTCTACCACTGAGCCACCTTCCCAGCCCTATTTAAGACATTCTTAAGACCCCTTTGGGTTATAAGTTGTAGATGTCTCTGAGTTGCAGTCCCACCTTGTTTAACATGAGCATTTGTCCTGTCTTTGTTAATGACCATGTTTAAAGTATTGAGAGATGCTCTGGGGCTTTTTATCAGGAGGGAAGGAGGGTGGAGAGTTCATGGACAGGAAGGTGGCAAGCTGAGGTATCATGCATCTGCTCATTGGCCATCTTTGCCAACATCCGCAGCTACAAATGACCTTCATCTCCTGAGCCTGTCATGTGATCCTCTCAACACATTATTTCCATGCAAGTTAAATAGTATTCTTTTAATTAAAGAATAGGATTAGCAAAGTCCTTGGCCCACATTTAAATGCCAATGACTGTCTTAGATTCTAAATCAAAATAAAGATGGGGAGGTCTGAAGAGCATTTTCCCTCTTTATCCCCTTTCCCCAGAATACTTTATTCTAGTAGTAAATATCTCAACCATTCAAGATTTGATTTATTAAAAAAAAGTTACAATACTGGGTAATGGGAAAAAAAAGGATAACATTCACTGCCGCTAATCTTCAGTAGGAGGCATAAAGCAGCAAGGTGTAGCCATTACCCTTGGCCGAGTGGGGGGGGGGAGTGGGGGGGGGTTGAGCTCCGCCCCTCAGGAAACAGCAACACTGGGGATGGCTTCATGCGGCCACAGATGCCAGCCCGGCTGATTCTGCAGTGGGGCTCAGAGGGAAGTTTAGGAGGCAGAGATTCCTGGAGCAATAGCCTGCATGGCTTCAGCACTAATCTGCTGAGAACCTGGTCCCGTCCAGGGACTCTACTGACATCCAGCCTTCCACACTACAAAAGCCATCTGGAAACCACTGCCTTCTGTGTGTTTCAGGAATCGCACCTTCAGCCCCTCCAGGAACTCTGGTTCCCTGGGAATCTTCCCACTCAGGATGCACTTTGTAAACCGAAATCTTCCCAGGGGTCCTGGGCCTGCCTCCACCTGCTGGCACAGAGTCCCTCACCTGTTCCCTAGCGAGCTGGGGCCTCCCAGGTGGGATGAATGTGCCTTAAGAATAAGTGTGCAAGAAGTGCCAGGAAGCCAGCAAGCCAGGGAGCAGCTGTCCATGGGCCTTTGCTTCCTGATGAGGAATTTGATAGCTTCACAAAGGAAACAAAATGGGGGAGGGGGTGACTGAGGGCAGCCAGAGGAGCAAATGGTTTTTCTTACTGGCTAGAAATTACTTTTAATGTGTTATTGCATACATTAGATGAGTAATTATAATGTGCATGCTACTTATAAAGCACACTAACAAATCAGATACCTGTGAACCCAATACTTAAGACTAGGAATTACCCCTGCCATTGAAGTTACTGATGCATTTCTTTTTTTTTTTTTTTGGGTCCAGTCGTGGGGCCTGAATTCTGGGCCTGGGCCCTGTCCCTCAGCTCTTCAGCTCAAGGCTAGCGCTCTACCACTTGAGCCACAGTGCCACTTCTGGCTTTTTTCTTTTTGCTTATGTGGTGCTGAGGAATCGAACCCAGGGCCTCAGGCATGCAAGGCAAGCGCTTTAACACTGAGCCACCTTCCCAGCCCATGATGCATTTCTTTTTCTCCCTCTTTCTAGGCTTTATTAAAGTGTTGAGGCTCAGAAGGTGGATTAGGGAAAATGAGGACTAGTGCAAAAAACTCAGAAACATAAAAAGCAAAGCCGGGCACCTGTGGCTCAGGCCTGTAATCCTAGCTACTCAGGAGGCTGAGAT
Organism: Dipodomys spectabilis; assembly: GCF_019054845.1. Lineage (NCBI taxonomy): Eukaryota > Metazoa > Chordata > Mammalia > Rodentia > Heteromyidae > Dipodomys > Dipodomys spectabilis. Next base: position 2,756,626 of record NW_024870698.1, on the reverse strand, counting down.
CTGAGGATCACGGTTCAAAGCCAGCCCGGGCAGGAAAGTCCCTGAGACTCTCATCTCCAATTAACCACCAGAAAACCGGAAGTGGCACTGTGGCTCAAGCAGTAGAGTGCTCGCCTTGAGCTGAAGAGTGCAGGAACAGCGCCCAAGCCCAGAGTTCAGGCCCCACGACCAACCAAAAAAAAAAAAAGAAACATAAAAAGCACTGAAAGGAGCTGGGAAGGTGGCTCAGTGGTAGAGTGCTTGCCTTGCATGCATGAGGCCCTGGGTTCGATTCCCCAGCACCACATAAGCAAAAAGCAAAAAAGCCAGAAATGGTGCTGTGGCTCAAGTAGTAGAGCACTAGCCTTGAGCTGAAGAGCTGAGGGACAGTGCCCAGGCCCAGAGTTCAGGCCCCATGACCAGACCAAAAAAAAAAAAAAAATGGCACTAAAAAAATCTTTGCTTCTGAGAAACACAATAGGATGCATTCCTTACTAATTCATTCCTTACCTCAAGAATTAGCATCTGGTGAGCAATGGTGGAGTACCCCTGTAATCCTAGCTACACAGGAGGCTGAGAGCTGAGGATCACGGTTCATGGCCAACCTGGGCAGAAAAGTCCCCATGAGACTCTTATCTCCAAGTAATTACTCAAAAACTGGAAGTGGAGCTGTGGCTCAAAGTAGTAGAGCACTAGCCTTGAGCAAAAATAGCTCAGGGATAGCACCCAGGTCCTGAATTCAAGTCTCATCAATGACAGGAAAAAAGTTTGGTTTTATGAGCACAGTGAATTTGCAAGTGAAAAGAAACCCAAGTCTTATACTAAGCTTCACAATGTTTGTTCTTTCTATATCTGGGGGAAATTATTAGTTTGTAATTTAAATTTTATCTTTATTGCATTAAGTTTCCTATACATAGTGTCAACGGTAAATATTCTTCCTTTTTTGCTGGTCCTGGGGCTTGAACTCAGGCCCTAGGCACTGTCCCGGAGCTCCTTTTGCTCAAGGCTAACACACTACCAGTTAAACCATTGCTGCCCTTCTGGCTTTTTTTAGTAATTTATTGGAAATAAGAGTCTCATAAACTTTCCTGCTTGGGATGGCTTCTAAAGGTAATCCTCAGATGAACTACACACACACACACACACACACACACACACACACACACACACACATACACCCTCTTCTTCCTTTTCTTCTGACTTACCTTTAAGATGACACACACACACACACACACACACACACACACACACACCCTCTTCTTCCTTTCCTTCTAACTTACCTTTAAGATCACACACACACACACACACACACACTCTCTTCTTCCTTTCCTTCTGACTTACCTTTAAGATGTCTTCCAGGAAGTTTGAGACATGTCTTAGTGGAGGAGTGTTTTCCTAGGGTTTGGTCCTATGGCAATTCTCTTCCCCCCATCCCCTGGAGCTCCCCTCCCAAGAAAAGATTCTGAGTAATTTTTACCATTAGTGAGGTATTGACCTTATTAGCTACAGTAGCTTAAGAAACCGTCCAGTTAAGGAAATAAATAAAAATACCACTAATGTTTTCTCATGGTTTTGGCCTTTTCAAATGTCCTTGGCTTGAATTATTAAATAACATTTTTGTTTGTTTTTTTTAGAATGAAGCTTTATTAGAGGGAACAATTGAGTCTAGGCATGTGTGAGGGATGTAATGCCTGATTACTATTTTATACTTGTTGAGTTACCAATTAATCAAGTACTTTAATTTTTAGGACCCTCTGTTCTCACTAAAAGGCGTGTCCATGGATGTGACTGATAATTACTGGTAAGATACAAGACCCTTAAACTTCTAAGTTTCTATCCCCATCCTTCCTGAAGGATAATGATATATAATACACTGAGAGGGCCCCATGCCCAATTCCATCTTGAAACGGGTTTTGTTTATTAAAATCAGAATGAGTGAGTTACAAGACCTTCAAGGTCCACTGGCCCTGGCAACCTCTGGGAAAGTTTATTGCCTGTGCACTTCTGCCCCCTTGTGGTCAAAGCCAGTCACACCACTTCAGTTTTCAAAAATGTTTAATTTATATAAAGTTTATGCCGTGGATTGCTTTGTCTATAAGATAAGGAACCTGAGGTAGTGTCATATAATGACAACACTGAAACCGTTAGCTTTCAATTTGAACAGTGAAAGCACGAATATCTTCTGTTGTTGGAGCTCATTGCGTTCCTAATTTCTGCTTCAGAAAACTTATCTCTGATTTCCAGTATTCCTGCTGTTAAGAAATCTTAAAGATACGCATGCAGTTGTATTATGTATAAATCATCCCTTTTCATACTACATGTTCACAGCAGTTATAAGCCAATGTGATTAAGTTTCCAGAAATAGCAAGCTCCCACCAGTAATAGCACCTTTGGAAACAAAACCCAACAAAAAGGATTTATGCATTTTTTAAATTGTTGTATTAAACAGATTATACCTACAAAAAGTTTGTCATTTTGAGACAAAAGCTTCATTTGAACTAAATGTTTTAAAATAATATTTTGGTATTCCAGAAAAGCGTATATAATATAGTATATTATACATCTTATTTTATATTATACTATAGTATATTATACTATATATGATATACAGTACATAATATGTATTATATGTAGTGCCATTACTAGGGCTTGAACTCAAGGCCTTGATCTGTCTACCACTTGAGCCATGCCTCTAATTCCAGCTTTTTTCTGGTTAATTGGAGGTAAGAGTCTTACCGATTTGTCTGAATTGTCTTCAAACTCAGATCCTCCTATCTCAGTTTCCTGAGTAGCGAGGAATACAGGCATGACCCACTAACATCTGGCATTTTATCTATGTGAATATTACATTCATACAGTTTCCAAAGACTTCTGCATATAAAATGTTATTTTCATTTAATCCCTCAACACCTCTGCCAGATGGGCAGGGGAAGTATTATTATATTGTTTTTATGGTACATGAAACTGAAACTCTGTAGCATGACCATTCCCAGATGTGGGACAAGAATCCTGGCTGCTTCCAAGCCTTCTTGGAGTTGCTGACTGTGTGCTTTTATTTTGGTGCTCTGCCCATGCGCTCTTGGATCCAGCACATCTCTTAATTCTGTTGCTAATGATGTCATTGCTTTCTATCTAGCCATCAAGGAAGAAACTGGGGAGGTCTCCCGGATGCTGCTGCTTCCAGCCCCACTTGGAATCCGTGAGTCCTGCTGACTTCTGCTTCCTGTTATCTATATCTTTGTATCTGAGTCCTAGGGTCACCACAACAGAAACCCCTGGGCTGGCTGGGCCACTTCAATGATTCAAATGCATTTCCTCCTGAACTGTAGGCTGGAAGTCTAAGGCCAAGGTTTTCTGGTGCTTCATTGGAGATAAGAGTCTCATCGACTTTCCTGCCTGGGCTGGCTTTGAACCGTGATCCTCAGATCTCAGCCTCCTGAATAGGTAGGATTACAGGTGTGAGCCACTGGCACCTGGTTTCAACATTGTCTCCTCTTAGAGGACACTGGCCATATTGGATTAAGACTCAGCCTAAAGATGTCACTGTCAATTTCAGAACCTATTTCCAAAAGATCCTGGGGTCTGAATTTGCATGGGAAAATGGACATCAGAGACAACAGTGTGGCCCACAACACCATGCTCCATCTCTTCTTTCTTCTTCTTTTTGACGCTTTGGAAGTTCTGGGGCTGGAACTCTGGGCCTCATGCTTGCTAGTCAGGGGCCACCGAACTCCTTGGGGGCAGTCTTCCTTCCTCCCCTTACCTTGTAAGCCGCTTCCTCCCTGCGGCTTCCACTCCACTAGATGTCCACCATGCTGGCCAGAAGCTTCTTCTAAATGTGTACCCCTCCCTCACCAGCTTCCAATTCCTTGCTGGAGCCCAAGTTCCCTTGGGACACCGAAGCCCTCCCTGCCTGGCCCCTGCCTTCCACCGGCCTCTTCCCCTTGTGATTGTACTTTAACCCGATGGTGCTGAACAGCTGTGTATGGTCATGTGATTTCCGTCTCCAGACTTATTTATGTTTATGCCTTCACCCAAGGCCATTGCATTCACCCCTTCCCTCTGTCGTCTGCAGAGCAGCCTCTGAGGTTCTTCTGGTGACTCTCAGCTTTGACTTCCTGCCATACCAGTTCGACCTGGCTGCCTGTGTACTTGGCTCCAAGGCCAAGGTGCGCAGTGCCCTTGGAGACAGTCTGTTTGGGAAGGAATGATCCATTAAGCCAGTCCTGAGCCTCAGGGGCTCTGGGCGCGCTCCCTGAGGTTCCCTGGGCAGCTGTTCTCTCCTTAGAGTGTTGTACAGACAACCTGATCCCTTCCCATTTGTGGCTGGCTATTCTGCACATATATATGCATATATATATATATTCTGCATATATCATCTATGTATACATATATATATTTGTGAGGCTGGAACAGCTTGTTGATATGTGTCTAATCCTTCCCTGCTTTTCTCCTTCTGCGTTCAGGCTGGATTGAGGCCCTCCCAAGGGAGGCAGTGCTGCGATGACTCGGGAGGACCCCCGTTTTCTAGCTTATGACTTGGGCCTAGAACTCCGGAGCAAGCTGAGGGAAGTGGCCAGGCTGGCCGTCAGCCTCCTAGAAGCAGCCCCTTCATCCATGTGGAGTCTTCACAGTAATCCAACAACCAGCGCTGCCATGCCCCAGCTCTGCTACGGTCCACCAGCTCCCCGGGTGGGACTTCTGATGAGTGCTCTTCTGTATCAATGCTCCACTGCCCGCCTCCCAGCCTCCAGCCTCCTGTCACCAGCCAGTGGAAAGTTTGTGTCTCTAGCCCCAAACAATGTCGCATTCATCTCTATATTCCCTGGGGATCCAGCACCATGCCGGAGGTAGTCAGACTCCCCAAATAGCCGCTGAAGTCATGGTGACGGAATCGGGTCCAGGGGAGAACGAGGCAGGGGCAGCCCAGTAACTAGGAGGTGGGGTTTATATAAAGAAGCTTTTGTTAAAGGGGGAAGAGGAGGAGGAAATAGTACAGGTGAGGTAAAGATGAGCCCAAGTTGATACTTGCTGGAGCTGGATAATATCTTGTATTGCATTATTGTAGTGATATATATATATATATATATATGTATTCATATGTATGTGTGTATGTGTCTGTGTGTGTGTATATGTGTATATATGTATATGTGTATATGTATATGTGCGTATATATGTATGTGTGTGTATATGTGTATGTGTATGTGTATATATGTATATGTGAGGTGTTCTCTAATACAATCTGTGGTCATGAGCTGGGTTGTTGTCTCTGCTGGGAAGGCTTGTTAGGGTGCATTTTGTGCCAGTGGCTCTATGTGGGCAGTGACGGCACTAGCGTCGGTCTCTTCAGGGGAGACGCTGCATGAGGGTGAGCTTGGAGGCTGTCTTCGCTTGGGATGGGCTGCCATTTCCTGGGGATGAAAACCTTCATTTAGCTGGGGAGGGAACAATAGTGAAGTGATTATTGTCCCATGTTACCCTTTGACTCCGATTCTGCAAACAGATTCATCTTTAATGATAGCATTGTCTAGAAGGACTAAGCCTGGAAATTTCCACTGCAGAGGGCTGGGTGTCATGAGACTCAACGGTATTACAGCCACTGAAACACTGTCTATTTTGCTTTGTTTTCTCGTGGTGTTGGGGATTGAATCAGTGTTATACATGCTTGGCAAATGCTTCACCACTGAGCTGTATCTCCAGCATACAGCCATTAAGCTTTATAAAGTGGAAGATGAAAGTCGGGGGTGGGGAGGGGGTGCCGGGGGCGGGGGGCTGTAATCCTAGCAACTCAGCAGGCCAAGATCTGAGGGATAGGGTTTGAAGCCAGCCTGGACAAGAAAGTCCATGAGACTCTTATCAACAATGAACCACCAAAAAGAAGTGGAAGTGGAGCTGTGGCTCAAGTGGCAGAGCACTAGCTCTGAGCAAAAGCAGCTCAGGGACAGTACAAAGACCCTGAGTTCAAGCCACAGAAAAAAACAAGATCACAATGATAGGATTCACCGAGTCCTGCTTTAAATAACTGAAGTGCTGCTTGTTGGGAATTTTCTAGAATTAAGGCAAAAGTCTCAAACTTGCCTCTCAATGAAGCGTATTGAAAGTACCAAACATTGTTTAATTCAATCTTTATGACGCTTCATATTCCTTTTGAGAGAGAGAAGTATCACCTACGTGCTCTGATTTGACGTGAGTGAGTCCTGGCTATATAAAAGTTTTGACGCATTGTGTATTCTATTTTAATTAGAGAAAAAAAAAACCACACATTCACATTTTTATTGAGGAGCCATAGAGAATTCATTTTTCTTGACTCTTTATTACTTGTGTTAATTGTGCTAATAGAGGATATTATTTCAGTGTTCATCTCATCAAAAATTACCTTCAGAGAAAAATCTGGAATAGTGTGATCATCTCTCTGGATATTGTGACCTGGTCAAGTTCACACATAAGATTAATAATACATAAAGTCATTGTCTTAGCCAAATGACGGCAACACAAAAAATGGATCTCCCCAGCAGGTCAGCCAGAGGGACGCGGTCACCCTGCCCACGGCTTGCGTGTCTTCCCGGTCTCCTTGGCTTCCAGGCCTCGTGCCAGCTCTCTACCCTGACTCACTGCAGAACAGCTTTCTCTGCCCTGCATCCTTCCTTGGAAAAGAGCTACTCATCCTTCACAGTTCTAATCAAATGTGAGCTATGTGATACTTGCTTTAGTACCCTATCTTAAAAGATTTAATTCCTGTCAGTCCTGTATGCCTGTGCTATTTTTGCATTTCTCACATCTGGCGCAATTGCTTGCATCTCACCAAATAACAACGTAGGCATGAGGTTCCAAGTATAGATCTGGTTTCAGACTTCCTAGACTTCATTATCCAACTTGACTCTGCCTGCCTTAGGTTTTCACATCGTCAGACGGCACTGAGTAGCAATGACGACTCCCTGTGGATGGAGTAAGGATCTCACCTGTTAAAATAGGTAAACCACAAGGAGAATGCCCCTCATAAACGTGCTACTCTGTCAACGCTTAGTATTTTCACCCTTGGAGTATTGCTCCGAAGGCATTTCTTGAACCCATGACTGTCCTCTCCAACTGTGTGGGCAGACCCAGGGTCTGTGGACACTTCCTGGGGTATGTGGTACCTTGTATTAATAGAATGCTCTTCTGTCAGCACCACTGAAAACACCTGTTTTACAGATGAGGAAACTGAGACGCTCATAGTAATGAGAGGCCCAGCATCGTGACACAGGGTGAAGTCCCCACTCACACTACAGACTGATTCAGGACAGGATGTGAGGAGGAGAGAATCTCAGGACTACATGTCCACTCACATTACAGTCTGACTTCGGGCAGGGTGTTGGAGGAGGGGCTCTCAGTACAGGATATCCTCTGCTGTGACTGTGGCCTCTTCTATTTTGGTCTTGATCTCGGGGAGCGGGATTTGACTGATGGCCACTACAACCAAGTTAGCTGCATGGGCCGAAGCGCTGGCCACACAGATCCAAAAGGACTCTTCATACTGCTCTTCCACCACGACGAACTGGAAGAGCTTCTCCTGGAAGTTGGCGATTCGCTCGGTCAGGTTGTGAAATTTCACTGCGGCCATGAAGCTGGTGATGGCTAACGCCACGACTCCACCTGACCCCCAAAGAGACAGCTGTCACTCAGTGGCTGGTGGCAGTCCTGAGGACTCTGAAAAATGGCGTTGGCTTAAGGAATTCTTAGGGCAGCACAAGTGTGTGTGTGTGTGTGTGTGTGTGCGCGCTGGTCCTGGGGCTTGAACTCAGGGCCTGTGTGCTGTCACTGAGCTTTTTGCTCAAGGCTAGTACTCAACAGGTTGAGTCTCAGCTCCACTTCTGGCTTTCTGTGATTACTTGGAGATAAGAGTCTCACAGATGTTCCTGCTCGTGCTGGCTTCAAACTGTAATCCTCAGATCTCAGCCTCTTGAGTAGCTAGGGTGACGGGCATGAGCCACAAGTGCCCAGTTTGGGTAGCACAAATTTTAATTGCTTTTAAAAACAGTGTGTTGGATGGATTATATAGGACTTTGTTAATGTTAATACAGATGGTTGATTACATGTGTAAATGTGAATTAATTCAATACACTTACCAACATACATACATACACCCTGTACAGATACAACCACAACTACCAGCTTTTGCCCTGGAAAAGTTTTTGGCTTAGAAAATAGGGCTTAAGACCCACAAATAAGACCATAGCTTGACCGGGAACAGATGGCTCACTCCTATAATCCTAGCTACATAGAAGGCTGAGATCTGAGGATCTCGGTTCAAAGCCAACCCAGGAAGGAAAGTCTGTGTGACTCCTATTTCCAGTTAACCACCAGAAAACTGGAAGTGGCGCTGTGGCTCAAGTGGTAGAGGGCTTGCCTTGAGCAAAGAGCTCAGGGACAGCGCCCAGACCCTGAGTTCAAGCCCCAGATCAATTAAAAAAGAAAAGAAAATGTTCTAGGCAGGGAGGTGGAAGCAGAGGGTGAGGTGAGCCTTCCGCTCAGATACCTGGAGCCTAGCTTCGCGATTCCCTGGGCAGGCGTTTCTCTCCTTGGGGGACTTCTTACCTGCCAGCACATTCCATAGGAAGATGCCTCCTGGGCCGTTGACTGCCCGGTAGGGGACCTGGGTCATGTTGAGAATGGCAAGGCCCATGCTGACCAGAGACAGAGCCAAGGCCAGGGAGAGAAGCAGCAGAATGGTCACGTGGAGGCCCGTGTTGAGCTCCTTCACCAGATGTGGGAAGACTGGGGAGAGAAGACACAGAGCTCAGGATCCAAACTTGCTTCCCATGAAGGCTTTGGAAGAGGAGGACAGATGGCAAGTTCTGGGTTCTCAAAAGTTAGGAGACTCCGTGAGGGGAACTCACTGCCCCTCGCAGGGCTGCTGCTCAGTTGACCAACAACCTTCTTTCTCTTGGAGTGGCCCTCCAGCCCAGATGTGCCCCAGCGAGCGCTGGCCTTACAGCTCGAGGGTCCAGTGTGAGCAGGTGCACAGCCACGAGGCACTGACTGGCCTGGTGGCCCTTAGGCCTCATGATGAAGTTCTCATGTTGCACAATGCTTCGTGACAAATGCAACTTTCCACGGGAATGTGGACAAACAGATGAAGTGTTGATTTGTATTTTGTTTTCTTTACACAAGTCATTGGTACTAGTTGGGAAGGTCAAATGACATTCTAGAGCACTTCAAACATTGTCTGGGACAGCCTGTTCTCAGAAAACGCAATTTTTTCTGGGCACCGGTGCCTCACACCTGTCATCCTAGCTACTCAAGAGGCTAGATCTGAGGATTATGGTTCAAAGCCAGCCCAGGCAGGAAAGTCTGTGAGACTCTTATCTTCAACTAACCACTAAAAAGCTAGCAGTAGAGCTATTTTTCAAGTGGTAAAGCACCAGCCTTGAGCACAAAAGCTCAGGGAGAGGGACAGCACTCATTCTTAGTACCAGTAACCAGTACACACACACACACACACACACACACACATACGACCAGTGACCAGTACACACACACACACACACACACGACCAGTGACCAGTACACACACACACACACACTGAAAACATCTCCCAAGCCTGAGAGCCAAGTTTTTGTTGTTCTCCCTACAAGGTATTCCTTTGGCTCACAAGTTTCCAGGCAGCCCATGTTCACAGCCTGAGTTCTGATTTAACTTTCCTTCCAGTTCTGTTTCCATCTGTTATTATCTCCACATGGTCATCTCATTCGCCCTGGATACTGTACCCGGGAAGATGAGCTCTTTTCCATGGACTGGGTCTTTCTAAGGTGTCTTTCTTCCCTCTGCTTCCATTCCATCTCCCCTCTCTGAGAGTTTACTTTTCCCTTTTTCCAAATCCTCAGGCTTGTCTTATTCCAACCATGGAAGCTAATGCCCAATATCCTGTCTCCTTATCTCATCTTGATCCGACCATGTAATCCTTATGACCAGCAGAGCAATCCTCACCAAACCCTTGAAATAGGAAGTAACCACTTCCACATGACTGGCAAAGTTCAAAACGACTGTGAACACACCGCGTGGATGGCGGTGTTGGAGGAAGGCACTCTCCGATCTTGTAAGGATATTAAATCCTGTGATTGTGTTAGATGGCAATTAGTAGACATCTGTCATAGCAATTTCACTTCTTGGCATTTATTTTCCAGATACAATGTTATACATGCTCAAGGCTGCATGTATGAGGTGGTCATTATAATAGCAAAAGCTGGAGAGACATCAGTGGGAGCCTGATGGCATACTGTGTCACAGTCACACAAGGCAGGTTTTAAAGAGCTAAGCACATATGCATGGTGATGGTAAATCTGGATATTCCTATCCATGCTTGATTAATAAACAGAGCAGAAAAAAGCCATATTAGGATTATGGAGAGAGGGATTTGGGAGCATAAACTGTGATATTGGGGGAAGATGCCCAATTCTTAGCTTCCATAGTAGGAAATGTATTTTTAAAATTTTAATTTTTTTTTTTAAATCAAAGGGTGAGTATCAGCCAAATCTCCATCTAAAGGTCTTCCAGCGCATGGAGATCTTAGTTATCATTTACATCACTATTTAGAAATTCAAGTCTTTGGGAGTTTTCACGGCATCAATGATTTCCATTTGTTTTTGAGGTTGAGTCCAGATCTGGTTCCCAGAAAGCTGAGGCTCATTGGCCTTTCATGTTTGCGCCATTTTCAAGAGTTTTAGGGTGCCTATGACTCAGTGAAATTGAGGTTTCCCACTTGAAATCCATGAATGCATGAGCCACAATTGCTCTCCAGCATGGGCTGTGTACACGCCAGGTGCTTTGCACATGCTCTTTCCTTCACTCACTCTTACAGATGAGGAAACTGAGACTCAGAGATGTTAACTAGCTTAGCCAATTAGGTCAATTTGAGCTCAGAAGTACTGCCTTAACTACTCTGCTACAGGGCTTTGAAGAGAAAAACAAATCAGAAAAGCTAGTTAAGAAGAGGTCAAAATTTTCTTGAAAGTGCAGCTGGACTTCTAGAGATTTCATTTGAATTTGAATAGATATTCAAATTTCTTATCTATTGGAGTTCCTTCATTTGACTACCATATCTGATAATTCTATCAGCATCTGAGACTTAGATGATTTGTTTGCTCCTCATGCCATTAAAGTCCCTTTTGCTTTAGCAAAGCAAATATGTGTGACATTAGAAGCAAGACCCTTGTCCTAGTTGCGATGGGGAGCATACTTGTGGGGTTGAAGGTAGGGATGGAATCAGAGAATGAAAAACCACAACCCATCTAGAGTATTAGTTGCTTTGACTAAAGTTTTTTCATTCATTGATTTCTCTTTTCTCAATTTCTTCCTCTGTAAAATGGGCATAATAAACCAGTTACTGGGAGCTTATGCCTGTAGTTCTAGCTGGAGGCTGAGATCTGAGGATCAAGGTTCAAAACCAGTCAGGGCAGAAAAGTCCATGAGACTTATATCAACCAGCGGAAGGCTGGTAATGGAGGGGTGGCTCAAGGGGTAGAATGCCAGCCTTGAGCAAGAATAAAAGCTAAGCAAGTATGGAGCCTTGAGTTTAAGCCCCAGTACACACACACAATGTGTGTGTGTGTGTGTGTGTGTGTGTGTGTGTGTGTGTGTGTGTGTGATAAGCTCTTCAAGCACAATGAACCATAGCAGATGCCCTGGGGTATGACTGTGCCCTGTGCCCAGCTCCTCCGCCTCACCATCTCCTCTCCATGACCTGCTTCTCTGGGCAGGAGATATGCTCAGAGACTTTTTCCCTTGAATAAGAAGCATGAATTTCCTTCATGTGTATAAATGAAGACAATTTGTATTACATTTATAGCTTCCTGTCTTTATACATATTTAGTAAGATCTGTAGCCTGAGTAGGTAACTAGACATGACTACAATTCTGAAATAAGTCAAGTAACAAATAGAATTCCTACTCTTCTCGGACTCACAAAGTATCGATTAACTATATTTTGCTGGGATGTTGTTTTCGCCACTGATCTGACTGGCTAAAGGCCTATAACACGTTGTCTTTGTTGTGTTTTCCTTTCTGGACAGCTCATCCCCACCCCTGCTTGGATTCCTGCCTCTGCTCTTTGGCAACTGCTCTGTTTACATCTTGAGTAGCTCCGAACCGACACTTGAATGCGGGCCAATGTCAGTGCCCCGTGCCTGCTCACGTTCCCCAGTAGTCAAGTGACTTGCCCATGGCCTCCCAGTGCTCCTCACACCCCAGCACCCCAGCTCCAGCCCATTTGCTGTTGCTCCACTGGGAAGTGTTCGTATAGACTGGCGTGGAAGCAGCGCCCGCTTCCTCACCTGCCTCCTGTCTGCAGGCGCTCAGTCCTGGGAGCGAGTCATGTGGCGTGCGTTGGCTCTGCTGTTTCCTACCTGAATGATGGCAGGCAACTTATGTAACCCCTTTCCCCCAAAAAACCACCTCTGTGCATCCTCAGAAAAGCGAGAGCTCACTCCTTATACGTGTGTTGCAAGGGATAAAAGAGATGAGTGGAGCACAGGGAATAGTGTAATGCCTGACACATATGAGCACTCAATTTGTGATAGACATTACTAATAGCGGTAAGCTAGAAAAATACACAAACCCCTATTTTCTATGTCTCTATAAAAAAGAGGAATTAACGCCTCTGTGAGTGACTAAGAACCCTGGGTAGGCGCTCTATGGACCAGGCCATCCTGCGTTAGAGAAAGGCAATGGTGAAAATGGACAGTTAGACATAAACACCCTTGCAAACACCAAACAAAACAAAGCCCAGGGAAGTGTCCCCGTCCGTTTTCACAGAGCCATGCCGTACTCACTTGTGAACCGAGACTGGCGGCCCCCGAGTCCGCATTGCCGCACCTTGCACCCCCGGAAGAGCCCGTAGTAAATGTCTCCGAGGAACTTCACCAGCTCTGGATCGGTGGCATTGACCAGGTCCACTCCGGTCTGACAGAGGATCTTCCCACTCAGCCAGTGCGGCACGGCCAGTGCGACGATGATCAGGAGGAAGGAGGAGAAGCTGAGTAAAGACGCCAGCCCATACCACACTTTTTTGAACCATCCAGGCATGCTAGTGAGTGCCGATCATCCCCTGGGTCTCCCAGAAGCCATAGAGGCTGATGATCTCTTAGGGGTCTTCTGGAATCCCAGCCATGCCTGGCTCTAAGGCCAGACCTCCCCAGCACACCACAGCAAGACTTGGAGTTCTTCCTTGCATCTTTCCTCAGCACCTGCCTCCAGAGCCTGTGTTTACTACACTCACACCCCGAGCCTCTGCAGAGGTGATCTCTCCAGACGCTGGGACTCTGTGTGTGTTACTGACTTCAGCATGTTACTGAAGGCAGTAACCCTATATCTCCCAGCAGACTAGGGTTTCAGCGGCGGGCTTAATTGCTCCCCGGTTCAAGTATTTGAATAACCCTAGCATAGACTATGTACTGACCAGGCAGTTATGAACAAGCAAAACCAGGTCGATCTGATGATAAGGTGATGCACTCGAGTCTCAAATAATGCCCAGATAGAAGGAAAATACACCCAGTTGTGACGAGCACCTGCCAAAAAGGCTCAATATCAAATGTCCATCTCTTCCGTGTGTGCCCTGGCATTTCTCTAAAATGTCACTGCTGTCAGAATTCCCGGGGCTGCTGTTAATAACACAAGGACGCTGGTTCTTTAGGCTTTCATTGAAATGTGTAAACTGGAGCTTTGTAGAATGATCACTGGCTGAACCTGTAACATCTCTTTGTGGTTGTTGGAACAGCCTAAACTCTGGACCCCCTAAACACTTCCCTCACCCCTGGTCTGATGTCTTCCATCAGAAAAAAAAAAAAAAAGCTTTTTTTTTTTAATGTGTTATCAAGTAGTAAACAGTCACACTTGTCATCAGGTCCCTCCTTCCATCCCCTCCCCATCTCTCCTCTGTCCCATCCATTCCCTTTCCTTCCCTTTCTTTCCTTTTCCCTTTTTTCCCTCTTCCCTTCCCTCAGTAGTGCTGGAATTCAAAACAAAAACATAATAACCTAAAGCAGGGTACCAGTGACACATCTGTAATTCTAGCTACTCAGGAGGCCGAGATGTGAGCATTACTGTTCCTGAAAAACCAAACCAAACCTGGTTTGAAGGTATGACTCAAGTGGTAGACTGCCAGCCATGACTGAAAAAGCCCAGCCAGTGTTGAGGCCCGGAGTTCAAGCCCAGGACTATTAAAAAACCAAACCAAGCCAGGAGAAACTATGTGAAACAGGGTTGAAACCTCTACACGGGAGGAGCAGGCTGTGGCTGGGGACGGCTCCAAATGTGGATCCGGGATGTTCTTGGTCTGAGGTCAGATCTAAGGCTCCGCGTGGAGAAGCCTCGTCCTCCTCTTCCTTGGTGGTCTTTAATGGCGTTACCTCACGAAGTGTAATTCGTGAGTCAGTATCACTGTGGTGGCCATTTTTCCCTTTTAGATTATCTCCCTCCTCACATACGGGAGAGGCCTGAAGCTCAGACTCCCCGAGGCCGCTTGGTGGTCTCCAAGAGCTAGAAACCGTGAGAAGAGCCATCGCAGAATGGCCAGTGTGGGCATCGGCTGGCCTTGATTAAAACCTTTACGGCATGATCATCAACAATCCCTCCCTAAACCCTACGGGGACAGGCGGCTGTTCCTGTCTTCAGAGTGAGGACACTGAGGCACGGAGCAGTCCAGGGAGTCGGTATCAATCCGTGTGGCCAGGCTCAGCCACAACACGTTTTAGGCGGTTTGTCAGGCAACAGCCAGGGACGAGCACGAGCAAGCCCCGCCCGGGTGCCCAGCTCCTATTGGCTGGATGGCAGGAGGGACGGGCTTGTCCTGTGTCCCCGCCCACGGAGGGGCGTGGCATCTGGGCGTGGCGTGGCGCTGCGGAAAGCAGAAGTGCCGGGGGGCGGGGCGCGGCGCGGCGCTCGGGGCGGGGCTTCGCCGGTGTCCCCGCCCACGGAGGGGCGTGACATCCGGGCGTGGCAGCGGAGAGCGCGCGTGCCGGGGGCGGGCTGGGGCGCGGCGAGGCGGGACTCTCGGGGTCGGCGGTGGCCGCGGCGCTCGGCGGGGCGTTCGGAGTCGCGGGACCCGGCGGGACGAGCAGGATGGCGGCGGCGGCGGGCGAGGCGCGCCGGGTGCTGGTGTACGGCGGCCGGGGCGCGCTGGGCTCGCGCTGCGTGCAGGCCTTCCGGGCCCGCAACTGGGTAATGCCGGAGGCTGCGGGGCCGTGGCGGCTTGGGGGTGCCGCTGGGGGGAGGCTGTCACGAGGAAGTGGGGGGCCCTGGCGTCGGGGAGAGGGTGCTTGCACGTGCGTGCGCCGCCCCGCGCCGGTCTCGGGGCGCGTGCGCACCGCGGGCCTCGGCTCGGTGCTCGGCGGAGCCAGGACGCGGGATCGGGAGAGAAAGTTCCAGATGAGGGTCAGGCCTGGACCCCGGCCGTCCCCGCCCAGCCGGGCCTGACGCCCCGGGGCACACGAAGCCCCTCGAAGCAGGAGGAGGGCCCAGCCTTTCCTTCGGGCTCAGAGTCCAGCGTAGGATTCGCTCCATCCCCACCCCCGAGATGCGCGGGCCGGCCTCCCAGATCGGCGCGGGGAGCCGCGGCACCGCGGGCTCCACGGGCTCCACGGGCTCCCAACTTCATCCAGCCCTTCCGAGAACGTCCGTGCGCCCGTGCGGCCGGGCCCAGTGCGGGCAGCGGAAAGCCGCGCCTTCCCGGTGGGGTTCGTGGTTCACCGGGACTCGGGCACGGTCTGGGGAACTGGTGGACCTCCATTCTTTGTCCTTGTTACCCCCCTTCCTGTCCTGGGGCGGGCGTGCTGGAGACTTCTTTGTGTCATTGTGACTCCCCCGGGCTTGTTTTGATCCCTGTTTAGAGTGGAGATACTGATCTCTGGGGACTTCAGACTGAACAGCCCCGTTTTCGGAATATGAACCCAGCCTCACCTGTGCCAGCAGAGTTTTTCATTTTTCTCATTTAATTCTTTCTAACCAACCTTATTAATCTTTAACAGCCTGCTTTTTGGGGGAGGAAACTGCCAACTGATTAACACACACACACACACACACACACACACACACACACGCCACTTTGTGGCAGAGTCAGCATTCAGACCCCAAACCTACTGCCAACTGATTAACACACCCACACACGCCACTTTGTGGCAGAGTCAGCATTCAGACCCCAAACCTGAAACCCCTCTGATTCAGGGCAGCAGTCCTAGTGGGGCAGGGTCCTCCAGATGTGGTCCTGCAAGTGGAATCTGGGCAGCCACTTGTTTATATAACATATATATTATATGTTATAATATATTTTTATTAGCCTAAGAGCTAAGAAGAGTTTGCCATTTTCAAAGGGATTAAAAAATTGAGATCTGGATTGCTGTCTCTGGGTGTCCCTAGAAGGAGGGTTTGCCCTGGAGAAGTAGTGGTGGGGAGGAAGGAAGGTGTTGGGGTGTAGGGTGCATAAGAGGTAAGAGGTCAGCGCTGTTTTTTTTTGTTGTTGTTTGTTTTTTTGTTTTTGTCAGTTATGAGACTTGAACTCTGGGCCTGGAAACTGTCCCTCAGCTCTTCAGCTCAAGGCTAGCGCTCTACCACTTGAGCCACAGTGAGCTAAGAGTCTCACGGACTTTCCTGCCTGGGCTGGCTTTGAACTGCGATCCTCAGATCTCAGCCTCCTGAGTAGCTAGGATGACAGGAGTTAGCCACCAGTGCCCTGCTTTGTTTGTTTTTTTCCACTTGTATCTTGAGCATCCCTGAAATACTTTCCCCCAAGTAAGCTTTTTTTTTTTCTTCTTCTGGTGTTCGGGGCAGAACCTTTGAGTGTGTGAAGCAAGCGCTCTGTGACTGAGCTACACCCTCAGCCCCAGGCCAAAGCTTTTTTGAGAGCCCATGTGATGCCCCAACTGGAAAACGCTGTATCATGAAACTTCACTGCTTGCACAAAATCATTTTCTAAAAAATTGTGAGAAGGAAAAACTAGTAGAGAGCAAAGGAAAGGGTGATACTGTCCAAAAGAAATGAATTCATTACCCGCCTTATGAAATGATAACCCCTTTGTACATCACCTTTATAATGACAAAAATATTTAATAAACATTGTGTAAAATGACCTTCGGGCTATGAGTATAAAGTATATATGAAACAAGTGAATTTTGGGTTTAGACTTGAATCCTATCCCCAAGATATTGTCTATGTCCATATAGATATCTATGGATATATAGATATATATGCAAATACTCCAAAATTTTTTTTAAAGTCCAAAATATGAAACATTTCCAGTTGCAAGCATTTTGGATAGGGATACCTATAAGCCCACCTTCCTCCCCTCCCTCCGTTTCCAGGTGTGGGTCTTTAAAGAAGTAAGAACTTCCTCTCTCCTCACCAAAACTATTTTTTCCTTTGCTCAGTGGGTTGCCAGCATTGACGTGGTGGAGAACGAAGAAGCGAGTGCCAGTGTCATTGTTAAAATGACAGACTCATTCACGGAGCAGGCCGATCAGGTAGTTCCAGAAAGATCTCTAAATGCTGCAGCAGGAGAGCTTTGGGGAGGGGTTGCCCTGGCTAGGTCTTTTTTTCCTTCAGTGATTTATTTCTCACAGTGTTGGGGGTAGAGACCAGGGCCTGGAGCACTCTGGGAAAGTGCTCTGCCACGGAACCTCCCCCTCCAGCCTCCCACTATTGCCTCTGTAATGATAAAAGCTATTTGTGTCTGTGGAGGAAAAGTTGGAGAAAGTAAAAAAAGAAAAAATGGATCTGGTTCCAGTGGCTCACACATGCAATTTTTGCTACTCGGGAGGCTGAGATCTGAGGATGCCAAGCCCAGCAGGAAAGTCTGTGAGACTTGTCTCTAATTAACTCCAAAAATCCAGAAATGGAGCTGTGGTTCAAGTGGTCAAGTGCTAGCCCTGAGCAAGAGAAGCTCAGGGACAGTGCCCAGGCCCTGAGCTCAAACTCCAGAACCAACAAAAAAAATTAATTACAAAGATAAATTGTATAATCTTATTTTCTTGTCTGGCTTAGGCATACTGATTATTACTTTTGCAAGTAGGAATAATTTCGTATTATTATTTTACAGTTAGACTTTTTAAAAAAATTTATTCTTTAAACGTATCTTCAGATATACTTAACTCTTAAAGGTAAATGTATATTCAAATTGTGTATGTAAATATTATACATTTAATTTAAATACCAGTGCGTTACTTTAAAAAAGCCTCTTTGTAGACAGAGCTTTTCACTTTGTGGATTGCCCACAGTTTACTTTCTGCTTCATGGTTTTTTTTGTTTTGTTTTGTTTTTATTGCTTTACTATTTATCAAGAATGGTGTGGTGACCATCTTTGTCTCTGTATCTGATTGGTCTTTATCTGATTTGGGTCTTTTCTAAAAAATAGAGTTACCTAGCTCAAAGCATGAACAGATTTTTTGTTCAGTTTATATGTTATATGTTCAGTTATAATGTTATTCCTGTTATGTAAAACAAGAAGCCCGTTAGAATGACACAAATATGGAGGGAAACTGTGATTCATTCCTTTCCTCCCTAGGAGAGGGTCACTTTCTAGAAGGATCATTGGTACTGATGTGCCGATGTCTTCATCTACATTTCGTGGTTGTTCTCACTCAGAGGAGTCTTCCACGCGGCGGCGCCGGGCTCGGTGGAGTGTGTCCTGCGCCAGTGCCCCAGCCCTGGTTCACAGAGAACCCTTCCCTCTTTGTATGATGCACCACATTTTTCTGAATTTTGAGATTTCTTTTCCAGTGCTGGTACTGGGGCTTGAATTCAGTGCCTTGGGGCTGTCCCTTAGCTTTTTTGCTCAAGGCTAGTGCTGTTTGAGCCACAGCTCCACTTGTAGCTTTTTCTTGCATGCCAGAGGGTCGGAGTGGGTGGTGGCGTGGGGTGGGGTGATTATTTGGGGATAAGAATCTCACGAACTTTCCTTCCCCTGCTGACTTTGAACTGTGACCCTCAGACCCGAGGCTTCTGTGTAGCTCAGGTTACAGGCGTGAGCCACCAGCACCAGGCTTGATGTGCCATTTGTTCACCACCATTCTATGAGGCTGGGGATGGGCAGTTTTCCCTCTGGAAGCGCTGGTTTCAGGTGCTGAGTGGCATGGCCAGCCAGCCAGCCAGGGCGCGGCGGAGCGCGCTCTTCATGTGAACTCGGGGTCTGAGTGGGTGGACTTTACATTCAGTTGCGCTTTCCCTCATCATCGGGACACTGAAGACAAGACCATTGGCCATTCTGAATAATAAATGCGGGCACCAAACTCAGCAGATGCCCAGCTCTCTTCCATGAATAGTGTAGTCTTTGTATATAACCTGTAATCCTCCAGTACACCTTAAACCATCTCTCAATGACAGTACTTACATAATAGCAATACCATGTTAATACTTGTTAAACCATGTTATTTAGTATAATGACAACAAAAAGAAGTCCTTAACATGTTTAACAGATACAAGGTTTTTTTCTTTTTTTTTTTTCCCCAGAATATTTCAGTTTGAGGTCGTTTGAAACTTTGGATGTGTAGGCCACGTAGGACCCTCATTTTTACCTATGTGATACCTGGGCTGTACTAGACGTTGACACGGCCTCATGAGCTGCCAGCCACCATTCTGAGGGCTGTATTTACATGAAGGCACCTGGTCTCCATACAACGCGCAACATCTGTTTCTCATGTTATCTCCCTTTTAGAAATGATGAGGCGGAAGCCCAGAAACACTAGGTCTTCGCTCAGGGTCAAAAGGCAGGGGTAGCTTCTGTGGGATTTGAGCTGGCAGTGGTGGCAGTGGGGTTTGATGGCTATGCTCTTAGCATTGAGCGAAAGCAAATAGCATCATGTGAGCAGAGTAGGGAGAGCTGGGACTGGGCGGGGGTGGAGTCCCCGGGTCTGGAGAAGCGTGTGCCTTCTATGAGTGGGTCCCCGTGGTCTGGGCCGCCAGCGGCTCCGTGTTCACCGCAGGTCCTGATGTGCACAAGGGCTGCCTGAGTTGCTGCTGCCTGAGACTTGAGTATGAAAAGCATCAGGAAGACTCAGACGGCCCCAGGGCTGGCAGAACAAAACCAAAAAGAACTCCCAAGCACTCTGTACTCACCAACATTTTGCCATTGACAATCTTACCTTGCTGTTGATATTTCGTGGACATTTTCTTAGGTTACGATTCTATCATTTGTGAAGAAAGTTTAAAAAGGAATATACCAGAATATATTACTACTCTATTTCTGGCTTTTTCTTGGTCTTTTCTCTTTTTGGTACTGGGGATCGAACCCAGGATGTTGCACGTGGTACACAAGCGCTTTGCCACTGTTACACCCCAACACATCTCAGCGTTCTCCACTGTCTGTAAGGAGACTAGCCTGCTTCAGGAGAATCTCACTGAAATCGACTTGGACCTCAGCAGTGTATGGTCTGTGGACTAGTTTCCTATGCAAATTGCCAGCCAGCTTTATAGGAAGAAAGAAACTGAGGTGTCTGTAAGGGTGCGTTTCAGTTTGCCCTACAGCTCACGCCGCTTTGTGTCCCTGTGTTCAAGGTGACCGCTGAGGTTGGAAAGCTCTTGGGTGATCAGAAGGTGGATGCCATTCTTTGTGTGGCCGGAGGATGGGCCGGGGGCAATGCCAAATCCAAATGTAAGTTGTTTTCTGAGTTAATCATTCATTGTGCTCTGCTCTGCCCTTTGCCCTGCTGACATGGATTGCCCGCCACCTGGGTGCCAGGCAGCTGTCTGGCTGTTTGTCTCCCGGAATCTTTACAGTAGCTGAGCATGTCTGTTTGACTGGGCTGTGTGTAAAGAACAGATTATTTCTCACAGTTCTGGAGGATGGGACATCCAAAGCTGAGGTTTTGGCCCCTGCAAGGGCCTCCGCTAGCATCATCCCCCAGTGGAAGAGAACACGGGGAATAGAGTGGAACGGGGCCTGGAACCCATCTTTTTGCCAGTAGCCCATTCCTGCAGTAATGGCTTCACCAGTTTGTGAGTGCAGAGCTCTTGACTTGACTCTTTAAAAAAGTGGCAGTACTGGGGTTTGAACTCAGGGCCTTCCTCACTCTTGCTTATGCTACCATTTGAAGCATGTCTCCAGCCCTACTTATTTTGCTGCTTTTTTTTTTTTTTTTCCCCCGGTCGTGGGGCCTGAACTCTGGGCCTGGGCGCTGTCCCTCAGCTTCTTAGCTCAAGGCAGCACTCTACCACTTGAGCCACAGCACCACTTCCAGCTTTTTCTGTTTATGTGGTGCTGAGGACTCAAACCCAGGGCCTCATGCATGCGAGGCAAGTACTCTACCACTGAGACACCTTCCAAGTCCCTTTTGCTGCTGCTTTTGGAGATGAAGTCCAGTGAGCTTTCCTGTCTAGGCTGGCTTCAATTTTCTAGATCTCCATTCTCTTGAGCAGCTAGGATTCTAGCTCAGTCCCTGACACTGGGCATGGCCTCCCATGAACACATCCGTCCATCAGCACTGCGCACTGGGGATTAAGTTTCCCACACCTGACCTTGGAACCACCTTCACACATAGATCTCTATTGCAAGGTAGTGACAACACCTCATTTTATGGGTGAAGGAAAAGCTTCCCACTGAGTAATAATCTTTTGGAATTTTTATCAAGACCAAAAGCTGACATAAACATATACGTTCTTAAAAATCTAATCCCATCATAAGATTAAACAGGTGTGAGTGTGTGTGTGTGTGTGTGTGTGTGTGCACGAGTGTGCACATGTTCTCATATTGGGCTTGAACTCAGGACCTGGATGTGTCTCTGAGCTTTTTCACTCAGGGCTAGTGCTCTACCTCTTGGATCACAGCTCTACTTCTGGCTTTTTGCTCACTAATTGGAAATAAGAGTCTCTCAGATTTATCTGCCTAGTCTGGCTTCAAACCTTGATCCTCAGATCTCAGTATCCTGCCTAGCTAGGATTACAGGTATGAGCTACCAGTGCCTGGCTGGTTAAACAGGTTTGAGACAATACCAATCTAGTGAATTTATTAACCTCAGCTTTGTCTGCTTAAACTTACTGGTTCAAATTTTACCAAGTAGCAGGTAGGAAAGCTGAGCCTTGATTGGGATATCAAAACTGTGCCCCTGCCATTGAACCGGATGTTGTTTGTATCAATTAGATCTTGTTACAAATGGGGATGAGGAATGGGGGGGGGGGGGGGACACCTTGGAAGGGTCTTTCTTGAGTCTTGGGTTGTGTGAGTTGAGCATGAATTTTGATTCCTTCTCTGGGAATGATGAGCCCACTTTTTTTTCTCTTTCCTTCTTTCCCTTCTTCCCTTCCTTCCTTCTCAGCTCTCTTTAAAAACTGTGACCTGATGTGGAAGCAGAGTATGTGGACGTCGACCATCTCCAGCCACCTGGCCACCAAGCACCTGAAGGAGGGCGGCCTCTTGACCTTGGCCGGTGCCAAGGCTGCCCTGGATGGGACCCCGGGTAAGCCCGTAGGACTCGGCCGTGAAAGGAGAGTGTCCCTGTGCTCTGGGCTGCTGGATGGGCTGTAGAAACTGTGTTGGTTGTGAGTTCTTTTGACTTTGGTCCTTACTTCCCGCACACCTGGGGAAATCTATGTATAGTTTAGAATAAATTATGAATCAGACTTATCAATAAACCCACTAGTTGGAAAGAAAATTGTCACTTGGAAAGCTGCTCACCTCCCCTGTCTCAGGTTGTGCCTGTGGACTGGCGGGTGAGCTGTACTAAATGCCGGACCGCCGTGGAGCGGTTAAGCACCGGTCGGGGATGGCAGTCCTGCCTTAGGGATCATGCGCCATGTTATAATTGGAAAGCGGTGTTTTCTTAGTTACGGATAGTTTGTTTTGTGCCTTACAAATGATCTCTTCCTACCTGCATTTTGTACCCAGAGAAAGGGTTGTGGCACACAGTGAGGCCATCTGGGTAGCTGTGTGTTTGGGTTTGATCCCGTGTGTTGCTGCAGTGAGTGGGAAGGGAGTCCAGGGCTTGGCGGAGCTTCGGGTGTCCGCGTGGAGAAGTCGGCCGGGGTCCGCGCCCGCCCAGAGCCTTCCCACGGTCCTGCCTGCCTGCCGTCCAGGAGCGAGAGGGACGCCCGCCCCCGGGGGCCTCGAGGCTAGGCGCCACCCTCCCCTCCGCCCTGTCACTTGGGGCCCTGTCACTCGGGGCCTGCGGGGCGCGGCTGTCCCGCGGCGGGGCGGGGCTGTCCGGCGGCGGGCGCGGTCCTGCGGTCCTGCGGTCCTGCGGACCCGCGTGCCCGGCTGCCGTGGTCACGATTGTCTTCTCTCCATCTGGCAGGGATGATCGGCTACGGCATGGCCAAGGGCGCCGTCCACCAGCTGTGCCAGAGCCTGGCGGGGAAGAACAGCGGCATGCCGCCCGGAGCCGCCGCCGTCGCCGTGCTCCCGTAAGCCGGTGCTCCCTAAACCCGTGCTCCCTGACCCCGTGCTCCCTGACCCCGTGCTCCCTGACCCCGTGCTCCCTAAACCCGTGCTCCCTAAACCCGTGCTCCCTAAGCCCGTGCTCCCTAAGCCCCATGCTCCCTAAACCCGTGCTCCCTAAACCCGTGCTCCCGTAAGCCGGTGCTCCCTGACCCCGTGCTCCCTAAACCCGTGCTCCCCTTAGTGCCGTAGTGCTCCCGGAGCGCCTGCTGAGCTCGGCCTGTGGCCCAGAGCCGCCCTTGCGGTTTCCCAGGGGCCGGTAGGCTGCAGATACTTCTCTGCGCCGCTGTGGTCAAGGGTCCCAGGCTGGTCACGTCGCAAGCAGCAGGCGTTTTGGCCTCAGTTCTGGAGGTCCATGGTGTCCGGGAGCGCGCGTTCGTGTCCGCTGCGCCTTCTCTGCGTTAGTTGGGAGCGGGCGGAGGCGCGCAGCTCCGGGACGCGCAGGAACCCTTTCTGTGCGGGTGGAGCCCCATGCAGGCCCTGTGAGGGCCGGCTCCCGTCCCCGCCGCTCGGCACACCCTGGCAGGACCGCAGGCTGGACTGCCCCGGGCCGTCTGGGCTGGTCGAGGCCTGGCTCCGTGTGTCTGTTTGGTTTTTTCCCTTTCTTATTTTCATTTTTCCTTTCTTCTCGTTCCGTCTTTAGAATTAGTCCACACATTTTATTTTGCTATAATACTTGGGTTTCACACTGGCCAGTGTGTGTGTGTGTATGTGTGTGTGTTGTGTATGTGTGTGTTGTGTATGTGTGTATGTGTTGTGTGTATGTGTGTGTTGTATGTGTGTATGTGTGTTGTGTGTGTATGTGTGTGTGTATGTGTGTGTGGTGTGTGTGTGTATGTGTGTATGTGTGTGTTGTGTGTGTGTTGTGTGTATGTGTGTGTTGTGTGTTGTGTGTATGCGTGTGTGTTGTGTGTGTATTGTGTATGTGTGTTGTGTGTATGTGTGTGTTGTATGTGTATGTGTGTTGTGTGTATGTGTGTTGTGTGTATGTGTGTTGTGTGTGTGTGTGTGTGTTGTGTGTATGTGTGTGTGTGTTGTGTGTATGTGTGTGTTGTGTGTGTGTATGTGTGTTGTGTGTGTGTTGTGTGTGTGTGTTGTGTATGTGTGTGTGTTGTGTGTGTGTGGGGGGAGGGGCAGGCAAGGCTGCTGGGATGGGGAAGGGAGACATGGGAAACCACAGGGACATTTCTCTCTGTGACCCGCAAGCCAGTCCCCAGCCAGCTGTCCCCACCCCGCAGAGGCCCCTGCCTTGGAGGTATCTTGTTCCTTCTGTTAGAATTCCTCACTGTGTGGCTTGACTCTGCCTCATGTCCACAAAGGGACTTCCCTGTCCTTTCTGTTCTGTACTTTGAGCTAGGTTTTGGAGACATTCCTGAGGGTCTGAGCTCCGCTTTCCCCTCCTGAAAGCCTTACGAGCTTGTGCTCTCCTGTTTAAGGAATATTATTCCACTTAGTCCTTGGAGATGAGCATGCCACCTTTTGTGACTACACAAAGCACTTTCCTCTGAGAGTATTTAAAGTAAGAGTGCAGTGGGCCTCTGCCCACTTTCTTCTTGTCTGCTGGGGGGTGTGTCACAAAGGAGCCTTACTGAGTGACACTGAGAGGTTGTTTTTTGTTTTTGCCAGTCGTGGGGCTTGAACGTTGCCCCAGCTCCTTTTTTGCTCAAGGCTAGCACTCTATTACTTGAGCCACAGCGCCACTTCTGGCCTTTTCTGTGTATGTGGTGCTGAGGAATCGAACCCAGGGCTTCGTGCATGCAAGGCAAGCGCTCTACCACTAGGCCTCACTCCTAGCCCAAGAGCTAACAGCTTCCTGGTCCCTGGTGTTCTGGCTGACCCCACGAAAATGTCACACTTGGTGCAAGACGCTCAGAGGCGATGCTGCCCTGCCGTGCTTTCCTGAGGGCTGCAAGTGACCTCCTTCTCTCTGCCTTGCAGGGTGACCCTGGACACCCCCATGAACAGGAAGTCCATGCCCGAGGCTGACTTCAGCTCCTGGACACCCTTAGAATTTCTGGTGGAGTGAGTATGGCCACAGCCACGGCTGCCTGCGAGGGTGGAAGGAGAAGCCCCTGCTCCTGGGTCACGGGGGACCCCAGCGTGCCCCCGGCCGTGTGGGACTCGCTCAGGACCGGGGAGGAGCAGTGGTCTGGAGGGGCTCCTGGTGGCAGCGCAGGCCCTGGCTCACTCCCCACGGACTGACCCGCGCCTTTCCCGCCGCGGGCCTGGGTGCCCGTCCTTATAAAGCGGTCCATGGTAGTGGTTGGGAGGAGACAGGGCGGCAGCGAGCGCCAAGCCCTCGCTCCAAGGCCCGGCCCCGCCAGCGCCCAGGAAACGGCCATGGCAGCGAGGCTGGGTGGAAGGTCTGGTCCGTGTCCCGTCAGCGTGGGCCATTGCCACGCTGGGAGCCCCGCGCAGAGCGCTTTGCTCCTTTGTGTTGCCCGCGGCGGCACAGCTTCTCCGCCGTCTGTGGCGAGCCCCACCGAGCGGCCACCCTGTCCTCAGAGCAGGTGAGCTGAGCACGGGGCGACGCCCGCCCCGCTGTGCCCGCTGTGCCCGCTGTGCCCCGCTGTGCCCGCTGTGCCCCCTGTGTCCGCTGTGTCCGCTGTGCCCGCTGTGCCCGCTGTGCCCGCTGTGCCCCCTGTGCCCGCTGTGCCCGCTGTACCCGCTGTGCCCTCTGTACCCCGCTGTGCCCGCTGTGCCCTCTGTGTCCGCTGTGCCCGCTGTGCCCGCTGTGCCCTCTGTACCCCGCTGTGCCCCGCTGTGCCCGCTGTGCCCCCTGTGTCCGCTGTGCCCGCTGTGCCCCCTGTGTCCGCTGTGCCCGCTGTGCCCCGCTGTGCCCGCTGTGCCCCCTGTGTCCGCTGTGCCCGCTGTGCCCGCTGTGCCCCCTGTGTCCGCTGTGCCCCGCTGTGCCCGCTGTGCCCGCTGTATCCGCTGTGCCCCGCTGTGCCCGCTGTGCCCGCCCCGCGGTGCCCTGCTGTGCCCGCCCCGCTGTGCCCGCTGTGCCCGCCCCGCTGTGCCCCACTGTGCCCGCTGTG
The DNA here is from genome assembly GCF_019054845.1 of Dipodomys spectabilis. Classification (NCBI taxonomy): domain Eukaryota; kingdom Metazoa; phylum Chordata; class Mammalia; order Rodentia; family Heteromyidae; genus Dipodomys; species Dipodomys spectabilis. Next base: position 2,730,221 of record NW_024870698.1, on the reverse strand, counting down.
CCCGCTGCGCCCGCCCCGCTGTGCCCGCTGTGCCCCCTGTGCCCCCTGTGTCCGCTGTGTCCGCTGTGCCCGCCCCTCTGTGTCCGCTGTGCCCGCTGTGCCCGCTGTGTCCGCTGTGCCCTGCTGTGCCCGCCCCTCTGTGCCCGCTGTGCCCGCTGTGTCCGCTGTGTCCGCTGTGCCCGCTGTGCCCTGCTGTGCCCGCCCCTCTGTGTCCGCTGTGCCCGCTGTGCCCTCTGTGCCCCGCTGTGCCCGCTGTGCCCTCTGTGCCCGCCCCGCTGTGCCCGCTGTGCCCCGCTGTGCCCCGCTGTGCCCGCCCCGCTGTGCCCCGCTGTGCCCGCTGTGCCCGCCCCGCTGTGCCCGCTGTGCCCCGCTGTGCCCGCTGTGTCCGCTGTGCCCGCTGTGTCCGCTGTGCCCGCTGTGCCCGCTGTGCTCGTGTGTCCGCTGTGCCCGCTGTGTCCGCTGTGCCCGCTGTGCCCCCTGTGTCCGCTGTGCCCCCTGTGTCCGCTGTGCCCCGCTGTGCCCGCTGTGCCCGCTGTGTCCGCTGTGCCCGCTGTGCCCGCTGTGTCCGCTGTGCCCGCTGTGCCCGCTGTGTCCTGCTGTGCCCGCTGTGTCCGCTGTGCCCGCTGTGCCCGTGTGTCCGCTGTGCCCGCTGTGCCCGCTGTGCCCGCTGTGCCCCGCTGTGCCCGCTGTGCCCGCTGTGTCTGCTGTGCCCGCTGTGTCCGCTGTGCCCCGCTGTGCCCGCTGTGCCCGCTGTGCCCGCTGTGCCCGCTGTGCCCCGCTGTGCCCCCTGTGCCCGCTGTGCCCGCTGTGTCCGCTGTGCCCGCTGTGCCCGCTGTGCCCGCTTTGCTCGTGTGTCCGCTGTGCCCGCTGTGCCCGCTGTGTCCGCTGTGCCCGCTGTGTCCGCTGTGCCCGCTGTGCCCGCTGTGCTCGTGTGTCCGCTGTGCCCGCTGTGTCCGCTGTGCCCGCTGTGCCCGCTGTGCCCGCTGTGCCCGCTGTGTCCGCTGTGCCCCGCTGTGCCCCCTGTGCCCGCTGTGCCCGCTGTGTCCGCTGTGCCCGCTGTGCCCGCTGTGTCCGCTGTGCCCCGCTGTGCCCCCTGTGCCCGCTGTGCCCGCTGTGTCCGCTGTGCCCGCTGTGCCCGCTGTGTCCGCTGTGCCCCGCTGTGCCCCCTGTGCCCGCTGTGCCCCGCTGTGCCCCCTGTGCCCGCTGTGTCCGCTGTGCCCGCTGTGCCCGCTGTGTCCGCTGTGCCCGCTGTGTCCGCTGTGCCCGCTGTGCTCGTGTGTCCGCTGTGCCCGCTGTGTCCCGCTGTGCCCGCTGTGCCCGCTGTGCCCGCTGTGCTCGTGTGTCCGCTGTGCCCGCTGTGCCCGCTGTGCCCGCTGTGCCCGCTGTGTCTGCTGTGCCCGCTGTGTCCGCTGTGCCCGCTGTGCCCGCTGTGTCCTGCTGTGCCCGCTGTGTCCGCTGTGCCCGCTGTGCCCGCTGTGCCCGCTGTGCTCGTGTGTCCGCTGTGCCCGCTGTGCCCGCTGTGTCCGCTGTGCCCGCTGTGTCCGCTGTGCCCCGCTGTGCCCCCTGTGCCCGCTGTGCCCGCTGTGTCCGCTGTGCCCGCTGTGTCCGCTGTGCCCGCTGTGCCCGTGTGTCCGCTGTGCCCGCTGCGCCCGTGTGTCCGCTGTGCCCGCTGTGCCCGCTGTGCCCGCTGTGCCCGCTGTGTCCGCTGTGCCCGCTGTGTCCGCTGTGCCCGCTGTGCCCGTGTGTCCGCTGTGCCCGTGTGTCCGCTGTGCCCGCTGTGCCCGCTGTGCCCGCTGTGCCCGTGTGTCCGCTGTGCCCGCTGTGTCCGCTGTGCCCGTGTGCCCGCTGTGCCAGCGCGCTCGCCGCTTTGAGGGCTGCCCACGGTGTCGGCGGAGCTGGGGCTGCACATTGGCCTGATGTTCCCACTCACTGATGTTGGAAGGAAGTGATATGCTGGACTCACCTGTCACGTGCTGGCCATGCTGAGCACGTCCTCCTGACCTAAGGCTTGGGACTTGGAGCGGGGGAGGGGCCTCGGGTCCCACAGAGTCCAGCAGCTGTGACCCGTGACGCCCGTGCTGGGGACCACAGTGTTTGATTGGTGATAAAGTCAAAATTGTGCCAGAGACTAAGCTTTGAATCCCGATGAGGTTCGAATTTCCTTTCTTTTTCTCTCTTTGGTGGTGTCAGGTCAGGGTTTGAACCCAGGCTTCACACGTGCTAGGCAGGTGCTCTGCAGACTCAGAGCGAAGGTCGTCACCTGACATCCTCGCTAGTATAAATAGGATCATGGTTGTGGACGGCCGAGGCCAAGTGTAAGCCTCCATTTCAAAAATAACCAGAGCAAAAGCGGTTGGGGTCATAGTTGAGTGGTAGAGCATCTTCCTTGCAAGCGCTGAGCCCTGAGTTCACACTTCAGCCCTGCCAAAAAACAAAAGCAAAATTTAAGAAGGAAATCAAATGTCCGCGCAGCTCTGAAGCACACCTGGCCTTTGTATCTGTGTTCTGCGCCCAGAGCTCTTCAGCGGCTTTTGAGCTGAACACATGCAGATACTTTTTCCCTTGTCAGTGTTTCCTAAACCTATTAAAGCTGTTTAACTGTGGTGGTCTCTGGTAATGCTGAGACGACTGAAATACGGGAGCTTGTGTATAGGTTACGTGCAGTCCGTGCTGTTTTCTGTAAGGGACTTGAGCTTCTCAGATTTTCTGTCCTGAGGTCCTGCAGCCAATGCCCTGCAAACACTGAAGGACTTGTTTGCTGTACATATGTCCATCTATTAGAATTAACCAACTGAGGTCTTTTAAAATTACTTAAAAAGGTTGCGACCGTGTTGTAAAGAATTTCAACCACGCAGAAAAACTGCAGAGATGAAAGCTGAGAGCACGGTGACTCCTGCTGCTCAGGCTGCCGTGATTCTGGTCCAGAGCTCCTGGAACCTGCTCTGGGATCCATGATGTCCAGTGGTCTCCCAGCTTCACCTCTCATCATCCCGCGCCGAGGCCATTGGTGTGAACGTAAGAATGCTTTGAAAATGCTAAGTGTTTGTTCTTTGTTCTAGAACTTTCCATGACTGGATCACAGGGAAAAACCGACCAAGCTCAGGAAGCCTCATGCAGGTGGTAACCACGGAGGGAAAGACGGAGCTCACCCCGGCGTATTTTTAAGCTCCATCTCCATACCTGAGAGGAACCTGCCAGAAGCATCATAGCCTGTGTCAGTGTGGCTACGTCCGGCACTTGTTTTCCATGCTTCTGTTTGTGGTACAAGATGCGCTAATGTGAAGTAACTTGGGAGGAGGGCGCAGCCTGCCATACTGTGCTCCTGCGTGGGTGGGGCGTGGGCAGCAGCCTGCACTGTCACGTTGGATTGCTCTGCAGCCGCTGGTCTGCCTGACGGTGGCTGCCATCTTGATAATCGGGGCGCCCTGGTATGGAGGGGCCGTGTATTTTGAGGGCCCAGTTGTTTTTGCGTGTTGTTTATGTCATAGTTGTAGTTTTGTGGCCTCAAGTTAAACTGCCTTAAAACTCTCTATGTGATAGAAGCAACATGTCACAAACTCTGTCCTGTGTCCCTTGAGCAGTTGCCAAGTGTCCCTCGGTCTGGGCTAAATGTGCAAGAGAAATACTTGGGAGTGTTCTTCCTAATAAACACCCCTCCCTCCTGTATCATGTGGTCTTCTCTAAGCAAACCCCGCCTCGTGCAGGCTCAGGCGCGGTGTGGCAGGGTGACAGGCTGCTGCGGGACTTCTGATGTTCTTAAAAGGTGTGAGTGCAAATTCTGGAGTGTGCTTTGCACACAGCAGCACAGGCCAGAGCATATCCTGGACATAGCCAGCTCTCGGGGGGTGGGGGGTGGGGGGTGGGGGGGCCCCTCGAGGGTTGACTAAAAGCGACCCTCACGTGACTGGTGCAGGCCCTTCTCATGAGGACTGGTGCTGCACCGCATCCGCTCAGAGGCGGGAGCAATGCTCATTGCTGCCAGGACTTGGCCCACGGCCTCTGCTACGATGTGGGGTTTTTGGTCTCTCGCACATTTAACACATCTACTGTTGGAAATATTACAGTGGCTCCAAAGTAAAATGGAGTGTCCTGGGATGGGCTTGGCGTCGCTTCTGCCTCTGGCAGCCACCCCTACCCATCCCGCACGCCGTTCATGCTGCAGGGAGTGTCCACCCTGGCCGGGGCACAGAAATGCAGCCAGTCCATGGCCTGTCCGGGTGGTTTCCCGCGCGTGTTGTCAGTGGTCTTCCATGTTGCCGCAGGAGTGCTGGGCGCTTTCCTCCTGCGTCACGTTCCCGTGCGTATACACTGCAGTCTTGTTCACCCACGGAGCCACCCATACACACACACCGCTTTTCACTTTAGGCTGTTGTGAACAGTGCTGCTGTGTACAAGTAGTTTTTGGTCCTTTTGGATATAATCAGGAGTGACTTTACTTGATCTTAGGCTTTCTGTGTTTTAGCTTTTTATGGAGTCCTGTGGTTCTTGTCATGGTACTTCATGGTGATTGTTTAAGGCTAGCACACTTACCACTTGAGCTATAGCTCTACTTCTGTCTTTTCTTTGCTGGTTAATTGGAGATAAGTGTCTCACAGACTTTCGTGCCCAGGCTGACTTTGAACCACGATCCTCAGCCTCCTGAGTAGCTAGAGTGACAGGTGTGAGCCACTGGCACTCAGCCCTTTGCGGTGATGTTGTAAGTATTAGAGGAGAGCCGATGGACGCTCCCTCTTGGGAAGATGGACTGTGAAGTTTCCCAGCTGGAGAGCAGCACGGTGGGTCTGGAACACCAGTCCAGCTGCTGATGGCTCCGTACTGCACACCTGCCCACCCTCACGTCCCAGCCTCCTGCTCGCCCTCCCAAGAGCACAACACGGGTACCTTAAGCTGCACCTCTCTGAGGGAGAATTGGCCTCAGGAAGACTGGCAGCTTTTATTTTGTTTACAAAGCAGACTTAATAATTGCTTATTATTTGTGGTTTTCTTTATCTGCAAAACTGAACATCGTAGCCGCTTTGCAGGGAAAATTTTTCCTGGGTCCATCTCAGTTCAGAGCAGGCAGTTCAGAGCGGCTTTGGAGCAGCCATGAAATAAACATGGCTAGCATGCACTAAATATGTGCCCAGAAGAGAAGATTAAGGAGGACGGGGTTAGCCAAAATTGAGGTGAAGAAGAAAAGGAAAGTTGCCAGGATGCTGTGTGAGTCCATGTTGCACTACTGTAGAGAAACACCTGCACTATATAAAGAAGAGGCTTACACTGGGCCCTGGTGGCTCATGCCTGTAATCCTAGCTCCTCAGGAGGCTGAGATGTGAGGATCACAGTTTGAAGCCAGACCAGAAAGTAAAAGTGGAGCTATGTCGCAAGTGGTCAAGTGGTGAAGCACTAGCCTTGAGCATAAAATCTCAGGGACAGCGGCCAGGCCTTTATTTCAAGGCCCAGGACACACACACACACACGTTTATTTAGTTTGCAGTTCAAGAGCTCACGTGATGATGGAGAACGGCGCTTCCGCACAGGAGTGCTATGGAGAGACGCTCAGCTTGTGTGCAAACTGAAGAGGCTGTGAGGGAAGAGCACTGTGAGGATGTGGCATTAGAGAAGAAAAGTGAAGAAAGTCTTGCGTGAAGGGGGAAGGGAAGCAACCTGGAGAGCCAGATGCTAACTCCTGCATCTCACGGGTTTACGGTCAACGGCTCCTGACTGGTGCCGGTGGCAGGCATTGTCACCTGACTTGGCAGTGTCAGTAGTGCAGTGGTGTAAGGGTGGCACTGGCCCCTAGAGAGAGTTTGGGGTACAACTTCAAGTCATTTCAGATACTTGGTGAAGTCTCACGGACTTAACCCATGGCCAGTTTCTAGAAAAGTCTGCCAGGCTTCAGGTCGGCTTTGTTCCCCCAGCTAGGCTTTATTGCCAAAATCCTTTCTTGGGGAGTTGGTCATGCACGTAGAGCTTGAAGCCTGACTTAGGACTTTTCATTCATGTTCCTTCAACCAGCAGAGTGCGTATCCCTAGGCACCTCTGCTCACTTTCCAAATGGCCCTCGCGGGCTGGGAGGTCAGCTGGCGAGCTGGGAGGTCAGCTGGCGAGCTGGGAGGTCAGCTGGCGAGCTGGGAGGTCAGCTGGCGAGCTGGGAGGTCAGCTGGTGAGCTGGGAGGTCAGCTGGTGAGCTGGGAGGTCAGCTGGTGAGCTGGGAGGTCAGCTGGCGAGCTGGGAGGTGAGCTGGCGAGCTCGGGTCTGGGCTGCAGGCGCGGGGCTGTGGAGGCCTGGGAAGGACCGCTTGCTCCCTTGAATCAGAGCTTTCACCTTGAGTCTGACCTTCCCTCAGCAGCTGTGGGAACAGAACTCTGATGCCATGATGCCGATCCATCCATGTATTAAATGAAGTTCTGACCAAATGAAGTTAATTTAAAAAAAAAATCAATTTCAGAAACAAGCATTTTAAATTCCCAGGCCTGTGTGGTGTGATAGAGCTCAGTTGATGTGATGCTCTCAGGCAGTTCCAAGCATTTCCACCAGGGGGCAGGCATCAGCAACAGATGAGCACACTGCGTGGGGTGGCCAGCCTGAGAAACTTGCTTCAGTTTTCTTTTTCCCATCTCTGCTCAGGCTCTGCACAGATCTAGAATCAATACGTCGCCTGCAGCAGTCCCGCTGTAAGCCTGCTGCCTTTTCCCTGCCTGCTTTCTGTTCCTTTTCTTTCCCCTACCCCATTCTTCTAGTTGGCTTTCCTTATTGAAGTAGAAACAGGATCTATGTCTGCTTGCCTGTCTGCCTGTCTGCCTATCTGTCTGTCTGTCTGTCTGTCTGTCTGTCTGTCTGTCTATCTATCTCTGTCCATCTATGGGGGAAAAATCATGAAAATCTTACCGGAGTAGATAAAGATTGGGAGATACAGCCTTACCTCCTGCAGCCTCTGTAAAGGCCAATTTAGAGAATGATTCTTACTTTTTAGGATCTGTGTAACAGGAAAACTTGGATATTTTGAGAGCAGAATTTCCCATCCGTGAGGGCAGATCACTGTGTAAGAAAGCCCCGTGGAGAACTGGTAGACCCAGAATTAAACTCAGGAGTTGGAACTGGAAAGAGCTTAGAGTATAGGCATGAGCCACTGGTGTCTGGCTCAAAATGTTTTAAAATTTATTTTTGTTCTGTTCTTCTAAACTTGAAGACACAATTTGGTCATGGTGAGAAGTTGTCTGTTAGAAATCAAGGGTTTGTCACTGCAGACACACGGATGTGACCATCTCCAGCTTTATCACAGTCCAGTTAGCTTTATGACAATGATACTTCTTATCAGGGTATTGCCATTCTTTTTTCAGACTTTTGCTCATTACATGAGATCAGTACTGAGTACCACTTTCCCACACAAATACTAGCTGATCTTTCTGTGCTGCCTGCGTTGCGGAGCGCATCATGTTCTTGGATGGTGGGCTGGGCGTGTATTTCTGGACCACGTATTGGAGTGTATTCTGTTCAGAGTTACTAGAAAAAGAAGTCAAAGCAGTGGGAAGGATCACAGCATCATGAGTAGTACACAAAAGAGAAGTCTAGCACTTTCCCAAATTACAGCTTACTCAAAATTGCCATTACTCCAACACATAGATAATCTCATGATTTTACTTTTCAAGTAATCCAAAGTCTTAAAAAGGACTGTCTGTCAAGAATTTCTAAATTTTTATTGCCTTGGAGTAAATCTGTGGAATTTCCTTAGAGCTGGATGCGCCGTGGTGGTGGACAGACTGCCCTTGGAGCCTTAGTTTCCCTGCTTGTAAGGTGGGAGGGATAATAATAACCCTAAAGTTATACAGTTAAAATACTTTATTCCTAGCAATGAGGCTTTCACTTGAAACTTGGAGCATCATAGCTATCCACTGCGTACCTGGTCTGTTTCTTGCGGTCAGGTATATTCTAAGGATTCAGTGAATAGTTGTTGGGGGTGTACAGTTATGACATTAATCATGGAATTGGATATATGGTATAAAAACAAAATTAGTTATTGAAGTTGGAAACATTTCAGATTTTCTTTTTTTTCTTGTTCTTTGTTTCCTTGGTGAGGGAATCTCCACGGCTGGATGTCCTAGACTAGCCAGTTCTTTGCCTAAATAGTTTGGTGGTTTTTTCTTAGCCATTTGCACTATAACACTTACGTTCAACAAGCATGCACCCAGGCAAATAAGACGGGAGGTGAGAAATATCTCACGCGCTCTGGGTGAGGAGCTGGTGCTTCAGCGCGGCTGCTCTGGGTCAGTCGGTCTCTGGTTAATCCGCAGCCGAAGCAGGAAGCTGTCTTTGCCTTCTGACTTCCTCCATGTCCTGGTTCACCAAGCCGCTCTACAGATGAAGTTCAGACTTCACTGATCAAGTTGGGTTGTTGTCTTCCCCTTCCTGAATCCACAGTTTCCCTTGGAGGAAGTAGGGATAGGTGTGCGACCTGTCAAGTCACTCTGAGCCCAAGCAGGGGACACACAGACAGAAGACTTGCGCGCTCTTCAGCTGTGTCCTGAGGAGTTAGAGCCGCAAGGGGGGGTCACCTGGATCACGAGGTCCCGTGGGTGAGGACAGTGGCCCTGGAGAACCACCCCATCCACAGGAGCCTGGCAAACGTGAGGAACAAGCCCACAGGGCAAAGGGGACCGAACCCTGAGGCTGCTCCCGTCCTCTGATGTGGGCTGTGGCGTGCATCAGAGGGGAAGGCGTCCAGTGAGCCACGGAGCATACCGTGCCCCCAGGATCCTCAGGACCGGCCAGCAGCCCCGTGCTAAGAAGAAGAGAGGGAAGCCGTGCATTTAGATGAGCTATCCGGCATCATGTGTAGAATAGTACGCATTTCCCCCTAAGTTTTGAGTTAGCCTGTACTCTTCCTGCATGCCAGGGCTTACAAATTCTTTGCCTAACCCCAAGGAATCCCCCTGAAGACTAGTATTTTCAAAATGCCTTGAAGATTGCTCGTAGCAGAGGCCAGCTAAGTATGTGCTGATGGCCAAGCAAGGGACAATACACAAGCACAAGACTTCAAGTGCCCATGCTGCCTGTGCTTGATGTTAACAAATAATTTGGGTTGACAAATGCACGGAAGGCTCATCATCCATGGGGTCTGTGTTTGTGTGTGTGTGTATGCACGCTTGTGCGCACGTGTGCGCACACATGCCAATCCTGAGTCTTGAATTCAGGGCCTGAGTGCTGTCCCTGAGTTTTTATTTGCTCAAGGCCAGCACTCTACCACTTGATCCATGACTCCACTTCTGGCTTTTTTTTGGTAATTAATTGGAGATAAGACCTTCATGCTGGGGGGGGAAGGAGAAGGATTGGGATTGGGGGGGGAGAGGGGAGGCTGGGAAGGGATGTGAAGGGTAAACCAAAGGAGGAGGCTGCAATGCTTGGTAAGAAATGTACGCATTATCCTGCCCATGTAATTGTAACCCCTCTGTACAGTATGTTCACAAATAAATTAAAATTAAATTAAAAAAAAAAAAGACCTTCATGCTTCTCTGCCTAGGCTGGCTTCTAACTACGATCCTCAGATCTCAGCCTCCTGAGTAGCTAGGATGACAGTCGTGAGCCACTGGTGTTCAGCTCCATGAAATCATTTTGAATGCAACAAGGTTCTAGCCCTTAAGAGCCTTGCAGGCGCCGGGAAGGTGGCTCAATGGTAGAGTGCTTGCCTTGTATGCCTGAGGCCCTGGGTTCGATTCCTCAGCACCACATAAACAGAAAAAGCCGGAAGTGGCACTGTGGCTCAAGTGGTGGAATACTAGCCTTGAGCTGAAGAGCAGAGGGACAGCGCCCAGACCCTGAACCCCACGACTGACCAAAAAAAAAAAGAAAAAAAAAGAGAAGAAGAGCCTTGCATTTTGGAGGGAGAGAAAGACTCAGACATGAGTTAGCTGGGGCAGGCTATCAGGATATCTATTAAAAATATGATGTGGGGGTAGGAGAAGGAACAGATTTGTTCTGGTTGGGAGACAGGTACACTATGTTTGAACTAGTACTTGGGGGACAACCCAGAGACAAGTGATTTTCTGTGATTTGAAAATCAACCAGGGCCATTTCTGTAGCTTTAGATACATATGTGCTGTGTGGACATTAGTTCAAGAAATGTGTAATTTGGGCACTTTCAAAGCTCATGTAACTAAAGATCTGGGAACACCAATATAATGTCACTGGATGCAAAAAAAATGATGTATTTTTGCTAAATTGTCCTTATTAATGATTCATCCATTTTGTTTTCTTCCTGCATGATAGAAAGTCTTGCTGTAGAATTGAGCCTACACATGTACAAACAGAGCAGGTCCTCCACCCTTGTTCTGCTTTCTACATGTGGGCTGTTGACTTGTAGATTTTAGAATCCTAGAACAGATACGTGTATGACAGATTGAATTTTCCAATTAAAAAAAAGAGATTGAATTTTCTACTGCATACTAAGATCAGTGTTTCTTACACTGTGATTCCTAGAATATTATTTTGGAGCTAATAAGTGTAATATAGAATAAAAGGTTTATGGAATGGTGTTTAGTGGGCCAATGAGTAGTTTATTAGCTCTTGGTTTCATGTTCATTCATTTAGTAACCAGCTTCATTATATTTTTTCTTGGCAGCAAACCTGAGATTAAGCCTGGTCAATAGAGGGCGCTAGAGGGACATTGCAGCTGAATGGGGTCTTTCTCTTGTTCCCCTGCCCTGCTTTTGCTGCTTCTTCCTCTCGATGAACTAATGCCTGCTCAGCCACGAGTCCCAGCCTCAGGCCCACAGCAAGCCCACGGCCCCAGTGCAAGCCCACGGCCCCAGCGACAGGCTTGGCAATCGCTCTACTCTAACGCTCTACCACTTGAGCCACAGCACCACTTCCAGTTTTCTGGTGATTAATTGGAGATAAGAGTCTCACAGACTTCCCTGCCCAGGCTGGCTTTGAACTGTGATCCTCAGATCTCAACCACTGGAGTAGCTAGAATTACAGGCGTGAGCCACCAGTGCCCAGCTCTTAACATCTTTATAGTTACTTCCTTGTTTTGTTTAGTAAGTATTCATATTAAACTTCCCCTGTTCAAGTTATTATGTAGTTCTCACACTTCACTGGGTCTTAGACTTTGGAAGTAGGCTACAGCAATGGTTTCTCAAATACTTTATACACTTATATAGAAAACCAAAGGAGCTTCTACTGTGTCTGATGTATTTATTAGTATTTGTCACACTAAAAAGTAAAACAAAGAAATTTTAAACACCTTTAAAAATCAGTTCCTTCGAGATGGGAATGTGGCTCAGCGGTGGAGTGCTGCCTAGCATGCATGAAGCCCTGGGTTTGATTCCTCAGTACCACATAAACAGAAAAAGCTGGAAGTGGTGCTGTGGCTCAAGTGGTAGAGCACTTAGCCTTGAGCACAGAGAAGCTCAGGGACAGTCCCCAGGCCTGGAGTTCAAGCCCCAGGACCAGCAAAAAACAAAAAAATTAGTTCCTTAAAAAATAATAAACCCCTTACATATTAGGTAATATTGGAAAAAATCTACATTATCAACATGAAGTACTAGAAGAGCATAATGTGTATGTGTTTGCAAATACCTTCCACCTCTGGCGATAGATGATGAAGGGGTCTCATCTACTTCTGCAACCAGTCGTGTTGTTTAGTTTGAAATTTATGAAGAAACCCTAGGCTGTCACAGGTATGTAGCTGTAAAGAGAAGAGGATAATTTAACTATTAAAATTTCATTAGCATATATTAGTTGTACAGGTGTATTCCATTGTAACAATTTCACCTATGAATACACTGCATTTTGTTCAGAATTTCCCCTCCCTCCTCCTCTTTCCTTCCCTGTCCCTCTCCTCATGGGCTTTCCTTGAGTCCATTGTCACACATGTACATAGATTATTAGGACTGGATTCAAGTGGCTTTGTAGGTATTTTCCTTCGATGCTACTCCAAAGCTCACCAAGCGGCAGTGTCTGTACGGTTAGCGGCCATGGTGCTGTGGCTCCGCTGGGTTGCATCGCTCAAGGGTAGAAGCTCAGTGCCCAGTGTGGCACTATGAACTGGGTTAGGGTTGGTGGGGAGTGGGACTTAGGGGCAGCAGTAAAATGTACCTGAGCACCAGCGACTCCTTCACCCTGATCAGACCCATCCGAGACATCCATGGAGTCAAAACTATTTTCACAAAGGCACTAAGACTGTTGATATTTACATCAACGGTGGAAAAGTCATGGCAGATCATTTAGTGTCATTGAGATTCTGATATTGGGGTGTGTGTGTGCACATTTTTCTTCTTTTTTCTTCATGTGTATGGGTTTTAGCTGTAGTCCTTGGGTTCCTTAAAAGCTCAGATGTTGCCTCATTCTCTGGTAGTTCACAGGACATACAGGAGAGTTGCTAGGGTGCTAGGTGCTAGGTAGAGGTTGATTCTCTCCCTGATCCTTGCCACCGTTTGAGCTTTCGAGGTTCATCGCGTGAGGCTGCGGTGTGAGAGCGCCGCCATGTGAATGCCGAGGCGGTGAAGGAGCACATCCCAGTCTCACCTTGGCTCTGTGGGGCTGCTCCTCTGCTCGGTGCACTCTGCTTCCCTCTTGTTTCTCATTCCTCAATGTGATTATGCACTGCATTGCTTGGCTATTCTTTTCTATTTTGAACTAACCGTTCCATTATTTTCACACCAGTGAGCTAAAGAAAGGTGTTTGTTTCATTTAAAAAAAAAAAAGGGGAATGCCTCTCTTCATTCCTCAAGGAAGTTATGACCAAGACCGACAGGAACTCTACGGAGCATAGCATCACCACATCTGGAAGGCACAGATCTACGGGGTATCAGAATCTCCTTCAGATGTTAGCTATTTTAACCATGGCCATTTAACATGTGCAGTAATTATGGGCATCATCTATAGAAGCCGGCTTTTGAGAGCCCCTGGCTACTCTTCCAAAGGAACTCCATTCATTGCCTACATCACATTTTTTTTATGAGTAATGTGATACCTTTTAAAATATTAACTCCTTTAAGAACTTGTAAGTAGTTAAATGTTGCTAGCATTATGAGCATACTCTGAGATGCGTAGAAAAGTTAATTTTGATAATTTCTATAATGTTTGAATTTTTATCCAGTGAACTAGAAACAAACCAAATTTGGAAATTCATTGTGCAGCAGGGGAACATTTGAGATGATCGTGAATTTTGTCATAGATTAAGAAGTTCAACACTGAAGTTAAAATTACTTTTGGTGCAGCACAATTTTAAGGTAAGACAGGTTTTTTTTTTTTTTTTTAACCAAATGAGGACATCTCTAAACCAAAATTGTATTGGAAAATTGGCTGTAGTATAGGCATAATTCACAGTTGTACCCATAATATCACCATTGTGTTAGTCTACTGATCAAAATAAATGATTTCTTGTCAATTTTATATACTTTTTTGAATATACTCAGGTTAAGTGATTAAGCCTCAACATTTCAGTGATGTAAAAGGGCAGTACATAACCTTTCTTTACAAGTAATCAGATATTGAAAACGTTTGACTCTACAGACAAAAGTCAATCAAAGCTTTGAAAAAGTCCAAATTTAACTTAAAATTTCAAAAAACAGCAGGAACATTTATGACAATATTACACATGATCAACTGCTGATTCTTTAAAATTATCATTGATATTGTATTATATACATATATGACTAAGAAATTGGTTGAAGTAATTATATATAAATAATAATTCTGCCTGTTATTTTTGATGTGTATAAAATCAATATGAAGACAACCTTTTCCTACCCCCTCCCTAATTTCCCTATTTTGTTCTAGTGTTTGAGTATCTGTTTTTGGAAACATCATTTTGTGTGTGTGCGTGTGTGTGTGCGTGCGCCAATTCTGAGTCTTGAATTCAGAGCCTAGGCTCTGTTTTTGAATTTTTGTGGTCAAGGCTGGTGCTCTACCACTTGAGCCACAGCTCCACTTCTGGCTTTTTGATAGTTGGAGATAAGAGTCTCTCAGACTTTACTCTGGGCTAGCTTTGAACCATGATCCTCAATTCTCAGTCTCCTGAGTAGTTAGGATTATAGGTATGAGCCACTGGTGCTTGTTTTGGAAAATAAATTTGAACAGAACTATTTTAGAGGCCCACCCAGTGAATCAAATTGTTGTTAGCAAACTATGTATTTCAAACATTTTGTAATCATAGTTGGCTGTCACAAGGCTTTCTGCTTTGAAGGTAATTTCTGTGGTCATTATAGGGCTGGCGGTTATCAGTCCCCTGGAAGTTCATGAGCCAAGTGTGAGGTATGAGGGCCTGAACAGGGGAAGCAGGGAGGATGGAATGCATGGTTGGCTGTCAAAACCAACTGGGCCTTCAAACACCTGACCAGCATGCCAGTTCTCAGAGGCTCTGGTGCCAAAGTTCATTTTCCATTCTTCCCGTCTTCTTAGTGACAATGCTCCTCCCTTTGCCCCTCCAGCTCCACCACGAAATTCCAAGAGCACAGCTTCCCTTCGGACCTCAAACCCAGAGCATTTTCTTTAATCATGTCTAAAAGCTACCACAAATTCATGTCTGAACTCCCTGCTAAACAAATTCGTAAAACTGAAATCCCTATTCTCAGCTGAGCTGGGGAGACGGAGCGAAGGCAGAAGCTTCCAAACAAAGCCTTCAGTGAACAATGAGAAGAGACTGGAAAATAATATGCAAGTAGCAGCACTCCACCAGCGTCTCTTACCCCTCTATCCTGTGGGGATTTTTTCCTTTGCCATCGTAAGTTACAGTTGCCAAAGCAAAGCAGTCACTCCATTAATTATAAAGTAAAGGAAAAACATGAGTATTGATCTTAAGTAGTTGCCTTCTACTTGTTCAGTATTAATTGAAAGTTACTCCTCTGATGCCATTTGAAAGAAGCCCTCGAGACAGTATAGAAAATAATGCTTCAAATATTTATTCTGGGTTAAGTGAACCCCAGGTTGAGTTTTTATAAACATGCTATCTTAAAAAAAAAGTCTGAGCCGGATTGCCTATGAATGACAAAATGATCTCAGAGTTTCCCTTCGAGCTCACAGTTCAAGAACTCACCTGCTGATGAGTGTCCTGGGTGGTCAGAGAGCTCGTCCAGGTACACAGGAGCGATGTCCTGCCCCGTCCAGGAAGGGTCCCTGTGAAACCAGCCTGCATCGGCTCATTTATTGGCTTCTTCAACCACTGCTCCTGGGAACTGAACTCTATAATCGGGTAGGATGCTAACCTAGCTATATGAAACCCACCGTTCAGAATGCTGTATGCACATGAACCCCTTCAATCCTCACTACTCACTACTGCATCTGAGAGGTGGGATCGTTGTCACCTGCATTCACAGAAGACATGGGAGTCCAGGCAAGCTAAGACTGCCCCAGCTCCATCATGTGGCGAATGGCACAGCCGAAGCTGCGACTAGAACCCAGAGCCCTGGCTTCCTTGCTTAGACTCTTCACAGCAAGCTCCCCTGCAGCTGCCTCAGATACCTTCTGGTCTACCTGAGTAATACCTGAGCTGTTCTTTGGTGACTTCAAAACAGGTTGGTTGAGATGATCTACAACCACATTTTAGACCAAGAACTGAATAGAGCTAGTGGAAGCATACTTATAAGGATTAGTATTACATTTATTTAAAATTTTTGTTTTAAAAAGAATTGGTTAAAAAAGAACCCTCGATGCGGAAATGATCGAATCTTTATTCAGACCAGTCTGGTTACATTATTTTATTCTTTCTAATGGAATTCCTCTATGCTTATGGTGAGGAAGACCAAGTTTGCTATACAAGCTTTCTCCCAACTAAAATGTGTGTTGTGCTTGCAGGGTTGGGATGGGAACTAAAAGTAGATGTGTTTTTGTAATTTCAGAGATATCCACAATTCTTGTTTGTTTGTTTTTATGGTGGTGGGTGTTGAACCCAGAACCTCAAATGGTCTAACCATAACACTTTACCCTTGACCCCTATCATGTTTTATTGTCATTTAGTGCCTTAAAGCCTGTCATACACAGGAGTAGGTTAGATAGAAATCAGGTGGTGAGTGAAAGCGTGTGTATTTCTCTGGCTCTCGGGCACTTTTTCATACTTCTACATAGAGACATGTCTGCACTCAAGGAGTATTACAACAGATGCCAACCAGATGGCTCCTGAGATGTAGTTGTTATTGCTCAAATAGCTTTGGACTTAGGTTTGTGTGTGTGTGTGTGTGTGTGAATGCACATGCACATGTGCATGTGTGTGTGTTTGTGTGTGTCAGTCCTGGGGCTTGTGCTTTAGGGCCTGGGAGCAGTTCTTGAGCTTTTGTGCTCAAGGCTAGTGCTCTACCACTTGAGCCATAGCTCTACTTTGGGCTTTTGGTGATTAATTGGAGATAAGAGTCTGATGGACTTTTCTGCCTGGGCTGGCTTTGGATCAGTATCCTCAGATCTCAGCTTCTGAGGAGCAAGGATTACAGGTGTGAGCCACTGGTGCCTGGTTCATGGATCTGGTTTGTATCCTGGGGTCTTTCAGGGGATGAATGAAGCCCTGGTTGCTGTTTGAAGGCTTCCACCAGTACCTTTTGGTAAAGGATGTTGTAGTGTCAGAACTTGCAGAATGTAAGCCCAAGGTTTGGGAGAATAATCCATCCAGAGATAATAGCACAACAGTCTGGCAAGAAATACATTATCAATGCATTTGACAGCATAGAGAATAATAATGAATGGGAAGGCGTGGACATTAGTTACACTGAGTCAAAAAGCGATTTGTAGGAATGGAACATGGAATGTAAGCATTTAAAATATCTTACTGTGTTTATTTTGTGATATATTCCTTTAGGTGCAAAGACTGAGCTCTGAGGAGACTGTAGCGAAGTATAAAAAGTCCTTTATGAGAAGTGGTGAATGGGAAGCATTTTAGTGCTCAGCTGCAGTATTTTGCTTCCTTTTTTCACTGTTAGTGTTAAATATACTGTTAGCTACAACAGTGAGTTCTTCAATGATGTCAAGTTAGATCGAGGACTTAGGACAGTATGAGCTTAAGAGTAGGTCTTAATTACTATTTAAAATGGGATCATTATGCAGTGGGCCATGTTGACAATGGTTGCTCTTAGGAGGTAGAAGCTCTGCAAACAGTATCACACAGTTTCCTAATCAGGGAGTTTGCTGTCTCCTCACTGGTCTTGGCTCAAGAGAATCCACATGAGATTCAAGCAAAATTCTCAGGCCTTCAGACCATGCTGGGGTTGTCTCTGATGGGATCCGTGGGATGGGCTAGTGTTTTATTTGAGATCTCAAGTATGAATGCCTTGGCAGGCTAATCATTTCTCATTCAGGATTTGTGAATTTTATAACAAGCAAATCCAAGTGGACATTGACCGGCTTGATAGCCTGTTTGAAAGGCTAGTCACGCTTCCTTTGTTTTAAATGTATTTTTGCAAGGTATAGACATCTAAGTTGATACTCTTAATATTGCCACAAGCCTTCACCCATTGTCTCTCAGTTGCATTATTTTTTTTGATGGGAAGTCTGCTCTCATCTTTGTTCTTTTATCTTTTATTTATTTTTTTGTCAGTCCTGAGGCTTGAACTCAGGGCCTGGGCACCGTCCCTGAGCTTCTTTGTGCTCAAGGCTAACACTCTACCACTTGAGCCACAGCACCACTTTCAGCTTTTTCTGTGATTAATTGGAGATGGAGAGTCTCATGGATTTTCCTGCCTCTGTGGCTTTGAACAGGGATCCTCATATCTCAGTCTCTGGAGTAGCTAGGATTATAGGTGTGAACCACGAGCCTGGCCCATCTTTGTTCTTTTGTGTATAATGTTCTATCTCTTCCCCCTCTCTACCCTCAAGCTGCTTTTAAGAATTTAATCTATTTTTTTCTTTTTTTTTGTTGGTTGTGGGGACCTGAACTCTGGGCCTGGGTGCTGTCCTTCAGCTCAAGGCTAATACTCTACCACTTGAGCCACAGCATCACTTCTGGCTTTTTCTGCTTATGTGGTGCTGAGGAATCAAACCCAGGGCCTCATGCATGCAAGGTAAGCACTCTACCACTGAGCCACCTTCCCAGCCCAGAATTTAATCTACTTTTATCTAATTCTATCACTGATGTCATTTCTGGATCTGTTTCTATAGGTTGATTTCTCTTTTCATTTTGGTCATGCTTCTTGTTAAGTCTGGTAAGTTTTCATTAGATAACAGGCATTGTAAATTTTTCCTTTGTAGATAGTTTGTGGATATTTCCTTGTGGATATTTCTGTACCCTTACCTGAGCCTTGTTGTGCGACACAGATTTTAGAAACATGTCAATCCTTTCAAAAGATGGTTGTGGGCCCTATAATGGAAGCAATATCCTTTAGGTTAGCAGCTGATGCTTCCTGTGTGGTCAGATGGTCAAAACACGAGAGGGGGGTGAATGATGCTCTCGTTCTTTTTTTTTTTTTGTCATTTCCCCAACATCTGGTCGTTTTCTCGGATGTACCAGCACCAGGTGAAGATTTCATGTGTGTCTGTGCGGATCTTCAGAGTTATTTGTGTCTTTTTCTCTTGCATGTGGTCTCTCTCTTTCTTTTTCCTCTGGCACTCTGTTCCGAAAATTGCAGCTTTCTTACTGTGTCTGAACCCACCTCCTAACCCAGAGAAGTTTTAGACTCTGTGTTTCCCCTTTCTGTAAGGTAGCCTCACTAGCCCTGAGGGTGTCTTTAGGGCTCTCTCTGTGTGTTTTCCCTTTCTTGGGGATCGCTTGTACTCAGCCTGATGCCAAGAAATCCTCTGCTTCATCTATGTTATTGGCTTGTTTTAATTCAGGTCTTTGGATTTAGATAAAGCTGGATTGGATTCCTGGCTTCCTACTTGTTATCAGTGTAACACCAGATAATTTCTTTATAATTATCTCCATTGAATGTGTTTCTTCATCTGAAAAATGGAACCAGTGACTTCTAACTTGGAGAGCTGGTGAGGGGATTCACTAAGATCACACGTGTCAAGTTCATGAAAATAGCTTAGAGGTATTAAGCACTTGCCAGGTTTTATTGTTTAATAGGAATCAACTAACCTAAGCCTTCTGATGATCTCATGAGGTAGATATGATGTTGTTTGTTTTTTCAGAACAGTTGGTGTAAATGAAGACAGCCTTCAGATTCAGGACTTGTGCACCCAGATCCCTTTTTGCTGGCCCTTGTCATCCCCTTCTGCTTCTGCTGCAAGTGGGCTCCATCATCCCCCTCTGCTTCTGCTGTAGGTGTGCTCCATCATCCCCCTCTGCTTCTGCTGTAGGTGTGCTCCATCATCCCCCTCTGCTTCTGCTGTAAGTATGCTCTATCATCCCCCTCTGCTTCTGCTGTAGGTGTGCTCCATCATCCCCCTCCGCTTCCGCTGTAGATGTGCGCCATCACCCCCTGTGCTTCTGCTGTAGGTAGGCTCCATCATCCCCCTCCACTTCTCCTATAAGTGTGCTCTATCACCTCCTCCACTTCTGCTGTAGGTATGCTCTATCATCCCCCTCTGCTTCTGCTGTAGGTGTGCTCTATCATCCCCCTCTGCTTCTGCTGTAGGTGTGCTCCATCATCCCCCTCTGCTTCTGCTGTAAGCATGCTCAAGAAATGATTGTTATAGACATCTTGTCCACTGGATTTCATGATAGATTGGTTCCGGGGTCTCCTGTGAAGACCAAAATGCTGAAGTACATTACATAAAGCAGAGTACTTTTTGTATACATCCTTCTGTATACATAAAGGCATCTCTAGAGGGCATGGTGGTGCATACCTGTAATCCTAGCACTCAGAAGGATTGTGAGTTCAAAACTAGGTTGAGCTCCATAGAATAGGCCTGTCTCAAAAAAATCATCTCTAGATTACTTATAATTACGAACATAATACAAATACTATATGAATAGTTGTCATACTGTATTCTTTTCGGGAATAATGACACAAGTGCAAGTGTTCAGAAGATGCAATATTTCTTGAATGTCTTCAGTGCACTGTTGGTTGAATCTTACCTATGGTAAGACAGGGCCATCTGTGTTATCCTGACCTGCCTTGGCTACGCAGCTTTAATTTGGAATTGCATCATGCTGATCAGAAATGTGAATTGGCATTGTGATGTATAAAAGTATACTTAAAACCGTGACTTCAGTATTGCCTGGGGATTTAAATATTTCAACATGAGAGCACGCAGGGGATATTTTCCCTGTCTGTACTCTCTTAGTGTGGGTCTGTGTTATAGACACGTGCAAGTGTTTAATTACCATGAAGTTCAGCTCCTCAGTCTCATTGGTCACATTTTTAAGAGTTCACTAGCTGCATCTGGTCAGCAGCTAAGACCCTGGACTTCACACATCACGTGATTTTTTTTTTTTTTTTTTGGTTGGTCATGGGGCCTGAACTCTGGGCCTGGGTGCTGTCCCTCAGCTCTTCAGCTCAAGTCTAGTGCTCTACCACTTGAGCCACAGCTCCACTTCTAGCTTTTTCTGCTTATATGGTGCTGGGGAATTGAACCCAGGGCCTCATGCATGCGAGGCAAGCACTCTACCACTGAGCCACCTTTCCAGTCACCACATGATGTTTTTATGGGCAGCACCACAGGGATTTATTTTTTTTTTGTGCCACTTCTGGGGCTTGAACTCGGGGCATGGGTGCTGTCCTTGGGCTTCTGTGCTAGCACTTTACCACTTGAAGTACAGCCCCACTTTTGGATTTTTACTGATTAAGTAGAGATAAGAGTCTATGGACTTTCCTATGATCCTCAGACCTTAGCCTGTTGAGTAACTGGGATAACAGGTGTGAGCCACTGGAGCCTGACTTGTATGGGTTTTTAATATTTCTCCTCAACATGAAAACCTCAGAAATGATCTTCAGGTTCTTCAAGCTGCCTTCCTTCTTCATCTGGTCAGTGTCTCCTGAGCATCTCCCACCTGTTAGGCCTTGGTGGATAGGACAATGGGCAGAGTTAAGCTAAAGTCATCTTCCGAATTCTTGTTGTGTACAGGACTCTAGACATTCACACGCAATCTGACCGAAGGAAGATACTCCTGGGGGGGGGAGGGAACACAAAGGCGTAATGCCTCTGAGCCTCTGATCATATAAAATAATATTTGCCAAAAAAAATTCGTGCTGTCTTCTATCAACCAGCTTCAACCAGTACATTCTACACGCTTGGCTTCCCAAATATTTTAGAATGTAAGTCTGAATATGTTTTCTCCTGGGACCCTACAGTCTGTGTTCTGTAGCTACCAAACAACCTCACTGGGGCAGGGAACGTGGCTCAGTGCCTTGCATGGCTGAAGCCCTGGGTTTGATTCCTCAAGACCACATACACAGAAAAAGCCGGAAATGCTGCTGTGGCTCAAGAGGGTGGAGTGCTAGCCTTGAGCAAAAGAAGCTCAGGGACAGTGCCCAGGCCCTGAGTTCAGGCCCCAGGACTGGCAGAAAACAACAACAAAACCAAAACCAAAAAACCAACCTCACTGCTCTATAGCCTGTACTAAGGCCCTCTGAGATCAGGCTCTGCCTCTGACATCCGGCTCTGCCTCTGACATCGGGCTCTGCCTCTGAGATCAGGGCCTCGCGGAGGCTCTGGGGGGTCTGCGGCCAGGAGCTCCCTTGGAAGTGGCCCCAGCACCGGGCAGGCTCATTCACAGCTTTGCTCTCAGGCCCTGGGAGATGGGAGACAGCTCCCCAGCTGGCCGGGGCAGCGTCCTCAGAGACTCCCCAGCCATGAAATCCCCATTCTTTCAAATGTCTTCCCTGTAAGTACTATTCCCTTTCAGTAAAATGAAATGGCTATGAACTGAAGGTAAAGGGGTTTCAGGGCGTCAGTGCGCAAGTGCAAGGCCTCTTTCCAATGTTGCCCCTTTCCTCAGTCTCCCCATCTCTCCCAACCCCACCCAGCCCCTGTTTTCTTAGTGCTGTGTTCGTATATGGACTTTGAACATCCTGACTGCATTCTTCTTTCTCTAATGGCCGCCCCCCCACTGGCTTCCCCTCCCTAGCTGCCCTCCGACCCCTCAGCTTCCAGCTTCCTGACATTTCTCATGTTAGACGGTGAGTGAGTTGTTCGCAAGGAGTTACACCACTGGAATCCTCCCCGCCTGCCCTGCCTTTAGTTAACACGTGTGAGTAGATTCACAGTGGGCACTGTACATGTTTCCATACCTCTACATTCATAATGTAGCCCTACCTTCTCCAGGGGCAGCACGCATGCATCCCCTGTCTCTCTGGACCTGACCTACTCCACATATTTTTTTCCAGCTCCATCCATTTCTCTGCCAATGATGTAATATGGTTCTTCCTGATGGATGGATAAGTAAAATCCTAGTGTGTGTGTGTGTGTGTGTGTGTGTGTGTGTGTATGAGAGAGAGAGAGAGAGAGATTTTCTTAATCCATTCATCCACCAAAGGGCACCAGGGCTGCTCACCTTCCCCTCTGTCCTTCTATCAAGAAGGTTCTGCGCTCCTGGGTCACACTGTACTGTTCTCTGTGCTCAGTGCTCCTGCAGCCCCTTGTGGCCTTTAAAGGACTATCGTTGAAGCTCCGTGCGTGTACCTACTGTGTGCCAGGCACCATGTGTATACCTACTGTGTGCCAGGCACCATGCTCACCCCGGTGCATGCAAAGCATAACGGGACTGGCCTCTGTTCTCTAGGAGTCCAGCATTTTGCATAACATGTGTGCTGGTGGGCAGGCAGAGGGGCGCAGCTGAGAGAGGTGTTTAGAGCAAAGTGGTGAGCCAGGCAGGCCGCCCATGCGCCGTAGACTTCCCACAGATAGTGGTGGATAGGAATGCCTGCAATGAGTATGCATCCCAAGGAATGTGCGCGCCACACCGCAGTATGAATGCCATGATGACTGCATACCACAACCGATGAACCAATCGTAGGCACATATGACATGTTACCCACCTGCGACAAAGGGCTCAGTGGAGATCCTCTCACTTGATTTCTCACGACTACCCGTGAATGTTTTCAAGGGAGGAGGCTGAGGCTAAAATTACTTGCCTGTAGTTGCCTTCACTGGTGTCAGTGCAAGATTTGAACCCAGGATTTTTAAAGCTTGTGTATCACTATACACAGATAGCTACTTCTTATGAATGCAGACGGGTTTTAAAGAACGAATAGGAGGGGGGACCAAGATGGCGACGGGGCAGTAGGGAAACGCCACAGCTCTCTCCAACCAAAAAGAGAGTTCGAGTTCCAACGCTTAATCTCCCCAAGAGACCGACAACAACAAAAAGACGAACACTCAGAGAAAAACCAGAGGTGGAAAATAACAAAAAAAGAAAGAGAGGAAAAGGAGAATTTCAGAACAGAGAAGAGCGAAGACCCCTCCCCCAACCTTTACTGGCCGCGCGGCAGTGCGCCAAGCCGCCGGCCAGCCGGCCCGGCTGGGGCTGCCGGAGCCACAGAGACACAGGGGGCTGCTTGCAGATCACCAGGTACCGGATTGCAGAACAGCGGATCTCAAGGAACAGAGAAACCTACCAGCCGGGAGTCTCCACGAGGATCCCACCCCCACCCCTCACTCTCCACCGGAGTGGAGAGGCTCCATCCCGCCAAAGCCGCCCGGCACCAGCAGCACGACAAAGGGACCTGTCGGCAGACCACCCGCCCAATCGCGATCGCAACGACCCGGCGGGGGCCGCCTAACCCAGCCCGCAACCACCCCAACTGAACTTGGATTGCAACAACAACTGACGACCTACAGGGTGAGTACCCCACAGGGGACAGTGAATCCCTCAAGGGAGACCAGAGCTGGAGGGAATCCCCAGACCCTGACCTAGACTCCCCACCCCAACACCCGGACCACAGGACCCACTAAAACTGGGAACTGTTCGAGAGTTCCACCAGCCGGTGGAGCATAATCTGCTGGCCAGGCCAGAGCAAGAGTGCCCCTGGAAGGGAGCTTAAATGCCCAAGCCAGGAACAGCGCCCCTGGGTCAAGACTACCAACAGTAGAAGAAATTTGAACTGTGTCCTCCAGGCTGCATAACCTAGGTGGTATACACATTAGCACAGGCCTAACGAGTGCGCTCCAGGCTGGGGCCGGAACCAGGCCCGGGGACCCGGCGCCTGAACAAAGCAAAAAGGGTCAGAAGTGGGGCTGTGGCTCAAATGGTAGGGTGCCAGCCCTGAGCTGAAGAGCTGAGGGACAGCACCCAAACCTAGAGTTCAAGCCCACAACCAGCCCAAAACAAACAAACAAAAACACATCAGGAGCCCATAGCAGACTCCAGTATTTGGGAGAGTGCATCCAGAGCATCTGATCTTCCCAAGAGCACCCACAGGAGCAAACACAAGCAGTCTAGGCTGCTCAACCCTTCCAAAGGTGGGAATTGCCAGCAATCTACAGCAGAGAGCTGAGAATCCTAAGTAAGTCAGAATAGCAGCTGGAAATAGGCTCCCAACAGAATCCAGATCAGGCACAGACTCTCTCTACCAATACAGAATCAGCAACCAAGCAAAGACAGACACACCAAAACAAGATTGAAGAGCAGTCTCCTGAACCCCCATGCGAAAATCACAGAGAAAAATCACAAGGTTTACCACTACCCAGGACAGCAAGCTCACCTCAAAAGCCAGCAGCCACGCAGGGGAGAGCCCCAGTGGGAGCAAAGCAGGAATGGAAGACAAAAGCTACATCCAAGGGTTGCTGGAGGCAATGACTCAAGAAATAAAGCGAGAAATGGATCAGAAATTGAAAGAGCACAAGGATGAACTATCAAAAGATATACAGGATATCAAACAAAAATTGGATGCAAAAATAGAAGCTGCACAAACCTCAGTAAGAAGTGAGATAAACGCCAAATTAGAGGTAATGCATACTGATCTCAGAGGTGAGATCAGTACTCTGAGAACCAACATTGAATCCATAAAGGGATCCATTTCCACCATGCAAACCACAATAGAAGCCACGGTCAACAGAGTGAATGAAATGGAAGGTAGAGTGTCAGATACAGAAGACAGAATACACCAACTGGACCAAAAAGTGACAGATATGGAAAAATCACTCAAATTAAACCAAAGGGAAATTCAAGAGCAAGCAGATAATGCTAAAAAATTTAACCTTCGCATAATCGGATTGGACGAAGGTGAGGAATTCCAGAGCAAGGGAATGCAACACCTATTTAACAAGATAGTCAATGAAAATTTTCCCCACCTCAAAAACGACCATCTTAACTACATCACAAAAGCTTATCGAACACCCAACAAGCAAGATCCCAGGAGAAACACTTCTAGACACATTATAGTAAAAATGATGGATCTGAATAATAAGGAAACAATCCTGCATGCAGCAAAAATGAAGAAGGAGCTATACTACAATGGGAAAAAAATTAGAATCACTGCAGATCTCTCCACACAAACAATGAATGCAAGAAAAGCCTGGGAAAGCACCATACGAGCCCTGAGAGCCAATAACTGCCAACCCAGACTGATATACCCGGCAAAGCTAGCATTCACATTCGATGGAGAACTGAAAACTTTTAATAGCAAAGAAAAACTAAATGAATACATAAACATTAAGCCAGCATTACAAAGAATTCTAAGAGGGGGGACACAACCTGAAGAAAGCAACCAGGAACTGGGACCTGCCCCAAACAGGCATTACTCAAAGTCTAACTGAGCAAGCACAGGAGGAAAGGAAAGAAGAAAAACTTAGGAAAATGGAATGGCAGGGACAACAATGCATCTCTCTATACTTTCTCTTAATATAAATGGGCTGAATTCGCCAATTAAAAGAAAACGAACTGAGGACTGGATCAGAAAACAAGACCCATCCATCTGTTGCCTTCAGGAGACCCACCTCTCAGCCAAACATACAAACAAACTCAGAGTGAAGGGGTGGAAAAGGATCTACCAATCAAATTCCCCCAATAAGAAAGCAGGTGTAGCTATCCTGATATCTGACAAAATAAACCTTTCATTAAAATCAGTACAGAAAGACAAGGACGGACACTACATATTAATAAAGGGAACAATCCAAGAGGAGGATATAACCATCATCAACTTATATGCCCCAAATATCGGTGCACCCAGATATGTTAAACAAATGCTCTCAAACTTACAGAATAAAATAGATCCCAATACGATAATACTAGGAGACTTTAACACGCCACTCTCACCAAAGGACAGGTCTACCAACCAGAGGATTGGCAAAGAAGCTACCGAATTAAGTGAGGCCATACTTCAAGCGGAATTAACTGACATCTACCGAGTATTTCACCCTAAAACAACACAGTACATATTCTTCTCAGCAGCTCATGGAACTTTCTCCAAAATAGACCATATCATAGTTCATGCAAGGAACTTAAGCAAATACAAAGGGATCGACATAATCCCCTGTATCCTATCTGACCACAGTGGAATCAAGCTAGTTCTCAATAACAAAGCATACCGCAGAAATTTCTCTAATACATGGAAATTGAACAGCACACTCCTTAACAAGGCCTGGGTAACAGAAGAGATCAGAGAAGAAATAAAGCATTTCCTACAACTCAATGAAAATGAAAACACCTCACAAAGAAACTTGTGGGACACAGCAAAAGCAGTCCTGAGGGGCAAATTTATTGCCCTCAGTGCCCACATCAAGAGAATGGAGACAGACCAAGTAAATAATCTCATGTTGCAACTAAAACAGCTAGAAAAACAAGAAAAAATGGGACCTAAAGCTACTAGATGAAGCCAGATAACCAAATTGAGAGCAGAGATTAACCAATTAGAAAATCAGAAAACCATAACCAAAATAAACCAAACAAAAAGCTGGTTCTTTGAAAAAATAAACAAAATTGATGGCCCGTTGGCAAGATTAATTAAAAAAAGAAGAGAGGAAACCCATATTAATAGGATTAGGGATGCCACCGGAAACATCACAACACGTACCCAAGATATCCAAACAATTCTAACAGACTACTTTCAAAAGCTATACTCTCTAAAGGAAGAAAATCTGGCGGAAATGGATGCATTTTTAGAGAAATACAAGTTACCCAAACTGAGCAAAGAAGAAGTTAACCAATTAAATAAGCCAATATCCTATAATGAGGTATAGGAAGCTATCAAAAGTCTTCCAACAAAAAAAAGCCCAGGACCAGATGGATTCACAGCAGAATTCTAGAAGACCTTTAAAGAAGAACTAATACCCATACTCCTCAAGCTCTTCAGAGAAACAGAGAAGGAGGGAGCTATCCCAAACTCATTCTACGAAGCCAATATCACACTCATCCCCAAACCAGGCAAAGACCCAACCAAAAAGGAGAATTACAGGCCAATCTCCTTGATGAACACAGATGCAAAGATCCTTAACAAGATTCTAGCTAACAGAATCCAGAAACACATTAAAAAAATAATACACTATGATCAGGTAGGCTTCATCCCAGAGACACAGGGATGGTTTAACATACGTAAGTCAATAAATGTAATCCAGCATATCAACAGAGCCAAGGTCAAGAATCACATGATTATCGCCACAGATGCAGAAAAGGCCTTTGATAAAATTCAACATTCATTCATGCTAAAAGCTCTGGAGAAAATAGGAATAGAAGGAACATTTCTCAAAACAATAAAAGCCATTTATGACAGACCAATAGCCAATATTATACTTAATGGGGAAAAGCTACAACCAATCCTCCTAAAAACAGGAACAAGGCAAGGATGCCCACTGTCTCCACTCCTCTTCAACATAGTCCTAGAACCCTTAGCCAGGGCAATAAGGCAAGAAAAAGACATTAAAGGGATCCGCATAGGGAAAGAAGAAGTGAAACTATCCCTTTTTGCAGACGACATGATACTATACCTCCACGATCCCAAAAACTCCATCCCCAAACTTTTAGAAATCATAAGTCACTTCGGCAAAATAGCAGGATACAAAATAAACCCACAAAAATCAGTTGCCTTCCTATACACTGATAACGCACAGGAAGAGAGGGAAATAAAGGGAGCAACCCCATTCACAATAACCTCCCAAAAAATAAAATATTTAGGAATTAACCTAACCAAAGATGTAAAAGAACTATTTAATGAGAACTATAAAAAGTTAAAGAAAGAAATTGCAGAAGACACTAGGAAATGGAAAGACCTCCCATGCTCCTGGATAGGCCGACTTAATATAGTAAAGATGGTGATACTTCCAAAACTAATATACAAATTCAATGCAATTCCTATTAAAATCCCAATGACGTACATCACTGAAATACAGAAAACAGTCCAAAAATTTATATGGAACAACAAAAGACCTAGAATAGCCAAAACAATTCTAGGGGATAAAGACAATATGGGAGGGCTATCCATGCCGAACTTCAAACTCTACTACAGAGCTATAATCACAAAGACAGCATGGTACTGGCACAAAAACAGACCCGAAGACCAATGGAACAGAATAGAAGATCCAGATATAAATCCACAGGCCTACAGCCAGCTGATATTCGACAAAGGAGCCAAAGACATACAATGGAAGAAACACAGCCTCTTCAACCGCTGGTGCTGGGAAAACTGGGCAGCCACATGCAGAAAACTAAAAGTGGACCCCAGCCTATCACCATGCACCAACATCAACTCAAAATGGATTAAAGACCTTAACATTAAACCTGAATCTCTGAAACTACTGCAGGACAGAGTAGGAGAGACACTTGAACTAATAGGCACAGGAAGGAACTTCCTGAACAGAGTCCCAGGGTCACAACAAGTTGGAGAGAGACTCGACAAATGGGACTACCTTAAAATAAAAAGCTTCTGCACAGCTAAATCTATCGCAACTAAGCTAGAAAGACAACCAACTAATTGGGAAAAAATATTTACCAGCAATATATCAGACAAGGGGTTAACATCCTGTATATACAGGGAACTCAAGAAACTAATCCCTCCCAAACCTAACAAACCAATTACTAAATGGGCAAGGGAACTAAAGAGGGACTTCTCAAATGAAGAAATAAAAATGGCAAAGAAACACATGAGGAAATGTTCATCATCCCTGGTGGTGAAGGAAATGCAAATAAAGACAACCCTGAGATACCACCTTACCCCAGTCAGAATGTCCCACATCCACAAATCAGCCAACGACAAATGCTGGAGGGGATGTGGAGAAAGAGGAACCCTATTACACTGCTGGTGGGAATGTACACTTATACAACCACTTTGGAAAGCAGTCTGGAGGGTCCTTAGAAAGCTAAAGATTGACCTCCCTTACGACCCAGTCATACCACTTCTAGGCATCTACCCTGAACAACAGGAACCAATATACAAGGACACGTGCACCTCCATGTTTATTGCAGCACTGTTCGCAATAGCTAGGATATGGAAACAACCTAGGTGCCCCACCACAGATGAATGGATCCAAAAATTGTGGTATCTATACA
The DNA here is from genome assembly GCF_019054845.1 of Dipodomys spectabilis. Taxonomy (NCBI): domain Eukaryota; kingdom Metazoa; phylum Chordata; class Mammalia; order Rodentia; family Heteromyidae; genus Dipodomys; species Dipodomys spectabilis. The sequence goes on along the minus strand of NW_024870698.1, from coordinate 2,700,955 downwards.
CAATGGAATATTATGCAGCCATTAGAAATGACAAAATAATGGCATTTGCAGGGAAATGGATGGAGCTAGAAGGAATCATGTTGAGCGAGGTAAGCCAAGAACGAAGAGACAAACGGTACATGGTCTCCCTCATAAGTAGATGCTAAATCCAAAAGGTTAGGTGATACGACAAAACTAACAGGACTTAAGAAACAAAGAACTCCCGCTCATCTGGTTGAACCACTACTAAATATCCCCATGCTGCTGATCACAAATATGGTATATAACATGTGAACACCGTTATATATTACAGACTGTGATAGACAATTTGCTCCAGGAAAGTTAGAATGAACTTGTGACTTTGAAATTATGTAATCATTTAATCACAATCAAAAAAAAAAAAAAAAAAAAAAGAACCTCGGGGAAGGGAGGGAGGGAAGGGATGGTAGGGGGAAAACAATGGAGGGGGTAACAATGTTCAAGAGGAAGTGTACTCAGTACCTCACTCATGTAACTGTAACCCTCTGTATAGTAGCTTTACAATAAAAAAAAATCCTTTCTTAAAAAAAAAAAAAAAAAACGAATAGGAGTTTTTCATGTCGATAGCAATGTGATGAGCACTCAAAGTAGAGGGGAAAGCAAACTTTTTTTTTTTTTTTTAAGAGGAGGCTCAGAGAGATTGATCAATTGGTTCAAAGTCACACAGTGCAAATGGAGAGTTTGAACATGTTTCAGAGCATTCATTAAAATGAATTAAATTCGGGGCAAGGAGAGGAAGAAACGAGAAAGCAGAAGGTTAAATTTTTTTTTTTTGTGATTCCCTCTGTACTTGTCTGCAACTTGCTATGTAAAAATGAAAGGGGTATCGATTGGCAAAGCAGCACGTGCAGTTAGTAATGAGATTCTGTCTGAAAATCCTTTAAAGTCTCCATCATTAATTTATTTGGGAGGTGAAGCAGACGGTGCACGTGAAAGGAGTTAAAATGATCCACAGCTGGCCGGGCCGGCGTTGGAGACCGCAGGGTGGCACGAAGGCCACACGCTGCCGGTCCATCGCCTGCACAATCACAGTCTCCAAAGCGATTACCGATCACACCCGGGCCCGGCTGGCATCTCCAGCCCTGCGGCTCAGCTCAGCCCAACTCAGCTCTGCCCGGACTCCCGGTCCCCGCGCCCCTCACACCAGGCCTGGGTGGACAGGAGGGTGTTCCCACCCACCTGCTTTCCCCCGGTCCACCCAGCAGAAACTGGCCCTGGGGGAGCCTGGCACAATGGTGAAGCTGGGTTAGAAGGGATGATGTGCAGAGCCAGTGGGCGTGGCTGCAAGGGGGACAGGGGTTTGTCAGTGTGGGCCTTGGTGTGGGCCTTGCTGGCCGGGTGAGGGCCGGGGAGGGCCCTGTGGAGAGGCAGCTCGGCCTGGTTTCTTTTTTTCTTTCTTTTTCCTGCTGCTGGGATGGGCTTTGAACTCTTGAACCCCTTGCGTGGTAAGCTCTACCACTTGAAGACTTGGCCCTCCTCAGACCTTTGTGCTTTTGTTATTTTTGAGACATTTTTGGTGAGGTCAGCCTGGACCGCAATCCTCCTATTTGTACTTCCTAGAGAGTTTGAAAGGCAGATGTGCATCACCAATACAGCTATTACAACAGAGGAGCTCTTATTAACTTACTGCCTGGGCTGGCTGCCAGCCAGAATTGTACAGGTCCCTGCCTTCTGAGAAGCTGGGATTCCAGGGGTGAGCCACTGTGCTCAGCCAAGGCTTGTGCATTCTTCTGCCTGAAGGGGAAGAAAGGGAAGCAACTTATTGTGTTTTATCACCTTTCTTCTCTTTGACTACAGAAATGCTAATACTAGTATTAAAAATAATGATTGTGAGGCCGGGCGCTGGTGGCTCACACCTGTCATCCTAGCTACTCAGGAGGCTGAGATCTGAGGATCACAGTTCAAAGCCAGCCCAGGCAGGAAAGTCCGTGAGACTCTTATCTCCAATAAACCACCAGAAAACGAGAAGTGGCACTGTGACTTAAGTGGTAGAGCACTCACCTTGAGCTGAAGAGCTGAGGGACACCGCCCAGGCCCAGAGTTCAAGCCCCACAGCTGACAAACTAATAATTAATAATAATAATAATGACAGTGAGGACATACTTAATGTCAGACATGGCTCCATGCATTTTTCAGTCCATCTAATTTTCATAACAACTCTGCATGGTGGGTACCACGATGGAAGCCTTATATTCATAGCAAGACTTAGAGGGGTGAAATAGAATAACTTGCCTTGAGTGCCCAGCACGCCCCGGACGGGCTCCTCTGCTAGTGCTCACGGCGCGGTCCCTGGCACTGCTGTCTCAGGATTTTGTGCATTGTTAAATTCTTTTGTTCCAAGGGAAGCCAGCGGCGCGAGCGGCGTCCTGGGCTCGTGCAGGTGTGCAATGGGCTTCTGTGGGTTCGTCTCTAAACTCCACCCAGAGGCAGGACTTCCAGTGGACTGGAGACACTGAGGCCGGGGTACCACACACCAATGTGTGACCTGGATTTGATCCATCCTGGTACCAAGGGAGCAAGGGCTGGGAATGTCGCCTCCAGGCCCAGCTGCGGTCCTGAGCCTCCCGAACGGCTAAGTGAAGGAAGCCTGCCCTGGACAGAATGGATTAGTGGCTTCCATCAAGGTAGAACAGTGAATTAAGAGACTTATGTGACTCTCATGGAAAATGCCACACAGGTTACACATTGGCTTTGCAAATTGTTCTTTTCTTTTTCTTTTTTCTTTCTTTCTTTTTTTTTTTTTTTTTTTACAAATATCATTTATCTTCACAGCAGTTGTGTGACAGAGGGATTTCCACACACATTTGATGGATCTAGAGAAAATGGGAGCTTGAAGGGGTTATAGGCAAGGCAGATTTGAAAATCCAGGAAGCCTAACTCCCAGTGCGTGACTTGCTCTCCTTTTCCATGCAGTCCCAGGGCAGCCCGGGGCGGGGGCGGGGGGGGGGGAGGGTTGGGGGGGGGGAAAGAGGTTTGTCCCCAGGTGTCCCATGGGAAATGATCTGGCCGCCATGCAAAGTCCACAGCTGGCTAGAACAAAGCTCATTGAACAGGAAAGCCCAAGGACCAAGTGAAGCTGTTTGATTCGCCTGCTTTGGTAGACAGCTTTCAGACTCCACAGCATGATGCAGGAGGCACAGAGTGGGTGGTTCCTACACTGAGGAGAGGGTTCAAGCAGGAGAGAGAGACCCCGGGGGCCGATCTCTTGTAGAGCAGAGCCCCCAGCGGATCCGTCTCTCTGCTACCTGGGCCTTCCCTCCTGCTGGCGAGGTTTCAAGAGTGAGGGTTGAAGTTGGGGAGCTGGAAGGTGCCTGGGACCAACACTTGTCCTATCAAAGATGCAGGGCTGGGGGTAAGGATGCACGACCCACTGCTGTAATTTCCAGAATCTTCTCATGAGCAGCTATGGGCAATGGATGACGTGGCAGATGAGAAGAGATGGCGGTAATGCGTGCCTGATTGAAGACCTCACCAATACTGAGAGCGCATGGATCGCACTTGGATCGCGCATGACTACATGCGAGCTGAGGCACCTCATGCGTATCTAGTGAGCTGCAGTTGTTTGATACTCATTGGCTTTTCTGTCTCTCCCCATGCTCGGTGCACACATCCTCTACTCATCTATGTGAACGCCCTCTGGAAGTTTCTTGCTTAAATGTACCCAACACCTGGAATGCATGCTGCCCGTGTGACATTTGTTGCAATTTGTTTCTGGACTTAGTTTCATTATCCCTGTGCTCTTCCCGTTCCTGCTTTTACTCTAGAAGCACGGGAGAGCTTAACATCACACAATAGATCTATTCCGGGTGGGGATGGTATTGGGGCATCTCCACAGGTGTCTTTGAGGTAGCAGGAGAGAGGGTGGGAGGTTTCTACACTCATAGTTATTTGGGGGTGCATGCATGTTTGGTGTGGACGTGCCCTCGATCCCAGCTCTACTGCTGACTGCTGGAGACAGGTTGCTAACTCTCTGACTCTCAGTTTCCCCTGTGTCAAATGAGCTTATTCCATGCTTATCCTCTTGCTATCTGATGATTTAATAAGATATGAACTTCAGCTTGAGTGGGAGCTCTTGCCTACAGAAGTGTAGTTTTTCCATCTCGATGGGGGTTTTATCTCCTTACTATTCTTTATAAATCCTACTTCTAATGGCCCTGAAGAGTAGCTCTGCAGGTTCCCAAGCCACATTTCCAAACAGTGGATCTAACAGACGGGAATTCATATGTGCTGAGCACAGAGCAGCTGTTTCTGGGGGCTCTGGGCTCCCTCATCCTGTCCTTACGGTTGCCACCTTGGAAGGAGACACAGATGCAGGGACACGACTGTGGAAACAATTTGCCCACAGAAGGGAGGCATCAGAGTGGCTTGACCTTGAGTCGAAATCTCTAGAATTGACTAAGCCTCCAAACTGGTTTGCTCAAATGTTGGGGAGGAAGGCAAGGGTAAGAGAGAGCGTCCCACCTGCACAGGGCTGCAGGGGACTTGCCTGGCTCCAGCGAGCAAGCAGGCTGGCAGCCTGTCCAGCAGTCAGCAGTAGAGCGGGGTTCCAGGACGAGTCCACACCAAACACGCATGCACCCCTGAACATCCATTCCTTGACTCAGAACACCCATTAATACAATATCCACTAGTCCCTGCCCAGGTGCTGTCCAGTCCTAAACTTACTCACGCCACAATGACCCAGCAGCATCCAATCAGTAATCTATATCCTCCAGTAAGAACTGGAGGGAAATGAGGGAAGAGGAAGAGGAAGAGGGAGGGGTGGGATTTTTTTTTTCATTTTAAAAAATGTGTGCTATGCTTCTGGCCTCCAATTAGTGATATGAATTGAAGGAGATTTAACTTTATGCCAGAAGGTGGTGGGAACGGAGTCTCAGCTTCAAGTTCCAGGATTCCTAGTTACTATGCATGAGGAGGTCCTCCGACTTCTCAGACTTGGCAGTCGCAGCTTTTAGGAAGCAGCTTTGCTCCCCAGCCCCTCCCTGTCCCCCTCCCCCCACTTTGTGGAAAAGGATAAAGGTGGAAGATTTAGCATCAGCCAAATGCATTCTGATTTCTTCCTGTTGGAATGTATCTCCATCTCCAGCTTCAAAAGGAAGCGGGGTCTGAGGAGTTGGTACCGAGGATATTTGAATGCAAATTGAACTTTAAGAAATCCTTCCAGGAAGCCAAGCTCAGACCAACCCCTCAGATAGGTCTGAGATCTTTTTCTTTTTCTTTTTTTTTTATTGCATTTAGTAGCTCTTCCTGGGGACAAGCCAAAGGAGCCGGCCACCTCTCACCCTGACACGAGCCTCTTCAGGAAGGGGCATACAACTTCATTAGGATAAGCTGAAGGCCTATCACAACCCTCTTTAATGTAGCTTTTATTTAGTTGTCTATTTCTAGTGGCCCATATTCAGGAGTTTGAACAGTCATGTGGTGCAGGGCTCAGCAGAGGAGGAGATCAAAGGAAAACTAGAACTGGCTTTGCAGTTTCTAGAAAGGGAGGAGCACGTGCCTTTTCTTAGAAAGAAAAAGGCCACGTGGACGGAGAATGCAATGGAACGATGAAGTCACTGGCCTGGGCCTGGGTTGGGCTGTGTGACCTCTCTGGCCTCTGACCTCTGACCTCTCTGAATGCCCCAACCCCTCTGGTTCATTTTCCTGATTGGTACAATGAGCATAACCACATCTGTCTTCTCGAACTGTGGCAGTGACCAAGCGAAAGGCCATCTAACTTGATGGACATACTCTATTACTATCAGGATGTGTTTGATATTCAGAGCGTCCCAGGTGCGGCCAGCGGCGCCTTGGAAGGTGGCTCTTATGTCCTCTGCCCTGTCCTCACCGCGGCTGGGGTAGATCCTTACATGTTCAGAGCCACTTTCAGGTTCACTCGGTACTTTTCTTGTGTGAATCCTGGGTTCAGTTGCTTAAGGAGCCCTGATTCCTTTCATTGAAAAGTGATGTCTGGAAATCTCGGAGGGACGGGGGGGGGGGGGGGGGGGGGGGGGGGGGGGGGGCTAGGGGGGGTGGTGTCCACCAGTCCCACAGTTACTGTGACGCTGTCTGTACGCACTCGGCCCCTGCACCGTGAAATGCACCGGGCCAGAAGCAGCGGAACGTTCGGCATCGTAAAGACTTCAAACGTTCTGTTCAGTGACATTGCAGACATTCACCTGTGTCCAACCATCACCGCCATCCATCCCGGAACCTCATCTTCCCAAATGGAAACTCTGTACTAACTAACTTCTGGTTCCTTCTCCCAGCTCCTGACAGCTTCCATTCTCTGTCCTGTCACTGAAGGTGCCTATTCTAAATCCTTCATTGTGGAAGGAGACCCATATGGCATTTTTCCTTTGTATCTGGCTTATGTCACTTACCATCATTGTTTCAGAACTCTCACATATTGTAGCTATGTGAGAATTTTACATCTCACTTTAAGGCTGAAGACTATTTCATTAGATGTCTGTATTATGTTTATGTTTGGGTTGGTTTCCTTTTTATTGATTGTAAACAATGTTGCGGTGAACAGTTTAAACCTGGAAGTGGGAGTGTTAGATTGTAAGGGAATTCCATTCATAACATTTGATGCAACTGCCTTACTGGTTTCCAGAGTGGATACATCAGTGCATTGCAGTTTCTCCACGTGGTTGAAAGCAAAGAGTTACTGTTAGTATCTCATTTTGTGCATTTACTTAATAATTAGTGATGTTTAGTGTCTATCCATGTGTTTCATGCCTGTATGTAGACCTTTGGAGAAATTTTTGTCAAGTTCCTTGCCAGTATTTTAATTGAGCTGCTACTTCTTTTTTTTATTATTGAGACAAAATCTTTATATATTCTAGATATCACTCCCTCATTGTATTAATGATTTGAAATTTTTCTTCGCATTCTAGAGTGCCTATTCATTTTGATGTTTGTATCTTTGGATGCCCAAAAGATTTAAGTTTGCATGAGGTCCAATTTATCAATTTATACTTCATTACCTATGACTTTGCTGTTATGTCCAAGAGGAAAAATGATCAAATTGAACGCCGTAAAGTTTGCCTCCTTTGTTTTCTTCTAAAAGTTTTTAAAAATAATTTTAGTTCTTTTACTGCTATCTTCAACTCATTTCATGTAAATTTTTGTGAAGTTATGTTACTGAAAATTCCACATTTTTTAAAAAAAGCTTTTCACAATTTTAATAGATAAGCTAGAACTAGTTTTATTGATTGATTGATTGATTGATTGTCCGTTGTGGGGCTTGAAGTCTGGGCCTGGGTGCTGTCCCTCGGCTCTTCAGCTCAAGGCGAGCATTCTGCCGCTTGAACCACAGTGCCCCTGAAGACATTTCCCAACTAAAGTGTGTAAGAAAGTCCAGTTGTGGCTGCTTACCATTTTCTGATTGATTTTAAACAGGAAGACAATGATTAGTAGAGAAACTTATGGATCATTGGACTATTGCCCTGTTAGAGTTAGAAGGATCTTGGAGATACCATTTTAGATTGTTGTAATTCTAAACATTTTAAGGACTTTTTTTTTAAACATTCAAAGGCAATCTATCGTATGATCAATCCTAACAAATAAATACAAGCTTTACAAAAACCATCTACTTAAACTTAGCTCTCATTTCTGTTCAGAAACTCTCTAGTAAACCCCTTCAAGCTGATGGCTACCTAGCTTGGGATTGGTAAGCATGGGGCCCAATTTTTTGATCAAGTTCTTTAAAGTAGGTAAGAGGAGACATGTTGTCTGGGGGGGGGGTGTCTTTTTGTTGTTGTTGTTGTTGGTCATGGGGCATGAACTCTGGGTCTGGGTGCTGTCCCTCAGCTCTTCAGCTCAAGGCTAGCGCTCTACCGCTTGAGCCACAGCACCACTTCCAACTTTTTCTACTTACGTGGTGCTGAGGAATCGAACCCAGGGCCTCATGCATGCGAGGCAAGCGCTCTACCACTGAGCCACCTTCTCAGCCCGTTTTGTTCTTCTTTTCCAGAGACCAGATGAGAAGCAGAGGAACGAGAAGGAGCAGACTGATCTATACTGAGAGAGTTCCCTTCTCCCTGAGCAGGAAGGTGCACAGGAAGGGCACTGCTGGGCTTCTGTTGATGGAGCAGAATTTGGACCCAGAAAGGAGTGAAGACAGGCCTTCCCACGTGAGAGAGACGGATCACACTCAGGTAAGAAGGCTGAGCGGGGCTGGAAGGGATCATCAACAACTAGCAATAACGAAAAATAACACCAATAGCAATTTACAGAGTAGTCACTCGGTTCCCAGGCGGTTGAAATCCTTTACATTTACCTTGTTGAACGGTCACAATTCTGAGAGATAGTCAATTACCAAAAAGATGGAAGATGCAAATTGGACAGGAGTTGGAAATACATTTTGCATATGAGATGAGGTCTATCACTAATAAGTAGTTGAGAAAACCATTCATACAATATGCAACATGTATTTATTGAGCCCTGATTAGTTCCCAAGCAGTGTACAACTTTCCTTTATAAAACATTTAAAAGTCTCTTGGAAACTGTCTCTGGCAACACTTTGCCTTTAATTTCCTGTATTAGTCAGGATAAGATAAGCAATGTTGCATTAATAAACCCTGCCCCCTCCATTTCAATAAACCAGTTTGTTCCTTACTCACTCATGTTTGGAGCTCAACTTCCTGGCAAGTGTCATCCTAGGGCTCTATTCCCCTGTGACTGATCAGCAGGGGAAGAGAACATGCAGGGGATAAAGTAAACTTGTCTGTGACCTCCACCTAACTACATTGATGGTAATAAAATGTATGATCCTTCTGTTCCAGGAGAGGAAACCTGCTTATGAGTACACTGAAGGCCTTCATCTTATTTTCCAAGACCTTGTGTTGTTCCCCTCCCTCCCTCCCTCTTTCCTCTCCCTCCCCCTCCCCCTTCCTCTCTCCCCCTCTCCCTCCCTCTTTTCTTTTTTCTTTTTTCCCTCCTTCCTCTCTTCCCCTCTCCCTCCTTCCTTCTTTCCTTCCTATTCTATATCATTTATCGCCATGATTTGTTCCAGATTCAGGCTCTAAGCCTCGAACCTGATTTCCAGAGACCACTGAGTAGTAGCTGACCTTTGTTTTAATTCCACAGCTCTGAATTCAGAAAGTGTAACAACCGGACGGGGCTGCATTCGCTGGGGGCGGCTGAGGTGATTAATGATTGTGCTCACATTTGACTACACAGTATTGTACTGTATTTTCAATCATACCTTGCATCGTCTAACTTTAAGATTGATGAGGCGCACGGGCTCCTGGTGCAATGGTTTCCAGGAGACTTGCCATCTGCTGTGGGCTGGGGCAGGGCGGCTGAGATGCCAGCAGGTCGGACTTCCTTAGCAACGGATCACTTAGCAACCGTGAGCTGGCTGGCGAGGGCTTGGGCTCTGGGAAGCAAGCACCTTCCTCAGCAACTCAGCTCATTTTTCTTCAGTGAGTCTTGATGGAGCTGCCATTCTTCTCTATATATTTTAGATAAGACATTTTGTTTGAGATCTCCAAGTAGTTTCAATGTGTGTGTGTGTGTGTGTGTGTGTGTATTCTGTTTATCAAGGCTTACTATACTTTGGTTAACTCAATACTTTCCTATACTTTCTTTCCTTTTTCCCCACCAGTTTTCTAGTAGTTAATTGGAGATGAGTGTTTCCTGGGCTGGCCTTGAACTATGATCCTAAAATCTCAGCCTCCTGAGTATCTCAAATTATAGGCACAGGCCACCAGCACCCAGCCTCCTTTCCTTCTTTCTTTTTTGTCGGTAGTAGGGCTTGAACTCTGGGCCTGGGTGCTGTCCCTCAGCTCTTCAGCTCAAGGCGAGTGCTCTACCACTTGAGCCACAGCACCACTTCTGGTTTTCTGAGTGGTTGATTGGAGATAAGAGTCTCACAGACTTTCCTTGCCTGGGTTGGCTTTGAACCGTGATCCTTAGATCTCAGTCTCCTGAGTAGCTAGGATGACAGGCGTGAGCCACCGGCCCGGCTTTCCTTTTCTTCTTTTAAGTACTGCATTCTAGACACTGTGCTGGGTGCTGGGGTATCAAAGGAAAAGGGGTGCAACCTCTTTCTTGAAAGAGCAATGGAGCTCAGGCAGAGTCACCTCGCTGTTCCTCTTTTGCAGGGAGGAAAACTGCCCAGTGTGTACAGGAAATCTGCTTTTCTATTGGACAGGGGGAGAAAATGAAGGGCTGCATGAAAACTTGCAGTGGTTAGAAGCCTAAGACCACTTGTTTTTGAGGAGAAGGAAAGGCAAGGTGGAATACGAGTCTGGTGGAGGTAAGATGGATGGACAGCGACAGAGCACAGCGATCCCAAGGAAGGCCAAAAATAGGCAGAACGAGAGAGGAGGGACCCGGGGACTGCATGGGTATGGAAGTTGTTGCTCAGTTCTGAAATTCAAGCTACCTGGAAAGTCTAAACTTGCTTGGCATGCTTAGATGCTCCTAGGTATGCTTGCCAATCAAGTGTGCATTTTCCATTGCTTTGGAGTGATAATTTTTCGAAGAATCTTGTAAATTTTTTATCTGATAGAAAAGAATCTGTGACATTCTTGTATTGCTTGAATTATTTCAAAATTAACTCCTGGATAGTCCTTTAGGGGTAATCAAAGAAATGGAAGCATGAAACTACATTATTCTAAGCACCTCACAAATTCTCTCATTTATACATGGTCACACAAACATGTGGTATTTGTTTCTTTTTGCTAGGATTCTTCTGGCGGTATAACATAATAGCGAAAAATTTGGTTCAGACCTAGGTTGGTGCTATAATTTGATGTCTTACTATCTGTGTAGGCTTATGCATGCAACTCTTCGAGTCTTGGGTTTCCTCATCTATACCGTCAGGGGAGTACCAGGATTTTTTTTGTTTTTGTTTTTGTTTTTTTTTTTTGTCGGTTGTGGGGCCTGAACTCTGGGCCTGGGCGCTGTCCCTCAGCTATTCAGCTCAAGGCTAGCACTCTACCACTTGAACCACAGCGCCACTTCTGGCTTTTTCTGCTTATGTGGTACTGAGGAATCAAACCCAGGGCCTCATACCTGTGAGGCAAGCACTCTACCACTGAGCCACCTTCCCAGCCCTGGGAGTACTCGTTTTGATCTCATAGCAGTACTATGGAGATTTTGTAACTTCATGCATATGAAGTACTTAGTGTAGAAAGTAGTTAGTGTAGGTGTTTAGTAAGTGCCAAATTCATACTGATCTTTATCATTAATAAGCTCTATCTTACAATGCTTGTGGAGGGGGCAGATCCTAGTTTGTGTTTTGGTCTGCTAAAACTTTGGAAAAGGCTAGGTATGGTGGTATATATTCTCAGCATCTTGGGAGGGAGAGAGAAGAGGATTATGATCTGAGTCTAGCACAGGCAAAAGTGTGAGATCTTATGTGAAAAATAAACTAAAAGCACAAATAAAAACTAGGGGTGTGTACGAGAGATAGATTGCTTGTGTAGCTAGGATAAAGCCCTGAGTTTAAGCCCTAGTACTGCCGAAACAATATCCAAACATACAACCTTGGGCAGTAAACAATGAGTAAGCTAACACCACTTATTTATTCCTTTGAATATGTTAAAACAAAGTCAAAGTAGCAGAAATTATCATTCACTACAGAAAGGTAGTGAAACAGAGATCAGGATGTCTGTCCTGTATTAGGACACAGAGATAGTGGCCTCTGTGAATGTGGCCACAAAGCAGGAGTTTCCTTGCTCTAAGCCGTGTTTGTTTTGCTTTCGACCTGATTTACCTGCTAGCACTTAGGAACCGAGAGATTTTCACATAAAAATGCACGCCTCCTTCTGGGCTCACGTCTGGCCTGTTTTACTCTTTTATATTACCTGCCTGTGGTGGTGGGAATAATGATTCCCCCAGGAATCCTTGTCCTGATTCCAAGAGCAGAGGAAAATGAAGAATGTAGATGGGGTTTGGTGGCAGAAGACCTCCAAAGGAGCCGACCATCCTCCTTCACCCTCCTTCACCCACGTGGGCCCAGTGTAACCCCGGGTCCTCGCAGGCCCACAGGGAGGCCCAGGAGAGAAACAGCTTTTGGGAAGAATGCCAGGGTGACACGCTGCTGCGGGCTCTGAGATGCGGGAAGAAGCCACCTGTGAAGGAATACCGGTGGTCTCCAGAAGCCGGAAGAGAAAGTGCACAGGTTATCCCAGGACAAGAACAGCTCAGTGTTCGCCACCCACCTCGGACTTGTAACCTGCAGAACTATGAGATAACACATCCAAACTGCTTGTCATTAATTGTGGTGATTTGTGATAGTAGATATCAAACCTAAACACCCTGGGTTATCCCTGTAAGATAAGACTGTTCGCCTCTTAATCTTATTGCTTTATAGTTGATTCTTTTTCTTTTAAATTAAATTCTTTTCTGTCAGTCTTGGGGGGGCTTGAACTCAGGGCTTGAATGCTGTCCCTGAGCTCTTTTGTTCAAGGGTAGTGCTCTACTATGTGAGCCACAGAGCCACTTCCAGCTTTTTAGTGGTTAATTGGAATCTTACGGATTTTCCTCCCCGGGCTGGCTTTGAACTGTGATCTTCAGATCTCAGCCTTGTGAGTAGCTAGAATGACAGCTGGGAGCCACTGGTGCCTGGCTTATATTTGATTCTTTTGAGGAGCTTTTTAATCTCAGCCAAAGCTGCAGAAACTTCTAGTCTCCCTACTGGAAGAGGCAGGTCAGTACGGACACACATTGCCTCTGATGTGAGTGTAGGTGCTGGCACTTGTAAAAGATTTCCTTCCTTCCTTCCTCCCTCCCTCCCTCTGTCCCTCCCTCCCTCCCTCCCTCCCTCCTTCCTTCCTTCCTTCCTTCCTTCCTTCCTTCCTGGTTGTGGGGCTTGAACTCTGGGCCTGGGCACTGTCCCTCAGCTCTTCAGCTCAAGGCTAGTGCTCTACCACTTGAGCCACAATGCCACTTCTGAGTGGTTTATTGGAGATAAGAGTCTCTCAAGGACTTTCCTGCCCTGGCTGGCTTTGAACTGTGATCCTCAGATCTCAGCCTCCTGAGTAGCTAGGATGATAGGCGTGAGCCATTGATGCCTGGCTAAGATTTGCAACTACATATTAGATGCTACTTTTGGTATTAAAGCGAGGATTAGGTGATAGTAATTGTGCTAATGTTCCCTCCTCTTGGAATTTTAGCAGTAGGTTTTTGTTTTTTTCCCCCGTGTTTGGAGAAGTCCAGCATTTTCCTCTAAACCCAATTGTTATGGGATCATTAGTTCACAATGGGGGTGGGTGTGAGTGGGGAGATCTTGTCTGAGAAAGTTTCCTTGGTCTGATTTCAGGAGCACAAGGACAAAGCTAGAATGAAGTATGAAAGTACTACACTAAGTGATATATGTCAGTCACAAAGGCATTAATCCTGGACGATTCTGTTTATATGAGGTCCCTGGAATAGGCAAACCGTAGGGGCAGGAAGGAGAATGTCAGTTGCCAGGGAGAGGGGTAATGGGGGATTGTTGTATAATGGGTACAGAGTTTCAGTTTGGGAAGATGGAAAGTTCTGGAAATGGAAGGTATGATAGTTTGTATGACAATGTGCAACAATTGCTTAATGCCACAGAAGAAATGGTTAACATGATCTGTTTTACCAAATTAAGTAAGGAAGTAAAGCAGAAAGGATGATACACATGTGTGCCTTTTTTTTTACTTAAATTTGAATTGGCTAATGAGACTCAGATGTTTGGCCACTCGACAGGACTGAGGAACGTTGTACTCCTCAAACACAGAATCTCATACTTAAATGCTTTGCTTGGTATTATAAAGGTGATGCACAGAGGGGTTACTGTTACAGAAGTCGAGTAATAAGTATTTCCTTTTGGACAGTATCACCCCTTCCTTTGTTCTCTCCTAGTTTTTCTCTCCTGTCCCCACCCACAAGTTGTATAGTTCATTTTAAACTAGTGTCTAGTGAGCACCGCTGGTGCATTTGTTCACCCTTTGTCCCTCCATTTCTGTGCACCCCCTTATCTTCCCAAAGACAGAAAAATGAGCAAGACAAAAGAGAAGAAAACAGAAACAACAACAAAGAAAAAACCCTCTTACTTCCATTTTCTGGAGTTCATTTTGGTATGGATCATTTTATATGATCCAAGACACATAGTTAACTTGAAAATGTACTGTGAAGTATAACTAAACTTGCGACTACAAGGCATGTTAATAATGTGTCTATATTTTTGAAAGCTTATGACTGAAAAAATTTCCCTCTCTCCAGCATTTGTATTATGAACGGAGCTTCCCTCTGACACTTCTAATCCCTTCCTTCAGCATGGAAAATTTTGAATGGATCTTTCTAGATGCACAGATACATCAGCACGATCTTCCAATGAAACTATAAAGCCAGCGTGATGGAAGAGCCCTGCTTCCTAGCTTGGAAATGGCTTCAGCAGTGCCTTCCAGACCCTGTGACAGAGCCTAGGCTCAAATCTGACTGGGCTGGCAATAAATGCCTCCTACAATAGGCACAAGAAGCTCTAAGACCCTGACCCAAGCACTCATTGCCCTTCTCCCCGTGGGTGGTGGAAATGCGAAGGCTGTGGGAGTTGGTACTGGACAGAAATAAAGGAAAAGAAGAAAGGAAAAAAAAAAAGCAGAGGCAAGGAGGAGTCTGATAATAATTACCCTTTGCACAGACATTATTGACCCGAGATCTCTAGGCAGAAAGAGGGCTTTCCAGCTCAGAAAGGAAGCTGCCAAAATGAGATTTGGAAAGCAAATCTAAGAGCTGGGCTTGATGCAATGGATTTATGCATGCTGTCAGCTTCTAAAGCAATCTGATTATTGTCATTTCTGCCTGGAGCGATTGCCCCTGGTTTCTGGGAACAGGCCTAGAGTATTTCCCCTAATCTTCCCTTGGTGACATTTATTACCACTGCCCCCCTCCACTCCACCCCCAAGCAAAGTTCACTCTTCAATTCCCCTGCCCCTCCCCCCACTAAATCACACACTTAACAAGTGTCCCCAGACCCCTTTCCAATGGTTAGCATGAATAATGAATCAAGTGACAGGGATTCATTTGTGGAAGACTATATGGAGGTAGATTTCTGTGTCTCAGGCAGCTGAGACACGGCTGATGGCTTCAGATTCCAGGAAGTATCTGCTGATGGAGGCTCAGGCCTGTGGACAGGTCGGTAGAGGGAGCTCAGGGTTGATGTTTCCATTCACAAATGCCTCATCCTGGAGAGGCTCCCCTCAACGAGCTGGGTTTCCAAGATGGAAGGGTTTCCTCTGGCTGTTCACGGGCCTTCATCCATCTTTCTTCCTTCCTTCCCCCTCCCTGTCTCTTCTCTCTGTCTTGTCCCAGAATCGGTGGTGATTTGGTACTCAGGGAGTTCTTTTCTAATTCTCTGAGTTGAGTGGGATCTATAGATGAGTCCTAGCGGTCACTTCTCAGCTCTCAGAGATGGTAAACACTGGCTTATAGGTATGCAGTGCTAACCGTCAGCCCCTTCAGTCATCATCATCATCATCATCATCATCATCATCAGTCACCACTATCATCATCGTTGTTCTCCTTATTCTGTTATCATGACCACCAGCCCTAACATTTGTCATGAACGTCTATTCTGTGCTTGCTACCTCAGAAAGACATCCTGTAGATCTTATATGACTCTCACAATGACACTGAAAGGTCGATATTACTATAGCCATAGCAGGCTAAGTATGGCTCAGTGGGACCAGGTATCTTACACTGGGATGGGTAATGAGATTTGCACATAGCACTGTTCGATTTCAAAGTCTACATCCTCCATGTGATACTATGCTGCTGCTTTCCAAGATTTAGCCAACTTAAAAAAAAAGTTTATTATTTTTGTTGTAAAGGTGCTATACAGAGAGGTTACAGTTACGTAAGTAAGCTATCAACTTTGTTTTTAAATTAGAGATTTTATTGTACTCTGAATCAATGGGGTTGGTATAACTGGATGTAATAAAAAAATTCTTAAAGGTAAATACTGGAATGGAAGAATTGGTTCCTTTTCCTAAGCTCATTGTAAGTTCGTGTTTTGCAGTTTAGTTAGGGTTCACTTAGTTTTCTGTGTAGCCAACTGAGTGTCCATATTTTAGAATCGGACTTGCTGTTTGTGTTTTGCTTTGGTTGTGAGAGCCTCCTGCCAGCCCCTCCCAGACACGTTTGCAGTGAAGTTTTCTTCCTGCTCATGGACTGTCCTGTTTACAACAGGCCCGACAGTTTCATTGAATGTCCTGTCTTTCAGGAAGGGAGGAGTTGGTAAGATTTTCCACTCCAAGGCATCATAAGAATCAATGGCCAGAAAAAGTAAACAGATAAGCAAACGAAAAGGCCAGTGCTCCCTGTTTCTGCATCGACTCCATCCTTGGGTGGCAGAGGGTGGTGGGATCTGGAGGTACCTGGGGCCGGAGGAATATGATTATCTTGTGGGATAAAATCTAATATGTGTGGCTCATCAACTTTTTCTATTTAAAATTATTATAAAGATGCTGTACAGAGGCGTTACAGTTAGGTAAGGTAATGAGTACATTTTTTTGTGGAACATTGTTACCCCCTCCTTTGTTGTTCTCCCACTATCCCTTCCCTCCCCACCTCCCTCACTCCCCCCTTTGAAGTTATACAGTTCATTTCCAATATAGTGTCTTGTGGGTATCATTGTTGCAATTGAGCCATTTCCCACTGAACTCTATCGCTGCATCTTGACGCCATCAGAAGCTCTGCTCCCATTCATTTACTCCATAATCGAATTGTGGCAGAAGGTAGAAGGCACACGTTGTTCTGGTGATAGCCTTGAAAGAGAAGTGGAGATTTGATCAGGACAGTGTTTAGGAAAAACATATACAATGGTGTTTGCATGCTTTCATTCAAAGCGCAGGAATTACTTTCAACTAAAAAGCCTTGTCCCTCTACAGTGCTCTTCCTTTTAGGGTCAGCTTGCACTTGGTGACTAGCACAGAGCTGGGCAAAGGACCAATCATGTTCTTCAATCCCAGACAGTTCTGAGGAGCCAGCTCTGCTCTGCACCTCCTGTGCACTGGCTGAAGCCAGTTTTGTGTCATGCTACAACCTATCCTCCTGTCCATCCTGCCTCCCTCCACAGAACTTCCTGTGTCCTCCACTATTTTGTGCTGCTATGACAGAATTACCTGACACTGATTATTTATCATGGGTAGAAATTCATTGGCTCATGGTTCTAGAGGCTGTGAAATCTAAGAACAAGGAGCCTGATCTGGTGAGGACTTTCTTATTGTTAGGGGAATGGTGGATGGGCAAGGGAGGGAGAGGGAGATCTAGTTCATCATTTTATAAGGAATTCAATCCTATACTAATGGCCTTCCCAGTGAGCCCCATCCCACACCATTATTATATTGGGTATTGAGTTCCCAACACATGCTTTCCAGAAGATGTTATTCAAACCATAACACTAAGACACTTGTATATTTTAAAGTAAACCTCCCAGGATGCTATGGTATTTTTATACTTATTTAGAAAATTGAGGAATCAAGGCTTAAGGGAGGTCTATGTGACTTGTGCTAGGTCGCAGAACCAGTCAATGACGCAATTGGAGCCATGTCCTCATTCCTAACTGTCTCCTGCTCATGTTTTCTAGACACGCTACCCCAAGGCGGCAAGTCAACTGAAGCTGGAAGGAAGATCGAGCGCTGGACAGGCTTGGCTTTCTCTGAGGACAATTGTTCTTTGCCCTCAGGAGTTAATCTGGATTTGGCTTGCCCGGGGTAAGAATCAAGTCATTTATTATTGATCTTAAAAATGCTACTGTCCTTATTTTCTTTCTCCATGAAAGTGTCTGTAAATGCAGCCTATTGATTTCTGAAAGAAAATTTAAGCCGTTTTTTTCAGAACTATGAAAATATAGATTTTGTTAAAAACTCAAATCCATAAAGCCATTTGGATTGCTTATGATCGTGGCCTAATCACTGACTTCCATCAGGGAGCAAGTGCTGTCAAAGAACAGGAAGGGCTGATGCTATTGAAATACTTTATCTGCATGGAGCTGGGGCTCTTCACTAAAACACGACTCTCTTCAGTGCCCTCTTGTATTTATGTACATAATGGCCACAACATAGTTTTCTATTCACGATCTCACTGTTGAATCCCATTAAGCTGATGGTAGGTTTGAGTAAGTCTCAATTTCAGGTAAGGACACTGGGAGTTTACAGGATTCCGGGTCACAGAGCTAGAGAGAGAAAAGCACACCACTCAAAAATGAGTGTTTCTGTCTCCTACTTGCCAGCTTCCGGGAGGCGATGTGAGGAGTCAGATGACTATTGCCAGGGCTCAACTCACTGTTCTTGTTTCTTTGCTTTAGTTTGGTTTTTATAACTATTATGGGAATTTCTGTGTGATGGATATAACCCAGATATATTTGTTGTGATTAATCACGCATTTGAATGTGTTTCTGCTATTATGTGTCATGATTTCCTTGTCTCCCCCACCCCCATCTCTCCTTTGTTGGTACTGGGACTTGAATTCTGGGCCTAGCAAGGCTGATGCTCTACTACTTGAGCCTTAACTCCACTTCTGGCTTTTTGGTGGTTAATTGGAGGTATGAGTCTCACAGATGTTCCTGTCCAGGCTGACTTCAAATCACAATCCTCTGATCTCAGCCTCCTGAGTAGACAGGATTATAGGTGTGAGCCACTGGTGCCTGGCTCTTGTTTCTTTTTCCTGTCTTGTTTTTGTTGAATTAAGATGCTTTTTTGTTATTTTCTCTACCAATTTTCTTATAAGTACAGTTTATAAATACAACGTGTCTTGGTCAATGTCAGTTCTTTGAACATTCTCATCCCTCCCAACACCCCATCCCTGCCCACCTACTGTTGTTAACAGTTCTTAACAGTATTTCAATGACAACAAACTCTGGGGGGTGCTCTTATAATCAATTTGGACATATTATATAAGAATCTTGTATATATTTAGCTTTATGGAAACATCGTTATTCTCATATTATTGAAGAAACTAAATTTGGAACATGCTTTTGGCAATCCCTTTTTTTTTAAGTCTTTTTTTCTCCTTGTCTTCCCACCGTGCTTGAATATCCCAAACATCCTTCCTTTCTCCCTTGCTTTCTGCTTGCTTTTCCTTTCTCTTCCCATAATTCTTTCCTGCTTCTGTGGATTTGCAAATAAGATCATTGGTGAATGAAAGGCCTTTCCCCTGCTCTCTTCCACAGAGATTACAATTTATGCAAGGAATATGAATTTACATAATTCAAAACGAACATAATTAAGATTAATTTCCTTGCAGATCTGACAAAAGTATTTCTGGTGGTGTATATTTTTGTTTGCCAGCTCAAGTAGTAGCTGTGTAAACACTGCCTACAACCCACTTTGCATAACAGCATGGAAAACAAACAATTCTTGATGAATTAAACAATGTTTTGGAAATTCCATCATCTTGAATCTTGTGCATAAGTTATGGCATTATTAATATTTTTGTATCATATACTTTCAAATTAACTCAGTGTTGTATAATAAGCAATTGGCCTTCATTATCCTGTCTCTGATTTCGCATTAGTGCTTGATTATATCTGGGATAATAATTGCAATGGTGCAGCCAGGGACCTTCCCTCATTCTAAGGGAGGAAGTGCTGTTGTGATTGGGTACAGCCTGAGCTCACTGGAGGCCATGCGAATGGGAATGAGGAGGAACACAGGGCCGTGATGGGAGGGTAACTCTATGTGTAGCTGTTCCAGGATGGTCAGACCTGGGTCAGGTCTCAGCAGGGGCAGGATCCAGGTTCCAGATCCAATATTCCTGGGATCTTACTTCATCACACAAGACTGGCTCTCCCCACAGCCCACTGCCTCACTTACTGTATGGCTCTTTTTCTTACTTCTTTTCTCTTGTGAAGCGCTTCTTTCTGGGCCTCCACTGGAATTCATTTGACAAAGACGTGGTCTCTGTGGCTGGGTGCCGAGAACCCTGTGGCTTGGGCAGCATTGCCCTCGGTGTGAAAGTCTCTACTAACTTGATCATCATTTTCACACAGCTGAGTTCAGGTCTTCATGTGGTGCCCAGTTTTCTCCAGGTTCTCATCTTCATTTTCATTAAGAATTTTCTCAGGATCATTTTTATTTATGGGCTAGGAGAGACCTCAGAACTCATGGAGCCCAACTCTTTCATTTTCTAAAAGCATGGATGAAAGGTCAATGAATTACTCTGAGATGTAGTTAATTAAATTAAAGCAAACTTTGGGTTCTCTATTTCCTGATTTGTCTTCTGGTTGTCTTTTCAGTTAACCAACTTGCATAAAATATTGTTGCTCAAAAAACCAAATCAACTAACCAACAAACAGATTCTCTGTCAAAGTCAGACAGGAATGAGTTAACTACCTTTAAATAGCATTCCTTAAGATTCTTTTGAGTCTTTAAGATAACAATGAGAAATGTGATAATCTGAGTGAGTGAAAGTATAATATATCCAATAATTTCCAACTTATTTAAAAATGTAATTCCATATTCTCCCAGAATTGTGTAAATGTATCATTTTTAAGGCAAAAAGTCCTAATGTATTTTCATGTATACTTAAATACTCTTAAAGACAGACAGACAGACAGACAGACACACACACACACACATATATTTCCTTTACTTACTGAAAATTCTTTTTTTATACTAGACATACTCAACTCCTGGGCCATTTTAACTCAATGAGCTCAAAGGGCAAGGTATTTAAAGAAGATATTACTTAGGAAAATATTTTCCTCTTGAGTAATATAATGCAGGGTTTGGGGGGGTATTTTTGCTTTGTGTTGAAGCTGAGTTCCTATTATTTATCAGGCTTTCATATTTGCCTTGTAAATGTCAAGGTTAAGTGTAGGTGAAATCTAACAGTTCTAGGGAAGCCAAGAGGCAAGTAAATGCTCCTCGTTAATCCTGTTCTCAGGCACTTAGCTTTTCCCAGCCATTACTATGCAAACACTGTTATTAGCACATAGACACCCAATCACCTCCCGTGCATTAGCCAAATTAGATGTGTTGATTAAAGATACAGATTATGTGACATGTGTTTATATATCAAAATAAGATAGTTTTGGCTTGACAGGAGAGTTTTGCTTTGATTTGCAATGTGTATTTATGTGTGTAGGTGCGTGCGTGCATGTGAGTGGCGTGTGTGTGTGTGTGTGTGTGTGTGTGTGTGTGTGTGTGTGTGTGAGAGAGAGAGAGAGAGAGAAGATCTGAAGAGTTATGCAGGTAAAAGTAGTGTGATAAGTTTCCAGAAAAATCTCCATTTTGCAAATCAAAAGAAAATAGTCGTGTCAAAAATTTATTTCCTCCTATTTATCATGGCATTACAAGGAGCTTCAAAAAATATTAGTGTGACTGTAGTGTGAGAATTCTAGCAAGTGTGAAATCAGCTGAGACATCAAATAAAGTAAACATTATAATAGCCAAGTGAGATTTTGCAGTGTACTCTGAATAGTCTAACCCTTCAGTTTCTAACAAAAAAGACCTTTTCTGGGTGGAACCTGTCACTTTAAGGAACAGTCTTATTTGGGAGGACATTGTCTCTAATAGAACAAATAAACGGCTTATCACCTTTCAAAATGCAACCATGCACACCCGAAGGAAGGAGTTAGCTATAAAATGCTTGGTAGGATAGATGAGTGTTTACACACACACACACACACACACACACACACACACACACACACACACACACACAAATCTTTTATATTCACAAACAGGGTGGAAGACAGGCCATCTGTATTAGGACATCCTAAAAGCGAGAGTGAGGAATGACCCTGAGTGTTCCCACACTTCGGCACATGGCGGCAGCAGTCTCTGCTCTGCTTCCATGCTACTGGCCATCACAGCCAGGGCCTCTGCGCACAGGTCATCAGAGGTGCACCTTGGGCATGGGAAAGCAGAAGCTCCCTTTAAAGACCTCTACAAACCTTTCATGTTTAATTCCTCACTATGGAACAGGCCCAGCTCCCTGACCTCTAATCCTCACAGTCTCTGATAGCTCCTTTAAGGAAGAAATGCATATACAAGAGTTCATTTCCTTTGTCATTTATGTCATCCAAACTAGAACACTTTCGGTTACAAAACACACCTGTGTTTTATGGTCACCAGGAAAACTGCTTCTAGTGAGGCTGTGATGCACCATGAGTCATATAACATTGTGATGTAAACTTTTTTTGGGGGAAAAAAAAAGCTTGCATCTGATCATTTTGGCTAGCAGCAGAAGAAAGGCACTCAGTGACATGGGATCTTACGTCACGTTACAGAATCATGGGAGAAACAACCCATGGTTTTGCCACATTCTGTAGGTTAGAAAAGCAAGTCAGAGCTCTTGCCTACCTTCAAGGGTGAAGACACAGGGGATGGCTGTCAGGAGACATAGATCATTGTCGGTCATGCTAGATGAAGCTAGAAATCTGGATATTAAGTTGGGGGAATTTAAAGAATTTTAGAGCCTACAAAGAAATTCTATGGAGTTACAAAAATAAAGAGGAGTCTCTTCCAAATCCTTGTAATTCTGTCTAGGTGGTGGAATTCAGACATCCATGGTTTTAAAAATAGCATGGTGATTTGATTTGGATATGTAGTCAGGACTGAATCGAATAAATAAATAAATCGAATCCACATTCTTTCCTTTAGACACAAAACACTTGGCTTGGAATGGGGTGGAATTGCCAACCCAAGACACAACTAGCAGATCCAAGTTTAAAACTCAAGGTTTGTAACGTTTTAAAACCTTTTTCTATTATACTATGCTTTCTTCTTATTTTTGGACAAAGTTTTATCTTTTTGCATACTACGGTGCAAAGATTGAGCATTGAACTCCCATTTTTCAGGTTTATATTGAGCTGGCTAATCTTAGCTTAAAATAGCCCTTTCTTTCTTTCTTTCTTTCCTCCTCTTCCTCCTCCTCCCTTCTTCCTTCTCCCTTTCCCTTTTCCCTTTTCTTTCCTCTTTCATCCTCCTTTTACTCTTCCCCTCCTCCTTCTCCTCTTCCTCCTCCTCTGTCTTCTGCATTCTTTAAAAAAAATAGCTTTAAGCTGGGAATGTGGCTTAATGGTAGAATGCTTGTCTAGCATGCGTGAAACCCTGGGTTCAATTCTTCAGTACCACATAAACAGAAAAACCAGAAGTGTCACTGTGGCTCAAGTGGTAGAGGGCTTAGCCTTGAGCAAAAGAAGCTCAGGGACAGTGCCCAGGCCCTGAGTTCAAGCCCCAGGACAAAAAACTATCTTTAAGTAGTTGTACAAAAAGAGTTTCCATTTAACACAGCACTTTATGATCAATATCTTCCCTTTTAACATTGTCACCCATCCCTCCCCTCCCCACTCCTTCCCTCACTCATTTTTTTAGGACATACATTGGATTCTTGATTTAATTTCCACCCTGCATCTCTTCTTCATTTGTCAACCCCTTTCCTGTTGATCTTATCCCATGCCTTTCGAGTACTAGCTTCCTGGCATTTTATTTTGATGAGCTTTGTCTCTAATGAATTACACTATTTTTCTTCCTTGAGCTTATCATATTTCAGTCATTAGATTTGTATACACTTGCATACTACCTAACATATTTACTTAGATGTTTATAAGCTTAAATCTAGCTTTCCTGTGTAAGTGAAAACATATCTTTTTGTCCCTCTGGGTCTCACTTCACTTATTTTTTTCCCTTTTCTTTACAAATGATGCAATCTTGTTCTTTCCAATGGATGAGTAAAATTCCATTGTGTATCTATACTACATTTTTTTGATCCGTTTGTCCATTGAGAGGCATCTGGGCTGATTTCATACCTTGGCTATAGTGAATAGTGCTGTAATGAACATGGCTGTGTTGGTGGCTTTAGTGTATGCTGGTTTGTAATCTTTTGGGTAAATGACCAGGAGTGGGATTGCTGGATCATAGGGTAGTTCTATGTTTAGTTTAGAGAAAGCAGTGCTTCTGAACACCTCATTTAGCACATTGTCTTGGGATCTGTGGTAGAAACATTTATACCAGGGATATTGGCAAATGCTTTACATCGGACTTCCTATACTGCACTCCTTTTAGGGGGCACTGGTAAACTTTTGCCAGCACCCCAGTGTTGGGTTTCATTAAAAAAATATGGAAAGAAATTTTTTTTACAATACATATTATAAATTTGTGTTAAGCTCCCAGAAAATACAAAGATCTAAGTTAGAGTTGGGAACAATAATTTGCAGTGTGATACTTGTGTCTTCCTTCTGATGCTGACATAATTGTAATTCTTGGTGGGTGACTCAATGAACCACTTGGGAGTTTTTTTCATGGTCTCCCTATCTCCAAAGTTAGAGCAAGCTGATTCACTAGACAGGTTGTTATTTTAACTTCAGACCAGCAATCGCTTTCCACTCTCCTTCCACTTTCAGTCATGGTTTCCGGCCCCAGGGTCTCCTTTGCCAAGGGCTCAGTGAGACATCCAGTGATTGAATTCTCTGTGTATCTTCACATGTTCAGAGTCTTGGGAGCCTTTTTACTTGCTTACCTGGGCAAAGTCTGAGATGTCAGATGGGAGAAACCAGAGCATTGTTTACAGAACATAAAATCTTCTGTCAGCCTCACAGAGTAAAAATTTTCCACCTACTTCTGCCCTGAGGGAACCTGGAAGAAGTGTTTCTGTCAGTTGTTTCTTGGCTGTGAAGCATCGCTTTGAGCCTTAATTTTGTGGGTATCTCTGAGGCCAGAGGCTCAGGATGGAGCGGAAAGCCAGCCCAGCCCTGAAAACAGCCCTTCCTCTTGATGTCAGCTGATTGCTCATCCCATGGCTCACAGGGTTTCTGACTCCAAGTTGTCAACCATGAACTTGGTGTGGATCTTTTCCTCCCTCCTCCTACTTATTGATCTCTGGCTGCTGAGTACTGCTCTCTTTGTCTTTTGAGGGAAATCAGTGTGAAGAAAATGGCAGCAGGGCTTCTAGAAAAGCACAGATTTGATGCAAGGCTGAGATGTGTGCTACCCTCACTAGTTGTGGGACTCCAGGACCAAGGGCTCTGTGAGCCTTCCTCTTCAAAATAGCCAGCAATACCCGGTCATCAATGTGGATTTTGTTGGAAGGATTAAATGGAAATTATATGTAAAATGATGAGCCAAGGACCTGGCACACAGCAGACTGAAGGAATGGCAGTTCCCTCTAGTGGATATTTCTTCTAATAACAATAATAAATATTCATAGTATATTCTCAGTACTTATGGATTTTCACGATACTCAGCATTTTACATGCATTTATTTCACTTTACCTTTATATTCCTGTATAATTTGGGAGATCCCATTTCATCTCTTCAATAAGGCTTTTCTTTTTATATAGAGACATAAAACTCATTGGAGACAATTTTTTTTTTTTTCATTTTTGGTGCTGGTCCTGGGGCTTATGCTCAGGGCCTGGGCATTTCCCCTGAGCTTCTTTTGCTCAAGGTTAGTGATCTACCACTAGAACCATAGCTCCACTTCCAGCTTTTTTGGGTAGCTCATTGAAGATAAGAGTCACATAGAGGGGCTGGGAAGGTGGCTCAGTGGTAGAGCGCTTGCCTTGCATGAATGAGGCCCTAGATTCGATTCCCCAGCACCACATAAGCAAAAAGAAAAGAAGCCAGAAGTGGCGCTGTGGCTCAAGTGGTAGAGCGCTAGCCTTGAGCTGAAGAGCTGAGGGACAGTGCCCAGGCCCAGAGTTCAGGCCCCACGACCAGACACCCTCCCCCCCCCCCCCCAAAAAAAAGAGAGTCACATAGATTTTCCTGCCTGGGCTGGCCTTGAATCATGATCCTCAGATGTCAGCCTCCTGAGTAGCAAGGGTGACATATATAAGCCACTGAACACAGGATCTTTTAATTTTTAAATTATCTTTTTTTTTTTTGGTCGGTCATGGGGCCTGAACTCAGGGCCTGGGGGCTGTTGCTCAGCTCTTCAGCTTAAGGCTAGTGCTCTACCGCTTGAGCCACAGCACCACTTCTGGCTTTTTCTGCTTGTGTGGTGCTGAGGAATCGAACCCAGGGCCTCATGCATACAAGGCAAGCACTCTACCACTGAGCTTAAATTATCTTTAAGTAGTGTACAAGGAGTTTTAATTCACTATGCCAGTTGATGAATACAATCCATTATGATCAGTGTCGAGACAGGGTCTTGCTATATACTCCATGCTGGCCTTGCACTCGGAGTGCTAGGATTACAAGTATGCTTTTTTTGATTGAGAATGCTACTAGCATCTCATGAGTAAGGACAGGGATGTGGCTGACTCTCTTACAGCTGAAGGACACACAACCACAGTGCTGGATTTTCTGTTTTCAAATGTCAGTAATGTTAACGTTGAGACAGCTTGCTTTCCAGAGAAAGGTAGGTCACTGAAGAGCTTGGAGTGAGTGAATGATACAGTCATGTACTGTGTTAAGCAATGGAAGACTGCATGGCGTTCAGTCTTACCCTTAAAGAAGATAAAGACTTAAGGCAGGAGGATACATTTCTGCAGCAACACAGAGTGAGAGCTGGTGAGAAGACTAGAGTCTTCTCCACAGTGTGGAAGAGAAATGTTATATCTGAGGCCTTCATGGGTTTTTTTTTTGGATGTGCATTGGAAAAGAGAATAATCAAATAGTGTGGCAGGGCATCTGGCTTTGTCATTACTTGAGTTCAACCTGGGAGCAGAGTTGTTCTTGGCAAAAAGGGGTTAAAGGAAGCTAATTTGATTTCTCTGTGGGTCATACAGGCAACGATATCCAGCAGACGTTGGCCATGCAGATCTGCAGCTTAGAGAATCATGATTTGAAGTCATTAGGTTAGAATAATGGAAGAACAAAGACAGGGTAATGGAGGTGCTGGTAGCTGCTTCCTCCTGAGTGAGTTTTTTTCTTTTTTTTGTTAGCATGGCAACTTATTCAGGAATATGATGCATCACACTTTTCAATGCAGACACCACAGCAGGTGAGTTTTCATCAAGAAGGGGAAAGATGTGGGGTTAGAGGGAAGATTCCAGGGCTAGAAAGGTTTGGGAGATGCAGAAGACACGAATAACAGTAGCTGATATTTATGAAAAAGCCTGTCTATCTGTGGAGCCACCAGGAACCTCTTTATATGCTGTTCTGACTTTTTCCCCCCCTAGAAAGTCATCTTCCTTGAACGGTTTAGCAGAGTTGACTATTTTCACACTTGTAGCCACATTTGTAGAATCCATGAGACCCTCATTCCAGTTAGCCAGGATTTCCCCAGGGTTTTATCATCAGACACTCCAGGCCACTGCCCATCTTGTTCCAGTCCTGAGCAAGTCAGGACACTAGAGGTCACAATTTCTATATTTGCTAGAACAGAATATTTTACCCATTTTTCTTACATACACTTTTTGTATCATTCAATTCCTAAGATATTTTAGCTGCTGTCCTCAAAGTCAGGGTGCTGGGTCTAGCAGATACAGGGGACAGAGGGAGAAAGTTTTATCTGAGGATACTGGGCAATGGGACAGTGCTAGTGTTTGCCCTGTGGCTTGTGCTGCTTGTCAGTAACTGTGAGTAATGTTGGGGCATTCTAGCAGGAGAAGGCCATTGGCTGACTTCATCAGTTTGTTAAAGGACATTAATTAGAACTTCCTACAAAACACGATGTAGAAAGATCATTCTGTAAACATATGTGAGTAGAGTAAATGTAAAAAATAATGTGCATGATAGAGTTTTGTTTTCTCTTGGTGTACATCCTCAGTAGTTTTAGACTATTTCAAGAACAGGATGATAACTTTAAACTGAAGTCAAAGTCATCTACCTGGGATGCAGTGGACAAACCAAGCAGCAGACCAAAGCCTTCTGAGAACTCTGACCTCCAGACCAATATAATAAGTTATGTCAGTTAAGTGATTGAAGGATGTTTTTCCTCTTTCCTCTTTGCTTTATGCATAATTTAAAAACCGATGCTATCAAAGCAATATGGATGCTTTTGGAAGGAAGTCAACAGAGGGTAAAGGAGTACCCATTTTCTAACCCCACTAAAGAGGTAGAAAACTATAATAAATAAACAAAGCAGATAATGGGGTCATGGAATAACAGAGCCCAGTAAATATCCCCAACTTTCATGGAAGTCATGCTAATGCAGACCTCCAACACAAAGGAAGTAGAGATTATGGACTTATAAACTTGAAAGCCAGACCCTGAAAATTCACCTTGTCAGGTATATTTTTTGGGGGTGGGGGGAGCCAATGAGCTGATGCCCAGGTGGCATGCTGACTTCGTGCCTTTTGTTCAAACTCTTGGCATTTTCAGTTGATCCGATTTAGGCATCTGAGAAAACAGAAGTAGAGCTCTTGGTCAAATGAGATGACACTGAACCTTTTAAGTATCAATACTTGACTATGATTTATAGTAGTTTAAACTGCATGGAAAATACTACAAATATCGGCAACCACAGCTAGCGACAGCAACAGAGCCATATGAACGGTGCCAACTGTGATCTGAGGGCATTGGGCAGTGGGAGGCAATAGCAGCCCCAGATCCATTTAGACAGGAGAAGCATAATGACCTAATTTGGCCAAGAATCCTCTGCAAACCACAAGAACAGTTTAGGAACATGTATCAAATCACAGATATTATTACATGCAATAATTTCCCTATAGCCTCATGTCAGATCCAATGACGCTTCATCAGGGCGTTGGAAATCCATAATGCCATAAAATGATGAGCACAACTCAAGCCTTTTGGAGATTCTACTTCTCTGCAATCTCTAAAGCTTTTCATAGCTCCATGATTTTTCTACTCTGGCTTTCTTTGTCCTCTTTCCATCTGGACGACAACGATGACTCCACATTAGAACCTAACTGCCATGCTCTTCTGAGCTTTTTATCTGAGGCTCTTTTATAATTTATCTTTTTAGAGGCCTACTTCTTCCACTAGATCAAAGGCAGGCTGGAATATATATATATATATATATATATATGTATATATATATATACATATACATATATATATATATTCTTACGTTGTAGGGGCTGGGAAAGTGGCTCAGTGGTAGAGCGCTTGCCTTGCATGCATGAGGCCCTGGGTTTGATTCCTCAGCACCACATAAGCAAAAAGAAAAAAGCCGGAAGTGGCACTGTGGCTCAAGTGGTAGAGCACTAGCCTTGAGCTGAAGAGCTGAGGGACAGCGCCCAGGTCCAGAGTTCAGGCCCCACAACCGGACCCCCCCTCCCCCCCCAAAAAAATCTTACGTTGTGACTTGTTTTTGATTTGCCTGTGTCCTGCAAGGGTCTGCATGATTCAAGTGTGATCCTCAGTATTGGTTGTATTGAAAGGAGATGAGGCCTTGAAGGATTGGAAGTCATGAGGAGACTGGAGGACAGCCTTGAGGAAGGGTTAAGTAAGTCTTGTGAGGGCTCTGGCTAGTTCTTTCAAGATTATTATGAGAGCAACACCAGCCCCTCCCATGTCTCTCAGGGTCTTGTCTTACCATGTAATCATTCCGTCTTGCATACGTTCCAGTCATGTTATGATGTTCTCAGCCACAAGACCCTTACTAGAGAGGGTTGCTTGTAGTTTCATTCTCCAAATCTATGAGCTAAACACACCTCATCCCTTTATGAAGTTCCTAGCCTCTGGTACTGTGTCATAGCAATGTGAAACACAACAGTCTAGGTTACAGAGTAGATAGATATGTTAGGCTTTGTGATCCTTTCATAACTATTAGATTCTGTTGTGTAGCACATTAGCAGCCATAGACAATACATAATGAATGCATGTAGCTGTTTCTCAATAAAACTTTATTTATTTTGTCTTTTTTGCAAATTCTTTATTGTGATTAAGTGATTACATAATTTCACAAATTCCACAGCATTGTGGGATAGTGATGCTTAGTCAAGTCACAAACACATTCTAACTTTCATGGGGCAAATTATCTATTGTGGTCTATGAGTTCTATGAGCTTTGACAATACAGTTATTTCTTCCACATCAGGTGATATGTACATTTCTTTCCTTTTGTATAGCATCAGCTGTTCCCTCTTTCCCACTCATTCCCTCCCTCCCATCGCTGCCATTGAGTTGCTTACTTTGTTTTGGTCAATGTCCAGTGCAGCTGATGGGTCCCACTGTTGTATGTTTTCCCCTGATTCCCTCTAGTTATGTGCTTTCCTCCTAGTTTCCCTTTGCTGTGCACATATATACCATATAAATAAAACTTTATTATGGAGACAAATTTGTATGTCATGTGATTTTTATGTGACATTCCCTCAATTTTTTGTAGCCACTTCATGCGAAAATCATTGTTCACTTGCAGGCCATGCAAAAACCATCAATGTGCCAGAGGTGGCCATGGGCTGTCATTTGAAGACAATGTTACTTATTACTGAGGAACAAAAATGACTGTAAATTCTGCAGCTGAAAACAATACAAGTTAATTGCCTCATAGTTTCTCTGCATCTATGGCTTCACTGGGTTCTCTGTCCAGGGTTTTAGAAGGCCACAGTCTGAGTATTGGCCAGGCTTTTTTTTGTTTTTTGAGGGCCTGGGATTTAACCAGGGAAGAATTTAATTGCAAACTCATTTAGGTTGTGGGCACCATTTGCTTCCATGTGATTGTGTAGCAGAAGGTCCTGACTTTGTACTATCTGTCCTCCCCTGCTGTGTGGGTGTCCTCAATTTGGCGTCTTACTACACCAAATGATAGAGGAGTTTCATACAATTTAACCTAATAACAATGACATCTCATCTTGTTGCCCTATTATGCTGATTAGAAGCTAGCCCTGTATTCTGCCTGCACCCAAAGTTGGGGGCTACACAAAGTCATGACAGCAGAAGGAAGAATTGTAGAAAATGAATTTATCTCTTATTCCAATCTCTGACTTAGATGATAGGTTCTGGAGATGGGACTCAAGGGAAGGATTATGAATTATTATTATTATTATTTTATTTTGTTGTCACGGGCTTGAACTCTGGGCCTTGGCACTGTCCCTGTGCTCTTCAGCTCAAGGCGAGCGCTCTACTACTTAAGCCACAGTGCCACTTCCAGTTTTCTAGTGGTTTATTGGAGATAAGATCCTCACAGACTTTCCTGCCCAGGCTAGCTTTGAACTGCAATCCTCAGATCTCAGCCTCCTGAGTAGCTAGGGTTATAGGTGTGAGCCACCGGTGCCCAGTGATTATGAATTATTTTGATGTCTTCAGCATTTAATAAAGCATCTGGCACAGTATAGAATTTCAGTAAATGTTGATTGAAAGAATGCATGGATTGTCATTAGCACTCAGGCCACCCAGTAGAATATCATTCCTTTCTCAAGTAAAATTTAGTCATAATGTTGTTAGTATTAATAGTCCTGATGAAAGGCTGTCAGATATTAAGATATATCTGTGAGAATAAGATTTTAAGCAGATATCTCTATTTAGCCTACACACTCTTCTTGGAATTAGATTCATAGTTGTTCAAGTTCACAGGTTTCAAGAGCTCTTTTCAGGTGAGGAATAATGAATGATTCAAAGGGAAAGCCTATCCTGCTCCAAGCAAGATGCTGATAATTGCATAAGCAGGTTTTGAAGACGTGACAAATGAAGCTTTAATGGCATTCATTGCAAGCAAATGAGGGTGAAAACAAGGTAAATTTTTATTTAAGTAAAAGCTAGAAATTTTAATGAGTAATAGGAAGGAATAGAGAGCCACAATATGGATTCAGAAGAGCAAAAATAAGAATACTAAAGTAAGTGTCTATGGAGTGAACATAGCCATGTTTATAAGCATTGGACCATCAGACTGCCCCGGAGCTTCAGAAGGGACTGAGCATCTTTTGATGGAAACATATGGACCCACACTCTCAACACCTGCTCCGTCTGTCAGGCGCCATGAAACACCTACAACTCTTGCCGTCGATTGCAATTTCTGCTGTGCTATCCATCTAATTACTGATCTATCTCTTCAACTCCTGTTTTATGGTTCACCCAATTCATCTCATTCAGAGATGAATTTGGGGTAAGAGCTCCCTTTTATGTAGTTGGTTTTGCATCCCGATTGGAACAGATGGTTTCTCTAAATGCACATCTGGTTGTGGACTATAAAAGAGCTTCAAACTTGGCTCTGCCAATGTAAAGTGAGTCTTGGCTTTTCTTTCTTTGAGGGGAAATTATCTTCTTTTATTGGGATTAGGAAAAATTTTCTTTCAATAAACAGATTGTAAAATTCATTGGTGGAAGTTTTACATTCAAATAGACCAATGGTCTTTTTTTTCAGCTTTGAGATGAGTCTTTTTGGCCATCTTTTTGCCAACTCTGCCCTTAGCAACATCTTCTCACCACAGAGAAGCAATGTGGGCAGTGCCCAGGAGAGAGGGACAGAAGTGTGGGTCATAGCTCTGATTCCGAACATATAATTTCTCTAGATCTGTTTCCAGGCCTGTTCTTTGAAAAGAGGGAACTAAATTCTCTTCCAAGGGTCTTCAAACTCAACCTCTGTAATTCAAGGGTTATTGATAGAGTTTGTAAAAAATTGGTGCCTCAAAGTGAAGTTTTTTATTTATGTTGATAGGTTTATTATGTTTATTTTAATAAAAAGCATACCTAACTAAAACATCACCTTCATTAATGAGATTCACATTGGTAAAGTCACTTCTGTTGTAAATTGCTAGCTCTTCATCTCCCAATTAAGTCCCCCAAATGTGTCTTAAATGTGATTTTTGACAAAATGGTGTTGGTTGGGATTGTAAAAATCAAAATCAATCATAAAGTTTTAGCTTTGAAAGATACAAGAAACATCTTTCAAGATTTAATTGGTTTTAGTATTTAATGAAGAAAATACTACTCGAGGTGTAGTGGAAAATGCCCACTGACTTTAAGGAAATTGGTTAGTCTCTTGGAACCAGAATTCTTATTCTGAAATGCATCTTAGATTTCAAAGTTTTAGAGATTTTTTTTTTTTAAACCCTGAAGCTCTTGATGTTTACCAAGTTCTCAAAATCCTTAGTATCTTCTACTTCTTATTGATACTTGTAGAAGGCAAAACACAATTTGACATAACAGGAAAATAAAACATATGGAGAAGAAAGAAGAATTTCTACCACTTCTCAGCCCAGACTTAGGAGTAAAGATGAGTTGGGATCCCATAAGAATGTAATAATCTGCAAAACAATATGCCCTCAGGATGGTGGAGATTGGAGATTTCCTGCTTGTGTGTGGATAATGGGGGAGATTCTGGTTCTTCAGTTACTTGAATTTGCATCAGGGCATCCCAGGATCACATGGGGATTGTGCTGTTCTTCACAACCCATCAGGTCCCGGGAGGCTGAGGGTCCCAGTCTGTATGACGGCTTGGAGCAGTCCACCTGTGTGTCGAGAGGGACTCTGGAGCATGGCTTGTGTTCTGTTCTCCTGGCTTTCTCTATTTCAAGTACATCCTTAGACTTCAGCTTCTTTGCCTCTACTGCTTTAAGGGCAATGTGCTACAAAATGGATGCGAGATGATCTGATACTTCAACTGTGGAGCTGATTGATTTGAGTTCCTCAGGGAGAACCGGAAAGAGAAACCTGCACCTTGGGGAGCAAGGAAGTGAGAGCTCAGGAGAGAAGGAAGTAGATCCAGGACCAGGAAAGGAGGGAAGCTGGTGGTTTCCTAAGGGCAAGACCCCCCATCTCTGTCATCACACCCCTGGGGCGGGAGGCTGGGTGGCTCCCAGGGCCAGCCCGCGTTCTCACATCCAAGGCCGCCTGTCCCCCACGCTCCCGGGGCTCTGTCTGCGTCTTCAGATCCTGTTGGGGGGACTTCTGACCACCTTCGGCAGCATGCCTCTTGGCCTTAGTAGTTCTTCAGAGCTCTGGAGAGCTCTTTTACTTTGATCACAGTTGGTCAAGATCGCCAGAGAATTATACCCTGGAGGAAGCCCCTCGCAATGACCCTAGGTAACGGGATTGAAACACCTTTGCTGTCTCTTCCTTCAGTGGGGATAACTTTGAAGAGGGAAATTCACAACAGCTCCCATAGTTTCATCTTAATTCGGTCTCCCATTCCCCAATCCTTCCAGCGCCGTCTTCCCATGCGTCTTACTTTCTCCCTCCTCTACCCATGGTTCCTGTTGCTCTTAAGTAAGCCATCTGCTCTCAAGTCTGTCTCTAGGGAACACCAAGGAAGCAATGGAAGAGCCTCCCTCGAGAACCATCACACACAGCAAGGAAGACCGCAGAAGTGACTGCCAGGAACGACCGCGAAGGACCGCAGCGGGCAAAGAAAAGATGATGGCTGGTCTGTGCGACCACCCCTCTCCCGTGTCTTCCTGTCAATGTCCCTCAGCTGCTACGCAGACTGGTGAGTGGCAGAAACAGATGCTAGTGAGAAGCACGCACGTTCACACCAACGCTAGTCTGTTTAGTGAGATGAGCTACCACAGATTATTGCCCACGCCCATTTTGAGTCCCTGTGTTCCTTCACCTGCCCAGAGGCCCGCGTCTGCCAGCCACGACCAATACCTTACTTGTTGAGTCATCATTGTTTAATGAGCATGCAAGGGGTTTTTCACAATCTTCATTTCATGTTTGTTTGAAAGTCGTGATTATATCTTTAAGGATTATGTTTCAGAGGTCCCTGTGACCTGGTGCAGTGTGGGATGGGTAAGATTTAAGGATATTTTAAGGATAGGTAAAAGGTTTTATTGTTATTATTATTATTGGTGCTAGTCTTGGGGCTTGAACTCAGGGCCTGACCTGTCTCTGAGCTTCTTTTTGCTGAAGGCTACCATGCTACCATGTCACAGTGCCATTTCTGGCTTTTTCTGGGTAGTGTTATTGGAGATAAGTAAGAATCTCACAGACTTTTCTGCCTGGGATGGCTTCGAACTGATCTCAGCCCCCTGAGTGGTTAGGATTACAGGTGTGAGC
Organism: Dipodomys spectabilis; assembly: GCF_019054845.1. NCBI lineage: Eukaryota > Metazoa > Chordata > Mammalia > Rodentia > Heteromyidae > Dipodomys > Dipodomys spectabilis. Next base: position 2,666,178 of record NW_024870698.1, on the reverse strand, counting down.
CACCAGTGCCTGGCTAATATGTAAATATGTAACACTGGTTGTTGCTTTCAGGGGCAAGGGGACTGTGGTGCTAGGGACAGAAGTAGAGGAATTTCTATATGTGTTCTTGTGAATTTTAAACTTTACTTATTCACACAAAATTATCAAGGAAAATTAAATAAATTAAAGCTTAATCAAAATAAATTTACACCTGATTTGATAAAAATCAAAGAAGAGAAATATAAGATTAAAAACATCTAATTGAAAAAAAAACTTTAAGCTTTCTAGTGGCCTCTCTTTCAACCATGGCATTACAAAGATGGGTTTTTTGATTTGTTTGTTTTTGTGCCAGTCCTGGGGTTTGAACTCAGAGCTTGGGCACTTTTATTTTCTCTCAAGGCTAGTACTCAACCACTTGAATCACAGCTCTACTTCCAGCATTTTTATAATTAATTGGGCATAAGAATGTCATGGACTGGCTTTGAACCTTGATTCTCAGATCTCAGCCTCCTGAGTAGCTATGATTGCAGGCATAAACCACTGGTATCTGGGTAGGATGGACCAGTTTTTACTTATTTGGCTATTCAGATTTCCTTTGTAGTAGGCTTTTGAAAGAATTACAAGCCAGACACAATTGTCAAACACCTGTCATCCTAACTACTCAGAAGACTGAGATCTGAGGATTGTGGTTCAAAGCCAGCCCAGGCAGGAAAGTCCCTGAGACTCTTATCGCCAACTAACCACCAGAAAACCAGAAGCAGTGCTGCAGCTCAAAGTAGTGATAGAAAAAGCTCAGGGACAGTGCTCAGGCCCTGAGTTCAAGCTCTAAGACCACCATCAACAACAACAACAAAAGAATTACAAGTGTTTACATATAAAATACATTTATAAATATGTAATTATGTACATTTGGAATAAGCATACTCTTTGCAGTTGTGTGTATGGATAGCAGCATAGATTTTTTTCACAAACCCAGGCATACCAAAATGGTTATTTTCTCTGAACCACCTTCTCATTTTATGTAGTTTAAAATTTTATTTCTCTAAGCACTAATACATTAAAGTGTATTATACATTAAAATGGTGCAAAATTCAAAGGGAGCAAGATTATGGAGTGAAAAGAAGGCGGTCAAGTAGATAACAGCTTTTTATTTTAAAAAATCCATGCAATTTTGTTTTTTTTTCACAGTGCATCTGTGCTTATTTTGTAGTAAACATAATGTTTATCTCCACACATTGTTAGGAAAATTGATGCTCTGGGAAGGTCGATCGTGTCTCTCTCCTTTCTCTCCACCTGTCATCAAAGCCTACAATTCAACAGTTTGGGCTCTTCTATTTGATGAGGCATGGCAAACCCCCTCTCCAAGAGTTTACTGTTTTACCTTTGGTAGAAACAAAGTGGATTAGTGAAAATCATGTAAGTCTCCTTACTTGATTTGAAAGGAACAAAAGTTGTTTAAATTTTATTGCAGTTTAAACCATTTACAATAAATCTTTTTAATTTTTGGTCAAGTTTTAATAGTTGAATAACTTACCCAGTAGGTTTTTTCCCACATTCTAATTATAAACGAATCTAATTCTGGGTTCAACTAATTACTTCTTGACTGCTTTAAAAATGTAATGTGTTTATATAAATGCTTAATAGTGGTGGTTATGTTTTTTGATTTTGTTTTCTATGGGTAAGTATTCTAATTTTCTTTTTGACTAACTGGGTCAAATAATCCCATAACTTTGATTTTTATTATAGGATTCTCTTTACCTGACAAAATGTGATGATACTTAAACTAAAACATTGTCTATGGGTTGGATGTCCCATAATTTTTTGCTGATGGATGGAGGGAATTGATAGATTCTGGAGCTAAGTTTTATTCTAGAATACTCCCAATTCACCTTTATTTCTGATTCCTTATCCTTATAGATTCACCTTAAATTGCATGGATCCCTTTACTTGTATTTTACAATTCTTTCTTCTAGATAGGGATATCACTTTTGTTTTGGAAAAATAGTACAGATAGCTAAATGTATACTTTTAGCTCATGTTGCATATATAACTATATATTTACTTAGTGTAAAAGTTTGTGTAAGTTCTTATGTTAAAATACTTAAACTTAAAAAATACTTCAAAAAACTTAAAAAATCTAAAACTTAAAGAATTACAGGCAGTTTTCTTATAAAAGATGAGGAGCTCCTCATAGATTTACTGAAACGTTGAAATGATTCTATATAACATTCTTAGGGTATTTACTGGAACAAACAAAATACCTTTTCCTCTTCTTCCCTCTTTTCCCTTCCTTCTCTTCCCCTTCCTCCTTTTCCCCTTCCTCCCTTTCTTTCCTTCTCTTCCCTCTTTCTCTCTCTCCCTCCTCCTTTTCTTTTCCTTCTCCTCAGGAAAATTTGTAGGGGAAAAATGGGAGAATATCTCTCCTCATGCATTTCAAGAGTCACCGCTGACACTACTATAACAGAAACTATAACACAAACGAGAAAATGCAAAGAACTTAAAGTTCTATGTGACATGAAGGCCTTTAGACAGAACATAAGTAAATACAGGGGAAAGTATTTGATGTTATGCTTATGTCTGACTGTACAGGGAAAGCTGTGTAGAAAGCAATTGACTGAAAAGGGAATATATATATATATATATATATGTATATATATGCATGCACAAATGGTATCAGTCTGATGGGAAAACCCAGCAAGACTTGTCTGTCCAGATTTTTCTACCTCTCTGTGGAGCAGACTTCTCTCCCATTATGGGGCAGGACCCTCTTGATTGTGGGTCTTAATTTTCTTTTCTTTTTTTTTTTTTTTTGGGTCTGGTCATGGGGCCTGAACTCTGGGCCTGGGTGCTGTCCCTCAGCTCTTCAGCTCAAGGCTAGCGCTCTACCATTTGAGCCACAGTGCCACTTCCGGCTTTTTTCTTTTTGCTTATGTGGTGCTGAGGAATCGAACCCAGGGCCTCAGGCATGCAAGGCAAGCGCTCTACCACTGAGCCACCTTCCCAGCCCCGGGTCTTAATTTTCTTATGAGAGCTGTTATGTAGAAAGGCAGGGGGAAGGTTAGGTTAACAATATTAGATCTTATGGAAGATTTTGGGGGAAAAGATACTGTAGCATCAAAGACCCACCCTGGGGAAGATGAATTCTGGAGACAGGAAGGCAGAGGGAACAGAGCAGACTTTGCTTTCTGAGGCTGTCTAAGGACTTTTCATCTTTTTTAGTTTTAAGCACTGAGCATGCTGTACTTTCAGATAATGCTTTCTCACCTCCAACAAATGACACTGGTGAAGAAGGACAACAATAGAATGCTTCTGGAAGGTGATATTTAAGCTGACATTTTTTTTTTTTTTGTTGCTATCCTTGAGCTCAAGGCTAGCAGTCTACCACTTCTGACTTTCTGATGGTTAATTGGAGATGAGAGTCTTATGGATTTTCCTATCTGGGCTGGCTTTAAACTGTGATCCTCAGATCTCAACCTCTTGCGGCTAGGATTACAGGTGTGAGCCATTGGCACCCAGTGTAAGCTGAGTTTTAAAACCAGAAGAAGAAGTGAAAGGGTCAGTCAAGTGGAGGAAAGGAATAGAAAGCCAAGCATGGGCAAAGGCACCAAGGCAAATGAGGAGAAGGAAAGGGGGTGAAGGGCAGGCAAGACTAAGAGTGAGCTAATGCATCTGAGCTATATCCCCAAATTTATCAATGGGGAGAAGTTTGAGGCTCTCCAGGACAAAGGAGGTAATCAGAAACTTGCTAGCATTAAACTGAAAAAAAAAAAAAAGAATAGTATTCAAAGATGTATATTCAGTAATGCTCATAAAATGATGCCTACAATATAAGAAAAAAGGAAGCCATCAAAATATTAATCAGATTATCTTGAAGTTGTGATGATGCTTTTGTGCTTTTACCTATTACTATGAAAACGGTGTAGATCTCATTGATTGAAATCAACCTTATCTAAAATAGCTATGTTATGGAATTGTTTTGTAAAACATAGATAGACACATGCAGATGTGCCAGGCAAGTCTAGAAGGACATATACCTATGTGCTTATGAACTCGGGCTTTGGACTCAGGCCCAGAGTCCAAAAGACATTAGCTTTCATATGCCAAATAGAGAATCATGGTAAAGGGAAGAGAAAGAAGATTTAGTACATGGCAAGCATGGGAAAATAGTACTCCAGCAAGTCGCCAACCATCTTTGGGGATACAGACATGGGCTCCAGATTAAATGGGGGGTAGTGGGTGAGAGAAGTATGCAAAGTTAGAACAGTTGCAGGTTATGGATGTGGCTTGGCTGACCATCAGCTCCATCGTCTTCCTTGGAGAAGTTGTCACTTTACAGGAGAGCAGAGGATAACCGAGGAGGAAAAGGATCGTTGAGGAGGAGCTCACCTGGTGAGTGGGCTCCTCAGCTTCTGACTGTTCCTTGTAAGATGATGAGAAGAAAGCATTGTCTAATGAGGGGGAGAGTTGCCTTGAGCCGTCGTGCATATCACAATCCTCTTTTTTCCTGTTAAGTGGCTGCCGCAGGGATCGTTCGAGCCAGAGCACAGATGCCAAGTGGAGCTTCACTAATTCCCCTGCGCAGCAGCAGCATCTTTCCAGTATCTTTCCAGTAGTGATCTCTTGGTTGGAGGATCTCTTGGGTAATTTCAATTTAATAATTGTATTTTTCTTATCTATGAATCAGTAATCTTATAATGCATGCAAATTAATGATTTGATTAAGATAACACAAAAATACTACTGGTGTTCATCAATGAAAGGAAAACACCTCTTCTCTCAGAGAGAGAATAATTTCAGGCGAGTAGTGCTGGAGAAAGCAGATTGGAGTGAGTGGGCTGTGAGAAAACAGAGATTTAGAAAGATGGCAGCTGCTGGCGGGCGCCATGGGAGAAGGAGTTTCAGAGGTTGGGGAGGAAGAGGCTTTATGGGTTAAGAGTTCATTGCAGTTAAATCTCCTGGAACCCTGTTTGCTTTCTTTGTTTTTTGATAAATCTCCCTGTTGAGACAGGATTCTCAGCAGTTGTACCATCAACCTCGTCAGGTGTACTGACAAATTTTGATAAAAAGGGTAAAAACATATTTTGGTTATGGTTGCACGTCATGGTCAGTCTATAATCCAGAGTTATGTGACATTCTAATTGGAATAGATTCCAATTCCATGTTACTTCTGAATTTTGTATACATAGACAATAACATTACACACACTTGCCTTGAACCATGAAATATAGTCATAGATTCCATTGGTATCCTTATTAGCACTGCTATTTAACTATGGCCAAATCTATGAGCCAACAGAAACTCAGGTTTTACTGCACAATGAGTGAGTATAAGTTAAACCATCAATTGTATAGACTTGTTGAAGCTAAAAAGTCATAGAATGTATGTGAAGGTGCTGAGAAATATCCCAATTCTAACAAAGGTTTATGGAGCATATACTTGCTAGATAATGTTACGTAATGTGCTAGATACTGTTCCAAACCAGGATTTCTTCATATAAATTAGACAATAAGATTGCATTTGAAAAGTGTCTATTTGAATATGAAACAAGTTTCTGTTATCATTTATGGATTGTTTGGATATTGAGTCTTAGAAGCTGATTTAGTGAGCTTTCGAGGTGAATTCCATATGTTTTTCAGAGTGGGATTTTTTTTTTTTCGGTTGTAGTGTTTGAACTCAGGGCCTGGGCACTGTTCCTGAGCCTCTTTCTGCTCAAGGCTTGTGCTCTACCACTTGAGACACAGAGCTACGTCCAGTTTTTGAGTGGTTAATTGGAGATAAGAATCTCACACAGGGACTTTTCTGCCCAGGCTGGCTTTGAACCGCAATCCGCAGATCTCAGCCTCCTGAGTAGCTAGGATTACAGGTGTGAGCCGCTGGTGCCGGGCTCAGAGTGGGGACTTTTAATTGCTGAGGTGTGGTCTTTTATGATCCAGATTTTGCATTTCTGACTATAAGAAAGGCATCAGAGAATTGGCAATGGAGACCAAAGGGTTAATGTATGCACAGCTATTCATACAATGAGAAATGTAATTCAAAAGTGATTCAATTATATCATGGGTCTCTAGTCATCATCTCTGTCCTTAGAAATAGCTGAACTTTCTAGCTGAATTAGCCAATGCTTTGGGATAACATAAAGCAGGGTGTGGGTTTATAGAACTTTAGCAACATTATGTAAAATTTCTGGAAATACAAATGCTGCAGTTTTGACCTAGTGTTTGGGCAAGGGAATATTTTGAAGTGCTCCAGAAACAAATTTCTAGGGCTTCACTATTTGAAAATTCACAGAAAGAGTCTGGATAAGGTCTGTTCCACAGAGCACCAGTATCTTTGGGTGACAGTTTTAGCATTAAAATACATTCATATACTATTACTATTGCCTATAGATGCACCAACTTCATGGCAAACACTAGTCTAAGTGAGTCTGTATATATTAGCCAACTTAATCCTTGCAACAGCCTTGGAACATAGGACCTTTACTTTTCCCTGTTTTACAATGAAGAATCGGATATGTATCCAAGTTAAATGAAGAAATGGGTGACTGAAGAACTTGCCCCAAGTCCTGCACCTAGAAGGTGGCAGAGATGGAATTTGAATCCGGTTAATCTTGCTCTAGAATCTGAGCTCTTAATCACAATTCTGAACTGCCTCCCACATTTAGTCTTTACAACTGTTTTTGAAAAAAGTCAGAAGAGGGATTGCTCTCCTCACATTTTTGGGAAAGGAATTTGAATTTCAGTAACCCTAATTGCTTCAACTCAGATAAGGTCAACATTTAAGGCCCTTGTCAAACATAGCAAAAACCTCTCTGCACTGAATCTTAAATAATTTTTTGTTTCCAATTGGTCAGAGGCAGCTCATACTCATATTTCCCTCTTGCAAGGGGTAGGGTAGCATCTTCTCACATTGAATGGTCAGTGGACTGAGATGGTGGGTAACCGCAGTGGAAGTGTGTCTGTATCCAGGATCTTGAAGGGAACATTGGTGTCAAGTCCTAAAAAGGGAAAGGATATAAAGCTTTTCAAAAGTTCCCCTAGTATCATAAATTTATAAGCCCATGGTGACAGCTGTTTAGAGTTTAAATTTTGCCTTTTTGAGTAGTTAAGGAAGCAAAATGAATTTCTAAACGAAGGGGCTGTTAGGCAGGACATTTGCAGATGATGTTTATTTTCCTCTCTGCTTGCAGACATAGAGCCTTTCAGAAAGAGCTATCGGGACCTTGATCACTGTCAGCAGTCCCACTCATTCCAAGAAGTGAAATCATAACCATCTCACGTGTTACTGGGAGCCTACAAAGGTGTCCACCAACAATCAAAACAAGTAAGAGTCATCTCTATGACTGCAAAGTGCCTCCTTTGAACCTTTAGAAAATGGCTTTACACACAGTCACCTCAGCTAGTTTTCTAGGATGAAGCCTCTCAGTAGCTTTACTACATTCAACTCCTCCCCCCCCCCCCCCCCCCCCCCCCCCCCCCCCCCCCCCCCCCCCCCCCCGCCAAGTTTCCAATGTCAATTACAACCTACCTTGAAAGCCATGTGCCAGTGGCTCATTCCTGTAATCCTTAACTACTCAGGAAGCTGAGATCTGAGGGTCATGGTTTGAAGTCAGCCAGGAAGAAGAGTACCCCTGAGACTCTTAGCTCTAGTAAACCACTCAAAAAGAAAACAACCTGCAAATGGAGCTGTGGCTCAAAGTGGTAGAGCTCTAGCCTTGAGGAAAAGAGCTCAGGGACAGCACCCTGGCCCTGAGTTCAAGCCCCATGACTGACAAAAACCAGAGACCAGGAAACAAACCTATCTAATTGAGGGGGTTACTGTGAAATTGAGCCATCACTGCACGTAAGGTTCATAGAAGGTGTGAAAGAGGGTGGACAGTAGTTACCGCATTCTGTGGCAACCACTGTGGCAACATCCCTTAGAACTTGCTGATATTCCTGACTGATGGCACTGACAAGGGATATGCTGCGGTCATAGAATCTGAGCTTTCTCCTGGAACAGCGATGTGTCTGTGCTTGTCTGTCTAGCTGCACACCAGCTAGTGTGAGCTAGGACGGCACCCGAGTAGCTGGACAAAAGAATTCAAGAAACAAAGTCATCCTTCACCCTTAATTCTTGGTGAACAACCTGTGTGACTCATGGGAACATTTTCTTTTGTGCCTTTTCAAGATTTATCAGAACCCCTGACTCCCCAAAACAGCACATTCTGTTTTCTACTTGTATTTGTGCTTCCCAAATTGTAATGATAAGATTACAAATAAATGTGTGTGTGTGTGTGTGTGTGTGTGTGTGTGTGTGTGCGCGCGTGCACCCGTGTCTTTTTGGCAGAACCTCTTTGGGTGATGCAAGCGTTCAGCAAATAGCTGCTTTTCACTATCAGACGTGAGAAGGGAACTGGCATTGTGGTGGTTAACTATGTCAGCTGCGCAGGCGGTGAGGACCCCCCCCCCCTCCCACATGCTGGTTACACATTTTTATGGCTGTTTCTGTGGAGGTGGTTTGGGAGGAGATTAGTCTTTGAATTGGTGAACTGAGTGTACAGATTCACTTTCACCAATGGCATCATACAATCTGCTGAGGACTTGAATGGTCCTTGGACTTGAGGAGTTTTCTCCCAGGAGTTATATGACTACCTGAGTTGAGACATTGGTCATTAACCCTGATGCTCTTGGCTGTCAGACCATTGGACAACAACACCACTTTTCACCCCCAGATGGAAGATGGCAAAGTGTGGTACTTGTAGCCATTATAATCCTGTGAGCTAATATCTTACACGAAATCTCTTTTTCTTTATTTCTCTCCATCTATGATGTTAGGTTCTATTTCTCTTGAGAACCCTAATTCAGGTATTTTTCAAGTATTTACCACTCCATGTACTGAGTCATATTTATTGTATCATGAACTCCTTACTCAGGACTACTTGAGGTTGGCACAATTACTGTTACTGAGTTAGAATTGAAGAATATGAAGTGGATACTTACAACGGATCCTTACACACCATCTTCAGTTTGTCTGGAAGGGCTAGCTGCACGGTCTCTATTTCTTCATGCCTCCCATAAGGATTTGACTGGAAGGTAGGAACAAGAGGCACTTAATGGAAATCTAAATCCCGATTCAGTTCCCTGAATATTACATTTAAAAGAATCCTTCAAGGGTTTGAAGACAGATAATAATTCTGGAGAAATGGAAAGTGGTCAACATACTAGAAAAAATACTGTGGAATTTAGAAATGTTTCCAGAAGGCAAGTTTAAAATGAAAGGTGTTTTGAATTATGACGTGTTGGGTTCTCTGACCGAGAAGAGCGGTTATTAAAGGGCATGGTGGGGGTAAAGACGGTGTGAAACAAAGTCGGCAGGTGACCCGAGGTGAGGCGGCTGTGAAGCCCGCTCTCTTGGGTCTCCTTGATGCTTGAGACTTTCCGTTTCTGCACTTTCTTGGGTTTCATGGCTGCTTCATCGAAAAGCCTTGTTCTTCATAATGGGAATGCCATAACATGTGGATGGGATTTTATTAGAAACCCTGCAAACCTAGTAGCTCCACAGAGGTGACAAGCCTAGATCCAACTCCCCAAGGACTCAAGCTGATGCCATCTAAATATGACCAGGCCTGTGGTCAAAGAACAGCTCCCTGATTGACTGGACCCTCCAGGGACTTTTTGTCAGGCAGCGTCAATGCCCATCCACTTTGCTCTTCTTTTCCTCAAGAGTATTCTCCGGACAAACCCAGTCTTACTTGCAGATCTTTTACTTCTGAAGTTCTTTACATATGTGTTCTTGGACACCCAGTCCCTTTCTTAAATTAGCTCATTGTTCCACATGCCCCAGTGGGTAAAAGATACAGTGCTATGCAGAATAAATGCTCTATTTCTGCTCAGTGCGTCCTTTCCAGACAACCTTTTTGGAAGCTTTGTGTGTCCCTGGCTGTATCCTGAGTGTGAAGGAGCTCCCAGATTGTCCCTGGAATGTTGAGTGCAATCGCAATGAGGGAACATAAAGAGTGTGGATACAGTGTATTATTTGAAGGAAGGGGACATCAGAGGAGCCTGTGGGAGGAATCTGAGAAAGGTCAATGAGGAATTAAAGGACTCTGAGACTTGTCAATGGATTGGTACAGAGGAAGAAAGCTGAGTGGCTTCCCACAAAATTGGATCCTTTAGGGTCAATTTGTCCAGGGATGACTTTGCTTAAAATTACAACCATTTCCCCAGATTTTTACTTTGAAATTTTTTTTACTCTCTCAAGTCCACATATTTTGTTTTTACTGATGATTTGAGAGTGAACTGAACCCACGGTGACCCCTAGGCCCCGGGTTCTGGTAGAATCCTTTTGTGTGCTAAGATGTTCCATTCCACAGTACCATTTAACACTTGTGTTATTATTATTTGTTGGTTGTTCTTATGTGTTTACATGACCTTGAAGTACTTTATGTTGCTTAGTCTTTTCAGGCTTGAAAAACAAAAACGAGGCAAATGAAACCAATTGATTAAGTTAAAACAAAATTTAATGGGAAAAGAACTCAAGTGGTTCAAAGAAGTATTTCAACTAGAGGGCTAGATACCCAGCAAGCAACAAGCAAACCCTCTGCATGGATGACATGCTTCAAATTGCTATACATTTGTGAGAAGTGAGCTAGAAATTCAAACTGCAGCTTGCTTCCCTAACGAAGGTAAGGCGGGAGTGAGTGCGAGTGTCTGTGGAAAGGGGTTTGGGTGTTACCTGCCAGGCGATGGTGAGAGGAGAGTTTAAATGCAGGATCGTGTGCCCATCAATGTGAGCCATATCTCCACAGTGAGCTGTGGGTGGAGGCAGCGCCTGGGCAAGAGGCATTGGCCACTGCGAGAGAAGAGAGCGAGGCCTTGAACCAGGGTGAATGTTACTGTGGTGTGTCAGAGAAAGTCCACCATCTGCTGCAAGCCCTCTACCCTCTAGAAAATGACTGAATGATGTCAAAATTACACAAATCCTGGAGATAAAGGTGCTAACAGTATCTAGCCCTGCATCATGGAGAAAGCTGCTAACATATCACTTCTTGGCATGTTCTTTATTTTGGTATAGAGGGACATGTTCCTTTTCCCTCTGGCTGCCTTCACTGCGTGTCTGAGGTCTATTTCTTGGTGTGGGGGTGAGTGTGGATGCTGGCTGAGTTAGGACAGGAATATCACCCACCCCTCTGTACAATTAGTTAAGAAATTGCAGTGAGGTTTAGATATTGACTCCCCCCGCCCTTCCCCCCCCCCCCCCCCCCCCCGCCCTGCTCCCTGGCCAGAACTACCTATCAAAATTTTAGTTCAGATAACTCTAGTTGCTGTTGGAGAAGTAAATGATGGAATGCCTTGAACCTAAAAGTATACTGTAGATAGGCCAGGATGTTATCCTTCTTAACTCATATTGCTCATAAGCGGCCATCATCTTCCTTATCAATGGTTGTGCATGGAAAAAAATGTGGAAACAGTGTTCATTCATTCCACGTCTATGCCTTTGAGTTTCGCAGGCAGGATAAATCTGCCTGGCCAGCCATCTGGGTTGGATGAAGGTTGCCCTTGGAATGTTCAGAAACCAAACGATGAGTAAGTGATAGAGAAACTGAGAGTGAGGGGTGAGACATCGTGATTCAGGCCTCCCCGACCTTCCCGGCCCGGGGTTACAGCAGCTTACAGTGTGGGAGAAAGGCAGACACCAGCAAGGTGAACAACTGGGTTTGCTGACTTCTAAGCTTCCTACAAAAGACAACTCACCCATCTGAGGGAGGCTGTGTGTGGAGATGTTCTCAGGTGGGGTGAACCAGAACAGACGTTCATAGGAATTTCTAGGGAAACAACATTATGACCAGAAAGTATTTTTCCTGAAGCATGTCGGCACTGTTCTATATGTAAAAGTTCCATTTTTCAGAAATCCCCATGTATTCACTTCCCAGATCTGAAATCAATCAGAAATGAATTGCCACAAACACGGTACCTTAAAACAATAGAAATTTTCATCCTTGAGGTCTGAGAGCCAGGTGCCCCCACGTTTGGCTCCTTCTGCTGGTTCTGGGGTGACTCTGCTCCATGCCTGTTAGCTTCGGGAAACTGCAGTCCATGGTGTTCTCGGCTTGGATACACATTACGCTGACCTTTGCCTCTGTCTTCACATGGTTTTCTTCTCCCTGTGTCTCTATTATCATCCTCTTTTCTCTGATGAGCCTGAATTTCCGGCTCATGTCTGGGATGATTTCATATGGAGATGCTAAACTTAGGTGCACCTGCAAAGATTCTATTTTCCTTATATATATGTGTGTGTGTGTGTGTGTGTGTGTATACATATACATATGTATATATACATATATGTATATACGCACACACACATATATAGTAAAGATACTATACAGAGGGGTTACAGTTACATGAATAAGGTGCAAGGATTCTATTTCAAACAAGGTCACATAGATACTATGGTGGGAATGTGGTCATGGGTTTTCTTTTCTTTTCTTTTTTTTTTTTTTGGGTCAGGTCATGGGGCCTGAACTCTGGGCCTGGGCGCTGTCCCTCAGCTCTTCAGCTCAAGGCTAGCACTCTACCACTTGAGCCACAGTGCCACTTCCGGCTTTTTTCTTTTTGCTTATGTGGTGCTAAAGAATGGAACCCAGGGCCTCAGGCATGCAAGGCAAGCACTCTACCACTGAGCCACCTTCCCAGCCCTGGTCATGGGTTTTCTGTAGCCTCTGTTCCACCCTCCACATCCTATGATCAAGAGCACGAATAAAAGTACAGTTTATTGATCCAACTTGGGTTCTACCCTCTATGCAAAAAAAGGACAAATAAGACCCAGGATGTGCCCACAAGTCCCTCCCAGTTTAGTAGCTGGGCCTAGACGAGCCTTTCTCCTTCTGTGTGGCCCGGTGGAGAAGATAGGTACAGGTTGCTAGGATACCAGGCTCAGGTCAGCATGGGCTTAGACTGTATCTGGAAATTGCTCCTGGAGGAAATGTAGCCAGGAAAGAAATGGACAAAACGGAAAAGGTAGAGGGAGGCTGTGCTAGGAGAAGGCATGGCTTAGGCAGAGGCGCTGGCAGAGTGAGAAGAGGGAGCCCTGTGCAGGGCAGGACTGGTTTGAAAGACAGGGCGTGAGCTGGATGAGGTCACCACGAGCCGAGGACGGCATGGCGGCGCTGGGACACTGCCCCAGAGCACGGGAAAGCCCTGGAGGACTTCGGCAGGGACCACGTTATCTACAACCGTGAATACCATGGCAGATACTTTTTACTGCATGCTGCACATTTGTACTTAGTACAGAAATTACATTTGCTGGAAATACGATTTTGGCACTAGAAGGAAAATATGAGTGCTTCAGAATTGCTAAAATTACTTTTCTGAGCCAGTCTGACATTAAGTTTGAAGAAAAAAAATATATATTAAGAGGAATGATTGGAAGTGGGCTGCCTCCTCTGGCAGGAGAAAAACAATGAATAGCTGGGTATAATGGCAGTTATGGTTCTGCTCATATAGGACAAGGCACCATGGTGGTGTAGGAAGTCTCAGTAGATCTCCACGTGAAGGAAGGAGGTCCAGATGGCAACTGCAGTACTGCAGAGGACAGGGCTCTGGAGAGGGAAGCTGGGCTGGTCCTAGAGAGAGGTCAGGCTTGGGCTTGATCCTTGGGTTGGGTCAACTTAATAGATTGTAGTTTTTATCCCAATGTTTCTGAGTCTCCTCTCTAGATCAGATAGCTTCTATTGCCCTTGTTCATAACTAGAACACCAGGAATAAACTTGTCTAAATCCTTCTCCCTTTCCCCTCACCCATCCCTCACTGTGTGGTTTGGACACCTTCCACTGTCACATGGACACCAGTCTCTTTTTCTGGCTGGACCTCACCTTGCCAGTCAGTGTATGGCTTCAATACACCTTCCATGCACCAGCCAAACTAGACTTTTCCAGAAACTGTGATCTTGTTTCTCTGGTTTATTCTCCACCTCTGCCTCTGATCTCTCTTTCACTGTGCGTTTCCCAAAGGTCCCAGCACTAGTTCCTCTGTTGCCTGTGATCCAGACACTTCTATTCTACTGCCCCCCTGCTCCTTGATGTAACTCTTGCCCATCTTACTGTCTCTACCAGAATTCTTAGTCATCTTCAGGATCAGTTCAAATGTCCCCTCCCCTGGGGGCTCTGTTCTGTATCAGTGGCATGGTTATCTGTGGCCCATCTCTCCCACTAGATAGATGCTGGACTACCATGAAGACAAGTTTCATTTTCTTTCACTTCATTGTCTTCAGCTGCTGGCCAACCTATGATGATATCTCAGGGAGCCGTAGGCACGTACAGGGAGCGTATTCACCTGTGAATAAGAGCCTTGTAGTACAAACTTTACAGCAGGATTGTGTGAGAATGTCAAGATAGAGAGCACTCCAGGGAAACATCTGGTCTGGTGGTATCATATTTCCATTTTGGTGCATCCATTGTTCATATGTCGAACTGTGCAGTTCAGATGCTAGTAACTACGTGTGGTTATGGAACCCTTAAAATCTGGTGCTTTGGTTTGGATGTAGCTTGCCCCTTGAAGTTTCCTGTACGATAGGCTTGGTCTTCCATGTGGTAGTGTTGAGGTGCTGGGAGCTTTAAGAGGTGGAGCCCAGGGGAGGTGTTTCTGGCCACTCCCCCTTATCTGGCTTCCTGTCTTCCCAAGTGATCCTTCCCTCTTGCAAGTGCTCCACCATTGTATTTCCTTCTGCCATGAAAAAGTTCCACCAAGGACTATTGCTGCACAGCCAGCAGGACCCACTGGTTGGGTTTTCAATCTTCCTGTGACATGATTAAGCCTTTTTCTTTAAAAAAGTTACGCAGCCTCAGCCATTTCATTATAGTAACAAACATGGACAAGTACATTAGTCGGCCCCCAATACAACTGGCTACCCAAGTATAAATATGCCACCCATTTTTAGGACTCAGTACAAAAGAGAGAATATAAATAACTCACTAATAAATTTTGTGTTATCTTGTTTATTTATTTAGTGCCATTCCTGGGGCTTGAACTCGGGACCTAGGCACTGTCCCTGAGCTTTTGTGCTCAATGTTAGTGCCTGACCTCTTTGAGCCACAGGTCCACTTCCCATCACTAATAATTTTTATATTAAGTTCACATGAAAATGTTGCAGAGTCAAAGTTCAGATGGATACTTGAAAGGGTGGGGTAGGGTCCGGGGGAACGGGGTAAACAAATGACGAGGAGAAAAGGGGAAGAAAACAGTCAAGAATTCAATGTATAGCTGACAAAATTAAGAAGAATGAGGGGGGGCGGGGTGAGGAGGGGAGGGATGAATGAGAATGTTGAAAGGGGTGACACTGATCAAGATACAATGTGTTCATAAACTGCTTTGTTTACAACTTCTTTGTACAACTACATGTATTATTGGTTGCCCCCAAGTTTGTAAGTGAGAGCTACGATCCCTCCCTCTCCCATGGTATTGCTAGGGGATGGTATGTTACCATGATGCTATGTGGATGATGGGCTGATGCTAACATTTATTAGCATGGAGGATCCACAGCAGTCATCAGGCTGGTTCTGAGATCTCTGTGAAGCCTTGCCTTTGTGCTCTTTAGTGAACTTTAGCCTGAACTCTGTGCCTGGGTGCCGTCCCTCAGCTCTTCACCTCTACCACTTGAGCCACAGCGCCCCTTCTGGCTTTTTCTGCTTATGTGGTGTTGAGGAATCAAACCCAGGGCCTCATGCATGCAAGGCAAGCATCCTACCACTGAGCCACCTTCCCAGTCCTCTTTGGCAATCTTAAAAGCACTTTGCAAGAAAGGTTTGTTGCAGGCAGGTATCCTTTGGGTGAGGGATTAGAACTCGCAGTCAGGTGAAATAGCATAGTATCCAAGCAAGACCTAGGTTCCGGTGTTCAACTGAAGTGGACTCCTCAAATTTTTGCTGCACTGCCTTTACGTGGTAGTGGACATAGACACGTGTGCAGTATTTTTAGCCAATTCATGTTTGAACAGTATTCTTTCAACCCTGAGAAGATATTTCACATTGCAGTTATACTCTGTTAATGAGTCATATGGTATAGATTGAGAATCTGATATATTAAGTGATTAGCATGGGCTTTTCTGGAGTTGGAACTGCTGATTAAGACCCTTCCAATGCTAAGAAACATTTCTGATTAGAGTTCTTCAAATAATAACTCACCTACCCTTTAGGATAAGGTAAAACTAATTTAGACACAGGCATCCTTCCTATACTGACATACCTTAAAATAAATGATAGACATTATCACACAGGAAATCATAAAAAATTGGGACATTATCATATAATCCCAGACTTACTTCTCAAAGCCTTTAAAATAGAAAAAAATGGGTTGGAGATATTGGAAAAAGCAGGTTTATTCATAAATTTATCTATTCAAACTGTGAGTTTGTTGTCAAAATAGAGGAAGTTGAGCTGGAATAGGTTGTGGCATGAAATATATTTCCTATCCCCAGCCTATTTTAGTATTTTCTTTAGTGTCAATTATTTGGGAGTGTAGGGATAAGCTGTTAAAAATTGTGTTAGAAACACAAAATAAAACCAGACATCTCCACAAACCCAAACTGAGCGAACAGTGGTAGGAATATGAAAAATAAGGTCCACGGTTTCTCTTCCCAGCTGAATTTGCTTTACTATTTTAGATGTTGATCCAGATTCTGCCCATCTTCTTGAGACGCTGCATGGAAAGCTTATTTATTTAACATGGAGTGTTATTTATTTCTCTAAGCACAGGACGATCTGAGATTTCTGGGGTAGTTTCTTTTATGAACGGAGTAATTAGTCCATGTGGTTATACTCTCAGAAAGGTGCTGGGACTGGGGAATTCACCTCCATTCTTATTTTCCATGGCTGTTACGGGAGTTCAGAGATAAAGTTTTTGAAAGTGCTTGGTCAACTGTAAAGAACTGTTTTATTTCCCATGATTACCATTAGCAATAGCTTCATAAACCCTTTCTCTGCATATCCTGCTTGCTGTGTACATGCTATTATCAGCTAATATGTATATATAGACCCTCACTTTTTAATGTTTATTTTTCAGTCAGGCCTGAAGTATTTATGGAACAGCTACTAGTGGCTATATGCTCAACGCAAGGACAAACTACAGCATCTACTTAGAGGCCACCAGTACAGATTTGTTTTGCAAAAGTGTCGATATATGCTTCAGTGCTAAATTTAGTGTTGGGTTTGAAAAAATAGAAAAGGTAGCTGGGTACCAGTGGCTCACACCTGCAATCCTAGATGAGATCTGAGGTGGAGGGTTGAAGCCAGCCCAGGGAAGGAAGGTCTGTGAAAGTCAACTCCAATTAATCATTGAAAAGCTGGAAGTGGAGTTGTGGCTCAAGTGGTAGAACACTGGCTCTGAGTGGGGGGAAAAATAGAGCTGGAGACAATACCCAGGCCCTGAATTCACACACACACACACACACACACACACACACACACACACACACACACACACACACCACATAACTCCCCAAAACAAACAAAAAAAGAACCCTAGCAAAAGTAAATCTTAGAGTCCACATTAGTGAGGGATAGAGATCAAGGGGTATATTTTCATTGAAAATATTTTCCCCTGACTTCATCTTCCCATTTCTTGGGAGTGAATGGCAGACATCTTAGATATTTGGGACAGCTTCCATTTTCCTTTTTTCAAAATTTCTCTAAGAATTTTCCATGAGCAGGAGAATAATCAAGAACTTGTTGGTTCCTTGATTTATGTCGATTCTTTCCCTTCCCTTCCACAACTACCTTAGGCCATTTGATTTCCTGTTCAAACAGCAATTCCTCGGGACAGAACCTTTTGCCTTAATCTTTTACAATCAGCTTCAAACCATTTTCCACTATGTTGTTTGGTGTTTGATGAATCTTTTGGTGATTCAGTGATAGTTTTCACCCCAGCTGAAATCTCTATTTAATTCTAAAAAGAAGTTATATAAGTTATAGCAAAATTGGAAATTTTTCTGAATGGATAACCTGGGAAGTGTGTGTGTGTGTGTGTGTGTGTTACAACCTAATGTTGTAAATTTGGAGTTCTCTATTTTTTTTTTTTTTGGTCCAGTCGTGGGGCCTGAACTCTGGCCCAGGGTGCTTCCCTCAGCTCTTCAGCTCAAGGCTAGCGCCCTACCACTTGAGCCACAGCGCCACTTCTGGCTTTTTTCTTTTTGCTTATGTGGTGCTGAGAAATCGAACCCAGGGCCTCAGGCATGCAAGGCAAGCGCTCTATCACTGAGCCACCTTCCCACCCCTGGAGTTCTCTATTCTTTTTGGATTCCGATTGCTCTCCATCTTCAATTGTGCATTTCATTTCTGCTCCAGGACTTTAAGATCTTAAGGTATTTATAGAAAGAATTCAACAAATATAGTCATTATGACTTATGGTATGTGTGTGCATGTGTGTGTGCGTGCGTGCACACGTGCCAGTCCTCAGGACCTGGGCACTGTCCCTGAATGTTTTTGCTTATGGCTAGTGCTCTAACACTTGAGCCACAACTCAATTTCTGGGTTTTGGAGGTTAAGAGTCTCACGGACTTTCTAGCCTGGACTGGCTTCGAATCAGGATGCTCAGATCTCAGCCTCCTGAGTAGCTATGGTTTACAGGTGTGAGCTACCTGCATGTATCTGATGGCACTTTTAAAACTATTGTTACTCTTTTCAAAAACAAATCCAACAGCAATACACAGGAAAGGTAAACCACAGGCTCCCTGGGGCACAATTAAGTTTGTCCTTTATGGGATGGGGCCTTTATATAAGCACTTTAATAATAATAATAATAATAATAGTCTTCTGAAGCGATGTCTAAATCCCACAAATCCTATCACCAGCCTCTTCCAGTCTTTTCTCTCACCACCCACATCATTTATTTGGATGGAGGAATACTACAGGATCATGGGGGCTGGCTGATCTTGTTTAGTGAGGATGTTTGCCTTTATACATCTGCAGTTCTCTTCCTGAAAGCCCTTGGCAGCTTCTAGCATTCACCAGCAATGGGTGATACTGGCTATTTCTAAACAGCTTTGTGCCTTCTGTGTTTGTTCTTCATGGTCTGATCATTACAGATCTATAGAATAGCTATTTCAGATGGCCACCACAGCTCTGATTTCAACATTTATTAGAGCTTGTATATTTCTCTTTTGTATGATTTATATATCAACTACGCCCATCACGAGGATACCAGCTCTCTGAGGGTCGGGATCTTGTTGCTTGAACCCTTCCAAAAGATGGTCTACCACATAGTGTTATCAAAAATATTAACTGAATGCATTTCAAATCTGCATGGATTCTGCCTTTCAACCAGAGAGAAGGAGACAAGCATGCGCGAGCAAGCAGGGAATGTGGGTGTTCAGGCTGCTGTGCAATGGGAGGGCACTGGCATCCTCCCTGGGAGATGCTGAGGAGTGTCTGAGGGACCACAGCATTGCTTGAGTCAATTCCATTCCTGCAATGTGGAGCTGCTGATTGGCCAGCAGCAACTAGGGAAGGAGATGAGGCAGGTGACTGGGAGGCTGGGGTGGTGAGAAGGTCAAGATGGAACATGGTGGGAACAGAGCAGAAGTGAAGAGAACTTGGGTTGACACACTATATCAGTCCTTTGGGCAACAGCATCAGTACCAGCATCAGTACCACCACACACACATACACACAGAATGTTTGGAGGGTCTTTCTTGTCATTACTGTCTTTTCTGCATGCTCCCATTTCTCTTCAGTTAAGAAGTGTGTAATCACATGATTTGCACCTTGTGTTTTACACTTAATGCAATTCCAGTTCTTTTTGTTTTTCACTTAGTATCCTTCCAAATGCTTTGTAAACCTTATTATTAATGGTTACATGGCCTTCTATTTTATGGATACATTTTAGGTCCAGCCTGCTGATGGCAAGAGGAGAGTTGAGAGGTCCTCCAGGAACTGCAGACAGCGGGGCCTAGGGGAGAGGAGAGGGCTGGGAGACTTGAGTTGGAATAAGGCAATAGAAGGTCAGTTTTTTGTTTTTGGGAGAATGAGTTTTCCTGGTCACAAGATGAACTGTACAGTAATTTTTCAGATTCCTCTTCTTCCTCCTGAAGGTTTTTGGATGCTAGAGTGGTGTTTGAGTTAAATGATTGTAAGCCCATCTGCAGTACATCAGAACAGATATGCCCAAGAGTACCTAGAATATCATGTTAAGCACCATCTAAGCTCCAGGGTAGCTAGTTCTTTGTTGTTGTTGTTGGTGGTGGTTGTGGGGCTTGAACTCAGGGCCTGGGTGCTGTCCCTGAGCTATTTCCCTCAGGGCTAAGGCTCTTATCACTTTGAACCACAGCACCACTTCTAGTTTTCTGGTGGTTAATTGGAGATAAGAATCTCAGGGACTTTCCTGCCCAGAATGACTTTGAACCGTAATCCTCAGATCTCAGCCTCCTGAGTAGCTAGGATGACACGTGTGAGCCACCAGTGCCTATGAGTAGCTAGTTCTTAACTGGTTTAGGGGCAGACTTTGGAGGAAGAACTCTGAACACTTCAGAAGAAGAAAAGCACCCTGAGCTTAGACACTGATTTGAATTGCAGCAGTTTCAGTATTACTTATTAAACCAAAACAAGCCCCTCCCATTAAGAAGCTAAAAGCCAGAAGCACAGAATCCTTCTGAGTCATCCCTTGAGTTACTCTAAAGTTCTTTGCGAATTTGGAGCCCCTTCTTACCTTTCCTGTGCAGATGAGGTGATTGGGCTGGGATGCAGCTTAGTGCCCAAGTAATCGCCTAACCTGTGTGAGGCCTAGAGCTCCATTCCTGGACTGCAAAAAAAAAGGGAAGAGAGTGGGGGGTCGAGGCATTAACGAGCATGCCGGCGCTGTAGCTTTAAAATTTATCAAGGATTTGGGAGTAAAATCTCTTCAGCAGCGCATGGAAAAACAAAACCCCAAAACCCAAAAACAAAAAATCCCCAACAAACCCCAGAGCCCAGACCATGATTTTCAAGTTGATCACTTGGGGTCGCTAGTGATCTTGGAGATTCGAGAGCCAGGGCGGCAGCTGCTTGGGCCCCAAGCAAATGGATTTTTTAGGGGTGGTTAATGAAATTTTCTTTCTTTCTTTCTTTTTTTTTTTTTTTGGTCTCTCCCTTTAGCTCCCCAATTCACCAGATTTGATCGAATCATTAATGTGGAGCCGAGCACCAGCGCGGGCCCGAGACCGTGTGCAGCGCGGGGCCCTGGACCCCTCCCCACGCCAAAGGCACAGGCCTGGAACAGAAAGCCCAGGTTTCCGGGGCGCAGGGGCGCAGGGCCGCAGGGGCGCAGGGGCGCAGGGCCGCAGGGGCGCAGGGCCACAGGGCCGCAGGGCCGCAGGGGCGCAGGCGGCGGCCCGTGCTCTGGCCATTGCTAGGCTTGGGAAGTCGGCCCTGCAGATCAGAAGGCGATCAGTGAGCGCAGGGAAGACCCCCACGCAAAGGCGGCTGGCTGGCACTTTCCTGGTGGGCTTTGCTGCGGGGGGTGGGGGGCGGGCTCGGGAGTCCCCATGCGGGATGGGAACATGGCACCAGAAATCAACACGATAAACACGGAAATCTCAAACGCGCAACCTCTTCCCACCCACCTGGGGGCGGAGGGGGGGGAGTGGGATTGCTAGGCGCAGCCCCAGCTCGGGCGCCAAAGCCTGGCTGAACTCAGCCTTGGGGTACAGAGGACCCCCGCCCCCTGCAAGCGCTATATAAACTTCCTTTTCCTAGCATCCATCCCGTGGAGAGGGGACCCCAAGAGTATGGGGAAAGTGTCTGAATGGAGACAGATTTCCCACTCCTGCCGTCCCTCTGTAGCTCATAAATGACTGTTAACTCTGTGTTTCTTCTTCTCCCCCTCCCTCTCTCCATAGTTTTGGAAACAACAAAATAGAGTGTGCAGAGGGGGAAGGTGAGGCCCACCTCCCTCCCTACACGGCGGACCGGCTGCTTCCTTCATTTGGGGCTGCCCTTAACAAAAGTTACACATTGATGGCAAGCAGGTGTCTGTCCTGGCCTCCTGGAATGAGCGAGAACACACACACACACACACACACACACACACACACACACATCCTTCTGGAGTTTCATGGTTACACACCAAACTCCACACAGTTTCTAGTTTGATTAGAAAGAGAAAAGTGCTTGTGTGTGTGTGTGTGTGTGTGTGTATTTGGGGGGACGGTGAGGGGGTCTTTTCTCTCCCACCCCCTCATCCTGGAGGCTGCACTAGCCCGGGGCTCGGGAAGGAAGTTGCCCGGGATATACCCCAAAATCTCTAAGGAGTCTTCCTATTCCATGTCTCCTTGTTTTTCTAGCATCCGGGTATTTGCCAAGGCTGACAGCAGTCAGGACTGCATTTGAATTCTGTTGACTTGATTTCATAGAGTCTCAGTGCCCTCATCTGATGAATGGAAATAATGATTGTATTGTTAATGGAGATGATAATGGTATTTTCCTAAGGACAAGATTGGATTGCTATAGAAATCGATGCAGGCTTGGTGAGACCTCAGTAGAGCTCGGTGCTGGACTTGTGCTCCCCAAGGTGGTGGCCACCCCTGGAATACAGATACTTACATTCAAAGTGTGAGAAGTAGGAAGATGTACATCAGTTGTCAAGGACTCACTTCAGTGTAAAGACTGTAAAATAGCTTATTAATACTCGTTAATTTTGATTACATGTTGAAACAATAATAGGTTGTAGATACTGGGTTGAATAAATAGAGTTAATTTCAGCCATGTGGCTTACACTTGTAATCCTAGCTACTCAGGAGGTAGAGATCTGAGGATCACAGTTTGAAGAAAGTTTGTATATCAAATTAACCACCAGAAAGCTGGAGGTAGAGCTGTGGCTCATGTGGTAGAGGACTATTCTTGAGTGAAGGAGCTCAGGGCCAGTGCCCAGGCCTTGAGTTCAAGCCCTAGTCATTACTTTCATCTGTTTCTTTTTTACTTTTTAAAAATGGCTAGTAGAAAATTCAGAATTATACATATGGTTTGTGTTTGTAGTTTACGATATTTTCCTTTTTAAATTCTGTTATCTTGTCCTTCCTAGACCCATCTCCCTTCTCAAATCCTTTCCTTCCTTTAGGCCCATACCAGGCATTGATATCTTCATGAAGATTCTTGGCTCATCTTTCTGTCTTCTCCAAAATCTCTTTTTTTTTTTTATTGGACTCTAAGTTAACTTTAAGCAGGAAATTCAGCTGAAGTGTTCAGACGAGATACAAATTGATGTTGTGAGCCATATTTTTCTTGTTAGGATCATTCATCTGGTTACCTAGTTCAGCACTGCTTCTTTGATGACTTGAACCCTTACATGTTTAGTCTTCCTTCCTGGGTGTTCAATCTTGCTGGGTATGGCTTAGAACATAGAGACAACATATCTATTTCCAGTTTGCTCCTCACCCAGAGGGCCAGGGGAATGTGGTGAGCTCTCCCCCTGCTCTTATGTGGACAGAGCAGGAGCTGCTGATTGACATGGTATGTTGGAACCATTCTCATTCTTTTCTTCATGCACAGATACTTGTTCTTCCCAGAATGCCTTTTGCCACCTCCTCTTCTTCATCTGGCCGACTCTTTTGCATCCTGAAAACTAGCACAGAGGTCAGTGCCCCCAGCACTCACCCTGTGCTCGTCTTGTGCTAAATGGTTTACATGCTGTACTCCCTGATTTTATTCCTTACAACTGTTCTGTAAGATGGGTCTTGCCATTACTCAGATGAGGAAACCGAGGCACGGAGAGATTCAGGAATGAATTCATAACTACACAGCTGGGAAAAGCGGTGTTAAGATTCAAACTCAGGTCGTCTGGTCCCAGGATGTTTGGTGCTCTGCAGCAAATAGGACCGGTTTAGTGCTGGTCCAAGATGAACTTACCATTTTCCCATCTGTCACACTCTGGCCCTATGTGAAAAGGGCCCTATGTTGGAGGTCTCGTCACCTGAGATTGGCATGTCTGGGCCACTCATCAGTGTGCTCCTTGACTTGCGGTATCCCCCGGTCTTGGAAGTGGCTTGGAAGCCCTCAGTGAACTGAATGTCCTACGAGAGCATGGCTACCTCCAGGCTGATTCTCTCCAGATCCAAAGGGAGGGACTAATGGAAGAGTCTCCTCTCCCATGCTATCATCCTGTTCATCTTTTTCATACTACGTATAGCAATCGATAACCATCTCGTTTGTTTTTATTGGTTGAAATCAAACAAAAAGACTCTTTTCTTCCCCAAGGAAGTGACTAGCACTGTAAGCACGCGTCTGGTGTGCAAATGAATGAATGAATTCATTGAATGACTACTGTGTGGAGACCCTGTTGTTTGCCTTCGCAGGGTTTATTGTTCACAACAGCCGGGGGAGGCAGGGAAAGCAGAGAAGACTGGGTGGAAAAGACAGGGGTTCTGGAGAGGAAACGGAGGAGGTTTTAGCCTTCGGGACATGGGTGAGAGGAGTCCTGGGAGGATCTGCAGGATGTGACAATTAAGAAGAACCCACAATATAAATGGGAGACAGCCAAGCTGGAGGAGGGACAAGAGGAGGGATGGGGGTGTCAACTTTTAAATCACAAACACAGAGGGAGACTCTAAAGAATAATGACATCTATTTAGGAATGAGCAGGGAGCAGTGCATGGCAGCATATGCCTGGCCTGAGCCACATTCAAAGGAGCGAAAGGAAACTTAAAGGCAAAACAGGAGGATTACATAAATAGCAACGGAATGAATAATTCTTGGCCATGAACGAATTCCAAGGGTCTTCAAGGATGCATTTCCAGGGGTCACGGGTCTGCAGCCAAGCAGTGGTTACGCTGATGTCCTTGTGCACTGCATTCTTTGGAGCTGTGGTGGCTTTTGCAGGAAGTTGTGGTCTTGTCAGTCTAGTGCTAGCAGTTCTTGTGCATGAGACCACTCCTTTCCTTCCTTTCTTCCTCCCTCCCTCCCTTCCTTCCTTCCTCCCTTCCTTCCTCCCTTCCTTCCTTCCTGCCTGCCTGCCTGCCTTCCTGCCTTTCTTCCTTCCTTCCTTCCTTCCTTCCTGCCTGCCTGCCTTCCTGCCTTCCTGCCTTCCTGCCTGCCCACCTTCCTTCCTGCCTTCCTACCTGCCTACCTTCCTTCCTCCCTCTCTCCCTCCTTTCTTTCTCCCTCCTTCCTTCCTTCCTTCCTTCTTTCTTTCCTTTCTCCCTCCCTCCCTCCTTCCTTCCTTATTCTCTCTCTCTTCCTTTCTTTTCCTTCCTTCCTTCCTTCCTCCCTCTCTCCTTTTCTTTCTCCTTCCTTCCTTCCTTCTTTCTCCCTCCCTCCCTCCTTCCTTCCTTATTCTCTCTCTCTTCCTTCCTTTCTTTTCCTTCCTTCTTTCCTCCCTTCCCTTCCCTTCCTTTCTTTTCCTTTTCATTTTCCTGTGACTTCATTTGTACTGTGACAGGAACCAAGAGAGGGACTCCAGATAGTCAGAAAGAGATATGGGGAAAAGCTTGGCAATTGGGTTATTTAAGTCTTTTGGATACAGAGCCTGGTTGAGAGGAGGGGGAGGGAGATGGAGGACACTGTTGTCCAAGCTCTGCTGGTGTTAGACTTTCCCTTCAGAGATTCCATTCTCCCAGCAACCTTTGCACCCTCGTTGGTCTCAAAGCCTCTTTGTCTTTGTTCCTTGCTTGCTTAAGTAGACTCATTTTATCCAGCAGTTGGTGTTTCTGCACTTAAGTTCCTACCAGTTGTTTGGGTTATTGTAATTCCTCACTTAAAAAAAAAAACAATACATCAAAAACCAGTAACAGGGTTTGAGCTGAAGGCTTAATACTTGCTTGGCTTACTTAGCTGGTGCTCTACCACCTGAACCATTCTCCCAACCTAGTTTTTTGCTAGTTATTTTGGAAATAGAGTCTCATGGGCTTTTCTGTCTGGGCTGCCTTCAAACCTTAATCCTTCAAATCTCAGCCTCACAAGTAGCTAGGATAACAGGTTTGAGCCCACAGTGCTCAGCTATAGTTCTTCATATTTAATCTCAAGACCTATACTTTTCTCTCTCTTTTTGTTTGGAATCCTTTGCTTCCCAGAGCAACTACATGACTTCTTTATGTTCTAAGCCTGGACCTGAAATTTGTCTACCACCATTTCCTCAACTAGATGATGATGCTTGCATTGCTTGCCTTTGCTCTTTTCCACACAGATGTTCTCTCTCTCTCTCTCTTTATCTCTCTCTTCCTTTTTTTTTTTGGGTCCGGTCGTGGGGCCTGAACTCTGGGCCTGGGCGCTGTCCCTCAGCTCTTCAGCTCAAGGCTAGCGCTCTACCACTCGAGCCACAGCGCCACTTCCGGCTTTTTTCTTTTTGCTTATGTGGTGCTGAGGAATCGAACCCAGGGCCTCAGGCATGCAAGGCAAGCGTTCTGCCACGGAGCCACCTTCCCAGCCCCTCTCTCTCTTCCTTATCACTTTGTGCCTTCTCTTTTCTTTTCTCTCTCTCTCTGAGTTAAGAACTCCAATTGGAAATTGCACTGTCTGATGATACTTGGAGAGCAGTTGGATACAACATCAAAGAAATTTGGTTTTAATATTTTATATTTGGTGTGTTTCCTTTGTTTTGGAGACTGCCTGTGTCTGTTTTGCCTTTGGACAGCTTGTACTACTTAGAACTTTATTCCTAGACTGTTTGTAATGTGGCATCTGAGGTCCTTCCTGGTTCTGGCTCTACACTTACATACAGTGTACTCATTCAAAAATTATATTTTTATAATTATGTAATATATAATTTTATAATTATATAATGTAATTATATCTAGCTCTCTTTGGCAAGTGGGAAAACAGGGGCTGAATAGAGACTAATATCTAAGTGCATCATATATTTGGCCTCTCACTTGCTTCAGGCTTGGGGATTCTGTGATCAAAATGGTCCTGTGAGAATTCATGGGATGCTAGCTTGTCGTTATCCTAACGACGACAACTTTCTTGTTATGCTTTCCACATCAACTACTATGACTACCATCAGCAGCACCCTATGACGCCTTTCAGCACCCCTACTCAAATGACTTAAGTAAATATGCATATTGAGTATCTCGGGATAGGGGATCCTAGTCTAAACACAAACTCACTTACGTTTCATATATACCTGGCCTGAAGATCATTTTGGACAGTATTTTTTTAGTGCACTTGTTATTTATTTATTTATTGACTGTGCTTATTCTAGGGACCTGAACTCAGGACCTGAGCTTTTTTTTTCTTCTCACGGCTAACACTCTACCACTTGAGCCATGAGTACTCCCAGCTTTTGGGTGGTTAATCAGAGATTGTGCACTTAGAATGGGCCCAGACTTTTGGATCTTGACCTCCTTCCTAGTTTCTAAAATGTTATCATTTACTCAAGCTTTCAGCTGAAGGGAACATAGACTTGTAAGCGAAATGCACCTTCCTTCAGGCTCTTTGTAGAAAGAGACTTAGTAGTCTCACTCAGGGAGTAGAGCAGTGATTTGTGCAGCATCTTTCCCTCACTGTCTCCTGTCCTGAGCTGGCATCACAGTGTTCTTGGCAGTGGTGAGGAGGATACGCTGTCGTTCTCCTTCTGCAGAGAGGTGGGAGGCCAGCCTGGGTGGTGCTATGGTGTGAGAATCTCTAGGCGTGCACCAGGTTTTTCTCTGCTAATGGCCCTGGTAATCCTATCAGGTATGCTCTATGCAATAGCCCTGGCTACCCACAAGTCCACTAATATCAAAGAATTCTTATTATTCTTTCTGGAAAATACACACTGGTGAGACAAAGGAACCTGGTTGCCATTAGGAGACCCAGCACCCCCTTTCCAAAGGGCCACTGCTGCTGATGGCTGCCTGATGGAGGCATCTGAGTGCGGAAGGCTGGGGACCCTGGGGAGCCTAAGGAGGCAGGGCCACCACCACCCAGCTCCCAGACCCCTTCATGTTTGAACTGGGAATAGTATGAGAATATTGTGATCGAGGAGGAGAATTGTATGAGGATATGGAGATCTAGTAGCCATTGGTCCGGTGTCTGGAATGAAATAAAAAAAGAGGCAATCCATGAGAAAAGGAATGGAACTTCCTTTCCTTTCCGAGCAATTGAGATCTCAAAGCAGCCCAACTGAAACCACTGGCTAAATACATTCCCCTCCAATGACATCAGCGCTGGACGTATTCTGGTTTAAGGAATGTTGTCTGATGAGACCTGCTTGTTGTGAAAGGAACTCAAATTCAAGATGACAATGCTTTGTGAGTGTTTAGCCAGAGGAAGGTAGGCTGGACAAACAAATCCAGAGATAGACAGTCTATTGGTTCAAAAATTATATTCAAATTCTGGTTTCTCTTTGGCTATTGAGAAAACAAATACAAAATTAAAGACTTCACCTCTGGCAGTTTAACTCTTTTTTTTTTTGTGGAAAAAATAAAAATAGAGATTTTTTTTTCTATTTTCATCCCATAATATCAAGATATCCTGCTACATTGAATCTACCGGTAGGGTTTGAAAATAAGCATAACAAGTCATAAAAAAAAATCAGAAAATCCACTTTTAGGGTTTTAGATTCATGGCGTTTAATTGTTTGTCTGTTTCTATGATAAGGTGAGATCAGGCTTGTGTGGCTGGAGACACTGTATCCTGCTGTTTCTCCCCCCATCCTCATTTACAATGATTATGTTATCAGGCTAGCCAGGCAAAAGGGTGGAGCAACTATAATTTCAAAGCAGGATTAGGTTGAAATAACGAGGTCACCAAGTTGTGGTTACCAAGGCAACGTCACATCTAAGAATATGGGATGTTTCTAGGAGATGAGGCGAAGCCTTGAGCCTTCTCCCCACCCATGCACAAAAATCATCCACTCTCTGGATAAAAATTGCTTGCTAATTGCTTTAACACAGATTTTAAACATTTGCTTTATTTTTAGGAACCAGTTTATAATTTATAGCCTGATTTAAAGTTGTTGTTGTTTTCTTTCTTTCTTTCTTTCTTTCTTTCTTTCTTTCTTTCTTTCTTTCTTTCTTTCTTTCTTTCTTTCTTTCTTGTATTTCTAGGCAGTAATAAATATCAGAATAATCATTTGGGCTATTCTTGTCACTTTTTTTTCCTTTTGGATTCATGCCTACTTTTTCCCAGTGTATTTCATTCCTTCTTTTATTGCTCCCTCCTGCTTTCTCTTCTTCCCTTCCTTTCTTCCTTCTTTTCATCTTTTCTGTTTTACTATTGCAGGGAAAAGAAATGGGAACAAACAAACAAAAAAGCAAAGATGGAGAATTAAGTGCTCCAATTCAACGTTTGAGATGACAACATCTCAATATGTGGTGAAACCGGTACCCTCTTCCCTCCTGAAGACTGCTGAGCTTGAGAGATAATAACCATGGTCTCCCTTGTCTTTTCTTTAAATTTCAGTCCACCCCTAAAATTGTGGACAAGGGAGAATTAGGGAGACAACGAAGAAGATGCAGCCATCTGTGTTTCTCTCGGCATCGGCTGTCAGTCTCAAGTTCCTGACAGCTTGACCTCTGCTTTTCTTGGAATTTTTGCATCTGACTTTTTCCAAGAACAGCTTCAAGTTTTTCTGTTTTATAAAAATTGGGCTTCTTTCAATATGGACTTGTATGTATGAAGCATAGATTTTTTTCCCATAGGTCTTTGAAAAAAAGAAAGAAAGAAAGGAACATTTGAGACCTGATGTTGAATCACGGGACTCAGCATGGTATGTGGGAATCTTTCGGTTCTTTCCCATTACTTTAGGATGTGTTAACTGCTCACCTTTTGCCCTGGCTTTGCATAAGGAATATCAAGTATGCTAGCAAACAAGACCATATCAATGCGCAGTAATTTCTGCCTCGTGGAAACCCATGTCTAAGTTACCACATTGCTTTGTGATGGCCTTTACCTTCTACCCTAGAGGGCTAGAAAAAAAAAGAGCCTCCGAGCCATCTTGAACTTGAATTTGAGTCAGTGCTATGTGATCTTGGGTAGGTGAAGTCATCTCTCTGTTCTTTCCAGGTCAGTGTGAGGACAGAACGGCTCAGAGAAATGGCCTGTAGATCCTTGTCATGAGGCCAGAACCTCAAAATACACCAGGGTTTAAAAATAATGAGCATGAACCTGAACTTAATTTTCATTCTTCTAATCTTGCCTTCTTCAGAATCTTTCACTTCATTATTAGGATAGCTTTTTTTCCCCCCAAATCAAATTATGCCATACCCCACCTGTACTGGGTCGAACTGGGTCCCTTCAACATTTACATCTAGGTAGGGCCTATGAATTTGACTTGATCTTGAAATAGGCTTTATTCATTGTGTAATTAAGATACATTCATAATAGATCAGGGTTCTAAATGCTGTAGAGCTTTATAAAAAGCGTGAAGTTTGTACACAAAGATATTCCTCTCAAGAGAGGCCAAGGCGACGGGCTGGCAGGTAGAGGTGAGAGAGTGATGAGTATGAAGTCCCAAGCAACCCAGTTTGCTAGAAAACTCCAGAAGCTGGGAAGCTGCTAACAAGGATTTTCTCTCCTACAGCTTTCAGAGGGAGTTCAGACACGGCCTTCAGAATTGTGAGAGGATGGATTTATTTGGTTGTTAAGCCATCCAGCTGGTGGGAATTGGTTGTAGCAGGGACACAAATTCCCTTGGTTCTATCATGGTCTCCCTATCATCCTCATGGGCCATGGTGCTTGGCCTCACGTGCCTTACCATCTGCTTCATGATGATCCGTCCATTCCCTCTTCCCTGAACTTGATCCTCCCCCAGCCCAGATGACTTCAGGTTTCCGCCACCAGAGGTCTTTCATGACCTTTGGGATGGTACCATTTGCCCTCCTCTTGTTAGAGCACATTGTCTCTCATTTGTCAGCGTCTTGACCCCACAAATCAGTTAAATATCCTTTCTCAGTTATCTTCCTGATATACACAGAGAAGTGCACGCAACCTTCTGAGGTTACTTAGTTAGAAGCTGGGCCCTTCTGCTATAGCTTGTGTCAAGAAGGTCAGGACCTGTCCTGACCCGAGCCTCACTCGCTGCTGCATTGCTGTGGCCTGTCATGGATCCTGGCCCGGTGTATAAATTGTTCAAGGAAGGAATAGCTGAGTGAGTGAATGGTTAACACTTGTAGTAAGAACGGTGACATCCTAGATCTAGTAAGCTCAGAGATAACACTAGTCACTAATATGTAATTTAGCTCCTATTAAAATTAAAAGGGGTTTTGACTTTTTTTCCTCATGGCATCTGAGCCCCCAGTCACCTTTAGTTGTAATTAAAAATTAATAGATGTTCCTGGTGAAACATTGCAATTTCCTTCTGTCTCAGAATATTGTCTCCCAGTCTTTCTGCAGAAGCGCCAGATATTATGAGTTTTCTTGCGTAATCAAGGAGAAATATTCCAGGCCCTCAAGATGCCTAAGAAATGTAGTATTCTGAAGATGGCTCCTTTCACTTAAAATGTACCTTATAATTCTCTTCATATTTGGCACATGTAGATACAGTTCACTCTTTTTTTTATTGGCTTCAAGATACTCTATTAGGTGCCTGCTGTATAACTTACTTAATAGCCTACTCATGTTGAAGACTTATGTGGCTTCCTGTGTTCCATCATAAAAAACAATGTTACAAGTTGTATCTTTGCTAGGCTCTAACTTTGTGTTAAGTTTTAAAAGGTACATTGCTGTGCCCTTGAGAACATTATTTGTGACCAGACGCTGTTCCAACAACTTGTATTAAACCAGAAAAAGAAGACTTTTGAAAGAAAGGGTGAAATGATTATTTAACGTGTATTGTAGGTTTGCACTTATTATCTTCAAGTAGTTGTATAAAATTTGACAAAGGCATTGCCATTTAACAAAGCAGTTTATGGATATAAAGCATTGCAATCAATGCCACCTCTCTCAACATTCTCTCTCCTCCCTCCTCTACCTATTCCTTCCCTCCCTCTTCTTAGTTTTATGAGAAATACATTGGCTTCTTGACTACATTCTTTCCCTCTTCCCCTCTTCATTTGTCTACTCCTTTCCCCTTGAGTATCTGCTTCTTGGTGTTTATTTTGTTGAACATTGACTTTGACTTCCCAAGGAATCACACTATCCGAGTTCTATATTTCAGTTAATAAGTTTGCATACACCCAATGGATTATCACCCAATGTACTTAATTTTAAGTTGATAAGCTAAATCTAACTTCCACAGATAAGGGAAACATCCATCC
This sequence comes from Dipodomys spectabilis, assembly GCF_019054845.1. NCBI lineage: Eukaryota > Metazoa > Chordata > Mammalia > Rodentia > Heteromyidae > Dipodomys > Dipodomys spectabilis. Next base: position 2,634,094 of record NW_024870698.1, on the reverse strand, counting down.
TTTGTATCTCTGGGCCTGACTTACTTCACTTAACATAAATTTTTCCAGGTCTTTCCATTTCTTTACAAATGGTACAAAATCATTCTTTCTAATGGATGAGTAAAATTGCAGTGTGTATATAGACCACATTTTCTTGATCCATTCATTCATTGAGGGGCATCTGGGCTGATTCCCTACGTTGGCTTTGGTAATAGTGCTGCAGTGAACATGGTTGTGTTGGTGGCTTTACTGTGTTCTGGTTTGTAATCTTTTGGATAACTGTCCAGGAGTGGAATTACTTTCCAGAGGGGTTGTTTTATTTATTTTTTAAACTATTTTAAAAATTATCTTTAAGTAGCTGTACAAAGGCATTTCAGTTCAACATATCAGTTTGTAAGTACAATGCATGTTGGCCACTGTCACCCCCTTCATCATCCTCTCCCATCTCTCCAACCCCACCTGTCCCTCAAGTTGCCTAAGTTCCATTTTCACATATAAACATTGGATAGTATTATGACTGAATTCTCCAGGTTTCCTCTCTTTGCCTTGTGCAAATGGAAATTAGTACAGCTACTATGGCACATGGTATGGAAGTTCTTTAAAAATGACTAGAAATAAAATTAACATATAATTCAGAAAAATCCCACTCCCATGTGTATATTCAAAAGAAGTAAAATTAAGATGTTAAAGACATTTGAGCTGGACATAGTAGTGCAAGCCTGTCAACATAGCACTTGAGAGGCAGGAGCATCACAAGTGGGAAGACAATAAGACCCTGTCTGTAAAAAATGATAGTGAGCTGGAGAGAGGGGGGAGGTTATTAATGGATGAATGTATTGAGAAAATGTGATGTATATACAAAAAGCAATCCTAGACCACCTATTACGCCTTAAAGAAGGAAGACAGGCTTTTGTTACAACATGTATATAACTTGTATCTTGGTTCCTGAAGGCTTGAAGGTGAGTTGTAGTTAGTTGCAGTCATTTCCCAATATTTTCAGATCAATGATTCTGGGACCTCGGTGTATACCAAAATAATAGGTTGCTCAAGTTCCTTATATAAAAAGGAATAGTATTTACATACAGCTTATGCACATCCTCTTGTATACTTTAAATCATGTTGATTGCTTAAAATGCTGAAAACAGCATGATGCTGTTTAAATAGTTATTATACCATGTTGTTTATGGAATAATGACAAATAGTCTTTACATGTTCAGTTCAGATGTAATTTTTTTTTTTTATCAGTCGTGGGGCCTGAACTCTGGGGCTGGGCACCATCCCTGAGCTGTTCAGTTCAAGGCAAGCATTCTACCACTTGAGCCACAGTGCTACTTCCGACTTTTACTGCTTATGTGGTGCTGAGGAATTGAACTCAGGACCTCATGCATGCAAGGCAAGCACTCTACCACTGAGCCACCTTCCTGGCACAGATGTAACATTTTTTGTTTTAGGTATTTTTTGTCTATATTTGGTTGACTGTATGAACAAGGAATATCAGGTACTTCAGGCTAATTGTTTCCCTTAAGGCTGAAGTCCTACCACCTGAACCACGCCTCCACTGCAGTTTACTCCGCCTCCCGAGAGCTGGGATAACAGGCAAGCAACACTTATCTTTAAGCTTTCTAGAGTATGAGTTATTATTATTGATTTTGGAAAGTTCCTGGCCATAATGTTTTTGAGTATTTCTCTTTTATTTTCCTTCTTGTATAAAATCACATGTATTTTACACTTTCTAAATGGTCAAAAATTCTTGGATAGTTTGGTGCTATTATCCCTTCGTCTCCACTCCCATCCTTTCTTACATGAAACCAGAAGCAAAAAGGGGCTGAGGTGAGTACTTTTTATTCCTTCTAAATTTTTATATTAGGCATACATTAACTTTTGGGTTTTTTATTGCTTATTCTAACTTGGTTTGCAGAACACAGATTGGGTTAAAATAATAGTCTCTCTGTGTGTTTTGATGTTTGGCCTGAGTATGCTTGAAAATATTCTATTCATTGAAGCTTCTACTGCAGCAAACATTGCTAGTAACCAACATGCCTTTAGTATGAGCCTGACCCTATTCAAATTATTTTACTTTATATATATATATAAATTCTATGCCTCCATCAGAAAGAATTATATTGCCCCATTTGCTAGGAAGTGGAGAGACTTGGAAACAATTATATTAAGTGAAGTAAGCCAGGTTCAAAGAAACATAGGTCCTATGGTTTCCCTTATTTGCAATAACTAGTATATGTCTAGGATAAGCAGAAAAGGTCAAAAGCTATGTACATATGACCAGATAAGATGATGTTAAGTGAATTGAACCCCAAGATAGGGGCACAAGTGATTTTTTCTTTCTTGCTATTGTTCCTAATGTATTTATAATGTACCATGTGATTTTTTTTTGTTTCTTTGTATGTTCCTCCTCCATGGTATAACCCCTGTTTTCACTGTATTAGATGTTGGTGCCCTGCATCTTGTGTATACACTTCTCTAACTTGGAGAGGGGAAGGGAAAAAACAAAATGCTTAATTAGGGATACATGTTGACCCATTGCAACAATGAGATGTACAAGACACTATGTTGAAAAATGAACTTTACAATTTAGGGGGGGAGTGTAGTTGTGGAGGTGGGAGGGAAGGGATGGTAGGGGAAAAACAAAGGAGGAGGTAACAATTCTTTAGGAAATGGACTCATTACCTTGCTCATGTAACTATAACCCCTCTGTACAGTATTTTTACAATAAAAACATATTAAAATTATCTTACCTGGAATACATTACTGAAACAACAGCATAATTCCTGCATCTCCAACTGACATTTCAGCCATCACTCACTGGCGATTCTCACTGAGATCTTCTCCTTTCATTCTGGGCGTTGTATTTATGTACCTTCATGGAGCTAGATGAGGATGTGTTAGTTTTTTTATCACTGTGGCAAGATGAGGAAAACAAAGGAGGGAAGATTTAGTTTGGCTCACACGATGGCAAAGGTTCCAGTCCACGAACAGCTGGCTCCATTGTCTTGGGGCTATGGTGAGGCTGAATATCATGGTGGAGAATGGATGGCAGAACAAAGCTGCTCACCGCTTGTGGTTAGAGAGACAGAATAGAGGTGAGGACGAGATCCTCCCTTCAAAATTACATCCCCAGAGACTTGCCTCACTGTGTAAAATCAGGTCTCACCTTTCATTATTACCACCACTTCTAGTCCACTCAATTACCAATCCACCAATGGATGATTAGAGATGCCTAGAAGAGAAGTAAAGCACACCTTTGGGTGTGTCATGACTGATCAAATGAATGAATGAACCTCTTGATGGGTGTATAATAGGACATAATTATTGGGGAGAAGGGAAAAATAGGAGGTGGGACTTGGTTAGAGGGAATAGGTTACTGTGGGTGAGTCCTGGTGAACTGTTTTTCTCTAGTTCCTTCCAGTGTTTCCTTTTCTCTGTTTCTTGGCCACTCTGGTGTGAAATGATGTATTCCACAGTGTCTTACTTGCCACAATGGACTGAAAAAATGAGCCAAAAGAAGTTTTTTTCCCTTTTTCTTTTAATATATATTTTTTATTGCCTTTAAGCAGTTATACAAAGGGTTGTAATTCAGCATGTCCTTGCTTCTTCAGGTCATTGATTGTACAAGAACTGAGGTGATCACATAAAGGAGCTATGGGTTCTAGGCTTTCCCCCCTTATATTTTTTGGTTCTTTCTTCAGTGAAGAAATTCTGTAGTTATTTGCTTATTTTTACCTAAAGAAAAAGGCCCATCTCTTAATATAACATTTTTTGACTTTGTTGTGTTGACTATACATGACTTGGATAAATTAGACATGGAAAAACATTTCAATTATAAAAAGATAAACACACACACAATTCATATCACTAGCAAGTATGTAGTTCCTGGGCTGCTAGTTAAGTGTAACTCATTACATGGAATAATGGCTGACCTTCACCATTGCTTCATTATTATGTTGCTTCCAGATCTTTTTGCCCATAAACATAGTATGGACAATACAACTTCAAGTTGTATCTAAATCTGTTCTTGCAATCAGCAGGCAGACCTGGCCAATGTCTTCTGCCCATCTCCTCACCTGAAGAATCCCAGGAGATGTTGTCTTTGCTTCTGTGCCCGTCATTCTCCTGTTTTCCCCGTAAAAGAGCTTTGATGTCAGCATGGATTCCTGCCTGTGCTCCCTCACAGCCTTATTGTTGGGATGGGGGATTTGGAGGAAAGCATACATTTCATATTCTATGTGGAAAAAAAAGATCAATGGATATGATTATTTTAACCACGTGGAGTTTCAATAGATACAAAACCTTTAAGGAAACCAAGTTATTTCTCCTTCTTCCTTTCCTGCAAATTCTTTCTCTTCCCAGGCTCCAGTTTTTCAAGATATAAGTTCCAGCTTAGAGACAGAAGCAGGAGTGTGGGATCTGGCTCACCTCATGTAGCATACATGCTTAAAGAAGGTAGAACAAACATGCAGAAGAGATAGAGGAACAAATAAGTTCATCAAATGCCAATAGCTTTTTAAATACAGCAGTAGTATGGTATCTAAATAAATATTTTAATGGTTCTAAGTCTAGTGGGAAAGCAAAGTATCATTTGCTCAATATCTATTTTTACCAAAAGGGCTAGACTGATATTTATGTTTTTTTCTTTCAACATCAGTGCATCTTGGGAAAATTTAATAATTCCACATTAATGTCTAGTCAGTGGGTATTTTAAATAATTCTGCAGATAAGTATAGAGCCTTTCTTAATGAACTTTGGTGACATGCCATTATTATGTTACTGCAGAGGAGATTAAAAACAGCACCTCATTTCTGTTCAGCCACAATTAGGGGTGAGGTTACAGCCTGGTTCATTAATCTTACAGATAAGAAATAAACTCGTTTTTTTTTCCTAAAGTGTTATGAGATTGACACCCCTGCTACTGTGGTGGTTTGTTTATTTGCATGCAAACTGTCTGGGCTTGTGGGCACTGTACTTGATTTGTCACCTCAGGATAAGATAATTTGGGATCCTTCACATTTCCAGATTATGTCATGCGTCAGGAGTTGAACCAGCTGACAAACGTGATGTGCCTGTCTTGTGTTTCCACAGGGTGGATTCTGTGAGGGGCTGATGGCTTGAGAGACACGCTGGTTTATGAACAGACACTTTTGATGCAAGAGGTTAATGCTTCTGTGAACAAGGCAGATCACATGGCACATGCTCTTCATCCTGGGAGCAGACAGAGCTGCTGAGAGGTTAGCTGGGGACTTGGTTCCTCTGAGATGCTGGGGTGGGAGTCTACCTCACGTGAAGTGTCACGGGCATTCCATGTTTTTGGGTTTCTGCAGTTGGACTTTTTAGAGAAGGTGTGCACCCGCTCATTTTTAAATATAACACAAAAGTTTGGAAATGCCACAGGTGGACACAGCCTCTTTCATTGTTGAGAATGCAGCATAATAACAGGTTAATGATCTCGTGTTAATCTATGACAACTTTTAGGTCAGATAATTGTGAGGACTAAGGAATAAGGAACATTCACTGAGTGACTGACATGGGTGGTTATTGTTCAAAAGGTTCTCATGTATTCACGTATATCATTCTGGCATCAAGAGGAGGGGGTGCTGTTGCTCAGAGACAGATGGTAGCTTGCCACAAGATGTAAGTTTCCCCGAGTTGTTACTTGAGAGAATCTAAAGGAATATCTGGCCAACTCAAACTGAGGGCAGCTGCAGGGTAGCAGGGAAGAGTTGCCACCCCTCTTGAGTTCTGGTGACAATCATGTCTCCCAGGCTGAGAAATCTTGGGGTTGTCCTGATTTCTTCATTTGTCTCATGAAGCTCTACAGTCTGCATTCCCTGTGATCACCAGCACCTCCCTTAATAACATGTGAGAGAGTTCCTTGTTCCTAGTTCTTAGCAGACAGCTCTGAAGGTTTCTATGCCATTGGCAGAAAATTCTTAATCTCTTTCAATATATTGCTCCATTCAGTGGGTTTCTATAGCTCTAGGTTCTTCTCATAGCTACCACACAAATTTGAGAAACTTGAGAGATAGTAATTGCATTTCTCTTCCCTTCCCATCGGTTCCTTCTCTTGGGCTTCCTCTCTTCCTTCTTCCTCGACCTTTCCCCCAGGATTCTTTCTGCTAAAGAACCAAGAGCCTTAAAGCTTCAGAGATTTTATTGCTTATTTGGAAAACCAATTTTTTTTTTCCCTGAGTAAAATGGCTTCTGGTTTGACGATAGTCTGAGAAAGATTTCTACATGCCTGGAAGTCATTGATTCTGTGATAAATGCTGTGCTATAAAGAAGCATCTCATTGTCCCTCTTGGTCTTTCTTCTTACCAATGGCATCTTCAGGCACTCAAATGTTTGGTCATTTAGATATTTCATGTCTATACTGACTGGATGACTCCATAACAGAACTCAGCTACTTCAGTTTCTCAGTTTTAAGATTCACACTTGTCCTCATATTTTAGCAACCCCGAAATTGGAGTGTATCTTACAATCAATAGTAGAAAAGATTTAAACAAGGGGATTTAAAAAATTTCTTAGTAATCAGTGGTAATAGGGTTTAAAGATGGATATGTATTTGAAGAACCAAAGAGGAAAAAAGAATCTCTTTTCCAGTATTTGTTAAATATCTGTTAGCTGCCAGGCTTTTGCCACATGGTGGGGATATGATAGGACAGAGCTCTGCTCAAGAAGATCTTCAACTTGATAAAAGCAATAGCAGGTTGGAGCAGGAAGAACTGAGATGCATAAATGTATGCAAAAGAATAGTTTAAAACAGTCTACCCATGTAAGTTATCTCCTGAGTTCTATAATATTAAAACTGCCTTTGGAACTGTAGTGGGGACGTGTCAGTCTTCAAAGCTGTCAGTCTTCTACCTCAATGCAACATTTTCCTAACAGGGATCTGTAGAAGCCAATGTGTCTCAGGAACTTTCACGCTTAGGCTTTCCCTCCGCCTAACGAGGGCTCCTTTATCTTAATTAGGTTTAAATGTATCTTCTTTTGACCCTAATCAAACTTCTGGCATAGAGCTACAAATTTCTTAGACTTTTTTTTTCTTTGCCATCTTTTGATTGACTTTTCTCAGTAAGTCCTTTCAGCAAGAAATTTCCTTTTAGAAAATGAAGAGGCAGAAGGAGGAGGAGAGAGGAACCAATGTTCATAGAAGTGAGCATCTTCCTGGTGCCTTCAGTCTCCAAAGCTCTTGCTGTGGTCCATGGGCCAGTAGTATTAGCACCATTTGGATGCTTTCTGGAGGTGGAATTTACGTTTTCACTGGGATCTCAGGGTAATTTGCATGTGTGTTAAAGGCTGTAAATGACAGCCCTACCCCGTGATCCCATTTACTTTTAATAGCTAAACAATGAATTTGATTTTAGTATCCTTAATTTCTAGGTAAGAGAACAAATACAGATGGTATGTTAGTTTTACTTTTTTTTGACTTTAAGATAGTGTAAAAGTGATTTTCATTTAGCAGAAATCTTGCTTTGGAATTTTATCTTTTTCTGGTCTAGCCATCTGCAGTACAATACTATCGTCACCTCCCTCGTCATCCCTTTCTCCTTTCCCTCTCCTTCTCTTTCCCCCAGCCCTCTCTGTGTCATTGTAGCTTCTAGTAAGGAATAGGATCATGAGAGCGAATAATTCATTCTAAACAGTATGACCCCTATGCCATGTTGGTAAGCTGTGATATTCGGTAAATTAGGTATACCAAATGCATTTTTGATTTAGGATATTTTCAATTTGTGATAGATTTACTGATATATAGCCTCAGTGTAAGCCAGGAGAACATCAGAACAATACTATAGAAGGTTCAGTCACTCATTTGACAGCATGTAATTGAAAAGCACAGGGATGAGTTTTCAAATTCATTTTTTTTCTGGTTGTAAAATATTTTTTAATTATCCTTGTTCTAAAATGTCAATGAATGCCAAGTAAAATGTTATCTCTGTTTTTGTTGTTTGTACAGCTATTAAACATAGAGCTTATTACATCACACAATAAAAATAAGCATCCTCAATAATGTGCTCAAAACATTATGCCATTGCATGTGCTCAGAAGTCTAGAAAGCTGAGGACTATGGGGAAGAATGACTTGATCCAAGAAGGTCTAGTTAACCACACAAAACCTAAGTAGAGCCATGCTTGTCAGAGCAGCTCTGCTCAGAGGTTTGATTCCATGTCCAGTTTTTCCAATAAGAGCAAGTGATAAGAAGTAGAAGAAGGAGGAAGGTGGAGGCCAGAAGAGAGTCATGCCCATGGTTGGCCAAGTACTTGGATAAGTACAGAGAAATGAAGAACATTCTGTAGTGGCCCCATTTCATGTTGGTCTAGATGGAATTCCAATCTCTGTCCGAGTGAATGCATTTTATAATCATTACAGACGATGGTAGCAGGCAAAAGATGCAATCTTCAAGAAGACATTGAGTATGAAGGCAGGTCTAAATAAACATAGGTCTCCTTATGTAAGTGTTTATTTTTAATCTACTGATGTTCTTTTAAGTATGAGTCATTTTTGGTCATTCTTGTTGTATCTGTACAATATTTGTACGGTTATTTACTGAGTACTTTTTCTTTAATTTAGAGTCAATAAGTAGTAACATCTGTGAAATAATGTAATGGATATACTTGGTTACATATGGTTTTGAAATGTGTGACCACAATTGATATATTACTGCCTGAAGTTTGGCCCCTTAACTTTAGTCACCATTCATTTCTGGATGAGTATTCTACTCAGAAAAAATTTACCTTAATACCATGTTACCAGTTGTCTTAAAGTTTATATATGGAAATAAATTTAAGCTGACAGAAAAATTATGAGAACAGTTAAGCTTAAAGGAATGTTCAGGTCATTATCGTGACTACAGCTCCCCCAATATCAAATGGACACATCACGGGATGTAGATTTTCTTTTCCTATTTGATGAGTTTGTTTAAAAAAAATAAAAACTTTAGTAGTGCAGAGGAGCTACACCATTGGGATTCTCTCCATCCTTTAGTCGATGTGTTTGCATACATGTGCACATAACCCTGAATACGTTCTCATATATGCTTATATTTGAGCTCTAACTTCTGCGTATGAGAGATAGAAAATAACTCCACTGAACAACTAACAGGTTAACAAAACGAATACCAGAAAGTAGAAACATGTTTTGTTGGGAAGAGGATGAAGAAAGGCCAGGCAAAGGGAACAGACACGTGGAGAGAGGAAGGGTGAACAAATACAGTTACTGTATTCAATGTACGCATGTGAACATGGAACCAAATAATTGGAGGGGATGGATGGGATTGGGAAAGGGGAGGAGAGTGACGTGGGCAACATGGATCAAGATGCATTGCATTCATAAATTGATCTCTTGAATAGAAAGCTCTTTGTGCAATTACTTTATGAAAAAGAAAGTCTTCACAAAGGAAATGAAATCACAGCTCTCCTATTGCTACTTATTGAAGAGAATTAAATGGAAACCTTACCTGGAATCATTTGGGAATTTAGTCAAGCTCAGGTGGAGACTATACTTTGAGTAGGCTGGAAAAGACAGTATGGAGTCTTCCTGCTGTTGGAAAAGGGCTGACTATGCCTGATACATCAAGCACAAGAACTTTCAAAGCCTCTTGCTGAGCAAACCTCTAGTTTCCTTATAGAGCTGGACTGGGAAGCTTCATTAAATTCTTTGGCTGATGGATGTTTTGATATATCCTCACCAAGTGGCCAGGGTATACAATTTAAGAGAGCCTTAATTTCTAGAATAGCAAGTTCATGGGTTCATCTCTATAGATAACTGTCATAATTCATGGACCATAATGAGTCCTGTGACCCCCATGAACTGAATTCAAATGGTAAACCTGGAAGAGAAATAGAGCATTCGTTACTACTTGTCCACCCACAGGATGAAGACATGAAGCTCAGAAAGGTTAAATAACAACCTCACCTTTTCAATAATAGAGCCAGGATTTGAACCCTGGTCTCCAAAGCTACAATGTCTGTCCCATCCTGTTCTTTCCCAAGAGTGACGGGGCCCGTGATTAATGCTGGGACACACTGTGAACTTATCTGCTGTGGCTTCATGACTCCATCTCTCTTTGAGTCTGTAAGCCAGACTTGATGACAAGGGAATGGTTTACCTTCGGCTCCCTGCAGGGAGGTCAGCTCCAGTTCCTCCCTGTTAGGCTTCCATAAACTCACGAATTTTCTTTTGTCAGCGCAAATACCAAACGATTAATATTCCACACTTAATGTTTCTCTTTTCCCCTGGGCTGGAAGCTCCATGAGGACGGGGAGGAATGTCTCTACTGCTCACACACATCATGTCTCTATTGTTCACACGCATTTGACAGTAGGTGCTCAAGCAATACTGCGCATGCGAAAACCATTACCCAGTTTGTCCTTCGCCATGGGAGCTGTCCTTCATATGCACTGTGCATTTTCTTTCTTTCCTCCTACCTTTGACTCATCAGAACATGTAGCAGTGGCAGAGTCAGGGTTCAAAGGCAAGTCTTTCTCTCCTGGCCTGGTATCCTTTCCTCTGCCCTTCACTACATTGTGTCTTGGGAAGGCAGGAGGTCAGTCTTCTGGCTGTGGTTCCTATCAAACCATCAATGGTTTTCCTTCTGTTTCATATTTTTCTATCCCTAGAACTAATTTCTAACCAGCGGCAGCACCATGGCAAGAAAACACCACCCTTGAGCGTCCTGCTTACTCAGCTGAAAGCAGTAACTGTTCCAATAAGCAATTCGATGTTCAGCACCTAAGATTGACTCCCTCCTTCCAGAAAGATTGCAAGCTCAACAGAACGCAGGCGAGCATGAAAAAGTTCTCTGGTCTGTTCCTCTGACTGTGGGAAGGAAAAAGCAGCACAGACTGAGCCAAGACAGGAGTATTTTCAACAAATAGGACTACCTGGATGGTTCTAACTGAATTTCTTCAGATGAGGTCTAGGGATTTCAGAATGGTTTGCTTATCAAGAGCCATGAAGACATACTGCCTGAGATAAGATGTGGGTTTGCTGTTACTGCATTGTCTTTCCTAAGTCCTGTGCTTGTCAAGGTCAAATGTTTCTTCCTCCAAGGTCATGGTCTGTGATGCATGCCAATTTCCCTGGTGTAAATATTTTCATCATGGCTGATTGCAAGCTAACATCGTGATATCACTGAAGAAGAGGAGAGAGAGAGAGAGAGAGAGAGAGAGAGAGAACACACACAAGGCAGGCTTTCATAAATTACTAGAAGCCCATGTAGTCTGGCTGGATTCTATTAATACAGTGGCTCAGGCAGGGCCTGGAGTTTCTGGTGGGAGACCACACAGTGAATGGTGAGAGATGGAAGAGCCAAGCCAATTTGAATGTGGTAGCAAGGCCAGGCATATCAGCTAGGGAGGACATAGGAAAACATCCTAGGTGAGAGTCTGAATCCTAGAGGTTTATCACTAGAGGCTGACATGGTTGACCTCCTGGGTGAACTGGATTTGAGTCCAAAACTCCACACTTCCATTGCTTTAGCGACAAGGTAGAGGTTTACAGGCATATCCCAGAGACAACCTGAGTGGTTGCACAACACACAATTCACTTTGTCTACCACAACAAAGTAAACCTGGCCACAAAGTGAATGATGCCTTATTATTTATTTTTGATTCTTAGGGCATATGAAAATTATTCTACTATACTGTAATCTATTAAATTATTCTACTATATTATAGCCTATGAAATATGTGGTAGCATTATGTCTTAAAAACAATGTACCTACCTTCATTAAAAATGTGTTATTGCTAAAAATTGCTAGCAATTCTCTGAGCTGCTGGAAAGATGGTGCCCAAGGATTTTCTCATGGCGAGGTTGCCACAAACCTTCAATTTGTACCAAACACACAATGCCTCTGAAACACAATAAAGCGAAGCACAATAAAATGAAGCTTACCTGTTTAGTAATAGTTCCTATCTTAAAAGGCTTTGAAATGATGGGTTATTATAATACATGTAAAGTGCTTAGCATGGTGTTTTTGCGCAGGACAAGTGCTTACTGTAGAGTAGCTATTAGAGTAAGCTTGAATGCAGAAGTGTGCCTGGAGCCTCCGGGGAAATGGTCTGGGAGCTGCCAAGTATTGGCAGGTTAGATCTGGGGGCCTGGTCTGATGGCCCAAAGTGTTAGGCCAGAAATGGGTTGGTCAGTGTAACTGTTTCATATCATTTGTTGTTGTTGCTTTGGAGACAAGGGCTCCCTATGTAGCCCAAGGTGTCCTGGAACTCACTATGTTTCCCATGTAACCCTGCCGCTTCGATCTCACGAGTGCTGGGATTTTAGACACGAACCACCATGCTTGGTTTGAAGAAAGAAAAACACAACAAGACATATTTTGATGATTTGTGAATTTTTCTCTTTGCTCTCAGGCAACCTGTTTTAAAAAAATCTCCTCATTCTCTTTTTCATCATGGCAAGCTATTCAAAAAAGATCTTTAAAAATGGATTTGAGTTGGCTCAGAACAACCCAAAAGTTATGTACGTGGTGGAGGAAGTGGAAACTATGGAGAAAAAGGAGACGAGGTGAGAGTATTACTGTATTAGAATGGGGAATTTAATCCTGAGGTCCTTGTCCATGAAGGATATGTGTGTCCGTGTGTGTATGTGTGTGAGTGTGCATGAGTATACCTGTGTATATGTGCATGCATTCATGCACACACATATGCACACATACATACATGTGTATGTGTGAAAATGTGCATGCAGTGCATGTGGGAATGTGTATATAAGCATATATGTGAGTTCATGCCTGTGTATGATTATCTGTGTATGTATATCATATCTATACGTGTGCATGTGTGCTTGTATATGTGTATACATGTGCGTGTGCATGCATGCGCATATGTGTGTGTAGTTATAAGTCTCATGATTAATGCTGGTCCTTCACACGAGAGCATCTTTCTGTGTGCCTTTGTCACAGTGTGCAATCTCTGTTCTGCACAGGTCTATCTGCTAGCTCTTTCCAGACTCAGAGCCTTTGCATACATCCTTGCCTTAGCTTACTCCTCCCTCTTCAGAGATGATTACCACCTCACTACTCTTTGCTTCCTTCAGTCTCCTCTCCCCGCCCCCCCCCCCCCCCCCCCCCGGGCAGTTTCAAAAGTAGATTTCCTCTCCACCGCCCTCTCTGCTTCTTTTTTGCTTCTCTAGCTGGCATTTGAACAAGTTATATTTGGCAAGATCAGATCAGGAAATAACTATTTTTCAATCAGCATTGCTTCAAGCCTACTTGGGAAGGATCTGCCAAGGATGAGAGTATCTCACCAATTCTGTGATAATTTTGAGTATTAAACTCAACTTGTTTTTAGATATCTAATAGTTCAGTCCAATTTGACACCTAAACTTCAGTTTCTCATCCACTGTATGTGTTTTTCCTCCCTCTAGGGTCCATCTTGACTTCAGATACTATTGAAGAAGGTCTTCAGGACAAATGTACTTGTTCACTTTCTTCCCTTGCTTCCTCCTCAGATCCCAGCTCTCTGCCCCCCTACCTCCCCAGCTGTGAAAAGTTGCATTGAAAAGGAGAGAAGGGTGAAAGGTATGTGAGCAAGGTAGCTGTGTGATTTGCAGTTCTCTCTCACCAGGGACCAATCAGACAAAGCCCAGCAAAGCACGGGGGCGGGCCCAAGATTGTCAAATCAGGTGGGCACCTTCAGGTGGTTGCCCTAGGCAAGCAACTCTACAACCTGGTCACATTGGGTTGTATAGCACAGGTCTAGCCTGCTACAGTTATTTATTAGGAAAATATTATTATTATTATTACAAGGAAGAAGGTCTCTTTGGGCAAGGAGGGCAGGAGAGGCTGAAGAGAGCTGTGGCTTGGAGTAGTCAGTTCGTTTTGGAGGGGTGCTGAGAGGTGGAACTTGGAAAACACCATTTGGCTTGTAAGCTTGACGTCAGACTCGCCCACACTTCCCTGAGCCATCTGTCTATCTCGCCATCTCCCGCTTCTCCCGGGCTCGCAGTGCATGCAAAAATCCGTGGGAAGTGCCCACAACTCCCCCAGCACCAAACAGAGAGGCTAAAGGAGAAGACGGTGGCATTTTTGAATCTCATTTACTCCATTCCCTTTTCTGGCATGGTCGTTTCATTCCCTGGGGCTACAGATCAGGGCTTGTATTTCCCCCCCTCCCATCCCTTCTCTCTCTTCCATCCTCTGTCAGTGCTTCATGCTTTGACTGGATTTTAAGCTTCTGTTTATTGACTGGGGATAAGAGTAGATTTAGGCTTGTGCCAACGGCACAAAGGAAAAAGGAGATTTGTGAATGTGTGGCAATCGTCACTAGATTCTAGGAAGTTTTCATCCATGAACCTTTCCTGTCCTGGGCTGGGGAGTGGCTAATGCTCATTATTTCTTAAACATTAGACATTTGAAGAGAAATCAACTAAAACCACAGAACCCTAGAATTCTAGCCTTAGAGGCAAACTTGCACATTCTCACGGCGCACTTAAAAAAATATGCTTGCAGTTTTTTGACCCATGACAACTGGACAGGCTAGTGAGGGACAGCATGCTGGTTTAGGGTACCACACTAAAGGCCTGATTTAATCTTGTATAGGTGAGCATGTGTAGATTGCCTGCATAGGTATGCTAGTTGAAGTAGGCAAGCTCCCAACCCTTCTTCCTCCTCCCAACCCAAAAAAGATGAGGTCATGAGAGCCTGGACCCTATTTCTGCAGCAGAAGAAGGTGGCAGCCCAGCAACAAGCAAGACAAGGAGTTAACAGGGTACAGTCTAGAGGAGGAGATGGGTGAACACACCAGTTCTCTGTGACAGACCGGGGAAGACCTCTTTCTTTCTAGTGATGTCTGATTTTTATTTTATTTTTTTAGCTTGAAGCTGTTTTCTGCTCTCAATTCTCTCTGCTGGCCCCAAACTACAGCAGAAACCGGTGGTGCACATCTACAAACAACAGCAGGGCTCTCCGTGTGTCATGTGTCACAGTGGAGGTGTGTTGGTTCTGGTGCATAATCAGAGGGATGTCCTCTGTGGGGATGGGTGTGGAAGAGCAGGAGGCGAGCTCCAGAGCCCATGGGCCTCCTAGACACTACAATACTATAGGCCGGAAGGTGCCTTGACTTAGAGGCAGGTAAGGAGGAAATGGAGGTTCTGAGCTCCCAGGAGAAGAGTAGATACACACGTGCTTTAGAGTTCTCTTCATCTTTGAAAAATCCCATATATTAGATGAAATTCAGATAATTGATCCCATGGGCCTGGAAGTGGTTGCTGTGGAAGATGTACACCACAGATTACCCTGTGCCACACAGACCACACAGACCTGCTCATAGGATGTACACCAACAGATCAACCTGTGCCACGGATGTACTCTCTAGATAACATAACCCTGTGCCATGGGATGTGATCCACAGATTGCCCTGGTAGATCCCTATCTCATTATTTATTTATTTATTTATTTCCTTTGGTTGGTCATGGGGATTGAACTCTTGGCCTGGAAGCTGTCCCTCAGTTATTCAGATTAAGGCTAGCACTCTACCACTTTAGCCATGGTGCCATTTCTGGATTTCTGGATCTAAGAGTCTCATGGACATTTCTGCCCAGGCTGGGTTTGAACCACGATCCTCAGATTTCAGCCTCCTGAGTAGATAGGATTACAGGGGTGAGCCCAGGAGCCCGGCTGATCCCTATCTCCTTGTGATCAAGCTACCTTCAGTCTTGGAACCAGGCAGGTATGAACATCCAGGTGGTTGGTGCCCCAGCTCACAAGTGTTTGTTTCCCGAGGATGCACCTTGCCAGATGTACCTGGCCCCAGCTGGCACAGGTCACGTGTCTGATAGATTCCCTCCACTTCCTCACCCTGCAGCCCCACTGGGAAAGGGAGCAGGGGATCAGCTCTGACTGACTTGCCATGTGTATCCTGCTTCCCTTTGCTAGTGTTCAGTCTTTAAAGAATCACACGTCTGTTTCCTGAAAGACTTCTCCTTTGTGAAGCCTGGGAGTGAGGATGGTGATGGATTGTCCAATCCCACAGTCTCATTTTACAGAAGCGCCTGAGTTTCAACTTGGCCAAGGTCATGCAGCCAATAAAGGGATTGAATTGAGTTTGTAACAAACAGCTACAGTTTCTTACCACACACACACACTTTTTTTTTTTTTTTTTTTTACAAATGGATATGTGCTTTGTCACTTAGCTGTATTTTTACACAAACAAGTGTGTGCATTCCTCTAGAAAGGGACTCCAGGCCAAGGATGCACATGAGCACTCTCCTGCCAGTGCACAGAGTCCCATGACAGAGAAGAAGCTCTTCAAAAGCTTCCAGTCACACTGTGATTATTTGTGACCTGCTCCCTATTTATACTCTGTACCAGAGACCTCGGTGGAGAACATCTGGTCCTCTGCCTCTGTAGTCAACAGAAATGACTTAAAATTCTACTTCCAAGTGACTGTCTCTCTCCCATTCTGCAGTGATGAGCTGGGTCAGTTCAGATGAATGTCTCTGTTGTGATCTATATCTGAGTGACGATGGTGGGCTGGTGAACAAGGCTGAAGGCTTTGGGGTCCCAGTCCCATGAGAGGGGGGAACTAGAGGTGGGGGCTCCCTGTCTGGAGCAGCTCTCCCCTCACTCCTGAGCGCCTGTAGGGCTGCACTTGGGAACACTGGCTCTTGGTGAGAAACTTTTTCCCCTTGAAGGTGACATTTCATGAACACATTCTTTTGGCTGCCAAAGCCAAGGGAGTGCTGGCTCCTCGTGAATGGAGGCCAGGGCTGTGGTTTGACCTGTGAAACACAAAATGGCTTCCTCACTGCAAGGAATTTGGGGTCCAAAATATCGATAGTGATATATTTGAAAAAATCTTAGTAAGGAACCAAGACTTTCTTATGAAGAATAAAGAAGTACTGGCAATAAGCCATTCATCCCAAAGACTACAGTCCAGCTCCAAATCATCTCTATTTCTGAAATGTCTGTGATTGGGCCTACCTTCCTGATAGAAGCAAATAGAAATCTTCTTATGAGCAGAATAGCAGGACTGGGACCTCACTAACAGTGCCAAGTAAGTCTCTCTCTCTCTCTCTCTCTCTCTCTCTGTATGTTGAGTAGGGAGCTGTGTAAAAGGTATCAAAAAATCAAAAGATTACAAATTCTTTACATAGCCTGTTGGTTAAATGTTAATTTTTTTAGACCATAGTTAAATACTAATAATGGACAGAATGATGATTTTATTCTATCTATCTATCTATCTATCTATCTATCTATCTATCTATCTATCTATCTATCTATCTATCATCTATTTAACATCTATCCATCATCTGTCATCTATCATCATCATCATCTATTAAATAATAATAATGGACAGAATGATGATTTTATTCTATCTATCTATCTATCTATCTATCATCTATTTAACATCTATCCATCATCTATCATCTATCATCATCATCATCTATTAATTGAAAGAAGAAGCCCAGATAAATAGAAAATTATATCAAGACAATGAAATTAACCCAAATTATGTCAGCAGTACATAAAATGAAACTGATCATTTCCAGGCATGAGCCACCGGCATATGGCTTTAAGTAATTTTTTTTTAAGTTGTAGGAAGAAGATTGATTTTTTTCCCTCTGTTATTTTCCCTAGAGTGTGGATTACTATTTTTTTTTGATTAAAAAAATAAACTTTGTCTTTCAAGATGAGTGGCATGAGGGAAGAAAGTCCCTTTTGATGGTTTAAAAAGGTGACACTTGCTGTTCTACATGAATAACAGAAAACACGTGCTCTCTTGCAATGTCCTACACCTTTATCCAACTTTGTACCAGGAACAAGAAACCCAAACACCCTCACAACTTTCCCAGTCTAGAAGGGACTTGCGCTAGTGTGTGGAGGGCAGAAGAAAGCAATTTCCTTCCATTTTCTGCCCGAGTGCGCCTTTCCCGCTTTGAAGTTTGTTTCACCAGTAAGGTGTTTCATTATTTTTCCCACATAAAAAACCTGTGTATTATGAGACCCTGTTGAAGGTCTCCTTGCTCGTGTGTGTCACGGCGTCTCTGTGGAGGGAAGGAGACTTGGGAGAACGATGAGAATGGTAGGGGAAAGGAAGGCCTTTTACGGAGTGTGGGGGAAATAAAAGGAAAAAAGAAAGTTGTTTTGCCCTGCGGGGGCTACAGAACACATTTGTCCCCCCTAATCAGTGGGTCACTTCACCTCTGTGTTGTTTGGGAGAATCATCATCTAATTCCAAGCCTAAGGCTGGGTCATCAGACCCACTATCTTCTGCCGACCCTTCCCTTAGCTTTGTGTTACCATTTTCATGATCAAATTTCTTTGCTCCCTTGGATCAGTTAAGACAGAAGTTATGAGACCTCTCCATCATTCGCCTCTCTCTAAGGTCCTTCCTCTTTTGCTACTTTCCCATTTTGGGTCTTTTTTTTCCCTCCCTCTTTCTCTCTCTTCATCTCAGTGATTCTCCTCTTCTCTCTATAACGTTTGCATCTCTGGGGATTTCTATGTGTGCCTCTGGGCCTTTCTATTTAGTTTTCAAAACCCATGCTAGGATTCTATTTTAGTCCACCCATCTATCCTGCTGACCACAGTGCAAGGGAGGGGGTTTAATCAGCCCCAGCCGCTGGAGGGCTGTGGCTTACTTCTGCCTGGTGTTGTTCCAGTTGTGGAGTTGATTTTGTCATTTCCCAGCATGCTCCAGGAGCGCTTCCTATTCGGAGCTTGGATGGTGCTTTCTCTGTGTCTGCCAATAAGCTTGGCTTTGAAAACCTAGTTTAGAATAGATGGGACACTTAAAAAAAAGAAAAGAGTGTGTGCTATCTTGGCATTTCCTGTTCCAATAGCAGATTTCTTATGCTTTGATGATTCCAGAATGAGACCTAAATGGTGAAGTGGCTGGGGAGGACTCCTCCTTGCTACTCTCTGCGTGTTCTTCTAGCAGTTCTGACTCTCTTGAAGTGGGCCATTCCATATCCACGCCGCATGCTCTCCCCAGGGTGCTTCTGGAGGCAGAGACCCTGTCACCCAGGCCCTAGTGACAAGTGCAAGTCAGTAAAACACCAATCATGAGACCAGTGGTGAAACACAAGCTTTGAACAAAATGGAATTAGCAGAGTTATTTGAGCCCAGAATGATTCATGAATCAGGCCACGCTTGAAAGGCAAAGAGGTTCAGAGAAGGCTGCTGTGCCACGCAGGCAGTGTTTATAGGAAGGAAAAGGCTGAAGAAAGCAGAAACAAGGAATGAAAGGAGAAGGCTGGTTACTCCAATGTTCCTTTCCATGGAAGGGTTAAAGCAGAGTGGACTTCCTTATCATCCTGCCTAGAATGTGTGGGGATTTGGTTATTATGGATCTCTCCTGATTTCATGGAAGGTCAGATAAATCACTTAATTTCAGCTTGGTGATGTGAAACATTGACGTGAGGGACTCCATTTTGGTTTGCTTTTTGGGGGAGCACTACCGTGTGGTAGTGCAGTCCAAATTGGTGGTAAATTTTACTGAATTCAAGGGAGCTTTGTCCCTTTACCACTCTGGTGATGTTCCAATATTCATCTCTACAGCTGGCTTGTCTCTTAAGGGTCAGTTGACTACAGCATCCTTGGGGTGACCACATGTCCTTTCATTTGAGTCCTGTCTCATGCTCTATGGTACCCAGGGACAAACCTGAATGAGGCCCTGGGTTGCTGGAGGGAGAAAAGGAAGGAATGGGGAGGATCTATGTACAGCTGCCCCACAACCCCACTTCTCTGCTCCATTCTGCCTTGTTGTCTCTCATCAGATGGTATCTTCTTCTCACAAGCTGAGGACCCCGCCTCCTCCTCCATCACCCCAGCCACCCCCCCTCCCCGCCTGGCTCCTCTGGCCTCCATGTGGTGCTTACATCTTCCTGGCAGAGCTGCCCACTCTCCATATTTAGGTCCTCTCAGCATTCGGGCTACCATTACAACATCCATTTACATGGATGTCTAATGCAACTCAGTGCTACTCAAATTCTTCAAAATGCCGATGTCTGAGTGCTTGTTTGGATTTGGCTTTGGGTCTGGCATGAGGCCCGAGAATGTGCATTTCAAACAAGCCATCAGATGTCACCAATCTTCAGATATCCTTGGATGTGGCTGCTTGGGAACTGTTTTGGGTAAATCAGTGTGCTAAACTGCCCTCAATACAGACTTCAAAAACTTGCCTAGGATCAGTCAGTACCCATGCTTCAACCCCAGTCATGACTTGCCACTGTCCTTAAGAGAGTTAAAAGTGATTAGCATGGAAAATAGCTTACCTCTGCACTTGTCTCTTGAAGGTCACGTTGCTGCCTCCTAGAGCTGCTCTCACACCCCAGGGCTAAGATAGGTCCAATCTTATCTATCTCACCTGGCAGCTATGTTTACTATACGTCCCTTTACGTGGCCAGGTGGAGTTCAGAACTCTCACATTTTTTTGTCAATCAAGGGACTTGAACTCAGGGCCCGGGCACTGTCCCTGAGCTTTCTTGGCTCAAGGTTAGCGCTCTGCCACTTTGAGCTACAGTTTTCTGGTGGTTAATTGGAGATAAGAGTCTCACGACCTTTCCTGCTTCAGCTGGCTTTGAACTGTGAGCCTCTGATCTCAGCATCCTGACCATTATAGGTGTGAGCCACCTGTGCCTGGCAAAACTGTTACATTTAGCTTGATGCTGTTCATCCTTACCTTGCCTCGTGTCTAGGCTGGATTAGTTCCTCACACTTTTCCTAGCCCTTTACTCTTTGGATCCGGCTTCTTTACATGTCTACAATGGGCCATCTAAGACAGATTAAATGTCAGCTCTATACTGGGCCCCTTCCTCCAGGGGGTTCTTATTAATGACGTTATTGATCCAATGAGTAATCTTAACTAGACAGAATCAGCTTCTGGGAAGCCCATGTCCCAGCCTTTTCTAGGTGTTAACTCCTTTCTAATTGCCCCCAGTGAGTCTTGTCACTGTCCTCTGAGACCTTGTCTTCCCGAGCTAGTGGAAAACGGGATGGTAGAACTGGGAGACAGGATGCCTGGTGGGTTTGATTCAGAAATTGCAATCACAGTGTTGTTTTCTGATTTGTTCTTATCTTAAAATCCAGGTACCCTTAGGACTAGAAATAAAGTTCCCAAAGAATTGTGGGTATCCTTATGGATTTGATTTCTCTCCCCTCTGCCTTCCCCCCCCACCCCCAGTTCTATCAAGGCCATTGTACAAGCATTCGGGTCTCCTCTGAGGTTCCTGTTCTTGGTTTCATGGGCTAAGAGCTTAAACAGGAACTCTGGAGACATGTCCTTAAAAGTCCTAACTCCTCTCAATATGGGAATTTGAGCTGCTTTGAATTAACCTTCACCTTGTCCTTTCTGCAGCCTCGAGCTAGTCCTGTGCCCTGAGCTTAAAAAAATAATACAAGATGTGTAACAGCTGGATAAAAAGGAAAAGACTGGGATCTTATGGAAAATAGGGGGGACTCAGCAGAAATTCGTCGAGCCTTTTGTCATTCTGAGTGCTTAGTTTGTCGGTGGATAACAGATTCTGCCTCCCAGCCTGCCTTTCACTAAAATGGCTAGGTAAGTAAGTAAGCAAATATAGCAGTTAAATAGATAACGAGGTCCCATTGACTTTCTGACCCTCATAACTGGTTGTTTTCTCAGTGATATTTTAATGGAATATTTTAGGTTTTATTTAGTTTCTTGGGGCTTTTTTTTTTCTTCTGTGACCATATTTTTTTTTTCTCTTAAAATTGGCTTTTAGGTTGGAGCTATGTCTCGAACTGAACTCTTATTTGAAAGTCATCATAGGACTAAGGGAAGAGGACCAAATGGCAGAGACACTGAAGAGGCTGTATGCCAGCGCAGGAATCCAGCTGCAGGTTAGATTTCTTGTGCTTCGTTAGAGTTGTCTGGGGACAGACATGAAGCTTTGTGAGCATAATTGATGTACAATAAACCGCACATATTTAAGACAGACAATTTGTTGAGTTGGGAGCTGGGATTAGACTCGATGACCTGCGGGACACACAAAGATACCACCCCCCATGTCAGAGGGCATCACTGTACCGGGGAGCTGCATTCAGCCGACCCTCCATCGACAAATCTGGCCCAGGGAGAAGCATCTGTGAATCCTCTGGGAGTGCGGTGAGGGGACCGGGCTCTGGAGCTCTCTGTCTGCACGGGGGTTCTGTAGTAGTCTCTGCTACGCTACTTGTGACAATGCAAAACTGTGTTGCCGTCTGAGGCACATGTGCTTGTCTCCGCCATCAGACTCTGAGGACCAGTTCTTGTCTCATTTGTCTCTTAGCAGCCAGCACAGTACCTGGTACATAACAAGTACTCAGTAAATGAATGAGAAGTAATGCAAAGTGCTCATGTAACGTACCATGGGGCAGAAGGGAGTGGTGATACTGACACTATTCTTGGAAGGAGATTTACTATTACATGGAGCACCTGTAGGAAAGAGTTCAGGGAACAAAAAAAAGACGTTTTGGTGGAGGGAAAACTTGAGGTGAAATTGGAGTGGCATTTCTCTTTCCACTGAGATCCAGAGACAAATAAATGGGAGGTTTCCATAAACAGTAGAACCAGGCTCAGCATCACAGCCATTATCTGCAAAGAACGCCCTCCAAGACCCTCAACGAATGCCCAAAACCACAGAAGGTAATTCTACAAATAACCTTATAAATATTACATATAAAATACTTGCCTATGTATATATCATACGTATGATTTAACTTATGAATTAGGCATACTAAGAGGTGAACAACAATTCCTCATAATAAAACAAAATAATTATAATAGTAAAGGTGTTTTGAGTGTGGTCTCTTTCTCAAAACAAAATAAGTACCAAGAAATGGATACTTGTAAGAGGGGAGGGTGGGACTAAGGGGAGAGGGGTAGAAGAATGAAGTTGGGCGGTGGGGGCATGCAGATAAGACTTCATTAAGGCTCAGTAGCTAGGTTCATATGACCATATACAATGATGCTTGTCAAAATGAATTCCAAGAAATGGAAACAAGAGGGTTTTTTTTTCTATTTTGCTTTTTGTTTTGTTTTCTCTTTTGTCATTGATTTCTGTACCTTTTGTCTTGTATGTAAGTTTATCTGTGTTGGGGAGGGTAAGCAGACACACAGAAATGGTGGGACAAAAGGTGAACAAATGCAGCAGTGATTGAAAATGGCCTATACAACTTGTGGGGGAGGGAGTTTGGGAGGGAAAAAACTGGGAGAAAACGAGGGAAGAGGTGACACTGTTCAAAAAGAAATGTCCTCGTTACCTGACATCTATACATCACAGAGTAACAGTAACAAAAAAATTCATTGTATTTAGCGCAGAGCTAAGAAATATAAGGGAAGTGTGGGTGGGGGTGGTGGTGGTGAAGATGTGGAAGTTGTGACATGGATCAAGATGCACTGTACACAGAAACTGCTTTGGTAAGTTGCAAAAAAATTCAATACGTAACCTAAAATTAAGCTACGTGAGGGAAGGGTTGGGTTGGGAGAGGTGGGAGAGAATTTGGAATGAGGTGACATTGATCAAGATGCACTGCATTCATAAACTGCTTTGGTGAATAGCAACTCCTCTGTGCAAATACTTAAAGATAACAAAATGTTCAAAAAGAAAAAGAAATAAAAGCAGAATGGACCTAGAACAAATCATATTAAGTCCAGCTCAAATGGCGTGTTTTTTCTGTCATATGTGGAAGCTAGATCTAGAATACACCAGAACATGATAAATTGTACAGGTCTCTAGGAATTTATACACAGTGAGACCAAGGAGGATATTGCTAGGAGAGGATCACAAAGGTACAATACCTATGGGCATCTGATCATGTAAAATAATGTTTATTGAAATGAACTTGACACAATGGAAGCAAGAGGTTTTGTTTCGTTTTCCTTTTGTCTTATTTGTTCATTTATCTGCCTTTGGGTGGGTAAGGGTGGAGGAGCAGAAATGGGGGGAACGAAGGGTGAATAAATACAGCAGTGGCACTCACTAGCCACTATGCTGAAAATGAACTGTACAACTTGTGGGTAGGGATAGGAGGGGAAAACTGGGAGAGAGGAAGGAAGAGGTGATTGTGTCCAAAAAGAAATGTACTCTTTGCCTGACTATGTAACTGTAACCCCTCTGTACATCACCCTTACCATAACAATAAACAATGAAAAATTGAAAACGTAGTATTGTACTTTCACCATTTTAGAAAGAAGCACATTATGACTTCTCTGAATTACCAGTACTACTACTCTTGTGCTTTGGGGCTGTTATTAAAGGTTACTTGGACACCAGCCCTGTGGTACCTTATCAGTTGATCTGCTACCCAGGATGGCTTCTGCTATCAGTCCACAGGTAGCAAATCTACTGTGTGTTCGCTGGGTAAAGGGCTCATCTGATATTACCTGGGCAGGTGGGTGTTTATCATCCCACATATCCGCTGTGGGACGGTACAAGATGCTCATCGAACTCAGAATGTGGTACAATTAAAAACTTATGAATTGTTCATTCAAAAATAACTTCTATTTCTATTTTCTTTGGAGCAAGGTTAACTTCAGGTGACAGAAACTGGAAAGCCAAACTATAGTGAAAAGGGAGAATACTATATTTTCATAGTCTCTTCAAAACTCATTGAATTCTAATGTGTGTATGTGATATATAATGTACGTTGCTTTCCTTGCCCAATAAGTCCCATGGAGCACTGTTAGAATTGCTATATTCTGTTAAGAGACAACACAGCTTCTGGAAGCTCTTTGTTGTTTCACAAATCTAATAATTGAGAAACAGTTCTTTACTTGATGACATGAAAAGAAAACCCTACTCTATTAATTTGGATAGAGGTTAATTCACTCTAATAGTGAAATAGCATGACTTACTGAAAGTAACATGCCCCTAGTTGAGCAATGAAGGGGAGTTTGTCAGCTTAGCTTCTTACCATCATCTATGGACCAACGTTCAGTTCTCACATGCCATGTTCCTTATCCTCTGCCATTTCTTAGGGATTTGATGATCCTCTGTGATGCAGCTTCTATACAGAGAAATAGTGATGTAGTTCTATATGTCATTCCCATTCCTATGTCATTTATCTAATGTTAACCATACACTTACTACGCATACATATAGATCGCTGTAAGGGAGTCTGGGAAATGTAGTCACAACTTGGCTCAATTCTCTTCCTAAGGGAGAAGGAAAAAAAATGGATTCCAGTGCATAATTGTAGTATTTGCCAAAGGAGGACTGCATTTAAACAACCAGCCATTTCATAAGCTGATCCAGGGAATTCTGTCAAACACCCAATCAGTTCTTTATTTGAAGCTTCATCAGTAAGTGTTTCAAGCCATCCAGAATCCGCATAGTGGTAGGAGTTCAGATGGTGTCCAGCCCAGGGCTAGGTGGAGAAGTTTAGTCTTAGACTTCCATGACTCACATCTTCTCCATGTTTCTTTCTTCTCTCATAAAAGCATTGCCTATTCTGTTGCTATTTCTTCAAATGTCTGCCTTCTCCCACTATTACTTTAAATCTATGTTGTCAGCCTTTCTCTGCTCCTTCTGATCCCACCGCCGAGAAACAGTGTAAAATAGAGTGCTGGGCTTTACATACCAAGGGAAACGGGAAAAGTTGGATAGACCAAAGGGCATGTAATCTTGTATACTTCAAGAACTGATTCCTGCTATGCATTAAGCTCAAAGAGTGTGTGGGCCTTTCTTCTCTGTGGTTTACAAAGTACAGTCCTCTCTTACAAACCTAGTCTCTGGAGGTAACAGAAAAGATCATGGAAGACAAAGAGAAAAGCCCATCCCAAGTGATGAAAAGAACTGATTAATGAGTGAGGGAATGAATGGATGAAATTTTGGCTTCTCTCGGATTCCTCATTATGCAGGGATTTGACAGGATGTGAGCTACTTCTAGTTCTTGCCCTTATGTTGCTCACACTTTGCTGCTTGAAACCGCTCCAGAATCAGCCATTCAGATTCGACAGAACTGCATAGAGGTGGAAGTAGAAGAGCTTTGAGACCTGATATTGGGTGAGTTACATTAGCATAGAGGATGTGGAGAGACATATTTTAGAACAGGTTCAGACAAAAATGGAAAGACTATGAAAAATGAACTAGATGAGGAATGGGTGAATAAATAGGGAGAGGGGATGGTTAGTGGAAAAGAACCTTCTAGAAATAGAGAAAAGCATCCCAAAAGCAATGAGACAGGAATATAGTCCTTTAAGGGAACCAAAAGAAGTTCATGGTGGCCGGAGACCAGGAAAGAATGGGAGAGCAGGGCGGGGCCTGTGATACGTCTTCGCTCTAAGAAGTTGGAATTTGATTTTGAGGGCAAGGGGAAATGATTGAAGAATTTTAAGTAGACAAGTGATATGAATAGATTTGCACTTTTAAAGAAATCCATATGGAGTCAGACTGAACTGGTGGAGGGAAGGAGAAGGGGTACAAGAGGCGGGCGGTGGGTAACGAGTATGGAGAGAACAGAGGTTCTTGATGCATTGAGGGCTTAGAGGGGGAAAGAGGCACTTATCTAAAGAATCTAGTTTAAGGAGGGAGGTGATGTGATGCTTTTATCTGGACACATAAGACCCCACACCCCAGGCTTCACTGTCCTCAAGAAACAAAAGGTGACACCATGTCTTCCTGTGACAATCAGATGAAGGCATTAAACTATTGGTCTAAATATCACATGATTGGAGGTGGCCCATGGTCCTTGATAGCAGTTCTGGGGGAAAGAAGCCATGGTGTGTGTGTTCCCTGGTGTCTGCTATGCATACCTCTCTCCTGACTCTGAAGGTGAACTCCTGCTGTGTATGGCACTCCTGGACTTTGGAGATCTTTCTCTTTGAGTTACAAGTACAGTGTCCTCTTAGACTCTGGAATAGAGAAAAGGTGGGATGGGAAGAAGAGAGAAATGCTCACACCATCTTTGCTTAGGTCTAGTGCTCTACCACTTTGAGCCACAGCACAACTTCTGTTTTCCTGGTGGTTAATTGGAGATAGGAGATAGGAGAGTCTCATGGAGTTTCCTGCCTCAGTTGGCTTTGAATTGCAATCCTCAGATTTCAGTCTCCTGAGTAGCTGGGATTAGAAATGTGAACCACCCATGCCTGGCCCTGAATTGTTTTTGAAGCCTCCTGGTGAGATCCACACATTTACCACACAAGTGGAGCAAACCAGAAAACTGAAAGATAGGGTTTGGAGATTTGGAGCTTTGAAAAAAGCTGCAGCTAATTCAGTGGCACAGATAACAGCCGCCAGAATTATTTTCATGATTTCCCTTCCTATCCATGCATGGTTGGAATACAGAAAAGCAGCCAAAGCAGCTCTAGGAGCTTTAAGTGAGGTCTATAGGGTCCTTCAGAGTTAGGATCATGTCATCTTCCTTTTCTATTTGGATCCCTTTTACATCTTGCCTTATTGCTCTGGCTAGGAATTCTCATGCTATATTGAATAGGAGCAGAGGAAATGGACTAATTTCCTAGTCATTTGCATGTCGGTCTGGGGAGTTTTTTTGTTTTTTGTTTTGCCAGTCCTGGGGCTTGAACTCATGGCCTGGGCACTGTCCCTGAGCCTCTCTCCGCTCAAGGCTTGAGCCACAGCACCACTTCCGGCTTTTTTCTGTGTATGTGGCACTGAGGAATCGAACCTAGGGCTTCATGCATGCTAGGCAAGCACTCTACCACATTCCCAGCCCTGGGGAGTTATTTCTAACTAGAGTTTTAACATATTTTGATCTGCCCTAGTAAGGTTGGTCGCTGGGATGGTACATCTCTTTCTTTGTTTATGGTGTTTAGGATGTGGGAGTACTTGGGATTTTCTGTGAGGTTGTAAATTGACCCAGGTGACAGGCATAGACCCAGGTGATGCCTATAGTAGCTCCTGCTTTGTCTGTTTTTTAAAATGGTGCTGACAGGTAACCAGAACAAAGGTGAGTTTGATGGGATGAAGTTTGGCTGCTTTTTTCCCAGCATTGCTGGTTGCTTCTCAAGGTGTGGGTGGCTGGTGTGTGTATATTGGGCTCCCGGCAGAGTTGAAGCTAGAGGCACAGATTCTAGTGGGGGAGGTGAGGGATGTAGGAAGCTTGTCTTGGCTGAGTAGAGACTTTGTAGTGAGAGAAGTGTGGTTTCAATCAGGGCTCTAGAACATATGCCCTTCGTGTATCTGAGAAGATCCTACCGGTGGTGTAGGTGGTGGGAGGAAAGAATGGGGGTGCTGTGGGGGTAATTGCTGCCTCAAGGTACCAAAGCTATGTCTCAACACCACGCTTCTGTATTCCAGAGAAAGAGTACTCTCTGAATGCCGAGAAGGTGTTTGAACTGACTTGATGAATAGGGGTTTGAAACATAGTCCTTCAGAATCTGAAGTGCAAGCTCTCCCCTTTTATTCTGTGTTATTTTAGTATGTCTGTCACCAATTCTTTTGCTAGGGATGCTGCAAAAGACGTTTGCTTTCTCTCCCCCCCCCATCCATTTTGAAGTTTAAGACCCCAGGTTTGATTGTGCTTGAAGGTAGGGTTTTTAGGAGATGGATTAGATTCGACTCACTTGAATGGGATTAGTATTACTGCAAAGCAGAGTCCAGAGAGATCTTTCATTCCTTCCTTCACATAACCACAGAGAGAAGACAGCTCAAGCCACAACCCAACATGCCAGGGCCTTGAAGTCTGGACTTCCCCAGGCTCCAGAACTGTAAGTTGGTTAAGCCATCCAATCTATAGTCCTTGTTGTAGTAGCTGGAGAGACCATCTTTGTTGATCTAAATTTCGGGCCTTCAAAATAGGCTTAATTGTTACCTTCTCCAAAACCCTCATTTTTTTTCTTTTTTCAAGCACTTGGAATTTTTTTTTTATTTTTAGAGACTGTATTCATGAATTAGTTCTCCTGTTAAACTATTATAAGTAATCTCAATACTGTGTCTCCTGTAGCATTCCTGAGAAAATGTAATTCATTGCTATGTGTTTGTAGATAGGGTGATCCACTGAACAGATTCAGAGCCAAAGAAATGCAACAAGACAACAGTCTGTAAGACATAGAAAATCTGGAAAAGTAGTTTCAAGATTCTGCCTCATACCGGACTTGCCCATTAGAACTTCTGAGATTTTTCTTTTTTGTGCTGTTTATCAAGGGAGATCAGTTCTCTGCATGGGTAATTTTGTTTTAATATTTATGTTTTTGTTACTTCCAAGAAAAAGTAGATTTCCATCATTTCCTTATAATGAGGGCCTGTCCTGCCCTATTATTGAATTGTTTTCCTCCATAGTTAAGAAGCTCTCTTAACTTTGAATGATCTGAAATAAACAAGGCAGGAAAGAGAAACAAGTCCTGGTTGTAAAACATTGATCATAATTTTGCACAGTAGGTTTGTGATTTTATTTTATTTCACATTCCTTTTCCTTTTTCTTGGCTGTGGTACTTGGCTTTGAACTTAATACTTCAGGATTGCTAGGTAGGCAGCTACTATGTCCCTTCAGCCTTCAGCCCTATTTTGCTTTGGTTATTTTTCAGAGAGAATGCTGGGCATAAACTATCAATGCCTCTCATATAGTTGGGATTCCAGGCATGAATGACCATGCCTGACTGGTCGGCTGGGGCAGAGTTTTGCTTATTTTTTGAGCAATCTGACCTCAAATACTGTACTCCTTCCAATCTCCAGCTCCTAAATAGCTGGGATTAGAGTTGTAAGCCACTTTGATTTATGTTTTTCTACATGGAGTCATTTACATATCTGCAGATTCCGTGTGCTTGTGTTCAACTCCCCAGAAATGGAAAATATTGGGAAACAACAACAACAACAACTATATCTGGGCTTAATGTGTTCAGATTTTTCTTGCCATAACTCTTTAACCAATACAGTATAACAACAACTTACATTGCATTAGGTATTGTCAGTAATCTAGACATAAGGAAGAACATGGAAGCATGTACACAGGCTATGTACAAATACTAGGCCATTGTGTAGAACAGCTTTGGCACCCACATATTTTGGTATCTGCAAAGGCTCCTGGAACAAGTTCTCTGACTGTGCAGGGATGACTGTGTCTAGACACCTTTACTTCATCCTTCATCCTGGCCATGCCGGTCCCTTTTAAGGCCACTCATTAGGTGCTAATTTCACATGCTCTGATTGTATCTTAATTTGTTGTCATGTGAACACAATGATGATAATCCCTAGTGAAAGCAGAAGCTAGAATTAGAAACAAAAAGAAAGCCAATTCAGAATGAAGATACATCTAGATAAGGCAGATATAGATCAGGAGAGTAAAATCCAAAACACAGGCTATCTTATGTATTGTGAATATTGAGAATAAGATATTCCAGACATCCTATCTGAGGATCAGTCATCAGTTCATGAGGTTTGCTTTGTAAATAAAAGCATTTCTGGTTTTGCAGGCATTCTCCAGCTTATGTGCACACGGATTCCTAAAAATGTGCATGTGCTAGTCTCAAGTGTGTGAAAGGTCTAACAAGTAGCTATGTGATGAGGGGCTCTGGTGCAGGGAGCTTAAAACACTCTCAAATCCCTATACTTGCATTGTCACTTTTAGTTACAGCACTCAACCACGTAGCATTAATTCATAACAGTTTATCCCTGTCTATCTTCTGGTTCTTTCCCTCCATAGTTAATCACATGTCTGGTTGATCCAGACTAACGGACAGGAAGCTTGGCTGTGTTGGGTGTTCTAGAAGATGCCCATCTTATTTTCCATGATGACGTTTATACCCAGCTTCTTACACCTTGTCTCCAAAACTCCCATTTATTTCTTTTCCTCTACTCATCTTAAAAATAAAAAAACAAAAGCATACACAAAAACTGTTTTTTTTTTTTTAAAAGTAAGACATTGGAACTTTCTCCCAATATAGTCTTTGCAGGTTCCAGTGAAGAAACCAATCTACTGGGTTACTTTAACCTGGGTTAAACCTGACTTAAGTAGTTTCACAATATATATTCATATTTAGGCATTGAAGCAGGATTTTGCAGACCAAGGTCATGACAATGTCAGAAAGGAAGTTGAAGGATATTACTATTAAATAGTTAAAATGTTTGTTGGCTCATAGAAGAAAGCCTTTGTTGAGAGCATCTGTGGCGGTGTTCAGTGTTGTCCTGTGATACATGAAAATACATGCTGGAAATTTTGGAAGTGAGGGACTGTCAGCATTTTCCTGGTGTCAGTTGGGTCAAATTTAGGAACTAAAAAGGTGAAAAGAATTTATTTGGGGGTCCTGGATATTGTAAGTCAGCATTCCAAAATGGCAGGGAAGTGGGGGCTCATACGAGAACACAGGGTTGCTTTATTACAAAGTAGTAGAGAACGAACAGAGGCCATGTGATTGGTAGCAGGTTACAAAAATAAATATATATTCATAGTAAAAATGTTCAGAAACAGTCTGGTTATCTCTTCATAGACTTCTTGAGTCTATACTTCATGGACATAATGTGATTATTGGGTCATTCTATGTGTTCTTGATACCTAAAGCTAAAGAAGGGGTGACCTAAATTCCTATTCCCTGTTAGCGACTTGACACGTACATTATTAAGTTCTGCTGCCTTGATGGCTTCCTGACGCCATTTTGAAAAACTTTCAGAATGTTGCCTGCATTGTGTAACTTTCCTTTTCTATGTATTGTGGTCTTTGGACATTCTCCAGACCACTCTGTTCCTCTCCCTGCTCTAACTCCGTGTCTCCCAGCTCCCATCCTCGCACTTGTCCGTGCTTGGCTCAGGTACTACACTCCTTGGGCCTTTCCTCTCTGGCCACTGACATTGTTTCTTAGGCATGGAATGAAGACACTGGGTTTTTAGACTGATTTCTTGAAGTAATGTTTGTTTGTTGGGGATCATGCAATGTATGAGCAGGCACTCATTTTTATGCTGGTGTCTGATATTCCCTATCTTTACCCTGCTTATGTGGCAAATGCCTTGTTTGTTCATGTTCTTTGGCTTTATTCAGTGGACATTTGCTAAGGGGTTGATGTGGGGAAGGCATTGTGTTCAATTATGTGGAGCCTCCTCTCTCTGTTCATTCAAAAGCCTGTGCTAATGGTACCTTCTGAGTGAGCTCTTCCTGACTTTATCATATAATATTAAGGTTGCTGGTTCTGGGCTGGGGATAGCTGTATGGCACTATTATAAGCAACAGTTCAGCTGTGTATGTGTTTTCTTGATGACAGAGGTACTGAGTTTTGCATCTCCTTCAAATGAATACAGGAAACATTAATTTTTCATATGATGTACTCAAATGTGGAGTCTTTCAGAAGTAATTAGATCTTGAAGGTGGGGCCCTTATCAATGGATAGTGCCTTTAGAAGAAAAGACATGAGCACTTATTTCTATTCTCTATTCCCTTACATGGGAGGGGACAAGGAGAAAACAATCAGCCACTTGAAAATCAGGGGGGAAAAACCTTCACTATCCCCTGAGCAAGCATGATATGTAGAGTCCCCAGAATTTTGAGAAGTAAACATCTATTGTATAAGCTACCTGGTCTAGGCTATTGTGTTGCAGTAAGACATCACTGTTTGCTGGCTTGCCTTGTTCTATGAAAGAAAGGGCCAGGGAGGAAGAAGGGGATGGTGAGTATTCAGGAGAGAAGAGATGACCTCATTCCTTTTCTTCTTAAAGATTCTCCCAGAGAGGGCCTCCCTTCTGACACTGGGACCAGCCACAGAAGTGACAATAGATCTACCTGCATTTAGTACTTAGCCTTAGTTCTTTACTCTTTCTCCCTGAAGGGAGAAAGGGAATGCCAGTGAACTGGTAAAGCTTAGAAAAGGCTGGCAAGTCAGAGAATCACTGTTCGCCCAAAAGCTAGTTTTCTTGGATGTTAAGACAGTGCTATAGGCTCTACTGACATTGTTGTCCACGGGGTGAACATCAGCAGGAGTGGGTTGGGAGCTAAAGGAGATCCATCAAGATTTTCCATGGAAGGGAAATGCCCGGAGGACCTTGGAGAAGCCGTGTGTGTGTGGGGGGGGGGGGGGGGAGGGGGTTCCCTGCATTTCAATGCTATCCAAATAAATGAGGGCTATGAGTGGTTCAAAGCAGCAAACTCAGTGAGCTGGTCCAGCCACCAGTTCTTGGGTAAGGATCTTCATGACCCGTCATTTCCATTCTTAACTATTAAGGGGCTAAGAGTCCCTTTGAGAGAGAAGGGAAAGAAAATAAAAAAATCAAACCAAACACTGTCCTCAAATTTTCTCATATCCTGTTTCCAGCTCATGAGATGGAGGAGTTTAAATTTGTATCAGAGATAAAATTAAAATTTTAGCCAGGAGCTCACGCCAGTAAATCTTAGCTGTTTACAAGGCTGAGATCTGAGGACTGTTCAGAGGGCAGCCCAGATAGGAAAATCTATGAGACTCTTATCTTCTATTAATTGCCAAAAAAGCCAGAAGTGGAGCTGACTCAACTAGTAGCACACCAATCTTGAGTGAAAAAGCTAAAGGACAGTGTCTAGGCCATGAGTTCAAGGCCCAATATGAGCACATAAAAATTAAAAATAAGAAGGACTTATAAGATCTGAAAGTTACTGTGGGGTAATGTATTCTGCCTGTGTCATTAAGGGGTATAAGAGAATTCAATAGAATATGCTGGAAAGCAATAACTTGGGAAAAAATGATGGTTTTGGTTAAGATTCCATAACACCTCAGATTCTGCCTTCAGTGAGCTCATAGGTGAGCAGGGGAGTTAAAGTAAGGTCACAAATAACTTAACACATGTTAGAAAAGATGAGAATAAATGTAGCACACAAAGTGCTTTGGGAATTCAGAGAGGAGATGCACTTCAGATTGGGGGACAAAGGAAGGCTTTTCATGTTGCCTATATATTTTCTTTAACATCATCTCAACAATTATGATATGTGTTTGAAAAGAAAAAAATTCTCTGTGGCTAGCATCCCAGAATCATAAAAGATTTTGAACTATCTTTGTTTCATTTATTTTATATATTGATGGATTTTTATAAGATTGGACTCTGTACAACTGGCTGAGTACCAAGCTAAGACTTATAAGCTAGCTTTCTTTCCTCAGTTAAAAAATGGCCATTTAAAGCAATAGCTTAAACTGTCTTTTCTCCCTCCCATTCCTCTCAAATGTAACCTTACTGAGGGAGGAAAAACCAGAAATATTCTTGGTTTAATGGTAACACAAAATAATAATGAATTGATCCTTTGCTTTCTTTCTTTTTTCCTTCCTTCCTTCCTTCCTTCCTTCCTTCCTTCCTTCCTTCCTTCCTTCCTTCCTTCCTTCCTTCCTTCCTTCCTTCCTTCCTTTCTTCCTTTCTTTCTTTCTTTCTTTCTTTCTTTCTTTCTTTCTTTCTTTCTCTTTCTTTCCTCTTTCCTTTTTCCTCCCTTCCTCCCTTCCTTGCTTTCTCCCTCCCTCCTTCCCTCTTTCTTTCCCCCCTTCCTCCTTCTTTCCCTCTCCCTCCTTCCCTCCTTCCTTCCTTCCATCTGTCAGTCCATCTGCCAGCTGTGGGGCTTGAACTCAGGGCCTGGACACTGTCCCTGAACCTCTTTGTGCTCAAGGTTCATGCTCTCCCACTTGAGCCACCGTGCCACTTCTAGTTTTTGAGTGGTTAATTGGAGATAAGAGTCTCATGGGGAATTTTCTGCTTTGAACCATGATACTCAGATCTGAGACTCCTGAGTAGTTAGGAATACAGGTATGAGCCACCAGTCCCTGGCTTTGAGCCTTTTCTGATAGCTGTGTTTCAGTGCAAATTTCTGGAAACAAAGTTTCACAGAAAAAATGTAGTTGGCGATGATATTTGAGTTTATTAGGACTAACTTAAATAGTAACAGTGAGAGCGTAATTGAGATAAGGGGATGGACTCTTTTTTTTTTTTATCAGTCATGGGGCTTGAACTCTGGGCCTGAACGCTGTCCCTCAGCTCTTCAGCTCAAGGCTAGCACTCTTCACTTGAGCCGTTGTGCTACATCTGGTTTTCTGAGTGGTTTATTGGAGATAAGAGTCTCATGGACTTTCCTGCTCTGGCTGGCATTGAACCATGATCCTCAGATCTCAGCCTCCTGAGTAGCTAGGATTACAGGTGTGAGCCACCAGCACCCCGCTAAGGGGATGGACTCTTGACATCTCTAGGCTGTTAGATGTGAGAGTGAGTCAGGCAGAGGCAGGTATGGGTAATATACCTGAGGTTCTTTGGGAAATGGTATAGATATGGTGCTTTCAAGGAATTAGGAATCACTGGAGAAGGAGACTTTGTGATAAAATGAATGCATGCAACACAAAAAAATTGTGTTGTCTATACTGAAATCATTGAGATGTGTTTCTGAGCTCAGTGCCTGCCCATCTTCCAAGGTTATGGTCATTACACTGAGAGTTTGGTCCTGGTGGTTTTTCTTGTTTGTCAAGTTTGATGTCAGTCTTACACAAAAGATGTAATTTCATAATAGGCATGTACGTGGATATGTTTCTGCCTACTTTCATTAAGAGAGTTCACTCTGTGCCTACTGTGTACCAGGAACTATTCCAAAGCAAGGAAATACCCTGGTGAAACACCAGCCAGTCATTACCACCGTGGAACATCATGAAAAATGAAGGAGCAAGAGAAATGGGAGCTGAAACTCACATCTGTGCACAGAGTACATTGCCCAGTTTGGCCACTTCTGCCTGTCTTTTTTTTTTTTATTTCCAAACCCTGGGGCTTGAACTCCGGTTCTGGGCTTGGTTCTTCAGCTTCTTTTGCTCAAAGTTAGCACTCTACCACTTTGAGTCACAGTTCTACTTCTGGTTTTCTGGTGGTTAAATGGAGATAAGAGTCTCATAGATTTCCTTGGTTGGGCTGGCTTTGAACCATGACCCTCAGATCTCAGCCTCTGGAGTAGCTAGAAGTACAGGCATGAGCCACCAGTGTATGGAGCTGCTTATCTTTTAGTAGCCATCCCTTCCTCTCCCCTGATGTCCATCTTCCTCCTAGTTGACACAGCTTCAGTTTCCTTTGGGTGCTCGCCCTCTGACCATCTTAGGGAAAGTGATCCTCCTCCAGATTCATCATTTTTTTCTCTCTCATCGGGATTGGTTGAGGTATATCAAGTCCCAGACAATGAGATCAGAGAGTGACCAGATAAGGGAAAAGCTAGTAAATCACCCCTTGCTAAGGGAAAGAGCTGTACAGTGGAAGTCCTCCTGTGAAGACAGTGACCGTGGCAGTCATCCTGTTATGGTGAAGGGAGCAGTGTCTCTGGTCTACTGATGATGACAGAGTGGACAGTCGGCCAGGCCCTAGTGGATGAATTCCTAATGCTTCCAAATTAGTCAACCTCAGAACTACCTACCTCTGTACCGTCCATGTGATGAACTACTGGAACCTTGTTTTAGTGATTTCTGATGGGTTCTTCTTTTTTACTTGTTGTTGAAAGCACCCTAACTTATATTTGTGGGCCAGGGAAGAACTTACCAAGTGGGTCGGTACCTTTCAAGCTGATAGATGAATAGTAGGAAAAAAACCAGAGAGGTACCAGGGAAGAGAGCATGCCAAGAACCGAGGATGGTAAACCACGCAGGCTCTGAGGTGAGAGCAAATGTGACATGTATGAGGAAGAGGGGGGCAATCCCAGGGGAGGGGTGTACATAAGAGAGGGAAACCTGAATTAGAGCTGAGAGGTGGGGCACTGTGAACCAGGGTAAGGAATGTGAACTTTATCCTAAATTCTGAGGAGGACAGGCCTATTTCTTTTACTTCCCAGTCTCTTAAACCCAGCACATAATGGAACTGAATTTTAGCTCAGAGGTTTTTAAGTGTGAACAAAATAGTTCCAATATTAAAAGGATCACTTGTAAGTGAATAATTTTCTGCAATGCTTCACTGTAAAGAGATCAGACCTTCTCCTTGGCAACAGGCAAAGGAGTTTCTTATGATGCTTTTTATTCAATGCAACTTCAGAAACCAAAGTTTATAGGTAAAGAATGTCAGGAACATGTGCGAAATTGCAGAGATGATGACTCTTAATTAGCTGCATCAGATGACTCTTGGCATTCCTAATTTTCACCTTTTTGTAACAATTCAATTCATTCCAAGGTTTTAACAGAGTAGACAGGCATGAAATGAATTCTCCATGGTAGGTTACCAATGGCAGAGAAATTGCAAGCTTTGAAATGGCTGGAAGAAATCACGTGCACTCTGGCTCTTGCTTTTCCCTAAACTCTGTGAATTCTGTCAACATTAATTCTGTGAAATATGTAGGCTGCATTATTTGGTAGAAATAAGCAGTTTTATTTTTCTCTAAACCATGTCCAGGTTCCATCTTTCCTTAAGCCCCCATCTCATAAAGAGGTTATTCTCCAATAGTCATGTCGAGTGGTGGGTGAGCACCAGAAATCAGGACACCCAGGGGCTACTCTGGTCTGGGTGTATGAAAGGATGATGCAGGTGGCTTTGGCAGACTCTTAAAGTTCTTTGTAAGTCAGTTGTGGATGATCCACCATTATTAAATGCAGGGAGCTTTCTCTCCTGTCATCTGCCAGGATCACTTGCATGTCCCAGCCGTGTGTCACCATTTGTACCTTGCTGAAAAGAGCCACACTGTTTCCTCCAAATGAGTCTCATTAACCTTCACTGAGGTAGAACTTCTATGTGCCCAGTCTCCTATGTGTGATGTGTACATCTTGATGAGTTTTGACGTAGCCGTACAACTAAGATACCATCGCCACCAGGAAGGGACTGCATATATTTATCACCTCATGATATTTCCTTGTGTTCCCTGTCATTTTTTTGCTGTGATTTGTTTGCTTGTGGGAAGAACACTGAGCCAAAACTCTATCTTCTTAATATCCTAGACTATGAAACATTATAATATTATCTTTACTTAACTATAAGTGTTGCTGTAGCTTGAGTATGAAACTCATGTTCAAGTTTAACCCCCATTGTGAGGTAGTAAAAGGATGGGATGTAACTGGCTTTTAAAGGGAGAGGGTTTGGATTCATAATATTGGCTAAAGTAATCAAGAAGGGACCCTCATGATTTCTGATTAATGGTGGACATATATATGCATGTATATACATCATATCTATATATATTGCAGATATACATGGTGGACATATATATGATATCCTGCACTGTCTCTGGTCTCTGACAGCAACATTATCAGCAAACATGGACCCCTAATCTTGGAATAGAACCATAAGCCTAACCAAAAAAATTCTTTTCATAACCTATGGAATCTGTAGTTTAGTTAGTAAATGGATTAATTCAGGTGCTAGGTAGTACAGTAGACCTCTGTCTCTAAAACTGATTCATCTCATGTAGTTGAAGTTTTATACCCATTGGGCAGCACCCATTCTCCTAGCTTCTGGGGCCACCACTCTATTTTCTTCTTCTAGGTGTTTGGCCACTTCAGATGCCTCAAAGAAGTGGAATCATATATGCATGGGCTTTGATATTTGTCTAGTTCACCTGCCAAAATGTCCTCGGTTCATCCATGTTGTCACAAATCACCCCATTTCCTTCTATTTTCAAGGCTAGATGATATCTCATTGTATTTGCAAGTGATAGTCTCTCTTTCTGTCTTCACTGTTTTTCTCTCTTTCCCGCCTTCCTTCTTTCCCGCCTTCCTTCTTTCTTGGCAATACTGATGTTTGAACTCATGGCTTTGCCTTGCCAGGCAGATCTTTGATCATTGGAGCCACATGGTCAGTCCATTTACTTTTATGATTTTTTCTAATAATCCTTGTTTTTGTGGTTGGGGAAGCCTGGACTTTGCTCTTCCTATGTAACTGGGATTTCAGGTATGTACCAGTGTGTCTAGTTTTGTATTGATTGGGATGGGTTCTTGTGGACTTTTTGCCTGGACAGGCCTTCAACCACAGGCCTGATCTCAGCCTCAGACAGCGCTAATAATGCCCCATGGAATGTAAGGTTGCAGATACCAAGTCTGTTGAAATGTATCCTCTCTTCTTTCTGGGATATTCTTATTCTAAAATCCTACCTTTAAAACACAAACCTTTGTGTTTCCTTAATAGAATGAAATAGCTGATACCATTAAGTTGTAGAGAGAAAATGGATAGCTTGCGATACTCTTGGAGATGCTGGCCTAAGACCTAGTGGATCTATTGCTCAGAGCTTCTGGTAGAGGGTGTTAGGAGGCAATGGTAGAGAATGTGGTGGAGCTAATTGCTGACCCCACGTCCAGGAAGTAGAGAACTAGAGAAGACAGGGACCCACAGTCTCCGTCAACAACCTCTCAGTAGACCCTGCCTCCTAAACATTCCACCACATCCTCGCCCGCTGTGGGGACACAGTGGACTTTCAACATCAAAACCATATCACTTTCTCTTGTATGCTTCCTGTGTTAGGCATCGCCCTTGCTCAGGGTCTCAGATTGTCTCAGCCACTTTCTTTCTAATGTAATAGCACATCTTCACAGATAAGACCATCCCCTTCTTCCCTGGCCTCTGGTGAGCTTCCTGAGATGGCTGGCGCCTAAATTGGAGCTCTGAGTTAGTGTGGCCCATGTTTTACAAGCCAAGTCTATCCACTTACAGACTTTTAAGCCTATGGTTTAAAAGTGCCAGTGTGGGAATGAAGTCTAGACCCTTGTGCAACTTAAAACATGGGCTATCTATTTGCTGTGGGGCCCCTGAACAGACAGGAGACACAGGGGTGAGCCAGACCCCTATGTTCCAGTTCCTTTTGTCTTCTGTTGGGTGGCACCGAGATGAAGTTCCTCTTGAAAAGCTTTTCAGGGAGTCTGGTGTGGTGACTAGCATGTCTCCTGAGTTGCCAGTGGTGATTTGTTTGTTTGTTTGTGTGTTGTTC
The DNA here is from genome assembly GCF_019054845.1 of Dipodomys spectabilis. Classification (NCBI taxonomy): domain Eukaryota; kingdom Metazoa; phylum Chordata; class Mammalia; order Rodentia; family Heteromyidae; genus Dipodomys; species Dipodomys spectabilis. The sequence goes on along the minus strand of NW_024870698.1, from coordinate 2,594,400 downwards.
ATTGTCAAGTGGCACAAATGATATTGCATTGTGCTGCTCCAAATCTTCCTTACCTCATCTCTCTCTTTCTCTTGGCTTTTAGCACCTTGGGTTTGCACCTTTGAAATTAAATGTCAGTACTTTAATTCTTGCCCTGGGTTCTGCTTTCTAGAGACCTCTGGCTATGATATGTGCAGCTGCTTCCTGTTGGCCTTCTCTATCACTTCCTGTCGGCCTTCTCTATCACTTCCTGTCGGCCTTCTCTATCACTTCCTGTCGGCCTTCTCTATCATTTCCTGTCGGCCTTCTCTATCATTTCCTGTCGGCCTTCTCTATCACTTCCTGTCGGCCTTCTCTATCACTTCCTGTCGGCCTTCTCTATCATTTCCTGTCGGCCTTCTCTATCACTTCTGTTACCATGAGAGCAGAATCTCTCTCAACCTATTTCCTCTTCGTCTGCTCCTGGATTGTTCGATGCTCTCCATTTCTTCCATTAAACTACATGATACACAAAGCCAGTTAGTTGTTTTGCTACAATTTCATGTGTTTCTGTCTCTCTCTCTCTCCAAAGCCAATTGCCTTGCTATAATCTTGCATGTTTCTGTCTCTGTCTGTCTGTCTCTCTCTGTACTAGAGTTTGAACTCAGGGCTTGGCCACTGTTCAAGGCTAGCTCTTACCATTGAGCTATATCTCCATTTCTGACTTGTGGGTTGTTAATTGGAGATAAGAATCACATGGACTTTCCTGCAAAGACAAGCTTCAAACCATGATTCTCAGATTTTAGCGTCCTAAGTAGCTAGGATTACAGGTGTGAGTCACTAGCCGCACAGTTTCTACCTAAGTTCTATGCTTCTCAAGAGTCAGCTATATTTTTTTCACTTTTGTGTACATAATTTCCCACTTATTATAATCATCAAGTGCAATTAAATATTGTATCAGTCACTTAATCATGGGTGTGAAGATAAAGAGGATTGTTTGTAGGAAAACGTATTTGGAATAATGTTGATTGAAAGCAGTTTTGCATAAACAAAAGGAATTGCAGTCAAATTTGGTGTGGTAAGGTAATGATAAAAGTTTTAGGAAGAATTGTAATCATTTAGAAAGGTTCTGCAATCGTATATGCTTCTCCAAATGTCTTTAAATTCTTATTCAAACTAAAAGTAATAATCAGGGCTGATTTATTATCAATGTGGATTATGCAAGACAGAATACATAGAATGACAATCGCTGGACCAGTGGTTCCAGAAGAGACGCTGTACCTAAATCAAATGGCTGGCAGCTCTGAAAGGTTTATGGCAATTGACGGCTGACCTGAATGTAAGAAAATGCCATGGTATCCAGCTATTAGCTTTTAAGGAGCAGAAATGACCTACTGATCAATCTGCTGCTTAAAAGTCATTTATCGGGGCTGGGAACTGGCTCAGTGGTAGAGCGCTTGCCTCACATGCATGAGGCCCTGGGTTCAATTCCTCAGCACCACATAAGCAGAAAAAAGCCAGAAGTGGCGCTGTGGCACAAGTGGTAGAGCACTAGCCTTGTGCTGAAGAGCTGAGGGACAGCACCCAGGCCCAGAGTTCAGCCCCCATGACCACCACTTACTACCACCAAAAACAAAAGTCATTATCAATAGGGAAATTCTGATTAGAGAATAACTAATACAGCAGAGACAGTTGTAAAATATCAGATGTTTTCCAGAAAGGTGGAGTACAGAAGGTACAGCAAGAGGCACCAGTATGCACACAATCTAGGCACAGACTTAGAGCAGTGGCTGTAGCTGTGAAAGTGGGATTCTACATTTGAACGTTTTATTCTAGACTAAAGCAAACATCCCCATGATATAAGAGAGATAAATTGTTTATTCTTACCAGATAAGTATTCTTCAGAAAAATCCCCATGGGTAGGTTCTTTGTTATTCTATAAATTGATTTTTTTCCCCCTCCACAAACCTGTCATTCTGTGAAGACACACTTGAAGAAAATAGACATCTGAAAGCCTATGTTTTCTTTATCAATGTTTTTCAAATTGTGGATTTTTGATTCCTGGCAGGTCATAGATCGCATTTCTTGAGATAGAAAAAAAGAGTTTTTAGAAATGAAATGAACTGGAACGAAACACAATGAAAGTATTCGTGAAATTATTCATGAACTATTCATGAGAATCGTTTTATTACATGTATGTGCGTGTGCATACGCATGGCATGTGTGTATGTGTGATTTACAATGTCTTGCTGTGATGTTAAGTTTTTCTTGCCTTCATTTTATGGCAAAAACTTGGAGGTCTTCCTTTTTGAAATAATGCCTTTTCAGGTTTTGGTTATGAATAATGTAAGAGAGTTATTTAAATAAATGCCAGGTTTTTCTAACAGAATGTGACTTCCTTGTTCCAAGTTATGGATCAAAGGGCTATAAAATGTTTTGAAAAATAAACTTGGAGTTTCAGCTTAGGCAAGCCAGGAGATACGTAGTTTCTGAAATCATTAAAAATCATTAGTATTGAAGGGACTTCCCCTCCCCCACCCCATGCAGCATTTTGTGGGGAAGAAACTTCCCTATTCCAGACTTACGAAGTCTTAGAGAAAAAAAGTGTTGCATGAGGTTGTCAGCACTATAAGAACTCTGCAGTACAAGACAATAATTAAGAACATGGCCTAGGAACTGACCCCAGACAAACCGGAGCTTCTGATGATTTACAGGAAGAATGATCTATAAGAATGAACACCCCTTCTGACTTTTTGCAACATACACTGAGGATCAGAGGAGAAAATAAAAGCTGAAGAAGGATGGGGTCGGGGTGGGGAAAGTATGATTTTTCAGTTGAGAGCCCAAATCTTCTTTCTTGAGCAGCCAAAGCTGCCCAGCAAGAGGCTTTTCATTGAGTCAGTAACTGGCCATGTTAGGACCTATAAAAAAATGTACACGGGCTGGGAAGTTGGCTCAGTGGTAGAGTGTTTGCCTTGCATACATGAGGCCCTGGGTTTGATTCCTCAGCACCACATAAGCAGAAAAAAGCTGGAAATGGTGCTCAAGTGGTAGAGCGCTAGCCTTGAGCTGAGGGACAGCTCCCAGGCCCAGAGTTCAGACCCCACCACCGGACCCCCCCCCAAAAAAAAAAATTCATATTTAAAAAAAAATGTACACGCTTCAAGTATTCTGTTTGTTTCTCTGAACAACTTTCAAAGATTAGCCTTTTCAAAGGAATGACTATATCTATGTGTATTTATGGTTTTCTGCTTTAAGCTACTTTCTACTTCCGTGATCAGTAACTGGTCTTAATAGTTTGTATAGAGGGGTACTGTCCACAGGGTACTCTGATTATTGTTGCCTTTCTCCTTCTTGCTAGAGCCTTGTGTGAGGGAAGAACACTTGTTTCTGCCTCCTACTTGGGTCTTTGCTCTTCATTTTGGGTAGAGGTACACACAGAGAGAGAAGCAATAGTACACTCTCATTGTATTAAAATACTGAAAAAAGTCTTGAATACAGGATCAGGCACACAATAGATACTCAAAAGTGATCATTTTCTTCATTGAGAGTATTAAACTTATCACAAACGTAGTCAGGGTGATTTTTTTAGTTTCAATTTTTTTTTCTAGCTTAAGTTTCAGATTTCCTAGCATGGGTTAAAAATCATTGTTGCTAGTGCTCCCTGAATTCAGAATTTGGAAATCCTAATTAGGAATGTTTTTCAAGCTAGTAAAGTTTAGAATCGTAACATTAGCTTTTATTTTGATGCATTGTATATGTATTTGGGGTGCAGTTCTAGGGCTTGAACTCAGGGTCTGGGCTCTGTCCCTGAGGTTTCCAGCCCCACCCCCACTTTCACCCCTCCAAGGCTAGCACTTGAGCCTCAACTGCACTTCCGGAGATGAAAGGTTTATGGAGTTTCCTGCCTAGGCTAACTTTGAACTGCAGTCCTGAGGTGTCGGCTTAGCTGGGATTATAGATGTAAACCACTGGCACCTGGCACATTTTATAGCTGGTAAATTTGATAATTGAGGTATAAAAACCATTGCTTTTCCAGTTTCAAGCATCATTCAGAGAGGTTAATTTACCCATTCAGAATTGCCCTGCTCATAATGATGGAACGTGACTAACTCCAATTGCCTTGACACCAAGCCTGGATCTTCTGAGTACTGTTTGCATGGACCCCTGTGTGATCCAACATCACACCACCTGGTGAAGCAGCTGTCCCTAAGAACCGGGAAACGGGTCCAACTCGGAGGAATCTCATTATCACTTTTTGAAGCATTACCCGACTGCATTTTAAGTTGTATAATTTTTCTGGATCTGGATTTGAGATTGATGCTGGTTATTGGCAAGTACTGTATTTCACTTGAGTGGAATCTTCCTCCTGACATGTTTTAAAAGACTAGGATAAAAGATCGTTGATATAAAAGGTGTGTAGGGACTTTCCTGTTCTTGGACTTAGAAAAATAGTAGAAATGATTTAGGTAAATTCCATGTAATTTTCAAGATTCAAGGATTTATGCTATCTAACCTTCCTGATGGGTGTTTATTTCAGTTTTGTCACAGGGAGAACTTTCTGTTTTTTTGTAGCCACAGCTAAAATAAATTACTAGGTTTCTCTTATGGTTCAGTACAATACGTGTGTGTGTGTGTGTGTGTGTGTGTGTGTGTGTGTGTGTGTGTATGTGTGTGTGTGTATCAGTATCAATGTAACATATTTAATGTATAGTGTGTGGTATAGATGTATGTGTATAGAGATAAGTGTATATATATATTCTCTCTCTCTATATATATGAATGGATTTCAGTAGCGTAGACCAATTGATTAGTGTGAATTTTCTAAATCTAGTAATGACCAGTACTTTTGTATTTTTCAATCTCATCTAAGTTTTGAATATTTGGTTTGGGTCTGATCATTCAGCAATTTTCTTTTTGCAAATTATTTGCTTTCCTCAGTCTTCCTAGGGTAAAAGGCTTCACTTTATTCTTTCTCTCATCTTACTAGGTACATTTTCATCCTTAAAAGACTTAAAATTTTAAGCACAAACAACTTGCTGCCATCTTTGTGGAATTTATAGTTTGGGGAGAACAGTGAGTTGAATCAATACAATCTAAGTTTGAAAGAGTCCTTCCTTCCTTCCTTCCTTCCTTCCTTTGTGCCTGTCTGCCTGCCTTCCTTCCTTCCTTCCTTCCTTCCTTCCTTCCTTCCTTCCTTCCTTCCTTCCTTCCTTCCTTCCTTCCTTCCTTCCTTTGTGCCTGTCTGCCTGCCTGCCTGCCTGCCTTCCTTCCTTCCTTCCTTCCTTCCTTCCTTCGTGCCTGCCTGCCTTCCTGCATTCCTGCCTGCCTGCCTGCCTGCCTGCCTTCCTGCCTGCCTGCCTTCCTGCCTGCCTGCTTGCCTGCCTGCCTGTCGCCTGTTTTTCATCTCTTCTTTGGAGTTATGTTAGTTGTCTTACCAGTTTGACCTGAACTGACTGGACAAGGTGCCAGGGACAGTCTTGGATTTTATTACAACACATGAGGGACATTGTAGAAAGGCTTAGGGTCAAGAGAAGGGGGATGGGGACTTCTGGGTAGAGAGATCCACAAAGGGAAGGAGGGTGTCTCACCTATAGGCTTCTAGAAGGAAGAAAATTGGGACTGCAGTCAGTTGGCTTGTTTTTCTATACTTGTTGTCTTCTTCAATGGCTCAAAGTCATAAGATTTTTCCTTTTTCTTTGAAATTTTATTGAAAGGCAATGTACAGAGAGATTACAGTTACATAATTAAGGTAATGAGAGCATTTCTTTTTGAGTGGTGTTATCCCCTCTTTCATTTTCTCCTATTTCTCCATCCCCTTGTGACTCCTCCCTACCAAGCTGTAAGGTTCATTTATATTATAGTGTCTAGTGAGTATCACTGCTGAATTGGTTCACGCTTTGTGCCACCATTTCTGAGTTTTTCCTTCCCTTCCCCAAATCAGATAAACTTATATACAAGACAAAGGGTACAGAAGCCAAAAACAATGATAACAGGGAATAAACCAAAGGAGAAAAAAGAAAGCAAAAGGAAATAACTGCAAACAGTACACTTAAAAAACATCTCTCGTTTCTGTTTCCTGGAGTTCATTTCAATAAGCATCATTTTATATGTTCATATGTACATATTGAGCTTTTGCAATCCTCTGCTAGGAATATCCTAGACATTGTTTAGTTATTACAAATGAGGGAAACCTTGCAGCCTATGATACTTTAGGTCTGGCTTACTTCACTTAATATAATTTTTCAGTCTTTCTATTTCCTTATAAGTGCCATTCTTTCTGATGGAAGCATAGAATTCCATTGTGTATGTACACCATATTTTTGATACATTCATCCACTGAGGGGCATCTGGGTTGATTCCTTATCTTTGCTATGGTAAATAATACCGCAATGAACATGGTTGTGCTGGTAGCTTTAGTGTGGTCTTGTTTGTGGTCATTTGGGTAAATGCATAGATAGTTGTTTACAACTTTTTTCAGAGTGATATATGCAGGATAAAGAACAGCAGATGAAGTGTGAAGCCATTTTGGTAGAGGGTATACACATTTAGGTATGTATTTATGTGTGTATTATGCATGAGCATATATGTATATTATGTGTGTGTAAACATATAAACTATGAAAGAGAATCATCGATTTCAAAAGCATTCAATTAATTTGATATATATATGAATTTTTTTTATTAATTTAATTTAATTTTATTTTTTTGTCGGTCGTGGAGCTTGAACTTTGGGCTTGGGAGCTCTTCACCTCAAGGCGAGGGCTCTACCACTTGAGCCACAGCACCACTTCTGGTTTTCTAGTGGTTTATTGGAGATAAGAGTCTCATGGACTTTCCTCCCGGGCTGGCTTTGAACCATGATTCTCAGATCTTAGCCTCCTGAGTAGCTAGGATTACAGGCATGAACCACCAGCACCCGGCTTGAAATATTTTTATTTACTTATGTTAGCTGAGTTAAAAATGTACATGTATTAATTGTGTAATAAAATAAGAATTAAAAAAGTGAAAGACATGATGTCTTTAAATAGTTCTCAAAAACATGCCAAATTAATTTCTCCTACTGCCTATGATCGGATATTAGATGATTTATAGTTTTTTTTCTATTACAGCAAATTTAGATCTTAAGTAGGATTTTATATGATTTTTCTTAGAAAGATATCTATGGCTACTTGAGTGTCTTGATTTATCTGCTTTTTATTTTATGTTTTCATTTCCTTTTAAAATATTTTAAATGTGCAGGTACTGGTGGCTCATGCCCATAACAATCCTAGCTACTCAGAATGTTGAGATCTGAGGATCATGGTTCAAAGCCAGCTGGGGCAGGAAAGTCCATGAGGCTCTTATCTCCAATTAACAAAAAAATCCTAACAACAAAAAATCAGGATGTATAGCTGTTGTTCAAGTGATAGAGCACTAGCCTTGAGGAAAACAAAAAGCTCAGGCAGAGCACCCAGGTCCTGAGTTCAAGCCCTAGGGCTGGCACAAAAAAGGAAGAAGAGGAGGTGAGGAGGAGGAAGGGGAGGAGGAAGCAGAGAAGGAAAAGGAAGAATACTTTTTACTTTTCCTTTCTTATATCAATGAAAATATAAATTCACTGAATTTCTAGTCAATTCTAAAGTATTCATCCTGATTGTGAATGGGATTCAAGTGTTACAAAGCATTCCCTATTCTTTTTTTTTCTCTCAAGACTGGCATTCTACCAATTGGGCTACACATCCACTTCTGGCTTTTTGCTGGTTGGTAAGAAGAGTTTCTTGGATTTGCTTACACAAGCTGGCTTTAAACTGGGATCATCATATCTCAGCCTCCTAAGATTCCAGGTGTGAGCCACTGGCTCTGGCTTGACTGGCAGTTCTTAAGAAACAAGAACATATATCACAAACTAGGGTAAGATTCCCACACTGACAAATCTCTATAAGATACTAGACTGTTTACATTTTCTCATTGGATAATCAAAATAAAAATTAAATGGAACAAGAATATTTTTTTCTGCACCATTGTTTTACCGACACATTCCTTTATATTAAAAATGAAAAGACCTTAGCACACCCAATAGAGAGCAAAGCCTTAGAGTACAAGTTTACAGGCAGGGCTGGAGATATTCATTAAAATTGTAATTAGACTCACGATTAAATTCATTCACAGTAGAAACTTTGCTTGTAAGTGTTACTACAGGAAGAAACCTCCAGTCTGAAAATTAGTTCAGCAATCTGAGTGATTTTAATTATGCAGAGTTGATTATCGCTGGAGAAGGAAACCTTTATTGCTGCAATAGAATGAAAATCTCTTCCCACTTTTTTATTTTATTTTATTGTTTTAGTTTTCTGGGCTAATATGAGGTACATACTTTGATAACCAAATGTTTCTCTAGACAAAAGAAATGTGAGAAAATCTTCACAAATTCATTGAGCAGGAGAGCAGAAGTTATAAACAGTTATGAATTATACGAGATTCTAGATACTCACACAGAGAGAGACCAAAAGAAAATACTCTTAAGAGAGAAACACAAAGGCCCAATGCCTACACACATCTTTATATTAATGTAAAATAATATATAGATAAATGAACTCCACTTTTTTTTAATTTTTAATTTTTTGATGATTCTGTCTTCTTTATGTATGGTTTATTCAAGTATACAACTTTGGGAGGGTTGGAAGGAGGGTATAGAACTCGAGGGCAAAAGGATGAATAAGTGTAGCAGTGGCACTCATCAGACACTGGTGAAAGTGAACTATACAATTCAAGGGTGGAGACAGGAGGGAGGGACTGGGAGAGAATGAGGGAACAGAAGACACTGTATGAAAGGAAATGTACTCATTCCTGACATATGTAATTGTAATACCTCTGTACATCACCTCTATAATAACAATAAGGTAAATTAATTAAAAAAAGAAGTTATAAACACTTGTCTGACAGGGAATGCGGTGGGTGGGTCTATGAATTTTTTCATTGTAAAATGATCATTAGCAGTTGGGAAAAGACAAAGGCATGAAATGGAAAATTTTAAACATCTACTCAGTGGGGTGGGGGAGTGCCATCCTTTGTGGTAGAAAGTTTCTTTCTCCAGGATTTCTCCCTCCCTTGTATTGGCTCTCTGTTTATTAGTGGATGGATGTTTATTATTGATGGAACACCAGAGCCTGTCTCTTTCTCCTATCATTAGAGAGAAGACATCTAAGTGAGGCTTTTGGAATTGCTCTTCCAAATTTAAACCTATACTCCAACGAGATTTTGTTTCTGGGCTGGGGCTGGGCTGAGTGCCATCTTGGCATCTTGGCACTTGGTCCCTGGCTTTGCCTCCACCAGTGAGTCTAAGTGTGGCTAAGAGGAATGTTCCAGGCCCTGACCTTGGACCCAGAGAACAAAGGAAGTTTCCCCACATCTAGCTCTACTTTCCAGAGATGTACAGGGCTACAGAAGAGTACAGAAGAGAAGAGATGGCCAGGCAGTCAGCAAATCAGGTTCGGTTGGTTTCTAGACCCTGCCTGTTAGCAGGGTGTTTTGAAGAAAGTCACAGGCTCTCTGGAGTTCCATTTCTTCACTGTGCAGTAAAGGAAAGATGGTGTTGGAGGTGCTCAGAGGGGCCGTGCTCAGAATGCTTGGTGGCATCATGCGTCAAAGCAAGAGATAGGGCAGGGTGGGGGTGTGGGAGTACAGGGGTGGGGTCCTGTATGTATCTTTGGAACTTTCATGACCCCTTCCTCTCCACAGTCAAAACCATTCCTATTGCTCATGCGCTTAAGAATCATTATGTCACTGTTAACGAGTAGAGAGAATAGTAGCCATGTAATGAACTTTCATTCTCATCATGTACACATATAAATGTTCGTGTTTACTATATTGTTTATCAAATTTTTGTGATAAAATTAGAGCAATTTGTAGATATGACATTTCACCCATTTTATATATACATATATGTATGAGTAAACTAAGAAAGTGGCATATATATCCACATATATGCCACTAATACATATACATACACACATATATGCCATTTTCTTTTTATTGTGCTGGCATTGAGGCTTGAACTTAGGGTCTGGTATATTTACTTAGAATTTTTTCTCAAGGTTGTTGTTTTATCATTTCTGGGTTGGTTTTTTTTTTTTTTGCTGGCTAATTGGAGATAAGAGTCTCAAGGACATTTCTACCCAGGCTGGCTTCAAACCTTAATCTTCAGAGCTCAGCCTCTTGCATAGCTAGGATAATAGGTGTACCCACCAGCACCCAGCCATTAAGGCCATTTCCTCCTATAAAAGTCATGCAATATTCATATTTTACATAGTTAATATTTTTATTTCTAGTCATCAGATAACTAGTTTATACTCAAATTCCCTATACTGCTTTCCAAATGTTATAGCTGACTTGTTTAAATTAGAATCCAATCAATATCAAATATGATCGTTGTGTCTCCTAAGTCCCTTTTAATCTAGGAAAGTTTTCATTTCGTTTTGCTTTGTTTTATTATGACACTTCTTTTTTAAGAGCTCAGAGCGCAGAGCAACTGGTGCTTATTGACCCTCAGAAGTTTCTCCTTTCTGACTTGCCTGATTGCTTCCTTGTGGTTAGTTCCCTGGTTCGTTCCTAACTCCTACATGAACTGAAAATTAGATATAAATGCTTAATTAGATCTAGAGAAAACATTTGGCAAAAACATTTCCTGGAAAGTGCTTTCCTATTTAATTGCCTGGAAGCAGGTAGAGTAGTAGCTTGACCTCAGCCCTGAATGTTGCATGTTCCTCTGCGCCCAGTTCCTGGCTGTGGGTGGTATTTGCTTATCAAGGATATATGCAACTACCAACATTTCTCCTAAGGCTTTTGATACTGATAATTCCTTCCTTAATCAATTATATCCTGAGGAGCTTTAAAGTGATGATTTGCGAGTACTCTATTTCCTTCTGTATTTACTGGTTGACATGTGCAGAATAAGAAAATTTCTTTCTGTCTTTTTTGTTTTGGTGGGGGCGGGGGCTGTCCCGGGGCTTGAACTCAGGGCCTGGGCACTGTCCCTAAACTTCTTTTGCGCAAGGTTAGCACTCTACCACTTGAGCCACAGCACTACTTCTGGCCTTTTCTGATTACGTGTTCCTGAGGAATCGAACTCAGGGCTTTATGCATGCTAGGCAAACACTCTACCACTAAGCCACATCTCCAGCCCAGAAGAATTTCTTAATATAATTTTATTGTTATTATTAAGGTGTTGTACAGAAGGGTTACAATTTCATAAGTCAGGTCATGAGAACATTTCTTTTTGGACAATGTCACCCCTTCTTTCATTTTCCCTAACTTCCTTCTCCCATCCTTGCCCACAAATCGCAGAGCTCCTTTTCTACACAGTGTTTAATGAGTACTATGCCTGCATTTAGTAGGACGATTTCTGAGGGTTCATCTTTATAGAAGCATGGTGTAAGACTCTGGGGTTTAACATCTTAGTTTCTTGCATTTAGTCTCTCACTGGGCTTTCCTTTCATATGAGACTTCATTTGGAATGGAGAGAAGTATTTCTTTACACTTATGGCTTTCCTTTTCAATAAGTTAAGGCTTCTGAGGGAAACATAGGCAAGCTAGCTCATCAAACGGGAAGGATAGCTGGGCGCCAGTGGTTCACGCCTGTTATCCTAGGTGCTCAGGAAGCTGAGATCTGAGGATTCCAGTCCCATGCCAGCTAGCGCAGAAAAAGCTGTGAGTGAGACTCTTATCTCCAATTAACCACATAAAAAGCCAGAGTGGCACTGTGGTTCAAGGGCTAGGGTGCTAGCCTTGGACAAAAAGGAGATCAAGGTCAGAGCCCAAGTCTAGAGTTCGAGCCCAGGACTGGCAAAAAAAAAGAAAAGAAAAAAAAGGGAAGGTTTCTTTTTTCTCTTGGAGGAATTTCAATAGTAAGCATAGAATTACCTCCAGAATGGAAGGCTCACACATATGATAAAAATTACCTTCCGCTAGAACAATCATTAAACCATGTGAAGCCATATGTGTTCCTGCAACTCTGTTAACCATGTTCTCGGGGTGTGTGGACAAAAGAGCTTCCTGATATCAGCTGGCAGTTAATTGGGAGATTTGTCATGTTTTGCCTTATGAAGCATGGGGATCTTTCTTTTCTACACTCTGCAGACAAACTCCAAATCATGGAGCTAAAAAGTTTTATATACAACTATGGGTTGGGTTTGTGTTTTGTGATGTCGTGACATCCAGTGTTATCGAGTTGCAGTATAACAATTACTGGAGGGTAAGAAGCACTAATATGGAGAGTGGAATACTGAATCACTGACCAACCTCACTTAACTGATGGTGTGCAAGAAATCAGTGAGAACACTTTTTGAATTGCTTGGATTTCAGACCTCTAAGGTTTGCATGGAGAGACTCAATTCAATCCTGAGATGAGACAAAAGCATCTTCACAGTAAGATTAGCCTAGCACTTGGAGAAAATAGAAAGTTCTTTGCAACCACATCAGATAAACTGTGTTTCATGAAGTGTGAAGATGGTAGAACCTACAGTCAGATAGATCTGGGGTTCTAATTCTAACCTTTAACAATTGGATCAATGTATTAGCCTTCCTAAAAGCTCAATTGCTTCATTTGTTTGTAGCTGGAAGCTTCTTTGAGCAAAAGTTGAAATTCCAAGAGTTGCGTGTACCTGATGAAGTCATAGATCTGACACTTGGCACGAGGGCCTTTGGCCAAGGAAATGGAGGACAGAGCCTTTAGCAGATGCTCAGGTGTGGGGAGGGAAATGGGGTACATATGTGGCGTCCTGGTCAACTGATGTTCTTTAAACTCAGCCTTAAGGCTCTATTTAATCTAGCGATGGTTGTGGCTAAAATGACGGTTTTTCATAAAGGTCACAAAGGTTGACCTTTGGTGCCTAGAAGCTAAAATGAGAAACACTGTGGCTGCAATTCAAGGTACTTCCTGCATTTCTGCATGAACTTCAGCAAGGCTGCAATAAGGCAAGATGGCAGGAAGTAACTTAGGAGCTAACAACTTGGGGGAGTTTCAGATAGGAAGTGGTTGGCAGGAAAACCAGATTTCTTCAGGCAAAAGTCAGTAGGCAGGTTGATGTGAGGTGTCACCATCAAAGAGTTAAGTGGTTAACTCCTCATGGTGTGCCCAGAGCTTGAGAAGGATAGTTGTGAGTTGAGATGAAGTATCTCCAGCTTCTTAAAATGCCTGTGGTAAAAGGAATGAATGGACAGCCCTGTGTTCGTATTGGTTTGAGTCTATTTGCATTTATAGAGTACATAAATGCTCTGGTAGGCATCAGTTAGCAGGACTTTGGTGTACTACAAAGGATTGAATGGAAACATAACATTTAACACAATACTTTGTATTAGCAGCATCAACTTCTCATGTTTTAGCTTTGTCCTCATCTCTATGAAGACATACCGTGTGTTCATTTGAGGCCTAACTCTTGGGGTAAGTGTTGCCTTTGTTACATTCATTAGTTTATTTATTTTACCATGTTTTCTATAACAAGAGCACATTTTCTTATTGCCCTTTTGATTCCTTTCCACTGTTCTTAGAAACAAAGGCAATCACAGTGAAACATGGGTGGCCTCCATTAACATTCCACAACTCTAAACGGGACTGGTTAAAAAAAGTGTGCAAATCAAAGTGCTAAATGTGCTCCCTTGTTCTTGTTAATATGCAGATACCCAACCTGCGTGACTTTCTTTTCTAGTCATGCAAGAGGAGATAGTAATTTTAAAAACACTCTTGGTTTTCTTGTCCTACTGTTGACAAAAGGCTCAGAGGGAAAAAAAATAGAATATACTTTGTTGATAATATACTTGAAAACATCCTTATGACATGCAGAGCAAGTATAAAATTTCTGATGGAATGCATCACCTCTGTTGTTATTCTGGGCTATTCTTGAAACAGGATGATTCTTTCTATCCATCTCCCAAAGGGTGGTAATGATCTCAGGAAGCGGAGGGTCAGACAGAGATTTCTCAGTGGGTGTGAGCTTGGGAAAAGGCTAATTTCTTATGTATCAGAATCTAATCTTGGCGTTGATCAAGATGTGTTGTAGTCATATACTGCTTTGTAAAATGGCAACTTCTTAAAGATGCTTGCACAAAAATAAATAAAGTCGAATTCATCTTCAAGAAAATAAAGATTCTAACGTTGGATTTGAGTGGTCATGTAGAGACCACTGAAAGAATCACATAGATGCAGTTTCTGAATTGTAGTAAGAATTCCCTTGTTTGGGTCCTTCCATTTTTGGTATGACTCATAACTGAATACTTGGAATACTCTTCTTTCCACTTTCACTTAGCCAGGTGGAATCCTGCTGCTCTTTGCATGCAGATTACATCTCTTCACCACTCATTTTCCATGTGGCCTCTCCACTCTGCTTGGGCATCTACTAGGCATACTGTGGATTTCCCCCCCTTGCCTGATCCCTCACTGGCTAGTTAGATCCTTGAGGAGAGGGTTCTACCATTTTATGCTCAGAGTCTAGCTCACTTTTACCCTTTAGAGTAATGTTTCAATGAAGTTTGCTGATGTGATTCACCACAACTCAGTTGGGAAGGAAGATTCTTGGTCACTTTAAGAAACAGAAATGTCGATGAGGAATCACGTAGCCATATTTTCCTTGCATTTAGCTGAGGGAGTTGCAGGACTAGATCAGGTCTACGCAATCAGTCTGTGGAAATGAGAAGCCAGAATTCAGAAGCTCTGTACAAATTGGAGAACATAATGTTCTGTGGAACACTAAGGCTTGGATGCCAACAGTTGCTTTGAGAGCAGAGTAGGTTGTATCTCCAAATTATGTGGCTAGGTCTATGCATTGTGAGACTTTCTTGTGCAGCTCCAAGTATAAGATATATAATAAATAAGCAGCATTTTCCTAACAGATTTTTTTTCCTCTTAAAGCATCTCATTGAATGAGTAGTCACCAAAAAACACACTTTGGAAAACATAATTGTGATAGGTGTCATAGCTCCTTAGAGATGCCCAAATCCTAACCCTTCAAATATGCAAATATGCAGTCTGATGAAGGAGAATCAAAAGTTGTCAGTCAGCTGATCTTAAAGAGATGATCTGGGCGAGCCCCCTATAATAAGGTCTTTACATGGGAAAGAGGGGGGCAGAAGGAGGTCAGGTGATCATGTGGGCACAGCCACTGCCAGGTTTCAGATGAAGGAAGAGACTCTGACCCTAGAGATGTAGGTGGTGTTTAGAAGCTGGAAAGATTAAAATAGGGATTCTCTCCTCCAGCCATAATAAAGCAATATAGCTCTGTCACCATTTTGATTGTCACTCAGTGGAAATTGTGTCAGATTTACAATCCCCAGATAATATGTTTGTGTTCCTTCAAGCCACTCAGTTTTTGGTAATTTGTTACAATAGCAAGAGAAAATTAGTACAACAGTTCTAATGTCACAAGCTGCAAGTTTACTGCTCTCATGGAAGCCCGGGTATTATTTATATTCACGATTATATCATTTATATTCATGTCTTCATGGTGGGGTGGAATGATTCTCCTAATTGGCTACAAACTGATCCCTAAAAACCATATTTTCTTCCATTTTTATAGGCATGAGAGGCAAAATTACATAAAATTTTATTTTTATGCATAATGGAGGACTAATTAGTAACGATGAGTTATGAAGGGTTACAAAAATTTGCTTTTCATAAACTATAAATGACGATGTTTTTTAAGCATACTGAAAATGAACTCATTATTTTAACTCACCGTCTGGGCACAAAATTGAAAAATTCTTTCAGTGAAAGATTTTATGAAAATAATTGAAATTCTTGTAATGTGGAAGGAATACATTTTGTCATCCATGGAGGATCATCACTGTCTTAAATTGGTCATGGTTTTCAGTTGCTGTTATGATTGACTGTTAAAACGATAAGTTACTGTAAGTTTATGGATCCCAATTTAGTTTGTTGAGGACTCTTTGGTATTCCCAGATTGTGCAGTGATATGAATTACTACTATCAAGAATATATTAGATTCTAGCTTTCTAGGAATTATGTATTGGTACATGATAAATGCTCAGATATTTGTTGAGGTGGAAATGCATATACTTGGTGCTTTGTACATATTATCACATTCAATCATTTACAAATGGACATGCTAATGTTTAGAGTGGTTTGGTTATTTCTCCACTGATGTGGACACACTAAGTTTAAGAGTAGAATTGGAACCCAAAAGGCAGAGAGATCAAGTTAGCTCTCCACCATAATATCATACAAATTAGGTTTGATCCAAGTAAATCTTAAGTTCAATGGTGATCTAATTACACTCATTCTTCAAAATCTCTGTGACATTACTGCAGTGTATTTTTTGTTGTTGTTTGAAAAGTACTGCTAGGATAAGGGAGAGTTTTGGCTCTCCAAAAGATACTTGAGATTCCTAAAATGTAGTGGCTCAAGTACTTTTTCATGATTTGGAATTCTTCTTCCATTCCTTAAGCAAGTGCATTAGCTGTGTGGTATGTGTTGGCATTGTGTTATTGGCTGAGGAAGGAATCCAGAGGTATGATATTTGACAGGGATGACCCATACATCTGGTTTTGCTGTGTCCAAGCGTATTGAAACTTGTTGCCCGAAAGTGTTTGTTCTCTTCCTCTTCCTCTACCTTCTCTCCCATCTTCATTTTCTCCTATTCTCCTCCTCCTCTTTCTTCCACCCTCCATTTCATTATATAGAAAGAGTTCTGATTTGGGTAATAAGGATATGTTCATCCTACTAGGAGTACATTGTAAAAAGATTTGCATACTCATTGGTAAGGGAAGAAATATACAGATGAAAAAAGTACTCACTAACCTATTTCTGTCTTTCGTTGGCAGTTTCTATAATGAAACTAGAAATTCCTACCTCTTGGTGTTTGTGTTCTTGGGTAATTATACTCTTAGATGAAGAGGAAGACCCAATAACTTGCTTCCAATTCATCATAAATGATGCAATTTTACTTAAAAAATGTTTTTGGAGCCTTGCATTGGTGGCTCACACCTGTAATCCTAGCTACTCAGGAGATTGAGATCTGAAGATCACAGTTCAAAGCCAGCCCAGGCAGGAAAGTCTGTGAGACTCTTATCTCCAATAAAAACCACTAGAAAACCAGAAGCAGCCCTGTGGCTCAAGCAGTAGAGCGCTCGCCTTGAGCTGAAGAGTGCAGTGACAGTGCCCAAGCCCAGAGTTCAAGCCCCACAACTGACCAAAAAAAATGTTTTTGTACCAGTCCTGGGGCTTGAACTCAGGGCTTGGGCACAGTCCCAGAGGTTTTGTGCTCAAGGCTAGTGCTCTACCACTTGAGCCACAGTGCCACTTCCAGCATTTTTGTTAATTGAAGATATGAGTCTCATAGTCTCTCCTGCTGGGTCTGGCTTAGAACTGTGATGCTCAAGTTTAAGCCTTCTGAGTAACTAAGAGTACAGGTATGAGCTATCAGTGCCTGAAATATTTTACTTGTGTGATTAGGCTGTGAATAGGGTTGCCAGTTAAGAGGGTAGGATGCCCAGCTAAATTTTAATTTCAGATAAATGGTGAGTAATTTTTCAGTGTGCTATGCCTATCCAAGAAATCTTTACCCAGTTCAATAAAATGAACTTTTTCTCCTAAGAGTTTTATAGCTTAACATTGGCTTTATCCATTTTAAAATAATGTTTTTATAGAGTATAAGATATGTATCTAAATTTATTCTTTGCAAATGGATGTCTAGCTTATGTAACCTCATTTATTGAAGAAACCATTGTTTCTCACTGAATTTCTTTCTTTTTTTTGTGTGTCAGTCTTGGGGCTTGAACTTGGGGCCTGGACACTGTTCCTGGGCTCTTTTGTTTAAGGCTAACACTCTACCATCATGAGTCACAGTGCCACTTCTGGTACTGAAGATGAGAGTGTCACAGACTTTCCTGCCCAAGCTGACTCTAAACTGTGATCCTCAGATCTCAGCCTCCTGAGTAGCTAGGATGACAGGCATGAGCCACCAGCACCCAGCTTGAATTTCTTTGGCACTATTGTTGAATATCATTTGAATATATATGCAAGAGATTATGTATTAGTGTTCCTTCTATTCTGTTCTTTCTATTGATCTATTCTTTCCTATTGTTTCTACCTATTCTGGATCAAAGCAGGTCTTAGCTCACATTCAGGAGGCACTGATTTCCTGTCAAAGATCCCATGAAGGCAGATCTGGCCCCCATCCTAACTAACTACTGCGTAAGAGGGCAGTGGAAGAAGAGCCGTGGTTGGACTCCCAATTCTCAGAAATGAGGAAATGGTAGATATTGCTGCTTTAAGGATGCTATGCTTTGCATGGTTTGTTACGCAGTGTGGACTATGGACACAACGTCTCAATGGTTTCCTTCCAACCCATTCTAGAATTGTGACAATTCTTCTGTATCCATCTCTCAACACCTTGGGAGTAGTTAACTGGAGCCTGGATCTCATACATGGGACGTTCAGGGATGTGAATGAGAAAGCCTGGAAAATGTTTATTAATTTATTTTTGATGAGATAGAACAAAAAAGTCTTGGAAATAGGCATTTTATTGGTGATAAAATGAAGAAGTTAATAAAAAAATTGTTTGAACTGCTGGAGAGGGTGTATGAGCAGAAGATAAAAACGAGTTTCAAAGTATTTATGGTATGTATTTAGTGTACTGTTTTCGATTGTTGAGCATCATAAAAGGTTTATATACAATTCTTAAATCCCTGTGTATGTGTGTGTGTGTGTGTGCTGATTAAACAAATTATCATGTATTCATCAATAGAAGAGTCTAGCCAGGCCCCAGTGGCTGACACTTATAATCCTAGCTATTCAGGAGGCTGAGAAGTGAGGATCATGGTTTGAAGCCACCCCAGGCAGGAAAGTCCAAGAGACTCTTATTTATAATTAACAATTAAAAGCTACAAATAGAGCTGTGGTTCAAGTGGTAGAACACTAGCTTTAAGCAAAAAAGCTCAAAGACAATGCTTACCTCTTGAGTTCAAGCCCTAGAACCAGCACACACACACACACACACACACACACACACACACACACACACACACGACTCTTCTATAGTTATTTGAGATGAGGGTCCACAAATCTATTTGTAGGCGTGGAAATTAATTTTCAAAAAATTAGGTGATTGGTTATAGATGAAAGGGAGATTAGATTGCACAGTTTTGCTGCTGTAAACAATGCTGTGAGGGACATCTTTAGAGTGTAATAAAGCACGATTCTTTGCTGAGAATAAATTCCTGAATGTAAGATTTCTTAGTTCAAGTTCATCCCACTTGCTAAGTGTTCTATCTTGGTTTCATTCAGGCCACTCCAGGTGATTGTGGTAATGGATCATATTCCTGTCTGCAGCACCTGCTTGAACCTTTGTACGCTGCTAATGCAGACTTCAGAGAAGAGACTCATAACGCCTCTTGCTTCTCGTCTCCCTGTTTTGTACCCTAGGAAAAATGAGTGGATACAGCCCGATACTCCATCCTTCTCCTGCTGGCCAGTTCTAGGGCTCAACAGTACTTTCCTCTTTTGGTTTTTGCTTCTTTTTCTTGAAATGCTGTACTACTGATAAGTCTTGTATTGAAGAGAGGCTTAGTAGACACTATTTTTTAAAATTTTCCTCGTGTTTTTTTTTTTTTTTTAAACAGAACACAGTTGTTTTTATATTCCCAAGAAAAGTAGCCTGCTTTATCCGTAACTTCATTACCATGAAGTCTTGTGTGTGGTTTATGGTGCTGTATAAATTAACAACTGTCATTGTGGACTTGAGGAATGGAGGATTCTCCCTATGCTTCTCCAGAGAAGCAGGCTTAGGAAGCAGTTGGAATTCACACTCACCAAGGGTTTTTACCCCCTTTCCACCCTTCCCTCCCCCTTTCTTTATGTCTCTTTTACTTCTCCTCTGAAGCAGGCCGTGTGGCATTCTTACAGCTACTGTTTCTCTTCTGGGTGCCAATTGAAATACCCTCCCCAGCCCCCACCCCCAATATTTCTCCATTATAATGTGAGCCTTCAATAGCACAAAGCCTTGTCAGAGGCCTGCTTTCCGGGACATAGCAGAGCCCTTCCATTACTCTGCCATGCTGCAGGACAATAAGTCACAAGGCTTTTTTCAGTGCAGAGCCAGACGTGGCTGGAAGGCAGGGAAAGGCAGCCATGTTTCCCCGGTGTGGAGAGAAATCAAATGCCTCCTGTCCTGGTTCGGTCTGCGAACACTCTTTTGAATCGGTCACCCCACGCCTTTAAGGACAGAACTTAATTGGAAGGAAGGAAAGTTTTCTTTGGCTAAACGATTCAGTCAGAGAAATTGCCCGAGTCCACTAGGGACAAGACTCCAATATGTGCTTGATTTTCTTTGGAGGATTTGCTAATGATTGTGGGGAGCCCCGGTTCTTATTTATTACTTACTTCTCTTCATAATGAAAAGGAGACCATATGCTGGGTGTGCAGCATGCTGATAAACTCTCGGAGCAGTGACTGGCAAGCTTGCACGTTGTGTGCCCTGTACTATTTGACTGGAAATGCTGAACACGATTAAGAAACTTGCAGCCTTTGATGTACGGCCACGTGGCCATCCAGGCTCATGCTAATAGCGGCTAAATATGGGCTGTGTTAAGGGTTTTATTTTACTTTTTTTTTAAAAAAGGAATTCTGAACATTTCTTACCTTACAAGGGCTAAGCAAAAATCAATTCCAGATGGATTAAAGAGTTAAAAACCTACACTGTTAGAAACTCTAGAAGAAAATAGATGTGAATATTCATGAAACCTCTTGAAGATGGGAGAGAGTTTTCTAAGCGTAGACATGAAGGAATAGATCACCGAAGATGTGATTGATAGCTCAAGCAACATAGACATTTAAAATTTGTACAGATAAAAAAAATTCACCTAGATTAAAAAGCAGTCAATTAAATGAGAGATAATGTTCTAGGAATTCAACCAAGAGTAATTCTTTAAAATAAATATGAAACTCCTATAATGCCCATAATACCAGTTCCAGAATTTAGGTAAATAAATTGAGAAAGGACACAGGTAAACAAAAGACAAATATGGAGTATAGTGAGCAACTGTGGGAACACCTGAACATTTCCAACTAACCAAATAAATGTCAAGTGAAGCAACAGTGAGCAGCGATTTTCCCTTTGAAAAATTTCCATCAATTTATCTGATGGGAATAATACTTCTTATAAAATGTTGATTTAAATAATAATATTGATGAAGGTATCATGAACTGATCATTCTTGTCCTCTGATTAAAAAGGAGAAAGTAGGTAACAATCCATGTTGACAAAAAGGGCTTTCAAATAAAAATGTGTGTAGAAAATAATTTAAAAACTGACTTTATCTGAAGACACTTTAGAAATGATTTTAAGAATGTTTTTGAGTGAAAACCATTTTTGTCAACCTTTTTTTTCTAATTTTTTTTAAAAATTCCAAGTAATTGCTTTTCTGGTACTTGTGTTTATACTCAGAGCCTGGTGCTTCCTTTTGAACATAAAGTCATAATCCGCATTCCTGCCCCTTCTGCCTTAATATGCCAGCCTCTTGTGACAGGTTTGTTTCTTCTTTTTTACCTATGGCTCTTGGCAGAGCTCTTCCTTCAAAATTGAGTGTGTTCTTCATAGATCTGCTTTTGTTCCCCAGCTCCTCTGAAAAAATTTAGCTTTGATCCTTTACTGCTAATGCTTATTTTTCTCTATGCCTTTGTTTCTCCATCTGTTAAAGTGGCACAATACTGATCTCTACTATGCAGCATTATTATGGGAATTCAACTAGATGAGAACATATAGAAGCTTTGTACATCTTGAAGTTCTAGACCAACAACACAGTCAGTCATTCTTTTTTCTTTTTTGGGTCAGTCGTGGGGCTTTAACTCAGGACATGGGCATTGTACCTGAGCTCTTTTGCTCGAGGCTAGTGCTCTATCAGTTTGAGCCACAGTTTCACTTCTAGCTTTTGAGTGGCTAATTGGAGATAAGAGTATCATGGGGACTTTTCTGCCCTGGCTTCAAACCGGGACCCTCAAGCCACCGGTACCTGGCAACATTATCATTCTGATCACTATAGTTTACCAGCTTTGTACTGGAATCTCCAAAAATTTAAAATCCATGCTTCCTTATGAACTGTGTCATTTACAAACTCAACTACCATTGGTGGAAAGGTAACATGGCCTTTGTCCTTATTTGGAAGAACTTGGAGAGAATAATGTTCCTGTTGGTGTGAGTAGAGAGGACTGGACCACACGTGAGTGAAAATGATGAATCCTCTGCTCTAGAGAAGAAAGTTGGCAAGCTCTGTCTTTGCTTCTCAGGCTTCTTAATTGTCCTAGGTCAGTATTGACCTTGAAGCCGATGGCTAATTCATTTCTTCTCAGAATGATGTATCAGCAGATGACTCCTTACTAAGGGCCTACCACTATTTACCAGGCATGCCTTTGTACCGGTTCTGCCCGATCCTGGGGTCAGAGATCTGAAGAGCAGACCTTGTGGCTCATCTGCACACAGATGCTTCTGATAAACATGTTTCATGCTGTATTGTATACTGTGTGTATATATTGTATGTATGTGTATGTATATGTCTATTATGCACTGTACAGGAGAGGGCAGGGGACGGGGTAGGTGGGATGGCTTTCTAGAGGAAGGCGTCTTTGGAGTGAGCTTTGAAGGCATAGGATATTTTTCCCAAGAGTAAAGGTTGGGGAAGAACTGATCCTTGCAGTACGGGTATATTTGTGCAAAGCCGTGGTTGGGTGCAGAGGTGTAGCCTGAGAGGATGGGAACGCCTTGGTGTGTTTGGAAAGCAGCATAATGGATTCCTTCTGAAGGAAAGTTAAGGTCAGTGTTTGATAGTTTCTCATCTCTTTTCATATTATGCTTGGCAAGTTGCCAAAATAATGACTATTTAGATTCTAGGTTATAGCTTGAGGATTGGTCTTTGCTCCTATTTATGAATCAGAGTTACTTTTTCATTCCTCACCAACAGGGGCTTTGATACACAATAGCACAGAATTGTTATTTGGGGGTGATTATCTTACAACTGCATTGTACTGCCTGGAGTATGGGAAGGAACTGTCGAAGAAATGCTGTCAGGCTCAAATGATAATGCTGAAACTTCCTCTTGTTTAGCCATGGAAAGGAGAAGGACAGACAGGAAACATGCATTCTATTTATAAAAGAATCCCTTACCTAAAGACCAGTATTGAAAGAAGATATTACCCTATGCCAAATGTCTTTAATGCACATTCAGTTAGTAGATATTAATGTTAAAAAGAGAATAGGAAAAGAGAAAATTACTAATCTCTGATCAGACTTCAAACACCGGATGCATCATATTTTCCCTTAGCAATCTTTTTGCCCCCTAATTTTTCCTAACGGTTGGGAAAAAATAATTCATAATACTCTTCTGCAAGCACCTATGGACTACCTCTGATCATATTTGTATAAATAGCAAACCGGCAGGGCTGGGTAGCGCGATGCTGCTCTAGAACAGGGAAGCAAGACAAGTCTTGAGAGTGACAAAGCCTAGAAAATACTTCATGGTGGACATTTGACCTGCTTACACTGATAAGTCTGTCTCAAAAGATGGCCGCAATCTGAACAAGGCGACATGGAAAAATGCATCATTGTCCCCGACCCAAAGATGAAGCTCAGGACATGGTCAGGGAAGGTAGCGTGACATGACAGGACAAACATGGTTCTAGAGTCCTAAGCCCTGGGTGCAAATTGTGCTCCTTCCTTTCCCCATGGGGATAAATGAACTATGGTGTGTTACTTTCCTTTCACAAACTCTGATTTTTCTCATCTATACAATTGTGAGGCCACCATGGGGAAAGAGTCAACATGGTTTATTAAAATACTTGGTTAATTTCTTTTTTTGAAAAAAAATTTCTTCTTGATTTTAATTTAATTTTTACATTATTGTGATTAAGTGATGACATACATTTCACAGTATTATGGGATAGTAATACTTAGCTAAGACAATTCACAAGGCAAACTGTCATTATCATGGTCTATAAAGCTTATGAACTCTACACACTTTGACAGGACAACTAGTTCTTCCAAATCAGGTGATATGTACATTTTCCTTTTCCTTGTTCCCTCTTTCCCTCTCCTTCCCTCCCTCCCATCGCTGCCCTTGAGTTGCTTAGTTCACTTTCATCAATGTCCAGTGCAGTTGATGGGCCCTCTGCTGTATTTTTTCACCTGTTTTCCTCTGATTCAGTACCCTTCTCTTAGCTCCCCTCAGATGTGCGTATGTCTAGACCGTATGTGGGGTCAAGCACATGCAGTCATCTCAAAACGATGTGACAAATTAAAAAGAGGTCCTTTGTTTTTTGAGTCCAGTTTACTTTGTCAATTAGCCAATTACTTGGTTAATTTCTTCTGGCTAGCTAACCACTGTTCTAGTCTATGTAGGATCAAATAGAACATCACACTTGTTTTCAAGCCACTCAAACATTAGTGGTAGGGATGGATAATTGAATAAAAAGCTGTTCCAGAGTGCGATATTCACTGTGATGGGTAAGGACTGAACTCGATTGGGATAACTGTTTGGGGGAACTTTATCCAGGGTTTGGAAGTTACAGAGAAAATGAGCCATCAAAGAAAATGATGGCTCAGATGGAACCTGAAAAAGTGCAGGAATGTCTTAACCTGCCATTACTATATCAAAATACCTGAGGTAGGGTAACATTGTTTTTATTTTATTTTTTTTTTTTTATTTTATTTTATTTTTTTATTGTAAAGCTACTATACAGAGGGTTACAGTTACATGAGTGAGGTTATGAGTACACTTCCTCTTGAACATTGTTACCCCCTCCATTGTTTTCCCTACCATCCCCTCCCTCCCTCCCTTCCCCGAGGTTCTTTTTTTTTTTTTTTTTTTGATTGTGATTAAATGATTACATAATTTCAAAGTCACAAGTTCATTCTAACTTCCCTGGAGCAAATTGTCTACCACAGTCTGTAATATATAACAGTGTTCACATGTTATATACCATATTTGTGATCAGCAGCATGAGGATATTTAGTAGTGGTTCAACCAGATGAGCGGGAGTTCTTTGTTTCTTAAGTCCTGTTAGTTTTGTCGTATCACTAACCTTTTGGATTTAGCATCCACTTATGAGGGAGACCATGTACCGTTTGTCTCTTCGTTCTTGGCTTACCTCGCTCAACATGATTCCTTCTAGCTCCATCCATTTCCCTGCAAATGCCATTATTTTGTCATTTCTAATGGCTGCATAATATTCCATTGTGTATAGATACCACAATTTTTGGATCCATTCATCTGTGGTGGGGCACCTAGGTTGTTTCCATATCCTAGCTATGTAACATTGTTTTTAAAAGAGACAAATTTAAGTTACAGTTCTGGAGTTCTACTGTGTTGGGATAAGTAGATACAAGTATATGTCTAATGTACCAAGTACATTAGGCTTTTGCTTCTAATAGTCTAGTTTGATACATTCTGCATTTTAAAAAATTAGAGTTTTTGGTTAATTTACATTTAAGGTACTGATAGTGTCTTTGAATTTAAACCTACTACAGGGGTTTTTGTTATCTTCTGTTTTTCTCCTTCTGTTTTCCTACTTTCTTTTGGGTTATTTCGCTTTATGCCATTACTTTTTTTTGAATAAAAATTCCATATTTTTCTCTTCCTCTCTTTTAATCACACATTAATGTCTGGTATCCTTCATTGTCTGAAGTCCACATTGTTTGGCTTCCCACTTAAAACTTTTCACTTTTCCATTTTCGACTTGAAATTGTAATGATTTTGGAATACTTGCTCTCCGCTCTTTCTGTCACTGTTGACATATCTTTGGCTTTTATGTACAGTATGCTTTACAGAGCACATTAACGATAATGATAGTAGATGCCATTAAATTATATTTAATTAATATATTTAGAAGAATGTTTCAATTCAATAATTTGTTTTAAGCATTTCAAGAAAAAAATGCAAAGATAAAACATGTTCTTGATGCTGGGTATATAACTCAGTATAAAAGCCTGTGCTTAGTGGGTTCAGGGCACTAAATTCAGCAATAGTTCCAAAAAAAGCAAACATAATATATTCTTTTTTATTTTTATTTATTTATTAAAATAAGTTTTATTGTGAAAATACTATACAGCAGGGTTACAGTTGCATGAGCAAGGTAGTGAGTACATTTTTAATCCAGCGTTGTTGCCTCCTCCTTTGTTTTCCCCCTACCATCCTATCCCTCCCACTTCCTCAACTACAACTCCCCCATCCCCTTACTCCTTGCCTAAATTGTAAAGTTCATTTTTCTGCATAATGTCTCATACATCTCATTGTTGCAGTGGGTCAATCTGTATCCCTATTTAAACATTTTGTTTTTCCTTTCCCCTCCGCAAATTATACTGACATCAAATATAGCGAAATCAGGGGTTATACCATGGGGGAGGGACATACAAAGCAACAAAAAAATCACATGGTATCTTATAAATACGTTAGAAACAATAGCAAGAAAGAAAAAACATTTGAGTCCTTATCTTGGGGTTCATTTTGC
Organism: Dipodomys spectabilis; assembly: GCF_019054845.1. Lineage (NCBI taxonomy): Eukaryota > Metazoa > Chordata > Mammalia > Rodentia > Heteromyidae > Dipodomys > Dipodomys spectabilis. The sequence continues at coordinate 2,567,966 of NW_024870698.1, read as the reverse complement.
CTAACGTCAACGTATCTGACCGTTTCTGTTTGTCTCAGACATATACTAGTTATTGCAAATTAGGGAAACCATGGAACCTATGTTTCTTTGGGTCTGGCTTACTTCACTTAGTATAATTTTTTCCAAGTCTTTCCATTTCCTAACAAATGGGGCAATGTCATTCTTTCTGATGGAGGCATAGAATTCCATTGTGTATATATACCACATTTTCTTGATCCATTCATCTACTTAGGGGCATCTGGGTTGGCTCCATATCTTAGCTATGGTAAATAATGCTTCAATAAACATAGTTGTGCTGGTAGCTTTAGTATGGTCTTGTTTGTGATCATTTGGGTAAATGCCCAAAAGTGGGATTGCTGGGTCATAGGGGAGCTCTATGTGGAGTCTTTTGAGGAACCTCCATACTGCTTTCCAAAGTGGTTGAACAAGTTTACACTCCCACCAACAATGCAGTAAGGTTCCCTTCTGTCCACATCCCCTCCAGCATCTGTTGTTATTAGAGTTCTTGATTTTTGCCATTCTAACTGGGGTGAGGTGGTATCTCAATGTTGTTTTGATGTGCATTTCTTTTATGGCTAGAGCGGTGGGGCATTTCTTCATGTGTCTATTCTTATTTCCTCTTCAGAGAAGTTTCTCTGTAAGTCTTTAGCCTACTTGTTTATCAGGCAGTTGCTTCTTTGAGGATTTGTTGCAGGATTTAATTTTTTGAGTTATAAGTATATTTTAGATATGAGACCCTTATCTGTTGTATGGCTAGTGAAGATCTTCTCCCAATCCGTGGGCTTTCTATTGATCTTGCTAGCTATGTCATGTGCCATGCAGAAGCTCCGCAGCTTCATGCAATCCTATTTTTCCAATCTTTCTTTGATTTGTTGTGTTTCTGGATTTCTATTAAGAAAATTTTGCTCTGTGCCAAGAAGACCTAGGGTTTCTTTTATTCCTTCCTGTAATGTTTTCAGAGTATCTGCTTTGACTCCGAAGTCTTTGATTCATTTGGAGTTGATTCTGGTGCAGGGTGATATGTAAGGATCTAGCTTTAGTTTTCTACAGGTGATTAACCAATTTTGCCAGCACCATTTATTGAAGAGGCTGTCTTTCTTCCATTCGATTTTTTTAGCTCCCTTATCCAAGATTAGGTAGCTATAGGTCTGTGGATTCATTTCTGGGTTTTCGATTCTATTCCATTGGTCCTGAGGTCTCTTCTTGTGCCAGTACCAAGCTGTTTTGATTACTATGGCTTTGTAGTAGTTTGAAATTTGGTATTGATATTCCTCCAGCATTGTTCTTTCTGTTAAGGATCATTTTTGCTATTTGGGTCTTTTATTGTTCCATATGAATTTTTGGATTGCCTCTTCTATTTCCTTGAAGAATGAGGTTGGAATATTGATAGGTATTGCATTGAATTGTAGATAGCCTTGGGAAGTATTGCCATTTTCACAATGTTGATCTTTCCAATCCAGGAGCATGGGAGTTTTTTGCCACTTTCTAAGTTCTGTTTTGATTTCCTTTTTCAGATTTTTAAGGTTTTTATCATAGAGGTCCTTCACTTCTTTGGTTAAGTTAATTCCTAGGTATTTTATTTTTGGGGGCTATTATGAATGGAGTTGCTTTCCTGATTTCAGCCACACCTTTCTCATTATTGGCATACAGAAAAACCATTTATTTTTGAGGGTTCATTTTATACCCTGCTGCTTTGACAAAGTTTCGAATCAGCTCGAGTAATTTGGGAGTGGAGTCTGTGGGGTTCTTTAAATACAAGATCATGTCATCTGCAAAGAAGGAGAGTTTTACTTCTTCTTTCCCTATTTGGATCCCCTTTATGTTTGCATTTTGTCTTATTGCTGTAGCTAGGCATTCTAATACTAGATTGAAGAGAAGTGGAGAGAGTAGACATCCTTGTCTTGTTCCTGAGTTTAGAGGAAATGGCTTTAGTTTTTCACCATTAAGTATAATTCTGGCTGGAGGTTTGTCATATACAGCCTTTATTGTATTGAGGAATGTTCCCTGGATTCCTAATTTTTCCAGAACCTTCATCATAAAGGGGTATTCGATTTTGTCAAATGCTTTTTTCTGCATCTATTGAGATAACCATGTGGTTCTTATCCTTGCTCTTATTGATGTGATGAATTATATTGATTGATTTGCATATATTGAACCAGCTTTGCATCCCTGAAATGAATCCTGTTTGATTGTGGTGTATGATTTTTTGGATGAATTGTTGAAGTCGATTGGCCAAAATTTTGTTGAGAAGTTTTGCATCAATGTTCATCAAAGAAATGGGTCTATTGTTCTCTTTCTTTGATGAGTCCTTGCCTGGTTTTGGGATGAGGGTTATGATGGCTGCATAGAAAGAGTCTGGTAGTGAACTTTCTCTTTCAATTTCATTGAAGAGTTGGAGGAGTATTAGTGTGAGTTTTGCTTTGAAGGCCTTGTAGAATTCTGCTGTAAATCCATCTGGTCCTGGGCTTTTCTTAGATGGGAGGTCTCTGATTGCTGTTTGTATTTCAATGCTTGATATGAGCCTGTGAAGATGGTTTAACTCATCTTGGTTTAGTTTCGGCATGTCAGTATTTGCTAGGAAAAGGTCCATTTCTGCCAGGTTCTCAAACTCATTAGGAAAAAGGCTTGATAAGTATTCCCTCATAATGTTCTGACTCTTGGTTGTTTCTGTGGTGATGTTTCCATTCTCATCTCTGAGTTTGTTTATTTGGGTGTGTTCTCTTCTTTGTCTGATAAGATTTGCTGAGGGTCTGTCAATTTTGTTCATTTTTTCAAAGAACCAACTTTGTTTTGTTGATTCTGTGTCTTTTTTTGGATTCTAATTCATTTAATTCTGATTTAATATTAATTATTTCTTTCCATCTACTGGATTGGGGTTTATCTTGCTGCTCTTTTCAAGGAGGTTCAGATGTCTCAATAAATTGTTGGTTTCAGAGCTCTCCAATTTGTTGATGTAGGAACTCAAAGCTGAAAGACCCTAGTCCCCTAGGATACTTTTGTCAACGGGAGGGTGCCCCAGAAAACTCAGACTCCAGGCCAGGAGATGCAATAAGCAAGAGGAGTTTATTTGACGTTTGCGCAAACGGACTCTCTGTCCTGAGCAGACAGGGAGCCCCGAGCAGCGGTTACAAGCCTTTTTTAAAGGCAAAAACCACAAGATTAATGCATAACACAAAGCATCCCATGATTGGTCCATTTAGAGGTCATCATATACGCCAACAATCACTTTGCCACATGGGAAATTTTGTAACACTCTTTGTAAAATGACTGGCCCATGGTTGGTTTAAGGGGGGTTTACATGGTTACAGGCCTATGATTGGTTGACATTTGGCTTAGCTTGTGGTCTTGCCAGGTGGTCGTTATCTCAAGGTCCTGTCTGGGGAATTTCTAAATGGGAACTGAGGAACACGTACTGTCTGTTTTTTATCTATGACCACTGACCTTGTCCTGGGGCCGGCATCTGGTCTCTGAAACTTCTTAACTCATTTCTGGGAAGGGAAGGGTCAATGCTAGCGTAAGCAAGTTTACAGAAGCAGAATCAGCAGTTAGCAAGTTAGTAATGGTAATGGTCAATTTGTAATCTTTCAAAAGCTATAAACTTGCCTCTGAGTACTGCCTTTGCTGTGTCCCAGAGGAGCTGGTAATTTGTGTGTTCATTTTTGTTGAATATCATAAACATTTGAATTTCCTTTCTAATCTCTTTCATGACCCACTGGTGATTTAACAGTGTGTTGTTCATCCTCTATGTGTTACAGGACTTTCTTTGGTGGCTTTTGGTGTTGAGTTCTAATTTTTTTCCCTTGTGGTCTAAGAGAATGCAGGGCATAACTTCAATGTTTCTGATTTTGGACAAGTTTGCTTTGTGACCTAAAATGTGGTCTATTTTGGAAAAATGTTCCATGTGCTGCTGAGAAAAAAGTGTATTCTGATGCTGTTGGGTGAAATATTCAGTAGATGTCTGTTAAATCTAGTTGATCTATTCAGTTGTTTAGATCTGTGGTTTTCTGTTGAGTTTTTGCCAAGTTGATCTATCTAGTGGGAATAGTGGTGTGTTAAAGTCCCCCATAATTAATTTCTTTGGATCTATGTGAGATTTGAGGGAAAGTAGTGTTTCTTGGATAAATTTGGGTGCTCTGTTGTTTGGTGAATAGATATTTAGCATTGTAATACCGTCCTGAAGGAGAGATCCCTTAATTAGTATGTAGCGACCTTCTTTATCTCTTCTCACTAATTTTAATTTGAAGTCTATTTTATCTGATGTTAGGATTGCGACTCCTGCCTGTTTATAGGAGCCATTTGCTTGGTAGATTTTATTCCAGCCTTTCACTTTCAAAATAAAACATAACATATTCTTTATATTTAACACTTATTTACCATTTCTCATGCTTTTTAATTTGTCTTGCAGATCTGAACATCCATTGGTATAATTTTCCTCATTCCTAATAGCATCCCTTTGTGTGTGTGTGTGTGAATGTCTGGTTGCAACAAATACTCTCAGTTGTTGTTTTCCTGAATTTCAGGAAAATTTTTACCTGTATTTCACTGGCAGTTTTGAATGAGAATTTTATTCGATGTTGATATTTTAGGTCAATACAGGTACCTTGCTAATGCCTCAAGGAAGAAGTTCCATTGTCGGTGGTCTTTGATGTTTATAGTGCTAGCAATAACTGTATCACTGTCCCTGTTAATGAAAGCCGTCTTTTGTTCTAACTGCTTCGAATTTTGTCTTTATCTTTGGTTTTCAGTGGTTTTATTATGATATCCTAGGCATAGTTTTCTTTATATTTATTCAATCTGCAGTTCACTAAGCTTCTTGGATCTGTAAGTCGATTTTTTTCATCAAATTTGGGGAAAATTAGATCACTATTAATTCATTCCATATGAATTAGATTGATATTTAAATTGTATTCTTTGTGTGAATTTCATTATAGTTACCCAAAATGTCCTGCTGTGTGGGGTGTTAAGTGATTCATGAATAAAGCTGAAATGTAAAAATTAATAGCACAGCTGTGAATAGAATGGAATTCACACTTCAGCTCCATTATGATCATCCTTTTTCCCCTCTATATTGAATATTGATACTGTATTGAGAGTTTGATCAATGATTTTGCCCCATTCTCAGTTTGCTGACTTTATGGGGCTCATTACTGTATTTATATTATATTGATTGATATTGTCCCCCAGGTCCCTTAGGTTCTGATCATTTACTTCACTCCTTATACTACAGGTACCCCGACTAGTGATAAAATAATTATCAGGTCAAATGCTTTCCATGTAAAATTTCATGTAGTCATTCCACACTTGAGTTATGTATCACATAATTTGGAAGTTTTTCATATACCTATGATGAGATGATTGAATGACACTACAAAGTGGCTAGCTCTTCACCAAACTTCTCTTTCTTTTTCCTGTGATATTCCCTTAGACTACTTTTGGGCTACCTTTGCATTGGGTGTGCCTATAGTTTGAATTTTGGTAATAGAATTGGCCAACAAAATCTACATACACCTGAGTGTGTGTGCTTAAGATGAGCTCATTCATACATATAGAATATAGTGGAGAGTCTGTCATCCTCAATTCTTAAATCAATACATGGAAAAGTTTCTCAACTCTCTTCTTGCATTTGCTTTGCTTCTGTTTATTACAGAAAAGTGGCTGAATTATTTTTTTCCTAAGTTAATAAAAGTTCAGGACTTGCTTGTGATAGAAACACTGTGGTCAGTATTTCTTCAACTATTGCACTATTAAAGTCTCAGGTTTGCAATTTTTCAGCTAAAGTGACATGGATTAGAGAGATGAAGGTCATACAACTAGTAGTAAGTGGCAATGTCTTGTTTTTATAAAGCACATTTTTCTTAATCAAAAGCGTATGTCTTTATCACCATCTGCTTTTTATTCATTTAAAACCATGCCCTTTTTTGGGTGGAAGTGCTGGTCTGGGGACTTAAACTTAGGCCTAGACACTATCCCTGAGTGATTTGCTCAAGGCTAGCAATCTACTACTAGAGCCACAACTCCACTTAACTTTTTGCTGGTTAATCGGTAATAGTCTCATAGACTTTCTTTCCTGGGTTGGCTTCAAACCTCAATCCTCAAATCTCAGTCTCCTGCATAGCTAGGATTATAAGCATGACTAACTTGCATGAAATTGCCATTGCATATCTTTCTAAAATCTTGGAAGAAACAGAAGAGGGTGTGCAGTCAGGAGATCCAAGTGAAGTTGTTTGCAAGCTGTTTAGACAGGTGTTGGTCATGCAAAACCTACTTGGTAGGATGATTGTAAGGATTAACTCTGTCGTCACTTGCAGCAGACGCAGGAACACTGGGTGAGCTTCTCATTACATGGCCTCACCATTCCGTGAAGAAGTACTATTATGAATATGGCCACATGTATAAAAGAGGAAGCATAGAGGTTAACTCTAAGGATCACCTCAAGTAAAGTAATGTATTCAAAAGACTGCACATGGTGCCTGGCATACAATAGATATAAATGTGTGTTAGTTCTTCCTTACAGCTTTAACTGTTGTTCAATGTAATGGCAATAAAAGAAAAAAAACCCAACAAGCTGAATCCAACAAAAGACCAACGCAGCAAACATGATAAAGTCATATTTTTTTCCCTCACTCAGTTTCGCAATGCTAACTGAAACTCTTTATTCTCCAAAATACCTCCCTTAAAGGCAATTTCTACTTTGTGCAATGACCAATGCACTTGGAAGTATTCCATTAACTGACAGCTCCTAGAACTCTCCACAGATGGAAACGAAAATTCTGGACAACCATGTCTTGTCTATTTCTTATACAGCTGAGGAAGAAAAGGCTTCATTTTACTAAAACTGAAAGAATTCAACCAGCAAATTCAAGGAAATGAAATTATATTCAAACTAAATTAATCACTATGAATTATTTAGACTGATATTTAAATTGTTTTTCTTCAGATGAATTTCATTATAGTTATCCAGAACCTCTTTCTGTGTGGGCTGTTAAGTGGTCCATGAATAAAGCTAAAATGCCAAAGTTAATAGCATAGCTGTACACAGAGAAGAATTTGGGCTTTAAGTCTGTTAGGACTTTTTTTCTTTTTGTAGATTAAATATTATTATGTGTATCTTAAGATTGGACAGATCAGGGAGGAGGAGTTTTCTCAGCATGCTCTTTATCATCTAGTTCTTGTGAGAGCTACGTGTTAACTGAATTGCCTGGAAGCAGCCAGGGCCAGCTCTGCTGTCTTTATTCTGGAAGGTTTGACAGTCTGCTTCAGACTGACCACAGCACCAATGTAGCTGGTAAATCAGTCACGTTCTACATGAGCTGAATGCTCAATGAGACCCAAAATGGAACTGCCTCACCAGTTGGATAGCTGTGTACAAAGCCTGAAGCTCATTCCTTCCAGGCCCACATCCTTGCAGCCCCCAGGACAATCACACAACAACTCCTTTCCTTACCAGGGGACGCTCAGAAGAATTTTTTTTTCAGATTAAAGCTATCTATTGCAACTACATTTTCAGATGAGCAGAGTGCCCAGTGTTTCTATCTCTTTCACCCTGCCAGAGAACTTGGAGGTTTGCTCAGTCTGAGAGATACAGTGCTCTTACTAAACCAGTCCTTGGAGACAAATCTTGGCAACCCTGAAAACCTATTTCTAGTCTCTGTTTTCTTCTAGGTTGCAACAGAGACTGTTGTCATAGCCTTGGTTTTGAAAACAGGTTATAGCTGGTTTTATATCTATGGGGCATCTCATCTTTCTTCCTAGAGGCTCTGCTGATGCTTTGAGTCTCAGTCTATTTCACCTGGAGACAAAGCACACAGAGGGAGGAGGGCAAAGCTTCTTCTCACAACGCTATCTCTGGGCTCCAGATACACTGTCAAATTTAGCAGGAGACTGCACAGGGTGTTTAGAGAAAGAACTTTTTGTCCCCTTGGAGTTATAAAAGCCAAGGATCCTCTCAGACAACCCTAACCTCATCTCTGAAATAATGACTTATCTTATTTTTTTTTTCATACCAGCGTGCTAGGACAACTCTAGAAGTTCTCCCTCCTTTTGGTCTCAAGTTCCATTAGTTTCCTGTTGCAGAATAAAAGAAAATACTTGTTAAGAGTAAAACACTGTGAAAATCACATGCCCAGAGTAATGGAAAGAATGAAACTATATACTCATTTGTAAGGGATATATGAATCAAGTTTTGTTAGCAGAGTTCTGTAGATGAGGTGTCAAGATCCAATAAGATTAGGTGATCTGTTCAAAAGCACACAGCAGAACTAGAGAGAGACCCCTGGCCTCTCATTCCCAACTAATGAACCTGTAAGTCTGAGCATTGTCTTGGACATCAATAAATTGGAAAGATGCAAGAAGGAATGATTCTAGGTACCCAGACTGTGCCCAGATTATATCAAAGACAACAAAGAGCCCTGGAAAAAGAATCCAGCCAGGAAAACTTTGCAAACTGCCTCTTTCAGACTCTACTATCTTTTTAGGGCCTTTTACCCATTTCCTCCTTCATTTCTCTTTCTATCATGTATCAGGTCAAGGTAATACCATTCCTAGGTGGGACTTACTTCCAGGTTCAGCTGCTGATCAGACTCCCTGAGGGTTTAGGTCCTGGTTGTCTATGGCTCCCTGTAGACTCATGGTTGATATCTCTTTTATGGACAAAGATAGATATTCAGATATTCAACAGCCATGTTCCTCACAGCAATGATCACTTCACTAACCCCCTCAGAGGGTAACAGAGCTGCCTACACAGGACCTGAGATAGATACTTCAATGAAGAGTTGCTACTTCATTAGATTATCAATGGCTACTTAACTGGAAAACAGCTAGTTTGCAGACTGGCTATTCATTTTAGGGAGGCTTGGTATGATAAGCAAGGGGAAAGGAACTCAGTTGGATCAGCTCTATTATCTCCCTTTGTAACCTCTCCAGGAAAAACAGAAATGACTTAATAAGAAACGAGGAACAGGGAGATACAAATAGAAGGGGAGAAGAAAAGGTAAAATTTAGGATTAAGGATCCTTGGGATTTGGATGAGTAACTAGCTTTTTTTTCCCCATGTTGTTCCTGCTCCTTTTATTGAGCATGCATCCTGAAAACAGATCTATTATTTGAGTTAGCTTAATGGAGTCGCTGTTTCTAGCAAAACCAAAGGAATTTTTCCTGAGTTAGTAAGGATATGGTCCCGTAGAGATACTGGATGCTATCTGGTCCACATAAACTTTCCTCAAGCTTGGTGTGGTTATGGGCTTTGGTTCTGGGTCAAACTGGAACCTTTTCTTCCTGGAGCTGTGTTTGTTCTTACTTGGACAAGGCAGGTAGCTTGTAGGCCTTTTGATGTGAAAACCTGTGATCATGATACAGAGCTACTGAGCTCTGGGGTAGGTGCCACCCCCCTTGGGGTGGAGAGGCCAGTGACAGCCATCTTTCGACTACCTTCTCCACCACCTTAGGGCTTAGTTCTCACTGTGTTTCTTCCCACCTTCTCAGCTTGCCTCTGTCTCCGTAGACAGCAGCTCTGAATGAGACAACACCAGTCCCTCTTGGTCTGGCTGTCTCTCACTTGTACAAGTATTTGTTGGGATCCCATCCAGGTTCATGTTTCTCTTCTGATCCTTGGGTTTATCCAAGAGCTTTCCAAGCTACGGATGCAAGAGGGAGACCAAGTAAGCAGAGATCCAGGTCCAAAGAGCTCACATTGAAGGAGATGTACACATTGACTGCATTTTGGTAGGTTAAATTCCCAAAGAATATTTTGGAGTCCTTGATTGATTTTAAGATTCTACAGGTGGTTAAAAAAGAAATAAAAAGACTATTTTCTGGCTCTATTTCTAAAGCAAGGAAAGCATTGTAAATTCTAGGACCTGCCATCTTAGCAATCACCTTTCTATCCTGAGGGCAAGAAGGACCAAGCCTCTTGTCTAATTTCACGTTATCCAAAGAACTCTTAAGTTTCTCAACCTCTGCTACTTGTCTTTCTACCAAAGGCTCTCCTTGAGAGTTTTTTTAATAAATGAATTAATTATATATATGTCACATCGTATAAAGTGTATATTGAGTTTCCTAAGGAGGGAGGAAAGGTCAAGTGGTGAACACACTGGGCTTCACCTAATCCTTAATTCACTCTATGGACTGATGACTATTATCTCTATCCTATAAATAATAAAAAAAAAACTGAAGCTCAAACAAACCCTAATGGTGATGGCTCTCTCTTATTAAGAGCTTGTCATAAGCCAGTTCCAAGTGGTTTGTGTGTCACAATTCGATCCTGCTCACAACAATCCTGATAGGTAAGAACTAGGTGAATGAATCAACCAAGGTCTCACAAGCTCCATTTGAATCAGGCCCTACCAGGCTTCCTTTGTGGGAAAGCAATCTTAGAGCAGATCAAATTTCTGCGTAAAAATGTGTAACAAATCTTATAGAACCAACACCGGCACGACCTGTGTCCTAGATGAAGAGGAATCCCTGGAAGGTGGAAGGAAAATGTTTATTGTTGTTTCCTAAGCATACTCAGTATACAGGGGCTTAGCAAGTGTTATTGCATGGATAAATGAATAGATACGAAACAGTTTTAATTTCTTCTGCCATTTACTGATTTTCTGATCTTGGGGGCAATGACTTGGTCTCCCTGAGCCTTTGTTTCCTACAACTAAAATGTGAAGGAAAAAAGAAAGAAAGAAGGCATTCAGTCTTAATTTATACTGATTTTCTCTCTCTCTCTCTCTCTCTCTCTCTCTCTCTCTCTCTCTCTCTGTGTATGCATATGTATGTGGAGTGGGGATCTTGAACCACTGTCCTGGGACTTCCAGAGGCTTGAGAGAACAAAGCAGAACTATGAGGTGAATCCTAGCAACTCCCTTTCCCAGTAGGCCTCATCAGGACTCAGCTCATTCAAGCCATACCAGCCCCAAGTAAGGGAGAATTAGACATTTCCAGGAATTACGTGTTGCCTGGGATTGGCAGAATTTTGTCCTTCACAGTCTTTGCTTAGGCGTGAAAATGGTGTGTTGTATGACACAAAGGGCTTTGCAGTTGGTTTCCAATCTATAGACATAAAATCAGGAGGTTATTTTGAATTGTCTAGGCCCAGTATGACTGAATACATACTCAAACTCAGAAGAGAAAAGCAGGGGAAAGAGGGGGAGGGTGGAGATGGCACAGAGGAGGAGGCAGGAGAGTGAAGAGATGTAGCACGATGCTATGCTGTTCTGGGATTTGCTTTATTTAATTCAACCATTTCCTAGAAAACATACAGGCCTGTATCACTCCTTGCTTTCCCTTGCTCACTGCTATATAATGTTCACATGATTATCATTCCCTTGCTACTGGCTATTCCACCTGCAGACTTTCCTAATATAGACAAAGATCTTATGAGCACTAGTGACACTTAGGATGCATACTTAAGAGCAGAAAGAGCAGGTCAGGAGAACTATTGGCATTGCATTTTATACGTTCATTTCCTATTGTTTCTTGTTCTTAGACTTCCCATCTGGATCCAATTTTCTCCCCAAACTATCATTTGGGAGTTATTTTTAATAAGGATCATTGTACTGTTGTATCTTAGCTCTGAGAATGTTGGCAGCCATCATTTTCCTTAGATTAAAATTGGAAAGATTCTTCTCTGAGAGAATTTGAATAATAACATTTGGGAGTCCCCCTTTCAAAAGGCCAAGTTTTTCCTGTATTCCATTCTGTGGTAAGGGTGTATGATAACCATAGAGATGAGTCAGCATCTCTTGCTTTGTTTTTTAAAAATGAAAGATAATAACCTGCAAAAAAAGAGAGAGCAAAGTGGGGAACAGGAAGATATGGCGTCTGGGAAACAGGTGGTCCCTGTGGGTGAGGGGAAAGTCATTTCCTTGACAAGTAAGGGGAAAGGAAGTCTGAGAAACAAACATTGGCTTGGAGAAGAAGAATCAAGCCTTCCTGGTATTCATCCTGTGCTTCACTCCTTTATACTCATGTCCTTGACATTCTCTCATGGCAACTAGACTTGACTTGGGAATTTGGACTCATGTGGGCAAATGGCCTGTGGGCCAATGTGACAGGTGTGGGTTCTAACCTTAAGCTTTAATAGGTTTGTATACATCTGCTTTCCCTCTTGTGTTTCTATTATTCACCATGAAAAGAATATACTCTACTTGATGGATCATCGTGGCACAAGAACAGGATACAGATGGAGCCCAGCCCAGCCTGTGCATCCACAGTATTAATGAATGACCACCTTTCCTGAAACTGTAAGCTTATGGAAGATAATAGCTCACAACATAAGTAGATATTGCCAAGACACTATTTCCTGAGGATCAAGAACAGAAGTAAATCATGGTTGAATCACAACCAATATTTCATAATTTAAACATCGTATACTGATCTAACCAGCATTATATGGAGAATTATGTGCAGTGTGTGTCCATGGAGATTGCTTATAAGAGCAAAATGCCTCTATTTCAAAACAGGAAATTGTGGAAGGAACTTATAGGTGTCTAGCATAGTAAGACAATTGTATGCTTTGGTTTTTATTTAATATTTTTTATTCTTATTATAAAGATGATGTACAGAGGTGTTACAATTACACAGTCAGATGGTAAGAGGATTTTTAACGGATAGCCTGTCTATCCAGAACAAAGATCAATGGTCCCTTTGTCCTTTGTACTCAGGTGGGGCTGGGACACCAAGCCCTAGATAGTGGAGACCCGTGGAAAATGTATGTGGAGTTTCTGGTTTGTATTCTTAAAGGGAAGCACAATAACTCTTTCCACTCGCTTTGCCCCAGCTTGCTGGTGGTATGGTCACGGTGCCACACCATCTTGGATGAGGTCATTAACAGTCCTAACCTTTTGCTCTACCTTTCATAAAATAGATTAAAAAAAAAAAAACTTTTTTTAAGGCAATGTCCTTTTATTCTCTGTTATACTACCCACTACCTATATCCTGACCCAGAAATCAAAAATAATGTATGAAGTTAAACAATTGAAATATTGAAATAAATACAAGGAGAACTAAAAAATACTTGAAAAATTTTGCCACTGAGAATCTTGAGTTTATGGAAAGGGCTGGAGAAGGGGGTCACTATTTTTAAATTGTGTACATGCCTTATTTCAGTTGAAGTTAGGTTAAGAAGTCTTTCTCATAAGCATGCCCAACAATTCATAAGTGATTGCTGTCAGCTTGAATGAAATACATTCCTACACAGGAACTTGTGATTTAGTGTATTAGATAAACACTGAGGTACCAAGAGTTATATCTGAAACCATACAATGACTGACAAAAGTTTCATCAATGACATCATATCATCTTTGTAATCCCAAAGCATAAATATATGACAGGAGAATGGTTGCAGAACAATCAAACTATTCTATGACAAAGAGTTTAAAAACAAAGAATTTCGATGCAACCATGGGTTACCACTGCAGGGATAAATGAAACACTTGTTACTAAGGATGCTGTCAGTCTGGGAATTTCACTACCTTAAGTGTGGTCATGATTTAAGAAGAATATATGTGACCCACTGGTGACATGGAATGAATAACACTGCATGAGCCTCACGAATGCTGCAAGAGATGAGAATGTTCACAAGACACTCGCTGGTTAACACCAAGTTAGAACTTCAGCCTCTTTATATTAAGCTCTTGCCTAATGGATCCACGGGATATTTATGAGCTTATAGATAAACAGCAGCTATGGGAGTTTTAAACTATCAAAGCTTTGTAGAGAAAGCTTTGTAGAGAAATTGGTATTTATCATAGAACAGGAATTGGAGAATCTTGCAATATTAGACTTAGAAGGGCTCTTTAGTGTCATGTTCCCTAGTGACTTTGAATTTTTGAAGAAACTGAGGCCAGGTGATGGTCTGTAGCCTAGAGCCACTTGATACACAGTCAAACCTCCCAGAAAAGAAACTCAAACACAGAAACCATCAAGAAGAGGACAAGGGAAACAGAGAGATGAAGACCATACATTGTCCATCTCTCTTGGCCTGGATTCCTGATCTATAAAGCAAGTCTGAGCCGGACAAGGCTGGGTCAGGGAGATTTAAATTGGGTAAGAAGTTAGAGTTTGATTTTAAAGATTGGACTTTTAAATACATGGAAGAAAGCCACAGAGAGATCAATGTGACTGCTCTCCAAGCTGAAAAGCCATCCAAAGATGTGCAGTGCACTTGAGATGTGATCTAAGGACAGGGAGAGGAGAGGTAAACAGAGAATAGTAAATGGCAGAGATGTTAAAAAAACAACAACTGTTTCTTATCTTAATCAGTTTTTCCTGCTCAATAAATTGGCTCTATGTGTCTATAATTCATCTCCCTTGTAAGTATGGTGAGTGGTCAGTCTTAGCCTTGGCAGAGATGAGGAGGGAAAAACAAGGAGAGACTACTAAGAGAGCAGAGTTCTATCTTTCAGTATTGAGCCGAGGGACTTATGGAGTATCTGTGTGAAATTTAGAATCCTTTTATTGTATTTTTATCATTATTGTATGGGAGATGCTTAGGGTAATTCTTGTTTCACATGTCAGGTAATGAGTACGTTTCTTTTTGGACAATGTCACCCCTTCCTTTGTCTCTCCCATTTGTTCCCTTCTGCCCCTGCCCATAAGTTATATAGTTCATTTTCAACATAATATCTACTGCTGCATTCGTACACCCTTTGCCCCTCTGTTTCTGTATCCCCTTTACCTCCCCAAAGGAAGATAAATGAAAAAACAAGCCAAAATGAAAAGAAGAAAAAAAGCTCTTGTTTCCATTTCCTGGAGTTTGTATTGATACGTATTGTTTTAATGATCAGATGCACAGAGGCTTTGCACCCTTGTGCTCCCCGCCTAAGACTAGTCTCCTTTGGTCTCACTGTGTAATTGCCTAGAGTCCTGCATATTTTATCATGTCCAGTGTATTTTAGACCTAGCTCCCTCAAATGTGAGAAAATGTGCTGTTTGTCTCTTTGATCTTAGCTTACCTCACTTAACATGATTTGTTCTAGGTCCATCCATTTCCCTGCAAATGACATAATATATTATTATTTCTAATGACTGTGTAAAATTCCATTTTGTATAGGTACTCCACCTTTTGGATCTACTCATCTATTACAGGGCATCTGGGCTGTTTCCATAACTTGGCTATTGTAAATAGTGTAGCAATGCACATGGATATGCACATGTTTTTACAGTATCTTAGCTTGTAATGTTCTAGGTAGATGGCCCAGGAGTGGTATGGCTAGATTGGAGGGGAGATCTCTGTTTAGTTTTTTGAGGAACTCCATACTTCTCTTCAGTGTGGTTGTACTAGTTTACATTCCTGTCAATAGTGCAATAAGGTTTCTTTTCCCTTATATCCCTACCAACATTTGTTTGAATTCATGGTGTTAGCCAATCTAACTGGGGTGAGATGGAATCCTGAGTTGTTTTGAGTTGCATTTGCTATATGGCCAGGGATGACGAGCATTTTTTCATACTTTTCCATTCTTACCTCTTGTTCTGAGAAATCTTTCCTTCACTCCTTTTCCTATTTAGTGATTGGCTTATTGGTTTGGGGAGGGGTTAATTTCTTGAGCTCCTTGTATATTTTGGATATTAGGCCTTTGCAGGTAATGATCATCTCTCCGTCTATTGGCTGTCTTTCTACTTTAATAATTATGTCCTTTGCTGTGCAGAATCTTTTTATTTTGATGTAACCTCATTTATCAAGACACATCTGCTATGCCCCTGGAAATCTTTTCAAAAAGTTTCTGCCTATGCCTATGAGTTCTAGTGTTTCTTCTACTCTCTCTTGCAGTAATTTCAGTGTCAGGTCTGATGTTGAGGTCTTTGGTTCATCTTGAGTTGATATTAATGGCATGGTAACAAAAAAGGATCTACTTTTAGCTTTCTGCATATGGATTCCCAGCTTACCCAACACCAGTTTATCCTCTCATTTTTGTATTTTAAACCTAAAGCTTAGAAGAAAGGATCTGGACTTTGGTGGGATTAGAAGATGGCAGTTGGCACTGGAAATAATGGAAATGGAGAGATATTTTCTAGACAGACTGTATAGAGTAGAAGAGAAGAGACTGAAGTTTGAGGCCTGACAGACAGGATTCAGAGGATGGATTGAGAAAGAGGAGCCCTCAAAATATTGTATGTGAAATACAATATTAAAGATACACATGTGAGTATCTTCCAGATCAAATGTATGCAATGAGAGGCGCTCAAGCATGTTTGAAACTGGAGAAGAGAGCTATGGAGAACTACTGCAAGAGAAAGGACTTGCATACAGAGTAGGAAGGATTGTAGGTGATAGGGGCCAATCCTTGGAATGGCACAATGAGATACAGTTAGGAGTCCAAGGGGAGAGATTAATCTTAAGTAGGTCCTACACCTCCTAAAACAGGAAACAGGAAAAGAGAGAATGGGAGGTACCAGAATCATGGTTTAATAGCTCTTAGGAAAGCCAGTGTATATGGAACTCAGTCACAAAGGTATGGCATCAGTAGCAAAGGATGTTGAAACCCAGTCTCAGTCACTGAGCTGTGATGTGGACAGATACTTCTGGCAGTGTATTTGGGGTTACACATCCTGAGTAGAAAATGGACTACCAGGACAGGGTACTTAGTTGAGCTTGTCGACAATGGTCGAAGCTGAAGATGGTTGAGGAACCAGAAGCTAGTAGCCTGGATAAATACTGATTTGGCAGTAAAGCAGTGACGGTCCTTAAATGTCTGAAGAAGGGGTCACAGCTGTTCTACTTTGGTATCAAAGGGAAAATAGAAGTCAATTGAGTGGAAGTTACAGGATGTAAACTTTTTTAGTGATGTATTACAAGTTGAACTTCAGGGTGAACTGGCTTTCACTTAGGAATCTTAGACCTAGCCAAGGTTCTACAGAGGGCTGAGGATGACATAAATGTTTCATTCAAAGAGTATAGAATTTTTATCACGTGCCAGATACTGTACTGGGTTCTGGCCACACAATCTGAATCAGGCAATTAGTCTGGAATGGAATTGAGTATGGGAAGCAGCCATAAAAAAAAAAGACAGAATACAAGCAGCTGTGCTTGGCAATGCGCACACCATTCTAGAAGACATCCATAGCTATTAATAAAATATTAATGCCTTCTATTTATTTATTCATATATTTCACTATAAACACAATTAAGGATTTCACTCTTCTCAGATACCACATTTTACGAGCTCAGTGATGGAAATATTTAAAGAAAATACATGGTGTCCTTAACTAAAATATCCAAAGCAGAATTTTATCTCAAGTTTATCTTCTGATCCCATGAGAGGATCAGAAGGAGCATAGACACACAGTATTCTCAACAATTTGCTGAGCTGTAAGAGAGAGTGTGTTAGGTGTTGCCTTAATATCAAGAGGGTGGTATAAACTTTTATATAAACAGTATCTTGTCAGTATTTACCAGTCAACAGGTATGGCTCCATGTGATGGCTGCATGAACACTGGTAAAATCGATTGGATTTCATATGTTTCTCTGAGTTTAGTGCAGGGATGAAGATTGAGACCTGGGATCCCATGGTCTGGAATTAGAGGATCTGAACCCAGGCCTGCATGTAGGGAGTAGCTGGAGAGGAAGTAGATGCAGATACAGAATAGAAGCCATCAATGGATGCAGGGGGGGGGGGGAAGGTGAGGGTAGAGATCACATCCAAAGGACACCACAAAGATAACTTCATATGAGTTTCTTGACACAGTGTGTGTGTGTGTGTGTGTGTGTGTGTGTGTGTGTGTGTTGTGTATCCCCATAGTATGATCAATTCACCAATTCTGGGGAGCAGAAATGTGAAAGCAGATGTCAGACATGGAGTGGAGACTTTTTAAGCCTGTTTGAAGTGGAGAGATCGAGGTAAGGCAGATTGGGGTCACAGGGATCAGTAGAAGCCCACAGTCAGAGCCTGGAAAACGGGAACCAGTTCCTTATGTTACTGCAGTCAGCCCAGGGTGGGGAAGGGGAAGGATATAACTGAGAAATGCCATAGGCTCTGCGTGTGTGTGTGTGTGTGTGTGTGTGTGTGTATGTGTGTGTGTGTGTGTGTGTGTGTGTGTGTATGGCAGTCCTGGGACTTGAACTCAGGGTCCAGCAATGTCCCTGAGCTTTCAAGCTCCAGGCTAGCTCTCTACTACTTGAGGCACAGCTCTACTTTTGACTTTTGGGTAGTTAATCGTAGATAAGAGTCTCATGGACTTCACTGGCTTTGAACTGCTATGCTCAGATCTTAGCCTTCTGAGTAGGTAGGGTTTTAGGCTTTATTTACCAGTACTCGGCTTTGTGAGGCTTGGTTTTGAGGGTGATTGTGTTGTTTGCAATAAGGTAAAAAAAAAAAACCAAAAAACTCTGAGCAAAGTTCTGGAAAACAAAATCATTACCATTCTGCCTCAGCCCCCATTGACAGGGCAGATCTGCTCACCAAAGGGCCCCAGACTCCTCTGTAATATGAACAGCTTAAGGGAAAGGCAGCACAGCTCCCTTCAAGAGAGCAGAGAAGGATCTTATTGTTTCCAGCTCTGGGTGGACAAAGTCCAACGTCCTTATTCATTCTACATTTAACAAATATTTCACACCAGTGAGGTCGAAGCCAGGTACTTAGCAAATACTTTCCTCCTTTCACAGGGGCAAATCAGATCCTGGGACCTAGAGGTTCCAGGCTCTTCTTGCCACAGAGGAGATTTTCAACTTCATTTTTGTTATTCTAGACCTGAACTCATTACAGATTAAACATGGGTTTTATCTGGACATAAAGCTGGTCTCTGAGATAACAATCCTGAATTCTATGGCCTGAGTTTCTTGTGAGGCTCAAAGAACCCACAGAAGGCTGCCTGACCCTAGCGCTAGAATTATTAAAAATTATCCTTTATATTCATTGTAAGAATTTGTCCTTTTATGAAAGGCTTTCTGGATGTGCACTTTTTACCACTCTTCGAAAGCTGGGAGTTTTGACAAATTCGCAAATAGGTTTCTAATTCCATTCTGCTCCTATCTTCTCCCAGTAATTCTCACATTATTTGTGGAAGATTAGCAGGCACACAGTTGTGGTGACATAATTAGTATTCACGGGAGATAATAATGTCAAGGGATTTTGTTGCTCTTAGAATCTAAATGAAAATATAAGAATAGAAAAAGTTGAATTGGTGATAATTTCTTGGCATAAATTGGGTGCTTGTTAAAAATTTTTTAATGGCTAAAAATGAGATTGTGAAATGCAAACATATTGGATAATCACTTAAAAGAAAAGTGGATTTTGCTTCTCTTTTTAGCTTCCTACCTGGGAGGGTAAAACATAGCTCCTCCTGCAGAATTCTGCTTTTGCTATGAAGTGGTTAATCCCAAGAATCATTTCAGGCAATAAAACACTGACTGGAATCTTTCCGACAATACTTTTCTTCTTGATCTTTTTTTTTTTTTAATGACTAATTGAAATGAAAGCCTGGAGAAGCTTAATGTTAAGAAAACACTTTGTTCTCCATGCTATGATTCTGTAGAGGGGGTGTCTCTATGGTGGGAACCTCTCTGGAATTTTAAGTTAGAGACCAAACCAAAGAATCAATATTTCAATTAGATGCTGTGGTGGGTTTGGGATTACTGTTACTGTAGCTGGAAGATTGCTAGGGCTTTTTTGGGGGGGGGGATGGTTAAGGGGAGAAGTCATTACTATGAGCTGTTCTTTATTTCTTTGTAAATCATAGCTCCCAGAGTCTGTTTCTTTGTCTGCATTTAATACATTGAAGGGACTGCCTACAAAAAGAACTGGAAATGTAAATTATAAGTACTTTCCTAAAGGCTGCTGAGAGTGTCCTTTGGAGAGAAACAGCCATTATCCACTGTTTTGTGGCATCCTAGGATCTCTTACCATTTGAATTGGCAGTAGTAGTCTGCATTTTCCAAGCAGTGCTTCAGTGATTGCCTCGAGGTGTGGTTGGTGGGAAGGACGTGATGATGCATGGTTTGAATGTGTCCCCCTAAAAGTCCCCATGTTAGTAATTCAAATTCATATCACAATGGTATTCGTGGAGGAGGAGCTTAGGAGGTAATTGGATTTGGGACATCATGAGGGTGAGGCCTCAATGGTTTTCTATGAAGAGGAGGTGAGACCCGAGCTGGAGTATTTCCTCTGTCTCACCATATGAGACAGAAGGCATTCACCACATCCTAGCACAAGCTTAGTCCTTTTGTCTCTTAAACTAGAGGCCAAATAAGTATCTGTTTATTATACATTACTTGGTCTTTGGTATTTTTTTGCAGGGATGGAAAATCAGACTTAAGTGGTCTTTCAGCCCACCACCCTGGAGAGTAGCTCCCCTTGTATCTGTGTTTTATATGATTTGAGAGATGATTGTATTTGTCAACCATAAGCAAAAATAACTGATGCCCTGTCAGTTATCCTGGGCTTCCTCAGAGACAGTCAGGGGACTCTACTGACCATTTCCAAGTAGAGAATTCCTGACTTCATCACAATAAGGAAAAACATAAGTACAGTAACACAAAGGAACATAAGTTGCATGGTTTCCCTCTGCTGTTGTAGCTAGAATGTGCCTATATATATCTACAAGTAAACACAGTGGATGGTGAGAGACAAAATCTACACGTGCACATGATAAACTACACAGGATTCTTAACATTCACACAGCGAGACCAAAGAAGGATATTCTTAGGAGAGGATCACAAAGGCTCAATGGCTATAGGCATGTGATCATATAAAATGTTTATTGAAATGAATTCCAAGAAATGGAAACAAGATTTTTCTTTGTTTTTTTTTTTCTTCCTCCTTGGTTGCTGTTTTTGTTTTCTGTATCTTTTGGTTTATATGTAAGTTTATCTGTTTTGGGGAGGGTATAGGAGCGCACAGAAATAGTGGGACAAAGGGTGAACAAATGCAGCAGTGATACTCACTAGACATTATGTTGAAAATGAACTATACAACTTGTGGGAGGAGGACAGGAGGAAAAAACTGGGAGAAAGTGAGGGAAGGGTCATGATACTGTCCAAAGATAATTATACTCATTACCTGACATGTAATTGTAACCCCTCTGGGCATCACCTTTACAATAACGATTTAGTAATTGTTAATAATTTAATAATAATAATCCTGACTACTTCCCAGTATTTGAAATTTTTGTACCAAGCTACTCTCATCTACCTTAGAAAACCTTCCATCAGCAGAGCTATATATTGTCACCAGATGCATTCCCCCTGTATGTCTGAGAATAACCACACAAACGGGTTTACATCATGGTCCTGTGAATAAACAGAATGCCTTTCTCTCTTCTAATTGTTCCAAAAGAGGCTTGGTAAATCCATGGCATGATTACTCCTCCAGTCCTTTCTATCTGTGTTTCTTCCAAAGCCTGGAGGATTTTTAGTGAAAGAATGTTTTGTCCAATTCAGAAAAGTCTGGGAAAAATGTCCAGATGTATTTAGTCCCACCCAACAATTTTCTTTTTTTTTTTATTATTGTGAAAATACTGTACAGAGGGGTTGCAATTACATGAGCAAGATAATGAGTACATTTCTTATCAAGCATTGTAGCCTCCTCCTTTGTTTCCTCTTCCCCTTGCTTCCCCCAACCTTCCCCCCACCCCCTGCAAAGTTGTAAATTTTGTTTTCGACATAACGACTTGTACATCTCATTGTTGCAATGGGTCCACTTATATCCCTGTTTAAACAATTTGTTTTTCCCCTTCCCCTCCACAAATTATATCATCAAATACAGTGAAAGCAGAGGTTATACCGTGGGGGAGGGACATAAAAAGCAACAAAGAAATAATCTTATATATGTGTTAGAAACAATCGCATGAAAGGAAAAAAAAACATTTAAATACATATCTTAGGGTTCATTTCCCTAACATCAATTTATCTGACCTTATCTGCTTGACTCAGACTTATAATAGTTATTGCAAATAAGGGAGACCATGAGACCTATGTTTCTTTGGGCTTGGCTTACTTCACTTAATATAATTTTTCCCAAGTCTTTCCATTTCCTAACAAAGGGGGCAATGTCATTCTTTCTGATGGAGGCATAGAATTCCATTATGTATATATACCACATTTTCTTGATCCATTCATCTACTGAGGGACATCTGGGTTGGTTCCATATCTTAGCTATGGTACATAGTGCTGCAATAAACCTAGTCGTGCTGGTAGCTTTAGTGTGGTCTTGTTTGTGATCATTTGGGTAAATGCCCAAAAGTGGGATTGCTGCCCACCCAACAATTTTTTGTTCTTAGACTAGGTGTGCATTCTATGACCACTGGGAGTGTATTCATGAACTAAAGGCAAGGAGCACTGGTGAAGTGCTGTGAAATGAGATGATCATATATCAGTTTTTCCTACCAGCACTTCAAGAGCAAGCATTGTCTCTCTGAATATCTGTTAGGCAGCACAGCACTACCTAGCATACCATATGTGCCTAATAAATGTTGTTCATTCATTGAAATCAGAAGACCTTATATGAGTCTCTTTCCAGAGCCCCAATCATACTCATGCTGAACCTGTCTTATTGTGGGCTTTCCAATTAGTAAGTTAATAGAAGTTAGGTGTTATGTTACTTATAATCCAAGCACTTGAACTGATATAGTCACCTTCAGTATGCATAACCCCCTTCCACTTATTGTGTCTATATATACAAAGGTCTAGTAGGTGCTAGGAAAGGCTTAGAACTTATGTAAGATCAGTGTACTCTCTGTATCAGAAAATCCAGGATGACAAGTTCTATATAATTCTCTAAAATCATTATTGATAATGACATTAAATCTATCAAATCTGTTATATACTTATGGCATATTAAAAATCAGAGGAACAAGAGTTGTTGGAAAATTTCTGATCACTAGATACAGAGCACATTAGAAAGTTTTTGGAAACCTCAACGATGTGAGGAGATTCTAGCCTCTATTCGAGAATAGAAGTGCTAAGGGAGCTAATCTTTGTGAAGTAAAATGACAGTACAAATTCAGAACAAAAAAGGAGATGCAAAGGCCACAAAATTGAACCAAAAGGGTCAAGATAGGGAGAAGGATGATTAAGAGGAAGCTAACATTGCAATCAGAGAATTTGAGGAAGTGTAGTAGACCTCAGATAATCAAATTAATTTGTGTAGAAATTAAACTTCAGATGCATTCTGAGAGGGAAGTCCTGTGTAAATAGAGGGAAATAGTCATCTCCAATGGAGTTATTGGATTATTTTACTTTTTAAAAATTAAAAAAAACCATTTCCTCTATAATGGATACATATTGATTTTAAGAGAAAAGCTTGCTCTTGAAATGATGTTTTTGGTATATATTCTACTCCCGAGTGTCTTCTTAATATGAAATCCCTCAGCACACAGCGAATCAGGACAGTCTGAGATTGTGTAGAAAAGAACAATGGAAAAGCCCCAACTGCAGTGAAGGGATATGGGTATTTTCTCACTAAGATTTGAAGGAGCTAATCATAAAAGTGCTTCCAGACTGAAGCCAAGCAGTGCTAACTTGTATGGAATGATAGAGCAGCTCAGTAAAAACTTAAGAAAAAGGAACAAAGGGAAACTTTACAACTGCAAAGTCAATAACAACAACAACAAAAAAACTGGATAGGCCTCAGAGCAAAATGGATATGACAGAGAGGAAGGTCAATGAACTAGAATATGATTGTAAGAAGATCCAGTCTAAACAGCAGAGACTATTACAAGTGTAATATTTCTGCCTTCAAAGTCTAAGAAGAAGAGTGAAACTGTAATACTGATAAAATAGTTAAGAAATAAGACAAAAACTTTGCAACATTGAAAAAGAAATCAAAATTTCTACAGAATTTAGGAGCTTAGTAAATACCAAACAGGATAAACCCCAAAAAATCCATATTCAGACACCTCAGAATAAAATCAATGAAAACATAAAACAAGAAATGGAAAGAAAATAGCCAGGGACAATTATGCATTACTTAAAAGTAAACCATTATTCAAATTACAACAGATTTCTCATTAGAAACCGTGGATTCTAGAAGTGAGTGACACAGCACTTTTAAACTGCTTTTAAAAAGTTAACAAGGATAGAAAAAAATATCATTCAATATGAAATAAAGACATCTCTGGTTGATGGATATCTGAGAGAACCCATCTCAGCGCCTGCTGAGAATTGCTAATGAGAATTTCTTTAGACAAAAGTAAAGTGATAACAAAAGAAAAGCTAGAGTATCAGGCACAGAGAAAGTACAACAACAACTAACCAATGTAGTGAATCTTTTTCTCTTAAGTTATTTGAAATGTCTGCAGGTTTGAAGTGAAGATGGTAAGATACTCAGTGTCAGTGGATGCAGCTAACAGCATCATAGAAAGGAGAAGATAAAGGGGTTTACACATATTTTATGTGTGAACTTAACGGGGCTCTGGGGTTCCCAGGTATTCAGGCAAATATTATTCTAGGTGTTTCTGTCGGATGTTTTGTTGGATGAGATTAATACTTAGATGTGTAAGTAGATAAAGAAATTGCCCTCTGTAGTATAGATAGGCCTCATGCAGTCAGTTCAGGGCTTAAATATAACACAAGTTTGATCATAGTCTGAGGAGAAGAGAATTATCTGGAAATAGAACATCTGCTCTTTTGTTGTCACTGTCTTCAGATTTGGACATAAGATCTACCTGATTCTTTAATAGCATGTTGGCCTTCAGATTTAGACTATATTTAAGGAAAGTCCTTTGCCATACTGTAATATGAGGGACCTAGAATCAAATTTCAAACACAGTCCATATTACCAGCCTAATCTCTCATATCTGTCCACATTTCTACTGGCATTTTGGTTTTCTGAGTTCCTGCCAGAATTGGAAATTAAACTCTGCACTGTATTATAGAGCCCCTGTAGTCCCTATCTCCAAACCTGGCTAAATATTCTTGCCATAAATTGGCTCCAAGACTTCTAGAAAACAAGGCTTCTTGTCACAACAGTTGCCCTGCACCTAGAGCCATTTTTTTTTGCATTAACCCTATTTTTCACCTCTGTGACAAGAACCTGGAAAAATAAACTTAAGAGAGGAAAGATTCCTTTTGGCTTATAGAATCAGAGGTCTCAGTCTGTGATCACGTGGCTTCATTGTTTCTGGACTGTGCTGGTGTAGAACATTACAGTGGAAGGATGTGGTGGCATAGAGCTGCTCACCTCTTGGCTGTCAGGAAGCAGCGAGTTTGTCTTGCCAAGCTGGATTCCTTCTTTCTGTTTTATGCCATCTGGGCCCGAAGATTTTATGGTGCTGCCCACACTCATGGCATTGCTGCTATCCCTTAACCATCCCTGGCCTCACAGACAAACCTGGAGATGTGCTTTATTAATCTTCTAGGCATTTCTAAACTTAGTTATGTTGAAGGATTTAATCACTATAATATGTAGAAGGATAGCCTGATTAGTTCTTTTATAACTAATACTCACATGCCTATCAGTCCTTTTAATAAATTATGGCTCTCCTCGTTCATCTAATTCTTTGACCATCTGCCTCTACCACCATTTTAAATGTTGACATCTTATCATTTCATCTGTATTTTATGTCTTGAAAAGATTAGGATGTATTTAAAGGGATAACTCTAACTTTAAAAGTCAATTCCTTAATATCACATTCACCATTTATTTTATAGTTCATTTGTTCATAAGAATTGTTCAAGGTCTATATTTTGATATTTTTGATACTCTCTTGATATGTCTTAATTCTAGCTTAAACACACATTCCTCCTCCCTCTTTCTCCCTTTCTTTCTTCCTTTCTTTTTTCCTCTTCCTCCTCTTCTTCCTATTCTCCCACCTCTTCCTCTTTTTTTCTTCCTTTTCTTCTTGCAATTTGTTTGTAGAAGATACTGGGTTGTCTTATGAGTTTTCTCACTGCCAGTATTTTATTGATTATACTCATTTTTGGCATTATTTACCTTGTGTTCCTTGTCTTCTGAGTTTCCCATATAAGTCTGAATTATTTTTTTTAAAGCTTGATAAAGGTATGAACTTTTGGCAAGAGTACTTTGTGGATGCCAGTGTGTTTTTCTGTCAAGCAAGCACTAAGGCCAGTTCTCATTTTGAGATGTGAGGCAGCTGCTGATGGTCATGTCAGGTTGCAATGTCAACATCCTCTAGACTGGAAAATGTAGGCATTCCAACTGAATCAGTCTTATTCATTTACTAGCAGAAATATTTCTTTAAACAGAAATACCTTCTTGTCAGTTTTTTGGATATCCTTACATACAGTGTATATTTCTTTAAAAGGTGAAATGAACACTACTTTCTTTTTTATAAATTAATTTTTAGACTAAATTGTGTATGCACTAGATACTTCTAGGGATTAACCAAAGTGTATTGGTTTTCTCATTTTTGTTTTATTTTTGAGTGTAATTGTAAGCTGATAGATTTTTAACATCTTAAAGTGTGTTAATCCATTACATTTAATTTTCTTAATCATGTTCAAATTATCTCATACTTGGCTGGTTCATGCCTCTAAGTTATCCCTCTAATTTATTTGTTGCATTTCTGTCCTAGGGTAGGGCATTCTTTTTTTTAAAAAAAATTATCTTTAAGTAGTTGTAGAAGGGAGTTGTCACTCAACAAAGTAGTTTATGAACACAGTGTGAGGTAGGACACTTCTGGTTTTGGTTAGTAGAGAATAGTAATTAGACATGACAATAGTGTTGCTGCTTTTCTTTATTAAGAAGTTATCTATATATTCAGAATACTAACCCTGCCTTCTCTGACACAAGTTGCAGCTCTTCTCCATGACGATCATTTGGCTTTTATATTGCTTATAGTGTCTCTAAAATCTATCTATCTATCTATATTTGTTTTCATATGAATTTTAAAACTCATTTTGAATTCCATTTAAATATTCTGGCTAAATTGGATTAATAAATTATGAGAAACTATTGAAATCTAGACTGACTATCTGACATCTCATTCAGATTTGGGGATTAAAACATTTTTTTTAAAATTTAATTTAATTTTATTTGTGAACATACTGTACAGAGGGGTTACAATTACATGGGCAGGATAATGCGTACATTTCTTACCAAGCATTGCAGCCTCCTCCTTTGTTTACCCTTCTCATCCCTTCCCAGCCTCCCCACTCCCCCCCAATCCCAATCCTTCTCCCCGTTCCCCCCCCCCCCCCGCACCGACGTTGTAAAGCTCGTTTTGGACATGACAACTTTAAAACATTTTCTAAAAATAAAGTATACTAATAAGTTTACCACCTACAATCTTTCTTCGAGAAAACACAGGAAAACAAAATAAAATATTTTCTAATATACTGTTGCAAACATGATGAACATACCAGCCACATCCCCTTCTTTCTTGCTGTTAGAAGTCAGAATACTTTCCTAAGTACCAAGTAAGCATGTGTACATAGGACAGCCACCCTTCCTGAGCTGCAAGGGTGGATTGTGGTTATGTGAAATCAGCCATGGTCATCTCATTATTCTTGCTAGTGATGGGAGCAGGGATGAGAGATGAGTGTTTCTAGAAAAGATTTTCCTTGGGGCCTTTGAGAAGAGACATCCTTTTCTGCCTCAGATGCTTCTTATCTGCAAGTGGCATAAGAAACACCACTGCCATTTTAAACTAGTAAGGAGACCCACTGGTATGCTAATCTTGGCAGAAAAGAAACGGAACACCTGACACGATGTGGTGAAGCTGTAAAACAAGCCAATCCTGGAAGAGCCTGTGTCCAGATTCTAGTTAGGGAATGATGAATGATCCCACCTTTCAAAACACTGCTGGAGGGGTTTTGTTCCTTGTGGCTGGGAATGCCTCCAAGGACACACAGATTTCATGCAGAAGGGGTTGAAATTAAGACACACTGATGAGCGAAGGAACCAGCTGAACTCATAGTTAAAATTAATTGTTATTAATTAAATGGAAAGGATTCCCAAAACATAAGAAACACAAAGGAAAAAAAAGAATTGACATTCCAGGTGTTTCCAAGAAAACCTGGGCAATGTGGTGATGCAGAGAAGTACATCTGTGCTAAAGTCTTTGTCCATTGGATGGGATAAATAGGGGATAGCTCTGATAGCATTTCTCAGCCTAGCTGCGAAATTATTCTCCTATGGCACATTAAATGCTGATATTCAGGCCACTATGGGCATGTGGTGGTAGTGGTCTTTGGTTATCATGTATTTTAAAATGCACTTTATATTCCATGTTTTTTTAAAAACAAGATTAACAAATTTAAAAAGGCAAAAGCTAACAAGAATTAAGTAGCAATATTGTTAAAATAGACACAAGATCAACAGTACTAAATGAAGCATCTCTGAACAACGCTGA
The DNA here is from genome assembly GCF_019054845.1 of Dipodomys spectabilis. Taxonomy (NCBI): domain Eukaryota; kingdom Metazoa; phylum Chordata; class Mammalia; order Rodentia; family Heteromyidae; genus Dipodomys; species Dipodomys spectabilis. The sequence continues at coordinate 2,539,733 of NW_024870698.1, read as the reverse complement.
AGTATTTGGGGTTTGAGCATTTGTCTTAACCCAGATTACTTTGATTCCTCCTTTAATTCCATCCGATTGACATGGAGGCCAATGGGCACCCTTGCTCATAACAGCCTTCCTGAGACCCTTGGGAGACTTAGAAGAAGGCATAGCATATCCATTCTACTTTGATCTCAAAGCAAGAAGAATCCATTTCCTTTGTCTTCTTCTTCACATCTCTTCTCCTGACTGCTGTGAGTCAGGCACAAGGCGTCCTCTGTCTCCCATCCTCCCAAGACTGCTGGACACTGGAGCAACCTTTTACGTTAGCTCCTATTTCTCACTGTCTCACACAAGCCATGCCCAGTTTGTTTATTTTTAGTCTAAGAATAGTTTTCATAATAAACTTCAATTTGCTCTATAGAACATCATAGACAGTAATTTAATAAATTCAAATGACTTTTAAGACATTTGCTCACATTTTCATTTTGAAGGAAAACATTTTGCTTCCTCAGGACTACCCTTTAGCCTTCTGAATTTAGTCCTGTATCTTCTGAAATTCGATGTCTCACATCAATCATTCTGCCTGATGTGAACCTGAAACAATGACTTTTTTTTTATTGTGAAAATACTGTACAGAGGGGTTACATGGGCAAGATAATGAGTACATTTCTTATCAAGCATTGTAGTCTCCTCCTTTGTTTCCCCTTCCCATCCCATCCTCTCCCCGCCCCCCACCCAGTCCCACCCTCCCCCCCCCGGCACCAAAGTTGTAAAGTTCATTTTCAACATGACAACTTGTACATCTCATTGTTGCAATGGGGCCACCTGTATCCCTATTTAAACTATTTATTTTTTTCCTTCCCCTCCACAAATTATACCGACATCAAATACAGTAAAAGCAGGGGTTATACTGTAGGAGAGGGACATACAAAGCAACAAAGAAATAATCTTATAAATGTGTTAGAAACAATCACACGAAAGAAAAATAAGCATTTGAATACATATCTTAGGGTTCATTTCCCTAACATCAACTTATCTGATCTTTTCTTCTTGACTCAGACATACACTAGGTATTGCAAATAAGGGAAACCATGGGACCTATGTTCTTTGGGCCTGGCTTACTTCACTTAATATAATTTTTCCATGCCTTTCCATTTCCTAACAAATGGGGCAATGTCATTCTTTCTGATGGAGGCATAGAATTCCATTGTGTATATATACCACATTTTCTTGATCCATTCATCTACTGAGGGGCATCTGGGTTGGCTCCATATCTTAGTTATAGTAAATAATGTTGCAATAAACATAGTCGTGCTGGTAGCTTTAGTATGATCTTGTTTATAAACATTTGGGTAAATGCCCAAAAGTGGGATTGCTGGGTCATAGGGAAGCTCTATGTGGAGTCTTTTGAGGAACCTCCATACTACTTTCCAAAGTAGTTGAACAAGTTTACACTCCCACCAACAATGCAGTAAGGTTCCCTTCTGTCCACATCCCCTCCAGCATCTGTTGTTATTAGAGTTCTTGATTTTAGCCATTCTAACTGGAGTGAGGTGGTATCTCAGTGTTATTTTGATTTGCATTTCTTTTATGGCTAGGGAGATTGAGCATTTCTTCATGTGTCTATTGGCCATCCTTCTTTCCTCTTCAGAGAAGTTTCTCTTTAAGTCTTTTTTTTTTAATTTAATTTAATTTTATTTGAGAACATACTGTACAGAGGGGTTACAATTACATGGGCAGGATAATGCATACATTTCTTACCAAGCATTGCAGCCTCCTCCTTTGTTTACCCTTCACCTCCCTCTCTTTAAGTCTTTAGCCCACTTATTTATTGGGCAGTTGAAACAATGACTCTTTATATAACCAAGTTTATTGTGAGATGTAATAGATTATGCTGCATAAACAACCATTGGCTCAAGACAATAACCATCAGTTACTGGTCACAAGTCAATGGGTTTAGTGGTGCTTCAGAATCAGGCCAGGATAAACTGATCTTGGCTGGGCGTACTCCTATATCTGTGGTCAAGTAAAAGATCAACTGGAGCCTTGCTGCTGTGGAATGACTTCAGCTCATGCATCCTCTCTGTGGTTCTTTATCCCTCAGCCAGCTGGTTTGAGCTGCTGGCACAGTATTATCCTGAAACTATGAGTAGAAATCACAGGGTTAGTCCAGATTTGGAGGCTGATGTTATAAATTCTTCTTCTGTGTGGGAAAGCCTGCAAAGCCTCATTGCAAAAGTGCTTGACTGTAAAGAGGAGCCATCAACTTTCAGCTTGGTAAGCATAGAGCCTCACTTCCTTCTGTTTCTTGGATTGTGGTTACCATGTTTAGCTGCATAGGCTTCATTATTACACATATACATCCTAATTCTGTTCTACAAGAAGCAAATTCCATTGCTTCTTGCTAATATGTTCATCAAATAGAGATCTGATGCACACACACAGACACAGATACAGACACAGACACACAGACACACAGCCACACAGACACAGACACACACACACACACACACACACACACACACACACACACACACACACACACACACACACACACGAGTCCCCAGGAGTAGCTTAGCTGCTTGGTTTCTGGGACATGAAACTCGTCTGCCAGTCTAAAATTCAACCACCAATCCTAACATATTACAAGTTTAAATATACTGATTTGCAGCTATTTTACACAGTGGTATTAAAATTCCTTAAGCAACAGAAACCTTACACTGTTGACCCTTTAAAATAAATATTTATAAGTTACATTTTCAAGTAAAAAAATCCTATCTATTGGGCTGTTAGCTACGGTTAAATGTATTCTGCAGGTAGTTTAGCACTAAACTTTACAACAAATATTTTCGAGGCTTGAATATCCATTTTTGGTGAGGCTCTGAGATCATTGACACAAATAAAAGGCCCAGACTTTGTTGTATCCCTTTCTTGTTTCAGAGAAAAAGGGGACTTTCATTAGGGTAGAGTCTTCATTTTGAAAAGATTATTCCATTAGGATTGCTGCATTGCTGGAGCATAGATGAGTATCTATTTCTGTACATTAAGATCCAAATTCCATGTAAGCTGCCTCCTTCGAACTAAGGTTGCTATTAATAGATTCCCGCAGTGTTCTGCTCAGTGTAGAAAGCAGGAGAGAGGTAGCAATCTTTAATTTACTGGAGAATAGAACACCTTCACACAACCATTATTTCTGAGCAACCTTTACCTTCTAAGTGATCTATTTGTGCAATGTGATGGATGTTTGAGGTTTTGCATTACTAGAGGTTAGGAATCACACATTTGTGTAAGATCTCTGGCAGGCTGATTGCAAATGCAGTTTTTATTGCCCTAGGCAGGAAGGCTTGTTAATAATCTCAACTTTTGAAAAACATCCTACATTTGCATTGGCTAAATATTATTAATATCTGTACAGTAAAACTTGTTAATTTTCCCATACTGTTCAGCGATTCTGTAATTATCTGACATATCTGGGTTGCAGCTCATTTTTAGTGATATCTGGAAGATGGTTTAATAAAAAATAAAATACTCAGCACCCAATTTTAAGAAGAATACACATACCCTAAACAACATATTTGGCTTTAAAATGCTAAGAAACACCTATTTTCCTCCCAATCGTGAAATCAAAGGTCATTTTTGCTATGGAATCTGGTGTTAATTGTGAAGCATTCTTGCTTTCTTAAGGAGGAAAGCCTCAACATATTTGAAAGAAATAACTATAATAAAAGTATATAATCTAGGCCCCTGCTGGACAATCATTTATATATGAGGGTGAATTCAGGAAAATTAAAATGTTTGCGTTATGTTTATTTGTTGTGTTGTTCAGAATAGAAAAGGTCAATGAAAAAGATGGACATTACTTTTCAGCCATTAAAATATTAATATCAGGAGATTTGAGAACTAGCTATAGAATATGATTTTCTTTTATGCTTTACATTTTGAGAGCTGGTAGAGTTTCTGGGATGTGATTGTATGTGGTACTTCACTTTGTGCCCGTGTAATCACAGGAATTAGAGTCCTACTTTATTGATGCTAATAGAGGTCTTCATGGCCATGGGGTTGGAGTGAAGATTGGCTCAATTCATGCAGGGTTATAGGTATCCTAGCCTGAAGTGGACCAGACACTGTGCTAGGAAGAAGGATATGGGAAGGACAATCTGCCTTCTCTCCTCAGCAAACTCAACTCTAATCTTAGCTCTACGTGGAATTCACAATGCCTTTGAACTTCCCAAGCTGCAGTTTTTGCATTCATAGAGGAGCCGCAGAGACTAGGTTACTGTTTCTAAGGTGTCATCCTTCCTGTTTCGGTCTGTACAGCCTTTGTGATGGTTATCAGACACCAGTATCCTGTGCTTCAGATGTTTCTGTAATTCCATGGATTTTTGTCTTCCTACATTTACTTATTTGAAAGGAAACTTTCCATTGCGATGTAAAATGGAAACCCTGTTGCCATGGAAAAGACTGTAGCCAACTCCCATGAAATAACACAGTGCCACTCAGTCTTCATCCCTGCCGTGGTCTGCTTAACCCTATGCAACATAGGCTTTTTGCTTCTTTTCAAAAGGAGGATTGGCCAGTGTTAGAGAATTCGGGGAGATTTTCTCCTTGACACACTCCAGTAAGGGAATGGAATTGAAGTAAAAGGGAATCCCTGGAACCTTCCACAGTGCAACTTAAGGCCACTTAATTCTTTGTTTTTGTAGTACCCTAACACTCTTTACTCACAATAGCCTGATTCATGCACTTTAAGAAACACTGGCAAAAAAATAGATCTTTTAAAGCACTGCAAGAGTCTATCATTTATCTGTTTGTAAAGCTCTGAAAAATAGAGGTCCCCATGGCAATGTGGGCCTATCGTTCACAGCTGTCAGGTACCAGAGTTCTTTCTCTACTTCAACCCCTCCTGCTGTTCTGGAAGCTCAGGTTCTATTAGCCCAGCCTCAGTGGAAACAGGCAACATCTGTTCACCATCTTTCCTAAAACTCCCCTCTTGTACAGGAAGATTGCTAGTGAGTCACCATTTGGTCTTTGTTTCTCTCAGCCAAATGATGTCAGATCCATCTTTCAGTCTCAGTTCTTCCATCTCCTTTTCCAACGTTTTTTGTTGCTCTCTAATTTCCAGCACATTCTAGAGTAACTTCTGGCTTCATAAAATTTTCCCAGTCTGAAACTGGAGTATAACAGCTTTTTGGAAAGTCTTGTATCTTATGTGTAGGAGAAGTACCAAAGTATAGATAAAACAACTGGTACCCTTGTCCAGATGTCTAGACCAGTGGTATGAAATAAGCTGCATGAATACCAGATAGAGATGATACTATTTGAGTCTAGAAGTGGGCTGGCAGTAGCGAGCAGTAGTCTTGCAAAAATGCATGTGGTCAGCTTGTACTAAGATCTACTGATCAGAATCATTTGTGCTAGGCCTCTAGAATCTGTTTTTAACAATCTCTCCAGGCAGTGAATAGACCAAATCAAATGAAAGATTTAGCTGAACTCACCGTGCATATGGCTTTGACTTTTGGAAATTACAAGATTACAACTTTCTAGCTTCCCTTATGAATTATATAATCTAAAAACAATTTTCTAGACTTCTGTCCCCTCCTAGAATTGAATGAATTAAGGTGTCCCTGTGATAAAGTCTTCATAGAGGTCTAATATCAGCCATTGTTTCCCACCATGTTTGCATTATTTTGGTTCCTATAAGTGAGAATAAGGTGAATGCAAAATGATTCTTGTACATCGATGACCAGTAAAAGTAGTGAAATGAAAGTTAAGCCCCAAAGGTATGTGATTCAGTAGGAATGAAAGAGATTTCGGAATGGAGGCTATTTGCCTTCATTTTAATTCCTCTCCTTTGTTTCTTAGCTCTGTAAACATTTGAATATGGAATGCTACTGAATTCTGTAATAGAAAACAACAAAAAGATTTGTTGGGCTTTTCCAACTATGATCCTTCTATGATTCTACATACCACCTTTCTAACTTCTGATTACGGTTCAAATACTCCTTCTTAGTCAAACCCTGGGTCTTGGCTTCCTTTAGCCAATCTTTTGCTAGCTTTTCAACTGTTATATGGTGTCAGTGCCACAAATCCCTCATTCATTGATTACCAGTCAGTGCTTTCGGCCCAGCATGCTGATTTGCTCAGATGTGACATGGTATTATAGCAGGGAAGTCTGAATGAGAGAAATAGGAAAAATAAATTTGACTTGGGTCTTTAACCTTACTGCTTTTTTTAAATAAAAAATATCAAAACATAGGAAGTTCCCAGTAGGATCTGACATATAATAATTGGAAAGTCAGGGTGACATTTCTGAATAAGAGTTTAGTATATAGTTGGTAATAATGGTTACTATGTTAGCACTTACATGAAGCCAGGGCTGTACTAATTAGATATCTGGGTGCAAAGATAAGAGAGTCAGATGAGAGACACACACATGAAAGTGCTTCTAGCAAAAGTGTGTGGACAAAATGCTCTAGGATTATGGGGGAGGGGCTTCTGGAAGACTCGGGGTAGGCTTCACGTAGGAGGGAGTTTTCTAGCTCCATAGTCAAATCTGAGCAAGAGTCTTGGTAGCATAGAAAAAATCCAAGTGCTGTTCTGAATATAAACACTAGGGACATAAAAGAATCTTGTATATACTATGCACATTTCAAACGTCCTAATTCTATGTTCCTGGAAGAGTGGGATGTGGAAAGAGAAAGAATGTAAGAGATTAGAAAGGTAGATTGGTGTGAACAGGGAGCTTCCCAAGCTAGAAGCATTTAGACATTACTCAGGAGTAAGAGTTGCAGTTTGTAAAAGTCACTCTGACACCTGCATCACCTGAAAAGCTACAATTAAGTCCCCCCCCCCCATTGATTCTCATAATGGGGGGGGGCAGCTCACAGGGAGGTATATGGATGAGAGGAGAATTTTAGAGCCATCCTCTCCAAAATGGTGGACATACTGGAAGGACTAAGTTTTCAGTTTTTGTTGAAAACGGGGACCTTATTCCTCATGCATTCCAGTGATGTAGAAGTTTTGCTGTGTCAAAATTTTAGCCAATTCAACATAAAGTTTGTGACTGAAACTACAAAGTACCATAGTGGCAGGAGTTGTTGCCTTGGTAACACTGACAAAGATCTGGTGGAGGATTCTGGGTAAATGTCCACACTGTAGGTAAATTACTATTTGGTCTATTTGGGTCCAGCAGGTTAACACCACAGAAAAGCCTAGCTTGGCATTTCCTGACTTGGAAGTGCTTTAATTCTCCTCTTTTGGCAACGTATACCCCAGGGCTTGGCTCTGGGTCGGCCCATTGTGAGGCAAAGGTGTGATTGGATGGGCTTTTGACAGGCCTGCCATGCCCAAAAATACCTTGCCAGCCCCAATACTCCCACTCTGAGAGGCTTTTTTCCCCTCTAATGGTTAATGTATTATTTCCAGAAAGCTCTGTCAGTGTAGATACATGACTGGAGAACAACTACATGAAACAAACAGCAGAGAAAAATTCAGGTGGCGTAAGAGAAAACAGCAGAGTGAAGATGGTCTAGGTCCTAGGTTCTAACAGAGCCTTCTAATCTTGGGCAAATCTCAACAGTTTCCTAACACCTCCTAAGGGTTCCATGATGCATGAGGTAAAGGCCCAGCTTCTAACCTGATGCTAGACGTACGCTACGATGTGGCTACAATGTACTTGCTGTGTCTACAGCAGCTCTAAAAATAGATAGCACAGTGGCTATTTGATATTTATCTCTCAAAAGCAAGGCTGTGTTCTTCTTTAATTTGTTTTCACCCCACCCAGTACCGTGAAAACACCTTGCTATCTTTCAAGGTGCTCCATGAATGCTTCCTAATTAGGATATGAGGTAGGCTCTTGAGGCTCCTGCCTATGAAGAAATTTTTGGTGACTAAGAACTCCTAGGAACAGGATTCCTTTGCAGGTCCTGTATTACTTTCATAGGGCCAAAGTAATTACCAGAAATTTGATGACCTCAAGCAGAAGAAACTCATTCTCTGAATCCTTGCTTTCCTCGTTAAGATGCTGGTGTTGCTTGGTTTTTAGCTGCAAAGCCCTTAATCTCGATCTCTGTTTTCACATGTCCCTGCTCTGTGCTTTCTCCTCTTCTTCCCTGCTTGCCGTTCTTATTACACATGTGTACTGGTCGTTAGACTTCTGGCCCTCTAATCCAAGATGATTTCAGCTCAACATTCTTAACTATATCTATAAAGGCACTTCTATTTTTTCAAATAAAGTTATTCTCACAGATTCTGCATGAACCCACATAGATCCATTGACAGAACTGGAGTCTAAATGAAAGGTTAGGTGGATAGCCCAGTCATAGAGAGGGCAGAAGGCAAAGTAAGTTTAGTAGCACACCTTGACTTGATGCTGAACTCTCGCGCCGCTAACCTAGGTTCCTTCAAATTGTTCCATGTCAAGATAAGAGCATAGAGTCTAGGATTTGTATAATCATGCCAAAGGTGAGGATGAAGCAGGAGAAAGATTTAAGTAAATTTTCATATACTCTGATTCATTAATTCCTCAATCTTGAGGCAAATATTTGGTTATAAGCATATTCATGGATACAGAAATAGGACTAATATTTTCAACAACAGGGGATCATTTAAATACATGATGGTTATCATAATCCAATGATGGAAAATAAGATAAATAAGAAACTCAAGGACTTTCTAGCCTCTGCTGGCTTTGAACTACAATCCTCAGATCTCAGCCTCCTGAGTAGCTAGGATTTAGGGGCATGAACAACTGGTGCCTGGCTACAAGACTTTTTTTTATCAGTAAGTTTTTGTTTTTTGGTCTTCCAGCATGAGCATATATTATATGAAAAATATAAAAAATGTGATCTCAGTGCATTCTTTTCTTTGACTATGTGTACTAGCTGCTATGATATTTATCTAGACATGGTGGTCTTGCACATTACTTGCATGGTCACAATTAAAAATAGCATCCATTCTTCTATGAAGCAGTATGAAGCAGAAGCAGACCAATGAGAAGTCTGTTTGAACCTTCGGAAAACACAGGCACAGACTGAGGAGCCTCATCCTACTAGTCTTTCAGAACCTATGGCTGTTGTACCCTCTGCAATTCCCGCAGTTTGCATCATGAGAAGCCTTTATAATTCGAGGCTAATTAGAAATGCTGCTTCTCAGAGAACCATTTCCCAGTATTCTTACCTCTCACTTTGATTACATGACATAATTCCTTTTTTGGGGGGGAGGGAATACAACTTATCACTAATTACAAACATTTCTTTTATTGACTTGTTCTATTGCATATTTTCTTGTTCCTGTGTACAAAATGTAGTATGAACACCTGTAGTTCTATACTAGAAATAACTAATATTTCCAGCCATATGCACACCTAACATGGTAGGTATATTTGGAGGGGCTTGCTTGCATGTATATTTCCCCACTTACTCTTTATAGGAGCCTATGAAGAAACTATTACATTAGCCTATTAGCCTATTAATCCTTTTTTTTTTTGGTGTGCCTATCCCAGGGCTTCACTCGGGATCTGTGCACTGTCCCTGAGCTTTTTTTTCCCAAGGCACTCTACTATTTGAGCTACAGATCTACTTCTGGCTTTTTTGCTGGTTAATTGGAGATGAGAGTCTCATAGACTTTCTTGCCTGTGATAGCTTTGAACAGTGATCTTGTATGTCCTGTGTAGCTAGGATTACAGGAGTGAGCTGCCAGCACCTGGCTGTACTAATCCTATTTTTAAGATGAAGAGATTGAAGCACCGAGAGGATGCACCATTTGCTCAAGATTACAGTCTCCTTAATCATTGGGCTATGCTAATCTATGCGTGGATACAGATTCTATGATTCTTACATCACTGTATCTTTGGTTCTGAAAATATTCTTTATATCCTTATGAGCTAGAAGAAAAGAATAAAAGAATAAATATAGTATTGAACATGCATTGTTCCTTCTTTTGTTAGCTGTTAGTACATTCATTTTTATTGGCATGAATCATGAAGAGGCAAAATCACATGCTTTTTGGGTTAAGTAAACTACCTCTTCTCTAATTCCTTGGGCTGAAATTCTCTAGCCATGACTCTAAAGTTTCCCTGCCCCCAAACAACATTAACAATAACAATAACCTTTGTTTTAGCAGGAGTAGTGGCAAGAAGATTCGCTTTCTCCTTGGGAAAGCTTAAAGTTTCACTTGCTATGGTCCATAAAGTATCCAGAATAATTCTATGCATAGTCATTAAAGAACTCTATAAAAGGCACTGAATATTGAGACCACTCAAGCAATCTGATTGCTTAATTAAATCTCCAGAAATGCTCGATATGTGCCAATTGAAACTGTATCACCCATAAAAAGGAGCTACATGGCTTCTTTTTCCTCCTCTTCTTCTTTTCCTTCTCATTTTTTCTTGATAACAGAAGTAATGAAGTTGACCTGTGGCATTTCCTGGAGATTAATGGCTGACTAGGCTTTATGACCATCCACTGCCCCTCTAGGGGACTCTCTGGCCCTCCCAACCTGTCATTCATCCCCTGAGAAGTGTCCACATGTCACTCTGGCTTGCTAAGGGATATCAGTATTTGCCAGAGCTGGTAGCGATTTTGTGTGTGAATCTTGATGTGTAGATTCTGGGACACTCTGTGGCAATGTTGACATCTCTGAAGAAGACATCCTAACTCACCCCAGCGGTGGCCTCAGTGTGTACACAAAACTCTTTTATCCACACCGCATTTCAGCGTGATAGTTTAAAGACACGTGCAATGCAATTTTTTTCTTCTGCTGTCAGCGCTTTGTTCTCTTGTCTTTTTGCAATGTGACTTCTTAAATCCAGGTATGGGTATAACATGTTTTGGGATCACAGCCTAAACATACTGTTTGAAGTGATACGTGAGTTGCAGATGAGGAAAGAATTCTGAATATACATAGAACAATGCGAGCAAGTTTCTTCCACCCCATCTGATGAGGGCTGCAAGTACTGCAGAAACCAGCCACAGTGGTTTGCAGTTCAAATTCAGCTTTCTTTGCTTTCTGGCTGTTAAAAGATACACAAAACTGAAAAAATGAAGTCTCTGGCTCTTTATGTCCAGAACGTCCACACAGAAAATCCTCAGCTCTGGCTTCACATCTGTCCACAGCCATGTCACAGCTGTGTAAGCCTCTATTATCAGGGTTGACCCTGAGGACTTTGTCTAATGCCGTAAGTACACTGGCCCCTGACAGGTGTTAGATGGCACAGAGTGCCTCCTAAGTGCCTGGCATCAATCTTGTTTTGCAGGACAGGAAGCTAGGCTCCAAGATTATTATGCATTATTATTATTATGCATTATGTAGTATTATGTTTTCCACAGGCAGAGGAGGTATTCTGTTTTCTATCTCTAAATTCAGTTTCTTTCTCTGATCTTGTCATTTCCTATCTTCCAAACAGGGCTTCTTATTCATTCATTTTATCCTTTAAATAATTTCTTCCACTTATCAGAGCAGGTGAAGAGCCTTAAAGAACAATAGTTTAGCTAAGTGCTTGTGGTTCATGCTTGTAGACTTAACTATTCAGGAGGCTGAGATCTTGGGTTGGAGGCATGGTTCAGTTGGTAAAGTACCAGTGAGTGAGTCAAACAGGTGCTGTGTTCAATTCCTGCTCTCAGACCAAAAAGAGAAAGAAATGAGGCTGAGATCTGAGGATAGCTGCTTAAAGCCAGCCTGAGTAGGAAAGTCTTTGAGATTCTTAACTCCAATTAGCAGGCAAAAAAGCCAGAATTGGAGCTGTGACTCAAGTGGTAGATCACCAGCCTTAAGTGGAAAAGCTAAGAGATAGTGCCCAGGCTCTGAGTTCAAGCTCCTATACTGGCATACACATACACACAAAAGAACAATAGTTTAATGTCTGCCTTACAAGAATGAGGCCCCGAGTTCAAATCCTGCTAGTGCCATCTTCTCTGCACACAGCAGTAAAAATTGCTAGTGTGCAGTGTTAACGAAGGCATACATTCCCCATACATTATCTCAGCGAAGTAGCAGTTACTGCTGCGCTATGGAAAAGGATGATAGAAACGGGTGAGGCCAACTGTCCTCTTTCATTTCAGGTATATCTGGATCCCATGTGGTTATGCTGTCATGTTAGTCAATGGAGACTATTCCCTATGGATTGTTTTATGGTTTGGTAATTTTTCCCCCTACAGTATAGTATCAAATATAACAGTTGCATAAGCTGAAAATAAAACCTTAGTGAGCTCAGGACAAATAATGTAGATGCCTATGAGAAGATGAGCTGAGAGACAGAATGAAGCTCTCTTTAGAAGCAGTATGGGATGGGCTTTAGTACTCATTTTAAACATGACTGAAATACTTAATCTGGTAAAATTCTTCATTCTATTTATTTAGTCAGTCTTGGTGCTTGAACTCAGGGCCTGGTCACTGTCCCTGGGCTCTTTTGCTCAAAGCTAAAGCGCTACCATTTTGAGCCACAGCTCCACTTCTGGTTTTCTGGTTGTTGATAGGAGATAAGAGCCTCAGAGACTTTCTTGTCAGGGCTGGTTTTGAACTGCAATCCTCTGATCTAAGCCTCCCGAGTAGCTAGGATTACAGGCATGAACCACCGTACCCAGGAAGTCCTCATATTTTTAAATTTATCCACTTGTGGCGTGAAATGATGTGTAGAAAAAACAGGAAGTTGGTTGGACAGACACTTGTAAGTTTTGATTGCTAGGCTTGGATCATAAAGGGTACACTTTATAAATTCACAGGACACAAAGGGGCCAAATCCTTTGTTTCATACCTTATATTCTTTGGAGTAAGGAACAAAATTAACATTTGTCTTTAAACAGATAATATCTGTCTTTAAACAAATATCTGTCATGAAGCAGATACTGTTTTCACCTTGTTTTCTTCTCTTGAGCAGTTGATGGACTGCGTATCTCCATGTACCAGGTACTTTAGTAATATTAGACTGCGAGGATTGAGAAAGACCCACCATTGTACTCAGAATGCTTGGGGTCTAACAGACAGAAATTAGGATCTTTGCTTCTGCAATGGTCTCCCTATTTTGTAGCCATACTCATGGGGTCCTGGTTTATCATGTATGCATCACCAAATTCTTCTGATGCATAGAATTGTGAATTGTGGTCACACACATCCCCCCCCCCCCCACATGATTCCTAGATAGGTATTTCTCTTTTTAATTGGATAAATTTGAAAGGAAGAAGAGATAGGGTTTAAAGGTACTCTAAACATAATTCTAAGTTAGAATCGGGCCTGGGAACGTCTGCCACCTCTCCAAAGTCCATCCCAAATTCCATCTCTCCGGGCCCCCCAACCCCCCCCCCCCCCCCCCCCCCCCCCCCCCCCCCCCCCCCGTCCCCAGCCTCACAGCCCCTTCCCCAGAGTGACTCCAGTGCTGATCTTCCATAGCTGGAGAAGAAAGCAAAGAGGCCACTGTGCCATGTGAAGGCACTACATCCCTTTCCTGCTCCAGTTGAAGTCTCCTCCCTTCATAGTAGATCCGCTGGATCTCCACTTGGTGGCTATTAGAGCTCCTCCTTCCGGTCAAAGCGAGGAAGGGGTAGAAGTGATCCAAAGCGTATCCCAACTGGGATGGAAGAAAATCTGCAAAAATAAGACTACTCTTTATATGATGCTGTTTCATAGCCTCAGGAGAAAACAAAACCAAAACCCATCCGAAACAAAATAAGGAAACAACACTGGAATTCCAGACTCCACGGTAATTTATTTTCTTAGAAGAGCTTCCTCCTATGGCTCTTTACTCTGGAGGACTTGATTTGCCATCAATATTTAAAATGAAAATAAAGTAGTTCTTAAAAAATAAAGATCGCTTAAAACATAGTGCTACTTGAATGTCAAGAAGCCATTATGTTTAATAGCATTTTTTAAACTATTAAAGTTGAGTGGTTACTTTTTATTTTGCATTTAGTCACTCATGGGAGACATTTATTTAGTCTTATATGCTACAAATAGTGATGATGTTAGTTGAGAAGTTCTCATTTTGAATAATGGTCTCATTTATATAATATATCTTAGTATAATATATTCATATCTTACAGAGAAATGAAAAATACATAAACTGTTATGAGTGAAAAGGCTCTGAAACTTATGCCCTTAAAACTATAGGATTGTGAAATGAAGCAACATGGTACTTAGCATATGTATGTCCAAAATGTGTGTGTGTGTTCATGATTGCACATATGTCTGTGGCCACCTCTGGGTGAACAGATACCATTAAAAACAAAGAAAAAGATTTTTGTCAATGTGTTTAGTGGATTATACCATCCCATAGTATAATTGGAAAGCATAAGAGCTGCAAAGAGAAATCTGGAATATAGATTACCTTTTGACTCCTAGAGTTATTTTTATAAAATTATCATTTTGGGTTAGTTGAGCAAATTAGTAGTTGCCACAAACTGATAGAAGGATTTAGGGATTGTATAGAAAGCTTGTATCTTTTAAAAGTTTGTTTGTTTAGACTCCGGCCAGATAGATAGATGTCAATGATGTGACTTCTAAACCTCTCAGAGGAGAGGATAAATTCTGGACCAAAAAATTCTGGACTCATTTTTTTAGTACAAATAAGAAATATAGAACACATTGAGAACATAGCCTAGGGCATAGATATGTGCTGCAGGGAGCAAAAAAATATGTAAGTCTTTTGGAGATAGCATCTGATGCTTGAGAATTTGTAGTTCTGGGGTCCTGTAATCCAGGCCCTCCTATTTGTGATAATCTTTACTGAAAACAGTTTAGCACATACTCTATGTCAAGTAATAGGTCCCATGCTTAGGAATTTCATCAGGTTAACTTATTTTATGTAGAAGTGACAGAAAAATTAAGTTGTGGATGAATCCAGGATACAAACAATATCACAAGCTATCAGTTCTTTGTGCCTCAGCTTTGTGTCTTTGATATTGCTAAACCTAATGATGTCCTTAGAACAGATTCTAAAGCTTAGCACTACTGACACTAAGGGTTGGAATCTTCTTTGTCAGAGAGGGGCACAATGTGTGCCTCTAGGTTGTATAGTATTCTCAAAATGGGAAAAGCAGTTCTGCCTCACCCCAACCCCTTAAATTGTGACAACCTAGAATGTTTCCAGTTGTTGCCAAATATTCCCCCTGTGTCTTTGAGGACCTGAGCATAACTAGAATCAATCAAGATGGCTGCCACATGATCTGGAAGCGATGTCCTTCTAGATTCAGACCTGCAGGTAAAGAGAGAGAGAGAGAGAGAGAGAGAGAGAGAGAGAGAGAGAGAGAGAGAGAGAAACAAAATAAAGCAAAACAACAACAAAACACTCCTGTTGAAAATTCCCTGGTGAAAACATTCTCAGCATTCTGAGGTTCACTCTACTGGAACTGTAGAAGTTCAGTAGAAGATCAGCCTATCCTTGAAGCAATCCTAGGACACTGCCCCGAAGCCAGCTCTGATTGGCAGGTGCAGGTCACCGTTGTACCAATACATGGGGATAGAGCACCACAGCTGCCATGTAGATGGAGAGCTGTGGAGAGAAAGAATATTCAGACATGAACATTAGGGGAGCAGCTTAAGGAGAGGTAGAGACTAGATAAGGCAGAGAGCAAAGATTTGTCACAGAAAATGAATCCATTATTTTTACAACAGCCCTCTGAGGGAAGGAAGGAAGGAGGGAGGAGGAGGGGGGGGAGAGAAACAGCCCAATCAATGTCACACAACTAATGAGTGATCTATACTAGTATCATTTTATTACCTCATTCAAAAGTAACAGATGGAAAATATCAGAGAAAAAATTGCCTTTCTTTCTGTAATCACAGAGTTGCCCAACCCAGAGTTCATAAATGGTGTCTGGAAGCATGGCTCAAGTTGTCGAATGCCTACCTAGCAAGCACAAGTACTGAGTTCAAATTCCAATACTGAAAGAAAGGTTACCAGGTGCATTCACTGCTTCTGCTGTGGAGTGAGAGATCTGCTCTCAGTAGTCTGACATAAAATTAAAATTAAACTATATTTCTTTCCACTTATAGTTTCCTAAATGGTCAAATGATGTTTTTACAACAATGGTACTTTAGCATTAACCTCTTCTTCTGGTTCATTATGAGTTAATAGGATTTTTATGCTAACTTAGGAAACTAGTCATAATGTTTGAAGCTCTTTCTGTTGGAAAACACATTCTGCATACTAAAACCATAGCTTACCAGCAATCTTTTGGAATTCAGCACATTTCTAAGCTGGGGGTTGTCTGTGTTATGAAACCAACATTGCACTTTCAGTTGATTTATTTCTTCCAGGAGACCTGAGGTATTTGTTCAAAGTTTCAACCTGCTGGTTGAATTTCTAATAATAATGAAATTTACACAAGTTTCCATGCTACAGACCAGAAAATGACCCAAATCTAAGAATATATATATATATACACACACACACACACACACAACCATGAGAACTTGCACAATGAACTAAAGGGATTTCGTTGTCACTAGTCATTCATATTCCCATTTTTAATCCAAGAGCTTTGTTAATCATACCTGGACAGGTTATATGTCACTATAACTTCAGGGATTTCAACTCAATATTGGGCTCAAGTTGGTTTACTTACATTAAACAGCACAAGGAAGTATATTGCTTTACTTGTGAAATGCACTGCTTTTATTTTAAAGATATACAAAACCATGAAGTCAGAGACAGAGGAGAAGAGAAGGGAGGGGAGAGGAGAAGAGGGAAGGAGAGCAAAGGGGAGGGGAGAGAATTTCTGATCAGATATATGTTCTCACTAGAAAGAGGTTTTAGATGAAGTGGGATAGTAGGGGTTATAAAGATCTTCTTACCTACATCCCACCAATATCTTCAATAATTTAACATGTTCCCTTGAAGAGGACTACCATTTTTGCATGGCTGTTGTTTACTTCTTAATTGTTAAGCTACTCTTCCCACCTAACATGAGTTTCATGAGTGGGAGAAAATCCCATTACTTAAGCTTAGTCAAAGTTTTTTGCTTTCTCCAGGGGGTGTCTTTTTGGCAAGTTTATTTTCTTAAAGATATGAAGTAAGAATATCTTATTTACAAGATGGTTAAGAGTATTACTTTAGTTAATTTTTGTATCTGAAACTGGTACCTTTGGAAACACATTTCTATCAAGAATGTTCAATAATTGCAAAAAAAAAAAAACCCAGCTGCCCAGCATCTTGAGAGAAATAGCTTCCACTTTCTATAATTTTTTTGGTATTGTTTAAGGACTGTGCTGAAGGAATTTGAAATCAAGATGATTGACATTGCAAAGTTTTTTTTTTTTTTTAAATGCTG